>NC_090938.1:419624353-422124353 GCF_040938575.1 Ambystoma mexicanum
CCTCGCTTCACGTTTTACTGCTTTCAGCAGCAGAACACTTTTCGCCAGCTCTGGCTCTACAAAGCTTGTTCCATGGGATCCTGACCCCTGCGTTTACTTACCCCGTGCATTTCAGCAGCCCACTTCAACTGTGAGTCCAAGTGTTCCCGCAGAGTCCAAGGTAAGCATTAGATTCAGTTGGCTTATCATGGCTCTACACATCATAGTCACTGGAGTCTGTCGAGAATATAACAGCGGCATGGTCAGGTTGTGTTCCCACACAGAAAGTGGCAATTTGTGAGTAAAAGGAACCAAATAAATGGCCCCAGAGAATTCCAGGGGATTCATGGAAATGCAAGACATTGGATATCTCCCTTGCCTGACACAAGAACTAGTCGCCCCTGCATCCACGAGAAAGGAAAACGTCTTGTCACCTTAAGTCAATCCTATCCATGGTTACTCAGCCAGATTAGGTATAACAGATAGATTGAACACATCAGGTCTGTCTGCGGGCTGTTATATCATGGACATAATGAAATTCACGGCCCTGTGAATGAATTGCCCCCTACAACAGATGCCCCTCCCAGCTTTCGCATGGGAGCTGACATCATGGAGCCCAGATGTGTCATGGTTATCATGTTCTGCTGAACTGGCACCTGCTGTGCTGGTTGTGATTGCTGCATGTGTCCCATCATCTGTAATGCATGTGTCATAGACTGATATTGCTATGTTTGCATTTCCTGCATATGCACCTGTTGTGGTGTGTATATCTGTGCTTGCATGTGATCTTGGGCATAATATACAGTCTGCTCGTCTGGCATGTGGGCTGTTGCTGCACTCTCCCATTCTGAGACATCCCATTCCTGTATCTACACACTCATGAAACATGGCCCATTTGTCTGCACACCAAGCATTGTGCAGGATTCCCCATTAGTCTTTGCTGTCCCCTAGGAAACCCTCCTGCATTCTGCTGCATTGGGTACCCAAACCCTCTTCCCCAAGGTATCCCTTCTCATACTCTCGGCCACCGATTCATATTCCCTCATCATGCAAAACCTCCCCCTGCCATCTGTGGTTGGTTCTAAACTGGCTGAGCAACTACTCCTTCTCTACTTGTCAGCATTGCCCCTTCCATTGTGTTCTTAGATAATTTATTTTGCACTACCTTTGCTTCTTCTTGTTTCCTCTCCTCATGCTTCTTTCTCACATTGTCTTGCATTAGCCTGCACTAGTGCACTATAGTTAGCTGGATTTCTGACCATGACTTAGCCTCCATTCCCACTAGTTTCTTAAGCTGCTTCTGCACTTGTTCAGGTAACCCTTGACCTAATATGTGATAAAATAATCCCAATGTCTTGTCCCATGGGTTCTCTCGTACCTAGGCGCCATCGCTCTTGAATTTGTTGAATGTATTGAAGTGGGTGTTTGTCCTCAATCATTTTGTGTACCATGATTGCGCTTATGTCTGATGCGTCTGGGTTTTGCACCCTTTGAGCCTACCATATGGCTGCTCTGCAGTTATTGTACAGCTTACCATTGTGTGCTGTGTTTTCTGGCATCACCCCAGGATATCCCACCATTTTCCAAACATCATCAGCTACCTCCCCAAGAATGGCTGAGAGTAAACTCTTCATGTTCCCTACCGCTAATGTCATTCCTGCTGTCAGTAGTTAGATCTCATAAATCCACTTGCCAGTCCCTGCCTTTAACAAAGGTAGCTCTCATCTTAGATTGTCCTTGTCCATCTGCTGTCATGGTATGTACTGAGGTCGCCCCCACCCTTTTCCAGTAATGGGAACTCTGCCAGTGTCATCCCTCCATTGAGTACTACCATGCCTTTAGTGGTGGTGAACGCCCTTGCCATCTCTGTCTCTGTCCACCCAGGCTGGGCCCTGAGCCTCTCATGATATAGCATGATATAGTAAACGCTTTGTGACCCGCTCTTAGACTGTGGTAGTTACCCTGCAAAGTACTCCTCTCTCCTACCCATATTCTCTCTACCGCCCCATATTGTGTCTTTGTCTGGGCTTAGATCCCTGGAGTACTATGAGTGTCTTCTCTCTTCCCCTTCTTGGCTCCCCTGTGAATCCTTATCCGACCCCAACGTCCCAATACTACTATCACTGTCCTATTATCTCGGTCTTCATCAAAGCTAAGTCTCCTTAAAGTTGTGCCTTCCTGCTGATTTCCCCTTGTTTGGTCCTTGACTTAACGCTCCCTCCTGAACAAGGGTTCAGCACTTCTGTCTACTCGTGTGGTCCTTCTTCATATACCTTCGTCTTCCTCGTCATCTAAACTGACCAAGTCCATCTTAATTCCTGCCTCTTTTGCAGAGCGTCTCTCGCTGCTCACGTCTCTATCTCGCTTACTTCTGTGCTCGTCCCTTTCTCTGTGTGAGCATTCTTTAACATCTGATAGTACCTCACTTCTGAAGAACTGCACAGTATTGATCATCATTTACTATTTGGAGAGCTTTGCAAACTCACCTTTTTTTAGAGTCTGTATTTAGCTGAGGTGTTTCTGTAATGGCTTTTCGCCTCTCATGCTGTTTCTTAGCGCCTAGATAGCATTGGCCTTAGTCTGCACTTTATAAATGTTGTTACATTAAATTACATTATATTAACGAGCTGCTCGACTTCTACCCCTTGTTTCTTTCTTTATTATGAATTGTCTTTCTCGCTCTTCGGCTTTTCTGCTTGCTATTTCTTCTAATTCTTTCAGCTTTTTTCTTTTCCTTTCCTCTTTCTGGCATTTATGGCATTTATGATAGCCTTGATGGTGAAAGGTCCCAAATACCGCAGGCGAAATGTCCGAGTCCTCTTAATAGGCACATGTTTTGAAGCTAACCAAACTTCATCCCCCACCTGGTAGTTTGGGGCTCTCTCACGATGTTTATCTGCATATTTCTTCTGGCGATCCTTGGCTTGACGTAGGTGTTCGACGGCACTTGTGAAGGCCTGAGAAATGATGGTGTGCAAGGTTTCAATGGCCGACATCTCCAGTGTTGTTGGAACATCCAGTTCGGAAGTGAGCAGTGTCTGCCATAAATTGTGAAGAATGGGGTCTGTCCCGTACTGCTGTGCAAGGAATTGTTATACGCATACTCAGCTACCCATAACAAGTCTTTCCAGTTTCCTTCAAGTTGGTGTAACATGCAGCGTAGGTACTATTCGAGCGTTTGGTTTGTTCTATCTGTTTGACCATCTGTTTGGGGGTGATGGCTAGTGGATAGTCCGATGTCTATTTGAGCCATTGAACAGCATTTTTTCCAGAAGTTGGACACAAATTGGGTACCTCGGTCTGAGATCAGCACAGACAGAAACCCATGAAGACATATGATGTGTTCTAGGAAAACCTTCACCAGGTTGGATGCATTTGGGAGACCTTTAAATGGCAGAAAGTGGGCCATCTTTGAAAACAAGTCTACAACCACGAGAATGGTATTGTATCCCTGACTGGGTGGTAAATCGATGACAAAATCAAGAGATAAAGTAAGCCAGGGTGCAGATGGAATTTCTAATGGTTTGAAGAGCCCAGCTGGTTTCTGCTTAGATGATTTGTTTTTTGCACAGACCCCACATGAAGTGATGAATTGAATAATATCCTTACGCCATGAGGGCCACCAATAACTTTGCTTTACTTTGGCTAAAGTGTTCGCAATTCCAGGGTGGCCCTCCAGTAAAGAGTCATGATTCCCTGAGATTACTTGGACCTGAAGCTCTTTTTTGGTAATAAACAAACGGCTTCCAAAGTATGGTAGTTGGTCCTTGATTGTGTAAGGTTCTCCTCGCGAATCCCATTACTGTAACAACTCGGGAGTCATCTCGCATTGGATTTCACGCTGCAATTCATCCTGATTCATCGTGGTTGTAATGCCTAGGACCTTGTCACTCGGAATGATAGCCACCGGATCGGGAGTCGTATATACCAGTTCATCCGTACCCATGCGGGAAAGGGCGTCAGCTTTTCCATTCTTGACTCCTGGTCAAAAAGTGATTACATAATCATATTCTGCGAAGAAAAGGGCCCAGCGTAACTGTTGAGAAGATTAGGCCCTGGCCGTTTTTAGGTATTTCAGATTCCGGTGGTCTGTTATCACAGGGATAGTGCCGCCAGGCCTTAAAGGCTGATTTGATAGCTAGAAGCTCCTTATCCGTGATAGCGTAATTGAGTTCTGGTGGTGAGAACTTACGGGATGAGAAGGCTACCGGGTGCAGCTGGCCGATTTTTGTGGGTCCCTTTGCGAAAGAACTGCGCCCATTGCCATACTGGAGGCGTCTGTTTCCACCACGTATGGTAGATCTGGTCGAGGGTGTCGTAAAATTGGAACGGAGGTAAATCTCACATTGAGTTCCTGGAAGGGCTTTTCTGCCACTTCAGTCCACTGGAACTTCTTGATGCACTTTCTCAATAAAGATGTGATTGGATGCACTATTTGAGAAAATCCTGGAATGAATAGACGGTAAAAACGTACAAAGCCCAACATGCTCTGGATTCCTTTGAATGAGTTTGGAGCTGGCCAGTTTAGGATGGCATTGACCTTATGTGCATCCATTCGTATTCCTTTTGGAGTGAGAATGAAGCCGAGGAACTCCACTTCGGTGACATGAAACAAACATTTCTCGAGTTTGGCATAGAGATGATGCTGGCGGAGTTTCGCAAGGACGGAGCGGACATGCTTCACGTGATCTTGTTTCGAGGCCGAGTATACCAGAATATCACCTATATAGACCAGGGCACAGACGTCAATCAGTTCTCTCGGGACATCGTTCATAAAATTCTGGAATACAGCGGGGGCATTACAAAGGCCAAATGGCTTTACCTGGTACTCGTACAAGCCGAATTTGGTGCGAAACGTGGTCTTCCATTCATCTCCTTTTTTAACTCGGACGAGATGGTATGCTCCTCTAAGATCTCATTTTGTAAAGATTTGGGCATCTTTGACTTGGTCCAGCAATTCCGGAATAAGTGGTAGGGGGTAACGATTCTTTATGATGATTTGGTTCAGTGCACAAAAGTCGATGCAAGTCCTCAAATCTCCTTCCTTCTTCAGTACAAAGAATAAGGGGGATGCTGCTGGTGACTTTGAGGGGCGAATAAAACCTTTAGCCAGGTATTATTCAAGGTAGGTTTTCAAATGTTGGTTTTCAGGTTCCGTAAGTGCATAGATTCGGCTACAAGGGATTTGATCTCCTGGTACCAGATCAATTTGGCAATCATAAGGCCTGTGTGGTGGTAGAGTGTTAGCTTGTTCTTTTTAAAACACATCCTGAAAGTCATGATATTCACTCGGTAGAGTACCAACTACCCCCAGGGTCATTGCTGTGGTTCCATGGACCAAGGGACTGGTTGGCGTTGCCTTACTTTCCTTGGGATAACATGTGCGGAGGCGGTCTTTCGAGAACACCAGTTCTCGAGTATGCCAATCTATAAGCAGGTTGTGTGCAACCAACCATAGCATTCCGATGATCAACAGGAACTGAGGCGCCTTGATGAGATCGAAGGCAATCGATTCCCGGTGGCCATCTTGACTCAGAAGGGTTAGAACTGTCGTGTACTGGGATACTGGGCCGGAAGCGATTTCGGTACCATCTACTGTGGTCACTGTTTCAGTGGTCGATTTAGGACGTAGGGAGAACCCCATCTTTGCTGCAAGATCCTGGTCCATATAATTCCCAACTGCTCTGCTGTCAATGTATGCTTCCACGGCATGCATCTTAGATGGTTGTTTGTGGTTGATTACAATCATGGGCAAGGCAAAATGGGAGGTCTGTAGTTGACTTTCTTCGCTCGACAAATGGACCCCTACATTTGCTGGGCTTGGTAGTTTTCCGACTCTTCACTTGTGGTCTCCTTATCCGTGGCACCCACAGTTCTTCTTGGAGGCTTTACTGGACACTCTTTGAGAAAATGACCAGCTTTTCCGCAGTATAAACATAACTGCAGTTCCCTTCTCTTATCTCTTTCAGCCTTAGTTAAAGGTGGTTTCACCCCTCCCAGTTGCATCGTTTCCACCAAATTGCCCGATGCTCGTGGAATCTGGTCTTTGGGCCGCATGAACAGTGGGCAAATGTCAGGCTTGTTCCAATCTGCCCTTCGGTCTTGCAACCTGTGATCAAGTTGAACCACAAGGTTGATGAACTCTCCACAGTTTTCGGCGGATCCACCACTTGGGCAAGTACATCGTTTATCTCTCCCTGTAGACCCCGATGAAATAACGTGGTCCTTTTCTCCTCTGGCCACCCTGCTTCGACCACAAGCCTGTTACAGGTTGCTTTATAGGTTAGTAGGTCGTGGTCTCCTTGACAAACAGACAAGAGTTCATTATCTACTGCCTGTCCATGAGTACGATGGGCGAAGAGCTTTTCCATCTTGTGCTGGAAACCCCCAAAATATCGTAACAGAGGATCATCCCGACTGACAAAAGGTACTGACCAGCCTGCAGTACTGCCAGTCAAATAAGACAACACAAAGGCAACTCGCGACTGATCATTAGGGAAGGCTCCAGGTCTGCAAAGAAAATGGAGTCAACACTGGTTCATGAAGGTGGTGTATTTTCTAGGGTCCCCCGTAAAACGTTCTGGTGGGGCTAATGGAACTGCTCCTGGAAGAGTGATTTGTACCGGATTGGTCGGTGGTGTAGGCATTGATGAAACGTTCCCAGGCGATGGAGCTTGTCCGGCCTGTGATTGGAGAAGCTGTCTACTCATCTCATCAGTCCGTTCCTTAGACACTATCAACTCCCTCTGCAATGCATTGGGCTCCTGCCTGGCTGTATGCACTTCCACGCGTAACTGCCCCAACAGCTGTGCTAGCTGGTCAGTCTCAGAGGTTTCCATGATGCCCAGGTGGATTATATATTGTGAGGCTTCGTGTTCTGTAACGCTCACCTGGTATCCACGGGGGCACCTCCCAGTCCGGTCTGCTTCACCCTTGGACATCTTTCCTTTGGACCCTTGTGTGGCTGAGGACCAGGTCTGAAACACAGGAGTTAGATTTTAGCTTGGTTGTCTCCTCTGACCCGGGGCCCACCTCCCATATGGACCTAAGAACCCCCTAGCGCACTTCTCAACTTGCTTCTTGATAAGGTGCACGCTCCGTCCTGCCGGTCGGTGCAGGGGTGCATTGGGGTTAGGCTCGTCACTGCCTAGTTGCTTCACTGGAGCGACTCTACGGAGTCCAGACCGGCTGCGACTCCATTCTTCAGGTAAGTCTGTCTTGACTGTGTATTCTTTGTTTTGTAATTGTCTCTATTTAACTCTTTCCTTTATTTATAGATGTGGACGTATTCCTCGTGATGTCGCACAGTTTGTGCATGAGATGGTAAGAAAGCGCAGAGCGCGGTGCTATATGCTTTTCTTGTGCTAACCTGTTTATATCGTCTTTCTTGCAGGCTGCGATGCTGATCCGGAATACGCGTGCCGAGAAGATGGAGAGCGGTGAGTAGTGGTGAGCGAACGTTTCATGCCTGGCCCATTTTAAAGAAGTATTAACAATGGGTGCTTGTCAAACACTTTGTGAATGGAGACCATTTGCTGTTGGGTAATGTGGCTTTAAGACTATATAAACAAAAAAAGGCAACTGATTACCCCTCCATCGTCTTCATTTCTATTTATCAACACACACTTTTTTTTATGCTGTTGTCAATTGTAGCATTGTGTTGTCCAACCAAAAATACAGAATTATCCAGGAAATAAGAATGTATTCATAGAACTTAAAAAATACATATAAGAATTCATTATTTTTCATATAACACAATTTTGATACCAAATTTCATCCAACAAAATGTTAACATTACATATTAAAAAAAAGATGTATGTTGTGTGGTTAGTAGCAGTGTGGTTTAGTTGCTTCTCAACATATTCACAATTCTCACTACAATGCTGCTTTTGTTTTCTTCATTTGATTAAAAAAAAACAATGTACAGAACAACACAGGGTGTTAACGTTTATAATCAGACACCTGGATGGAGAAAGAAAAGATTGACAGCTTATCGTTCAGGAAGTGATGTTGTCTGCACGTCTTTCAGCATTTGTGTCCTAATACGTTCATCCAAACCTTATTGACAGGTGAATGGTTGGCTTTCTTCAGGACGGTTCTTCTTATATGTGTGTAGAAATCAGGACAGTAGCCGATGTGGAGTTTTGTAGACCTTTATTACACACTGGTTAAATGTAATGTCTTAACCACGGTAGTTGGACTCCAGGTTGACCCCACAGTTACTTCACTGTGAGTAAAAGGCACCAGGAGTTCCTCTTCTCTTGAAGTGTCTCCTACTCTCACGGACCCGGATAGGCCCACCAGTTGCTCTCACTCTCCTCTCCTTCTCCCTGCAAAAAGCAACCAACATGCCATTAGGCCAGTCCCTTTTATACCTGGTGCTTGGAGGGAAAAAGGGCCAATCAGGGACAACTTCCCTCCCCTCCTTTCCGATTGGTGGGGACTCTAGGCACCCACCCTCTATGAATAGAGCTGCCTCCTCCCCTCCTCCTCCTTTACTCTGGCTGCCTGGTTCCGGCTCCCCCTCCTTGTTGTCAGCCACGCCCTCTCCATCGGCCCCGCCCCCCCAACATGGTGTCTCCCTTGAGGCATGCTTCCCGGAGGCCCGTCCTGCTCGAGGCCCCATGCTGCTGCTAGGGGTCTGCCCTGCTTGAGGTAAGGAGGGGGTTCTGTTTTGTTCCCTCTGTCGGGTTCCTGCCCAGCTGTCTGGCGCACCTCCGACGCCGAGCGGTTGGCACGAGCCGGGCTCTCTAATTCCCGAGCCTCGCCGCGGCTCGCCGCCGGAGGCCGCCGAGCTACGCTGTGTTCGCGGGTCTCCCAGCCGCAGCGCCAGTGGACCAGGTCCTCGTGGGCACACGCGGCGCTGCGGCTGTGAGCACCCACGGCGCCGCGGCTGCAACGCCGGCACTGTCGCGGGACGCCGACAAGGCTCTCCCTTTAACAGGGACGCCTCCCCAGCGCCCGCCCTCAGCGTCGCCCACGCCCGCGGTACAGCGGGCTCCTCTGGCCGTGCGTTCCGCTCTCCGTCCACCCTCACAATGTGTTAAATAATCGGTACAACCCCTTTCGTTGAAACAATGACACTATAATAAAAACTCTCTAAGACTATGTCATAGGTGGACACCACATTTAGACAACTTTGTGAGTTCTACCTAGAGTGTGAAACACTAGCCTTATTTTAAGAGGGGTGTAGATGGGCACTTTTAGTTGTTTTTCTCAAAACTGCAGGTGGCTTGGTAACTTTTGACTGCTTAAAAAACACAGATAACCTTAATTTAGTGTTCTAGAAGACAGAGTCCAATATGAAAAAACGAAATCACACTAACCTCAGAACAGCTCGAAAATATCATGCAGCCGTCTGAATCCGATGTTAAGTAACAGTATTCTTGTTTATCAAGTATGGTGTTACTGGGCACTGTCTCCTTAAGAGACAGACGAGTCCTCCGTGGCATGACGTGGGAATGGGGAGGAGTGAGGAAAATGGAAAACCAAGTTAGTATGTAACACAATGGGAATAAAGAAAGATGTATACTCCCAACAGTGTCACGTCCTTCATTGTATCTGAGCCTCTAAGGCTCAACAACTGCCGACAAGGCTGGTCCTACTGCACGCTAAGTCGTCCTTCATCCAGCGTGCAGGTGATCACACCGTGCTATGCTCCATTCCCATATCCTGCTCCTAGTCGCTTTGACAGCGGACCCCCATGCAGATGGTGATCCCGCCGACGGCACAAAGTCTGATCGCAGGCCTCCTTTATTCATGCTGCCCCGGACTCTCCACTCTGTGAATGGAGTAGAAACATCCAGTTGCTGGAGCACGGCAGTACACGCGGCCTAGCAGGTGGGTGGCGCCGGACTTGCTGCTACATTGCAGCTCCCCTCTCACAAACGACACCTCCCCCAGAGGCCGCATAGAGTGCTCTTCCACCCACAGCCACATAACTCCTTCGAAGTATGCATGCAGGAGTGGCGGATGCACCACGCATGACTAAGTTTGCCACCCACAGCCACTTAACTACTTCAAAGTATGCGTGCAGGAGTGCCGGATGCACCACGCAAGACTAAGTTTGCCATTTGACCGCACAGTAAGCCCGTAGTCCCACAGCACAAGGGCATCCACTACCACGTGTGCATGAGTGCCAGACTAACCAGCCCACACAAGGTTTTCTTCTTTCAAGTTCAACGCACAACTGCTGATCTTAAGGAAGTCTTTGTAGGTAATATGATGAGCATTTAATAATTTATGTTTTTTACATAAGCACAGTGTGTATTCTACCACATTTTCCCTGTGGAATACGGGTTACCATCCCCTCATTTGTTTAATGTGCAAGCATTTTTCTATTGGCAAAGTAGCGCAAAGAGGGGTAATCAGTCTCACTTTTGTCTATATCCTTGTTGATCCCAGTTCACTCAAAGCACTAATCCCCCTTTAACAAAAAAGTGAAAACTTACCTGATTAAGGTAATACTACTACCATCATCCACTTGATTCGAAGCCTGACAAAAGGGAGATGCCTTTTAAGCTTCCGCATGGCGTCCTTTCTGGGATTCATTCACATACATGTCCATGAAGGAGACATGATACATTCCACTGCTCCCCTGAAGGACCTGCGACTCAACAATCCGATCACAAAAGACACGATCTTGGCAGACTTCCCGCTTCACTGCAAGGGGCTGGAGAAGATGAAAGGCCCCCCCATCAGGCTACACATAGACACGACAGTTCGACCCGTTCCTCAACACCCACGAAGAGTAGGGTTCCACGTGCAAGCTGCAGTCTCACGTGAACTCATGCAGCTACTGAATGACAACATCATTGAACTGTCTACCAGACTTATCCCGTGTGTCTCGCCACTGGTGCTTGTACATAAGGAAAGGGGCCGTTTACGGCTCTGTGTGGATATGAGAATGGCCAACACTGCCATCCAAAGAGAACGCCACCCAGGACCGTGCATAGATGATATGATCGTCCTGCTGAACAAGTCAGTTCTCTTTTCCAATCTAGACCTAAACCAAGGCTACCACCAGATGGTACTCCATCCTGACTCAAGGGGCATCACCACCTTTGCAACTCATGATGGCCTTTTTCGGTACAAACGACTTAACTTTGGAATCTCGTCGGCGGCTGAAATCTTTCAGGAGGCCATCAGGCAAATCATCAGACCGATAGGTGGAGCCCTAAATTACAGTGACAACATCCTCGTCATCGGAAAATCTCGAGAAGAACATGACTCCGCTTTGCGTGCAACTTGCGCAGCTGTCCAAGATGCAGTCCTGACCCTGAACATTGATAAGTGTTGATTCAGTAAAGCCAAGCTGAAGTTCTTCAGCCATAACTTCTCGGAAGAAGGCATGATGCCAGATCTTGACAAGGTTTCTACCATCTTCAATTTATAGAAACCTACCCAAGTAGCTGACGTGTGGTCATTCCTGGGGAAGGCGGGGTGCTGCGTCCGATACATCCCGTACTACGCCTCCATCACTGAGCCCCTGCGGCGCCTCCTCCAGAAGGACACAGCGTCCACCCGGTCAGTCGAATGTCAGGAAGCGTTCAACACCATCAAACTTGCACTGGCAGAAGCCCGGAGATTGGCCTACTTGGATCTGGAATGGCACACCGAGATTGTGGTTGATTCAAGCTTGGCGGGGCTTGGAGCCATACTAGCCCAGACCAATGGGGCTGACTCACAGCCGAGGCACATTGTCGCCTACTCCAGCAGGGCATTGGCCCCGCCCGAGTCTGCCTACTCGCAAGCGGAGAAGGAGAGACTAGCAGACATGTGGGCATGCAAACACTTCCCCAATTTTGTGATAGGCAAAAGGTTCACGCTCATTACGGACCATCAGGCCCTGCTCTCTCTATTCGGAAACTCCATGACCAAGATGACTCCCATGATCGAGCGATGGGGCATCAGGCTCCAAGAATATGACTGTGAGATCATTAACAGGCAAGGGGGTGAAAAAACCGGCAGATTACCTATGAAGACATCCAGCGGGCAAGCCAATCTCCAGGCTCGGTGACACAAAATACATCAACTATGTAGCATCAAATGTACTCCCACCAGCCGTATTACTGGAAGTAGTTGCGTCTGCCTCTGCGGCAGACCCCTCCAAGGCCTTGGCGATCAGCCTGATGGAAAACAACAGGTGGAAGGACTACCACTGGGCCCTTTACACCACCCAGAATTAGAGTGGCCAACGCTGAGAAGGAAGTGACAAGAAACAGCTACCTCATCAAGCATGTCGTACGGAGGGAGGATGAAGGGCCTCCGCCTCCTGACCCCAAACTGGAACCTCATGAACCCAGAGACGACCCGTGGAACCCTCCAGAAGAAACCTGTCGTCACCAGCTTCAACCACCTGGGCAGACATCTCGATACAGAGTGGCGATATAAGCGACAGGCCTCAGCGGAATATCAGGAGACCACTTCGCCTAGTGGAAGAGTGCTAGCCGGACATTACGACATTTGTCCGGGGTGATGTTACTGGGCACTGTCTCTTTAAGAGACAGACAGGAGTCATACGCCACATGACGTGGGAAGGGGGAGGAGGAAAAGGAGAAAACCAAGTTAGTATGTAACACAAAGGGAATTAAGAAAGATGTGTATTCCCAACAGTGTTGCGTCCTTCATTTTATCTGAGCCTCTCAGGCTCAACATATGGTTTCTTAAAATACAGTTATCATTTGCCTGCAAGGCCAGAAGAGAGTTTTTTTAGATGCCAGTGATATATATTTTTAAACATGGATAAAAAATATAAACCTATTTTTGGTTTGCTGCAATACTTGTTTCCGGTTAGAGCAATCCATTCAAAATTGTTCTTATAAGCACAACGGTTTCTATAATTGCCCATGGTTGAAGGACGGGCTACATAACTACATAGAGAAACGTAAGCATGTTTACAAACTATTAGTGTGGTATAGTAACTTATTGCGTATAAATCTTGGCACTTACATCTGGGCATCGTCGCTATCAAATCATCACTACTGTCGTTATTTTGTGCAGGTACACATTCAATGTTGTTTACCTTCCTCAGCATGTCGGACTACCGCCATCGTTACTCCCTCTGTCAGAGTGCAGATTTAGTGGCAGGCTGATGATTTCCATCTTACCTGCAGCCGACTAGAGCCCTAAATGCAGTTTTTTCGTTGTCTTTTTCCAGCGCCATCTTGAAGTGCTCGGATAGCTGTTTCTACTCTCATATGTTTACAAAAACCATAATTTTAAAATACAAACATTTCTTTTTAGAAATATCTTTTTAAACACAAGGAGTAAAGGCATCAACTTACTTTTTTTTATTTTAAAAAAAATTGTTAAGTGCATAGCTTTTCATGATTGTCCCAAAATCGTGTAGAAAGGGGTTGTTAATTTTAATTAAACCTTGTGGGACCTGGTTCAGCAAATGTTTTTTTTACAAAAGCTGAATTCCTTTACATGTTGGTACCTTAGTCGAGATAACTCAGTCCCATTGTTTAACTGGTTCCTATAGAATGACTTTTTCGTGCCTGTCCAGCAAGGATATTGTATATATATTTCTTTGTATGAACAAACATCACCATTCAAATTCTGAATTATGTTTGTAAAATTGATTTGATCAAAACGACCGTAACTAGGTCCCAATCCTAAGAGGAGTTTTCCTGCCTCAACGAAACTAAGGAACGCCTGTGTCAGGATGTCAAACAAAAGAGCATCTTCTGTCCTGTGTACACAAATCCTAAACTGACCCTTACACTCTACATTCGGTATAATGTGCAAAAGGGGATTCTGGTAAGCTATGTACGTGTAGCTTCCTTTCAAAGTTCTCAACGTAAAGTTCTTAAGGTGCATAACATAAATAAAAGTTCTAATAGAGAAAGGGGGCCTCTCTTCCTCTATGGTTTCTTTGATTCTTCACTTTTTATCCAGCACTTCCGGATGCAAGTCAATAATGTCCCACTGCTTCCCCAAAACAGAGGGTTTTGCTCTTCTCCCAATATTTCACAGCACATTTTCAAAGAGGACAGCTTCTCCCTTGAGGTCCTCCAGTTTGTATACTTACACAGCTTTGAGGAAATTACCTCTTTCCCTTAACTTCGTTTGTTTTTCAATACTTTAAAATATTTCCATCTCACACCAGGGGAATGATTCCTCCCTTTTGAATTCCTGTACTGGTTACACTTACTTCCACAAATGAACTTTACTCAAGGAGTATTGTCCATTGAGTTTACCTTAAAAACACAGTTCATTACAATATTAAATTTCTCATACCCTTGGCATACTCTCCTGCCAGGGTATTTGTGACATTCTTATTGATCCTTAAAAGGGGTATGAATCCTCTGTCTTGTATTCACACTTTCAGGTTCACTTCTCAGCTCACTCCTGGTGTACTCCCATGCCAAGATATCACTTCACTTTTCTTCTGACTCCTGGTTTATTCTCCTGCCAGAATATCACTTCACTTTGCTTCTCACTCCTGGTTTCCTCTCCTGCCAGGATATCACTTCACTTCCTTTTCTCACTCCTGGTTTACTCTCCTGCCAGGATGCCCGGATATCACTTCACTTCTCTTCTCAATCCTGGTTTACTCTCCTGCCAGGATATCACCTCACTTCATTTTCTCACTCTTGGTTTACTCTCCTGCCAGGATATCACTTCACTGCCTTTTCTCACCCTGGTTTACTATCCTGCCAGCAAATCACTTAATTTACTTTTCTCTGTCCTGGTTTACTCTCCTGCCAAGATAATCCTTCACTTCCTTTTGTCTTCCTCTCTTGGCGGTGAGTCCCAGACTCACTGTCTGTCAGGTTCACTTCCTACTCAGGCAACTCATTTCTCCATTCACTCTTTCTTTCATCCATGTGACAATGTTTTTCCAATATTGGGTTACTGACCCTCTTTTGACAAAGTTTGTCTCTCAACACTATTCACATGTGTATCAAATCTTCTTCTCAATCATTGAGTCTCTGACGTAGCTTAATCACTTTTCGCATGTGTATTAATCCCTTCTTTGAAATACTGTGTCACTGCCCCATTTCAACAATGTTCTCATCCACGTCAGTTTCTTTAACAGGTTCAGTTGGGCTCTCCCACGTTATCATTGCAGCGCGCCCTTTGCCTTCCTGTGTTCTGGTAACCCATTTGTCCTTTCAGGGCATACCGGCCACATTTGGCGGTACTCAGGTCTCTTCTTCTGCTTCTTTTCCAGTTCACTGACTAGATGTGAGGCCCATCAGCTTCTATTTAGTTTTCCTTTTCTCCGAGCAGCTCCAGCTGCCCACTTCATGAATCGGTAAGCTTCTTTCAGTACGGTCTTCCTGCACACCATTTGTGTCAGCCTCCGTGCTGCTTCCTACAGCCGTTTCATCTCTGGCATCCCGACCGGCATCAGAACAAGATTCAAACAGCTTCCGATTCTGCCTCTCTGCCAGATCCCTGTCAGATGAGGCAGTTTTAAACAAGTCTATAATGCAGCGATGGCTTACCCCCTCTGGTCATCTTCATTGGTCCATCCCCCTTCCTCGTCTCAGGTCTAATATGGGCTGGGGAGTAAATAGTGTGATTGGTTGGGAAAACTTGTGAAATTTGTATCTATGTCACAATAGGCCATACAGGTATGTTATGAAGGTACATGAGTGCATGTGGACTTATTGCTGCAAGGTTATTTTGGTTCAGTGTTTTCCTAGGTCGCTTGAGTTGGTCTTCCCTATGTTGTCCTCCCGCAGAGAGCCACCCCCAGGGTCAGAGTCGGGTTGCTTTATGCCTTTCCCTGATCATGTAAGAGACGCTTTCCTACAGAGAGTCAGTGATGATATTGCTAGATTTGACAAAACATCTAAAATGTTTGTTGACATGCGATTTTCTCAGGGAGATCAATTCTTTATCTGTGCAGTTAAGTAAGAACATTTTAAATACATTGTTAAATAATGCAGCTAGCAAACAATTGAGTTTATTGTGGATTAATTTATTATATGTGTATTGTTAATAGAACAATCCGAATAAACTCTTTTAAATTGAAGTAAGAACATTACACAATAAGCACAGGTAATGTATTACAGTTAGTATCATGGCGTTTAGGAAACACTATGCACTGTAAATACATTACAAATATACATAATAATATAATATAATGCTTTTCATACCTGTTACCTTTTTAAGTACAGTACAATATTAAGGACAATAAGCAGTGGCAGCTGGTGTATTTCTAAACTGGCGGGGTGTAAATATTTGTCCCTGTATGGCCGAGTAACTGAGCATAGTGAGGGAGCCCACACCACTCAAGAGGGTTTTGGGGGGTTTCCTCCTGTGAGTTTTGTTAAAAAAATCAGTCTAAATGGTGCATTTTAGAGCACACTTTTTAGAAAAATTGGGCAAAAAGCCAAACAGTTTACAGTTGGGTTTTGTAGAGTAACTCATGAAAACATCCATTAGATTCTAGTCAACAACAGGGCACAGGAGCATTTCTCCAACACATTTTCATGATGCCTTTTCCCACAATATGTCCCAGTACAAAACATGTTCACACTGGCTGTGCCCATACATTTCCATGCTGACTGCAACATTATATCCTTTTATTCCCATATAAGAACATACTCATGTTTGCTTTGTGCATAATGCCAATAATTATACTATGTGAAAACATGCCAATGTTTGTTCGCCAATATATGGCAGTGTCCTCACATAAGAACATTCTCCATTTGGCTTTACCATTAAAAATGCATGTCAAAGTATGAAAACATGCCCAAACTGGCTGAACTAAAATCGCAGTTGCGCTACATAATAACACTTATCATGCTTGCTTTATCAAAGATGACCAATACAAAATGCCGTAGCACAATATGAAATTACTGAACTGGCTGCATTAAAATGCCAGTCTAGTTACATAATAACACTTACGCTTGTTCTACCAAAGGTGCCTAATACAAAATGTCATGCCACAGTAAGAAGAATGCCAGTGATCCTGCTTGCTTTATCAAAGATGCCCAATACAAAATGCCGTGCCTCAGTAAGAAATGGCTAGACTGGTAGCATAACGAATGACAGATTTGTTTCGTAATAACACTTATCATGCTTGCTTTACCAAAGATGCCCAATACAAAATGTCATGCCTCAGTAAGAAATGACTAGACTGATTGCATACAAATGCCACATGCACACAATCAATGTGGTTATGTGTGAAGGCCAGGCACTGGGGGACTCCAGACAGGGATGGTATTTTATATTGGACATCTATTGTAGATGTCCAGTAAAAAAATACCATTCCTGCCCCCTGGACCTCAGAGTGCCAAATACACACACAATCAAACTGATTATGTGTGTATGCAAGGCGCTGGAGGGCCAGGGGGACAGGTATGGTACATTTTACTAGACATCTGTCATAGATGTCCAGTAAAAAAATACCATGCCTTTTCCCTGGGCCTCGCAGCAGCAAACACACACACAAAATCAAAGTGTGCAACGCGCTGGGGTGTCAGGTGGGCAGGTACGGTGTTTTTTTACTGGACATCTATGGTAAGTGGCCAGTAAAATAATACCATCCCTGTCCCCTGGGCCCCACAGCACCTCAGATGGAGAGCTGATTTTGGCCGGTGGGCAGGGTGTGTGGCAACAAAGGCATTTAAAAACTGTCTTTGTTGTACAAACGTCCTACCCCCACTTGTCAAAATCATCTCAGAACAGCACAAACACACACACAAAGCAAGCACTTGCTGTCTCATTCACAGTCACGATCATCCATCATGCACTCACTCATAACACTAGCATACACGCATCCATACACATGTAAATACTAAACAAAGAAACATAAAAACACAAGCATTTAAACAACATACACACAGAAAGCACTCTCTCATTCACACCCGTATCCATCATATATTCACCTAACAACACAACCATGCACACATCCATACACAAAATGTAAATTTAAAAAAACGCACAAAAACAAACGTACCATCTGCTGCGGGTCCGGAGGTTCCAGTGGTCAAGCCCCCTGCTAGCATGAACAGGTATCAGGAAGTTTAATGGTTCCTGCAGATGAATGCAATGGGCATGAGCGCGGGTCCAGAGATGCCCCACTCCAGCCTTCTCTGTCTGTATGTGCGAGGAGGCACAGGAGCGCCCCCATGCACATACAGACATGCAGTTCCCCAGCCATCATTTCAAATGAGCTTGGGAAGCAAACGTCCCCAGCCTTGCATGGCTCATTGAGCTTGCATAGCTGGGGAAATGCAACTGTGAAAGGGAAACAAAGTTTCCCTTTCACAGTTAAGAGCACTCCCTCAGCTGAAAAAAAAACAGCTGAGGGAGTGCTCGTATTTTACTTGGCTGGCTCCTCGACAATGGGTGAGAGGGGGCCAAGACCCAGTGGGTTGATGCCCCCTCGCCTATTATGGACGAGCCGCACTTGACAATAAGGGACCTCTAATTGTATAAGGGGTTACTCCCTGCATAGGCATTTACTGTGAAGGAGTACTGTAGTCATACAAAATGTTGCCCATGCAGAAAAAAAAGTAATAGTGTTGCCACTTACAGGAGAGTGTCTCGCCACAGTTTATTGATGGCTTCCTTGGCGAATGTCCTATCCACCAGTCCAGCAGCAGGATGTGAATGATGCATGCCTGAATTAATATGTGCTTCAAACGTGTGCATCCCTGTGTTAAGGCAGGGGCATGCTAGTGAGTTGGATACACTGGGGCCAATTGGGTGGCAGGATTTGCTAGTGAGTTTGGATAATTCAGCCGCTAAAAGAAAGCTATATCTAGAAATGCCACTATCATGATTGTTAGAGAGAATTCTCCAGAATGGCTAATGTCCCTTACCTACTGAGTCCCTCAGCACCTATGCTTGATTTCTAGGATTTCTTTCTTTCAACTGGTAAGCGTGTGAGCCTTTTTTCCCACTCTTATATGTGTTTTGCTGTGTGTGTTTAACACTTTTGTGTTCATAGACTGTGGAGCCTCACCTACTCCACAGGCATCATCTTTTTACTGTGTTGTACACAGTGTGGTGACACAGGGTTGTCTTTCAGACTTCCCAACTCAGACTCCATTTTCAGGGACTGACTTCTGTCTCCCAGAACATATAAAGTTGCCATTAACTTTATTAGCCTCTGTAAAACCACAGACCCAGTACACCCTATCTTACATAGAGTACGGGAAAGGGTTAATACTTATCCCTTTTTGTCTGTTTCTCTTGGAGCGTTGTTTCGCTCCCTTTTCATCAAGACTTGACTCGTGGCAGTGGTAACTACCCTATTTTACCTACAGTGGTTATCTTAAATAACCTTGGTATTGTTTTAGTCTATCTTGGTAGCCTCAAACTTAAACCCGCTAGACCATATATGTTTTATTTCGGTTGTGGCTGGGTTTATTCGCCATTTCTTGTTGAAAATGTCTTTCTCGTGTTTTACTCTGCGCGTCAAACCAAGTTTTATTGCTTTGCTCACCGTCTTTTCGCGGGACTCCACCATGTCGCACTCTGAGATAATTGGCTGTGGTGACTGTACCGGCGGGACAGCCTCCCTGCTGTGTGATTAACAGCCAAGCTGTGTGAATGGGGGAAAACTGCATAAAAAGCAGGTCTCTGGGGCTGGAAAGGCAGAGTCGCCACTGGAATGAAAGAACCGACGAGGAGCTGATGGAAGAGGACCCCTACCATGACTGAACCGCCCGGTGAAGCCCTGCTGCAGGTCCGAATCCTGGCACTCCAATGACAGAGAAGTTCCTCCAGGAATCTTCTTCCCCTGAGCTGGTGGGACCAACCAGTTCGCCCAAACTACAAGCCAGGACTCCCTCCTCTGGTCAAATTCACTGTACAGAGCTACAGTGGGCCGGATAGCCAGGAAGGTCGGACCCTGCTTGGGTTTTAAGGAGCGCACCTTTTATTTGTTGCTTTGCTCTGCTGCTGGTTTCTTCCCTGGGCAGTGGAGGACCCTCCAGTCTTCCTACTTCATGTCTGTCCGATAGTCGCTTCAGGAACCGTGAGCCTGCAGGAACTGCCAGGAACGTCTGCCTCAGCGACAGCTTCTCCATTTAAAGGTACTGTTCAAATCCAGTTGTTCATTTCGTTCAGCCGCGGTGAAAGTGTCTGAAATCTTTCTCCAATCCGAGGACTTGTCCTTCTCTATTCTTTAAACTAACTTTTCTACCGACCAACTTCATCCGGAAGTCTTGGCAAAGACGTAACCATGAACTACCCTGAGATTTGGGATCTTGAGCAAAAGACTTTTGTACTATTGACTTTGGCCATAAGCCTTTTAATTTGAATCCATCACTGTAGTTCCTCTTTCTAGATTGCCGTGCTTACTTACCTGTTGGTGCTGTTCAATTTCTGCCTAACTTTGACTTTCCCTCCCTTTTAAATTTCTGGAGTGCCATTTTGCTCCCACTTCATTTGTGAGCTTAACTTGTCTGGAACCTATTGTGAGTGTTGTGGTGTATTAAGAGTGTGATTTTTAAACTGCTTTACTTTAGTGAACTGTTTTACAACTGATGTGTAAATAAATGTATATTCTTTTACTCAGAACTCTTGAGCCAGTGTTGGGTTGAATCATAGTAATTGCTGTCCTTTGTGTAACTATTGATACTGCTCACTTGCTCTTGAGATAAGTCTGGCTGCTCAGCCATTGCTACCACGTTTACTGTGTAGTACAGGCTTGTACCAAAGGTGAATTTGTACTGTCACTTGCAGTCTTAATTGTGTGTAGTGTTCCCAAAGGGTACTGCATATAATTCTGCCTAACAATGATGAGGCTGCTGTACTTGCTCCCCAGATGTTATGGTGTTTTCAATGCATAGTCGTACAACTCTGCTTACATGTTTCACAAATTCCATGTTTTCTTCACACATTAGCCATCCTTCACACAGTAAATGCAGTGACCATTTTGTAAAGTTCCTACCACACATGCACACTCAAATTGATTGTTCATGGTCACTCAGGCTGATCAGTGGTCCTTTAAACAGTGTACTGATTTAATTATCCTGCAATAAAAAAATGCTTGATTTTCTAGTAATAAAAACATAGATAACACATACGTTCATAGGAAACTGTAAAAAACTGTTTTCCAAAGGAGTCACTTTTCCTGTGCCACTTCTGGAAGTTTGGCCCTTATTTGCAAAGGACCTCTGTCGTATAGCTTCTAACATGTTGTCATGAATTAGTCATGCTCTGATGTGATATGTTGCAGTTTTCCTTTTGTTTTTAGGATAGATCATTCGTATGGACGGATGGCTCAAAGCTGAATTATAAGAAATTTGCTGCTGGTGAACCAAATAATGCTGGTGTTCGCGAAGCATGTGTCAACTTCAACTATTTTCGTAAGTACAAAAGAGTGAATGCTATGTAATTACAATTACAATATTAAGTATACAAGAGTGACTGTAGGGGTCGGTTAATTGGGTTATTCCTTCATGTAACTAACCTTTTTTGTACATCATGCCGTACACCAAAAATTATTAGAACATGTGAATTGTTATTGACCTCCTCTCACCCAATCATAATGTGCAGAATGCAGTTAATAACTATTGGTAATGACTGCATTGCTGACATTCTAACTTCAGAAACAGCAATGGAATCTGCCGTCTTTCAAATAACAGCAATGCAATTTGCGAGCAAGATTTCTTTCAATATGACAATGCAACCTAATGTGACAAACCAAAGTGACAGCTAAAACATGGAACAATGCTTTCACTTTTTTAAAGAAAGCCTATTCAGTTTAACATTGCACCCAATGTAATATCCTGCTAAATCTATTCCAGCTCAAGCAAGTTTAAAATGAAAATCAGTGCCCAGGGTGTACGAAAAGAAGTAGTGGAAATTTGTTCCCTGATGGTCTGCCCCAGATACCCACAAACCCCTTTCGCTGCACCCCTCCCATGTGCAATCCAAACCCCCAAACACACACGCCTGCTGTTTAAGGGAACGTTCAGGGCAATGCATTGAAGTGCAATTTTCAACTTCTTCCTACACTTTTATTTTAAAACAAATCCATTCCGGAATGGTTTCTTTTTGAAATTAAAAGTATAGGAACAGTTAAACGTAGGAAAAAAAGTAGAGGGGCACAGCTAACAATCACTCTCGCCCACTTCGACCACTGATTAAAATGAATGCATACTTTGTAAAGACAACTTAGGTATTTAAATATTACACAATAAAATCACATTTCATTTAATGACACGTTTTGAGTGCTTTGCTCACTAGTAAACTAATATTTTGTACTACACCACCACTTTACCAAAGCCGTTATTGCTATTGACACCGTGTGCTAATAGCCCTATATTTCTCGAGAGGTGTTGTCGCATGGGTTATTGACCCATCATCATCATATGGCCAGAAGCAAAGGTGGGTCACTGTCCTGTGGCACAAGGAATACTCCAAGACTCTCTGGCAGTTGAAGGGTTTCTATTGAAGTTCTTTGGGCCGTAGGGTCGTCCCTCTATCTGTTACCTGCTCCCTAAATCAGGCATTTCTAACCCACATGTTAGTAGATACAGAAGGTTCACTCCCTATTGTCTAATTCTGCCTTGGATTAGATGTTAGGACCTAAAGGCAGACACCTTTTCTCAATAAATTCCCTCAGGGACATCCAAACTTTATCTACTCTATCCAGTCGTTAGTGTTCTACTCTGACTTGGGAATTGTGCCTTATAGACCTCTTTCATCTATCACATTGACTCTGACCTTTCCCTCCCCTGCTCTTCCTTCTTCTCCCCTTCCTCGGTACTACCCAATTAAACCTACATCCTCCCTCCAATGTCTCTCCCTTCTTCCAGGTCTCGCCTTCACTCTATGATGTTTATCCTCCCTCTAATACACTACTACTCCCTCTTCCGCAATACTACTCCCTCCTCCACACTACTATTCCATCCTGCGGACCTACACTCCCTCCTCCCTACAACTACTACTCAGCCTCCCTCCTTTCAGCCAGCACCATACATCTCACAATCAGTCCCTACACTGACTCTCCTCGCCACATTTACCACACTGACTCACAAACTCACACTGCAGTCCCACATTCACTCCCTAGCCAATACCTCACCTTCCCAGAAATCATCTCCACACTCAGCTGCTCCTTCCTTCCTACTGTTGGTCTTTTGGTTGTCCACCTCCTCGGACCTCACTCGAATAATCCTTGCTTCCTGTGGTTGTAATATATCCCCCTCACTTTCTCTACTTTATTTCTCTGTCCCTGGCAAATTTGGCCTTCTCATCTTTACGTATGGCATATTTTAAAAAGAAACTGTATAAGTAGCAGACTTAGAACCTGCTCACTTTCTTAACATGGGCTGACTGCAGAACAAAAATGGAGGCCCGGGAAGGGAATTGTTTGTGTTTGTGTTCAGAGGACCGTGGTAGGTCAGAAGAAGGATATGTAGTCTGATTACACATTTCACTGATGTGAATATGAATAATGTCTATCTTTCCCTATAGTAAGGGGTTTCCCTACCTAATAAAACTATCTAAGGTGCTCGTCAGTCATCAGTGAATGTCTATAAATTAAAAGATCTACTGTCCAACTCTAAGCCTATCTGACCATACACTATCACAAAAGCTCAAAGTCAGGAGAAGGTTTCCTTTCTCCTGAGGTTTGCTGGTTTCTTCTCCAACTACGTTTTAATAGATGATCTTCAGATAGTCTCCAGGGACCACTTGTATCAGTTTGTACAGTTAATTCAGGCTTGTTAGGCACTTTTGTGTCTTCTGTTGTTTCTCTCTATAAGGGATGATCATGTTCTCCTCCCGTTGTACACTTAACAAGCAAGTATCCTGTCCTTCTTGTTTGTTTCTTACTTTCCTATAATTCATAGTCTTTGGCTTCTGTTTGTCCTTTGTCTATATTTATTTTCACAATATCTACCTTGTCTTCAGGAGTTTTTAACCTTTGGGCCCCTAGGTTATGTAGACCATCTTGTTTTGTATTGATACCCGCTGTGGCATTTCCACAACATTTCTCATTCACTTCTCTGTGTATTGACTTTATAATATTTTTCTCTTGACTGAGATGAGCACAAGTACTCCAATACTGATTCTCATGCACTCTTGTTACTTTATCTTTCTGTTGACCGTGACAAGAAAGAATGAGAATTCCAATAATGATTTGCATTGATTCTTATTATATTGTCACATATATATATATATATATTACACGGACCGCGGTAGTTATCGTTAAGTTGCTAAACTCAAAGGAAGAGCACTTTTTCGGTGGCTTATAACTTAGCTCCCCCTGGACGAATCCTCATCAAACTTTGCCAAGTTGGGCGAGGTTCCGTGCTCGGGGGGGCCAAGTTATAGGGGGGGTTCCAGAATTTTTTTTTTTCCATAGACTGAATGGGGAAAAACTCTACGCACGGCTACAGCCTGAACGGCTGGACGGATTTTCAGCAAATTTGCAGCAGGAGTGGGGGCTTGGGTCCGAAAGTGTGTTTGGTGGAAATCTGACCACTACTTTTGTTGAAAAGAACTGAAATGTATGTCCCAAAAAATTAGTGATATCTGGGTCTGCTCTGCAGACCCATTTCCCTGTTCGCTCTGTGGACAGAAGTGTCATTAGCTGGCGGTATGGCGTGCTGTCGGAGAAGTTTGGACGTGGCCGGTGGTTGGCTGCCAGGAAGCATGGTGTGTGTAAATTTTTTTGGGGAAAACCGCCATAATGTATCGAAGGACAGTGCGGCGGCGGAAGGGTCTGGGAAATGTACCATACAGAACGCATTGGCGGCAATAAAGGAAGGAACGAGTTAGGGAGTGAGAAGTGGTTCAGTGTGTCATAGGTAGGTAGGTGGAAGAAGACGGAGGAGTGCCTGAAGTTTTTGCACGTACTGTGTCAAGTCACGGTTAGCTAGACAGGCGACTACTTTGTGTAGTGATTGGAGGCAGGTGTTATAATGGCCCGATAGCTTGTGCTGCGACCTGTTTGCGCAGACCTCTTTACATGGTGAGTGGTGGTATAGCAATTTTTAGAAGGGGAATGAAGTGCACATGACATAGGTTGTGAACCGATTGTGGGTAGTTTGGTAGTGACACAATAGTTTGGAAATGGAAGTGGGGACGGCCATGGTATGTGAATGAAAGTGTAGAGGGGTGCAGGAGAGAGTGTTCTCTTTCTACATTATGATAACTGGTGCAATTTGTTGATACAAAGTTACATGTCGATGCACAGGTTTAGTAGGAGTGCTGGTGGTAGTGCTCTGTATGTGGGTAGTCGAAGTTGGTGACATGGTGCAATGCATGGTGCCATTTTGTAGCAGTGACAGTGTTGAAGGCCTAGACTGTTGGGTGCAAGGCTGAAGGCCGTAGGCCAAAGGCCATGCACTCAAGAGGCTAGGGCATTGTTGCAAACCATGTGTGGGTACTTTGACAGTGACATAATAGGTTGGGAATGGAAGTGGGGACGGCCATGGTATGTGAATGAAAGTGCAGAGGGATGCAGTAGAGTGTTCCATTTCTACATTATGGTAAGTGGTGCAATTTGTTGCTACATAGGTACATGCTGGTGCTCAGGTTGTGTAGGAGTGCTGGTGGTAGGGCTGTGTATGTGGATAGTCAAAGTTGGTGACATGGTGAAATGCATGGTGCCATTCTGTAGTAGTGATAGTGTTGAAGGCCTAGACGAGGCTAGGAGTTTCCGACACACTCAGCAGTACTGTATTTTGGATTGTGCACCAGTTAGTGGGTGCTGACCTGTAAATATTGGGTGTAGAGAATATTTCAGACGCAATAGAGTAGGCGAAGTGAGCTGCCATGCGTACATTTTTGGTTTTGCAGGTGAGCACACAGTTATAACATGGTAAAGTTTTTGATGGGAACTTGGCGATGGTGCTGTGAAAAGTAATGCAGTGTGGGAACTGGGTGCTGGATTTGCATACTGTTAGTATGGTAGAGAATGTGGTAGAAGTGTACCTTCACTGTGTTTGGTAACTATGGTGTGTGCTGAATTGTTGAAGAAGGGCCAATGTGGTTAAAAAGTTGGGGGGTAGGTTCGTAGTGGCACAATACTTTGTGAATGGGTGTGGGCAGGGGTGGTGGAGATTGTGGTATGTTTGTAGATTGTCCGGATCGCGACCTGTTTTCGTGATTGGGTGCAATGCAGAGGTTCAGTAAGTGATTGGTGGGTGCATGTACAGGTTGGGTAAGAGTGCTGGTGGAAGTGGTGTGTATGTGGATAGGGGTGGTTGGTGATATGGTCACATGCATGGTGGCATTACGTTGCGGTGCCTGTGTTCAAGGCTTAGCATAGCAAGCTTATTGGGTGAATGACCGAAGGCCGTATGAAATGCATTGAAGAGCCTAGCACTTGAGGAAACCCACGCCCCTAATGCAATTTTGACTTTGTATCTGATAGAGGGCGGTGACCTGTAAAGAATGCTTGTGGAGTATATTTCAGACGCCATAGAGCAGCAGCAGTGGGGTGCCCGGTGTGTATGTTTTGGTTCCGCCGATGAGGTCGCTGGTAGGAGATGGTAAAGTTTTGGATGTGTGAATGGAGATGGTGCCATCAAAAGTCATGCAGTGTGGGCACTGGGTGCAGCGTGTGCAAACTGGCAGTATGGCAGAGGGTATGGTGAAGGGTAGTTTGTATGGGTTCTTGTCTATGCTGTGTGCAGATTTGTTGAAGTAGGGCCAATGTTGTGAACATTTTGTGGTTAGGTTGGTAGTGACTGTTAGGCAGAATCATATGCAGTACCCTTTGGGAACAGCACACACAATTAAGACTACAAGTGTAAGTACAAATTCACCTTTGGTATAAGCCCGTACTACACAGTAAAGTGGTAGCGATGGCTGAACAGCCAGACTTATCTCAAGAGTAAAGTGAGCAGTAGCAGAAGTTACACAAAGGTCAGCAATTGCTATGGTTCAAACAAACACTGACTTAAGGCTTCTGAGTAAAAGAATATACATTTATTTACACCATCAGTTATATAACAGTTCACTATTAGAAAGCAGCAGAAAATAACAATATTAATATACTACACACCACCCAATTAATTCTGGACACGTTAAGCTCAAAATGAAGTGTGAGCAAAATGGCACTCCAGTAATTCAAAAAGGGAGGGAAAGACAAGGTTATTCAAAATCATGCAGCACCAACAAGTAATAGGCAGGGCAATCTAGAAAAGTAGAAAAGGCTTACTACAACTAGGATTCAAATCAATAGGCCTGGGCCAATGTTAATGGTCAGTGTCTTTGCAGAGGATCACACAGTTCAGAGTAGTTTGCGTTTAAGTCTTTGCCAAGAGTTCAAAACGAAGTTGGTCAGAATAAAAGTTATTTAAAAGAATAGAGAAGGACAAGCCCTCAGTTTAGGAAAAGATTTTAAACACTTTCACCGCGGTCGGATGGAACGAAAGACCGGATTTGAGCAATACCTTAGTAGAAGAATGATGTAGCTGAGGCAGAAGTTCCTGGCAGGTCCTGCAGGCTCACGGTTCCTGAAGCGACTGTCGGACTACAAGAAGGAGGAAGACTGGAGGGTCCTGCACTGCCCAGGGACGAAACCAGCAGCAGAGCAAAGAGACAAATAAAAGTTGCGCTCCTTAAAACTCAAACAGGGTTTGGTCCTCCTGGCTATCCGGTTTACTGCAGCGATGCACAGCAAATTCAACCAGGAAAGGGAGGCTTTGCTTGGTGTTGGCGAACTGGTTGGTCCCACCAGCTCAAGCGAGAAGATTCCTTGCAGATCTTCCCTGTCGTTGAAGTTTTAGGCAATTCGGACCCGCAGCGGGGCATCACCGGGAGGTTCAGTAGTTGCAGTAGTCCTCTTCCTTCAGCTTCTCTTCCGTTCTCTCGATCCAGTGGCGGCTCTGCCTTCCAAGTCCCAGAGACCTGCTTTTTATGCAGTTTTCCCCCATTCACACAGCCTGGCTGTCAATTACACAGCAGGGTGGCTGTCCTGCCAGGACAGCCACCTAGCCAATCAAACTAGAGTGTGACTTGGGTCTCCAAGGAGACCCTGTGCAGGGGGCCTCAAGCCCCTCCCTCACATCCTGTCCACCCAGACATTCAGTCTGCGTAGAAGCCTGCCAAAGGACGGCAAACAAAGGAACCAAACCTGGTTTGGCGCGCAGAGTAAAACACGAGATCGACCTTTACAAAAAGAAATGGCGAATAAACCCAACCAGATCCAAATAAAATTAAATGGGGTCCAGCGGGTTATAGTTCGAGGCTACCACCATAGCCTCTAACAGTACCAAGGCAATTTTCATAGTCCGCGGTAGGGAAAAAATGGTAGATACCACTGCTACCAGCCAAATCTTAGAGAAAAGGGAACAAAATAATGTTTCATGAGAAACAAACAAAAAGGGATAACTATTAACCCTTTCCAGTACTCTATGGAAGATAGTTTGTACTGGGTCTGTGATTCTTAAAAAGACTAGTAAAGTCAATGGCAACTTTACATGTTCTGGGAGACAGTAGTCAGTCAACCCTGTGTCACTGCACTAAAGGTGCTGTGTGACACACAGTGAAAAGATGATGCCTATGGAGTAGGTGAGACTCCACAGTCTATGAACACAAAAAATGTAACACACACAGAAAAACACATGTAAGAGTGGGATAAAAGGCTCACACTTTTACCAGGTGAAAAAAATAACACTAGAAATCCAGCAAAGCTGCTGAGGCGCTCATTAGGTAAGGGAAATTAGCCATTCTGGAGAATTCTCCTTAACAGTGACACAATATTTTGAGAATGGCAGCGAGTAGGGGTGATGGAGGCTGTGGTATGCTTGTGGATGCAGCTAACAGTGACCTGTTTTCGTGAATGGGTGTTTTATGGTGTGAGTGAGTTGGGTTGAAGTGCCGCTACATATGTTAAGTTTATGCAGAATGTTAGCTGCCCAAATGGCGCATGCATTGATTCATAGTGTTGTGCTGATTGTGGGCAAGGGTGGACTGTTGTGTGCATGGCAAAAGGTGTGCTGGGTGCGCCACAGGATCATTGTGGATGCTGAAATAGGGCATCCCGTAGGAAACTTTTTTGTTGGTGGGGCTTTGAAGGGGAACATGCTCTCAGAGTGTGTAACGGGAAATATGGAGTTGTGTACAGAAATGATAGTGTGAAATGCAGAGGTTCAATATGTGATTGGTGCAGGAGTTTTTGAAATTGTATATTCGCCAATAGGCAGCACTAAGTTAGTGTTGGAAAGTTTGAGTGCAAAGGGAAGAAGTATTGTGTCTGTTTTACTGGGGTGTGGCCCTAGCTGTAGCTGGAAATGCACACGTGCCACATAATGGCATTCTGAGCATGGAGGCTTCGGAAATGGAACTGTGGGGATTCGAGGGTGTGATTCACCGAAAGGGGCAGTGACATATTCACCCAAAGTTCGATGCAGTGAGGTTGGCAGAGATGGACAGACGGCGAGTGCTTTTGGTCGGTGATACCTTTGTGCACGATCTGCACAGGTATGCTGTGGAAAGAGGCTTCAATACGGACTTTCAGTTGGAGGGAGTGTAGTCTTTTTGAGGTACAGTTTATGAGTGGGGTTTCGGGTGCATGGACCTCCTTTGCAAATATGTGGCTTCTGTTGGTACTGTAGATGTTGTGGTCGTGCATTTTGGAGGACTACATTTGGTGCACATGTCATGCTCTCGTTTGCTGGCTTCCTTAAAGAAGTTGATGACAGCTGTGATGCAGATGTTTGCTACTGCAAAGTTTATTTTCTCATTTATGACACCAAGAGGACAATGGGAGAATGCAGTGTAAATTGTGCACAGCAAGAGGTCGGGAGATGTTGGATACACAGACGCATGTGCGACTTTATGTGCAGTGCTGGCATGTTCTGCACAGACTATGAAAGCATTAGTAACCAGCCAGATTTCCAGTGGTTTCAAGGAAATGGCATTTTTTACCTCCATTGGGAATGCTGTTGTGTTTGCCACTCTGCACGAAGTGTGTCAGAGAATTCTGTAGAAATGTAAGATAAGCGTTCATGTTCAGGCGAGAAAAATGTAAGGAGTAGAAGCAAACAAACAGTGAGTAAAAGAGAGAAAAATAAGGAAATAAAAACTGTATGAATGCACGTACATAACAAAAAACTTGATAAAACGAAAATAAAAATAGTGTTTTTCGAGACAATCCTAAAGACACAATCCCCACCCCTGTTTCACATTCCTCCCCCCTCAACCCCTTCATACAATACACCCGCAACACCCTTGAACCCCCTTGCCCTCAGTTTGTAGCACGGTAATGCAGTGGATTTCGTGGCACTTTGAGGATTAGATGTGGCATTTCCGGCTCTTTTTAGGATGGCACCTATGGCATTGGCCATGTGGAGGCTAAGCCATTGGGCAATGTGGTGGGTGGTTGTGGTGTGTACATAAACACTATGACAGAAGGTTTGTTGGTACCGATAAATGTAGGAGGCTATGGTGAAAGTGTGAAAGTGTGCAAGGTAAGGGGCCTGCATCCTGTGTGTATGTATGCACTACACGCACTTGCTTAACGTTGCTAATATACATTCCCTGCTGCTTTTGTGGGTTCACTTTTCCGACATTTGTAGTGCACGCATTGTTATTCTGAAGATTACAAGGTATGTGGCAGGCATCATGTTGTTATCCGTGTAGTGTGTGTATTATATTATATGATGTGCTATGGTATTTTGTGCCATATGTATCGCGCCTACATACAAGTGTCTGAAGGCACACCGAGGCAAGGGAGGGGGAACGGAAGCCACACAGAGGCATTGATTCCTCTGGGACAGCTGACATTGAGAGTGTGCAAGTGAATGGGAAGGAGGAGGCAAAGTGCAGAACATGGGAACAATAAAAAATCAAAATACATGCAACTACGGCCGGTGCTGGCAAGTGCAAGGATAAGTGTAGACAAGAAGTGGTGGCTGCACTGTTAGGGTAATAGAAAACAGTTCCCAAGTGCGGGGGTTGGTAGAAAGCCAGTGGAGGGGTGGAACTGTAGGGAGGGAGGTGGCCTGGGGGTTCCATGTGTTAATATGCCCGCAAAAATATCACCATACAAAAATATTGCCATATTTTTGCGGCAATATTAAGGCATGGAACCTGCTGGGGTCACCCCCACAACCCCCATGTTATTTTAAAGGGAGCAAGGGATACCCCCGCAACCTGCGCTCTCAATAACCCCAAATATTATCCCCACTAAAAATATCACCTTTGGCCTTTCCCGACGACCATATATACAGCAATATTTTTGGTGGGGATAATTATATGATACCGCCTGGGGCACAGATTATAGGGTGGGTAGGAAAGCAGTGCACAATACATTTCAGCCAGGAAGTGAGTAGGGGAAAGACGGGGAAAAATAAGCACATGGAAAGGTTTTCAGGTGTCTTCAGACCCTACAATGCTTCTCCTCAAGGGCCAGGGAGACAGAGAGTGTGTTGCACCAGTAGGCTGCAGCAAAAGAAACACATCTACCAACATGTGGTTGCGTGTAGAAGCAACTAACCCTGAGGGAGTATGAGGCGGATCAGGGAAGAGCTGGAGCAAGCAGGTATTTACAAAGTCACAGTGCAAAGTATTGAGTTCCAGGGACCAGAAGGCCTTCTGTATAATGCACAGGGCTTTTAGTTTATTGTTCGCAGCCACTGTGAGGTATTGCAGACATTTTACTCTAGCAGAGATAGGATCCCTGGCGTTCAGATCAAGGACAAGTTGCGCACTCCTCTTACGGATGAGGTGCTGAGGGCCCAGAGTGGAGGTTGGCAGATTTAAAAATGGCCTGTGGCAACAGTGCAGGGTACACAGCACAACAGCCATGCAGAGACTGACTTTTTGGAAAGTGCCTGTAGGTTGCTAAAATACATTCAGTGGTGCCTTTACTGCCTTCTTTTTACGAGTTATGTAGTAGCTGGGTTAGTGGGTAAACGTTTTTTAGCATTGTCAGAAGGAAAGAACAGAGTTCCTGCTTCGCTAATATAGTGTATGCAATGGGTAAATGAAAATGTTGCAAGCACATACAAACAAATTGCTACTTTACGGAAGGAGATGGGAGGAACATCAGTATGCTTTTTAAACATGTAGTGGACGCTTAGAGGCAGATGTCGTGCGCAGAGCCACTTGCAACAGAGTTGTGCACATACTGCAAAAAATCTGTCCATACCTTTCTTTTGTGATGAAGGGTGCTTATGTGGATGAATGTGTATGAATAACTCCTGTAGTGTTTCACTGAAGTTTCCACTGGATGTGCTTTCCAATAACAGCACACGTGCAGGCTGATTTTTTAATGGTACATATGAAGTCTTGTGGAGAACTGACATTGTAAGCTGCTGAGTTCTTGCAGGCCTTTGGTGGATGTGTGTGTCAGTACTTAGCAATACCTAAGAAGGGTGTGGTGGGAAGAGGACAGTGGAAAGGGAAGAAGGACTGGTCATGATTTACTGGGGCGCAGCCCTTATGATATTTTGCGCAGCGCACGTGCTATATTCTGCGCTTTTGAACATGCTGGCCAATGCAAATGCGATTGTTGCAATTGTATAATCAGGTGGTTAGAGTATGCGTCACAGGAAACGGCAGCCATATTTTGTTTAATTACTCTGTGTACTGAGACAGGCAGAGATGGCCAGACATACAGTTTTCATAGTGGGTGATCGCTTTGTGCTCGATGTACTCCAGTATGCTGTGGAAAGAGGCTTTAATGGCAAATTGAATTTGGACGAAGTGGAGACTTTGTGGTGCGGTGCCGCTGTCCGTACTTTTGACCATTTGCTTTCAGAGTGTCGACGAGTGGCCAGTTTTGGTACTGTACACATTGTGGTAGTGAATCATGGAGCATTGCTTTTGGGTTCCATAGCTTGTGCAAGTGTGTACCGTCAACTCAAAAAGATGATGAAAGAAGTGCAGCACATTTTTGACACTGCAAAGTTGCTTTTCTCATGTATACCACCAAGTCCAGTATATAACTATCCCAATGAATGTTGACGGCAGCCAGAGGTGGGAAGGCGTCTTATCAACAGAAGCATGTGTAACTTTGTGTGTGCTGCTCTGATGTACTCCTGTGACAATGACAACGGTGGTGATCGATACGTGCACCTTCTCAATGGAAATGGCATTTAATTGTCGCACAGTGGCAATAACATTTGGTTTTGCAAGCTACAGGCTGCACTGAAGACAGTATTGTTAGTATGTGAGGTGAAGTGCAACAAATAAAAACAATTATAAAAGCCAGACAAAATAGTTATTAATGTAGAAGTTGTTTAAAAACTTAAAAACAAAACTGCTTTTTTCAAGAGCCACCACTACAAAGGACATCCCCTACTCTGGTTGACATTTATTCCCCTACTCCCGCGCGCACACACCTGGAAAAGTCTTTGCAAATCACGACAGTTGCAGGGTTGTACGTGTAATATACGCCCATTTTGCACATGGCCACCTTACATTTGGGACTGTGGAGGACACAAGATTGCGCAATAAGCTTTCTGGGTCTGGAGTGCACGCACAGACTGTGGTATCCGGTATATTTGCCGACCTAAATGCAGAGGATGAGGGACAAATGAACACCATGTAACACAATTTTCAGTGCTGTTTGTGATGTTGGAAGCAGTAGACCCGGTAATGCTTCTGTTTCCAATCTCCTGCATAATTGTGTATCCCATTATGCAGGCACCCAGGTAGGCGTGTTCTTTTTAATTTGGTCCGGAAATGGAGAAAGCGCAGTAGATTGTGAAGAAGTGTATTTATGTCTTTTTACAACTAGTGCCATTGTCGTACTGTACAAATGGTAATCTATGGTTTCACAGCACAAACACTTTTCCCCACTAATAACGTTCCTGTTGATATTACTACATTTGCGATTTGCGCAAGCTCTACACACATTGCCTTGCAGCCCTTTTTGGAATTTTAGGAATAATGTTTGTGCTTGCTGTTACGCACTTGTTCTCTTGAAAAAGCACTGCAACACGCAGAACCATCTGTTTCAACAGCCACACATTTCAAACTGTTTCCATTGCAATGTTTTCCACTGTACCACAGTTCCTTCCATTTAGCATACAATTGTGTGGTGGGTATACAATGCGCGTCACACTGCCTCCCTTCATTGGCACTTACATTGTGACACTCTGAAAGGAGCTTTATATCATAAGCAGCTACAATAAATATTGCTAAAGGGTCGTTATGGTGAAAGTGTGGTACTACAAACATATCATCATTGTTAAATACACTATGCTAAAGCAACGTTATGTTTATAGTGCTCTAATAAAAATCTATGAAATTCACTAACAAAAAACGTTGTTAAAGGGACGCCATGGTTAAGTTGCACTAGCAACAACCTATGAAATTCAATGGAAAATCGTTGTTACAAGGACGTTATGGTTACAGATAAAACCGAAAACCCCAAGAAATTCTCCAGTTATGGTAAGCTAAGCAACCATAAATCGCGCTTCCACTGTCCACTGCAAGGACTAACGCCCATGACATCAAAGATGGCATCACAAATAGCATTGACGACATCACTGATGACATTACATGTGCAGTTATTTTTCATGAAAAATCCCTACAAGGGGTTGCTAGGATACTGTTGGCAAAAAAGTGTGAGGGGTGATTGTGAGACGTTTTTATGAACTAAGTACTTCACTAAAGAATGTACTCATATAAAAAAAATTCCATTTCAGTGTTCTTTCTAGTACAGCAACCTACTCATACAGAAACATAGGCATTGCCTGCAGCATGCACCATAGAGGTACAATATGTATAATGTTGCCATGTTGCATCGTGAAATGGTGAATGCTTCCGTATCAGACTTTTGCATACTGTGCAAAATGAAATAACTAGCTAATAATGGATCACTTAGTACACACTTGCACTGCTACAAACAAAACATAAAGAGATCGCAATGCATACAAATTGGTGGCATACAGAGGGAATATAAAGTAACCCAAAGAGAAGCAGTATCATCAGAAAGTGTTCATAACCTAAATGGTTATCTTGATGTAGAGTAATTATAGCTGTGTTTTAGGCCTGCTTCTTCCCCTATGTATATGCATCAGAAGATGCGACTGAATCCTAACGAATGTACTGTAAGAACATATGAGAAGGGAACGTCTGCAAATACAGTACCTTTTTCAATTTACTGTTTCTGACTGTCAGTGAAGAAAACCACCTGGCCTAGATATGTCAGTGAACAAAAAATAAGGAGCCAGGGCATGTGATGTCATCAGTGATGTCATCAATGATATTTGTGATGTCATCTTTCATGTCATGGGTGTTAGTCCTTGCAGTGCACAGTGGTAGCGTGAGTTATGGTTGCTCAGCTTTTCATAACTGGCAAATTTCTGGGGGGTTTCGGTTCTACCTGTAACCATAAAGTCCCTTTAATAAGGTTTTTCCATTGAATTTCCTAGGTTTTTGCTAGTGCAACTAAACCATAACGTCCCTTAAACAACGTTTTTTGTTAGTTACATAATTATTTTTTTAATGTATTTATTTATAATGTGCCAAAAGCTTGCAGGCATCGGGGCGCACACATATAGACGCGGACTTACATGGCAGACAGGACATCACTGACTCCCTATATCATAATGCAGATCCTATAGGTCAATTCCTTCACCTAAACATATTTGTTTTCAGGGCTTTCCTAAACGCTATGTAGTTCTTTTCTTGCATTAGCTGCATCAGTAGGCTGTTGCATTTCTGAACCGCTTTCATTGGAAATGCCCGGCCATTTGATCGTTTGGAGGGGGGACATATAATCTGTCCCAGTGCTTCTGATCTTAACGGTCACCTTGGAACAAAGTGTGTGCTTTTTTTCTTTTAGTTAGACCGGAGTCTGCCCAAATAGGCATCTATGAACCATGGTCATGGTCTTGAAATAGATCCTGTCCTCCACAGTCAGCCAGTGGAGGGCCTTTCTATCTGCCATGAAGTGCTCTAGTGGAGGGCCTTTCTATCTGCCGTGAAGTGCTCTCTCCTCATTTTTTTCTCACAATTCTTACAGCGCTGTTTTGAATGGTCTGACACCTTGCAATGCATCCATTGCTTGTGCCTATCAGAAGTGCATTGCCATAATCTAGCATAGATAGTATTGTGGCCCCTGTTATAGTTGCGCTGTTTTCCTCGTTCAGATAGGGTCTGATGTGTTTAAGAAGACGCAGGTAGTATTAGCAATTTTTGTTAAAATAGGTAACCTGTGATTCTGCGCCCAATGAAGCTTCCAAGAATACCGCTAGCGTTTTCACTTTCCCTGCCACTTGAATGGGGGAGTTTTGGATGTAAAAGGTCTACTCATCAGCTCAGTCTTTCTCCCTTTCAAGCACATCCTATTCCTTTCCACCCAGGCTTCAATGATGTTTATGTGGTTGCCACCCTGCTATCGCTGTCGTAGCAGCCGCTCAGCTCCACCACCAGCTGGGTGTGATCTGCATAGTTTGTAAAATAGGCTCCGATGTTATCGAGCACTGTGCAGAGACATCTCAGGTAGAGATTGAATAGCAATGGGGATAAGCTGGTGCCCTGGGGTACGCCACAATCAATGGGCACTTTGCTTGATATGTTTAGCCCCCAGTGAATTATGCACCTCCTATCTGATAAAAATGAGACTACCCATCTGCTGGCTTCTATAGAGCAGATACCCACCTTTTCCAGTGCCCGTGGGAGCTGTTGATGATCTAGTAGGTCAAGCGCTGTGCTTAACTCTAATAGAACCAGCATGCCCATTTTACCTTTATCCATAATGCTCAGTGTAAAGAATGGAGGGGGTATCTTTACTTCTGCTCTCTATATGGTAGAGGAGAGGCACAGAAAACCCCAGCCAAGATTCTCTTTTATTGGTAACGTAGTTGAGCAATCAAGGCCTAACTTCTCAGGACGTGATGCAGGCTGGTTCTTAAGTACAGTGTAGTCCCCAAGCACCCACAAAGGAATGTCCGCACACTGTATCGGTTAAAAGACAGTCTTTATATAATTAATATTCAAGGTTATATACAATATCACAATAGCACACTTTGTGCTCAGACAATCAACAATGTTAAATATATACAGTTCTACAGTGGTACCACAAATATTATCAGATCTCATTAAAGTGCATCAACTATACTGTCAAAATGTCAAACAGATCAATAAAGAGGAAACCAGCAGTAGAGAGAGGAAGGAAAGCAAGATGGTTGAACAATTGGCAGAATACTGGTCACTACCGTTAAACACAGCTCTGTGTGGAGATCCCCCCCACCTGGGCAACCTGTAGAATAAAGATACAAGCCCAGTCCATATATTGTTCACACTAGACTTCCCAATAGTTCTGCAACCCCAAAGTACCTGGTGTTGTAGTGTTCCTCGGCGGGGAATCGACGGCCCTTCTTGAGTGCCCTCCCTTTAAGGCAGGAGTCACGGGTCGTCGAACGTCTGACGGAGAACAGGATGAGCAACGACGGTGAAGTGGCAGCTTCGTTCCTAGCAGTGCTCCTTGACGGGGAAGCGTAAATGCCCTGCAAGGAAGAGGCGGGCGGGGCACCTCGGTGGCGATAGTTCTGGACCGCAAAGAGTTTGAAGAACTGTGGCCCAGCAAGGGCATCGAGTCATCAGCTTCTCTGTGGTCTTTGGGTGGCGGGAAACCCACCGGCGGATGCTCCTCAGCACGTCGACGGTCAGCCTTCTCCAGCAGGATACAGCAGCGATGATGCGGACAAGAGCGTCCTTGGATCAAATGAAGTTCTTAGGCGAACGTGAGCGCAGCGGCTCCGGTCGGCGACGGCGGTCATCAAAAGTGGCGGACAACAGTCCGGGCGCTTCTCCTTGGGATTCCGCAGCAGTCACCGTCTCGGGTTGGCAGCCTGTCTAAGGTCTGTCTACCAGGGAGCTTTGGCAAAGATCCGCTGGTGCATGATGGTCCCTCGTAGCTCGGGAAGAGGGCGCCTTACCAGGTCCTCTCTGGGTCAGTTCTTGGAGAAACAGCAGCTTTCAGATTGTGAAATAGAGCAACAACAATTCTTCTCTGCCAGCAGGGCTTCAAGGTCAAGCCTCGGGTTTACTCCACTTACTCGTCGTAGTGGACTTCAGCTTCTGAACACGAATTCTAGCAGTGAGAGGCCCCCAGATATACTAGTTGATCTCCCATTCATGCTGCTGGGTCACACTCAGGCAACCAATCGGTCAGAAGGGCATTCATGCAGGCAGGCATCCAATCAGGTACATAGTGCATTCAGGCCATTCACTTCTCTCCAGACACTCACAACAGGTTATGTGTTATTGGGACAAGTACCCAGCCATTCAACACTCCACACTGCATTCATACCAGTTTCGGGCAGGGCTGTCTCAGTCATTGTGTCAAACACCAGATACTAGACACCCACAACACAGACTGCGTATTTGTCACACATTCCATTCACCCAGGTCCCATCCAGAGGGTGTACCCACAACATACAGTCACTGGGAAAGCTCCAGCCAGTCTGGCCTGGACTTCACAACAACAACGTATATGGAACTTCCACCCAACAGCAAGTCAGGGGCAAGGGGCAAGGGACAGAGTTAGGGCTTCCCAGGACTTTGGAAAAACAAGGTAACAGGCAATATAAAGCAAGAAGCCACGGAGGCCATCTTGTTTCCTATCAGGAATCAACTGATTCCAATGGCAGTGCCTGGGTATCCCAAAATGGAGGATACTCAGAGCACCTGTCAAATTCAGCATGGAGCTGCCACCAGCCCATACCCTGCTCTGTGGACCACACACAGGTGCCCAAAAACATACAATAGGGGCACAGGGTTGTACCCCCACCCATGGTGCCATAGGGGTATCCCATGGGTCTGTACACCAAACCAAAAGAGAGAGCTGCACCGCCAGGAGTCCCACATGAACTCCTGTGCCGAAAACACGACAGACAACACGATAAAAAGCAGTAAAGGACAAGGATATGGAGGCCCTGTCCCTCTGATGCATTTCCAGCATCACAGTCGCCCCCCCCCCCCCGACTGAGGTTAGGGTGCCTAATCTCCCACGAGATAGACACCCTCATCCGGACGGTCAACATACCTTCTGGAAAGGCCATCTGCATTATCATGACTCGTCCCTGGTCTATGCTCTATGGTGAAGTCTAGCCCTTGCAGGCTAATTGACCACCTCAGCAGTTTCGGGTTTTCACCCTTCATCTGCATAAGCCACTTCAGGGGCTTATGATCTGTTTGGACCTTGAAGGTATACCATGTAAGGTAGGGCCTAAAACACCTAAGGCTCCAAACTATGCTAAAACATTCCTTTTTAACAGTAGCCCACCTAAGTTCTCTACCCTTGAGTTGGTTACTGATGAATACGATAGGATATTCCCTCCTTTTGTCATTTAACTGGGACAAGACAGCTCCAATTCCGATGTCGAAGGCATCCGTCTGGACGATAAAGGGTCGGCTGTTGTCAGGCGCACACAACACAGGTGCCCTACACTGACTTTCTTTCAAGCAATCAAAGGCCCTCTGACAGTCTTCTGTCCAATTAACCTTCCTAGGTTGCTTGGGTGAATTCAGAGCTGTCAGGGGTACAGCTATGGTTCCATAGTCTGCCATGAAATTGCGATAGTACCCAGTGAGGCCCAAAACGGCTCTCACCTGGGTTTGAGTAGTGGGAGTCTCCCAGTCACGTACATCCTGTACTTTACTGGGGAGAGGTTGGATTTGACCCCCTCCTACCTAAATACGGGAATTTCCCCTGAGCTATCTAGCACTTGGTGGCCTTGATAGTGAGGTTTACCCTTTTCAAGGCCTGCAACACCTTATCCAGGTGTGTCAAATGCTCTTCCCAGGTGGAACTGTAGATGACAATGTCGTCTAGGTAAGCCACAAAAAAGGCTTTCAGCCCACTGAGCGCATGGTTGACCAATCTCTGTAAGGTGGCAGGGGCATTCTTCAACCCAAAAGGCACGTCCCTAAACTGGTAGAGTCCCTCAGGTGTTGAGAACACCGTCTTTTCCTTGGCATGGTCCGTCAGAGCTATTTTCAAATAGCCTGAGGTAAGGTCAAAGGTGCTCACAAATTTGGCAGCACCTATGGTGTCCACGAGCTCATCAGCCCTGGGCAATGGGTGCGCATCAGTTTTGGTGACTGCATTGACTCCTCGGTAGTCCACATAGAACCTCCAATCCTTGGTGCCTGGCTGGGAACTTTCCTTGGGGACAAGGACCACTGGACCAGGGACCGGTTGAGGGTTCAATAACACCCAGATCCAAAATCTTGGCGACCTCAGCCTGGATGTGGTTCTTAACAGTATCTGACATACGGCAGCACCTGTTTTTGATAGGCACACTGTCACCAGTGTCAATTTCGTGCCTACACCACGGTGTAAGGCCTGGTGTCATTGAAAACGGAGAGGCATATTGCCGGAGCAGAGCACTGCAGGCCCTCTGCTGCTCTGTCGTCAGATCTGGAGAGAGATGTACTCCCTCCACTGAGCCATCCTGAGGGTTGCTATAGAGCAAAACAGGAAGGGGCTTGCTCTCACCCTCTTCTTGCTCCGAAGCTAGCAAGAGGCATGAGACTTCGGCCCGCTTGTGGAAAGGCTTGAGCCTGTTAACATGGAATACCTGAGGGACTACCGCAGAGGCTCCCATGTCAACCAGATAATTGACCTCACCAATCTTGGAGATTATCCTGAAGGGTCCAGTCAATTTACCCAAGGCTTGGTAGGCTACATCACAAGGATCTCCTATCCCGGAGTCCAATCCACTTGCGATGCTTTAAGGTCATGCCAGTACTTATTCAATTCCTGGCTGGGATTGAGATTCGGTGTTGCCTGACCCATCATCTGTGTCATTCTCTGTCTGAGGCCTAACATATAGGGCCTCATCGCGAGTTGGGCTGTATTCCCGGCTGTAATACCACCGACTGTAATAGCCCTAGCACCGACCGGTCCGGTGGTATTACCACCGGATGACGGGTTGGGCCTTAACGGTAAATCCTCATTCCTGATTTGGAGCATTGGATCCAATGGGGAATTTTCGGTCCTAATACTGCGGGCTAATACAGCCGGCTGTAATACCACCGGAAACAGCATTTTTCACCTCCAGAAAAAAGCTCGGGGTAAAACAGCCGATTTAGCGCCGAACTCATGGTAGGGCCAGCCCTTAAATGCAGCGGCAATACCGTTACCGCCGCATTTAAGGGCTACAGCCCAACTCGTGATGAGGCCCATAGTCCCCCACTTGCTTGGCGGGACCTGGAGGAGTGGCCTCCAAACCTTCTCTGATTAAGGCAAGGGGTCCCCTGATGGGATGTCCAAACAGTAACTCAAAGGGGCTGAAACCAACACCCTCTTGAGGTACCTCTCTGTAAGCAAACAACAGGTATGGCAGGAGAAGATCCCACTTCTTCCATAGGGGCTCTTCCAAAGCGCCTAGCATGCCCTTGAGAATTTTGGTTAAATCTCTCAACCAGATTTAAACAAAACTCTCAAGGGCATGCTAGGCGCTTTGGAAGAGCCCCTAAGGAAGAAGTGGGTCTGGGGGTGGTAAGAGCTGGAAAACTTGTAGGTTACCCCGCACTCTTTCCACATGGTTTTCATGTAACTCGACATGATGTTGGATCATCTATCAGAGACAACCTCCTTAGCAAATCCAACACGGGTGAAAATGCCCAGGAGAGCCCTGGCAACCACCTTGGCAGTAATAGCCCAAATGGGTATAGCCTCAGGGTACCTGGTGGCATGATCGACCAAGACCAGGATGAACCGATGTTCACCTGAAGTGGGAGGGTCAAGGGGACCGACAATGTTGATGCCCACCCTCTCAAACGGTGTGCCAACCACTGGCAATGGCTGCAGTGGGGCAATGACACTGCCTCCAGTCTTGTCAGACAACTGACAAGTTGGGCAGGTCCTGCAGTGGGACTCCACCTCTACTCCCATCCGTGGGCAGTAGAAATGGGCAGAGAGCCTCTGCTTAGTCTTCTTTGTCTCAAATTGACCAGCCAAGGGCACCTCATGCGCCAACTGCAGCAGGAAGGGTCTGTAAACCTGGGGCACTAGGTTCATGCTTAGTGGGCTCACTAACAAGGAGCTCACCCTCCCAATAGATTCAGAAGGTCCTAGGCATTTCTCCTTGTGCCTGGGACAGGGCCTGGTTCCTCAGACCCTCGAGAGAGTGGCACTGTCTCTGTTCCTTACAGAAGTCCGCCCGGGAGGGTCCCCCTTCAGCTAACAAGTATTGAAGGTCAGGATGATCCTCCGGGTTGAGAACATCTCCCAAAGGAGAGTCTTCTGGCTCCTCTCCCACAGGAGTTGAGGCAGGGTTTACCACTGTATCCAGCCCGTCTGGAGCATGGGTCCCAATGGGTGATGTCAGAATAGCAGGAAGAGCAGGGGCTCCCTCCACAGAGGTGGCCTTCTTACTCTTCCGTTTCCTTCGCGCCTTGGGTTTCCCCATCGGCGAGGGTTCCGGGCTCGCAGCCGGACCATGTGTGACCTGCGATAGGGTGACTGCAACAGCAGCCATGGGTAGACCATGCGTGATCATCCCCAATTCGACCAAATAATTTCTCAACAAAATGTGCGCTGGCACATTGTCCTGAACCAGGACCGGAAGCTTTGCTGTCTTGTCTCTAATCGTAATGTTGCCTAAGGCTACAGCCGATAATTTGGGAGGCCCACCAACTAACCTGGTTGTTCTCAGAGGAGCACCTACATAGTCCTCTGGCTTGAGCAGGGTCCTGTCCACCACTGTCATGCTTGCCCCACTGTCTCTCAAACCAGTAGAAGGCTGGCCATTCAGGAGGACACTTCTCAAAAACCTACGAGTGTTCTGTGGAATAGTCGCCAGTACTTCTGCATACTGGTCCCAGGCCCCAAGGGACACTAAGGAAATCTCTACGGGAGCACCGAAGGTGATCCCAGTAGAGGAGGGGAGGACAGTGGCCTCCACCTCAGGTACGGAGTAGGGATAGGTCAGGCTGACAGCCTGGACTCCAAGTGTCTTAACCTTACACTTGGGGTCACCCCTTCGGTGATCCAGAACCCCACAATCCCAACAAGTGCCAGGAGTGCGGGGTGCGGTACTGGTGCCTCTGGGACCCTGCTTTGCAGCAGGCGGATCACTACTCTTACTCCCACCCGCAACAGACTTATCCCCACTAGGTTTTTGGGTCTTCAGAGAGGAAGGTTTTGGTTTACCCGACTGTGACTGCTTTTGTGACTCCTCAGCTTTCTGAGAAGCCCCCTTTTCTTTGTCCTTGTCCTTCCCACTGGAGTCCTTAGGGGACACCCGGTGGGAGACCCACTTGTCAGCCAACCTAGCCAGCTTAAAGCAGTCCAAAATGTTCTGGTCAGCAACATACTGGCACAGCTCTGGTGAACAGGCTTCTGAAAAATGCTCAAAAAACAAAAGGTGGGACAATTCAACAAACATTTTCACTTTGTAACCATCAATCCACCCCATCATGTTCATGTGCGCAGCACTCACCCAGTCAATTCAAGACACATTCTCTGGTTTCTTAAACTCCCTGAACCTTTTAAGGTATTGGGTAGGCGTCTTGCCAAACTTGGCAATTAAAGCAGCATTTTCCCGGCGATATTATTTACGGCGACCATATATATGGGTATATTATTACCTGATACCTCTTTCTTAAGCTCAGCATCTATTTTCAACTTGCGATATTCAAAGGCCAATTTCATCCTTAATAACTCAAGTTCCAAGGAATTGCTGGGGTTTGGAACAGAGGCAGCAGGAATGGTGGCATTCCCAGAATCAGAATCGGCGACAACCCTCGGGGTAGAGTCCTCATTGGTTGCATCCCCCCCTTCAAGAGCTTCACAATCAGTCTGGTAGTCCGCCAGGGCAGCTATCAGCTCAGCCCTAGACTTATCCACAAAGTCTAACTCCCTGGCTTCACCAGCACTCTGGAGAGCCTCTTAGCTCATCCGAGTCAATTTACCATTCGCAATAGATTCCATTGCTTGTAATGCAGTTATCTTGTACAGAACTAATAATTTAACAAAGTGCAGATATCCTTCATAAGTGGCATGGTTATACACTGATTCTTAAAACCATAAGCATCCCACCGCTGCCAACAGTGTAAAGACTGGAGGCGGGTGTCTTGACTTCTGCTCTCTATATGGTAGAGAAGAGGCACAAAGGACCCCAGCCAAGATTCTCTATCATTGGTAACGTAGTTGAGCAATCAAGGCCTAGCTTCTCAGGAGGTGATGCAGGCTGGTTCTTAAGTACAGTGTAGTCCCCAAGCACCCACAAAGGAATGTCCGCTCACTGTATCAGTTAAAACACAGTCTTTATATAATTAATACTCAAGGTTATATACAATATCACAATAACAAACTTTGTGCTCAGAAAATCAACAATGGTAAATATATACAGTTGTACAGTGGTATCACAAATATTATCAGATCTCAATAAAATGCATCAACTATACTGTCAAAATGTCACACAGATCAATAAAGAGGAAACCAGCAGTAGAGAGAGGAAGGAAAGCAAGATGTTTGAACAATTGGCAGAATACAGAAGTGTCTCCAATTGCATTTAGAAGTGTACCCAATTGCATTTAGAAGTGTACCCAATTGCATTTAGAAGTGTACCCAACTGAATTTAGAAGTGTACCCAACTGCATTTAGAAGCTGTGACCAATAGTCTCTCTGAGAAAAGTTGTATCTAGAAGTGTACCCAATTGCATTTAGAAGTTGTGACCAATAGCCTCTCTGAAAAAGTTGCATTTAGAAGTGTACCCAATTGAATTTAGAAGTTGTGCCCAATAGCATCTCTCTGAAAGTTGCATCTAGCAGTGTGCTAATATCCTCTCTGTGAAAGTTGCATTTAGAAGTTGTGGCCAATAGCCTCTCTGAGAAAGTTGTATCTAGAAGTGTACCCAATTGCATTTAGAAGTGTCTCCAATTGCATTTAGAAGTGTCTCCAATTGCATTTAGAAGTGCACCCAATTGCATTTAGAAGTGTACCCAACTGCATTTAGAAGCTGTGACCAATAGTCTCTCTGAGAAAAGTTGCATTTAGAAGTGCCCCCAATTGCATTTAGAAATTATGACCAATAGCCCCTCTGAGAAAAGTTGTATCTAGAAGTGTACCCAATTGCATTTAGAAGTTGTGACCAATAGCCTCTCTGAAAAAGTTGCATTTAGAAGTGTACCCAATTGAATTTAGAAGGTGTGCCCAATAGTCTCTCTGAAAAGTTGCATTTAGAAGTGTACCCAATTGCATTTAGAGTGCGTGAGTGTGTCGAGCAGACAGGAGTGTGTAGGGCAATCTTGAACGCCTGAAATGAATAATAATGCATAGAACGGACCTGATAGCATAGAATTGCGTGACTTACATAATATGTTTTGGAATGCAGGGAACATCTGAAAGAGCATATATCATACCACACCCCACGCTTACTCTCTTCTTTACACCACCACTCAAATAGAACACAGAGATACTATGACACCATTCGGTATAACTGTTCTCATATCAACATCTCCCGCTCACTCCCCATCACTCTAAGTAATCACTGCTGGTTTCACACCCCCAGCCAGGCGTTCTCCTCAGGCCTAACGCAGCCACACTCGGTCTGGATAAATCCTGCCAGAGCGAACACATACTCCTGATCTCTCAACCACCACACCTACCGCTAAGACGCAGCTACCGCTAAGAAGCAGCTACCACACGAATTCCGCACCCGCTGCACACATACCGGGTGCGCACACGCACCTTAGGACTCTCTCTACTCTCTCTACTGACCTGAACTTCGGTTCCCAAGGGCGTTCAACCTACCAGCGCCTTCAGACCATACCAATGGTATATAAGGCGCTATATAAATGCAAAATAACAATAACAATAACAATAACTACCGTTAAACACAGCTCTGTGTGGAGATCCCCCCACCTGGGCAACCTGTAGAATAAAGATACAAGCCCAGTCGATATATTGTCCACACTAGTCTTCCCAATAGTTCTGCAACCCCAAAGTATCTGGCGTTGTAGCATTCCTCAGCGGGGAATCGACGGCCCTTCTTGAGTGCACTCTCTTTAAGGCAGGAGTCACGGGTCGTCGAACGTCCAAGGGAGAACAGGATGAGCTACGACGGTGAAGTGGCAGTTTCGTTCCTAGCGGTGCTTGTTGACGGGGAAGCGTAAACGTCCTGCAAGGAAGAGGTGTGAGGGGTACCTCAGTGTCGATAGTTCTGGACCGCAAAGAGTTTGAAGAACTGTGGCCCAGCAAGGGCGTTGAGTCATCGACGTCTCTGTGGTCTTTGGATGGCGGGAAACCCACCGGCGGATGCTCCTCGGCGCGTCGACGGTCAGGCCTTCTCCAGCAGGATACAGCGGCGATTGTGAGGACGAGAGCGTCCTTGGATCAAATGAAGTTCTTAGGGAAACGGGAGCGCAGCGGCTCCGGTAGGCACCGGCGGTCGTCGACAGTGGCGGACAACAGTCCGGGCGCTTCTCCTTTGGATTCTGCAGTAGTCCCCGTCTCGGGTTGGCAGCCTGTCTAAGGTCTGTCTACCAGGGAGCTTTGGCAAAGATCAGCTGTTGCATGATGGTCCCTCGTAGCTCGGAAAGAGGGTGCCTTACCAGGTCTTCTCTGGGTCAGTATTTGGAGACACAGCAGCTTTCAGATTGTGAAGGAGAGCAACAACATTTCTTCTCTTCCAGCAGGGCTTCAAGGTCAAGCTCCAGTTACTCGTCGTAGTGCACTTCAGCTTCTGAACACGAATTCTAGCAGTGAGAGGCCCCCAGATATACTAGTTGAACTCCCATTCATTCAACCAATCGGTCAGAAGGGCATTCATGCAGGCAGGCATCCAATCAGGTTCATAGTGCATTCAGGCCATTCACTCCTCTCCAGACACTCACAACAAGTTATGTGTTATGTGTATTGGGACAAGTACCCAGCCATTCAACACTCCACACTGCATTCATACCATTTTCAGGCAGGGCTGTCTCAGTCATTGTGTCAAACACCAGATACTAGACACCCACAACATAGAATGCGTATTCATCACACACTCCATTCAAACAGGTCCCACCCACAGGGTAAACCCACAACATACAGTCACTGGGAAAGCTCCAGCCAGTCTGGCCTGGACTTCACAACAACACTGTATATGGAACTTCCACCCAACAGCCAGTCAGGGGGAAGGGACAGAGTCAGGGCTTCCCAGGACTTTGGGAAAGCAAGGTAACAGGCAATAGAAAGCAAGAGGCCACAGGGGCCATTTTGTTTCCTATCAGGAATCAACTGATTCCAATGGCAGGGCCTGGGTATCCCAAAATGGAGGATACTCAGTGCACCTGTCAAATTCAGCATGGAGCTGCCACCAGCCGATACCCTGCTTTGTGGGCAACCCACAGGTGCCCAAAAACATACACTAGGGGCACAGGGTTGTACCCCCACCCATGGGTGTCATAAGGGTATCCCATGGGTCTGTACACCAAACCAAAAGAGAGAGCTACACTGCCAGGAGTCCCACATGAACTCCCGCGCTGAAAACAGACAGAACACACAATAAAAAGCAGTAAAGCACAAGGATATGGAGGCCCTGTCCCTCCAATGCATTTCCAGCATCACACTCAGCATATGGGTATATAGGTCCAACATAGCTGTCTCAGTGCTATTGGCTGCTCAGAATCTTGATTGTTGTCTTTGAAGAATTTCACTTGCCTCTACAAATGTTTGAAATTGGGCAGTAGCCACCTTATGCATAATTTTCAGCAAGACGTTGCCATTGGTTATTGGGTAAAGATTACCAGGGTCTTTCTGATCCAGGCCTGTTTTTTTTATCATTTGTGCAATTGTGACTGTCTTGATACTCTCAGGTATCTTCCCATCTCTGAAGGTTGCATTCACCATCCTTGTAAATCTTTCTCTTGACTGTAACGAGTATGATAATTCCATCAATGATTCTAACTCACTCTTGTTATAGTGTAATTGTAATTGGTTATTTATAATGCATTAATACCCAGAGGTTTCTAAGTGTGGATCCGCGGATCAAACCTGTGCTGCTCGGTCTCGTCTGGCTTCCAAGGTGAGCACGTTTCCCCTGAGCTATCCTCCCAAAACAATTTGCCTTTCTCTTGACTTTGATGAGTATGAGCATTCCAATAATGGGTCTCATTCACTCCCATGGGTCTCCCGTTATCCCTTTTACCTTTCTCAGGGTTAATCACACCAGGTTTTTTCGTTCATTCAGAATCAGCTTCCATTCCCTTTAACCTGGCGTATTGTGTCCTTTCACCAATTCCTCCTCTGTCTTTTCATCTTGGATGGCTAAATGCGAGTTTTGATACCAGCTTCTCCTGTGTATGCCAGGACAGACTGGTGTCAGCATTGTTGCGAGGCACATTGGCCCGCCATGAGTCTCCTGTGGTCATGCGAGCAGTCCCAGCCTCTCTATTTCTCTGCTTCAGGATGCCATGCATCCCATTCTAGTTTCTCTGTGTTCCTTGCTACAAATTGTAGCGTGAATGGCAGTTCTCAACCTCTGACACCTGCAGGACGCTTTGCGTCCCGTTTCTCCTTCTCTCTGGGCTCCATGTGTGTTCCCCTTTGTAAGTCACAGACTTTCTTTTTGTTTGGCCATGCTCCTCCCCTTTTTGGAGTGATGTCGCCATGGGGCTTCCCCTGCATAAGCCTTTGTTCCTTTTTCTCTTTCTCTCTTTTATGCTTTTCTCCTTCATACATCCTCTTTTTCGTCCCAATGGAATGTGAACTTAGGAGAGGGCTTTCTATCTCCTGTTGGCCATAACACATACTGGTTTTCTCTATGCATATATTTTCATTATCAAGGTGTGAGTATGTTACTTGGAAAGGTTCTCTAGAGAGTTCCGCATGGGAACAGGAGAACTTGTGCCCCAAGGGGGAGTCTCACCTGGGGATGTCCCAATTGCCTAGAGAGGGTATTGCAGAGCAGGCTGACTTGCCTAGCCTCACAGGGTCAGGGGGGCTCCCACTTGGGAGGAAGAGCCAATTCCCTTGATTCATCACAGGGTCTATTCAGGTGGCACCAAGTTATGTCCCATGTTGGAGTGGATTCAGTTCTCCCAGTGCAGTCCCTGGTGGTCTTGGACGCATGCAAACTGCTGCAAATTCTTGCCACTGCCACTCGGCAGCAGTGCACAGTTCTTTTGCCTGCCATGTAGGGACACTGCTGCGATGCCTCTCTAACCAATGGTCTTTCTCTCTCTGCTTCAGTATTCAGAAGACTGGTATTTTGGGTTGTGGCTAGTCTTGCCTGGGTTCTTCTGCAACAGATGTATGGCTCTGGAGGATGTATCTCACTTTGATGCTTCTTATTGCTTCCAGGTGATGTGTCTCTACAACAAACAAATGAAACTGGCAGACATCTTGTATAGGATGCATGGCTTGTATAGGAGGCATCTTGTATAGTAGTCACAGGTGGACTGCTCAAACATAAGCTGGCACAAGTGGGAGAGGTTGGAATTGGGACCTGCTCCACTGCCACCATCCCCCTCAGGGTTAGGACTGGCACTGGATTTCTCCCTGGTTGGTCTCCCACCCCCTAATGTGAGGGCTTTCCATCCCCTATTGACAGGGCGAGTATCTGACCTTGTCCCACCAATGATAAGGACCCGTCCCTCAATCTATAAGGCATTATGATAGGTCTGTGTCATGGTAAAAAGTGCAAATATGATTTTCTTGCTCCTACTGGAAGCGTAATCTTCATGTTGTGACTGCTATTGAGGAATCGATTCTGAGTTTCTCATGCAGATGTCCCAATTTAGGGACCAATATGAAAAAGGAACTTTCCCCTTCGAAATGGAAAATATTTATGGAAAACATAATATTCTGTTTTTTGGGAAAAGGGGATTTCCAAGGACTTACTTTATTATACCCAAAACTGAACAGGTTTAAGTTTAAAGGGAACATAATGTTTTAACTAAAATACACTCTTTTGTTCCTTTGTATGCATGTTTTAATTCAGTGAAAAAAACGTTGCAAAAGGGACGTTATGGTTCCACGTAAAACTGAAAAACCCTTGAAATTCGCCAGTTATGGTAAGCTAAGCAACCATAACTCGCGCCACCACCGTGCACTGCTAAGACTAACACCCAGGACATCAAAGATGACATTCGGTCATGCACCCAAGACTCTAGGTCCTGGCCACAACCACCGCAGCATAACACGCCTATGCTACCAAACATTTTGAGTGTGGTATGTGGGCTGCTTATAGGGGATATTAATTACAATCAATGCATTTATTATTTCCGCGGGCAGCTGCGAAGACCGCGGACATGGCGAACACATCAGGGGTATCTGCCACCAAAACAAATACAGTATTTGACCCATCTCTTACTCCCAAACCCTCCCCAAGCACTCCTGCACACCAACACACCCCCCAAAATTGCATTTTGCCCTTGTTCGCCGCCGCACTGTCCGCGGATTTACACGGGTCCAAGATGATGGGCGCATTGAAACAATGTGACGCACCTCACGCCTCACTCCAGCCAATTGGTGAACACGTTGCATGTCCTGTGGACATGACGCACGCCGATTAGCCAATTGGTGTCCTGTCCGCGGAGCGAACAGGGAAGTGTGTCCGCAGAGCGGACATAGATATCACACTTTTTTTGCCTTGCATTTTGGTCATTTAAAAAAAAAACGACTTAATGGATTTACACCAAATTAAAAAAGCTCGCTTTTGGGACTAAGCCGCCGCTCAGCTGCAAATTTGGTGCAAATCCATCCAGCGGTTTCAGCTGTGGGCGTGCACAAAATGTTTTCCCATTATGTCTATGGGAAAAAAAGAAATTTTGGGACCCCCCTATAACTTTGCCCCCCCCTCGACCAAACCTCACCACAATTTGCAAAATAAACAGAGAGGGCCATATACTTTTTTTGCTAAGTTAGGTGAGGATTCGTCCAGGGGGAGCAAAGTTATAAGCCACCCAAAAAGTGCTCTTCCTATGGGTTTATCAACTTAACCATAACTACATGGCCGCTACCGCAGGCCATGTAATTAGGAGTGGTTGGGTCTTCAACCTCGAGGCCCAAATAATTGTTTGAAGCATTAAAATAAAGATTCTATCCCATTTGAACACAACCACTCTAGAGCAGATTTCTTCATCATCATCTATACATTTATTGCAGATTCAATCCATTAGAAACGTCATAATAAATAAACATAGTTATAACAATGGGACAAAATATCCATATACATAACTTCAAATATTGTGCATCAACATCTCATTATGCAAAGTGAGCAGATTTGAAGTGCTGATATGGTTTGAATCAAATTGACAACTACTAATCCACCCGTCCACATGCTCATATTGTATCGTCTGCCAAAGCCCAACAGAGACTTTACAGGAGCTTTATTGTGCCCAACACTGCCCAAACTGGAACCTTTAATGTACGTATCCTTTTTGGTGACATCAATCTTGGTTTCAATGGTTTATCTGTTCTCTGGACAACAATCAGGGATTTTGGTTTTAAATAAATTTTCACCTTGTCCACACATACTAATGCCGTATTCTAGATTGGATTCTGTAGAGAAACTCTCTCATCAGAAATAATCATGGTCACAAAGTTAATTGGTCTGTTCAACTCTGTATCTCTTTTTATTTTGTGGCCTCAAAGGCAGAGAATAATTCCTTTCCCAGCAAAAAGTGTGCCAGTTATCACAGTAAAAGCAGTATTTGTTTCAGCAAGGTAGTAAATTAATTGCATCCTAGGCTCAATGCTCTCGATTTTAATAGCAAAGAACTCTGCTGCCAAGAACATTCTGCCGAAAAAGGGTACAAGCAGAAGCTTAAGAGGAGACATATCGTCATCGTGAGATCACACCATAGCATGAAAAATCTGCACGGCTGGTTGGTGTGCCACTAAACATGATCAGCCTATTCCATAAGGGACGCCAGGTCAAAGTTGTAGCCCAGTCCGTCCATCTTCCATCAAATGGGTGCTACAGAGATCATCTTCTTCTCACCGACAAAGGTCAATGAACACATTAACTACACTCCTAACACAATGCTACTTCATCATTATACTGTGCACCTGAGAGGTTTTAAGACTGGTACAAGGGAGGTTCTGGGCAGTCAGACCTCCACACACACATTTCACTCACTCACTCTTGCACCATCCAGCTCCAAGTTCTCTACCCTTGTTTTTATCCCTCCAAGCATCTTGCATTACAAATCATATGATTGTGGCCCAACGACGTGCAATGTCCATTCTCTCTGAACATTCAGGAAATGTTACTTTACTGTTGGTGGTCGAAGGTGCACCTGGTGCCATAGAATTCCCAAATCTTTGGGCTTAGTCAGTTATATGGACTAATACTCGTTGTCGCCTGGGGGTGGGCCGGGTCATGCTTTGGTCAGTGTGAGATAACATGCATCCAAGGCACCAGTCTATGATGGCGGCCTTGTAGGGCACATTCCTTTTGGGTAAAAATCATCTGTGCAACACTGTTAGAACAAGGAATGAGCTGTTTGGCAGTTGGGGGTGCGGTGTAAGGAACACATGGTGGCAATAGTAGTAACAGACCACAGTTCGAGTGTGTTTTTTTTCTACTCTCACAAGGGTGTAATAAACACCTATCTAAACCCAAATCTGAAGATGGGAGCAAGCTACGACCATCAAATAATAAGTGGAGTCTTGTCAACATAAAAGTGCCTATACTAAAAATAAAAAAAGATTGCCAGTTTTTACTTCTAATTTACAAATAATGTGGTGTGAAGCTCATGAAAAAGAAAGACGTGTTCACAAAATGATAAGTCACGATGATAAGACCATTGGCCTCCCTTCCCCACGTTTTCAGGACTGGGCAAGACGGTTCTCTTGAGCCAAGCACACACTGTGGCTTCTGCAGCACAAGGATACAGTTCTATTTTCACATTTCAAGACCTCCTTTGTTCAAGTCTCTTTGCTTCTTGCAAGTCTCTTCACTCAGAGGTCCTGGTGTACACAAAACAACATGTAAACGTTCTTTTACCTGGTTCCCACTCTTCCGGGCTCAGATCCCCTTCAAAACAATAGTTCAAAATATTCTTTCTCGGGTGACTCACGGTTCACCCTGAAACCCCCTCAGCTGGACTCAGATCCCTTTCTTTTTTTCAATTAGTCTCCCTTAGCTGGGTTTGAAACAATTGCAATGACGTTTAAACTATCGAAGACTTTTGAATGTGCACAGGATTTAGCAAGATCCGATTCATGACCTTTTGATATCAGTATTCCATTTTCTAACACCCAGCATCATTTGGATACTTTATTTATTTATTTTATTTTTATTTTATTTGGTTTTATTAAGTGCCCAGCGGCCCTGAGGCATTATGGCACTGTTAACAGAATATTCAACTTACTGCAGGATAGTAGCCCATCGTTCCATGGTTACAGGGGAACATGGCGCTGTTAGACATCATTCTAACAGTACAGGTTAGCAGCCCGTGGTTCCAAGGTTACAGGGTAACAGCTGTGCTGAGAGGGGAGCAGGAGGTCGAGAGTTAGTTGAATAACCTTGTTTTCAGTGATTTCCTGAATGTGGAAAGAGATTGTTCACTTCTCAGGTTGGGCGGTAGCGCGTTCCATGCTTTTGGGGGCTACGACTTCAAAGCTGGATCCTCCAGCTTTCACGCTGTTAAATGCTGGGATTGAGAGTTGGTGTGAGTATTTGTTACATTTTGGCCTGTTGGTTGGTGCTTGATGTATTCTTTCCACTAGGTATGCTGGCGCGGTTTGGGTGATGCTTCTGTGTGTGATTGTGAGAGCTTTAAATGTTATGCGTTCTTTGATTAGGAGCCAGTGTGCGACCCTTCTTGCTTGGGTGATATGCTCTCTCTTGGTAATGCTGAGGGCAGCTCTGAGGGCGTTGTTTTGTGCTACTTGCAAGCGATTGATATTATGTGAAGAGGTGCCGAGGAGCAGGATGTTGCAATAGTCTAATTTAGAACGTATTGTGGCTCTGGCAATGTTGAGTTGGTTCTTTTGTGATAGATATGGTTTTACAGCATTTATGGCTTTCGAGGTGAGAGCTGCTGCTGATGAGATGGCATTAACTTGTCTGTCCATGGAAAGTGTGGAGTCTAAGTAAACCCCTAAGGTTTTCACAGAAGCTGAAGTTGTAATGATTGTGTCCTTGATGATGAAAGAGCTATATGTGTTGTCATGCTTTTTAGGGCTTCTTTGGGGCCTACTATTAAAATTTCATTTTTTTCCCCATTTAGACATAGTCTGATTACTGCTTTCCAAGCCTGGATGGGGGCATATATGTCTTGGAGGGTTTTTAGGTCTTGGTCATATTTGCCTGTTAGGGGGATGAGAACTTGTGTGTTGTCGGCATAGTTGGTGAAGGCTATGCCGAAGTCTTCTAGGTCACTGAATAATGGGAGGGTAAAAGGTTGTAGAGCGTGGGGGAGGTGCCTGAGCCTTGTGGGACACCACATTCGATGGGTGACGGTAAGGCAGATGCTTGGTCAGAGAAAACTCTCATGGCTCGACCATCCAAGAAGGATGTGATCCATGCGGTGGCTTCATTAGAGAAGTGGGCTGTGGCGGTGAGATGTTTACATAGAATCTTGTGGTCCACCAGGTCGAAGGCTGCTGAGAGGTCTAGGAGTAGGAGGAGTGAGGTTTTGCCTTTGTCCATGTTTTTGAGTAGTTGGTTCTTGAGGTCAAGTAAGGCAGATTCTGTGCCGTGGCGGGGGCGGAAACCTGATTGTCTTTTTCTGAGGATGTTGTGTGCTTCTAGGTAAGCTTGAATCTGTAGATATGCAGCTTTACCTAGAATTTTCAGTAGAAATGGCACTTTGGTGATGGGGCTAACGGAGCCGTTAGCCACTAACTAGCGGCTAATGGATACCTAACGGAGACCTTCGAATGAGCACCCACGTGGCACCAGACCACTCTGTATATGGTATATTGGGTTGCCTCCCAAAGTTCAATCACAAAGTTCAATTTGCTTCTTTGGTTCCAATTATACTTGCCCCGATCATCGCCAACACCTCACACACGGTTCTCTTTATACATAGTTGACGCTTGCAACCTTGGTACAAAATAGAAGCTGTTTTGGTATCAGTCTCTCCGACTCACTGGCTCTGCTGTCTTTTCTGATGGCACTTTGTTGTAGGAGCCAAGCACAGTACCACAGCGGCAATCGCTCCTCCCCACCTTGGTCATCGGCGCGGGAGAGGCCCGGGTACCTCTGACACACTGTGCAGGTTTGATCTGCCTTAGTTCCTTGTATTCGGTTTCTTAATTTCCAAGGGTCACGAAAGTAACAGTTTTTAGAGGTCACGGGTACTGCGACTCTCTGTGGTCTCGCCGTATATCTCCTTGTATTAAACTGCCATCTTGGAACTACTGTTTCCTACTGTGGTTTATCTCGCTCAGAGTGTGCGTTCATGTTCTGCCTTTTATCTGTGTGGGGAAGTTTGATGGTAGTCAGGTGTGTGTAAAAATCCATAATTGAATGACCTTGCCTGTCCATGGTGATGGGACATGGCAGGTATACAACTCTGGTGTTAGTCCGTTGTCGCTCATGGTGAACTGTTTGTGAGAAAGTGTTTGTGTCGGGAAAGTGGTGGGCGTTGAGTTCCTAAATATCCCACATGGTAGGATGGAGAAAAGGTGTTATTTGGAAGGGGATATCGTGTCTCACATTCCGGTGTCCGACTTCCACTCGCCGAGGACCAGGTGATCCTCCTGCACTAGTTCGACCCCAGGAACTGGATCCAAAAGCGATGGCTGTGTCCTGGCCACCTGGATGACAGATCCCTGGGGACTAGCATGTGAGACACCTTCAGGTTTCTCACAGTCGGTTGTCATCATGAGAGCCTCTGCATGTCGGGAAGTTTCCCTCATCTCACAGTAAGGACCTTGTGCATGAAATGCTGCATTCGATGCGCAGGCCTTGTCTCCTGACTACGGGTACTAGCATCTGCGCAAAATGACAGGCTTGCTTGCGCCCTGTGCTACATTATGTGCATTGATTATATTGGGGTGGGGTACTACCACCATCCCCCCTCCCGCCTGGCCCATCATAGTGCTTCGAATGCAGCTCACCTTACTCTAAAGCACTTTGGGGTGGGATAGGGAGCCCCCTTCCAAACATTCCCAAATTGTGTGACTTTTACAGTAACAAACTCCTTAATACCCTAGTGCTCCTGCTATCTCCTCTCTGGTTCCACATATGGCTGTTTTCCCTTTATTGGAATCCAAGCCCTGCCTACTGACCAGATTCTCTCCCCCCTATGCACATATTCCTCAGGTAAGCAAGTCATATAGATGCATCCCCTATCCCCTGCCAGGTCCATCCAAACCTCTGTGTAATTCTCCAGATCCGGGGGTCATGCACAGGGGTCAAGTCTTTCAGTAGTCCCACATTGGGTGGATTTGTATTGCACAAATACGTAGGCACATGTTGTAAGTCTTCATCAAGAAATAGAGGTGGTGTTAGTACTGCCACCAGGGGGCAATGCACCCTCCGGTACTGTACCATTTTGTCGCAGGGGATACAAATCTCTTTTTTTGTCATTGTTCTCCAACAGCTCGTCATCTGCCATTTCCTTTATTGGATGTATACAGAGCACTGTGCGCCCCTCACACCCATCCATGTCTATTCCTAGCACAACAACCCTCTTGTCAAAGACCAACAATCCCTGTAAATCCAGTGCCAATATTGTTCCCGACACCACTTCAGGTGACAAAGCTAGGCGAAAGATGAAATGTGTAGGCACTCGCCAACTCTGCTTAGCAATGTGATGCACTGCCTCCACAAGCACAGTAATACCATAAATGAACATATGCAGGTCCACGGGAGTCCCGCAAACCACCACCTCCCTTGTCAGTGTGTGTATTATCAGCATTTCCCTTATTGCTAACAACTAGGTGTGGAGCAAACTGTACCGCGAACTGTGAATAATATTGTCATGTTTAATTTGCTGAGCAGGTCCCTGCCCAGCAAATTTACAGCAGCAGGTTTGGAATATAGTAAGGGAGGTCGCCCAACCTTCCTTCCCACTTTTACATCCAGCTCCTCACTGTATGGAACCATGGAAATAGCCCAGGAGTCCCAGTTTGATATTTTCTGTGATAATGGAAAATTACCCTCCATGATGCATGAATTTGTTGAACCTGAGTCCACTCACCCACTCTTTCCTCCTTTTCAATAATACATTGCTCATTCCATCATTATCCATCCTGAGCAAGAAGTCACCTGATTTCCATTTTTCTGATCCTTTTTCTGACACCCTTATATCCCTCACTTCTCTCGAGGATACCCACACCCTGTTCAGCTCTGCTTGCAATTCTGCCAACATTTCTCTGAACTCTCCTTGCCTGACATCTGGGGTGCTGATACTTCAGGCGGGTGTGCATATAAGGGGGCATTAGCCTGTGGTGTCACTGGTGCTAAAGGGGTCCCTATCATGGCGGGCACAAAGGTTGGATTTGTGTACCCTTCTGCGGGACATGCTGTCAAGGGATTTAATTCCTGTGTTCTGTTGGCGCCTTTCCCTCTCCTTCTCCCCTCCTGCACTTTCCATATTTCTGTATCTCTGTCCCCACTATGTCCGCTCTGTCCTCTGTGTCATCAAACATTTACCAGAGGTCCAAAATGTATTTTCTCTTCAGTAGCTGTTTCCCCTTGTACTTAGCTACTAAGAATGTGGACATATGTTCCAGGATGCTCTTATTGTGGAAGCTCTGCTCTGGCCACGGGCAGGGCAACCCCCATCCTCCTGTCTTTGGGATATATTGATTATGGTATTTTTCCACCCTGTCAACATACAGTGGCAGGGCCTTGTACATATACTCTATTGGAGTTTCTCCCCCCATGCTGGTGATGTCTAAGTCTTACTGACCCTGCAAAACCCTGCTAAAGCACCACACACAATGCTGCTGCTTGTGACAAAAAAATAAATCAACCCCCACTCTTTACTGTCATCCTCCCCCACACACACACACAACCATCCAATGCCACACCACAATCCGACACACACAAATAATGCCCCTCCTGGGGCCTGTTCTTCATCTAATAAAACACAAATACAATAAACTAAAATAAAATTACAACCACTACTTACTCCAGGTATACTGCTTATACAAGACCACTACTTTAATTTCCGTACTCCTCCTTCAAATAATATATATTATTGTGGTCCCACCTTCCCTCCTCCGAGGAGGGGCTCACTGCCTTAACTTTGCCTTAGCAAAATTATCTGTTTACAATACAAAACACCAGTACAAAATAACACAAACCACACACACGTCACATTAACGACCTCGCTCTCCACATGTTCATACTTTTCACACTTCCCCATGCATCTGTCACCTGCTTGTTATTGCTCACAAGAGTCTACTCACATGTGCATGCTCACACGAAATCCTCCGTCACAGGGTTCCAACACCGGCCTGCACTCTCCTCAGAGCTGCTCCCCACTTCAAAGAGCACAAAAGACTTCTGGCTTCTGGCTCCTGATTAACCACTCACATCACATGTTTTTTCAGGACCAGTCATTCTAGGTGTGCGTGGCTCCTTCTGGAGAAGCGGCCTGGAAGCCATCACAAATACAGGGGTGATGGAATCATGTCAGAAATAATACAATCCACTAGGGAAAAAGGCCCAAGACGATCTTTTAAGGATAACAAGTTTTAATCTGACACAAAAATGAGAGCAACAGCAAAGAACTCTGCTGCCAAGAAAGTTCTGCTGAAAAGGGTGCAAGCAGAAGCTTAAGAGGAGACACATCATCATTGCGACGTAACATCATACAGTAAAAACCCAATGGCCGGTTGGTGTGCGCTTCTACATGACCAGCCTACTCCATAAGGAATGCCACGTCATTGGTTCCTGCCCAGTCCATACGTCTTCCATCACGTGGGTGCTGCAGAGATCCTCTTCTTCTCAGTGATGAAGGTCAAATAACAAATTAACTACTCTGAACCTGACAGGTTCTGGAGCAGTCTGACCTTCACACAAACATTTCACTCACTCCCTCTCGTGCCATCCGGCTGGGAGGCCTCCACCCTCATTTAGAACTAAAATGTATCCCTCCCAGCACCTCGCAATACAAATCATATGATTGTAGCTCAAAGACGTGCAATATCCGTTCTCTTTGAAAATTCAGGACTTCTTACTTTAGGGTTGGTTGTCGAAGGTCACCTGGTGCCATGGAATTCAAGGATCTTGGGGCTTAGTCAGTTATATATGCTATAACTCATGGTTGCATTGGGGCGGGCGGGCTGGGTCATGCTTTGGCCAGAGTGATATAACATGCATACCAGGGGCTGGTCTATGATCACAGCCTTGTAGGGCACATTCCTTTCCGGCAATAATAGTAGAAGCCAACTGATACTACTAGTACAAACGGGTCTTTTGTTAGTAAAGTATTATTTCTACTACTTCTCCAATTGCTGGTTTTACAACTACTACTATTGGATGTAACTACTAATATTGGAACAGCAACACTGATTACCACTGCTAGTTGTAACACTACCACTGTCACCAAGTGTGCCATTGGTAGTGGTAGTGTTTCCACGCTTAGTACCCATGCAACAAGGCTGCCATAACGGCTCAGTTGCACTGCACAACACCATAGTATATTACGCTGCCAGCACTAGTAGCAATAGGACTATTACTTGTACTGCTACTCCGAATAATCCTCTTACCTCTACCATTGCTATTAGTGCTAGTAGCACTAATGATGTTGTCTGGTAGCCCTGATATCATGGTTGACAGTTCTTGTAGTAGTTCTAAAGCTATCATCAGAAATGGAATTAACCATAACACAAGTATCTTTAATATTTGCGTAGAACCAGAGATAATCGCATGAGCAGTTTTTCCAGTAGTTGCAGCAATGCTCTCAGTTGTAGTGTTCTAACAGTAGTACCAACAGGATGGACAGTGCAAGCAGTAGAGTGGTAAGGTCCACAGGTTCTGCAGATATGCAGGTAAATAAGGAATGATAAACGGATTCTCCATCTGTGGCAGTGACATTATAGGTTCAAGGTATGTTAAATCAGTCTGTGAGGGGGAAATATCACCTGGTATTACCATCTACTGAATAGCGTGAGGGTAGGTCCAACTACTAGGTTTGCAGCTTTGTAGTGGAAAGTAACAACATTCAATCTTTTATTTTGCATCTTTGTTGTTATGATGGCTCTAAAGACTGGGATCCCCCTCCTCCTCTGATGCCACTTCATGTTTTCAAAGATTGAAGGCAGTTCTTCATAGTGCCCTACTTGTTACTTATAGTTACTATTACAAATAGTAGTAGTGAAAGTGCGAGGAATTACTGGTCTTGACATTTTCTAGGCGCCATACATATAGGTAGACAAGAAATCTTATCTATCTATACATACAAAATGGAAAATGAGTTAGTTTGTTTGTTCCTCATACAATTCCACACCGTTCCACCAATCTGCACCACAATTTGCATAGTTACCTGTTAGGACCCTGCAGAAGTCACTGGCTACATTACATGTGGACAACTCACCCTGTTCCCTGGATTTCAGCCCCAGCACATATGAGACGGTTGTCTGGAAGTGACAAAACATCAAGGTGGTCGCAAAAAGGCCAGACAGAGCTCATTTCAAGTATCTGGATGCGAGGAATAAAACTTCAAGGTCCCTATTCAACCTTGAATTCCATATTTCAAAACTGTAAGATGCACTGTTTCCAAAAACCTTGCACCGCAACACATGGAACATCAAAGTGGTTGTTGAAGGACTGGGCAAAGTTCATTATTACCATCTTGATGCCGGAACAAAAATCAAAGCCTAGGATACTCCGTTTCTGAGATATCTTCACCAAAATGCACCACAACGCACTGCACCATGCCAGGGTGAGGTGACAGGTGGGGAGAGAGCAAAGAAGGTCCCATTATGCTGCACTACACCAACGCTCACCTCCCCTCCACGTCTACTCCAGATATATAAGCATGCCACACGTGCACATTCTCAGTGCAGAATGCAAAGCACATCCAATGATAAGCGACTTGAACAGGCAACCTACAGCATCATTGACTTAACATAAGCGAATCACAATAGAGACCTACAGGATCATTGATTTTCAACACTTGATAAGAGTGTCATTTTGTCGGTCCACAGAACGCATGCAGAGTACAATGCACAAAATCGACATAACATCTATGTGGTCATAGAAGGACTGGACAAAACTAATTTTAAGCGTCTCAACACCAACTCAAAGTTCTCCTTGAAGAACCACATTTCAAGGACCTGGAATACACCGTTTCGGAGATATTTGCACGGTACTGCATGAAATGGCGAAACATCAACGTGGTCATACAAGGATCGGACAATGCTCAGTTTTAAGCATCTCAACACCAGGAACAAATTTCGAAGGCCATGTTTCAATGCCCTAGAATGCATAATTTCTGAAATATCTGCACCGCAATGCACTGCACCATGGTACGATGAGGTGATAAATGGGGAGAGCGGACAGAAGGACCCATCATGCTGCAGCACACCAATACTCACCCCCCCTCCACGTCTTCTCCAGAGTATGTAAGCCAGCCACACATGCCCATTCTCAGGGCAGAAGCTTCAAAGTGCAAAGTACATCAAATGATCCGCATCTCACAACAGGGAACTACAGAATCAGTAAATGTCAGCAAGTGATGAGAGTTACCATGTCTCTCTACAGAACCTGTGTGAAGTACGGGTACTTTTTGCGAGTAATACATAAACAACATAACATGCAATGACTACAAAACAAATATAAAGACATTAAGATCAAAAACGGTTGCTAATACAGATAATTACAAACGGAGAAAAGGCAATAAAATTCAAGGTTCTCATACAGCCCCCCCCCCATTTGTCTTCCTGCACTTATCAGACCTATGCTGTCTGCTACCTTAAACCTAGCAATTGCAAATTGCTGGCTGCACTACCACTGTTTGTTGCCTTTATTATTTATTTATTTATTTATTATTATTTATCTGTTTCTCCTCTGCTTCGCACTTTCCACTTCTCCCCACTTCCATGCACTTTTCCCCTCCCCCTCTCCCGTGCACTTGCGCGTTCTCAATGTCACTGGGCCTGTTCCCCTCCCTTGCTTTGTTACGCTCTGAAACACTTGTGTACGAGCGCGATAGAAATAAAATATCAATATAAATATCAATACACCAGCAGGACGCAGGCGGTCTCCAGGTGTTGGTGGGTTGGTCTTGACCATAGCTTCCCACCAATTAGCATATCATCTATCATAACCTCTGTGGTCTGCACGTCAATTAAGGATTTCAACTTGGCCTTGGAAACGTTCATTTTGCTGGAGAATACGAGGCAATAGAGGCTGGCTCTGTCTCCATGGGTAGGTGTGGTTCATCATAATTGTCCTTTTTCACCCATCCACGTGACTGAAGACCACGATTTTGAGCTCTTGGTGCATTTAAAATACTATTATTTAATGAACCTCTGATGTATTCCTTGTTTTTGTGCACGTCTTCTGAACAGGAGTTTGTTCTTTCACACAATTGTAACTACTGTCTGATCATTCCAGCCCAAAGTGACCTTGGCTTCTTGGGGCTGGTCCAGCCTCGCCCTTCTTTGATTAACTCTTGTAATTCAATTGCTTTTCAACTGTGACACACTGGAAAAGCCTTCCTTTTTCTGGTCCAGCTTTGCTAAAATGCATAGTGGAATCATCCATAGTTCACGCACTCCTATATATATATATATATATATATACATATATATATATATATATATATATATATATATATATATATATATATATATATATATATATATATATATATATATATATATATATATATAATAATTACCAGATCCACAATGGAACCAGGAAAAAGTTGCTGGAATGCACTCCTTAGAACAGCAGAGAAAGCCAAGATGACTCTACAAAAAGACAGGAACACCAAAGCTCGCCCAAACTGACAATCCTTTTATTGTATGTCAGCATGGCAAGGAAAACTGCAAAAACTATGCGTTTCGCGGTAACACACCACTTGATCACGTTGGAAGTGCAAACATGGAAAAGGTGACTTTATAAAGGCTCATCAGTCTCTATCCCCTTGAATGCGGATAGGGTGTCTCCGTTTGGAGCTTGATACTTCTTTTGGTTCCAACAAGGCAGACATCTTTACATATGCAATTAGTGGCATAATTACTGGAAACTGTTACAGAAAAGTTCAAAACCCAATGCTTAATATTTGAACAGTTTACATGTTCTCAAGCAGTGTGGACAAAATGTAGGAAATCCATGTAGCAGATTCTTGCCAGGAAATGTTTGTGCATATTACACAACATTTACCACGGTCAATTACCACCTTTAATTTAGCGGGCATATTGCACAAAATTTACCACGATCAGTTACCACTTTTGATTTAGCGTGCAATAGCCATACATGCATGTCATAGATACAAGCATTGCTGCTAGTACAAATAAATAGTACACATTTCAGTGGCCTTAGCATAAATGTACATAGCAAAAATACAGGCCACACTAATATGGAAGTGTCCAAGGACTGAAGCAAGCATCAGTAAATAAAGTGCTTAGTGCAGGTACAAATTAGCATAGTAAACAATTTAACTGGTGCAAATATGCAAAGCAGCATCTACCTGAGATATATATTCCTCCCAGTTAGATATTTACAAAACGATAAAGTGCTTAGTGCCTGTAAACATCTCTAGTAAACATTCTGACTTGTGCAAACCAGCAAAAAAGTAATGGCTTTGTGTATAAACTGCTACCACAGGAGCCGACACTGCAGAGACTAAAATGTAAAATAGTATGTTCTTAATTTTGTTTCTAGACTACTAGAATCTCACATGCATGTATAGTCCCCGAAGTCAAGGGCCACATGCTCAGTCCTTAAAAAATGTATCTATATATAGCAGTTTGTTAAAAATGAACAGCACTATGACACAGCGTTAAAGTCTGGTAAATGTGGAAAAGAGCCTAGCGATATTAAGGAATCAAAAAGAGTCATAATTAAAAGGGAGAGTGACTGATAAAATGTCCCTATATGTTAATAGCATGTATGCACTCCCAGGGAACAAAATTAGAAAATAAAATCCGATATAAAACAATATTTCAAAATTCTAAAAAGCTATACCAAATATTATCCTATGAAATGTCACGGGTATGACATTAATGTCCATGTGAGATAATCTCTACAAACCAACCAAAAATATGAATCATAGAGTAACCCGTGACAAAACTAAGCAAGCTCAAGCAAACCCTCAGACCTGAAAAAAAACATCTGAACCAAGGCTATTAGATGAGGGCCACAAATAAGCAGAAAAGAAAGGAAAGATGTAAGGAGAGAAAACCAGTTGTGTACTCTGAATAAAGGGAAAGAACACAGACAATGCAGAAATAGAATATCATATCAAAAGCTTCTAACACAGTTCATATGTAAAATGAAAAATGAGACATTGGACAATATTATGAACCAAGTTGGCTAGGTGCAACCAAAATATGGTTGTGGAAAGGCATCAAAACAAAGCATCACAGAGAGGTGAAGTCCATCTATATGGCTAAAACGATTATTGATAGATCAATCTATCATTGTTAAGTTCCTAAAAAGGTATAGAGTTCTTCATCTAAATTGTGGCCTCTTGGTTTTTTTATTTCTAAATCCAGGATGCATTTAGTTTCCAATTGTCTAAGTGCCAATTCTCTGTTCCCACCCCTTGGGTGTTTGGCTATTGTATGAATGCCAACAAATGTAAAGCCATCCAACTTTCCATTATGTACTTCCTTAAAAATGCACAACCATAGGGTATGTTGGATCCACATTCTTGATAGCCCGAATATGCTGGGGCATGCGCAGCTTAAGTCTTCCCATGGTGCTCCCAACATACCACTTGTCACAGGGGCAGGCGAGTATGTAAACCACGTACTCGGTGTCACAAGTGATTTGTGATCCCATGGAATGGTGTGCTGCCAATGACCTCTGCCTTAATGCTAGTAAGACTGAGATCCTACTCATCGGCACACCCACTCCCTCCTTCCCTGCAGCTCTCTGGCCGGCCTCTCTTGGCCCTCTTCCTGCTCCTACCTGCAAGGCAAAAAACCTCGGGGTCATCTTCGACTCCACACTCTCCTTCTCTCCTCATATATCTGACGTCTCTAAGAAGTCACATTACCAGCTGCACCTCCTCAGAGGTATTCTTCCCTTCCTCTCCTTCCCCCAGAAGCTCACTGTCTCCCGAGCCCTGGTTCTCTCGAAGCTGGACTACTGTAACAGCCTCTATCTTAATCTGCCTGCCTCCACTCTCCGCCCTCTGCAACTCATCCAGAACAGAACTGCGAGACTTGACTTTGGCCTCAAGCCCAGGGACCGTATCTCTCCAGGACTGAAATCTCTACACTGGCTCCCAGTGGCTGCGAGGATTAAGTTCAAAACCCTCTGCATTGTCCGCAAGGCCTTCTGGGGCCTGGGGCCTAAATACCTTCAACTCTCTCTTCCTAAATATCTTCCTTCCCGAGCCCTACGCTCATCCGTCTCCAACTCCCTCAGGGTCAGCCGCTTCTCGAAGCAACGAGCTGGGGGTAGATCTCTCTCCGCGGCAGGGGCCTCCCTCTGGAACAGCCTTCCTGCCTCCCTGAAACTTGAGGAGAACCATCTCCGGTTCCGGAAGCACCTCAAAACCTTCCTCTTCACTTCTGCTTTCTCTCTCCCTCTCCCCTGCTAAATTCTTCACCTAAACTGCACTGATTCTGCAACTGGGCCACTCTCACCGACCTTGGTCCTGGGCCCAGTCACTCTTCACTTGCACTGCCTCCCTGGCAACCCCTGCACTGCGGAACTGTCTCTGTATCCCTACAGCCCCCCCCAGCACTTGTCTGCACTTACCTTGCACTTGCCACCAGCTGGCCCTATTTATTTATTATTTTATTTCTATTCTACTTATTTGTACTGCACCACCCCTCCCCCTTCCCCTTACACTTTTTCCCGTGCCCCTACCCCTGCACTTGCACGGTCTGAATGACACCTGGCCTAGTAGGATCGTTGTCTGTCTTCCCCTTGTTCCCCCCTCCCTGCCTCGTCGCGCCTTGAAACACGTGTGTATAGGCGCGTTACAAATGCCATATCATATCATATCATATGGGAATGCTCCTCGCCAGGATAGGGTGTTCATAGTCGGAGACATCTTTGGTGTACTGACAGGCCTTGCATTTCCTGCACTTGAAAAAGCTTGCAGTGGATGTATTGAGTCAAGATAGGCCTGTGGATAAGGTAGGTGAGCTCATGAGGCTGGAGACTAAATTATCTTTTAGAGAAATAGAACGTCGGAATGTAATATTCATCCAGTCTCCCAACATCGCCCCCAAATCTTCATCCAGCTGTAAAACATGCCAGTGTTTCCGCATGATCTGCCGTATATGCTGGGAAGTCCTGCTATAAGCGATAATGAGTCGGGTCTCACTATTACACATTTCTGGTGGTGGCAAAACTTTAGTTATTAGGAGTGAGGAGCATTCTTGGTCTCTAGCTTTATGATAAGCTCGTTCAAGTATTTTTTTGGGTATCCATGCTGTTTGAATTTCAGGGCCATACGTGCACATTCTGCATCAAATGTCTCCAGCTTAGAACAGTTTCTTCTGATGCAAATGAATTCGCCATATGGTATACTCCATTTAAGGGAGGTGTGATGATTGCTTTTAGCGTGTAGCAGTATACTTGAGCTTGTTGGCTTCCTGTAGTGTTCTGTGACAAGTTCTTCCTGAGCCACCTTAACAAGAATATCCAAATACACGATGGCAGTCTTGTTATGGCTCTCTGTGAACTGGAGATTGAAATCATTGATATTTAATTTCTTGACGAAATCCAGCCACTCTGAGTTTGTTCCGTACCAAATAATGAATTAATCATCTATATACCGCAACCAGAGTATTATTTTGGCTGTATCGCAATTGTTCTCTGTGCTCCAAACAACAAACTTTTCCCACCAACCCATAAACAAATTGGCATAAGGAGTGGCAAATGTGGTCCCCATGGCTGTGATCTGGAGCTGTACATAAAATTCTCTGTTAAACAGGAAGAAATTGTTAGTCAGACAAAGATGGATCATGTCTAGCATCATTTGATTGTGTGATAAAAAGATCATAGACCTTGTATGTAGAAAATATTCACACGCCTGCTGGCCATCATTATGGTTGACGGAGGTGTACAAGGATACCACATCTAGGGTGGTGAGCAAGTATGTAGGTTCCCAAGTGATGCCATCAACTTTATTCAAAAAGTCTTTGGTGTCTCTCAGGTAAGATGGAAGTGTAGACACAAAAGACACCAGAGTCTCATCTACAAACTTAGAAGTGTTCTCATACAATGCCCCACAAAAGGTCACAATAGGACGTCCCGGGGGTTTCCTTATGCTCTTGTGCACTTTGGGCAGAAAGTAGATGATGGGCATAACGGGGAACTTCGGGTGTAAATACTTGCACATATCATCCTCAAGTAAGCCTTTGTCTGTGTATGTATTAAGCAAGTTTAAAAGTTTCATATCCATACATGCAGTGGGATCTTCTTCCAGTTTTGCATAGCATGAATGATGATTGAGTTGTCTTGCCGCCTCCTTGTTGTAGTCCACATGATTCATCACAACACTATTCGTCCCTTTATCTGAAGGTTTAATGATGCAATCTGGTAAAGTGTTGAGATGTTTTAAGACATTCTGTTCTTGACGGGTAATATTGCCATGAAAACTCCCTTTGGTCTTCCTGATTTGTTTCAGGTTGTTAATCACTAAGTCCTGGAATGCTTCTATGTGTCCTCCAGGATTAAACCTGGGATTGAATCTTGATTTGCACCTGAGTTGACTGGTGCCTGGCCAATCTGTATGTATATTCATGGAATTCCAGTCTAGATCTCTAATATCATCAAATTCTACACAGTCTGATTCCAGGCTTATGAGATTACCAAATGTAGCCATGTCCTCAATGGTAACAGGAGTAAACCCCTCTGATGTTTCTTGAACAGGTTGCTTGGACGGATTCATGGCAAAAAAACTTTTTTAGCCTGACTTTTCGCAAATATTTGTCAAATTCTATGCGAGTTTCAGCATAGTTGTAATAGCTAGTAGGGCAAAAATTGAGGCCGAGTTTTAAAACTTTCAGGTGGTCCTTGGAAACAGGATATGAAGAGAGGTTAATAATGGACATGTCTTGTTGCTCCATATTAGTCTCTACAATGTTTTGGTTCCAGAGCGGGTCTTCCGTACCATCTTGTCCTTGTCTCCGGAATCTGAACCTGTTGCCCCTCCTTCTTTTTTTCCTCCTCTCTGTCCCGTCATTTTTCCACGGCCTCTGCCTCTGATTTTTTGTTGCTGTTTTGCACGTCCATCCCTAGCAACTGCATCTCTTCTAAAAAATTCAGTTTACGTGCAGGTTGCTCACTTTCACTTTCTGTAGTGTCTGCTTCCTATTGGACTCCATGGGAATGGGGACTTACAAAATTACTGACGCCTGAATTCCCAGCCGCCGGGGATGTAGTACCCAGTGTTACAGGGAATTCAGGTGGCGGTCATTTTTTATGGGTCCGGCGGCAACCCACCAGTATCACCGCCAGATACGTAATGAGGCCCACTGTTGCTTTGAAAGTCTCTCAAGCTGTTATTTCAGGCAGTATCGAAGGCCTCGAAAACCACGTTTCAATGCCCTAGAACGCATTGTTTCTGAAATATCTGCAAAGCAGCGCAATGCACTGCACCATGCCAGGGCAAGGTGACAAGTGGGGAGAGCGCACAGAAGGTCCCATCATGCTGCAGCACACAAACACTCATCTCCCCTCCAAATCTACTCCGGAGTATCTAAGCCAGCCAGATGTGCCCATTCTCAGTGCAGTAACTTCAAAGTGCTAAGCACATCAAATAATAAACGTCTCACAACAGGGAACTACAAAATCATTAATTGGCAGCAAGTGTTGAGAGTGTTATCATGTCTGTCTACAGAAACCTTGTGAAGTACAGGTACTTTTTGCGAGTAATACATAAACAACATAACATGCAATGACTACAAACAAATATACAGACATTAAAGTCGAAAACACCTGCTGAAACGGATAATTGCAAAAGGAGAACATGCAATAAAATTCAAGGTTCTCATAAAAGAAAATGATGTTGCTTTAAGCATTGCATAAATGTCTGCCAGGGAGAACCTTCTCTAGTTGATATGGGTAAAGCATTCCGCAGTGGACACCCTAATACTTCAGATACTTGCCACCTAAATGCAATCTCTGAAATTTAACAACAGAGTAGGTGCAAAAAGGTGGCCCTCAGTGTCCGTTTACGAGAATGAAGTTCTATAAGGGTTGACAGGTAGTCTGGGGCAAGGCCGCTGAGGATCTGAAGCACATATCCCAAGGATGGATTTGGACCTCGATTGGGATCCAAACAAGCACACGCAAAGCTTGAGAAACATGATCGTGCTTCTCTAGATGTGTAGTCACCTACATTGTTCTATTTTTAACTTCAGGAAGTGTGTACAGCAGAATTGGGGTTACCTAGGATATTAGTGAACGCTCTTGCCAGCATGGTTCCATTATCCCCCTCTTCAATACACTGAGAAATTGAATACATGAAGAGTTTATGAGGTCAAAGGATGCTAATGTGGAATATGGGTCACTTTTGAATATCGACACAGAAGGTTAGGCTGAAAAAGAATTATTTTAGCAAAAAATGCTTTGAAATTGGTTACACTCTCAAGGAAAGTGTTATGGTTTGAAAATAAACAGAGGGTACATCTTTTCTTGTTTCTTATATATAAAGACAAGGCAAGGTGAAAGTGGTCATTCTTCAGTGTGCTTCAACTGCCCACTAGATAAACAGCTGGCAGTTGACACCCCGCGGAGGCTGCCTAAGGGAAATCCCCAGGAATGGGTAAAAACCATCAGGATGATAGCCTTCAGAAGAAATGGAGCAGCAAGCAGGAAGGAGTTCTTAGTAGAGAGAAGACTACAGGAGGCGGAAGTCAGGAGTCAAGGATAATGCAGGAGTCAGGAAGATTGTAGCAAACGGGATTCACAAGAAGGCAAGATAATAGAGAAGTCAGGAAGACTGAAGCAAGTGGGTCCCAGATGGTAGGGATAATGCAGGAGGCAGGAAATAACAGCCAAAGAAAGGGGGCGGGAGGATCACAAGGCAAGGGAAATGAAGGAAGCATCCGCACAGAATACACTAACCTGAGCATTGCACCACACATTCCCTAAATTTAGCTTCCATTTGGAGAACCAATCTCGGTGCGCGTAGCGTCAGGTGAAAGGTGGTGCCATCTTGGATTGACGTCTCAGCCTAGGGTGCGGCTGTCGTCACGACAGTGCATGACAGAAAGGGTTGTTTTGTTTACGAACAGAAAATATGTAAGAGATTATCAAAGATTCTCAAAGTATGACTTCTTAGTAAGTATGGTTAATCCGAGTTTCTCACAAAGGTATCTTGTTGAATTATCACACCCAGAAGCTTGATGGTTTTATTTGAATTTTACATTTTGCAATATAGGGACAGATATGGCTGTGGGAGCATGTAAAGGTAGAGATAAAGAGCATAGAGTATGCTCCTTGAGTAGAGGGGTCATACAGGATATCAGATATGTGAGTTTCTTCATGTCCTCTGTTAGCTGTTGAAAGCAGATTATATTTAAAGCCGCTATTCAACAATTCAAATACATATACATGGTTTAAATCTTATGAATCTAAGATGAGGCTGTATAGATAATGGTCACTTTTTATGTTTTATTTTGTTATTAGTTGGAAGTGTTGAGTGTTTACTTGTATTGTATTTTGCATTTTGTATGATTTTGTTATACGTTTTAAAATGTATATTTTTATGATTTTGATAATTGATAATAAATAAATGAAATAAAAAGGAACTAATTAGAAGGGCCATTAAAACCGAGAGTAGTAGAGCGCACAGTAGTCCTAGCGATAGGAGTTTAGTTTACTAATAGTAGAACCAACAGGACTTGTAGTAGCAGTAGTTGTAGCATTAATAGTAGGAGTATGGATAGTCTGGTTAGTTGGATAGGTTCTCCAGGATTGTCCTTCAGTGGTGGATATGGGTCAGATCCTCCATCTACAGGGGTGGGGTAAAGTATCACGTGAGTCCATGAAGGGGCAGATCACAGGAGGTATCATCAGAGGCATGAGGAGGTCGAGGCAATGTTAGGTATAAAAGCTTTGCAGTGGAAAATAAAAGGCCACTTTTCCTCCGGCACCTTTTCTCATATAAGAATCCATGCCCAGCCAAAGCTTCCACTTCATATTTCACAGACTGAAGCCACTTCATAAATTGGAATCAAGAAGTAACTTGTTTTAAGAAAATTGTGAACAAATGAGACAGAAAGAGAATATGATTGGGGAGTCAGCAGCAGAGTAATGATTACTCCTTAATAAACTTATTTTTTTGTTGGTAAAACGCATATGTTCCATTTAAGGGTGACATAATAACTTTAAACATCACATAAAACACATTCTAAAAAGTTGCTCATTCTCCAGAACCCTGCACTCAATATGCTTGTACATTTCAAGCTTAGTTTGCACCCAAACCATTGTTGTATTGAGCAAGAATTGTGAAGTTATTCTGAAAAACGAATGGACCCGATGAAATGTGACACAGCCATTAATCTCCCATAGTTTGCCTCCATCAAGTCAACAGTGTAGTTTCTGAAGCTGGAACACTTCTTGGGTGATCCAAGGTCAATCCGGGGGGAATGGCATCAATGTCCTGCTGGAATGCGCTTCCAGCAACAAGAATGCTGATCATGTGTCTCTAGCCTTTGGTTGGTTATATTTGGAGACCAAAGTATCTTGGAAGTGCAAGAGTTGTGATGGACATTAAATTGTTATTTGTGCACCCACTCTTTATGAAACTAATACTGAGCACTCTCCCCTTATCACCTTTAATGAACATGTGATATAGAACTGAGAATGTGTGTTGCCCCTTCTGTGAAGGGATCTTTGAATCGGTCCCACATTTCTTGTTCATTTGCCTGGTGTACTCCAGAATGCGCGAAGGCAACCTAAAATACATCTTAGAAAACTATGGTATCAGAATCCTGGAGCGTGCTGAGCTTCTTTATAGGAACTTGTGCAATCCGGATGTGGTGTCCGATGTCTCAGGCTACCTACTAAAGGCCCCAGAAGAGAAAAGCCAAACCTAGAAACCTAAGCTCCTTGATCGACTGAGCTCTTGAGGCCTATTTTATGTTACCTATGACCTGACATATTGATTTCTGTCTTTTTAAAATATGTTTAACTTGATATGTGCTGGGCTTTTGAATGTATGCATGACTTTAATATTTTCTGCTTTTATGGATTTGTTGCTGAAATAAAGCATCTTTGATTGATTGATTGATTGATTGAACTTTAATTCATAAACCTCTTTATTTTCTATTGAGGGGAATTGTTTTTAGCCAAGAAAGCCATCTCAGTAGGATGCAGAAGTTGAGGCTTTACTGAGCTGTTAGTTTTCATTATGCATATTAACAAGGATCATTTTACCATCATTGTTCTGAGCAAAAAGCTAGCTTTTAATGTAAGCATATGGGAGGTAGCAAAATGGTAGAATAGCTCCCAAAGTGTGCCAACTCTCTCCATGTTCTGTGCGCTAGACAACAAAGATACTCTGAATCCAAATGTCTTCCACTGCCTAATCACTCACTTCTGCCCAGCAGGCTTCACAGGTTTGTTTTAGGTCCAGCCCAGCTCTGAGAAATCTCCCAGCCTCACATGTGAATGAGATGTGAAAGCTGATCCACAGAGAACAAATGTCATCCTAAACTGAGCCCAGATCAACTCAGATGTCTTCTACTCACATGTAGAAGAAGTAAGGCAATTACTGTCAGAAAGAACTAAGGATATCCTTGGCTGGGTCCACACCAGGTGGTGAAAACTCTGTGAGATGAGCTTCTGATTGACTTGTCTTTATGCTGGCTCCACTTCATTACAATCGGGAACACATCTGCACTTTCAAAAATAAAAGCAAACATTCCCATAGCTTTAGTTTTATGCAAACCACAGCAAAATACTTTGGAGATTAGGGCCAGATTCTAAGAAAATAGCACAAATGAAAGGGGTGCAGAGAATGCGCTTGAATCATTTGCACTATTTTTAGAACTGCTCAGGTCACCTTATTCAAAAAGATGACCTGAGAATTTCAGGGGGAGCTGGGCAATAGCGCAAATAGGTACTGTGAAGCCCCTTTCCATATATCAGTGTTGGGAAAAAGCTTCAAAGGGTCTGTCTATGTCCGAGGAATGAAAAAGCATTTCCATGCTGGTATGATAGCCATGACTGTCACACTTCAAAAACAAATCATGAATTGGGCCTCCCTCTGCCCCTGTTCTGAATAGATGCTGGAGTAAGATCCGTGTTTCTGGGGATTTTAAAATGCATTCCGTTTGTGAATTTGCAATGCACATTTAAATGCCCAGAAGCGCACCCTTATTTGTGCAAACACGCGAAAGGATGAAAAATGGGCATCTGAATGAGCATATCTAAGATGCGCTCAGTTAGATGCCCTTTGTGAATTGGGCTGCCACTGTTTTGGGCCTACTAGGGAGATGCGCTAGCAGATCTCCTGACTTGAGCCCAAACATTTCTGAGAATCTGGCCCTGGGTGTTTTTTGTTTGTCTGCCTGCATCCAATTCTGAGGTTGCTGGAGCACTGCCACCAGATATGACACAATCAACAAACTGCCCATGTATTTAACTATGCTGTTGCATATATAAAAAATAAACCCAATTCAAATGAAGGACATTGTTGGGCTTCCAGTCTATTGTATTAAAACGTTACTTTATCTGCATAGTAGCATTGAGTTATTGAAGTCAGGAGTGTAAAATGCCAAGTGTGTAATAGTAATTTACTTTTCTAAAGCCAGCAGGTGCTTAGAGGAAAGACCAATGATACTACTTACTGCATGCCATGTGGACATTTCTTACCTGAAGGTAACTTTTCCTGAATGGAGGCCATGTTGCCTAACACCTGCGGGTGTGTCAATAGACTTTGCATAGCAATAAATATACACATGTCATCATTTAAATGTCAGTGATTCAGTTGTGCACTGGCATGATGCAGACTGGGATCAACAATAGGCGGTCAGCGGCCAACGAGACTCGAGACTGGTGCGGCTTGACAGTTGCTGGCTTGTTTGTACGTTGTGTGGACGTAGAGAGGTCCTTTCATCTCACCTTTTCGCTCCGGCATCAGTTCCACTATCTCACACAGAAGGTGGTGAAGGTAGGCGTAGAGGAAGGCGCTGACACTGGAGTGAGGGGTTAGCGTCGGGCCAAAATGGGCCAAAGTGGAGAGCGGGACCCCTCGCTTGGGAAACCTCGGAAGCTACACGTTTTAAGCTGGTGAAAGTGGACCGCAGTCGTGCAGTCAGGCATGCGGGCAGAGGGTGAATGAACTCTAACCCCTAAACTTTACAGCTGCTCTGCTCACACTAAGAAAGAAGGAAAAAAGGGGGAGGAAAAAAACAGAGGGTGGTGCCATGAGTTATATACTTAGCCTCTTCACTTGGCTGGAACCCTTCGTTGTACCTTAACATTAGTCTGATTATATAGGAAAGCACTGTGCAGAGATTGCAGGGCCAATAGCCCTTTGATCTGCCACGTGTAAAATCAGTTTTTTAGTGGCTGCCTCCCAGAAAGAGCATTCCCTTACTACCCTCTGGAAACTCACTCCTTGATTGAAAATGGCAACTACGACTACGGGTGAGACTACTGCTATGGGTGACCTAGTTGACAACAGTACGTTCCCTCCAGAAGAGGTCACCCTTCATTGTCCAATCGACTTTTGTGTGGAAGTTGGCCTGACGACAACCTCTCCCAGAAACATTCTAGAGTGTCCTCGAGACAATGAAGCACCCTTTCCACCCTTTCCTACTCTTGAGAAGACAGTTGACAGTTGTACAGAGGCATCGACTTCACCTCTGGAGGTCCCGGCCATTCTGACTCAATCCATAGAACCCCTCAGCAGTGCTGGTAACCCGGAGCCAAGCCTAGAGGATAACCATCACATGTGTACAGATGTCGTTGGTGCCCCGGATGTAGCTCAGCAGACTTACACTTTCGAAGCCCTGAACCAAAATACCTATAAGCCCTTGCACAGTACTGACTCTGGGCGTTCATCCTGGAAACCAAGAGGTCTAACCCCAGTCACACATCAAGCAAAGCAACACTTCTTTTGCACTTGCACTAATTCTCCATCTTTATTGAGTGCCCAAAATGCCACACTAGTCAACACTCTCCAAACAACAGGTGGTAATTCATTTCACAAGGGCAAAGCTCCTTTAAAAAATCCAACTCGGCCAGCCTTGTATAAAGAACTGGCTCAACTAACTGACTGTGAAAGATTAATTGAGACCCCTCTCTCTTCTGAGCCTCACACTTCGAAGCTCAAGTCACCTCAATTGTCCGGTAGAGAGAGTGCTTCATGTAGACATCAGGAGTGTCAACGAAGTGGGTTCCGAAGTGGGTATATGGCGCCACAGAGAAACTGCTCAGGGAAAATCCAAACTACGTAAAATGTAGACTTTAGGATAAGGACTGGATCGAGACCTTGGACACAATGTCTACCTTGAAACTCTATGGGAAGTACTGCGCTGCCCTTAACAGGCGAGGATCGATTCTACCGTACTTGAGAATGTTCCCCTCGGACAGCCTGCGGAACACATTTCTAAGACTGCGTTTCAACTTGCTGCCAACAAGGGAGCTGCTTGAAGTTAGGAAAGCAAAGGAACTCAGAGACTATCGCTGCAGACTGTGCAACTATAAAGTAGAATCCCTGCATGATTTGATCATGAGCTGTCGGGCTGTCGACCACATTAGAACCAACTTAATGGGGACATTTTTTGTTGAAAATCGGACTCTAACAAAAGGGGACATGTGGCTATTACTGGTGCAAGGGACCAGGCTTTCACTGACATGGTTGGAATTGGTCACAACCATTTTTCCAATACTTGATGTAGGAAACAAAGCTGCTACTTTATTTTCTCTGAAAGTCCTACGTGTATATACTTATTTGAGTTCATCATTTTGCTTTCGTCAACTGTCTCGTTAACTATTATGATTGTTTGATCTGTAACAGCTAAAATGCTTTGGCCCTCATTACGACCCTGGCGGAAATGGAAAAACGATGGCGGAAATGCAATACCGCCATCGAATAGCGCTCGGTGCGATTATGACCCGTCACCGCAAAGTATGATGCCATTAGCGACACCGCAGTGAACGCCAACGCTAACTGCACCAAGTACGCGCGCGCGCGCCATGCCAAACCGCAATTACCACCATGGCGCAACGGTACGCGAATTCTGACCCCAGCGGACATGCACCTAACGCCATCAAGCACGGCGGAAAGTACCATTCCGCCATGGTGAGAAGTACGGCATCGTGAACCAACCGTAAACGGCCCTACTGAGTGCCTGTACACCGCTCCCTGGCCACATTGTACAACTCCCCGTAGGGTCAATGAAGCCACACAATGCAACCAGTGAAATGTACAAGTCATCCATGCCTGCCAACGAACAAATGAATCTCAAGAGGGGCCAATGGAAGCTGCAGGGCACAGATGGCACGAATACAGAAGCCACACAAATGGACATGACCTCAGTCTCCCTCCAAGAAACGCACGCAAACACAGGCACCTGTGACCAGCCATATTCTGATAATCACATCATACCACCAATCCAACTGGCTGACCGGCATCTGTTACACAAAAGCCATTCCCCCGCCCCTGAGCATCACATCATCAAAACAGTCACATTGGCAGCCCTCATCCCTGACCTCACTGGGCTTCGTAGGCAAACGCGCCCAGCACAGTACCACGCAACTATACTCCGAAGCTGGAACCCAATGCAGATCTCCTCACAATACATCGCTCCCCAAATAGGAATATGACACATCACCTGCAAAGAAGAACGCTACACGGTTCATATCAGAATAGGAATTTAATGCACAACAAATTCACCAAGGCCATAGAGCCATCAGGCCATGAACCCCAAAATACATTTCACCATTGTGGGCTGCATCCGCAATAAATGACCAGCTACTTCTTGTGTGACGCCCTGTACCCTCATGGCACACAGGGGCTACATTCTCGTACGAAAAGGCAACATGGAAGCGCCTCGACCCGCAGGGCCGTCCCAATAGGGAGGCACTAGTCCAGCTGAAAGGCCGAAATGTTGCTCCTAGCCACTAGTACTGCGTAAGGGCATGTGGCCCATTGGCGATCGTCCCATAAGATCGTAATGCTGCTCCACTGATTAACACGAAGCATCAGGTGTCGGGAGTAAAATCCATCTGCAGGAGTGGCATACAGATGGCAGTGGCAAAAGGGGAGGAGATACCTGTCACCCAAACGAAATGAAAAAGAATAGAATGGCCATCAGAACTACATTTGAATTACTCACTTCAATGATCACACCAAATCCACAGCCATATGCATGCTAGCCCACTCCAAAGGATCATCACCAACCAAAAACCACTAGCGAATCATAACTATCTATATCGAGGTGAAAACACTATCACAAACGCCTGCTTCCATACTCACATGACATGTGAAACTTCCATTGAGTCTGTGCGTAATGCAGCCTGCAAAATCCACTGTTCCCCCAGCCCGTAATTCCAGTGTTGTGAAGCAACATGTAATTGGGAACGTCCGGCCTTATCGCCCACTTCGCTATTGCGCATCCCATACTATTCATATCAATCATTGCATCCTCGCCATGGCCCCTGTCCCAAGGACATTGAACAATAGAACGTTATATTCGCAGTCAGACCTGTGGGCATCTCCTCGCCGCTAGCTGAAAACCGAAAGCGCCGTCCTTCGAATTCCTCATTTGCAACATCACGTCGAAAAGGCATCTGTGGCCGCTTGAAATCACTAATTAATCCATCTAGTGCGGCTGTGTGTGAAAATGGCAACTGCCTTCACTCACAAATGGGACGCCCCGCCCGTCGGTGAACCTCGGTGCAGTGTTGCATGAGGGTCCACCGTTACTCGAGTACTACGTTCCACTGACCCTTCACAAGTCTGTTCGCGACTGCAAAGATAGTATGTGAAACAATGGGACCAAAGCAGAATGAACATATCAACCAATGTTACACTGCCATCGGGTACAAATACATGATTGTAATGGCAAGATGCCATTCGTCGAATTGCAGCGTTGTGTGCGGGACGTGCTCGCCCAAAGGGGAGAGCAGCTTGCACAGGTGGAATGAATCACCACAGGTGGAGGCCATACAGCCTGGAAACACATTAATTGCACACCCAACCCCCTCCCACAACCACACCCACTCCGAAATGCTACCGGCAGGACTAGCCATGTTGGCCCTGGGGGACCTGATAGCACTGCAAGTACTCCAACTTCAAGAAGAAGATGAACACCGACTACAACCGGCCGCACGGAGGAGACGCAGGAGGAGGAGGAGGAGGAGGGCAAGGCAGGGCCAGCAAGGGCCGCCAGCACAGCCACTACCACCACGCAGGTAGCCCGCTATCCCACGCCTCCGAGCACATCCGTTCAACCTCACTGATGAGCAGATCCACACCCTCTACCGTTTGGACCGGGACACCATAACCGCCATTGTGGACATGACACAGGCTGACCTTGTCAGCATGATAGATAGCCCAACCGCCATCCCACCCCTACTGAAGGTGGTGTCTGTACTCCACTTCCTGGCCACAGGCACCTACCAGCACACAGTCGGACAGTTGCATGGCATTTCACAGCCACTGTTCTCACGGACACTATTGCAAGTGCTCGATGCCCTCCTGCTGCACGCAGACGACTACATCTCTCTACCACGCTCGGAGCAGGAAATTACGAACGCAAAAGTGGGATTCCATGCACTTGGCGGCATACCGGGTTGCATTGGTGCCATCGACTGCACCCATGTGGAATTGGTAGTCCCACATGCCATGGAGGCCCAGTACCGCAACCGAAAACAATTTCATTCCCTGAATGTACAAATGGTGTGTGACTCCAACAGGATCATTACACATTGTTGTGCCCGATTCCCAGAATCCACCCATGATTCTATGGTCTTGAGGAACTCTACTATACCACGCTACATGGACCGACACGCAGGGAACAGATCCTGGCTACTCGGTGAGTCTCATTTCAAGCATGATAGTGTGGGGTATGTGATGCGGCAATGACTTGCAGGAAGGGGGGGGGGTGCGTACGTAGCAATGGCATTCCTCTAAATACCTTCATTGTCCACATACAGGTGATGCCGGGTATCCACTGAAGAGATGGCTCCTTACACCAGTCCGCAACCCACGGGACCAGCATGAGGAGGACTACAACCATGCCCACTCACGTACCCGTGTAGTCATTGAACAGGCATTCGGCCTACTGAAGACTCGTTTCCGCTGCCTCAGCAGGTCTGGCGGGGCACTCCTGTACCGACATGAGAAGGTTGCAAAGATGGTCATGGCATGTGTCATGCTACACAACATGTGCGTACGTAGAAATGTGCCCATGCCCCCTGACGCAGAACCGCAAGCACCTGAGGATGGTCATGATGAGGGTGGGGATGTGGCAGCACCTCAAGGAGTCTGCGAGGCACAGGAGGGCCGTGACATTCGTCAGCATATCATAGATGCATGCTTCTAGCACTCACGCCTGGTGGCTGATACATGGACACAGGACTTGTGGCACTGTGTGTCTGGAACATGCACAATATGGACTGTACGCCTATAATGGCCACGTACACAAAGATCAATGTCCACGCATCTCATTGTATGATCGTGCATTGTTCATGGCATATGTGATATCATGTTAAACACCCTATCGACCCGCCACCCAAGTAAGCCCAACACACCCCCTCCACCCTCCTACCTCCCCCCCGAACACCAGTGTCCAAAGATGCTCATTGTCAGTGGGCAGTCGCTATTGCAAGCCCCCTCTCCGGGTATCAGGGGCACCCCTGCCTGTGGAGCGCAGGTTCCTCCCAGATCTACGTTGGGGGCTGCCCTGGACGGAACTTGCAACGGATGATGTCTCTGCCTGCTCACGTCCATGCATGTCCCTAAGGGTTTGTGAGAGCTCAGTGAGCACACGGCGCACAGCGGCAAGTTCAACACATACGTCTTTGGACGTCGCATGCAGTTCCCCCCTCAGGCTCTCGGTGCTTCTCTCCATTTGTACTCTCAGGCTCTCGGTGCTTCTCTCCATTTGTACTCTCAGGCTCTCGGTGCTTCTCTCCATTTGTACTCTCAGGCTCTTGGTGCTTCTCTCCATTTGTGCCCTTAGTGTCTCTGTACTTCTCTCCATTACTGCCCTAAGTGTCTCAGTTGATGTTTCTATGGCTGCCTTAGTACCCCCACATTCATCAGCATGGTCCTTGAGGAGCGTGGCCAGTTGCTGCTGTTGCACGATCACCTGGTCGAGGGACTGTTGCCTCTGCTGTGCCATGGCCATTTGCGGTGGTGTCACAGAGGGGCTGGTCACCTCATGTTGCCTTGCCACAGGGCTTGTGGGGGATGGCCAGTCGTCGTCTTGTGGGTGCCCCTGCGTGGTATCCTCATGGTGTACGGGATGAAACAGACAGGGGGATTGAGACAGGTCATGGATGGATCTAACTTCGACATCCCCGTTTTCTGTGTCGGAGCATGCTGCCATTAATGCAGTGTCACCTATGGTGCTGCTGCCACCAGAAGCAGTGCCTTCTGTGGCATCCATTGGGGGGACCTGTGGTGGTGCTGTTCTGGGCATGCTGGCTGCTGGGGTGCCTGTTGGAGTTCCCTCCTGTGTGCTGCCACTCGATTTGTGCTGCTGCCGTGTCTTGATGCGTGCAGCTGAGGTGGAGGGTCTTTGGCCGCTGGTCTTGGCCCTCTTTGCAGGTGTGCTGGTAGGGGTGTCCTGGAGCTCGTCGTTTGAATCGGACCCTGTGGTGGAGTAAAGGAGGGCGAGCGTTATTAATGGGTCTGTGGAAATTGGAATGGCAATGTATCACATGCATTGGGGTGGTACCTGAGGGTGAATTGGGTTGGGGCCTTGGAGGTGGTTTCATTTGTGTGTGGAGTGAGGGTGCAGTTGTTTTGCAGCCTGCAGTTAGGGTGTGCCTGCTGCACGTGTAGAGGGTGTTTTTAGGATTTTTAATTATTTATGTATTTAATGTGACTTTTAAAGTGTGCTATCAGGCCTATGCATGTGGCCGTTCTCCTGGACATGTGTTACTGTTGCACTATGTGGACACGTGGTACTTCACATGATTGGACATTGTGGTTTTGGCATTGTTTTATTTGGGGCACCTACCTGATTCTTCGGTTGTCTGCACTACTTTCTCCATCCCTCCGACTCCCTCTATACTCTCCATTCCAATGGTGGAGGCACAGATTTCTTCCCAGGGGATCAACTTGATGGGTGATTCCGATCCCCCACCGGTAGCTGTGGCAATGTTGCGGTTGGCAGAAGGTATGCTACGGACGCGGATCCGCAGGTCGTCCCATCGCTTTCTGCATTGCTGTGGGTTGCGGGGTGCGGTCCCCACCGCACTTACCCGCTGTGCCACCAGGGCCCATATGGCCTTCTTGTTCGCAAGAGCCGTCCTGGTCATTTGCGTGGAGAAGACGGCGGCAGCATTCTCCTGGAGGGTCTCTGTGAGCACGGTGAGTTCCTCACGGGAGAAGTGGACCTGCCGCTTGCGGTCGCACGCTTTCTTCGCTACTTTTCCCATTGTTCTTGGTTTCACTAGGGTGGCTGACGGGTTGGGATGTGTCTCAGGGTAGTGTTTTTAATGGTTGTGTGGAAATAGTGTTTTTATAGGTGTACGGCGTGATGTTTCCCGTTCCGGGACCATGTTTTTACTTCCGTTTACGTATATTTCCGGTCACCGTACTTTCCGGTTGCCGCTCATTGCGGTGACCGCTAAGATGGGTGGCGGAATTGCACCTAGGGCGCCGTACGGCGGCGGTGTGGGCCGTTTTGGGGTCATTTCCGCCATCGCGGACTTTGCACTTCCGCCATGGCGTGGTGCTCGTGCCCGATGGGTCGGAATGAGCCGCACTTTGCTCCGTCGTGCAATGGCGGAAACGCTATTTACGCTATGGCGGTCCGGTCGGTCGATTTCCGCAAGGGTCGTACCACCAAATGACCACCAAACTCTTAATGAGGTCCAAAGAGTTGTCTAAATGTGAGGCTGTTTAGCTGAACTAACTTTCATGCAAATCAAGTCACTTGAGCTCTTTAAATTTGAAAACCCCCCGGAGGAAATCTGTTGCATTGGTCCAATTCAGTAAGCCACCATCAAATAACAAGTGTTTAGATTCTTAGCACAGTCCATTGTGAACATTCCATTAGCGAATACTTTGCAATGTTGTACACAGTATACTGCTAAACACCAGTGTACAGAAGTCAACATATGTCATTTGATAAATCACTTATGAACCAACTATTACATCTCCATATTGCTTACCTTCCTTTCCCCACCATGTCTACATATTACATACACCCTTCATTTTCTTATTAACATGGTGTTATATGATACATGTGTAGATATCATGACCAATGTGACCAGGGCATAATAGTTATTTGTAATTCCATGTTTAATAGCTACAGTACGAAAACATACATTGCTGAACTACGTTTGTTCTGAGTACTCATCCTCTATAATGTGCAACGTTACAAAAAACTAAAATATTTGATACAAAAGACCATTAGAATGTTCAAATCACACATGAAAATAATGAGTATAATCCATGCAGAAAACAACGCGACTAAGAGACTGCCATGATTTATACATTCTCTCATTAATCTGGAGCAAAGAGGTCGGTTTTGCAGCTGGCATCTAGCGCCTACTCATACCTCTAACAGGAGTTTAATTAAGTTTGTCTCCTGCTGTAAAATTAAATTAGTTACAGCAGCTAGAAGACAGGTAAGTGTTTGTTTAAACCCCTTTGAGGGCCCAGGGAGTTTTCATTTGCTTGAACATTATTATACACAATTGTATTATAGCCTTTTTTCTTTGTTAGACCCAATGAGAGTATTTTAAAAGTGGGGGAAATATGTTTTAACTGGAAAATGGAAATATTTTTGCAATAATGATTTCTTAGCACCTCGTTATTCATGCGCATTAAAAGATAAGGTTTACTTCTTCTGATCAGCCAGTTATAATAATATTCCTGTGCTACTACCTGCATTACTGGACTGAACATATTCATGCAGCTGTGTGGGTGAAAGCAGGGGTGCAAGGTGCTAGGTGTCAGTTTACACTTTTTGTCGGGAGTATTTGTACTCTTTATTTTTTTATTTTTACAATTGTATATGTTTTGGGAGTATTTGTCTATTGTTAGGGAGTAAAAGTGGCCGATAAACCACTTATCTGTAGAGCTGCACAGACCATTGACACAGTCTCTATACTGCTCATGTGGACTTAAAAGCTACATTAATGCAGGGCAATAAATAAGGTAAGACTATTTCGCAAAATGTGACCTATTAAATCGATTGCTCTCTTATATGTTTTCTTCAGCAACTCCTGGTCTTTGGAATGATGCGCCCTGTGAGATCAAGTTGCCATTCATCTGCAAGTTCAGAACACCTTAACCTTACTGAAGAGCGCTGGACAGCCTCAGCGGAAGCCGGGTACTCCATTCTTCTGCAGAAGCTGCACGGTCTCCACAATCACATCTTTCATTATATTACTCATTACAAACCTAATAATCTCTGATGAAAGATTTAAAGGTTATAATTGAAGACTCAGATTGGAAGCTTAAAAACGTGTCCGATATCATACTTTAAAGAAAGATTTAAGCAGTAGCGGTTTGTTGTTAAAAAATGAAGACACATAACTTGCCCACCTTTCACCACATTTCACTCTGTCTTCAATAAAAGGGAAATGTGGTGCAATGTGGCTAATTAAATGTCAGCTTATTTCATTGCATTCCAGCAAGCCCTAAATGTAGCACCTTGAATCACTGCAAACTCCTGTTCAATTGGGCAATGGAGAGATGCTTGCATTGCCTAAAATCTAAGCATGCATACCCAAAGTTCACATGTATGACCTTGGCATGGGCCATGGCATGTAACAGTAAACTCCAAAACATGTGAACAACTCTATGTCTTAAGAATGTAATACTCTTGTCCTGCTGTGACTAAAAACACATCAGTTTCCCTCTTTCCCCATTTCAAATATATCTCTGATGTATTTCATTTTTGAAGATGGCCAAGTGTTCTGCTTTTTATATTTCCTATTAGTAGATACTTCCTTGAAAGGTTTTAATGACATGTGGCATCATTGCCCTTGATTCTGTGTACTGGGGCGAACTCTGAGATTCCCTGTATTCCAAAAATGTATATGACATTGTTATAAAGGACAGCAGAGAAAATGCAATTGCTGAAAATGCAGAGTAATATTTGTCCATTGTCACCTGCGCATCAATGTCTGAGGAGTGTGAGTCTGGTGAATAAATATGAATATTATTCCATTTTATGATGATAGCCAATTATTTCAAATCATAACTTACTCACGTATTCACATTATGATCTTTTGTCTCTTGTTGAAATCAATATGTAAATGGATCTACATTTGAATAAAACATACATTTTAAACTTCTCTGAATGTCTCATGACTGGTCATAATGTCCATAGCTCTAAACATATGAACTGTTCTAAGTATTTTATGAAAGTGCTGCACATAAGTAAGGGTAGCCTAATTAAACAGTTACCTATACACATGTATGATACACAACATTCATCAATTCCTCTCTTGATGAAGCCCTGTTTTGGGGAAATGCCTGGTGCGGAATTGTTCTTTGTATGTGTTAAACCAGCTCAATATGTTCACATAATGGTTCCACAACTAGACACATACATCTAGCATAATATCCATGTAACTGAATGCACATTATCCATTCCCATTTCCATCAGAGAAATATAATTTCCTCTACTGGGCGCCTCATTAACAAGTTCCTTACAGTATCACTGGATTGGGTGCTTTGTTAAACCATCCAAAAAGACAGAGAGACAGCATTGCTGTGCTTTGGTTTTGGACTTATCAATTGCAAATATTTTAGAGTCCATAGGTTTATAAAACTTAACTTAAAATTACAGTCCACTATGGATTTTTTCACAAGTGGCTACCATCCGTTTTGCAACAGGCAATTGATCCCAAAAGGTAACCAACTGCAAAATTCCCAGCGCAAACGGAGCAGATTATTACCTTAAAATGCTCAACCAAGATGGAAAGGGAAATGTTTTTACAAATAATTTCTATGAGGAATCCATCAATGCAATTTTACAAGGAGGTGATAATTAAAAGACCCTTTTATGCACCGAAACAAAAACATTAAGATGCATTGGATCAGGAATCTTATCCTGCTTCTATCTCTTTATCTAAGCAGAGTACATTTCTTTGTTATCATTAGGGATATCCCTTTAAGGCAAATGGGAAAGTTCAATTTTCTAAAATTTGATTATAGACACTTCTCAGAGAATCCGTTTTTGGATCCACAATTTTGCAATGTTGGGAATCTAAACTGGACCCATTCTTTTAATGGAGCAATCTCATTACATAGTAAAGATAATGGAGAACCAGGTCTTCGGTATCTGTGTTATACAGTAAACAATTATAATCAGTATCATAGCTGGCTCAAAGAATACTCCAATGCTCTGAGACTGTTCAAGGGTTTCTATTTGTGTGGTCCCTATGGATACTCTCCGCTACTACCACTGCAACACTACTACTACTACTCCTTGCCCACTCCTGCTCCTACTTGATCAAACCTCCTTTCACCCAGTATCATAGATGTCAGCCCACTCCCTACACTGACTAACCTAACCACACTCAATGCTCTACCATGCACTCTTACACTGAAGTGCAGTACCACGTCCACTCACTAGCCAACACGTCACCTTCTCCAGAAGTTGACTCCACACTTCGCCACTCCTTCCTCCATTCTTCTGGTTTCTTGGTTGTCCACCTTCTCCACTTCTGACCCCACACCCCTGAATTACCCTCACTCCTGCTTCCTGATGCATCCTTATATCCCCGTCCCTCTGCTGGCATTGATTCTCTCTCCCTGGCCGTTCTTGCCATGGCCCTGTCTCCCCCACCCGAAGCATGCTGAAATCATTAAAAGATAGACGAAGGCTATGTCCTGCTCACTTTTTCCACATTGGTCAGCCATGGAACAACAGTGGTGGTGCGAGAAGACAACTGTATTAATGTTCTGGGTGCCAGTTTCATGTGCCCAATAGGCAACTTCCACGGGCCAGGGATTGGGATTCCCCTATCTTAGTACATGGCGGTCTTTGAAGTTTTCTGGACATTGTGTGAGCTTTGTTGTTGTTTGGCAGCACAGCGTGGTGCTTTGGTCTGCTGCACATGAACACGGTCTTCTCTTTGCTGATCACTTTCTCTCCGCTACGGACCACTGAATCCCTGCGTTGCTTGATTGCATGGGCGCCGTAGCTGCCGTCTTTTTCTGTTGGCTTCTCTCTCCCCTCTGCTAATTATTGCATAATGGTGTGTGTGCAGGTTATTGGTGGTCATGTTTCAACTTTCTTGTCACAGATGCAGGCTGCTGAATCATGATTCTCTTCCTGATGCTTCTTCTTGGTTTCTTGCTCAGATGTTGAGTCTCTAAAATAAACAGAGAAACACTGACCACAATCTTGTATTGGAGGTATGGCTTGAGGCAGTGATCTACTGCTGAAAAAAATACTTGCACTAGGTAAGGGACATGAATCAGGGCACTCTCATTTGCTGAAGTTCTGAGGGTTAGGACTGGGTGGAACTTCCCCCTTCTGCTGAAATGAGTTCTTACACCTGTTTGTCAAGACCAAGACATTGGCTTTGTTACATTAGTCCAGAATCGTTTGGGAATCCTGAGAGAAATGTCTATGGGTCTCACCCTGATCTAATTGTTCTTAGGGTTCTTGCTTCTGATAATCTCTGCTGTAACTGCCCATTATGCAAAACAAAGAGAACGTTTACAATATTGTATGGTCTTTTCTTAACCAAATAATCTTTTGTATTATCTGCAATTTACAAGAGATGAAATGTCCTTTTTAATCTACAAAGGTCACCCCTTATACCAAAAAACTACAGATCATATCTTCTCAGATACATCCTCCTAAATAGTGTACCCTTTCTTTGAGTCAAAGCTTGTTTGCCAAGATTTAAAAGTAAACATACACCAGAAACCTACAAAACATTTCAACCACTGTAAAGTTATGGGGTGAAGACATCCTATATAGAATAGAATATCCATGATTACCGCAATAGGATGCAAATGCTACTTCACCAGTCTTTCCAACGTTTGTTCTACCGCTCCACTTTTCTCCCTTCCCCTCCATCTCCATATCCTCATAAAGTGAGTATGCGGCACAGCCTCAACAGAACAGCAGATACATAGCCATGATGAGAAGTGATTGCTCTGAAATCATAAAATTAACTGAAAATGTAAGGGTATTTCCATGAACACATCAAAACATATAGTGGATCGCCATAAACTACTTGCTATATTTAAATACGGATTTCTAAGCGACATCTGCCAGACAACAAGAGTGAAGCTCTACGCACCCATAACACCACTCATAACCCTGAGGTCCAATAACCTATTGTCGAAAGATATTCATCTATAATATGATGGTGGGCATAGTACACCCCGACACACCTTTTCCGCTGCATGTACTGTCCTCTTGCACCAACATTTCAGGGGGTGGGGTAGAACAGCACAACATAGACATAAAAACTCTCCCATCCTACTTTTTGGTATCCACCATGCAACTAATATCACCTGACATCCTGCTACACACCCCACCACCTTTAACTGCAAAACCCCGTAACTCCTCTGCTTTCAAAAGCAGAGAAGCCTTTGACAGTTTGGGAGCCATCATTTTCCGAAACTGTCTGAACCATGTCACCCACTCTCCTAGGGAAGCCATGAATTATCTTTGGAACCAGGGTTCTGGACTTTGTCAACTACCCCCAGGTCTTAGGAGACCATGGAAGGCAGAGAAAATGCTGCATCCCCGAGACATGTGCTCACTGTATTGGACTATGCCATCAAGTGACATAGGAGGAGGAAGAGTTAAAAAGATTGTTGCAGATGGCTTCCAATAAACGCCACACAAAACAGGTATATACTAGATGACATATGCTATTGTTTTAGTATTAGAGGTATTATTTGCAAGAATATCAACTCCCAATATTGTACTCAGCTCTTTCCCATTATATACTAGATGGGAGGACCAGAAATGGACTACTTCACACCCAATGATTGAGGTCTCTTCACTGCAGCGTGTGAGGGGTCAGAAATGTGAGGTGGACAATTTTTAGATGATTTTGCAATAAATACCATTTTATTAAAATATATGTTTCAATAAATGCATACTATCCCTACCCTGCCGAGGATCACTACCCTGCCGAGGATTTCCCTGACTAAAATAAACTGAAGGAAACGCTCTAACAAATGATATCTGGCCCTCACATTATGAACCTAGCTCGCGTCAAATCTAGATAGAAAAGTGACTGTCAGCAGGTGCCCCACCTAGATGGAATCCCACCATTGCAAGGACAGCAATGCCAACTAACCAACCAACTAACAATTCCATCCCTCTGCATACACCTCTCAAACTCTAACCAAACACAACCACAAACCTAAAACGCAGCAATCCGCACAAACTTCATAACAATGCAACAACAAAACAAACCACACATAGACTTGCACAACAGCACATGACGACTACGGACCACAAAACACCCCAAGCCCAGCCAACGGACCCACCGGGCTGAGGCTGTCAACAGCACATAACTGCTCTCTTGCACTTTTCCTGCTCCTCCCACTAACTCAACCTCCACTCCTCTTTCAGAGCCGCCAGAGCGCCAAGGGACCACTACGGTGGTGATAGTATGCGGTACAAATGTCCTTTAACATTAACATTAACATTCACATAAAATACACAAGAACATATATGGCAATTCATAACAACAATCATTGCGTTTGTAATGTATTCACAGTCTCTCTTTGTAACCTGGGGGTATTCCACTTACCCAGGTTTTAAGCTGGATTCGGTTCAAACGTTCAACAAAAATAAACAAGGACATCCGATTTGTATCAAATTTCTGACACAGTTCTTTGCACCTTCAATTTGTTAAAAGAAAGTTCCAATAATCCATTGTGCAATGAAAGATACATTTCTCTTATTTTCAAATAGCATCAATGATATTATTGGCCAGGATGATTTGCCACAACTTATAAGGTTGAAAGAAGCACAGCTTCTTACTATCAGATTTTCTCAACTCTCCTTTCAATACCATAAATAATCGTGGTATCTTTGTCAGGATAACTTTACAGAACTTCCACTTCCACCTGGTTTACGCTCATACCAGGCCTACTTCTACAATGATTCACTGTGCAGGTCTACTCGCCTGTCCAACAGTTTTCCACAACCAACAGTGCTTCTGAAGTTCTAAATCTACTGACAACCACAAGTTCTGAACAGCTTCAGCAGTTTCCATTTCTTTAGTCGTCCCTGCTGACTCTCCCATTGTCTTCCCTTCCAGCTTTAGTAGAATCTGTCGCCCCTCCCACTCGTTCATGGCTATGCCCTATAGCCACTATTTCGTGCCCTTCGTCACCTCACTGCTTGTTCCCTTTTCACTGATCGTTTGCCCGATTCCTTTCTCCCCCTCCTCCTTGGTATATGGTGGTGGTGTAAATACTGGGTTTGGATACCCCATAGCTGCCAATAACTCCCATAATGGGTAAAGCCCTTGTTCATCGTCTGTGTCCTCAGTGTTTTTGCCCGCAGGAGAGGGTGGGTTAGAGGAGGGTGGGGACACTGGCCCTGATGCCTCCTGTTGGTTCAGCATCCGTTGACGCCTCACTACTTCACCCTCGCCCTCCTGAAACATCCATCACATCTCAAATATTTCCATGCGGTTGGCTAACTTCTTCCTCTTAAAATTGTCTTGTAAGTGTGTCAGTAGTCAGTAGTGATTGCTGCACATTCTTGGAAAAACTTCCACATTGTGGCTATGGTTTAGTCTATTTCCCCTTGGTGCTTTTCGTTCATTCTGCGCTATATTTACAAATCTTGTCCTTATAGGGTGGAAGGGTGTTACATAAGTGCTGTAGGGGCATGTCACCCCCACACTTCCCTTGATACATTGCGTTTATTCTTACTTGACCTCAAGTTGAGGTTTTCGACGATCCGCTGTTGGGGAAAAAACACAATACAGTGGCAATTCTTTCAATTTTCTTCGAGCCTCTAGGCCCCACAGCAACCTGTCAGGCTTGCTCCATGCACCACCCTTCCACAATTCTCCGCCTCCTCAGGCACGCCCACCAATCTTGTGCATGCGCCTTCCGAGCACTGCCACTGGACAACCACCTCTGTCAATCTAAGGGGTCTGAACACCGTTTCCACAACACCTTGTGCTTTCCAAGTCCAATGTAAAAACCTACAGGGTGATGCCACCAACTCAATAGACAAGGTAATGCTAAAGATCACATTAAGTGCTCATAATGCTACGGACTCACTTACACTTCAGCAGTACAAGGCTGAAATCTGGAAAGCAAAAAAAGCCCTTTACAACTCCCAAATCCTAAACTGTTAAAACCCCAGCAAAGAACTTCACAAAATCAGCTCAGAATTCACCAAACCATCATGCAACACCACCCTCCCGACCCCCTCACAATTCCTGTGCGACTCACTCTCTCTCCATTTTTACACCACAGCTCTCGAAAGAACAAACGCTCTAACCAACAAACTAGCTCTCTTAAACCCACCAAGCAATCCACTCTCTATACCAGCCAACCCACTGCCTGCGACCACTACTCAACCAACGTTCGACTCCTTCAGTCCAATATCAACCGACCAATTTCTCAAACTTCTCTCTGCCCGCAAACCATCCAGCTCTTTGCTGGACCCTTGCCCAGCCACAACCCTCAAAGAAATGTTCACATCTACCTATGCAGGAGAACACGCTACAACCATCATTAATGACTCCCTTTCCTCAGGAATTTTTCCTGACGCATTCAAAACAGTTCATATCAAAACTCTTATAAAAAAAGCTTCCCTCGACCCTATCAACCCTCTCGAGCCCAAAAACTACCGCCCCATCTCAAACACCAGATTCCTCGCCAAACTCATTGACCGAACCGCCTACTCCCAACTAAATACCTTGGTCGAAGCCAACAATCCCCTACACCCCACTCAATCAGGTTTCAGAGCCGACACAGAACCAAAACCACCCTAACCTCAATCTGGGATGACCTTAAAAACACAGCAGATTCTGCAGGATGCGCCGCATTAATCCTTCTTGACCTATCCACTGCTTTCGACACAATGAACCACTCAATCCTCCTTGACCGCCTCCACTCCCTAGGAATTTGTGGAACCGCTCTCAAATGGATAGCATCCTTCCTCAAGAATAGTAACCAGAAAACACTACTCTCCAACTACTCCTCCCAAGCCCGATCAGTCAACACTGGAGTTCCACAAGGAGCCCTCCCGTTTAACCTCTACATGGCCACCCTCCCACGAATTACTATAATTTGTTTGCACAACATCCTGTGCTACAACTACGCCGACGACACTCAACTAATCCTAGAACTCTTGAACTCAAACCGCAACTCACGACCTGACGTCGCTTCTTGCCTCCTCGACATAGATCTCTGGATGACCACAAACCACCTCTTGCTAAACCCCTCCAAAACCGAAATCATGATATGTGGCAACACCAAACTTCTTCTACACCCACTACCCTGGCCATCTGCCATGGGCAACTCACTGACACCCTCTAATTCAATAAAATCCTTGTATGCACCCTAGACTCCGACCTAACCTTCTCGTGCCAAGTCAACAACGACTCAAAGTCCTGCCACTACCATTTTAAAACTCTTAGGCGCATTTTTCCATACCTCTCCATTCCCAACAGACTCTCTGCGGTCCAATCAATTGTTATATCAAGACTGGACTATGCTAACCCCCTCTACCTCGGAGTCCATGCATACCAACTGACTAAACTACAAAGAGCACAGAACACTGCAGCCAAACTACTATTAGTGCTTGGCCCAAGAGACCACATCTCCCGAGCCCTCAAAACTCTGCACTGGCTTCCGGTCGCCCGCAGGGTGACTTTCAAAACCTTATGCATTTCTCACCGAGCACTGCATAAAACCGGACCTCAATATCTTCAAGACAAACTAAAACCCTATCACCCTGCACGTACTCTAAGATCAAGCTCAGCCGGCCCCCTAGTCATACCAAAAACAAACTCAGTCAGGTTAGGTGGATCATCATTCTCAGCCTTGGCCCCCACTCTGTGGAATGCACTCCCACCCCACATCTGACGCACTGAGGACCTCATGTCCTTCCACAAATTACTGAAAACATGTCTCTTCCCCTAAAAACCGACCCCTAACTCAAACTGGATAACAGCAACTCAATGACATTAGCCCAAATGCTAGATCATAAATAACAATTCAGCATCATGATCCGAGCAAGAAATCAAAAACTAATAACCTCTAAGGTAAACTAAAATGTACAAACAAAATAGAATGAGTAAAAAGGATCAAAACAGTGAAGTAGATTAAAAAAATGAGACCAGTAAAGTGGGTGAAATTAATGAAATGGATTAAATAAACGTAATGCACAAGAGGATTAAAACGGATGAGAGGAATAATGTGGATAACAGCAACTCAACTAGCCCAATCTACTGGATCATAAAAAAAAATATTTTAAAAAAGGAATAAAATTGTACGATTACAGTACAGTGGTTGAAATTAATAGAAAGATAGAATGGAACAAAATGGAGGACATTAATAAAGCGGCGTGGATGGAAAGATGAATACATGATATGGATGAGTTAACAGAACACACGGAACTGGTAGAGTGTATGAAACTGATTGATGGCATGGATGTAAGACTGCTTGGTATAAACAGAACTAATAGAATAGACAAATCAAGTGTATGAGATGGATTTAATGTATGGAACAGATGGAGAACATGGCACAGATCGACTGCCTGTGACAATTGACATGATGCTTAATGCATGATGAATGGATGAAGTGTGTGGAGGAGGTGCAGTTGGTGGAGCGGATGAATGTCGGTGGAGAGGATGAAGTGCGAAGAGCGGATGAGAGCATAGAGCGGATGAGAGCACAGATTGAATGAGAGCGCAGATTGAATGAGAGCGTGGAGCGGCTGAGAGTGTACAGCAACTGAGAATGTGATGCAGATATGGGGTGTGGAGAAGATGATAGCGTGGTACGGATGTAGGGTGTTGAGTGGATGTAGGGTGTGTGGTGTTGAGCAGATGTAGGGTGTTGAATGGATGTAGGGTCTGGAGCGGGTGCAGAGTGTGGAGCTGGTGGGTGTAGAGTGTGGAGTGGGTGGGTATAGAATGTGGAGCGGGTGGGTGTAGAATGTGGAGCGGGTAAGTTTAGAATGTGGAGCTGACGGGTGTAAAATGTGGAGCGGACGGGTGTAGAATGTGGATGGAACGGGTGAAGTACGTGGATAGAACGAGTGAAGTATGTGGATGGAACAGGTGAAGTATGTGGATGAAACGGGTGAAGTATGTGGATGGAATGGGTGAAGTTTGTGGATGGATCAGGTGAAGTATGTGGAAGGATCGAATGAAGTACGTGGATGGAACAGGTGAAGTATGTGGATGGAACGATGAAATATGTGGATGGAACGCGTGAAGTATATGGATGGAACGGATAAATTATGGGGGTATGGAACGAGTCGAGTATGTAGATAGATGATGCATGAAGAATGACGGATAATGTGGAAATGAGCAGACCGAATGATGAAGGGATAATATTGTTAGATCGGATGAAATACACTGATCAGAAGGAATACATAGCATTGATCAAACTGGTAACGTGCATAGAACTGAGCGAGTACATGCAACGGATGGAATACATGGAACAGATAGAGGGCACAGAATGGACACTTGCAAAAATGATTCGAGAGCATGGAAAGATCTGAAGTGCATAGAATGGTTGGGGTGCATAGAATGATTGAAGTGCATAGAATGTTTGGAGGGCATAGAATTATTGGAGTGCATAGAGCGGTTTGGAGTGCATGGAGCGGTGTGGAGTGCATGCAACGGTGTGAAGTGCATGGAATGGTGTGGAGTGCATGGAACAGTGTGGAGTGCATGGAACAGTGTGGAATAGATGGAACGGTGTGGAGTGCATGGAACGGTCGGAGTGCATGGAACTATTGGAATGTACTCGACCCCAAGCACCTAAGGTAAACCACCATATCACATCTCCACCCTTACTCTCTTCCTTACACCACCACTCAACTAGAACACAGCGATACTATGACACCATTCGGTATAGCTGTTTTCATACTATCACCTGCCGCATACTGCGCATCATCCTAACTAAACACAGCTGGTTACACACCCTCCAGCCTAGGTGAACTCCTCAGGCTTAACACAGCCAGAATCGGTCTGGAAAACAACCTGCCAGAACAAACACATACGCTTGATCCTCCCAACCACCACAGCTACCGCTAAGAAGCACCTATCACACAAAGGCCACCCTGCTGCACACATATCCGGTGGTCACACGCACCTTATGACTCTCTCTCTCTCTACTGACTTGAACTACAGTTCCCGAGGGCGTTCAACCTACCAGCGCCTTGAGATCATACCAATGGTACATAAGGCTCTATATATATGCAAAATAACATAACATAACATAACATAACATAACATGAACATTTATAAAGAAAACCCCACATAAACCCACAGCTGTGTTCCTGTGTCCTATTAGAGTGCCCTCCCCATTTCAAAATGTGTTTCACTTCTCGTCTTGGTTGCTGAGAACGACTCGTCTTCCCACCATGGGTGAATGCCCATTGTCTAGTTCGGCGGCATCACGTCATTGTGCACCACAAAATTGAGCACTTTGGGTCTGCATTTATGAGGATTTATTCAGTTTTCCTGCACCTGGCCGCTTGAGGTTTGGATCTTGGAATGCGCTTAGTTTATCCCTGACCTTGGCTGTGAGCTCGGCCTTCCCACTTCGTACAGCCTGAGCCAGCTTCTTTTGTCTGGTGTCCTGTAACTAAGGCCTTCTGTAATTCTCCTTAGACTTACAATATGATTTCTACATGCTCGTGCTGTGTTATGTTTCCTGTAGGTTAGTGGTACATGGTCCTACCAGGCTCCATATATACTCCTGTAGTCCCATAGAGTTAATTGGCATAAGCATCTGCAAGCTTGCTGATGATCTCTTGTTGCCTTGCGTTTCAGCACTTTGCCAATGACAAAAATAATTAAAGCTGTACCAGTATGTATATGTATATGTCCTCTATCTACAGAACTGTGTAAGCATGTTCTTCGTGTATACAAGTATGTGCTTGTGTGATGCTGTGCATGGCTGCGAGTGTGCTTCCTGACTAACGCTGCTATGTCGTGGTGTCACTAGTGACGTCGGCCCAGTGTTTTTTTGGCATATAATCAATGCAGACCATTATAGTGTTCGGATCTGCGATCTCCTCCAAAAGATATCCACTGGATATGGTTGGAATGGCTCTCTTAGGGGATACCTCTTTGCATATGTGCCAGTCAGTGGTGCACTTGGGTATTGCCCAAATAATGAGTGACTTTGAGCGTTCTTGACTCTTCAGCCCGTTATGTTCATGGGGGTGAGGAGGGGCATTCCTGGGACCCTCTCTTCAATGACTTTCAACAACTTTACAGAAAAGACAAGATTCACATTAGTGCTCTTCAAAATGTTCATGTAAGCACGGCACTCTTCTTCTGAACATTCACATTCCAGAAGGGCATCCTCTTTGTCACTCTTGTTTGTCTACAACACCAATAACCAATTATCATGAATGATCTAACTTTGACTTTCCTCCTTCTGGCTTTTGGCAATGTGAGTTTTTATACCAGCTTTAATTTTAAGGAACAATCACAATCAACAAGCTTCTCCTTTGAAAACATTTCATTCACCCCTTCGCTTCTTGTTGGTCACATTAGCTTAATTGTAAGCCTTGTTGTTAGTCTCTTTTGGGTTTAGGCAATACTTGTGCAACCCTTGGCTTTGGGCAATGCTTGTATGTTCAGTGAAACTCACAATCCTAAAGTTCGGTCACTTGGTTTAATTGCTGCAATGTTGCTGCTGTTTTAAAAGGGCTCTATTTTACATTAGAATCACTTTTATGCACACACGATTAGTATTTAAGCTGTTTTCTTCAGTTCAGTATTAAATTAAGATTATCGCAGCAGTTTCACTCATGCGCGAGTGCTATGTTTGTTGCATTCCATTGTCCGACAATCAATGGTCGGGTTAACATAATTTCACTCACATGCAAATGACTTTTCCTTGCTACTGTTGCCTGCCCGGCATATGCAAAAGGGATAAGAGTGCTTGGTAATACTCACCGCTTCTATCTTCGATTCCTTTGCATGCTGCAGGACTTCCACTGCTTTGGCTTCTCTGGATTGGACCTGGACCTCGTGGTGAGTCAGCTATTGTGGTTGGCATCAGGGGGGAAGTTGCGCAACAACCATACAATCTCTGCTCTTCCTACAAACTTGCTTACTCTGGGTGGGGTCTTTGACTGTGTTGCCTCAGCTGATCTTCTGAACAACTTGGCTAATGGCTGTGAGAGAATCTCAAGGGGCATTTCGAAGCTGACCAGTGGCCCTGCTGGTGGTCCTGCCCCGGTGCAGCTGAATCTGCAGGTCCCACCCTTGGCCTCATTCAGTACTCCCTTTCTGGAACTGGCCCCCCTTCATCCAACTTCTGGCCCAGGTCCCGATTCCCAAGTTCCGCACCAGGCACTAGTGTTTCTCGAAGCACACTCATGTCCACCTCCTGTGCCCATGACTCTGGATGTCGGAGGTGTGGGTGCAGATGGTTTGGGGGCGGGTATGGGGGTGAAGACCAGCTTTCCACATTGCTTTGGGAGGCAGAAGATGCCTGGGACTTCCAAACCCCCCAATAAAGGAGAACATTACCCCCAGCTCCACCTTCCATTGACTTCACTAACCCGCTAAGTTGTCCCTGTCACCTCTTGCTCCCTGAGCTGGCTGAGGTCAAAAACCTTCTTCTTGTCCTGATTAAAGGGTTGTTTGGGGACAAGGGAGAAGGAGGCGTGGGGAGGGGAAGAATGGGTTCTTTAGTGGTCGGTGCATGGCGACCGACTCTTGATTTTGTTAAAGGAACACATTCCATGTATCCTGGATTATTCCATGCCTCTGCGGCTAGACCTCCCCCGTCCTTGAGGGGCCGACCAGAGGCAGCCCTCCCCCCAGTGTCTCCCAAATGAAGGGAGACCAGCGAGATCACCATTGCGGAATCCCACTAGGAGAGCCCAGGGCACTTATTCCCTGTGGGGAGGGAGGTCAGTGCCCCAATCCCTGGTTTGTGTAAGCCTCCGCCTGGGTACAAGTCACGTAAAGGTTGTAGTAGCTCTAGGGTGTTCCTTCAAGGTGTTCCAAAACTATCCATTGATTCAAGAGAACCAAGGGATGCCCTTCGGAACAAATGACTCCATTGGTTGCGGATAGTGGGAGAATGTGGGTTTGTGTCCAGGGTCTCTTTATTGGAGTGTATCAGACGGCCTAATTCCTCAGGAAAGATGGATACTGTCAAATTAGTCTTTGGGGACAGCCAAATGGCAAGGGCTGTGTTGAAAAAGTGCAATGGCCACGGGCAGTCCTGGAAAAGTGGCATCACAGCCGGTCCATCTCCCATTCACGCCCACGTATGGCACACTGTGGATACCCCTGGCAACAGCCCACTTTCAGGGGCAAACCTGACCACCTTGGGCCAGAGGAAGTCCAGGAACTACCAGGGGTTAGGGGTGGCCGGGACCTGACCACTGGCTTACTGATCCATTAGGGGGCCCTCATCATGGGGGCGGTCTTTCTGCAATGTGTTGTTGTCCTCCTTTGCTGTGTTTTTGCTATCATGCACTAGTATCTATTTTTAGTTTATAACTGTATTTACAGGATGTACTTTGATGGCCTTTTTCGGCCGAATAAAGTTGTTTGACTGGTGTTAAATCATTGTTTGGGTTTGTGTGCTAGTATCCAAAGCGGCTCCCTTAAGAATTTATAGTAATTTCAGCCATTTTGACCATATTTGGTGTTTTACCCAGTCCATTCTAAGATAACTTTAAAAGCGATTCTGACAGCTTGACAGTCAATTCTGTTTTTCTCTTGTGTTTGATGGGGGAATGTGGGATTGATATCTTGTTTGAATTCTGCCATTCCTGAATACCTGCTCTCTCCTTCTATCTCTTTACATTGCCTATTGGGGGGTTGAGGGGTGTGCAGGTGGAACCTTTAACCACAGTGCTATCTGATCTGAACACACACATAAACGTATTATTTCCGTGCTGAATTGTTTTGCTCACTATTACTCCTTGTGTATTAAAGAGATTATTCAGTGTTACATCACCCCATTGGTGATTCTTGTGTACCCATTAAAACATAGTGTGATTAAATTGTAAATACATAAATAAATATTTTAACTTTGCAAACCAGCATGATTCCTGATTCAGTGTGACCAGGGGGGGTTCCAGGAGAGCGGCGTGATATGAGTGGTATATCGTTCAGAATAAAGAACTTTTAGACAAAAATAAATAAGGACTTCAGTTGTGCATTACATGCTAGGCGTTGACTTGGATGTGTGCCGGATTGAAATCACTTACAGACAAGAGAACTGTTGGCAAATGTGTTGGAAGCAAATGCGTTCAGATAATGGGGATCATTTTCTAAAACTCCAGATTGGTAGTAAGTGTTACAGCACTTTTCCTGCCACTTTTAACAATTTTGGAGATTTTGATTGATTTGCTAGGTGAATTGGTAAAGCTGAGTCGATTTTACATGTGACGTTATGCTGGTGCTTACACAATGGAATCTTGTGGAAGCCACCTGAATTTACCACCAGTTTCAGCAGGCGGAGTCCGTAGGAATCCATTGTAAACAAACACCTGTAATCATGAATTGCAAGAGGCTTTAGCCTTTTACCAAACTGGAGCAGCAAAGGGAAGTGTAAAGGACAATTAGCATGTGTCTCACTCTTTAATTTTCAGTCCATTTTGAAAATGACAAGAATTACGTGGATGGGACCTTTTTTGTGTAATTTCAAACGTTCACACTCCCCTTCAGTGCAATATCCGATTTTTGTAGTTACCTCAATATGTGGGAGGACCACGAGTCACATTGCAAATTAACCACTAGCCGCTGGTGTACATTCTAGTAGTCAAGAGAATGGAAAACCCTCACCACGAGCGGCATGACCGAGTATAAAAATCCAAGTGTACCGGAATATCTTCTCGGAAAGATATATAGAAATATAGTCTAGTTGACTGTTCGGTGAACTTGAATTGAGAAGACAAACACAGAGCTTAAATGTTTGGTGACTGATGCCCACACATGAACTGGCAATTTCTGAGTACAAGTGCAAACAGGCCATAGAAACAGCATTGTTTGGCAAAACGAGAAAGAAAGAACAGGGTGGTGGCCCCAGCAGTAGGATATGTAAAAAAAATTAAAAGGGATGGCAGATAAGGAATGAACTCAGCATTGAAAGACCCCCAAGAAGCCTGAGAGAGGGAATATCAGTTGTGGTATGAGAACATTTCCAGTGACCCTGATAGATTTGATTTTGGTGTGACATTGCCCTACTTGCCTGAATAATGATAAGAGTATTGTAGTGTAAGTTTCATATGAGTTCGAATTTATGTATTTATATATAAGAAAGAGGAAGCACATTGTTTAGTGTAACAATATTATTTATGTGTCATAACATTTCAATTGGTTTATATAATTAGGTTTGTAGTTCATACAGGAATGCAAACACATGAACACAGAAGACAGATCAACAGATTCACTGTGGTTTATTGTTATTATGTACATAGAAGAATGATCATTATGCAGGTTTTTCACATAATTCAAGTAAAAATGCCATGCCTCTGTAAACAAGTGTGTTTATACTGGCTCCACCAATGTAGGCCAGTATGGCCACATAAGAAGACTGATCACGTGGGCTCTGCTCATGATACCAGCAACAAAAATACTATGCTACTGTGAGAAAGCTTGTCCATAATGGCTGTACACTCATAATGCTGGCTTTCAGATGATTACATAGAAATGCTATGTCCATTTTAAGAAAACATGTATATTCTGCCTGCACCAATGATAACTCCCCCTGTGAAAAGAGAAAAATAATATGAGGCCGGGGAACCCAAAGGAAACACATCAAATACTGGTTACAAAGGAACATACAAAGTACTTTATTTTAAGGTCAAGCAATAACAAAGTCAAATGACAGGTCAGATAGCTATCGGCCCTCAGTGCAACACAACGAACTTCAACGGGGTTCGATGTATTCAGTGAGAGATTGTACATTGGGACATTCAGGCTTTTATACATTTATCCAGCCTGTTGTCCAACCCCTTCACGGGTTAACCATTCCATGAATGTGTGACAGGTCTAGGGTCTCTGTCAGGTCGACTCTAATTTATTCATTTGTATGTGCATAGATCAGTTCTATTGATACAGGTAATTCATTTACATGCAGGTCAACAGAAGGACAAGGTCTCAGTTCATGACCCTAACAACTGGCCTGCAGGCAAGTTATACATTAGCTATATGGAGGTCATGCCGACCAGATTCTGTTCTAAATGGCATCGTCCACCATTTTGATGTTCAGGGTGACTTTTAAACAGCAAGAGAACCTAAAAAGGCAGTTTGATTCAAGATGGCGACTTACATCAATTTCTAAGGTCAAGACCTTGCCGTAGAGAGTTATTCGCGTACAGTTGTATGCGACTTGGCGTAGGCCAATATACATACAATCTTTTACACTAGGAGGCATAATTTAATATCCAGTTTGACACCCCCACCTTTTATTCCCCAGGTAAGAACATTCATCATGTAGGCTTTGCCCATAATGTGAGCAAACGCATGCTTCTGAAAGAAAAAAAATGCATGCTGGTTGATGTTGCACCAATGTAGACTTCCTCCTATTCAGGGACGTGTTGACAATGATATGATGTGATATGATATAATAGGGTATTTATAACGCGCTTAATACCCAGAGGTTTCTAAGCGCGGACCCGGGGATCGAACCTATGTTGCTCCGCGCTGTCTTGTTTCCAAGCCAAGCACATTTCCCCTGAGCTATGCTCCCGAGACTAGCCCACAAAATATTACATGCACCCATACAACATACACATTATTTAATTCACACATGCATTTATACAACAAACAGTAATCTCTCAATCAAATGTGCACCCAGACAAACCCTTGCAGACACACATACATACACAGATACAAACATACACATGTGTGAGCTTACAAACATGTTTTTTTCTTTCCTGCAGCCCTAGACCCTGATGTGGCAGGATTGCTATGCTATGCTCTGTTATGCAGGATTGATATGCTATGTCATGCTCTGCAATGCTATCTTATGCAGGATTAATATTAGGCTATGGTATGCCACATTAGGCTCCCCCATATAGTTAGGCCTCAGACCCTACATGTCATCTCCCTCTGTGTAACTCTGCATGCAGCACCCTGGACTCCAACAGCCCACACCCCTCATATGGAAAATTACACGTCAGACCCTCTCTTCCGCTTACTCTCTACAAGTATAGCAGTAGTTCCATATATGGGAGATAACAGAAGGGGTTCTGCGAATGCCGCTTACCTATAATAAAACACAATGTCCCTGCAGGGCTGCGTCACAAGGGCACAAGTAAGATGTCAACAGTTCTTGCCAAATGTCAGCAATATCGTGCCAAGTAACACCCCCATTCTGAAAGTAAAGAAACACATTAGTATTTGCCTATGATATGCTATAAAAACTGACACTCTAGGGTGGGGTCCCTAAAGAGAGCTCCGTATGCCAAACTGCCTGAACACTTGCATGCTCAGTTCCCTGCTGATCCCTCTGTATGCCGTGTACTTGCAATCTAACACAAGAAGCTTGGTTTACCATCAGTATGTGTTTCCTCTCCTTATTTGCTGCAAGCTAAGGCCGGCCTAGTGGGGGCGTGGGGGTTCTTGGAAAGGTGCCGATATTGGCCACCACAACTCTAAGCACCACTTGACACATCATCATGATGGCTCTCCAGCTCTCAAACTCCATGCAAACAGCGAGAGATTTCTGTACATGCACAACAGAGTTAGGCCCTGATTCATGTGCACAGTGCAAAGTGACTTTTCACTGGTGCAAAGTGGCTTTGCATAAACCAACAAACACCCTGATTCATGGAACAGTGCAATGTGTATTTTTGCTGTGAAAGGTCACTTTGCACGGCAAAAAGACACTTTGCACTGTTCCACGAATAAGGGTGTTTGTTGGCAGTGCAAAGTCACTTTGCACCCTGCAGAATATTCCATGAATCAGGGAGCACAACCAAAATGCACCCTCCCTGGGGATTATGGGCTGGTCGCCCGGCTCACGTGCTGCTCCCCACTGTTACACACATCGGGATGATATTTATATTGATATTTTATTTCTATCGGCATTGTGGGAGAAGGTCGGTTACAGTATATATTTTCAGGATATATCAAAGGGTTATGCAGAGCCACAGAAGACGCTAGCACTCCCCCCCACCTGGATGATGTTTTTTTTTCTTAATGATAACCTTGTTATGATGTCTCCTTGCAGCTCTCAGATATGAAGAACAAAAGCAATTTGGGAGAGTGTCCTGTCATGTCCAGACCCAAAACAGCACACACCTATCATCTTGTGTGATTGATAGACAGCTTAGCAGCGACCTATCCCAGGGACATGCAACATCATTTAACTGAAGCATTTCCAAAGTGCCTGAAGCAAACCCTGCTGATATATGAGAAGTCTGCTTGTCCATCAGAGAGAGCCCATTCCTTCTCATTGCCGACATCCAAGTAGACAGAATGTCCACCAATGGTGCAAGCGGGACAGCTTTCCTAGGCTTTTCTCATGTCTTATAGCTAGCTACAGATAAGCACATACAAGAGCACTGCTGTGCATCCCTGGAAAGGATCCAGCGGAGGCTTCCAACTCTCTCTCCATTATCCTGGTCTTAGACCCATCATCCAGATGGCAGAGGAGCAAAAGCTATTACCCTAGTGAGTAGCCACGAGTAGCCAACTGCATCACTCAATGGCATATCACAGGGCAATGTGAGCACTAGCAGCACCCCCCAGATAAGGCTAAGTGGTAGCACGCCTAATTCCATATACAAGGAGAACTAGCTAAATTAGGTTTCAGGATTGCTCTTTCTCCATCCTTTGAAGCCCTGAAACGTCTGAATGAACATCATCCTAGCAACACAGCAGCTTAGCACTACACCAACCATCACCCAGTGCCGGTGGTCATCTTATCCGTGATACATTGGTTTTACCTACTTGTGTGAAATCAATAGAAGGTTTAATATTCTGATTTGTGCATTATTAAATTAAGACATTGGGCCTCATTACAAGGTGGGCGCAAAGGGATACCGAGCATTGGACATTGGTGCCGGTAATCCCTTTGTGCCCTATTTCGAGGTCCCTTAGTGGCTCCCTTCCTTAACACCTGGTTTTACCAGGCGTTATGGACGGGGCTCGTTAAGGGACTTCAGAGCTAATAACGGTACCATAATTTGCGGTACCGTTATTAGCGCCTTCCCATTGAGCCGTATGGGGGCTGAAATGGGAATGGCTTTTTCAATGGGGATTTACCGGTCCCGCAAAGGTCAGATTAGACCGTTAAGTCCCCATTGAACAAGGGCGGACTCGGTACCGGTATTGGAGGTAGTCATGGTGCTAATAGCGCCATGACTACCTCCAACCTCGGAATGAGGCCCATTGGATCTCATTCGAAGTCTGGCGGTCTGGAAATAAGGGTGTGGGTAGCAACGTACCAGCACCCTTTCCGGACTGCCAGACTACAACTATGTCTGCAGGGGCCATTGCTCCCAGGAGGTCTGACCTGCCGGGGGAACCAGCGGGTACCGCTGAACTCGTAATGAGGCCCTGCCAGCAGACGCTTATATACTGATTTGGTATACAAAACATCACGGAAATTGTGATGAAAATGCACACACAAACCCTTGTTAATGGAACATTACACACTTTTAACTCAGGAGTGCTACTTCAATAGCACACCAGCCGTTTGGACATATATACAAAAATGCCCCAAATGTTCCTGGAGAGTTCAAAATGAGGGGCTACACCAGGCATACAGGCAAGCAAATGAGACTATGCTGGTGTGAGTGACTGCAGCCTGGAAAGGCCTTGCCTCGAGGAATGAGGGGCTACATCAGGCATACAGGCAAGCAAATGCAACTAAGAAAACGACATTGGAATGGATGGCAAGTGCAGCAAACGAATGCCTAGCCTCAGGGGCAAGGGGCTACAACAGGAAGCAAGGTGCAAGAAGGTGCATAGCAACTTTGGAAAGCCAGACACTCAGATGCATACGTCATGTTATGTAAAAAGCAGCTCTGGAAAAGCCTTGACTCCTGACTCGAGGGGCTACATCGGGCCTGCAGACGAGAGGTGGATGTAAAAGATCAAGTCAGTGAGTTGCAACAGGTAACAAAGATTTCCTTCACAGCAAACGAGAGATGGAGGTCGACGGTGGGGTGCGCAGTCGACGTAAATCTGTTGCAGGATAGTGGGAGTGGATTAGAAAATATTGTATGGGCTAACAATCTCACACATAAGAGCGATGGGTGGGAGGGACTGCAAAAGTCAGGGAAGGTCGGAAGATTCACCCTGCTTAATGTCGGGAGGCAGGTAAGGTAGATCATTTAGTTTTGTTACTTGTGGTGTACTTTGCATGTTCATGTTCCCTATTGCAAAAGATGAGCTATTTTCTCTCTCACTGAAAGACCAAGGGTGTTGCAATGACGTCACATTCGAGTTGCAAGGAGAGAGGGTTTGGGTGACCCTAATGGGCCGGGAATACTGCCTGCACGGCATTTCAGGCAACAGGGGGTGGTACAGGGGAGATCCCCCTGGGCCTCAACTCCATCCCAATCCTTGTTTGTTATGGTGTATACCCAGCATGGTCCAGAAGGTATAAGATAGCAAACAGAAAGGGAGTTTCCAAGAAAATGAAGAACTTTGCCCAGAAGCCCAGGTTTCAGGGGCTTCGTGAGCTTCAGCGTGGCTTTTGTGGTATTCGAATTAAGAGACACACAAACATGGTGAATGAAAGTATTTACAAGTCAATCATTGTGAGTTGGGGAGAACTCTCAGTCTTCCCGGGATATTATAAGATCATACGATACCCTGACTAAATCTATTGTGAACTGCTGTGGAGCTGTACCTGAGCTGTATTTGAGCTGTAATTGAGCTAGGCAAGCAGAAAAGAGATGTGGTGTGGCCACGAGAACAACAGAAGACTCTCAAGTGCAGGTTATCATTAAAGGTGCTCATGATGGTGACTTTGACATAAGAAAACAAAAGAGGCTTTGCATAAGGACAGTGGCCTGCATTCCTTTCTTCTCCCCCTTACGCTGCCATCTTCCTGGTCACTCACAAAATGTCACTCACAGTCTTTTGGGTATTAAGTGCCCCACCATTATTTCCTGCCAGTTATATACTTTTGCTTATCTTGGTAAGAAGTCAGGATGTCACACTTCATATTCATTAAATACTGCAGCACCAACATTGGAACATAGCGGCTGTCTAGATGGGATCAGACCACATTCTAATTAAAATTCTGTATATGATCACAGTATGCCCTGAGGTTGCTAGGCTTAACCCCTCAGCTGGCTGCCATGGCCCTCCCTAGTTACAAATCCTCCACCAAGCTAGGAGCCTCCCTAGAGACTTGGCTCTTGACCAGTCCCTTCCACCTTATTTCTCACTGTTCTCCTCTCTGCCTCTCTCCTCTTGTCCTTGATGTTTTGAACGGCCCTGCTATTTTCCTTTTCCACCCTTACCTGTCCTTCTCTGTTCCTCTCCTCCTCCTTTGCAATGGTCTGTAGTTGTTCCTCTCTCCTCACTCGACTCCACCTCAACCTTCTTTTTCAACTCCTCTTCATGTTTCGTTTTGATCTCCTCCTCCTCTGCTCCAATCTCTACAGTTGGTTCCCCCCTGTGCTCCTATATACCACTCTTCACCCCCTCTATACCCCCCTTTCCTTCTCTCTCTACCGTTGTTCTCCCCTTCTACCCCAGACTGCTCCTCCACTCCGTCACACCTGGTTTCTGGTATGCACAGCCTTTCTCCTATCACCTTCAGTTTCTGGCTGCCATGTCCCATCTGTCTCTCCCTGCCCCCTTCTATCCATCCGTGTACCAACTTGTGGGTTGCTCAAGCATTTAATAATTGTTAACTCAGTGCCATTTGCGATTGGGTGCTGTGATTGATGTGCACCCAGAGGGACAACAAATCTGCCAGCTTTGTCTGATCTGCAAGTGGTGCCCATGTGGCTCCTCCCACAGATGTTTCATTAAGCTCTGGCTCCATCTTGAATTCAAAATGCCCATGTTCATTTTTTTGGTCCCCCAGTACTGTTCTAATCATTGATCAATACCACATTTGTATCTATGTGCATTTCAGGTGTATGTGACTGGGCTTTCAAGTGGGGGTGTAAATGATACCTGTTAATTCCAAGTTGCTAAGACCCTGATACCTGTGGTCATCCACAGAAGTAGGTCCTATGCCTAGGTACAGTCAAAGCAGGCCATTTTGTTGAAGATGAAAAGGGCTGAGCATTGCACCATTAACTTTCCTTTCTTTTTCTTTGAAGTCCATACTATTTCCTCTCATGAACTAGGTTTTCTGGTTTAGTGAATACTGAAGCCTCTATTACTTCCAGAGGGGTAACCTTCCCTAACCATCACAGTGTACTTCGGAGCCGGAGAGGTCATTAAGGAGAGCAGGCTAGGGTTAGAGAGGGGAGCCTGGGGCATCCTTTGTATGCTTCCTCCTGAGCAAACAGCATGGAGTGAGTGGTGGGAACTGGCCCCTAATGTCTCTAGGGTCCCATCCCTTAGCCTAAGACATCAGACTTCATCACAAGCTCTGCTTGTCTGCAAGACGGTGCTGAGTTCCTTCATGGCCTTAGCCCAGGGAGCCATGTGACAGACCGCAACGCGAACAGATTCACCTCGGGGAGTTATTGTCAGCACCCTCTTTAACCAATCCGTAGCCTGCTCCCAAGTCAGCTACAGTCACTGTGAGACTTCCTTTTATGTCTCCAATTACAAATACATTAAGTGTATAAAAGCATGACCTACAAAGAGTGAGTGTGGGTGTTGGGGATGGTTTGAGAGTGGTTGATGTTGGGGCAGAGTGAAGCAGAATGAGTGGCGAGGAGGAGAAAAGACAGAGACGGTCGGAGAGGATGCAGTGGAGAGAGGTAGAGTGGGTAGATACTTGGAAGAGTAAAAATCGAGAAGAGGGGAGGCCATAGTGAGGAAGAGATAGTTCAAAGGAGGTAACGGAGAAGGAACAAGGAGACACATCTACTGGGGCAGGAAGGAGCAAAGAAGAAGTGGCAACATCTGTGAAGGTAAGAGGGAATGGAGGAGAAGAGGAACCTCAAAAGGTAGATGTGGAGGTGATAATGCTCAAATGTAGAGAGAGTGAGGAGGAGGTGGGGCAGCTACAGATAGTGAAAGAAGAGGGCACAAAAGGAAGGAGAAGGAGATTAATGCCAATGCCAATATCACAGGTACTCGATGCAGGGATAACGCTCTCTATTCTTCTGTGACATAGATATGTACAATTAGAAAGCTTTCAAAATATAAGCTGCACTTTGTCGTGATACAAGTTGATATCCATGCCTGTAGTGGTTACATAAGAATAACTGAACACAACATTTGCAGTAATAAAAATTAATCAAATCACCCTGTCTTTCAATGTGTACATTTCAAAAAAACTACTTGTACCTTACCTAGGAAACATATTGTTTCCTAAGTGTAGTCTTCTATGCAGTATTTAACTATCATCAAGGACAACCTTTAGGTCCTATAATTCACCAGTTACATCTATAATCAAGTTATAAACATTTGCGCTTTTCCAATCAATGACCAGTGATACACAAATAATAATATGCACTATTTCAAACAATGGCCTACACGTATTTCACTCATATTGTGGCCTATATTTCCTGCACAAAGAGGTGAGCTTCTTTAGGGCCTTTTTAATTGATCAATTAATTTAGTATTTTCTAAAAAATTCAAATCTCTATCAATTTTTCATTTATAAGAAATCAATATTACCGATATCGGGAAGAGAGAAAAAGATGGACATAGGACAGGAAAGAACATATAAATAAATGCAATTTGACTTAGGTATTCGTAGAGTTTACCTCAGATTAGGATATCAATATACTGTCTAAATAATAAAATGGATACTTTCTAACTTGTTCTCCTTTTTAATATTCCAACGTCTGATATATATATATATATATATATATATATATATATATATATATATATATATATATATATATATATATATATATATATATATATATATATATATATGTATATATCCCAGTGGATGCAAGGATTAAATTCAAAGCCCTCTGCATTGCCCACAAAGCTTTCTGGGGTTTGGGTCCATAATACCTTCGGCTATCCCTCTGCAAATACCACCCCTCTCGAGCTCCTCGCTCCTCTACCTCTAACTCCCCCAGGGTCAGTCATTTTTCAAAGACACAAGCTGGGGGTAGATCCCTTTCTTTGGCCGGGGCCTCCCTCTCGAACAGCCTCCCTGCTTCTGTGAAACTTGGGTAGAACCATATCTGGTTCCGAAAGCACCTCAAGACCTTCCTCTTTGCTTCTGCCTTCGACACCCCTCTCTTCCCTGCTGATCTGTTCTCTCTCAACACTGTGCACCTGGCCACCCCCTGTCTTCCGGGCCCAGGTACCTGCTTACCCTGCCACCCTCCCGCACTGGCTCCGGGCCACCTCTTGCACTGGGGTCTTTATCTGTGCCCATAAAGTCCCCCCTTTTTTCTTCCTGCCCTTATCAGACCTGCCCTGTCTGCTGCCTTAAACCCAGCACTTGCCACTTGCTGGCTGCACTACCACTGTTTGTTGCCTTTATTATTTATTTATTATTATTTATCTGTTTCTCCTTTGCTCCACACTTTCCACTTCTCCCCCCTTCCATGCACTTTTCCCCTCTCCGTCTGCCATGCACTTGCCCGTTCTCAATGTCACTGGGCCTAGTAAGATCATTGTTTTGTTCTCCCCTGTTTCCCCTCCCTTCCCCTGTCGCGCTCTGAAACACTTGTGTACGAGCGCAATATAAATAAAATATCATATCATATAATGTAGACTATACTGCCACTTTTGACCGTGTGAATAGATCAAGATTGTGCTGTAAACTAGAGAGGTGGGGCATTGACCCCACACTATTGTATTACCTAAAATTGTTATACACCAACACAACAGTTCAAGTCAAGCAAATGTGCATGTGGTAGACAATTAGCTCGTGCCTGGTGGCTTTCCTGACCACCTTGATGCCTGCCACCCTGATGGCTCAGTTACCCTACATCCACTTGCATGACATCGACCACTTTTTGCAATGATGTACCATTGCTGAAGCTGGCCTGTGCAGACACCCTTGTGAATGACATGAGGGACACTGCTTGTGCTGCTGCTGTTGTTCTGAGCTCCCTTATGGTAATACTTCTGTCATATGTCAACATCATATTCACTGTGATCAAGATCCTGTATGCCACTGGGCGACGGAGGACATTATCCACCTGTGCATCGCATTTGACTGTGGTCCTCATCTTCTTCGGGACCATCATTTTCGTGTCCATTGGCCCAAGAGAGGCCTTAAACAAAGCACTTGCCGTATGTTGAAACCACTCCTTAAACCCCATCATTTACAGTTTCAGGAACAAGGAAGTGAAGTAGGCCCTACAAAAAATGCTAAGGAAAAGAAAAAGATTGTTTCTGAGAAGGCTGAGGTGCCGAAGATGAGGTCTGAAAGATTAGCATTGGTATCAGGACAGTGCAATCTCATATGTGAGCCGGATCTGTGTCTTTAAAGCAACAAACATCCATTATCATCTTAGTGTACGTGGCAAACACCACCTTGCCCATTGTTTTCTAACCTGAAATTGGTATTCTTTTTTTTATTTCACCGGCTCTGTGGCTCTTCAACAATTACTAGATGCAGTCTTTTTTTTCTGTAAGGCACTATATGGTTTTTGGATTGAGCTGCTTCAAGGGCAAGGCTTTCTTCGAATGTTTGGTTAGTACAGTATGGATTGTAGTTAGTAGTCGTACCATTCCACCCATTCCTGTGTGAAGCAAAGGTGAATGGGGCCTAGGCTTTCTCTGTATATCACAGATGCGACGCAAATCTCTGGAACCAAAAAAGTGATGGGTGGAAGGTTTTGAAAACATCTGAACCACTGGCACTGTGCTGGGCAACATTCCACACCACAGTTTTTTAGCCCATCTGCACCATTGCAAAAGGGGTCCAGCCGTATGCAAATCAGTCAGGTACCACCACCAATGGGAGCAGCCCAGCCCGACCTGCTAGGCTAGGTCCCCGCTGCATGGAAACTCAAGCAACCCCAGACATGTTCTGGCCTTGTTTGGCCTCCTCAGTGAAGTACATCTTGTTCCCTATGGCAGAGCGAGCAACGGACTCACGTCTGGGCATACCCTCTCTCACATAGTGAGACAAACTACAACCAAAATAAATCCTTTTGTCCCGTGTTTTTATGATTTATACACGCGTGAATGTGATCAGTGCCATTGCATTCTCTTCTAACCTGAGGATCCCTTAACCAGGGTTGGTAGTGGCAAAATTAACACATTTTAATAGAATACATTTGCTATACTAACAAAAGTAATGCCATTATTAAACACACAGACTAAAACAGATGCAGTGATGTGTTAGAATTACAAAATAAAACATAGCTTTGAAAAGCCTCAGACATCTGCATTTTCCTTCCTAATATAACCAGTTCTCACAGGCTCATGTACCTTCAAATGAATATAATTGTCTATGGTTGACAACAGCAAAGTCATTGCTTCTGCAAAACTTTGCACATGGTTAGACTAAAAACTGGAATGAGCCTCTCCAATGCAGATCATTATCCAATGGACCGGTGAGCAAGAAGTGTAATAAATACTGTTGTGTGACACCTGTGCACTTTCACATATTACTATTACATGCAGAGACCTCATTTGAGTGCTAAGAGGTAGAACATTAAGGCATAACAATGCAAACATCTTTCTAAATCCCAGGGATCTCATATGTTACAATGTGCCTCTGATGTGCTATTTTGGTTTTTCTCTGTATATGTGGGGTCCAACTACCCACTTTCGGTGAAATGGAATACCCAGATAGGGGTTAGATCTTCAACACCTTTCACTGGAGCAGAACATATCATAGCAGTCCTGATCAAACAGCAGGTTTCTGCTATCCATGTAGTTATTGTTAAGTTGCTCAACTCATAGGAAGAGCACTTTTTTGGGCGGCTTATAACTTCGCTCCCCATGGACAAATCCTTACCAAACCTTGCAAGGAAAGTGTATGACCCGCTTTGAACTTTTACGGGTAAGTTTGGTGAGTTTTCGTCAAGGGGGGACAAAGTTATAGGGGGCCCCACATTTTTTTTTCTCCATAGACGAACTGGAAAGAAAATGTGCACACGCCTAAAGCCCAAACCGCTGGACAGATTTTCACCAAATTTGAGGTAGGTACGGTGGCTTGGTCCCAAAAACATGCTTTTGTACATTTGGTGTAAACCTGTGCAGTAATTTTCTTTAAAACGGGCTAAAAGCAGGTAAAACAAAATTAGTGATATCTGGGTTTGGTCGGCAGACCCACTTCCCTGTTTGGTCCGCGGACAGGCATCCGATTGGCCTAGAGGGTGGCGTGATGTCCGCGGGCATCGGACGCGCCCATTGATTGAATGGTGAAAAGCGTGAAGTGCATCAGATTTTTGGAAACAGCCTTCAATTGTCCGTGATCATTGCGGTAAAAACATATTCAAAAACACAACATTGCATTTGTCAAACTTATCAAACAATCCTTGGGGTGGTGAGGGATCAAAAGTGAATCAAAGAAAACATGCAAAGATTCTGTGTCACTGCACAAAACTGGTTGCAGGTCATTTGGTCGAAAATAAATGGTCGACAGGACAAATGGTCGACGCAATTTGGTCGAAAGACAAATGGTCGATTTTTTTTTTGTATTTTCACTTTTTTTTTTTTTTTTTGGGGGTCCCCCCAACCCTCTTTTTTTCCTAAAAAACTCTTTTTTTCTAAACGAAAACCTAAAATATATATATAAATAAATAAAAAATTCGACCATTTGTCTTTCGACCAAATTGCGTCCACCATTTGTCTGTCGACCAAATGACTGGACAGCCACAAAACTAGCAGGGATTGAAAAAAAGACCTGTGCAAAGTTTCTCGTCGCGCGACACGAAACTAACAAAACACGATGCTACGTGTGAAACTGCAAAAAAACAGGCGCAATTTCAGTGGCGGCAGAACTGTAATGCAGATTTCACAGGTGGAATCAGAATCCATTGCAGATTCTGCACTATTTGCTTCATGGGTGAAAACGTTGCTCATCCTTACTCACTAAGGAGCGTGAGACAGGTGCTCTGCTTAGCACTCTATCGAGCCCAAATGGACTGCTCTCTCCCTGGCATGCACCATCACGATCATGACCGCCTGACAGGCACTTCCCAAGCGTTGAGCGTTTTTCTTCACCACTGCCACCCGCGAGCGGAGGACTGGGTCAATTGTAAAAGGCCCACCTCTGCCAGGCCGGCAACACAGGCGCCCCATGCCACTGCTGACAGACATGGCCCTGACATAGAGAACAACAGGGTCTCGCCCCTACGCCGCTGCTGGCTGATGAGCTGCACCTAGCATACACAGTCCAGTCCTTAAGGACTTCGGGTTCCCCCACACAGGCTGCTGCTGCTGCCCTGCCTGCCATATAACAGCCAAGGAGCAGAAGACAGAAGGAACTACAGCAGAGAGTACTTTGAGACAGCCCTGACCAGGCTATTACCCAAATAAGGTATTTTTTATATGGTATGCAGTGCACTGTAATAGACTCTGTTTTTTACATTTTAAAGAACGTTTAATGTTATGTAAACCCGCATTTCCTGTGGGTTGTCGTGTGTATATGGGCTTTGGTTTTCACGTTTGTTTGATGGGCATTTTTTTTTCTTCTTGTTTCTCCGTGCTCCCAGCGCGAGGAGTGAACTGGGTAGATGGTATGCTCCACCATAGGGAGAGCAGGCGTGTTACTGAGGTGATTCCACCTCATGGCTGTCTGGAGCTCCCCTGCCATCAAACGCAGGTGGAAGGTCCCCGGGGGACATAAAACCCAGAGGGGATCCTCGTGGGTCAGCGTTGGAAGAGAAGAAGAGAGGGAACACGGAGGGTGGAGATGCCGTCTCTGTGAAGGGACATCACCAGAGGCCGTGTGTTTCTCCTGGCAGGCCTTGGCTCTCCCCTTTCCAGGGTCGAGACGGTGTGCCATGCCGGGAGTGAGGGAGAAAGTAGACTGGTGTTTGTTAGAAGTACCAGCGCTGCTCTGTGAGGGACAGAGCCCTGCTGCTTTCCTCCCTGTGTGGGTTACGGCCACTTTGTAGGAGTGGGAAAGTGTGGGGGAGGGAGGAACTGAATATGTATATGCAGCATGTTTTGCTGTACTTACGCACATGGGTATTTATAGACAGGCTTGTCTATTCTTAACAAGTCCTGCCAGCGTGGTGCGCGGAGCGGCCTGATACTGCGTGTGCCCCTCGTGAAGTGTTGCTGAAGAGGTTTTACCTCAGCACAGCTGCAGGTGCTCCCGCAGGGGTACTTGCTTGGTGAATGGCCTTAGGGGAGCATAACAGCAGAAGAGAGAGGGAGGCGGTGGCCATGGCCCAGCCTGGCCCGGGGTCTGTGTCTTTTTATTGAGGGAATATCCCTTTCCTAGTCTTCTGATTTCACGGGGAGGTTGGGCGATTAGTGGTCAGTCTAAGTACACCACTTTAGGCCGTCTGTGTTTGGTTGTTGTTTGATGTGTGCAGTGCCTTTTAGTAGTCTGCAGCTCCCATTAGTACCGGTGTCCAGGTGCTGCCGACCGCTATTACCAGGGGAAGGGAGACCAGGGCTCCTGAAGCAGCATTGTTGACAGTACAAGTTATATGGTAAGATTAAAGGTTAACTAGGAGGTGATGCTATTTAAATATTTATTTACCAAATGTGATTGAACTTGCTCCCAGGTGACCCAATGGATGCGATTTAATTATGTATTTATCAAATGTGAATTAACTTGCTCCCAGGTGACCTGACTGATGCTATTTAATGATTAACTACCGGAGGTAATGGAAGGAGGAAATTTAAGTATTTATTTATTTCATGAACTAACCGAGAGCACCTCTGCTACCAGGTTCACCAGTACATCTGTCAGTCAGCAGGGCTGACCTGCCATAGGGATGGGCCAATTCTCCCTCAAGACAGCCAACAAATACTGAGGTCTGCCATAGGCATTCACAGGAGGGTCCATCAATTATCCCCCTGTGTTTTCATTTGCAGATGTGTGCAGTATGGTGTAAGTATCCCCATGCTCAGGTCTCCGACAGGTTGCTGCTCACCCCTTCGTAACAAACACATCGGGAGAAACACCCAACAATTATTTTTAGTGTTTTGAATTCTTCATTTTCTTTTTATTTATGCAGATGCGTAGGTATAGTGTTAGTGTATACAGTGTATTGTGATTCCTCCTTTATATATCAAAACCTTAAAGAACTCCTGGTGTACTGGGTGAAAGGAAGTAACTCATCAAAATATCAACTAAAGAAACCGTACATCAGTATTTCATTGTCTGACTCTCCTTGCGTGTTAAAAGCTATCATAAACCGCTGTATCTTCCCTAGGTAACTGGGGAATCTTAAAGGATAGTTCCGGGACTTTTTTTTTATTGTCCCTACGGTTAGGCCATGTGTTTTTAAGCATAACTCGGTAGATCGTAGAAAACTTTCCTATGGACCTTACCCGACTTTTCGTCCATTAATGCACTCGAAATCAGCCGCCATTTTCTGATAATCCTATCATTTCCCCCCATCGCCCTGGCTCACCTGCTTTTGCGGCACTAAATCAAATCCCCCGCCCCTGAGCCTGACATCAGCAGACGCGTACCGCCCATTTCCCAACGCCAAAGCACGTTTCGTGTCAACAATCGCTGCGCCTCAGCTAATGAAGTGTCGCCATGAAAATGGGAGGACGCCTCTTTCCTCAATAAGTATAAACAGACCGTTTCACAACACACAGCAGCAGATTTTCGATTCCATTCCTCTGTCTGTGTTACTTTGAGTATTCTGTGACTCGTTTCTGTGCTCTGGTCAGCTACCTTTGCCGCTTCTAGGCCTTGTGAACACCTGTACCATCTCTGTAAATTATTTTACTTTCTTTACCACACAATGGCTACAATAATGCCGTATATGTACGAGCCCGAGTACACCGAGGAGGAACTACTGGAAAGGGAAGCACGCGAAAACGATGGGGATTCGGACGGCAGTTGGGAGGACCAGTCAACGGATGAAGAGCCTGGACCATGTCGCATGGACGGCGTCTCCACCTGGTGCACGTGCAATCGGTGCGAGCTAATGCCAACTGAGGAGGAGAACTGCTGCTGCCGTGAAAATTCCGGGTGCTTGGCCTACATTTCAGAAGGCGAGCCAAGTCCGCAATGCATCACCGAGCTGCCAGAGTTCAGGGAAGCCTGCCTCTCACGGACCGTGTTGAGGATGATGATGGTGCTTATGCACGAACTTCGCGGCACTGTTCGTCCGCGTAATCCGAGTAACAAGTAAGTATACTCTGGTTTTGATGTCAGTGATGCCACTACTATGTCATGGTCGTCTCCCACATATAAAATGACATCTACATATCATTCGAATGCATGTAAATTGGTTCCATATTGTGCATTTTCTAGACAGAATTTTTTTCAAAGCAGAATGACATTTTTTACCTGAATCGACAGTGATAAGAAAGTTTTGTCATTTTAATACAGTTTGCATCTTTCGTTTTCACAGGTGGTACAGGCTGGTGGCCTATCGTTGCTTCACTTGGTGGCTTCACGGGAGGCTCGGACACTGCGTTGGGAGAGTAATACCTGCCTGTGCGGTACTTGCCATTAGACAACATTTCCCCAGCGACAGTGGACAATACCGCGGATTTTCCCTGGATGTGCTGCAACCGGAACTTTACAATGTGTAATGTTTATTATTTATGTTCAATTGAAATTAAGATCTAAAATAAAACCCAACATATATTTTAACAATGGTTGTTTTGATTTTTTAAATGAATCTAGTGTGTCTCCACTTTGTTCAAGCGTTGGCAATAAAAGGAAGGGCGTTGGATTTTATTGATACAAAACATGGTTATAGGTAAATAATCAATATGGTTGATCATAATAAATCATCCTTTTGGGCACCGGGTACAGAGATGACCCCCTCTGGCCTGTGCCGCCTTGCCACCACAGGCCAGCCTGCTGCTGACTAACTGCCTAGGCATCCAGGGTCTCCAGGGTGAACTGCACCCATATATTCTCCTGGGAGGGTGAGGTATTTATAAACTCACCCCCCTGCCTTCCATGTACTAGATCCTGCAGCCTGCCTCTTACATGCAGTTAGATGGCCTCTCCTTGGTGAGGCCCTGCGGCAAACGAGTCTTGTCTGCACGACCACCGCCCCAATCCACCCCCCCGCCCTATCAAAGGCAGTTCGCACCGGGGTACTTGTGCTGGCAAGTGGAGCTGTCAGGGAGCGATAAAGGCCAAGAGGTGCCAAATAGCATGTACACTTCAAAGTGGTCTATAGAGCATGGGTTGTTGTTCCCATGTCTACCTCCAGACCCCGTGTCTCCTGCCAAGCATCCCCCCCTCACGCTGGACGGCCCCGTGCAATCCACATAAGTGTGTCTCCATTCACGAGTCTTCCTGTGTCTTGTCTGCACGACCACCGCCCCAATCCACCCCCCGCCCTATCAAAGGCAGTTCGCACCGGGGTACTTGTGCTGGCAAGTGGAGCTGTCAGGGAGCGATAAAGGCCAAGAGGTGCCAAAGACCATGTACACTTCAAAGTGGTCTATAGAGCATGGGTTGTTGTTCCCATGTCTACCTCCAGACCCCGTGTCTCCTGCCAAGCATCCCCCCTCACGCTGGACGGCCCCCTGCAAACCGCATAATGCCACGACATATACACGTCATTCATTCACAAACACACCCCTGTTTCGAATTCTTTATAACCCACTTCATATTTCTAATGAGCACTTCTTTGCGCTTTGCTAGTCAACCCGTGAAGGTGCTGGTTATCTGCTCTTCGTCTCTGTGAACTTCCGTGACCACTTCGAGGAAACTCGTCAGTTTGCAACCTGTGAACTGCTCCCTGTTCTACGACAAGAAACTACTCTGATCCCTGCATCTAACTGTTTGTTCGTCAAGGTAAGGCCATGTACCATAATCATTTTGCGTCCAATTTCATTTCGTTCAAGACAGTACATGCAAGGAACTAGTCACATGTTCTGAGTTTACATTGGTATTCATAGAGAATTGTTGATCTTTACTTTTCAGAACTTTCCACAATGCCTGCCTGTTCCATTGGCGTTTGCCCTTCGAAGACCCATAATAAATCTGAAGGTACTATAATGCATGTTTTCCCTAAGACAATAGATCAGATAAGAGAATGGGTCCGATATTGCGGATATCCACCGTCTGAGCTTGAAAGTAGAGTCCTAGAAGTCTTTGCGGACAAGAGGGGTGATCGATACCGCATCTGCAGCAGGCACTTTACCTCTGACATGTACTCCACATCATTGCTAATAAAGAAGAACACACCGCGAGCGAGGCGAAAATTGCTCTCAACCGCTATTCCCACTCTATTCGTCCACATCCCTCCACTGGTGAGTCAAGTTTACGTATTTATCTCTCGGCCTTGCGGTAGTGTGTAGCATTAGCTAACAATAATTTCCCCATTTATGTATCCACTCAATATGAAGGCGGAAGATTCTCCATCCGTGTCGTTATTGCAGTCTTCAGCCACTTCAAGCGCCTATCGGGTAATCTTACTTGGCTATTCTGCCACTGACTTGTTTTAGGCATGTAAATCAATAGTTTTAATTTATCGTGTGATTATTTTACCTAATGGTACACCCTTGTACTCGTCCTCTAGTCTTTGTTTTCAGTTATAATTATTGTTATCCAAAATAATGCAAGTACTGTCTTTCAGGGAGATGCTGAGGAGTCCAACGTATTGACGACTACCGTTGATGTCACTCAGATGCTCGAGGTACGTTTCCGGACAGTTCCATCGATGGAGATCATCAGATCTTGCATTCTTGTAGCCTGATTGTTACACACAATGTTTCTTTCGTTTTTAGCCATTGATATGTCCTTCTGTCGTCGCCCTCCTATGTGTCTTCTTTTTTCAATACTGTGTTCATTACTAATGAAAGTCCTATGTTTCAGGGAGTCGATGGAGCATTATTCCAAGAAGAAGGGGGAGCATGCAGTTACGGGTCGGCGCAACAGCTTGCAGAAGTGTGCACCGCAGTTACATCGTCCCTTGATGTTCTTATGCATTTCGAGGTATGGATACTGACAGTTCGATCAAGCGAAATCATATGACGTGATTACATCCGCTATACTTCTTTCTTTATTAACGCAAGTACTATGTTTCAGGGAGATGACGGAGCTTCTTCTACAAGAACATCACCCCTAGTAGTTGATGCAGATCTCTGGGTGGTGACACTTCCAACGATCGAGCAAATCGAATCATATTTACATATCCATTATTTATTTTAGACAACTGATCATTTGTGCAGGTCTATTTAGATGAGCCGTTGACGCCTGCACAAAGTTTATGTTCTTTTTAACAAAATAGAAAACCATACTAATGCAATTACTGTGTTTCAGGGAGTTACTGAAGCATCATCTTCAATAATATCATCAATGGAAGTCTATGAGGAGCCCGAGGTATGGATCTTGACAGTTCCATCTAACTAGATCAACAATGCGTGAATAATTGTCGTTTGAATGTTCTACACAAAGCGTTCATTCGTGTTTTGCTATTGAGATGTACGTGTGTATTGGTCCCCAAGTACATTTTGTGTTTTCGATATTATTATACATACTAATGAAAGTTCTATGTTTCAGGGAGTCGATGGAGCGTCAGTGCGTGATGGATGTGCTTATCATGAAAATATAGTCGTTGCAGCGCAAGAGGAAGTGGAGACATGCACACACGAGTCGGAGCAACAGCGTCCTGATGTTGAAGTTCGAGGCAAGAAAGTTTCAAAGAAAAGAAAGCAAAAGAAGGTTAGTGTCCTGGTCACTATATTATGTTGTTTTTCACTGTTAATAGTTCAATACTGTAAATTGTGTTTAAACTGAACATCCCTTTTCCAATCTGTCCTCTAGTTGCGAGTGGGTGTACGAACTAGATCTACACAGACAGTGAAGCGAACGAGAGATGTTGCTTGTCAAACCTTTTGGCAGGGACTTGAGACTGGAGATGCATCGTGCCAATGGGAAGAATATGAAGTGATTGACAACGGAGCTATACCATCACCAGCCATTGATAGTGAATGTCCTCCTGGTAGTTCGGATGCAGTCGGAGATCAATTCACAGAATCCACACCTGCAAAAACTAAGACCGCGAGAAAGTTGAAGAAATTGTTTTATTCACCCATCGCCGGAGAAGGAACAGATGTTGCAATGGAAGAGAATGAAGTGGACGACAATGAAACACCATCAATATCACTGAACATAGCGGAAGACGATATCAGAGATTCTACCTTTCATGTGAGTGACATGTCCTCAACGTTACAGGCCGAACCAGCTGGGATGCAGAGTGACAGTATAAGGAAAGAGGCCAAATTCATTGTATTCCATAGTTGTTTGATTGATATTATTATTCGGATGAAATGTGGGCATTCGGTTGGTGGGGAAGTATGTGGGGAGCCATTGATTAATGTGACTCGTGCAATTCGAGGCACTAACCTTAAAATACATGCCACCTGTACAAAATATCATCCTTTCTCATGGTCTGCACAACCCATGCTGGGGCAACTGCCAGCAGACAATCTACTTTGTGCAGCGGCTGCACTTTTTAGTGGTTCAAGTTTTAAAAAGTTAGAGTCTTTCTTTCAGTTTGTGGGAATCCATTTCATTGCGAAAACTCAGTTCTACAAATACCAAACCGATTATCTATTTCCAGCCATTAGCGAAGCTTGGAGAATGGAAAAAATGTCTATTGATAGTACATTCGCGGGCAAACGGTTCAGGCTAGCCGGTGATGGTCAGTGCGACAGCCCAGGATTTTCAGCCAAGTACTGCACCTACCACTTTCAGGACATGGAAAGTAAGAAAATTATGAGTCCGGTGGTCGTGCAGGTGTCACAAAGTACATCCTCAGTGGCCATGGAGAAAGTTGGCTTTGTAGCATCATTGCAAGAACTACAATCGCGGGGCATGGTGATCGACCTGATAGCCACGGACAGACACGTTTCAATTGCCAAGACAATGAGAGAAGAGTACAAAAATACAAATCACCAATTTGACGTTTGGCATCTTGCAAAAACAATCAATAAAAAAATGTCGGCTGCAGGTAAAAAAAAAGATATGCAAGGTATTTCACAGTGGTCCAAGTCAATCAGCAACCATCTTTGGTGGAGCTCAAAAACATGTGGAGGGTCGTTGGAAATTCTACTGGAAAAATGGCGGTCAGTAATGCTACACTGTACCAACGTTCACCGTTGGAACACAAACCAACATTTCCACAATTGTGAACATGGCCATTTGTCCACAGAGGAGGCACGGAAGAAGAAGTGGTTGATTCCTTCATCACCCACTCACAAAGCCATTGAAAAGATTGTATTTGATAAAACTATAACAAGAGATTTGAGGGGACTCACGGAATTCTGCCACACAGGAGATTTGGAGGTGTTCCACAATATGTGCCTAAAGTACAGGCCAAAACGATTGCATTTTGGCATGGAGGGCATGATAAATCGGACTCTTCTAGCGGACTTGGCACATAACCATAATGTTGGTCGTCAACAAAGTAGGACGACCGGAACTTTAGGGACGCTTCGCTACAATAAGGCCTTTACTAAAAGAAGTAAACAATGGATTATCAAACCAGTGTTTGAGGATATGCAATATGACTTTATTGAGAGACTTATTGTTGATGTCCTAGATAGGCACATACATGGAGTTGTGAACGAACCTGTGCAGGGGACAACTGCATTGCCACCCAACATTGCCTCTGTTCCATGTCCACCTAAAGAAGAGCTCTTTGAGAAATACACATCACGGTTTAAATGATTGTAATTTGATTGTCTGTTCTCTCGAGTCTCCTCATGTTGCAGGCCCATTGAATATGTGTATCTATGTAATGTGTAAATAAAAGTGATTGCTCAGTGTACATGCAATGTGTCTCTCCACCGTTGCCCCTCCCTTCACCGTGCAGTAGTGCGAACCACCCGGGTGTCATCTGTGACTTTGCTCTCGAGTCTCCTCATGTCGCAGGCCCATTGAATATGTGTAGCTATGTATTGTGTAAATAAAAGTGATTGCTCAGTGTACATGCAATGTGTCTCTCCAACCTTGTTCATTTGCGCATTGAATTAAACCAAACAGTAATATAAATCATTTTTCAAAATATATAGAATGTCTCCGTATTTATGGTTCTCTGGGGCTGCAAATGCACACACACAAAATGCAAAGATGGAGTGTAAATTTCAAGTCCTGTGAGATGGCCTTACACTGAATGTAGCTAACTAGGAATGTGTGCTCGTTCAAAGTGAAGGTCAGCTGCTTTGATTTTTTGCTCGGGTGCCGGAATGGCCCACGACTCAGTATAAGGTTCTATTGTTATTTGACCTTGACAGGCCGGGACCATCCCGAAAGACTTCTTTTTGGGGGTGTGGTGCAATAACGTAAACGATAATGAATATAATTTCAGAAACGAAAGCCATTTAATGTTCGTTCATTAGAAGAAATAACGTCGGCATAGAAGGAGTGGTATTTCGGGGCTGCCCTACGCACAGACACAATGGAAAATGCAAATATAATGTAAGTAACTCTTTAGATGAGTTTATACCGCAATTTAATTACTATACAGTAGCTTTAAAGACGGGTTAAGTTGTACTTGTTCGTTCTATGTGGCATATTGTTTTGTACCGCGCACTATCTTGAGGAGAACCATCTCCTTTTACGGAAGCACCTCAAAACCTGCCTCTTTGCTTCTGCTTTCTCTCTCCCTCTCCCCTGCTACAACTGGTCCACTGTCTGCGACCTCGGTCCTGGGCCCTTCCACTCTCCACCTGCACTGCCTCCCTGTCAACCCCTGCACTGGGGGACTGTCTCAGTATCCTACAGCCCCCCCAGATTTATAATACCCAGTTGCACTGTCCTAGCTATGAAATAATTTCCCGACCTAATATATAAAATGAATAATTTTAATAAAGATCTGATGGTGAGACTAATTTCATTTTTTATGTTTTTCAAACAGGTACATCATCCATTATTGTATGTGTCACGAGTACCAGACACCGGCGGATGGGTTTTTCAACCGCCAGTTGCTTCTCCGCATGAACAACGTTACCACCCTGACCATTTTATGGGACGATCGCCAAGTACAAGTATGCCCTTACGCGGTACTAACGGCTAGATGCAACATACAGACCGTTGTGGTGGCCTAGTGCCTCGTTGTTGGAACAGCCATGCGATTATCAGTGCGACCGAAGAGCTTATTTTATCGTAAACCAACACCCTGTATACTGCACACGAACATTGCGTGCCTCAAGACGAACTATTTTGGATCGAGAGCAAAGAAAAATGCAAATCGCTGAATATTCTCAAAACATTTGATGTCAAATAAATGTACTTTGCCAAATGTACAATCTTGCCGTTTGCTTTTAAACCACAGTTTCATATTCCGAATTTTGGCGATGTATTGTGAGATGATCTAAGACCCTGTGTACAGCAAAGGAACATCGCGTGCCTCAAAACGAACTTTTTGGAACGTGAGCAAATAAAAATGCAAATCGCTGAATATTCTCAAAACATTTGATGTCAAATAAATGTACTTTACCAAATTTACAATCTTGCGGTTTAATTTAAAAGTACAGTTTCATATTCCCAATTGTGGCGCGCTGTGTTGTGAGCTCATCTGTGTTGATTTCCGGGTTCTGTGTGGAGTCGCGTAGAAGACGCCTGGGTGCGTTTGCCTACGCAGCTCAGTCACGTCACGGATAGAGGCGGGGAATATGAATGTTTTGATAAAGTCTGTTTCATGGGCGGGGGATTTGATTTAGTGCCGCAAAAGCAGGTGAGCCAGGGCGATGGGGGGAAATGATAGGATTATCAGAAAATGGCGGCTGATTTCGAGTGCGTTAATGGACGAAAAGTCGGGTAAGGTCCATAGGAAAGTTTTCTACGATCTACCAAGTTATGCTTAAAAACACATGGCCGAACCGTAGGGACAATAAAAAAAAAATCCCGGAACTATCCTTTAACCTTTTGGCTTTCTTCCCACATCCATTTCCTTGAGAGGTGCAGTAAAGGTGATTCCGAAACTCGGGCAGGATGGGGTTGGAGACAGGAGGCTGGTTAAGTGTTTAAAGTAAAGATAAACGTGTCATAAAGGTATATTGCTGTGGTGCCTACACCTGTCTCCCAATAAGTGTGTTAGAACCTCCCGCCTACACATGAAAACACATGAAAGCCTTCAGCACCCATATTAAAGCCTATACATACCATTTTTTAATAATACATGTCAACCTGTAAGATCCATATAAAGGACTGGAAATAATGTATTTTTTACAGGTTAGTTGTGACATCACAACTGACCTGTATAAAAACATTTAATCACAATCACTCTGTAATCATTTATTACACTTCAGTTGTGACCTCTCAATGCCTGCTGCGTGAGCCAGCACAGAGAAGAACCCCAGCTGTCATTGCTCATTTAAAGCCATGCCAAGCTTTTCAAATTCTGTCTTGTAAAATAGTTTTCTGTGACACTTTACAGGCAGTAATTGACAAAGGACAGTTTATGGTAAATTGTCTGAGGTGTGTTCTTCTGGAGTTTAACACGTGAGCAATGATCAACATGTTTTTACTTATGTTAAAGCACAAAAAGAAAACTCTTTTTGATTCATTTTTATTAAAGTGCTGAACTTATTTTTTTGCAACTCATTAAGGGTGCATGCTATCTTTTTGAAATCCAAACTGTTATAATATAGTCTTGTCTTATGTCCGATTGGTTTGGTTTGTGCCAGAGTGTGGCAGACTCTGTGTCCGGATGTGGCGGGTCTGGACGGAAGAATGTTGTTGTGTCGGAAGGTTTGTGTTGATAGAAAGGGAGATGTTGTGGTTGAGTCTGGTATGAAAGGGAGGTGTTATAATGTAGTCTTGTCTTATGTCACTTGCCTGGAGTGTTTGATGTTAGAATGTTGATGCATGAATGTAGCTCTGAAGAATGTTGGGTTTATCTGTGAGTGAATGTTCTGTGGGTGTCAGTTTGGGGGCCTGAGCTGGATTGTGAAGGATGGCCAGTGGGTTTCATCTCTACAGTCACGTCTTGTCTCCTGTCTACTGTAAATACCTTCAAGAGAAACTGGATGATGTACATTTGTAATTATGTAAATAAAGCTGCCTGGATCAAACACAGTGACTCCACGGCAAGTCTGTGTCTCGAATCTCAGCTTTACTACATCCAATATACTTTATTACACAAACACATTCTAGATTATTAATATGGAACAGCAAATGGAAGATCTCTCGCATTAGATCAAGCAAGACACCAGGTAGTAAAGGAGATGACAGCGTGTTGCCATATATTATAAGGACTAAAATACCCCCTGCCAGCCTCGTTCCTCTATTTGGTCACGGAACTCCTCTGTGACTTATAACAAACCGTAGGGGTTCATTATTCCACACATCACAGTCTAGTTCTGATATCAATACATAAAGCATGGTATTTATTTTTTATCCCAATTAGATTTTACATTGGTTATAAGTATCAGAAATTGGAAGATCTCTTGTGTTGCATTAAGCAAGAGTCTTTAAAATAAAAGGCATGTTGGGCAAATAACCCTCTCAAGCACCCCCAACCAAATCAAATATCACACTCAAAGCCTATCCATGTAGAATTGTCTTTTTTAGATGTATTTGAATGAGCAAAAGTGATAGCAGCTCATCGACTGATTTGGGTGTGAGCCTGACATTAGTTGGTTCACATTGTTTACATGTTGTTTGTGCCAGATGAATATTGACACTAGTTAAGACCGAGAGAAAAGTGTTTTTTTTTGTCAGTTAGATGAGCACCTAAGAATGGGCATAGAGAATGTGCCTTTTTTATTTTTTAATAGTTTGGTCAGTACATGAATAAACGTGGGTAGTGGTACCAGTCCAACACTATTCTTTTGAGTACTAACATTGAGGGAATAGACAGTTAGGGAAAGCTCCTTGTGTCTTTTGTCCTAGACAGGTGGCACATCAGCACATGCTAGGTTTAGCCACACTATGAGAGCAGTTAGAACCTGTCGACTGGGACAATGTCCTAGTTGCTAGGTTAGATAAATTCTGAATTACCTCTTTCTTTGTGTGTGGCATTATGCAAGAAGTCAGATATTAAAGGGACATCCTTGTAATATAAAGAATAAAGTATTTATCATTTTACGAAACAATGATATTGCAGGTTACCTCTGTGTACCATTACCTTATAAAAGTACTTGGCGATCCGCCTCCTTCCTCTGTTTGGTCACAGAGCTCCTCAGTGACTTGCAATATCCTTACACCATACCATAGGAGTTACTTATACATTCCGTTTTTTTTATTCTGCCCCCTTCTCTTGTGTAGGAGAATTAATTGACCTCAACTACCTACAATTAAGGCTCCTGGTTTAATGGTATTCATTGCTTCAACATTTCCATCTGCATTTTATCCATATTCATGTGTATGCCATTGAATCTGTATTTATCCACATTTATGTTTGAGTTCTAATAAAATAAGATGTAACTTGTGCTTTTATACATGTACTCAAAATGTAGCACTTGGCCCACAAAGTATAATTGACGCCATGAACAGCTAATCCAGACACATGAATGTCCACCTTCTACAAATAAATACTTACTGGAAACAGAGTCATTTCCGTCTCTATGTAAGTGTATAAATCAGTAAAAGCGGAAAACTGGAAGTCTAACCAAGAATCATCTAAAATTCTGTACTCGGTCTGTCCTGAGAAGCTACTGGTTGGTAAAGGGTGGGTGAAATTACCACTGGCGAAATGGAATTGTTGAAATTTGACAACAATTGCGTTGCACCAGCTGGGTGTTTTTTTTACCCTTTCTGACACATCTTTTGGCAATTTGTTTTTTTATGGAAATGTTGGTCGAAAAAACGCCACAAACTGCCAATTCATCTCTGCAAGCGAAATGGGCTGATCGGCCAATTTTCGCTGCAAAAAATTTCCCCTGGAACAAAATGTAGAAATTTCGCCTACCCATACTGGTCGTCAGCTTGCCTTTATTTGTTGTACATGATTTAAGGCTCTGCCCAGGGTTGCCGTTTTTCATATAGAGCCCTTTTGTCAGGGACCGGATCCCCAGGTTGCAGATTTCAGGGTTTCCTGCTCTAGTCCTGGTTTAAAACAACCACCAGTTAGGGAGGCGACAGCATAGGGATGCCCAACAGGGCCAACCTTTACACATCTGCACAGCATGACATACAGTGGTCGACGAAGTGTATGAAAAGAAGTAGTGGAACTATGTTCCCTACTGGCCTGCACACACTCCCCACAAGCCCCATCACCAAGTCCCATCCCACACACAATACACGCCCCCAAACACGTGCACCTGCTGTTTAAGGGAACTGAAAGTGCAAGTTTCAACATCTTCCTACACTTTTATTTTAAAACGTAACCATTCCGGAACGGTTCCTTTTTAAAATAAAAGTATAGGAGCTGTAAAAGATCATTTAAAAAAGTAGAGGAGCACCGCTCCCGCTCACTTCGACCACTGATGACATAAGAGTGGTGTGTACAGTTAATGTATGCATAGGTTCCGAGTACATGGGGCAAAGAGCGCAGCTGCCCCCGTTCTCCTCGAACAACCAGGCAGGAGTGTCATTTGCGGAGATTATAATGTAAGTGCGTGCATTGGGAAATCTTTGCAAGCAGCGGCGGAAAACGAAAATAACGAAACCTCTGAATCGAGCGAAGGCACTCTCAAAAGGCAATCAAGCTGTGACACTTAGTCTACACTCGCACTAGGCACAGCAGAACATCTGGCGCCTCAACTGCTGGGTTCAGGCTTGGTGACGTGTTAGCATGCATCTTGCAAAACTAGCAAGTGCTGCTCACTCCAAAGTGGAAAGGTCGCCTGATCATCACCTCAGCCTAGATTGTGGAGACAGTAGACAGTCCGTGCTCGTTGTTTCTTACTTTGACCTTATTTCCATTCTTTCTTTCCTGAATTTCTCTCTCTGGTTCTTTTTTTTCCAGCCATTACCTGTCAGTCCTCCCTTTTTCTTTGACTCTTTCATCTGCCTCGTACCACCAGACCCACATGATTGTGCTGCTGTCTCTGTCTCCATCTCTTAAGTGGTGAGTCAGCCCCCACTGTCCTCTGGGTCAAATGTCTCTTGCTGTTTTAAACCCAATAAGATAGCTCAGCCTGTTAATGCACCTGCCGTGGATAACTGTGAGAAACCAGAATGTCTAGCTGCCTAAGAAACTGGCAGAGAGGAATAGAAGAGAGGATAATATGGGCACAAGGAGGGGAAGACAGGCAAGAGAGGGAAGAAGGTAGGTGAAGACATGGGGAGAAAGAGGGAGGGAGGAAAAGGCAGGGAGTGGGCTAGAGACAGAAATCTGAAGAAAAGGATGAAGGGCAGGGTGGGGGGAAAGAAAGCATGTGTGCATCTAGATTTGGGAAAGGGAAAGCAAGTAAGAAAGAATGAGGCATTTGAGGCTTGGAGAGAGGGAAGGGATGAAAATGGAGTGACACAAGGGAAAGGACTGAGAGAGTGTGGGTAGAGAGTAGCGGTGGGAGGGTGGAGGGGTATTGCGAAGAGGAGTGAGATGGGAGGTGGTAAGGGAATGCAAGTTGGGAGGAGCAGATGCACGGATTGTGGATGTATGCAAAGTGGCTCTTCAAGGTGCTGGAACCACGTCCTCAGACATTTACACACAGGCACAAACCCTGAGAAGCAAAAGGCATAAAAAATAAAAATAATGAATACACCCACAGAGGCGGCAAGGATCCATGAAAAATTAAAAACAAAACTGCAAACCAAAGCGGCTGCAGTGGGTATTGTTAACAATGTCTTTGAAAAATGTGGTATTAAGGATTCTGTGCATAGGACTTTAAATCTTTTTTTTTATTTTTTATGATTAAGTTTATTGAATTTTATAGAAAACATACAAGCAACAAACTTATCAGCATTGTAATCGTAGAACTCATTGCATAGAATCCACACCCCATATCCATCCCCAACCTTCACAGAATCTAAAAAGCAAAACAGGCCAACTTATTATCACATGTCATCCAAAAACCCACCCCACATATCATCAAACAATTTCAACTTTTTGTTCCTGCGAAGGATAACCTTCTCAATTCTGGCCACTTGCCTCAAGTCCTCCACCCATTCTGAACAGGTCGGTCTCTCATCACATTTCCATTTTCTCAAAACAATTTTTTTCGCAGAATTTGTAGCCCTAAAAAACCAGCATTTCTGTGGATAAGTGAGATCTTCCACTTTATCATCCTCACCCAAGATGATAGTGTTATAATCAAAATCCTCTTGCAGTAATAGAACCTCATTAATCTTTTCAGTGACACTCCTCCAAAATGTCCTCAGTTCATAACAGTCCCAGATCAAGTGTTCAAAGGAGCCGACATCATGCTTACACCTCCAACAGGACTCTGAGTCAATCATCCCTCTCGCATAAAGTCTCTGGGGAGTCCAAAACACTCTATTAAGAATTTTGATTTGGCGGCATTGTTCTCCAAGATTAATGGATGTCGGAGTTACGTTTTTACAAAGAAACCTCCACCTCTCCACAGTCATATCAGAGCCAAGGACCTCAGACCACTTAGTTAACAACCCCTCTGCTGGCGTGTACTGTTGGCTCAGATTTCTATATACTTTGGACGCCATACCACCTAATGTCTTATATTCAGGTAGCCATAACTGCCAACCACCGCCATCAACAGTTCTCTGGTTCCGCAGCAAACCTCTCAATTTTCTGTATTCACCCACTGTACAGTCTCTGAGATCTTTAATTTGTGAAAGTCTTCTATAGCTGATCCATTTGCCGTCTTCCATCAGATCACTCAACCATAGTACACCACTCAGGAGCCAGTTCAACCACAATAGCGGCCTCCCATTCAGCAAAATACCTGGATTCAACCAGATAGGGATGTAATCATTATCACATACCTCACGCTTACTTTTCTTCCATAGTTCCCTCCAACAAGTTCTCAGGAATCTTGTCGGCGGAAATGAGCGATAACCAGATCCATCCACCGTGGACAGTATGGCCCTAGGCGGCAACGGAGAAGAACTACTTGATTCCGCCAGCGTCCAAACATCCTCTGAATCTTCAATAAATGGAACCAGATGCCTGGCTCCAAAGGCCAAATGATAATTCTCAAAGTCAGGAACCCCCAAACCTCCACAGTCTTGGGGCAGCTGCAATTTCCACAAGCTGAGGCGTGGCTGTTTGTTCTCCCAGAGAAAAGACTGGATTAAACTCTCAATTTTCCGCCAATGGCCCTTCTTTACGTCCAGGGGAAGCACACTGAGCACATAGTTGATTTGCGGTGTTGATGTCATTTTGATGGCATTCACTCTCCCCCAGAGACTCAATTTAAGTGCATTCCATCTCTTCAGGTCCACCTCCAAAGATTGAATCACATGTGTAATATTGACATCCATTATTTTCGAGACATCATTCGTTAGCCAAATCCCAAGGTATCTCATCTTATTCGGACACCACTTAAAGGGAAAACCCTGCATCTTCAAAACAGTGCAAGTGGTTGATGCCGGCAGCGCTTCCGACTTGGTCCAATTGATCTTGTATCCAGAAACCTTGTTGAACACATCGATCAACTCCATCAGCACAGGAATGGAGCTCTCCACATTCTGAACCACCACCCTCAATTCTATCCTCTTCTCTTATCCTCACAGCCAGCAATTCCATGGGGATCACAAACAGAATTGGCGACAGTGGACAGCCTTGCCTCGTCCCTCTCCCAAGTTCAAAAATGCCCGAGTCCATGCCATTAGTCCGAACACAAGCAGTCGGCCGGGAATACAGCAGTCTTATCCATCCGATCATGGTATCTCCAAAACCAAAGCCTTTCAATGTACTTAAAAGATATGTCCATTCAATACGGTCGAAAGCTTTCTCAGCATCCAAGGACAACGTCACCACATCATTATGGTGTTCTTTGCTTTCATACAGTGTCAGCAACAATCTTCTCACATTTTCTGAAACATGTCTGCCTTTTACAAATCCAGATTGGCCTACATCTATGATATCCATCAGCGCATTCTCAATCCTCAAAGCTAACGCCTTGGCGAAAATCTTGTTGTCCGTGTTCAATAAACTGATCGGCCTATAGCTGCCAGTTTTCACTGGTGATCGTCCCTCCTTCAGAAAAACGGAGATTGAAGCATGTCTTGTTGAACTTGGAAGGCACCCATTCCTCAAAGAGGCGCGCAGCATCTCTAGCATCAAAGCAAACACCTCTTCTGGGAAAATTTTGAAAAGTTCAGCTGGTAGCCCATCCGGGCCTGGACACTTCCCAGAATTCAGCGCATAAGCAGCCAACAATCCTCGCATATATGATTTGAAGGCTTCCCACACAAACTCCACCCTGACTTCACCAGTCCAATTCACAGATATAAAGAATCTCGCTTCTTGAACAATTTTGTCCACAATTTCATCGTCGTCCAAGAGGGAGACATTCATCCGCCAGGTGTTAGACCTAGGAACCGGGAAGGTCAATCGCAAGTCTATGGAGATTGGAGCATGGTCCGAAACAAGTAGTGATCCGATGTTACCCCTTTGGAATGATTGTGTACAGAGGCCAGAGGTCATAAAGAGGTCAATTCTCGAATAAGCATTATGCCTTGCAGAGAAGAAAGTATATTGTCTCGTAGAAGGGTTTTGCAATCTCCAAACATCTGTGAGGTTCCATTCATCAATTAGTCTCTTTAATGCTGTTCTTTTCAGAGCGTTGGCATTGTCCACACCCCCCACACTTTTATCAAGTCCAGGTTCTAAAACCACATTGAAGTCCCCTCCCAAAATCACATTAATCGCATTTACATTCTGCAACATTTTGGGTTAAAGCTACAAAAAAACTACCATCACCCCCATTCGGAGCGTATATATTGCAGAAACAATACTGAGCATCCTGAATATGTGCAGTGACACATACTATCCTTCCATCCCCATCCTTCACACACTTCACCCCAGTGATCTGGAGATTCTTCCTAAAAAGAATACACACACCCCTAGAACCAGTAGTGAACGATGAACCATAAACATCACCAACCCACTCCTTTTTCCACTTATCTATATCCGCATCTAACAAATGAGTCTCCTGAAGCATCGCGACATCCACCCCATCTCCCCTAGTTTACTCAAAATCACCTTCCTCTTGACAGCACAATGTGCACCATTCACATTCCAAGATACCACTCTGAAATTCCTCTGATAAGTGTAAGACATTGCTAGATCCCGTTTCCCAATCCTTGCAATGAATTCACAAGACACAATACTACCTAAACCTATAGTCAAGTAAAGAAATAAAATAAAAAATAAAAAAAACACACTCCTGGGCTTGAACCACCCAACCATCCAGAACATCCCTTCCAGCTACACGCTGAAAGGGACTACCCCCCTCCCTCCCTTAGGTCAGCCTATAGAAAGCCCATAAAGGGTGTCACAGACCACATTTGGTCAAATTCAAATGAAGTTGAAAATACAATTTGGTCTAAAGGAATTCCCACAACTCTCCAGCAAATGAAAGCACAAATAAGAGCATTCCTGAATAGATGCAACATCCCCTACTCAAAAACGCTAAATACCACACCATGTGTCAATCACATGCCTAGACAAAACCTGAATTCTCTTATTATAACCATCAACGAATCACACTAATCCACCTACCGTCACAACCATCAGTGTAAACATCACAAATCCCAACTACTGCGGGCATGCTGAGCAATTGAGCGTGAATCATCACTAGAAAGTGTGAGCAAGTGTACAGAGAGTTGCAAAATACCTGTGTCCCTGCACCCTACCAAATGATATTAGAAGCCAGATACAGCATTAAACTTTTCCATGGCATTCACACACCAATCCATGACTATCCTGGTGGCCTTACCACTCACCTTGCCAAGCATAAAAATCAGAATCTCCGGTATTTCCTGGACACTACATTCCCCCATGTGACTTCCATGGCACAAAACTGCAACCCCCACCGTGTTAATCCAAATGTACTGTATAACTGGGCACTCCAGATATAACGTGTTGGCACATCACTCATTGCGCTTTGAGAATGGAATCAAACCCTCTCCAACGTAAGCATTACTGCAAAAAAAAACCTAATAGAAAATTCTGTCTGTGATTTGGTAAGTAGACAGAGGTGCACAATCATATCTTAACCATAGGCCTCGTCAGTGTTCACATTAGATGACAGCACTATTACATTCTCACAGCTGATTTCGTTACTGCACGAAAGGAAACGTACCCATGCAAAGTAAAAGGTGTAGACTACAGTGGAACCCCAGGTACCCAATAGTGACAACTCTCACCTTCTTTATGTAGTGATGGTAATGGCATACAGTTGGCTTCGTTATTACAGTACAAGTACATGTCAAATATACCCCACTCAGCATGTCAGGGGTGTGCAACCAGGACAAGAACAACTGTTACATATGCAGGGGATTAGCATTGGGCAGCATACTCGCAAACGTGGCATTCCTTCATCTAATTCTGGCTATGGAAACACATTACAATGTGATCAACATAACACAGCAGTCCGGGATAAAGCCGTGCAAAGAGCATTCCCCTCCCCTCAGCCACAACACATGCACCCCAGCCTCTACACCCACTGTGCCCCCCAAACACCTGAGCATGCAGCAAGGCACATTGCCCGGAATCTGACAAGCCTGCCTTGGATTCTCTTGCTCCAGACTCTCAGGTGCAGGTGGAGTCATCAGATCTGGATTGTGTTGGTAACAATTTGCTCTTAAATTTCTGCCTTGGTTTGCAAAGGGAGGCGCGTAAAATGCCTCTTCCGACCGATACACAAATTACTGCTGATTGCGTGACTGATGATAACATACTGATTCCGACGTCCTCCATCAATTTATCTGGTACTCTGGAATTGGCCTGGATTGCTGCGAGTGTCTGTGCCTCCTCCCCTGCTCATAATTCTTCATCTTCATCTGATTCCTCTGAGGATGACCCACCTGAATCCGAAATCCCCAAAAAATGTTTGCCTTGTGCAATAATAGGTTAAAGGAGCAACATATAAACATATAATTAAGAGCGGTTTGTGAGTTGATGTTGTTCTTTCTTTTCCTTCAGCTATGGGTGATCAAGAAACTGATTGTGTAAACTTGAGTGTTATTGGTTTGGCAGTGGAGGTGAATCCTTCATTGAATATTATTGCAGATTCTGCTAGATAGACGAATGAGGAGTTGGATACTCTTAATATACAGAGGGTGGTTAATTTTGGTATTTCTAATCATTGCCAATCTCTTACTACTAAACGAAATAGGAAGAAGATGTATATGACAACAAACAAATATTACGGATAAGATAGGGAGCCAAAAGGGTGTCTCAAACAAAATGGTGAACAACAGTTCCTAGAGAACTACTCAATCTTCTCCTAATGACCTTGAATGTCAAGAATCTCAAGATGACTGTAAACTGGTTGCTACCCATTCTAGGGCCAGACGTAAGCGTATGGTGGACAACCTGCAACCTGGTCCATTAGATACATGGGTACATAAGAAAACAGTGGTGTCTTCTTCTACTTATGTACACGCTGAGGATGAACTTTTGATTGTTCAGCCTCAGGTGCCAGTTTTGAGTACTGATCATGGTGTGGTGGAGGTTACTTAGAGGCAATGTCTGGCAGTTAGCCTGGCATGGATAGCTATGATTTGGCTGAGGAGTTGAGTGGTATTAAGTCGACATCAAAACAAATTAAGATTTTTGACCTATAAACCACATCTTGTAGCTCTTTTCTTAATCGTACTAATGTTTTAGTAACTTATCCATCGATCACTGCAATTGCAAGTAATCGCTATGCATGATATTGCTTTGGTTGAAATACCTCAAATAGAGGCAATTGGGTGTATGTTCATTGTGTTTCACCTATTAGTGTCGATTTCATTTGATCTTATTCCCATTTATTTCTGGAAATGGGCTATGGTTTCCAGAGACGCCAGGAGCCTCTACCTTTGAGGAATAGGGGGCATATGAGTTCAACTAAGGGAAATGTGTCTAGTTTCACTCCCTCTGCAATAGATATGCTTGCCAGGAAGATCATTTTGGAGTTTATTCCGAATACCAATTTCAACTTGGGTATAGGGGTTTGTTATGATCAAGAAGGTGAACTTGATGAAGTATTATCTTATTCTCGATACGCTGTGCTAGTTTGTGGCGCTTTCATGGAATTCTAGAGGTTTTAGTGCTTTTACTGAAAACCCTTTGAGTATTGCTGTTGAATTAATAGCCAATATTGTTTCCATACAGGAAACATGGCTAATGCAGGAATTTTCTCTTAATGTCTTTCAGGTTATCCAACGATTTGCTAGACAAAATTTGACAAGTAGACATTTTGGAGGCTTATGGATTGGAGCTAAAAGACATCTAACTCTTACTGAATTTAGCTCTGTAAGCCAAAGTCATTGGGACTCATTATATGTTTGTTGGTATATTGCCGGTAATTCTGGTGTTGTACCGGCAAACTGACCTACCGTTTCCGCCGACTGATATTCTGGAATTTTCCGGGATATTACAGGTGGTGGAAAGGGCAGTAAATCCCCATTCTATGGAGTCCCATAGGATTCCAGGGAGGGGATTGACAGTATTACTGGCACCAGTGTTACCAGTGCGGGTAATGCCAGGCAATTTTTTCTGGTGGGGACCTGATTTACCTCTCTTGGCTGGAGGTAAATCAGTGAGCCCGACCAGAAAACTTTTAGTTTTGCAGTGCGTAAAAGTGCCAGTGACAGAATTACTGGCGCTTTTACCGGCACTTTTCCCGCACTGCAAAACTTGTAATGAGGCCCATTATATTTTGGCTGCAGTCTTCACCTATGGTTCAACATTTGGAGAGCAACACATTTTAACTGAAATTATTGTAGGTACATTTAATGATTGGACTTTTAGAAAGCCTAGTAGCCTTTATATAATTATGGGGACCTTAACTATCAACAGTGTCCTAGTTTGATGGGCACTGAAATTATTAAGGGTGATCTCCACTTGATAAAATGTTTTACTGGGTTGTTTGAAATAGTCCACAAATTTGAAAAAGTAATTGTCTGATTTGATCTCGACTCACTGTTTAGTTCAACTGTACATTCAAGGTAACCTTGAGCATTCATTGTGTTATACATGGTAGAATGGTACATCATTCTCCTGGTTATTTTATGTTTTGATTTCTGAGAAAATGTTGTAGTGTTCGGACGACTTTCAGTGGTTAAAGGTGGTTATAAGTAATCATGTAACGTTAAAGTTTGTCTTGCATTTGGAGGACAAAAGGGATGTTTCTTTTCTTGGGGTAATTACTCTTTTAATCAAGGATACAACAGGAGTAAATGGTCAGAACGAAATGCCACTGTTTTTAATGAGCTTGCTACTAATAAATTACTGGAGGTAGTCTCCAGTAATACGGTAGTAGTAAACGAATATCTTAGAGTCATAGTGGCCTCAATTGAATATATTAGATCAATTCAGAATTTTTGTTTTTAAAGCCGGTAGGGAATAGGAAGGTTTTTGATAGTTTTATCGTTATTAAGAAAAAGTAAACGAGAATGGATATCGAAGCAATTAGGGTTAATGTAGAGGAGGGTTTACAAAAAAAGGCTGCCATTATTAACCTTAAATTTAGACGTACAATGGCAGCTTTTGTTCAATTCTCTCTGAGATCCAGATTCCAGTAAATTATGGAGTTTGTATAAATCATTTAATTATACTGATGATCGAAAGAAAGAAGTACATTCGAACAGTGAGGATAATTGGATAAAGAGCATTTATAGTATTTACCATTGATAACAAGGAATCCTTACTATTTATGGTGAAGGAAATTGAGTGGTTGATAGACAAATTAACACTATCTAGGGCCCCTGTCTCGAATGGGCTGGTGAATATTGTTATTAGGAGGGAATCCTAATAGATGGGCTAATATTTTATTTAACAGCTTTTCCTTGATTAATGTTACTGGGGAAATCCCTGACAGTTGGAAACAGTCTATTTTGATTCCTATTTACAAAAAGGGTCTTCGTGAGGTTGCCACCAACTATGGTTTACTCATTATGATGGACTCTTGTTTAAAAATGTTTGCTCAGCTGTTGTTTAAAAAATAAACTACCTGGATAAAATAACTAAATCTCTTTAAGAACCAACAAACGGGTTTCAGGAAAGGAGTGGGAACTCTTTCTAACTTGTCGATACTTATCTATTTTATTCAGTCGATTTTGATACCGTGAATGGATCACTTTTATCGGAGAAATTGGAGAAGCTTGGACTGGATCCTCGTATATTGTATTTTATTAAAGCCTTCTCTACCGGCGCATCAGTTAAATTAAGGATTAATTAAGAAGGATGGCTTAGTAGGAATATTAAGACCAACTATGGTCTCAAGCAGGGTTGCTCCCTAGAACCTACTCTTTATAATCCATATGTGGCAGATTTAGATAAAGAGCTTAAGAACTGTGATAAATTCCATCCAAGAACAGGACAACAGCACGTTGCATGGTTAGGCTATGTGGGTGGCACTATCATATTTCAAAGCAAAACTATAAATGTATCTTCTGACTTGTCTTCAGTGTGGAAACACAGAATAATATTAGAATAGTGTTGAGCGCAATTTGAACCTAGTCACACTGTTATTTGTTTGTTCATATTGCTTTATATTCATTTCTCCTAACCCTCAGACACTTAGACCCCATGTGATTTATGCAGTTATTGATCAGTTATTGATCAACACTCAGGAATGGACTGACACAATGTGTGACACAAGTTTCCATTCTCAGCAGGCAGACATGTGCTTTATATCAAATCCCACACATTAGTGTTGAACGGAACCTCATTGTCTGGTGTCTCACCTGTGAGTCCATGGATTGAGTAACCATGTATTAGGCAATATCTCACTGCGCTATTTAGGGCAGATTTTTGGTCATTAGCATTTCTTGATTTAAATTTGTCATTCTGATAAACTGCACCTTTTGGATGTTGTCACCATTATGGATTAATTTATTAGACGGCAACTGCACGTGAGAACACATTTGCATGGAAAGATTGCCTGAAAGAGTGGCAATTTCAATAAACTGTGTTTTTCATTCAGATTGGTTTGTTTGTACTAGTCTCCTGAATGGAATGCACGCATTATGTTATGCTCCTTCAGATGTGACCTAGCAGTTCGGGCTGGACTGCCCCTTTGGGGTGGGGCCAAGCCTGATTTGCATATGGTCTTTCCCCTTCTGTAATGGCTTGGGAGGCGAAGAACGGTGGTCTGGAGGGTTGACCAGAGCAATGCCAGTGGTTAAGATTAATTCTAAACCTTCCAGCCATCACCTCTTTGTTTTTGCTTTGTCACCCCGAGTGGGACGGGTATGCCCAGACGTGGGTCCCGTGCCTGCTGGGCATAGAGACCCAAGCTACTCCTCACTGATGAGCCCCAACAAGGGCGAAACATGTTTGGGGATGCTTGTGGTCTCGTGCAGAAGGGATGTGACCTAGCAGTTCGGGCTGGACTGCCCCTTTTGGGGTGGGGCCAAGCCTGATTTGCATATGGTCTTTCCCCTTCTGTAATGACTTGGCTGGCGAAGAACGGTGGTCTGGAGGGTTGCCAGAGCAATGCCAGTGGTTAAGATTCATTCTAAACCTTCCAGCCATCACCTCTTTGTTTTTGCTTTGTCACCCCGATTGTGACGGGTATGCCCAGACGTGGGTCCCGTGCCTGCTGGCCTAGAGACCCAAGCTACTCCTCACTGATGAGCCCCAACAAGGGCGAAACATGTTTGGGGATGCTTGTGGTCTCGTGCAGAAGGGATGTGACCTAGCAGTTCGGGCTGGACTGCCCCTTTTGGGGTGGGGCCAAGCCTGATTTGCATATGGTCTTTCCCCTTCTGTAATGACTTGGCTGGCGAAGAACGGTGGTCTGGAGGGTTGCCAGAGCAATGCCAGTGGTTAAGATTCATTCTAAACCTTCCAGCCATCACCTCTTTGTTTTTGCTTTGTCACCCCGATTGGGACGGGTATGCCCAGACGTGGGTCCCGTGCCTGCTGGCCTAGAGACCCAAGCTACTCCTCACTGATGAGCTCCAACAAGGGCGAAACATGTTTGGGGATGCTTGTGGTCTCGTGCAGAAGAGATGTGACCTAGCAGTTCTGGCTGGACTGCCCCTTTTTGGGTAGGGCCAAGCCTGATTTGCATATGGTCTTTCCCCTTCTGTAATGGCTTGGCAGACGAAGAACGGTGGTCTGGAGGGTTGCACAGGGCAATGCCAGTGGTTAAGATTCATTCTGAACCTTCCAGCCATCACCTCTTTGTTTTTGCCATACTCCTTCAGACACCATACAACAAAATCCAATTTTATAACCAACCATTTTAAGGTGTTTTAATCTTGTTGGTACACATCGTGCTAACTTTTGTAGCATTAGGTTTACGGATTTGGTAAGTGCAAAATGAAAAAAGATATCGCCCCACACTGAAGATCAACAGTCGGCATCCATGAATTTTTGGGGATTGCCGAATGGTGGTCTGAGGTCTCCTCCGAGAGGAGTGCTACTTTCCCTCATGGAACGATGAAAAGACCTCCACGGAAGGAGGCCTCCAGAGATAGCTTTATTTCTACAAGGGATTTGTGCACTGAGTGATAATGTAATTTCTGTCAGCTAATCGTTTTGGAAAAGGGGATGTGAAAAAATCATGGTTATTGTTTCCATGTCTAGTGTAGAGAGTTGTTCAACATGACAAAACGGAACTGGGAAGCAAGTTATCGTCCTTGCAGTTGTTCTGCTTCTTATCACATAGAAGCAGAGAAAACATTTAAACTTTTGGGACTTGGTAACATTAGCGGTTCTTCTGCAACAAAATGAGAAAACAGCACTCCCATTCTTATCCTTGCAGCATTTGCTTATCCTTTGTAAATAACCAATTTTCAGTCCATTTTCAATACATATAGCAATATTTATTCACCAGTAGATTAAATGCTCTTCATGTGCTTGCTATTTAAGCAATATGCGCCGTGCGTCGGGGGCATTACCGAGTCAGGTAATGCCCCAGGGCCCATAGTTAATGGCGCGGGTTTCCTTCAGCTGCTACGCACCAACATTGTAACTAAACAGTGAAAAACAGCGTGGCGGGCTGTTCCAACCCTGGCCTCGCCACAAAGGTAAACGTGAGTCCTTTTTAAGCACCAGGTTCTGTCTCTGCTCACTGGGGGCGTGGCTTCAGCGTGGCTTCAGTGTTGCAGCTTTCCCAGGCAAGGAAAATGAATAGAATTACAGCAAAAAACAGTGCAGCTGGCTGTTCCAACCCAGGCTTCACCACAAGGGTGAAAGTGATTCCTTTTTAAGCAGCAGGTGCTGGCTCTGCTCCCGGGGGCATGGCTTCAGTGTTGCTGCTTCCCAGGCAAGGAAAATGAATAGATTTTCAGCGAGAGGAGTGCAGCAGGCTTATCCAACCCAGGATTCCCCTGCATAGTCTATTCTTGATAATACCAAGGAAATGATAGCAAGCATTCTGTGTGGGAGGTTGAGGTAAGGGAGGATCCCCCCTTATTGACCTGTGTTCCTGTTGTTCCATGGTGAGACAACCACCCCTGGGTATTCCCAGGTTTTTTATCACTTTTGAGGATTCAGGTTGAGTTCCTGTTCTTGGGGGCCAGGCGAGAGCTCTCTGTGCTAGGGTGTCATCATGGAATCATCATTATTTCCATTTTGGTTGGGTTAAGTTTATGGTTGTTGTTTGCCATCCAGGTGTTTTTTTGTTGGTGATGCAATTATTTGGAACATTGTCAGCATTGTTGTTAGTAGTCATTTTGAAAATGAGCTGGGTGTTGTTTGCGTAGTTGTAGGGTGTCAGTCCATTAGTTTGTATGAGCTTCATTAGTAAATATTGAAGCAAAATGGACAGAGGCATGAGCCTTGTGGTACGTCACAGATGAATTTTTGTGTGTTTAATGTAAATGGTGGTAGGTAGGTTCTTTCAGTTCTGTCGGTGAGGAAAGATTTGAGCCATTGTAGTGCAGATCTTTGAATGCCAGAGTCCTCCAGTCTTTTGATTAGTGTTTGATCATATCAAAGGCAGCTGTTATTTCCATTAGTATGAGCGCAGATTGGGTTTTGTTATCTGCTTCATCTTTAGATCGTCACACATGGCAAAGAGTGCTGATTCGGTCACGTTCATGCATCTGAAACCAACCTGAGATTGGTCAAGTAGTCTGTTGGATTCCACATGGTTCCACTGTAGTTCTTTGCACACATGGTTTTCCAAGATTTTTTATATGTAGAGTAGGTTTGATATCGGTCTGTAGTGGGGTCATATGTTTTTCCTGGACCGTTTTCTAAGAGTAGTTTAACTTAGGGTGATTTCTATGATTTTGGTACTATTCCAGTGTTCAGAGATAGGTTGATTAGCAGTCGGGTGCAGAAGGCTGTTGTTTTATAGGCGGATATCTATTTGTAGATATCCGGTTTGCATGGGTCGTTGGCGGATCTAGCCATGTCTCTTCTATCTCTCGCTTTACTTGTGGTGTTCCCCAGTGGTCTAACCTCTCTCCCTGGTCCTTTAACCACTACCTGTTATCTCTGGCCCACCGCATCTCTTCCTTCAGCTCTAACTTTCAGTGTTACGCAGATGACATCCAGTTCTCCTTCAGGCTCCCCTCAGCCTCTACTGCTCCTTCTCTCATACCAGACTGTCTGTCCGCAATTCAGGAATGGTGTGCCTCCAACGATTTCTGCCTTAATGCCAGTAAGACTGAGATCCTCCTCATTGGGACACCTGCTGCCACCTTCCCTCTCTCACTCTGGCCGCCCACCCTGGGCCCTCTACCTGCTCCTTCCTGTTTGTTTGTTTATTACATTTATAAGGCGCACCAGACCCGAAAGTAGCAGGGCTCCGAAGGATATGCGAAACTTACAAGTGTTGCATATTGTACAGGCAGTAAATGACACATTGAATTATGCAGGTAATCCAAAATACAGGCTTAAGTCATACAAAAGGCAAAGTTAATTAAATCTTAGTGCTAACATATGTACACAAATATATACAGTTAACAAGTATCAAATATACAATCTAGCAACAGTCGGGCTAGCGTCGACTCCACCCTCTCCTTCTCTCCTCACATCTCTGACATCTCTAAGAAGTCACACTATCAGCTCCACCTCCTCAGAGGTATTCTTCCTTTTCTCAGTTTCCCCCAGAAGCTCACTGTCTCCAGAGCCCTGGTCCTCTCTAGGCTGGACTACTGCAACAGCCTCGTTCTAAATCTGCCTGCTTCTATTCTTCACCCTTTACAAATAATCCAGAACAGGACTGCAAGACTTGTCCTTTGTGTCAAGCCCAGGGATTGTACCTCTCCAGCCCTGAAATCTCTCCGCTGGCTCCCTCTGGCTTCAAGGATCAAGTTCAAGACCCTCTGCATCGTCCACAAGGCTTTTTAGGGCTGGGTACACTCTACAACCAACGGTCTCTTCCTAATCATCTTCCTTCTTGAGTCCTATGCTCATCTACCTCCAACTCTCTGAGTGTCAGCCGCTTCTCCAGGCAGAGAGTGAGGGGTATATCTCTTTCCTGATCTGGGGCCTCCCTCTGGAACAGCCTCCCTGCTTCTCTCAAACTTGAGCAGGACCACCTAAGGTTGTGGAAGCAACTGAAGACCTTTGTTTTCGCTTTGCTTTCTGTATCCCTTGCTGATGTCCCTGTTTACTGCGCATACTGGTTATCTGGCCACCCACTGAACTAACGGGACCAGGCCCCTGCATGACCAGTTGCCCTTGAACTGCCTCCTGGCCTCCCAACACTTAAGGGACTGTATCTGCAACCCTTTAGTCCCATGACTCTCTGCACTTATGAGCCACCTCCCCGCAGCACTTACGAGTTACGTGCACTCTCCCCGTCACTCCTCCTCCTCCCTCCCCCCACACTTGTGCAATCTGAATGACACAAGGCTAGTAGGATCGTTGTTTTGTCCTCCTTCTTTACTCCCCGCCTTGTCTTGTCACGCCTAGAAACACTTGTGTACAGGCGCGTTATAAATGAGTTATCATATAATCTCACATCATGTTGGTTTCTTGTTGTAGGATGCTGAAGGTTTCCTCACTTATTGGTTCTAATTGATTGAGTGTTGCGCTGGTTATTGGGTTTCTGGTTTCTGGAAGGGTGTTGTTTGTGGACCCACTGGATCAGTTTATGGCCGCTTGAATTTTGTCTATTTTTGCTCTAACGTGTCCCGCAATGCTGTCATGTCACAGGTGAGAAATTTGGCAGACTCGTGCCATCGCAACTGTTATGTCAGATGGGTCTCACAGCAGAATGATGCATTCTGCCTCATTGTGGGAGGCAAGCTAGGGGCTTGCGCTGCCCATACTGCAAGGTTAAGCCCACGCTCCTCACGTTTGTTTGTCACCTCCATTACACTCCATGAACTGCATGTTCCCCCATGGAGCATTTCACTGACCCACCCTCTTCACGTGTCCAGTTCGCTAAAGCTTTTTCTGGCACGTTCAGTACGGCTTTACTATCTCCATGCACTGCAGTGCTGATCTTGCTTTGTGTTCCCCACTGCCACTGTGCAAATGACCCAGAAAACTAGTACAGATCTCCTGCACCATTTCCCCTGCCTGCAAAAATAGGGCTGCAATTGGGCATGCTTTCAAGGTTCGTGGGCTTTGCCGCCACTTCCTGCCCACCCGAACTCTCCACACCAGGCAACACAGCTCTGTTCAGGTGCATGCACTTTCTTTAATTTTAATTATCTTTTGTACCACCATGAGCTGGTTGCTAAAGGCGATAACCACCTTGGGGCCATGTACTGTGAGGTAACAGGCTGCTACCTAGCGGTAATGCCACTTACACCAGTTGCTGGTAAAGTGCTATCCCTGCCCTGACTAGGACTTGTGCAGGGATGAGGGATATTTATAGTCTCAACAGTGTACTAATAAGACTTCAAGGATTGCTTCTCACGGTTTAACTGTATACTGTGACAAATCCAGGGTATGTGTCCCTTCTCCCCAGAGGGGTGCCACCCCCTTTTGAACTTGCTATGCAAGGCCCTCCACAGGGGTCTGGAAAAGTGGGACCTTCCTTTGGAGTGACTCCCCTCTAGTGGACAAGGACTCCCATTTATATGAGGAACGCACTATCAAGAATACAGTGTCTGCATATATGGGAATCAAAAGGACTGATGTTACTTCTGTTTTGGATTCAAATAGCAGTGACATTACTTCAATCTATTTGGCTTCAGGTAATGTTGGATTGCCCATGAACTGAATATTCAAAGAGGAGTGACACACCCTTTCATTATTAGCAACAGACATAAAAAGACGAGGAACCTTGAATGGAGGAGAAAAGAATCCTACGTGCAGGCGAGCCTCTGACAGGAAGATATCTTGGAGGGGCAGAGCCACGCTAGTCCGCAGTGCCAGCAGTAGTGTGGAAAGCGAGTGGCTCACTGGCAAGATGCCCGAAGGCTGGCTTCTCGAGCGTCAACAAAGAAGAAGCCGAGAAAGAGACTGAGGCAGTAGATAAACTGTCTTGCCTGGTGGCGTGACCAAACCGGAGCTGTGGGGCATGTTAACCGATACTGAGAACAGACTGCAGCAGAGAGATCGGATTACTGCCCCCTACGTCAGAAGTGTGTCGACTGCCGAGTCAGGCAGAAAGAAGGAAGCAGACGTCCCTGAGATGGTAACACTGAGGAAAGGGGCGAGAGGCTGTGTCCCTGAGTGCTGGAGTAATCAAGGGTATACGGGAGCCTGGAAAACCCAAGTGGAACTGCCTTGTGATTGGGTGCTGTGAAGACTGTCAAGAGGGTATGCAAGTCAAGGCGCCTGATTATGTGTCCAGCTAGACCACATTTATATCATGGTACTTAGCTGCATTCTAGTGGCAGAGGTGATGTGCAATATGAGATCATGTCATGTTATGTTATGTTATGTTATCTTATGTTATGTTATGTTATTGGGCATTTGTATAGTGCCTTTTACCATTGGTATAATTCCAAAGCACGGTGGGTTGAACACCCTCGGGGACCGCAGTCCAGGTCAGTGGAGAGAATAATGTAGTAAAACGTGTTTGGGTGTTTGGGTGCACTCGGTATGTGTGAAGCCAGTGTGCAATTGGTGGTGTGTAGCTACATACTAGTGCTAGGTGTAATGTGGTGGTTGTGTGTGAGATCAGTAGAATGTGTGCAGCAAGATCAAAGGTATCTGCATTCATGCGGCGCTGGTGTTTGAGAATGAGATTATGTGTGCAGCTAAGGCAAAATTCGAGAGGTATAGCTGAATTCTTAAGATTGTTGAGGTGAACATGTAAGTGTGTAAGTATATGTGGTGTAGTGGTGTAGCTGCATACTATTGTTTGTTGGTGCAGAGGAAAGAGTTAGTATAGTGGTGTGTTTGAGTTTCTGTGTGCTTTTCAGAGGGACCTTGTTCCTGTTGGGCTTCCAGTGTTGAGGGGGTGGTATCTCCTTTGGGTTCGGGCTGTTAAGCTAAGGTGTCTTGTTGGGTGAGATTGTTTTGGCAAAGAGTGACGGGTGGTGACAGGCAGATCTATCCCAAAACTCATGTTATTACTGTATAGGTGCTAGTGATGTCCTTGGTTGGTAGTTCTGCTAAATGGATTCCCTGATAGGTAGTTTTGCTAGGACATTCCCAGATAGTTGGGATTAGCAAATCATAAGTGCTAGAATGTTCCTTGCTATAGCAGGTAATGGCAGTGGAATACTGGTGGATGGCCATGCCGTGGGAGGGCTACGGCTATCTTCCATCGAGATGGAGTATGATACAGACCTGTGAGTCGTGGCTGATTACTTGTTTACTTGTTTCATTAATGGAGTTCTGGTTCTGTTGCTCGGCCCCTCTTTGTGCGACTCATCGGTGCCCCCGCCTACAGGGATGGGTGGCAAGGATCACCTGAAGGCAAATTAGGTTAATCAAGGCACAGGTGGGAAGAGCCAGATCGTGAGTGTCTTCCAGAAGGCAAGGTAATCATCTATGCAGCAGATGTTACGAGGGCTGGAGCTCCATATTGTGGGTGCTTGGACGGAGAAGGAGGATCCTCCTATTCTGGACGATTTAGCAGAAGGGAGGAGAGCTGTGCTGATCTCAGGTTTCTGTTGGGTCTGTAGGGTGTGAGCTTGTGTTGTAGGTATTCAGGGCCTGTGTTGTGAAGAGCACGGTGGGTGATGCATACAGCCTGGAAGGTGGACCGTCACCCAACAGGGAGCCAGTGCAGGACACGGAGGGCAGGGGTGATGTGTTCTCTTGAGCCTAGGGCCAGGAGGAGGACTCATTGAAGTTTTCTGAGTCGGGATGCAGGGGTACCCAGGTATAGGGAGAGGGCGATTGTCATGATTGCAGCAACTCTGTGAGGGTAGGTGAGATAGGGGAAGAAATGTATTTATTTATTTATTTATTGTTAGTTGGTTAAACAAAACTTCTAACAACTTGCAAAATTATTAAAACACATTAAAATTCATTTATTCATTTGAAATCGAAGTCAACTACAAGATTAAAGTGCAATGTACATCTGCTTTAGCGTCCAGCTGCAGAGAGTCCAAAAACCCAGTCACTTCTAATACTTTAGAGGTAGTCCTACTGGACAAACAACATAGCCAAACAATCTCATTATCATCCAAGATAAACAAATGTAAATACTTCTCAAAGTAAATCATTCTTTTTCCTTGCACGCAGCACAGGATATAACAAGATGTGTCAATATTTCCATGTGCTGCTCTTCATGGCAAAATTGACACATTTCTTGCTCAGTGTCAATAACCCATGTAAAGAATGTCGGGACGACAATAAATATTCTGGCAGTGAGTGCACTAAAAGCCAAAGTCCTTGAGGGCCGTCCAAAAATCTATATGGCATTTATTGATTTGGTCCAGATCTTTGATCGAGTAGATAGATCCATCCTGTGGGCCAAGTTACATCAACACGTTTGCCCCGCAGAGATCCTGGATCCAATAAAGGCCCTGTATAGTGAAACCTCGATGTGCGTCCATCTGAATAACCTAGGTCAACTTTCCTTGTGGATCAAGACTGGGAGAGGGGTCAAGCAAGGCTGCCTGTTGGCCCCAGCATTATATAATGCCTACACGGTCGACTATAAGGAATATGAGGACAGAGTTCGCTCATTCGCTCCCACACTGGGAGAGAGCAAAATATCAAGGCTGCTATGTGCAGATGATATTTTTCTCATGGACCTCACTCCAATACGCCTACAGAGGCAGATTAACAATCTAGATGACTACCTGAAAGAAAATCACCTCCTGATCAATCTAGAAAAAACGAAAATCATGACACTTGGAAAGAATCCCAGGAACACAGGGAAATTCACTCGGTCAGTGGATAACCAACAAATAGAAATTGTAAACAATTTCAAATATCTCGGCATTATCTTGAACAACAGCAGTAAGGAAGTGCGAATGCAGGATAACATAATGACAAAAACCCGCCTCCTAATCTCTCTGTCCCGAGCAGTATCAAATAAATTTGGGTGTTTCACATTGACTCCAGCATTAATTTTCTGCAAAATGAAAGTTGTCCCCAGTATACCCTACGGGGCGGAAGCACTACTTAAGCTACCAGCAAACTTCTGGCCTAAAGTAGAAGGGCTTTACTGCAGGAAGGTCCTTAATCTCCCACAGTCCCTTCCGATCGCTTTGATAAGGAGGAAGCTTACACTCCAATCTTTGGGATCAATAGGGGCACGGAATGAAATCATGCCGTATCGCAAAACCCTGCTACCCTGCCCCCTCTTATCCTTAAAGAAATACATCAGGAAATACTCACACGGTCTTGCAAGATGCTCCAGGAATGGGCACTAAGGATCCAAATGTACCTGGGATGGGTGGGCAGCTCCAGCGAGGAACTTATCCACAATCCAGTAAAGGTAAAACAACGTATCCTGGAGAGAGACTGGATTGACACACTGTAAAAAGCAGCAGCCACTAAATTGACACAAGACTTGCCCCTCTTCTGGACTAAATTGACACAAGACTTACCCCTCTTCTGGACTAAAGCAAACCAACCAACCTCTTACCTGCTAAAATGTCCAGACAAGAAACTTCCTGAGAATTTCTTGAGAATTTGTTTAAACATCCTACCCAAGAGGGAAGAACTGTCAAGAAGAAAGCAATCTGAAGAAAAAACATTCAGATTTTGCCAGCCTCCAGAGGTGATGGAAACCATTAAACACCTACTATTGCACTGTTCGGGGGTGTCAGCCCCTCGCTCTACACACCTTGGAAATTTGTTCAGAAACTTAAACTCCTTTGATTAAGGAGAATGGTGGTGCTGCCTAATGAGTGGGGAAAAGACATCTTGGGTCATTGCGATAGTGGGATTCTTTCAAGGTATTGGCCTCCTAACCTGATGGACATGGGCTATTAAAACTTACTTAGTCTTTTCTTCGAATTCAGACACTGGAAAAGTCTGGGATAAAGGGGCTTCAAAGGGAAAAAAATAATATGAAATGACTATGATCTTTTTAAATGAAAAAGGGTCTTGTAAACATTTTTTTTAATAATTAAATAGGGTAATAAAACAAATTTAAAAAATAACCCATCATCTTACTAGAACTTCCTTGGTTGATATGAGGTTCCAGCGAAACTGTAAAAAACTCCTTCTAATTTTCCTATTTGGATATAATTAAAGGATTGGAGCAATGGATCCAGCTTTTTTTGTGATCCCCACTCAAATGTCTCAGGGATCTATATGCATCCATTACATCTGGGGTATTACCCAAAGAGAAGCTGTTTGACTTTAAATGGATTAGAAACCAAGTCAGATGCGGATGATCCAATTATATTGAGCAGTGTAATGCAGAATATTGAAAAATTATTAATATATCTGTCCCCATTAATTTCTAAAATAGTTTGCAAATCTAGAAATAAACAATAGTTCTTGGGATTAAGAATTTTACTGTAAAAGCTTTATCGTTTCCAGTAGGCCTTGGCGTTTAGAGAATAAATGCCAAGCTCATATCCAATCGTAGAAATAAGCACGCAATTCGGGATCTGAAGAATTTTCCTCCAGATTATGCCCTCTAGAATAGATAAGAAATCTAAAACCCAGGTGGCCATGAGTTCAATGTCATATAAAACTTTCTGAACAAACTTTCCTTCAAAAAATCTAAATGCATGGAGCAAGGTAAATGATTCTATGTGATCATTTCGCTTTTTGTGTGTCGCCAAACAAAAAGACAGATTTTTTTCAGCCGATTTCGGGCGGTCCACAAAAATCGAAAACCTACATTGCCTTGCAAATCCACCCCCACCGTCCTCCGATGGGATTTGTTCACCAAAGGAGCCGCCTTCCCTCAGCATTCCCCGACTACCCACACTCACCAAAAATAAACAAACACACAAACACGCAACACACACACAAACACACATGCAACGCACATGCAACACACACACACGTACCCATTCTACGTTGCTGCCGCTTCCGGTTCCTGGTGTTTGGGCATGCATGTCAGTCCCTGCACACACTCGTGTACATCACGGGGTCTGAGAGTTTGGTTTAGAAAGACTGCTCTGTTTGGTCATAGAGCGGTCTTTCTAAATTGTTTTTTTAAATTCTTTTCTTTTATTAAAAGGTTGCTTGACTTAATAACATGTAAATTTGCCAAATGTAGTATGAATTCTGCATAGCTGGTTCAACAATGTGGTCATACATATTCTTAGCTGTTCTTTAGTATGCTGTTTATGTGGTTTCAATAACATTGGAAAACCCAAGTAAATAAAATGATCATCTAACTCGATCAGTGCCTATTCAATACTCCATCTGAACCTTTTGGTATATTTCCGCAATGTACAATGCATAACCTTAGTTTTACATAGGTTTACTTTAAGACTGTGAACCTTTGCAAAATCAGAAAACGTGGTAATCATGTGCTATAGACCGAATAGAGCACAATCAAAAAGGAGGAAATCATCAGCATTCGCCAGCCACATTACTTTTAGATTACACGTTTTTGGGCTGGCAAATGATGCAGGGGATAACAAATGACTGATATTGGACATATATAGGTTGAATTCGAAGGGCGCTAATACGCAACATTGCCTAACAGCTCTAAAGGTTTCAATCTTGTGAGATAATGAGCCCTGTTAGTCCAAACGTATTTGAACATTCAAACCTTCAGAGAGACCGATAATAAGATGGAGTAATCTGCCAGAAATCCGCCATTTTTTTAATTTGGCCCATAAAAGTTCCCTATCGACAGCATCAAGGGTGGACAAAAGGTTGATAGATGCTAAAAAGACCGAATCATATTTAGCCATCCAAACTTGGCTCATGATAGACTTCAGAATGAACCCTTTAATGAGGTGCCCACATGTTTGCGAAATCCGGTCTGCCATTTTGTGATCCGCCCCGCTTTTGACTGCCAATCCTCTGGTGACTGCAAAGACTGTGCTGTCGGCATCCAGGATGGCAATAGGGGTAATAGGTTGATCATTCAATGGGCCAGATCTAGACCCTTTTTAAAAAGCAGGCAGGACATGGGCTGTGGACCAGGAGATTGGAAACTAGTCAAGGTCTCTGCCCACATCTGTGGGTTCCCCTTGAATAACAAATTAGATAATGTATTGGGCCCTGGGGCCTGAGAGGCACTAGTTATTTTTATAATCTCCTCGATCGAAGCAGAGGTAACTGATAACATCCAAGTAAGATCGAGCATGCTCAGTTCACAGCTATCACTAGCAACTTGATCCCCAGATGAGGCAAATAAGGTAGTATAATGAGAAACCCAAGTCTGTTCCGGAATTGGATTCAACTCACAGGCCACATTTGCTTTCACAGGGTTGTTTATTAATCGCCAGAAGGCCTTTTAATTTATATTGGTCAAAGTTTGCAACATATGTTCCGCTTCTCTTTGGCTGCTCAAGGCACGATTGCCCCTCAACCAGTTTTTATAAGTCTGCGTAACATTTTGTATACACCTATGTTTTTCTATCAAGGGAAGTGCCAAAGACCTATTCATATCTCCTGTTTGGGCTCCCATACTTTCTTTATGTTTTGCCCCCTCAGCATTATAAAGAGGAACATGATTCCTCCTCAAACCCCTCGTAGACACTTCGGATCTAAAAAGACAGTTATTTATAAGATCAGCTACAGAGTTTTCAAAGTTGTCAAACAACAATAGGAGACTCTGCTGTTCCAATGTAGTGGAATTAAAATAGTTTGTAACGCTTGTGTTTACATAATATACCGTTGAGGAGTTCCAACTAACCCTATTTCTGGCAGTATTAAGGTAAATACCATTAGTAATACAATCAGGCCCCTTCCAAACCAGCACTCCAATTTCAAAAGCTGCGTTCAACATACAATGGTCACTAAATTCTGAGGGGGTGATGGAAATGAGTTTACATGTCTCAAACAAGCTACTACTCACAAATAAATAATCCCGCGTAGACTGCTGAGAGCCACTATGTCAAGTAAAGTTGCTCGGAATATCACCAGTAATACCTCCATTTAACACCACTAACCCCAATCCAGTAAATTGTTTGGACCAAACGTGACCAAAATATCCCTTCCCTTTTAATCTTGAGGATAGGCACAATATTAAACTCCTGTGCAGGCATGAGGCGTTAAGGTCGCCAGAGAAGAGAATCTTACCACCCTCCATTTGTCTAAACAATTATTTATACAGCTCGAAATATGGTCAATAAACACATTTAAATTACAGCAACCAATATGCCAGTAGACATTCAAAACCAGAATGTCTGAATCACGATCGATGGAAAGTTGGACATGAGTTACTATAATACCATAAATATGATTTATACATTCAATGATGGATAAGGATCGACTAGCCTTCACTAGGGTCAGCAGTCCTCCAGAGGGACGACCTTGATTACCCTTTTTAGCCGACTGAAAATTAAGAGCATAACCATCAATTACTGGCATGGAGGTAAGCCACATTTCTTGCAGCTTAGAATGGATTTTGTCTTTAAGAGAAGGCAAACTGCAGGATTGGTGAATAGGTGAGTATGACCATGGGTATTCCATGACGGGAAGGACATCAAATAGGAGCTACTGTTAGGATGAGTGAGAGCCTTCAACTGATTTAATTCCACTTAAGGCACCAGAAATCCAGGTTCCAGTCACTAGTTTGAGCCAAAATATTAGAATTGCTTTTAAAGACTTGTACCATTTGAACCTGATTAGGAGACAGGGAGACCACAATCGCCTTTAGAGGGAGAGTAGATTGACCTCCATTGCTCCCTCCACCCGGATGAATACCCCTATCAACATGTGGTGATTGCGCTAAGAGATGGTATCACATTCAATAGACAAACAATATTGGTACAGTTCAAAACCACATGTTTATTGTCAGCAGCACAAATTCTAGTAATGCTTTGAGTTCCCAATCATAGTTCTGATCCCTCACTGGACGAGGAGGCCCTTGCCACTCTTGATCTCAGGTCTTTTCTGGACCCTTAGGACAATGAGAGTCAGGCACCTCAAGTATAAACTCTCTTCCCTTATAACCCTTAAAAACACTATGTATCTCAGTACGAGATGTCTGAGTGGGCTCCCGACCCCTTTTCCCTTCCTAATCAGCCGTGGAGTTAATATAATCAGGCTGATTAAATGCTTGTGAAATAGTTCTGAAGGGAGGCTTATCAATACACGAAACTACGTTGGTATTTTAAGGGAGAAAATGTTTTTTACACTGGGTAGAGGGAAAGAAAACGAATTTAGTTGCAACGTCAGATGGCTTCACGGGCAGGGATAATGAGGACAATCCCGAATTCACAGTCCAAGAGGTCGATGGAACCTGCATTGGAACTGTTGCTGAAGCACCAAAGAATTTTGCGGGCAGAGGTGACAGGGCCAAACCCGAATGCGAAATCAAAGGGACTGAAAGAAACGCCATTGAGTCACGTGCTGGGATGGTGCTTGTTTGAACTTTCTCATTCATAACAACTTAATAAGGTTTACTCTCATTTGGTACAATGGCAGTAATTGCCTCCAATCAGCCCCCTTAATAAAAGGTCCTTTTTACCAACGGCTGTTTCAAAAAACAATTTAAGAATTCTTTAGTAGCTTACTTTGTTAAGCATAATAAGTGGCATATTCTTGGTCTTCCTAATTTGTTTCCCTCCTTTTTTTTTTCGAACATTGAATGTACAAGTCTCTGGAGTTGTTTTTTCACAAACGGCCCTGTCACACTAAGCACACTAGAGTTGACTTCTATTGGGAGAAACAGCAGCAGCTGAATCGGTGATCACAATGCCAGGTGGAGCAAAGGGTGGTGTTAGGGGTCAAGATAATGAATTACATTAAAACCAGTCAAAGTAGCCATACCCAATGCACCACCAGAAGAAGTGAGATTGTTCGTAGCCATGGTTTCAACAGGCACTTGCACTATAGACCTCACATTACATTCCATAACCCCGACCACTTGTGACATTACTGGTAGGGCTTGCAATACATGCTTAGGATTTATTTTATTAATCCTGTTTTGAGGGGATGAAATCAAATGTGCACAGTTATTGTTAGTGTGTACAACTGGTTACCCCGAGTGTGCCAGCCGTTGTTTTTAATTAAACAAAAAATCCTTGAGATTGCTAGTAGCGTTAATATTGTCAAACTTAAACAATAGTGAGTCTAACATAACCAAATGCGCCTTAGAGTCAACCATTAATCCCTCGTAATGGGAAACCAAAACGCATACAACTTGATTAATCTCCGTTAATATGTCAGTTTGACCAGTGTCCTGTTTATTGCCCAAATGTCTTAACAATGCAGAAAGCCTGTGCGGAGAAGGTGGCACAGGAGTAGAAGTAAAAGAGGAAAAGGAGGAGTCATCATTCGGTGGTTGCATAGTAGATAGGTCCGGCGGAGAATCCAACATAAAAGAAGCATTACATAGATCAATATTGTGATGCAGAGTAGGGTTAAGTAAAACAACCGAGTGGATTTCCACTGGGACCTCTAATAAAACTAAGCCACTGCTGTCATCCTGCAACCCTGCAGTGACGTGTGTAGAACATGGCAAGCAGGCAAAACAGTTGAAACGGCTGTCGAGGATGCAGTAAAATAGTCGGTGCTCTTTCCGTATGTTTGAATTGTAGGTGGAATCATAAAGTGGCTGACAGAGGAGGTGGTAAAGGTAGGCTGATTGCCTGCAACATCTCTTGACATTCACCTGGGGAAGGTGGTAAAGGTAGGCTGATTGCCTGCAACATCTCTTGATCAGAAATAGGAGCAGGATTTGCTGGCAACGGAAGAACCATACCTCTTCCGCTACGCAGATCGCACATATAGCAATGGAAGAGGTAAATATTTATTTATTTAATATATTTCTATAGCGCTGGAATAGAGCCTGGGGGCATAAGAGCGCTTAAACTAGACATACGACACAGAACAAAAGGAAATGCAAGGTAAACCAGAAGAGGAGAGAGAGCAGGGAATCAATCTTTATTCAAAGAGAAATGTTTTTAGGCTTATTTTAAAACTTGATAAACTAGAACACACCCTTAGGTCAGGCGGGAGTGTGTTCCAAAGGCATGGTGATGAGAATGGAAAGCATCAATTTTTCACCTGTGTCAGTTTTGCCTTGGGGATGAGGTGTACGCCTGAGTTATTAGATCTGAGGTTACTTCGGTCCGGTAGCCATTTAATCTGGGCTTTCAGGTAAGCTGGGCTCTTGCCATACAGGCATGCATGCAAGATGCATAGCGTGCAGAACTTGACTCTCTTTTTTACATGAAGCCAGTGTAAATCTCTCTTGGCTTTTGACACATGATCGGTTTTACGCAGACCAACTACTACCCTCACTGCGTTGTTCTGAACAACTTGAAGATGACTTAGCTCCCCTTTGCCAACGCCCAGTAAGACACTAGCACAGTAGTCAATATGACTCCCGATGATAGCCATGGCCAGGGTGGCATAGATGGTGACATCCAAAAATGCTAAGGATTTGTGCCAGTAGTTTAATGTAGTAGGATGTGTTTGACACTAGGCAGCTGATATGTGCCTTCATTGCGAGCTCTTGGTCAATGGTAAAACCATAAGAGTGGGTAGAAGACTGCAATTGAGAAATATAGTTGAGAAATACAGTTTAAGAAAATTAGTTTTATAAAAAGAAAATATTTTCTGTGAGGGCTGCAGAGCGTAATGGATGCTTTTACAGTCAGTAACCAATATGCGAAATAAGAAGAACGAGGGCTGCCTTACGCCGAACTGTCCAACTGCCTTTAGACTCCAGTCGCACTCACTATCGTGGGCGCTTCGCGCTAGGGGAGTGGTTTTGTACTCCCAGGCAGGCAAGACTAGGAAAGCCGAACAGACAGCTCTCAGGCACACTAGTCAAAGGCAGCACACTGGGAGCTATGCAATATCCAATGTGGGTAGCTTCGGTGAAAGATTACAATCAGTCACGTAGACATGGAAGTAGCCTGCTCAACTGCCTTTACTCTCAATCGCACTCATGCTGCGTCAGAGAATGCGTAGGTGTAGATAGCATGACTTTGACACACAGTTCATTTGATGTGATAGTGTCAGATCTGTCATTCAAGGTTTTCTACTGTGTTGGAGGTGGGGGGCAGAAGCTAGGAAGGTTGGCCAAGGGGTGGGCTGGGGAAAGAGGGCTGTCTTCCCGCAGATCATTATTTCAGTTTTTCCTGGATTGAGAAGGAGGTGGTTAGCCATCATCCAGTGGTCAATTCCTGTGGGGCATGCAGCAAGGTCAGGGGAGGGTTTGGTGGTGTCATTTGGGATCTTGAAGATGATTTGGATGTCATCTGCGTAGTTGTAGTAAATCAGGCTGTGGTAATGAATAAGAGCAGGGAGGGGGCTCAGGTAGAAGTTAAAAAGCAGGGGTGATAGAGAGGTGTTCTGTGGCACTCTGTTGATGAAAGGGCGCAAGGTAGAGGACACGGGTGGCAGGTATGTATTCGGCATCTGATGGGAAGGAAGGAGGAAATACACTTCAATGCTGCATTCCTAATGCCAGTGAATGGAGTCTGTCTGTGAGTGTGCGGTGGTCAATGGTGTCGAAGGCCTCCGAGAGGTTGAGAAGTATAAGGGTGGCACAACCTTCCAAATCTGAGATTCTTTTTTTTATCTTCCCAGATAGAGACTAGGGATGATATAGTTCCTCGTTGGGGTCTGAAGCCGGACTGGGCGGGGTCGAGAAGGAGTTTGGATTCACTGAAAAGGCATAGCTGGGTGTGAGTTGTTCAGTCAATTAGTTTGGCTATGAAGCGTGTGTTAGAAATAGGTCTGTGTAATTGGTCAGTAGAAGAGGATCAAGGTAAGGTTTTTTGGGAAACGGTTTGGTGTGGGATATCTTGAAAGCTGCTGGGAATGTGCCTGAGGTGAAGCTTAAGTTAAGATAGATCTTGCAAGACTTCCAGCACAGGTTGAAAAGAGGATAACTTTTAGGAGAGAAGGGGGGAAGGGATCTCCAGGGCATCCTGAGGGGCGGCTGCTGGCTAGTAGCTTATCGACCTCAGGCTCAGATATGGGGGAGAAGGTAGAAAATAGCAGGTGGGCGTAATGGAGCAGGGTGGGAGCACTGCTAATTGGGAGCCGATGGTGCAGTTTCTTTCCACAGATATGTTGTAGAAGTGGTCAGAGAGGTTGTCACATAGTGCTTCGGTGTGGGGAAGGGCAGACGATGTGCAAAGCGGGGCCTTGATTTATTAGATGATCTTTTATAGTTTCCTGCTGATGTTAGAGGCATTGGAGATACTTATCCAGTAGAATGTTTTTTTGCCCTTCTGAATTTCTGCCCTGTAGGCTTTGATCTGTTTGGTATATGCAGTTCTATTCTGTGATGCAGAGCCGACCTGTCTGTGGTGAGATGGAAGATAGGGAGGGAAGCCAGGAGTCAACTCAGAGTCAACCAAGTCCTGTGTTACTTTGACCTTGTTCCATAGTAGAATCAGTTGGCCTGTCCTGTGCTAGTCCTCAGTGAAGGGGCGTCTGCTGTTCAGAGCATGAAGAAGATGGCTCCATGGTCCGTCCAGAATAGTTGTCATGGGGAGTGTGGATATCAGGACGAAGGAAGTGAATATTGTGTCTAGAGTGTGGCCAGGGGAGTGAGTGGGGCCTGATATCAGTTTTGTCATGTGGATGGCTTCCAGATTGTTCAGGAGGGGTGGAGTCATGGGGTTATGTGGGACATTGAACTAGGTATTAAGGTCCCCTTGCATAGAGAGGGAAGGCTGAGTAACCAGGATGGCTGCAATGGAGTCACTGATGGTTTCAGTGAAGTTTCTGTTGTATTCTAGGGGTCTGTATATAAGCAAGAAGCTGTGATTAAGAGAGGGGTGATGAGGAATTTTACTAGGAGAGATTTCCAGTCTGCATTGCAGGCTTTTTCCACATAGTGTGTAATGGTGAGATGAGATTTGTAGAGGATGGCTATTCTGCCTACCCTCCTGGTTCTGTTAAGCATGATGACAATGTAGCCTGGGGAAAAGCCTCATGCGCAATGGGTTGGAAGTATTGGGAGAACCAAGTTGTTGTGATAAAAAGGATGTCTGGGTCTTCAGAGGATATTAGGTCTTATATATTGTGGTGATTTTTAGCGCCAAATCTGGCATTTATCAAGATGCAAGAAAGTCTGATGCTAAGATGAGCACATGCTGTGGAGAAGGGAGGGGCTAGGAGGACGGCAGTGGTTGCTAGTAGGAACGGGGTGCCAAGGTGTGTTTTGTGAGGGGGTGGGTGAGGGCTGGAGCTGAGATCCCCTTGAGGGGAACCCTGGGGTGAGGGTGGAGAGAGGAGGAGGAGGAGGGTGTGGGGGCACTGGATGTGGTGGAGTGTGGTAGTTGGTGGAGGAGTGTGGTGGTTGGTGCTTGGTGAGGGGTTACTACGGGAGGGTCCACTCACTTTATTCCGAGGAGTGGTGAGGGATGATGAGTGTACTCTTGGTGTGTATGTGTGTGAGAAGGGGACTCCTGAGGTGAGTGGCCTAAGGGAATTAGTGGGCTTGGCAGAAGAAGGTGGGGACATTTGGACGGGGAGCGGGTTGTGGTCTATGTCCCTTTTTTCAGGTATGGAAAGGGGAGTGGAAGCTGAGATTCAGGGGAGGAGGGAAAGGATGCAGGGCTGCAACTGGGCGGGTCATGGAGAATTAGTGTTGAAGGGGACAGGTCACACAGGGAACTTCTAAGGACGGGTACAGGATCAGGGTGCTGACTTCTAGGGGAGAAGGGCAGGGAGTGTCTGATGTCTGTGCCCGAAGTGTTGTAAGATAGGCTAAATAGTGTTTTCACTAGGTTGGATGAGGTGGTGATGCTGTAAGTGAGGGGGGAGCTCATTGGAGAGATCGGGTGAGGTGTTCAGTGATGAAACGGGAGAAACCGAAAAGGTTATGGTAGTCTGAGAAACCCAAACAGTGGACACGGAGAGCTGCCCTAAACTAAACATATAAAAGGGCGATAGGCCTTCAGGGAGCTCTAAGAATACAAACAATAGGGGAAAAGACTCGGAGAAGAGAGAACCTGGAAGCTTCCATTGCCCAAACCCTAAACAAGAACACTATCAAATACAAGATCCAGAATGGTGGAATCACACTAAGAAAATCATTTTTCCCTTTGAAGAATGGAAAGTATTGGATGTGTGTGAAGACGTATGACTTGCCCTGAAAAACCTGCAAAGAGGCTGGAGAACAGTATTGTGAACTTAGATCATTTGAAAAGCCCTTCTTTTGGAGCAAACCCATGCAGTTTGGCCAAACAAAGTCTGAGTGGAGAGGCCATTGCTCTGGTCTATTTTTTTATGATTTTCCTAAGTAGTAGGGGCAGTTAGAAAGTAGGTTTTAGACAGAAGACTATATTAATTTTGACATTTGAAGCGCACCCTTAGTTTAGGTTGTAGGTTGGGAAATACCCTGGAAGCAATAGGATTAGATAGGCATTTACTTTTATTCAAATGAAACCTGTTGAAAATGCTAAGTGCTCGACTGACTCCCTCTTCTGGTTCACTAAAATATCTAAGATATACCTATGCAGCTTTACAATCACAGCAAAATCCCTTCCCCTGTTCATGCTGAGCTTGAGGAAGAAGATCAGGGAGGGGGTTAAGGAGTGTTTGTGTAAGGAATATTAGGGTATGAAAGTCTAGTCATTTTTTTATATTTACCATACATAATAAACCTTCCATGGTTTGGTAAGATGTAGGGCTCAATATTGTTAGAACAATGAGCTGGAGGTTGTGAAATCCTGCAGGTTGAACTCACCAACATACAATTCAACTGCAAGAAAAGCATGCCTAAGCAAAGTTGTTCTTGGTAGGAATTATATATTTGAGCTTAAATTAAATAGCAAGCACCCACACATTGTGAGGCCCCAGGCGTAACAACTTTCAAATGCCTTTTCTTGTCCCAGCAGGGTTTCAGTATAGCGAATTTGGGATGTTTACCTGGGGACTAGTGAACATCATGTCACCTCTTGGACCACTCATAAATGTACCTATACACAATGCCCAATCACTCCATCTCTATTTACACTAGAAGTAGGGAGTCAGTGAAGGAGTCACATAAGGATACTATGGTTAAAGCACTCTATTAGGAGGAGCCTATAATATGTAGAACCATGACTACTTTTATACTTATCCAAATTGTCAGTCCACAATGCAGCTGCTCCCGCTGCCTTTGATAGCAGAGAGTTAGACACAGATAATATGGATCAAGTCGCTATTTTGGGAGGTGCCCAGGAGCACTATTATGGCCTCTGATTATCTGTTTGCAATCTAATCACCCTTGTCCCTGCTGTACTTAATGGCATGGAGTTAGGCACGGATAGTGATGTTCAAAGCATCATGTTGGTGGAGTCCTCGATCACTCTTATGCTTTCTCAACTGCTGATCTGCAATACAACCCTTTCAGCTGAATTTAGACTTGATAGGAAGGAGTCAGGGAGGGAGTCAGACCAGGACAATGTGGATCGGGCTACTGTATGGGGAAAGGCCCAGGACCTCTATCATCGTTATAATTGTTTTCAGTCTGATTTCCTGCCACTCTTTACCCTACTGGGTTTCGTGGCATGGTGCAAGGCATGGATAGCATGAGTCAAAAAACTGGTTAAGAGGTGTGAGGAGCCAGGAATGAGACACAGACACAGAGAGGTCATAGTTTTGGCTATAGATATTTTTTTCAAACATAAAAGGTGTTGGAAAATGGCATGCTGTGCCTACTCCAAGTGGAATTTTCCCTAACTAAACCAAATCTAAGGATCTGTCTGATGTCCAATGCAAAATGTCCTGTGTGCAAAGTTGTATTCTGGCCCACACAGTTTAAACATAATTTCTACAGTGAAAAGGGTAATGTCTTGTCCTTGAAAAGTGTACAAACATTTTTCGAGCTCAAAAGGAAAGAGGCAATACAAAAAGGTTTCCAATTGGATGACTTTCAAAGTTCCAGGGAATTGTTACCTTCCTCTGGTTTTCCTCTCATAGATGTCCAAACTCCAAAAGATAGGAGCCTTCCTTATACTTCTCTGCAGAGCAGAAATGTGTTGTATGTTAAACAACTTGTTGTTAGCCTTACTTTTGTAGGCTACCTGGTGTATTGTCTTGCCATGTTTCTTCCCCTCTTTCATGTAATTTCAACACAGTCTTTGGCTATATATTATGTATCCTCATATCAGGGCTTCCTCATGTGATCTACTTTACACACTTGCCAACTTGACTTTGTCAAGTATACTCTCCTGCAAGGGCTTTTTCTCATATGCTTTACTTGACACACTTGCAAACTTGAATCTGGCTGGTATACTCTCCTGCCAGGGATTTCTCATGTGCTTCACTTGACAACCTTGCAAACTTGAATCTGCCTGGCATACTCTCCTGCCAGGGCTTTCTCATGTGCTTCATTTGACACACATGCAAACTTATATCTGCATGGTATACTCTTCTGCCAGGGATTTATCTTATGCTTCACTTGACACACTTGCAAACCTCTGTACGTTCCTATAATTGAGTGGCAGTGTCTCTTTGAAGAGCCGCTACCCTCAAATATTTTGTTATGTTGGCCTCCACTTAAATTTGCTGCTTTTCTCTTTTGGATTCACCCAATTCAAATAGGACACAAATATCCTGAAGACAGCATATCACTTCATTTGGTGCATAACGGTCCACAGACTGAATTCTAAACATTCCCTCTGGCTTAGAATCCATTGATTCAGGTAACTCACCCTGTGGGGTCACATAGCTTGCAGGGATAGTCCCAATCACTGAGTTGCTAAAATCAGCAGTGTAGTAATATTCCTACTCTGCCATCCCTGACGCTGTGTTTTCTTCCATATTAATGTCCTGACACCCTTTGTTATTCATGAGTATTCGGATGGGGCCATTCCCAATCTCCACCAATGGTGTATATTCACATTCAATCCCTATGCTGTTTTCTGGATTCATTTAAGCACACAAATGCATCAAGACCTTTCATCTGTTGCCCTTTTCTGTATTTAAATGTTACTGTAAATTGACTGGTAAATGCAGGAATGATAACCTCTTTTTTCACTTAAAGCTCAATTGCATGTGGCATCATTTGGGCACAATTGTAAGGTTGTCTTTTGTTTTCAAATTCAAGTGCAGCTCTACCCAATCTAGACCAGACCTTCTGATTCAAGAAACCTAACACCATACACACTCTGTGCATAATGTTATTTTCCAAATAAATGTATTTTGTGTTGCACTTACAATCCAAACATTGTGATAAATGCTTTTACAGCCAATTGTAATCTTTAGCATGCATTTTCCCGCAATTATTAGCCCCAATTCAGGGTCATTCAGCCCAAAAATGTGTTCATTTTTAATATAAAATGTGGGATTTGCTCTATGTCAAGTAGATGTTTAAACACCTTTTCATTAATGAACCTCCTTACCTGTTCCAGCGCCAAAATGGCATAAATCCTTTCAGGATGCCCATTTACATGGAAAGGGATCCATGGCTGCCCTTCTCCCATGCGTATTTCTGCAATAGTTGACATTTATTTTTCCTGATCTGATTCTGCAGCAATATTTGACTTGCAGTTTTCCTCATCTAGATAAACGTACAATGTATATTCATCTATCTCTGTTTGCCAGTTTTTCTTAGAATCCAAACAAAGCTCTAAAGATTGCTTCTCTTTTTCTCCTCGCATTTCATCCTGATACATGAAAATCACAGGAACGCTAGGCACACAGCCATTATGAAGATATACTTCCACTGCACTGTCTGTTTTAGCAATGGTATGGCATTCTTTTACACTGTTGCTGTGGGTCATTATTTTCTTAGGTTTCAGTGTTTTTTTGGTTAAGGACCACAACACCCCTTTTACCCCATCAATGAGGGGTGACAGCCTCCTCAGGCAATTTGTCCCAATAAGGAAGGGTATTTCATTAATGGGTGTGACCAACACTTCCTGTCTCAGCAAATGCCTACCTATCTTTATGTCAACCTCAGTGACACCTTCGATAGGCATTTCTTCCCCATTGAAATTGTGCACAGGCCTTCACTATACCACACCTTTACACAGTTTTGTGGAGATCCCCCCTCATTGATGCTTTGCATCAGTTCTCTTGACATTACTGTTGCTTGGGCACCTGTGTCAATCATTTCAAGCATATTATTTTTCTCTTCAACAGAGATAGGAGCATAATATCTATCCTCAAAATCTTCTAGTATGCATAGAAAGTGTGAATTGTCACTGATCTCAGTATTTAATTTTTACAGACCAGCCTGACGTTTTGCCAGGCAAAGGGGCATATGAAATTAAATTGTACCCCCCTTTTTGCACTTTTCTATTTGAATTTATTTGTCTATTCTGCTGGACTCAGCACCCATTTGAAGTGTAGCCACTGACTGCCCCTCTGACTTGGGACCACTGGTGTTCACTTCCCATTTCTTCATTGTTCTTTCCCCATTGTCTGTGTTCTTTCCACCTACCTCCACTCTGGAACCCATTGATTGTGTCAGGTGACAGAATGTACGTTTCTGGTGTGTGACACTTACCTGCATTTAGCACAGTACCTGCCATTTCTGTCTCTTGGAATACCCGTGGTTCAAAATATTCCTTTGGTGACTGACCGGCATCTACTTTTTGGAGAAGTATCACTTTTGTGGGGGTATAAACTATATTTCGGTTATCAAGTAAGGATAAACCATCTGTTGTTCCGGACTCTTCATTTTGTGTTTCATTTTCATATTGCATATTCTTCTTAAATTGCCATCTAGGGCGCTGCTCTTCTGTTTTTTTCTGTTCATTTCTTATTTCCTGCCCCTCATTTCCACACAACTGAATGGTCTAGTTCAAATCTAAGTTAAACCACACTCCCTTTTTGTGCATGTAATTGTTCCCTGTCTCACTTTCATTCATTTGTTTTCTTGGTTTTAACTCGTTAGACAACTCAGTGTTTTTATTTGAAGGTGATTCATAGGCATCTGTGTTCACATCATGACAAAAATGACTAACTAGTCACTTGTTGTCGCTAGACGCAAGGTCACTCCTATGACCTCCTGCACCTTCATTTGGTTGTTGTTGTTGAACTGCACATAGTTTCCCTATTTGCTTAGAAATCATTTTAACTTGGCCTCTAAGCATTGAAACCTGTCTACGTCTCTGAATTCATCCATCTGTGGTCTGGGCCAGTAATTGTTGAATTCACCGTGATTAGGCCTGTTGTGGTACCTTTCAGGAGATTGATTTCTGTTTTTGTTTCCCCTGAATTCCGGTGACACAGGAGGTGGGAATGTGGGGTGACCATCTTATGACCATGATCAACCTGTGGTGGGGACTGACTATATTGGTGAGGTACATAATTCACATTTTGTCTATCCTGTGGTTGGAATTGTTCCCTATGCTGACTTCTATTTTCAATGAATCTATCCACATACTGTGGTCTTTCTTGATGGCCATATACAATTGTGTTAGGGTCAAATCTACTCTGTGCCCCTAATGTCTGGTATGGGCCGTTATATATTGGATTCTGGTTTTTATTTAGACCTGGCATATCATGGTGAAACCCCACCCTAGGAGCATTATTAAGGTACCTAAAACTAATGCAAGAACCTCTGTCATTGGGATCTATAGATTGGAACACAGGTGCTTGGGGTGATGTTTTCTGTGGAGCCACACTCCTTTGACTGTGTTGTGTGTCATTCCTTGGCTGGGTTTGGGCTGATTCTAGTGGCATCTTTACCAATTTTACCACTAGGCTTGCTGGTGTGGATTCCGTAGTCTTTGATTTTGTTTCTTTACTTTTAGTTGCCTTTTTGTTCTCATTAAATATCCCCTCATATAGTTTAGTTGCCTGTTCAATTATCCATTCTAATGGTTATTCCCTATCAAATTCACAGATTAGCTGAGAGACAATTTCTTTTTGAAGCCCATAGAAATACGCTGTTTTGAATTCTGCTGAATGAGGGTTAAAGGTCATATCAAAACGTGAGAATGCGCTTGTTAAGTTTTGAAAGAATTGGCAAGGGAATTAATTTGGTTGTGCAGAAATGCTATAAGAAGCTTTCTTGGCTTGCTATATAGACTGATAGGGCGAGAATTGGTGTCTAATTGCTTTCTTAAAATCCGCCCTTGACAAATGTTCCTGTTCATTTAGGTCACGGATAACACTGGCAGAAGCTGCATCTAAAGTGAGGTGAAATTACTGCCCATTTTATTCCCTAGGGATCTGAAGTGTTTTAAATGTACCATAGACCACTTCCAGATGATCTTTGATAGAGCTGTCCCCTCCTTTTTTGAATGGCATGGTGAAAACTTCGATAGATTTCATCATTTTTAAGGCACTACATGGTGCGTTCTGGGATGTGTCATTTTGTCCCCCACTCCTGTTCTCTTGTGGATGAGCACATGTGTGAGCATTTTCAGCTGATTCAGACTCTAATACCAGATCATAGCTAGGCCTTGTCATGTGGAAAGATGCTGACAGAGTTCCCTGGGTAGGACTGTGATTAAATTCAGCTTCAGTGAATGTAGCACACTTGTGATTTTCTGGAGATTTGAACTGAGAGATTTGCTGTTCTATTTCTTTGCAATGTGCAGGGAGATGCTGTGCCTCATGGAAAAGGGCAGAATTCCCATTTCCAACTTTAGTAATTATTCCTTGCAACTCATTGATTTGTGCTGATAATGGTCAACTGTTTTGTTTTTTCTTCATTCTCCTCCAATAGTTTAAATAGTTCTCTTTCCGTTGCACGTGATTCCTGAGCTTTCTCACCACTATCCTTCCTAAGAGTTCTGAAATTGCGACATCTCTAACCTGTCATACATTGTCTAAAATGGTTTTTAAATTAATCAGTTCTTGATCACTTTCAGCAAACTGTTTTTCCCTCTAAGCCAACAGTGCATTTAGCTTGTTATATATAGCTAGCAGCTGTGTGTTCTGCTCTCCATATCTTAACTCTGCTTCCATCTGTTCCACCAGTTCACATTCTGCCTCTAAATTACTCTGCAACTTGCTAATGACCTCACAATCCTTTCCTTGCAGATTTATAAACTAGTTTAGCGAAAACCACAGCTTGGGGCATAACCTAATGATTCAGTCTTTCTCTTCCTTACGCTCTGAAGCTTGAAACACTCTAAGAAGGCACGTTTGCACAATGCTTCCTTCATCAAAAATCTTTTATGGGGCTTCTTTTTCAACTTCAATACTAATGCTGTCTTTCCATATTATTAGATTTTCAGATGACCAGGTTTCCAAAGCAAAGAGATTTGTTTCGAGTTAAGCCGAACTTTCAGAAAACCCAGCTTCTATCTCAGGCATGGTGGGACTAGTGCCAATAATACAATAACAATAGTCAATGTGCACATAACATAGTTGCTACCACTTTCCTCACAGCTCTAGATCAGGGAATGAGCACACAATATGGTTATTCTATATTATGCAAGGCCACACCCAGTAATTACTTTACCGCTTCCCGGCCAACGCAACATACATATGTTAGAGGTATTTTGCAGTATTTTTGATGAGCTTGTTGGGGTATTTCGTGGTTTGGTGGTGAGCCCCAAATACAGAATTGCCTTATATTTTTATACCAGGATCATAAACGGCAAACCAAGACCGGACCTGATATGCTCTAACTCATATTTACATCTTCCTGTGGTATTTTACTTACAATACCACGTTATGTCCTTTTAGTGGAATCTCAGAACCCACTTACCTGTCATTCATATAAACAGCCCATGAGAAGGACCCAATTTACAGTGACCAGTTTTGTTATGTGCTTTACCACAAGTGGTAATATGAGGGTACCACCTGTGATAAAATACAACTACCACCCGCAACACAGTTCTCAATGTGCTATCAAAATTAATCAGAATACATAATAAGAAGTAAAAGGCTTATTTAGGATTATGCAAAATATCAAAAACAAGACATGCAATGCAAAATGTTCTCACATGACATTTTCTTTCATTCAAAAAATGAAAATGACATATCCACAAATACAAACTCATTTGCTTTCCACGTGATACCTGATCTTTTCCCCACAATGGCCTTCAAAACCCTCTCTTGCGATATATGCCAACAGTTCTGCTAAGAACTGGCCTTCAACGTATCATTAGTCTTGGCAGCTCATAAACCTATTTCCATATCTGGAGCTTGTTTCATGAACGGGGAAAACACATGAATAATAGCTGTCTGTATTTATGAATGTGAACACACCCTTCTATGCTACAATTGTCTGTAAAATATTCTTGTAAAAACAAAGCATTAATTCACCTCACTCCTCAATTTCCTAGAAACTTACCAACAATAATGTTTGTTTCCATGTGTCCCTGGTACAGCAAAGTCAGGATTCCTCTCTCCACCCAGTTGGTAAGAATCTATCTTCCCCATGTGCTTTATTCCCTCTCAGCCTGAAAGAACTCCACAAAGTTTCTTCCCCAGTCTGCTTGTTAGCGAATGCAAGAGATCAAGAGTGCCTAAGATACAGTGCCCCAGCCAGAAGGAGCCGGCCCGAGAGAGCGCTCTTTTTAAACCCTCTGTCTCTCCTCCTTTCATGATATATCCCCCTTATAGAAGGGATACAATATCTGTGCCTCTTTCAGTGACACCATGCCATCAAAATCACCTCCCTTTGTCAATCAGCCAACCCTCTAGAAATTTCTGGTGACAGGTGTTCATCTTAAGGCAGGCAACGGAGGCAAAGTGTAACATTTCTCCATGCTATTTTCCTGTTCTGAATGAACAATGGGCCTACTGAGCCACATTACATACCGCAAAATGAATATAATTCTTCATGTTTCTTTTTTTACTTTTCAATTAACATTGCACAGCCCAATGCCTTCACATTCAGTTCATCAATCTGCACCAAATGTTTGTACCCACAATTCATGGACTGATCTGCCTTGAATATTAGTGCAGGGATATGTTAATAGTTAGAGGTTAAGGGTTAATCATTGTTAATCTTTATGCTTCATTGCACCATGTCCATGACAGTGGTGTGGTGCAAAATGATAACATCATGTATGTGTTTTGCGCCTTTACATTACTGACATACACAAGATTCAGTTAGCGCCTCACACCTGAGTCTCACACTCTTGCTGAGAAATGGAATCAGTTTTCATATTTGTTGAAATTCTGAGCCCTCTCTTCCTACAAACCATAACATCCTTTTAATAACGTTTTTTCACTGGATTTCATAGGTTTTTATTAGTGCAACTTTACCATAACGTCCCTTCAACACAGTTTTTTCAATAAATACATATATTGATGAAGCACGCAGTTCAAGGGCGCTGGGTGTTTAGTGACCTGCAAGGGCTCCCTGGACACTGTTCAGCCTACAAAGGGTCCCGGAAGCCTGTGGATCAAGGGCGCATGGTGTTTATCTCCCGCAAGGGTGTTCAGTGCCAAAAGTGGGCTGTCATTGTCTTGTGGATTGAAAAGGAGAACTGTTGGACTAAAACCATCGAGGGAAGGTGCGGAGCGCGAAGGGGAGGCAGGCCACATTGCCTCATTTTCCTTGTTTTCCTTCCTGTTATGCATTGACATGGTACCAATAGCAGTGGCCACAGAGGTTGTGGTTTCCCCAGCCACCACCCTCCTACCGCCTTACAAAGTTTGCACCTACTTAGTGCTGAGAAGGGTAAAATACTGTTTGTAAAACGGATGTTGCTGACCCAGCCCAAAGCAGAAAACTATCCAGGCAGTGACAAGTCCAGTGGTCTCAGCCCTGTAATGATAACGGGAGATGCCTATGAATTAATTAAAGAAGTCCCTTTTTGGGAAATGCCACGATTATCTCAGGGACGAATGTCGATGACCATAACAAGACCCTACTGCAGAGAGTCACTTTGTCTATCATGATAAAGGAACTGTGAAAGTCAATGCAGTAGCGCAATCTAGACTGCTTTGCCGGAGACTTGTGAACCAACAATCAAACTTAATCGCCCCACTAGTCCCGATAATTATCAATGTCCCTGCTGCCGTCTTAACTCTCACTCCTGAGTGTCAGACCCAGAAGAGTCACCCTTAGGCATGCAAGAGACTACCCCTGACAAAGTGTCTTTATAGTTTTGCCTCTGCAGCACTTGAATCTTTTGTAACCATCACCCCAGAGACAATCACAGCTATTACTACCACGCAGATAAGAGCTAGTCCCCTCGGAACTGATCCACAGGAAATGAGGCCCACGCCCCCAAGTGTCAGCATATGAACAACTGCGAAAGTCTGTGTTCACCCTGTACTAGAATCACAATTGGGAAAGCCCACTTGCAGGGAACCAAAGCCTCCTGCTCATTCTGCTCATCTCCTCCCGAAGCATTCCCCACCTCTGTTGCGACCCGTACCCCTGAGGAACCAACACAGGGTTGTAATTATTCTCTGGTCTTGATTGAGTTGGCGGCCTTAAAAAAGCTTCTCTTATTGATCTTAGAACATTTTAGAGGTATAGAGGGAGACATTCCTGGGGAACAACACCCAAGTAATGTTACTCATAAAAGGGGGCCAGAATCACCAGTGAAGGGAATGATCCTATGGTGCACACTGAGGGGGTGTTAGAAAAGGGGAATCAAGTCCAAGTCAATATTGGCAACAGCCCCATAACTAATGCCGTCCAGATGGAAGCTGAACAAACATCCCGGTGGAGAACCCGCGGTAGGACTGATCAAGGCGATGAGCAATTCCAGCAGGGCGGAAAGCCGGGGGGGGGGCTGATGAAGGAGGGCCCCATCTATCCTTAGATAGGTCATCTCATAGTGCAATCAAAACCCGCCCCTGCAAATGGCAAAGACCCCAAGGTCAACATTTGCAGACTGCAAACAAGAGGGTGCCCCAAAGAAAGGGCTTGGTGTATATGCATAGGGTCCCCAAACGCACCAGTAATGAGTACGAATCCAGAGATTCTCTTTTGAACAAATGCACACATTGGTTAATATCAGTTTATGGCTTCTGCTCACTGATTAGAGAAGACAGTCAAAGATGCAGTAGACTAACCTATGGGCTGGGATGCCCCTACAACCTCATCTGTATAGAATTAAGAGACCCAAGAATGGTCATTGACTTTCCGGAAATTAATACACAACTATTCCCAAAGATCAGTAGTTCAATCACAATCACTACTTCTCCCTTTGTCAAGCCTGACCACTTCACAGGTCATCGGTCCCAAATGAGTATTGCGCCCCATTTTCCAATGGTCTCCGGAGCCAACACAGTTCCCCTATGTATAAGATCTGTGGGGCCTCTCACTGGAGGTGGCAGTCCTCCATAAGGCCCATTGATGTAGCTGTGATTAGAACTGGCAGGGGGTCTGATACTGTGTTAAGTTTTGTTTGGAAAATGCACAGAGATTACATTGTTTTCTTTTCATCCAATCGCCAAATAAAGCTTTGTATATATATATATATATATATATATATATATATATATATATATATATATATATATATATATATATATATTACACAGCCACGGTAGTTATGGTTAAGTTGCTAATCCCGTAGGAAGAGCACTTTTTGGGTGGCTTATAACTTCACTTCCTAACCAAACTTTGCAAAAAAAGGATGTGACCCACTCTGAAAAGTTCTGAAAGGTTTGGTCCGGGGGGGGCAAAGTTATAGGGGGGGTCCCAAAATTTCTTTTTTTCCCATAGAGTGAATGGGAACAAACTTTGTGCACGCCTACAGCCCAAACCGCTGGATGGATTTTCACCAAATTTGCGGTAGGAGCAGCGGGTTGGTCCCGAAAACGTGGTTTTGTAAATTTGGTGAAAATCCATCCGGTAGTTTTTTTTAAAACAATCAAAAAGTAGGTCTAAAAAAATTAGTGATATCTATGTCCGCTCTGCGGACGCACTTCCCTTTTCGCTCCGCGCGCAGGACACCGATTGGCTAATCGGCTCGTGTCATGTCTGCGGACATGTGACACGTTCGCTGATTGGATGTTGAAGAGCGTGAAGTACGTCAGATTGTTCAGATGGGCCCGCCATCTTGGATCCACCGACAGCGCGGCGGCGAACAGAGGCGAAATGCAGTTTTGGGGAGTGCTTTGCTCTGCAAGAGTGCTTGGGGAGGTTTGGGGAGTAAGAGATGGGTCAAAAACTGTATTTGTTTAGGTGGCAGGTGCTTCTTATGTATTTGCCATGCCTGCGCTGTCCGGGATGTTCGCAATTAGTGGAATTGAGGGGTGTCCTAAGGACAGTATTCCCATCCGTGCTGTCCGCAGACAAGTTAAAACTGTTCTAAGGACACATGCGGTGTCAGCGGACATATAAATTGACCATATTCCACAGTTAAAATGTTTGATTCTATGGGTGTGATATGCTGCGGTGGTTGTGGCCAGGGCTTAGAGTCTTCCATGCACCCAAGACCGAAGTTATAAGCACTGAAGTTATAAGCCACCATGGGTGTGATATGCTGCAGTGGTTGTGGGTGTGATATGCTGCGGTGGTTGTGGCCAGAGCCAAGGCCATGCCCCCAAGACCAAAGTTATAAGCACTGAAGTTATAAGCCATCATGGGTGTGATATGCTGCGGTGGTTGTGGCCAGGGCCTAGAGGCCATGCACCCAAGACCGAAGTTATATGCACTGAAGTTATAAGACAACATGGGTGGCTTATAACTTTGCTCTTCCTGGATGAATCCTCACTAAACTTTGTAAAAAGTGTGATATGGGTGGGCCCATATAGCCAGTTAAAATGTTTGATTCTATGGGTGTGATCTATGGGTTTGATATGCTGCGGTGGTTTTAGCCAGGGCCTAGAGTCTTGGGTGCATGTCCGATGCACCCAATACTCTAGGCCCTGGCTACAACCACCGCAGCATATCACACCCATAGATCACACCCATAGAATTGAATATCTATCAAATATTTGCAAATCTACAGTTTGTGTACTGTTTGATTTGTGTAGTTTGTATGTGAAGTTTTGGCTATGTCATGTCATTAAGATTAGAGTTTGGTAACAATCACTGTAGTATAACATATCCATGGAAGTAAACATTTTGTATTGTGGTGTATGCATAGATGTTTGCATTCTATTAGAATATACTTACTGTTTGATTTTTTGAGATTGGATATATTTTTTTCATGAGTTGGGTAACATTTAGCACATATTCTTTTTCAATTTCTGTGATAAAAGAAAGAGCATGTTAGTGTATGTATTTTATAAAGACTTATTACATTGCATAATAGACATTTCAGCTTTTTTTCGACAGTCATATTTCGTAGTTTACAACCAGTGTACTGTGCAATTTGCTCAGTTTCTGTGTTTGTTTTTCAAATCATTGGGTCTGTGGGAAAAAAAATCCATGTCGGATTAAAAAAAAACCTTTTTTTGTTATGCTACAGTCTATTTGTTTGTTTTCAGTTTTCACTTGTTTTTTCTGGCTAATGTTCTATCTGTTGGCTTGTTGCAGATTTTTGGAGCAGTTAGATACCTCTTGGTGTATTCTAACTGTTTATTTCTTGTTATAATTTAGTGCTATTCATTTATCTGTTTGGTTGTTATAGAATCTTGGGGCAGTTAGATACCTGTTGGCGTATTCTAACAGTTTATAGTTTTTTTATTGAAGTTTTGTTAATGTTAAAGTATATATAATAATATATATTAGTTATTAAATTTTGGTTTTAAGAAGATTAAATAAGCGTTTGTAAGATTTGCTGGTAATCTCTGCTTTAGAGTAATGGTACTATCACTACATTCGAACCATCCACATTTCTTTTTTATATATGCATTGTAGTGACCTGCATTGTTTGTGGCTCCTGCGTGGGAGATTATACCTATTGTTGTGAAGGTTTTCGTACCAAGTGATACTTGACCATCACCCTCATTCCGAGTAGGGCGGTAAAGGATACCGGGCACCGGTAAGGAGACCGGAGCCGGTAATCCCTTACCGCCCTACTACGAGGTTCCTTAGTGGGCCCTTCCTTAACGCCTGGTCTGACCAGGTGTTAAGGACGGGACTCGTTAAGGGACCTGGGCCCAAATAACGGGCTTGGCATACACCAGCCCGTTTTTGCGCCCTCCCCATTCCCATTGAGCCCTATGGGGGCTCAAATGGGAATGGGGAATGGTTTGGTGAATGGGGACCTACCAGTCTCGCCAACGTCTGACTAGACCGGTAAGTCCCCATTGCACCAAACCAGACACAGTACCGTTATTGGTGGCAGTCATGGCACAAATAGCACCATGACTACCACCAACCTCGGAATGAGGGCCCCTGTGTGAATCCAGTCAGCTTGTAGTTGTATTTGGTACCATCTGCATTGTAACGTAGAAGCATTACTATTACGTATTTACTATGTGTTTGTATTAGTAAAGTGGAGGGATTATCTGAATTGCAGGTAGTACATAATCTACCATGGTTTGCTGAAATGGAACGGATTCACAATTAGGTATGGATTCATTCACAAAGCGCTCATTAGGGATTTGTTCCTGTGCCACATTGTTGCAGAGAGTGCATGTATGTTTCCACATGTATGAAATCTATAAGATTTCATTTATAGGTATGTTTTTCTTTTCCAGTACTTGTAGTAAGTACATTAGAAATTCTTGTGGATCTTCTTGTGAGTTTATAGTGTATTTCACCATTCCAGCACAGTAGTCCAATTCTTGTCTTTTTCCATGAACACTATACGTATTGTCAGGATTGTTTGTTGCGTTTCTATGAAGGACTAACATTTGCAAACACAATTGGTCTGTACTGAGTAAGTAAATGTTGTCAACAATTGGTGGCAATTGAAATAGAATATTCATTGCTACATTTGCATAGCAACTTACACAAGTTTATATTTGAAAATTTGAATGGACCAGATAGTTTGTGTCCAAATCATTTATTCGGAGTGTGTGTTTCTTCTTTGAAGAAGTATCTGAGTTACTTTGAGTAATAGGTTCTTCTTTGGTTGTGGTAATTGATGAAGTATTAACTTTTTTTACTCTCTATGGAGGATTTGCAGTGAGATCCTGTTGCATTTCTGTTTGAATTATTTTTCTTTTACAATGTTTTCCTTTTTGTGGAACAGGATATGTTTTTAGATGGGGGGTGTATAGTGAACGTAGTCTATTGTATTCTAAAATACAAGGAATATCAACGTTTACTTTACTTGCATCAAAATTGATTAGAAATAGACCGTCAAGGGTACGTAAGCGTGATAGTGCTACATAGCTCATGCCTTCTTTAAAGACTGTGTTACCAATATCTATCAATGCTTTGTCTAGGGTAAGATCTTGTGATTTGTGAATGGTGACTGCGTATGCTAGAGTTACAGAAAATTGTTCTCTGCGTACATACATGTCTTTGAAGAGAAGGAATCGAGCTGTTGAGCGCCCTATCCTTTTTACTTCTGAAAGTTTGTCAAAGAGAATATTGAAAAACTGAATGTTGTCACGTGGGTATGTTTGAAAGCCAACAACTGTACCCAGTGCTCCATTAACTAGTCCTTGCTCCACGTCAAGGTTACGTTTAAGCATTACTCTACAGTTTAAGGATAATTTTAATATTTTCTCCAAACCAGCTGTGTTGGAGATAGAATTTTCTAAGGTATTTAGGCGCCGATTCATGGAACAAATGTGCGCCAAGAATCTTGGCGCAAGCTGGCGCAAGCATGAAAAAGCAAGCGCACACGCACGCATGCGATTCATGGATGGGCCTGCATGTGTTTTCCCCTGGATGTGCGCCAAATCCGTGCGTGGCACACACGGGGGCACACGTCATTGCAACATCCCAAACACCGTGCCTGACGCGGACAGGGAAAGTGCACAACGTCGGCGCACACACCAAAAAGGGAGCGGGACACGGGGTGTAACACACGGAATGGGGAACAACGCATGAAAAAAAAGGCATAACTGGGAAAGTAATGCAGAGAAATACACGGAACACCCACACGCACGCGAACAACACGTATTCATGGAATCGAATACGGGAAACCCGCTCACGCTAAAAGACGCGCACAGGCATCAACACGTCCGCCACACAAAGGCAGGAGGAAGCGTCCTCGCGCACAGTATAAAAGTGTACGCAAACAACAAACAAGTATATACAGCTACGATGAATGCCCCATTTGTCGCAGCACTGATCGTAGGACACCGCAGGAGGAGGAGAAAAGCCAGGGCCCAAATTTTTTCCCCCGAGACTACCCTTTTTGGGATGCCTGATGACCAGGTCTATGGCAGGTATAGGTTTCCACCTCGTATCATCCTAGACCTGGTCAGGGAGTGGGAAGGTGACCTTACATCCCCCACCCCGTGCTCCCAAGCATTGAACCCCTTGGAGAAGGTGCTCAATGTCCTGCATTTTTTGGCCACTGGGTCATTTCAGCAGACAAATGCCATAGTGGGGGGGGTCTCACAGGCCACGCAGTCACGCTGCCTACCCCAGGTGTTGGCAATCATGACAGCGCGGCCCTCAGTCCGCAGGCACATGTACATGCCCAGAACACCTGCAGAAAGGCAGGCCATGGTCCAGGACTTTTACAGGGTGGCACACTTCCCAAAGTCCTTGGTGCCATAGATTGCACCCATGTGGCCCTATGTCCACCTAGGGCCACTGAGCACATCTATCGAAACCGCAAGCACTGGCATTCCATCTATGTGCCAGTCGTATGCGATGCAAAGGGAATCATCACCTCTGTCTATGCAAAGTACCCTGGCTCCACCCATGACAGTTTCATATACAGAATGTCCGCCCTAAACCGGGCCCTGGAAGCTGGGCAGCATGGTGACACATGGCTCCTAGGTGAGTACAAATGCTTGTGCACATGCATGCATGTCACACACAGACAAATAAACAAACTCTAATAATCACAACCATTATCACCTCCCCAGGGGACAGTGCCTACCCTCTGAGCAACCACATGATGATGCCAATCCGGAACCCCACCACACCACCCCAGGTAAGATACAATGCTGTCCATATTGCAACCAGGGGCATAGTGGAGCGCACATTCGGAGAGCTCAAGTCACGCTTCCGCTCCCTTGACCGCTCTGGCGGTCAGCTACTATATGCACCCCCAGTAGTGTGTAGGATCATTGTGGCAGCATGTGTCCTGCACAATTTTGCAACACGGCAGGGTGTACCGGTGGACATGGTGGGGCCCCCACATCCCCAACCACAGGCACAGGCGCAGCCCATGGGAGGGGATAGGTCGCGTGGCGAGGCAGCCCGGACCCAGCTTGTGGCCACATTTTTCACCTAAATTACCACCCCTGCGGAGTGCACACAGGCCTGGCAAATACCAGGTGGCAATCGATGATGACAAAGAGACAGTCAACTGTCACAACCTTACCACCCTGAGATAGTTGCCATGAAAGTGCTACATTGTGTGCATCCCTAGCTACTTAAACCTAACTAATCCTGTGTGACCAAAAGGAACACATGCAAGGTGTGTATCACACCCCCCCCGCAAAACAGGCCATGACAATCCCTGGTATGTCACCCAAACCCTCTCAACCCACATCACCCTTGTCTGCCACACCATGACATGGCATGCAATAGCAAAAGCCCAACACATGACCAATAAGATACGAAGTGACATGTGATAAATGGAAGTGGCTCGAGACAATGACGCTTGACATGGAATCAGATGAAATGACTGACCAACAACCTCCCACACATACCAAGTCATACACAAATGCTTTCCACGAGTTGTAGCATGAACATAACACTGAATGCCTGTTCACATGCACATTGGGCAAGGCAAAATCCCTACTCCAGAACCTGTGTGCTGTGTGTGTCTCCTGCAACACACTGCTCAGCACACAGCACAGTGAGTAGCCATTGTATTGCAGATACACCTTGAGCATCACATGAAAAGGAATAATTAAATAAATAACCAATTGATGCATGTACAGGATCCGCAAATGGGTCATAGGTCATGCGCTGCAGGGACACAGCGGGCCCCAGAAGGCAATCCGTGTGCACCTGTGGCCATGGAAAGGTGGTTATACATGTGGTGGATCATTGTGCAACTGTGTGTGTCAGTAGGGACATGCACTCAATACATGCATATGAAATCAAGTGACGCTCAGTGTCCTGTACACATCACATGTGAACATTGCCCATGTGTACACCCCAGCATGTCAAACCACACCAATCCCCTGACACCTGAAAAGTAAAGACAACACAGGAACAGGCATTGACCAGCAGAACACATCATGTACATAGTACCCCACAATTACAATGTCACAGTCTCCAAACACTGTAGCCCAAGCCAACTGTCCAACAACAAAAGGCCCTCCCTCATTTACACATCACCATGACCTACTGAACAACTGTGTCTGGGGTATTTAGCCTTCTTCCTTCAAGTCTACCTGGCTAGAGGATCAACCGACCCCTTGGTCTCCATGTTCCACCCTGCGTGTAATTAGGGTCCAGCCCCCTCAGAGGCCACCTTGACTGGTAAAAATACCAAATCGCAGAGAACTCCAAGGAGCCAAATCCACAAACCAGGGAAAAAACCTGTAGGCACCAAAAAACCCTGGAAGAGTCTCCAGTAGATGACTTGAAGTAGCAGAAAATGTCCAAGCACATGTCCAAGCACAATGATAGAACAACCAAGGTAGCACAGTTCAACAATGCTCCAACAGGATGGGTATCATGTTCGGCACATAATATACAATGATGATGCAACAACTGATGTGTAGTGTCACAGCTCCGGTGTCCAGGCGCAGGAGTGGCACGAACCAACCACCCCCTCTGTGGTCTGGATGCATGCAAGGTCAAACTTACACAGGCCTCTGAGACCCCGGCGGGGAAGGAGGGTCAGGGATATGTTGTTCGGAGAGGCATTGGTATTCAGGATAACCGGAAAGAGGGGCAAGAGAGGGCAGTAGGATTGTCAAGGGAAAGTAGGTAAAATACAAAAATCAACTATTGACAATAACAAATACTCAATCAGACAAAACATGTTCATCATGCACATTGTACCAAATGAGTCAAATGCAAGCCAAAGAGAGACTTATCTCTGGGTTAAGTGCTGGATTCCTGCCTGCGCACTCTCAGGTCCGGTAACAGTAGCAGTTCAATGCTGCAAAGAGAGTGTGCATTACTAATCTGTGTGTGTTTACAACACACACACACACAACACCATTCACGCCCCAAAGTATTTGACTCCTCCACAAACAAACACTCTTGTCTGCTTCTTTGTACCCATATGTTAGCTTGCCACCATGATGGTTCATACACTGTCAATGCAGTAAGTCAGGCACACGTGGGCGCGTGGGAAATGGAAGACCAATGCATCAAGAATCACACATCATGCAATGGTCCCTGGGTGAGCAGCTAGACGCGTATAGGGAGGTGCGACTTCAGTACAAGTTGTTTTCTGGCATCCGCAGATTTCAATAGGTAGTGCACGTGTCAATTTGCACATGCCAATGATATGCACTGCACACAAGTCTGTGCCTCTCTGGGTGTCCCTGTGCACTGTATAAGTATCTGGCTAGGAACGCCACTGCGCTAATAATTCTATGGAGCAGGGGGAACCAGAGGATATGTGCAACCGCCCCTGTGTGTGCCCCTGACAACTTGGAAAGCAACTTGCCATTTGTCCCCCAAGGCATCTTCGCTCTACTGTGTGCTTCAACAACAATATCTGTCTAAGCTCCCCATCTTTGGCGCTACTTAGCATGCATGTGCAAGTTGCCTGGTGGAAGGTTGGCTGTGGTGTGGCCCCCTTGTGCTGCTCACCTTGCTTGGATCTCCTGGGAACACGTCTGCCTCTGTTGGACGTCTGAGCACAAGTCCTGTGCCACTGCTTGCGCACACATGCGCATGTCTGACCCACCAAACGTGGCCAGCTGTCTGTAGTACTATGCCCCATGTCTGCTTGCAAAGGTGGTCTGGAGGCTCATTCTCCTGCAGAAAGGGCACAAAACATATAATTAATGCAGGAAAGTTCCCATGTGGGTGTCTCTTCATGCTGGTTGTGACTGGTCCATGTCAGAGACCTACATCAGAACTCCTCTCACCATCAATTTGACTTTGACAGGCAAAGGGTGCCGGACACTGTCTACAGCATGAAGTGCATCAAGCACATGTACAGCAAAGAAAAGAAACATACATCACAATGTATATCAATTAATGGACACATCAATCATGAACCCATCCAAATCTAATACAGACATGCCATGGATAAAACCCCCACAATCCCCACTAGGGGTGTTAACACAAGTAGTACAGCAGCAGACAGGCCACAGATATGACAGTCCAAAGCCCTTGTGTAAATGACTCTAACACTGAACCATCCTTGCGAGCCCATGGATAAGGGAAGCAGGAGTGGCCTATGTGAGTCAGGACCCCAATCTGCAAACACATACACGAGACAAGCTTGAAGGGCCCAGCTGGAACAGACAGAGGATGCTTTCAAAAGCCACAAAGAACCACACCGTCACATGAATGCACAATAGACAAGCAATTTTAAACTATATTAAATCATTAAACAAACTATAAAAAACCTACATTACCTAATTAAACTAACTATCATGATGGGGAGGTACAGGGTGCACCTCAACACCCACATGCGATGATGTTGAGAAAAAAAAAACCTCCATGGGCTCAACGCCTGCACAGCCCGACCTGTGTGGGAGATATCTTGTCATCCGGGTCAACCTCTTCCTAAAAAGGTAGACGTGCACAGGAGCCTGACCACACCTAGGCGCAGCTTGCCCCTCGTTGGCAGCAGATCTGCCAGACGGTGAGCCTGGTTCTGTGCGGCGATGACACGTAGGTCAGCATGCAGAACCCCCTGTGATACGCGTGCTTTCTCTTGCAAGGTAACACGTGTAACACGGAGTTCTTCCTGCGTGGCCTGGTTGGACAACTGATGCACCTCCCGGCAAGCACATAGCTCAGCCGAGATGGTATGCTCAAGCTGCGCAAACCTCTCCTCTGACAGCTCCCTCTGGGACATCAAGAGCACACCCAGAGTGGATCTGAGGGATTCATGCTCAACCCTCAGGGCCTCCATGTGTGCCTCTGTGTGAGCAGCAATTGCTTGACTCAAAGACACCATTTCAGCCCGGCGTTTCCTGTCTGAGGCCGCCATGCCCAGCCTGAGCGAGCGGGCCGTGGACTGTGCCACCCGCTGCTGAAGTTCCACCTGCCTAGCAGGTGGTAGCACGGATTGGGCCACATGTTCCATGCTCTCAGAGATGTTATCAATTGCTGCCCCCTGGTGTTCTGAATTGGCAACCATGGCTTGCTCCCACTCAGTGTACCCCAGTGGCGCGCGGCCACCGCATTGCTGGGCTTGACACCTGTGGGGCAAAAAGCGCCAACGTCCTTGTTGGGTTGGCACCGCCCGCGGCTGCAGGACTACATTCCCCTGTTGACGTAATGCCCCAGGCACCCGGAAGTGGCACGCAAGTGGGCTGTTGGGCTGAAACGCTGCCTGAGACGTTGTGGACTAGTGGACCCATGAAATCGAGTGAGTCGGCAAGAGGAAGTGCTGTATCCCCCTGCTCCGTAACACGCTGCTTCTGCAATAGACATGGTTGTCATTTGTGCCCAGTGCTGTGGGACTTGGGGACCTGGGGATATCGTGAGCTGTACTTAGCACCTGGGATCTGGGAAACTGGGACCTGGTATTGGGGCTGGGACCTGGGACCTGGGGACTGGAATCTGGGAACCGGGAACTGGGAACCTGCTCCATGTTATGTGGGTCTGTGTAATGTATCACTGACCCGCTGTGTCTCCATTATTTACAGAGTCCGTTTTCTGTGTCTACGGCCGTGATCCTGCGATCCCGCCTCCCTCCTGCATTTATTCCCCATTGCTAGCGCACCCGCGCGCTCACCCGGAAGTGGCACGCAAATGGGCTGTTGGGCTGTTTGGGTGTGCGGGGGAGTAGGGGAGCGGGCTAGAATCTTAGAATCTTAGAATTCTAGAATAATTTTTATATTTCATGTGATTAGAAGTCCTATATACAGAATCTGTACACTTAATTATTGCAGTGTATTTGTGTGCGTGCCCTGTTCTACGTGTGCTTCGCACTTGCATTTGCATTTGTATCTTATTGACTAAGACCGTTGTGTACTAGACAGTCAGCTATCCGGCAGCCAGCAGCTTGGTAATAGTTGGCAGTCGGAAGTTAGCTGACACAAACTGGTTGAGTATTAGTTGTTAATTGTTTCTGGTCACAGAATGGATACTCTATGGAATTGTCTCACTATTTTAAAGTATTAATGTTTTAATGTTTTAAAATGTTTTAGACATTTTAGCTATTGTGGAGTCCTTAAAGTCCGCCATAATATTGGTATTGGCTGTCTATTATTCCGTATTTATTGTAAAGGCTGGCATAGGTTGCCATTGACTGTAGTACTAGTTTCAGTTGGTTAGCAGTTGTAAACAGTTAATGCCCTAATTCTCCATTAGTGCACCTGTTTTAGTTATCCAATGGCAACTGTGTTACACAGCTGTATCGGGTGTATATCCCCACTCCATCTTACTAAACATCAGTAATTAGGTTTGAGATTGAGTTTGGCTATGATGGATGAGTATCAGCGAGAGATTGCGGTTCATAAAAATCTCAGAAACCCCAGGATCTGCATACCAAAAATTATAACTCATCCTAAGAAACAGTTACCTATATCCAAAAAAATAACAGAATATTATAGTAAAAAGAACTGTACAGCCATGAATGTGACAGCAATCGAATCTGCAAAAGATACCCTTATCATGGAATTGACATCCGACCTGGGGTGCGTTAGCACACAACTATTAAGCGATATGTTATATAATGCAGATGTTATTTGGGTGTAGTGAACTCAATGACAATGTGCCCGACAATTCTAGCATTCACCGTAATTTAACTGCAAAAACTGCTATGCCAGCACGTGATGTAACAAATATAATCGATTACATACATGGACATACTTCAACCGCAGCATTAATCCATGATATTCCAGTAACAGAAGTCAATTCTTGTATTGATTTGGCTACCTCTGTCATTGATGATCCTGAGGTAGAATATATGGGCCTTGACCCTGATCAATCTCTAATGGAAGTAGTATCGACACCAATGTACTTCACACCATCGACTAAACCATCCAGTACATTGGCCAATGTGAATCATTCTTCCTCGCTGGATACACAGCTAACTCCAATGAAGGTTGAATGTCCGGAGCATGCTCCGTTCCTCCCCACATATCCTATTGATACTAACGCAGAATCTATTTTTCACTTCCCCTTGACTAAGCCTATTGAGTACCCTTATCTCATACAATCAAAAAGCCTAAATAACACCAGCATGAACTCTGATGACATGTTTTATGCGATGGAAAACTTATTGACATTACTCATTTCCAAATGTGATAATTTGGAAAAGAAAATTAATATCCAATCACTCATAATTCATAAAAATATGCATGGGTGTTGCCATACTACTCAGAACCGTGCGGTCAGTGATCCTCAGAAAAAAGTATGCCCACCCCAGCACCAAGGGGGAAAAAAACAAAAGTAAAAGGCGCAAAGTTATCTGCCTCCTCCAGTCCATCATGCCTTTATGTATCGTTCTTGTCAATTACGCAAACGCATGCATCATCACAAAGATAAGCATGTTACAGCTAATTGTAGCAGTGGAGAAAGCATAGGGCTTGCTACTGTCCCTCAGTCTGCTAATATTGAATCAATTGATTTGCCACTAGATGAGTCACTAGTGGTTGTTGAACATACCATCAAACCTGTAATAGTGTGCTCTGAAAAATCGACAGTTACTAATAATATTAATAAACCTAAAAAAACACAAAAGAAAAAACCCACCATGAAGTCAGGGAAACAAGTTGTTTGTACTCCCAAAGACTCAATCAATCAACCGACTCTCCCAACTGTGTGGGCATTGCCCAAGAACATGCCAGCTGAATCTATTGTGCTAAGCACAGGAGCCCGCTCTGAAGAACTAACTAAGATGGTGCCTGCACTTCAACTGGTGCAATTATTCAGGAACCGACTCCTATTCCCCTGAATCGTTCAGCAGTACTGTGTATATTTAGATCGATTGTCCCACTAAGATTAATTATATCTAATGATATACGTATCGTCGACCAAGTTGAGGCTAGGAACCAGTTTATAACAAACATTTGGTTCGAAACAGAAGCTTCTCTGAATTATGTCATGAGCTTTGAAGGAGATTTCTTGCGCTTGGGTTATAATATCTACCGTGCTGAGATTCCCCTAACTAAAATTGCTACTGTAGCTCCAGTAAAATCTAAAAATAATAATAAGAACCAAAAAGGTGCCCCCGATACCGGATATTGCTAACATACCCACCTATTTAAATACATCAGAGGTAATAACCGCAGTGGCCAATAATGGACCGAGTGGCCCTCCATCTGCTCCATCTGTACCATCCACAGATCCCTCGCTCTCTCAAGGCTTGGATGGTTATTGGCAGTGGCTCCCAGTAGTGTTCGAGCCACATTTTTGTGCAAATCTACAGTGATGCTCTAAGGTGGATATGCTCTACTCCTGGAATACCAGGGGGCATACCCACCTTTTTGAAAACAATGGTTTAGTGAGCATCATGGACATATTTGGTGTGGTCGCATTGCAAGAAACCTGGCTGTTGGCTGATGTACAATTAGATGGTCGAGGTACTGTCCATCAGAAGGCCATTAAAGGTCTATTGGGTCGTCCGAAGGGAGGGCTCCTAGTATCTGTCCTCCCCCCATGGTGGATTGTAAAACTTGAATACTCTTCTGATAACATCTTAGCTACGAGGATATCCTTATCTACAATGGATATTGTACTGATAAATGTGTATGATCCCCCTAACATGGTACTGTCAATGGTGAACATTGGGATTGTTAATACAATACTATCACAATATAACCATGTATTACCAGTATGGATTGTAGGTGACTTCAATGGTATCATTGGCAATCTTCCAGTAGGGAATGTAGGAAATTGTAATTTCTTTTCCGTTAGCAGATTCTGCACAGAAAGCTACTCGCCAAGGGACTAAATGGCATACTATGTTAGCCTCACACGGAATTGTGAAAGTGAATGGTATCACGCCAAGCGATCGCGATATGGCATTTACCAGAGTTGAGGGTCGCTCTGCATCCACCATTGACTATGCCCTCTCTAATAATTGTGGACTTGCACATATTACAGATATGGGGGTAGTAGTTCGAGGTGAGAGCGATCATCTCCCCATGTGTTGGCACTTAAAGATGCCCAATTGAAAGGAGCTGGAAAATGACCATGACGAAAATGGACAAATATCAATTAATGATGGTGGAAATCGTGTCCTCTGGCACCCACGAAACATAGAGAAAGCCAATAATGTCGCAATAACCCTTTTACCTGGTTTCATTCAGACATCATATGGTGGTGATAACAACCATGGAGATTTGTTTTCCGAATTCTCTGCGCTCATATCGACTATCTCAGCAGAAGTAGCCGAGAAGCGTAGATATATTGGCATGAGTGTGCAATCCAATATGCCGTATAAGCGACGCATCGGTTTTGATGCCGCAATTAGCACAGCAAAAACAAAAATGAGAACTGAGATCAAGACTGTGTTAATGGAGAATGTTATTCATCCTCATCCGGAGGGCGTATCCTTGCAAATTAAAATTATCAAAAGGAAATATAGAAAATGGCTAATGGCTATCCGCACACAGGTCGGCATTTGGTGCCCACTTGTGGCACCAGATTGCCATAAAAGCTAAATCTGGTGACTCAGTCGGTATATGGCAACTGCTCCGACAGTCTAAACAGCGCCCACTCACCATTAACTGTATTACCGAAGCGCAATGGCAATGTCATATTAGCAACACTTTAGGTCGGGTCATCTCTTTAGAGACCGTAATATCCATTCCTATTGTACCGTGGGTGTGTCGTGCCGATGACTGGATATATTAGTGATTATATCTAAGTTGAAGAACTCAAGAGCTGCTGGCCCTGATGGGATCTGTAACATACTAATAAAACAACAACCTGACCTATGGGCCGCTGCTCTTTACAAATTATTTACCCATATAGGTACATTAGGTGTAATACCTCCGTCGTGGCAATCTAGTAACATATTAACTGTCCATAAAAAAGGAGCATGGGACTGTCCAGGTAATTTTAGGATGCTTGCAATGTTAGATACTTCATCGAAAATATTTGCAAAAGTCCTTCTACTAGAATTAAATCTGTGGATTAACGAGAAAAAAATATTACCCCTGAATCAAATCGGTTTCCGTGCAAATTCGAGTACAATGCATGGTCTCTTGCTCTTATCTACTGCAATTGAACACTCATGGACTAGGCGTAACCTTAATGTGTATTGCGCATATATCGACTTCTCTGCAGCATTTGATACCGTGCAGAGAGGTAGATTTTGGAAAAAACTGTCTGACTGAGGCATACCGTTGGGCCTATTAAGGATGTTGATGCTATTGCACTCAGACACCACTGTACGCATTCGTTTGAATGCTGCAGGTAGACTGTCAGTGCCTATGCCGACATCCAGTGGTGTCAAACAAGGATGTATGGTTGCGGCAATACTATTCAATCTGTATTTGGCAGATATGGATAATGTATTCAATATTGCAGCGGCAAATCCCGTAAAGATCTCGGAGGTGATTATCGGATGGCTGGCATACGGCGATGACCTTATTTTGCTTGATTATACACCTGCGGGTCTCCAGCTAATGTTAGAGGCACTTAGCAGTTACTGCACTCTCAATGGTTTGCTGATTAATATCGACAAGAGTAAGGTAATGGTCTTCACTAAGAAACTCTACCCCAAAAAATACGTGTGGTCAATGAACGGTAAGCCATTAGAACAAGTTAACACTTATAAAGATTTAGGCATCATTGTTGATGATCGCCTATCATGGCACGCTCATTGGTCAGCACTACAGGTCCGCTGTTTGGTTGCTACTAACGCTCTGAGTATCTTCATCGGAAGAAATAGCGATTACTCGGTATTTGCGATATTGACCATCTATATTGCTAAGACTAGAGCAATATTATTGTACGCCATTATAATATGGGGGCACAACTTCATTAAATTGGCTGTGCGATTTGAAGCCTTGTTACTTCGGAAACTGTTTTGTCTTCCACAATGTGTAAGTGTTGAATATATGTACCTAGAAATCAATCTGACAGGTCTATCACATGTATTCATTAACCATTGTGTACTAAACTACGAAAAGTTGTTACGCATCAAGACTGAAACTATCACTTGTCGATATGTGACAGCATACATGAAACTCGTGAACATCAATGCTGTCACGGCTCGCTCCCTTCGCTCCCGTTCCTGCCACTTGGGGGGATGTTTTGGGGTTTATTCCCTACTGGACATTTCCTCCGAACCTTATGCTACAGTGTTCTGATGAATTGGGAGCGCTAAAACCTTATTTTCCAAGTTACTTCCCTTCCGGATCCATTCCAGGTTTTTGGCAGCCAGCATGCTACTTTAATCAAATGACTATGCTTCCCAGAATGCCTGGCTCACTGCTTCACCTCCTCCCTTGCAGGACAAGGCTGGGTGGAGGATAGGCAACACCTGTGGCTGCAGGTGCAGCAGGCGGCACACCTGAGGGGTGTGCTCGTTAAGCAGCTTTAAAAGCCTCAGTTTGCTTCAGTCCAGCCCTGGTCATTGTTGCAGTGTTCCTGTTGTGACTGGTCCCTTGTTCCTTGTTCCTAGCTTTTGTGCCTAGTTCCTAGTTCCTGTTTCTTGTTCCTCTGCCCTGGATTTCGGATTTTTGTGCTTAATTGATTTCTGCTTTCTGGATTTCCCTTTCTGTCTTCCTCTGTCTGCAGGCAGCCTTTCTCTGTGCTTTACCCTTTGATGCTGCCCAATTTGCCTGTGTTCTCTGTTTCTTTGTTGCTGTCCTTTGCTACTGAAAAACTTGATGCTTTAGTCTTTCCCTTTATAGATTTAGCTTTCTGCCTTAAGGTTTCCTTTTGTGATATCATTTTCCCTGCTCCTGATCCTTACTTTCTATTGGGATCCATTCCATGTTTTCCATCGCACTTCTGCATTTATTTCCCATTGATTATTAGGTGTGGGTGTTATTGTAACTAGTCCCAGTGTGAATGCCCTTTTGTTTTCCTCACTATTTTATAATCACTATTCCTACTTGCCCCTTGACTAGGGTCTTATGTATTTAGTTTCCTCCACCCATTGCTGTTATAGCCTTCAGGGTCCCTGTTTGATCAACTGGGTTCGTGAGTTTACTGACATTCAAGTGGTCTTTCCGGTCCTCGTGAGTAATGTTTCTAAGTTCCTTACTCAGTATCATCCAGAGTGTCAGCTCACAGATCCTGTCCTTGCTTGCCCTCTACGTGGGCTTAGCGCTGTCAGTATCTGTAATAGCATAGTGGGTAAGGAGTTTGCCGACTTTCTTTTCAGTCATAAGGAGGTTCTAAGTGCTTACCCCACATCCCTTTTCATATATTGGTATTATTGTTTCACTCTATTTGTACTCCTGGGTTTTAGTATACACAAGTCTTGGGTATTGTATGCACATATTTAGATTCAAAGTTGTACACTGTGCGATTCCGTGCACATTGCCTTCTTCCTTTCTTAACAGAATGACCAGCCGTTATTCCCGTTTGAATATGGCCAGTTTAAGAAAGAAAGGCAGCAAGGCCACTAACAAGTTTGTACAGAAAGCTTCCCTTAAGTTTACCTGTGACAATCAAATCATTGATCCTGACTTAAATGAACTCCTTGTTACAAATGGGTATTTACGTGCAAAGTATTTTACCCACAGGATGGCCCATCGTACATTGCCTGATCCTAGTTCTGTCTTTAATTTTGATCCAGATTCTATGTCCGCAAAAGCTTAGCAGCGGAAAACAACACACTGTTAGATTTACTACACACAAGTACGTCTGTTGTTGAACCCCATGATTCCGGTTGTGCTTTACCTCAGATTGAACAGTTTCATGATTCAAACATAAATAATGGAGGGGTTCATTGCATATCTTCTGTTTTCAGCCCTCAGTCTACTGCTTACTCCTCTGCACAAGTACTTACTGTAGTCCCTAATGTCAAGAGGTCTGATGTCAGTAGTCTGCTTAAGGGTAACACAGACCAAGTCGGTAAGAGAGAGTACAGATCACAAAACCTGCAAGCAGTAAATGACAATGTACAATCAGTGCACATCCGGATGGCTAGGGCAGGATCCAGCCCTGATGCTACCATGCCTTCCCCTGTGCCTACTGATAGGGATGTACAGTTAAGGCTGGGCATGCTAAAAGCTGAACTTGAGGAGTTAAAACAAGAATACATTACTTTACTAGAGGAGAATAAAACCTTACAGTCTTTTCTGAATACACCTCAAACTTTATCCGTTGATGAAGTGAATACTGTTCAATCCCTGAGTGCAGAGGTTTTTGTAGGTCATGATACTTGTCAATATGAAAAATCTATTGGGAGTGAAAGTCATCTTTCTAGCACAGCACTTATTCAGGGCACAGGTTCTGACAATTGTTCTACCGTTTGTCAGGAATTGCCGTTAGCTGAAGATTTACAAGCCACTCCTTTACCTAAGATTTCCTGTGTAGCAGTCTGTCATAATTCTGAGCCTGAACACATACATGCTTCTGATTCCCAAACACAATCCACAATGGTGGCATACACAGAATCAGTCACTACTGTAGGCTTAGGTTCTGCCCTTGATCTAGCTGTTGAGACTGAAGTAGACATTCAAGCTGATGTGGAAAACGATGCTACCTCTGTGTTCGCTCCTTCTTCTGCCAATTTTTGTCACAATGAACAGTCAAAGACAGTACAAAATTCATGTTTTGATGGACTCATTCCACAGTATACTGAACCAAAGACCCGGCAGGCAATTCCTGAACTGTTGATTGTTGATATGCCACTTTCAGAAGCTAAGACAGAGGAATGGACATTTGACGAAATCCTGATTAACAGAGACTTTACTATGGTGATTCCTCTGGTTGATTTTGACTTCTACAAAGGAAGAGGCTCTGTGTCATCCACTAAGGAGAGGGACGGCATGGGTACAGCTCAGTCTTTGGTTACTGGTTCCAAGGAGTCAACCGCCCTAAAGGTGCTTTCCATTCCTGAGCCACAAATGTGCCTGTCGACTTCTGGGACTTCAGTCTGTCCTCCTACAACTATTGACTCTTTGATTATCCAGTCCACGGCTCTGCAGTCATCGTTGTCAAACGTGTCTTCAATCAATGAACAATTGCTATGTCTGCCAGTCACTCAAGAGCCTTCACCATGTACGTGGTCAGAGCCAAAGACCTTGACAAGTTTGTCTTCAGCTAACGAAACGGCTCCAGCTTGCATGTCCTCAGCCTCTGAATTTCCTCTGGCATGCCTGTTTTCGGCTACAGTGACTCATCCAGCGGATTATCCTTCAGCCATGGAGCCTCCGGTAGCACATCCTGAGTGCCTGTCTCCGGTCCTAGAGCCTACTGCTAATTTGGCTTCAGTTCATGAAAGACCTGTTTCCTGCTCAGCCTCGCTGCCAATATCGGAGGTGTACCTGTCTACTCTGTCTGATCATGTTGCAGATTCATCTACTTCAGAGTTACCTCCTGAATCCCAACCATTTATTACGGATGAACGTCCAACCTGCCCTTCTTATGCTTCAGGAGGATCACCAGAAGGTCAGCCTTTTACACAAATTGATTCTCCCAACTACTTGACTGTAGAATCAGCACCTCCCGCATATGCAACATCTGAGTCTGAGACTTCTTCTAGAAACATCAAGCTGGATCTAGACTCGGGAGGGCCTTACATGCAAGGCCGTTGGATTTGCCTGGAGTGTTACGAGAGGGAGACGGATACCATCCGCCATGGCCCAGACACCGAACAAGTAGCCAACCAGGATAACGGCTGGACGGTTCACATTTGGGGGCCGGTTTGGATCAGCCGCTTGACAGCCTTTTTGTTGCCGGATCCCACATGAGCCTGAGGGAGGGGACGAGCATGGCCCCTCAACTGCTGCACCATACGGGTGCTAATAGCCAAAGGAAGGGTATGACTGCTGCAGTTCAAGATGTGCCTGCTATTGCTCCTGCTGCGAGTGTGCCTGATGTACCAAGTACTGCGTCTATCACTCCTATCGGTATGCCAAACGTCCCTGCGGTTGTATCCCACGTGCAACAAGGTGGCTACATGACTGACATCAGGAGTGCCAGCCTCGTACAACCCATTGGACTTCCAGGCCCCCAAGGCGTGGGACAGATGCAGTTGAACCTTGGTCACCCTCAACCACAGGCCTTTAACCAGATGAATGATGAGAGAAGATCCAAACCTCTACCTCGGTCGCCACCTTCTTTTTCTGAACATGAACATTTCCTGAAACCTGCTATTTTCTCACCTCCTGTGTGTCCGCTCTCAGCAGGGAGGCTACCAGAGCATCTACCATTGTCCAAAGCATGTTGCACCAGCCTGCCTCCCTCCTCAATGATGTATGAGTGTTCACTCCCAGAGACAGAGCTTCCTGGACCTTCCAACTCTGCTTCGGGTCCTGCAAGTCCTTCATGCCTTTCTTCGACCCATGAGTCTCTTCCTCACCGAAAACCTGCCTATGGCTCTTCTAGACTGCGGCCTGATTCTATTCATTCCAGTCCCTCTGCTTCTGCCCGTGGGTCATCGTTTCCGTCAGTGCCACCTCCGAAGACAAAGCGCTCCTGTCATGGAAGGAAGATGTTTTGTGCGGGTAACGGCCGCCTGGAGTCGGCCGTGGGAGGGGGTATAGTGTCACGGCCCGCTCCCTTCGCTCCCGTTCCTGCCACTTGGGGGCATGTTTTGGGGTTTATTCCCTACTGGACATTTCCTCCGAACCTTATGCTACAGTGTTCTGATGAATTGGGAGCGCTACAACCTTATTTTCCAAGTTACTTCCCTTCCGGATCCATTCCAGGTTTTTGGCAGCCAGCATGCTACTTTAATCAAATGACTATGCTTACCAGAATGCCTGGCTCACTGCTTCACCTCCTCCCTTGCAGGACAAGGCTGGGTGGAGGATAGGCAACACCTTTGGCTGCAGGTGCAGCAGGCGGCACACCTGAGGGGTGTGCTCGTTAAGCAGCTTTAAAAGCCTCAGTTTGCTTCAGTCCAGTGCTGGTCATTGTTGCAGTGTTCCTGTTGTGACTGGTCCTTTGTTCCTTGTTCCTAGCTTTTGTGCCTAGTTCCTAGTTCCTGTTTCTTGTTCCTCTGCCCTGGATTTCGGATTTTTGTGCTTAATTGATTTCTGCTTTCTGGATTTCCCTTTCTGTCTTCCTCTGTCTGCAGGCAGCCTTTCTCAGTGCTTTACCCTTTGATGCTGCCCAATTTGCCTGTGTTCTCTGTTTCTTTGTTGCTGTCCTTTGCTACTGAAAAACTTGATGCTTTAGTCTTTCCCTTTATAGATTTAGCTTTCTGCCTTAAGGTTTCCTTTTGTGATATCATTTTCCCTGCTCCTGATCCTTACTTTCTATTGGGATCCATTCCATGTTTTCCATCGCACTTCTGCATTTATTTCCCATTGATTATTAGGTGTGGGTGTTATTGTAACTAGTCCCAGTGTGAATGCCCTTTTGTTTTCCTCACTATTTTATAATCACTATTCCTACTTGCCCCTTGACTAGGGTCTTATGTATTTAGTTTCCTCCACCCATTGCTGTTATAGCCTTCAGGGTCCCTGTTTGATCAACTGGGTTCGTGAGTTTACTGACATTCAAGTGGTCTTTCCGGTCCTCGTGAGTACTGTTTCTAAGTTCCTTATTCAGTATCATCCAGAGTGTCAGCTCACAGATCCTGTCCTTGCTTGCCCTCTACGTGGGCTTAGCGCTGTCAGTATCTGTAATAGCATAGTGGGTAAGGAGTTTGCCGACTTTCCTTTCAGTCATAAGGAGGTTCTAAGTGCTTACCCCACATCCCTTTTCATATATTGGTATTATTGTTTCACTCTATTTGTACTCCTGGGTTTTAGTATACACAAGTCTTGGGTATTGTATGCACACATTTAGATTCAAAGTTGTACACTGTGTGATTCCGTGCACATTGCCTTCTTCCTTTCTTAACAAATGCTTTTGGAATAATGGGTGAGTTGAAACAACTTCACAATAAGTGGACCAGTTCAATTCCCTCATTTAATCAAATGAGCTTGTATTCTGTGAAATCCACCCTGAAAAATATATTGAAAGATGTAAGCTATGAACAACAGTTGTCTGACCTATCGAACCAAAACTTACAGCGGGATTTATTGTAATGAGCGCATATCCCGAGGTCAGATTCCAAACTACATCCATGCCTACCCCAATCCACAAACAGTACGGCAATACCTCCTATTGAAATTCAATATATCCGAGGCGCTGGAAGTAAAAGGCTCTCAACTGGGTATTTCCGTGACAAGCGATATTGCCGCTTATGTGGTAATAATGTCACAGAGACGTTACATCACTTGTTGATTGTGTGTGAAAGTTTACAAGCCCTTCGGTATCGACATATGAAATCATATAATAACACCTTTAAATCTGATGAAATTATGGTCACTATTTATGAGTGAAAACGATATAAATCTAATGTATTTTATGGTGCTATTTTATAAGAAAATTGTTTTAATCCTACAGTGTATTGTTTGCTTATGTGAGACAATTCTAAGTGATATCATATGTATTTAGTACTACCCAAATGCATTTTTGAATGGCTAATATAATAGTAACTGAGATGTTTTTAATTGTAATAATGCTAGATTAATTGTCTGTTTTTAAAATGTACATGCAAAAGCAATGATATATAAAACATTTGTTTTGTTATATGTATATCAATAAAACTATGAAACTAATGCCCCAGGCACATCAGCAACTGGTGTGGAGGGTGACTCTGCATCCCGATCCACCACCAGCGGAGGTCCCACCACTGTCTGGCCCCTCAGTGCAGGTGTCGCGGACAGAGGAGCATCCACATCAGAATCACCCACCCCTGACGAATGGACCCGATGCAGATCCAACTCGACATTGTCGTCAGAGTGATCATCCGGGCTTGACTCATTGCCAGCCACAGACAAGATGGTCTGTAACACATGTGGGTTCTTGTGGTCTACCACCCCACGACCTCCACTTGTGCCGGGTTGCTGGTGTGAAAGCAAACCTGTGCCTGGCATGACAACACCATCCTCTGGCTCCATTGCTTCATCATCTGGAAAGTGGAGACAAATCTACATTGGTACACATGTCAGGAGCACATAACACACACACACATAGACATCACACAGACAGCCAACACATGAAGGAGACATGTCACACCCAAATGTGAACCTAGAATGCATGCCAGGTCACTTTGACTTAGCATCAGGAAGTAGGCATGTAGAATGGTGTAACACGGTTCTGAAGTGGGTTGATGCAGTGCAGAACATGTGTACGTTATCCACTATCTACATGAACAAGTACATCATGATGTGTATCAATTAACTTGAAGGCAGTGCAAGGGCAAGTTCAGGCTTCACGTGCAATGTGCATGCAATGTGTTGCATGGCTACAAGCAACCCCCCCCCCCAAAGTGAAAAATGCAGGGATGCATTGCATGGCAGCGAAAGGGTGACCAGAGACCTGTGTATTGGCAGTCAGTGGTGGCTAGCAACAATTGCATCATCTGAGTCAACTGACAACACAGCAGATGATGATGGGACAGAAAGCAGGACACATGATGACCCCTCAGTAGTACAGCCATGTGTGCAGATGCCGCTACACCAGTTGAACAGAGTCAGTGGGCCTGAAACGGGGGCAAGCCTGTGCTCTGCACAGACTGTGACACCCTAAACATGTGTTCTGAGCCAGAGTGGGCATGGAATGGATGATCAAATACATAGTAATGTAGGTCATCCTGGACACGTACTACAATGATCATCCAGTCAAGGACACATAGGGGCATGCATGGAATACACATAGAGCATGAATGGGAATTCATGTCCCTGCGGAGCATCTGCCATCTTCACAGTCCAAGTGAGACACCCTGCATGAAGTGCAGAGGATGTACCCCACTGCATGTGTCTGGCAGGTTGGCTGGTGGAAGTTTGCATGTACACAGGAGTCTTGAACGGGCCATTGCAGTACGCCAACATGATGCACATCTGTGCAATGTTGAAATTAGGGTGCAGGGGTGGTGGAGGGGCAAGGGAGCATGCCTACGTGGAGTACCCGCATGCATGCAGAGGACACATGCATGTCAGTCATGCAATGACATAGTCCCAGTGCTGAGAGAAAACACACCCCAGGCTACATGCAGAAGGGCACTTGAGCTGGAACATGGACTGTAGGGGCAGCTGGGTGACTAGCATGTGAGTAGGGTGCAAGTGTGGTGGTGAGGACAGTCCCTGTCTGCTCTACATGTCCACTATCCTGCACAGCAGGCACAAATCATTGAAGCATTGCATGACTTGCACATGAGAACCATGTACACATGACAGGCAGTGGCAGTCAAGCACCACACATCACACAAGCAAAATACACATGTCCTCTACGAACAGGCGACAACACTCACTGGATGGGGCATCAAAGTCCTCAATCTCTCCCACTCCTTCGACCATTCCTGTTGGTATGAACTCCGCAATGAGTGACTCGTGCGGAGTGAGTTCTTCCTCCTCAGGTGGTGGCCCACTGCCAGTCACCAGAGTCATGTTGTAATTAGAGGCACCCTTCGCCTTAGTGTTGCGTTTGAGGTCATTCCAATGCTTTTTGCACTCTTGCGCTGTGCGCATCTCATGGCCAAATGCACTCACATGATCCGCAACTTGCTTCCAGTGGGTATCACGATGGGCAGCCGTAGTTTGACAATTCGGCCTCACTAGCATGTCACAGTTGTGTTGCTGCACGTAGTCCATGAGGAAGTCCAGTTCCTGCTTGCAGAAAGACTTCTTCCTCGATATGCCGGAGGCCGTAGCTGTGTCTGGGGTCCCAGCCTCTACTGCATGTGCAACCTTCCTCCTCTTAGACGCTGGTCTAGACCCTGACTGGCAAATGCCGCCCTGATCAGTATGGGCAGTGGCACTGGTGGAATGAGCCGAGGGAGTGGCAGGTGGAACATGGAGTGAAGCCCTGACTTGCGTCTGTGGCTGCTGGGTGCCCTGGAATTGACCCTGCGCAGCAACATCCGCTGTGCCAGGGTCATTGACCGGGACTGTCCTGGTTGGTAGACTCGCAACCGGGGTGGTGTCGGCTACATCTGCCCCTGCACTTGCCAACACCCAGCCGGTTGGGGCAGCAGATGACATTACTGCCCCAGGGACACATGCCTCGGTCAGGGCAACCCTGCGTGCACCTGCGGTGTCCCTCTTGACCTCCTGGAAATCTTCCATGGACTCTTCAAGTGCCAACACAGCCTGCGCTGGCAGACCCTGAGCCTGGGTGGTGTTGTCCACAGCTGCACCTGCAGCTACCACTACCCTTGGGCCTGTGGCAGTCGATGAAAAAGACTGCCGGGTCACATGGGCGCCAGTGCCAGATGCAAGAACTGCATCTCCCGGAGCCGCAGGGGGTGGTGGCATGACTGCAGCAACACGTGGCACAACATCGTGCCGAGCTGGCGCACCCCTGTCTCTTCCCCCTCTGCAGCCACGCTGGACACCCTGGAGTCCCCCTACTCCCTGGTCACCCGGCCCACATCCCTGACCACGGCCGCCATGGGGAGTACGCCCAGCTGAGGGGCCCCTCACCTTTTGTGGCCTCCCAGCCATGGCACAGATGGAGTAGTGCCGGCACAGATGGAGTAGTGCCAATGGGAGGTGTACACGCCAATTGTCCTGGGCAATTGGGGTGAAGGGGGTGGGATACAAGATGTTAACAGCACCCCTGTACCGGCAAGGCCGTATGAGACCCCGGTGATTAAGTGACGGGTCACACAATGCTCAGGCACCCCAAAACTGCTGTAAAACCGTGCACGCAACCCCCGTAGCCCACGTGCGTGGAATTAACCTCCTGCAGTACGCGGTGGCACCCAGGAACACAAAAAATGCGTATGCATGGGACACGCAGGGTACTTTGACCTCGAAAACGGTACGCAATACACAGGGGGGCCCGCAGTGGGAAAAATAGCGTGCACGACTCACCGTCTGACTAGCGTGATAATGAAAAACAAGCGTAGCCAATACCCCCGCCAAAAGAAGAGATACGTCCTTGATCCACTGTGAAGTAGTGATGGTGCGTAAAACAACACAAAGTAGCAACACACACATCGGTCTCCACGAAAGGCACATACAGCAAACTGCTGGCCCCGCTCACCTTTAACCCGCGCTGAGGGAAACGCCCACGCGCATCACGTCACTTACGCCCTTAGGCCCTTTCCTCGGATTACACGCATTGACACGGGGACGTGCAGTTTTTTCGCGTGCTGATTCACTATGCACCCGTCACGAGGGAAACGCCCGCGCGCGTAACGTCACAGACAAGCTTACGCGCTAAGGGCCTTTCTTCGAATTGCACAATGACGTGCAGTTTTTACACATGCCAAATCACTCTGTATCAAGCTGGCCATGCAACAACACATGGAAGACCACGCTCCTGCCCATAAGGCCATTTTCCTGCCCCCCAGTCCTCCGAGCAGCCTCCCACGAGCCATCTGCTGCTGCCTGCCTGCTGCCACCTTGCCCTGCCATTTGGTGCCAGCACATCTGCCATCTGCAGGGGTCCAATTGCAGTGACCACCCCTGCTGGAACAGAAGACTCCCGACTGGTGTTCCATTACTCCACAGCCCAGCCCCAGGACCCAGCTGCCCACCCACACCTGCCTCAGGGGTTGCCATGCCCGACACAACACCTTCCGGCACCAGTGTCAACCCCCAGCCAGAGAGGCAGAGGGCTGCCAGCTTCACTTCCAATGAAGTTGGCATCCTGGTGGAGCAAGTCCTGGGGCAGTATGATGCCCTCTTCAAACCATCGCGCTTAGACAAGGAAGGACAGAGAAGGATCTGGACGGACATAGTGGGTGCCATCAACGCGAAGGGGGTGGCACCCCGCGACATGAAACACGTCCAGAAGCACTGGGAGGACTACAGGTCCAGGACGCTTAAGAAGGCCCGGCCCCTCTTAGATGCAGAGGATGCTGTGGGGTGCTGGGACCAATTTACCAACCAGCAGATAAGGGTCCTGGAGCGCATTCGCCCAGTGCCTCGCCACCAGATCCTCCGGATGTAGGCCCTTCTGCAGTCGAGCGGTAAGTGGCCATGCATTGCTGTGTGAAACAGGGCATGTTTCAGTGTGCTGGTAGTCAGCTACTTGCCTGTATGTATGACATAGGCCATGTATGGATGTATGTGTGAAGGGACATCATGGTGCTACATGTGAGACCAGTCATGCGTGAACCACATGGATGGTGCATGTGTTACAATGCAACATGCGGAGCAACATGCGGAATGCACACATGAATGCATGCCTGTCTCTGTTGGTGGGCATGAATGGGGAGTGAGAGATGGGTGCTGCTGTCAAGGACATGTATGGTGTACATTTCTGTGTTTCTGAGTAGCGTGTGTGTGACTTATAAATGCCATGGATGCATGACACATGTCCGTGACAATATTCTGATTCACTGATGCAGCCTAGTCATCCTTTTCTCTGCTGTGTCTGGGGTAAATGAGGCCAGATGGATGAAACTACGGTGATGTGTGTGCATGTGATCAGTATGACCCATGATGCCTGTGAGATTCAAACCACCATCGTATGTTTCGATAGTTTGTTGGACAGGTATGCAAATGTTCTTCGCATGCGCCATGCCTGTTTCTGCATGTGTGTTGCCTGCACTGACCCATGTGTTGTGGAGGGACATGATGGAAGCGACGTTTGACAGTGCCACACATGTGCTATTGCTTCCTGTCTAGGAGACTATTGTACAGTACCCTGATGCTTGTGTTCTATGTCTCCCTCTACACAGCGGCGAGTGAAGAAGAGGGTGGAGACGGCGTTGTGGAGCAAAGCGGCGGAGATGCCTCCACTGGCCGGCGACGCAAGGCCCAGTCACCCTCCCAGGAATTACCATCATCCGGGAGCAAGGGGACTGGTGCCACGTCTGCCACTACGGCTGCAGCGGAAGGGGTGGGTGAGCCCCCACAGGGGCTTGTAATGGCGGAAGACGGTGTGGAGCCATCCAGGTTGGTGGTTCGCACAGAGGAGGAGGAAGCCGCTACTGAGCTGCACATGGGGCCTGGTGGGGGTGGTACCACTGGTGCAAGTGGTGCAGTCCGAGGGCAGGAGGCAGCACAGGTCACCCTGGAGGGGCCTGTGCATGTCACTGTCCCTGACACTGTGACTGCACCACCATGCACCAGCACGGATGCCCCATCCCAGACCCGTCCGCAGGTCGGGGGGAGGTCCACATCATCTGACACTCCTCTACCTGTGGACGAGGGGACCCGTGACCATAGCGAGACCATCCTGAATGGTGTCGCGTTGCGCATGCGTGACATTCATGATGACGTGCGTACTTCCTGGGGGGAGCACGCACGTCATCACGAAGAGCTGCGTGCCAACGTGGCCTAGTTGGGAGGGGCCATGGTTGGGGGTTTCGTGCATGTGTCGGGCACTCTGACAGCCCTCTCTTCCTCTGTGGAGACTATGCGCCAGTCGTTCTCCATGCCGTCTTCTGGCCCAGATGCCACCAGGGCACCCTGTGGACCTGCCCCGACAAACGCAGCCAGCTCGGTGGAGATCCCATCTCTGCCACAGTTGGGAGTCACCCCAGCAACTGGACCCCAGCAGATGGAGGATGTGCCAGCATCATCGGGCAGGGCACGTGCATGACGGCGATGGTGGATTCCATCAGCCTGGATGCCGTCGGGCTGGCAGAGGCAGTTGCATCAGAGGCAGCCTCAATGTGGGAGGCATCATGGCTCTGGGCCATCAACATAAGAGGGGCAGGCATCGGCCGGAGGGCAGGAGGGCCCTGCAATGGGAGTGTCTTCTGTGTGGCAGCGGTTGGCCCAGCGGATAGATGCGGAGCAGCGGTGGGCAGAGGAGGCACGGCTCACTATGTTCAGGGCAGAGAACTCCATGCGCAGGGCACTGAGGTGGGCTGAGTGCCTCGAGGGAATTTGCAGTGAGTTGGAGGTAAACATGGCGTTATTCCTGCGAGACCTCGGGGCCAGGGAACAGGCCCGCCTCCAGGACGTTGAACAGGAGTTCGATGATGCCCTGGCCCGGGAAATCAACTAGTGAGCCGTAGGACATGCCTGCCACCATTGTATATAGTTCATTAGTGTTAGGTTTCCTTTGTATTTTTTTTATTTTGGAGTTTATGGACTTTGCTCCACTTTATGTACCTAGTTTTTTGATAGGTTTCCTTTTGTTTGGCCATCATGGACCCTTCAAACTTTCAGTGTATATAATTCAAAACTTGTACATACTTTGGTTATTCTATCATCACCATGGATCAATGTTTTTGTTTAATTTATTCAAGTACTTTATTTGGACTTTTGAAATGGACTACTTCTCTTTTTTCCTCTTGTGTTTTTTTGGTTTACATTGGATTCATCATCATTTTTTGATTGTGTCTTTTCTTCATTTACTAGTTTGATTTTTCTTTCTGTTTTTTTTATTACGAATTTTAATACACATCATATTTCTTCTTTATTGGTGTTGTGTACTCTCATTGGTTTTGGGCATTGCTCAATGAGCATTGCCTCTGTCATGTGTTGCCACTTTGTGGCTCTGTTGTATATTTATGCATGCCCATGGTGGTTCTTTTGAGGCTTGCATGTGTAATTTGTGAGTGGGGGCAGTGGGTGCTTGCATGCTTGGACTGGGGGTCAGGGGGGATTTGTGTAGGCATTAGGCTCATGGGTCTGTTTTGAGAGAACATGGTGTTTGTTGAGCCACATATCGGGGCCTGCTGGCAGGTGCCCATCACTGGGGGTGGGGTGTGGGAACATGAGTCGCGGCCTGCTGGCAGGTAACCGTCACTGGGGGTGGGGGTGGGGGGGACATGAGTCGGGGCCTGCCGGCAGGTACCCGTCACTGGGGATGGGGTGGAGGGGCATGAGTCGGGGCCTGCTGGCAGGTACCCGTCACTGGGGGTGGGGGCGAGGGGACATGAGTCGGGCCTGCTGGCAGGTACCCATCACTGGGGGTGGGGTTGGGGGCATGAGTCAGGGCCTGCTGGCAGGTGCCTGTCAGTGGGGATGGGGGTGGGGGGACATGAATTGGGGTCTGCTGGCAGGTACCCGTCAATGGTGGGTGGGATGGGAGACATGTGTCATGGCTCCCAGGTGCATGGTGACATGCGGGCTGCCTGTGGGGCATGCCCAGGGGTGATGGGCTACCTGCGGGGCATGTCCAGGGGTGATGGGTTGCCTGCGGGGCATGCCCAGGGGTGTAGGGTGCTTTCCTGTAGTGTGGGTTGCCTGCAGGGAATGGGGAGGGGGTTAGGGACACACCAGGGAGGGGCCTCACTGCCAAAACGTGTGTAATACTCCCAGCGCACCCCTCTGAATACACTTACCGCACTCGCGCCAGCGAAAGTGCCTGTAAAACTCCCTGCGCACCTCTCTGAATACACGTACCCCGCTTGCGCTAGCGAAAATGCGTGTAAAACTCCCCGCACACCCCTCTGAATACACGTACCCCGCTCGTGCTAGCGAAAGTGCGTGTAAAACTCCCCGCGCACCTCTCTGAATACACGTACCCCGCTTGCGCTAGCGAAAACGTGTGTAAAACTCCCTGCACACCCCTCTGAATACACGTACCCCGCTTGCGCTAGCGAAAACGCGTGTAAAAGTCCCTGCGCACCCCAGTAATACATGTACCCCGCTCACACAAGGCCTATCGCGTGTGAAACTTCCTGTGCACCCCCCAAATACACGTACCCCACTCGCGCAAGCAAAAACACCTGTAAAACTTCCTGCACACACCAGTAAAACACATCCCCCGCTCGCACAGGGCCTATCGCGTGTGAAACTTCCCGCGCACCTCCCAAATACATGTACCCCATTCGCGCCAGTGAAAACGTGTGTAAAACTCCCTGCGCACCCCTCTGAACACACGTACCCCGCTTGCGCTAGCGTAAACATGTGTAAACTCCCTGCACACCCCAGTAATACACGTACCCCGCTCACACAAGACCTATCACATGTGAAACTTCCCGCGCACCCCCCAAATACACGTACCCCACTCACGCCAGCGAAAACACATGTAAAACTCACCGCGCACCCCAGTAATACACATACCCCACTCGCACAGGGCCTATCGCGTGTGAACCTTCCCGCGCACCCCCCAAATACACGTACCCCGCTCGCACCATTGAAAATGCGTGTAAAACTCCCTGTGCACCCCAGTAATACATGTACGCCACTCACACAAGGCCTATCGCGTGTGAAACTTCCCGCGCACCCCCTAAATACACGTACCCCGCTTGCACATGGCCTATTGCAAGTGAAACTTCCCGCGCACCCCCCAAATACACGTACCCCGCTCGCCCCAGTGAAAACGCGTGTAACACTCCCCACGCACCCCAGTAATACACGTACCCCGCTCGCACAGAGCCTATCACGTATGAAACTTCCCACGCACCCCTCAAATACACATACTCCACTTGCGCCAGCGAAAGCACGTGTAAAACTCCCCGCGCACCCTTTTGGATACACGTGCCCCGCTCACGCTATCGAAAACGCATGTAAAACTCCCCATGCACCCCAGTAATACACGTACCCTGCTCACACAAGGCCTCTCGCGTGTGAAACTTCCCACACACCCCCCAAATACACGTACCCCGCTCGCACAGGGCCTATCGCGTGTGAAAATTCCCACGAACTCCCCAAATACACATACCCCACTCACACAGGGCCTATTGCGTGTGATACTTCCTGCGCACCCCCCAAATACAAGCACCCCATCCACCCTGGGCATGGCCCACAGACAGCCCACATCACAGGGGGGTGCTTTTTCTATGCAATTTACCTGGCGCGAGTGGGGTACGTGTATTCAGGGACATGCGTGGGGAGTTTTACATGAGTTTTCGCTAGTGCGAGCGGGGTACGTATATTCTGGGGCATGCGTAGGGAATTTTACATGCGTTTTCGCTGGCGTGAGCAGGGTACGTGTATTCTGGGGAATGCGCAGGGAGTTTTACATGCGTTTTCGTGGTTGGGGGCTGTATGCTGGTCCACTGGCCTTTGCGCCATGTACTGGATTTGTGCGCTGTTCATGGCGCACGAGGCGGGTTGGGGACGTAACTGGCACTGCTGCAGGATCGCTCCACCGCTCTGCGCCAGGGGTGGTTATGGATGTTGAAATCCATGAATACGCTGTGCGCTGAAATGGGTTTTGGCACATGTGGCTGGTACAGACTGCCGCACAAGCACACTGTGCGCCAGCCGCATGTGCCACTTGTGTGCTGATTTCTATGAATTACCGCCTGAGTATTTTTGTGGCTTGTTGACACATGGGTAGTGTCATACCGTGTAAGTCCAGTTTGCCTGTGGAGCAAATTTCAATTATTGGTTGCATTTCTTTTTTCAACATTGTTTCATTGAATTTGGAACAGCTTGCAAGAGTTGGAATTAAGGACGTACAATTGACATTGTTGTGTGCTAATTGTTCCATAACATCAGTAGCACATGAGTTATGGCCATGAAGTGCATGGATGTGCCGGGTTTTTGATATTGCTTGTGCTTCTTGAGATAGTACACCAACTCTAATACTTTTTAAAATGTTGCCGTAAGTGAGGTCTGCAGATTGGCACATGTTTTCTGTTAATTCTCTGTATTGGAAATGTTGCCAAAGGTTGACATTTCCTATGCTGCCAACAGTTTTACTGCAGAGTTTGTGTCCTAAGGTTTTAAAAATAGGTTCACCTTTCACTGGTGTCAATTGAAGAAGATCTCCGAAAACAATAATGTGTTTTCCTCCAAAGAGCTCTTCGTAGTTTGTTTTAAGTACTTCTTGCAATCTGAGATGAATCAAAGCCAACATTAGGTTGAAGACCATGCTCACTTCATCTATTAGTAGCATTTTCATTTGTTTTAACACTCTGCGTAGTTCCATTGCAGTTTCTGTAGAAAGTTTGTAATATTCTAATTTGTTTTGATGTTCTACTGGAAGGAGTAGTAATCGGTGTAAAGGGACACTGCCTATGTTGTAGGTAGCTAAACCTGTGGGGGCAGTTACAACAGCTGACAGTTTGTTGTTTGTCAGTTGTTGAAGGAACTTGCTGATGATTTTGATTAAGAATGTTTTGCCTGAACTAGCTTCACCACTGACGTATAGTAGTATAGGTTTGTAATTTTGGCAGGTACATTCTTTATTTTCATGTTTTACACCATGCGCAATTTCTTCTGTTACTTCTTGCAAAAATGGTAAACTGCTCTTTGTTCAGTTTTGATTGTAGTACAGTTAAGGCTTCTGTATCTTCTTCATAGTGACACATGGGGGCCAATTCATAGAATTCGGCGCACAAGTGGCGCACGCGGCTGGCGCACAGTGTGCGCGTGCGGTAGTCTGCGCCAGCCGCGTGCGCCGAAACACATTTCCGCGCACAGCGTATTCATGGATTCCAGCCACCAAAACCAGCCGTGGCGCACAGTGGCGCAGCGACCTTGCAGCAGCGACCTTGCAGCAGCGCCAGTTACGCCCCCAAGAACGCCTTCCGCGCAGGGAAAAGCCATCAAAATCCCCAATCCAGCGCAAAGGGCTGCGCTAACCCTGTACCAGCACGGCAAGCGGGCTACGTGTATTCCAGGGATTCGCGGGAAGTTTCACACGCGATTTCAGCAGGGTACGTGTATTTCAGGGGTGCGCGGGAAGTTCCACACGCGAATAGCCTGGGCGCGTGTATTTCAGGGGTTCGCGGGAAGTTTCACACGCGATTTCAGCAGGGTACGTGTATTTCAGGGGTGCGCGGGAAGTTACACACGCGAATAGCCTGGGCGCGTGTATTTCAGGGGTGAGCGGGAAGTTCCACACGCGAATAGCCTGGGCGCGTGTATTTCAGGGGTGCGCGGGAAGTTCCACACGCGAATAGCCTGGGCGCGTGTATTTCAGGGGTGCGCGGGAAGTTCCACACGCGAATAGCCTGGGCGCGTGTATTTCAGGGGTGCGCGGGAAGTTCCACACGCGAATAGCCTGCGCGCGTGTATTGCAGGGGTGCGCGGCAAGTTCCACACGCGAATAGCCTGGGCGCGTGTATTTCAGGGGTTTGCGGGAAGTTTCACACGCGAATAGCCTGGGTACGTGTATTTCAGGGGTGCGCGGGAAGTTCCACACGCGAATAGCCTGGGCGCGTGTATCTCAGGGGTGCGCAGGAAGTTCCACACGCGAATAGCCTGGGCGCGTGTATTTCAGGGGTTCGCGGGAAGTTTCACACGCGATTTCAGCAGGGTACGTGTATTTCAGGGGTGCGCGGGAAGTTCCACACGCGAATAGCCTGGGCGCGTGTATTTCAGGGGTGCGCGGGTAGTTCCACACGCGATTGGCCTGGGTACGAGTGTTTCGGGGTGCGCGGGTAGTTCCACACGCGATTGGCCGGGGTACGTGTGTTCCGGGGTCCCGTGAACTTTCACACGCGATTGGTTGGGATCCACGTGTGTACTGTCATCACGTGCAATGAGGGATACTCCCTCGCACGTCACGTCACAGACGCGCTCACGCGCTGAGGGCCTTTGGTCCAATGAAAATGCGTATGCGTGCAGACGCGCTTACGCGCTAAGGGCCTTTCCTCGAATTACACGCTGACGTGCAGAATTTTCACGTGCCAAATCACTCCGTATCAAGCTGGCCACGCGTAAGCACACGGAAGACCACGCTCCTGCCCAGAAGGCCGAACTACTGCCCCCCAGAGCCCCGAGCACGCTCCCACCTGCCATCTGCTGCTGCCTGACTGCCTGCTGCCCACGTGCCCTGCCATTTGCTGCCTGCACATCAGCCAGGGGTGCTGTTGGTGTGACCACCCCTGCTGGAACCAAAGACTCCCGACTGGGATTCCATCGCTCCACAGCCCAGCCCCAGGACCCAGTTGCCCACCCACTCCTGCCTCTGGGGTTGTCATGTCGGGGCAAACTCCATCTGTGACCACTGACAACCCCCGGCCAGAGAGGCAGAGGGGCACCAGCTTCAGTGCCACCGAAGTTGGTGTCCTGGTGGAGCAAGTCCTGGGGCAGTATGATGCCCTCTTCGGAAGTTGCCGCGCCGACAAGGAAGGACGGACTCGGATCTGGACTGACATCGTGACTGCCATCAACGCGGAGGGGGTGGCAGTCCGCGACTTCCAACATGTCAAGAAGCGCTGGGAGGACTTCAGGTCCAGGACCCTGACCAAGGCCCGGCGCCTCTTGAAGGCAGCGGATGCCAAGGGGCGCCGGGGCCACTTGTCGGAAGAACAGATGAGGGTCCTGGAACACATATCCCCAGCGCTCCACGTCCAGGTCCTTGAGAGGCAGACCCGTCTGGAGTCGAGCGGTGAGTGTACATGCATCCTGATTGTGAGCAGTGCGTGTGGTGATTGTTCAGTAGTGTGCAGGTTGCACATCTGTTTGTATGGGGTCGAGTATGGGTGCGGGTGTACAGGGCCGTGGGGCTGACACATGCGAGGGCTGTAATGTGTGAGACATGGATGGTGCCTGTGTGTGTGGGCTTGCATGCCAAATGCAGTTGTGTGGGCACACAAGTTTGTATGAATGTGTATGTGAGTAGACATGTCCGTGATGTCACGCATGTATGTTGTTTTCAGCTGATTGTATCAGCGCTGTGTACATGTGCATGTGTGTGTATTTGACAAGGGTGCAACAGTGATGCAACATGGATGCATGTGACAGCGGTATGTGGAAGCCTGATGGGCAGATGTGACATGGATGCCCGTCTGAACACTGTGACACTTAGCAGAGGTGTACACATGCATGCAAGTGTGGTGGTGTGTGTACATGTGTGGTGCACTTCCTGTGTTGCATGTGATGTCTGGCTCACCTTTGGCTGCTGATGCTGTTGTATGTGTATGGATGGTGTTGGCAGTTGCAACATGGCTGTGGTATGGCTCGTGTGTGCAAGTTGTAATGACATGTGTGTTGGGGATTGTGATGACATGTCAGAGGTTTGCCAATGCCACTCATGTACAACTGTCATGTGTGTATGTGTACATTGTACAGTGCCCTGATGCCTGTGTTTTGTTTCTCCCTGTCTGCAGCGTCAACTGATGAAGAGGGCGGAGAAGGTGCTGTGGAGCACAGCGGCGGGGATCCCACCGCCAGCCGGAGACGCAAGGCCCGGCTCCCCTCCCAGGTTGTCATCTCGTCGGGGAGTGAGGAGTCCGGTGCCGCGTCCCAGGCCGCAGCTGCCGGGGGGAGGTCCAAGAGGCGGAGGTTGCAGTTGGACTCCTCGGCAGCAGAAGGGGCAGCTGGGACCCCACAGGGCCCAACGGGGGAAGATGGCACAGAGTCATCCAGGTTGGTGGGGGGTTTGGTGGAGGAGGAGGCCGTGCAAGCACCGGAGACGGGGTCTGGGGGTGGGGATCCCACTGGTGCTAGTGGTGCAGTGCAGGACCAGGGACAGGAGGCAGCACAGGCCGCCGCGGAGGTGCCTGTGTGCAATCCTGTCCCTGATCCTGTCCCTGCATCATCTTGCACCAGCAGGGATGCCCATGTCCAGACCAGTTTTCAGGCAGGGGATGAGCTGACGTCAACTGGCCTTCCTCTGCCTGCGGACGTGGCTATCCAGGCCCGGGTTGAGCCTGTCCTGGCTGGAGTGGCGTTGCGTCAACGGGCCATGCGAGGTGACCTGCAGTCTTTTCATGAAGAGACTGCAGGTCATCTCGAATGGCTCGTTGACCACGTCAGCCTGCTGGGACAGGTCACCCAGGCCGGATTCCTCCGTCTGATGGGGCTTGCCACGACCCCCTCCTCAGCTGGACCCCCTACGCGCCAGTCGTCCTCTGTGCCATCTTCCCACCCATCAGTCACCTGGGTGCCCTGTGGAGCTGCCTCTGACGGTGCGGCCAGGCTGGTGGAGGAGGCATCCCTGCCACAGTCGGGAGTCGGACGTCCAGCAGGGGTGGCCACGTCAACGACTGCACCCCAGCCGGCGGAGGATGTGCAGGCAGCAGGAGGCAGTGCAGGGGCAGAGGCACAGCAGCAGCAGCACCATGGTGGGAGCCATGAAGGCTCGGGGCCTTCGACATCGGAGGGGCAGGCATCGGCCGGAGGGCAGGAGGACCCAGGACAAAAAGTGTCTTCCGTGTGGCAGCGGTTGGGCCACGCCATAGATGCGGAGCGGCAGCGGGCGGAAGAGGCATGGCTCTCAATGGTCAGGGCGGAGAACTCCATGCAGAGGGCCCTGAGGCGGGTCGAGTGCCTCGAGGCAATCCGCAGGGCTTTGGAGGTGGACACGTCGACGGCCCTGCAGACCCTCGGGGCCATGGAGGAGGACCGCCTCCGGGACATTGAGGAGGAGTTCGATGATGCCCTGGCCCGGCACATCCAGAAGTGAGCCGTGGAACTAGCCCGCTGCCCTTGTACATAGTTATGTAGGTAGTGTTAAGTTTCATTTTTGTTTTTATTTCATTTGGACCTTTTGGACATTGGCCACATTTTTGTATATAGTTTTTTTTATTAGTTAGTGTAGTTAGTTAGGTTTCCTTTATTTTGTTGGGATGATGGACCCTGGCTTCTTGCATTGTACATAGTTGTGGACTTGTACATACTTTCTTTTTTGACATTATCCATGGATCAATGGCTTATAATTTTTTTTTCACATTGGATTTTGTTTGGTGGACATTGACTTTGTACTACATTACTTTGGATTTCTATATTCTTTAATTTTTTTCTTTTTTTGAACGGACATGCTTCTTTTCATTTTTTTCCATTCACATTTCTGTTTCTTCATTTTTGTTTCTATTCATCTTTCCTTTAATACATTATTTATTTGTTGCACTTCAATGTGTGGTGTCTCATTGTTTTCATGCATTTCATGTTATGTGTTTAGAGAATCACTGACACCCATTGGGTGTATGTGAGGGACATGCGTTTGTTTTGGAACTTGCAATTGGTGTTCTATGATGTAATTGCAGAATATGAGTGGGTGGATGCAATACTCTGGTGGGTGTTTTGCATTTGGGGGCTGACCATAGAGACCAGGGATCTGGACTGTGATGACATGTTGGGTGGGGAACATGAGTTGGACATGGGTGGGGGCCTGCTGGAGGCTGCCCCTGGTGGCTGGGGGTTGGGGGTGGTGGGAGACATGGGTGGGGGCCTGGTGGAGGGTTCCCCTGGATGCTGGGGGGTGGGGGTGCAGGGGGACATGTGTGGGGGCCTGGTGGAGGGTGCCCCTGCACTGCTGGGGGGTGGGGGTGGTGGGAGACATGTGTGGGGGTCTGGTGGAGGGTGCCCCTGGATGCTGGGGGGTGAGGGTGCAGGGGGACATGTGTGGAGGCCTGGTGGAGGGTGCCCCTGCACTGCTGGGGGGTGGGGGTGGTGGGAGACATGTGTGGGGGCCTGGTGGAGGGTGCCCTGCACTGCTGGGGGGTGGGGGTGGTGGGAGACATGTGTGGGGGCCTGGTGGAGGGTGCCCTGCACTGCTGGTGGGTGGGGGTGATGGGTGACATGAGTGGGGGTCTGGTGGAGGGTGCCCCTGGATGCTGGGGGGTGAGGGTGCAGGGGGACATGTGTGGGGGCCTGGTGGAGGGTGCCCCTGCACTGCTGGGGGGTGGGGGTGGTGGGAGACATGTGTGGGGGCCTGGTGGAGGGTGCCCTGCACTGCTGGTGGGTGGGGGTGATGGGTGACATGAGTGGGGGTCTGGTGGAGGGTGCCCCTGGATGCTGGGGGGTGGGGGTGGTGGGAGACATGTGTGGGGGCCTGGTGGAGGGTGCCCCTGGATGCTGGGGGGTGGGGGTGGTGGGAGACATGAGTGGGGGCCTGGTGGAGGGTGCCCCTGGATGCTAGGGGGTGGGGGTGCAGGGGGACATGAGTGGGGGCCTGTTTGAGGCTGCCCCTGCACTGGTGGGGGGTGGGGGTGGGGGGAGACATGGGTGGGGGCCTGCTGGAGGCTGCCCCTGGTGGCTGGGGGTGCAGGGGGACATGCGTTGGTGGGCAGTAGTGCTAGTTGATATGTGGGTTGGCTGGTGGGCATGGCCATGGTGGATGGGGTGCCTGCAGGACATGTGCTGGGTAGGCCCCTGTGGTGTGAGCCACCTGCAGGGGCCGTGGAGGGTGTAGAGGGTACACCTGGGAGGACCCACACGTGCAATTCACGTGTGCTACTCCCCGCGCACCCCCGGAATCCACGTACCCCGCTCAATCGCGTGTGGAACTTCCCGCGCACCCCCGTAATACACGTACCCCGCTCAATCGCGTGTGGAACTTCCCGCGCACCCCCGTAATACACGTACCCCGCTCAATCGCGTGTGGAACTTCCCGCGCACCCCCGTAATACACGTACCCCGCTCAATCGCGTGTGGAACTTCCCGCGCACCCCCGTAATACACGTACCCCGCTCAATCGCGTGTGGAACTTCCCGCACACCCCTGGAATCCACGTACCCGGCCAAATCGCGTGTGGAACTTCCTGCGCACCCCTGGAATCCACGTACCCGGCCAAGTCGCGTGTGGAACTTCCCGCGCACCCCCGAAATACACGTACCCGCCCAAATCGCGTGTGGAACTTCCCGCGCACCCCTGGAATCCACGTACCCGGCCAAATCGCGTGTGGAACTTCCCGCGCACCCCCGTAATACACGTACCCCGCTCATTCGCGTGTGTAACTTCCCGCGCACCCCCGGAATACACGTACCCCGCTCAATCGCGTGTGTCACTTCCCGCACACACCCGGAATACACGTACCGCGCTCAATCGCGTATTTTACTTCCCGCGGCGCCACTTTTTTGATGCGCTGGGACTCTACCGCCTGCCTTCGTGTGGCGGACGTGTTTCAGCTTGTGCGCGGCTTTGGCTGTGCGTGGGTTTGCCCTATTCCATTCCATGAATACGTGTGGTTCGTGTGCGTGTGGGCGTTACCTCTGCTTCCGTGCAGTGCATCCCCAGTTACGCCCTTATTTTCGCGTGTTGTTCCCCATTCCGCGCGTTACGCCCCATGTCCCGCCCACTTTCTGCTGTGTGCGCTGAGGTTGTGCGCTTTCACTGTGCGCGTCGCGCACCGTCGCGCACGCCTTTCGCGATGTTGCAGTGACTTGTGCGCCATGCACGGGTTTGGCGCACATCCCGCGGTGGACACGCGCAGGGACTTCCATGATTCGCACGCGTGCGCGTGCGCCTGTTTTTTTCCGCTTGCGCATGCTTGCGCCTAGATTTTCGGCGCACGTTGGTTCCATGAATCGGCCCCTTGGTGTTCTCTACTTCTGTCATAGCTATTTCTGCCTCAGTTGCTATTAGCGGTATTCCCAGTGGTTCTTGACTTCCTGTTAGAGAAGGTTGACTACTGTCGGGAGTGTCCTTATCTAGTTGGACCTTTAGTTCTTCTTCGTGTTGCTGTTCATTGTGCAACATTGTTTTGTACTGCGTAAAGTTTACATCAGTGATAGTGCTTTCATTTGCTTTGAAAGCGTCTTCATAGGAGTCATAGTTTTCTAGTATGTCTTCTTCTTTTCTCCATGGTTTAAAAAGTTGTAGCAGGGACATGTTTTATGGTTAATTTTGTTGACAAGTTTTTAATGACAATTTGATATGATTAATTAAGCTTTGTTTGGTAAGTTTCACTAAGCTGCCTTCACAATCTGTCACTCTATATCTACCTTTTTTTTCATCGGGTTTTATATTCTTTTTGTATGTGAAGTTTTGGGCTATGTGGTATAGACACATGGTTTCCAAAGTGGTACTCTTGTTCGGGTAGTATGCGTCTAGTAAATTGTTTTTCAAAATGTCTTGGCTGTTGGGATCATTTTTGGCTATTGTTTCTATTTCGTCGTATGATTTGAGAACTCGTTTTCTAGATTTAGCAGGACCAAGACTTAGCCATGCTATATTTTCAGATTTTCCATACAAAGCAGTCCTGGTTAAATAATCTGCAGCTTCATAGGAGCCACATTCTCTACGAGAGAGCATTTTTATGCCTAAGCTGTACAATTTTTGAGATAGTGTTTTGTCCGATGATAGGTCATTCCAAGGTCTTGAAGCTCTGTTTTTTCTGCTTTTGTTAAGTAGGTTGTAACATATCGTGCAACTGCAGTAGAATTGTCTGCAATGTACTGCACATCTATGTTTACATTCCATAAGAGGGCAATGATTGCATTGTAATCATTGATATATTTTGATTCTTCTGTTCCTTTTATGTAATACGTGTACTTAGGTGATTTACCATTAACACTATGTCTAACTGAAGACATGAAGTTGTTCACTGAACCTGTTTCTGTAACTGGTCTAGGGAAACCAAAGCGGCATTTAGTGTAGTATTTCCCTTTGTTTTTGTATTTGCAACAACAATATTTGCCAAATTTGTGTCTTTGAAATTGTACAATTTGTGCATGAAGATCACTATTGTTGCTTCCGATGGAATTTCACAAGTGACATATTTGTCGATAAACTGTAAAACAGTGGCATCACTGTCATGACCAAATTTAGGAGCATCTTTAATCCATAAAAGCATGTGGATATGTGTGCTCCTCTGGCTTGGTATTCTTTTCTCCAAAAGAAGTGTTGCACTTCTTTGAGGGGAGGAACAGTTTTAGTACAAATAAAGTGTAGCATAGCAATGAAACGATGATGGAAATATCTTTAAACATTAACAGGATCTAGAGAGCAAAGTTCTCCAGGTGTTAGTATATCTATGTTAGTTTTATTTTTGTTTGATATGCGTAGGAAATCATGTGAATCTTCCCATGAATATTCTGCACAACTTAATGTAACAAACCAAGTGGGTGGGCCAAAGTATCTTATCATACAATGTACAACTCTGTGACGTCGGAACCAGTACTCTTTCGTACCACGCATGTTTGCTAACAGATTTGTAATGCTTGATTGTAAAACCTTATCTTTTTCTTGGACTTTTTGTATTAATTGCGTAGCTGACATATTTTGAAAGTGAGCTCCTGATTTCAATATGTGTGCAACTCCGTAACATAGAGTTGCAAGTTCACTTTCAAAGAGTAGGTGGAATATGTATTCCACATTTTGTCTAAATCTGGGATCTTCAGAATACATTCGTAATGAGCGGTATTCTGATGCTGTTATCTGAGTGGGTCTATCATCGTACCTTCCTCCTTTGCCGGTAGGAAAGAGTAGAGGAAAAGCATGTGCTGCTATACTTTTTTCCCATATGCTGATTGTTGATTCTTTGGTTTGTCGCATTTGGTATGTTTCTAGTGCATCATCTATGGTGTCATTAGAGTGTAATGGATGAATTTTATTATGGTCTAAAATATTGGATACTGTAGCAGGATCTAGAAGTTCAAATTGACCAGTTGCTGGTGACACTTGAATTATTTCAGTTGTTTCCTGTAAGTTTTCTTCAATATTTATTTATTTGTATTATTCATTATTGTCTTTTAGATATTGCTAGGCTTGTCTAACTTTATGTAAGTCTACGAGTATTTGCCAAATGTTATTGTCTTTTGTTGGTACACCATTTACTAAGACAATTAAAGATTGCTCTATTGGACGTTGCACTCCCAGAGTTTGCACATTTTCTTTCAGATCTAATGGTAAATAAACTACTTTGCCACAAATGCCTTTCACCAATTCAGAGGGAGGTAATGTTGCTGTTTTTGGTTGAAGGCGTATTATTGCTTGAAATGGGTGCACTGTTTGAATTATGATGCTCTCATATAAATTGAGTTGTTGCAGGGGCTTTGGTAGTGGGAATAATTCCAAGTTATTTGTGATAGCATGTGAAGGAGTTTGGTTGTTGTCAAGTTTTGTAGTGCAGTAACTGCAAAGTATTAAGGGGTCCGTTATTTCATATTTGTTTTCTGCTATAAGGTAGAGAGCTAATTCAAACCATTTGGAATCTTCATTGTCTTCTGTTTTGTATGTCACGTCTATAGTTTTTGTGTTACTTTTATAAACATTTCTGCGGCAACACACACACCCATGGTTTGGTACTTCAGTGGATTTACTTTAAATTTGAGTATTTCTTTTTTGTATGTGTGTAGTAGAAGGTTGCCATGTGCAGAATTGTTGCTAGTCTGTTGTAAAGCTATTGCATTTTGTAAGTGGCTTTCACTTCCAAAATATTTTCTCTGGATATGGTTGATTTCTTCGAGTAGGTCTTTGGGTGTACCATGTAGAAGAGTGTTATTTAAATTGGCTAGTGCTAAAGCAGGACTTTGAGCATAGTATAGTTTATAGACTAGATTTCTTATAGTTGAATGATGTGTTGATATAATTTTGATATGATGGAAGGTGCTTTTGCAAATAGGTCCTGAAATGCAGGCTAATGAATGTCCTTGTAGTCCTATGCATTTGCGCACCGGACAGGTATCCATATTTTGCAGCACTTTCATTTTGATTTTGTCTTTGCCTTTCACATACTGATTGAGGAACTGTCATAAGGATTTGAAAGATTTTTTGGGAATGTTACACATTGACGTGCATGGCCATTTGTATACTGGACGTTCTGGTTCTGTTGAATGGAGAGTTTTCTGGGGATATTTTTGTAAGCAGTATTTCTTGTTCCATTATGGTATTATACATTTTTTCATAACCTCGTCCACTGCTATGGATGGCAATTGTGTTTGTTTGGTTTTGTTTGTATGCTTCTTCATTAAAATATTGTTCTGTGCTCGTGGTGTGACTCCATTCACCTCCACAGATATTTAAGAAGTTATTTTTGTTGACATTCCGTTCATTGAGAAGTTTTTTTTGTAATTTAGTAGTTTGTTTTGTTAGTGTTTTCATTCTGTTTAACACTAAAATGGATAACTTTCTTTTGAGAAGGATTGCACTGTCTATCAAAGCTTCTAAAATCAATTTTCTATGGTAGGTTTGACGGGTTGTGCATGATTTGCCTCCTGTTTTTATAAGATTCTGAAGGACTCTGGCAGAATATTTTTGCTAAAATACTTTTTTTGGTATGCTTACTTGCTAGTATAGCAAGAGTTATATGAGCAGTTTTAGAAGTAGTGGTAGCCGAATTCTTGTTAATCATTTTCTGTTTCGTTTCACATTTTGATAGAGGAGACAAAGTTTCTGTACTGGAAGCTTGTTTTGTTTTGCTAAATGACTGTATTAGCTGTTTTGTTTGAACTTTTTGTACAAGCTCTGGTAGAGATGGATGCTTATTTTGGACGTTTTTATTTTCATTTGCTCGATTTTTGCGTTGCTTTCTACGGACTTACTTTTTGGTAGGCATTCTTTGGGGTCTGTTGAAAAAAAAAGAAGGTATGGGTTGGGCCGTTCTGCAATGTATGTGTGCTGTGTGCATGAGTGTCTGAGTATGATGGGAAAGATGTATGTGGTGGTGTGTGATTGTGAATTGGGCAGCTACAATTAGTTGTGAAGGCTATTCTTCTATCTGTGTTTTACTAAACTGCAGTTCAGATGAGAGTAGAAAGTGAGCTAGTGGTGAGGAGAAGCATTAATAGTAAACCTGATGCTATAAAATTAAAACAGTTCTTTGTTTTGTAGTACTAACATGAGTATGTTATTTGTGTTCCAAAAAAACGGGGATTTGTGTGCCATTCTGCCTGCTAATCCCTGTTTAATAAATGGGGATTTGTGGGCAGAATGGTTCAGAAATTGCTGTTTTTTTTGGTGCGCAAATTACATGAATGAACCACACAGTGGGCCTCATCACGACTTGGGCAGTAACGGTAACGCTATTAGCGCGGGCGGTATTAGCCCTACCGCCGAACTCCCCGGCGCTAATAGCACTGGATCACGAGTTCAGCGGTAATGTAAGTCCCCATTCCCCACTGAGCCCATTCGGGAATGCCCCATTCCCCATTGGGCTCAATGGGGAATTTTCACGCTAATACCGCCGGCGGATTTCCCGCCGGCGGTAATAGTGCAAATTTTCGGCGGATTTCCCCCCAGCTCAGAGCTGGGGCGAAATCCGCCGAAGCCCTGATTCGGCGGACCCTTAAATCTGGCGGTAATAGTGCTACCGCCGGATTTAAGGGTTACCACCAAAGTCGTGATCAGGCCCAGTGTGTTTGAGGAACAGTAAGAATATTAAGGTAGTATTGTACTTAATCTTTTTTGTGGAATGAGCAGGTTTCTTCGGATATGTTGTTTGTAGTTCAGATGCTGCTGATTTTCAGGAGAGTGGTCTTCACTGCAATTGTAAAAGAAAGAAGTTAGTAATTTTGTGTGTTTATAGCACTGATGTTAATGTAGACGTTGATTTTTATGCTTTCGTAGTAGTATTCTTGTTTGATATCTGAACACAGAGTATGCATGCATTTCATTTGACTATGTTCAGCCTTTATATTTTATTAACAATATGATAGTTGAACATGCTTTGCAAATTAGTAGAATTTAAAGTGCACACAATTCACTTGATTTTTTAAAGCTGTGTTGTAGATAGCAGACAGGTTTGGAAGTGACAGTTGATTATAGTAGATGGGAAACATTTCAATAACTTAATTTTATAGGTAGACATGGCAACAATCGGGAGCCACTGAGAGGGAGATTTCACCACAGCAATCGGGAACATTTATTTTTGCCTTAGGATTGCATTGGGATTAGCATTAATTTAGGCGGGAGACAGTAAAAAATAGTGCGATTTTTTAATGAAAAATCAGGAGTTTTGTGCCTAAATCGGGAGGGTTGGCATGTATGTATAGGTTAAATGGGAGACAGTAAAAAAAGTGTGATTTTTCAATGAAAAATCGGGAGTCTCGCGCTTAAATCGGGAGGGTTGGCATGTATGTATAGGCAATGCAGGATTAGTGGCATTACTCTGTTTATATGGATTCTTAAGAGTTGTACATGTACTGTGAATAAAATATGCATACCTGTAGTTTGTATTCATGCATGTGGATATGCATGCAGCTGTAAGTAGAAATCTTGGAGACTTGTAGAGTAGTTTTAGTAGTAGGTGCTTTCCAATGATATGAGACTTGTACTCAGAGTGATCAACAGTACATTTGAAGTGCGGAACTCTGATGATGGAGTTAGATGTAGAGGTCTTGGATGTGATTGGTGGATGGTTGTGTGACTGCTTAGCTGTATCCAATGAAGGAATGGCACCGAGAGTGATGTGGAACGGGTAGAAGGGCTGGCTAAGAGTTACGCGCCACACGGACACCGTGGCTGTCCGCGGATACGGTGTGCCACATCCCGGGTTTTCCAGCAACTCCAGTATGGAAAGGGGACTTTAGGGATCAGCCAATCAGATGTTGACGTTGTGGATTTGTGTAGAAAGAGAGTATGTGTAGTGAAGATGGCAGAGGTGGAGAAAGTCAGGGTGTTGGTGCTTGGAGATATGTTTGTGCATGGTTTACAGCAGTATGCTGAATTCAGGCATGTGGCAAACAATTTCGATGTTAAAGGAGTGGAGGTGGTGTGGAGCATTGTGCCTGATTGCAATGTAGAGCGAATTCTACAAGTTTGTGAAGATATGCACAGGATGAACAGTCCCCATCTGGTAGTTTTGCACTATGGTGCTTTCCATTTGGGCTACGTCAGTGCCCTTACTTTGTTGCCAGATTTGGAACAGTTGGTTCAAGCAGTAATGAACATCCTTCAAATGCGAAAGTAATTTTGTCTGGATTACTACCTAGGGCAATATGGGACAATAGTTCTGTTTTTTGTCCTCAGCAAAACATTGCTAGGTGTGCAATCAACCAAGGCATGTGTGCTTTCATGCTTAGAGCTGGTTTTTTTTTGTTGTAATAACGAGAATATTGATTCAAGTAACGCTGTTTATTTTGAAGAAGATGGCATTTCCTTATCTTTTTTGGGAAATGCCATGCTGTTTTGGAATGTAAGGGTTGCTTTGGAGAAAGTTATGTGAAGATTTTAGTAGTAAAGTAAGAAGAAAAAAAAACCAAAAAATACAAAATAACAGGTGTCTGTCAGGCATCTGCAAAAAAAAACAAACAGCTCTTTTCAGAGCCCACCTCAAAAGGGAAATGGGGCACACTATTTAAATTTACATTCACCACGCTCAGATGTTCGATATGTCCGCGGACATGTTGGTAGTCTGCGGACAGCGCGTATTACATACAGGGATTCTGGGGTGTAGAGGCATGCAAATGAAAATGAACGGAGCTAGGGATTGGTCAGTAAAGTTTACTGGGTGTGTTGTGTAAGGAGAGATTTTGTCAGAACGTCTTTTTCCAGAGAGAAGAACAGATAGCTATGGCTGTGTGTTTCCGAAAACAGATTATCTTGATTTTGGGAGACTCATGGAAACATTGGTTGGAGGTGCATGCAGAACGTTGTGGAGTAGCTGCAGATCTTGGATTCCCTCATGTGGAAGTGCACTGGCATGAAGTGCGTGGAAGGAAGTGGCTGGACTTGGTACCTCTCTGTGCTACTTTAGAGACAGAGCATCATCCAGACATAAATATAATTAATTGTGGAGGGAACAGTTTAGGACATGTGTCTGGAATTTATTTGCAATTTGCAATGAAAGAAGGACTTGAGAAGGTTATGGACATGTTTCCAAATTCCCAAGTAATTCTTTCTCGTATTGTGCAAAGACAAACATGGCTGCGTTCTTCTTTATTTGGTCCACAAATGGAGAACGTGAGGGGCAGTGTCAATAAGGCTGTTTGTGCCTTTCTAAGAGATGTTGGCATGTCCTCTTTTCACAATGAAAATATTATGTTTCGTAGCACATACATTTTTCGCAGAGATGCAGTCCATCGTAATTATGCTGGCAATCAGATTTTTCTGAGAAATGTACAAAATGCATTGCAACCTTTTTTTTATTTTATTTTTTATTTTTATTGACACCGTTTTGTAAAAGAAAACAAACTTTTTGTCATTTGTATGCCAATTTATACCAGAGTCCTTATATTCAGAACTACAATTTAACCTTGTGCAGCTTTTCCAACAACGTTCCTGGTTCTTTATAATAATATCATGTCCAAGAAGTTGACCACATCACACATTAGTTGCACATTTGTTCCTGTTATCATGTAGCTCCACCATTCATGCATGTTTCCATTTTTGGAGCATAACGTTCTAGATGCAGGGAACGTTGGTCAGCAATCTCCACGCATTCGATTAGCAGATGTTTGATAGATTCTACATCTTTCTGGCAGAATCGACAGGTGGTGTTTATAATTGTTGGATCTTTTATTTTCATCAGCCGTTCGCGCGTATGACAGAGATTGAGACGTAATCTCAAAAACTGATTTCGGTGATAGTCCGACAGGAATTTGGTGAGATATTTAGGCAATTCACCTACTTTTTGTGACGTTAGGCCTAGATCTATTGCAGTGGCCAGTGCGGATCGTTTTTCTGTATTAACAATTCACATCCATTGCCTAAATTTTTCTTTTGCCACTTGTGGGATGGTGACGACTGGAGACATATTCAATTCTGCCTTATCCGAAATAGCCATTAGTTCTGCTTCCCAACTATTTAATAGGCAGGCTGAAGGATCCTGGCTTTTATTATTTAAAATACAATATGCTTTTGTTACAGGAGATATTCTCATTTTCACCAGGCATAGAATTGATTTCCACTGTATCAGAGAGTGTAAAGATTCAAGACCCAACTCGTGCCTTATTGCCACCATTGAGACGTCTCTAGGGAGTTTAAGGGCTTTACGCCAGAACAAGCCTTCTAGCCGTGTCCAAACAATTGCATCAATATTCCACCTTTTTTGCAGCCAAAGCATACTGCTGGTGTCACTTTTTGCTGATAGAAAGTGACTAGTGGTTGCAACAAGAATTTTCCATATTTGCCATGCAATTTTAATCCTTGCAATGCAAATATTTTCAAACGAGATAAGATCTCATTAGTCCAAGTCCATTCTCTAATTGAGATGTTGAAAGAAACTCCCAGATATCGAATTGCATCAGATAATTTTTCATTATACGCCTTCCACTTGAAAATGTCGATCTTCGATTTGGTTTTGAGACCTATTGCAACATTTTGAGATTTCTTTGCATTTATGGTAAAAAAAATTGGCCGTTAGATAGTCCTGCAAGGCTTGCAACAGTCTTTGCAGACCTATTTCTGTGCTATCGAGCAGAACTATGTCTTTGGCATAAATTAGATGGCTTACATGGGTTCCATTTATTTTCGGAGGGAACGACCGGGATTGTGCAAGAGCAACAGGGAGATCTGCTATGAAGAGTTTAAACAACAGGGCTGCAAGAGGGCAACCCTGTTTTACACCTTTTGTTGTTTGAATTTGATCTGAGAGATCGCCATCAGCGTTAAGATGAACGCGCATGCTGGTGTTTGTGTGTAACACTATCAAAGGAGCAAGTAGCTGATTTGGGCATCCCCAAATCTTCAGTTTCTTCCAGAGTAGTTGGCGTTTGATGCTATCAAAAGCTTGTTTTAGGTCAATGAATGCCAAAAACAGTCTTTTTTTACTTTTTATTGCATCGAGTTTGGCCAAATTTAATAGCATCAGATTAAGTTCTACTCCAACTCCTTTTGTGAATCCAGTTTGTCTCACGTCATAAAACTCGGCATCTTTAGCCCAAAAGGCTAGTTTCCTTTGTAGAAAAGAGGCAAATAGTTTCCCCATTGTGTCTAGCAACGCTATAGGGTGATAATTTGCCGGATCGTCGCGCTGCCTTTTTAAACACTGGAACTACAATTGCACTGGTCCAAGAATCGGGAATGGTTGAAGTTTTTGCGATGTGGTCGAATAGCACCTTGATAAATTTCGCCCAATTTTCTTTGTTCGATTTTAACATCAGATTTGAGATCCCGTCAGGCCCAGCAGCCCGTGAGGATGTGAGTTGTTGAATTGCCTTCGCAATGTCATCAACCTCTTCAATCACATCCCAATTACCAGTTTCCAAGGTTGGGGTTACACAGCAAGTTACATTATCATTCTTAAAGACAGCTGTGTAATGCTTCTCCCAAGTCGCAGCATTAACGCCATTTGCAGGAGTGCTCATTTGATTTAAGTGACCGGAATGAATGATTTTCCATATATTACGGCTGTCTTTTTGGATCAAAAGGCACAGCATCAATTCAGCTTGTTCTTGTCCTCGTATAATATTGAAGGACTTAAGCCAATTACGGTAATGTTGGCATCTCCGGGCTATCTGCAAAATTTGGTTTTGTCCACCAGCCTTTCTTATCGATTTCACATCCTTTCTTAAGGTTTTCTTGGCTTCCCATAATTCAGGGCTAAAAGGGTGTTTATAATATCTTGGTGTAGTCTTATACGTGCAAATAAACTGTTTTAATAAAGACGCATATTCAACTTGTGAGCTCTGGATACAAGAGTGATTATAATCCATAGTCAGTTTGTCGATTTGCCTGCCACTTATTCTCAGACGATTTTGAGCACTATTGATGTCCAAGTGCGTTTTATATTTTGGGTAATTTTGTTTGTATGAATTTACCCAAGATAGCACCAGCGCATCGTGATCACTCACAGTGGATTTCTTTATTGTTAGATCTGAGATGTACACTTGTAGATTTTCAGAAACCCAAATATAATCCAAAGTTTTCTTAACGGCCACTCTATGCCACGTTGCGGATGCAGGAATGTCGCCTCTTGTGCAACCATTCAGCATAACACAACTACGTATCGTGAGTTCGTAATTCCATTTGGAACCATGATCAGAGCATTCAGTAGGACATTTTAACCTTGTATTGGATTCACAATCTTTTGTTTCATTAAACCATGCAAAATTTAAGTCGCCACATAGTAAAATAAATGGATCGTTGAACGATGCATTGCAGTTGTCTATTTGCATTGTAACTGATGCTAAGTAGGCTGATACTGAGATCATAGCTGGGTTCCAATAGGTGTTTAATAACAGTAGTTCTTGTTTTTGCAGGTTTCCTGACTGATCACATCTAAGGATTTGAAGAGTCAGAGCCTGAACAAATAGATTTGGATATTGAATGTCAATCACTTCCAAGCCCGAGGAATTCTTTATCATGGCCAAAAGACCAGAGAAAGGACAACCAAATAGATTTTTCCCAGCCTCGTTTAAAAACCGCGTGTATCCATCACATGAAGGGGTTTTTCGAAGCCATGTTTCTTGCAGGCAAATAAACGTGCTTTTTATATCAGAAGGACCCCATTCTTGGAATAAATGGGATAAACCACGTGTGTTCCATGATGTTAAAAAGTGGGCCAAATTGTTTGACCCTGCGTGGGCCTATTCATTACATCTTGTATTATTTATAGTGCCAGGATATGTCGGTTGTTGTTTAAGTTGTTTCCACAGGGCTTCTCTTTTTGGCTTATTGGACAAGGGTTGTTGGTTTTTTTCCTTTGTAGAATTAGAATGGGGCTGCTGCTCCTCAAACTCCGTTAAGTCAAAGCCAAAGGACAATAGATCATCTTTTGCGTCAAGTAAAGGTCTTGCAACAGTTCAAGACCTCATATGTAAAATAACCCAGTCCGATTGGGATTCAGTTTTGTATTCAACTATGGCAATATCGTCAGATTGTATGTATCGTAGGGCAGGTACATTATGAAGCAGCCTCATTAAGTTGGCTCTATTAAGGTTCACCTCATTTTTATCTTCTAGAATGTTTTCAAGTTCAAGTTTGCATCAGCTTTCCTTTCGGAAGATTTGTCGCTCCGGGCTGTCATAGGTGCTATGTTGCATTTTCCTGTTTCGATTAGGCACTCGTGAGTTTTGGATTAAGTTTTGATATTAATTTTGCTGAGGGATCCGGTGATTTGCATCGTATCTTCAGTCGATCATTTGAATTTACTTGCAGTTTCTTTTCTCGTGCATGTAATGACAACTTTGACGGACCTTTGGGATACCGATCATTTTGGTCGGACGAGCCGCAAATTACATGGTTACCTCTAACATCTCCCCATGGTTCGCAACCGTGATTTTCAAATTCTTCAGTTTCGGATTATGCATCTTCATTTGCAGTGTATGTTGATAAATCGCATAGATTGATGGAGTTGGTACCAACACAATCAACTGAGGGGCTGATGTCTTCTCGTCCGCGTTTTGCGGACAACCCTGAGCAAGTAGCAGAATCTACTAACTGATTTTTGTTGATAAGTTGATTATCTGGCTGTTTTGTCCCCAGGGAGGTTTTTGTGATTTTCGGTCGTGGAGGTGTTGTCAGATTTCTTATGAATCTTTTAGCGTCGTTTGTACGTGGAAGTTTTGGAACAGGACCTATCTTTGTTGTTATCATGGATTTTGCTTGTTTGGCTTTCAATAATGCTGGCACCTCTGTCGATTTTATTGATTTAGTAGTGCCTGAGAAAATTCCGAAAGAGGCTATGTGATCTGCTAATGATGTAGTGTTATGTTGAGCATTCGAGGGAAGAACCTTAACAGTAGCTGCCTTGCACGATTGTGCCGGCAATACCTCTTTAGTTGCTGTCGCCTTTGTTTGTGAGGCCGTGGTGATAGTTGAGCTATCTGCCACTATCACAACATCTGCCGTCTGTGTGGAAGAGATTAAAACCTCCATATTTGCATTATTTTTACTGGTCGCATCATTGTTTTTCTTTCCTCCAATCGATTTTTCAGCAGCGCTTAGTTCTCTGATGGTAGCTGTCCTAACCAGTAGTTCTGCTTGACCATCACGAGGGTTGTTCATGTCCAGGTCGACATTAGAGAGATTACAGGTACAGCCGTCTCTCAATGGCCACCCTCTAGGCTGCACCACCACATTGTGTCTAATCCACTTAGTACATTCAACTAAAGCCTCTGCCAAATCGACCTTTTCAAGGGCTTCTCGTTTGGTTATTTCATTCAGCCGCGCGTGCCACTGATGTGTGGCCGCAGCTTCTGAGTCTAGACGATCGCTCAATTGCTCATTTAGTTTTTCCAAAGCACTCACTTTATTATTCACAGTTGCTAAAATGGCATTTTGTTCTCGCACTGCAACGTTCAGCGACTCGTAAAGTTTCGTGAACGGTAATAGAGCAATTGAGGTTGCTGCTAGCACATTGTTATGGATCTGAATGCTAGCTGCAATAGAAATATTTCCTTTAGTATTTACAGCTTCATCAGATTGGTTATTAACGTGAGTCTGGGATGAACTGCCTCTTGACGACTTGCGTTGCGCCTGTCTGCGGTTAGTTCCGTCAGGATGGATACTGTCAGAACTTAAGGTGTGTATGCGATTAGGCTGACAGTCATCAGTTGTATCTAAGTTAATCGAGCGCGCTGTCGTTGTGGAGTCATGCTTTGCAGCAGCATTGCTGGCTAGCATGTTAGCTTATTGAAGAAGATGGCATTTCCTTATCTTTTTTGGGAAATGCCATGCTGTTTTGGAATGTAAGGGTTGCTTTGGAGAAAGTTATGTGAAGATTTTAGTAGTAAAGTAAGAAGAAAAAAAAAACAAAAAATACAAAATAACAGGTGTCTGTCAGGCATCTGCAAAAAAAAAACAAACAGCTCTTTTCAGAGCCCACCTCAAAAGGGAAATGGGGCACACTATTTAAATTTACATTCACCACGCTCAGATGTTCGATATGTCCGCGGACATGTTGGTAGTCTGCGGACAGCGCGTATTACATACGGGGATTCTGGGGTGTAGAGGCATGCAAATGAGAATGAACGGATCTAGGGATTGGTCAGTAAAGTTTACTGGGTGTGTTGTGTAAGGAGAGATTTTGTCAGAACGTCTTTTTCCAGAGAGAAGAACAGATAGCTATGGCTGTGTGTTTCCGAAAACAGATTATCTGGATTTTGGGAGACTCATGGAAACATTGGTTGGAGGTGCATGCAGAACGTTGTGGAGTAGCTGCAGATCTTGGATTCCCTCATGTGGAAGTGCACTGGCATGAAGTGCGTGGAATGAAGTGGCTGGACTTGGTACCTCTCTGTGCTACTTTAGAGACAGAGCATCATCCAGACATAAATATAATTAATTGTGGAGGGAACAGTTTAGGACATGTGTCTGGAATTTATTTGCAATTTGCAATGAAAGAAGGATTTGAGAAGGTTATGGACATGTTTCCAAATTCCCAAGTAATTCTTTCTCGTATTGCGCAAAGACAAACATGGCTGCGTTCTTCTTTATTTGGTCCACAAATGGAGAACGTGAGGGGCAGTGTCAATAAGGCTGTTTGTGCCTTTCTAAGAGATGTTGGCATGTCCTCTTTTCACAATGAAAATATTATGTTTCGTAGCACATACATTTTTCGCAGAGATGCAGTCCATCGTAATTATGCTGGCAATCAGATTTTTCTGAGAAATGTACAAAATGCATTGCAACCTTTTTTTTATTTTATTTTTTATTTTTATTGACACCGTTTTGTAAAAGAAAACAAACTTTTTGTCATTTGTATGCCAATTTATACCAGAGTCCTTATATTCAGAACTACAATTTAACCTCGTGCAGCTTTTCCAACAACGTTCCTGGTTCTTTATAATAATATCATGTCCAAGAAGTTGACCACATCACACATTGGTTGCACATTTGTTCCTGTTATCATGTAGCTCCACCATTCATGCATGTTTCCATTTTTGGAGCATAACGTTCTAGATGCAGGGAACGTTGGTCAGCAATCTCCACGCATTCGATTAGCAGATGTTTGATAGATTCTACATCTTTCTGGCAGAATCGACAGGTGGTGTTTATAATTGTTGGATCTTTTATTTTCATCAGCCGTTCGCGCGTATGACAGAGATTGAGACGTAATCTCAAAAACTGATTTCGGTGATAGTCCGACGGAAATTTGGTGAGATATTTAGGCAATTCACCTACTTTTTGTGACGTTAGGCCTAGATCTATTGCAGTGGCCAGTGCGGATCGTTTTTCTGTATTAACAATTCACATCCATTGCCTAAATTTTTCTTTTGCCACTTGTGGGATGGTGACGACTGGAGACATATTCAATTCTGCCTTATCCGAAATAGCCATTAGTTCTGCTTCCCAACTATTTAATAGGCAGGCTGAAGGATCCTGGCTTTTATTATTTAAAATACAATATGCTTTTGTTACAGGAGATATTCTCATTTTCACCAGGCATAGAATTGATTTCCACTGTATCAGAGAGTGTAAAGATTCAAGACCCAACTCGTGCCTTATTGCCACCATTGAGACGTCTCTAGGGAGTTTAAGGGCTTTACGCCAGAACAAGCCTTCTAGCCGTGTCCAAACAATTGCATCAATATTCCACCCTGTTTCGCAGCCAAAGCATACTGCTGGTGTCACTTTTTGCTGATAGAAAGTGACTAGTGGTTGCAACAAGAATTTTCCATATTTGCCATGCAATTTTAATCCTTGCAATGCAAATATTTTCAAACGAGATAAGATCTCATTAGTCCAAGTCCATTCTCTAATTGAGATGTTGAAAGAAACTCCCAGATATCGAATTGCATCAGATAATGTTTCATTATACGCCTTCCACTTGAAAATGTCGATCTTCGATTTGGTTTTGAGACCTATTGCAACATTTTGAGATTTTTTTGCATTTATGGTAAAAAAAATTGGCCGTTAGATAGTCCTGCAAGGCTCGCAACAGTCTTTGCAGACCTATTTCTGTGCTATCGAGCAGAACTATGTCGTCGGCATAAATTAGATGGCTTACATGGGTTCCATTTATTTTCGGAGGGAACGACCGGGATTGTGCAAGAGCAACAGGGAGATCTGCTATGAAGAGTTTAAACAACAGGGCTGCAAGAGGGCAACCCTGTTTTACACCTTTTGTTGTTTGAATTTGATCTGAGAGATCGCCATCAGCGTTAAGACGAACGCGCATGCTGGTGTTTGTGTGTAACGCTATCAAAGGAGCAAGTAGCTGATTTGGGCATCCCCAAATCTTCAGTTTCTTCCAGAGTAGTTGGCGTTTGATGCTATCAAAAGCTTGTTTTAGGTCAATGAATGCCAAAAACAGTCTTTTTTTACGTTTTATTGCATCGAGTTTGGCCAAATTTAATAGCATCAGATTAAGTTCTACTCCAACTCCTTTTGTGAATCCAGTTTGTCTCACGTCATAAAACTCGGCATCTTTAGCCCACAAGGCTAGTTTCCTTTGTAGAAAAGAGGCAAATAGTTTCCCCATTGTGTCTAGCAACGCTATAGGGTGATAATTTGCCGGATCGTCGCGGCTGCCTTTTTAAACACTGGAACTACAATTGCACTGGTCCAAGAATCGGGAATGGTTGAAGTTTTTGCGATGTGGTCGAATAGCACCTTGATAAATTTCGCCCAATTTTCTTTGTTCGATTTTAACATCAGATTTGAGATCCCGTCAGGCCCAGCAGCCCGTGAGGATGTGAGTTGTTGAATTGCCTTCGCAATGTCATCAACCTCTTCAATCACATCCCAATTACCAGTTTCCAAGGTTGTGGTTACACAGCAAGTTACATTATCATTCTTAAAGACAGCTGTGTAATGCTTCTCCCAAGTCGCAGCATTAACGCCATTTGCAGGAGTGCTCATTTGATTTAAGTGACCGGAATGAATGATTTTCCATATATTACGGCTGTCTTTTTGGATCAAAAGGCACAGCATCAATTCAGCTTGTTCTTGTCCTCGTATAATATTGAAGGACTTAAGCCAATTACGGTAATGTTGGCATCTCCGGGCTATCTGCAAAATTTGGTTTTGTCCACCAGCCTTTCTTATCGATTTCACATCCTTTCTTAAGGTTTTCTTAGCTTCCCATAATTCAGGGCTAAAAGGGTGTTTATAATATCTTGGTGTAGTCTTATACGTGCAAATAAACTGTTTTAATAAAGACGCATATTCAACTTGTGAGCTCTGGATACAAGAGTGATTATAATCCATAGTCAGTTTGTCGATTTGCCTGCCACTTATTCTCAGACGATTTTGAGCACTATTGATGTCCAAGTGCGTTTTATATTTTGGGTAATTTTGTTTGTATGAATTTACCCAAGATAGCACCAGCGCATCGTGATCACTCACAGTGGATTTCTTTATTGTTAGATCTGAGATGTACACTTGTAGATTTTCAGAAACCCAAATATAATCCAAAGTTTTCTTAACGGCCCCTCTATGCCACGTTGCGGATGCAGGAATGTCGCCTCTTGTGCAACCATTCAGCATAACACAACTACGTATCGTGAGTTCGTAATTCCATTTGGAACCATAATCAGAGCATTCAGTAGGACATTTTAACCTTGTATTGGATTCACAATCTTTTGTTTCATTAAACCATGCAAAATGTAAGTCGCCACATAGTAAAATAAATGGATCGTTGAACGATGTATTGCAGTTGTCTATTTGCATTGTAACTGATGCTAAGTAGGCTGATACTGAGATCATAGCTGGGTTCCAATAGGTGTTTAATAACAGTAGTTCTTGTTTTTGCAGGTTTCCTGACTGATCACATCTAAGGATTTGAAGAGTCAGAGCCTGAACAAATAGATTTGGATATTGAATGTCAATCACTTCCAAGCCCGAGGAATTCTTTATCATGGCCAAAAGACCGGAGAACCGATGACCAAATAGATTTTTCCCAGCCTCGATTAAAAACAGCGTGTATCCATCACATGAAGGGGTTTTTCGAAGCCATGTTTCTTGCAGGCAAATAAACGTGCTTTTTATATCAGAAGGACCCCATTCTTGGAATAAATGGGAGAAACCACGTGTGTTCCATGATGTTAAAAAGTGGGCCAAATTGTTTGACCCTGCATGGGCCTATTCATTACATCTTGTATTATTTATAGTGCCAGGATATGTCGGTTGTTGTTAAAGTTGTTTCCACAGGGCTTCTCTTTTTGGCTTATTGGACAAGGGTTGTTGGTTTTTTTCCTTTGTAGAATTAGAATGGGGCTGCTGCTCCTCAAACTCCGTTAAGTCAAAGCCAAAGGACAATAGATCATCTTTTGCGTCAAGTAAAGGTCTTGCAACAGTTCAAGACCTCATATGTAAAATAACCCAGTCCGATTGGGATTCAGTTTTGTATTCAACTATGGCAATATCGTCAGATTGTATGTATCGTAGGGCAGGTACATTATGAAGCAGCCTCATTAAGTTGGCTCTATTAAGGTTCACCTCATTTTTATCTTCTAGAATGTTTTCAAGTTCAAGTTTGCACCAGCTTTCCTTTCGGAAGATTTGTCGCTCCGGGCTGTCATAGGTGCTATGTTGCATTTTCCTGTTTCGATTAGGCACTCGTGAGTTTTGGATTAAGTTTTGATATTAATTTTGCTGAGGGATCCGGTGATTTGCATCGTATCTTCAGTCGATCATTTGAATTTACTTGCAGTTTCTTTTCTCGTGCATGTAATGACAACTTTGACGGACCTTTGGGATACCGATCATTTTGGTCGGACGAGCCGCAAATTACATGGTTACCTCTAACATCTCCCCATGGTTCGCAACCGTGATTTTCAAATTCTTCAGTTTCGGATTATGCATCTTCATTTGCAGTGTATGTTGATAAATCGCATAGATTGATGGAGTTGGTACCAACACAATCAACTGAGGGGCTGATGTCTTCTCGTCCGCGTTTTGCGGACTACCCTGAGCAAGTAGCAGAATCTACTAACTGATTTTTGTTGATAAGTTGATTATCGGTCGTGGAGGTGTTGTCAGATTTCTTATGAATCTTTTAGCGTCGTTTGTACGTGGAAGTTTTGGAACAGGACCTATCTTTGTTGTTATCATGGATTTTGCTTGTTTGGCTTTCAATAATGCTGGCACCTCTGTCGATTTTATTGATTTAGCAGTGCCTGAGAAAATTCCGAAAGAGGCTATGTGATCTGCTAATGATGTAGTGTTATGTTGAGCATTCGAGGGAAGAATCTTAACAGTAGCTGCCTTGCACGATTGTGCCGGCAATACCTCTTTAGTTGCTGTCGCCTTTGTTTGTGAGGCCGTGGTGATAGTTGAGCTATCTGCCACTATCACAACATCTGCCGTCTGTGTGGAAGAGATTAAAACCTCCATATTTGCATTATTTTTACTGGTCGCATCATTGTTTTTCTTTCCTCCAATCGATTTTTCAGCAGCGCTTAGTTCTCTGATGGTAGCTGTCCTAACCAGTAGTTCTGCTTGACCATCACGAGGGTTGTTCATGTCCAGGTCGACATTAGAGAGATTACAGGTACAGCCGTCTCTCAATGGCCACCCTCTAGGCTGCACCACCACATTGTGTCTAATCCACTTAGTACATTCAACTAAAGCCTCTGCCAAATCGACCTTTTCAAGGGCTTCTCGTTTGGTTATTTCATTCAACCGCCCGTGCCACTGATGTGTGGCCGCAGCTTCTGAGTCTAGACGATCGCTCAATTGCTCATTTAGTTTTTCCAAAGCACTCACTTTATTATTCACAGTTGCTAAAATGGCATTTTGTTCTCGCACTGCATCGTTCAGCGACTCGTAAAGTTTCGTGAACGGTATTAGAGCAATTGAGGTTGCTGCTAGCACATTGTTATGGATCTGAATGCTAGCTGCAATAGAAATATTTCCTTTAGTATTTACAGCTTCATCAGATTGGTTATTAACGTGAGTCTGGGATGAACTGCCTCTTGACGACTTGCGTTGCGCCTGTATGCGGTTAGTTCCGTCAGGATGGATACTGTCAGAACTTAAGGTGTGTATGCGATTAGGCTGACAGTCATCAGTTGTATCTAAGTTAATCGAGCGCGCTGTCGTTGTGGAGTCATGCTTTGCAGCAGCATTGCTGGCTAGCATGTTAGCTTCTTTTCGCATGGTACTCATATGTTTTGTTGTTGTTCGAGCATGGTATTGTTTATTTAAGAAGCTATCATTTAGGCGCTCTCGCATCAAGATGAAATCAGCTTTTAGGCGTTCCGTTAGCCATGCTTCTTGCACAGCTACGTCGTCAGACATTAAGGCGTTTTCATTAGGTGATTGAAGAGATTCCGCAGCATACATTACTGCATCTATTGTTTGAGGTTCTTCAACCGCCAGTAACGCATGTCTATTGATGCCAAGTTTCTTTCCGCAGTCAGATTCTCTCTGGGCTGTTATGGTTTGCAGAGACTGTGACTGTAAGGTTGCATCGTGTTTGTCTTGCATAATGTCAATGTGCGAGCAATCATGCTCGTGTAGAGCACATCGTTGCATACTATTCACTTGTAACGAAGTTTGTGGCTGGGAGGTAGTCTTGGTAATCGTCTGTGCCGCCGGTGAAATCAGTTTTTCAATTAACGGCGACCGCATCGCCAACAAGTTGGCTTCTGTGATGTCGAACGAAAAAAGTGGTGTCTGATGTGTCTACATAAACTGTGGGCGGTGGTAGTGACTCACAACCCGCTGGAGGATCTTCAAAATTGCAATGGTTCACCTCATTGTTCGTTGTCAAATGATCGGTGTCTACTGTCAAAGGAGAGGGTGACTTTCCAATTGTCTGCTCATGAACTTCGATTAGAGGTTGTATCGGGGCGGACAAAAAAATCGAAGGTGGCTGAGAAATGTCAGCGACCGTGGCCGCGATAGCAGGCAGAGGCGTGCCCGATCTGGGGGCCAGCAGAGACTTATCAGGCATTTCAGGCAATTCAGACATATCAGGGATGTCGGGCATTGCAGGTATGTCGAGCGTGTCCGCAGCGCTCGAATATGGAGACTCAGCGGCTTCCAATGTCAGCGCAGTTCCGCAGTCCGGAGTTATTTTTTCGATTTCAACCAGTTTTTCAGCGGACGCTCTTCATCATTACTACATACATTGCTTACCTTTGGTTTTGCAGTTTTTGAATGTTGCTTCCGCAACTTCAACAGGCGGTTTTGGGTGTGCGGGCCCTCTCCTGTTTTAGTTACTTCAGGGTCGCAGGGGGATTCCATCAGCGACGACCTCACCGCACACGTGCGAGCTGGGGCTGTAGACTGGAGACGGTCTGAGGCGGACTGGGCAGACTGGACTCACTGCCGGACTCCGCGCCGCGCTCCGTGTGGTAGAGTATATTATATAGAAAGCAAAAGAGGACTGTAGCTGCAGCTCCTCAGTGACAAGTCTGTCAAGCACAACCACACAAGCAGAGTTCCTGGACAGACTGGGCTCACTGCCGTACTCCGCGCCGCGCTCCACGCGGTAGAGTATATTATATAGAAAGCAAAAGAGGACTGTAGCTGCAGCTCCTCAGCGACGTGTCTGTCAAGCACAACTGCACAAGCAGAGTTCCAGGGCAGACTGGACTCACTGCCAGACTCTGCAACCTTTTTTGAATTAGAGTCATCTATTTTGCAGTAGATGTTGACGATTTCACGTTTTTCAAACACACAAAAACACCACCAAAAGGCTCTTTTCAGAGCCACCACTTCCTCCCAGAGAAAAGTGCATTGGTTTTGCTAGGGAAGCACCCTAAAATTATATATGTCCTAGGACTGTCCGCGGACTTCCAGAAAATGCACAGGGCCCTGCACTGTTTATTTGCCACTTCTATTTTTAAACTGTGAAAGGCGACTCTGAAAAGAGCCCTTTTTGTTGGGATTTTTATTATTTTATATTTTCTTTTGTTTTTTTACAGACGACACATTAGGAAAGGAGGGCAAGGAAGGGACACCAACCACGGGGATAAGAAAGGGCAGGTGGAGACAGGAAGATGTAGGGTGGGCCTTACTTAGGTAGGTAGCAGGTCTTCTGGTGCTCCGTGACCATAGTCTCGAAAGCACTTCGAAGACTCTCCCCCTGCAGAGTACTGCGTCGCAGTACATACACAATATTGTGACCCTCGAAAGGTAAGGGTCAACAGCATCGTGAATGGCCTGTGAAGCAGCTGGAGGGATGTGCTCTCCCACAGGAGTGTCTCTTGTGGTGAGATTAGCGGAAACAGAGGATGTTGTAGAGGAACTCAACCTACTACGTTTATCACGAGGTACAACCTTGCAAATGTCCGCACTGTGGAAGGATGTTAGGTGTCGCTTCATGGATGTCGTACCAAAGCTGTAAGAACCACGTCACCCACGACTCAGCACCATTTTGCACTGGTTGCAGGTGACTTTGTTCGCACGTGCTTTTGGTACGTTACCATGAATGGTAAACAACCGCCACACCCAAGACTCCCGGTGAGTGCCAGTAGTAGGGAATTCCTCAACCTCATTCTCTTCATCCTCTTCATCCTCGTTCTCTACGTCCTCACGCCTGTTCCCCTCTGCAGGCCCTTGGGGAGGTGGTGGTGTTGGAGGGTTTGGGGGTGGTGCTGAGGCAGATATAGCAACAGCAGCCATGGATGCCATCAGGATTGATGAGATAATCTCAGCAAGAGCAGCAAAGGCAGCAAAAGTCAATCTGCAATAGCCAGAAGTACAATGAAGATCAGCTCTGGGGTGTGGCCTATTATAGGGGTGGGGGGGTGCGCTTCGCAAACAGATCGAACACCCAAAAAGGTTCAAAAAGTTCCTAAAACTATGTGGAAAGCCAGGGTCATTGTCTGGGACATGTCCAATGGTGAATTTTTACTGCAAAATAATTTGGATTGTCTAAAAAAGTTCTTTTAAAATTTTAGGGAACCGGACGGTGTCCGCAAATTAGGACACCCGCTCAGCGTCGGTGCGGTCACACGATGACATAGAGAACACGTCCGCTCATGCGTGCGGGTGTTCAGCGGACAGTGTGTGGGTCCTCAAACAAATTAAAAGTGCAACACAAGTGAGATGGACAGTTACGGACAGGCGTGATGTTCAGAGGACTTACAAGTGTGGTGTGCATGTGCGTAGATGTTCTGACGACTGTACGGACAGGCATAGTGTCCTTAGGACACCTCCATTTTGTTTGACTACGGACATCCCGGACACCGCGCATGTTCTTAGGACAGTTTCAACTTGGCTGCAGACGGTACGGACAGGTATAGTGTCCTTAGGATTCCCCCATTTTGTTCATTTACAGACATCCCGGACACCGGGTGTGTTCTAAGAACAGTTCCATCTTGGTTGTGAACGGTACAGACAGGTATAGTGTCCTTAGGACACCCCCATTTTGTTCATTTACGTACATCCCGGACACCGGGTGTGTTCTAAGAACAGTTCCATCTTTGCTGCGAATGGTACAGACAGGTATAGTGTACTTAGGAGATCACCATTTTGTTAATGGTCCTTAGTGTCCTTAGGACATCACCATTTTGTTAATTATGGACAGGCGCGCTGTCTGCGGACATTTTAACTGCTTTTTAAAACAAAATAAGACACAAAGAATTTCATTAATAGAAACATAATATTTTTTTTATTATATACATATACACAATTTATGAAAGAGAGGGGGAAGCAAAAACTGATACAAATACAGTGGAATTAGGAGTTTGGAGCGGATGGGTGGGAGGGGATGAAGGGATGGAAGTCTCATCAAAACGTTTTTCTTGGTGTTGAGGGTTTGGGGATAGTTGACTGGGACATGGAGAGGGGGCACAGGTGCATGTGGGACAATGTTATTTAATTTTATTTTTGTATGTGTCCTCCACAAACTGTTTCAAAACATTTACATTTTCCTTGAGCATGTCCATTTTCTGTTCCATGCGTTGCAGAGTCTTTTCCAATGTGTCTTTTGGTGTATTATTTTCAATGTTTGTATGGTCTGTTAAAAATAAATATATACATACGTTAAGTACACATAAAGTAATGATTATTAATTTGCTTATATAGAGAAGTGTCTACCATGATTATCACTGTCTTCAGACATTTCCTCACGCGGAAAATGTTCCTCAAGCCATTGCAAAGTGCTGCACATTTCTGTGTGAAAAACAAACATATATTAATTGTAGTGTACCTAATACAAACAGTATAGAAATATATAAGAAAAATTAAGTTTACTTACTAGTTTCTGGCAAGGTGTATTTGTACTGTTGTGTAGGTCTACTGTTGCTTCTAGCTCTGCAGTTTCTGTGAGGTAATTATGTTGGAGGCATATGTTTTTTGTTTTGGTATATTCCATTTTACTACATATGGTATTTAAATGGATGGTTGATGTGTTAGATATATAGGTTCCACTTCTTATTTATTATTACATATAATGTGTTTATGTGCTGCTTTTTGAACTTTTGCAGTGTTTATATGGCATGATAGAACAATTTAAGATACCCCTGAGTGTTTGGGTAGTGTTGCCATTGTTGCCTCCGTCCGCGGACATACACACATTCCGCGGACATCGAAATCGTTAGCAGGGGGTTCAGTATGTTCTATGTTACATGTATATAAAGTAAGGGAATCCTAGTAAACATCTATCAAATTCACACTATGAAAATGTATATTCAGTAAAAAAAACTTTGTTAAAGGGACGTTATGGTTAAGTTGTGCTACTAAAAACCAATGAAATTCAGTAAAAAAACTTTGTTAAAGGGACATTATGGTTAAGTTGCGCTACTAAAAACCTATGAAATTCAGTAAAAAAACTTTGTTAAAGGGACGTTATGGTTCCAAGTAAAACTGATAAACCCCTGAAATTCGTAAGATATGGTAAGCTAAGCATTCATAACTCATGCCACCACCGTGCACTGCTAAGACTAACACCCAGGACATCAAAGATGACAAAGATGTCCTCAGCGGTGAGTGGGCTTAGCTAGTTCAACACAGCATTGGGGCACTGCTACAGCATGGGCTTGGAGCTGAAAGAAGCTTGTAACCAGGCAGCAGTGTCAACTTGAGGATGCTAAAAAACTCGGCGGGTGTCAGATACAGAGATGGTAGAGTAATCAGTATTGAGTAAACATGGAAATGCAGAGGCTGTTGAGCATTTAGGACAAAGATGACTGCAGAGGTTCTTGTGCAGCAGCTTGGACATCGTTGAAGGCATTCTTTTGTATTTCTCCCACACTATGGAACGCCTTGTCAGTATCATTTAGAAGCTCCCTGAGATCAAGCATGTTCAAAAAAGAGCTCAAGACATGGTTGTTCCGTTAAGGCATCCTTCTGCTCCTCTAGGCTTAGGGGAGGGGGGGGTTATTCTTTACTGCCTGCCGATAATGGACCTGTAATGTTTTGTGTTTTTTTTGTCTTGTCTGCGCCCTCACACCTACGGGTTTATGAATGTGCACTACAAATAGAATAAAGTAAAGTGAAGTTGCCAAACTGGTGTTTAAGTGGTTAAGAGATGCAGGGTGAGCTGGGGTAACTTAATTTGTTCTGCAGTTGCTGGGAGGCCGAGTACAGGGATTCCAGGTCAATGTGAGTCCTTCTTTTGCACTCCCAATCCATTGAGCCTGGCTGGATTCTGCAGGAGTTCAGCCCCCCCATTGACAGAGTACTGGTTCCAGTGCAGGCCTTCGACAGTAAGACTTTGGGTCAATAGCAGATACATCCAGTGTTCCCTGGGGATGGTTAGAGGGCAGAACTCAATCTGCCTTGTATGTCTTCTGTTTTTATCTCCCTGGAAGAGCACTCTGGGATAGACTGCACCCCAACAGAGGTCCAGATTAATTATTCTCGTCCTTGTGGAAGTTCACAGATAAATAAAAGAAAGAGCGGGTGTCCCTATGTTTTAAAGGTAAAAGTCCACAGAGGATTGGTCCAAAACAAGCCTGCTCTATGATGTAACAGGTGCTCTTTGCCTTATGACATCACATCCAGAGTACCTTGCTTGCAGGAAATGCAGGGATAAGGGAAAGGAAGAAAGCATTAACCAAAAGCAAGAAAGTGGGCCCCTTCTTCCGGCCAATCTTCCCTCTCTGGCTTTTCTAACTATGCCGCCTTCCCATGCATGCTAGCTTCAAAAGGCCTCCATGGATCAGAAACCTGGTGTGAGGCTGGATTTGTTATATCAGTGCTGCCTTGGAAACACGGTTCCCAGAAGACCTCCTAGGGATCCTTTTATATCTAGGAGGAAGTTGTGACCCTTTCTGCTTTGGTAATCAAAGAAGCATAATCCCAGCCATTGTTCCACGTGGCAGCTGTGGAGGCTGTTAGCCTAGACACCAATACATGTCAGTCCAGTCATAGTTAAGCCCTGTTTACATAGTTGACACTAGTGTGATGTCAAATTGATGTGGCTTAATAATTATGTGTCCTTAGCAGTCATAATGCCACAACCGGGCATGGCTTATATTAAAAAATGTATGTGTCATCAGATTGTTTAAGGTATACAATTATCAGAATTTAGTTCAGAGGTGCAGATAGTTCAAATGTTATCTGTGCCTGCAGGAACTATTTGTCCTGCAACTGTCAGCAGTGCTCAGGTGACCTTATAATCTGCTCTGTGCCAGTGCAGAGCTAGTTCTTTAAATGTCAGTAGACGGGTTACAGGATGGCCCATGCGTGCATCCTAGTATAGTTTTAGAATGGAGCATTTGTGAAGGGGGGCCTGTTTATCAGGCCTCCCTCTCAGTGAAACAATTACCTGCATCATTTAATTTAACAAAAATCTAAAAGTCTCTCCTGTCATAGCAGGTGGAAATCCACCACAGCGATCCAGCTACGACTAGGCACGGTTAGTGTGAGCCTTATCACAGAATTGGAGGTACTCCTGACCACTTTTATTATTCTCAAAAGAAGAAAGATATGAGATCATGACCCTCCTGCTGTGCTACCTAGCTGGGAGTTAGACATGAATGATGAGATCACAATTTTGTTTTGTGAAATGCCCATGACCTCTATTATACCTCTCAAATTCCACATCCAGAGGCACTCTTGCACTTGCTAGGTGTGATGGCAGGGTGTTATGGATCATGGTTAAGGTCCAGGAGTCGTATTGCGAGTCAAGTTAACTCCTTTTTATACTTACCCCTATTTTTAGCACCTCCTAATATTGGCTTTCAGAGAGGTGAGTCACGATATATATTAAGGCGTATGAAGCAAATTAAGTGCAATCCAAGACTGCTCTAACACCAATCACTGATGTGTCTGTGGTAGATGCTGGTGGCTCCGACTCTTACATGGAATTCTGATTTTGGAGTCTGGGTAGAGTAATGAGATTTCAGTCTAGTTGATATGTGAAATCAAGGGCCACTGCTAAACCTTATTCGGCTTTTTTCCACTTTTCTAGTTTTCAACCAGGTCACGAGTCACTGGGGACCCAACTGCTTTCTTTTCAGAGGTGACAGTCAACCTGAAAAAACCTCATGGAAGTTCACTACCATGTTGCATTCACTTGATGGCAACAATGTTATGTTTCTACACAATTGTTTTCCTCCCGAGCAGATTTAATACTAGAGGAGACAAGAGTCTTCTTCCTCATCTATTGTGGTATCCATATTCTAAAAGGATTTCAATTATGTAAGTGACTTCCTTCTGCATCCTACCCACTCTGGGCGGGTACCAAGAGAACATTTAGGAATCTGACTCCATAGAAGACTTGGTTAACTGAATACATAGACTTATTAATTCTGCTATCTAGTTACTATCACTTCTGGTTCCAAATGCCCTTGGTATCAACAAGAAGAGACCATCTTCAGCAGTAATTGGTCACTTGGGGAGGGAGGTTATCTGTATCTTTACTAAAGAGACCCTTAGGTTAGTTAATTATTATTAGGGTGTTAGGTACTTTAGGGAGAATTCCATCAACATTAGTATAAAACCTGTGTCCCTTGGTGAGTTATTACAAAATTGGGTTTGCAAGCATTTGAAGTTAATCCTCTTATCCCTGAAGGTATTTTGAGCCTTTGTGCCTGATAAAGGCTTTGTGTATGTTTGATTATGATCACTCGGCCATTAACAACTTCTATCCACAGTCTCTTATCTGACTGAAGGAGGTCAATCATAGGAGGACTGACTGCTCTACTTTGCATGAGATCATGCTCAGTGCTAGTATTCTTCCAATTATTGGTAATCTGATCCTAACATCCCTGACCTGGTGTATGTTAGGTTAGGGTGTTACATTAGGCGATGTCTGACCCTGGGTCAGCAACATTCAGCTATTCGGATGTCATAGTTGTTTAAGTCAATATATGATCACATGAATTTTTTTCTATTGGGATATTAGGAGATTACAGTGGGCATCACTACATAAACCTCTTTTTTTGTATAAAATCTTTCGTTTGCAAGGTTGACTGTTACATTCATATCCAGGGTCCTGCTTAGATATCCTTTAGACAAGGTTTTCCATTCACCTTGACTCTTCCTGGCGGGATACCCAGGGTTTTTTTCTAGCAGATTATTATGTAGCATCAGGATTTAGGTTCCTCCTCATCCTTGTGCCACTTATAATACTCAATTAGAATACACTTATTTCAACTCTTATGACTTACTACTCGAGTGTCATCCTCCTGAAGTTGATTTAGGTTAATGCATTAGCTGCATGTGAGTAAGCAACAGATATCATTGTTGATGCTTCTGGTTAAATAGGCCCGATCTTCTTCTCTTTGACTTACCTAAAAAGTTAATACTAGGATGAGGAACGCTGAGGTTATGTTTAGGTTACTTACCGGAACACATCATTACACTACTCACACCAAAATCTCACACCATAATCATTAGGAAAATTGGCCCATGGATCTTGTTAATTTCATTAGGATTCTGGGTAATGGAAGTCTTAACACCACCTGCACAAGAGGAAGGACAGGGTTGCATATTTATATATACATATACATCTGTAAGATAGTCCATTTGAGCTAAGTCAGACATTCCACACCAACACCTAGTAGTTATTGCTGGACGTTCACCTCCAGTTCTAAGCCAAAACAGCAAGGTATTGTGTGTATGCAAATTAGCCAAAATGCAAATCTTTTCTCCAGGAAATTGTTTTTGTCTTAGCCACAACCTCTTGCTGTTGTGGCTTAGAAATAGAGGTAAACATCCAGTGATGGCTACTAGGTGGCGTTGTGGAATGTGTGACTTGTCTCAAATGGACTATCCTACTTTCAAATTTTAGGTGAAAGGTTTTGTTTTCAAACCTTTTTAAATCCACCATATATTACAGTGCAGCAACCGCCGCACTATAGTTAAGTTGAGTATTGAGTGCCATAGGAAACCCAAAAATGAATTGCAAATAACATTTGACTCGTATGACAAATTTGGCTGAAATTTTGCAAGCAAAGTTTCACTTACGGGCCCACACAGACTTGACATTTTGGGAAAGAGCTGTTACAAAATAAAGAAGTTATTATGAAAATAAAAAAGCAGTTTCGGCCTAGTGCCCATTAATTTTCCCAAATAAAAAAAAATGTCTGCTCAAGCCACTGGACGGTATTGGACAAGGTACGAAAAAACTTGGGCACGAACCATTGACTTGATTTCAAAACGGTGGGGTGGTCTGGCGTTATTGCGTCCAGTAGTTTTCTAAATATGTGATGGAGAAGGAGGTGCCCCCTTCTCCCAAAATTATAGTGATATCTCTAATAGTGCTTTGCAGCAGAGAGGTTTGTCAGAAATGAAAAGCTGCAATTTTTCTTCTTGATGCAAGATATTTCCATGAATATTTGGGCTAATATTCGGGGTCATCCGAAAATGAAAAGTTGAAAAAATGCCATTTCAAGGAGGAAAAATATGAAATTTCATCAGGCTTGAGGTTGGTAGGGGGAAAGAGGACACCATGTGAAATTGGGCAGTTGGGGTGGGTGGAAGACGGCTGGGGATCAAGTTCTAAGCTGGAATGTTTTCGCATATTTTACGTTATTTTTTTCATATTCAAGGTTATTTTTCATATTGAAGGTTATTGTGCCCCATGTACACTAACAGCAAATATTTTGGGAATATTCAGAGTTATTTGTGATCCATTGTTAATATAACCACGGTTATGGGAAAAAGAGAGTTAGGGGGGAATTTTGAAATGCTTCCAAGGCTGCAATCAAGGAGCATGGGAAACACTGCCCCTAAAATACAGAGTAAAAAAACACTGAAATAAAAACGTTCTTTTTGGAGCCACCTTTCACAGTTAAAAAATAGAACAAAAAAAGTAATCTTATTGACTTCATCTGCTTTACATTTTTCAATAAAGTAGTTAGACTCAATAAGATTCTCCAACATTCCCATTAGCATTTTGTACTATGCTAATGGAAGTAATGGATAATTGTATACTTGAGAAAACGCAAAAAGGGCAGAAACAATTTTCTGTCACAAATACTTTTCTCTAGCATATCATAGGGACCATAATCCTTCATGACTATCCGCCATCTCCTCAGTCCCCTTTCCAGGCCATGCATCATTAAAAGACCCGGATGGCACCTGCACAACATCGTACAGGCCAGCCCTTCTACCCTTTTTACTTTTATGTTTGCAACATTCCCTCATTGCCTGCTTTCAAACAGTCACACACCCATCCACCAATCAATTCCAAAAACTCTACATGTAACCCTATCAACATATTAAAGTTCTGCACTGCAACAACCACTTAACAATGTTCTACAAATCTTTTGCATCTGAGTTTCCCTTACTTATTCGAAAGAATTGTACACAGTGCTGCTATAAATGCAAATATGCATTTTTTTACTTTCAACAAAATGCTCCAAAAAAGAAACATTTTGAAATGCACAGCATTATACATTTTTACTTCCATGTAAATGTCATACTTTCCAACCTTTTTCATTACATCCCTTATAGTGCCACCATTCTCCACCTGCTGACATATAGTTGTACAATGACAAAGTATCTATACACAACATTTCTCCTCACATATAAAGTACTGCTCTTTTCCAAACACTACTATTATTTATGTATTTATTTATTGAGCATTTTTTACAACAGACAGAATTGTGTTTCGAGGTGCTACAAGGCTAAGTGGGAGGGAACAGAGGATTAAATTACAGCAGCAAAATCAGTAAATATTCAACCATGGTCCTACTAGACTTTGTAGACAGAATAAGTTCCTAATAGAGGAACTCCCATCACTACACTCTTTCACTAGCTCAAATAATTGAGCCAAACAGTTAAGGGTATGTTTGACACAATTTTATGTAACATGTCCAATTTTTCAATTATTCAATTATTCAATTGTCAAAAAAATAACGCATTTTTCAAATGATCATTTACATGAATAATTTCAAGATCACTGTTCATTATAGTTTTCACATATGTTTTAATTTTCAAAGGGCCCAACGCGTTTTGAGAAATCATCTCTTCTTCAGGGGCATTTTATACAATCCATTAACATCTAGAAAAGACATTTCAAAATACATACAAATCATTTTTTGCAAATAATATGTTTCTAATCAATTCTTCAAATTTTATGTCAAATATTAGATATATCAAATTCTGGTGTTTGGTATCCTAATTAATCAGCTGCTGTCTACGATGTATCATATTCCAATACAGAGAGTCCTATACTAGACCTTCTGTAGTTGTGTTAAGTTTCGATACTACTGACCTGGAAGGTCTATTGCGTAGACCAAGGTAATCAACTGCAATCAGATCGGCATATATATTCTTTGGGTCTCTATGTCACATTTTTTTTTCACATAATATCTGTGTTCCAATTGGAAAACGGGTACTGTTTTTAGAGAAAAGGATAGAATAAGTGGATGTAACATTCATGAAAACACCTATATTAAGATGGTTGAATAAGAGTCTTACCAATGTATGACTATTCAAAGGATGGTGGATGTAAATGAGAAGCCCTCTCAATTGCTGAGGGTCGGGCACCCAGTAAGGTAAATATCTATGTAATTCAAAAAAGTGCCAATCAGTACTCAAGATTAAAAGGAATAAAGTGTTTCCTATCACTCATCTGAAGAGTACACATTATATGATATACCTCGTTAAGTACTGGTCAAAAAGCCAACGGTAAGTTTCTGGGAGATTGGCATGTACAAGCCTCATTCAGTTAAAGTGTCTTCAATTTGTCATTTCTTGCCAGGGCTCTAAGGAAAGAAGCCAACTTAAATTCTATGTTCTCATCCTCTCTCATTGACTATGTAATCAATAGCGTTCAAATGTTGGAGAAGGTCTTGGCCTATTTTGTTGGGGTATTCCGCCCAAGATAAAAGGAATCAGGAATAGTAGGTGGACATCTCAATGTCAGTCTACAAATGTTGCCAGATTCTACAATTACTTCCCTGTCAGAAGAAATATTGATAATATAAAGTCTTGAGATATCAAAATCTATTGACTCAATAAGTTTCTTTTATCAAAGTTACCTAATGTATTAGCTCTCACCTATGAAGGCTAAAGGGAGTAGTCTGCTAGTCCTTATGGTGATTGCGTCTGATTTAAAAAGGTAAAATGACTGACTGTTATACCAGCTTTTTTTGATGACGTCATCGCGCGATTGCGTGCGATAATGTCACAGATGTAAACAAATGTACACAGTTATTACAGTAGAGTTGATTATAACCAAATAATTTGTGTTGCTCATTGCCACAATGAGATTGTCAATGTTAATCAGGATCCTAAATATGTATCCGTGAGTTGACTAAACAGAAAATATTTGTTTGAAATGTTTTTATCAGGTCAGCTGAATAGTCACAGTCATGCTCAGGTGAAATATTTAGACTCACTTGTCATACTATTATAGTATTTCTTCATAGATTTACCAAACGCATGGTATTTGGACAGGATACAGTGGATTGGTTTTATGCTGATCACAATGAGATGTGAGTACATTCTGGAAAATTACTTATTCTCTCTATATAGTATGAACAGGTCCCTTTCACGCCTGATTGATATTGGGTAGAATGCTACACAGGGTTCACACGGCGTTTACTAATAACAATGACCCAATATATTATGGTACATCTTTGTACTAGACCATATTGTTTCCTAATATTTTTAGAACGTTGTTTCTAACACAGATGTTCATGTATATACCACTTCAACTTTTTCTTAAATCATAAATTAGGTGTTTCAATTGTCTAGATTCCAACATAATTCATTTTTCTGGTAATACACTTTGTCAAAGAGATACAGAATAAATAATTTCAAATATTTGGCACAATGATTTAAAGAGCTAAGAAACAGATGTCATGTACTTTCTCCCCACACACATTTTTTTTAAATCTGTCACACAAAGAGGAGGCTCACAATCTAGGATATTACTCTGAGATATTCCTTATTTTACGTTTCCTGGAATTCTTTACAGGCCCTACTGTTTAAGTATGTGTTCTACATGTTGACTTCATCTGAGAGAAACAGAAAAAGACTTAGTTAATGGGCATTGGTTAATTGTCTAGTGTGTGGGTAATTGTCTTCCTCAAAGGAATGGTCCCAAGTAGAAGTCTTCATTTAGTCCTAGTGGTGTTATTGCGTAAGGTATATATATCCAAAAGAGTTCTCTTTGTGCTAACCTTCTAACCTTTTGGCAATGTCCCCTCCTCTTGGGGATGGATGAATCACTTCCAGTATTACACACCGCAGTTTTGAGATATTATTTCCTTTCTCCTTAAAATGTCTAGATACTGGAGATTTAATGTTACCTGTTCTGATGTTCGACTTGTGTTCAGTCCATCGTTCTCTTGCTTTCAGTGCTGTCTTTCCAATAATATTTACCACATGGGCCTTTCAATCCATATATCACATTCTTGCTTTTGCAAGTTGCAAAGTCCCTTAACATAATCTTCTTTCCACTGTTTGGATGTCTTTTGTGATCACCTTTTATCAGGTTAGAACAATGTTGGCAATTGAGGCAGGCGTATGTACCCTGTTTCTGTTTTTTCAAGGTGGCTTGTGATGGTTTCTTTGTCCTTTCAGCTCTCATGAGGGAATCTCTAAAGTTCTTGCCCCTTTTATATGCCAGCATTGGCGGTTCAGGAAATAGTCTGTTCAGATTTGGGTCCGATTTTATGAGATCCCAGTTCTTGTTTATGACTCTTTTCAATTGATAGCTTTGACTTGACGATTTGAGAGCATGGATCAGCCTGGTAGTGTCCTACTTTGGTTGCTTTTTAAGCAGATTCTCCCTAGTAATAGGGTCTGTTCGTTGGATTGCCTTGTCAACAATCTGTTCAGGATTTCCTCTCTTTTTAAATCTTTCTCTCATGATGTTATGTTCTGACTGTAGTAGTGTGGAGTCTGATGTTATTTTCTTCAAGCATAAACATTGGCTGAATAGTAGGTTCTCTTTGTGATGGAGAGGATGAAAACTGCCAAAGTGTAGGATGCTGTTAACGCTGGTCGGGTTCCTGTAGTTTTCTGATGTTTGTTATAAATTCTCTACCACTTCTTTCCACTTGAACATCCAAAAAGTGAATACTAGGTTTCCCAATCTCTAATGTGAATGCGATTCCTTCTTGACAGTTGTAGAGATATATCAGAAAATCTTGTAATTTCTCTGTTGTTCCTTGCCAGATGCCAAAAATATCATCGATAAAACATTTCCAGAATTTGATCTTACTCATCTAGGGTTCTTTTTCCAATATGAAATTATGCTCAAAATGAAACATTAAGATGTTTGCATAGGGTGGTGCTACTGTTGAGCCCATAGATGTACCTGATATTTGAAGATAAAATTTGCCATTAAATTTGAAGTAGTTGTTGTATAGAATAATCTTCATTCATTCTATTGCAAAAACCGTCACTATTAAAGTCTCATTGTGTCTAAGTAAGAACCATTCCAGGGCCTCTATTCCTTTTTGATGAGGTATGGAAGTGTATAGACTATTGACAACCAATGTGAATAGTATCCAAGCAATTTCATTCATCTGAATTTGGTTCAGCAGTCATAGAAAATAAGCTGTGTCTTTTAAGTAGGTGGTTGTTTTTTGTATGAGAGGTTGTAGAGCCTTATCCAGGTAGATAGCTGGTGGATGAAAAATACTTTCTGTTCCTGCCACTATCGGTCTAAAGGGTAGATTATTGAGGTTTTTATGAACTTTTGGAAGTGCATAAAACACTGAACTGAACAACGTGTATTCTTCCGGTATTTCTTCAAGCAATGTCGATGAGTCTTTAGATAGATAGTTCGATATTCTCTTTTTTCTTCGCAGCTGGTCATATGGCTTATTCCTAGGGAGGATGCAAAATTCTGTTGGTGGCAGCGTGTTTTGTTCTGCAATCGTTGGGGACACTGTCAGTGCCTCGTTGAGCAGTGGCCCCCCTTTCAAGTGTTCTTCTGGGACTAATAGTAGTGATGAGTGTAGAGTGGCCAGCAAACAATAGCCCTCTATGATGGTGGGAGGTGTAAGTACACTTGATGGCCACACACCCAGTAGTAATCCATCAGTGCTGCTGCGCCTTTCTTTCGATCTGGAATCAACAATGTTCTGTTGCATTGCTCGTTGGAGCCAACAAAGACAGTTCCTTCGCTGAAAAAAGCACAACTCATAGTTCTTCTCTTGCTGTCCTTTCACTAGCTTCACCATTGTTGCAATCCATATCAGTTTTGTAACATGATCTGTCCAAATTTGTGCACATGTTCTTTCCACGAGGGCCACTGTTTTTTCTTGGTATCCGAGGAGGCCTTCAGTAATTTCCTGCCACCTGATATTAACATACTTTGCTCCTTCGATCACCAAATATGGTTTCTTTAAACAGCTGGTGGTGTTTGTCGGATTGGCTATGCATTTATGGACATCTGGATCGACAGGTTGGAGAGTAATGTTGTGTGCCTGGAAGGTGCCTTTCAGCCTACATAGTGCAAAATGAATCAGGTATTGTGCCTCTATAATTGATACTTCTTGTGTTACTAGAACCTTGTTTGCCATCAATGCATGCAGTATCAATGAGCATACATAGCAACTACTATTGGTTGTTTGTCTAACCACCACACTTATGCCGGAATACCAACTATTTGAGTGCTCCGGATGACAAATATCTTCGACAGCATTCAGGCCTAGGGCATGGTATGCATCATATTTGGGCCTGTGCGCTTGTCTTTACATCCTATCATGGCGCAGTCTATACCTCCTTGGTTGTATATGGGCCTGGTAACAGTGGTGCTACTGCTACTATTTGTGCTACAAAAGAGATTTTGAATAGTGCAAAGTAATATTTCAAACATTTTACTCACACATAAGGTCATACGGGCACTGGTATGACTTGCTTGGGACGTGTTGAATATATATACAATTGTGTTTGGCAGTTCAGTTTTGTTGAGAGGTGTACTTTTGTTCGGGTTCCCCTTCCCCCCTCTTTTAGATGGCCTGCACATATAAAAGATGAACCCCAATATATTCCCAACATTAGCATAAGGAAGGTGAGTGAAAAGGTTAGCAGTAAAGTGCAGGCTGCATTGATAAGAAGATATTCTAGGAGAACTAATGACATTTCTATCGTCATGCAATGAACAATTTGACGTTGAACGAATAATTTCTGTCTCCTGTAATGGGAACAAAAATGGGCATGAAATAGGGATGTAGAGTGGTGGAAACCACCACTTCGTAGGGCCTGTGGAACCTGGGATTGTTGTACTTGTGTACAAAGCTCCTTACATACACTAATTCTCCCAGCAACAGTGGTTGGGTGGGTGTTGTGTCTGCATGTTTAATTGTATGTTTTGGGTATCATCTGGGTGAGGTGGTGTGATTTGTCACAAGACGCATTTGATTGCGCATGTTAAGTTTGTCAAGTATTATTTGAACTCCTCACGAGAGCTGTTGCAGCTCAATGAGCATCTGATGCTGTGAGAGGTGGTGGTCCTTACTTGGCTGAGTGTGCAAATTGAACAGGGCCAGGGGTAAACAGTGCACCCACTTCTTCTTTAGGGTGTTGCAGAGTTTGGAAAGCATACTCTTGAGAAGGCAGTTGATTTGTTCCACAACACCAGTTGACTGGGGGTGGTAAATGTGGGAGTAAATGGAGCACATGCTGTGTACATAATAGATTTGTGATTTCCTTGAAGAGTTAAATATAAAAGTGGGTGCCATTATCAAATCTCAAAATATTGCACACTCCCCATCAAGAAAACACCTTGTGTACGAGGAATTTTGCAGCACATTTAGCATCTGGGGGGCACAAGGGCCAGCCTCAACCCACCGTGAGAATGGACACACTACTACAATGAGGTATCGAGCTCCATTACATCTCTCTCCCATGGCCGCAATATCAAGATGGAGCTTGCGGAACACCCCTACAGGGCGGGACAAAGTACCTCGTAACGTGCAGAGTGTCATGGATGCTACCAGCCCTTCTTCAGGACTCTTTTGCAACCTCTGCTATTCTCTCTCTCTCTCTAGTCTTTCCCTTTAGCCCGACTCACTGTGCAGGGCACATCCTGGATGTTCTGATCTCCTCAGATCTCCCCTTCTCTAACATCCTCACCACTCTTCTCTCTTGGAGTGATCACTTCCTCCTTTCTTCTCACCTCTCTCTCTCTCATCCCTGCAGGTCAAGCCGACACCAGTACTTCCACATACCTTCTCGGTCATCCGATCCATGAAGCTTGTGTCAGTTGAGGCTTTCACTGCTACTTGCTCTCCTCCTCCTGCACCTTAGGCTGACTCACACCCTGACAGAGCCCTCTCCAACCTTCATCTCTCTATCTCTAACACTCTGCATTTACGTGCCCCAGTCATGAGGATCCGCTTGAAACCCAAATCCAAGTGCAACTCTTGGTACGATTCAGACCTTGCCACCCTTAAACGCAATTGGAGGGTAGCAGAGAGGAAGTGGAGGGCATCGGGTGCACCCCCTGACAAATTAGCCTGCCACCTGCTCCAAAGGCAATACATATTATCTGTCCTCTCTAAGAAGAGAGCCTACATCAAAGCCTGTATCTCTGTGGCATGTAACAACTCAGCTGAACTTTTCAAAATCGGCAAGGGGCTGGCCAATCCTCCTGCAGTCTCCACCTCTCCTGTTCCCTCCCAGGCCCTCTGCATGGCTTTGGCCTCTCATTTCACTACTAAAACTCAGGACATCCTGTCCACCATCTCGTCCTTTACTTCCTCTTCCTCCTCCTCTACCACTCCTGGCCCATCTGAGGCGTCTCTCCTCTTCCTTTCTCCTCATTCCCATGTTCACCTCTGATGATGTTTCTAGACAAGTCTGATCTATGAAAGTCTTGTCAAAGCAGTTTCTCCCCTGCTCATCCAGAACCATCAAGGATCACATAGACACCCTTGCTCCAGCGATTTTATACATTCCATTAACATCTAGAAAAGACATTTCAAAATACATACAATTACTTTTTTGTAAATAATATGTTTCTAATCAATTCTTCAAATTTTATGTCAAATATTAGATACATCAAATTCTGGTGTTTGGCATCCTAATTAATCAGCTGCTGTCTACGATGTATCATATTCCAATACAGAGAGTCCTATACTAGCCCTTCTGTAGTTGTGTTAAGTTTCTATACTACTGACCTGGAAGGTCTATTGCATAGACCAAGGTAATCGACTGCAATCAGTTCGACATATATATTCTTTGGGTCTCTGTTTCACAAGTTTTTTCACATAATATCTATGTTCCAATTGGAAAACGGGTACTATTTTTAGAGAAAAGTATAGAATAATTGGATGTAACATTCATGAAAACACCTATATTAAGATGGTTGAATAAGAGTCTTACCAATGTATGACTATTCAAAGGATGGTGGATGTAAATGAGAAGTCCTCTCAATTGCTGAGGGTCGGGCACCCAGTCAGGTAAATATCTATGTAATTCAAAAAAGTGCCAATCAGTACTCAAGATTAAAAGGAATAAAGTGTTTCCTATCACTCATCTGAAGAGTACACACTATATGACATACCTCATTAAGTACTGGTCAAAAAGCCAACGGTAAGTTTCTGAGAGATTGGCATTTACAAGCCTCATTCAGTTAAAGTGTCTTCAATTTGTAATTTCTTGCCACGGCTCTAAGGAAAGAAGCCAAATTAAATTCTATGTTCTCATCCTCTCTCATTGACTATGTAATCGACAGCGTTCAAATGTTGGAGAAGGTCTTGGCCTATTGTGTTGGGGTATTCCGCCCAAGATAAAAGGAATCAGGAATAGTAGGTGGCCATCTCAATGTCAGTCTACAAATGTTGCCAGATTGTACAATCGCTTCCCTGTCAGAAGAAATATTGATAATATAAATATTTAGATATCTAAATCTATTTACTAAATAAGTCTATTTTTATCAAAGTTACCTAATGTATTAGCTCTCACCTATGAAGGCTAAAGGGAGTAGTCTGCTAGTCCTTATGGTGATTGCGTCTGATTTAAAAAGGTAAAATGACTGACTGTTATACCAGCTTTTTTTGATGACGTCATCGCGCGATTGCGTGCGATAATGTCACAGATGTAAACAAATGTACACAGTTATTACAGTAGAGTTGATTATAACCAAATAATTTGTGTTGCTCATTGCCACAATGAGATTGTCAATGTTAATCAGGATCCTAAATATGTATCCGTGAGTTGACTAAACAGAAAATATTTGTTTGAAATGTTTTTATCAGGTCAGCTGAATAGTCGCAGTCATGCTCAGGTGAAATATTTAGACTCACTTGTCATACTATTATAGTATTTCTTCATAGATTTACCAAACGTATGGTATTTGGACAGGATACAGTGGATTGGTTTTATGCTGATCACAATGAGATGTGAGTACATTCTGGAAAATTACTTATTCTCTCTATATAGTATGAACAGGTCCCTTTCAAGCCTGATTGATATTGGGTAGAATGCTACAAAGGGTTCACAAGGCATTTACTAATAACAATGACCCAAGATATTATGGTACATCTTTGTACTAGACCATATTGTTTCCTAATATTTTTGTCTAGATTCCAACATAATTCATTTTTCTGGTAATACACTTTGTCAAAGAGATACAGAATAAATCATTTCAAATATTAGGCACAATGATTTAAAGAGCTAAGAAACAGATGTCATGTACTTTCTCCCCACACACATTTTTTTTTAAATCTGTCACACAAAGAGGAGGCTCACAATCTAGGATATTACTCCGAGATATTCCTTATTTTAGGTTTCATGGAATTCTTTACAGGCCCTACTGTTTAAGTATGTGTTCTACATGTTGACTTCATCTGAGATAAACAGAAAAAGAATTAGTTAATGGACATTGGTTAATTGTCTAGTGTGTGGGTAATTGTCTTCCTCAAAGGAATGGTCCCAAGTAGAAGTCTTCATTTAGTCCTAGTGGTGTTATTGTGTAAGTTTTATATATCCAAAAGAGTTCTCTTTGTGCTAACCTTCTAACCTTTTGGCAATGTCCCCTCCTCTTGGGGATGGATGCATCACTTCCAGTATTATATACCGCAGTTTTGAGATATTATTTCCTTTCTCCTTAAAATGTCTAGATACTGGAGATTTAACCCTTTAAGTGCCAAGGACGAGGTATCTCGTCCTTGGAAGTGCACACGCAGTGCCAAGGACGAGATAGCTCGTCCTTTTCGGCACCTTGTTTTGAGCGATCCCTGCAAAGCAGGGATCGCTCAAAACTGTAATCCAACCCCCGGGCTATGTGAGGGGGAGGTCCCCCCTCACTGCCCGGGGGTTGGATTTCCTTCAGTTACACGCCGACGTGCGTGACGCACGTCGGCTTGAAACTGAAAGCAATTCCACCGCAGCAGCCATTTTCGGCTGCTGCGTTGGAGAGAGAAGGTGAGTGCCCTTCTTGTTCCGCCTCGATCTCCGGCTGTATTTCAAGCCGGAGATCGAGGCGGGTATCGTTGGAAAGGGGAGATCTTCCCCTTTCCAACGGTACCCATTGTGTGGCTTTGCTGCCCGCGGATCGGGCGCAGGGCGCCTCGATCCGCGGGCAGCAACGTCACGGATCAAACGAAGATCCTTTTGTGACGCGTGGGGGAGGGGGGGCTGCTTACTAGGTAAGCGGCCCCCTTCCCCCGTGGGCCCAAAGCATGGGGCCACAGCGCCAGGGACCCCTGGGGGCAGATGATCACTGCCCCCAGGGGTGGGGAAAAAAAAAAAAAAAAAATCGAGGGAAGGAGGGAGGTGGGAGGGGGTTTTGGGCCCTGGGGCCCACTGGGCCACCAGGGATTGACCTAAAATTGGTGTCCCTGGAAAGGGGACCTTCTCCCCTTTCCAGGGACACCACTCATATGCCGCATTGCTGGTCACGGATCAGCGCAGAGCGCTCGATCCGTGACCAGCAACCCACTGAACCACCATGGATCTGTTTGTGAGTTGGGGGGGGAGGGGGGCTGCTTCAGGTAAGCAGCCCTCTCCCCCCCCCCCGGCCCCCAAAGCATGGGGACACATGAAAATGAACCCTGGGGGCAGATGGCTGACCATCTGCCCCCAGGGAAATATATAAAAGAAAACATAATAATAATCCGAGGGATGGGGGGAGGTGGGAGGGGGTTTGGGGTCCTGGGGCCCACTAGGCCACCAGGGATTGAGCAGAAAGTGGTGTCCCTGGAAAGGGGACTTTCTCCCCTTTCCAAGGACACCACATATGAGGCATTGCTGGTCACGGATCGGCGCAGAGCGCTCGATCCGTGACCAGCAACCCACTAGACCACCATGGATCTCTTTGTGAGGTGGGGGGGGAAGGGGGCTGCTTCAAGTAAGCAGCCCTCTCCCCCCTCCCGACCCCAAAGCATGGGGGCACGTGCATGTGAACCCTGGGGCAGATGGCTGACCATCTGCCCCAAGGGAATGTAAAATAAAAAATAAAAATGAAATGATGGGAAACAGGGTTGGGGGAAGGGGTGGGGGCCACTAGCCACCATGGATTTTTTACTGAATGAAAGGGAGGGGGTGTCCCCCCATGGGGGGGGGTGCCCCCCCAACCAAAGTAGAAAGGGGGCACCCCTTGTAACCCTCCCTGGGGGCAGATATCTGTTCCTAGGAAGGGGCATCTGACCCCAGGGAGGGATGCATGAGGTGGGGCCCCCCTATCTGCCCCCAGGGAGGGTTGCATGAGGTGGGGCCCTCCATTTGGGGTGGGGGGGGTTGAGGGCCACCCCCCGTTGCGGTACATCATGCGCTGCCAATTTAGGGTGGCCCTCAGCCCCCCCTAAAAAGCAGCCTGTGGTTTTGTATATTTTTTTTTGTTTACCCAACTTTGCTTGGTGCAGATGGCCACATTAGTGTGGCTATCTGCCCCCAGGGTGCCCAAACCCTACTGCCCCATCTATTGGGGGTCCTGCCCCACCTTTTGGGGTGGCCCTCTCCCCCCTCACCCCAAATGGAGGTGGGGTGTACCTCACGCAGCCGTTTGGAGGAGGCCCAGGGAGGCCTGCATGAGGTGTGTCCCCCAGCCATTGGGGGTGGGGTGGGGGTGGGGCACCCCAAAAGGTGGGGCAGGACCCCCAATAGATGGGGCAGTAGGGTTTGGGCACCCTGGGGGCAGATAGCCACACTAATGTGGCCATCTGCACCAAGCAAAGTTGGGTAAACAAAAAAAAATATACAAAACCACAGGCTGCTTTTTAGGGGGGGCTGAGGGCCACCCTAAATTGGCAGCGCATGATGTACCGCAACGGGGGGTGGCCCTCAACCCCCCCACACCCCAAATGGAGGGCCCCACCTCATGCAACCCTCCCTGGGGGCAGATATCTGCTCCTAGGAAGGGGCATCTGACCCCAGGGAGGGATGCATGAGGTGAGCCCCCCCTATCTGCGCCCAGGGAGGGTTGCATGAGGTGGGGCCCTCCATTTGGGGTGGGGGGGGGGGTTGAGGGCCACCCCCCGTTGCGGTACATCATGCGCTGCCAATTTAGGGTGGCCCTCAGCCCCCCCTAAAAAGCAGCCTGTGGTTTTGTATATTTATTTTTGTTTACCCAACTTTGCTTGGTGCAGATGGCCACATTAGTGTGGCTATCTGCCCCCAGGGTGCCCAAACCCTACTGCCCCATCTATTGGGGGTCCTGCCCTACCTTTTGGGGTGGCCCTCTCCCCCCTCACTCCAAATGGAGGTGGGGTGTACCTCACGCAGCCGTTTGGAGGAGTCCCAGGGAGGCCTGCATGAGGTGTGTCCCCCAGCCATTGGGGGTGGGGTTGGGGGGGCACCCCAAAAGGTGGGGCAGGACCCCCAATAGATGGGGCAGTAGGGTTTGGGCACCCTGGGGGCAGATAGCCACACTAATGGGCCCATCTGCACCAAGCCAAGTTGGGTAAACAAAAAAAAATATACAAAATCACAGGCTGCTTTTTAGGGGGGGCTGAGGGCCACCCTGAATTGGCAGCGCATGATGTACCGCAACGGGGGGTGGCCCTCAACCCCCCCCCCACCCCAAATGGAGGGCCCCACCTCATGCAACCCTCCCTGGGCGCAGATAGGGGGGGCCTTACCTCATGCATCCCTCCCTGGGGTCAGATGCCCCTTCCTAGGAGCAGATATCTGCCCCCAGGGAGGGTTGCATGAGGTGGGGCCCTCCATTTGGGGTGGGGGGGGGTTGAGGGCCACCCCCCGTTGCGGTACATCATGCGCTGCCAATTTAGGGTGGCCCTCAGCCCCCCTAAAAAGCAGCCTGTGGTTTTGTATATTTTTTTTTGTTTACCCAACTTTGCTTGGTGCAGATGGCCACATTAGTGTGGCTATCTGCCCCCAGGGTGCCCAAACCCTACTGCCCCATCTATTGGGGGTCCTGCCCTACCTTTTGGGGTGGCCCTCTCCCCCCTCACCCCAAATGGAGGTGGGGTGTACCTCACGCAGCCGTTTGGAGGAGGCCCAGGGAGGCCTGCATGAGGTGTGTCCCCCAGCCATTGGGGGTGGGGTGGGGGGGGCACCCCAAAAGGTGGGGCAGGACCCCCAATAGATGGGGCAGTAGGGTTTGGGCACCCTGGGGGCAGATAGCCACACTAATGGGCCCATCTGCACCAAGCCAAGTTGGGTAAACAAAAATAAATATACAAAATCACAGGCTGCTTTTTAGGGGGGGCTGAGGGCCACCCTGAATTGGCAGCGCATGATGTACCGCAACGGGGGGTGGCCCTCAACCCCCCCCACCCCAAATGGAGGGCCCCACCTCATGCAACCCTCCCTGGGCGCAGATAGGGGGGGCCTCACCTCATGCATCCCTCCCTGGGGTCAGATGCCCCTTCCTAGGAGCAGATATCTGCCCCCAGGGAGGGTTGCATGAGGTGGGGCCCTCCATTTGGGGTGGGGGGGTTGAGGGCCACCCCCCGTTGCGGTACATCATGCGCTGCCAATTTAGGGTGGCCCTCAGCCCCCCCTAAAAAGCAGCCTGTGGTTTTGTATATTTTTTTTTGTTTACCCAACTTTGCTTGGTGCAGATGGCCACATTAGTGTGGCTATCTGCCCCCAGGGTGCCCAAACCCTACTGCCCCATCTATTGGGGGTCCTGCCCTACCTTTTGGGCTGGCCCTCTCCCCCCTCACCCCAAATGGAGGTGGGGTGTACCTCACGCAGCCGTTTGGAGGAGGCCCAGGGAGGCCTGCATGAGGTGTGTCCCCCAGCCATTGGGGGTGGGGTGGGGGGGGCACCCCAAAAGGTGGGGCAGGACCCCCAATAGATGGGGCAGTAGGGTTTGGGCACCCTGGGGGCAGATAGCCACACTAATGGGCCCATCTGCACCAAGCCAAGTTGGGTAAACAAAAAAAAATATACAAAATCACAGGCTGCTTTTTAGGGGGAGCTGAGGGCCACCCTGAATTGGCATCGCATGATGTACCGCAATGGGGGGTGGCCCTCAACCCCCCCCACCCCAAATGGAGGGCCCCACCTCATGCAACCCTACCTGGGCGCAGATAGGGGGGGCCTCACCTCATGCATCCCTCCCTGGGGTCAGATGCCCCTTCCTAGGAGCAGATATCTGCCCCCAGGGAGGGTTGCATGAGGTGGGGCCCTCCATTTGGGGTGGGGGGGTTGAGGGCCACCCCCCGTCGCGGTACATCATGCGCTGCCAATTTAGGGTGGCCCTCAGCCCCCCCTAAAAAGCAGCCTGTGGTTTTGTATATTTTTTTTTGTTTACCCAACTTTGCTTGGTGCAGATGGCCACATTAGTGTGGCTATCTGCCCCCAGGGTGCCCAAACCCTACTGCCCCATCTATTGGGGGTCCTGCCCCACCTTTTGGGGTGGCCCTCTCCCCCCTCACCCCAAATGGAGGTGGGGTGTACCTCACGCAGCCGTTTGGAGGAGGCCCAGGGAGGCCTGCATGAGGTGTGTCCCCCAGCCATTTGGGGTGAGGGGGGAGAGGGCCCCCAAAAATGGTGGGACAGGCCCCCCCCAGTGGGTGGGGCAGTAAGGTTTGGGCACCCCGGCGCCAGATTGGCACACCAATGTGACCCTCTGCACCAAGGGGAGTTGGGTTACCAAAGGAAAAAAATGAAAATGGTGGAACGCTTTTTAGGGGGGGCGGTGGGGCACCCCAAAGGGTCAGGGAATTTTCTAATGGGATGGGGCGTTGACCCCCTCCCCCCCACCCGCAATGGAGTGGGTGCCAAGTCATGCAGCCCTTCCTGGGACCAGATATCTGCTCCTAGGAACGGACGCCTGAGCCCAGGGAGGAGTGCAGGACAACCCCCCCCTATCTGCCCCCGGGGAGGGCTACATTTTGCTGGTGTGACCGTAGGTAACACATGTTCTTTGTTTTGTTTACAGCTTTTTCTACCCGAGCAGCTGCAACGTTATGTGAGTACTGTTTTTTATTATTCTATGGTTAGGGCCCACTGTCAGTGGGGTGGGTGAGACTGGGGCTGGATTGTTGGTGGTGTGGGTGGGAATGGCCCGTCTGGGCAGATCACCTCCAACTGTCCTGGAGTTGCGGCTGGGCTGCATTACAGCTTTTCCCTTCGGGGAGGTATTGGCACACTGCCGAGACTCCTTGGTGGGGAGAAGCTGTAACGCAGGGCAGCCAGGGCTCCAGCAAAGTCGGCGGTAATATCCCTGGCCTTGGGCACCCTTCTCCCATGTGGGTCTTTGCTGGTGGTTCTGGGTATTACATTCTGGGCCGATTTGCGTAAGTCAGACCTCTGTGGATTCCCACGGGTGTCCTCTTTTGGGAAATGCATGGGGTTCCCTGTTTCCCTTGCTGGCTGCGACACCCTAGGCCCAAATCTGTAGGTTGCCCACATGAACAAAATGGGCAGTGGCGAATGGCTTGGGGTTCCCAGTCGGTTACCCTTTTCCTTTTGCGCCCCCGGTAGGTGCACCCACTCATGTGAGGTACCGTTTTCATCGGGACACGTGTGGGGACACGGGAAGGTAGGCCACGTGTTGTTGGCGGTGTGTTTCGGTGGGTGGCCAGAGCGAAATGTCTGAGAATTGTCTTCATTTCCGGCCAATTTCAGAGACATTTCCCTGTGTCCACTCACCGAAACACGTCGCCAACAGCAGATGTCATACCTTCTTGTGTTCCCACAGGTGTCCCGACAAAAAAGGTACCTCGCATGTGTGGGTGCACCTACCGGGGGCGCAAAAGGAAAAGGGTAACCCGCTGGTAACCCCAAGCCTTCCGCCACAGCACAATTTGTTCATGTGGGCAACCTACAGATTTGGGCCTAGGGTGTCCAAGCCGGCAAGGAAAACGGGGAACCCCATGCATTTCCCAAAAGAGGACACCCGTGGGAAAGCACAGAGGTCTGATTTGCGCGAAGCGGGCCAGAATTTATTACCCAGAACCCCAGACAAAGTGAACATTGTGTTTTTTCCCCACCAAATATCACACTTTGTCGGGGATTGTGGCTAATAAAAACTGGGGCAATTTGCGCAAGGCAGACCACTGTGTATTCCCACGGGTGTCCTCTTTTGGGAAATGCATGGGGTACCCTGTTTCCCTTGCTGGCTGCGACACCCTAGGCCCAAATCTGTAGGTTGCCCACATGAACAAAATGGGCAGTGGCGAATGGCTTGGGGTTCCCAGTCGGTTACCCTTTTCCTTTTGCGCCCCCGGTAGGTGCACCCACACATGTGAGGTAACGTTTTCATCGGGACACATGTGGGAACGCGGGACGGTAGGCCATGTGTTGTGGGGGGCGTGTTTCGATGGGTGCGGCGAGCGAAATGTGCGGAAAAAGCGTTTTTTTCCCCACATTTCCGACTTTGCAGGGCTGTCTGGGTAAAACAATCTGGGGCGATGGGCGCAAATCACACCTCTGCGGATTCCCACGGGTGTCCTCTTTTCGAAAATGCATGGGGTTCCCTGTTTTCCTCGGTGGCTTGGACACCCGAGGCCCATATCTGTAAGTTGCGCCGGTCGGCAGAATGTCTGAGATTTCCCTCTGACAACAGACTTGGGGTTACTTGTGTTTTAGGCTTTCCCCTTGGCGGCCAGGTAGGTGCACCCACACATGTGAGGTACCGTTTTCAGCGGGACACCTGTGGGAACGCGGGATGGTAGGCCATGTGTTGTGGGGGGCGTGTTTCAATGGGTGCGGCGAGCGAAATGTGCGGAAAAAGCGTTTTTTCCCCCACATTTCCGACTTTGCAGGGCTGTCTGGGTAAAAAAATCTGGGGCGATGGGCGCAAATCACACCTCTGCGGATTCCCACGGGTGTCCTCTTTTCGAAAATGCATGGGGTTCCCTGTTTTCCTCAGTGGCTTGGACACCCGAGGCCCATATCTGTAAGTTGCGCCGGTCTGCAGAATGTCTGAGATTTCCCTCTGACAACAGACTTGGGGTTACTTGTGTTTTAGGCTTTCCCCTTGGCGTCCAGGTAGGTGCACCCACACATGTGAGGTACCGTTTTCATCGGGACACCTGTGGGAACGCGGGACAGTAGGCCATGTGTTGTGGGGGGCGTGTTTCGATGGGTGCGGCGAGCGAAATGTGCGGAAAAAGCGTTTTTTTCCCCACATTTCCGACTTTGCAGGGCTGTCTGGGTAAAAAATCTGGGGCGATGGGCGCAAATCACACCTCTGCGGATTCCCACGGGTGTCCTCTTTTCGAAAATGCATGGGGTTCCCTGTTTTCCTCGGTGGCTTGGACACCCGAGGCCCATATCTGTAAGTTGCGCCGGTCGGCAGAATGTCGGAGATTTCCCTCTGACAACAGACTTGGGGTTACTTGTGTTTTAGGCTTTCCCCTTGGCGGCCAGGTAGGTGCACCCACACATGTGAGGTACCGTTTTCATCGGGACACCTGTGGGAACGTGGGACGGTAGGCCATGTGTTGTGGGGGGCGTGTTTCGATGGGTGCGGCGAGCGAAATGTGTGGAAAAAGCGTTTTTTTCCCCACATTTCCGACTTTGGAGGGCTGTCTGGGTAAAAAAATCTGGGGCGATGGGCGCAAATCACACCTCTGCGGATTCCCACGGGTGTCCTCTTTTCGAAAATGCATGGGGTTCCCTGTTTTCCTCGGTGGCTTGGACACCCGAGGCCCATATCTGTAAGTTGCGCCGGTCGGCAGAATGTCTGAGATTTCCCTCTGACAACAGACTTGGGGTTACTTGTGTTTTAGGCTTTCCCCTTGGCAGCCAGGTAGGTGCACCCACACATGTGAGGTACCGTTTTCATCGGGACACCTGTGGGAACGCGGGACGGTAGGCCATGTGTTGTGGGGGGCGTGTTTCGATGGGTGCGGCGAGCGAAATGTGCGGAAAAAGCGTTTTTTTCCCCACATTTCCGACTTTGCAGGGCTGTCTGGGTAAAAAAATCTGGGGCGATGGGCGCAAATCACACCTCTGCGGATTCCCACGGGTGTCCTCTTTTCAAAAATGCATGGGGTTCCCTGTTTTCCTCGGTGGCTTGGACACCCGAGGCCCATATCTGTAAGTTGCGCCGGTCGGCAGAATGTCTGAGATTTCCCTCTGACAACAGACTTGGGGTTACTTGTGTTTTAGGCTTTCCCCTTGGCGGCCAGGTAGGTGCACCCACACATGTGAGGTACCGTTTTCATCGGGACACCTGTGGGAACGCGGGACCGTAGGCCATGTGTTGTGGGGGCGCGTTTCGATGGGTGCGGCGAGCGAAATGTGCGGAAAAAGCGTTTTTTTCCCCACATTTCCGACTTTGCAGGGCTGTCTGGGTAAAAAAAATCTGGGGCGATGGGCGCAAATCACACCTCTGCGGATTCCCACGGGTGTCCTCTTTTCGAAAATGCATGGGGTTCCCTGTTTTCCTCGGTGGCTTGGACACCCGAGGCCCATATCTGTAAGTTGCGCCGGTCGGCAGAATGGACAACAGACTTGGGGTTACTTGTGTTTTAGGCTTTCCCCTTGGCGGCCAGGTAGGTGCACCCACACATGTGAGGTACCGTTTTCATCGGGACACCTGTGGGAACGCGGGACGGTAGGCCATGTGTTGTGGGGGGCGTGTTTCGATGGGTGCGGCGAGCGAAATGTGCGGAAAAAGCGGTTTTTTCCCCACATTTCCGACTTTGCAGGGCTGTCTGGGTAAAAAAATCTGGGGCGATGGGCGCAAATCACACCTCTGCGGATTCCCACGGGTGTCCTCTTTTCGAAAATGCATGGGGTTCCCTGTTTTCCTCGGTGGCTTGGACACCCGAGGCCCATATCTGTAAGTTGCGCCGGTCGGCAGAATGTCTGAGATTTCCCTCTGACAACAGACTTGGGGTTACTTGTGTTTTAGGCTTTCCCCTTGGCGGCCAGGTAGGTGCACCCACACATGTGAGGTACCGTTTTCATCGGGACACCTGTGGGAACGCGGGACGGTAGGCCATGTGTTGTGGGGGGCGCGTTTCGATGGGTGCGGCGAGCGAAATGTGCGGAAAAAGCGTTTTTTTCCCCACATTTCCGACTTTGCAGGGCTGTCTGGGTAAAAAAAATCTGGGGCGATGGGCGCAAATCACACCTCTGCGGATTCCCACGGGTGTCCTCTTTTCGAAAATGCATGGGGTTCCCTGTTTTCCTCGGTGGCTTGGACACCCGAGGCCCATATCTGTAAGTTGCGCCGGTCGGCAGAATGGACAACAGACTTGGGGTTACTTGTGTTTTAGGCTTTCCCCTTGGCGGCCAGGTAGGTGCACCCACACATGTGAGGTACCGTTTTCATCGGGACACCTGTGGGAACGCGGGACGGTAGGCCATGTGTTGTGGGGGGCGTGTTGCGATGGGTGCGGCGAGCGAAATGTGCGGAAAAAGCGGTTTTTTCACCACATTTCCGACTTTGCAGGGCTGTCTGGGTAAAAAAATCTGGGGCGATGGGCGCAAATCACACCTCTGCGGATTCCCACGGGTGTCCTCTTTTCGAAAATGCATGGGGTTCCCTGTTTTCCTCGGTGGCTTGGACACCCGAGGCCCATATCTGTAAGTTGCGCCGGTCGGCAGAATGTCTGAGATTTCCCTCTGACAACAGACTTGGGGTTACTTGTGTTTTAGGCTTTCCCCTTGGCGGCCAGGTAGGTGCACCCACACATGTGAGGTACCGTTTTCATTGGGACACCTGTGGGAACGCGGGACGGTAGGCCATGTGTTGTGGGGGGTGCGTTTCGATGGGTGCGGCGAGCGAAATGTGCGGAAAAAGCGTTTTTTTCCCCACATTTCCGACTTTGCAGGGCTGCCTGGGTAAAAAAATCTGGGGCGATGCGCGCAAATCACACCTCTGCGGATTCCCACGGGTGTCCTCTTTTCGAAAATGCATGGGGTTCCCTGTTTTCCTCAGTGGCTTGGACACCCGAGGCCCATATCTGTAAGTTGCGCCGGTCGGCAGAATGGACAACAGACTTGGGGTTACTTGTGTTTTAGGCTTTCCCCTTGGCGGCCAGGTAGGTGCACCCACACATGTGAGGTACCGTTTTCATCGGGACACCTGTGGGAATGCGGGACGGTGGGCCATGTGTTGTGGTGGGCGTGTTTCGATGGGTGCGGCGAGCGAAATGTGCGGAAAAATCGTTTTTTTCCCCACATTTCCGACTTTGCAGGGCTGTCTGGGTAAAAGAATCTGGGGCGATGGGCGCAAATCACACCTCTGCGGATTCCCACGGGTGTCCTCTTTTCGAAAATGCATGGGGTTCCCTGTTTTCCTCGGTGGCTTGGACACCCGAGGCCCATATCTGTAAATTGCGCCGCTCGGCAGAATGTCTGAGATTTCCCTCTGACAACAGACTTGGGGTTACTTGTGTTTTAGGCTTTCCCCTTGGCGGCCAGGTAGGTGCACCCACACATGTGAGGTACCGTTTTCATCGAGACACCTGTGGGAACGCGGGACGGTAGGCCATGTGTTGTGGGGGGCGTGTTTTGATGTGTGCGGTGAGCGAAATGTGCGTAAAAAGCGTTTTTTTCCCCACATTTCCGACTTTGCAGGGCTGTCTGGGTAAAAAAATCTGGGGCGATGGGCGCAAATCACACCTCTGCGGATTCCCACGGGTGTCCTCTTTTCGAAAATGCATGGGGTTCCCTGTTTTCCTCGGTGGCTTCGACACCCGAGGCCCATATCTGTAAGTTGCGCCGGTCGGCAGAATGGACAACAGACTTGGGGTTACTTGTGTTTTAGGCTTTCCCCTTGGCGGCCAGGTAGGTGCACCCACACATGTGAGGTACCGTTTTCATCAGGACACCTGTGGGAACGCGGGATGGTAGGCCATGTGTTGTGGGGGGCGTGTTTGGATGGGTGCGGCGAGCGAAATGTGCGGAAAAAGCGTTTTTTTCCCCACATTTCCGACTTTGCAGGGCTGTCTGGGTAAAAAAATCTGGGGCGATGGGCGCAAATCACACCTCTGCGGATTCCCACGGGTGTCCTCTTTTCGAAAATGCATGGGGTTCCCTGTTTTCCTCGGTGGCTTGGACACCCGAGGCCCATATCTGTAAGTTGCGCCGGTCGGCAGAATGTCTGAGATTTCCCTCTGACAACAGACTTGGGGTTACTTGTGTTTTAGGCTTTCCCCTTGGCGGCCAGGTAGGTGCACCCACACATGTGAGGTACCGTTTTCATCGGGACACCTGTGGGAACGCGGGACGGTAGGCCATGTGTTGTGGGGGGCGTGTTTCGATGGGTGCGGCGAGCGAAATGTGCGGAAAAAGCGTTTTTTTCCCCACATTTCCGACTTTGCAGGGCTGTCTGGGTAAAAAAATCTGGGGCGATGGGCGCAAATCACACCTCTGCGGATTCCCACGGTGTCCTCTTTTCGAAAATGCATGGGGTTCCCTGTTTTCCTCGGTGGCTTGGACACCCGAGGCCCATATCGGTAAGTTGCGCCGGTCGGCAGAATGGACAACAGACTTGGGGTTACTTGTGTTTTAGGCTTTCCCCTTGGCGGCCAGGTAGGTGCACCCACACATGTGAGGTACCGTTTTCATCGGGACACCTGTGGGAACGCGGGACGGTAGGCCATGTGTTGTGGTGGGCGTGTTTCGATGGGTGCGGCGAGCGAAATGTGCGGAAAAAGCATTTTTTTCCCCACATTTTCGACTTTGCAGGGCTGTCTGGGTAAAAAAATCTGGGGCGATGGGCGCAAATCACACCTCTGCGGATTCCCACGGGTGTCCTCTTTTCAAAAATGCATGGGGTTCCCTGTTTTCCTCGGTGGCTTGGACACCCGAGGCCCCTATCTGTAAGTTGCGCCGGTCGGCAGAATGTCTGAGATTTCCCTCTGACAACAGACTTGGGGTTACTTGTGTTTTAGGCTTTCCCCTTGGCGGCCAGGTAGGTGCACCCACACATGTGAGGTACCATTTTCATCGGGACACCTGTGGGAACGCGGGACGGTAGGCCATGTGTTGTGGGGGGCGTGTTTTGATGTGTGCGGCGAGCAAAATGTGCGGAAAAAGCGTTTTTTTCCCCACATTTCCGACTTTGCAGGGCTGTCTGGGTAAAAAAAATCTGGGGCGATGGGCGCAAATCACACCTCTGCGGATTCCCACGGGTGTCCTCTTTTCGAAAATGCATGGGGTTCCCTGTTTTCCTCGGTGGCTTCGACACCCGAGGCCCATATCTGTAAGTTGCGCCGGTCGGCAGAATGGACAACAGACTTGGGGTTACTTGTGTTTTAGGCTTTCCCCTTGGCGGCCAGGTAGGTGCACCCACACATGTGAGGTACCGTTTTCATCGGGACACCTGTGGGAACGGGGGACGGTAGGCCATGTGTTGTGGGGGGCGTGTTTGGATGGGTGCGGCGAGCGAAATGTGCGGAAAAAGCGTTTTTTTCCCCACATTTCCGACTTTGCAGGGCTGTCTGGGTAAAAAAATCTGGGGCGATGGACGCAAATCACACCTCTGCGGATTCCCACGGGTGTCCTCTTTTCGAAAATGCATGGGGTTCCCTGTTTTCCTCGCTGGCTTGGACACCCGAGGCCCATATCTGTAAGTTGCGCCGGTCGGCAGAATGTCGGAGATTTCCCTCTGACAACAGACTTGGGGTTACTTGTGTTTTAGGCTTTCCCCTTGGCGGCCAGGTAGGTGCACCCACACATGTGAGGTACCGTTTTCATCGGGACACCTGTGGGAACGCGGGACGGTAGGCCATGTGTTGTGGGGGGCGTGTTTTGATGGGTGCGGCGAGCGAAATGTGCGGAAAAAGCGTTTTTTTCCCCACATTTCCGACTTTGCAGGGCTGTCTGGGTAAAAAAATCTGGGGCGATGGGCGCAAATCACACCTCTGCGGATTCCCACGGGTGTCCTCTTTTCGAAAATGCATGGGGTTCCCTGTTTTCCTCGGTGGCTTGGACACCCGAGGCCCATATCTGTAAGTTGCGCCGGTCGGCAGAATGTCTGAGATTTCCCTCTGACAACAGACTTGGGGTTACTTGTGTTTTAGGCTTTCCCCTTGGCGGCCAGGTAGGTGCACCCACACATGTGAGGTACCGTTTTCATCGGGACACCTGTGGGAACGCGGGACGGTAGGCCATGTGTTGTGGGGGGCGTGTTTCGATGGGTGCGGGGAGCGAAATGTGCGGAAAAAGCGGTTTTTTCCCCACATTTCCGACTTTGCAGGGCTGTCTGGGTAAAAAAATCTGGGGCGATGGGCGCAAATCACACCTCTGCGGATTCCCACGGGTGTCCTCTTTTCGAAAATGCATGGGGTTCCCTGTTTTCCTCGGTGGCTTGGACACCCGAGGCCCATATCTGTAAGTTGCGCCGGTCGGCAGAATGTCTGAGATTTCCCTCTGACAACAGACTTGGGGTTACTTGTGTTTTAGGCTTTCCCCTTGGCGGCCAGGTAGGTGCACCCACACATGTGAGGTACCGTTTTCATCGGGACACCTGTGGGAACGCGGGACGGTAGGCCATGTGTTGTGGGGGGCGCGTTTCGATGGGTGCGGCGAGCGAAATGTGCGGAAAAAGCGTTTTTTTCCCCACATTTCCGACTTTGCAGGGCTGTCTGGGTAAAAAAAATCTGGGGCGATGGGCGCAAATCACACCTCTGCGGATTCCCACGGGTGTCCTCTTTTCGAAAATGCATGGGGTTCCCTGTTTTCCTCGGTGGCTTGGACACCCGAGGCCCATATCTGTAAGTTGCGCCGGTCGGCAGAATGGACAACAGACTTGGGGTTACTTGTGTTTTAGGCTTTCCCCTTGGCGGCCAGGTAGGTGCACCCACACATGTGAGGTACCGTTTTCATCGGGACACCTGTGGGAACGCGGGACGGTAGGCCATGTGTTGTGGGGGGCGTGTTGCGATGGGTGCGGCGAGCGAAATGTGCGGAAAAAGCGGTTTTTTCACCACATTTCCGACTTTGCAGGGCTGTCTGGGTAAAAAAATCTGGGGCGATGGGCGCAAATCACACCTCTGCGGATTCCCACGGGTGTCCTCTTTTCGAAAATGCATGGGGTTCCCTGTTTTCCTCGGTGGCTTGGACACCCGAGGCCCATATCTGTAAGTTGCGCCGGTCGGCAGAATGTCTGAGATTTCCCTCTGACAACAGACTTGGGGTTACTTGTGTTTTAGGCTTTCCCCTTGGCGGCCAGGTAGGTGCACCCACACATGTGAGGTACCGTTTTCATTGGGACACCTGTGGGAACGCGGGACGGTAGGCCATGTGTTGTGGGGGGTGCGTTTCGATGGGTGCGGCGAGCGAAATGTGCGGAAAAAGCGTTTTTTTCCCCACATTTCCGACTTTGCAGGGCTGCCTGGGTAAAAAAATCTGGGGCGATGCGCGCAAATCACACCTCTGCGGATTCCCACGGGTGTCCTCTTTTCGAAAATGCATGGGGTTCCCTGTTTTCCTCAGTGGCTTGGACACCCGAGGCCCATATCTGTAAGTTGCGCCGGTCGGCAGAATGGACAACAGACTTGGGGTTACTTGTGTTTTAGGCTTTCCCCTTGGCGGCCAGGTAGGTGCACCCACACATGTGAGGTACCGTTTTCATCGGGACACCTGTGGGAATGCGGGACGGTGGGCCATGTGTTGTGGTGGGCGTGTTTCGATGGGTGCGGCGAGCGAAATGTGCGGAAAAATCGTTTTTTTCCCCACATTTCCGACTTTGCAGGGCTGTCTGGGTAAAAGAATCTGGGGCGATGGGCGCAAATCACACCTCTGCGGATTCCCACGGGTGTCCTCTTTTCGAAAATGCATGGGGTTCCCTGTTTTCCTCGGTGGCTTGGACACCCGAGGCCCATATCTGTAAATTGCGCCGCTCGGCAGAATGTCTGAGATTTCCCTCTGACAACAGACTTGGGGTTACTTGTGTTTTAGGCTTTCCCCTTGGCGGCCAGGTAGGTGCACCCACACATGTGAGGTACCGTTTTCATCGAGACACCTGTGGGAACGCGGGACGGTAGGCCATGTGTTGTGGGGGGCGTGTTTTGATGTGTGCGGTGAGCGAAATGTGCGTAAAAAGCGTTTTTTTCCCCACATTTCCGACTTTGCAGGGCTGTCTGGGTAAAAAAATCTGGGGCGATGGGCGCAAATCACACCTCTGCGGATTCCCACGGGTGTCCTCTTTTCGAAAATGCATGGGGTTCCCTGTTTTCCTCGGTGGCTTCGACACCCGAGGCCCATATCTGTAAGTTGCGCCGGTCGGCAGAATGGACAACAGACTTGGGGTTACTTGTGTTTTAGGCTTTCCCCTTGGCGGCCAGGTAGGTGCACCCACACATGTGAGGTACCGTTTTCATCAGGACACCTGTGGGAACGCGGGATGGTAGGCCATGTGTTGTGGGGGGCGTGTTTGGATGGGTGCGGCGAGCGAAATGTGCGGAAAAAGCGTTTTTTTCCCCACATTTCCGACTTTGCAGGGCTGTCTGGGTAAAAAAATCTGGGGCGATGGGCGCAAATCACACCTCTGCGGATTCCCACGGGTGTCCTCTTTTCGAAAATGCATGGGGTTCCCTGTTTTCCTCGGTGGCTTGGACACCCGAGGCCCATATCTGTAAGTTGCGCCGGTCGGCAGAATGTCTGAGATTTCCCTCTGACAACAGACTTGGGGTTACTTGTGTTTTAGGCTTTCCCCTTGGCGGCCAGGTAGGTGCACCCACACATGTGAGGTACCGTTTTCATCGGGACACCTGTGGGAACGCGGGACGGTAGGCCATGTGTTGTGGGGGGCGTGTTTCGATGGGTGCGGCGAGCGAAATGTGCGGAAAAAGCGTTTTTTTCCCCACATTTCCGACTTTGCAGGGCTGTCTGGGTAAAAAAATCTGGGGCGATGGGCGCAAATCACACCTCTGCGGATTCCCACGGTGTCCTCTTTTCGAAAATGCATGGGGTTCCCTGTTTTCCTCGGTGGCTTGGACACCCGAGGCCCATATCGGTAAGTTGCGCCGGTCGGCAGAATGGACAACAGACTTGGGGTTACTTGTGTTTTAGGCTTTCCCCTTGGCGGCCAGGTAGGTGCACCCACACATGTGAGGTACCGTTTTCATCGGGACACCTGTGGGAACGCGGGACGGTAGGCCATGTGTTGTGGTGGGCGTGTTTCGATGGGTGCGGCGAGCGAAATGTGCGGAAAAAGCATTTTTTTCCCCACATTTTCGACTTTGCAGGGCTGTCTGGGTAAAAAAATCTGGGGCGATGGGCGCAAATCACACCTCTGCGGATTCCCACGGGTGTCCTCTTTTCAAAAATGCATGGGGTTCCCTGTTTTCCTCGGTGGCTTGGACACCCGAGGCCCCTATCTGTAAGTTGCGCCGGTCGGCAGAATGTCTGAGATTTCCCTCTGACAACAGACTTGGGGTTACTTGTGTTTTAGGCTTTCCCCTTGGCGGCCAGGTAGGTGCACCCACACATGTGAGGTACCATTTTCATCGGGACACCTGTGGGAACGCGGGACGGTAGGCCATGTGTTGTGGGGGGCGTGTTTTGATGTGTGCGGCGAGCAAAATGTGCGGAAAAAGCGTTTTTTTCCCCACATTTCCGACTTTGCAGGGCTGTCTGGGTAAAAAAAATCTGGGGCGATGGGCGCAAATCACACCTCTGCGGATTCCCACGGGTGTCCTCTTTTCGAAAATGCATGGGGTTCCCTGTTTTCCTCGGTGGCTTCGACACCCGAGGCCCATATCTGTAAGTTGCGCCGGTCGGCAGAATGGACAACAGACTTGGGGTTACTTGTGTTTTAGGCTTTCCCCTTGGCGGCCAGGTAGGTGCACCCACACATGTGAGGTACCGTTTTCATCGGGACACCTGTGGGAACGGGGGACGGTAGGCCATGTGTTGTGGGGGGCGTGTTTGGATGGGTGCGGCGAGCGAAATGTGCGGAAAAAGCGTTTTTTTCCCCACATTTCCGACTTTGCAGGGCTGTCTGGGTAAAAAAATCTGGGGCGATGGACGCAAATCACACCTCTGCGGATTCCCACGGGTGTCCTCTTTTCGAAAATGCATGGGGTTCCCTGTTTTCCTCGCTGGCTTGGACACCCGAGGCCCATATCTGTAAGTTGCGCCGGTCGGCAGAATGTCGGAGATTTCCCTCTGACAACAGACTTGGGGTTACTTGTGTTTTAGGCTTTCCCCTTGGCGGCCAGGTAGGTGCACCCACACATGTGAGGTACCGTTTTCATCGGGACACCTGTGGGAACGCGGGACGGTAGGCCATGTGTTGTGGGGGGCGTGTTTTGATGGGTGCGGCGAGCGAAATGTGCGGAAAAAGCGTTTTTTTCCCCACATTTCCGACTTTGCAGGGCTGTCTGGGTAAAAAAATCTGGGGCGATGGGCGCAAATCACACCTCTGCGGATTCCCACGGGTGTCCTCTTTTCGAAAATGCATGGGGTTCCCTGTTTTCCTCGGTGGCTTGGACACCCGAGGCCCATATCTGTAAGTTGCGCCGGTCGGCAGAATGTCTGAGATTTCCCTCTGACAACAGACTTGGGGTTACTTGTGTTTTAGGCTTTCCCCTTGGCGGCCAGGTAGGTGCACCCACACATGTGAGGTACCGTTTTCATCGGGACACCTGTGGGAACGCGGGACGGTAGGCCATGTGTTGTGGGGGGCGTGTTTCGATGGGTGCGGGGAGCGAAATGTGCGGAAAAAGTGTTTTTTCCCCCACATTTCCGACTTTGCAGGGCTGTCTGGGTAATAAAATCTGGGGCGATGGGCGCAAATCACACCTCTGCGGATTCCCACGGGTGTCCTCTTTTCGAAAATGCATGGGGTTCCCTGTTTTCCTTGGTGGCTTGGACACCCGAGGCCCATATCTGTAAGTTGCGCCGGTCGGCAGAATGTCTGAGATTTCCCTCTGACAACAGACTTGGGGTTACTTGTGTTTTAGGCTTTCCCCTTGGCGGCCAGGTAGGTGCACCCACACATGTGAGGTACCGTTTTCATCGGGACACCTGTGGGAACGCGGGACGGTAGGCCATGTGTTGTGGGGGGCGTGTTTGGATTGGTGCGGTGAGCGAAATGTGCGGAAAAAGCGTTTTTTTCCCCACATTTCCGACTTTGCAGGGCTGTCTGGGTAAAAAAATCTGGGGCGATGGGCGCAAATCACACCTCTGCGGATTCCCACGGGTGTCCTCTTTTCGAAAATGCATGGGGTTCCCTGTTTTCCTCGGTGGCTTGGACACCCGAGGCCCATATCTGTAAGTAGCGCCGGTCGGCAGAATGTCTGAGATTTCCCTCTGACAACAGACTTGGGGTTACTTGTGTTTTAGGCTTTCCCCTTGGCGGCCAGGTAGGTGCACCCACACATGTGAGGTACCGTTTTCATCGGGACACCTGTGGGAACGCGGGACGGTAGGCCATGTGTTGTGGGGGGCGCGTTTCGATGGGTGCGGCGAGCGAAATGTGCGGAAAAAGCGTTTTTTTCCCCACATTTCCGACTTTGCAGGGCTGTCTGGGTAAAAAAATCTGGGGCGATGGGCGCAAATCACACCTCTGCGGATTCCCACGGGTGTCCTCTTTTCGAAAATGCATGGGGTTCCCTGTTTTCCTCGGTGGCTTGGACACCCGAGGCCCATATCTGTAAGTTGCGCCGGTCGGCAGAATGGACAACAGACTTGGGGTTACTTGTGTTTTAGGCTTTCCCCTTCGCGGCCAGGTAGGTGCACCCACACATGTGAGGTACCGTTTTCATCGGGACACCTGTGGGAACACGGGACGGTAGGCCATGTGTTGTGGGGGGCGTGTTTCAATGGGTGCGGCGAGCGAAATGTGCGGAAAAAGCGTTTTTTTCCCCACATTTCCGACTTTGCAGGGCTGTCTGGGTAAAAAAATCTGGGGCGATGGGCGCAAATCACACCTCTGCGGATTCCCACGGGTGTCCTCTTTTCGAAAATGCATGGGGTTCCCTGTTTCCCTCGGTGGCTTGGACACCCGAGGCCCATATCTGTAAGTTGCGCCGGTCGGCAGAATGTCGGAGATTTCCCTCTGACAACAGACTTGGGGTTACTTGTGTTTTAGGCTTTCCCCTTGGCGGCCAGGTAGGTGCACCCACACATGTGAGGTACCGTTTTCATAGGGACACCTGTGGGAACGCGGGAAGGTAGGCCATGTGTTGTGGGGGGCGTGTTTCGATGGGTGCGGCGAGCAAAATGTGCAGAAAAAGCGTTTTTTTCCCCACATTTCCGACTTTGCAGGGCTGTCTGGGTAAAAAAATCTGGGGCGATGGGCGCAAATCACACCTCTGCGGATTCCCACGGGTGTCCTCTTTTCGAAAATGCATGGGGTTCCCTGTTTTCCTCGGTGGCTTGGACACCCGAGGCCCATATCTGTAAGTTGCGCCGGTCGGCAGAATGTCTGAGATTTCCCTCTGACAACAGACTTGGGGTTACTTGTGTTTTAGGCTTTCCCCTTGGCGGCCAGGTAGGTGCACCCACACATGTGAGGTACCGTTTTCATCGGGACACCTGTGGGAACGCGGCACAGTAGGCCATGTGTTGTGGTGGGCGTGTTTCGATGGGTGCGGCGAGCGAAATGTGCGGAAAAAGCGTTTTTTTCCCCACATTTCTGACTTTGCAGGGCTGTCTGGGTAAAAAAATCTGGGGCGATGGGCGCAAATCACACCTCTGCGGATTCCCACGGGTGTCTTCTTTTCGAAAATGCATGGGGTTCCCTGTTTTCCTCGGTGGCTTGGACACCCGAGGCCCATATCTGTAAGTTGCGCCGGTCGGCAGAATGGACAACAGACTTGGGGTTACTTGTGTTTTAGGCTTTCCCCTTGGCGGCCAGGTAGGTGCACCCACACATGTGAGGTACCGTTTTCATCGGGACACCTGTGGGAACGCGGGACGGTAGGCCATGTGTTGTGGTGGGCGTGTTTCGATGGGTGCGGCGAGCGAAATGTGCGGAAAAAGCGTTTTTTTCCCCACATTTCCGACTTTGCAGGGCTGTCTGGGTAAAAAAATCTGGGGCGATGGGCGCAAATCACACCTCTGCGGATTCCCACGGGTGTCCTCTTTTCGAAAATGCATGGGGTTCCCTGTTTTCCTCGGTGGCTTGGACACCCGAGGCCCATATCTGTAAGTTGCGCCGGTCGGCAGAATGGACAACAGACTTGGGGTTACTTGTGTTTTAGGCTTTCCCCTTCGCGGCCAGGTAGGTGCACCCACACATGTGAGGTACCGTTTTCATCGGGACACCTGTGGGAACACGGGACGGTAGGCCATGTGTTGTGGGGGGCGTGTTTCAATGGGTGCGGCGAGCGAAATGTGCGGAAAAAGCGTTTTTTTCCCCACATTTCCGACTTTGCAGGGCTGTCTGGGTAAAAAAATCTGGGGCGATGGGCGCAAATCACACCTCTGCGGATTCCCACGGGTGTCCTCTTTTCGAAAATGCATGGGGTTCCCTGTTTCCCTCGGTGGCTTGGACACCCGAGGCCCATATCTGTAAGTTGCGCCGGTCGGCAGAATGTCGGAGATTTCCCTCTGACAACAGACTTGGGGTTACTTGTGTTTTAGGCTTTCCCCTTGGCGGCCAGGTAGGTGCACCCACACATGTGAGGTACCGTTTTCATAGGGACACCTGTGGGAACGCGGGAAGGTAGGCCATGTGTTGTGGGGGGCGTGTTTCGATGGGTGCGGCGAGCAAAATGTGCAGAAAAAGCGTTTTTTTCCCCACATTTCCGACTTTGCAGGGCTGTCTGGGTAAAAAAATCTGGGGCGATGGGCGCAAATCACACCTCTGCGGATTCCCACGGGTGTCCTCTTTTCGAAAATGCATGGGGTTCCCTGTTTTCCTCGGTGGCTTGGACACCCGAGGCCCATATCTGTAAGTTGCGCCGGTCGGCAGAATGTCTGAGATTTCCCTCTGACAACAGACTTGGGGTTACTTGTGTTTTAGGCTTTCCCCTTGGCGGCCAGGTAGGTGCACCCACACATGTGAGGTACCGTTTTCATCGGGACACCTGTGGGAACGCGGCACAGTAGGCCATGTGTTGTGGTGGGCGTGTTTCGATGGGTGCGGCGAGCGAAATGTGCGGAAAAAGCGTTTTTTTCCCCACATTTCTGACTTTGCAGGGCTGTCTGGGTAAAAAAATCTGGGGCGATGGGCGCAAATCACACCTCTGCGGATTCCCACGGGTGTCTTCTTTTCGAAAATGCATGGGGTTCCCTGTTTTCCTCGGTGGCTTGGACACCCGAGGCCCATATCTGTAAGTTGCGCCGGTCGGCAGAATGGACAACAGACTTGGGGTTACTTGTGTTTTAGGCTTTCCCCTTGGCGGCCAGGTAGGTGCACCCACACATGTGAGGTACCGTTTTCATCGGGACACCTGTGGGAACGCGGGACGGTAGGCCATGTGTTGTGGTGGGCGTGTTTCGATGGGTGCGGCGAGCGAAATGTGCGGAAAAAGCGTTTTTTTCCCCACATTTCCGACTTTGCAGGGCTGTCTGGGTAAAAGAATCTGGGGCGATGGGCGCAAATCACACCTCTGCGGATTCCCACGGGTGTCCTCTTTTCGAAAATGCATGGGGTTCCCTGTTTTCCTCGGTGGCTTGGACACCCGAGGCCCATATCTGTAAATTGCGCCGGTCGGCAGAATGTCTGAGATTTCCCTCTGACAACAGACTTGGGGTTACTTGTGTTTTAGGCTTTCCCCTTGGCGGCCAGGTAGGTGCACCCACACATGTGAGGTACCGTTTTCATCGGGACACCTGTGGGAACGCGGGACGGTAGGCCATGTGTTGTGGGGGGCGTGTTTTGATGTGTGCGGCGAGCGAAATGTGCGGAAAAAGCGTTTTTTTCCCCACATTTCTGACTTTGCAGGGCTGTCTGGGTAAAAAAATCTGGGGCGATGGGCGCAAATCACACCTCTGCGGATTCCCACGGGTGTCCTCTTTTCGAAAATGCATGGGGTTCCCTGTTTTCCTCGGTGGCTTCGACACCCGAGGCCCATATCTGTAAGTTGCGCCGGTCGGCAGAATGGACAACAGACTTGGGGTTACTTGTGTTTTAGGCTTTCCCCTTGGCGGCCAGGTAGGTGCACCCACACATGTGAGGTACCGTTTTCATCGGGACACCTGTGGGAACGCGGGACGGTAGGCCATGTGTTGTGGGGGGCGTGTTTGGATGGGTGCGGCGAGCGAAATGTGCGGAAAAAGCGTTTTTTTCCCCACATTTCCGACTTTGCAGGGCTGTCTGGGTAAAAAAATCTGGGGCGATGGGCGCAAATCACACCTCTGCGGATTCCCACGGGTGTCCTCTTTTCGAAAATGCATGGGGTTCCCTGTTTTCCTCGGTGGCTTCGACACCCGAGGCCCATATCTGTAAGTTGCGCCGGTCGGCAGAATGGACAACAGACTTGGGGTTACTTGTGTTTTAGGCTTTCCCCTTGGCGGCCAGGTAGGTGCACCCACACATGTGAGGTACCGTTTTCATCGGGACACCTGTGGGAACGCGGGACGGTAGGCCATGTGTTGTGGGGGGCGTGTTTGGATGGGTGCGGCGAGCGAAATGTGCGGAAAAAGCATTTTTTTCCCCACATTTCCGACTTTGCAGGGCTGTCTGGGTAAAAAAATCTGGGGCGATGGGCGCAAATCACACCTCTGCGGATTCCCACGGGTGTCCTCTTTTCGAAAATGCATGGGGTTCCCTGTTTTCCTCGGTGGCTTCGACACCCGAGGCCCATATCTGTAAGTTGCGCCGGTCGGCAGAATGTCGGAGATTTCCCTCTGACAACAGACTTGGGGTTACTTGTGTTTTAGGCTTTCCCCTTGGCGGCCAGGTAGGTGCACCCACACATGTGAGGTACGGTTTTCATCGGGACACCGGTGGGAACGCGGGACGGTAGGCCATGTGTTGTGGGGGGCGTGTTTCGATGGGTGCGGCGAGCGAAATGTGCGGAAAAAGTGTTTTTTTCCCCACATTTCCGACTTTGCAGGGCTGTCTGGGTAAAAAAATCTGGGGCGATGGGCGCAAATCACACCTCTGCGTATTCCCACGGGTGTCCTCTTTTCGAAAATGCATGGGGTTCCCTGTTTTCCTCGGTGGCTTGGACACCCGAGGCCCATATCTGTAAGTTGCGCCGGTCGGCAGAATGTCTGAGATTTCCCTCTGACAACAGACTTGGGGTTACTTGTGTTTTAGGCTTTCCCCTTGGCGGCCAGGTAGGTGCACCCACACATGTGAGGTACCGTTTTCATCGGGACACCTGTGGGAACGCGGGACGGTAGGCCATGTGTTGTGGGGGGCGTGTTTTGATGGGTGCGGGGAGCGAAATGTGCGGAAAAAGCGTTTTTTCCCCCACATTTCCGACTTTGCAGGGCTGTCTGGGTAAAAAAATCTGGGGCGATGGGCGCAAATCACACCTGTGCGGATTCCCACGGGTGTCCTCTTTTCGAAAATGCATGGGGTTCCCTGTTTTCCTCGGTGGCTTGGACACCCGAGGCCCATATCTGTAAGTTGCGCCGGTCGGCAGAATGTCTGAGATTTCCCTCTGACAACAGACTTGGGGTTACTTGTGTTTTAGGCTTTCCCCTTGGCGGCCAGGTAGGTGCACCCACACATGTGAGGTACCGTTTTCATCGGGACACCTGTGGGAACGCGGGACGGTAGGCCATGTGTTGTGGGGGGCGTGTTTGGATGGGTTCGGCGAGCGAAATGTGCGGAAAAAGCATTTTTTTCCCCACATTTCCGACTTTGCAGGGCTGTCTGGGTAAAAAAATCTGGGGCGATGGGCGCAAATCACACCTCTGCGGATTCCCACGGGTGTCCTCTTTTCGAAAATGCATGGGGTTCCCTGTTTTCCTCGGTGGCTTGGACACCCGAGGCCCATATCTGTAAGTTGCGCCGGTCGGCAGAATGTCTGAGATTTCCCTCTGACAACAGACTTGGGGTTACTTGTGTTTTAGGCTTTCCCCTTGGCGGCCAGGTAGGTGCACCCACACATGTGAGGTACCGTTTTCATCGGGACACCTGTGGGAACGCGGGACGGTAGGCCATGTGTTGTGGGGGGCGCGTTTCGATGGGTGCGGCGAGCGAAATGTGCGGAAAAAGCGTTTTTTCCCCACATTTCCGACTTTGCAGGGCTGTCTGGGTAAAAAAATCTGGGGCGATGGGCGCAAATCACACCTCTGCGGATTCCCACGGGTGTCCTCTTTTCGAAAATGCATGGGGTTCCCTGTTTTCCTCGGTGGCTTGGACACCCGAGGCCCATATCTGTAAGTTGCGCCGGTCGGCAGAATGGACAACAGACTTGGGGTTACTTGTGTTTTAGGCTTTCCCCTTGGCGGCCAGGTAGGTGCACCCACACATGTGAGGTACCGTTTTCATCGGGACACCCGTGGGAACGCGGGACGGTAGGCCATGTGTTGTGGGGGGCGTGTTTCGATGGGTGCGGCGAGCGAAATGTGCGGAAAAAGCGTTTTTTTCCCCACATTTCCGACTTTGCAGGGCTGTCTGGGTAAAAAAATCTGGGGCGATGGGCGCAAATCACACCTCTGCGGATTCCCACGGGTGTCCTCTTTTCGAAAATGCATATGGTTCCCTGTTTCCCTCGGTGGCTTGGACACCCGAGGCCCATATCTGTAAGTTGCGCCGGTCGGCAGAATGTCGGATATTTCCCTCTAAACACAACAGACTTGGGGTTACTTGTGTTTTAGGCTTTCCCCTTGGCGGCCAGGTAGGTGCACCCACACATGTGAGGTACCGTTTTCATAGGGACACCTGTGGGAACGCGGGACGGTAGGCCATGTGTTGTGTGGGGCGTGTTTCGATGGGTGCGGCGAGCGAAATGTGCGGAAAAAGCGTTTTTTTCCCCACATTTCCGACTTTGCAGGGCTGTCTGGGTAAAAAAATCTGGGGCGATGGGCGCAAATCACACCTCTGCGGATTCCCACGGGTGTCCTCTTTTCGAAAATGCATGGGGTTCCCTGTTTTCCTCGGTGGCTTGGACACCCGAGGCCCATATCTGTAAGTTACGCCGGTCGGCAGAATGTCTGAGATTTCCCTCTGACAACAGACTTGGGGTTACTTGTGTTTTAGGCTTTCCCCTTGGCGGCCAGGTAGGTGCACCCACACATGTGAGGTACCGTTTTCATCGGGACACCTGTGGGAACGCGGGACGGTAGGCCATGTGTTGTGGTGGGCGTGTTTCGATGGGTGCGGCGAGCGAAATGTGCGGAAAAAGCGGTTTTTTCCCCACATTTCCGACTTTGCAGGGCTGTCTGGGTAAAAAAATCTGGGGCGATGGGCGCAAATCACACCTCTGCGGATTCCCACGGGTGTCCTCTTTTCGAAAATGCATGGGGTTCCCTGTTTTCCTCGGTGACTTGGACACCCGAGGCCCATATCTGTAAGTTGCGCCGGTCGGCAGAATGGACAACAGACTTGGGGTTACTAGTGTTTTAGGCTTTCCCCTTGGCGGCCAGGTAGGTGCACCCACACATGTGAGGTACCGTTTTCATCGGGACACCTGTGGGAACGCGGGACGGTAGGCCATGTGTTGTGGTGGGCGTGTTTCGATGGGTGCGGCGAGCGAAATGTGCGGAAAAAGCGTTTTTTTCCCCACATTTCCGACTTTGCAGGGCTGTCTGGGTAAAAGAATCTGGGGCGATGGGCGCAAATCACACCTCTGCGGATTCCCACGGGTGTCCTCTTTTCGAAAATGCATGGGGTTCCCTGTTTTCCTCGGTGGCTTGGACACCCGAGGCCCATATCTGTAAATTGCGCCGGTCGGCAGAATGTCTGAGATTTCCCTCTGACAACAGACTTGGGGTTACTTGTGTTTTAGGCTTTCCCCTTGGCGGCCAGGTAGGTGCACCCACACATGTGAGGTACCGTTTTCATCGGGACACCTGTGGGAACGCGGGACGGTAGGCCATGTGTTGTGGGGGGCGTGTTTTGATGTGTGCGGCGAGCGAAATGTGCGGAAAAAGCGTTTTTTTCCCCACATTTCCGACTTTGCAGGGCTGTCTGGGTAAAAAAATCTGGGGCGATGGGCGCAAATCACACCTCTGCGGATTCCCACGGGTGTCCTCTTTTCGAAAATGCATGGGGTTCCCTGTTTTCCTCGGTGGCTTGGACACCCGAGGCCCATATCTGTAAGTTGCGCCGGTCGGCAGAATGGACAACAGACTTGGGGTTACTTGTGTTTTAGGCTTTCCCCTTGGCGGCCAGGTAGGTGCACCCACACATGTGAGGTACCGTTTTCATCGGGACACCTGTGGGAACGCGGGACGGTAGGCCATGTGTTGTGGGGGGCGTGTTTGGATGGGTGCGGCGAGCGAAATGTGCGGAAAAAGCATTTTTTTCCCCACATTTCCGACTTTGCAGGGCTGTCTGGGTAAAAAAATCTGGGGCGATGGGCGCAAATCACACCTCTGCGGATTCCCACGGGTGTCCTCTTTTCGAAAATGCATGGGGTTCCCTGTTTTCCTCGGTGGCTTCGACACCCGAGGCCCATATCTGTAAGTTGCGCCGGTCGGCAGAATGTCGGAGATTTCCCTCTGACAACAGACTTGGGGTTACTTGTGTTTTAGGCTTTCCCCTTGGCGGCCAGGTAGGTGCACCCACACATGTGAGGTACGGTTTTCATCGGGACACCTGTGGGAACGCGGGACGGTAGGCCATGTGTTGTGGGGGGCGTGTTTCGATGGGTGCGGCGAGCGAAATGTGCGGAAAAAGTGTTTTTTTCCCCACATTTCCGACTTTGCAGGGCTGTCTGGGTAAAAAAATCTGGGGCGATGGGCGCAAATCACACCTCTGCGTATTCCCACGGGTGTCCTCTTTTCGAAAATGCATGGGGTTCCCTGTTTTCCTCGGTGGCTTGGACACCCGAGGCCCATATCTGTAAGTTGCGCCGGTCGGCAGAATGTCTGAGATTTCCCTCTGACAACAGACTTGGGGTTACTTGTGTTTTAGGCTTTCCCCTTGGCGGCCAGGTAGGTGCACCCACACATGTGAGGTACCGTTTTCATCGGGACACCTGTGGGAACGCGGGACGGTAGGCCATGTGTTGTGGGGGGCGTGTTTTGATGGGTGCGGGAAGCGAAATGTGCGGAAAAAGCGTTTTTTCCCCCACATTTCCGACTTTGCAGGGCTGTCTGGGTAAAAAAATCTGGGGCGATGGGCGCAAATCACACCTCTGCGGATTCCCACGGGTGTCCTCTTTTCGAAAATGCATGGGGTTCCCTGTTTTCCTCGGTGGCTTGGACACCCGAGGCCCATATCTGTAAGTTGCGCCGGTCGGCAGAATGTCTGAGATTTCCCTCTGACAACAGACTTGGGGTTACTTGTGTTTTAGGCTTTCCCCTTGGCGGCCAGGTAGGTGCACCCACACATGTGAGGTACCGTTTTCATCGGGACACCTGTGGGAACGCGGGACGGTAGGCCATGTGTTGTGGGGGGCGTGTTTGGATGGGTGCGGCGAGCGAAATGTGCGGAAAAAGCATTTTTTTCCCCACATTTCCGACTTTGCAGGGCTGTCTGGGTAAAAAAATCTGGGGCGATGGGCGCAAATCACACCTCTGCGGATTCCCACGGGTGTCCTCTTTTCGAAAATGCATGGGGTTCCCTGTTTTCCTCGGTGGCTTGGACACCCGAGGCCCATATCTGTAAGTTGCGCCGGTCGGCAGAATGTCGGATATTTCCCTCTAAACACAACAGACTTGGGGTTACTTGTGTTTTAGGCTTTCCCCTTGGCGGCCAGGTAGGTGCACCCACACATGTGAGGTACCGTTTTCATAGGGACACCTGTGGGAACGCGGGACGGTAGGCCATGTGTTGTGTGGGGCGTGTTTGGATGGGTGCGGCGAGCGAAATGTGCGGAAAAAGCGTTTTTTTCCCCACATTTCCGACTTTGCAGGGCTGTCTGGGTAAAAAAATCTGGGGCGATGGGCGCAAATCACACCTCTGCGGATTCCCACGGGTGTCCTCTTTTCGAAAATGCATGGGGTTTCCTGTTTTCCTCGGTGGCTTGGACACCCGAGGCCCATATCTGTAAGTTACGCCGGTCGGCAGAATGTCTGAGATTTCCCTCTGACAACAGACTTGGGGTTACTTGTGTTTTAGGCTTTCCCCTTGGCGGCCAGGTAGGTGCACCCACACATGTGAGGTACCGTTTTCATCGGGACACCTGTGGGAACGCGGGACGGTAGGCCATGTGTTGTGGTGGGCGTGTTTCGATGGGTGCGGCGAGCGAAATGTGCGGAAAAAGCGTTTTTTTCCCCACATTTCCGACTTTGCAGGGCTGTCTGGGTAAAAAAATCTGGGGCGATGGGCGCAAATCACACCTCTGCGGATTCCCACGGGTGTCCTCTTTTCGAAAATGCATGGGGTTCCCTGTTTTCCTCGGTGACTTGGACACCCGAGGCCCATATCTGTAAGTTGCGCCGGTCGGCAGAATGGACAACAGACTTGGGGTTACTAGTGTTTTAGGCTTTCCCCTTGGCGGCCAGGTAGGTGCACCCACACATGTGAGGTACCGTTTTCATCGGGACACCTGTGGGAACGCGGGACGGTAGGCCATGTGTTGTGGTGGGCGTGTTTCGATGGGTGCGGCGAGCGAAATGTGCGGAAAAAGCGTTTTTTTCCCCACATTTCCGACTTTGCAGGGCTGTCTGGGTAAAAGAATCTGGGGCGATGGGCGCAAATCACACCTCTGCGGATTCCCACGGGTGTCCTCTTTTCGAAAATGCATGGGGTTCCCTGTTTTCCTCGGTGGCTTGGACACCCGAGGCCCATATCTGTAAATTGCGCCGGTCGGCAGAATGTCTGAGATTTCCCTCTGACAACAGACTTGGGGTTACTTGTGTTTTAGGCTTTCCCCTTGGCGGCCAGGTAGGTGCACCCACACATGTGAGGTACCGTTTTCATCGGGACACCTGTGGGAACGCGGGACGGTAGGCCATGTGTTGTGGGGGGCGTGTTTTGATGTGTGCGGCGAGCGAAATGTGCGGAAAAAGCGTTTTTTTCCCCACATTTCCGACTTTGCAGGGCTGTCTGGGTAAAAAAATCTGGGGCGATGGGCGCAAATCACACCTCTGCGGATTCCCACGGGTGTCCTCTTTTCGAAAATGCATGGGGTTCCCTGTTTTCCTCGGTGGCTTCGACACCCGAGGCCCATATCTGTAAGTTGCGCCGGTCGGCAGAATGGACAACAGACTTGGGGTTACTTGTGTTTTAGGCTTTCCCCTTGGCGGCCAGGTAGGTGCACCCACACATGTGAGGTACCGTTTTCATCGGGACACCTGTGGGAACGTGGGACGGTAGGCCATGTGTTGTGGGGGGCGTGTTTGGATGGGTGCGGCGAGCGAAATGTGCGGAAAAAGCGTTTTTTTCCCCACATTTCCGACTTTGCAGGGCTGTCTGGGTAAAAAAATCTGGGGCGATGGGCGCAAATCACACCTCTGCGGATTCCCACGGGTGTCCTCTTTTCGAAAATGCATGGGGTTCCCTGTTTTCCTCGGTGGCTTCGACACCCGAGGCCCATATCTGTAAGTTGCGCCGGTCGGCAGAATGGACAACAGACTTGGGGTTACTTGTGTTTTAGGCTTTCCCCTCGGCGGCCAGGTAGGTGCACCCACACATGTGAGGTACCGTTTTCATCGGGACACCTGTGGGAACGCGGGACGGTAGGCCATGTGTTGTGGGGGGCGTGTTTGGATGGGTGCGGCGAGCGAAATGTGCGGAAAAAGCGTTTTTTTCCCCACATTTCCGACTTTGCAGGGCTGTCTGGGTAAAAAAATCTGGGGCGATGGGCGCAAATCACACCTCTGCGGATTCCCACGGGTGTCCTCTTTTCGAAAATGCATGGGGTTCCCTGTTTTCCTCGGTGGCTTGGACACCCGAGGCCCATATCTGTAAGTTGCGCCGGTCGGCAGAATGTCGGAGATTTCCCTCTGACAACAGACTTGGGGTTACTTGTGTTTTAGGCTTTCCCCTTGGCGGCCAGGTAGGTGCACCCACACATGTGAGGTACGGTTTTCATCGGGACACCTGTGGGAACGCGGGACGGTAGGCCATGTGTTGTGGGGGGCGTGTTTCGATGGGTGCGGCGAGCGAAATGTGCGGAAAAAGTGTTTTTTTCCCCACATTTCCGACTTTGCAGGGCTGTCTGGGTAAAAAAATCTGGGGCGATGGGCGCAAATCACACCTCTGCGTATTCCCACGGGTGTCCTCTTTTCGAAAATGCATGGGGTTCCCTGTTTTCCTCGGTGGCTTGGACACCCGAGGCCCATATCTGTAAGTTGCGCCGGTCGGCAGAATGTCTGAGATTTCCCTCTGACAACAGACTTGGGGTTACTTGTGTTTTAGGCTTTCCCCTTGGCGGCCAGGTAGGTGCACCCACACATGTGAGGTACCGTTTTCATCGGGACACCTGTGGGAACGCGGGACGGTAGGCCATGTGTTGTGGGGGGCGTGTTTTGATGGGTGCGGGGAGCGAAATGTGCGGAAAAAGCGTTTTTTCCCCCACATTTCCGACTTTGCAGGGCTGTCTGGGTAAAAAAATCTGGGGCGATGGGCGCAAATCACACCTCTGCGGATTCCCACGGGTGTCCTCTTTTCGAAAATGCATGGGGTTCCCTGTTTTCCTCGGTGGCTTGGACACCCGAGGCCCATATCTGTAAGTTGCGCCGGTCGGCAGAATGTCTGAGATTTCCCTCTGACAACAGACTTGGGGTTACTTGTGTTTTAGGCTTTCCCCTTGGCGGCCAGGTAGGTGCACCCACACATGTGAGGTACCGTTTTCATCGGGACACCTGTGGGAACGCGGGACGGTAGGCCATGTGTTGTGGGGGGCGTGTTTGGATGGGTGCGGCGAGCGAAATGTGCGGAAAAAGCATTTTTTTCCCCACATTTCCGACTTTGCAGGGCTGTCTGGGTAAAAAAATCTGGGGCGATGGGCGCAAATCACACCTCTGCGGATTCCCACGGGTGTCCTCTTTTCGAAAATGCATGGGGTTCCCTGTTTTCCTCGGTGGCTTGGACACCCGAGGCCCATATCTGTAAGTTGCGCCGGTCGGCAGAATGTCTGAGATTTCCCTCTGACAACAGACTTGGGGTTACTTGTGTTTTAGGCTTTCCCCTTGGCGGCCAGGTAGGTGCACCCACACATGTGAGGTACCGTTTTCATCGGGACACCTGTGGGAACGCGGGACGGTAGGCCATGTGTTGTGGGGGGCGCGTTTCGATGGGTGCGGCGAGCGAAATGTGCGGAAAAAGCGTTTTTTCCCCACATTTCCGACTTTGCAGGGCTGTCTGGGTAAAAAAATCTGGGGCGATGGGCGCAAATCACACCTCTGCGGATTCCCACGGGTGTCCTCTTTTCGAAAATGCATGGGGTTCCCTGTTTTCCTCGGTGGCTTGGACACCCGAGGCCCATATCTGTAAGTTGCGCCGGTCGGCAGAATGGACAACAGACTTGGGGTTACTTGTGTTTTAGGCTTTCCCCTTGGCGGCCAGGTAGGTGCACCCACACATGTGAGGTACCGTTTTCATCGGGACACCTGTGGGAACGCGGGACGGTAGGCCATGTGTTGTGGGGGGCGTGTTTCGATGGGTGCGGCGAGCGAAATGTGCGGAAAAAGCGTTTTTTTCCCCACATTTCCGACTTTGCAGGGCTGTCTGGGTAAAAAAATCTGGGGCGATGGGCGCAAATCACACCTCTGCGGATTCCCACGGGTGTCCTCTTTTCGAAAATGCATATGGTTCCCTGTTTCCCTCGGTGGCTTGGACACCCGAGGCCCATATCTGTAAGTTGCGCCGGTCGGCAGAATGTCGGAGATTTCCCTCTGACAACAGACTTGGGGTTACTTGTGTTTTAGGCTTGCCCCTTGGCGGCCAGGTAGGTGCAACCACACATGTGAGGTACCGTTTTCATAGGGACACCTGTGGGAACGCGGGACGGTAGGCCATGTGTTGTGTGGGGCGTGTTTCGATGGGTGCGGCGAGCGAAATGTGCGGAAAAAGCGTTTTTTTCCCCACATTTCCGACTTTGCAGGGCTGTCTGGGTAAAAAAATCTGGGGCGATGGGCGCAAATCACACCTCTGCGGATTCCCACGGGTGTCCTCTTTTCGAAAATGCATGGGGTTCCCTGTTTTCCTCGGTGGCTTGGACACCCGAGGCCCATATCTGTAAGTTACGCCGGTCGGCAGAATGTCTGAGATTTCCCTCTGACAACAGACTTGGGGTTACTTGTGTTTTAGGCTTTCCCCTTGGCGGCCAGGTAGGTGCACCCACACATGTGAGGTACCGTTTTCATCGGGACACCTGTGGGAACGCGGGACGGTAGGCCATGTGTTGTGGTGGGCGTGTTTCGATGGGTGCGGCGAGCGAAATGTGCGGAAAAAGCGTTTTTTTCCCCACATTTCCGACTTTGCAGGGCTGTCTGGGTAAAAAAATCTGGGGCGATGGGCGCAAATCACACCTCTGCGGATTCCCACGGGTGTCCTCTTTTCGAAAATGCATGGGGTTCCCTGTTTTCCTCGGTGACTTGGACACCCGAGGCCCATATCTGTAAGTTGCGCCGGTCGGCAGAATGGACAACAGACTTGGGGTTACTAGTGTTTTAGGCTTTCCCCTTGGCGGCCAGGTAGGTGCACCCACACATGTGAGGTACCGTTTTCATCGGGACACCTGTGGGAACGCGGGACGGTAGGCCATGTGTTGTGGTGGGCGTGTTTCGATGGGTGCGGCGAGCGAAATGTGCGGAAAAAGCGTTTTTTTCCCCACATTTCCGACTTTGCAGGGCTGTCTGGGTAAAAAAATCTGGGGCGATGGGCGCAAATCACACCTCTGCGGATTCCCACGGGTGTCCTCTTTTCGAAAATGCATGGGGTTCCCTGCTTTCCTCGGTGGCTTGGACACCCGAGGCCCATATCTGTAAGTTGCGCCGGTCGGCAGAATGTCGGAGATTTCCCTCTGACAACAGACTTGGGGTTACTTGTGTTTTAGGCTTTCCCCTTGGCGGCCAGGTAGGTGCACCCACACATGTGAGGTACGGTTTTCATCGGGACACCTGTGGGAACGCGGGACGGTAGGCCATGTGTTGTGGGGGGCGTGTTTCGATGGGTGCGGCGAGCGAAATGTGCGGAAAAAGTGTTTTTTTCCCCACATTTCCGACTTTGCAGGGCTGTCTGGGTAAAAAAATCTGGGGCGATGGGCGCAAATCACACCTCTGCGGATTCCCACGGGTGTCCTCTTTTCGAAAATGCATGGGGTTCCCTGTTTTCCTCGGTGGCTTCGACACCCGAGGCCCATATCTGTAAGTTGCGCCGGTCGGCAGAATGGACAACAGACTTGGGGTTACTTGTGTTTTAGGCTTTCCCCTTGGCGGCCAGGTAGGTGCACCCACACATGTGAGGTACCGTTTTCATCGGGACACCTGTGGGAACGGGGGACGGTAGGCCATGTGTTGTGGGGGGCGTGTTTGGATGGGTGCGGCGAGCGAAATGTGCGGAAAAAGCGTTTTTTTCCCCACATTTCCGACTTTGCAGGGCTGTCTGGGTAAAAAAATCTGGGGCGATGGGCGCAAATCACACCTCTGCGGATTCCCACGGGTGTCCTCTTTTCGAAAATGCATGGGGTTCCCTGTTTCCCTCGGTGGCTTGGACACCCGAGGCCCATATCTGTAAGTTGCGCCGGTCGGCAGAATGTCGGAGATTTCACTCTGACAACAGACTTGGGGTTACTTGTGTTTTAGGCTTTCCCCTTGGCGGCCAGGTAGGTGCACCCACACATGTGAGGTACCGTTTTCATAGGGACACCTGTGGGAACGCGGGACGGTAGGCCATGTGTTTTGGGGGGCGTGTTTCGATGGGTGCGGCGAGCGAAATGTGCGGAAAAAGCGTTTTTTTCCCCACATTTCCGACTTTGCAGGGCTGTCTGGGTAAAAAAATCTGGGGCGATGGGCGCAAATCACACCTCTGCGGATTCCCACGGGTGTCCTCTTTTCGAAAATGCATGGGGTTCCCTGTTTTCCTCGGTGGCTTGGACACCCGAGGCCCATATCTGTAAGTTGCGCCGGTCGGCAGAATGTCTGAGATTTCCCTCTGACAACAGACTTGGGGTTACTTGTGTTTTAGGCTTTCCCCTTGGCGGCCAGGTAGGTGCACCCACACATGTGAGGTACCGTTTTCATCGGGACACCTGTGGGAACGCGGGACGGTAGGCCATGTGTTGTGGTGGGCGTGTTTCGATGGGTGCGGCGAGCGAAATGTGCGGAAAAAGCGTTTTTTTCCCCACATTTCCGACTTTGCAGGGCTGTCTGGGTAAAAGAATCTGGGGCGATGGGCGCAAATCACACCTCTGCGGATTCCCACGGGTGTCCTCTTTTCGAAAATGCATGGGGTTCCCTGTTTTCCTCTGTGGCTTGGACACCCGAGGCCCATATCTGTAAATTGCGCCGGTCGGCAGAATGTCTGAGATTTCCCTCTGACAACAGACTTGGGGTTACTTGTGTTTTAGGCTTTCCCCTTGGCGGCCAGGTAGGTGCACCCACACATGTGAGGTACCGTTTTCATCGGGACACCTGTGGGAACGCGGGACGGTAGGCCATGTGTTGTGGGGGGCGTGTTTTGATGTGTGCGGCGAGCGAAATGTGCGGAAAAAGCGTTTTTTTCCCCACATTTCCGACTTTGCAGGGCTGTCTGGGTAAAAAAATCTGGGGCGATGGGCGCAAATCACACCTCTGCGGATTCCCACGGGTGTCCTCTTTTTGAAAATGCATGGGGTTCCCTGTTTTCCTCGGTGGCTTCGACACCCGAGGCCCATATCTGTATGTTGCGCCGGTCGGCAGAATGGACAACAGACTTGGGGTTACTTGTGTTTTAGGCTTTCCCCTTGGCGGCCAGGTAGGTGCACCCACACATGTGAGGTACCGTTTTCATCGGGACACCTGTGGGAACGCAGGACGGTAGGCCATGTGTTGTGGGGGGCGTGTTTGGATGGGTGCGGCGAGCGAAATGTGCGGAAAAAGCGTTTTTTTCCCCACATTTCCGACTTTGCAGGGCTGTCTGGGTAAAAAAATCTGGGGCGATGGGCGCAAATCACACCTCTGCGGATTCCCACGGGTGTCCTCTTTTCGAAAATGCATGGGGTTCCCTGTTTTCCTCGGTGGCTTCGACACCCGAGGCCCATATCTGTAAGTTGCGCCGGTCGGCAGAATGGACAACAGACTTGGGGTTACTTGTGTTTTAGGCTTTCCCCTTGGCGGCCAGGTAGGTGCACCCACACATGTGAGGTACCGTTTTCATCGGGACACCTGTGGGAACGCGGGATGGTAGGCCATGTGTTGTGGGGGGCGTGTTTGGATGGGTGCGGCGAGCGAAATGTGCGGAAAAAGCATTTTTTTCCCCACATTTCCGACTTTGCAGGGCTGTCTGGGTAAAAAAATCTGGGGCGATGGGCGCAAATCACACCTCTGCGGATTCCCACGGGTGTCCTCTTTTCGAAAATGCATGGGGTTCCCTGTTTTCCTCGGTGGCTTGGACACCCGAGGCCCATATCTGTAAGTTGCGCCGGTCGGCAGAATGTCAGAGATTTCCCTCTGACAACAGACTTGGGGTTACTTATGTTTTAGGCTTTCCCCTTGGCGGCCAGGTAGGTGCACCCACACATGTGAGGTACGGTTTTCATCGGGACACCTGTGGGAACGCGGGACGGTAGGCCATGTGTTGTGGGGGGCGTGTTTCGATGGGTGCGGCGAGCGAAATGTGCGGAAAAAGTGTTTTTTTCCCCACATTTCCGACTTTGCAGGGCTGTCTGGGTAAAAAAATCTGGGGCGATGGGCGCAAATCACACCTCTGCGTATTCCCACGGGTGTCCTCTTTTCGAAAATGCATGGGGTTCCCTGTTTTCCTCGGTGGCTTGGACACCCGAGGCCCATATCTGTAAGTTGCGCCGGTCGGCAGAATGTCTGAGATTTCCCTCTGACAACAGACTTGGGGTTACTTGTGTTTTAGGCTTTCCCCTTGGCGGCCAGGTAGGTGCACCCACACATGTGAGGTACCGTTTTCATCGGGACACCTGTGGGAACGCGGGACGGTAGGCCATGTGTTGTGGGGGGCGTGTTTTGATGGGTGCGGGGAGCGAAATGTGCGGAAAAAGCGTTTTTTCCCCCACATTTCCGACTTTGCAGGGCTGTCTGGGTAAAAAAATCTGGGGCGATGGGCGCAAATCACACCTCTGTGGATTCCCACGGGTGTCCTCTTTTCGAAAATGCATGGGGTTCCCTGTTTTCCTCGGTGGCTTGGACACCCGAGGCCCATATCTGTAAGTTGCGCCGGTCGGCAGAATGTCTGAGATTTCCCTCTGACAACAGACTTGGGGTTACTTGTGTTTTAGGCTTTCCCCTTGGCGGCCAGGTAGGTGCACCCACACATGTGAGGTACCGTTTTCATCGGGACACCTGTGGGAACGCGGGACGGTAGGCCATGTGTTGTGGGGGGCGTGTTTCGATGGGTGCGGGGAGCGAAATGTGCGGAAAAAGCGTTTTTTCCCCCACATTTCCGACTTTGCAGGGCTGTCTGGGTAAAAAAATCTGGGGCGATGGGCGCAAATCACACCTCTGTGGATTCCCACGGGTGTCCTCTTTTCGAAAATGCATGGGGTTCCCTGTTTTCCTCGGTGGCTTGGACACCCGAGGCCCATATCTGTAAGTTGCGCCGGTCGGCAGAATGTCTGAGATTTCCCTCTGACAACAGACTTGGGGTTACTTGTGTTTTAGGCTTTCCCCTTGGCGGCCAGGTACGTGCACCCACACATGTGAGGTACCGTTTTCATCGGGACACCTGTGGGAACGCGGGACGGTAGGCCATGTGTTGTGGGGGGCGTGTTTGGATGGGTGCGGCGAGCGAAATGTGCGGAAAAAGCGTTTTTTTCCCCACATTTCCGACTTTGCAGGGCTGTCTGGGTAAAAAAATCTGGGGCGATGGGCGCAAATCACACCTCTGCGGATTTCCACGGGTGTCCTCTTTTCGAAAATGCATGGGGTTCCCTGTTTTCCTCGGTGGCTTGGACACCCGAGGCCCATATCTGTAAGTTGCGCCGGTCGGCAGAATGTCGGAGATTTCCCTCTGACAACAGACTTGGGGTTACTTATGTTTTAGGCTTTCCCCTTGGCGGCCAGGTAGGTGCACCCACACATGTGAGGTACGGTTTTCATCGGGACACCTGTGGGAACGCGGGACGGTAGGCCATGTGTTGTGGGGGGCGTGTTTCGATGGGTGCGGCGAGCGAAATGTGCGGAAAAAGTGTTTTTTTCCCCACATTTCCGACTTTGCAGGGCTGTCTGGGTAAAAAAATCTGGGGCGATGGGCGCAAATCACACCTCTGCGTATTCCCACGGGTGTCCTCTTTTCGAAAATGCATGGGGTTCCCTGTTTTCCTCGTTGGCTTGGACACCCGAGGCCCATATCTGTAAGTTGCGCCGGTCGGCAGAATGTCTGAGATTTCCCTCTGACAACAGACTTGGGGTTACTTGTGTTTTAGGCTTTCCCCTTGGCGGCCAGGTAGGTGCACCCACACATGTGAGGTACCGTTTTCATCGGGACACCTGTGGGAACGCGGGACGGTAGGCCATGTGTTGTGGGGGGCGTGTTTCGATGGGTGCGGCGAGCGAAATGTGCGGAAAAAGCGTTTTTTTCCCCACATTTCCGACTTTGCAGGGCTGTCTGGGTAAAAAAATCTGGGGCGATGGGCGCAAATCACACCTCTGCGGATTCCCACGGGTGTCCTCTTTTCGAAAATGCATGGGGTTCCCTGTTTTCCTCGGTGGCTTGGACACCCGAGGCCCATATCTGTAAGTTGCGCCGGTCGGCAGAATGTCTGAGATTTCCCTCTGACAACAGACTTGGGGTTACTTGTGTTTTAGGCTTTCCCCTTGGCGGCCAGGTAGGTGCACCCACACATGTGAGGTACCGTTTTCATCGGGACACCTGTGGGAACGCGGGACGGTAGGCCATGTGTTGTGGGGGGCGTGTTTCGATGGGTGCGGCGAGCGAAATGTGCGGAAAAAGCGTTTTTTTCCCCACATTTCCGACTTTGCAGGGCTGTCTGGGTAAAAAAATCTGGGGCGATGGGCGCAAATCACACCTCTGCGGATTCCCACGGGTGTCCTCTTTTCGAAAATGCATGGGGTTCCCTGTTTCCCTCGGTGGCTTGGACACCCGAGGCCCATATCTGTAAGTGCGCCGGTCGGCAGAATGTCGGAGATTTCCCTCTGACAACAGACTTGGGGTTACTTGTGTTTTAGGCTTTCCCCTTGGCGGCCAGGTAGGTGCACCCACACATGTGAGGTACCGTTTTCATAGGGACACCTGTGGGAACGCGGGACGGTAGGCCATGTGTTGTGGGGGGCGTGTTTCGATGGGTGCGGCGAGCGAAATGTGCGGAAAAAGCGTTTTTTTCCCCACATTTCCGACTTTGCAGGGCTGTCTGGGTAAAAAAATCTGGGGCGATGGGCGCAAATCACACCTCTGCGGATTCCCACGGGTGTCCTCTTTTCGAAAAATGCATGGGGTTCCCTGTTTCCCTCGGTGGCTTGGACACCCGAGGCCCATATCTGTAAGTTGCGCCGGTCGGCAGAATGGACAACAGACTTGGGGTTACTTGTGTTTTAGGCTTTCCCCTTGGCGGCCAGGTAGGTGCACCCACACATGTGAGGTACCGTTTTCATCGGGACACCTGTGGGAACGCGGGACGGTAGGCCATGTGTTGTGGGGGCGTGTTTCGATGGGTGCGGCGAGCGAAATGTGCGGAAAAAGCGTTTTTTTCCCCACATTTCCGACTTTGCAGGGCTGTCTGGGTAAAAAAATCTGGGGCGATGGGCGCAAATCACACCTCTGCGGATTCCCACGGGTGTCCTCTTTTCGAAAATGCATATGGTTCCCTGTTTCCCTTGGTGGCTTGGACACCCGAGGCCCATATCTGTAAGTTGCGCCGGTCGGCAGAATGTTGGAGATTTCCCTCTGACAACAGACTTGGGGTTACTTGTGTTTTAGGCTTTCCCCTTGGCGGCCAGGTAGGTGCACCCACACATGTGAGGTACCGTTTTCATAGGGACACCTGTGGGAACGCGGGACGGTAGGCCATGTGTTGTGGGGGGCGTGTTTCGATGGGTGCGGCGAGCGAAATGTGCGGAAAAAGTGTTTTTTTCCCCACATTTCCGAATTTGCAGGGCTGTCTGAGTAAAAAAATCTGGGGCGATGGGCGCAAATCACACCTCTGCGTATTCCCACGGGTGTCCTCTTTTCGAAAATGCATGGGGTTCCCTGTTTTCCTCGGTGGCTTGGACACCCGAGGCCCATATCTGTAAGTTGCGCCGGTCGGCAGAATGTCTGAGATTTCCCTCTGACAACAGACTTGGGGTTACTTGTGTTTTAGGCTTTCCCCTTGGCGGCCAGGTAGGTGCACCCACACATGTGAGGTACCGTTTTCATCGGGACACCTGTGGGAACGCGGGACGGTAGGCCATGTGTTGTGGTGGGCGTGTTTGGATGGGTGCGGCGAGCGAAATGTGCGGAAAAAGCGTTTTTTCCCCCACATTTCCGACTTTGCAGGGCTGTCTGGGTAAAAAAATCTGGGGCGATGGGCGCAAATCACACCTCTGCGGATTCCCACGGGTGTCCTCTTTTCGAAAATGCATGGGGTTCCCTGTTTCCCTCGGTGGCTTGGACACCCGAGGCCCATATCTGTAAGTGCGCCGGTCGGCAGAATGTCGGAGATTTCCCTCTGACAACAGACTTGGGGTTACTTGTGTTTTAGGCTTTCCCCTTGGCGGCCAGGTAGGTGCACCCACACATGTGAGGTACCGTTTTCATAGGGACACCTGTGGGAACGCGGGACGGTAGGCCATGTGTTGTGGGGGGCGTGTTTCGATGGGTGCGGCGAGCGAAATGTGCGGAAAAAGCGTTTTTTTCCCCACATTTCCGACTTTGCAGGGCTGTCTGGGTAAAAAAATCTGGGGCGATGGGCGCAAATCACACCTCTGCGGATTCCCACGGGTGTCCTCTTTTCGAAAATGCATGGGGTTCCCTGTTTTCCTCGGTGGCTTGGACACCCGAGGCCCATATCTGTAAGTTGCGCCGGTCGGCAGAATGGACAACAGACTTGGGGTTACTTGTGTTTTAGGCTTTCCCCTTGGCGGCCAGGTAGGTGCACCCACACATGTGAGGTACCGTTTTCATCGGGACACCTGTGGGAACGCGGGACGGTAGGCCATGTGTTGTGGGGGGCGTGTTTCGATGGGTGCGGCGAGCGAAATGTGCGGAAAAAGCGTTTTTTTCCCCACATTTCCGACTTTGCAGGGCTGTCTGGGTAAAAAAATCTGGGGCGATGGGCGCAAATCACACCTCTGCGGATTCCCACGGGTGTCCTCTTTTCGAAAATGCATATGGTTCCTTGTTTCCCTTGGTGGCTTGGACACCCGAGGCCCATATCTGTAAGTTGCGCCGGTCGGCAGAATGTTGGAGATTTCCCTCTGACAACAGACTTGGGGTTACTTGTGTTTTAGGCTTTCCCCTTGGCGGCCAGGTAGGTGCACCCACACATGTGAGGTACCGTTTTCATAGGGACACCTGTGGGAACGCGGGACAGTAGGCCATGTGTTGTGGGGGGCGTGTTTCGATGGGTGCGGCGAGCGAAATGTGCGGAAAAAGCGTTTTTTTCCCCACATTTCCGACTTTGCAGGGCTGTCTGGGTAAAAAAATCTGGGGCGATGGGCGCAAATCACACCTCTGCGGATTCCCACGGGTGTCCTCTTTTCGAAAATGCATGGGGTTCCCTGTTTTCCTCGGTGGCTTGGACACCCGAGGCCCATATCTGTAAGTTGCGCCGGTCGGCAGAATGTCTGAGATTTCCCTCTGACAACAGACTTGGGGTTACTTGTGTTTTAGGCTTTCCCCTTGGCGGCCAGGTAGGTGCACCCACACATGTGAGGTACCGTTTTCATTGGGACACCTGTGGGAACGCGGGACGGTAGGCCATGTGTTGTGGTGGGCGTGTTTCGATGGGTGCGGCGAGCGAAATGTGCGGAAAAAGCGTTTTTTTCCCCACATTTCCGACTTTGCAGGGCTGTCTGGGTAAAAAAATCTGGGGCGATGGGCGCAAATCACACCTCTGCGGATTCCCACGGGTGTCCTCTTTTCGAAAATGCATGGGGTTCCCTGTTTTCCTTGGTGGCTTGGACACCCGAGGCCCATATCTGTAAGTTGCGCCGGTCGGCAGAATGGACAACAGACTTGGGGTTACTTGTGTTTTAGGCTTTCCCCTTGGCGGCCAGGTAGGTGCACCCACACATGTGAGGTACCGTTTTCATCGGGACACCTGTGGGAACGCGGGACGGTAGGCCATGTGTTGTGGTGGGCGTGTTTCGATGGGTGCGGCGAGCGAAATGTGCGGAAAAAGCATTTTTTTCCCCACATTTCCGACTTTGCAGGGCTGTCTGGGTAAAAGAATCTGGGGCGATGGGCGCAAATCACACCTCTGTGGATTCCCACGGGTGTCCTCTTTTCGAAAATGCATGGGGTTCCCTGTTTTCCTCGGTGGCTTGGACACCCGAGGCCCATATCTGTAAATTGCGCCGGTCTGCAGAATGTCTGAGATTTCCCTCTGACAACAGACTTGGGGTTACTTGTGTTTTAGGCTTTCCCCTTGGCGGCCAGGTAGGTGCACCCACACATGTGAGGTACCGTTTTCATCGGGACACCTGTGGGAACGCGGGACGGTAGGCCATGTGTTGTGGGGGGCGTGTTTTGATGTGTGCGGCGAGCGAAATGTGCGGAAAAAGCGTTTTTTTCCCCACATTTCCGACTTTGCAGGGCTGTCTGGGTAAAAAAATCTGGGGCGATGGGCGCAAATCACACCTCTGCGGATTCCCACGGGTGTCCTCTTTTCGAAAATGCATGGGGTTCCCTGTTTTCCTCGGTGGCTTCGACACCCGAGGCCCATATCTGTAAGTTGCGCCGGTCGGCAGAATGGACAACAGACTTGGGGTTACTTGTGTTTTAGGCTTTCCCCTTGGCGGCCAGGTAGGTGCACCCACACATGTGAGGTACCGTTTTCATCGGGACACCTGTGGGAACGCGGGACGGTAGGCCATGTGTTGTGGGGGGCGTGTTTGGATGGGTGCGGCGAGCGAAATGTGCGGAAAAAGCGTTTTTTTCCCCACATTTCCGACTTTGCAGGGCTGTCTGGGTAAAAAAATCTGGGGCGATGGGCGCAAATCACACCTCTGCGGATTCCCACGCGTGTCCTCTTTTCGAAAATGCATGGGGTTCCCTGTTTTCCTCGGTGGCTTGGACACCCGAGGCCCATATCTGTAAGTTGCGCCGGTCGGCAGAATGTCGGAGATTTCCCTCTGACAACAGACTTGGGGTTACTTGTGTTTTAGGCTTTCCCCTTGGCGGCCAGGTAGGTGCACCCACACATGTGAGGTACCGTTTTCATCGGGACACCTGTGGGAACGCGGGACGGTAGGCCATGTGCTGTGGGGGGCGTGTTTCGATGGGTGCGGCGAGCGAAATGTGCGGAAAAAGTGTTTTTTTCCCCACATTTCCGACTTTGCAGGGCTGTCTGGGTAAAAAAATCTGGGGCGATGGGCGCAAATCACACCTCTGCGGATTCCCACGGGTGTCCTCTTTTCGAAAATGCATGGGGTTCCCTGTTTTCCTCGGTGGCTTGGACACCCGAGGCCCATATCTGTAAGTTGCGCCGGTCGGCAGAATGTCTGAGATTTCCCTCTGACAACAGACTTGGGGTTACTTGTGTTTTAGGCTTTCCCCTTGGCGGCCAGGTAGGTGCACCCACACATGTGAGGTACCGTTTTCATCGGGACACCTGTGGGAACGCGGGACGGTAGGCCATGTGTTGTGGGGGGCGTGTTTGGATGGGTGCGGCGAGCGAAATGTGCGGAAAAAGCGTTTTTTTCCCCACATTTCCGACTTTGCAGGGCTGTCTGGGTAAAAAAATCTGGGGCGATGGGCGCAAATCACACCTCTGCGGATTCCCACGGGTGTCCTCTTTTCGAAAATGCATGGGGTTCCCTGTTTTCCTCGGTGGCTTGGACACCCGAGGCCCATATCTGTAAGTTGCGCCGGTCGGCAGAATGTCTGAGATTTCCCTCTGACAACAGACTTGGGGTTACTTGTGTTTTAGGCTTTCCCCTTGGCGGCCAGGTAGGTGCACCCACACATGTGAGGTACCGTTTTCATCGGGACACCTGTGGGAATGCGGGACGGTAGGCCATGTGTTGTGGGGGGCGCGTTTCGATGGGTGCGGCGAGCGAAATGTGCGGAAAAAGCGTTTTTTTCCCCACATTTCCGACTTTGCAGGGCTGTCTGGGTAAAAAAATCTGGGGCGATGGGCGCAAATCACACCTCTGCGGATTCCCACGGGTGTCCTCTTTTCGAAAATGCATGGGGTTCCCTGTTTTCCTCGGTGGCTTGGACACCCGAGGCCCATATCTGTAAGTTGCGCCGGTCGGCAGAATGGACAACAGACTTGGGGTTACTTGTGTTTTAGGCTTTCCCCTTGGCGGCCAGGTAGGTGCACCCACACATGTGAGGTACCGTTTTCATCGGGACACCTGTGGGAACGCGGGACGGTAGGCCATGTGTTGTGGGGGGCGTGTTTCGATGGGTGCGGCGAGCGAAATGTGCGGAAAAAGCATTTTTTTCCCCACATTTCCGACTTTGCAGGGCTGTCTGGGTAAAAAAATCTGGGGCGATGGGCGCAAATCACACCTCTGCGGATTCCCACGGGTGTCCTCTTTTCGAAAATGCATGTGGTTCCCTGTTTTCCTCGGTGGCTTGGACACCCGAGGCCCATATCTGTAAGTTGCGCCGGTTGGCAGAATGTCGGAGATTTCCCTCTGACAACAGACTTGGGGTTACTTGTGTTTTAGGCTTTCCCCTTGGCGGCCAGGTAGGTGCACCCACACATGTGAGGTACCGTTTTCATCGGGACACCTGTGGGAACGCGGGACGGTAGGCCATGTGTTGTGGGGGGCGTGTTTCGATGGGTGCGGCGAGCGAAATGTGCGGAAAAAGCGTTTTTTTCCCCACATTTCCGACTTTGCAGGGCTGTCTGGGTAAAAAAATCTGGGGCGATGGGCGCAAATCACACGTCTGCGGATTCCCACGGGTGTCCTCTTTTCGAAAATGCATGGGGTTCCCTGTTTTCCTCGGTGGCTTGGACACCCGAGGCCCATATCTGTAAGTTGCGCCGGTCGGCAGAATGTCTGAGATTTCCCTCTGACAACAGACTTGGGGTTACTTGTGTTTTAGGCTTTCCCCTTGGCGGCCAGGTAGGTGCACCTACACATGTGAGGTACCGTTTTCATCGGGACACCTGTGGGAACGCGGGACGGTAGGCCATGTGTTGTGGGGGGCGCGTTTCGATGGGTGTGGCGAGCGAAATGTGCGGAAAAAGCATTTTTTTCCCCACATTTCCGACTTTGCAGGGCTGTCTGGGTAAAAAAATCTGGGGCGATGGGCGCAAATCACACCTCTGCGGATTCCCAAGGGTGTCCTCTTTTCGAAAATGCATGGGGTTCCCTGTTTTCCTCGGTGGCTTCGACACCCGAGGCCCATATCTGTAAGTTGCGCCGGTCGGCAGAATGGACAACAGACTTGGGGTTACTTGTGTTTTAGGCTTTCCCCTTGGCGGCCAGGTAGGTGCACCCACACATGTGAGGTACCGTTTTCATCGGGACACCTGTGGGAACGGGGGACGGTAGGCCATGTGTTGTGGGGGGCGTGTTTGGATGGGTGCGGCGAGCGAAATGTGCGGAAAAAGCGTTTTTTTCCCCACATTTCCGACTTTGCAGGGCTGTCTGGGTAAAAAAATCTGGGGCGATGGGCGCAAATCACACCTCTGCGGATTCCCACGGGTGTCCTCTTTTCGAAAATGCATGGGGTTCCCTGTTTCCCTCGGTGGCTTGGACACCCGAGGCCCATATCTGTAAGTTGCGCCGGTCGGCAGAATGTCGGAGATTTCACTCTGACAACAGACTTGGGGTTACTTGTGTTTTAGGCTTTCCCCTTGGCGGCCAGGTAGGTTCACCCACACATGTGAGGTACCGTTTTCATAGGGACACCTGTGGGAACGCGGGACGGTAGGCCATGTGTTTTGGGGGGCGTGTTTCGATGGGTGCGGCGAGCGAAATGTGCGGAAAAAGCGTTTTTTTCCCCACATTTCCGACTTTGCAGGGCTGTCTGGGTAAAAAAATCTGGGGCGATGGGCGCAAATCACACCTCTGCGGATTCCCACGGGTGTCCTCTTTTCGAAAATGCATGGGGTTCCCTGTTTTCCTCGGTGGCTTGGACACCCGAGGCCCATATCTGTAAGTTGCGCCGGTCGGCAGAATGTCTGAGATTTCCCTCTGACAACAGACTTGGGGTTACTTGTGTTTTAGGCTTTCCCCTTGGCGGCCAGGTAGGTGCACCCACACATGTGAGGTACCGTTTTCATCGGGACACCTGTGGGAACGCGGGACGGTAGGCCATGTGTTGTGGTGGGCGTGTTTCGATGGGTGCGGCGAGCGAAATGTGCGGAAAAAGCGTTTTTTTCCCCACATTTCCGACTTTGCAGGGCTGTCTGGGTAAAAGAATCTGGGGCGATGGGCGCAAATCACACCTCTGCGGATTCCCACGGGTGTCCTCTTTTCGAAAATGCATGGGGTTCCCTGTTTTCCTCTGTGGCTTGGACACCCGAGGCCCATATCTGTAAATTGCGCCGGTCGGCAGAATGTCTGAGATTTCCCTCTGACAACAGACTTGGGGTTACTTGTGTTTTAGGCTTTCCCCTTGGCGGCCAGGTAGGTGCACCCACACATGTGAGGTACCGTTTTCATCGGGACACCTGTGGGAACGCGGGACGGTAGGCCATGTGTTGTGGGGGGCGTGTTTTGATGTGTGCGGCGAGCGAAATGTGCGGAAAAAGCGTTTTTTTCCCCACATTTCCGACTTTGCAGGGCTGTCTGGGTAAAAAAATCTGGGGCGATGGGCGCAAATCACACCTCTGCGGATTCCCACGGGTGTCCTCTTTTTGAAAATGCATGGGGTTCCCTGTTTTCCTCGGTGGCTTCGACACCCGAGGCCCATATCTGTAAGTTGCGCCGGTCGGCAGAATGGACAACAGACTTGGGGTTACTTGTGTTTTAGGCTTTCCCCTTGGCGGCCAGGTAGGTGCACCCACACATGTGAGGTACCGTTTTCATCGGGACACCTGTGGGAACGCGGGACGGTAGGCCATGTGTTGTGGGGGGCGTGTTTGGATGGGTGCGGCGAGCGAAATGTGCGGAAAAAGCGTTTTTTTCCCCACATTTCCGACTTTGCAGGGCTGTCTGGGTAAAAAAATCTGGGGCGATGGGCGCAAATCACACCTCTGCGGATTCCCACGGGTGTCCTCTTTTCGAAAATGCATGGGGTTCCCTGTTTTCCTCGGTGGCTTCGACACCCGAGGCCCATATCTGTAAGTTGCGCCGGTCGGCAGAATGGACAACAGACTTGGGGTTACTTGTGTTTTAGGCTTTCCCCTTGGCGGCCAGGTAGGTGCACCCACACATGTGAGGTACCGTTTTCATCGGGACACCTGTGGGAACGCGGGATGGTAGGCCATGTGTTGTGGGGGGCGTGTTTGGATGGGTGCGGCGAGCGAAATGTGCGGAAAAAGCATTTTTTTCCCCACATTTCCGACTTTGCAGGGCTGTCTGGGTAAAAAAATCTGGGGCGATGGGCGCAAATCACACCTCTGCGGATTCCCACGGGTGTCCTCTTTTCGAAAATGCATGGGGTTCCCTGTTTTCCTCGGTGGCTTGGACACCCGAGGCCCATATCTGTAAGTTGCGCCGGTCGGCAGAATGTCGGAGATTTCCCTCTGACAACAGACTTGGGGTTACTTATGTTTTAGGCTTTCCCCTTGGCGGCCAGGTAGGTGCACCCACACATGTGAGGTACGGTTTTCATCGGGACACCTGTGGGAACGCGGGACGGTAGGCCATGTGTTGTGGGGGGCGTGTTTCGATGGGTGCGGCGAGCGAAATGTGCGGAAAAAGTGTTTTTTTCCCCACATTTCCGACTTTGCAGGGCTGTCTGGGTAAAAAAATCTGGGGCGATGGGCGCAAATCACACCTCTGCGTATTCCCACGGGTGTCCTCTTTTCGAAAATGCATGGGGTTCCCTGTTTTCCTTGGTGGCTTGGACACCCGAGGCCCATATCTGTAAGTTGCGCCGGTCGGCAGAATGTCTGAGATTTCCCTCTGACAACAGACTTGGGGTTACTTGTGTTTTAGGCTTTCCCCTTGGCGGCCAGGTAGGTGCACCCACACATGTGAGGTACCGTTTTCATCGGGACACCTGTGGGAACGCGGGACGGTAGGCCATGTGTTGTGGGGGGCGTGTTTCGATGGGTGCGGGGAGCGAAATGTGCGGAAAAAGCGTTTTTTCCCCCACATTTCCGACTTTGCAGGGCTGTCTGGGTAAAAAAATCTGGGGCGATGGGCGCAAATCACACCTCTGTGGATTCCCACGGGTGTCCTCTTTTCGAAAATGCATGGGGTTCCCTGTTTTCCTCGGTGGCTTGGACACCCGAGGCCCATATCTGTAAGTTGCGCCGGTCGGCAGAATGTCTGAGATTTCCCTCTGACAACAGACTTGGGGTTACTTATGTTTTAGGCTTTCCCCTTGGCGGCCAGGTAGGTGCACCCACACATGTGAGGTACCGTTTTCATCGGGACACCTGTGGGAACGCGGGACGGTAGGCCATGTGTTGTGGGGGGCGTGTTTTGATGTGTGCGGCGAGCGAAATGTGCGGAAAAAGCGTTTTTTTCCCCACATTTCCGACTTTGCAGGGCTGTCTGGGTAAAAAAATCTGGGGCGATGGGCGCAAATCACACCTCTGCGGATTCCCACGGGTGTCCTCTTTTTGAAAATGCATGGGGTTCCCTGTTTTCCTCGGTGGCTTCGACACCCGAGGCCCATATCTGTAAGTTGCGCCGGTCGGCAGAATGGACAACAGACTTGGGGTTACTTGTGTTTTAGGCTTTCCCCTTGGCGGCCAGGTAGGTGCACCCACACATGTGAGGTACCGTTTTCATCGGGACACCTGTGGGAACGCGGGACGGTAGGCCATGTGTTGTGGGGGGCGTGTTTGGATGGGTGCGGCGAGCGAAATGTGCGGAAAAAGTGTTTTTTTCCCCACATTTCCGACTTTGCAGGGCTGTCTGGGTAAAAAAATCTGGGGCGATGGGCGCAAATCACACCTCTGCGGATTCCCACGGGTGTCCTCTTTTCGAAAATGCATGGGGTTCCCTGTTTTCCTCGGTGGCTTCGACACCCGAGGCCCATATCGGTAAGTTGCGCCGGTCGGCAGAATGGACAACAGACTTGGGGTTACTTGTGTTTTAGGCTTTCCCCTTGGCGGCCAGGTAGGTGCACCCACACATGTGAGGTACCGTTTTCATCGGGACACCTGTGGGAACGCGGGACGGTAGGCCATGTGTTGTGGGGGGCGTGTTTCGATGGGTGCGGGGAGCGAAATGTGCGGAAAAAGCGTTTTTTCCCCCACATTTCCGACTTTGCAGGGCTGTCTGGGTAAAAAAATCTGGGGCGATGGGCGCAAATCACACCTCTGTGGATTCCCACGGGTGTCCTCTTTTCGAAAATGCATGGGGTTCCCTGTTTTCCTCGGTGGCTTGGACACCCGAGGCCCATATCTGTAAGTTGCGCCGGTCGGCAGAATGTCTGAGATTTCCCTCTGACAACAGACTTGGGGTTACTTGTGTTTTAGGCTTTCCCCTTGGCGGCCAGGTAGGTGCACCCACACATGTGAGGTACCGTTTTCATCGGGACACCTGTGGGAACGCGGGACGGTAGGCCATGTGTTGTGGGGGGCGTGTTTGGATGGGTGCGGCGAGCGAAATGTGCGGAAAAAGCGTTTTTTTCCCCACATTTCCGACTTTGCAGGGCTGTCTGGGTAAAAAAATCTGGGGCGATGGGCGCAAATCACACCTCTGCGGATTTCCATGGGTGTCCTCTTTTCGAAAATGCATGGGGTTCCCTGTTTTCCTCGGTGGCTTGGACACCCGAGGCCCATATCTGTAAGTTGCGCCGGTCGGCAGAATGGACAACAGACTTGGGGTTACTTGTGTTTTAGGCTTTCCCCTTGGCGGCCAGGTAGGTGCACCCACACATGTGAGGTACCGTTTTCATCGGGACACCTGTGGGAACGCGGGACGGTAGGCCATGTGTTGTGGGGGGCGTGTTTGGATGGGTGCGGCGAGCGAAATGTGCGGAAAAAGCGTTTTTTTCCCCACATTTCCGACTTTGCAGGGCTGTCTGGGTAAAAAAATCTGGGGCGATGGGCGCAAATCACACCTCTGCGGATTCCCACGGGTGTCCTCTTTTCGAAAATGCATGGGGTTCCCTGTTTTCCTCGGTGGCTTCGACACCCGAGGCCCATATCTGTAAGTTGCGCCGGTCGGCAGAATGGACAACAGACTTGGGGTTACTTGTGTTTTAGGCTTTCCCCTTGGCGGCCAGGTAGGTGCACCCACACATGTGAGGTACCGTTTTCATCGGGACACCTGTGGGAACGCGGGATGGTAGGCCATGTGTTGTGGGGGGCGTGTTTGGATGGGTGCGGCGAGCGAAATGTGCGGAAAAAGCATTTTTTTCCCCACATTTCCGACTTTGCAGGGCTGTCTGGGTAAAAAAATCTGGGGCGATGGGCGCAAATCACACCTCTGCGGATTCCCACGGGTGTCCTCTTTTCGAAAATGCATGGGGTTCCCTGTTTTCCTCGGTGGCTTGGACACCCGAGGCCCATATCTGTAAGTTGCGCCGGTCGGCAGAATGTCGGAGATTTCCCTCTGACAACAGACTTGGGGTTACTTATGTTTTAGGCTTTCCCCTTGGCGGCCAGGTAGGTGCACCCACACATGTGAGGTACGGTTTTCATCGGGACACCTGTGGGAACGCGGGACGGTAGGCCATGTGTTGTGGGGGGCGTGTTTCGATGGGTGCGGCGAGCGAAATGTGCGGAAAAAGTGTTTTTTTCCCCACATTTCCGACTTTGCAGGGCTGTCTGGGTAAAAAAATCTGGGGCGATGGGCGCAAATCACACCTCTGCGTATTCCCACGGGTGTCCTCTTTTCGAAAATGCATGGGGTTCCCTGTTTTCCTTGGTGGCTTGGACACCCGAGGCCCATATCTGTAAGTTGCGCCGGTCGGCAGAATGTCTGAGATTTCCCTCTGACAACAGACTTGGGGTTACTTGTGTTTTAGGCTTTCCCCTTGGCGGCCAGGTAGGTGCACCCACACATGTGAACGCGGGACGGTAGGCCATGTGTTGTGGGGGGCGTGTTTCGATGGGTGCGGGGAGCGAAATGTGCGGAAAAAGCGTTTTTTCCCCCACATTTCCGACTTTGCAGGGCTGTCTGGGTAAAAAAATCTGGGGCGATGGGCGCAAATCACACCTCTGTGGATTCCCACGGGTGTCCTCTTTTCGAAAATGCATGGGGTTCCCTGTTTTCCTCGGTGGCTTGGACACCCGAGGCCCATATCTGTAAGTTGCGCCGGTCGGCAGAATGTCTGAGATTTCCCTCTGACAACAGACTTGGGGTTACTTGTGTTTTAGGCTTTCCCCTTGGCGGCCAGGTAGGTGCACCCACACATGTGAGGTACCGTTTTCATCGGGACACCTGTGGGAACGCGGGACGGTAGGCCATGTGTTGTGGGGGGCGTGTTTGGATGGGTGCGGCGAGCGAAATGTGCGGAAAAAGCGTTTTTTTCCCCACATTTCCGACTTTGCAGGGCTGTCTGGGTAAAAAAATCTGGGGCGATGGGCGCAAATCACACCTCTGCGGATTTCCATGGGTGTCCTCTTTTCGAAAATGCATGGGGTTCCCTGTTTTCCTCGGTGGCTTGGACACCCGAGGCCCATATCTGTAAGTTGCGCCGGTCGGCAGAATGTCGGAGATTTCCCTCTGACAACAGACTTGGGGTTACTTATGTTTTAGGCTTTCCCCTTGGCGGCCAGGTAGGTGCACCCACACATGTGAGGTACGGTTTTCATCGGGACACCTGTGGGAACGCGGGACGGTAGGCCATGTGTTGTGGGGGGCGTGTTTCGATGGGTGCGGCGAGCGAAATGTGCGGAAAAAGTGTTTTTTTCCCCACATTTCCGACTTTGCAGGGCTGTCTGGGTAAAAAAATCTGGGGCGATGGGCGCAAATCACACCTCTGCGTATTCCCACGGGTGTCCTCTTTTCGAAAATGCATGGGGTTCCCTGTTTTCCTCGGTGGCTTGGACACCCGAGGCCCATATCTGTAAGTTGCGCCGGTCGGCAGAATGTCTGAGATTTCCCTCTGACAACAGACTTGGGGTTACTTGTGTTTTAGGCTTTCCCCTTGGCGGCCAGGTAGGTGCACCCACACATGTGAGGTACCGTTTTCATCGGGACACCTGTGGGAACGCGGGACGGTAGGCCATGTGTTGTGGGGGGCGTGTTTCGATGGGTGCGGCGAGCGAAATGTGCGGAAAAAGCGTTTTTTTCCCCACATTTCCGACTTTGCAGGGCTGTCTGGGTAAAAAAATCTGGGGCGATGGGCGCAAATCACACCTCTGCGGATTCCCACGGGTGTCCTCTTTTCGAAAATGCATGGGGTTCCCTGTTTCCCTCGGTGGCTTGGACACCCGAGGCCCATATCTGTAAGTGCGCCGGTCGGCAGAATGTCGGAGATTTCCCTCTGACAACAGACTTGGGGTTACTTGTGTTTTAGGCTTTCCCCTTGGCGGCCAGGTAGGTGCACCCACACATGTGAGGTACCGTTTTCATAGGGACACCTGTGGGAACGCGGGACGGTAGGCCATGTGTTGTGGGGGGCGTGTTTCGATGGGTGCGGCGAGCGAAATGTGCGGAAAAAGCGTTTTTTTCCCCACATTTCCGACTTTGCAGGGCTGTCTGGGTAAAAAAATCTGGGGCGATGGGCGCAAATCACACCTCTGCGGATTCCCACGGGTGTCCTCTTTTCGAAAAATGCATGGGGTTCCCTGTTTCCCTCGGTGGCTTGGACACCCGAGGCCCATATCTGTAAGTTGCGCCGGTCTGCAGAATGTCTGAGATTTCCCTCTGACAACAGACTTGGGGTTACTTGTGTTTTAGGCTTTCCCCTTGGCGGCCAGGTAGGTGCACCCACACATGTGAGGTACCGTTTTCATCGGGACACCTGTGGGAACGCGGGACGGTAGGCCATGTGTTGTGGGGGGCGTGTTTTGATGTGTGCGGCGAGCGAAATGTGCGGAAAAAGCGTTTTTTTCCCCACATTTCCGACTTTGCAGGGCTGTCTGGGTAAAAAAATCTGGGGCGATGGGCGCAAATCACACCTCTGCGGATTCCCACGGGTGTCCTCTTTTCGAAAATGCATGGGGTTCCCTGTTTTCCTCGGTGGCTTCGACACCCGAGGCCCATATCTGTAAGTTGCGCCGGTCGGCAGAATGGACAACAGACTTGGGGTTACTTGTGTTTTAGGCTTTCCCCTTGGCGGCCAGGTAGGTGCACCCACACATGTGAGGTACCGTTTTCATCGGGACACCTGTGGGAACGCGGGACGGTAGGCCATGTGTTGTGGGGGGCGTGTTTGGATGGGTGCGGCGAGCGAAATGTGCGGAAAAAGCGTTTTTTTCCCCACATTTCCGACTTTGCAGGGCTGTCTGGGTAAAAAAATCTGGGGCGATGGGCGCAAATCACACCTCTGCGGATTCCCACGCGTGTCCTCTTTTCGAAAATGCATGGGGTTCCCTGTTTTCCTCGGTGGCTTGGACACCCGAGGCCCATATCTGTAAGTTGCGCCGGTCGGCAGAATGTCGGAGATTTCCCTCTGACAACAGACTTGGGGTTACTTGTGTTTTAGGCTTTCCCCTTGGCGGCCAGGTAGGTGCACCCACACATGTGAGGTACCGTTTTCATCGGGACACCTGTGGGAACGCGGGACGGTAGGCCATGTGCTGTGGGGGGCGTGTTTCGATGGGTGCGGCGAGCGAAATGTGCGGAAAAAGTGTTTTTTTCCCCACATTTCCGACTTTGCAGGGCTGTCTGGGTAAAAAAATCTGGGGCGATGGGCGCAAATCACACCTCTGCGGATTCCCACGGGTGTCCTCTTTTCGAAAATGCATGGGGTTCCCTGTTTTCCTCGGTGGCTTGGACACCCGAGGCCCATATCTGTAAGTTGCGCCGGTCGGCAGAATGTCTGAGATTTCCCTCTGACAACAGACTTGGGGTTACTTGTGTTTTAGGCTTTCCCCTTGGCGGCCAGGTAGGTGCACCCACACATGTGAGGTACCGTTTTCATCGGGACACCTGTGGGAACGCGGGACGGTAGGCCATGTGTTGTGGGGGGCGTGTTTGGATGGGTGCGGCGAGCGAAATGTGCGGAAAAAGCGTTTTTTTCCCCACATTTCCGACTTTGCAGGGCTGTCTGGGTAAAAAAATCTGGGGCGATGGGCGCAAATCACACCTCTGCGGATTCCCACGGGTGTCCTCTTTTCGAAAATGCATGGGGTTCCCTGTTTTCCTCGGTGGCTTGGACACCCGAGGCCCATATCTGTAAGTTGCGCCGGTCGGCAGAATGTCTGAGATTTCCCTCTGACAACAGACTTGGGGTTACTTGTGTTTTAGGCTTTCCCCTTGGCGGCCAGGTAGGTGCACCCACACATGTGAGGTACCGTTTTCATCGGGACACCTGTGGGAATGCGGGACGGTAGGCCATGTGTTGTGGGGGGCGCGTTTCGATGGGTGCGGCGAGCGAAATGTGCGGAAAAAGCGTTTTTTTCCCCACATTTCCGACTTTGCAGGGCTGTCTGGGTAAAAAAATCTGGGGCGATGGGCGCAAATCACACCTCTGCGGATTCCCACGGGTGTCCTCTTTTCGAAAATGCATGGGGTTCCCTGTTTTCCTCGGTGGCTTGGACACCCGAGGCCCATATCTGTAAGTTGCGCCGGTCGGCAGAATGGACAACAGACTTGGGGTTACTTGTGTTTTAGGCTTTCCCCTTGGCGGCCAGGTAGGTGCACCCACACATGTGAGGTACCGTTTTCATCGGGACACCTGTGGGAACGCGGGACGGTAGGCCATGTGTTGTGGGGGGCGTGTTTCGATGGGTGCGGCGAGCGAAATGTGCGGAAAAAGCATTTTTTTCCCCACATTTCCGACTTTGCAGGGCTGTCTGGGTAAAAAAATCTGGGGCGATGGGCGCAAATCACACCTCTGCGGATTCCCACGGGTGTCCTCTTTTCGAAAATGCATGTGGTTCCCTGTTTTCCTCGGTGGCTTGGACACCCGAGGCCCATATCTGTAAGTTGCGCCGGTTGGCAGAATGTCGGAGATTTCCCTCTGACAACAGACTTGGGGTTACTTGTGTTTTAGGCTTTCCCCTTGGCGGCCAGGTAGGTGCACCCACACATGTGAGGTACCGTTTTCATCGGGACACCTGTGGGAACGCGGGACGGTAGGCCATGTGTTGTGGGGGGCGTGTTTCGATGGGTGCGGCGAGCGAAATGTGCGGAAAAAGCGTTTTTTTCCCCACATTTCCGACTTTGCAGGGCTGTCTGGGTAAAAAAATCTGGGGCGATGGGCGCAAATCACACGTCTGCGGATTCCCACGGGTGTCCTCTTTTCGAAAATGCATGGGGTTCCCTGTTTTCCTCGGTGGCTTGGACACCCGAGGCCCATATCTGTAAGTTGCGCCGGTCGGCAGAATGTCTGAGATTTCCCTCTGACAACAGACTTGGGGTTACTTGTGTTTTAGGCTTTCCCCTTGGCGGCCAGGTAGGTGCACCTACACATGTGAGGTACCGTTTTCATCGGGACACCTGTGGGAACGCGGGACGGTAGGCCATGTGTTGTGGGGGGCGCGTTTCGATGGGTGTGGCGAGCGAAATGTGCGGAAAAAGCATTTTTTTCCCCACATTTCCGACTTTGCAGGGCTGTCTGGGTAAAAAAATCTGGGGCGATGGGCGCAAATCACACCTCTGCGGATTCCCAAGGGTGTCCTCTTTTCGAAAATGCATGGGGTTCCCTGTTTTCCTCGGTGGCTTCGACACCCGAGGCCCATATCTGTAAGTTGCGCCGGTCGGCAGAATGGACAACAGACTTGGGGTTACTTGTGTTTTAGGCTTTCCCCTTGGCGGCCAGGTAGGTGCACCCACACATGTGAGGTACCGTTTTCATCGGGACACCTGTGGGAACGGGGGACGGTAGGCCATGTGTTGTGGGGGGCGTGTTTGGATGGGTGCGGCGAGCGAAATGTGCGGAAAAAGCGTTTTTTTCCCCACATTTCCGACTTTGCAGGGCTGTCTGGGTAAAAAAATCTGGGGCGATGGGCGCAAATCACACCTCTGCGGATTCCCACGGGTGTCCTCTTTTCGAAAATGCATGGGGTTCCCTGTTTCCCTCGGTGGCTTGGACACCCGAGGCCCATATCTGTAAGTTGCGCCGGTCGGCAGAATGTCGGAGATTTCACTCTGACAACAGACTTGGGGTTACTTGTGTTTTAGGCTTTCCCCTTGGCGGCCAGGTAGGTTCACCCACACATGTGAGGTACCGTTTTCATAGGGACACCTGTGGGAACGCGGGACGGTAGGCCATGTGTTTTGGGGGGCGTGTTTCGATGGGTGCGGCGAGCGAAATGTGCGGAAAAAGCGTTTTTTTCCCCACATTTCCGACTTTGCAGGGCTGTCTGGGTAAAAAAATCTGGGGCGATGGGCGCAAATCACACCTCTGCGGATTCCCACGGGTGTCCTCTTTTCGAAAATGCATGGGGTTCCCTGTTTTCCTCGGTGGCTTGGACACCCGAGGCCCATATCTGTAAGTTGCGCCGGTCGGCAGAATGTCTGAGATTTCCCTCTGACAACACACTTGGGGTTACTTGTGTTTTAGGCTTTCCCCTTGGCGGCCAGGTAGGTGCACCCACACATGTGAGGTACCGTTTTCATCGGGACACCTGTGGGAACGCGGGACGGTAGGCCATGTGTTGTGGTGGGCGTGTTTCGATGGGTGCGGCGAGCGAAATGTGCGGAAAAAGCGTTTTTTTCCCCACATTTCCGACTTTGCAGGGCTGTCTGGGTAAAAGAATCTGGGGCGATGGGCGCAAATCACACCTCTGCGGATTCCCACGGGTGTCCTCTTTTCGAAAATGCATGGGGTTCCCTGTTTTCCTCTGTGGCTTGGACACCCGAGGCCCATATCTGTAAATTGCGCCGGTCGGCAGAATGTCTGAGATTTCCCTCTGACAACAGACTTGGGGTTACTTGTGTTTTAGGCTTTCCCCTTGGCGGCCAGGTAGGTGCACCCACACATGTGAGGTACCGTTTTCATCGGGACACCTGTGGGAACGCGGGACGGTAGGCCATGTGTTGTGGGGGGCGTGTTTTGATGTGTGCGGCGAGCGAAATGTGCGGAAAAAGCGTTTTTTTCCCCACATTTCCGACTTTGCAGGGCTGTCTGGGTAAAAAAATCTGGGGCGATGGGCGCAAATCACACCTCTGCGGATTCCCACGGGTGTCCTCTTTTTGAAAATGCATGGGGTTCCCTGTTTTCCTCGGTGGCTTCGACACCCGAGGCCCATATCTGTAAGTTGCGCCGGTCGGCAGAATGGACAACAGACTTGGGGTTACTTGTGTTTTAGGCTTTCCCCTTGGCGGCCAGGTAGGTGCACCCACACATGTGAGGTACCGTTTTCATCGGGACACCTGTGGGAACGCGGGACGGTAGGCCATGTGTTGTGGGGGGCGTGTTTGGATGGGTGCGGCGAGCGAAATGTGCGGAAAAAGCGTTTTTTTCCCCACATTTCCGACTTTGCAGGGCTGTCTGGGTAAAAAAATCTGGGGCGATGGGCGCAAATCACACCTCTGCGGATTCCCACGGGTGTCCTCTTTTCGAAAATGCATGGGGTTCCCTGTTTTCCTCGGTGGCTTCGACACCCGAGGCCCATATCTGTAAGTTGCGCCGGTCGGCAGAATGGACAACAGACTTGGGGTTACTTGTGTTTTAGGCTTTCCCCTTGGCGGCCAGGTAGGTGCACCCACACATGTGAGGTACCATTTTCATCGGGACACCTGTGGGAACGCGGGATGGTAGGCCATGTGTTGTGGGGGGCGTGTTTGGATGGGTGCGGCGAGCGAAATGTGCGGAAAAAGCATTTTTTTCCCCACATTTCCGACTTTGCAGGGCTGTCTGGGTAAAAAAATCTGGGGCGATGGGCGCAAATCACACCTCTGCGGATTCCCACGGGTGTCCTCTTTTCGAAAATGCATGGGGTTCCCTGTTTTCCTCGGTGGCTTGGACACCCGAGGCCCATATCTGTAAGTTGCGCCGGTCGGCAGAATGTCGGAGATTTCCCTCTGACAACAGACTTGGGGTTACTTATGTTTTAGGCTTTCCCCTTGGCGGCCAGGTAGGTGCACCCACACATGTGAGGTACGGTTTTCATCGGGACACCTGTGGGAACGCGGGACGGTAGGCCATGTGTTGTGGGGGGCGTGTTTCGATGGGTGCGGCGAGCGAAATGTGCGGAAAAAGTGTTTTTTTCCCCACATTTCCGACTTTGCAGGGCTGTCTGGGTAAAAAAATCTGGGGCGATGGGCGCAAATCACACCTCTGCGTATTCCCACGGGTGTCCTCTTTTCGAAAATGCATGGGGTTCCCTGTTTTCCTTGGTGGCTTGGACACCCGAGGCCCATATCTGTAAGTTGCGCCGGTCGGCAGAATGTCTGAGATTTCCCTCTGACAACAGACTTGGGGTTACTTGTGTTTTAGGCTTTCCCCTTGGCGGCCAGGTAGGTGCACCCACACATGTGAGGTACCGTTTTCATCGGGACACCTGTGGGAACGCGGGACGGTAGGCCATGTGTTGTGGGGGGCGTGTTTCGATGGGTGCGGGGAGCGAAATGTGCGGAAAAAGCGTTTTTTCCCCCACATTTCCGACTTTGCAGGGCTGTCTGGGTAAAAAAATCTGGGGCGATGGGCGCAAATCACACCTCTGTGGATTCCCACGGGTGTCCTCTTTTCGAAAATGCATGGGGTTCCCTGTTTTCCTCGGTGGCTTGGACACCCGAGGCCCATATCTGTAAGTTGCGCCGGTCGGCAGAATGTCTGAGATTTCCCTCTGACAACAGACTTGGGGTTACTTATGTTTTAGGCTTTCCCCTTGGCGGCCAGGTAGGTGCACCCACACATGTGAGGTACCGTTTTCATCGGGACACCTGTGGGAACGCGGGACGGTAGGCCATGTGTTGTGGGGGGCGTGTTTTGATGTGTGCGGCGAGCGAAATGTGCGGAAAAAGCGTTTTTTTCCCCACATTTCCGACTTTGCAGGGCTGTCTGGGTAAAAAAATCTGGGGCGATGGGCGCAAATCACACCTCTGCGGATTCCCACGGGTGTCCTCTTTTTGAAAATGCATGGGGTTCCCTGTTTTCCTCGGTGGCTTCGACACCCGAGGCCCATATCTGTAAGTTGCGCCGGTCGGCAGAATGGACAACAGACTTGGGGTTACTTGTGTTTTAGGCTTTCCCCTTGGCGGCCAGGTAGGTGCACCCACACATGTGAGGTACCGTTTTCATCGGGACACCTGTGGGAACGCGGGACGGTAGGCCATGTGTTGTGGGGGGCGTGTTTGGATGGGTGCGGCGAGCGAAATGTGCGGAAAAAGTGTTTTTTTCCCCACATTTCCGACTTTGCAGGGCTGTCTGGGTAAAAAAATCTGGGGCGATGGGCGCAAATCACACCTCTGCGGATTCCCACGGGTGTCCTCTTTTCGAAAATGCATGGGGTTCCCTGTTTTCCTCGGTGGCTTCGACACCCGAGGCCCATATCGGTAAGTTGCGCCGGTCGGCAGAATGGACAACAGACTTGGGGTTACTTGTGTTTTAGGCTTTCCCCTTGGCGGCCAGGTAGGTGCACCCACACATGTGAGGTACCGTTTTCATCGGGACACCTGTGGGAACGCGGGACGGTAGGCCATGTGTTGTGGGGGGCGTGCTTCGATGGGTGCGGGGAGCGAAATGTGCGGAAAAAGCGTTTTTTCCCCCACATTTCCGACTTTGCAGGGCTGTCTGGGTAAAAAAATCTGGGGCGATGGGCGCAAATCACACCTCTGTGGATTCCCACGGGTGTCCTCTTTTCGAAAATGCATGGGGTTCCCTGTTTTCCTCGGTGGCTTGGACACCCGAGGCCCATATCTGTAAGTTGCGCCGGTCGGCAGAATGTCTGAGATTTCCCTCTGACAACAGACTTGGGGTTACTTGTGTTTTAGGCTTTCCCCTTGGCGGCCAGGTAGGTGCACCCACACATGTGAGGTACCGTTTTCATCGGGACACCTGTGGGAACGCGGGACGGTAGGCCATGTGTTGTGGGGGGCGTGTTTGGATGGGTGCGGCGAGCGAAATGTGCGGAAAAAGCGTTTTTTTCCCCACATTTCCGACTTTGCAGGGCTGTCTGGGTAAAAAAATCTGGGGCGATGGGCGCAAATCACACCTCTGCGGATTTCCATGGGTGTCCTCTTTTCGAAAATGCATGGGGTTCCCTGTTTTCCTCGGTGGCTTGGACACCCGAGGCCCATATCTGTAAGTTGCGCCGGTCGGCAGAATGGACAACAGACTTGGGGTTACTTGTGTTTTAGGCTTTCCCCTTGGCGGCCAGGTAGGTGCACCCACACATGTGAGGTACCGTTTTCATCGGGACACCTGTGGGAACGCGGGACGGTAGGCCATGTGTTGTGGGGGGCGTGTTTGGATGGGTGCGGCGAGCGAAATGTGCGGAAAAAGCGTTTTTTTCCCCACATTTCCGACTTTGCAGGGCTGTCTGGGTAAAAAAATCTGGGGCGATGGGCGCAAATCACACCTCTGCGGATTCCCACGGGTGTCCTCTTTTCGAAAATGCATGGGGTTCCCTGTTTTCCTCGGTGGCTTCGACACCCGAGGCCCATATCTGTAAGTTGCGCCGGTCGGCAGAATGGACAACAGACTTGGGGTTACTTGTGTTTTAGGCTTTCCCCTTGGCGGCCAGGTAGGTGCACCCACACATGTGAGGTACCGTTTTCATCGGGACACCTGTGGGAACGCGGGATGGTAGGCCATGTGTTGTGGGGGGCGTGTTTGGATGGGTGCGGCGAGCGAAATGTGCGGAAAAAGCATTTTTTTCCCCACATTTCCGACTTTGCAGGGCTGTCTGGGTAAAAAAATCTGGGGCGATGGGCGCAAATCACACCTCTGCGGATTCCCACGGGTGTCCTCTTTTCGAAAATGCATGGGGTTCCCTGTTTTCCTCGGTGGCTTGGACACCCGAGGCCCATATCTGTAAGTTGCGCCGGTCGGCAGAATGTCGGAGATTTCCCTCTGACAACAGACTTGGGGTTACTTATGTTTTAGGCTTTCCCCTTGGCGGCCAGGTAGGTGCACCCACACATGTGAGGTACGGTTTTCATCGGGACACCTGTGGGAACGCGGGACGGTAGGCCATGTGTTGTGGGGGGCGTGTTTCGATGGGTGCGGCGAGCGAAATGTGCGGAAAAAGTGTTTTTTTCCCCACATTTCCGACTTTGCAGGGCTGTCTGGGTAAAAAAATCTGGGGCGATGGGCGCAAATCACACCTCTGCGTATTCCCACGGGTGTCCTCTTTTCGAAAATGCATGGGGTTCCCTGTTTTCCTTGGTGGCTTGGACACCCGAGGCCCATATCTGTAAGTTGCGCCGGTCGGCAGAATGTCTGAGATTTCCCTCTGACAACAGACTTGGGGTTACTTGTGTTTTAGGCTTTCCCCATGGCGGCCAGGTAGGTGCACCCACACATGTGAGGTACCGTTTTCATCGGGACACCTGTGGGAACGCGGGACGGTAGGCCATGTGTTGTGGGGGGCGTGTTTCGATGGGTGCGGGGAGCGAAATGTGCGGAAAAAGCGTTTTTTCCCCCACATTTCCGACTTTGCAGGGCTGTCTGGGTAAAAAAATCTGGGGCGATGGGCGCAAATCACACCTCTGTGGATTCCCACGGGTGTCCTCTTTTCGAAAATGCATGGGGTTCCCTGTTTTCCTCGGTGGCTTGGACACCCGAGGCCCATATCTGTAAGTTGCGCCGGTCGGCAGAATGTCTGAGATTTCCCTCTGACAACAGACTTGGGGTTACTTGTGTTTTAGGCTTTCCCCTTGGCGGCCAGGTAGGTGCACCCACACATGTGAGGTACGGTTTTCATCGGGACACCTGTGGGAACGCGGGACGGTAGGCCATGTGTTGTGGGGGGCGTGTTTCGATGGGTGCGGCGAGCGAAATGTGCGGAAAAAGTGTTTTTTTCCCCACATTTCCGACTTTGCAGGGCTGTCTGGGTAAAAAAATCTGGGGCGATGGGCGCAAATCACACCTCTGCGGATTTCCATGGGTGTCCTCTTTTCGAAAATGCATGGGGTTCCCTGTTTTCCTCGGTGGCTTGGACACCCGAGGCCCATATCTGTAAGTTGCGCCGGTCGGCAGAATGTCGGAGATTTCCCTCTGACAACAGACTTGGGGTTACTTATGTTTTAGGCTTTCCCCTTGGCGGCCAGGTAGGTGCACCCACACATGTGAGGTACGGTTTTCATCGGGACACCTGTGGGAACGCGGGACGGTAGGCCATGTGTTGTGGGGGGCGTGTTTCGATGGGTGCGGCGAGCGAAATGTGCGGAAAAAGTGTTTTTTTCCCCACATTTCCGACTTTGCAGGGCTGTCTGGGTAAAAAAATCTGGGGCGATGGGCGCAAATCACACCTCTGCGTATTCCCACGGGTGTCCTCTTTTCGAAAATGCATGGGGTTCCCTGTTTTCCTCGGTGGCTTGGACACCCGAGGCCCATATCTGTAAGTTGCGCCGGTCGGCAGAATGTCTGAGATTTCCCTCTGACAACAGACTTGGGGTTACTTGTGTTTTAGGCTTTCCCCTTGGCGGCCAGGTAGGTGCACCCACACATGTGAGGTACCGTTTTCATCGGGACACCTGTGGGAACGCGGGACGGTAGGCCATGTGTTGTGGGGGGCGTGTTTCGATGGGTGCGGCGAGCGAAATGTGCGGAAAAAGCGTTTTTTTCCCCACATTTCCGACTTTGCAGGGCTGTCTGGGTAAAAAAATCTGGGGCGATGGGCGCAAATCACACCTCTGCGGATTCCCACGGGTGTCCTCTTTTCGAAAATGCATGGGGTTCCCTGTTTCCCTCGGTGGCTTGGACACCCGAGGCCCATATCTGTAAGTGCGCCGGTCGGCAGAATGTCGGAGATTTCCCTCTGACAACAGACTTGGGGTTACTTGTGTTTTAGGCTTTCCCCTTGGCGGCCAGGTAGGTGCACCCACACATGTGAGGTACCGTTTTCATAGGGACACCTGTGGGAACGCGGGACGGTAGGCCATGTGTTGTGGGGGGCGTGTTTCGATGGGTGCGGCGAGCGAAATGTGCGGAAAAAGCGTTTTTTTCCCCACATTTCCGACTTTGCAGGGCTGTCTGGGTAAAAAAATCTGGGGCGATGGGCGCAAATCACACCTCTGCGGATTCCCACGGGTGTCCTCTTTTCGAAAAATGCATGGGGTTCCCTGTTTCCCTCGGTGGCTTGGACACCCGAGGCCCATATCTGTAAGTTGCGCCGGTCGGCAGAATGGACAACAGACTTGGGGTTACTTGTGTTTTAGGCTTTCCCCTTGGCGGCCAGGTAGGTGCACCCACCCATGTGAGGTACCGTTTTCATCGGGACACCTGTGGGAACGCGGGACGGTAGGCCATGTGTTGTGGGGGCGTGTTTCGATGGGTGCGGCGAGCGAAATGTGCGGAAAAAGCGTTTTTTTCCCCACATTTCCGACTTTGCAGGGCTGTCTGGGTAAAAAAATCTGGGGCGATGGGCGCAAATCACACCTCTGCGGATTCCCACGGGTGTCCTCTTTTCGAAAATGCATATGGTTCCCTGTTTCCCTTGGTGGCTTGGACACCCGAGGCCCATATCTGTAAGTTGCGCCGGTCGGCAGAATGTTGGAGATTTCCCTCTGACAACAGACTTGGGGTTACTTGTGTTTTAGGCTTTCCCCTTGGCGGCCAGGTAGGTGCACCCACACATGTGAGGTACCGTTTTCATAGGGACACCTGTGGGAACGCGGGACGGTAGGCCATGTGTTGTGGGGGGCGTGTTTCGATGGGTGCGGCGAGCGAAATGTGCGGAAAAAGTGTTTTTTTCCCCACATTTCCGAATTTGCAGGGCTGTCTGAGTAAAAAAATCTGGGGCGATGGGCGCAAATCACACCTCTGCGTATTCCCACGGGTGTCCTCTTTTCGAAAATGCATGGGGTTCCCTGTTTTCCTCGGTGGCTTGGACACCCGAGGCCCATATCTGTAAGTTGCGCCGGTCGGCAGAATGTCTGAGATTTCCCTCTGACAACAGACTTGGGGTTACTTGTGTTTTAGGCTTTCCCCTTGGCGGCCAGGTAGGTGCACCCACACATGTGAGGTACCGTTTTCATCGGGACACCTGTGGGAACGCGGGACGGTAGGCCATGTGTTGTGGTGGGCGTGTTTGGATGGGTGCGGCGAGCGAAATGTGCGGAAAAAGCGTTTTTTTCCCCACATTTCCGACTTTGCAGGGCTGTCTGGGTAAAAAAATCTGGGGCGATGGGCGCAAATCACACCTCTGCGGATTCCCACGGGTGTCCTCTTTTCGAAAATGCATGGGGTTCCCTGTTTCCCTCGGTGGCTTGGACACCCGAGGCCCATATCTGTAAGTGCGCCGGTCGGCAGAATGTCGGAGATTTCCCTCTGACAACAGACTTGGGGTTACTTGTGTTTTAGGCTTTCCCCTTGGCGGCCAGGTAGGTGCACCCACACATGTGAGGTACCGTTTTCATAGGGACACCTGTGGGAACGCGGGACGGTAGGCCATGTGTTGTGGGGGGCGTGTTTCGATGGGTGCGGCGAGCGAAATGTGCGGAAAAAGCGTTTTTTTCCCCACATTTCCGACTTTGCAGGGCTGTCTGGGTAAAAAAATCTGGGGCGATGGGCGCAAATCACACCTCTGCGGATTCCCACGGGTGTCCTCTTTTCGAAAATGCATGGGGTTCCCTGTTTTCCTCGGTGGCTTGGACACCCGAGGCCCATATCTGTAAGTTGCGCCGGTCGGCAGAATGGACAACAGACTTGGGGTTACTTGTGTTTTAGGCTTTCCCCTTGGCGGCCAGGTAGGTGCACCCACACATGTGAGGTACCGTTTTCATCGGGACACCTGTGGGAACGCGGGACGGTAGGCCATGTGTTGTGGGGGGCGTGTTTCGATGGGTGCGGCGAGCGAAATGTGCGGAAAAAGCGTTTTTTTCCCCACATTTCCGACTTTGCAGGGCTGTCTGGGTAAAAAAATCTGGGGCGATGGGCGCAAATCACACCTCTGCGGATTCCCACGGGTGTCCTCTTTTCGAAAATGCATATGGTTCCCTGTTTCCCTTGGTGGCTTGGACACCCGAGGCCCATATCTGTAAGTTGCGCCGGTCGGCAGAATGTTGGAGATTTCCCTCTGACAACAGACTTGGGGTTACTTGTGTTTTAGGCTTTCCCCTTGGCGGCCAGGTAGGTGCACCCACACATGTGAGGTACCGTTTTCATAGGGACACCTGTGGGAACGCGGGACAGTAGGCCATGTGTTGTGGGGGGCGTGTTTCGATGGGTGCGGCGAGCGAAATGTGCGGAAAAAGCGTTTTTTTCCCCACATTTCCGACTTTGCAGGGCTGTCTGGGTAAAAAAATCTGGGGCGATGGGCGCAAATCACACCTCTGCGGATTCCCACGGGTGTCCTCTTTTCGAAAATGCATGGGGTTCCCTGTTTTCCTCGGTGGCTTGGACACCCGAGGCCCATATCTGTAAGTTGCGCCGGTCGGCAGAATGTCTGAGATTTCCCTCTGACAACAGACTTGGGGTTACTTGTGTTTTAGGCTTTCCCCTTGGCGGCCAGGTAGGTGCACCCACACATGTGAGGTACCGTTTTCATCGGGACACCTGTGGGAACGCGGGACGGTAGGCCATGTGTTGTGGTGGGCGTGTTTCGATGGGTGCGGCGAGCGAAATGTGCGGAAAAAGCGTTTTTTTCCCCACATTTCCGACTTTGCAGGGCTGTCTGGGTAAAAAAATCTGGGGCGATGGGCGCAAATCACACCTCTGCGGATTCCCACGGGTGTCCTCTTTTCGAAAATGCATGGGGTTCCCTGTTTTCCTTGGTGGCTTGGACACCCGAGGCCCATATCTGTAAGTTGCGCCGGTCGGCAGAATGGACAACAGACTTGGGGTTACTTGTGTTTTAGGCTTTCCCCTTGGCGGCCAGGTAGGTGCACCCACACATGTGAGGTACCGTTTTCATCGGGACACCTGTGGGAACGCGGGACGGTAGGCCATGTGTTGTGGGGGGCGCGTTTCGATGGGTGTGGCGAGCGAAATGTGCGGAAAAAGCATTTTTTTCCCCACATTTCCGACTTTGCAGGGCTGTCTGGGTAAAAGAATCTGGGGCGATGGGCGCAAATCACACCTCTGCGGATTCCCACGGGTGTCCTCTTTTCGAAAATGCATGGGGTTCCCTGTTTTCCTCGGTGGCTTGGACACCCGAGGCCCATATCTGTAAGTTGCGCCGGTCGGCAGAATGTCTGAGATTTCCCTCTGACAACAGACTTGGGGTTACTTGTGTTTTAGGCTTTCCCCTTGGCGGCCAGGTAGGTGCACCCACACATGTGAGGTACCGTTTTCATCGGGACACCTGTGGGAACGTGGAACGGTAGGCCATGTGTTGTGGGGGCGTGTTTCGATGGGTGCGGCGAGCGAAATGTGCGGAAAAAGCGTTTTTTTCCCCACATTTCCGACTTTGCAGGGCTGTCTGGGTAAAAAAATCTGGGGCGATGGGCGCAAATCACACCTCTGCGGATTCCCACGGGTGTCCTCTTTTCGAAAATGCATGGGGTTCCCTGTTTTCCTCGGTGGCTTGGACACCCGAGGCCCATATCTGTAAGTTGCGCCGGTCGGCAGAATGGACAACAGACTTGGGGTTACTTGTGTTTTAGGCTTTCCCCTTGGCGGCCAGGTAGGTGCACCCACACATGTGAGGTACCGTTTTCATCGGGACACCTGTGGGAACGCGGGACGGTAGGCCATGTGTTGTGGGGGGCGTGTTTCGATGGGTGCGGCGAGCGAAATGTGCGGAAAAAGCATTTTTTTCCCCACATTTCCGACTTTGCAGGGCTGTCTGGGTAAAAAAATCTGGGGCGATGGGCGCAAATCACACCTCTGCGGATTCCCACGGGTGTCCTCTTTTCGAAAATGCATGGGGTTCCCTGTTTCCCTCGGTGGCTTGGACACCCGAGGCCCATATCTGTAAGTTGCGCCGGTCGGCAGAATGTCGGAGATTTCCCTCTGACAACAGACTTGGGGTTACTTGTGTTTTAGGCTTTCCCCTTGGCGGCCAGGTAGGTGCACCCACACATGTGAGGTACCGTTTTCATCGGGACACCAGTGGGAACGCGGAACGGTAGGCCATGTGTTGTGGGGGGCGTGTTTCGATGGGTGCGGCGAGCGAAATGTGCGGAAAAAGCGTTTTTTTCCCCACATTTCCGACTTTGCAGGGCTGTCTGGGTAAAAAAATCTGGGGCGATGGGCGCAAATCACACCTCTGCGGATTCCCACGGGTGTCCTCTTTTCGAAAAATGCATGGGGTTCCCTGTTTTCCTCGGTGGCTTGGACACCCGAGGCCCATATCTGTAAGTTGCGCCGGTCGGCAGAATGTCTGAGATTTCCCTCTGACAACAGACTTGGGGATACTTGTGTTTTAGGCTTTCCCCTTGGCGGCCAGGTACGTGCTCCCACACATGTGAGGTACCGTTTTCATCGGGACACCTGTGGGAACGCGGGACGGTAGGCCATGTGTTGTGGGGGGCGTGTTTCGATGGGTGCGGCGAGCAAAATGTGCGGAAAAAGCGGTTTTTTTCCCCACATTTCCGACTTTGCAGGGCTGTCTGGGTAATAAAATCTGGGGCGATGGGCGCAAATCACACCTCTGCGGATTCCCACGGGTGTCCTCTTTTCGAAAATGCATGGGGTTCCCTGTTTTCCTCGGTGGCTTGGACACCCGAGGCCCATATCTGTAAGTTGCGCCGGTCGGCAGAATGTCTGAGATTTCCCTCTGACAACAGACTTGGGGTTATTTGTGTTTTAGGCTTTCCCCTTGGCGGCCAGGTAGGTGCACCCACACATGTGAGGTACCGTTTTCATCGGGACACCTGTGGGAACGCGGGACGGTAGGCCATGTGTTGTGGTGGGCGTGTTTCGATGGGTGCGGCGAGCGAAATGTGCGGAAAAAGCGTTTTTTTCCCCACATTTCCGACTTTGCAGGGCTGTCTGGGTAAAAAAATCTGGGGCGATGGGCGCAAATCACACCTCTGCGGATTCCCACGGGTGTCCTCTTTTCGAAAATGCATGGGGTTCCCTGTTTTCCTCGGTGGCTTCGACACCCGAGGCCCATATCTGTAAGTTGCGCCGGTCGGCAGAATGGACAACAGACTTGGGGTTACTTGTGTTTTAGGCTTTCCCCTTGGCGGCCAGGTAGGTGCACCCACACATGTGAGGTACCGTTTTCATCGGGACACCTGTGGGAACGCGGGACGGTAGGCCATGTGTTGTGGGGGGCGTGTTTGGATGGGTGCGGCGAGCGAAATGTGCGGAAAAAGGGTTTTTTTCCCCACATTTCCGACTTTGCAGGGCTGTCTGGGTAAAAAAATCTGGGGCGATGGGCGCAAATCACACCTCTGCGGATTCCCACGGGTGTCCTCTTTTCGAAAATGCATGGGGTTCCCTGTTTTCCTCGGTGGCTTGGACACCCGAGGCCCATATCTGTAAGTTGCGCCAGTCGGCAGAATGTCTGAGATTTCCCTCTGACAACAGACTTGGGGTTACTTGTGTTTTAGGCTTTCCCCTTGGCGGCCAGGTAGGTGCACCCACACATGTGAGGTACCGTTTTCATCGGGACACCTGTGGGAACGCGGGACGGTAGGCCATGTGTTGTGGGGGGCGTGTTTCGATGGGTGCGGCGACCGAAATGTGCGGAAAAAGCGTTTTTTCCCCCACATTTCCGACTTTGCAGGGCTGTCTGGGTAAAAAAATCTGGGGCGATGGGCGCAAATCACACCTCTGCGGATTCCCACGGGTGTCCTCTTTTCGAAAATGCATGGGGTTCCCTGTTTTCCTCGGTGGCTTGGACACCCGAGGCCCATATCTGTAAGTGGCGCCGGTCGGCAGAATGTCTGAGATTTCCCTCTGACATCAGACTTGGGGTTACTTGTGTTTTAGGCTTTCCCCTTGGCGGCCAGGTAGGTGCACCCACACATGTGAGGTACCGTTTTCATTGGGACACCTGTGGGAACGCGGGACGGTAGGCCATGTGTTGTGGGGGGCGTGTTTCGATGGGTGCGGCGAGCGAAATGTGCGGAAAAAGCGTTTTTTTCCCCCACATTTCTGACTTTGCAGGGCTGTCTGGGTAAAAAAATCTGGGGCGATGGGCACAAATCACACCTCTGCGGATTCCCACGGGTGTCCTCTTTTCGAAAATGCATGGGGTTCCCTGTTTTCCTTGGTGGCTTCGACACCCGAGGCCCATATCTGTAAGTTGCGCCGGTCGGCAGAATGGACAACAGACTTGGGGTTACTTGTGTTTTAGGCTTTCCCCTTGGCGGCCAGGTAGGTGCACCCACACATGTGAGGTACCGTTTTCATCGGGACACCTGTGGGAACGAGGGACGGTAGGCCATGTGTTGTGGGGGGCGTGTTTGGATGGGTGCGGCGAGCGAAATGTGCGGAAAAAGCGTTTTTTTCACCACGTTTCCGACTTTGCAGGGCTCTCTGGGTAAAAAAATCTGGGGCGATGGGCGCAAATCACACCTCTGCGGATTCCCACGGGTGTCCTCTTTTTGAAAATGCATGGGGTTCCCTGTTTTCCTCGGTGGCTTGGACACCCGAGGCCCATATCTGTAAGTTGCGCCGGTCGGCAGAATGTCTGAGATTTCCCTCTGACAACAGACTTGGGGTTACTTGTGTTTTAGGCTTTCCCCTTGGCGGCCAGGTAGGTGCACCCACACATGTGAGGTACCGTTTTCATCGGGACACCTGTGGGAACGCGGGACGGTAGGCCATGTGTTGTGGGGGGCGTGTTTGGATGGGTGCGGCGAGCGAAATGTGCGGAAAAAGCGTTTTTTTCCCCACATTTCCGACTTTGCAGGGCTGTCTGGGTAAAAAAATCTGGGGCGATGGGCGCAAATCACACCTCTGCGGATTCCCACGGGTGTCCTCTTTTCGAAAATGCATGGGGTTCCCTGTTTTCCTCGGTGGCTTCGACACCCGAGGCCCATATCTGTAAGTTGCGCCGGTCGGCAGAATGGACAACAGACTTGGGGTTACTTGTGTTTTAGGCTTTCCCCTTGGCGGCCAGGTAGGTGCACCCACACATGTGAGGTACCGTTTTCATCGGGACACCTGTGGGAACGCGGGACGGTAGGCCATGTGTTGTGGGGGGCGTGTTTCGATGGGTGGGGCGAGCGAAATGTGCAGAAAAAGCATTTTTTTCCCCACATTTCCGACTTTGCAGGGCTGTCTGGGTAAAAAAATCTGGGGCGATGGGCGCAAATCACACCTCTGCGGATTCCCACGGGTGTCCTCTTTTTGAAAATGCATGGGGTTCCCTGTTTTCCTCGGTCGCTTGGACACCCGAGGCCCATATCTGTAAGTTGCGCCGGTCGGCAGAATGTCTGAGATTTCCCTCTGACAACAGACTTGGGGTTACTTGTGTTTTAGGCTTTCCCCTTGGCGGCCAGGTAGGTGCACCCACACATGTGAGGTACCGTTTTCATCGGGACACCTGTGGGAACGCGGGACGGTAGGCCATGTGTTGTGGGGGGCACGTTTCGATGGGTGCGGCGAGCAAAATGTGCAGAAAAAGCATTTTTTTCCCCACATTTCCGACTTTGCAGGGCTGTCTGGGTAAAAAAATCTGGGGCGATGGGCGCAAATCACACCTCTGCGGATTCCCACGGGTGTCCTCTTTTCGAAATTGCATGGGGTTCCCTGTTTTCCTCGGTGGCTTGGACACCCGAGGCCCATATCTGTAAGTTGCGCCGGTCGGCAGAATGTCTGAGATTTCCCTCTGACAACAGACTTGGGGTTACTTGTGTTTTAGGCTTTCCCCTTGGCGGCCAGGTAGGTGCACCCACACATGTGAGGTACCGTTTTCCTCGGGACACCTGTGGGAACGCGGGACGGTAGGCCATGTGTTGTGGGGGGCGCGTTTCGATGGGTGCGGCGAGCGAAATGTGCGGAAAAAGCGTTTTTTTTCCCCACATTTACGACTTTGCAGGGCTGTCTGGGTAAAAAAATCTGGGGCGATGGGCGCAAATCACACCTCTGCGGATTCCCACGGGTGTCCTCTTTTCGAAAATGCATGGGGTTCCCTGTTTTCCTCGGTGGCTTGGACACCTGAGGCCCATATCTGTAAGTTGCGCCAGTCGGCAGAATGGACAACAGACTTGGGGTTACTTGTGTTTTAGGCTTTCCCCTTGGCGGCCAGGTAGGTGCACCCACACATGTGAGGTACCGTTTTCATCGGGACACCTGTGGGAATGCGGGACGGTAGGCCATGTGTTGTGGTGGGCGTGTTTCGATGGGTGCGGCGAGCGAAATGTGCGGAAAAAGCGTTTTTTTCCCCACATTTCCGACTTTGCAGGGCTGTCTGGGTAAAAAAATCTGGGGCGATGGGCGCAAATCACACCTCTGCGGATTCCCACGGGTGTCCTCTTTTCGAAAATGCATGGGGTTCCCTGTTTTCCTGGGTGGCTTCGACACCCGAGGCCCATATCTGTAAGTTGCGCCGGTCGGCAGAATGGACCACAGACTTGGGGTTACTTGTGTTTTAGGCTTTCCCCTTGGCGGCCAGGTAGGTGCACCCACACATGTGAGGTACCGTTTTCATTGGGACACCTGTGGGAACGCGGGACGGTAGGCCATGTGTTGTGGGGGGCGTGTTTCAATGGGTGCGGCGAGCGAAATGTGCGGAAAAAGCGTTTTTTTCACCACATTTCCGACTTTGCAGGGCTGTCTGGGTAAAAAAATCTGGGGAGATGGGCACAAATCACACCTCTGCGGATTCCCACGGGTGTCCTCTTTTCGAAAATGCATGGGGTTCCCTGTTTTCCTTGGTGGCTTCGACACCCGAGGCCCATATCTGTAAGTTGCGCCGGTCGGCAGAATGGACAACAGACTTGGGGTTACTTGTGTTTTAGGCTTTCCCCTTGGCGGCCAGGTAGGTGCACCCACACATGTGAGGTACCGTTTTAATCGGGACACCTGTGGGAACGCGGGACGGTAGGCCATGTGTTGTGGGGGGCGCGCTTCGATGGGTGCGGCGAGCGAAATGTGCGGAAAAAGCGTTTTTTTTCCCCACATTTCCGACTTTGCAGGGCTGTCTGGGTAAAAAAATCTGGGGCGATGGGCGCAAATCACACCTCTGCGGATTCCCACGGGTGTCCTCTTTTCGAAAATGCATGGGGTTCCCTGTTTTCCTCGGTGGCTTGGACACCCGAGGCCCATATCTGTAAGTTGCGCCGGTCGGCAGAATGGACAACAGACTTGGGGTTACTTGTGTTTTAGGCTTTCCCCTTGGCGGCCAGGTAGGTGCACCCACACATGTGAGGTACCGTTTTCATCGGGACACCTGTGGGAACGCGGGACGGTAGGCCATGTGTTGTGGGGGGCGTGTTTCGATGGGTGCGGCGAGCGAAATGTGCGGAAAAAGCGTTTTTTTCCCCACATTTCCGACTTTGCAGGGCTGTCTGGGTAAAAAAATCTGGGGCGATGGGCGCAAATCACACCTCTGCGGATTCCCACGGGTGTCCTCTTTTCGAAAATGCATGGGGTTCCCTGTTTTCCTCGGTGGCTTGGACACCCGAGGCCCATATCTGTAAGTTGCGCCGGTCGGCAGAATGTCTGAGATTTCCCTCTGACAACAGACTTGGGGTTACTTGTGTTTTAGGCTTTCCCCTTGGCGGCCAGGTAGGTGCACCCACACATGTGAGGTACCGTTTTCATCGGGACACCTGTGGGAACGCGGGTCGGTAGGCCATGTGTTGTGGTGGGCGTGTTTCGATGGGTGCGGCGAGCGAAATGTGCGGAAAAAGCGTTTTTTTCCCCACATTTCCGACTTTGCAGGGCTGTCTGGGTAAAAAAATCTGGGGCGATGGGCGCAAATCACACCTCTGCGGATTCCCACGGGTGTTCTCTTTTCGAAAATGCATGGGGTTCCCTGTTTTCCTCGGTGGCTTGGACACCCGAGGCCCATATCTGTAAGTTGCGCCGGTCGGCAGAATGTCTGAGATTTCCCTCTGACAACAGACTTGGGGTTACTTGTGTTTTAGGCTTTCCCCTTGGCGGCCAGGTAGGTGCACCCACACATGTGAGGTACGGTTTTCATCGGGACACCTGTGGGAACGCGGGACGGTAGGCCATGTGTTGTGGGGGGCGTGGTTCGATGGGTGCGGCGAGCGAAATGTGCGGAAAAAGCGTTTTTTTCCCCACATTTCCGACTTTGCAGGGCTGTCTGGGTAAAAAAATCTGGGGCGATGGGCGCAAATCACACCTCTGCGGATTCCCACGGGTGTCCTCTTTTCGAAAATGCATGGGGTTCCCTGTTTTCCTCGGTGGCTTGGACACCCGAGGCCCATATCTGTAAGTTGCGCCGGTCGGCAGAATGTCTGAGATTTCCCTCTGACAACAGACTTGGGGTTACTTGTGTTTTAGGCTTTCCCCTTGGCGGCCAGGTAGGTGCACCCACACATGTGAGGTACCGTTTTCATCGGGACACCTGTGGGAACGCGGGACGGTAGGCCATGTGTTGTGGTGGGCGTGTTTCGATGGGTGCGGCGAGCGAAATGTGCGGAAAAAGCGTTTTTTCCCCCACATTTCCGACATTGCAGGGCTGTCTGGGTAAAAAACTCTGGGGCGATGGGCGCAAATCACACCTCTGCGGATTCCCACGGGTGTCCTCTTTTCGAAAATGCATGGGGTTCCCTGTTTTCCTCGGTGGCTTGGACACCCGAGGCCCATATCTGTAAGTTGCGCCGGTCGGCAGAATGTCGGAGATTTCCCTCTGACAACAGACTTGGGGTTACTTGTGTTTTAGGCTTTCCCCTTGGCGGCCAGGTAGGTGCACCCACACATGTGAGGTACCATTTTCATCGGGACACCTGTGGGAACGCGGGACGGTAGGCCATGTGTTGTGGGGGGCGTGTTTCGATGGGTGCGGCGAGCGAAATGTGCGGAAAAAGCGTTTTTTTCCCCACATTTCCGACTTTGCAGGGCTGTCTGGGTAAAAAAATCTGGGGCGATGGGCGCAAATCACACCTCTGCGGATTCCCACGGGTGTCCTCTTTTCGAAAATGCATGGGGTTCCCCGTTTTCCTCGGTGGCTTGGACACCCGAGGCCCATATCTGTATGATGTGAGAGTGTGACATTTCCGGTGTGAAAACAGACTTGGGGTTACTTGTGTTTTAGGCTTTCCCCTTGGCGGCCAGGTAGGTGCACCCACACATGTGAGGTACCGTTTTCATCGGGACACCTGTGGGAACGCGGGACGGTAGGCCATGTGTTGTTGGGGGCGTGTTTCGATGGGTGAGTCGAGCGAAATGTGAGGAAAATGCGTATTTTTTCCCAGATTTCGGACTTTGCGGGGGTGTCTGGGTAATAAATTCTGGGGCGATTTGGGCATATCATACCTCTGCGGATTCCCACGGGTGTCCTCTTTCCGGAAATGCATGGGGTTCCCTGTTTTCCTTGGTGGCTTGGACACCCGAGGCCCATATCTGTATGATGTGAGAGTGTGACATTTCCCGTGTGAAAACAGACTTGGGGTTACTTGTGTTTTAGGCTTTCCCCTTGGCGGCCAGGTAGGTGCACCCACACATATGAGGTACCATTTTCATCGGGACACCTGTGGGAACGCGGGACGGTAGGCCATGTGTTGTGGGGGGCGTGTTTCGATGGGTGCGGCGAGCGAAATGTGCGGAAAAAGCGTTTTTTTCCCAACATTTCCGACTTTGCAGGGCTGTCTGGGTAAAAAACTCTGGGGCGATGGGCGCAAATCACACCTCTGCGGATTCCCACGGGTGTCCTCCTTTCGAAAATGCATGGGGTTCCCTGTTTTCCTCGGTGGCTTGGACACCCGAGGCCCATATCTGTAAGTTGCGCCGGTCGGCAGAATGTCGGAGATTTCCCTCTGACAACAGACTTGGGGTTACTTGTGTTTTAGGCTTTCCCCTTGGCGGCCAGGTAGGTGCACCCACACATGTGAGGTACCGTTTTCATCGGGACACCTGTGGGAACGCGGGACGGTAGGCCATGTGTTGTGGGGGGCGTGTTTCGATGGGTGCGGCGAGCGAAATGTGCGGAAAAAGCGTTTTTTTCCCCACATTTCCGACTTTGCAGGGCTGTCTGGGTAAAAAACTCTGGGGCGATGGGCGCAAATCACACCTCTGCGGATTCCCACGGGTGTCCTCTTTTCGAAAATGCATGGGGTTCCCCGTTTTCCTCGGTGGCTTGGACACCCGAGGCCCATATCTGTAAGTTGCGCCGGTCGGCAGAATGTCTGAGATTTCCCTCTGACAACAGACTTGGGGTTACTTGTGTTTTAGGCTTTCCCCTTGGCGGCCAGGTAGGTGCACCCACACATGTGAGGTACCGTTTTCATCGGGACACCTGTGGGAACGCGGGACGGTAGGCCATGTGTTGTGGGGGGCGCGTTTCGATGGGTGCGGCGAGCGAAATGTGCGGAAAAAGCGTTTTTTTCCCCACATTTCCGACTTTGCAGGGCTGTCTGGGTAAAAAAATCTGGGGCGATGGGCGCAAATCACACCTCTGCGGATTCCCACGGGTGTCCTCTTTTCGAAAATGCATGGGGTTCCCTGTTTTCCTCGGTGGCTTGGACACCCGAGGCCCATATCTGTAAGTTGCGCCTCGGCAGAATGGACAACAGACTTGGGGTTACTTGTGTTTTAGGCTTTCCCCTTGGCGGCCAGGTAGGTGCACCCACACATGTGAGGTACCGTTTTCATCGGGACACCTGTGGGAACGCAGGACGGTAGGCCATGTGTTGTGGGGGGCGTGTTTCGATGGGTGCAGCGAGCGAAATGTGCGGAAAAAGCGTTTTTTTCCCCACATTTCCGACTTTGCAGGGCTGTCTGAGTAAAAAAATCTGGGGCGATCGGCGCAAATCACACCTCTGCGGATTCCCACGGGTGTCCTCTTTTCGAAAATGCATGGGGTTCCCTGTTTTCCTCGGTGGCTTGGACACCCGAGGACAATATCTGTAAGTTGCGCCTCGGCAGAATGGACAACAGACTTGGGGTTACTTGTGTTTTAGGCTTTCCCCTTGGCGGCCAGGTAGGTGCACCCACACATGTGAGGTACCGTTTTCATCGGGACACCTGTGGGAACGCGGGACGGTAGGCCATGTGTTGTGGGGGGCGTGTTTTGATGGGTGCGGCGAGCGAAATGTGCGGAAAAAGCGTTTTTTTCCCCACATTTCCGACTTTGCAGGGCTGTCTGGGTAAAAAAATCTGGGGCGATGGGCGCAAATCACACCTCTGCGGATTCCCACGGGTGTCCTCTTTTCGAAAATGCATGGGGTTCCCTGTTTTCCTCGGTGGCTTGGACACCCGAGGCCCATATCTGTAAGTTGCGCCGGTCGGCAGAATGTCTGAGATTTCCCTCTGACAACAGACTTGGGGTTACTTGTGTTTTAGGCTTTCCCCTTGGCGGCCAGGTAGGTGCACCCACACATGTGAGGTACCGTTTTCATCGGGACACCTGTGGGAACGCGGGACGGTAGGCCATGTGTTGTGGGGGGCGCGTTTCGATGGGTGCGGCGAGCGAAATGTGCGGAAAAAGCATTTTTTCCCCACATTTCCGACTTTGCAGGGCTGTCTGGGTAAAAAAATCTGGGGCGATGGGCGCAAATCACACCTCTGCGGATTCCCACGGGTGTCCTCTTTTCGAAAATGCATGGGGTTCCCTGTTTTCCTCGGTGGCTTGGACACCCGAGGCCCATATCTGTAAGTTGCGCCGGTCGGCAGAATGTCGGAGATTTCCCTCTGACAACAGACTTGGGGTTACTTGTGTTTTAGGCTTTCCCCTTGGCGGCCAGGTAGGTGCACCCACACATGTGAGGTACCGTTTTCATCGGGACACCTGTGGGAACGCGGGACGGTAGGCCATGTGTTGTGGGGGGCGTGTTTCGATGGGTGCGGCGAGCGAAATGTGCGGAAAAAGCGTTTTTTTCCCCACATTTCCGACTTTGCAGGGCTGTCTGGGTAAAAAAATCTTGGGCGATGGGCGCAAATCACACCTCTGCGGATTCCCACAGGTGTCCTCTTTTCGAAAATGCATGGGGTTCCCTGTTTTCCTCGGTGGCTTGGACACCCGAGGCCCATATCTGTAAGTTGCGCCGGTCGGCAGAATGGACAACAGACTTGGGGTTACTTGTGTTTTAGGCTTTCCCCTTGGCGGCCAGGTAGGTGCACCCACACATGTGAGGTACCGTTTTCATCGGGACACCTGTGGGAACGCGGGACGGTAGGCCATGTGTTGTGGGGGGCGTGTTTCGATGGGTGCGGCGAGCGAAATGTGCGGAAAAAGCGTTTTTTTCCCCACATTTCCGACTTTGCAGGGCTGTCTGGGTAAAAAAATCTGGGGCGATGGGCGCAAATCACACCTCTGCGGATTCCCACGGGTGTCCTCTTTTCGAAAATGCATGGGGTTCCCTGTTTTCCTCGGTGGCTTGGACACCCGAGGCCCATATCTGTAAGTTGCGCCGGTCGGCAGAATGTCGGAGATTTCCCTCTGACAACAGACTTGGGGTTACTTGTGTTTTAGGCTTTCCCCTTGGCGGCCAGGTAGGTGCACCCACACATGTGAGGTACCGTTTTCATCGGGACACCTGTGGGAACGCGGGACAGTAGGCCATGTGTTGTGGGGGGCGTGGTTCGATGGGTGCGGCGAGCGAAATGTGCGGAAAAAGCATTTTTTTCCCCACATTTCCGACTTTGCAGTGCTGTCTGGGTAAAAAAATCTGGGGCGATGGGCGCAAATCACACCTCTGCGGATTCCCACGGGTGTCCTCTTTTCTAAAATGCATGGGGTTCCCTGTTTTCCTCGGTGGCTTGGACACCCGAGGCCCATATCTGTAAGTTGCGCCGGTCGGCAGAATGTCTGAGATTTCCCTCTGACAACAGACTTGTGGTTACTTGTGTTTTAGGCTTTCCCCTTGGCGGCCAGGTAGGTGCACCCACACATGTGAGGTACCATTTTCATCGGGACACCTGTGGGAACGCGGGACGGTAGGCCATGTGTTGTGGTGGGCGTGTTTCGATGGGTGCGGCGAGCGAAATGTGCGGAAAAAGCGTTTTTTTCCCCACATTTCCGACTTTGCAGGGCTGTCTGGGTAAAAAAATCTGGGGCGATGGGCGCAAATCACACCTCTGCGGATTCCCACGGGTGTCCTCTTTTCGAAAATGCATGGGGTTCCCTGTTTTCCTCGGTGGCTTGGACACCCGAGGCCCATATCTGTAAGTTGCGCCGGTCGGCAGAATGTCTGGGATTTCCCTCTGACAACAGACTTGGGGTTACTTGTGTTTTAGGCTTTCCCCTTGGCGGCCAGGTAGGTGCACCCACACATGTGAGGTACCGTTTTCATCGGGACACCTGTGGGAACGCGGGACGGTAGGCCATGTGTTGTGGGGGGCGTGGTTCGATGGGTGCGGCGAGCGAAATGTGCGGAAAAAGCGTTTTTTTCCCCACATTTCCAACTTTGCAGGGCTGTCTGGGTAAAAAAATCTGGGGCGATGGGCCAAATCACACCTCTGCGGATTCCCACGGGTGTCCTCTTTTCGAAAATGCATGGGGTTCCCTGTTTTCCTCGGTGGCTTGGACACCCGAGGCCCATATCTGTAAGTTGCGCCGGTCGGCAGAATGTCTGAGATTTCCCTCTGACAACAGACTTGGGGTTACTTGTGTTTTAGGCTTTCCCCTTGGCGGCCAGGTAGGTGCACCCACACATGTGAGGTACCGTTTTCATCGGGACACCTGTGGGAACGCGGGACGGTAGGCCATGTGTTGTGGTGGGCGTGTTTCGATGGGTGCGGCGAGCGAAATGTGCGGAAAAAGCGTTTTTTTCCCCACATTTCCGACTTTGCAGGGCTGTCTGGGTAAAAAACTCTGGGGCGATGGGCGCAAATCACACCTCTGCGGATTCCCACGGGTGTCCTCTTTTCGAAAATGCATGGAGTTCCCTGTTTTCCTCGGTGGCTTGGACACCCGAGGCCCATATCTGTAAGTTGCGCCGGTCGGCAGAATGTCAGAGATTTCCCTCTGACAACAGACTTGGGGTTACTTGTGTTTTAGGCTTTCCCCTTGGCGGCCAGGTAGGTGCACCCACACATGTGAGGTACCGTTTTCATCGGGACACCTGTGGAAACGCGGGACGGTAGGCCATGTGTTGTGGGGGGCGTGTTTCGATGGGTGCGGCGAGCGAAATGTGCGGAAAAAGCATTTTTTTCCCCACATTTCCGACTTTGCAGGGCTGTCTGGGTAAAAAAATCTGGGGCGATGGGCGCAAATCACACCTCTGCGGATTCCCACAGGTGTCCTCTTTTCGAAAATGCATGGGGTTCCCCGTTTTCCTCGGTGGCTTGGACACCCGAGGCCCATATCTGTAAGTTGCGCCGGTCGGCAGAATGTCTGAGATTTCCCTCTGACAACAGACTTGGGGTTACTTGTGTTTTAGGCTTTCCCCTTGGCGGCCAGGTAGGTGCACCCACACATGTGAGGTACCGTTTTCATCGGGACACCTGTGGGAACGCGGGACGGTAGGCCATGTGTTGTGGGGGGCGCGTTTCGATGGGTGCGGCGAGCGAAATGTGCGGAAAAAGCGTTTTTTTCCCCACATTTCCGACTTTGCAGGGCTGTCTGGGTAAAAAAATCTGGGGCGATGGGCGCAAATCACACCTCTGCGGATTCCCACGGGTGTCCTCTTTTCGAAAATGCATGGGGTTCCCTGTTTTCCTCGGTGGCTTGGACACCCGAGGCCCATATCTGTAAGTTGCGCCTCGGCAGAATGGACAACAGACTTGGGGTTACTTGTGTTTTAGGCTTTCCCCTTGGCGGCCAGGTAGGTGCACCCACACATGTGAGGTACCGTTTTCATCGGGACACCTGTGGGAACGCAGGACGGTAGGCCATGTGTTGTGGGGGGCGTGTTTCGATGGGTGCGGCGAGCGAAATGTGCGGAAAAAGCGTTTTTTTCCCCACATTTCCGACTTTGCAGGGCTGTCTGAGTAAAAAAATCTGGGGCGATCGGCGCAAATCACACCTCTGCGGATTCCCACGGGTGTCCTCTTTTCGAAAATGCATGGGGTTCCCTGTTTTCCTCGGTGGCTTGGACACCCGAGGACAATATCTGTAAGTTGTGCCGGTCGGCAGAATGTCGGAGATTTCCCTCTGACAACAGACTTGGGGTTACTTGTGTTTTAGGCTTTCCCCTTGGCGGCCAGGTAGGTGCACCCACACATGTGAGGTACCGTTTTCATCGGGACACCTGTGGGAACGCGGGACGGTAGGCCATGTGTTGTGGGGGGCGTGTTTTGATGGGTGCGGCGAGCGAAATGTGCGGAAAAAGCGTTTTTTTCCCCACATTTCCGACTTTGCAGGGCTGTCTGGGTAAAAAAATCTGGGGCGATGGGCGCAAATCACACCTCTGCGGATTCCCACGGGTGTCCTCTTTTCGAAAATGCATGGGGTTCCCTGTTTTCCTCGGTGGCTTGGACACCCGAGGCCCATATCTGTAAGTTGCGCCGGTCGGCAGAATGTCGGAGATTTCCCTCTGACAACAGACTTGGGGTTACTTGTGTTTTAGGCTTTCCCCTTGGCGGCCAGGTAGGTGCACCCACACATGTGAGGTACCGTTTTCATCGGGACACCTGTGGGAACGCGGGACAGTAGGCCATGTGTTGTGGGGGGCGTGGTTCGATGGGTGCGGCGAGCGAAATGTGCGGAAAAAGCATTTTTTTCCCCACATTTCCGACTTTGCAGGGCTGTCTGGGTAAAAAAATCTGGGGCGATGGGCGCAAATCACACCTCTGCGGATTCCCACGGGTGTCCTCTTTTCTAAAATGCATGGGGTTCCCTGTTTTCCTTGGTGGCTTCGACACCCGAGGCCCATATCTGTAAGTTGCGCCGGTCGGCAGAATGGACAACAGACTTGGGGTTACTTGTGTTTTAGGCTTTCCCCTTGGCGGCCAGGTAGGTGCACCCACACATGTGAGGTACCGTTTTAATCGGGACACCTGTGGGAACGCGGGACGGTAGGCCATGTGTTGTGGGGGGCGCGCTTCGATGGGTGCGGCGAGCGAAATGTGCGGAAAAAGCGTTTTTTTTCCCCACATTTCCGACTTTGCAGGGCTGTCTGGGTAAAAAAATCTGGGGCGATGGGCGCAAATCACACCTCTGCGGATTCCCACGGGTGTCCTCTTTTCGAAAATGCATGGGGTTCCCTGTTTTCCTCGGTGGCTTGGACACCCGAGGCCCATATCTGTAAGTTGCGCCGGTCGGCAGAATGGACAACAGACTTGGGGTTACTTGTGTTTTAGGCTTTCCCCTTGGCGGCCAGGTAGGTGCACCCACACATGTGAGGTACCGTTTTCATCGGGACACCTGTGGGAACGCGGGACGGTAGGCCATGTGTTGTGGGGGGCGTGTTTCGATGGGTGCGGCGAGCGAAATGTGCGGAAAAAGCGTTTTTTTCCCCACATTTCCGACTTTGCAGGGCTGTCTGGGTAAAAAAATCTGGGGCGATGGGCGCAAATCACACCTCTGCGGATTCCCACGGGTGTCCTCTTTTCGAAAATGCATGGGGTTCCCTGTTTTCCTCGGTGGCTTGGACACCCGAGGCCCATATCTGTAAGTTGCGCCGGTCGGCAGAATGTCTGAGATTTCCCTCTGACAACAGACTTGGGGTTACTTGTGTTTTAGGCTTTCCCCTTGGCGGCCAGGTAGGTGCACCCACACATGTGAGGTACCGTTTTCATCGGGACACCTGTGGGAACGCGGGTCGGTAGGCCATGTGTTGTGGTGGGCGTGTTTCGATGGGTGCGGCGAGCGAAATGTGCGGAAAAAGCGTTTTTTTCCCCACATTTCCGACTTTGCAGGGCTGTCTGGGTAAAAAAATCTGGGGCGATGGGCGCAAATCACACCTCTGCGGATTCCCACGGGTGTTCTCTTTTCGAAAATGCATGGGGTTCCCTGTTTTCCTCGGTGGCTTGGACACCCGAGGCCCATATCTGTAAGTTGCGCCGGTCGGCAGAATGTCTGAGATTTCCCTCTGACAACAGACTTGGGGTTACTTGTGTTTTAGGCTTTCCCCTTGGCGGCCAGGTAGGTGCACCCACACATGTGAGGTACGGTTTTCATCGGGACACCTGTGGGAACGCGGGACGGTAGGCCATGTGTTGTGGGGGGCGTGGTTCGATGGGTGCGGCGAGCGAAATGTGCGGAAAAAGCGTTTTTTTCCCCACATTTCCGACTTTGCAGGGCTGTCTGGGTAAAAAAATCTGGGGCGATGGGCGCAAATCACACCTCTGCGGATTCCCACGGGTGTCCTCTTTTCGAAAATGCATGGGGTTCCCTGTTTTCCTCGGTGGCTTGGACACCCGAGGCCCATATCTGTAAGTTGCGCCGGTCGGCAGAATGTCTGAGATTTCCCTCTGACAACAGACTTGGGGTTACTTGTGTTTTAGGCTTTCCCCTTGGCGGCCAGGTAGGTGCACCCACACATGTGAGGTACCGTTTTCATCGGGACACCTGTGGGAACGCGGGACGGTAGGCCATGTGTTGTGGTGGGCGTGTTTCGATGGGTGCGGCGAGCGAAATGTGCGGAAAAAGCGTTTTTTCCCCCACATTTCCGACATTGCAGGGCTGTCTGGGTAAAAAACTCTGGGGCGATGGGCGCAAATCACACCTCTGCGGATTCCCACGGGTGTCCTCTTTTCGAAAATGCATGGGGTTCCCTGTTTTCCTCGGTGGCTTGGACACCCGAGGCCCATATCTGTAAGTTGCGCCGGTCGGCAGAATGTCGGAGATTTCCCTCTGACAACAGACTTGGGGTTACTTGTGTTTTAGGCTTTCCCCTTGGCGGCCAGGTAGGTGCACCCACACATGTGAGGTACCATTTTCATCGGGACACCTGTGGGAACGCGGGACGGTAGGCCATGTGTTGTGGGGGGCGTGTTTCGATGGGTGCGGCGAGCGAAATGTGCGGAAAAAGCGTTTTTTTCCCCACATTTCCGACTTTGCAGGGCTGTCTGGGTAAAAAAATCTGGGGCGATGGGCGCAAATCACACCTCTGCGGATTCCCACGGGTGTCCTCTTTTCGAAAATGCATGGGGTTCCCCGTTTTCCTCGGTGGCTTGGACACCCGAGGCCCATATCTGTATGATGTGAGAGTGTGACATTTCCGGTGTGAAAACAGACTTGGGGTTACTTGTGTTTTAGGCTTTCCCCTTGGCGGCCAGGTAGGTGCACCCACACATGTGAGGTACCGTTTTCATCGGGACACCTGTGGGAACGCGGGACGGTAGGCCATGTGTTGTTGGGGGCGTGTTTCGATGGGTGAGTCGAGCGAAATGTGAGGAAAATGCGTATTTTTTCCCAGATTTCGGACTTTGCGGGGGTGTCTGGGTAATAAATTCTGGGGCGATTTGGGCATATCATACCTCTGCGGATTCCCACGGGTGTCCTCTTTCCGGAAATGCATGGGGTTCCCTGTTTTCCTTGGTGGCTTGGACACCCGAGGCCCATATCTGTATGATGTGAGAGTGTGACATTTCCCGTGTGAAAACAGACTTGGGGTTACTTGTGTTTTAGGCTTTCCCCTTGGCGGCCAGGTAGGTGCACCCACACATATGAGGTACCATTTTCATCGGGACACCTGTGGGAACGCGGGACGGTAGGCCATGTGTTGTGGGGGGCGTGTTTCGATGGGTGCGGCGAGCGAAATGTGCGGAAAAAGCGTTTTTTTCCCAACATTTCCGACTTTGCAGGGCTGTCTGGGTAAAAAACTCTGGGGCGATGGGCGCAAATCACACCTCTGCGGATTCCCACGGGTGTCCTCCTTTCGAAAATGCATGGGGTTCCCTGTTTTCCTCGGTGGCTTGGACACCCGAGGCCCATATCTGTAAGTTGCGCCGGTCGGCAGAATGTCGGAGATTTCCCTCTGACAACAGACTTGGGGTTACTTGTGTTTTAGGCTTTCCCCTTGGCGGCCAGGTAGGTGCACCCACACATGTGAGGTACCGTTTTCATCGGGACACCTGTGGGAACGCGGGACGGTAGGCCATGTGTTGTGGGGGGCGTGTTTCGATGGGTGCGGCGAGCGAAATGTGCGGAAAAAGCGTTTTTTTCCCCACATTTCCGACTTTGCAGGGCTGTCTGGGTAAAAAACTCTGGGGCGATGGGCGCAAATCACACCTCTGCGGATTCCCACGGGTGTCCTCTTTTCGAAAATGCATGGGGTTCCCCGTTTTCCTCGGTGGCTTGGACACCCGAGGCCCATATCTGTAAGTTGCGCCGGTCGGCAGAATGTCTGAGATTTCCCTCTGACAACAGACTTGGGGTTACTTGTGTTTTAGGCTTTCCCCTTGGCGGCCAGGTAGGTGCACCCACACATGTGAGGTACCGTTTTCATCGGGACACCTGTGGGAACGCGGGACGGTAGGCCATGTGTTGTGGGGGGCGCGTTTCGATGGGTGCGGCGAGCGAAATGTGCGGAAAAAGCGTTTTTTTCCCCACATTTCCGACTTTGCAGGGCTGTCTGGGTAAAAAAATCTGGGGCGATGGGCGCAAATCACACCTCTGCGGATTCCCACGGGTGTCCTCTTTTCGAAAATGCATGGGGTTCCCTGTTTTCCTCGGTGGCTTGGACACCCGAGGCCCATATCTGTAAGTTGCGCCTCGGCAGAATGGACAACAGACTTGGGGTTACTTGTGTTTTAGGCTTTCCCCTTGGCGGCCAGGTAGGTGCACCCACACATGTGAGGTACCGTTTTCATCGGGACACCTGTGGGAACGCAGGACGGTAGGCCATGTGTTGTGGGGGGCGTGTTTCGATGGGTGCAGCGAGCGAAATGTGCGGAAAAAGCGTTTTTTTCCCCACATTTCCGACTTTGCAGGGCTGTCTGAGTAAAAAAATCTGGGGCGATCGGCGCAAATCACACCTCTGCGGATTCCCACGGGTGTCCTCTTTTCGAAAATGCATGGGGTTCCCTGTTTTCCTCGGTGGCTTGGACACCCGAGGACAATATCTGTAAGTTGTGCCGGTCGGCAGAATGTCGGAGATTTCCCTCTGACAACAGACTTGGGGTTACTTGTGTTTTAGGCTTTCCCCTTGGCGGCCAGGTAGGTGCACCCACACATGTGAGGTACCGTTTTCATCGGGACACCTGTGGGAACGCGGGACGGTAGGCCATGTGTTGTGGGGGGCGTGTTTTGATGGGTGCGGCGAGCGAAATGTGCGGAAAAAGCGTTTTTTTCCCCACATTTCCGACTTTGCAGGGCTGTCTGGGTAAAAAAATCTGGGGCGATGGGCGCAAATCACACCTCTGCGGATTCCCACGGGTGTCCTCTTTTCGAAAATGCATGGGGTTCCCTGTTTTCCTCGGTGGCTTGGACACCCGAGGCCCATATCTGTAAGTTGCGCCGGTCGGCAGAATGTCTGAGATTTCCCTCTGACAACAGACTTGGGGTTACTTGTGTTTTAGGCTTTCCCCTTGGCGGCCAGGTAGGTGCACCCACACATGTGAGGTACCGTTTTCATCGGGACACCTGTGGGAACGCGGGACGGTAGGCCATGTGTTGTGGGGGGCGCGTTTCGATGGGTGCGGCGAGCGAAATGTGCGGAAAAAGCATTTTTTCCCCACATTTCCGACTTTGCAGGGCTGTCTGGGTAAAAAAATCTGGGGCGATGGGCGCAAATCACACCTCTGCGGATTCCCACGGGTGTCCTCTTTTCGAAAATGCATGGGGTTCCCTGTTTTCCTCGGTGGCTTGGACACCCGAGGCCCATATCTGTAAGTTGCGCCGGTCGGCAGAATGTCGGAGATTTCCCTCTGACAACAGACTTGGGGTTACTTGTGTTTTAGGCTTTCCCCTTGGCGGCCAGGTAGGTGCACCCACACATGTGAGGTACCGTTTTCATCGGGACACCTGTGGGAACGCGGGACGGTAGGCCATGTGTTGTGGGGGGCGTGTTTCGATGGGTGCGGCGAGCGAAATGTGCGGAAAAAGCGTTTTTTTCCCCACATTTCCGACTTTGCAGGGCTGTCTGGGTAAAAAAATCTTGGGCGATGGGCGCAAATCACACCTCTGCGGATTCCCACAGGTGTCCTCTTTTCGAAAATGCATGGGGTTCCCTGTTTTCCTCGGTGGCTTGGACACCCGAGGCCCATATCTGTAAGTTGCGCCGGTCGGCAGAATGGACAACAGACTTGGGGTTACTTGTGTTTTAGGCTTTCCCCTTGGCGGCCAGGTAGGTGCACCCACACATGTGAGGTACCGTTTTCATCGGGACACCTGTGGGAACGCGGGACGGTAGGCCATGTGTTGTGGGGGGCGTGTTTCGATGGGTGCGGCGAGCGAAATGTGCGGAAAAAGCGTTTTTTTCCCCACATTTCCGACTTTGCAGGGCTGTCTGGGTAAAAAAATCTGGGGCGATGGGCGCAAATCACACCTCTGCGGATTCCCACGGGTGTCCTCTTTTCGAAAATGCATGGGGTTCCCTGTTTTCCTCGGTGGCTTGGACACCCGAGGCCCATATCTGTAAGTTGCGCCGGTCGGCAGAATGTCGGAGATTTCCCTCTGACAACAGACTTGGGGTTACTTGTGTTTTAGGCTTTCCCCTTGGCGGCCAGGTAGGTGCACCCACACATGTGAGGTACCGTTTTCATCGGGACACCTGTGGGAACGCGGGACAGTAGGCCATGTGTTGTGGGGGGCGTGGTTCGATGGGTGCGGCGAGCGAAATGTGCGGAAAAAGCATTTTTTTCCCCACATTTCCGACTTTGCAGTGCTGTCTGGGTAAAAAAATCTGGGGCGATGGGCGCAAATCACACCTCTGCGGATTCCCACGGGTGTCCTCTTTTCTAAAATGCATGGGGTTCCCTGTTTTCCTCGGTGGCTTGGACACCCGAGGCCCATATCTGTAAGTTGCGCCGGTCGGCAGAATGTCTGAGATTTCCCTCTGACAACAGACTTGGGGTTACTTGTGTTTTAGGCTTTCCCCTTGGCGGCCAGGTAGGTGCACCCACACATGTGAGGTACCGTTTTCATCGGGACACCTGTGGGAACGCGGGACGGTAGGCCATGTGTTGTGGGGGGCGTGGTTCGATGGGTGCGGCGAGCGAAATGTGCGGAAAAAGCGTTTTTTTCCCCACATTTCCAACTTTGCAGGGCTGTCTGGGTAAAAAAATCTGGGGCGATGGGCCAAATCACACCTCTGCGGATTCCCACGGGTGTCCTCTTTTCGAAAATGCATGGGGTTCCCTGTTTTCCTCGGTGGCTTGGACACCCGAGGCCCATATCTGTAAGTTGCGCCGGTCGGCAGAATGTCTGAGATTTCCCTCTGACAACAGACTTGGGGTTACTTGTGTTTTAGGCTTTCCCCTTGGCGGCCAGGTAGGTGCACCCACACATGTGAGGTACCGTTTTCATCGGGACACCTGTGGGAACGCGGGACGGTAGGCCATGTGTTGTGGTGGGCGTGTTTCGATGGGTGCGGCGAGCGAAATGTGCGGAAAAAGCGTTTTTTTCCCCACATTTCCGACTTTGCAGGGCTGTCTGGGTAAAAAACTCTGGGGCGATGGGCGCAAATCACACCTCTGCGGATTCCCACGGGTGTCCTCTTTTCGAAAATGCATGGAGTTCCCTGTTTTCCTCGGTGGCTTGGACACCCGAGGCCCATATCTGTAAGTTGCGCCGGTCGGCAGAATGTCAGAGATTTCCCTCTGACAACAGACTTGGGGTTACTTGTGTTTTAGGCTTTCCCCTTGGCGGCCAGGTAGGTGCACCCACACATGTGAGGTACCGTTTTCATCGGGACACCTGTGGAAACGCGGGACGGTAGGCCATGTGTTGTGGGGGGCGTGTTTCGATGGGTGCGGCGAGCGAAATGTGCGGAAAAAGCATTTTTTTCCCCACATTTCCGACTTTGCAGGGCTGTCTGGGTAAAAAAATCTGGGGCGATGGGCGCAAATCACACCTCTGCGGATTCCCACAGGTGTCCTCTTTTCGAAAATGCATGGGGTTCCCCGTTTTCCTCGGTGGCTTGGACACCCGAGGCCCATATCTGTAAGTTGCGCCGGTCGGCAGAATGTCTGAGATTTCCCTCTGACAACAGACTTGGGGTTACTTGTGTTTTAGGCTTTCCCCTTGGCGGCCAGGTAGGTGCACCCACACATGTGAGGTACCGTTTTCATCGGGACACCTGTGGGAACGCGGGACGGTAGGCCATGTGTTGTGGGGGGCGCGTTTCGATGGGTGCGGCGAGCGAAATGTGCGGAAAAAGCGTTTTTTTCCCCACATTTCCGACTTTGCAGGGCTGTCTGGGTAAAAAAATCTGGGGCGATGGGCGCAAATCACACCTCTGCGGATTCCCACGGGTGTCCTCTTTTCGAAAATGCATGGGGTTCCCTGTTTTCCTCGGTGGCTTGGACACCCGAGGCCCATATCTGTAAGTTGCGCCTCGGCAGAATGGACAACAGACTTGGGGTTACTTGTGTTTTAGGCTTTCCCCTTGGCGGCCAGGTAGGTGCACCCACACATGTGAGGTACCGTTTTCATCGGGACACCTGTGGGAACGCAGGACGGTAGGCCATGTGTTGTGGGGGGCGTGTTTCGATGGGTGCGGCGAGCGAAATGTGCGGAAAAAGCGTTTTTTTCCCCACATTTCCGACTTTGCAGGGCTGTCTGAGTAAAAAAATCTGGGGCGATCGGCGCAAATCACACCTCTGCGGATTCCCACGGGTGTCCTCTTTTCGAAAATGCATGGGGTTCCCTGTTTTCCTCGGTGGCTTGGACACCCGAGGACAATATCTGTAAGTTGTGCCGGTCGGCAGAATGTCGGAGATTTCCCTCTGACAACAGACTTGGGGTTACTTGTGTTTTAGGCTTTCCCCTTGGCGGCCAGGTAGGTGCACCCACACATGTGAGGTACCGTTTTCATCGGGACACCTGTGGGAACGCGGGACGGTAGGCCATGTGTTGTGGGGGGCGTGTTTTGATGGGTGCGGCGAGCGAAATGTGCGGAAAAAGCGTTTTTTTCCCCACATTTCCGACTTTGCAGGGCTGTCTGGGTAAAAAAATCTGGGGCGATGGGCGCAAATCACACCTCTGCGGATTCCCACGGGTGTCCTCTTTTCGAAAATGCATGGGGTTCCCTGTTTTCCTCGGTGGCTTGGACACCCGAGGCCCATATCTGTAAGTTGCGCCGGTCGGCAGAATGTCGGAGATTTCCCTCTGACAACAGACTTGGGGTTACTTGTGTTTTAGGCTTTCCCCTTGGCGGCCAGGTAGGTGCACCCACACATGTGAGGTACCGTTTTCATCGGGACACCTGTGGGAACGCGGGACAGTAGGCCATGTGTTGTGGGGGGCGTGGTTCGATGGGTGCGGCGAGCGAAATGTGCGGAAAAAGCATTTTTTTCCCCACATTTCCGACTTTGCAGGGCTGTCTGGGTAAAAAAATCTGGGGCGATGGGCGCAAATCACACCTCTGCGGATTCCCACGGGTGTCCTCTTTTCTAAAATGCATGGGGTTCCCTGTTTTCCTCGGTGGCTTGGACACCCGAGGCCCATATCTGTAAGTTGCGCCGGTCGGCAGAATGTCTGAGATTTCCCTCTGACAACAGACTTGTGGTTACTTGTGTTTTAGGCTTTCCCCTTGGCGGCCAGGTAGGTGCACCCACACATGTGAGGTACCATTTTCATCGGGACACCTGTGGGAACGCGGGACGGTAGGCCATGTGTTGTGGTGGGCGTGTTTCGATGGGTGCGGCGAGCGAAATGTGCGGAAAAAGCGTTTTTTTCCCCACATTTCCGACTTTGCAGGGCTGTCTGGGTAAAAAAATCTGGGGCGATGGGCGCAAATCACACCTCTGCGGATTCCCACGGGTGTCCTCTTTTCGAAAATGCATGGGGTTCCCTGTTTTCCTCGGTGGCTTGGACACCCGAGGCCCATATCTGTAAGTTGCGCCGGTCGGCAGAATGTCGGAGATTTCCCTCTGACAACAGACTTGGGGTTACTTGTGTTTTAGGCTTTCCCCTTGGCGGCCAGGTAGGTGCACCCACACATGTGAGGTACCGTTTTCATCGGGACACCTGTGGGAACGCGGGACAGTAGGCCATGTGTTGTGGGGGGCGTGGTTCGATGGGTGCGGCGAGCGAAATGTGCGGAAAAAGCGTTTTTTTCCCCACATTTCCGACTTTGCAGGGCTGTCTGGGTAAAAAAATCTTGGGCGATGGGCGCAAATCACACCTCTGCGGATTCCCACAGGTGTCCTCTTTTCGAAAATGCATGGGGTTCCCTGTTTTCCTCGGTGGCTTGGACACCCGAGGCCCATATCTGTAAGTTGCGCCGGTCGGCAGAATGGACAACAGACTTGGGGTTACTTGTGTTTTAGGCTTTCCCCTTGGCTGCCAGGTAGGTGCACCCACACATGTGAGGTACCGTTTTCATCGGGACACCTGTGGGAACGCGGGACGGTAGGCCATGTGTTGTGGGGGGCGTGTTTCGATGGGTGCGGCGAGCGAAATGTGCGGAAAAAGCGTTTTTTTCCCCACATTTCCGACTTTGCAGGGCTGTCTGGGTAAAAAAATCTGGGGCGATGGGCGCAAATCACACCTCTGCGGATTCCCACGGGTGTCCTCTTTTCGAAAATGCATGGGGTTCCCTGTTTTCCTCGGTGGCTTGGACACCCGAGGCCCATATCTGTAAGTTGCGCCGGTCGGCAGAATGTCGGAGATTTCCCTCTGACAACAGACTTGGGGTTACTTGTGTTTTAGGCTTTCCCCTTGGCGGCCAGGTAGGTGCACCCACACATGTGAGGTACCGTTTTCATCGGGACACCTGTGGGAACGCGGGACAGTAGGCCATGTGTTGTGGGGGGCGTGGTTCGATGGGTGCGGCGAGCGAAATGTGCGGAAAAAGCATTTTTTTCCCCACATTTCCGACTTTGCAGGGCTGTCTGGGTAAAAAAATCTGGGGCGATGGGCGCGAATCACACCTCTGCGGATTCCCACGGGTGTCCTCTTTTCTAAAATGCATGGGGTTCCCTGTTTTCCTCGGTGGCTTGGACACCCGAGGCCCATATCTGTAAGTTGCGCCGGTCGGCAGAATGTCTGAGATTTCCCTCTGACAACAGACTTGTGGTTACTTGTGTTTTAGGCTTTCCCCTTGGCGGCCAGGTAGGTGCACCCACACATGTGAGGTACCATTTTCATCGGGACACCTGTGGGAACGCGGGACGGTAGGCCATGTGTTGTGGTGGGCGTGTTTCGATGGGTGCGGCGAGCGAAATGTGCGGAAAAAGCGTTTTTTTCCCCACATTTCCGACTTTGCAGGGCTGTCTGGGTAAAAAAATCTGGGGCGATGGGCGCAAATCACACCTCTGCGGATTCCCACGGGTGTCCTCTTTTCGAAAATGCATGGGGTTCCCTGTTTTCCTCGGTGGCTTGGACACCCGAGGCCCATATCTGTAAGTTGCGCCGGTCGGCAGAATGTCTGAGATTTCCCTCTGACAACAGACTTGGGGTTACTTGTGTTTTAGGCTTTCCCCTTGGCGGCCAGGTAGGTGCACCCACACATGTGAGGTACCGTTTTCATCGGGACACCTGTGGGAACGCGGGACGGTAGGCCATGTGTTGTGGGGGGCGTGGTTCGATGGGTGCGGCGAGCGAAATGTGCGGAAAAAGCGTTTTTTTCCCCACATTTCCAACTTTGCAGGGCTGTCTGGGTAAAAAAATCTGGGGCGATGGGCCAAATCACACCTCTGCGGATTCCCACGGGTGTCCTCTTTTCGAAAATGCATGGGGTTCCCTGTTTTCCTCGGTGGCTTGGACACCCGAGGCCCATATCTGTAAGTTGCGCCGGTCGGCAGAATGTCTGAGATTTCCCTCTGACAACAGACTTGGGGTTACTTGTGTTTTAGGCTTTCCCCTTGGCGGCCAGGTAGGTGCACCCACACATGTGAGGTACCGTTTTCATCGGGACACCTGTGGGAATGCGGGACGGTAGGCCATGTGTTGTGGTGGGCGTGTTTCGATGGGTGCGGCGAGCGAAATGTGCGGAAAAAGCGTTTTTTTCCCCACATTTCCGACTTTGCAGGGCTGTCTGGGTAAAAAACTCTGGGGCGATGGGCGCAAATCACACCTCTGCGGATTCCCACGGGTGTCCTCTTTTCGAAAATGCATGGAGTTCCCTGTTTTCCTCGGTGGCTTGGACACCCGAGGCCCATATCTGTAAGTTGCGCCGGTCGGCAGAATGTCAGAGATTTCCCTCTGACAACAGACTTGGGGTTACTTGTGTTTTAGGCTTTCCCCTTGGCGGCCAGGTAGGTGCACCCACACATGTGAGGTACCGTTTTCATCGGGACACCTGTGGAAACGCGGGACGGTAGGCCATGTGTTGTGGGGGGCGTGTTTCGATGGGTGCGGCGAGCGAAATGTGCGGAAAAAGCATTTTTTTCCCCACATTTCCGACTTTGCAGGGCTGTCTGGGTAAAAAAATCTGGGGCGATGGGCGCAAATCACACCTCTGCGGATTCCCACAGGTGTCCTCTTTTCGAAAATGCATGGGGTTCCCCGTTTTCCTCGGTGGCTTGGACACCCGAGGCCCATATCTGTAAGTTGCGCCGGTCGGCAGAATGTCTGAGATTTCCCTCTGACAACAGACTTGGGGTTACTTGTGTTTTAGGCTTTCCCCTTGGCGGCCAGGTAGGTGCACCCACACATGTGAGGTACCGTTTTCATCGGGACACCTGTGGGAACGCGGGACGGTAGGCCATGTGTTGTGGGGGGCGCGTTTCGATGGGTGCGGCGAGCGAAATGTGCGGAAAAAGCGTTTTTTTCCCCACATTTCCGACTTTGCAGGGCTGTCTGGGTAAAAAAATCTGGGGCGATGGGCGCAAATCACACCTCTGCGGATTCCCACGGGTGTCCTCTTTTCGAAAATGCATGGGGTTCCCTGTTTTCCTCGGTGGCTTGGACACCCGAGGCCCATATCTGTAAGTTGCGCCTCGGCAGAATGGACAACAGACTTGGGGTTACTTGTGTTTTAGGCTTTCCCCTTGGCGGCCAGGTAGGTGCACCCACACATGTGAGGTACCGTTTTCATCGGGACACCTGTGGGAACGCAGGACGGTAGGCCATGTGTTGTGGGGGGCGTGTTTCGATGGGTGCGGCGAGCGAAATGTGCGGAAAAAGCGTTTTTTTCCCCACATTTCCGACTTTGCAGGGCTGTCTGAGTAAAAAAATCTGGGGCGATCGGCGCAAATCACACCTCTGCGGATTCCCACGGGTGTCCTCTTTTCGAAAATGCATGGGGTTCCCTGTTTTCCTCGGTGGCTTGGACACCCGAGGACAATATCTGTAAGTTGTGCCGGTCGGCAGAATGTCGGAGATTTCCCTCTGACAACAGACTTGGGGTTACTTGTGTTTTAGGCTTTCCCCTTGGCGGCCAGGTAGGTGCACCCACACATGTGAGGTACCGTTTTCATCGGGACACCTGTGGGAACGCGGGACGGTAGGCCATGTGTTGTGGGGGGCGTGTTTTGATGGGTGCGGCGAGCGAAATGTGCGGAAAAAGCGTTTTTTTCCCCACATTTCCGACTTTGCAGGGCTGTCTGGGTAAAAAAATCTGGGGCGATGGGCGCAAATCACACCTCTGCGGATTCCCACGGGTGTCCTCTTTTCGAAAATGCATGGGGTTCCCTGTTTTCCTCGGTGGCTTGGACACCCGAGGCCCATATCTGTAAGTTGCGCCGGTCGGCAGAATGTCTGAGATTTCCCTCTGACAACAGACTTGGGGTTACTTGTGTTTTAGGCTTTCCCCTTGGCGGCCAGGTAGGTGCACCCACACATGTGAGGTACCGTTTTCATCGGGACACCTGTGGGAACGCGGGACGGTAGGCCATGTGTTGTGGGGGGCGCGTTTCGATGGGTGCGGCGAGCGAAATGTGCGGAAAAAGCGTTTTTTTCCCCACATTTCCGACTTTGCAGGGCTGTCTGGGTAAAAAAATCTGGGGCGATGGGCGCAAATCACACCTCTGCGGATTCCCACGGGTGTCCTCTTTTCGAAAATGCATGGGGTTCCCTGTTTTCCTCGGTGGCTTGGACACCCGAGGCCCATATCTGTAAGTTGCGCCGGTCGGCAGAATGTCGGAGATTTCCCTCTGACAACAGACTTGGGGTTACTTGTGTTTTAGGCTTTCCCCTTGGCGGCCAGGTAGGTGCACCCACACATGTGAGGTACCGTTTTCATCGGGACACCTGTGGGAACGCGGGACGGTAGGCCATGTGTTGTGGGGGGCGTGTTTCGATGGGTGCGGCGAGCGAAATGTGCGGAAAAAGCGTTTTTTTCCCCACATTTCCGATTTTGCAGGGCTGTCTGGGTAAAAAAATCTTGGGCGATGGGCGCAAATCACACCTCTGCGGATTCCCACAGGTGTCCTCTTTTCGAAAATGCATGGGGTTCCCTGTTTTCCTCGGTGGCTTGGACACCCGAGGCCCATATCTGTAAGTTGCGCCGGTCGGCAGAATGGACAACAGACTTGGGGTTACTTGTGTTTTAGGCTTTCCCCTTGGCGGCCAGGTAGGTGCACCCACACATGTGAGGTACCGTTTTCATTGGGACACCTGTGGGAACGCGGGACGGTAGGCCATGTGTTGTGGGGGGCGTGTTTCGATGGGTGCGGCGAGCGAAATGTGCGGAAAAAGCGTTTTTTTCCCCACATTTCCGACTTTGCAGGGCTGTCTGGGTAAAAAAATCTGGGGCGATGGGCGCAAATCACACCTCTGCGGATTCCCACGGGTGTCCTCTTTTCGAAAATGCATGGGGTTCCCTGTTTTCCTCGGTGGCTTGGACACCCGAGGCCCATATCTGTAAGTTGCGCCGGTCGGCAGAATGTCGGAGATTTCCCTCTGACAACAGACTTGGGGTTACTTGTGTTTTAGGCTTTCCCCTTGGCGGCCAGGTAGGTGCACCCACACATGTGAGGTACCATTTTCATCGGGACACCTGTGGGAACGCGGGACGGTAGGCCATGTGTTGTGGGGGGCGTGTTTCGATGGGTGCGGCGAGCGAAATGTGCGGAAAAAGCATTTTTTTCCCCACATTTCCGACTTTGCAGGGCTGTCTGGGTAAAAAAATCTGGGGCGATGGGCGCAAATCACACCTCTGCGGATTCCCACGGGTGTCCTCTTTTCGAAAATGCATGGGGTTCCCCGTTTTCCTCGGTGGCTTGGACACCCGAGGCCCATATCTGTATGATGTGAGAGTGTGACATTTCCGGTGTGAAAACAGACTTGGGGTTACTTGTGTTTTAGGCTTTCCCCTTGGCGGCCAGGTAGGTGCACCCACACATGTGAGGTACCGTTTTCATCGGGACACCTGTGGGAACGCGGGACGGTAGGCCATGTGTTGTTGGGGGCGTGTTTCGATGGGTGAGTCGAGCGAAATGTGAGGAAAATGCGTATTTTTTCCCAGATTTCGGACTTTGCGGGGGTGTCTGGGTAATAAATTCTGGGGCGATTTGGGCATATCATACCTCTGCGGATTCCCACGGGTGTCCTCTTTCCGGAAATGCATGGGGTTCCCTGTTTTCCTTGGTGGCTTGGACACCCGAGGCCCATATCTGTATGATGTGAGAGTGTGACATTTCCCGTGTGAAAACAGACTTGGGGTTACTTGTGTTTTAGGCTTTCCCCTTGGCGGCCAGGTAGGTGCACCCACACATATGAGGTACCATTTTCATCGGGACACCTGTGGGAACGCGGGACGGTAGGCCATGTGTTGTGGGGGGCGTGTTTCGATGGGTGCGGCGAGCGAAATGTGCGGAAAAAGCGTTTTTTTCCCAACATTTCCGACTTTGCAGGGCTGTCTGGGTAAAAAACTCTGGGGCGATGGGCGCAAATCACACCTCTGCGGATTCCCACGGGTGTCCTCCTTTCGAAAATGCATGGGGTTCCCTGTTTTCCTCGGTGGCTTGGACACCCGAGGCCCATATCTGTAAGTTGCGCCGGTCGGCAGAATGTCGGAGATTTCCCTCTGACAACAGACTTGGGGTTACTTGTGTTTTAGGCTTTCCCCTTGGCGGCCAGGTAGGTGCACCCACACATGTGAGGTACCGTTTTCATCGGGACACCTGTGGGAACGCGGGACGGTAGGCCATGTGTTGTGGGGGGCGTGTTTCGATGGGTGCGGCGAGCGAAATGTGCGGAAAAAGCGTTTTTTTCCCCACATTTCCGACTTTGCAGGGCTGTCTGGGTAAAAAACTCTGGGGCGATGGGCGCAAATCACACCTCTGCGGATTCCCACGGGTGTCCTCTTTTCGAAAATGCATGGGGTTCCCCGTTTTCCTCGGTGGCTTGGACACCCGAGGCCCATATCTGTAAGTTGCGCCGGTCGGCAGAATGTCTGAGATTTCCCTCTGACAACAGACTTGGGGTTACTTGTGTTTTAGGCTTTCCCCTTGGCGGCCAGGTAGGTGCACCCACACATGTGAGGTACCGTTTTCATCGGGACACCTGTGGGAACGCGGGACGGTAGGCCATGTGTTGTGGGGGGCGCGTTTCGATGGGTGCGGCGAGCGAAATGTGCGGAAAAAGCGTTTTTTTCCCCACATTTCCGACTTTGCAGGGCTGTCTGGGTAAAAAAATCTGGGGCGATGGGCGCAAATCACACCTCTGCGGATTCCCACGGGTGTCCTCTTTTCGAAAATGCATGGGGTTCCCTGTTTTCCTCGGTGGCTTGGACACCCGAGGCCCATATCTGTAAGTTGCGCCTCGGCAGAATGGACAACAGACTTGGGGTTACTTGTGTTTTAGGCTTTCCCCTTGGCGGCCAGGTAGGTGCACCCACACATGTGAGGTACCGTTTTCATCGGGACACCTGTGGGAACGCAGGACGGTAGGCCATGTGTTGTGGGGGGCGTGTTTCGATGGGTGCAGCGAGCGAAATGTGCGGAAAAAGCGTTTTTTTCCCCACATTTCCGACTTTGCAGGGCTGTCTGAGTAAAAAAATCTGGGGCGATCGGCGCAAATCACACCTCTGCGGATTCCCACGGGTGTCCTCTTTTCGAAAATGCATGGGGTTCCCTGTTTTCCTCGGTGGCTTGGACACCCGAGGACAATATCTGTAAGTTGTGCCGGTCGGCAGAATGTCGGAGATTTCCCTCTGACAACAGACTTGGGGTTACTTGTGTTTTAGGCTTTCCCCTTGGCGGCCAGGTAGGTGCACCCACACATGTGAGGTACCGTTTTCATCGGGACACCTGTGGGAACGCGGGACGGTAGGCCATGTGTTGTGGGGGGCGTGTTTTGATGGGTGCGGCGAGCGAAATGTGCGGAAAAAGCGTTTTTTTCCCCACATTTCCGACTTTGCAGGGCTGTCTGGGTAAAAAAATCTGGGGCGATGGGCGCAAATCACACCTCTGCGGATTCCCACGGGTGTCCTCTTTTCGAAAATGCATGGGGTTCCCTGTTTTCCTCGGTGGCTTGGACACCCGAGGCCCATATCTGTAAGTTGCGCCGGTCGGCAGAATGTCTGAGATTTCCCTCTGACAACAGACTTGGGGTTACTTGTGTTTTAGGCTTTCCCCTTGGCGGCCAGGTAGGGGCACCCACACATGTGAGGTACCGTTTTCATCGGGACACCTGTGGGAACGCGGGACGGTAGGCCATGTGTTGTGGGGGGCGCGTTTCGATGGGTGCGGCGAGCGAAATGTGCGGAAAAAGCGTTTTTTTCCCCACATTTCCGACTTTGCAGGGCTGTCTGGGTAAAAAAATCTGGGGCGATGGGCGCAAATCACACCTCTGCGGATTCCCACGGGTGTCCTCTTTTCGAAAATGCATGGGGTTCCCTGTTTTCCTCGGTGGCTTGGACACCCGAGGCCCATATCTGTAAGTTGCGCCGGTCGGCAGAATGTCGGAGATTTCCCTCTGACAACAGACTTGGGGTTACTTGTGTTTTAGGCTTTCCCCTTGGCGGCCAGGTAGGTGCACCCACACATGTGAGGTACCGTTTTCATCGGGACACCTGTGGGAACGCGGGACGGTAGGCCATGTGTTGTGGGGGGCGTGTTTCGATGGGTGCGGCGAGCGAAATGTGCGGAAAAAGCGTTTTTTTCCCCACATTTCCGACTTTGCAGGGCTGTCTGGGTAAAAAAATCTTGGGCGATGGGCGCAAATCACACCTCTGCGGATTCCCACAGGTGTCCTCTTTTCGAAAATGCATGGGGTTCCCTGTTTTCCTTGGTGGCTTGGACACCCGAGGCCCATATCTGTAAGTTGCGCCGGTCGGCAGAATGGACAACAGACTTGGGGTTACTTGTGTTTTAGGCTTTCCCCTTGGCGGCCAGGTAGGTGCACCCACACATGTGAGGTACCGTTTTCATCGGGACACCTGTGGGAACGCGGGACGGTAGGCCATGTGTTGTGGGGGGCGTGTTTCGATGGGTGCGGCGAGCGAAATGTGCGGAAAAAGCGTTTTTTTCCCCACATTTCCGACTTTGCAGGGCTGTCTGGGTAAAAAAATCTGGGGCGATGGGCGCAAATCACACCTCTGCGGATTCCCACGGGTGTCCTCTTTTCGAAAATGCATGGGGTTCCCTGTTTTCCTCGGTGGCTTGGACACCCGAGGCCCATATCTGTAAGTTGCGCCGGTCGGCAGAATGTCGGAGATTTCCCTCTGACAACAGACTTGGGGTTACTTGTGTTTTAGGCTTTCCCCTTGGCGGCCAGGTAGGTGCACCCACACATGTGAGGTACCGTTTTCATCGGGACACCTGTGGGAACGCGGGACAGTAGGCCATGTGTTGTGGGGGGCGTGGTTCGATGGGTGCGGCGAGCGAAATGTGCGGAAAAAGCATTTTTTTCCCCACATTTCCGACTTTGCAGGGCTGTCTGGGTAAAAAAATCTGGGGCGATGGGCGCAAATCACACCTCTGCGGATTCCCACGGGTGTCCTCTTTTCTAAAATGCATGGGGTTCCCTGTTTTCCTCGGTGGCTTGGACACCCGAGGCCCATATCTGTAAGTTGCGCCGGTCGGCAGAATGTCTGAGATTTCCCTCTGACAACAGACTTGGGGTTACTTGTGTTTTAGGCTTTCCCCTTGGCGGCCAGGTAGGTGCACCCACACATGTGAGGTACCGTTTTCATCGGGACACCTGTGGGAACGCGGGACGGTAGGCCATGTGTTGTGGGGGGCGTGGTTCGATGGGTGCGGCGAGCGAAATGTGCGGAAAAAGCGTTTTTTTCCCCACATTTCCAACTTTGCAGGGCTGTCTGGGTAAAAAAATCTGGGGCGATGGGCCAAATCACACCTCTGCGGATTCCCACGGGTGTCCTCTTTTCGAAAATGCATGGGGTTCCCTGTTTTCCTCGGTGGCTTGGACACCCGAGGCCCATATCTGTAAGTTGCGCCGGTCGGCAGAATGTCTGAGATTTCCCTCTGACAACAGACTTGGGGTTACTTGTGTTTTAGGCTTTCCCCTTGGCGGCCAGGTAGGTGCACCCACACATGTGAGGTACCGTTTTCATCGGGACACCTGTGGGAACGCGGGACGGTAGGCCATGTGTTGTGGTGGGCGTGTTTCGATGGGTGCGGCGAGCGAAATGTGCGGAAAAAGCGTTTTTTTCCCCACATTTCCGACTTTGCAGGGCTGTCTGGGTAAAAAACTCTGGGGCGATGGGCGCAAATCACACCTCTGCGGATTCCCACGGGTGTCCTCTTTTCGAAAATGCATGGAGTTCCCTGTTTTCCTCGGTGGCTTGGACACCCGAGGCCCATATCTGTAAGTTGCGCCGGTCGGCAGAATGTCAGAGATTTCCCTCTGACAACAGACTTGGGGTTACTTGTGTTTTAGGCTTTCCCCTTGGCGGCCAGGTAGGTGCACCCACACATGTGAGGTACCGTTTTCATCGGGACACCTGTGGAAACGCGGGACGGTAGGCCATGTGTTGTGGGGGGCGTGTTTCGATGGGTGCGGCGAGCGAAATGTGCGGAAAAAGCATTTTTTTCCCCACATTTCCGACTTTGCAGGGCTGTCTGGGTAAAAAAATCTGGGGCGATGGGCGCAAATCACACCTCTGCGGATTCCCACAGGTGTCCTCTTTTCGAAAATGCATGGGGTTCCCCGTTTTCCTCGGTGGCTTGGACACCCGAGGCCCATATCTGTAAGTTGCGCCGGTCGGCAGAATGTCTGAGATTTCCCTCTGACAACAGACTTGGGGTTACTTGTGTTTTAGGCTTTCCCCTTGGCGGCCAGGTAGGTGCACCCACACATGTGAGGTACCGTTTTCATCGGGACACCTGTGGGAACGCGGGACGGTAGGCCATGTGTTGTGGGGGGCGCGTTTCGATGGGTGCGGCGAGCGAAATGTGCGGAAAAAGCGTTTTTTTCCCCACATTTCCGACTTTGCAGGGCTGTCTGGGTAAAAAAATCTGGGGCGATGGGCGCAAATCACACCTCTGCGGATTCCCACGGGTGTCCTCTTTTCGAAAATGCATGGGGTTCCCTGTTTTCCTCGGTGGCTTGGACACCCGAGGCCCATATCTGTAAGTTGCGCCTTGGCAGAATGGACAACAGACTTGGGGTTACTTGTGTTTTAGGCTTTCCCCTTGGCGGCCAGGTAGGTGCACCCACACATGTGAGGTACCGTTTTCATCGGGACACCTGTGGGAACGCAGGACGGTAGGCCATGTGTTGTGGGGGGCGTGTTTCGATGGGTGCGGCGAGCGAAATGTGCGGAAAAAGCGTTTTTTTCCCCACATTTCCGACTTTGCAGGGCTGTCTGAGTAAAAAAATCTGGGGCGATCGGCGCAAATCACACCTCTGCGGATTCCCACGGGTGTCCTCTTTTCGAAAATGCATGGGGTTCCCTGTTTTCCTCGGTGGCTTGGACACCCGAGGACAATATCTGTAAGTTGTGCCGGTCGGCAGAATGTCGGAGATTTCCCTCTGACAACAGACTTGGGGTTACTTGTGTTTTAGGCTTTCCCCTTGGCGGCCAGGTAGGTGCACCCACACATGTGAGGTACCGTTTTCATCGGGACACCTGTGGGAACGCGGGACGGTAGGCCATGTGTTGTGGGGGGCGTGTTTTGATGGGTGCGGCGAGCGAAATGTGCGGAAAAAGCGTTTTTTTCCCCACATTTCCGACTTTGCAGGGCTGTCTGGGTAAAAAAATCTGGGGCGATGGGCGCAAATCACACCTCTGCGGATTCCCACGGGTGTCCTCTTTTCGAAAATGCATGGGGTTCCCTGTTTTCCTCGGTGGCTTGGACACCCGAGGCCCATATCTGTAAGTTGCGCCGGTCGGCAGAATGTCTGAGATTTCCCTCTGACAACAGACTTGGGGTTACTTGTGTTTTAGGCTTTCCCCTTGGCGGCCAGGTAGGTGCACCCACACATGTGAGGTACCGTTTTCATCGGGACACCTGTGGGAACGCGGGACGGTAGGCCATGTGTTGTGGGGGGCGCGTTTCGATGGGTGCGGCGAGCGAAATGTGCGGAAAAAGCGTTTTTTTCCCCACATTTCCGACTTTGCAGGGCTGTCTGGGTAAAAAAATCTGGGGCGATGGGCGCAAATCACACCTCTGCGGATTCCCACGGGTGTCCTCTTTTCGAAAATGCATGGGGTTCCCTGTTTTCCTCGGTGGCTTGGACACCCGAGGCCCATATCTGTAAGTTGCGCCGGTCGGCAGAATGTCGGAGATTTCCCTCTGACAACAGACTTGGGGTTACTTGTGTTTTAGGCTTTCCCCTTGGCGGCCAGGTAGGTGCACCCACACATGTGAGGTACCGTTTTCATCGGGACACCTGTGGGAACGCGGGACGGTAGGCCATGTGTTGTGGGGGGCGTGTTTCGATGGGTGCGGCGAGCGAAATGTGCGGAAAAAGCGTTTTTTTCCCCACATTTCCGACTTTGCAGGGCTGTCTGGGTAAAAAAATCTTGGGCGATGGGCGCAAATCACACCTCTGCGGATTCCCACAGGTGTCCTCTTTTCGAAAATGCATGGGGTTCCCTGTTTTCCTCGGTGGCTTGGACACCCGAGGCCCATATCTGTAAGTTGCGCCGGTCGGCAGAATGGACAACAGACTTGGGGTTACTTGTGTTTTAGGCTTTCCCCTTGGCGGCCAGGTAGGTGCACCCACACATGTGAGGTACCGTTTTCATCGGGACACCTGTGGGAACGCGGGACGGTAGGCCATGTGTTGTGGGGGGCGTGTTTCGATGGGTGCGGCGAGCGAAATGTGCGGAAAAAGCGTTTTTTTCCCCACATTTCCGACTTTGCAGGGCTGTCTGGGTAAAAAAATCTGGGGCGATGGGCGCAAATCACACCTCTGCGGATTCCCACGGGTGTCCTCTTTTCGAAAATGCATGGGGTTCCCTGTTTTCCTCGGTGGCTTGGACACCCGAGGCCCATATCTGTAAGTTGCGCCGGTCGGCAGAATGTCGGAGATTTCCCTCTGACAACAGACTTGGGGTTACTTGTGTTTTAGGCTTTCCCCTTGGCGGCCAGGTAGGTGCACCCACACATGTGAGGTACCGTTTTCATCGGGACACCTGTGGGAACGCGGGACAGTAGGCCATGTGTTGTGGGGGGCGTGGTTCGATGGGTGCGGCGAGCGAAATGTGCGGAAAAAGCGTTTTTTTCCCCACATTTCCGACTTTGCAGGGCTGTCTGGGTAAAAAAATCTGGGGCGATGGGCGCAAATCACACCTCTGCGGATTCCCACGGGTGTCCTCTTTTCTAAAATGCATGGGGTTCCCTGTTTTCCTCGGTGGCTTGGACACCCGAGGCCCATATCTGTAAGTTGCGCCGGTCGGCAGAATGTCTGAGATTTCCCTCTGACAACAGACTTGTGGTTACTTGTGTTTTAGGCTTTCCCCTTGGCGGCCAGGTAGGTGCACCCACACATGTGAGGTACCATTTTCATCGGGACACCTGTGGGAACGCGGGACGGTAGGCCATGTGTTGTGGTGGGCGTGTTTCGATGGGTGCGGCGAGCGAAATGTGCGGAAAAAGCGTTTTTTTCCCCACATTTCCGACTTTGCAGGGCTGTCTGGGTAAAAAAATCTGGGGCGATGGGCGCAAATCACACCTCTGCGGATTCCCACGGGTGTCCTCTTTTCGAAAATGCATGGGGTTCCCTGTTTTCCTCGGTGGCTTGGACACCCGAGGCCCATATCTGTAAGTTGCGCCGGTCGGCAGAATGTCTGAGATTTCCCTCTGACAACAGACTTGGGGTTACTTGTGTTTTAGGCTTTCCCCTTGGCGGCCAGGTAGGTGCACCCACACATGTGAGGTACCGTTTTCATCGGGACACCTGTGGGAACGCGGGACGGTAGGCCATGTGTTGTGGGGGGCGTGGTTCGATGGGTGCGGCGAGCGAAATGTGCGGAAAAAGCGTTTTTTTCCCCACATTTCCAACTTTGCAGGGCTGTCTGGGTAAAAAAATCTGGGGCGATGGGCGCAAATCACACCTCTGCGGATTCCCACGGGTGTCCTCTTTTCGAAAATGCATGGGGTTCCCTGTTTTCCTCGGTGGCTTGGACACCCGAGGCCCATATCTGTAAGTTGCGCCGGTCGGCAGAATGTCTGAGATTTCCCTCTGACAACAGACTTGGGGTTACTTGTGTTTTAGGCTTTCCCCTTGGCGGCCAGGTAGGTGCACCCACACATGTGAGGTACCGTTTTCATCGGGACACCTGTGGGAACGCGGGACGGTAGGCCATGTGTTGTGGTGGGCGTGTTTCGATGGGTGCGGCGAGCGAAATGTGCGGAAAAAGCGTTTTTTTCCCCACATTTCCGACTTTGCAGGGCTGTCTGGGTAAAAAAATCTGGGGCGATGGGCGCAAATCACACCTCTGCGGATTCCCACGGGTGTCCTCTTTTCGAAAATGCATGGGGTTCCCTGTTTTCCTCGGTGGCTTGGACACCCGAGGCCCATATCTGTAAGTTGCGCCTTGGCAGAATGGACAACAGACTTGGGGTTACTTGTGTTTTAGGCTTTCCCCTTGGCGGCCAGGTAGGTGCACCCACACATGTGAGGTACCGTTTTCATCGGGACACCTGTGGGAACGCAGGACGGTAGGCCATGTGTTGTGGGGGGCGTGTTTCGATGGGTGCGGCGAGCGAAATGTGCGGAAAAAGCGTTTTTTTCCCCACATTTCCGACTTTGCAGGGCTGTCTGAGTAAAAAAATCTGGGGCGATCGGCGCAAATCACACCTCTGCGGATTCCCACGGGTGTCCTCTTTTCGAAAATGCATGGGGTTCCCTGTTTTCCTCGGTGGCTTGGACACCCGAGGACAATATCTGTAAGTTGTGCCGGTCGGCAGAATGTCGGAGATTTCCCTCTGACAACAGACTTGGGGTTACTTGTGTTTTAGGCTTTCCCCTTGGCGGCCAGGTAGGTGCACCCACACATGTGAGGTACCGTTTTCATCGGGACACCTGTGGGAACGCGGGACGGTAGGCCATGTGTTGTGGGGGGCGTGTTTTGATGGGTGCGGCGAGCGAAATGTGCGGAAAAAGCGTTTTTTTCCCCACATTTCCGACTTTGCAGGGCTGTCTGGGTAAAAAAATCTGGGGCGATGGGCGCAAATCACACCTCTGCGGATTCCCACGGGTGTCCTCTTTTCGAAAATGCATGGGGTTCCCTGTTTTCCTCGGTGGCTTGGACACCCGAGGCCCATATCTGTAAGTTGCGCCGGTCGGCAGAATGTCTGAGATTTCCCTCTGACAACAGACTTGGGGTTACTTGTGTTTTAGGCTTTCCCCTTGGCGGCCAGGTAGGTGCACCCACACATGTGAGGTACCGTTTTCATCGGGACACCTGTGGGAACGCGGGACGGTAGGCCATGTGTTGTGGGGGGCGCGTTTCGATGGGTGCGGCGAGCGAAATGTGCGGAAAAAGCATTTTTTTCCCCACATTTCCGACTTTGCAGGGCTGTCTGGGTAAAAAAATCTGGGGCGATGGGCGCAAATCACACCTCTGCGGATTCCCACGGGTGTCCTCTTTTCGAAAATGCATGGGGTTCCCTGTTTTCCTCGGTGGCTTGGACACCCGAGGCCCATATCTGTAAGTTGCGCCGGTCGGCAGAATGTCGGAGATTTCCCTCTGACAACAGACTTGGGGTTACTTGTGTTTTAGGCTTTCCCCTTGGCGGCCAGGTAGGTGCACCCACACATGTGAGGTACCGTTTTCATCGGGACACCTGTGGGAACGCGGGACGGTAGGCCATGTGTTGTGGGGGGCGTGTTTCGATGGGTGCGGCGAGCGAAATGTGCGGAAAAAGCGTTTTTTTCCCCACATTTCCGACTTTGCAGGGCTGTCTGGGTAAAAAAATCTTGGGCGATGGGCGCAAATCACACCTCTGCGGATTCCCACAGGTGTCCTCTTTTCGAAAATGCATGGGGTTCCCTGTTTTCCTCGGTGGCTTGGACACCCGAGGCCCATATCTGTAAGTTGCGCCGGTCGGCAGAATGGACAACAGACTTGGGGTTACTTGTGTTTTAGGCTTTCCCCTTGGCGGCCAGGTAGGTGCACCCACACATGTGAGGTACCGTTTTCATCGGGACACCTGTGGGAACGCGGGACGGTAGGCCATGTGTTGTGGGGGGCGTGTTTCGATGGGTGCGGCGAGCGAAATGTGCGGAAAAAGCGTTTTTTTCCCCACATTTCCGACTTTGCAGGGCTGTCTGGGTAAAAAAATCTGGGGCGATGGGCGCAAATCACACCTCTGCGGATTCCCACGGGTGTCCTCTTTTCGAAAATGCATGGGGTTCCCTGTTTTCCTCGGTGGCTTGGACACCCGAGGCCCATATCTGTAAGTTGCGCCGGTCGGCAGAATGTCGGAGATTTCCCTCTGACAACAGACTTGGGGTTACTTGTGTTTTAGGCTTTCCCCTTGGCGGCCAGGTAGGTGCACCCACACATGTGAGGTACCGTTTTCATCGGGACACCTGTGGGAACGCGGGACAGTAGGCCATGTGTTGTGGGGGGCGTGGTTCGATGGGTGCGGCGAGCGAAATGTGCGGAAAAAGCATTTTTTTCCCCACATTTCCGACTTTGCAGGGCTGTCTGGGTAAAAAAATCTGGGGCGATGGGCGCAAATCACACCTCTGCGGATTCCCACGGGTGTCCTCTTTTCTAAAATGCATGGGGTTCCCTGTTTTCCTCGGTGGCTTGGACACCCGAGGCCCATATCTGTAAGTTGCGCCGGTCGGCAGAATGTCTGAGATTTCCCTCTGACAACAGACTTGTGGTTACTTGTGTTTTAGGCTTTCCCCTTGGCGGCCAGGTAGGTGCACCCACACATGTGAGGTACCATTTTCATCGGGACACCTGTGGGAACGCGGGACGGTAGGCCATGTGTTGTGGTGGGCGTGTTTCGATGGGTGCGGCGAGCGAAATGTGCGGAAAAAGCGTTTTTTTCCCCACATTTCCGACTTTGCAGGGCTGTCTGGGTAAAAAAATCTGGGGCGATGGGCGCAAATCACACCTCTGCGGATTCCCACGGGTGTCCTCTTTTCGAAAATGCATGGGGTTCCCTGTTTTCCTCGGTGGCTTGGACACCCGAGGCCCATATCTGTAAGTTGCGCCGGTCGGCAGAATGTCTGAGATTTCCCTCTGACAACAGACTTGGGGTTACTTGTGTTTTAGGCTTTCCCCTTGGCGGCCAGGTAGGTGCACCCACACATGTGAGGTACCGTTTTCATCGGGACACCTGTGGGAACGCGGGACGGTAGGCCATGTGTTGTGGGGGGCGTGGTTCGATGGGTGCGGCGAGCGAAATGTGCGGAAAAAGCGTTTTTTTCCCCACATTTCCAACTTTGCAGGGCTGTCTGGGTAAAAAAATCTGGGGCGATGGGCCAAATCACACCTCTGCGGATTCCCACGGGTGTCCTCTTTTCGAAAATGCATGGGGTTCCCTGTTTTCCTCGGTGGCTTGGACACCCGAGGCCCATATCTGTAAGTCGCGCCGGTCGGCAGAATGTCTGAGATTTCCCTCTGACAACAGACTTGGGGTTACTTGTGTTTTAGGCTTTCCCCTTGGCGGCCAGGTAGGTGCACCCACACATGTGAGGTACCGTTTTCATCGGGACACCTGTGGGAACGCGGGACGGTAGGCCATGTGTTGTGGTGGGCGTGTTTCGATGGGTGCGGCGAGCGAAATGTGCGGAAAAAGCGTTTTTTTCCCCACATTTCCGACTTTGCAGGGCTGTCTGGGTAAAAAACTCTGGGGCGATGGGCGCAAATCACACCTCTGCGGATTCCCACGGGTGTCCTCTTTTCGAAAATGCATGGAGTTCCCTGTTTTCCTCGGTGGCTTGGACACCCGAGGCCCATATCTGTAAGTTGCGCCGGTCGGCAGAATGTCAGAGATTTCCCTCTGACAACAGACTTGGGGTTACTTGTGTTTTAGGCTTTCCCCTTGGCGGCCAGGTAGGTGCACCCACACATGTGAGGTACCGTTTTCATCGGGACACCTGTGGAAACGCGGGACGGTAGGCCATGTGTTGTGGGGGGCGTGTTTCGATGGGTGCGGCGAGCGAAATGTGCGGAAAAAGCATTTTTTTCCCCACATTTCCGACTTTGCAGGGCTGTCTGGGTAAAAAAATCTGGGGCGATGGGCGCAAATCACACCTCTGCGGATTCCCACAGGTGTCCTCTTTTCGAAAATGCATGGGGTTCCCCGTTTTCCTCGGTGGCTTGGACACCCGAGGCCCATATCTGTAAGTTGCGCCGGTCGGCAGAATGTCTGAGATTTCCCTCTGACAACAGACTTGGGGTTACTTGTGTTTTAGGCTTTCCCCTTGGCGGCCAGGTAGGTGCACCCACACATGTGAGGTACCGTTTTCATCGGGACACCTGTGGGAACGCGGGACGGTAGGCCATGTGTTGTGGGGGGCGCGTTTCGATGGGTGCGGCGAGCGAAATGTGCGGAAAAAGCGTTTTTTTCCCCACATTTCCGACTTTGCAGGGCTGTCTGGGTAAAAAAATCTGGGGCGATGGGCGCAAATCACACCTCTGCGGATTCCCACGGGTGTCCTCTTTTCGAAAATGCATGGGGTTCCCTGTTTTCCTCGGTGGCTTGGACACCCGAGGCCCATATCTGTAAGTTGCGCCTCGGCAGAATGGACAACAGACTTGGGGTTACTTGTGTTTTAGGCTTTCCCCTTGGCGGCCAGGTAGGTGCACCCACACTTGTGAGGTACCGTTTTCATCGGGACACCTGTGGGAACGCGGGACGGTAGGCCATGTGTTGTGGGGGGCGTGTTTCGATGGGTGCGGCGAGCGAAATGTGCGGAAAAGCGTTTTTTTCCCCACATTTCTGACTTTGCAGGGCTGTCTGGGTAAAAAAATCTGGGGCGATGGGCGCAAATCACACCTCTGCGGATTCCCACGGGTGTCCTCTTTTCGAAAATGCATGGGGTTCCCTGTTTTCCTCGGTGGCTTGGACACCCGAGGCCCATATCTGTAAGTTGCGCCGGTCGGCAGAATGTCTGAGATTTCCCTCTGACAACAGACTTGGGGTTACTTGTGTTTTAGGCTTTCCCCTTGGCGGCCAGGTAGGTGCACCCACACATGTGAGGTACCGTTTTCATCTGGACACCTGTGGGAACGCGGGACGGTAGGCCATGTGTTGTGGGGGGCGTGTTTCGATGGGTGCGGCGAGCGAAATGTGCGGAAAAAGCGTTTTTTTCCCCACATTTCCGACTTTGCAGGGCTGTCTGGGTAAAAAACTCTGGGGCGATGGGCGCAAATCACACCTCTGCGGATTCCCACGGGTGTCCTCTTTTCGAAAATGCATGGAGTTCCCTGTTTTCCTCGGTGGCTTGGACACCCGAGGCCCATATCTGTAAGTTGCGCCGGTCGGCAGAATGTCAGAGATTTCCCTCTGACAACAGACTTGGGGTTACTTGTGTTTTAGGCTTTCCCCTTGGCGGCCAGGTAGGTGCACCCACACATGTGAGGTACCGTTTTCATCAGGACACCTGTGGGAACGCGGGACGGTAGGCCATGTGTTGTGGGGGGCGTGTTTCGATGGGTTCGGCGAGCGAAATGTGCGGAAAAAGCATTTTTTTCCCCACATTTCCGACTTTGCAGGGCTGTCTGAGTAAAAAAATCTGGGGCGATGGGCGCAAATCACACCTCTGCGGATTCCCACAGGTGTCCTCTTTTCAAAAATGCATGGGGTTCCCCGTTTTCCTCGGTGGCTTGGACACCCGAGGCCCATATCTGTAAGTTGCGCCGGTCGGCAGAATGTCTGAGATTTCCCTCTGACAACAGACTTGGGGTTACTTGTGTTTTAGGCTTTCCCCTTGGCGGCCAGGTAGGTGCACCCACACATGTGAGGTACCGTTTTCATCGGGACACCTGTGGGAACGCGGGACGGTAGGCCATGTGTTGTGGGGGGCGCGTTTCGATGGGTGCGGCGAGCGAAATGTGCAGAAAAAGCGTTTTTTTCCCCACATTTCCGACTTTGCAGGGCTGTCTGGGTAAAAAAATCTGGGGCGATGGGCGCAAATCACACCTCTGCGGATTCCCACGGGTGTCCTCTTTTCGAAAATGCATGGGGTTCCCTGTTTTCCTCGGTGGCTTGGACACCCGAGGCCCATATCTGTAAGTTGCGCCTCGGCAGAATGGACAACAGACTTGGGGTTACTTGTGTTTTAGGCTTTCCCCTTGGCGGCCAGGTAGGTGCACCCACACATGTGAGGTACCGTTTTCATCGGGACACCTGTGGGAAAGCGGGACGGTAGGCCATGTGTTGTGCGGGGCGTGTTTAGATGGGTGCGGCGAGCGAAATGTGCGGAAAAAGCGTTTTTTTCCCCACATTTCCGACTTTGCAGGGCTGTCTGAGTAAAAAAATCTGGGGCGATCGGCGCAAATCACACCTCTGCGGATTCCCACGGGTGTCCTCTTTTCGAAAATGCATGGGGTTCCCTGTTTTCCTCGGTGGCTTGGACACCCGAGGCCCATATCTGTAAGTTGTGCCGGTCGGCAGAATGTCGGAGATTTCCCTCTGACAACAGACTTGGGGTTACTTGTGTTTTAGGCTTTCCCCTTGGCGGCCAGGTAGGTGCACCCACACATGTGAGGTACCGTTTTCATCGGGACACCTGTGGGAACGTGGGACGGTAGGCCATGTGTTGTGGGGGGCGTGTTTTGATGGGTGCGGCGAGCGAAATGTGCGGAAAAAGCGTTTTTTTCCCCACATTTCCGACTTTGCAGGGCTGTCTGGGTAAAAAACTCTGGGGCGATGGGCGCAAATCACACCTCTGCGGATTCCCACGGGTGTCCTCTTTTCGAAAATGCATGGAGTTCCCTGTTTTCCTCGGTGGCTTGGACACCCGAGGCCCATATCTGTAAGTTGCGCCGGTCGGCAGAATGTCAGAGATTTCCCTCTGACAACAGACTTGGGGTTACTTGTGTTTTAGGCTTTCCCCTTGGCGGCCAGGTAGGTGCACCCACACATGTGAGGTACCGTTTTCATCAGGACACCTGTGGGAACGCGGGACGGTAGGCCATGTGTTGTGGGGGGCGTGTTTCGATGGGTGCGGCGAGCGAAATGTGCGGAAAAAGCATTTTTTTCCCCACATTTCCGACTTTGCAGGGCTGTCTGGGTAAAAAAATCTGGGGCGATGGGCGCAAATCACACCTCTGCGGATTCCCACAGGGGTCCTCTTTTCGAAAATGCATGGGGTTCCCCGTTTTCCTCGGTGGCTTGGACACCCGAGGCCCATATCTGTAAGTTGCGCCGGTCGGCAGAATGTCTGAGATTTCCCTCTGACAACAGACTTGGGGTTACTTGTGTTTTAGGCTTTCCCCTTGGCGGCCAGGTAGGTGCACCCACACATGTGAGGTACCGTTTTCATCGGGACACCTGTGGGAACGCGGGACGGTAGGCCATGTGTTGTGGGGGGCGCGTTTCGATGGGTGCGGCGAGCGAAATGTGCGGAAAAAGCGTTTTTTTCCCCACATTTCCGACTTTGCAGGGCTGTCTGGGTAAAAAAATCTGGGGCGATGGGCGCAAATCACACCTCTGCGGATTCCCACGGGTGTCCTCTTTTCGAAAATGCATGGGGTTCCCTGTTTTCCTCGGTGGCTTGGACACCCGAGGCCCATATCTGTAAGTTGCGCCTCGGCAGAATGGACAACAGACTTGGGGTTACTTGTGTTTTAGGCTTTCCCCTTGGCGGCCAGGTAGGTGCACCCACACATGTGAGGTACCGTTTTCATCGGGACACCTGTGGGAACGCGGGACGGTAGGCCATGTGTTGTGGGGGGCGTGTTTAGATGGGTGCGGCGAGCGAAATGTGCGGAAAAAGCGTTTTTTTCCCCACATTTCCGACTTTGCAGGGCTGTCTGAGTAAAAAAATCTGGGGCGATGGGCGCAAATCACACCTCTGCGGATTCCCACGGGTGTCCTCTTTTCGAAAATGCATGGGGTTCCCTGTTTTCCTCGGTGGCTTGGACACCCGAGGCCCATATCTGTAAGTTGCGCCGGTCGGCAGAATGTCTGAGATTTCCCTCTGACAACAGACTTGGGGTTACTTGTGTTTTAGGCTTTCCCCTTGGCGGCCAGGTAGGTGCACCCACACATGTGAGGTACCGTTTTCATCGGGACACCTGTGGGAACGCGGGACGGTAGGCCATGTGTTGTGGGGGGCGCATTTCGATGGGTGCGGCGAGCGAAATGTGCGGAAAAAGCGTTTTTTTCCCCACATTTCCGACTTTGCAGGGCTGTCTGGGTAAAAAAATCTGGGGCGATGGGCACAAATCACACCTCTGCGGATTCCCACGGGTGTCCTCTTTTCGAAAATGCATGGGGTTCCCTGTTTTCCTCGGTGGCTTGGACACCCGAGGCCCATATCTGTAAGTTGCGCCGGTCGGCAGAATGTCTGAGATTTCCCTCTGACAACAGACTTGGGGTTACTTGTGTTTTAGGCTTTCCCCTTGGCGGCCAGGTAGGTGCACCCACACATGTGAGGTACCGTTTTCATCGGGACACCTGTGGGAACGCGGGACGGTAGGCCATGTGTTGTGGGGGGCGTGTTTCGATGGGTGCGGCGAGCGAAATGTGCGGAAAAAGCATTTTTTTCCCCACATTTCCGACTTTGCAGGGCTGTCTGGGTAAAAAAATCTGGGGCGATGGGCGCAAATCACACCTCTGCGGATTCCCACAGGTGTCCTCTTTTCGAAAATGCATGGGGTTCCCTGTTTTCCTCGGTGGCTTGGACACCCGAGGCCCATATCTGTAAGTTGCGCCGGTCGGCAGAATGGACAACAGACTTGGGGTTACTTGTGTTTTAGGCTTTCCCCTTGGCGGCCAGGTAGGTGCACCCACACATGTGAGGTACCGTTTTCATCGGGACACCTGTGGGAACGTGGGACGGTAGGCCATGTGTTGTGGGGGGCGTGTTTCGATGGGTGCGGCGAGCGAAATGTGCGGAAAAAGCGTTTTTTTCCCCACATTTCCGACTTTGCAGGGCTGTCTGGGTAAAAAAATCTGGGGCGATGGGCGCAAATCACACCTCTGCGGATTCCCACGGGTGTCCTCTTTTCGAAAATGCATGGGGTTCCCTGTTTTCCTCGGTGGCTTGGACACCCGAGGCCCATATCTGTAAGTTGCGCCGGTCGGCAGAATGTCGGAGATTTCCCTCTGACAACAGACTTGGGGTTACTTGTGTTTTAGGCTTTCCCCTTGGCGGCCAGGTAGGTGCACCCACACATGTGAGGTACTGTTTTCATCGGGACACCTGTGGGAACGCGGGACGGTAGGCCATGTGTTGTGGGGGGCGTGGTTCGATGGGTGCGGCGAGCGAAATGTGCGGAAAAAGCATTTTTTTCCCCACATTTCCGAATTTGCAGGGCTGTTTGGGTAAAAAAATCTGGGGCGATGGGCGCAAATCACACCTCTGCGGATTCCCACGGGTGTCCTCTTTTCGAAAATGCATGGGGTTCCCTGTTTTCCTCGGTGGCTTGGACACCCGAGGCCCATATCTGTAAGTTGCGCCGGTCGGCAGAATGTCTGAGATTTCACTCTGACAACAGACTTGGGGTTACTTGTGTTTTAGGCTTTCCCCTTGGCGGCCAGGTAGGTGCACCCACACATGTGAGGTACCGTTTTCATCGGGACACCTGTGGGAACGCGGGACGGTAGGCCATGTGTTGTGGTGGGCGTGTTTCGATGGGTGCGGCGAGCGAAATGTGCGGAAAAAGCGTTTTTTTCCCCACATTTCCGACTTTGCAGGGCTGTCTGGGTAAAAAAATCTGGGGCGATGGGCGCAAATCACACCTCTGCGGATTCCCACGGGTGTCCTCTTTTCGAAAATGCATGGGGTTCCCTGTTTTCCTCGGTGGCTTGGACACCCGAGGCCCATATCTGTAAGTTGCGCCGGTCGGCAGAATGTCTGAGATTTCCCTCTGACAACAGACTTGGGGTTACTTGTGTTTTAGGCTTTCCCCTTGGCGGCCAGGTAGGTGCACCCACACATGTGAGGTACCGTTTTCATCGGGACACCTGTGGGAACGCGGGACGGTAGGCCATGTGTTGTGGTGGGCGTGTTTCGATGGGTGCGGCGAGCGAAATGTGCGGAAAAAGCGTTTTTTTCCCCACATTTCCGACTTTGCAGGGCTGTCTGGGTAAAAAAATCTGGGGCGATGGGCGCAAATCACACCTCTGCGGATTCCCACGGGTGTCCTCTTTTCGAAAATGCATGGGGTTCCCTGTTTTCCTCGGTGGCTTGGACACCCGAGGCCCATATCTGTAAGTTGCGCCGGTCGGCAGAATGTCTGAGATTTCCCTCTGACAACAGACTTGGGGTTACTTGTGTTTTAGGCTTTCCCCTTGGCGGCCAGGTAGGTGCACCCACACATGTGAGGTACCGTTTTCATCGGGACACCTGTGGGAACGCGGGACGGTAGGCCATGTGTTGTGGGGGGCGTGGTTCGATGGGTGCGGCGAGCGAAATGTGCGGAAAAAGCGTTTTTTTCCCCACATTTCCGACTTTGCAGGGCTGTCTGGGTAAAAAAATCTGGGGCGATGGGCGCAAATCACACCTCTGCGGATTCCCACGGGTGTCCTCTTTTCGAAAATGCATGGGGTTCCCTGTTTTCCTCGGTGGCTTGGACACCCGAGGCCCATATCTGTAAGTTGCGCCGGTCGGCAGAATGTCTGAGATTTCCCTCTGACAACAGACTTGGGGTTACTTGTGTTTTAGGCTTTCCCCTTGGCGGCCAGGTAGGTGCACCCACACATGTGAGGTACCGTTTTCATCGGGACACCTGTGGGAACCCGGGACGGTAGGCCATGTGTTGTGGTGGGCGTGTTTCGATGGGTGCGGCGAGCGAAATGTGCGGAAAAAGCGTTTTTTTCCCCACATTTCCGACTTTGCAGGGCTGTCTGGGTAAAAAACTCTGGGGCGATGGGCGCAAATCACACCTCTGCGGATTCCCACGGGTGTCCTCTTTTCGAAAATGCATGAGGTTCCCTGTTTTCCTCGGTGGCTTGGACACCCGAGGCCCATATCTGTAAGTTGCGCCGGTCGGCAGAATGTCGGAGATTTCCCTCTGACAACAGACTTGGGGTTACTTGTGTTTTAGGCTTTCCCCTTGGCGGCCAGGTAGGTGCACCCACACATGTGAGGTACCGTTTTCATCGGGACACCTGTGGGAACGCGGGAGTGTAGGCCATGTTTTGTGGGGGGCATGTTTCGATGGGTGTGGCGAGCGAAATGTGCGGAAAAAGCGTTTTTTTCCCCACATTTCCGACTTTGCAGGGCTGTCTGGGTAAAAAACTCTGGGGCGATGTGCGCAAATCACACCTCTGCGGATTCCCACGGGTGTCCTCTTTTCGAAAATGCATGGAGTTCCCTGTTTTCCTCGGTGGCTTGGACACCCGAGGCCCATATCTGTAAGTTGCGCCGGTCGGCAGAATGTCAGAGATTTCCCTCTGACAACAGACTTGGGGTTACTTGTGTTTTAGGCTTTCCCCTTGGTGGCAAGGTAGGTGCACCCACACATGTGAGGTACCGTTTTCATCGGGACACCTGTGGGAACGCGGGACGGTAGGCCATGTGTTGTGGGGGGCGTGTTTCGATGGGTGCGGCGAGCGAAATGTGCGGAAAAAGCATTTTTTTCCCCACATTTCCGACTTTGCAGGGCTGTCTGGGTAAAAAAATCTGGGGCGATGGGCGCAAATCACACCTCTGCGGATTCCCACAGGTGTCTTCTTTTCGAAAATGCATGGGGTTCCCCGTTTTCCTCGGTGGCTTGGACACCCGAGGCCCATATCTGTAAGTTGCGCCGGTCGGCAGAATGTCTGAGATTTCCCTCTGACAACAGACTTGGGGTTACTTGTGTTTTAGGCTTTCCCCTTGGCGGCCAGGTAGGTGCACCCACACATGTGAGGTACCGTTTTCATCGGGACACCTGTGGGAACGCGGGACGGTAGGCCATGTGTTGTGGGGGGCGCGTTTCGATGGGTGCGGCGAGCGAAATGTGCGGAAAAGGCGTTTTTTTCCCCACATTTCCGACTTTGCAGGGCTGTCTGGGTAAAAAAATCTGGGGCGATGGGCGCAAATCACACCTCTGCGGATTCCCACCGGTGTCCTCTTTTCGAAAATGCATGGGGTTCCCTGTTTTCCTCGGTGGCTTGGACACCCGAGGCCCATATCTGTAAGTTGCGCCTCGGCAGAATGGACAACAGACTTGGGGTTACTTGTGTTTTAGGCTTTCCCCTTGGCGGCCAGGTAGGTGCACCCACACATGTGAGGTACCGTTTTCATCGGGACACCTGTGGGAACGCGGGACGGTAGGCCATGTGTTGTGGGGGGCGTGTTTCGATGGGTGCAGCGAGTGAAATGTGCGTAAAAAGCGTTTTTTCCCCACATTTCCGACTTTGCAGGGCTGTCTGAGTAAAAAAATCCGGGGCGATCGGCGCAAATCACACCTCTGCGGATTCCCACGGGTGTCCTCTTTTCGAAAATGCATGGGGTTCCCTGTTTTCCTCGGTGGCTTGGACACCCGAGGCCCATATCTGTAAGTTGTGCCGGTCGGCAGAATGTCGGAGATTTCCGTCTGACAACAGACTTGGGGTTACTTGTGTTTTAGGCTTTCCCCTTGGCGGCCAGGTAGGTGCACCCACACATGTGAGGTACCGTTTTCATCAGGACACCTGTGGGAACGCGGGACGGTAGGCCATGTGTTGTGGGGGGCGTGTTTCGATGAGTGCGGCGAGCGAAATGTGCGGAAAAAGCGTTTTTTTCCCCACATTTCCGACTTTGCAGGGCTGTCTGGGTAAAAGAATCTGGGGCGATGGGCGCAAATCACACCTCTGCGGATTCCCACGGGTGTCCTCTTTTCGAAAATGCATGGGGTTCCCTGTTTTCCTCGGTGGCTTGGACACCCGAGGCCCATATCTGTAAGTTGCGCCGGTCGGCAGAATGTCTGAGATTTCCCTCTGACAACAGACTTGGGGTTACTTGTGTTTTAGGCTTTCCCCTTGGCGGCCAGGTAGGTGCACCCACACATGTGAGGTACCGTTTTCATCGGGACACCTGTGGGCACGCGGGACGGTAGGCCATGTGTTGTGGGGGGCGCGTTTCGATGGGTGCGGCGAGCGAAATGTGCGGAAAAAGCGTTTTTTTCCCCACATTTCCGACTTTGCAGGGCTGTCTGGGTAAAAAAATCTGGGGCGATGGGCGCAAATCACACCTCTGCGGATTCCCACGGGTGTCCTCTTTTCGAAAATGCATGGGGTTCCCTGTTTTCCTCGGTGGCTTGGACACCCGAGGCCCATATCTGTAAGTTGCGCCGGTCGGCAGAATGTCTGAGATTTCCCTCTGACAACAGACTTGGGGTTACTTGTGTTTTAGGCTTTCCCCTTGGCGGCCAGGTAGGTGCACCCACACATGTGAGGTACCGTTTTCATCGGGACACCTGTGGGAACACGGGACGGTAGGCCATGTGTTGTGGGGGGCGTGTTTCGATGGGTGCGGCGAGCGAAATGTGCGGAAAAAGCGTTTTTTTCCCCACATTTCCGACTTTGCAGGGCTGTCTGGGTAAAAAAATCTGGGGCGATGGGCGCAAATCAAACCTCTGCGGATTCCCACAGGTGTCCTCTTTTCGAAAATGCATGGGGTTCCCTGTTTTCCTCGGTGGCTTGGACACCCGAGGCCCATATCTGTAAGTTGCGCCGGTCGGCAGAATGGACAACAGACTTGGGGTTACTTGTGTTTTAGGCTTTCCCCTTGGCGGCCAGGTAGGTGCACCCACACATGTGAGGTACCGTTTTCATCGGGACACCTGTGGGAACGCGGGACGGTAGGCCATGTGTTGTGGGGGGCGTGTTTCGATGGGTGCGGCGAGCGAAATGTGCGGAAAAAGCGTTTTTTTCCCCACATTTCCGACTTTGCAGGGCTGTCTGGGTAAAAAAATCTGGGGCGATGGGCGCAAATCACACCTCTGCGGATTCCCACGGGTGTCCTCTTTTCGAAAATGCATGGGGTTCCCTGTTTTCCTCGGTGGCTTGGACACCCGAGGCCCATATCTGTAAGTTGCGCCGGTCGGCAGAATGTCTGAGATTTCCCTCTGACAACAGACTTGGGGTTACTTGTGTTTTAGGCTTTCCCCTTGGCGGCCAGGTAGGTGCACCCACACATGTGAGGTACCGTTTTCATCGGGACACCTGTGGGAACGCGGGACGGTAGGCCATGTGTTGTGGGGGGCGTGGTTCGATGGGTGCGGCGAGCGAAATGTGCGGAAAAAGCGTTTTTTTCCCCACATTTCCGACTTTGCAGGGCTGTCTGGGTAAAAAAATCTGGGGCGATGGGCGCAAATCACACCTCTGCGGATTCCCACGGGTGTCCTCTTTTCGAAAATGCATGGGGTTCCCTGTTTTCCTCGGTGGCTTGGACACCCGAGGCCCATATCTGTAAGTTGCGCCGGTCGGCAGAATGTCTGAGATTTCCCTCTGACAACAGACTTGGGGTTACTTGTGTTTTAGGCTTTCCCCTTGGCGGCCAGGTAGGTGCACCCACACATGTGAGGTACCGTTTTCATCGGGACACCTGTGGGAACGCGGGACGGTAGGCCATGTGTTGTGGTGGGCGTGTTTCGATGGGTGCGGCGAGCGAAATGCGCGGAAAAAGCGTTTTTTTCCCCACATTTCCGACTTTGCAGGGCTGTCTGGGTAAAAAACTCTGGGGCGATGGGCGCAAATCACACCTCTGCGGATTCCCACGGGTGTCCTCTTTTCGAAAATGCATGGGGTTCCCTGTTTTCCTCGGTGGCTTGGACACCCGAGGCCCATATCTGTAAGTTGCGCCGGTCGGCAGAATGTCGGAGATTTCCCTCTGACAACAGACTTGGGGTTACTTGTGTTTTAGGCTTTCCCCTTGGCGGCTAGGTAGGTGCACCCACACATGTGAGGTACCGTTTTCATCGGGACACCTGTGGGAACGCGGGAGTGTAGGCCATGTGTTGTGGGGGGCGTGTTTCGATGGGTGCGGCGAGCGAAATGTGCGGAAAAAACGTTTTTTTCCCCACATTTCCGACTTTGCAGGGCTGTCTGGGTAAAAAACTCTGGGGCGATGGGCGCAAATCACACCTCTGCGGATTCCCACGGGTGTCCTCTTTTCGAAAATGCATGGAGTTCCCTGTTTTCCTCGGTGGCTTGGACACCCGAGGCCCATATCTGTAAGTTGCGCCTCGGCAGAATGGACAACAGACTTGGGGTTACTTGTGTTTTAGGCTTTCCCCTTGGCGGCCAGGTAGGTGCACCCACACATGTGAGGTACCGTTTTCATCGGGACACCTGTGGGAACGCGGGACGGTAGGCCATGTGTTGTGGGGGGCGTGTTTCGATGGGTGCAGCGAGCGAAATGTGCGGAAAAAGCGTTTTTTTCCCCACATTTCCGACTTTGCAGGGCTGTCTGAGTAAAAAAATCTGGGGCGATCGGCGCAAATCACACCTCTGCGGATTCCCACGGGTGTCCTCTTTTCGAAAATGCATGGGGTTCCCTGTTTTCCTCGGTGGCTTGGACACCCGAGGCCCATATCTGTAAGTTGTGCCGGTCGGCAGAATGTCGGAGATTTCCCTCTGACAACAGACTTGGGGTTACTTGTGTTTTAGGCTTTCCCCTTGGCGGCCAGGTAGGTGCACCCACACATGTGAGGTACCGTTTTCATCAGGACACCTGTGGGAACGCGGGACGGTAGGCCATGTGTTGTGGGGGGCGTGTTTCGATGGGTGCGGCGAGCGAAATGTGCGGAAAAAGCGTTTTTTTCCCCACATTTCCGACTTTGCAGGGCTGTCTGGGTAAAAAAATCTGGGGCGATGGGCGCAAATCACACCTCTGCGGATTCCCACGGGTGTCCTCTTTTCGCAAATGCATGGGGTTCCCTGTTTTCCTCGGTGGCTTGGACACCCGAGGCCCATATCTGTAAGTTGCGCCGGTCGGCAGAATGTCTGAGATTTCCCTCTGACAACAGACTTGGGGTTACTTGTGTTTTAGGCTTTCCCCTTGGCGGCCAGGTAGGTGCACCCACACATGTGAGGTACCGTTTTCATCGGGACACCTGTGGGCACGCGGGACGGTAGGCCATGTGTTGTGGGGGGCGCGTTTCGATGGGTGCGGCGAGCGAAATGTGCGGAAAAAGCGTTTTTTTCCCCACATTTCCGACTTTGCAGGGCTGTCTGGGTAAAAAAATCTGGGGCGATGGGCGCAAATCACACCTCTGCGGATTCCCACGGGTGTCCTCTTTTCGAAAATGCATGGGGTTCCCTGTTTTCCTCGGTGGCTTGGACACCCGAGGCCCATATCTGTAAGTTGCGCCGGTCGGCAGAATGTCTGAGATTTCCCTCTGACAACAGACTTGGGGTTACTTGTGTTTTAGGCTTTCCCCTTGGCGGCCAGGTAGGTGCACCCACACATGTGAGGTACCGTTTTCATCGGGACACCTGTGGGAATGCGGGACGGTAGGCCATGTGTTGTGGGGGGCGTGTTTCGATGGGTGCGGCGAGCGAAATGTGCGGAAAAAGCGTTTTTTTCCCCACATTTCCGACTTTGCAGGGCTGTCTGGGTAAAAAAATCTTTGGCGATGGGCGCAAATCACACCTCTGCGGATTCCCACAGGTGTCCTCTTTTCGAAAATGCATGGGGTTCCCTGTTTTCCTCGGTGGCTTGGACACCCGAGGCCCATATCTGTAAGTTGCGCCGGTCGGCAGAATGGACAACAGACTTGGGGTTACTTGTGTTTTAGGCTTTCCCCTTGGCGGCCAGGTAGGTGCACCCACACTTGTGAGGTACCGTTTTCATCGGGACACCTGTGGGAACGCGGGACGGTAGGCCATGTGTTGTGGGGGGCGTGTTTCGATGGGTGCGGCGAGCGAAATGTGCGGAAAAAGCGTTTTTTTCCCCACATTTCCGACTTTGCAGGGCTGTCTGGGTAAAAAAATCTGGGGCGATGGGCGCAAATCACACCTCTGCGGATTCCCACGGGTGTCCTCTTTTCGAAAATGCATGGGGTTCCCTGTTTTCCTCGGTGGCTTGGACACCCGAGGCCCATATCTGTAAGTTGCGCCGGTCGGCAGAATGTCTGAGATTTCCCTCTGACAACAGACTTGGGGTTACTTGTGTTTTAGGCTTTCCCCTTGGCGGCCAGGTAGGTGCACCCACACATGTGAGGTACCATTTTCATCGGGACACCTGTGGGAACGCGGGGCGGTAGGCCATGTGTTGTGGGGGGCGTGTTTCGATGGGTGCGGCGAGCGAAATGTGCGGAAAAAGCGTTTTTTTCCCCACATTTCCGACTTTGCAGGGCTGTCTGGGTAAAAAAATCTGGGGCGATGGGCGCAAATCACACCTCTGCGGATTCCCACGGGTGTCCTCTTTTCGAAAATGCATGGGGTTCCCTGTTTTCCTCGGTGGCTTGGACACCCGAGGCCCATATCTGTAAGTTGCGCCGGTCGGCAGAATGTCGGAGATTTCCCTTTGACAACAGACTTGGGGTTACTTGTGTTTTAGGCTTTCCCCTTGGCGGCCAGGTAGGTGCACCCACACATGTGAGGTACCGTTTTCATCGGGACACCTGTGGGAACGCGGGACGGTAGGCCATGTGTTGTGGGGGGCGTGTTTCGATGGGTGCGGCGAGCGAAATGTGCGGAAAAAGCGTTTTTTTCCCCACATTTCCGACTTTGCAGGGCTGTCTGGGTAAAAAACTCTGGGGCGATGGGCGCAAATCACACCTCTGCGGAATCCCACGGGTGTCCTCTTTTCGAAAATGCATGGAGTTCCCTGTTTTCCTCGGTGGCTTGGACACCCGAGGCCCATATCTGTAAGTTGCGCCTCGGCAGAATGGACAACAGACTTGGGGTTACTTGTGTTTTAGGCTTTCCCCTTGGCGGCCAGGTAGGTGCACCCACACATGTGAGGTACCGTTTTCATCGGGACACCTGTGGGAACGCGGGACGGTAGGCCATGTGTTGTGGGGGGCGTGTTTCGATGGGTGCGGCGAGCGAAATGTGCGGAAAAAGCATTTTTTCCCCACATTTCCGACTTTGCAGGGCTGTCTGAGTAAAAAAATCTGGGGCGATCGGCGCAAATCACACCTCTGCGGATTCCCACGGGTGTCCTCTTTTCGAAAATGCATGGGGTTCCCTGTTTTCCTCGGTGGCTTGGACACCCGAGGCCCATATCTGTAAGTTGTGCCGGTCGGCAGAATGTCGGAGATTTCCCTCTGACAACAGACTTGGGGTTACTTGTGTTTTAGGCTTTCCCCTTGGCGGCCAGGTAGGTGCACCCACACATGTGAGGTACCGTTTTCATCGGGACACCTGTGGGAACGCGGGACGGTAGGCCATGTGTTGTGGGGGGCGTGTTTCGATGGGTGCGGCGAGCGAAATGTGCGGAAAAAGCGTTTCTTTCCCCACATTTCCGACTTTGCAGGGCTGTCTGGGTAAAAAAATCTGGGGCGATGGGCGCAAATCACACCTCTGCGGATTCCCACGGGTGTCCTCTTTTCGAAAATGCATGGGGTTCCCTGTTTTCCTCGGTGGCTTGGACACCCGAGGCCCATATCTGTAAGTTGTGCCGGTCGGCAGAATGTCTGAGATTTCCCTCTGACAACAGACTTGGGGTTACTTGTGTTTTAGGCTTTCCCCTTGGCGGCCAGGTAGGTGCACCCACACATGTGAGGTACCGTTTTCATCGGGACACCTGTGGGAACGCGGGACGGTAGGCCATGTGTTGTGGGGGGCGCGTTTCGATGGGTGCGGCGAGCGAAATGTGCGGAAAAAGCGTTTTTTTCCCCACATTTCCGACTTTGCAGGGCTGTCTGGGTAAAAAAATCTGGGGCGATGGGCGCAAATCACACCTCTGCGGATTCCCACGGGTGTCCTCTTTTCGAAAATGCATGGGGTTCCCTGTTTTCCTCGGTGGCTTGGACACCCGAGGCCCATATCTGTAAGTTGCGCCGGTCGGCAGAATGTCTGTGATTTCCCTCTGACAACAGACTTGGGGTTACTTGTGTTTTAGGCTTTCCCCTTGGCGGCCAGGTAGGTGCACCCACACATGTGAGGTACCGTTTTCATCGGGACACCTGTGGGAACGCGGGACGGTAGGCCATGTGTTGTGGGGGGCGTGTTTCGATGGGTACGGCGAGCGAAATGTGCGGAAAAAGCGTTTTTTTCCCCACATTTCCGACTTTGCAGGGCTGTCTGGGTAAAAAAATCTGGGGCGATGGGCGCAAATCACACCTCTGCGGATTCCCACAGGTGTCCTGTTTTCGAAAATGCATGGGGTTCCCTGTTTTCCTCGGTGGCTTGGACACCCGAGGCCCATATCTGTAAGTTGCGCCGGTCGGCAGAATGGACAGCAGACTTGGGGTTACTTGTGTTTTAGGCTTTCCCCTTGGCGGCCAGGTAGGTGCACCCACACATGTGAGGTACCGTTTTCATCGGGACACCTGTGGGAACGCGGGAAGGTAGGCCATGTGTTGTGGGGGGCGTGTTTCGATGGGTGCGGCGAGCGAAATGTGCGGAAAAAGCGTTTTTTTCCCCACATTTCTGACTTTGCAGGGCTGTCTGGGTAAAAAAATCTGGGGCGATGGGCGCAAATCACACCTCTGCGGATTCCCACTGGTGTCCTCTTTTCGAAAATGCATGGGGTTCCCTGTTTTCCTCGGTGGCTTGGACACCCGAGGCCCATATCTGTAAGTTGCGCCGGTCGGCAGAATGTCGGAGATTTCCCTCTGACAACAGACTTGGGGTTACTTGTGTTTTAGGCTTTCCCCTTGGCGGCCAGGTAGGTGTACCCACACATGTGAGGTACCGTTTTCATCGGGACACCTGTGGGAACGCGGGACGGTAGGCCATGTGTTGTGGTGGGCGTGTTTCGATGGGTGCGGCGAGCGAAATGTGCGGAAAAAGCGTTTTTTTCCCCACATTTCCGACTTTGCAGGGCTGTCTGGGTAAAAAAATCTGGGGCGATGGGTGCAAATCACACCTCTGCGGATTCCCACGGGTGTCCTCTTTTCGAAAATGCATGGGGTTCCCTGTTTTCCTCGGTGGCTTGGACACCCGAGGCCCATATCTGTAAGTTGCGCCGGTCGGCAGAATGTCTGAGATTTCCCTCTGACAACAGACTTGGGGTTACTTGTGTTTTAGGCTTTCCCCTTGGCGGCCAGGTAGGTGCACCCACACATGTGAGGTACCGTTTTCATCGGGACACCTGTGGGAACGCGGGACGGTAGGCCATGTGTTGTGGTGGGCGTGTTTCGATGGGTGCGGCGAGCGAAATGTGCAGAAAAAGCGTTTTTTTCCCCACATTTCCGACTTTGCAGGGCTGTCTGGGTAAAAAAATCTGGGGCGATGGGCGCAAATCACACCTCTGCGGATTCCCACGGGTGTCCTCTTTTCGAAAATGCATGGGGTTCCCTGTTTTCCTCGGTGGCTTGGACACCCGAGGCCCATATCTGTAAGTTGCGCCGGTCGGCAGAATGTCTGAGATTTCCCTCTGACAACAGACTTGGGGTTACTTGTGTTTTAGGCTTTCCCCTTGGCGGCCAGGTAGGTGCACCCACACATGTGAGGTACCGTTTTCATCGGGACACCTGTGGGAACGCGGGATGGTAGGCCATGTGTTGTGGGGGGCGTGGTTCGATGGGTGCGGCGAGCGAAATGTGCGGAAAAAGCGTTTTTTTCCCCACATTTCCGACTTTGCAGGGCTGTCTGGGTAAAGAAATCTGGGGCGATGGGCGCAAATCACACCTCTGCGGATTCCCACGGGTGTCCTCTTTTCGAAAATGCATGGGGTTCCCTGTTTTCCTCGGTGGCTTGGACACCCGAGGCCCATATCTGTAAGTTGCGCCGGTCGGCAGAATGTCTGAGATTTCCCTCTGACAACAGACTTGGGGTTACTTGTGTTTTAGGCTTTCCCCTTGGCGGCCAGGTAGGTGCACCCACACATGTGAGGTACCGTTTTCATCGGGACACCTGTGGGAACGCGGGATGGTAGGCCATGTGTTGTGGGGGGCGTGGTTCGATGGGTGCGGCGAGCAAAATGTGCGGAAAAAGCGTTTTTTTCCCCACATTTCCGACTTTGCAGGGCTGTCTGGGTAAAAAAATCTGGGGCGATGGGCGCAAATCACACCTCTGCGGATTCCCACGGGTGTCCTCTTTTCGAAAATGCATGGGGTTCCCTGTTTTCCTCTGTGGCTTGGACACCCGAGGCCCATATCTGTAAGTTGCGCCGGTCGGCAGAATGTCTGAGATTTCCCTCTGACAACAGACTTGGGGTTACTTGTGTTTTAGGCTTTCCCCTTGGCGGCAAGGTAGGTGCACCCACACATGTGAGGTACCGTTTTCATCGGGACACCTGTGGGAACGCGGGACGGTAGGCCATGTGTTGTGGGGGGCGTGTTTCGATGGGTGCGGCGAGCGAAATGTGCGGAAAAAGCGTTTTTTTCCCCACATTTCCGACTTTGCAGGGCTGTCTGGGTAAAAAAATCTGGGGCGATGGGCGCAAATCACACCTCTGCGGATTCCCACGTGTGTCCTCTTTTCGAAAATGCATGGGGTTCCCTGTTTTCCTCGGTGGCTTGGACACCCGAGGCCCATATCTGTAAGTTGCGCCGGTCGGCAGAATGTCTGAGATTTCCCTCTGACAACAGACTTGGGGTTACTTGTGTTTTAGGCTTTCCCCTTGGCGGCCAGGTAGGTGCACCAACACATGTGAGGTACCGTTTTCATCGGGACACCTGTGGGAACGCGGGACGGTAGGCCATGTGTTGTGGGGGGCGTGGTTCGATGGGTGCGGCGAGCAAAATGTGCGGAAAAAGCGTTTTTTTCCTCACATTTCCGACTTTGCAGGGCTGTCTGGGTAAAAAAATCTGGGGCGATGGGCGCAAATCACACCTCTGCGGATTCCCACGGGTGTCCTCTTTTCGAAAATGCATGGGGTTCCCTGTTTTCCTCGGTGGCTTGGACACCCGAGGCCCATATCTGTAAGTTGCGCCGGTCGGCAGAATGTCTGAGATTTCCCTCTGACAACAGACTTGGGGTTACTTGTGTTTTAGGCTTTCCCCTTGGCGGCCAGGTAGGTGCACCCACACATGTGAGGTACCGTTTTCATCGGGACACCTGTGGGAACGCGGGACGGTAGGCCATGTGTTGTGGTGGGCGTGTTTCGATGGGTGCGGCGAGCGAAATGTGCGGAAAAAGCATTTTTTTCCCCACATTTCCGACTTTGCAGGGCTGTCTGGGTAAAAAAATCTGGGGCGATGGGCGCAAATCACACCTCTGCGGATTCCCACGGGTGTCCTCTTTTCGAAAATGCATGGGGTTCCCTGTTTTCCTCGGTGGCTTCGACACCCGAGGCCCATATCTGTAAGTTGCGCCGGTCGGCAGAATGGACAACAGACTTGGGGTTACTTGTGTTTTAGGCTTTCCCCTTGGCGGGCAGGCAGGTGCACCCACACATGTGAGGTACCGTTTTCATCGGGACACCTGTGGGAACGCGGGACGGTAGGCCATGTGTTGTGGGGGGCGTGTTTGGATGGGTGCGGCGAGCGAAATGTGCGGAAAAAGCGTTTTTTTCCCCACATTTCCGACTTTGCAGGGCTGTCTGGGTAAAAAAATCTGGGGCGATGGGCGCAAATCACACCTCTGCGGATTCCCATGGGTGTCCTCTTTTCCAAAATGCATGGGGTTCCCTGTTTTCCTCAGTGGCTTGGACACCCGAGGCCCATATCTGTAAGTTGCGCCGGTCGGCAGAATGTCTGAGATTTCCCTCTGACAACAGACTTGGGGTTACTTGTGTTTTAGGCTTTCCCCTTGGCGGTCAGGTAGGTGCACCCACACATGTGAGGTACCGTTTTCATCGGGACACCTGTGGGAACGCGGGACGGTAGGCCATGTGTTTGGTGGGGGGCGTGTTTCGATGGGTGCGGCGAGCGAAATGTGCGGAAAAAGCGTTTTTTTCCCCACATTTCCGACTTTGCAGGGCTGTCTGGGTAAAAAAATCTGGGGCGATGGGCGCAAATCACACCTCTGCGGATTCCCACGGGTGTCCTCTTTTCGAAAATGCATGGGGTTCCCTGTTTTCCTCGGTGGCTTGGACACCCGAGGCCCATATCTGTAAGTTGCGCCGGTCGGCAGAATGTCTGAGATTTCCCTCTGACAACAGACTTGGGGTTACTTGTGTTTTAGGCTTTCCCCTTGGCGGCCAGGTAGGTGCACCCACACATGTGAGGTACCGTTTTCATCGGGACACCTGTGGGAACGCGGGACGGTAGGCCATGTGTTGTGGGGGGCGTGTTTCGATGGGTGCGGTGAGCGAAATGTGCGGAAAAAGCGTTTTTTCCCCCACATTTCCGACTTTGCAGGGCTGTCTGGGTAAAAAAATCTGGGGCGATGGGCGCAAATCACACCTCTGCGGATTCCCACGGGTGTCCTCTTTTCGAAAATGCATGGGGTTCCCTGTTTTCCTCGGTGGCTTGGACACCCGAGGCCCATATCTGTAAGTTGCGCCGGTCGGCAGAATGTCTGAGATTTCCCTCTGACAACAGACTTGGGGTTACTTGTGTTTTAGGCTTTCCCCTTGGCGGCCAGGTAGGTGCACCCACACATGTGAGGTACCGTTTTCATCGGGACACCTGTGGGAACGCGGGACGGTAGGCCATGTGTTGTGGGGGGCGTGTTTCGATGGGTGCGGCGAGCGAAATGTGCGGAAAAAGCGTTTTTTTCCCCACATTTCCGACTTTGCAGGGCTGTCTGGGTAAAAAAATCTGGGGCGATGGGCGCAAATCACACCTCTGCGGATTCCCACGGGTGTCCTCTTTTCGAAAATGCATGGGGTTCCCTGTTTTCCTCGGTGGCTTGGACACCCGAGGCCCATATCTGTAAGTTGCGCCGGTCGGCAGAATGTCTGAGATTTCCCTCGGACAACAGACTTGGGGTTACTTGTGTTTTAGGCTTTCCCCTTGGCGGCCAGGTAGGTGCACCCACACATGTGAGGTACCGTTTTCATCGGGACACCTGTGGGAACGCGGGACGGTAGGCCATGTGTTGTGGGGGGCGTGTTTCGATGGGTGCGGCGAGCGAAATGTGCGGAAAAAGCGTTTTTTTCATCACATTTCCGACTTTGCAGGGCTGTCTGGGTAAAAAAATCTGGGGCGATGGGCGCAAATCACACCTCTGCGGATTCCCACGGGTGTCCTCTTTTCGAAAATTCATGGGGTTCCCTGTTTTCCTCGGTGGCTTGGACACCCGAGGCCCATATCTGTAAGTTGCGCCGGTCGGCAGAATGTCTGAGATTTCCCTCTGACAACAGACTTGGGGTTACTTGTGTTTTAGGCTTTCCCCTTGGCGGCCAGGTAGGTGCACCCACACATGTGAGGTACCGTTTTCATCGGGACACCTGTGGGAACGCGGGACAGTAGGCCATGTGTTGTGGGGGGCGTGTTTCGATGGGTGCGGCGAGCGAAATGTGCGGAAAAAGCGTTTTTTTCCCCACATTTCCGCCTTTGCAGGGCTGTCTGGGTAAAAAAATCTGGGGCGATGGGCGCAAATCACACCTCTGCGGATTCCCACGGGTGTCCTCTTTTCGAAAATGCATGGGGTTCCCTGTTTTCCTCGGTGGCTTGGACACCCGAGGCCCATATCTGTAAGTTGCGCCGGTCGGCAGAATGTCTGAGATTTCCCTCTCACAACAGACTTGGGGTTACTTGTGTTTTAGGCTTTCCCCTTGGCGGCCAGGTAGGTGCACCCACACATGTGAGGTACCGTTTTCATCGGGACACCTGTGGGAACGCGGGACGGTAGGCCATGTGTTGTGGGGGGCGCGTTTCGATGGATGCGGCGAGCGAAATGTGCGGAAAAAGCGTTTTTTTCCCCACATTTCCGACTTTGCAGGGCTGTCTGGGTAAATAATCTGGGGCGATGGGCGCAAATCACACCTCTGCGGATTCCCACGGGTGTCCTCTTTTCGAAAATGCATGGGGTTCCCTGTTTTCCTCGGTGGCTTGGACACTCGAGGCCCATATCTGTAAGTTGCGCCGGTCGGCAGAATGTCTGAGATTTCCCTCTGACAACAGACTTGGGGTTACTTGTGTTTTAGGCTTTCCCCTTGGCGGCCAGGTAGGTGCACCCACACATGTGAGGTACCGTTTTCATCGGGACACCTGTGGGAACGCGGGACGGTAGGCCATGTGTTGTGGGGGGCGTGTTTCGATGGGTGCGGCGAGCGAAATGTGCGGAAAAAGCGGTTCTTTCCCCACATTTCCGACTTTGCAGGGCTGTCTGGGTAAAAAAATTTGGGGCGATGGGCGCAAATCACACCTCTGCGGATTCCCACGGGTGTCCTCTTTTCGAAAATGCATGGGGTTCCCTGTTTTCCTCGGTGGCTTGGACACCCGAGGCCCATATCTGTAATTTGCGCCGGTCGGCAGAATGTCAGAGATTTCCCTCTGACAACAGACTTGGGGTTACTTGTGTTTTAGGCTTTCCCCTTGGCGGCCAGGTAGGTGCACCCACACATGTGAGGTACCGTTTTCATCGGGACACCTGTGGGAACGCGGGACGGTAGGCCATGTGTTGTGGGGGGCGTGTTTCGATGGGTGCGGCGAGCGAAATGTGCGGAAAAAGCGTTTTTTTCCCCACATTTCCGACTTTGCAGGGCTGTCTGGGTAAAAGAATTTGGGGCGATGGGCGCAAATCACACCTCTGCGGATTCCCACGGGTGTCCTCTTTTCGAAAATTCATGGGGTTCCCTGTTTTCCTCGGTGGCTTGGACACCCGAGGCCCATATCTGTAAGTTGCGCCGGTCGGCAGAATGTCTGAGATTTCCCTCTGACAACAGACTTGGGGTTACTTGTGTTTTAGGCTTTCCCCTTGGCGGCCAGGTAGGTGCACCCACACATGTGAGGTACCGTTTTCATCGGGACACCTGTGGGAACGCGGGACAGTAGGCCATGTGTTGTGGGGGGCGTGTTTCGATGGGTGCGGCGAGCGAAATGTGCGGAAAAAGCGTTTTTTTCCCCACATTTCCGCCTTTGCAGGGCTGTCTGGGCAAAAAAATCTGGGGCGATGGGCGCAAATCACACCTCTGCGGATTCCCACGGGTGTCCTCTTTTCGAAAATGCATGGGGTTCCCTGTTTTCCTCGGTGGCTTGGACACCCGAGGCCCATATCTGTAAGTTGCGCCGGTCGGCAGAATGTCTGAGATTTCCCTCTGACAACAGACTTGGGGTTACTTGTGTTTTAGGCTTTCCCCTTGGCGGCCAGGTAGGTGCACCCACACATGTGAGGTACCGTTTTCATCGGGACACCTGTGGGAACGCGGGACGGTAGGCCATGTGTTGTGGGGGGCGTGTTTCGATGGGTGCGGCGAGCGAAATGTGCGGAAAAAGCGGTTCTTTCCCCACATTTCCGACTTTGCAGGGCTGTCTGGGTAAAAAAATTTGGGGCGATGGGCGCAAATCACACCTCTGCGGATTCCCACGGGTGTCCTCTTTTCGAAAATGCATGGGGTTCCCTGTTTTCCTCGGTGGCTTGGACACCCAAGGCCCATATCTGTAAGTTGCGCCGGTCGGCAGAATGTCAGAGATTTCCCTCTGACAACAGACTTGGGGTTACTTGTGTTTTAGGCTTTCCCCTTGGCGGCCAGGTAGGTGCACCCACACATGTGAGGTACCGTTTTCATCGGGACACCTGTGGGAACGCGGGACGGTAGGCCATGTGTTGTGGGGGGCGTGTTTCGATGGGTGCGGCGAGCGAAATGTGCGGAAAAAGCGTTTTTTTCCCCACATTTCCGACTTTGCAGGGCTGTCTGGGTAAAAGAATTTGGGGCGATGGGCGCAAATCACACCTCTGCGGATTCCCACGGGTGTCCTCTTTTCGAAAATTCATGGGGTTCCCTGTTTTCCTCGGTGGCTTGGACACCCGAGGCCCATATCTGTAAGTTGCGCCGGTCGGCAGAATGTCTGAGATTTCCCTCTGACAACAGACTTGGGGTTACTTGTGTTTTAGGCTTTCCCCTTGGCGGCCAGGTAGGTGCACCCACACATGTGAGGTACCGTTTTCATCGGGACACCTGTGGGAACGCGGGACAGTAGGCCATGTGTTGTGGGGGGCGTGTTTCGATGGGTGCGGCGAGCGAAATGTGCGGAAAAAGCGTTTTTTTCCCCACATTTCCGCCTTTGCAGGGCTGTCTGGGTAAAAAAATCTGGGGCGATGGGCGCAAATCACACCTCTGCGGATTCCCACGGGTGTCCTCTTTTCGAAAATGCATGGGGTTCCCTGTTTTCCTCGGTGGCTTGGACACCCGAGGCCCATATCTGTAAGTTGCGCCGGTCGGCAGAATGTCTGAGATTTCCCTCTGACAACAGACTTGGGGTTACTTGTGTTTTAGGCTTTCCCCTTGGCGGCCAGGTAGGTGCACCCACACATGTGAGGTACCGTTTTCATCGGGACACCAGTGGGAACGCGGGACGGTAGGCCATGTGTTGTGGGGGGCGCGTTTCTATGGGTGCGGCGAGCGAAATGTGCGGAAAAAGCATTTTTTTCCCCACATTTCCGACTTTGCAGGGCTGTCTGGGTAAAAAAATCTGGGGCGATGGGCGCAAATCACACCTCTGCGGATTCCCACGGGTGTCCTCTTTTCGAAAATGCATGGGGTTCCCTGTTTTCCTCGGTGGCTTGGACACCCGAGGCCCATATCTGTAAGTTGCGCCGGTCGGCAGAATGTCTGAGATTTCCCTCTGACAACAGACTTGGGGTTACTTGTGTTTTAGGCTTTCCCCTTGGCGGCCAGGTAGGTGCACCCACACATGTGAGGTACCGTTTTCATCGGGACACCTGTGGGAACGCGGGACGGTAGGCCATGTGTTGTGGGGGGCGTGTTTCGATGGGTGCGGCGAGCGAAATGTGCGGAAAAAGCGGTTCTTTCCCCACATTTCCGACTTTGCAGGGCTGTCTGGGTAAAAAAATCTGGGGCGATGGGCGCAAATCACACCTCTGCGGATTCCCACGGGTGTCCTCTTTTCGAAAATGCATGGGGTTCCCTGTTTTCCTCGGTGGCTTGGACACCCGAGGCCCATATCTGTAAGTTGCGCCGGTCGGCAGAATGTCGGAGATTTCCCTCTGACAACAGACTTGGGGTTACTTGTGTTTTAGGCTTTCCCCTTGGCGGCTAGGTAGGTGCACCCACACATGTGAGGTACCGTTTTCATCGGGACACCTGTGGGAACGCGGGAGTGTAGGCCATGTGTTGTGGGGGGCGTGTTTCGATGGGTGCGGCGAGCGAAATGTGCGGAAAAAACGTTTTTTTCCCCACATTTCCGACTTTGCAGGGCTGTCTGGGTAAAAAACTCTGGGGCGATGGGCGCAAATCACACCTCTGCGGATTCCCACGGGTGTCCTCTTTTCGAAAATGCATGGAGTTCCCTGTTTTCCTCGGTGGCTTGGACACCCGAGGCCCATATCTGTAAGTTGTGCCTCGGCAGAATGGACAACAGACTTGGGGTTACTTGTGTTTTAGGCTTTCCCCTTGGCGGCCAGGTAGGTGCACCCACACATGTGAGGTACCGTTTTCATCGGGACACCTGTGGGAACGCGGGACGGTAGGCCATGTGTTGTGGGGGGCGTGTTTCGATGGGTGCAGCGAGCGAAATGTGCGGAAAAAGCGTTTTTTTCCCCACATTTCCGACTTTGCAGGGCTGTCTGAGTAAAAAAATCTGGGGCGATCGGCGCAAATCACACCTCTGCGGATTCCCACGGGTGTCCTCTTTTCGAAAATGCATGGGGTTCCCTGTTTTCCTCGGTGGCTTGGACACCCGAGGCCCATATCTGTAAGTTGTGCCGGTCGGCAGAATGTCGGAGATTTCCCTCTGACAACAGACTTGGGGTTACTTGTGTTTTAGGCTTTCCCCTTGGCGGCCAGGTAGGTGCACCCACACATGTGAGGTACCGTTTTCATCAGGACACCTGTGGGAACGCGGGACGGTAGGCCATGTGTTGTGGGGGGCGTGTTTCGATGGGTGCGGCGAGCGAAATGTGCGGAAAAAGCGTTTTTTTCCCCACATTTCCGACTTTGCAGGGCTGTCTGGGTAAAAAAATCTGGGGCGATGGGCGCAAATCACACCTCTGCGGATTCCCACGGGTGTCCTCTTTTCGCAAATGCATGGGGTTCCCTGTTTTCCTCGGTGGCTTGGACACCCGAGGCCCATATCTGTAAGTTGCGCCGGTCGGCAGAATGTCTGAGATTTCCCTCTGACAACAGACTTGGGGTTACTTGTGTTTTAGGCTTTCCCCTTGGCGGCCAGGTAGGTGCACCCACACATGTGAGGTACCGTTTTCATCGGGACACCTGTGGGCACGCGGGACGGTAGGCCATGTGTTGTGGGGGGCGCGTTTCGATGGGTGCGGCGAGCGAAATGTGCGGAAAAAGCGTTTTTTTCCCCACATTTCCGACTTTGCAGGGCTGTCTGGGTAAAAAAATCTGGGGCGATGGGCGCAAATCACACCTCTGCGGATTCCCACGGGTGTCCTCTTTTCGAAAATGCATGGGGTTCCCTGTTTTCCTCGGTGGCTTGGACACCCGAGGCCCATATCTGTAAGTTGCGCCGGTCGGCAGAATGTCTGAGATTTCCCTCTGACAACAGACTTGGGGTTACTTGTGTTTTAGGCTTTCCCCTTGGCGGCCAGGTAGGTGCACCCACACATGTGAGGTACCGTTTTCATCGGGACACCTGTGGGAACGCGGGACGGTAGGCCATGTGTTGTGGGGGGCGTGTTTCGATGGGTGCGGCGAGCGAAATGTGCGGAAAAAGCGTTTTTTTCCCCACATTTCCGACTTTGCAGGGCTGTCTGGGTAAAAAAATCTGGGGCGATGGGCGCAAATCACACCTCTGCGGATTCCCACAGGTGTCCTCTTTTCGAAAATGCATGGGGTTCCCTGTTTTCCTCGGTGGCTTGGACACCCGAGGCCCATATCTGTAAGTTGCGCCGGTCGGCAGAATGGACAACAGACTTGGGGTTACTTGTGTTTTAGGCTTTCCCCTTGGCGGCCAGGTAGGTGCACCCACACATGTGAGGTACCGTTTTCATCGGGACACCTGTGGGAACGTGGGACGGTAGGCCATGTGTTGTGGGGGGCGTGTTTCGATGGGTGCGGCGAGCGAAATGTGCGGAAAAAGCGTTTTTTTCCCCACATTTCCGACTTTGCAGGGCTGTCTGGGTAAAAAAATCTGGGGCGATGGGCGCAAATCACACCTCTGCGGATTCCCACGGGTGTCCTCTTTTCGAAAATGCATGGGGTTCCCTGTTTTCCTCGGTGGCTTGGACACCCGAGGCCCATATCTGTAAGTTGCGCCGGTCGGCAGAATGTCTGAGATTTCCCTCTGACAACAGACTTGGGGTTACTTGTGTTTTAGGCTTTCCCCTTGGCGGCCAGGTAGGTGCACCCACACATGTGAGGTACCATTTTCATCGGGACACCTGTGGGAACGCGGGGCGGTAGGCCATGTGTTGTGGGGGGCGTGTTTCGATGGGTGCGGCGAGCGAAATGTGCGGAAAAAGCGTTTTTTTCCCCACATTTCCGACTTTGCAGGGCTGTCTGGGTAAAAAAATCTGGGGCGATGGGCGCAAATCACACCTCTGCGGATTCCCACGGGTGTCCTCTTTTCGAAAATGCATGGGGTTCCCTGTTTTCCTCGGTGGCTTGGACACCCGAGGCCCATATCTGTAAGTTGCGCCGGTCGGCAGAATGTCGGATATTTCCCTTTGACAACAGACTTGGGGTTACTTGTGTTTTAGGCTTTCCCCTTGGCGGCCAGGTAGGTGCACCCACACATGTGAGGTACCGTTTTCATCGGGACACCTGTGGGAACGCGGGACGGTAGGCCATGTGTTGTGGGGGGCGTGTTTCGATGGGTGCGGCGAGCGAAATGTGCGGAAAAAGCGTTTTTTTCCCCACATTTCCGACTTTGCAGGGCTGTCTGGGTAAAAAACTCTGGGGCGATGGGCGCAAATCACACCTCTGCGGATTCCCACGGGTGTCCTCTTTTCGAAAATGCATGGAGTTCCCTGTTTTCCTCGGTGGCTTGGACACCCGAGGCCCATATCTGTAAGTTGCGCCTCGGCAGAATGGACAACAGACTTGGGGTTACTTGTGTTTTAGGCTTTCCCCTTGGCGGCCAGGTAGGTGCACCCACACATGTGAGGTACCGTTTTCATCGGGACACCTGTGGGAACGCGGGACGGTAGGCCATGTGTTGTGGGGGGCGTGTTTCGATGGGTGCGGCGAGCGAAATGTGCGGAAAAAGCGTTTTTTCCCCACATTTCCGACTTTGCAGGGCTGTCTGAGTAAAAAAATCTGGGGCGATCGGCGCAAATCACACCTCTGCGGATTCCCACGGGTGTCCTCTTTTCGAAAATGCATGGGGTTCCCTGTTTTCCTCGGTGGCTTGGACACCCGAGGCCCATATCTGTAAGTTGTGCCGGTCGGCAGAATGTCGGAGATTTCCCTCTGACAACAGACTTGGGGTTACTTGTGTTTTAGGCTTTCCCCTTGGCGGCCAGGTAGGTGCACCCACACATGTGAGGTACCGTTTTCATCGGGACACCTGTGGGAACGCGGGACGGTAGGCCATGTGTTGTGGGGGGCGTGTTTCGATGGGTGCGGCGAGCGAAATGTGCGGAAAAAGCGTTTCTTTCCCCACATTTCCGACTTTGCAGGGCTGTCTGGGTAAAAAAATCTGGGGCGATGGGCGCAAATCACACCTCTGCGGATTCCCACGGGTGTCCTCTTTTCGAAAATGCATGGGGTTCCCTGTTTTCCTCGGTGGCTTGGACACCCGAGGCCCATATCTGTAAGTTGCGCCGGTCGGCAGAATGTCTGAGATTTCCCTCTGACAACAGACTTGGGGTTACTTGTGTTTTAGGCTTTCCCCTTGGCGGCCAGGTAGGTGCACCCACACATGTGAGGTACCGTTTTCATCGGGACACCTGTGGGAACGCGGGACGGTAGGCCATGTGTTGTGGGGGGCGCGTTTCGATGGGTGCGGCGAGCGAAATGTGCGGAAAAAGCGTTTTTTTCCCCACATTTCCGACTTTGCAGGGCTGTCTGGGTAAAAAAATCTGGGGCGATGGGCGCAAATCACACCTCTGCGGATTCCCACGGGTGTCCTCTTTTCGAAAATGCATGGGGTTCCCTGTTTTCCTCGGTGGCTTGGACACCCGAGGCCCATATCTGTAAGTTGCGCCGGTCGGCAGAATGTCTGTGATTTCCCTCTGACAACAGACTTGGGGTTACTTGTGTTTTAGGCTTTCCCCTTGGCGGCCAGGTAGGTGCACCCACACATGTGAGGTACCGTTTTCATCGGGACACCTGTGGGCACGCGGGACGGTAGGCCATGTGTTGTGGGGGGCGCGTTTCGATGGGTGCGGCGAGCGAAATGTGCGGAAAAAGCGTTTTTTTCCCCACATTTCCGACTTTGCAGGGCTGTCTGGGTAAAAAAATCTGGGGCGATGGGCGCAAATCACACCTCTGCGGATTCCCACGGGTGTCCTCTTTTCGAAAATGCATGGGGTTCCCTGTTTTCCTCGGTGGCTTGGACACCCGAGGCCCATATCTGTAAGTTGCGCCGGTCGGCAGAATGTCTGAGATTTCCCTCTGACAACAGACTTGGGGTTACTTGTGTTTTAGGCTTTCCCCTTGGCGGCCAGGTAGGTGCACCCACACATGTGAGGTACCGTTTTCATCGGGACACCTGTGGGAACGCGGGACGGTAGGCCATGTGTTGTGGGGGGCGTGTTTCGATGGGTGCGGCGAGCGAAATGTGCGGAAAAAGCGTTTTTTTCCCCACATTTCCGACTTTGCAGGGCTGTCTGGGTAAAAAAATCTGGGGCGATGGGCGCAAATCACACCTCTGCGGATTCCCACAGGTGTCCTCTTTTCGAAAATGCATGGGGTTCCCTGTTTTCCTCGGTGGCTTGGACACCCGAGGCCCATATCTGTAAGTTGCGCCGGTCGGCAGAATGGACAACAGACTTGGGGTTACTTGTGTTTTAGGCTTTCCCCTTGGCGGCCAGGTAGGTGCACCCACACATGTGAGGTACCGTTTTCATCGGGACACCTGTGGGAACGTGGGACGGTAGGCCATGTGTTGTGGGGGGCGTGTTTCGATGGGTGCGGCGAGCGAAATGTGCGGAAAAAGCGTTTTTTTCCCCACATTTCCGACTTTGCAGGGCTGTCTGGGTAAAAAAATCTGGGGCGATGGGCGCAAATCACACCTCTGCGGATTCCCACGGGTGTCCTCTTTTCGAAAATGCATGGGGTTCCCTGTTTTCCTCGGTGGCTTGGACACCCGAGGCCCATATCTGTAAGTTGCGCCGGTCGGCAGAATGTCTGAGATTTCCCTCTGACAACAGACTTGGGGTTACTTGTGTTTTAGGCTTTCCCCTTGGCGGCCAGGTAGGTGCACCCACACATGTGAGGTACCATTTTCATCGGGACACCTGTGGGAACGCGGGGCGGTAGGCCATGTGTTGTGGGGGGCGTGTTTCGATGGGTGCGGCGAGCGAAATGTGCGGAAAAAGCGTTTTTTTCCCCACATTTCCGACTTTGCAGGGCTGTCTGGGTAAAAAAATCTGGGGCGATGGGCGCAAATCACACCTCTGCGGATTCCCACGGGTGTCCTCTTTTCGAAAATGCATGGGGTTCCCTGTTTTCCTCGGTGGCTTGGACACCCGAGGCCCATATCTGTAAGTTGCGCCGGTCGGCAGAATGTCGGATATTTCCCTTTGACAACAGACTTGGGGTTACTTGTGTTTTAGGCTTTCCCCTTGGCGGCCAGGTAGGTGCACCCACACATGTGAGGTACCGTTTTCATCGGGACACCTGTGGGAACGCGGGACGGTAGGCCATGTGTTGTGGGGGGCGTGTTTCGATGGGTGCGGCGAGCGAAATGTGCGGAAAAAGCGTTTTTTTCCCCACATTTCCGACTTTGCAGGGCTGTCTGGGTAAAAAACTCTGGGGCGATGGGCGCAAATCACACCTCTGCGGATTCCCACGGGTGTCCTCTTTTCGAAAATGCATGGAGTTCCCTGTTTTCCTCGGTGGCTTGGACACCCGAGGCCCATATCTGTAAGTTGCGCCTCGGCAGAATGGACAACAGACTTGGGGTTACTTGTGTTTTAGGCTTTCCCCTTGGCGGCCAGGTAGGTGCACCCACACATGTGAGGTACCGTTTTCATCGGGACACCTGTGGGAACGCGGGACGGTAGGCCATGTGTTGTGGGGGGCGTGTTTCGATGGGTGCGGCGAGCGAAATGTGCGGAAAAAGCGTTTTTTCCCCACATTTCCGACTTTGCAGGGCTGTCTGAGTAAAAAAATCTGGGGCGATCGGCGCAAATCACACCTCTGCGGATTCCCACGGGTGTCCTCTTTTCGAAAATGCATGGGGTTCCCTGTTTTCCTCGGTGGCTTGGACACCCGAGGCCCATATCTGTAAGTTGTGCCGGTCGGCAGAATGTCGGAGATTTCCCTCTGACAACAGACTTGGGGTTACTTGTGTTTTAGGCTTTCCCCTTGGCGGCCAGGTAGGTGCACCCACACATGTGAGGTACCGTTTTCATCGGGACACCTGTGGGAACGCGGGACGGTAGGCCATGTGTTGTGGGGGGCGTGTTTCGATGGGTGCGGCGAGCGAAATGTGCGGAAAAAGCGTTTCTTTCCCCACATTTCCGACTTTGCAGGGCTGTCTGGGTAAAAAAATCTGGGGCGATGGGCGCAAATCACACCTCTGCGGATTCCCACGGGTGTCCTCTTTTCGAAAATGCATGGGGTTCCCTGTTTTCCTCGGTGGCTTGGACACCCGAGGCCCATATCTGTAAGTTGCGCCGGTCGGCAGAATGTCTGAGATTTCCCTCTGACAACAGACTTGGGGTTACTTGTGTTTTAGGCTTTCCCCTTGGCGGCCAGGTAGGTGCACCCACACATGTGAGGTACCGTTTTCATCGGGACACCTGTGGGAACGCGGGACGGTAGGCCATGTGTTGTGGGGGGCGCGTTTCGATGGGTGCGGCGAGCGAAATGTGCGGAAAAAGCGTTTTTTTCCCCACATTTCCGACTTTGCAGGGCTGTCTGGGTAAAAAAATCTGGGGCGATGGGCGCAAATCACACCTCTGCGGATTCCCACGGGTGTCCTCTTTTCGAAAATGCATGGGGTTCCCTGTTTTCCTCGGTGGCTTGGACACCCGAGGCCCATATCTGTAAGTTGCGCCGGTCGGCAGAATGTCTGTGATTTCCCTCTGACAACAGACTTGGGGTTACTTGTGTTTTAGGCTTTCCCCTTGGCGGCCAGGTAGGTGCACCCACACATGTGAGGTACCGTTTTCATCGGGACACCTGTGGGAACGCGGGACGGTAGGCCATGTGTTGTGGGGGGCGTGTTTCGATGGGTACGGCGAGCGAAATGTGCGGAAAAAGCGTTTTTTTCCCCACATTTCCGACTTTGCAGGGCTGTCTGGGTAAAAAAATCTGGGGCGATGGGCGCAAATCACACCTCTGCGGATTCCCACAGGTGTCCTGTTTTCGAAAATGCATGGGGTTCCCTGTTTTCCTCGGTGGCTTGGACACCCGAGGCCCATATCTGTAAGTTGCGCCGGTCGGCAGAATGGACAGCAGACTTGGGGTTACTTGTGTTTTAGGCTTTCCCCTTGGCGGCCAGGTAGGTGCACCCACACATGTGAGGTACCGTTTTCATCGGGACACCTGTGGGAACGCGGGAAGGTAGGCCATGTGTTGTGGGGGGCGTGTTTCGATGGGTGCGGCGAGCGAAATGTGCGGAAAAAGCGTTTTTTTCCCCACATTTCTGACTTTGCAGGGCTGTCTGGGTAAAAAAATCTGGGGCGATGGGCGCAAATCACACCTCTGCGGATTCCCACTGGTGTCCTCTTTTCGAAAATGCATGGGGTTCCCTGTTTTCCTCGGTGGCTTGGACACCCGAGGCCCATATCTGTAAGTTGCGCCGGTCGGCAGAATGTCGGAGATTTCCCTCTGACAACAGACTTGGGGTTACTTGTGTTTTAGGCTTTCCCCTTGGCGGCCAGGTAGGTGTACCCACACATGTGAGGTACCGTTTTCATCGGGACACCTGTGGGAACGCGGGACGGTAGGCCATGTGTTGTGGTGGGCGTGTTTCGATGGGTGCGGCGAGCGAAATGTGCGGAAAAAGCGTTTTTTTCCCCACATTTCCGACTTTGCAGGGCTGTCTGGGTAAAAAAATCTGGGGCGATGGGTGCAAATCACACCTCTGCGGATTCCCACGGGTGTCCTCTTTTCGAAAATGCATGGGGTTCCCTGTTTTCCTCGGTGGCTTGGACACCCGAGGCCCATATCTGTAAGTTGCGCCGGTCGGCAGAATGTCTGAGATTTCCCTCTGACAACAGACTTGGGGTTACTTGTGTTTTAGGCTTTCCCCTTGGCGGCCAGGTAGGTGCACCCACACATGTGAGGTACCGTTTTCATCGGGACACCTGTGGGAACGCGGGACGGTAGGCCATGTGTTGTGGTGGGCGTGTTTCGATGGGTGCGGCGAGCGAAATGTGCAGAAAAAGCGTTTTTTTCCCCACATTTCCGACTTTGCAGGGCTGTCTGGGTAAAAAAATCTGGGGCGATGGGCGCAAATCACACCTCTGCGGATTCCCACGGGTGTCCTCTTTTCGAAAATGCATGGGGTTCCCTGTTTTCCTCGGTGGCTTGGACACCCGAGGCCCATATCTGTAAGTTGCGCCGGTCGGCAGAATGTCTGAGATTTCCCTCTGACAACAGACTTGGGGTTACTTGTGTTTTAGGCTTTCCCCTTGGCGGCCAGGTAGGTGCACCCACACATGTGAGGTACCGTTTTCATCGGGACACCTGTGGGAACGCGGGATGGTAGGCCATGTGTTGTGGGGGGCGTGGTTCGATGGGTGCGGCGAGCGAAATGTGCGGAAAAAGCGTTTTTTTCCCCACATTTCCGACTTTGCAGGGCTGTCTGGGTAAAAAAATCTGGGGCGATGGGCGCAAATCACACCTCTGCGGATTCCCACGGGTGTCCTCTTTTCGAAAATGCATGGGGTTCCCTGTTTTCCTCGGTGGCTTGGACACCCGAGGCCCATATCTGTAAGTTGCGCCGGTCGGCAGAATGTCTGAGATTTCCCTCTGACAACAGACTTGGGGTTACTTGTGTTTTAGGCTTTCCCCTTGGCGGCCAGGTAGGTGCACCCACACATGTGAGGTACCGTTTTCATCGGGACACCTGTGGGAACGCGGGATGGTAGGCCATGTGTTGTGGGGGGCGTGGTTCGATGGGTGCGGCGAGCAAAATGTGCGGAAAAAGCGTTTTTTTCCCCACATTTCCGACTTTGCAGGGCTGTCTGGGTAAAAAAATCTGGGGCGATGGGCGCAAATCACACCTCTGCGGATTCCCACGGGTGTCCTCTTTTCGAAAATGCATGGGGTTCCCTGTTTTCCTCTGTGGCTTGGACACCCGAGGCCCATATCTGTAAGTTGCGCCGGTCGGCAGAATGTCTGAGATTTCCCTCTGACAACAGACTTGGGGTTACTTGTGTTTTAGGCTTTCCCCTTGGCGGCAAGGTAGGTGCACCCACACATGTGAGGTACCGTTTTCATCGGGACACCTGTGGGAACGCGGGACGGTAGGCCATGTGTTGTGGGGGGCGTGTTTCGATGGGTGCGGCGAGCGAAATGTGCGGAAAAAGCGTTTTTTTCCCCACATTTCCGACTTTGCAGGGCTGTCTGGGTAAAAAAATCTGGGGCGATGGGCGCAAATCACACCTCTGCGGATTCCCACGTGTGTCCTCTTTTCGAAAATGCATGGGGTTCCCTGTTTTCCTCGGTGGCTTGGACACCCGAGGCCCATATCTGTAAGTTGCGCCGGTCGGCAGAATGTCTGAGATTTCCCTCTGACAACAGACTTGGGGTTACTTGTGTTTTAGGCTTTCCCCTTGGCGGCCAGGTAGGTGCACCAACACATGTGAGGTACCGTTTTCATCGGGACACCTGTGGGAACGCGGGACGGTAGGCCATGTGTTGTGGGGGGCGTGGTTCGATGGGTGCGGCGAGCAAAATGTGCGGAAAAAGCGTTTTTTTCCTCACATTTCCGACTTTGCAGGGCTGTCTGGGTAAAAAAATCTGGGGCGATGGGCGCAAATCACACCTCTGCGGATTCCCACGGGTGTCCTCTTTTCGAAAATGCATGGGGTTCCCTGTTTTCCTCGGTGGCTTGGACACCCGAGGCCCATATCTGTAAGTTGCGCCGGTCGGCAGAATGTCTGAGATTTCCCTCTGACAACAGACTTGGGGTTACTTGTGTTTTAGGCTTTCCCCTTGGCGGCCAGGTAGGTGCACCCACACATGTGAGGTACCGTTTTCATCGGGACACCTGTGGGAACGCGGGACGGTAGGCCATGTGTTGTGGTGGGCGTGTTTCGATGGGTGCGGCGAGCGAAATGTGCGGAAAAAGCATTTTTTTCCCCACATTTCCGACTTTGCAGGGCTGTCTGGGTAAAAAAATCTGGGGCGATGGGCGCAAATCACACCTCTGCGGATTCCCACGGGTGTCCTCTTTTCGAAAATGCATGGGGTTCCCTGTTTTCCTCGGTGGCTTCGACACCCGAGGCCCATATCTGTAAGTTGCGCCGGTCGGCAGAATGGACAACAGACTTGGGGTTACTTGTGTTTTAGGCTTTCCCCTTGGCGGGCAGGCAGGTGCACCCACACATGTGAGGTACCGTTTTCATCGGGACACCTGTGGGAACGCGGGACGGTAGGCCATGTGTTGTGGGGGGCGTGTTTGGATGGGTGCGGCGAGCGAAATGTGCGGAAAAAGCGTTTTTTTCCCCACATTTCCGACTTTGCAGGGCTGTCTGGGTAAAAAAATCTGGGGCGATGGGCGCAAATCACACCTCTGCGGATTCCCATGGGTGTCCTCTTTTCCAAAATGCATGGGGTTCCCTGTTTTCCTCAGTGGCTTGGACACCCGAGGCCCATATCTGTAAGTTGCGCCGGTCGGCAGAATGTCTGAGATTTCCCTCTGACAACAGACTTGGGGTTACTTGTGTTTTAGGCTTTCCCCTTGGCGGTCAGGTAGGTGCACCCACACATGTGAGGTACCGTTTTCATCGGGACACCTGTGGGAACGCGGGACGGTAGGCCATGTGTTTGGTGGGGGGCGTGTTTCGATGGGTGCGGCGAGCGAAATGTGCGGAAAAAGCGTTTTTTTCCCCACATTTCCGACTTTGCAGGGCTGTCTGGGTAAAAAAATCTGGGGCGATGGGCGCAAATCACACCTCTGCGGATTCCCACGGGTGTCCTCTTTTCGAAAATGCATGGGGTTCCCTGTTTTCCTCGGTGGCTTGGACACCCGAGGCCCATATCTGTAAGTTGCGCCGGTCGGCAGAATGTCTGAGATTTCCCTCTGACAACAGACTTGGGGTTACTTGTGTTTTAGGCTTTCCCCTTGGCGGCCAGGTAGGTGCACCCACACATGTGAGGTACCGTTTTCATCGGGACACCTGTGGGAACGCGGGACGGTAGGCCATGTGTTGTGGGGGGCGTGTTTCGATGGGTGCGGCGAGCGAAATGTGCGGAAAAAGCGTTTTTTTCATCACATTTCCGACTTTGCAGGGCTGTCTGGGTAAAAAAATCTGGGGCGATGGGCGCAAATCACACCTCTGCGGATTCCCACGGGTGTCCTCTTTTCGAAAATTCATGGGGTTCCCTGTTTTCCTCGGTGGCTTGGACACCCGAGGCCCATATCTGTAAGTTGCGCCGGTCGGCAGAATGTCTGAGATTTCCCTCTGACAACAGACTTGGGGTTACTTGTGTTTTAGGCTTTCCCCTTGGCGGCCAGGTAGGTGCACCCACACATGTGAGGTACCGTTTTCATCGGGACACCTGTGGGAACGCGGGACAGTAGGCCATGTGTTGTGGGGGGCGTGTTTCGATGGGTGCGGCGAGCGAAATGTGCGGAAAAAGCGTTTTTTTCCCCACATTTCCGCCTTTGCAGGGCTGTCTGGGTAAAAAAATCTGGGGCGATGGGCGCAAATCACACCTCTGCGGATTCCCACGGGTGTCCTCTTTTCGAAAATGCATGGGGTTCCCTGTTTTCCTCGGTGGCTTGGACACCCGAGGCCCATATCTGTAAGTTGCGCCGGTCGGCAGAATGTCTGAGATTTCCCTCTCACAACAGACTTGGGGTTACTTGTGTTTTAGGCTTTCCCCTTGGCGGCCAGGTAGGTGCACCCACACATGTGAGGTACCGTTTTCATCGGGACACCTGTGGGAACGCGGGACGGTAGGCCATGTGTTGTGGGGGGCGCGTTTCGATGGATGCGGCGAGCGAAATGTGCGGAAAAAGCGTTTTTTTCCCCACATTTCCGACTTTGCAGGGCTGTCTGGGTAAATAATCTGGGGCGATGGGCGCAAATCACACCTCTGCGGATTCCCACGGGTGTCCTCTTTTCGAAAATGCATGGGGTTCCCTGTTTTCCTCGGTGGCTTGGACACTCGAGGCCCATATCTGTAAGTTGCGCCGGTCGGCAGAATGTCTGAGATTTCCCTCTGACAACAGACTTGGGGTTACTTGTGTTTTAGGCTTTCCCCTTGGCGGCCAGGTAGGTGCACCCACACATGTGAGGTACCGTTTTCATCGGGACACCTGTGGGAACGCGGGACGGTAGGCCATGTGTTGTGGGGGGCGTGTTTCGATGGGTGCGGCGAGCGAAATGTGCGGAAAAAGCGGTTCTTTCCCCACATTTCCGACTTTGCAGGGCTGTCTGGGTAAAAAAATTTGGGGCGATGGGCGCAAATCACACCTCTGCGGATTCCCACGGGTGTCCTCTTTTCGAAAATGCATGGGGTTCCCTGTTTTCCTCGGTGGCTTGGACACCCGAGGCCCATATCTGTAATTTGCGCCGGTCGGCAGAATGTCAGAGATTTCCCTCTGACAACAGACTTGGGGTTACTTGTGTTTTAGGCTTTCCCCTTGGCGGCCAGGTAGGTGCACCCACACATGTGAGGTACCGTTTTCATCGGGACACCTGTGGGAACGCGGGACGGTAGGCCATGTGTTGTGGGGGGCGTGTTTCGATGGGTGCGGCGAGCGAAATGTGCGGAAAAAGCGTTTTTTTCCCCACATTTCCGACTTTGCAGGGCTGTCTGGGTAAAAGAATTTGGGGCGATGGGCGCAAATCACACCTCTGCGGATTCCCACGGGTGTCCTCTTTTCGAAAATTCATGGGGTTCCCTGTTTTCCTCGGTGGCTTGGACACCCGAGGCCCATATCTGTAAGTTGCGCCGGTCGGCAGAATGTCTGAGATTTCCCTCTGACAACAGACTTGGGGTTACTTGTGTTTTAGGCTTTCCCCTTGGCGGCCAGGTAGGTGCACCCACACATGTGAGGTACCGTTTTCATCGGGACACCTGTGGGAACGCGGGACAGTAGGCCATGTGTTGTGGGGGGCGTGTTTCGATGGGTGCGGCGAGCGAAATGTGCGGAAAAAGCGTTTTTTTCCCCACATTTCCGCCTTTGCAGGGCTGTCTGGGCAAAAAAATCTGGGGCGATGGGCGCAAATCACACCTCTGCGGATTCCCACGGGTGTCCTCTTTTCGAAAATGCATGGGGTTCCCTGTTTTCCTCGGTGGCTTGGACACCCGAGGCCCATATCTGTAAGTTGCGCCGGTCGGCAGAATGTCTGAGATTTCCCTCTGACAACAGACTTGGGGTTACTTGTGTTTTAGGCTTTCCCCTTGGCGGCCAGGTAGGTGCACCCACACATGTGAGGTACCGTTTTCATCGGGACACCTGTGGGAACGCGGGACGGTAGGCCATGTGTTGTGGGGGGCGTGTTTCGATGGGTGCGGCGAGCGAAATGTGCGGAAAAAGCGGTTCTTTCCCCACATTTCCGACTTTGCAGGGCTGTCTGGGTAAAAAAATTTGGGGCGATGGGCGCAAATCACACCTCTGCGGATTCCCACGGGTGTCCTCTTTTCGAAAATGCATGGGGTTCCCTGTTTTCCTCGGTGGCTTGGACACCCGAGGCCCATATCTGTAAGTTGCGCCGGTCGGCAGAATGTCAGAGATTTCCCTCTGACAACAGACTTGGGGTTACTTGTGTTTTAGGCTTTCCCCTTGGCGGCCAGGTAGGTGCACCCACACATGTGAGGTACCGTTTTCATCGGGACACCTGTGGGAACGCGGGACGGTAGGCCATGTGTTGTGGGGGGCGTGTTTCGATGGGTGCGGCGAGCGAAATGTGCGGAAAAAGCGTTTTTTTCCCCACATTTCCGACTTTGCAGGGCTGTCTGGGTAAAAGAATTTGGGGCGATGGGCGCAAATCACACCTCTGCGGATTCCCACGGGTGTCCTCTTTTCGAAAATTCATGGGGTTCCCTGTTTTCCTCGGTGGCTTGGACACCCGAGGCCCATATCTGTAAGTTGCGCCGGTCGGCAGAATGTCTGAGATTTCCCTCTGACAACAGACTTGGGGTTACTTGTGTTTTAGGCTTTCCCCTTGGCGGCCAGGTAGGTGCACCCACACATGTGAGGTACCGTTTTCATCGGGACACCTGTGGGAACGCGGGACAGTAGGCCATGTGTTGTGGGGGGCGTGTTTCGATGGGTGCGGCGAGCGAAATGTGCGGAAAAAGCGTTTTTTTCCCCACATTTCCGCCTTTGCAGGGCTGTCTGGGTAAAAAAATCTGGGGCGATGGGCGCAAATCACACCTCTGCGGATTCCCACGGGTGTCCTCTTTTCGAAAATGCATGGGGTTCCCTGTTTTCCTCGGTGGCTTGGACACCCGAGGCCCATATCTGTAAGTTGCGCCGGTCGGCAGAATGTCTGAGATTTCCCTCTGACAACAGACTTGGGGTTACTTGTGTTTTAGGCTTTCCCCTTGGCGGCCAGGTAGGTGCACCCACACATGTGAGGTACCGTTTTCATCGGGACACCAGTGGGAACGCGGGACGGTAGGCCATGTGTTGTGGGGGGCGCGTTTCTATGGGTGCGGCGAGCGAAATGTGCGGAAAAAGCATTTTTTTCCCCACATTTCCGACTTTGCAGGGCTGTCTGGGTAAAAAAATCTGGGGCGATGGGCGCAAATCACACCTCTGCGGATTCCCACGGGTGTCCTCTTTTCGAAAATGCATGGGGTTCCCTGTTTTCCTCGGTGGCTTGGACACCCGAGGCCCATATCTGTAAGTTGCGCCGGTCGGCAGAATGTCTGAGATTTCCCTCTGACAACAGACTTGGGGTTACTTGTGTTTTAGGCTTTCCCCTTGGCGGCCAGGTAGGTGCACCCACACATGTGAGGTACCGTTTTCATCGGGACACCTGTGGGAACGCGGGACGGTAGGCCATGTGTTGTGGGGGGCGTGTTTCGATGGGTGCGGCGAGCGAAATGTGCGGAAAAAGCGGTTCTTTCCCCACATTTCCGACTTTGCAGGGCTGTCTGGGTAAAAAAATCTGGGGCGATGGGCGCAAATCACACCTCTGCAGATTCCCACGGGTGTCCTCTTTTCGAAAATGCATGGGGTTCCCTGTTTTCCTCGGTGGCTTGGACACCCGAGGCCCATATGTGTAAGTTGCGCCGGTCGGCAGAATGTCGGAGATTTCCCTCTGACAACAGACTTGGGGTTACTTGTGTTTTAGGCTTTCCCCTTGGCGGCCAGGTAGGTGCACCCACACATGTGAGGTACCGTTTTCATCGGGACACCTGTGGGAACGCGGGACGGTAGGCCATGTGTTGTGGGGGGCGTGTTTCGATGGGTGCGGCGAGCGAAATGTGCGGAAAAAGCGTTTTTTTCCCCACATTTCCGACTTTGCAGGGCTGTCTGGGTAAAAAAATTTGGGGCGATGGGCGCAAATCACACCTCTGCGGATTCCCACGGGTGTCCTCTTTTCGAAAATTCATGGGGTTCCCTGTTTTCCTCGGTGGCTTGGACACCCGAGGCCCATATCTGTAAGTTGCGCCGGTCGGCAGAATGTCTGAGATTTCCCTCTGACAACAGACTTGGGGTTACTTGTGTTTTAGGCTTTCCCCTTGGCGGCCAGGTAGGTGCACCCACACATGTGAGGTACCGTTTTCATCGGGACACCTGTGGGAACGCGGGACAGTAGGCCATGTGTTGTGGGGGGCGTGTTTCGATGGGTGCGGCGAGCGAAATGTGCGGAAAAAGCGTTTTTTTCCCCACATTTCCGCCTTTGCAGGGCTGTCTGGGTAAAAAAATCTGGGGCGATGGGCGCAAATCACACCTCTGCGGATTCCCACGGGTGTCCTCTTTTCGAAAATGCATGGGGTTCCCTGTTTTCCTCGGTGGCTTGGACACCCGAGGCCCATATCTGTAAGTTGCGCCGGTCGGCAGAATGTCTGAGATTTCCCTCTGACAACAGACTTGGGGTTACTTGTGTTTTAGGCTTTCCCCTTGGCGGCCAGGTAGGTGCACCCACACATGTGAGGTACCGTTTTCATCGGGACACCTGTGGGAACGCGGGACGGTAGGCCATGTGTTGTGGGGGTCGCGTTTCGATGGGTGCGGCGAGCGAAATGTGCGGAAAAAGCGTTTTTTTCCCCACATTTCCGACTTTGCAGGGCTGTCTGGGTAAAAAAATCTGGGGCGATGGGCGCAAATCACACCTCTGCGGATTCCCACGGGTGTCCTCTTTTCGAAAATGCATGGGGTTCCCTGTTTTCCTCGGTGGCTTGGACACCCGAGGCCCATATCTGTAAGTTGCGCCGGTCGGCAGAATGTCTGAGATTTCCCTCTGACAACAGACTTGGGGTTACTTGTGTTTTAGGCTTTCCCCTTGGCGGCCAGGTAGGTGCACCCACACATGTGAGGTACCGTTTTCATCGGGACACCTGTGGGAACGCGGGACGGTAGGCCATGTGTTGTGGGGGGCGTGTTTCGATGGGTGCGGCGAGCGAAATGTGCGGAAAAAGCGGTTCTTTCCCCACATTTCCGACTTTGCAGGGCTGTCTGGGTAAAAAAATCTGGGGCGATGGGCGCAAATCACACCTCTGCGGATTCCCACGGGTGTCCTCTTTTCGAAAATGCATGGGGTTCCCTGTTTTCCTCGGTGGCTTGGACACCCGAGGCCCATATCTGTAAGTTGCGCCGGTCGGCAGAATGGACAACAGACTTGGGGTTACTTGTGTTTTAGGCTTTCCCCTTGGTGGCCAGGTAGGTGCACCCACACATGTGAGGTACCGTTTTCATCGGGACACCTGTGGGAACGCGGGACGGTAGGCCATGTGTTGTGGGGGGCGTGTTTCGATGGGTGCGGTGAGCGAAATGTGCGGAAAAAGCGTTTTTTTCCCCACATTTCCGACTTTGCAGGGCCGTCTGGGTAAAAAAATCTGGGGCGATGGGCGCAAATCACACCTCAGCGGATTCCCACGGGTGTCCTCTTTTCGAAAATGCATGGGGTTCCCTGTTTTCCTCGGTGGCTTGGACACCCGAGGCCCATATCTGTAAGTTGCGCCGGTCGGCAGAATGTCTGAGATTTCCCTCTGACAACAGACTTGGGGTTACTTGTGTTTTAGGCTTTCCCCTTGGCGGCCAGGTAGGTGCACCCACACATGTGAGGTACCGTTTTCATCGGGACACCTGTGGGAACGCGGGACGGTAGGCCATGTGTTGTGGGGGGCGTGTTTCGATGGGTGCGGCGAGCGAAATGTGCGGAAAAAGCGTTTTTTTCCCCACATTTCCGACTTTGCAGGGCTGTCTGGGTAAAAAAATCTGGGGCGATGGGCGCAAATCACACCTCTGCGGATTCCCACGGGTGTCCTCTTTTCGAAAATGCATGGGGTTCCCCGTTTTCCTCGGTGGCTTGGACACCCGAGGCCCATATCTGTATGATGTGAGAGTGTGACATTTCCGGTGTGAAAACAGACTTGGGGTTACTTGTGTTTTAGGCTTTCCCCTTGGCGGCCAGGTAGGTGCACCCACACATGTGAGGTACCGTTTTCATCGGGACACCTGTGGGAACGCGGGACGGTAGGCCATGTGTTGTTGGGGGCGTGTTTCGATGGGTGAGTCGAGCGAAATGTGAGGAAAATGCGTATTTTTTCCCAGATTTCGGACTTTGCGGGGGTGTCTGGGTAATAAATTCTGGGGCGATTTGGGCATATCATACCTCTGCGGATTCCCACGGGTGTCCTCTTTCCGGAAATGCATGGGGTTCCCTGTTTTCCTTGGTGGCTTGGACACCCGAGGCCCATATCTGTATGATGTGAGAGTGTGACATTTCCGGTGTGAAAACAGACTTGGGATTACTTGTGTTTTAGGCTTTCCCCTTGGCGGCCAGGTAGGTGCACCCACACATGTGAGGTACCGTTTTCATCGGGACACCTGTGGGAACGCGTGACGGTAGGCCATGTGTTGTTGGGGGCGTGTTTCGATGGGTGCGTCGAGCGAAATGTGTGGAAAAAGCATTTTTTTTCCCCACATTTCGGACTTTGCAGGGGTGTCTGGGTAATAAATTCTGGGGCAATTTGGGCATATCATACCTCTGCGGATTCCCACGGGTGTCCTCTTTTCGGAAATGCATGGGGTTCCCTGTTTTCCTCGGTGGCTTGGACACCCGAGGCCCATATCTGTACATTGTGCCGGTCGGCAGAATGTCTGAGTTTTCCCTATGAAAACAGACTTGGGGTTACTTGTGTTTTAGGCTTTCCCCTTGGCGGCCAGGTAGGTGCACCCACACATGTGAGGTACCGTTTTCATCGGGACACCTGTGGGAACGCGGGACGGTAGGCCATGTGTTGTTGGGGGCGTGTTTCGATGGGTGAGTCGAGCGAAATGTGAGGAAAATGCGTATTTTTTCCCACATTTCGGACTTTGCGGGGGTGTCTGGGTAATAAATTCTGGGGCGATTTGGGCATATCATACCTCTGCGGATTCCCACGGGTGTCCTCTTTCCGGAAATGCATGGGGTTCCCTGTTTTCCTTGGTGGCTTGGACATCCGAGGCCCATATCTGTATGATGTGAGAGTGTGACATTTCCGGTGTGAAAACAGACTTGGGGTTACTTGTGTTTTAGGCTTTCCCCTTGGCGGCCAGGTAGGTGCACCCACACATGTGAGGTACCGTTTTCATCGGGACACCTGTGGGAACGCGTGACAGTAGGCCATGTGTTGTTGGGGGCGTGTTTCGATGGGTGCATCGAGCGAAATGTGCGGAAAAAGCATTTTTTTCCCCACATTTCGGACTTTGCAGGGGTGTCTGGGTAATAAATTCTGGGGCAATTTGGGCATATCATACCTCTGCGGATTCCCACGGGTGTCCTCTTTTCGGAAATGCATGGGGTTCCCTGTTTTCCTCGGTGGCTTGGACACCCGAGGCCCATATCTGTACATTGTGCCGGTCGGCAGAATGTCTGAGTTTTCCCTCTGAAAACAGACTTGGGGTTACTTGTGTTTTAGGCTTTCCCCTTGGCGGCCAGGTAGGTGCACCCACACATGTGAGGTACCGTTTTCATCGGGACACCTGTGGGAACGCGGGACGGTAGGCCATGTGTTGTTGGGGGCGTGTTTCGATGGGTGAGTCGAGCGAAATATGAGGAAAATGCGTATTTTTTCCCACATTTTGGACTTTGCGGGGGTGTCTGGGTAATAAATTCTGGGGCGATTTGGGCATATCATACCTCTGCGGATTCCCACGGGTGTCCTCTTTCCGGAAATGCATGGGGTTCCCTGTTTTCCTTGGTGGCTTGGACACCCGAGGCCCATATCTGTATGATGTGAGAGTGTGACATTTCCGGTGTGAAAACAGACTTGGGGTTACTTGTGTTTTAGGATTTCCCCTTGGCGGCCAGGTAGGTGCACCCACACATGTGAGGTACCGTTTTCATCGGGACACCTGTGGGAACGCGTGACGGTAGGCCATGTGTTGTTGGGGGCGTGTTTCGACGGGTGCGTCGAGCAAAATGTGCGGAAAAAGCGTTTTTTTCCCCACATTTCGGACTTTGCAGGGGTGTCTGGGTAATAAATTCTGGGGCAATTTGGGCATATCATACCTCTGCGGATTCCCACGGGTGTCCTCTTTTCGGAAATGCATGGGGTTCCCTGTTTTCCTCGGTGGCTTGGACACCCGAGGCCCATATCTGTACATTGTGCCGGTCGGCAGAATGTCTGAGTTTTCCCTCTGAAAACAGACTTGGGGTTACTTGGGTTTTAGGCTTTCCCCTTGGCGGCCAGGTAGGTGCACCCACACATGTGAGGTACCGTTTTCATCGGGACACCTGTGGGAACGCGGGACGGTAGGCCATGTGTTGTTGGGGGCGTGTTTCGATGGGTGAGTCGAGCGAAATGTGAGGAAAATGCGTATTTTTTCCCAGATTTCGGACTTTGCGGGGGTGTCTGGGTAATAAATTCTGGGGCGATTTGGGCATATCATACCTCTGCGGATTCCCACGGGTGTCCTCTTTCCGGAAATGCATGGGGTTCCCTGTTTTCCTTGGTGGCTTGGACACCCGAGGCCCATATCTGTATGATGTGAGAGTGTGACATTTCCGGTGTGAAAACAGACTTGGGATTACTTGTGTTTTAGGCTTTCCCCTTGGCGGCCAGGTAGGTGCACCCACACATGTGAGGTACCGTTTTCATCGGGACACCTGTGGGAACGCGTGACGGTAGGCCATGTGTTGTTGAGGGCGTGTTTCGATGGGTGCGTCGAGCGAAATGTGTGGAAAAAGCATTTTTTTTCCCCACATTTCGGACTTTGCAGGGGTGTCTGGGTAATAAATTCTGGGGCAATTTGGGCATATCATACCTCTGCGGATTCCCACGGGTGTCCTCTTTTCGGAAATGCATGGGGTTCCCTGTTTTCCTCGGTGGCTTGGACACCCGAGGCCCATATCTGTACATTGTGCCGGTCGGCAGAATGTCTGAGTTTTCCCTATGAAAACAGACTTGGGGTTACTTGTGTTTTAGGCTTTCCCCTTGGCGGCCAGGTAGGTGCACCCACACATGTGAGGTACCGTTTTCATCGGGACACCTGTGGGAACGCGGGACGGTAGGCCATGTGTTGTTGGGGGCGTGTTTCGATGGGTGAGTCGAGCGAAATGTGAGGAAAATGCGTATTTTTTCCCACATTTCGGACTTTGCGGGGGTGTCTGGGTAATAAATTCTGGGGCGATTTGGGCATATCATACCTCTGCGGATTCCCACGGGTGTCCTCTTTCCGGAAATGCATGGGGTTCCCTGTTTTCCTTGGTGGCTTGGACATCCGAGGCCCATATCTGTATGATGTGAGAGTGTGACATTTCCGGTGTGAAAACAGACTTGGGGTTACTTGTGTTTTAGGCTTTCCCCTTGGCGGCCAGGTAGGTGCACCCACACATGTGAGGTACCGTTTTCATCGGGACACCTGTGGGAACGCGTGACGGTAGGCCATGTGTTGTTGGGGGCGTGTTTCGATGGGTGCATCGAGCGAAATGTGCGGAAAAAGCATTTTTTTCCCCACATTTCGGACTTTGCAGGGGTGTCTGGGTAATAAATTCTGGCGCAATTTGGGCATATCATACCTCTGCGGATTCCCACGGGTGTCCTCTTTTCGGAAATGCATGGGGTTCCCTGTTTTCCTCGGTGGCTTGGACACCCGAGGCCCATATCTGTACATTGTGCCGGTCGGCAGAATGTCTGAGTTTTCCCTCTGAAAACAGACTTGGGGTTACTTGTGTTTTAGGCTTTCCCCTTGGCGGCCAGGTAGGTGCACCCACACATGTGAGGTACCGTTTTCATCGGGACACCTGTGGGAACGCGTGACGGTAGGCCATGTGTTGTTGGGGGCGTGTTTCGACGGGTGCGTCGAGCAAAATGTGCGGAAAAAGCGTTTTTTTCCCCACATTTCGGACTTTGCAGGGGTGTCTGGGTAATAAATTCTGGGGCAATTTGGGCATATCATACCTCTGCGGATTCCCACGGGTGTCCTCTTTTCGGAAATGCATGGGGTTCCCTGTTTTCCTCGGTGGCTTGGACACCCGAGGCCCATATCTGTACATTGTGCCGGTCGGCAGAATGTCTGAGTTTTCCCTCTGAAAACAGACTTGGGGTTACTTGGGTTTTAGGCTTTCCCCTTGGCGGCCAGGTAGGTGCACCCACACATGTGAGGTACCGTTTTCATCGGGACACCTCTGGGAACGCGTGACGGTAGGCCATGTGTTGTTGGGGGCGTGTTTCGATGGGTGAGTCGAGCGAAATGTGAGGAAAATGCGTATTTTTTCCCACATTTCGGACTTTGCGGGGGTGTCTGGGTAATAAATTCTGGGGCGATTTGGGCATATCATACCTCTGCGGATTCCCACAGGTGTCCTCTTTTCGGAAATGCATGGGGTTCCCTGTTTTCCTTGGTGGCTTGACACCCGAGGCCCATATCTGTATGATGTGAGAGTGTGACATTTCCGGTGTGAAAACAGACTTGGGGTTACTTGTGTTTTAGGCTTTCCCCTTGGCGGCCAGGTAGGTGCACCCACACATGTGAGGTACCGTTTTCATTGGGACTCCTGTGGGAACGCGTGACGGTAGGCCATGTGTTGTTGGGGGCGTGTTTCGATGGGTGCGTCGAGCGAAATGTGCGGAAAAAGCGTTTTTTTCCCCACATTTCGGACTTTGTAGGGGTGTCTGGGTAATAAATTCTGGGGCAATTTGGGCATATCATACCTCTGCGGATTCCCACGGGTGTCCTCTTTTCGGAAATGCATGGGGTTCCCTGTTTTCCTCGGTGGCTTGGACACCCGAGGCCCATATCTGTACATTGTGCCGGTCGGCAGAATGTCTGAGTTTTCCCTCTGAAAACAGACTTGGGGTTACTTGTGTTTTAGGCTTTCCCCTTGGCGGCCAGGTAGGTGCACCCACACATGTGAGGTACCGTTTTCATCGGGACACCTGTGGGAACGCGGGACGGTAGGCCATGTGTTGTTGGGGGCGTGTTTCGATGGGTGAGTCGAGCGAAATGTGAGGAAAATGCGTATTTTTTCCCACATTTCGGACTTTGCGGGGGTGTCTGGGTAATAAATTCTGGGGCGATTTGGGCATATCATACCTCTGCGGATTCCCACGGGTGTCCTCTTTCCGGAAATGCATGGGGTTCCCTGTTTTCCTTGGTGGCTTGGACACCCGAGGCCCATATCTGTATGATGTGAGAGTGTGACATTTCCGGTGTGAAAACAGACTTGGGGTTACTTGTGTTTTAGGCTTTCCCCTTGGCGGCCAGGTAGGTGCACCCACACATGTGAGGTACCGTTTTCATCGGGACACCTGTGGGAACACGTGACGGTAGGCCATGTGTTGTTGGGGGCGTGTTTTGATGGGTGCGTCGAGCAAAATGTGCGGAAAAAGCGTTTTTTTCCCCACATTTCGGACTTTGCAGGGGTGTCTGGGTAATAAATTCTGGGGCAATTTGGGCATATCATACCTCTGCGGATTCCCACGGGTGTCCTCTTTTCGGAAATGCATGGGGTTCCCTGTTTTCCTCGGTGGCTTGGACACCCGAGGCCCATATCTGTACATTGTGCCGGTCGGCAGAATGTCTGAGTTTTCCCTCTGAAAACAGACTTGGGGTTACTTGTGTTTTAGGCTTTCCCCTTGGCGGCCAGGTAGGTGCACCCACACATGTGAGGTACCGTTTTCATCGGGACACCTGTGGGAACGCGGGATGGTAGGCCATGTGTTGTTGGGGGCGTGTTTCGATGGGTGAGTCGAGCGAAATGTGAGGAAAATGCGTATTTTTTCCCACATTTCGGACTTTGCAGGGGTGTCTGGGTAATAAATTCTGGGGCGATTTGGGCATATGATACCTCTGCGGATTCCCACGGGTGTCCTCTTTCCGGAAATGCATGGGGTTCCCTGTTTTCCTTGGTGGCTTGGACACCCGAGGCCCATATCTGTATGATGTGAGAGTGTGACATTTCCGGTGTGAAAACAGACTTGGGGTTACTTGTGTTTTAGGCTTTCCCCTTGGCGGCCAGGTAGGTGCACCCACACATGTGAGGTACCGTTTTCATCGGGACACCTGTGGGAACGCGTGACGGTAGGCCATGTGTTGTTGGGGGCGTGTTTCGATGGGTGCGTCGAGTGAAATGTGCGGAAAAAGCGTTTTTTTCCCCACATTTCCGACTTTGCAGGGCTGTCTGGGTAAAAAAATCTGGGGCGATGGGCGCAAATCACACCTCTGCGGATTCCCACGGGTGTCCTCTTTTCGAAAATGCATGGGGTTCCCCGTTTTCCTCGGTGGCTTGGACACCCGAGGCCCATATCTGTATGATGTGAGAGTGTGACATTTCCGGTGTGAAAACAGACTTGGGGTTACTTGTGTTTTAGGCTTTCCCCTTGGCGGCCAGGTAGGTGCACCCACACATGTGAGGTACCGTTTTCATCGGGACACCTGTGGGAACGCGGGACGGTAGGCCATGTGTTGTTGGGGGCGTGTTTCGATGGGTGAGTCGAGCGAAATGTGAGGAAAATGCGTATTTTTTCCCAGATTTCGGACTTTGCGGGGGTGTCTGGGTAATAAATTCTGGGGCGATTTGGGCATATCATACCTCTGCGGATTCCCACGGGTGTCCTCTTTCCGGAAATGCATGGGGTTCCCTGTTTTCCTTGGTGGCTTGGACACCCGAGGCCCATATCTGTATGATGTGAGAGTGTGACATTTCCGGTGTGAAAACAGACTTGGGATTACTTGTGTTTTAGGCTTTCCCCTTGGCGGCCAGGTAGGTGCACCCACACATGTGAGGTACCGTTTTCATCGGGACACCTGTGGGAACGCGTGACGGTAGGCCATGTGTTGTTGGGGGCGTGTTTCGATGGGTGCGTCGAGCGAAATGTGTGGAAAAAGCATTTTTTTTCCCCACATTTCGGACTTTGCAGGGGTGTCTGGGTAATAAATTCTGGGGCAATTTGGGCATATCATACCTCTGCGGATTCCCACGGGTGTCCTCTTTTCGGAAATGCATGGGGTTCCCTGTTTTCCTCGGTGGCTTGGACACCCGAGGCCCATATCTGTACATTGTGCCGGTCGGCAGAATGTCTGAGTTTTCCCTATGAAAACAGACTTGGGGTTACTTGTGTTTTAGGCTTTCCCCTTGGCGGCCAGGTAGGTGCACCCACACATGTGAGGTACCGTTTTCATCGGGACACCTGTGGGAACGCGGGACGGTAGGCCATGTGTTGTTGGGGGCGTGTTTCGATGGGTGAGTCGAGCGAAATGTGAGGAAAATGCGTATTTTTTCCCACATTTCGGACTTTGCGGGGGTGTCTGGGTAATAAATTCTGGGGCGATTTGGGCATATCATACCTCTGCGGATTCCCACGGGTGTCCTCTTTCCGGAAATGCATGGGGTTCCCTGTTTTCCTTGGTGGCTTGGACATCCGAGGCCCATATCTGTATGATGTGAGAGTGTGACATTTCCGGTGTGAAAACAGACTTGGGGTTACTTGTGTTTTAGGCTTTCCCCTTGGCGGCCAGGTAGGTGCACCCACACATGTGAGGTACCGTTTTCATCGGGACACCTGTGGGAACGCGTGACAGTAGGCCATGTGTTGTTGGGGGCGTGTTTCGATGGGTGCATCGAGCGAAATGTGCGGAAAAAGCATTTTTTTCCCCACATTTCGGACTTTGCAGGGGTGTCTGGGTAATAAATTCTGGGGCAATTTGGGCATATCATACCTCTGCGGATTCCCACGGGTGTCCTCTTTTCGGAAATGCATGGGGTTCCCTGTTTTCCTCGGTGGCTTGGACACCCGAGGCCCATATCTGTACATTGTGCCGGTCGGCAGAATGTCTGAGTTTTCCCTCTGAAAACAGACTTGGGGTTACTTGTGTTTTAGGCTTTCCCCTTGGCGGCCAGGTAGGTGCACCCACACATGTGAGGTACCGTTTTCATCGGGACACCTGTGGGAACGCGGGACGGTAGGCCATGTGTTGTTGGGGGCGTGTTTCGATGGGTGAGTCGAGCGAAATATGAGGAAAATGCGTATTTTTTCCCACATTTTGGACTTTGCGGGGGTGTCTGGGTAATAAATTCTGGGGCGATTTGGGCATATCATACCTCTGCGGATTCCCACGGGTGTCCTCTTTCCGGAAATGCATGGGGTTCCCTGTTTTCCTTGGTGGCTTGGACACCCGAGGCCCATATCTGTATGATGTGAGAGTGTGACATTTCCGGTGTGAAAACAGACTTGGGGTTACTTGTGTTTTAGGATTTCCCCTTGGCGGCCAGGTAGGTGCACCCACACATGTGAGGTACCGTTTTCATCGGGACACCTGTGGGAACGCGTGACGGTAGGCCATGTGTTGTTGGGGGCGTGTTTCGACGGGTGCGTCGAGCAAAATGTGCGGAAAAAGCGTTTTTTTCCCCACATTTCGGACTTTGCAGGGGTGTCTGGGTAATAAATTCTGGGGCAATTTGGGCATATCATACCTCTGCGGATTCCCACGGGTGTCCTCTTTTCGGAAATGCATGGGGTTCCCTGTTTTCCTCGGTGGCTTGGACACCCGAGGCCCATATCTGTACATTGTGCCGGTCGGCAGAATGTCTGAGTTTTCCCTCTGAAAACAGACTTGGGGTTACTTGGGTTTTAGGCTTTCCCCTTGGCGGCCAGGTAGGTGCACCCACACATGTGAGGTACCGTTTTCATCGGGACACCTGTGGGAACGCGGGACGGTAGGCCATGTGTTGTTGGGGGCGTGTTTCGATGGGTGAGTCGAGCGAAATGTGAGGAAAATGCGTATTTTTTCCCAGATTTCGGACTTTGCGGGGGTGTCTGGGTAATAAATTCTGGGGCGATTTGGGCATATCATACCTCTGCGGATTCCCACGGGTGTCCTCTTTCCGGAAATGCATGGGGTTCCCTGTTTTCCTTGGTGGCTTGGACACCCGAGGCCCATATCTGTATGATGTGAGAGTGTGACATTTCCGGTGTGAAAACAGACTTGGGATTACTTGTGTTTTAGGCTTTCCCCTTGGCGGCCAGGTAGGTGCACCCACACATGTGAGGTACCGTTTTCATCGGGACACCTGTGGGAACGCGTGACGGTAGGCCATGTGTTGTTGGGGGCGTGTTTCGATGGGTGCGTCGAGCGAAATGTGTGGAAAAAGCATTTTTTTTCCCCACATTTCGGACTTTGCAGGGGTGTCTGGGTAATAAATTCTGGGGCAATTTGGGCATATCATACCTCTGCGGATTCCCACGGGTGTCCTCTTTTCGGAAATGCATGGGGTTCCCTGTTTTCCTCGGTGGCTTGGACACCCGAGGCCCATATCTGTACATTGTGCCGGTCGGCAGAATGTCTGAGTTTTCCCTATGAAAACAGACTTGGGGTTACTTGTGTTTTAGGCTTTCCCCTTGGCGGCCAGGTAGGTGCACCCACACATGTGAGGTACCGTTTTCATCGGGACACCTGTGGGAACGCGGGACGGTAGGCCATGTGTTGTTGGGGGCGTGTTTCGATGGGTGAGTCGAGCGAAATGTGAGGAAAATGCGTATTTTTTCCCACATTTCGGACTTTGCGGGGGTGTCTGGGTAATAAATTCTGGGGCGATTTGGGCATATCATACCTCTGCGGATTCCCACGGGTGTCCTCTTTCCGGAAATGCATGGGGTTCCCTGTTTTCCTTGGTGGCTTGGACATCCGAGGCCCATATCTGTATGATGTGAGAGTGTGACATTTCCGGTGTGAAAACAGACTTGGGGTTACTTGTGTTTTAGGCTTTCCCCTTGGCGGCCAGGTAGGTGCACCCACACATGTGAGGTACCGTTTTCATCGGGACACCTGTGGGAACGCGTGACGGTAGGCCATGTGTTGTTGGGGGCGTGTTTCGATGGGTGCATCGAGCGAAATGTGCGGAAAAAGCATTTTTTTCCCCACATTTCGGACTTTGCAGGGGTGTCTGGGTAATAAATTCTGGGGCAATTTGGGCATATCATACCTCTGCGGATTCCCACGGGTGTCCTCTTTTCGGAAATGCATGGGGTTCCCTGTTTTCCTCGGTGGCTTGGACACCCGAGGCCCATATCTGTACATTGTGCCGGTCGGCAGAATGTCTGAGTTTTCCCTCTGAAAACAGACTTGGGGTTACTTGTGTTTTAGGCTTTCCCCTTGGCGGCCAGGTAGGTGCACCCACACATGTGAGGTACCGTTTTCATCGGGACACCTGTGGGAACGCGTGACGGTAGGCCATGTGTTGTTGGGGGCGTGTTTCGACGGGTGCGTCGAGCAAAATGTGCGGAAAAAGCGTTTTTTTCCCCACATTTCGGACTTTGCAGGGGTGTCTGGGTAATAAATTCTGGGGCAATTTGGGCATATCATACCTCTGCGGATTCCCACGGGTGTCCTCTTTTCGGAAATGCATGGGGTTCCCTGTTTTCCTCGGTGGCTTGGACACCCGAGGCCCATATCTGTACATTGTGCCGGTCGGCAGAATGTCTGAGTTTTCCCTCTGAAAACAGACTTGGGGTTACTTGGGTTTTAGGCTTTCCCCTTGGCGGCCAGGTAGGTGCACCCACACATGTGAGGTACCGTTTTCATCGGGACACCTCTGGGAACGCGTGACGGTAGGCCATGTGTTGTTGGGGGCGTGTTTCGATGGGTGAGTCGAGCGAAATGTGAGGAAAATGCGTATTTTTTCCCACATTTCGGACTTTGCGGGGGTGTCTGGGTAATAAATTCTGGGGCGATTTGGGCATATCATACCTCTGCGGATTCCCACGGGTGTCCTCTTTTCGGAAATGCATGGGGTTCCCTGTTTTCCTTGGTGGCTTGACACCCGAGGCCCATATCTGTATGATGTGAGAGTGTGAAATTTCCGGTGTGAAAACAGACTTGGGGTTACTTGTGTTTTAGGCTTTCCCCTTGGCGGCCAGGTAGGTGCACCCACACATGTGAGGTACCGTTTTCATTGGGACTCCTGTGGGAACGCGTGACGGTAGGCCATGTGTTGTTGGGGGCGTGTTTCGATGGGTGCGTCGAGCGAAATGTGCGGAAAAAGCGTTTTTTTCCCCACATTTCGGACTTTGTAGGGGTGTCTGGGTAATAAATTCTGGGGCAATTTGGGCATATCATACCTCTGCGGATTCCCACGGGTGTCCTCTTTTCGGAAATGCATGGGGTTCCCTGTTTTCCTCGGTGGCTTGGACACCCGAGGCCCATATCTGTACATTGTGCCGGTCGGCAGAATGTCTGAGTTTTCCCTCTGAAAACAGACTTGGGGTTACTTGTGTTTTAGGCTTTCCCCTTGGCGGCCAGGTAGGTGCACCCACACATGTGAGGTACCGTTTTCATCGGGACACCTGTGGGAACGCGGGACGGTAGGCCATGTGTTGTTGGGGGCGTGTTTCGATGGGTGAGTCGAGCGAAATGTGAGGAAAATGCGTATTTTTTCCCACATTTCGGACTTTGCGGGGGTGTCTGGGTAATAAATTCTGGGGCGATTTGGGCATATCATACCTCTGCGGATTCCCACGGGTGTCCTCTTTCCGGAAATGCATGGGGTTCCCTGTTTTCCTTGGTGGCTTGGACACCCGAGGCCCATATCTGTATGATGTGAGAGTGTGACATTTCCGGTGTGAAAACAGACTTGGGGTTACTTGTGTTTTAGGCTTTCCCCTTGGCGGCCAGGTAGGTGCACCCACACATGTGAGGTACCGTTTTCATCGGGACACCTGTGGGAACACGTGACGGTAGGCCATGTGTTGTTGGGGGCGTGTTTTGATGGGTGCGTCGAGCAAAATGTGCGGAAAAAGCGTTTTTTTCCCCACATTTCGGACTTTGCAGGGGTGTCTGGGTAATAAATTCTGGGGCAATTTGGGCATATCATACCTCTGCGGATTCCCACGGGTGTCCTCTTTTCGGAAATGCATGGGGTTCCCTGTTTTCCTCGGTGGCTTGGACACCCGAGGCCCATATCTGTACATTGTGCCGGTCGGCAGAATGTCTGAGTTTTCCCTCTGAAAACAGACTTGGGGTTACTTGTGTTTTAGGCTTTCCCCTTGGCGGCCAGGTAGGTGCACCCACACATGTGAGGTACCGTTTTCATCGGGACACCTGTGGGAACGCGGGATGGTAGGCCATGTGTTGTTGGGGGCGTGTTTCGATGGGTGAGTCGAGCGAAATGTGAGGAAAATGCGTATTTTTTCCCACATTTCGGACTTTGCGGGGGTGTCTGGGTAATGAATTCTGGGGCGATTTGGGCATATCATACCTCTGCGGATTCCCACGGGTGTCCTCTTTCCGGAAATGCATGGGGTTCTCTGTTTTCCTTGGTGGCTTGGACACCCGAGGCCCATATCTGTATGATGTGAGAGTGTGACATTTCCGGTGTGAAAACAGACTTGGGGTTACTTGTGTTTTAGGCTTTCCCCTTGGCGGCCAGGTAGGTGCACCCACACATGTGAGGTACCGTTTTCATCGGGACACCTGTGGGAACGCGTGACGGTAGGCCATGTGTTGTTGGGGGCGTGTTTCGATGGGTGCGTCGAGCGAAATGTGCGGAAAAAGCGTTTTTTTCCCCACATTTCGGACTTTGCAGGGGTGTCTGGGTAATAAATTCTGGGGCAATTTGGGCATATCATATCTCTGCGGATTCCCACGGGTGTCCTCTTTTCGGAAATGCATGGGGTTCCCTGTTTTCCTCGGTGGCTTGGACACCCGAGACCCATATCTGTACATTGTGCCGGTCGGCAGAATGTCTGAGTTTTCCCTCTGAAAACAGACTTGGGGTTACTTGTGTTTTAGGCTTTCCCCTTGGCGGCCAGGTAGGTGCACCCACACATGTGAGGTACCGTTTTCATCGGGACACCTGTGGGAACGCGGGACAGTAGGCCATGTGTTGTTGGGGGCGTGTTTCGATGGGTGAGTCGAGCGAAATGTGAGGAAAATGCGTATTTTTTCCCACATTTCGGACTTTGCGGGGGTGTCTGGGTAATAAATTCTGGGGCGATTTGGGCATATGATACCTCTGCGGATTCCCACGGGTGTCCTCTTTCCGGAAATGCATGGGGTTCCCTGTTTTCCTTGGTGGCTTGGACACCCGAGGCCCATATCTGTATGATGTGAGAGTGTGACATTTCCGGTGTGAAAACAGACTTGGGGTTACTTGTGTTTTAGGCTTTCCCCTTGGCGGCCAGGTAGGTGCACCCACACATGTGAGGTACCGTTTTCATCGGGACACCTGTGGGAACGCGTGACGGTAGGCCATGTGTTGTTGGGGGCGTGTTTCGATGGGTGCGTCGAGTGAAATGTGCGGAAAAAGCGTTTTTTTCCCCACATTTCGGACTTTGCAGGGGTGTCTGGGTAATAAATTCTGGGGCAATTTGGGCATATCATACCTCTGCGGATTCCCACGGGTGTCCTCTTTTCGGAAATGCATGGGGTTCCCTGTTTTCCTCGGTGGCTTGGACACCCGAGGCCCATATCTGTATGATGTGAGAGTGTGACATTTCCGGTGTGAAAACAGACTTGGGGTTATTTGTGTTTTGGGCTTTCCCCTTGGCGGCCAGGTAGGTGCACCCACACATGTGAGGTACCGTTTTCATCGGGACACCTGTGGGAACGCGGGACAGTAGGCCATGTGTTGTGTTTGTGTGGTTTTCATAACGTTTTGACCCATTTGCTGGAGCCCTTTGTCTCACAACCCTTTCTTTTCCCAAATGTGACCTACATTTAGTCGCTGCTTTAGCCACCATACACTTTTGTAACCTGCACAAGTCACCTACCCTTGAAAAGGTCTGCCTGTGCTCTTTCAAAAAATGTATGGCTGCCGTTCCTCACCACATTGGTTTTCCCAATTTACACATGCTAAGTGCGTCTGGTCAGGCCGTGAGCGTAAAACTCCTGTGTACCATGGCTCAGTGTTTGGCTTGTGGTATTGCTTGTTTTGTAAAAACACTACAAAAATGGTATGCTCTCCTAACTGCAAGAGTCGGGGGAATGTAGCGGAGCATTGCTTTTCTCAAAATTCATAGAAGCCATTGCCGTACCAAGCCAACCATGTCCAACACATACCTTTTTTTTCAGTCATTTTCCCGCTTTTCCCCCATTCGATGGCAGTTTCCCCTACCTAGTTGTTGCCTGACCTATACAAATCATCCCTTCCTAAACTTGGAATTTTGTCTACTTTTCAGAAATATATGCCTTTCTGTCCTCCAATTTGGCTTTCCTGCCCTTTTCTTCCATTCCGTCCATGCATGTCCAATTGGCAAAAATGGCAAAAATCGCCTACCTCTCACAAAACGGTTGATATCCCCATCAAAATATTGTTTTTCCATTTCCACTCAACCTGTTCCTGAAAGCCAACACATTGGGGAACTCAGCACAGCAAACCATTTGTTCCTAGCTCTTACAAGGAAAAAACCACAGGCTTCTTTGTGCATCATTTTATTGGCATTTTTTGAAAAAACCCAAAATTTTCGCACATTTTCCTTATTTTCTCTCACCCCCCGACAGAAACCTGGGATTCCTGGGTGGCGTTACGACCGCCTACATGTGGGAAGAAAAGGAGCCAAATTTGGCCGAGATATCTCATGTAACAAAAAAGTTACAAGCCATTGAATGGCCACATACCAAAATCACCAAAAAAGGCCCTGGCACTGGGGAGAAATACCCATGGCACTTAAAGGGTTAATGTTACCTGTTCTGATGTTCGACATGTGTTCAGTCCATCATTCTCTTGCTTTCAGTGCTGTCATTCCAATAATATTTACCACATGGGCATTTCAATCCATATATCACATTCTTGCTTTTGCAAGTTGCAAAGTCCCTTAACATAATCTTCTTTCCACTGTTTGGATGTCTTTTGTGATCATCTTTTATCAGGTTAGAACAATGTTGGCAATTGAGGCAGGCGTATGTACCCTGTTTCTGTTTTTTCAAGGTGGTATGTGATGGTTTCTTTGTCCTTTCAGCTCTCATGAGGGAATCTCTAAAGTTCTTGCCCCTTTTATATGCCAGCATTGGAGGTTCAGGAAATAGTCTGTTCAGATTTGGGTCCGATTTTATGAGATCCCAGTTCTTGTTTATGACTCTTTTCAATTGATAGCTTTGACTTGAGTATTTGAGAGTATGGATCAGCCTGGTAGTGTCCTACTTCGGTTGCTTTTTAAGCAGATTCTCCCTAGTAATAGGGTCTGTTCGTTGGAATGCCTTTTCAACAATCTGTTCAGGATATCCTCTCTTTTTAAATCTTTCTCTCATGATGTTCTTTTCTGACTGTAGTAGTGTGGAGTCTGATGTTATTTTCTTCAAGCCTAAACATTGGCTGAATGGTAGGTTCTCTTTGTGATGGAGGGGATGAAAACTGCCAAAGTGTAGGATGCTGTTAACGTTGGTCTGTTTCCTGTAGATGTTTGTTATAAATTCTGTACCACTTCTTTCCACTTGAACATCCAAAAAGTGAATACTTGTCATGATGCCTACCCCCGGGCATCAGGACCAAGGCCCTCAGCTCCGGCAGCAGGCATCCAGACTTTTGTTTAAACCTCAGCAGCCCCGGCTAGGGGCTGTCTGGGTTCAGTCCTGGCGCCTTAGGCGCCAGACTCATCATAGAAATCAGTCCTGGCGCAATAGACTTTACTTACCTGATGCAGACCATGCTGCAAAAGAGTCCAAGCCTACATGAGGCCTGGATGGGACTATTTTGTTACAGGGACTATTTTTTACTCGGGCGTGGCTCTAGGGAACTTCTTACCTGGAACTACTTTGGAGGCTATTTAAACCACACCCGAACAGCAGCACATGCTTTGCGTTATTCTGCACCCAGCAGCGTGACGCTCACCGTGCCTGCAGCCAGCATCCAGTCTTCTGCCACGCCCACGTGCCTGCAGCCAGCATCCAGTCTTCTGCCACGCCCGCCTCGAATCCGGAGCTCCTAGAATAAAGAAGAAGAAGAAAAGGACGAGGTTAGAAAACGAACTTATTTCAAATTCCTCACCTAATTCCGGAACCATTTCATCTCCGGACCTGGAAAGTACATCAGTCCTGCACGCGTCGCTTCGCCAGCTCCAGCACGGTGCCATACTCACCAGTTCTCACAGCATCTTTCGATCTGGCACTGTCTCCATAATTTCTTCGCCGTAATCCGGCACCTAGGGGACACAAGAAAAAACAAGGTGAGCCAAGGGAATCAACAAATACAACCTCTTACCACCATAGACTTACCACCGGCGGTATTATTCCATAACTCTCCACATTTTCATATGCCGCATCTGTAAAGAGGGAGAAAAACAACACGTTAACGCATGCAATAGATACCGGAGAGCGTTGGGTAACACAGACTCTTACCTGAAAGCCAGCAGCAGCAACGAGACCTTCTTCTCACAAACTCAGTTGCAACTTAAGGAAGGAAGGGGACAAGAGTGAACATCGGGCACATTGAACTCTTTGAACTTGATACTTACCAATCCCGCCAGAGTCAATACTTACTGGAACTCTCCCAACGCCTCCAGACCAGTGAAGTAACTGGTATCTACGCGCCCCTGCAAGACACGCAGGATGGAGAGCTCATTTTTTACGAACATAAGGTGAGGTTACTAAGGGGATATCGGAGGTGATTAATGGGGGAGAGCGAGAACAGTTGGGAGGCCATCACTAAAACCCACAGGTGGTTAATCCCTGTCTCCACTTGCAGGAATATACTTCTTCGGGTCCAGCAGACAAGACTAGGCGGGCCAGTCCAGACAGTCATCTCTGCACTACACATCACATTGAAGGAGACCGCAGCTGTCCGGGTGCGATCGACACCCCTGTGGGGTCCAGGTGAGCATAACAGAACACAAAGCCTCTCTACAAATACCCACCCGGGTGTTATGGAAACCTCGGAAACCGACCAACTGGCCCAATTATTGGGGGAACTTAGGGTGGAAGTACATGCCGCTCGCCAAGAGACTACTGCCCTCAGGAGAGAACTGATTGTCTCAAAGGAGCGCACGGATGATCTGGCTAGGCAACTACTGCAAAACCAAGCTGGTCAAACCCCCCTACCTGGATATGGGGAAACCCAGCCCCCGTTTCATCAAGCAATCCAGTGCAAGTGGTTTTACCAGGAAATATTCCATTAGCTCCACCCGAACGCTTTGCTGGGGACCCCAAAAGGTTTGCCGTGTTTATGACCCAATGGCGCTTGCACTTTTTATGCAGACCGGGAGCATTTCCAAATGACCAAGGCAAAGTAGCCTTTGTATTGTCATATCTTAGTGGCAGCGCAGCGGATTGGTCCATTCCATTAGTCAACCAGGATGATCCTCTTCTCCGGGATTTTCAGGGTTTTCAAAGGAGCATGGAAAAACTATTCGACAGACACTCATAGGGTCAAGCCCTTGACAACAAACTTTTATCCTTACGACAAGGTAACCAGGATCTGCTAACCTATATTGCAACCTTCAATAGGTTGGTGGTGGAAACCGGGTGGCCGGAGGAAAAACGAATTACATTGTTTCATCGTGGACTTCGGGGAGAACTCAAAGATGTCTTGGCTCAAATTGTGAACCAACCTCAGGATTGCACAGAATTTATAGACTTGGTGGTCCAGCTAGACCACCGACTTCAGAACCGAAAGACTGATCGAGCTAAGTTCGAGAACCGGGTATTGGTTAAACCCAACGTTGCCCCCAAAGGAACAGATGTATCTGAACCTATGCAGATCGGGGGGGTTAAAGGACCCTTAATTCAAAAGGAAAGAGAAAGAAGACAACAGATGCAGTTGTGTCTGTACTGTGGAACCTCAGGACATTTTCTATGGGATTGCCCTACAAAACCACCCAAGAAGGTGGTAGGAGTTGCTGATAAAAGCCACATAGAGCCTGATTCGAGGAAACGACCACGCCCGACAAGCGTAGAGGTCCGCTTGCCAAGCTTAAAGAAGGACACTCAGACCTCGCATCTGATCATCCCAATGGTCCTACTTGATCCCAGGCAGCCATCACGTATGCATGCAGTAAGGGCATACATAGATAGCGGGGCCGTAGGAAACTATATGGACCACGAATTGGTGTCAAAGATGAATCTACCTCTTTGCAAAAAGACCACTTCGGATGTCATTACCACAGTTGATGGAACTGAGATTGCCTCGGGGCCTGTAACTCATTCCACTACAGAGATGACACTGTTGAGTCAAGATGGGCATCGAGAGACTATTGTGTTTGATCTAATCAAAGCCCCAAAGTTCCAGATAATACTGGGGATGCCATGGTTGGAAACACATAATCCTTGTATAGATTGGCGAGAGAAGAGAATAACCTTCCCGGATTGTGCACACACCTGTTACCCGGAGAAAACTTTGAACAAAGGCCTGGCTACAGTCGTTAACCCAATCGTGCAGTTACCTCAGGAATACTAAGAATTTCAGGATGTTTTTCAAAAAGAACAGGCCAATACATTACCTCCTCACAGATCATACGATTGTCAAATCAACCTCCTACCTGGTGTACAACCCCCATGCAGTAGAATCTACGCCCTCACGGAACCTGAAAATGGTCACCTACGGCAATACTTGGACCATGACTTGCTAATGGCTTTATTCGTCCTTCCAAGTCTCCTGCATCCTCAGCTTTATTCTTCGTGCCAAAAAAGGAAGGTGACCTTAGAACGTGCATAGATTACCGCGCATTAAATCAGATTACGGTATAAAAATGATACCCATTGCCTCTGATCCCCGAATTACTAGACCAAGTAAAGGATGCTTGTATCTACACTAAGTTAGATCTCCGAGGGGCATATCATCTGGTACATGTCAAGAAAGGCGACGAATGGAAGACTGCCTTTCGCACCGAGTATGGATTATTCAAATATCAGGTGATGCCCTTCGGGTTGTGCAATGCACCAGCAGCCTTCCAGTATTTTATGAACGATGTCCTTCGTGAACTCATTGACGTCTGTGTCGTCGTATACATAGATGATATTCTAGTGTACTCCTCCTCAGAATCAGACCATGTTAAGCATGTGCGTGCAGTCCTTGAGAAACTACGCCAGCACAAGTCATATGCAAAATTGGAAAAATGTGTTTTTCATGTTACGGAAGTTGAATTTCTTGGATTTATCCTGACTCCAAAAGGAGTCTGAATGGACTCTCGAAAGGTGGACGCAATTCTCAAGTGGCCATCAACCAGTTCAGTCAGAGAGGTACAAAGCATGCTCGGATTTGCTAATTTACACCGCAGATTCATTCCGGACTTCTCCCATGTTGTACACCCCATCACAGCACTTTTGTGAAAAAACAAACGCTTCTTGTGGACCAAAGAGGCTGAAAAGGCCTTCCAAGAGCTGAAAGCGAAATTCACATCAGGACCTGTCTTAAAGCATCCACGCCCTGAGCTTCCATACATAGTAGAAACTGATGCATCCAGTTTAGCCATGGGAGCTGTCCTGTCCCAGAAGGATCCTGAAATCGGTCAACTTCACCCAGTAGCGTTTTGGTCCAGAAAGTTCTCATCACCAGAGTTAAACTATGCGGTTACCGATAAAGAGCTATTAGCCATCAAATCCGCCTTTAAGGCTTGGCAGCACTATCTTCTTGGTGCCAGGCATACTATTACCGTAATCACCGATCACCGGAACCTGCAGTATTTAAAAACAGCCAAAGCCCAATCATTGCGACAACTTCGATGGGCATTGTTCTTTGCCGAATTCGATTTCGTGATCACTTATCGACCAGGCTGCAAAAATGGCAAAGCAGATGCCTTATCCCGAATAGGGATGGGAGAAGCATATGCAAACCCGGAACCGGTGCCAATAATTCCCGAGCAAAGAATTCTTGGCATAACTACTCTACAGACACTAAAAGATATTCATTTAAAAATCCAACAACTCTTCGATCCAGCAACCCTGCAGGACTGGGTAAAGAAAGGCCCGGATTACTCAGTCGTCAATGCCTACCTTACTATCAAGGACGACTATTTCTACCACACAAGGAAATACAAGAACTAGTCATCTCCAATTCCCATGACACCCTGATGGAAGGGCACCCAGGTATCGCAAAAACTGAAGCGAAAATTAAGAGACAGTTCTGGTGGCCCACTTGGCAAAAAGATGTAAAGTCATTTGTGATGTCTTGTGGCATTTGCGCCCAAAACAAAAGCCAGAAGAAAAAACCTGCTGGCCTTTTACAACCTTTGGATATTCCACCTACACCATGGCACACCTTGTCTTTAGACTTTATTACTGATCTACCTCCATGTAATGGATGTAATACCATCCTAGGTATTGTGCATCTTTTTTCCAAGATGGCCCACTTTATTCCTTTAAAGGGGTTACCTTCTGCTTCGATTCTAGCCAAGGAGTTCCTCGAAAACATTGTTCGAGTACACGGATTCCCTTCCGTATTGGTTTCTGACTGAGGTAGTCAATTTATCTCGCATTTTTGGAAGAAATGTCAACTGGCACAAATCGACGTGAGGCTATCAACAAGTCACCATCCTCAGACCGATGGTCAGACGGAAAGGACCAACCAGACCCTTGAACAGTACCTACGCTGCATGCTACACCAGACCGAAAGCAATTGGAAAGATATTTTATGGATTTCCGAGTACGCATACAATAACTCTGTACATTCAGGAACCGGACAAAGCCCTTTTTATACCATATATGGACATCTATGGACATCACCCTCGAACCTCAGAACTCGATTCGCCTCAGCACTTAGAAATGCCCGCAGTTAGTCATTTGCACTCGCCTATTACACAAGCCTTTAAGGAAGCCACAGAACATTTGAAACAAGCAAAAGAGAAATACAAGAAAAATGCTGATCAACATAGAAGTGAGACTCCACAATACCAGATTGGGGATCAAGTTTGGCTGGCTACAAAACATATACCTCTGAAGTGAACTCAGACTTTTAATCCTAGATATTTGGGACTTTACACCATTAAGGCCATTATCAACCCGGTGGCCGTCAAATTGGAATTACCCTCTAATATGCAAATTCATCCTGTCTTTCATGTTTCACTTCTAAAACCAGTTCAACCAGGGACAAGATTAACCAAACCACCTGACCCCATCTTGATAGATGGAGAACCTGAATTCGAGGTAAAAAATATCTTGGACTCCAAGATGATTAAATCAAAACTTATTTATTTGATCGATTGGAAGGGCTACGGACCATAAGAAAGATCATGGGAGCCTGGCGACCACGTTCATGCACCTCGGTTGGTGAAAAGATTCCATCGGAACTTCCCAGACAAACCGGGGCCAGTGGGAAGAACAACTTTAGGAGGGGCCTTGGGGGGGGAGTGCTGTCATAATGCCTACCCCCGGGCATCAGGACCAAGGCCCTCAGCTCCGGGAGCAGGCATCCAGACATTTGTTTAAACCTCAGCAGCCCCGGCTAGGGGCTGTCTGGGTTCAGTCCTGGCGCCTTAGGCGCCAGACTCATCATAGAAATCAGTCCTGGCGCAATAGGCGCCAGGTTCATAGACTTTACTTACCTGATGCAGACCATGCTGCAAAAGAGTCCAAGCCTACATGAGGCCTGGATGGGACTATTTTGTTACAGGAACTATTTTATACTCGAGCCTGGCTCTAGGGAACTTCTTACCTGGAACTACTTTGGAGGCTATTTAAACCACACCCGAACAGCAGCACATACTTTGCGTTATTCTGCATCCAGCAGCGTGACGCTCACCGTGCCTGCAGCCAGCATCCAGTCTTCTGCCACGCCCGCGTGCCTGCAGCCAGCATCCAGTCTTCTGCCACGCCCGCCTCTAATCCGGAGCTCCTAGAATAAAGAAGAAGAAAAGGACGAGGTTAGAAAACAAACTTATTTCAAATTCCTCACCTAATTCCGGAACCATTTCATCTCCGGACCTGGAAAGTACATCAGTCCTGCACGCATCGCTTCGCCAGCTCCAGCACGGTGCCATACTCACCAGTTCTCACAGCATCTTTCGATCTGGCACTGTCTCCATCATTTCTTCGATGTAATCCGGCACCTAGGAGACACAAGAAAAAACAAGGTGAGCCAAGGGAATCAACAAATACAACCTCTTACCACAATAGACTTACAACCGCCGGTATTATTCCATAACTCTCCACATTTTCATATGCCGCATCTGTAAAGAGGGAGAAAAACAACACGTTAACGCATGCAATAGTTGCCGGACAGCGTTGGGTAACACAGTCTCTTACCTGAACGCCAGCAGAAGCTACGAGACCTTCTTCTCACAAACTCAGTTGCAACTTAAGGAAGGAAGGGGACAAGAGCGAACATCGGGCACATTGAACTCTTTGAACTTGATACTTACCAATCCCGCCAGGGACTTCAGAGTCAATACTTACTGGAACCCTCCCAACGCCTTCAAACCAGTGAAGTAACTGGTATCTAGCGCCCCTGCAAGACACGCAGGATGGAGAGCTCATCTTTTACGAACATAAGGTGAGGTTACTAAGGGGATATCGTAGGTGATTAGTGGGGGAGAGCGAGAACAGTTGGGAGGCCATCACTAAAACCAACAGGTGGTTAATCCCTGTCTCCACTTGCAGGAAAATACTTCTTCGGGTCCAGCAGACAAGACTAGGCGGGCCAGTCCAGACAGTCATCTCTGCACTACGCATCACGTTGAAGGAGACCGCAGCTGTCTGGGTCCGATCGACACCCCTGTGGGGTCCAGGTGAGCGTAACAATACTAGGTTTCCCAATCTCTAATGTGAATGTGATTCCTTCCTGACAGTTGTAGAGATATATCAGAAAATCGTATAATTTCTCTGTTGTTCCTTGCCGGATGCCAAAAAATATCATCGATAAAACATTTCCAGAATTTGATCTTACTCATCTGGGGTTCTTTTTCCAATATGAAATTATGCTCAAAATGAAACATTAAGATGTTTGCATAGGATGGTACTACTGTTGAGCCCATAGATGTACCTGATATTTGAAGATAAAATGTGCCATTAAATCTGAAGTAGTTGTTGTATAGAATAATCTTCATTCATTCTATTGCAAAAACCTTCAGTATTAAAGTCTTATTCTGTATATCTCTAAGTTAGAACCATTCTAGGGCTTCTATTCCTTTTTGATGAGGTATGGAAGTGTATAGACTATTGACAACCAATGTTAATAGTATCCAAGCAATGTCACTCATCTGAATTTGGTTCAGCAGTCGTAGACAATGAGCTGTGTCTTTTAAGTAGGTGGTTGTTTTTTGTATGAGAGGTTGTAGAGCCTTATCCAGGTAGATAGCTGGTGGATGAAAAATACTTTCTGTTCCTGCCACTATCGGTCTAAAGGGTAGATTATTGAGGTTTTTATGAACTTTTGGAAGTGCATAAAACACTGAACTGAACAACGTGTATTCTTCCCGTATTTTTTCAAGCAATGTCGATGAGTCTTTGGATAGATAGTTCGATATTCTCTTTTTTCTTCGCAGATGGTCATATGGCTTATTCCCAGGCAGGATGCAAACTTCTGTTGGTGGCAGCGTGTTTTGTTCTGCAATCGTTGGGGACACTGTCGGTGCCTCGTTCAGCAGTGGCCCCCCTTTCAAGTGTTCTTCTGGGACTAATATTAGTGCTGAGTGTAGAGTGGCCAGCAAACAATGGCCCCCCATGATGGTGGGAGGTGTAAGTACACTTGATGGCCACACACCCAGTAGTAATCCATCAGTGCTGCTGCGCCTTTCTTTAGATCTGGAATCAACAATGTTCTGTTGCATTGCTCGTTGGAGCCAACAAAGACAGTTCCTTTGCTGAAAAAAGCACAACTCATAGTTCTTCTCTTGCTGCCCTTTCACTAGCTTCACCATTGTTGCAATCCATGTCAGTTTTGTAACATGATCTCTCCAAATTTGTGCACATGTTCTTTCCAGGAGGGCCACTGTTTTTCTTGGTATCCCAGGAGGCCTTCAGTAATTTCCTGCCACCTGTTATTAACATACTTTGCTCCTTCGATCACCAAATATGGTTTCTTTAAACAGCTGGTGGTGTTTGTCGGATTGGCTATGCATTTATGGACATCTGGATCGACAGGATGGAGAGTAACGTTGTGTGCCTGGAAGGTGCCCTTCAGCCTACATAGTGCAAAATGAATCAGGCATTGTGCCTCTATCTTGTGTTACTAGAACCTTGTTTGCCATCAATGCATGCAGTATCAATGAGCATACATAGCAACTACTATTGGTTGTTTGTCTAACCAACACACTTATGTCGGAATACCAACTATTTGAGTGCTCGGGATGACAGATATCTTCGACAGCATTCAGGCCTTGGGCATGGTATGCATCATAATTGGGCCTTTGCGCTTGTCTTTACATCCTATCATGGCGCAATCTATACCTCCTTGGTTGTATATGGGCCTGGAAACAGTGGTGCTACTGCTACTATTTGTGCTACAAAAGAGATTTTGAATAGTGGGAGTAATATTTCAAACATTTTACTCATACATACGGTCATACGGGCACTGGTATTACTTGCTTGGGACGTGTTGAATATATATACAGTTGTGTTTGACAGTTCAGTTTTGTTGAGAGGTGTACATTTGTTTGGGTTCCCCTTCCCCCCTCTTTTAGATGGCCTGCCCATATAAAAGATGAACCCCAATACATTCCCAACATTAGCATAAGGAAGGTGAGTGAAAGGTTAGCAGTAAAGTGCAGGCTGCATTGATAAGAATATATTCTAGGAGAACTAATGACATTTCTATCGTCATGCAATTAACAATTTGACATTGAACGATTCATTTTCTGTCTCCTGTAATGGGAACAAAAATGGGCATGAAATAGGGATGGTAGAGGGGTGGAAAACACCACTTCGTAGGGCCTTTGGAACCTGGGATTGTTGTACTTGTGTACAAAGCTCCTTACATACATTAGTTCTCCCAGCAACAGTGGTTGGGTGTGTGTTGTGTCTGCATGTTTAATTGTAATGTTTTGGGTGTCATCTGGGTGAGGTGGTACGATTTGTCGCTAGGCGCATTTGATTGCGCATGTTATGTTTGTCAAGTATTCTTTGAACTCCTCACGAGAGCTGTTGCAGCTCTGAGCATCTGATGCTGTGAGAGGTGGTGGTCCTTGCTTGGCTGAGTGTGCAAATTAAACAGGGCCAGGGGGAAACAGTGCACCGAGTTCTTCTTTGGGGTGTTGCAGAGTTTGGAAAGCATACTCTTGAGAATGCAGTTGATTTGTTCCACAACAGCATTTGCCTGGGGGTTGTAAATGGGGGAGTAAATGGAGCACATGCTTTGTTTAATACGTAATAGATATGTGATTTCCTTGAAGAGTTAAATATAAAAGTGGGTGCCATTATCAAATCTCAAAATATTGCACACTCCCCACCAAGAAAACACCTTGTGTACGAGGAATTTTGCAGCACATTTGGCATCTGGAGGGCACAAGGGCCAGCCTCAACCCACCGTGAGAATGAACACACTACTACAATGAGGTATCGAGCTCCGTTACATCTCTCTCCCATGTCCGCATAATCAAGATGGAGCTTGCGGAACACCCCTACAGGGCGGGACAAAGTACCTCGTAACGTGCAGAGTGTCATGGATGCTACCAGCCCTTCATCAGGACTCTTTTGCAACCTCTGCGATTCTCTCTCTCTTTCTCTCTCTCTCTCTAGTCTTCCTTCTAGCACGACTCACTCTGCAGGGCACACCCTGGATGTTCTGATCTCCTCAGATCTCCCCTTCTCTAACCTCCCCACCACTCCTCTCTCTTGGAGTGATCACTTCCTCCTTTCTTCCCACCTCTCTCTCTCTCTTCCCCGCAGGTCAAGCCGACACCAGTACTTCCACCTATCTTCTCGGTCATCCGATCCATGAAGCTTGTGTCAGTTGAGGCTTTCACCGCTACTTGCTCTCCTCCTCCTGCACCTTTGGCTGACTCACACCCTGACACAGCCCTCTCTAACCTTCATCTCTCTATCTCTAACACTCTGCATTTATGTGCCCCTGTCATGAGGATCCGCTTGAAGCCCAAATCCAAGTGCAACTCTTGGTACGATTCAGACCTTGCCACCCTTAAACGCAATTGGAGGGTGGCAGAGAGGAAGTGGAGGGCATCGGGTGCACCCCCTGACAAATTAGCCTGCCGCCTGCTCCAAAGGCAATACAGATTATCTGTCCTATCTAAGAAGAGAGCCTACATCAAAGCCTGCATCTCTGCGGCATGTAACAACTCAGCTGAACTTTTCAAAATCTGCAAGGGGCTGGCCAATCCTGCTGCAGTCTCCACCTCTCGTGTTCCCTCCCAGGCCCTCTGCATGGCTTTGGCCTCTCATTTCACTACTAAAACTCAGGACATCCTGTCCACCATCTCGTCCTTTACCTCCTATTCCTCCTCCTCTACCACTCCTGGCCCATCTGAGGCGTCTCTCCTCCTCCATTCTCCTCATTCCCATGTTCACCTCTGATGATGTTTCTAGACAAGTCTGATCTATGAAAGTCTTGTCAAAGCAGTTTCTCCCCTGCTCATCCACAACCATCAAGGACCACATTGACACCCTTGCTCCTGCCTTTGTCCGATTTCTGCAGTCACTCCTTTGCCACTCGAACTTTCCCTTCCCCCTTAAGCACACTCTTGTGCACCCCCTTCTAAAGAAGCCCCCGGCCGATCCTTCCTCTCCGGCCAACTATCGCCCGATCTCCATAACTCCTTTCCTGGGCTAACTCTTGGAAAAGCTGGCCATTTCCCAGCTTAATCTACATACTGAATCTGTTGGTTGGCTTCATCACCACCAGTCTAGATTCAGAGCTGCCAGAAGCACAGAGACTGCTCTCCTGAACACCTGTGACGACTTGCTCTCCAATCTTGGCTCTAATCTCCCTTCTGTCCTCATTCTTCTCGATCTATCCTCTGCTTTTGACACGGTCAACCAGGTCATCCTGCTCAATCGCCTCCACGACAAACTTGGCATTACTGATCAGGCCCTGGCCTGTTTGACCTCCTTTCTCACAGACCAACCCTCTCAGGTCCAACTGGGGTCTTGCCTCTCTTCTATCTCTTTCTATACTTGTGCTATTCCCCAGGGGTCTAACCTTTCTTCCTGGCTCATCAATCACTACCTGGCACCTCTTTCCCACCGGATTGCTACTTTCTGCTCCAATTTTCAATGTTATGCGGATGACACTCAGCTCACTTCCAGGCTCCCCTAAGCAACCTCTGCTTCTTCTCTGAAACCAGATTGTCTGGCAGCAATCCAGGAATGGTGTGCCACAATGATCTCCACCTTAATGCCAGTAAGACTGAGACCCTCCTCATTGGGACACCCACTCCCTCCTTTCCTCTCTCCCTCTGGCAGCCCAATATGGGCCCTCTTTCTGCTCCTTCCTGTGAGGCTAAGTACTTTGGTGCCATCTTCGACTTCACCCTCTCCTTCTCTCCTCACATCTCTGACGTCTCTAAGAAGTCAAACTATCAGCTGCACCTTCTCAGAGGTATTCTTCCTTTTCTCACTTTCCCACAGAGGCTCACTGTCTCCAGAGCTCTGGTCCTCTCTAGGCTGGACTATTGCAACAGCCTTTTTCTAAATCTTCCTGCCTCTACTCTTTGCCCTTTACAACTTAACTAGAACAGGATTGCAAGACTTATGCTTGGCCTCAAGCCCAGGGATTGTATCTCTCCAGCTCTGAAATCTCCACACTGGCTCTCTGTGGCTGCAAGGATCAAGTTCAAGACCCTCTGCATCGTCCACAGGCTTTCTGGGGCCTGGGACCACACTACCTCCAACTTTTTCTTCCAAAACATCTTCCTTCCTGAGCTCTCCGCTCATCCACCTCCAACTCTCTGTCTCCCTGCCTCTCTCAAACTTGAGCAGAACCACCTCTTATTCCGAAAGCAACTCAAGACCTTCATTTTGCTTCCACTTTCTCTCTTCCTCTCCCCTGCTGATGCACCTGACTGCTCTGCGCACTGGTAACCTGGTCCCCTGGTCCCGCTATGAGCTCCTGCATGTCCAGTTGCCCTCGCACTGCCTCCGGGCTCCCCAGCACTTAAGGGTTTGTATCTGCAACCCTACAGTCCCTTCTCTCTGCACTTATGAGCCACCCGCTGGCTGCACTTGTGAGACAACTGCACTTCCCCTTCCACTCCCCCCTGGCACTTCTCCCCTTCCCCTTCCCCGCACGCATGATCTGAATGACACAAGGCCTAGTAAGATCGTTATTTTCTCCTCCCATTGTTTACTCCTCCTTGTCTTGTCGCGCCTAGAAACACTTGTGTACAGGTGCGTTATAAATGCCACATCATATCATATCATTCCAGTGCTGAACACTTGGCACATAGTGCATTGTATGACCATGGTTGCGTGGTGTTCTTGGAGATTTGGTATGAACCAGTCCTCCTGTTTGTCTCCTGCAAAGTGTTGTTTTGAGCTGTGAGAGGGGTAGTGTAGTTGTTCAAAGGCTTTGTGTAGTAGTTCCATGGGCATTACTGCCTTCCCTGTACATTGATGTCTCCATAAGAGTTGAGTTGGTGATTGTGCCCATCCGAAATTGAGCCAAATGTCTTTCTCTTCCTGCAGTGCTCTATATTGGAGATGTACTATTTGTGCTGTGCGCAGTGCTGTGTATAGGTCCTTCTCTGGTCGTGTGGAAATGGTAGTAACACCATATTCAGCAGGTATGGGTACTGGGAGGTACGCTGCTGCTTTGGACGCTGCTTCTGTGGCCGCATTTCTCAAAGAGATTTTGTCTGTGTTATTGGAATGGGTGGCGCATTTGACGTCAGCTACTACAGATGGCTCTGTCAGGGCAGAAATCAGGGCACTAAGTAGCACTGCATGTTGCACGGGTGATCCATCTGCTCTTTGGAAGCCACTTCTTTTCCAGCACGAGAGAACAACATGCACCATTGTGGTGATGTATGCTGAGTCTGAATAGATGGTCTTATGACAACCCGTTGGTGCTCAAAGTGCTTCTATGAGCCCTATGTGCTCCGCTGCTTGTGCTGATAGTGATGGGTAGTCTTTTCATTACTAGCATTTCATACTCTGCCACTTCTAAGCGCACTACTGCTCCCCCAGTATGTCTGTGTCCCGTGTCCTGGTCGATTATCGCTGACCCGCCAACAAACATCACCTCACCCTCTCTAGTGGACTCTCCTTGGCTTTGGGGATGTCATCCTCTTCGCCCTCATAGATGTTGCAGTTGTGTTGTTGTAAATCTTCGTCTGTGCACCGCTCCATTAGGAACGTGGCAGGGTTTACTGTTCTGCATCTTACAACATGGACATTTGGGCTTGAGATAATAATCTCGTACGCCAATGCTCTCTGAGTGTTGAGGGTGGATTTTGATTTTTCTAGGTTTGCAAACACCGAGTGCTCAACGTACAATGTGATTGAGCACCCCATTACAATTGTGGAGCTCTTCTCGATGACGAAGGAAGCTGCAGCGAGAGCCTGTTCACATGCAAACTGTCCTTACATTACTATGTCCAGTGTACCCCATTAGCAAGCCAGTGGCTTATGGCCTATTGTGCTCCTCTGTGTCAGTAGAGCTGTCATCAGTGTGCCTTTTGAGTGTGAAAATATGTACAATTCCTGCTTATATTCTGGGGTGGCAAGTGCTGGAACTGTGGAAATCACTTCTTTCAGATTATTGAAACTTTGCACCATGTCCGCTGTCCATTCTAGCTTATGTCTGCCTTTTTGTGCTTCATTGAGGCCCTGTAAGAGTGGCTTTGTGTATGCTGCATAGTCCAGAATCCAAACAATGCAGGAGTTGTACAACCCCAGGAATGTCTGCATGTCTTTAACTGTAACTGGCTTAGGTGCGGCCAATACTTTTGCTGCTCTGTCAGGTATAGTTCTCTTGCTGTCCGCTGAAATGACCTGCCCAAGATAGAGTTCTTCAAGCTGGCAGTATTGTAGCTTGGCCTTATTGACCGTCTAACCCTTGTGGGCTAGCAGTTGCAGCAGGGTGATGGAGTCTCTGCAGCAGTCATGCTCACTTTAACTGCACACCAATAAGTCATCTAAATATTGGATGACAGTGCTGGGCACATGGATGTTACATAGGTCTTTGTGTAACATCCTGTTAAATATACTAGGACTCTCGCAATATCCTTGGGGCAAACAAGTGTGCTTGTAGTGCTTTCCGCCTTGTGTAAATGTTGTGAGATACTGTGAGTCTGGGTGCAATGGCATTAAGAAGGCGTTCTTTAAGTCGATCACTGTGAAGTGCGTCGCTTCGTTGTGGATGGTGCACAAGATGGAGGCCGTGTTTGGAACAAGAGGAAATTCTTTCTGTAATAAGTCATTGAGGGGGCGAAGATCCTGGATCATTCTCCAACTACCCCATTTCCTTTTTGACAGGGTATTTGGCCGTGTTGCATGGTGAGGTGGAGGGCACTTTGGTACCTTGGTGAAGGAAGGCCTGTATTGTATCCTTTATCCCCTCTTCTGAGTCCCTTGAGAGTGGGTACTGTCTCACTCTGGGTAATACTGCTCCATTTTTAGTATGACACACAACTGTATCGGCACACATTGTAAATTGCCTTGGATGAATGGGGGCAGGAGACAATGGCCATGAGGGGGCTTTGTACTCTCATTTACTGCACCCTGATATCACAGGGGATGCATATTATTTCTCAGTTGCTCTCGTTATCTTCAAAAGGTTCTGGGTCTGTTAATTCCTTAGTTAGAGTGTGATCAATGCACAGGACGGTGCGCCATTGGCATCTGTGAGTGTCCGTACCTAGGACCACAATTCTCTTCGCTGATACTAACAAGCCCTGCAGATTTAGGGTCAGTATGATGCCTGCCACTAACTCTGGGGACACTATAGGGCAGAAAATGAAATCAGTTGGCACTCTCCAGCAGGTTTTGGTATTTGTGGCACTGTTTGCACAAGCACTGTTATGCCATAGATGAACAAGTCTGGGTCTTCTGGGATGCCTCACACCACCATGTCACGTGCCATGGCGTGTATTACAAGCATCTTCCTCATTGAGCACATGCCTGGCATGGAGCACACAATGCCGTTGTCTGTGAATGAGATAGTCATATTCAACTTGCTAAGCAGATCCCTGGAGAGCAAGTTGAAAAGAGAGCTCTCAGAATACAAGAGGGGCAGCGCGTACTTCCTTTCCCCCACCTTTACATCTAAATCTTTCATATATGGAACTATCAAAACAGCCCCAGAGAATCCCTGCATGTTGAGAGTGGTGCCAGACAGCAGGAAGTCACCTTCACTGATACATGATTTCAGTGCCTGAATCTATAATAAAGATGAATTGTTTGTTTCCTATCTCTGCCCCTAACAGGGGTTCCTCTTCTGGGTTTAGGGTGATCGACAGGACTAACTAACTAAATGTTTTCCTGTATAGCACTGTTCTCACCCAAAGGTCTCAGGGCACTCATATGGACAGAAACAACAAAACTGGGCCCGAAAGTGCTCTCTGAGGGCTGTCCTAGTCAGGGTAGGTGTCTGTACTAGGACCGAGAAGGGATTTCCCCCCACCGCTGTAGCGCCTTGAAACAGTACCACTGTACCATTGGGCATGCTAGTGAAGGCATTCACGTTCCCTGCCTGCTGCATGTTGGGCTGGGGCCGGTACTGCTGCATTACCTGTTGGGGGTGTTGTGGTGGGGAAGGGCCTGGATCTGTGGGGGTAACTGAGTGTAAGCTTGGTGGGTCCGATATGGCATTGAGGTCAATCAGGGGGGCAGTCCGTGAGGGGTGCCCTGAGGTGGTGGACCATAGTATGCTGGCCATAGCCATATCCCATACCTTGTTTGCTCCTGCACTCCCTCGAGAAGTGCACCCACTTCCATAGGTCCAACATTGTCCTGTTCCTCCTCCTCTGGGTCCCAATTCCCCAAACATCGTCCCTTTGATCCCCTGAACCCACCTCAACCTCGCTGATGTCCTCCTTGCCACTGTGGTCCCGATAAGTGCGGGTTTCTGCCCCACTATCCTTGTCCTCCTTCAGCCCACACTGCAGCTATTCTGGAATTCGTAAGGCTAGGGCCATACCCTCCCTCCTCCATCTGGCTGTGCCTCGGTCCCAATGCCACTACAGCCACTTTGGCAAATTTATTCCGTATCAGTTTCACTTCCTCTGCCTGTCACCTCTGAAGAGTTTCTTTCTCATGCTCTTTTATTTTCCTACAATGATGTACTATAATATTTTGGATTTCAGGCCAGCCCTTCGCCTCAAACCCTACGATCATGTTGAACGCCTTTTGTACTTCTTTAGGCAGGCCTTGTTTTACAATAAAGTAGAAAAAGGGTATTGACTGGTCCCAGACGTTACCCGCTTCTGCCCTCCACATCTCTTGGACGTTAAGAATGAATTGTGCAGCATCCTCATTGTCGCCCATTGTACATTGCATAATGAACTGTAGATCTGGCGTGTCTGGGAACGCTCGCTGAAGCGCATCCCAAACCTTTGAACTGATCTTGTTAAAAGATGCTCCATCGTAAGGGTCATTGCTCAGTGTTACTCCTGGGTACCCTGCCTTCACCAACACATCGGCAGCCTAATCCCCAATTACGGCCATCAATAGGCTTTTCATGTCTCCTATTGGTAAGGGTACTCCCGCAGTGTGCTTCTCAAAAGCATATATCTACTTCCCCACGCCCGCCGTGAGTGCTGGAAGCATCTTTATTAGGTTATTCTTGTCCATCTGTGCCCACGATACATATTGTGGCCTCCCTGCCCCCACGTGTGTATTAGGGGCATTTGCATTTGCATCCTGTTCCTTCTGCCCTTGGTTACACTTCCCTTTTTCTTTGCTACTGCCATCCTGACAAACCTCTCCCTCAACCGCCGTCCCATAAACTCTCTACCTTCACGGTGGGTTGAGGCACCTGTTCAGCCTTTCCATCTTCACCATACTCAACCTCATTGAACTTGCTCCATTCCTCTTCGTCTTCCATATAGGACCCAACATTCTCATAACCCAATCTCTCCATGTCGCTGTTACGCTGCACGTGTATGGCTTTATACGTGCATTGTCGATTCTGAATAAAAAATCTCCTGACTTCTACTCATCCAGCGCCGGTGGTACCAGCGATTCTGCTTTTGTTATGTCACACGCTGCTCATAGTCTGGCTAGTTCTGTTTGTGTCGAGGTCAGTGCTACTTCTAGGTCTCTTGAGCTCACATATCAGCGTGTGCTGTGACTGCTGGAGGGGAGACATATGGGGGAGGGGGTGCTGTCGCTGGTGTCAATACATTAATACCTGTTGAAACTTATGTTGGGTTTGTGTACCCTACTGTGGGATAGGTGGCTAAAGCATATTTCCCCTTCATTCCCGTCGAGCCCTTCTCATCTTCACACAGGCCTGCGCTTTTACTATCATTGGGTGCTCCTCCTTCCCCCTTGTGATCCTCCATATCCTTGAACATTTTCCAGAGGTTCAATATTCCCCTCCTGTTCTGAAATGTTTTCCCCTCATATTTTGCTGTCAAAAATATAGACATGTGTTCTAGCATACTTTTGCCAAAGGAGCCCTGCTCTGACCAGGAGCTGGGCATCCCCCCTGCCCTGGTCTCTGTCACCCACTGATTGTGATACTTCTTAATCTTCTGACAGTACATGTGCTCTATGGGTGTCTCCCACCCAAGGTTACGTCTCCCGTGTGTCTGCTAGTAGACCTACGCTTGTGCTAATCCTCCACAGTTATGCAGATGTTGTCAAAAACACAGTTCGATTCCCTCTTTTGTCTGCACAAAAATACTTGTTCCCTCCCCCCGTTCCCCTTCCGGAATCCTTGCTTACAGAAACCACACTCTCCTGGCGTGCACACAAGCCACACAATGCCCCTCCTGGGTCTCCTCCGTACACAATAAAAATACACTAACAAAACAAACTAAAATAAAAAATGAAAATAACAATCACTACTATGCCCAAGCACTCTAACTATATGGAGCTCCTGTGTATTTCCTCTTTTGTTCTTTGTCAAACAATACTTGTGGTGTCACCTTCCCCCCTCACTCAGGGAGGCTCCCCACCTTCCCATTTCCTTGTCCTTATTATTCTCCTCAAAAAACTTCATAAAACGAAAAACACAATAAGCCACAAACATGCCACACTCCCAATTGCATTCTGTCATGAACCCTCACAACAGAAAGAGCACATCCACACCTAACCTTAGGAACAGACAGGACACTGTGGGCAAAGTCTGGTCTCTAAGGGTTGCCAGTTGGTGCAGGCACCCATTGGGAACAATTAGCAGCCCCTACCAACATGGCTGCCTAGTTGGGATATGAGGCGGAACTTAAGATGGCCTCCAGATGGCCCATGGTTCTGATATCCATTGTGGTCTAGTATGCAGGGTGCAGCCTGAGGCTATAAAACCATGCCTCGGGCCACACCCTGTGCTTACCGTTTTTTCCTGCTCATCATGTAAGCAGTGTAATGCTTACCAGTCCTACGCTCTCCAAGCACACGTGCTCAGAGGACATCAGCGCATTGAATTACCTGCTCCAGTGAACTTCTGCAGCCAGCTCATTCTCCGGACCCTTTTCAGATGCTTACCTGATGGAATTGATGAAACGGAACACTTTCCCCACAGCGCCTCCCCATTGCAGTACCTGCAACAAAGAAGACACGCTGTAAGCTTTTCATCAGCTGTAACAACACTACCCTAACCCCCTGCAAACCTGTTTACCGGTGACTGCTGCCATCATTCTTCACACGATCCATGTTCCGGAGGCCTTTCACATCACGGCTCTAAGCGGATGCAGTGAATGACGCACCTGCAAAGATAAGGCAAGCAGAGTCAGAACTAGCATAAAACTCATGCTTGCACGATCCACGCTGCTAGTCACTAAAGAGACAAGACCACAACAACTAAAGACTGAACTTAATTATCCCTATGCGCATACCATGCTGCAAGCAGTGATTAGTGAATACAGAGAGTACACTTACCGCTTTACAGAGAAGACATACTCACCTACGAACATTACTCTCCAGAGCAGCACGTGCGCCGCAGCTGGTCTGGGTCACTTTCTCCAGTGAAGTAACTGGTTGGACTGCATACCTGGTGTCGTTGGAGCACAGCTTCATATCAATGGTGAGCCAGGGCTCTAGTATCAATCAGTGAACCTTGGGGTGCATAGAAGGGAGGTGGGGGAGAGTAGACAGGATACACACTGATATTTGCCGCCTGTTTGCTTGTACGTTATCATCCAGGCTGTTCCAAAATACCCACTAGTGGGTCCAGGAAACCTTACCAGGCCACTCCCAACTGCACCAGACACTGGGCTATAGCCATTCAGTAGACAGTGGGAAGGGAGTGGTCTGGACCACATAGGCATCCCATCCCATCGTAGAGAGGGAATGTTCCAGACAGTCTGGACCAGACACTCCCGCAGGGCACCAGAGGTAAGCGTTACACATTCGCTACGTGTTCATACTGTTCAGAAATCCCCATACATCAATCCCCAACTTGTTATTCCTTGCAATGTTATATTCACGTGCGTGCATTCACCCGAACTCCTTTGTTCATGGGGTTCCAACATCAGCCTGCACCTCTCCTTGGGGCTGCACCCCGCTCCAAAGAGCAGGCAGGAATCTGCAAACATGGCTCCTGCACGGCCACTAGGAAGTACACGTTTTGGGGCTCGTCGTTCAGGGTGGCCCTTCCGGAGAGGTTGCCTGGATACATCCACAGGTACGGGGGGCACTGGGATCACATCGGGATCACCAATTTAAGGCAGGCCTGTGTACACTCACGCCAGTAGGATTACAACCCACTAGGGAAAAAAGGACAAGAGATTGCTTGCTAGGATAACACGTTTTAATCACACAAAAAGTAAATGTGCAAGCAGAGGACTCTGCTGCTCGAGAACATTCTGCCAGAGTCTGCATGAGCAATACATTATAAGGGTACACAGCATCATCAGTGACAATATTAGTCGAAACTTGCATGGCTGGTTGGTGGGACCCTATGTAAGGGCCTGCTCCATAGGGAATGACATGCTATGATTGGTCCAGTCTCGTCCGTTTGTCTTCCCTCACGTGGCGTCAGCTGGGCTCATCTCTCCAGGGACGGAAGGTCAGACTTTTCACATATTGCTGTTCCAGTGTTACTATTGTACCATAACACTACTACATCATTATGGCATGGACCTGGGAAACTTGGGGACTGGCACAGGTGGAGGAACACAGTACTGCTGACCCAAACATTTTCAGCTCGGTTCATATCGCACTCTATGCACCCAAGAATCCCACCCTCGTTTTGAGCTATAATTTATTCCTCCCTGTACCTCGTACTACAAAGGGTGTATTTATGGTATAAGGTGAAATGGTTGTACTCCTTTAGATCTTTTATGGCCATTGGTTTATTGCTGGTGGTTGGAGGTCTCCTACTATCACGTAATGCAGGTGTTCTTGGACAGGGTCAGTGATGACTGCCATTACTCCTGGAGGGCTGGAGGGCTGGATGGGGGTAGGAGGTCTGCTGTTGGCCTGGCTCTGATCAATGTGCGCTGCAAGGAGCCTGGTGCTGTCTCATGGGCTTGCTGGGCACACTCCTCTCTGGGATAACAAGTAATTGCAACAGTTAAAGAACAAAGGGAAGATTCTATGGGAATTAGCAGCGCGGGTTCATCTGCCCTCATCGTTTGGGCCTGTTCAGGTTTCTCCTCCGGGCCTACGTTTACCATGCATCCATTTTGGACTGAATGTGTCTACCATAACTATAAAATTGCTTCTCTTTGTATGCACACACTAAGCCTATGCATTTATAATTCCTGCAATATTGTATTTGTTCTGGGTTTCTTAGCATGACCCTCTCCCCCCTGGTACATCGCACGTCTGTCTATAGGGCTTGCATCACTCTAAAGCACCTAGAAGAGTGGGAAAGGCTAATTTCCATCCCAACAGCTCCTAGACCCATTCGTAGTTGATCTGTCAACTTGTTACAACTTTCCAAGGCCTATTATTGGTTTGGTAGTCTGCAGACAGTCGCATGGTCTGTGGACGCTTCCTCTGAAGGAATTTTAGTCATTCTCAATCTGGCAATCGAGGAGAGAGTACCTCTGAGCACCTGTTTATCAAAACTTGCAATTTGCTCTAAAGGCATCACTCATGGCCATCCGTCGTTCCCAGGGCCACCACTACCATCAGCTGGAGGGCCTGGACAGGGGAACAGGTGCAATGATGTGGAGGAGAATGACGAGGAACATGAGGATGAGGTAGAGGAAGTGCCTACCTCCAGCACACAGAGAGATTCATGGGCGTGGCAGTTTTTTACTACTGTTGGATGTGTACCAAAAGCTCTGACTGCCGAGGTGAAATGCATTGAGTGTGAGGTGGTTCTCAGTCATGGGAAACCTGGGCAGTACTCTTTTGGGACCACCTCCATACACCACCACACTCAATCCAACAATCCGGGTGCTCTGAGAAAGGCTGTTCTCCTCTACCCCATCTTCCTCAACCACTCCTGCTACCACACAGGCTACTGCTCTGGGGCTGAGGATCCCACTGGCTGCCTAACAAGCCATGAAGGACACTGTAGATCCTTACCTTTCGAGGTTCATGGTTTTCTGTATTTACTGTGACACACATCTCTGCAGAGGGGAGCAATTTCTGAGTTCTTTCGAGGCTTCGATCAAGGATATGAGAAACACTGCCCCCTTCCTTAGATTTATTGATTTAAGGCACACCCAGCATCTTTCCCTGTCCACCTACCCCTCCATATCTATGGTTGATGGCCCTCTCCTCCCATCCCTCCCCCATCTTACCTCCTCGCCTCTCTGACAAAGAAAATGAAATCCAGAAAAATATAAAAGCCAAAAAAAGGTTCCTTTAGAAGCCACCTTTCAGAGTTAAAAAATAGAACAAAAAAGAAAAATCACAGCACCTTTTGCAGCCTGCATAGACTGCGAACAGTACTGCAGACAACTGGAAACCTCCAGACATGGGGTGGCACTATTCAAATCAATTAACCTGCTTTTCATTAAAAATTGTGACTCGTTTTTTTTTTTAAATAAATGTTGAGGGTTTTATATACTGTACTAACAAATGTGTTACTGAACTTAATTATTTTTTCTAACTTTCACAAAAACTGCTTCTAATTTTTTTATTTACTACAACTACTAAATAAATACTTCACAACATATTTCACAAGATCACATAATTGTTCCAGTGCATTTTGGATATTCAAAAGAAAAATCTGATTTCTGACATTAGTCAAAGGCACTCCGTCTCCTCAAAAAATATTCACAATATTAAATTTGATATCTTCATTGTGAAAAGGTGTATTTACAACATCCTGCAAAAACATGCATACAACTGTGTTTCCAATGCGCCTTGTTTTCTTGATTTGTGGGAAAAATAAATTAGAACGTTTCCACATTTGTCTTTGAGTTATCCGAGAAAACACAATCTTTGACATGGAAACAGTTCCATTAACTTTGCAAATGTATCCTTCATTGCAAAGTGTAACTGAATTCCGGTGACATAGCCCAAACTGTTGCCTCCACAGTGAACTACAATTCTCTCCGGATGCTTCAAAGTAACCATACTTTCACAAAATTGGAGCAAATCCGCCCACTTCATTTCTCAAACTCCATACCAGGAAACGTCAAATTCTTCAAATCCAGGATTCACAAGCAATCCACACTGCTGACAATACACCTTCAACCAATGGATCCAAGAATCACCCACCATCCAGACACTCTACTTCCTCAAAGCCATAGCCACAGCCATCTTCACAGCACACAACAAATATAACTCTTGCAACTCTGTCTTACTGTACACCACAAACAGGAAACCTTATTGGCTGATACTGCGATGTCCGCAAACATCTACACATGTCTGCAGTCTCTGCAGTCCTAGTTCCGTGCCAGGGATTCTTGAAGGACCTGGAAGGCATGTGCGGTGTCCGCGGACGCTGCAGAACAGGGCAGCCCTTCTACAATTCTTACTTTTATGTTTGTAACACTCCCTTATTGGCTGCTTTCCAACAGCCACACATCCAACCACCAATCACATCCAAAACTCTACATGTAACCCTGTCACCTAAGTTCAATACTTCAGATGTACTCTTGAACTCTCAAAGTAGATATTCACTGCTGCTCACAGCCACCTGCATCAAAAGCTACTGTAAACTCTCCAAGATTTCTATTTGCAGATTCAACAATGTCTACATCCAACAAGACATAGGGCCTCATTACGACTTTGGAGGCAGCCATGCCCTTAATAAGCGCATGGCTGCCTCCAAAACCGTGTCCGGGTTCCCTGAATGGGGAATTACCGGGCCATTCCGAGTTTGGAGGGCCTGGGAATTCCTCCTTCAGGGAACCCGGGCCCAGACCTTCCCCAATCCCATTTGAGCCCCCATAGGGCTCAATGGGAATGGGTGCAGGAACTAACAATGGGCCGATTACGACTGGCCCGTTTTAGCTCCCTGGTCCCCTCGCGGGACCCGCTCTGGACGTCTGGTAAAACCAGGCATCCACATCGAGTCCCGCGAGGGAACCTTGCAATATTGCGGAATGGGTTTAACAGGGCCGCCACCATTAGCGGCACCCGTTAACCCATTCCGTAATTGTCATAATGAGGCCCATAGTACAGGTATGCTTATATTTTGAAAAGTGATTTTTTTCATTACTTTTATAAATATATATACAGGGTTGTTGCTACTTACCCTGTAATAACCCTATAATAAAAAACCTTCACAACAGTGGGCATAATCTACCACACCGGTGCCACAACCTCTTCAGGCCAGTATACTGCATATGTCAAAAAAGAAGTGGTGGGTTTGAATGTAACAACACTTCCGTTACTCCAAAAGATAGGTTAAAAGCCAATCTAACAAATGCCTACTTAATATTCCTTCATTCCAAATGTATTCACCAAAGTATAGTACAATTAACAGTTAGAATACACCAACGGGCATCAAACTACTTTAAACATTCCCTTAATTAAAACACACTTCAAACAAACATACTATCACACTTACACTCATTTAATATAAAATTGCTACCACACACAACTATTCTGTAAAATGTACATTCTATTATGTAAATTCCAACAACTGTATGTAATTAGAGTCGTTTTGTTTTATCCACTATGGATTTTTTTTTCTCCCAATGACCCAATGATTATTTCATGTCCGTACAATAACAGTGTAGCACACACTAATGTTGTACCAAACATAGTAAATAGAATGTACTATTTATGAGGGTCAGAAAAGTAAATCTATATTTTACAGTTGTATGTGAATAAAGGTTTTAAACTATCTTGTTTATCACATTATAATGGTTTTATTTCACAGAAAAAGAACCAAAGATTCCAGCTTTATTACCATATACAACTAAGTAACCATACCCAGTATTATCCTATTGTTTTCTTCACAAAGAAAGAAATACAGATTCCATAAGCACTATCCTCAATTGTACTACAATCATACATACCATATACACTTCAATTATGTCATTACAAATACTGTATACTCCCCCTAAAGTACCTATAATTACTATACATATATTAGTATGATGTGTGTGGCCAGTGATTAGACTCTTGAGTGCATGGCCTATGGCCATACCCCCAAGAATCTTATATCATTCCACCATATTACAAATACTGTATATTCCCCCTACAGTACCTATAATTACTATACACATAATAGTATAATGTGTGTGGCCACTGGCCACAAACACCACAATAGAATTAAACCATATAACAAGTACATACAATACACCTTCAAATACCAAGACTCAAAAATTGACTGCGGACTCGGCGGCACCTGCACATCTTTTTTCACCAATAAAAACTTCTCCATGTCAACTTTATCCCACTCCCCCACCCTTTCCAGGGCCTCTTTCCATCACTAAATAACCTCAAATGTGTTTTCCAGACTTTTCTCACTCTGCCTTCCATCGAGAGTAAAAGTGACCACGGACTCTGCGGCTCCTGCAATGCTTTTAGTCACATATTAAAACAGCTCCCTGTCAACTTTTTCCACTCCCCCATCCTTTCCAAGCCCTCTTTCGGCAAAAAAATAACCCCAAATATGTTTTCCAGACTTTTTCCTCATTGTGCTGTCCGCGGACAATGGTGGCTGTCTGCGGATTCAATATGGCAACCGTTTCAAAAATTATAATTCTCCTCGCGTTTTTGAATATCCAATAAGCGTGTGTCTTTGGTGTTCGTGGACAATAAGCCACCCCCTGATTGGCCCAGAGGTGTCTGTGGACACAGAATCAAGAAGTGAGTCCGCGGACCAGAGCCAGATATCACTAATTTGCTCTTACTTAGTTTTTGTCATTTTTCAAACAACTACTGGATGGATTTACATTTGCAAAAGCATGCTTTCGGGATCACGCCGTCGCTCCTCGCACAGGTTTGGTGAAAATCCGTCCAACTGGTTGGACTGTAGGAGTAAGCAACATTTTTTTTCCATTGTGTCTATGATGATTTAAAAAAATGTTGGGACCTTCCCTATAACTTTGCCCCTCCTGCACGAAACCACATAAACTTTACAAAATCATTTCGAAGGGCCAAAGTTTGGTGTGCATTCGTCCAGGCAGGGCAAAGTTATAAGCCGCCCAAAAAGTGTTCTTTATATGAGATGAGCAACTTAGCCATAACTACACAGCCACTACCGTAGGCCGTGTAATATATATATATTGAAATGGTTTGTGTATCTGTGTGGTGGGCCAATTCAAAAATGCGTTCTATGACAATGAAGAGAAGGACTGGGATTAATAAAGATTACTGGAACATAATGGTATTTTGGCTTCTCATGTGTTCATACTCTCATTACAAAAATGTTGACACCCGTCACCAGGACAATTCAACCAGTTGAATCATGGATTTGATATTTGCTAAATATGCTGTTCGTATGAAGTCTCAAAAAAGGGGGGCAGAGAGAAAGAAAACACAAAGTAAACTCAATGGGATTTCCCCACTATCATCTGCAAAGTGTACATTATGCTCATACCGATTTCCCAGTGGTTTTCTATCACTTCTCCTGTTTTAACCATTAATTTGTAATCCGACGCCAAGTTGACTTCTATTTGTAAACAAAAGCAGACAGCAAAGGGTAAAAATCCCTTGTGTGCTCTTTCACCATGTGTGGTCTGCTAGTAGGCCGCTATGTCCTATTAAAGGATCTTTCCTCTCAAAAGCATGTATATTTCAAACATGTGATCTGGGACGGTGAGCAATCACCAATCTGTAAAGAGATAATCCACACTGAAAGAAATCTTATTTATTGATTTGTAAACTGTGTAGGGATAATTTTCTTTAGGCAGGGGAGTAGTGCGGACTATTATGGCAAATACTTAGCATGAAATCAACTGACCGTGGAGGCCCATACATTTGTGTTGAGTAAATGACAGGTTTAAGAGATGCATCCTGAATAAAAACATCAGGTCACAGGCACTTTGAAACAGGCACCCTAAAGATGGAGTGATGCTAGGACGTCTAATGGCACCACCATCAAGAACATTCCCGGAAATGCCTCCATCTTGAATGGAACTGTTGTGGTGGACCCATTGTGGCATCTGGGCTTTCGCCATGTTTCCCTGCGTACATGGGATCTCAGTGTGACTGTGATGTCATGTGCGAATGCAGCATGAGAGGGATGTTGCTGTGTGAGACCAGAGGAAGATTCCAGTAACTAACATGCGGGTTACAACTAGAAATGAACTGTTAATACCCTGCTCTCTGGAAGGAGAAATGCAGTCCAAGTGTTCCGAGTGTTTATGAAATACAGTGTTTTGGATGCTGTAGGTTTTGTGCACTAGCCAAAATGTCCTAACATTGTGGCTGTAGGAGGCCTGCAATGCAAAATGTGAAATGCCAGTAAGTGTTTCTCAAGAATACTGCAGGGGCAGAAAATGGTGTAAAGTCAAATGAGATCTACTTAGGAATTCCTAGTTACTCAATGCCCACCTTCTGGTGTTGCTCGACTCATGTCAATAAAGTCAGTATTTCCTTATTTGCAAACAGGACATTGCTGATACAATCACTCGTCGCATGTGTGCCAAAGAAAAGATTGCTTTTGTAATAATTAATGTATATGACAGCATTCTACCTTGATACTAGACATCCTGCACAGAATAAGGAAGTCCGGCTTCTGATAGGGCATGATTATAGACTAAGAAGCAATGTAAACAATGGGCAGAAGGAAACGCTATCAGAGTCCAAAGGACAACCATTGGAGGGGATACAATGTCTGTGTAACACCCCAAAGAACCCCATTGGCTAGTTGAGGTATAATGAATTGCCTGCAACTTTCCCCAACCCTTCTGTCTACCTGGCAGCCACAGTCAAGACGTTGAAGTGGGTATATGTCCTCACGTCAGAATGCTGATATGTGAGCCAACAGTGGGGCGGGAAAACATTTTAGAAAGAGGTCGCTGGCCATTGGCTTCACCATGCTAAATTCACAGGAATTGCGAACGGTCCCTGTGATATCGAATGCATGTTTGGACCATTCTAGACAACCTTTTCAGAGTGAAAGTGTGTGTGGGAGAAAGGAACACCACACGACTTTTGAAACAAGCATTGTCAAATCCAATCGATTTGGCGTTTACTGCTGTACTCTGCATTTTGCATGTATAGGCACAAAGGTGCAAGGAGAAGAGTGCAAAGTTTAAAGGAGGATGCACTAAGGGGTGCAGGTGTGTAAGAGAATGTGAAGGAACGAGAATAGAGCAAGGGAGAAAACGATTGAGAGAAGGTGCCATCGATGATGAGCAAGAGGAAATATGAGCGAGAATGGTTGAGAGTGAGAGGGTATGAAATAATGCAAGTGTATAAGAGGAAGCATCAGAGAGGGAAGAGACTGGTGGTAAGGTTGTAGAGAGAGTGCTAGGGTGGGTGGGGTAGAGAGAGTGGTAGGGTGAGTGGGATAGTGAGAGTGGTGGTAGGGTGGGTGGGGATAGATGGAGTGGTGGTAGGGTGGATGGGGTAGAGACTAGTGGAATGGGGTAGAGCGAGTGGTGGTAGGGTGGGTGGGTCTAGAGAAAGTGGTGCTAGGGTGGGTCGGTGGGGGTAGGGAGAGAGGTGGTAGGGTGGGCGGGTGTAGAGCGAGGTGGTAGGGTGTGTGGGTGTAGAGAGAGTGGTAGGGTGGGTGGTGGCAGAGTGTGTGGTGGTAGGTGGGTGTAGAGAGAGTGGTGGTAGGGTGGGTGGGGTTAGAGAGACTGGTAGTAGGGTGGGTGGGGGCAGAGCATGTGGTGGGTGTGTGGGTGTAGAGAGAGAGGTGGTATTTATTGAAAGATATGTGGCAGGGTGGGAACAAAATATTGCAAGAGTGTAAGAGGAAGCATCAGAGAGGGAAGAGAGTGGTGGTCAGGTTGTAGAGAGAGTGAAAGGGTGGGTGGTGTAGAGAGAGTGGTAGGGTGGCTGCAGGTGGAGAAAGTAGTGGTAAGGTGGGTGGGGATAGAGGCACTGGGCCTCATTCCGAGTATGGCGTTAAGGGATAGCGGCCACCGCTAACGAGAGCGGTGGCGGTAATCCCTTACCGCCATACTCCGAGTTCCCTTAGCGCCATGGTGCTTTTAACACCTGCTTTTAGCAGGCGTTAAATACCATGGCGCTAAGGGACCTTGATGTTAATTACGCCACCGTAATTTACGGTGGCGTAATTGACGCCTTCCCCACTCCCATTATGCCCTATGGGGCGAGAATGGGAATGGGGAAGGGTAAATGGGGATTGGGGAATTACCGCCCCGCCAACCTTGGAATGGGGCGGTAATTCCGCCAACCACCAAGGCGCTGCCGGTCCGGGTACGGCGTCAACCAAGGCGTTAATAGCGCCATTGGTTAGCGCCGTACTCGGAATGAGGCCCACTGGTGGTAGGGTGGATGGGGTGGAGACTGGTGGTAGGGTGGGTGAGGGAAGAGCAAGTGGTGCTAGGGTGGGTGCGTGTGGTTAGGGAGAGAGGTGGTAGGGTAGGCGGGTGTAGAGGGAGGTGGTAGGGTATGTGGGTGTAGAGAGAGTGGTAGGGTGGGTGGGGGTAGAGCAAGTGGTGGTAGGGTGCATGGGGATAGAGAGAGTGGTGGTCGGGTGGATGGGGTAGAGACACATGGTAGGGTGAGTGTGAGTAGAGCGAGTGGTGGTAGGGTGGGTGTAGAGAGAGTGGTGGTAGGGTGGGTGGGGTTAGAGAGAGTGGTAGTCGGCTGGGTGGGGGTAGAGCATGTTGTGGGTGGGTGGTCTTGTGTAGAGAGAAGTGGTAGGGTGGGCAGGTGGGTGTAGAGAGAGAGAGGTGGTAGGGTGGGCATAAAAAGGGAGGTAGTAGTGTGGGCGGGTGGGTGTAGAGAGAGAGATGGTAGGGTGGGCATGTGGGTGTTGAGAGAGAAGTGGTAGGGTGGGTGGGTGTAGAGAGAGAGGTGGTAGGGTGTGTGGGTGGGTGTAGAGAGAGAGGTGGTAGGGTGTGTGGGTGGGTGTAGAGAGGTATGTGGTAGGGTGGGTACGAAATAATGCAAGAGTGTAAGAGGAAGCATCAGAGAGGGAAGAGAGTGGTGGTCAGGTTGTAGAGAGAGTGATAGGGTGGGTGGGGTAGAGAGAGTGGTAGGGTGGGTGGGTTAGAGAAAGTGGTGGTAGGGCGGGCAGGGATAGAGGCAGTGGTGGTAGGGTGGATGGGGTAGAGACTGGTGGTAGGGTGGGTGAGGGAAGAGTGAGTGGTGGTAAGGTGGGTTGGTGGGGTAGAGAGGGGGATGGTAGGGTGGGTGGGGTTAGAGAGAATGGTGCTAGGGTGGGTGGGTGTAGAGATAATGGTGGTAGGGTTGGTTTGTGTCATTAGTGAGAGAGGTGGCAGGGTAGGTGAGAGTACAGGGTGGTGGTAGGGTTGGTGGGGGTAGAGTGAGTGGTGGTAGGCTGGATGTAGACAGCGTGGTGTTAGGGAGGGTGGGGTTAGAGAGAGTGGTGATAGTGTGGGTGGGTGCTTGTAGAGGGAGGTGGTAGGGTGGGATGGTGTGTGTACAGAGAGGTGGTAGGGTGGGCGTAAAAAGGGATGTAGTAGTGTGGATGGGTGGGTGTAGAGAGAGTGGTGGTCGGGTGGGTGGGTGGGTGTAGAGAGAGTGGTGGTCGGGTGGGTGGGTGGGTGTAGAGAGAGTGGTGGTCGGGTGGGTGGGTGGGTGTAGAGAGAGAGATGGTAGGATGGGCGGGTGGGTGTAGAGAGAGAGCTGTTTAGTAGAGAGAGTTGGGCGTAGAAAGAGAGGTAGTAGTGTGGGTGGGTGGGTGTATAGAGAGTGAGGTGGGAGGGTGGGTGGATGTAGAGAGATAGGTAGTAGGGTGGGTGGGTGGTTTGTAGAGAGAGGTGGTATGGTGGGCAAGTTGGTGTAGAGAGAGTGGATGTAGGGTGGGTGGGTTTATGTAGAGAGAGTGGTGGTAGGGTGGGTGGGGTAGAGTGAGTTTTGTGTGGGTGGGTGTAGAGAGAGAGAGGTGGTAGGGTGGGCATATAAAGGGAGGTAGTAGTGTGCGCAGATGGGTGTAGAGATAGAGGTGGTAGGGTGGGCGTAGAGAGCTATGTGGTAGGGTGGGTAAGGAATAATGCAAGAGTGTAAGAGGAAGCATCAGAGAGAGAAGAGAGTGTTGGTCAGGTTGTAGAGAGAGTGATAGGGTGGGTGGGGTAGAGAGAGTGGTAGGGTGGGTGGGTTAGAGAAAGTGGTGGTAGGGTGGGTGGGGATAGAGGCAGTGGTGGTAGGGTGATTGGGGTAGAGACTGGTGGTAGGGTGGTGGGGTAGAGAGAGTGGTGGTAGAGTGGGTGGGGTTAGAGAGAATGGTGCTATGGTGGGTGGGTGTAGAGAGAATGGTGGTAGGGTTGATTTGTGTCATTAGTGAGAGAGATGGTAGGGTAGGTGAGAGTACAGGGAGGTGGTAGGGTTGGTGGGGGTAGAGTGAGTGGTGGTAGGCTTGGTGTAGAGAGCGTGGTGGTAGGGAGGGTGGGGTTAGAGAGAGTGGTGATAGGGTGGGTGGGTGCTTGTAGAGGGAGGTGGTAGGGTGGGCTGGTGGGTGTAGAGAGAGATGGTAGGGTGGGCATAAAAAAGGGATGTAGCAGTGTGGGTGGGTTGGTGTAGAGAGGTGGTAGGGTGGACGGGTGGGTGTAGAGAGAGTGGTGGTCGGGTGGGTGGGTGTAGAGAGAGAGGTGGTAGGGTGGGCAGTTGGGTGTAGATTGAGAGCTGTTTAGTGGAGAGAGGTGGTAGGTTGGGCATAGAATAAGAGGTAGTAGTGTGGGCGGGTGGGTGTATAAAGAGAGAGGTGGGAGGGTGGGTGTAGAGAGATAGGTAGTAGGGTGCGTGGGTGGTTTGTAGAGAGAGGTGGTATGGTGGGCAAGTGGGTGTAGAGAGAGTGGATGTAGGGTGGCTGGGTTTATGTAGAGAGAGTGGTGGTAGGGTGGGTGGGTGGGGTAGAGCGAGTGGTGTGTGGGTGGGTGTAGAGAGAGAGAGGTGGTAGGGTGGGCATATAAAGGGAGGTAATAGTGGGCAGGTGGGTGTAGAGATAGAGGTGGTAGGGTGGGCATAAAGAGATAGGTTGTAGGGTGGGTACGAAATAATGCAAGAGTGTAAGAGGAAGCATCAGAGAGGGAAGAGAGTGGTGGTCGGGTTGTAGAGAGAGTGATAGAGTGGGATAGGTAAAGAGAGTGGTAGGGTGGGTGGGGGTAGGTTGAGTGGTGGTAGGGTGGATGTGGTAGAGACTGGTTGTAGGGTAGATGAGTGTAGAGCAAGTGGTGGTAGGATGGGTTGGTGGGGGTAGAGAGAGTGGTGGTAGGGTGGGTGGGGTTAGAGAGAATGGTGGTACAGTGGGTGGGTGTAGAGAGAGTGGTGGTAGGGTGGGTGTGTGTCAGTAGGGAGAGAGGTGGTAGGGTGGATGTAGAGAGATAGGTGGTAGGGTGGGCGGGTGCGTGTAGAGAGAGGTGGTATGGTGGGCAAGTGGGTGTAAAGAGAGTGATGGTAGGGCAGGTGGTTGGCTGTATAGGGAGTGGTGGTAGGGTGGGTACTTATATATAGAGTGGCTGAAGACAGAACTAGTTATGACATTTTCATCACACCAGTAGACTATAACTCTCAGAAGACCGCTTTAAAAAACATTGACAGGAACTTTGAGTGCAACGTTTGATGGTAATGCTTAATTAATAAGGTTTTACACCCATTGCTTCATAAATTTACCTCCGTGTGGAGGCCCCACTCTCAGTGAAATAAATATAATGCACGACCAAACTATCAAGCAAGACTGAGCACTGGTGCGTACCCGATTTGTCTTTCTGGGGAGCAGGAAATGCTACGAGGAACTCCAAACCGGGTCCGTGTCAATGTGATTCTGTAGTACCACCCTACACTCACCAACCAAGAAAGCAATCCCTTGGAAGTAAGAGGCAGGATGGTACTCTCTACACCATGATAGGGGTACCCCAGGATTTAACGTGGTGCAGAGACAGTGCCAGGCACTGAACTGGGGTACCATGCTGGAAGGCACAAGAGCAAGAGGAAGAGGCAAGGTACCGGCAGGTTAGGCAACAAGAAGCAGGAGGGGGCTTAAGCAAGGAGGAGAAGAACAAGAAAAAGAGCAACAAGGCAGAGACGGATGGCAGTAAGGGATTACCTGCACCGGTAAGGGCACTGGTGCCGGTAATCCCTTACCTCCCTACTACAAGGTCCCTTTGCTGGTCCCTACTTTAACGGCTGGTTTTACCAGACGTTAAGGACAGGACCCGCAAAGGGACCTTCGAGGCAATTACGGTATTGCTGCCTTCCCCATTGCCATTGAGCCCTATGGGGGCTCAAATGGGAATACGGAATTACGGCCCCCCCAATCTTGGAATGGGGCGTAATTCCGCCATTCACCATGGCGGGATCAGTAAATTACCGGCGGCAACCGTGGCGCTAATAGCGCCATGGTTACCGCCTTCCATGTAATGAGGCCCCAGGAGCTGCAAGGAAACACCCAGAGTGGATGCACAGAGAAAAAGGAGAGAACGGAGTGAAGGGAGGCAACAAGGAAGTTGAGATGCCCCAAGTGACTAAAGCAGGCAACCCTGCGGGTGCAGTCGAGCGCCTGCATGGGACCACCCACCGCGTGGCTGACCTCGGCGTTGCCAGGAGGAACAAGGTAGCACCCTGCTGCACCTAGCCACTGGGACTGTGCCTTCTCCTTTGCCCACATGGGGCCAGGGAGAACTGCACGACACTGGACGACCCTGTATGCCCCACAGAGGTAAGAGCCATGAATGGTAGCTGCCACATACCCCAGCCATATCGGGAGGACCGGGAGGTAAGTGGAGGCATGACACCAAACTTGTTAAGCCAACCTTAGTGAAAATAATTCACTGACACCATATAGGGCAGTGAAATGCAGCAAAGAATGGCCTGGGGAGGAGTCTAAGTCATTGTTAGGCATAATCACCTGCAGTACCCTTTGGGAACACTACAGGCAATTAGGACTAAAAGTGTAAGCACAATTTCACCTTTGGTACAAGCCTGTACTACACAGTAAAGTGGTAGCGATGGCTGAGCAGCAAGACTTATCTCAACAGTTAAGTGAGCCATAGAACAATTTACACAAAGTACTTTACTGCATTTTATTTCATAACAACTCTAACAGCGCCATTTTGACATAATTGAAGTTTGCTGAGATCGAATGTATCCACTCCTAATAGAAGACTTGAACAATAATCAATTTTCAATCCTATTATAGCTCTAGCAACAGTCTCTGTGTTTTCTTGGGAGATAAAAGGTCTTAAATGTGCCAACAATTTTATGTAATAGGCACACAATGAGACCAAACTGCTCACATGTTGATTCATAGATAATCTCTGGTCAAACATAACATCAAGTGTTTTTTTAGCGGGATGATAGTTTTGTCTCCTAGCTGAAAACGATCATAACTAGGACCACGTTTTTTTAATATATGTGAAGATCCAATAATGAGAAGTTCACTTTTGGATTTATTTAGTGCTAACATATTGATAACCATCCAGGTTTCAATAATAGTGAAGACTTTTTGAATGGCCAATTCATCCAAGTCATGTGGCCCAGATAATGGGATGACACATTGCATGTCATCCGCGTAGTCAGTGAATATTACGTTCTCGTGATCTAGCATAGCAAACAATGGGGCATTGAAGATGTTATATAAACATGGAGAAGTACATGCCCCTTGTGGAACTCCACAAGAAGTCGTGATAGACTCAGACTCTGCCATACCACAGAACACCCCACTGTCTCGATTATTGAGAAATGATGAGACCCAGTTAGTTGCAATAGGGGAAAAATTAGCGACCTCATACAACCTGGTGGACATGATTGATTAATCCACCAGGTCGAAGGCCGCAGAGAAATCAAGTAGCATGAGTAAAGAAGTCTTATTGCGATCCATATGAGATAGTAACTTGGACTTAAGTTCTAATAGGGCAGTCGCGGTACCAAAGCCAGCACGAAACCCGGACTGATGAAAATTTAGTATGGGATATTTTTTTAGGTGATCAGATATCTGATCAGTGATTCAAGTAAACAATTACTCAAGGTTTCTTGGAAAAAGAATATACATTGATTTACTCAGTCATTTAGTAAACATTACTCTAGCATAAGCAGTTCAATATCACACACTAATACATCACAGAAATCCAACCAGTAAGTAAATGAACAAGTTTAGCTCCAAAATGAAGTGGGAGCAAAATGGCACTTCAGATATTTAATAATGGAGGTTAAAGACAAGGTTATAAGAATAGACAGCCCAAATACATTCATAGGCAGGGCAAAGGGTTTCAGTTAAATACAACCTGCAATTCTACTCAATAGGCCTGGCCCAGAGTCAATGCTTCAGAGTCTTTTGTATAGGCTGGCACAGTTCTGGTATGTAACGGTTATGTTTTTTCCGGACTGCGTTTGCACAGTACCTTGTCAATGAAGAAAGCTGCAGCTGAGGCTGTTGTTCCTGGCAGTTTGAGCAGATCTCGCTGTTCCTGAGCTTCAGTTGTGGGGACAAGAAGGGGGACATCAAGAGGTTCCTGCAGTGCCCAGGGAAGAGGCCAAAATCTGTAGCAAGACGTCGGTTTAAGGTGTGAGTGCCTTAAAGTCCACAAGCTGGTTTCCTTGCCTCTGGCTATCCGGTTTCCAACAGCACTCTGATGAAAATTTGACCAGAATAGGACAGTGTCCGGTGGCTTGCGAGTTGGTTGTTCCCACCAAACTCAAGGGAAGAAGTTAACCTTGAAGGGCTTCTCTGTCGTCGGACTTTCAGGCCATGCAGACCTGCAGCAGGGCTTCACCGGTCGTCCAGGAGTTGCAGCAGTCCTCTTCCTTCCTCTCTTCTTCGTTTTGTTCATTCCAGTGGTCGACTCTGCTTTCCAGGTCCCAGAGACCTGCTTTTAAACTGTTTTCCCCCATTCATTCCAGCCTGGCTGTCACTCACACAGCAGGGTGGCTGTCCTTGCCGGATAGCCAGCCAGCCAATCACACCAGAGTGCATTCAGGTTTCCTAGGGGAATAAGCACAGGGAGTTTCGGGCACCTCCCTCATATCCTGTCCACCCCAGACACACTGGCACCAGAGGAGGGCTTCAGCACTGAAGACCACCAAAGGCCAACGAACAAAGGGACCAAACCTGGTTTGGCACGCAGAGACAAACACAAGAAGGACCTTTCCTAAAAGAAATGGCAAAAAAGATGACCGGAGTCTGTTTTTACAGATAGGTTTTAGGCGCCATATTGAAAAACATGGCTGACCCGATTTTTGGCTACCGTTGTTAGCGGTCGGGAAAAATCACAGTAGTTGATGTAAACCACTGCCACCAGCCATTTAATTTAGACCATAACAAGTTAACAATAACAACAGCCTTTGTAGGAAGGACAATGCCTCAGTCTCTGTGTGCAGAGTCCATTGTGATGCAGAGGCTATAAAACCAATGGCACTCTTTGGTGCAAATAAAAGTGCGTCCCACGGCAGTTGGTCATTGGAGAACTCAAAACATGCGTCGATAGAAAGCCATTACAACTTGCAAACCAAAAATAAAAAGCACACTCGCAATCCCATATCTTATTAGGGAACGAAAGCAAACAACACACACAGAATATAATATAAACATGCATGTGTGCTCGAGTGCGCTGCTGTTTATTGTATAGCTGAACTACAGAAGTGCCTGCAATGAGTGGCCACACTGCTAAGTACAATGTGGAGGGGCAGCACGCTGACTGCAGAGTGCCTGCACCCTTCTCGTTCACCAGCACTATCATCTCCCACACCAACCTACCGTCACTGTGTACCTACACCCATTTCAGGGAGACTAGCACCCGGATCGAATACGTTAAATTTCCAGTTACCACATGAAAAGCAAAACCAGGCTAATGAAAGCTAAGTGCCACCTCTTATACTCTGGAGGATGGTGAAAAGGACAGCTCTGTGCATTGCTGTCTCACTGGAACGCCAGCTTCTTCTAGCTGGATGGCAGATTATAAAAAAAGATATTCCTAGAAACTCCCGAGAGGCATATATTCTAGAATTGGGATGCCTTTGCCTTATAACCCAGAATTGTATATCAATTCGTCCTTGGCAAACATTTCCATTCTGGAAATCCACCGAGACCTCACTGGGGCTTAGATGCTCACAGAGGTTGTCAAGACCCCCTAGATGGCCATCCATGTGTGAACCTGTTACTCTAGAAAAAAAACCTAATTGTGTATAGTATGTACATTAGGTTGGCCGGAAGCCAATAGCATCATGTGAGAAACATCGCAAACACAAAATCATCAGTATAACCAGATGGGCGTCCATTTTGCGTAATATCCGCCATTTGCTTTTTCTTCACGTTCTGTCTCGTGCTAGACAAAATGTATTTTATTCTAAAAGCTCACACATGGTGCAAGGCCACAGCCTACATGTTGAAAGATTAACCCAGACAGGAATGCCAAACAGTACAGAAATACATTGTTTTCCTCCCTCAAAAAGTCCTTGGAGGCAAACAGAAAAGGCATTTAATCAGCGGCCAGGTGCCGGCTTGTCTCACCAAAGCTGTAACAATAGGCAGTTAAAGCATGAATTATATTCTGCTAGAATCACAAGATGGCAAAGGAAAGCAGGGTGACATGTAGAGTGGAAACGTTAACGATCATGTTGGGTCAAGAAGAATTCAACACTAAAAAACTCCTTTACTTGAAAGAGACACAAACATATTGAATCTCAGAAAAGGGGAGGAGAGAGAAAGAAAACACAAAGTACACTTAATGGGGGAGTATCTCCCCACTATCATCCGCAAAGGGTGCATTAGGCTCACACCGATTTCCCAGTGGTGTTCTATCACCTCTACTGTTTTAACCATTAATCTGTAGTCCGAGGCCAAGTTAACATCTATTTGTAAACAAAAGCAGACAACAAAGGGTAAACATCCGTTGTGTGATCTTTCACCATGTATTAGAGGATCTTTCCTCTCAAAAGCATGTATAGTTCAAACATGTGATCTGGGGTGGTGAGCAATCACCAATCTGTAAAGAGATAATCCACACTGAAAGAAATCTTATTTATTGATTTGTAAACTGTGTAGGGATCATTTTCTTAAGGCAGTGGAGCAGTGCAGACTATTATGGAAAATACTTAGCATGAAATCAACTGACCATGGAGGCCTGTACATTTGTGTGGAGTAAATGACAGCTTTGAGAGACGCATCCTGAACAAAAATATCAGGTCACAGGCACATAGAAATAGGTTCCCTAAAGATGGACTGATGTTAGGACGTCTCATGGCACCACCATCAAGAGCATTCCCTGAAATGCCTCCATCTTGAATGGAACTGTTGTGGTAGACTCATTGAGGCATCTGGGCTTTCTTCATGTTTCCCTGCGTACATGGGATCTCAGTGCGAATGCAGCATGAGAGGGATGTTGCTGTGTGAGCCCAGAGGAAGATTACAGTAACTAACATGCGGGCTATAACTATAAATGAACTGTTAATACCCTGCTACCTTTAAGGAGAAATGGAGTCAGAGTGTATATGAAATACATCGTTTTGGATGCTGTAGGTTATATGCACTAGCCAAAATGTCCTAACATTGTGGCTGTAGGAGGCCTGCAATGCAAAATGTGAAATGCCAATAAGTGTGTCTCAAGAATACTGCAGGCGCAGGAAGATGGTGTAACTCCAAATGAGATCTACTTAGGAATTCCTAGTTACACAATGCCCACCTTCTGGTGTTGCTCAGTACAGGTCAATAAAGACAGGTATTTCCTTGTTTGCAAACAGGACATTGCCGATACAGTCACTCGTTGCATGTGTGCCAAAGCAAAGATTGCTTTTGTAATAATTAATGTATATGACAGCATTCTACCTTGATGCTAGACATCCTGCACTGTGGGATGTATTTACCCATGCATCCGAGCCCTACCTCAAAACTGTGCAGTACTGACATGGAAAACATCATGATGGCCAGAGCTTCCCAGAAAATGCACAGGGAAATGCATGAAGAATAGGCTGCCACTCATTTTTGCCGATGTTATGGGCACAGAAGGACACTGCCTAAAACCACCATTGGACTACCCACACAGTAGTCTGAAACCATTGGGAATGGCAATGCTGATTGCCAAAAGCAAACCCATAACTGTTGGGAATTCATTTTCTTAAATCCCAAAAAGGGGTGCAGTACCAGTACTCACCACTATCAGAAAGCCGGCGTTTTAAAACTACCAGATTTTGTGTAAAACTGAATAAATGAACCCAAGGCAAGCCAAAGAAAGACTTACTGAGAGGTGGATCCAATGTAAAGTTATATTCTGAAGTGACTTGAAGGTTTATAACAAGACTGGCTGAGCTGTGGATTTCAGCAGTTTAAGTAAATTTGGACTGAAAGACATTAAAAATCTCAATGTTTAAGAGAAATGAGTGACCTACTTTTGAGTGTCACATAGGTTGCAATTGTTTAAATGTCATAGTTTTAAACTTAGAATAGCTGCATATGTGAAATTGTTAGTTTATTTGAATGCAGAAACTGGGGAACAGAAATGACATGTAGCTAAAAACTGGCTTAAAGAGATTCCAATTTGCCTGGCAGCTACCCCCATCAGGAGTGAAACTTGAGTCACAGCTGTGTTCCCAGGCCTAGCTGCCCTTTTGCTGCTCACACCAAAAGGGATATGACACTTCCCTGATTGAATTACCTGGGCTCTGCAGGAAATTGAACAAAGCCCTGTCTTGACTCAGGCAAATGTTTTATGGCGGGAGTCGTAAATGGAGATTTCTCCTGGAAGCACAGGGGAGGGGCACTGCCTGTGAGAGCAAGCTGGCTTGGCAGAACTGGAAAAACCAGAAATTCAACCTTGTGCTGGAGGAAAGCCACACCCCTTTGGGGCCAGAACATAACTCTAAAAAGATGAATAACTCGTAGTACGGACTTGTGAAAATTATTTAAATGACACCATAATTCTTGTGATTTTTCTGCCCACATTTTAAGAGGTTTTTAGAACCGGTGGCATGTTCAGGGGGGTTTTAGCGGAAAAGAGGATATTACTCAAAATGTGTGCATGTGAAAAATCTGACACTTCATCAATTAATGTCCATACTCCTTGCGCACATGTGTGTAAATTTGGGGTAATGTCCGGTATTGCAAACCAGTTGAAAAGTGCAAAATATTGCCATTTCTGAATGCAAGCTCTCAGGAAGAGCAGAGTTTGAACAGGGTATACCTCCTGTAATGCGTGAGGGGTGCATATGATTTTAAAACAACATGTACCTCTGCAAATATGTATTTGGTTCAAATCTAGATTTGTGTGTAAGTTGACAGGAGGAGTGGACTTTCTGCAGGCTGTAAAATGACATCACTCTGACACAACTTAGCTCCCCCAATCAGGGGAGAAATGAAAGCTTGACCAATTAGAAGCTGAGAGAGAGGTAGGGTCAGTGATGCTAGAACACACCCACATTCAAAACACATAAAAGCAGACAGACAGGACAGATAGGGACCTTCAAATCCATTTGCAGCTGGAAGCTCTGCCGGAAAATCCATACTTTACCTCCCTCAACCTTCAGAGAGCAGACTAGAGACTTCAATCTATCCAGAACTAGAGACCCAGACCAGAGAGAGAGCAGAGCTGACCCAGGCCAATGTTAGCAGAACCAGAGAGAGCTGACCCAGATCACTGTGAAGTGCAGAGACCAGAGGCGAGTCTAAAACCCGACCAGATCCGTGGCGTGGTCCATTTCATTCAAGAATATAGTGTGAGTACCTAGAAAACTGTGCAGAACCAATCTCTTAGTTAAAATAATATAATTCAATCCTATTTTAATCTAAGTAGAACTGTCTCTTAACTGTCACCTGTCATTTGTAAAGCTGTCACTTGTCATTTTCTAGTTGCAAGCTGCACTTGTCTTTTTGAACTTTTAAAATTTCAAATCTGAAAAACGACCTTTATTTAATCGCTCATATCTCCGTGACCGTTTGTGCTAGAGACTTGCAGTAACTTTCATCTGGAAGCTGAGATCCTAGGCTGTCTTAGGACCCCAAAATGATAGTGATAGTCCTTGTAGTTCCTCTGTAATCATGAAAAACGCACTCAATTTTACCGCGATTTGCAAATTTCTTCACGTGTAAAAATCTGCTGCTGCTTGCCTTCCATTTGCCAGAAATTTGTTTAACCTGCTAGTTACTCCTAGATACTTGCTAAAGTGAGCCTGGACTAATATTAACTTGATTTCACTCACCCTGAACCTCCTAGAGGGAATTAAAAGCATTTTAGCATATTTTTTTCTACATTGCCAGCACATTTAAAAGCATTTGGGCCTGTGTTTTCAACGTCTGTAGTCTAAGCTGCTGGGGTGAACTGAATCACATTTGATTGCATTTCTGAGAACTGTGTGCCTTCCTTCCATTTCCTTGCATTGCATAAAGGGGGGGTGAATTGTACAAGAAAGTGATTACATTGTCTTTGCTGAAATCCTATCAAGTTATTTTTTGTACTGCATTTCATTCCACATTGCATCCATTTGAAACCATAAAAGTATTGTTGCTATTTTACCCATCCTATAACCACTCATCATTGATTATAAAGAAGTGTGCTAGTGCAGATTCTCCGTTGTTAATCTTTATCATATCAGATTAAGTGTGATATTCAATTATTAATTATTAAAAAGTGTGATAGATATATATTGCTTTACTTCTCAAATAAACCTTTTAACTTGCAAAACAGAACTACTTCTTGGCTCAGTGGGGTCAGGGGGATTCTGAGAGAGGGGTGTTATATAGGGGTAGTCATCCAGAACGCATGAACTGGACATAAAGATATATCAATAAGGGTTTTTATTCAGTATTCTAGAATAGGCGTTGACTTGGCTGTAGTGCTGAATTGAATCCTCTTACAAATTGGGGGCTCGGGCCGGACGTTTGGGTTAGATTTACCATTTGTGCAGATTAATACAGCGTGCCAGCTGACCAGATACACATATCCGGTCGGATCACCACGCTGTGTTACGCTGTAAAGCACTCCTTAAAGGAACGCTCCAAGGAAACGGTCTGTTTTGCAAGAATAAAATACAAACTTCTGTAAGTCAGGACAGAGACCAATCTCTAGAATGACGACCTTGGTAGATATGAAAATAGCCAGAGAGCACTTCTTACATAAACTATTTGTGAGAGGTGAATGGGCTGAGCAGGGCCAGGATGCCTGGTTGCAGGCCATCACGCGACAGGCCACTGAAACAGGGTCAGACTTATGGAGAGATCAGGGTCCATTACATGTGGCCCTGAGTGAACTATATATGGCTCCTAAGGCCAAAGATGAACACGACAAGATTGTTAGGATAGCGGCATATTTATATTTATATATGGGAGCGATACAGAATAAATGTGCTGAAGGCCATGATCTGGCAAAAAGGCAACAGATGGCGTTAGAGAAGGCCCAATCTGATCTGGACTCTTCTGAGCAAAGGCTGCACAGAAGCCAGGAGTCAGAAAATGAGACCAGACAGTACATCACTAAAATAAAGGAGGATATGGATGTGCTGCAAAAGGAAAAGTCAGAACAGGATACCAGATTTCTGGCCTTGCAGAAGGAACACCAAGAAGGTTTGGACTCCCTACTGCAAAGCCAGAAAAAGCTGGAGCAACAACTGGACTTCAACAGGGTATGTGCTGAGCAGGTAGTCACCCTGCAAGGCCACCTAGATAGGGAAAAGGCAGAAAGCAATAAACTGATTCTGAAAGACCTGGATACCCAGGCAGAGTTTGATGAAGAGCGCCGGAAAGCTGGTGCCCTTCAAAGGCAGAGGGATGACCTGGCGGCACAGATGCAGGCTCTTAGTCAGGAAAGGGACACCTTAGGCCAGGAAGTCTGCCAGTTAAAAAGAAAAATGGAAGAAAATCACTTGGCCCTCCAGGGGCTGGGTGATCTCCAAAAAGAGCATGCAAACTTGTTAGAGCACACCAGAAGGGTGGAAGATGCTCTGGCAAGAAAGGAGCAGGCCAGTAGGGATGGGAATCAGGAGGTAACCCTCCTGCAGCAAAGACTGGCCCAGTGCTCCAGGACCAATCAGGAAGCACAGAGGGAAAATGAGGCCCTCTGTCAACACAATGATAGGCTCCAACAACAGGTAGCGATGCAGGAGAGACTGATAGAGTCTAGTAAGGCCTTAACTGAGGAACTGAAGGCACAAATGCAGGCTCTTGCATTGCAACAGGGAGCAGGGGCGGATAGAGATGAGGTTCGCTGGGAAATGGAAACTCCGGAGCATAACCTCAGGAGCCCTAGTACCAGAGGCCCTCATACCTTTCAGTCCCTGGACTCTGCCACCCCCATGTCCCCTGGCGCACATGAGCACAGGGCCACAGGGATGGCAGATTACTATCCAGCCAGAAGCATGGGGCTCATAGGCCAGTACCACCCAGGAATGGAGGGGCGGGCATCCGGGTAGGGGCACCCAAGCACAGTGCAATTTAATGGGGAACCCCAGGAGAGTAGGCCCATTAAGGGCATCCTGAAAACCTCTGCCCAGTTAGGTCAGTGGAGGGGGTACCCATCAAATTCTGGCAGCAAGGAGGAATCTGAAGACTCCTCTGAACTGCGCAGGACACAGGAGACCAGGTCCCCACATTCTGCCAGCCATTCCCAGGCTCGCAGAATCCGGGAAAACCTGGAAGAGCAGACAGGAACCTCTGGGAGCAGTGCCTCTGAGTCAGAGGATGAATGGACAAGGGTTACCCGAACCAAAAAGGCCAATAAGGCAAAAAGGGCCTTACTTAAGGACCCCTTAAAGCAGATTAAGGCGATCAGGAGCGTCATCACGCCTTACCATAAGAACGCTAAGTATTCTGTTTGGGAGCACTTAGAGTTGTTTGAGCAAATGATGGAGACTTTCCATTTGAAGGACAGCCAAAGCTGTATTCAATATGTAAAGTGGACCTTCTCCCCGGAATACTCCAGTTTCTTTGCGGGGCTGGAGGACCAAAATCATTTAAGATGGTCCACCTATAAGGCGGCCATCTTGAAACATTTTTCTGTTCACAGAAATCCTCAAGAGGCTCGCAAGGCAGCCTACAATTTACAATGTGGGGAGGATCAGGCCCCACAAGAATTTGTGCAGGGGTTAAAGCGTGCTTTTGCACAGACCACAAGAAGGGTGCGCACGGATAGCAGAGAATTTATTAATACGTTTTTCCATGCCTTGCCCAAATACATAATGACCCAGCTTGTGAGGGATTTTCACGAGAAAAGATCTTTAGACTGGGTCATTGAACAGGCTACCCGGATCTATGAGGTGCAGAAACCGGTAGATAGCAAAAGTAATGCCCAGAAAAACCCCACAGCCAACAGCACCCCTGCTGCTGCCAAGGTGGCAGAGGTAAAGGTCACCCCCGTTTTGGATTTGGAGATGGGGGGGCCTAAAAACCTACCTGCACCTAATAATGCTAGGCCCAGAAGGTCCTCGGGCCAGTCACAGACAGGGAGCCAAGGAGGCAGCCCCACAAAGGGGGTCTCTCGCTCTCCTGATTATGTAAATCCCCGTTACAAGGGAAATCGACCCATCCTGGGTTATGTGTGGACTCCTCCAGCCCAAGGGGGGGTATCCAGCCAAGCACCTAACCCAGGGAACTTCCCTCCTAACTTCCCACAGGAGGGCAGAAATTCTCCAAACCCTGGGCAGAACTTTTTCCCCAGATATCCACCCGACTTCCAACCCCAAAATCATCCATCCTTCTTTCCCCAATTCCCTGAGCCCAGACAACCTAATCCGGGAGAGGGGAGGCCAAGGGTGGAGGGGTACCCAAATCTTCCCAACCCGGGGTACTACCAGAGAAGGGATAGCTACCCTTCCCGGGAACAGCCCAGGGGAGAAAACAGGGCCCCGTATCAGCCTGAGCGGGTTTCCCAGTTAGAGCGCCAGGTTCAAAACATGGCGCGGGATCTGGGTCACATACTGAGGGCTCAGCAGAACCCTCAGATCGGCATGCCGGCGCACCCAACTCTGGACCTGGTGCCCCAGAACAATGACGGGGAAGCACCCCGATAACTCACTGGTTCCCAGGGAGGAGGCACAAGGGGAAGGGGGGTGTAAAGCCTTGGAGGAAGCTTCCTTCCTCACTTGTAAACAGCCCCTGGAAACCCAGGAACTGGAAACAAAATCTCTTGCCCCTGAAAGTCTGCCTCCTAAGGAGCAGAGGGGGGGTAGGAGAAACAAAAGACCCAAACAGACTCAGTTTGAGGAGGAGGTACAGATCTTCCAATTTGAGGGAGAGGGATCCTCAGAGGATCCTGGGAAAAGGATCTTCTCCTTCAGAGAGGGGGGAACTCCTCCCAAAGAAAAATGGGTCCCTAGGGATGCAAATCCAGACTGGGGAGATGTGGAGGCTGAGCTACCGCCACCCACCATCTCATCCCAGAACCAACAGCAAGAAAATCCCCTGGTTCAAACCCATCCTGGTGACTGCCTCCAAAAAGGGGGGGGCGGCCCAGAACCAGAGCCAGGGGAACCCACACTGGCTCTGATCTCCAGTTGCCAAATTTTTCTTTCAGATTCCCAAGGCTCTCCACAGAATTCTGCCCAAATTTCTTCTCTTGCAATGTCTAAAACCAGACAGTTAGCCCACCAGTTGTCCAAAAATGTGCATTATCTGTGCCCCCTTGAGGAGAAGGAGGGAAGATACTATGCCCCGGTACAAGTACAGGGGCAGGGTACAGGTTTGGCACTGGTGGACACTAGATCTCAAGCTACCCTTCTGTCCAGAAGGGCCTTTGATGAACTGAATGCAGGAAGGGGAGAGAATTACCAAATTCCTCTCACCTCTCTTCCTGGACAACTCCAGAACTTCGACGGGAAGGAAATTCCCGTCGAGGGGACGGCAGATTTGGACATTAAAATTGGGCGACACAAGTTGAAACACCCGGTCATAGTAGTGACCCCAGAGGGCACCCCTTGTTTACTAGGGAATGACCTCCTGAGAAGGTTGTCACCCCTAATAGATTGTGTAAACAAGGTCCTCTGGACCCAGACTAGCCGACCAATAAAATTAAAACAGAGTGTCAACCATGTTAGTTTAAACGGCACCTGCCACATGGTTGAACAAAAATCTGACCAAGTAGAATTTCACTTCCAGAATAGCAAAATTCCAGACGTGACAGTAATAGCAGTAGGACAACAGACTGGTGATGGAGGGTCCTCTCTATTTCTGAAAATCAACCTTCCTTCCAGTCTAAAGTGGTACTCCACGCTGGAAGGAAACACTCTGAGATTCTATACTAATCCACAATCAGAAACTCCCACTCCTATAGTCCAGAAAGATGTGAAATCAGCTCAGAGCCTGGCTGATATTCAGCAAATTGGAGAGCAGTTGTTCATCCCTGTTCAGTTAAATGATGGGAAGGACTCTGTTCTCGCTCGAGTGTGTGTGAACAACGTTAAGAGCTTCATCAGCGAAGCCATGTTCCGCCAACTCCCAAAAGATCCAGCCATTCCCACCTTCAAATTGATAGACAAATGGGAAATGGACCTGGAAGCGCCTAATTCCAAACATCTCCTGCCAAGCAGGTGTATGCTCAAAATCTCCATTGGCAACAAGAGCATAATCCATAATTGTTGGGTCGTGCGAGACGTCACTGCCGCCTTTTACTTAGGCAGTGACATTCTCAATCGCTTTGCCATTAGTTTGGACCTAATAAACTTCAAAGCTTGGTCCCGATTAGCGGATAATCCCATGGGCTTTGATGATCCAGAAAAAGCATTTAGGTCAGCTCAATTGCTACCTTATGCAGTTGAAATTCAGATTAAAGAGGAAGTCACCATCCCAGAAAGGACCCGACAATTCTCCCTGGAAGTGAAAGTTAAAAGGGGACAAGAGTTGAAAAACCCTGATGCTTACATACATCTAAATGCTTCTCTCCAACAGCAAGGGTTGGGGGTAAACCCAACACCATTAGTCAACATAGAACATGACACCATTCCAATAGAGGTGGATAACAGCGACTTAAAGAGTATTACTCTAGCCGCAGCCACCATTATTGGAATGGCGGTTGATGACCGACATTTTTCCATCGACTTAGTAAATGAACTGTTAGGACCAATCCCCAAGGACTGTTTTGACAGTGACAGGGATGACAATACAACACCAGACAGGATTTTTACCCGGCATGGGGGGAACTTCCTGGTGTACACTTCCTGCCCCTATGGTAAGGAAGATGTGACTTGTGACTTCAGGAGGGATGAGGTGATTTTCCAGGTCCATGAGGGTTGCCTTTCCCACCTGAAGCCTCCAGTCCAAATCAGCACTCTGACCAGGGACTTCTCCACCCAGCTGGAGGAGGCCGCTGAAATAGCCAAACCAGAAGTCTTTCCAGGCTTCAGGCAGATGGTGGAAGAGAGAGTCAACCTAGCTGACGCCTGTGTGACTCTGGAACAGAAGCAAAAGTTGAAACAAGTTTTCTTGGATTTCCAAGGTCTCTTTGCAGTAGACTCATATGACTGTGGTCGCACCGACATCCACACAACAACAATCCCCACGGACCCTGGCATGACTCCAGTGTTTGTGAAGCAATATCGCTTGCCTCTCGCATCCATGGAGTCCCTTACTGAAATAATTAAGAACCTTGAGTCCAGGGGAATAATCCGTCCAGTCCACAGCACCTTCAATAACCCAGTGCTGGAAATATTGAAGCCAAACGGCCAGTGGAGACTCTGCGCCGACCTCAGGGAGCTCAACAAACGGGTCCATACTTCCCGATGGCCTCTGCCCTACATTGACCAAGGGCTGGCCCAGATCCAGGGGTCACAGGTATTCACTGCAATAGACCTGACCAATGGATACTGGACCGTGCCTGTCAGCAGGGAGGACCAATACAAACTGGCTTTTACCTTTGGGGGCCAGCAGTACACATGGACCCAGACTCCCTTCGGATACCTCAACTCCGGCAATGAATTCAACATTTTCCTGCATAAGGCCATGCCCGACCTGGGTGCGAGGGGTAACCTGGCTTATGTAGATGATGTCCTCATCAAAAGGCCATCTGTGGAGGAACACATAGCGGAGATCCGTTATGTTCTGACCCAGTTGAGGGCCGCCGGAGCAAAACTTTCCTTTCAGAAAGCACAGTGGTGTAGAACCCGTGTTAATTTCTTGGGGCATGAGATTACTCCTCAGGGTCTCTGTCCCCAGGAAAAGAAAGTGGAAGCACTTCAGAAACTGAAAGACCCCACAACTCTGCGGGAAGTAAGGAGCCTCCTTGGACTGACTAATTACAGCAGAAAGTTCATTGAGGGCTACGCAGAGATCACCAGACCCCTGATTCATCTCCTGAAGGGGGGGGGTCAAGTGGGAATGGGGTCCAGAACAAGCCGAGGCAGTAAGACAACTCAAGAGAAGCCTCTCACAAGCGCCTTGCCTAGCTTACCCTGTCAGAAACAAGGAGTTCTTCCTGGAGACGGGGTTCTCTAATACGTGCTTGACGGCAGTATTATACCAAAAGCATGACAAGGTCAATAAAGTAATCTCCTATGCGAGCAAAACTTTATCCTCTGTGGAGGAAAAATTCAACGTTTGTGAGAAGGCACTCCTGGCGACGGTGTGGGCATTGAAGAATTACCGCCCGTTTATCCAGGGGGAACACATCATAGTGGAGACTCCACACCAGCCTCTGCAATATCTCCAAAGTGACAGAATCCGGGCCGGAAATGTGAGTAATTCCCGAATTACTTCCTGGATTCTGTCAATGCAAGGCTTTCCTGTGGAGGTCAGGTATGGCCAAAACAAGAAGAGTCCCCTCGCGCAAGGTCTGGCTGACTTGCATGATTGTGCCAGAGAAAACTGTCTCGAGGACGAAAGTCTAAAAATCAAGGACAACACGGAGGCATACCTTAATTCCCCACACAAAGTCTTTGAAGAGGACAAGTGTGAGGGAATGCCCACTGTCTATGTGGATGGATGCTCTTACCATGTTGACAACGACGGGGAGAAAGAACTGGTGGCTGGCGTAGGGAATGCATGGGTGAATGAGTCCCCAGAACCCTCCGCTGGATACAAAATTGGTCCCCGAAGTAGTCAGGTGGCAGAATTGATGGCTGTGCATCAGGCCATCCTCACTGCTGTCCAGCATCAACTCCACGAACTGGTCATAATCACAGATTCGGATTATGTACGGAACGGGTTCGTGGAGCACCTGGTTAATTGGAAAACCAGAGGCATGTTATGTGCTAACAACAAACCCTTGAAACATGGGAAGTTGATCCAAAACATTGATGATCTGGTCACCTCGAAAGGAATGACCATCTATTGGAAGAAGATCAAGGGTCATTCCAAAGTAGAGGGACCAGACAAAACTGGAAATGACTTAGCTGATCAGCTGGCCAAAACCGGGGCCATCCAAGGGGATCTAATTGAGATTGAGTCCCTGTTGGGGGAAATCCAGGTCACAGCTATCACTAGGTCCCAGACAAATGCTCACAACGACCTTTCAATTGCACAATGGAGTAAGGAGACCCCTGATGCTGATTTGATTATCGCTCAGAAGGGGGATCCAATAATTGGTAAATTTTACCAACACTTTGAGGACCCTGAGAACTTTCCCCTGACGGATACCGATTACATTGGGAAAGAGGACCTAAGAGTGTTGATGAAATGTCCAAAAATGTTCCGGATCCAAGACGGTTTGTTGGTAAGGAAATCCAAAGCTGGCCATGACCAGTGGGTGGTTCCTACCTCATTCCGAAGCCTGATGTTAAGTCACGCCCATGATGCGGCTACTGCCGGTCATAGGGGGTTTCACACAACATTGGATATCTTAAGAGAGTTTGCATACTGGCCACACATGGGGCAGGACCTCGACCAATACTTGAAGGGGTGTCTTGTGTGTGCACAATTTCAGCCATCATCCCTCACGCATCGTGCACCTCTCCAAAAGAGGGGGATGACACTGCCATGGTCAGATTTACAAATCGACTTTGTAGGCCCCGTGATTCGCTCCGCGAGGGGGAATAAGTACATGTTGACCGTCACATGCTTGTTTACCAAGTGGGTGGAATGTCTCCCAGCCCCAAATTGCAAGGCAGAAACCGCAGCTGCCCTGATGATTAACCACATCTTTTCCCGTTTCGGCCTACCTCAAAGGATTGAGTCAGACAGAGGTAGCCACTTCACCAGTGAAGTAATGACAAAGATGTGGGAGATACTGGGGGTCAAAAGGAAGTTACATATTGCTTACAGGCCAGCTTCTTCTGGAGCAGTGGAACGCTACAACCGGACAATTGTGAGCATCTTAAAAAAGTTTGTGGCAGATTCTGGGCCAAGTTGGGATATCCGATTACCTCTGGTCCTAATGGCCATCAGATCTACCCCTTCATCTGCAACCAAAATGTCACCATTTGAGTTGATGACTGGACGCAAGATGGTGCTCCCGCAGCATTTGCTCTATAGGACCCAAGAGCAGACACTGATAAATGCCTCCACAACTCATGAGTATGTGGAGAATTTAAGGAAACACCTTCAACATGCTTTTGCTTATGCTCAGCGGAATCTAGAAAGATCGGCTGATAGCATGAAGACCCACTATGACCTGAAAACTTCCAGGAAGGAATATCAGGTGGGGGACCGGGTCTATCTATACAACTTCCAAAGAAACCAGGCAAAACAGCGGAAATTCTTGCCTACATGGAAGGGACCCTTTGAGATCATCGACAAGATCTCCCCTGTGGCCTACAAAATCCACATCCCCAAAGGTCCTTTGGCAGCGGGGGAAGACAAGTGGGTCCACATAAACCAGTTGAAATGTTGCCATCCCAGGCACACTCTGCAACAACTGGAGGAATCCTCTGGAATCCTAGCGGGTACTGTCTCAGATTAATTCAGTTCCAACCATAAAACATACCACATCTAGTCTCTAAAATATTGTGATTTGCATGAAACTGTCTCTTAGTTATACTGTTTTTTTTTTCAAAATAAGAATGTAATGTTTGTTATGATGAAATGCATATGCTGCCCCACTATCTCAACAGTGGTGGAAAAATGTCTATGAATAGGTATTGCCGCTCTTCCTTTGTCGTCCTAGGAGAAAGAAAACCTGGAGACGGGCCAAGGAGCATGATCCGGAGACTGGGAGGATGACGCAAGGGGGCCCGGGGTACCGCCCAATATTCCCATCAGGACCGGCGAGGAGAACCGATCGACCAGTACCGGATGTAGGAAGAGATGCTGAACTGGCCATCCACCGGAAGAAGATGAGAACTACATCCCAGATCTTGCGGTTCCCACCAGTGAAGGATCAGATGGCCACCGCAAGAAGGGGGGCTTGTGGGATGTATTTACCCATGCATCCGAGCCCTACCTCAAAACTGTGCAGTACTGACATGGAAAACATCATGATGGCCAGAGCTTCCCAGAAAATGCACAGGGAAATACATGAAGAATAGGCTGCCACTCATTTTTGCCGATGTTATGGGCACAGAAGGACACTGCCTAAAACCACCATTGGACTACCCACACAGTAGTCTGAAACCATTGGGAATGGCAATGCTGATTGCCAAAAGCAAACCCATAACTGTTGGGAATTAATTTTCTTAAATCCCAAAAAGGGGTGCAGTACCAGTACTCACCACTATCAGAAAGCCGGCGTTTTAAAACCACCAGATTTTGTGTAAAACTGAATAAATGAACCCAAGGCAAGCCAAAGAAAGACTTACTGAGAGGTGGATCCAATGTAAAGTTATATTCTGAAGTGACTTGAAGGTTTATAACAAGACTGGCTGAGCTGTGGATTTCAGCAGTTTAAGTAAATTTGGACTGAAAGACATTAAAAATCTCAATGTTTAAGAGAAATGAGTGACCTAATTTTGAGTGTCACATAGGTTGCAATTGTTTAAATGTCATAGTTTTAAACTTAGAATCAGCATTCTGGCTGCATATGTGAAATTGTTAGTTTATTTGAATGCAGAAACTGGGGAACAGAAATGACATGTAGCTAAAAACTGGCTTAAAGAGATTCCAATTTGCCTGGCAACTACCCCCATCAGGAGTGAAACTTGAGTCACAGCTGTGTTCCCAGGCCTAGCTGCCCTTTTGCTGCTCACACCAAAAGGGATATGACACTTCCCTGATTGAATTACCTGGGCTCTGCAGGAAATTGAACAAAGCCCTGTCTTGACTCAGGCAAATGTTTTATGGCGGGAGTCGTAAATGGAGATTTCTCCTGGAAGCACAGGGGAGGGGCACTGCCTGTGAGAGCAGGCTGGCTTGGCAGAACTGGAAAAACCATAAATTCAACCTTGTGCTGGAGGAAAACCACACCCCTTTGGGGCCAGAACATAACTCTAAAAAGATGAATAACTCGTAGTAGGGACTTGTGAAAATTATTTAAATGACACCATAATTCTTGTGATTTTTCTGCCCACATTTTAAGAGGTTTTTAGAACCGGTGGCATGTTCAGGGGGGTTTTAGCGGAAAAGAGGATATTACTCAAAATGTGTGCATGTGAAAAATCTGACACTTCATCAATTAATGTCCATACTCCTTGCGCACATGTGTGTAAATTTGGGGTAATGTCCGGTATTGCAAACCAGTTAAAAAGTGCAAAATATTGCCATTTCTGAATGCAAGCTCTCAGGAAGAGCAGAGTTTGAACAGGGTATACCTCCTGTAATGCGTGAGGGGTGCATATGATTTTAAAACAACATGTACCTCTGCAAATATGTATTTGGTTCAAATCTAGATTTGTGTGTAAGTTGACAGGAGGAGTGGACTTTCTGCAGGCTGTAAAATGACATCACTCTGACACAACTTAGCTCCCCCAATCAGGGGAGAAATGAAAGCTTGACCAATTAGAAGCTGAGAGAGAGGTAGAGTCAGTGATGCTAGAACACACCCACATTCAAAACACATAAAAGCAGACAGACAGGACAGATAGGGACCTTCAAATCCATTTGCAGCTGGAAGCTCTGCCGGAAAATCCATACTTTACCTCCCTCAACCTTCAGAGAGCAGACTAGAGACTTCAATCTATTCAGAACTAGGGACCCAGACCAGAGAGAGAGCAGAGCTGACCCAGGCCAATGTTAGCAGAACCAGAGAGAGCTGACCCAGATCACTGTGAAGTGCAGAGACCAGAGGCGAGTCTAAAACCTGACCAGATCCGTGGCGTGGCCCATTTCATTCAAGAATATAGTGTGAGTACCTAGAAAACTGTGCAGAACCAATCTCTTAGTTAAAATAATATAATTCAATCCTATTTTAATCTAAGTAGAACTGTCTCTTAACTGTCACCTGTCATTTGTAAAGCTGTCACTTGTCATTTTCTAGTTGCAAGCTGCACTTGTCTTTTTGAACTTTTAAAATTTCAAATCTGAAAAACGACCTTTATTTAATCGCTCATATCTCCGTGACCGTTTGTGCTAGAGACTTGCAGTAACTTTCATCTGGAAGCTGAGATCCTAGGCTGTCTTAGGACCCCAAAACAATAGTGATAGTCCTTGTAGTTCCTCTGTAATCGTGAAAAACGCACTCGCGAATTTTACCGCGATTTGCAAATTTCTTCACGTGTAAAAATCTGCTGCTGCTTGCCTTCCATTTGCCAGAAATTCGTTTAACCTGCTAGTTACTCCTAGATACTTGCTAAAGTGAGCCTGGACTAATATTAACTTGATTTCACTCACCCTGAACCTCCTAGAGGGAATTAAAAGCATTTTAGCATATTTTTTTCTACATTGCCAGCACATTTAAAAGCATTTGGGCCTGTGTTTTCAACGTCTGTAGTCTAAGCTGCTGGGGTGAACTGAATCACATTTGATTGCATTTCTGAGAACTGTGTGCCTTCCTTCCATTTCCTTGCATTGCATAAAGGGGGGGTGAATTGTACAAGAAAGTGATTACATTGTCTTTGCTGAAATCCTATCAAGTTATTTTTTGTACTGCATTTCATTCCACATTGCATCCATTTGAAACCATAAAAGTATTGTTGCTATTTTATCCATCCTATAACCACTCATCATTGATTATAAAGAAGTGTGCTAGTGCAGATTCTCCGTTGTTAATCTTTATCATATCAGATTAAGTGTGATATTCAATTATTAATTATTAAAAAGTGTGATAGATATATATTGCTTTACTTCTCAAATAAACCTTTTAACTTGCAAAACAGAACTACTTCTTGGCTCAGTGGGGTCAGGGGGATTCTGAGAGAGGGGTGTTATATAGGGGTAGTCATCCAGAACGCATGAACTGGACATAAAGATATATCAATAAGGGTTTTTATTCAGTATTCTAGACTAGGCGTTGACTTGGCTGTAGTGCTGAATTGAATCCTCTTACAGCACAGATTAAGGAAGTCCGTCTTCTGATAGGGCATGATTAAAGACTAAGAAGCAATGTATACAATGGGCAGAAGGAAACGCTGTTAGAGTCCAAAGGACAACCATTGGAGGGGATACAATGTCTGTGTAACACCCCAAAGAACCCCATTGGCTAGTTGAGGTAAAATTGATTGCCTGCAACTTTCCCCAACCCTTCTGTCTACCTGGCAGCCGCAGTCAAGAATTTGAAGGGGGTATATGTCCTCACTTCAGAATGCTGAAATGTGAGCAAGCAGTAGGGCGGGAAAACATTTTAGAGAGAGGTCTCTGGCCACTGGCTTCACCATGCTAAATTCACAGGAATTGCGAAAGGTCCCTGTGATACCGAATGTTTGTGTGCACCATAGTAGACAACCTTTTCAGAGTGAAAGTGTGTGTGGGAGAAAGGAACACCACACGACTTTTGAAACAAGCATTGTCAAATCCAATCGATTTGGCTTTTACTGCCGTGCTCTGCATTTTGCATGTATAGGCACTAAGGTGCAAGGAGAAGAATGTAAAGTTTAAAGGAGGATGCACTATGGGGTGCAGGTGTGTAAGAGAATGTGAAGGAACGAGAATAGAGCAAGGGAGGAAACAATTGAGGGAAAGGTGCCATCAATGATGAGCAAGAGGAAATATGAGCAAGAATGGTTGAGAGTGAGAAGGTACGAAATAATGCAAGAGTGTAAGAGGAAGCATCAGAGAGGGAAGGGACTGGTGGTAGGGTTGTAGAGAGAGTGATACGGTGGGTGGGGTAGAGAGAGTGGTAGGGTGGGTGGGATAGAGAGATTGGTGGTAGGATGGGGATAGACGGAGTGGTGGTAGGGTGGATGGGGTAGAGACTGGTGGAATGGGGGTAGAGCGAGTGGTGCCCGCCAATTTTGGAATGGCCACTCCTGACATTCGCACGTCCCCTCTCTTCACTTATTCCGCTCCTGGCTTCAGGCTCATTTCCTAAATTCTCTGTCATCATCCTAGTCTTTACCCTCCTGTTACTTGTGATGGATTCCTTATCTCATTGATTCATTTGTACAGTTTTGCTCATTATGTAGAGTGACTTGGTCAAGGCTCTCTTCACAATTAATTACAATCTCCTCCTAAATTCTGTGTGAGTTCCACTCTTTCAGATATCTCCTTCATTGACTAGGAGTTCTCTTTCATGTACAGTACCAGCAGTGGACCTCAAGAGCAAAGTGTTCTAAAAGGTGGTACCTCACTAGTTCTCAAATGTGGATGTGATCACTCATTTTCTTGGTGTCATCGTGTATTCAACAATCCTCACACAACCCAAGCGACTTCCTGGAGGACGAATAGTTCCAGACAAAAGTTCCTGTACTTCAGGCTAGATTCTGTCCCGCCCCTAATCTATACCACACATGGCCAAGGCGTTATCAGTTTCTCCTGGATGCTGGATTCACTTAGAGTGTATCTGAACATTCCAGTGGATAAGTCTTGGGTCAAATACAAATGACTCTGCTTTAATGCTAAATGCAAATCTGAAGGTTGATTTCTGGAATGCTATGAATTAATCCTAACCACTGGTATTGCTGTAGGCAACCTTCCAGTCTACCATCTTTAATGCAATGCAGACATGGAATCTCTACCTACCACTGATTCTAGTTTGCTGGGATTAAATGTCCCTTTGTTGAAATGGTAAGAATGAAAGCCTAGGTCCAAAAATGAAAGTGGAAACACAAGAACTGGCCTATGGCATCACACATGGATTGATGTCAGCTTACCACAGGTGTTGTTGCTGCAACACTCCCTCTTACTGTGGTGCTACTTTCATTCCGCTCCACTCCTCCCGCTCCTGAGCAAATTGCCCATTTGCCAGGTCTAGCACTCCCTTTTTGCCGCCCTCTTTTCAAGTCCTGGTTCTCCTTTTTTCAAATGTTTTATGTTTTGGCTACAAGGTAGCGCTTTAGTCCCAACTATAAGACAACACTATTGAATTGAAGTTCAGTTAAGGGGAGATGGCATATGAGGAGGGATACAATGCTTGTATGTGCTGTTCGACTTTTACCCACCTATTGACTGCCCATGGCCAGGCTTATCCATATGGACATTGCCACCCTCTTCATGCCACACTCTGCACAAATCACGCTGTCATGGGATCTCTTTGCGCTCGCTTTTTCAATGCCTCACATCAAACATTGCATTGGAAGTTCATGCCAGTGTTTATTCAAAGCAGTCTTCGGAGAGTTAATGGTTTAATTGGTGCTGTAAACACGCTACTGGTGTAACAAAAATATCGTAACCCGGTCTGCTTTGAGACACTTAGATTATTACCAGTCTGTGTGCCTTTCACTGAAGTCCTGTTAAAAACAACCATTGGCAAAGCCAACTGTTTCGGCATTTGTATAGGTATTAGATAGGCATTTGCCACACACTGCTACTATATGCCCACGTACTTGCACCATTGTCTGCTGCTACCATTAATGACCAGACAGTACCATTACGACAGTGCCAGGCAAATGCCTTTCCCATCTCCACACAAAAGCCAGAACTGTTGGCATTGCCAATGCTGTTCTCAGGTTTCGTCCCTGGTGCTGGCCGTCTGGCCCGCTCGGGGTGTGCCCTTTCTGCCCAGTCAGATGTATCTGTTTCTGGCGGTTTCCCCTCACAGGACAGACACCTCTGCTCCCTGTCTTTTTATGTTCCTTTTTTCTCAGGAGCGGCACCACTTCATTTTTCGATGCTCCCCTTTGTCCCAGTGTTTTACTCTGTCGGGATTCTAGCTATCTAGTTCTGTCCTTCTTTAGTTCTAACACATAGTGTTGCTAACATGGTCCGCAACATAACCTGGCCCTCTCACGCATGACGTGGATTAACTTTCTGCAGCATGAATTAGGCTGGGCAAAAATTGCCATATTTATAAATGTAAACATAACAATATTGGCAAAGGAAAAAAATACATGAAGTAGATCACTGAACACAATGAAGGCAAGCTAACCAAATACAATATGCCTTTCCAGCCAGAACAAATAATGCAAAGTGGAGTTGTGCAAAATATGTGCAATCAAACGCAGCTTTACAATAAAGTTACTCCAAATGCGCGACCAAACATACATTTTGTAGCTGCTACAATATGAATATATCATGTGCATGGATGGCAACTCGTGAAGATGTCTACTCAACCTGCTGTTCAATACTTTTATAAGTGAAATACATTTGTTAATACGATATGAAGGATGGACTATTGTGCACTTGAAGGGGTTGTAAGGTTGTTTGCAAGATCCAATAACGTGAACATGTAATGTCTGATATGGGCAGAATGTGAGACATATTGTACGCCTACATATGTTTAGACATTGTGGAGAGGTATTGGATGTGCATAATGTTTGTATATGCTTCTTCATACTTTATTATGTTTTATGATGTTTGTATTAGATCTCAAGTATTATAGGTAGCTGCGCCAAAGCAAACGCAGGGTTTTATTTGAGGCAATTTAAAGGACGATAAGATTAGGGATGAAAGAGATCTGAAACAACATAAGGAAGAAGTTGCGCTATAAAAAGGGTCTCCTTTCTGCTTATCCAGAACTCCTTTAAAAGAGAGCAGAGGAAGCACTGGAAGGTAAGTCACGCTCCAGCTTTGCACTCCTCCCCCTGTCCTTCCACTGAGCCCTTCCCAGATCCCTCTCCCTTATCCCTTACTCTTCTGATCTCCTTCCTTACCTGATCAGCCATTGGAGACGTCAGGGGCAGCCAGTGAGATTTGTTGGGTCTCAGCAGAGTGCAATATGAAAACTGAGGGGGCGCCTACACTAGCTCGAGGCTAAGGGATGAGACATGGATGGATATGTGTAGAGTTAACCTCTGACTGGCTGACCTGAAGCAATCCCAGGTACATGCATGTGTCTTGGCACAGGAAGAAGGGGACGCAGCGAGCCTCCTGTCCTGTCCTAAATTATGAAACAGGCCTTTGTTTGAGCTTTGCCAAATGACAGTCCTGAGGCGTTTTAGAAAGGACCTATAGTCTATGTATTCAGTAATTTGTATAAATGGGTTGCCAACTAGATGAATGGTTCTTTTGAGGAAATTCTGTTTCTTTTGTCAACATCGTGTGTGAATGAAAAGTAGCAATTGGCATGTGCAGTGCATTCTATATAAACATACAGCTCAGAAATGATCTTTAAATGCCAAATCATACTTCATTATGCTGATTACAGCATCCACTGTACTGACACAGAACTCTTCTCCCTGATTGACACAGTGTTCCCTCTCTGATCCTCTCCCCTGACCCACATCCTATATCCCCATCTTTCATAGCGTTCTTAGATATTTTCCTTGGAATCTCTTTCTGTGATGCCTCTTCGCACAGATCCAGCTGCTAATTCACTCCATCAGTCTGCTCTTTTGATTTCATGCAACATTCATGTAACCCAACCCCTCGATGATCACCTGCTTTTACATCTGCGGGAATAATGACTCTTCTGATCACATTCTCTGATCTCCCCTTCCTATCCCACTGCCCTGACACCCACTCTAGATCCTCCTCACTTATGCCATATGTTTAGTCTCCACTTAAAACCCTCTGATCTCTTCCTCAGATTGCCTCCACTGATTCCCGCGCTTGGTCACCTTTCAGATATTATCCAGAATAATCAACCATTGACTTTAATTTTTACCAATCGAGTTTTTGAGTTTGGGTCTTTTTTTGGCCCCCTTTTAACACACCTCTTAGCCTTAATGACCGGGTCCCCTTCCATACCGCTCCTTGTTCTGCCATCCCCAAACCTCCTTTAGACTGTACCCCCAATACCCATATACGGAGTGGTGAAAACTCAGCATCCATGAATTTTACCCTTTTTTCAAAAATAAGGAGGCTTTTCTTCCGTTCAGTAGTTGCTGTGCCAAAACACGGGGATAAGATTCCTCTCTGAAGAAATTGCTGAGCGCCACATTGAAGGGAGGCAGATGACTTAATGACATCTCTCTCTTCTAAGGATGCCCTGCTCCTCACTGCACTTCCCAGGCACTCACATGGCACAGGAAACATTCCCCATGGTGGGATATACCTTCTGCCTCTGTGGCGACTTCTGGCATCCGGTATAACCGAACATAACTGAGCAGTTTTGAGTGTTGCCAGGCTCTGATTGGTTGGATAGTCACATCTTCTATGCTTCGTCCTCTCTATTCCCTCCACCTTCTCAAATCCATTAGCATTGAAGCCAATTAGGAAAACACCTCCTTGTCCTTACTGAACTGCAAATGCCAGTTTATGCCACCCTGCACTTGGTAAAATGCAATGCAATTAACAGAAAAACAAAATATATAAATACAGTGAATGTCTGTCTATGTTATAAAATAATGTTCTCCTGCTCTGTTGGCTACTAAACAATTCCCAAATCTAAATATTTCCTTCAGTCATTTCCTCCCCATTGCGTACATTTCATTTCATTTAATTTCGTCATTTGTACAGCGCCTTTCACCATAGGTATGGTCACAATGGGATGTAGGTTGAATGCCCTTGGCGGGACCGAAGTCCAAGGTATGGCAAACTCAAAGAGGTGCTGGTATGCGTGTGTGCATTATAGCCAACACGAGGATAAGAGGGGCTGGCCAAATCCCTTCTAGCCACCCATCTCTAATTGGCATGTGGATGGCTGGAGAGAGGTAGACTAGAGAGGTGGTTTTGAGGGGGCATGAGAGAGGACAGTCATTATGTGTCTAGTTACTGTTCGAATTTTTTGCCGTGAAAGGTAGCTGCATACTTATGCAGACGTTTTGCGCAAAGTGTCTTTCGGGTTATGTGTGAGAGCAGATCTGTGCGAGATGGTGGCTGTGCCTTCAGCTAAAGTTCCATAAGCATGAAGTGCGATAGATTTAAGAACATTGTCTACCTTCTAACATTTGCCATATTCTGAGACATCTAGAGTTAATGTTAGTTCGGTGGCTTCAATCTATGTGCAGTCAGCAATATTATAGTGACTTCATTTTAGAGCACAAATATTGAACTTAGAACTAGCTAATTCTGATTCTGATAGTTCTACATTCCATGAAATGGCCACGTTCCACTATCACCTAAATTCGATCCAGCCTTCGACTGGATATAGTGCAAGGCAACATTGCACATTCTGCTGGGTTCTATGCTATAGCTACCTTCATTTTATGGCTGGAATGCTGAGCCGGATAATTCTAAAGTCACATAGGTCAAATGCAGTGGCTACTCTCAATGTTTTCTAGGAGCAATACCTTGACCACCCTTACAATAGTTCTAAGTTGTTATACAAAGGCCACCCTTCACAACTCCTCCAAGTGCAATACGTAGGATACTCTTGAATTATTCCCAGGAGTAACACATTGGCTATTTTCTTTATTTGTATAAATGCAACATATATGCTACCCTCATGAATATGCTGTTTGTGACCTATAGGCTAATATCATGTTCTGTCTAAATGCAGCACACAGGCTACCCTTAAATCTTCTAATTGCAATGCTTTGGCTCGCTTCACACTTCTTCCAAGTGCAATAGATGGGATGGACTACAAAATTCATCCTAGTGTGAATCTTGGGCTAACCTATACAATTCTTCTAAGTGAGATACAAGGGCCAGCCTACGCAATTCTTCCAGGAGCAATAAATGGATAACCTAAACAGATCTTCTAAGTGCAATACATGGGCTGACCAATAGAAAGACTAACCTACTCAAATCTAAGTGCAAAATATGCATTAAACTACATCATTCTTTCAAGTGCCATACAGAACTAACCTACACACTTTTTCCAAGCGCAATACATGGGCTAATCTACACAATACTTCCAAGCACAATATGATGGCTAACCTACACACATTCTCCCAAGTGCAAAACAAGAGCTAACCTACACATTTCCCCCACGCGCAATACATTGGTTAACCTTCACAATTATTCCAAGTGCAATTCATTGGCTAACCTACACAATTCTTGTAAGGGCCCTACCAGGGCTAACCTTCATGATTCATCCAAGCGCAATGTGTAGGCAAACCCACACAATTCTTCTAAGTGTAATAGATGGCTCAAAACACACCAATCTTCCAAGAGCAATGCATGGGTCAACCGACACAACTCTTCCCAGTTCAACACATGGGATAGCCCACAAAATATTTCCAAGTACAATATATTGGCAATACACTGGCAAATTAAAGAGCACATTGCGAGTCATGACAATGTAAAGAGCAGTTGGTAATAATGTAGGAGTGGCAGGGTTTTATCAGATCACTGTGATGGCTGTATTCCCCAATGGTACCATCTTACCTGATTGTTGCTGTGTTGCTGCAGGTTGTTCAGTTAGGCGTCCACGAGCGACCATGGGCATACAGGCGATTGGTGTTGCCCCAGGGGGCCGCACCTGCCTCGGCCCCGAAATGGTTGCCTGGCAAGGCTGCTCTGGGCAGGTCACAGGAGTTGGTGTCTTCTGGTGAGGTTACTTGAATCACATAGCCATCGGGTTATTACGGGGCAGACATAGGGTTGCGGCCTGGTGTCATCATGTAGGCATGATCGGTGAAGGGTTCATTCATTTGCAGGGGGGAAGCCTTGTTTCGAGGGCTTTTCTGAAGGAGAGGTGTTCCTCTAAGAGACAGGTGTTGAGAGGAAGGGAGTTCCAGAGATTGGGGGCTGGAAAAGAGAAGGAGGAACCTCCTATTCTGGTAAGATTGAAGCAGGGATCACTAGCAGCAGTGCAGAGCTGGATCTGAGGTTTTTGTTTTGTTGGTATTGTGAGTTTGTTTTGTAGGGACTAATGGCCTAAATTGTGGATGGCACGGTGGGTGATGCACATGTCTTCAAAAGTGACCCATTGGCTAATAGGCTACCAGTGGAGTACCCTTAGGGCGGTAGAGATGTGTTCTCCTTGGGCGATGGCAAGTAGAAGCCTGCCTGCAGAGTTTTGGATATGTCGGAGCTTTCTGAACTGAAAGGCAGGGACACCTAGATAGAGGGAGTTGGCATAGTGTAGTCATGAGAGGATGATGGCCAGAAATGCTGAGATTCCATGAGGGTAGGGGAAGATTCATACGAGAATGTAGAGGTGAAATTGGCATGATCTGCAGATGGTGTTGATCCTGCGGGAGTTAGGTCAGAGCTCAAGGCGCATCCAAGGTTCTTTACCATGGAGGATGCTTAGAGCCGGGCCAGGGAGAGCGACCAAGGAGTGGGTTGGGGGAGGAGTGCTGCCTAGCTGTAGATTAGTAGTTTGGGTGTACCAGGTTTGATGAGTAGGCAGTTGACCATCATCCAGTGGTTCAATTTGGTGAAGCAGGAGTTGACATCTGGGTGGGGGAGAGGGGCTTTGGGGATTGCGAAAATGATGGGTGTCTCGTCTGCGTAGTTGTAAACAGGTAAGACCATCAGAGCAGATGATGGCGGGGACGGGGCTTAGGTAAAGGTGAAGAGTAGATTCGAAATGGAGTCCCCTTGTGGGACTCCAAAGGAGACAGGGCGGGGAGAGGAGAAAGGTTGGAGAGTGATGATTTGTGAGAGGTTGGGAAGGAATGAGGAAATCCATCTAAGGGCAGATTTTCGTATGCCAAGGGAGTGAAGTCTGTCCATGAGGATGGAATGGTCAATTATGTCAAATGCTGCTGAGAGGTCAAGGAGGATGAGTGCGGCACATCCTTCTGAATATCCAGTTCTTATAATATCATCCCAGATAGAGACAAGGGTGGATTCAGTACCGTGGAGGGGTCTGAAGATGGCCTGGGCAGGAACGAGGAGGCCATTGGTTTGTGTGAAGAGGAAGAATTGTGAATATGCAATGAAATCTAGGAGTTTGGTAAAGAAGCGATTGTTTGAAATTGGGCAATAGTTTGAAGGTAGGAGGGGATCAAGGGAGGGTTATTTAAGTAATGGTTTGAAGTGAGCGAATTTTAAAGCTGCTGGAGAAAATGCTTGATGACAGTGAATGGTTAATTATTGATCTAGCAACGCTTCCTGCGCATGTTGAGGAGAGAATGATATTGAGGAGGAAGGGGGGCAAGGGTCTCCAGGGGATCCCGAAGGGCGGCTATTAGAGAGTAGTTTCAGGAAATATGGATGGAATATGGAGGAGAAGGAACAGAAGAGGGGGCATGTGGTCGAAGTGAGTAGAGGGATGAAAGGGGGTGAGTTTTGCTAGTCTGGTGTTAATTGTGTGGTTTCTTTGGCTAGCACTGTTTTTGAAGTTATCCGACAAGGCATCACAGAGAGATTGGGAGTGAGGGGTTGAGAGGTTAGAGGAGAGAGTAATGATCTTGTGGAGCTCTTTGCTAGGATTGGGGGCATTGGAGATTCAGTTTCCATAGAGTGATCGTTTGGCTTTTCTAATGTCAGCCCTTTATGCCCTTATCTGCCTGGCAAGGGTAGCGTTGTTCTGAGAGGAAGGGCTCGCCCTCCATATGCGCTCCAGGTGATGGTTGTGTGTTTTGAGGGATTTGAGGGAGGGAGTGAACCACTTTGGACAAGGGCTTGGTGTATCAGAGCTGGATCTAGTAGAGTCGATAATCTGCAAAATTTCTGTTGTAGCTATCTTTCGCCCCAACTCACCAGAGGCGTAGCCATTATTCTGTAACAAGTGGGGCCTGGAGCTAGTTTAGTAGGGCCCACATTAAGAAGAGCCTGCGGAAGGAAGGGCACTTGTTCTGTCCCCAGCCAAATGCATAGGAGTGACAGAGAGTAGTGAGGGTGGACGAACCAATTAAGGGGGGTTTGTCCCCTTGAGAAAAGGTTTTAAATTATTAGTTAAAATAGTGCATTTTACAGTACACTTTGTGATAAATTAGGTAAAAAGTGACATAGTTTACAATCGGTTTTGTAGGGTAAGACATAAAAAGTAAGTTAGATGCCAAGCCACCAACAATGCACAGGAGCATTTTCGAAAAAACATTTTCATAATGCCTTTGCTTGCTATATGCCAGTACTCTGCAAGTGTAAAAAAGCATTTTCATATCGATTGTGCCCACACATGTCCATTCTGGTGCACCAATATATGCCACTATTCCCACATAGGAAAATACTCATGTTTGCTTTGGCCATAATGCCAGTAACGATACTATAACAAAGCATGTTTATGCTAGCTCTCCCAATAGATGGCAGTATCCCCATGTAAGAACATACCCCTGTTGGCTTTGCCTTTATAACAGTGAAAAAGAAATCCACGCCACAGTAAGAAAATATATCCTTGCTGGCTACACAAGTCCCCCACTCCACATATAAGAACACTCATCATGTTGTATTTGCTCCTTCATGGCAGTAAAAAATGTCATGCCACATTAAAGAAACATAGCCTTGCAGGCAGCACGAATGCCCCAGCCCCAATGAAAGAATACTTATGTTGCCTTTGGCCTTAAAACCTGTAATAAACTGCAATGCCACAGAAAGAAAACATGCTCTTGCTGGCTAGGTGGTGAGATAGCTCAGCAGGCTGAGCACATGCTTTTTGTAATCCAAGTGTGATTCGCAGGTTCATATCCTGGCAAGGCCAACTCTGCCTTTCATCCTTCAAAATGACCTCCGTGATCTCTACCCTCCTCTACGGACCTTGTACTATTATGTTGCTTTTGCACCTTGTTACCTCTCTCTTACTCTGTACTGTACTGTTTTCCCTGCTCACCAAGTTGTACCACCGCCGAGATACTTATGGGTTTGGGCGATGTCAATAAATGCAATACATAAATAAAACTCATTAAATTAGTGCAAACTTCGGCTGGGTGATACATTTGATGTAAATATGTTCTCTGGACATTGCTTTGGCGAAAGCGCTATATAAATAGCATATATCACCAAATGCCCCATATAAGAACACTTATGTTGCATGCATCATGTCATATTCCCCCATCTAAAAATATGTATGCTGCCTTTGACCTTAAACACCAGTAAAATAAAGATCCAAGTCAAAATTAGGAAACATGCACTCCCCATGTAAGAACACTCATGTTACCTTTGTCCTTAATGCGAGTACAACATTTCATGCCACAGTAAGACCCAGCCAGGTCAGTACCACTGTAGTATTCTGCCCCACCCCACCCCCACTCCAACCCCACCATCACATAAAAACACTCAAGTTGGCTTTCCTTTGCCCAAAAACGGCAGTAAAACATGGCATGCTCTTGCCAAAAAATGTTCATGCTCCAATGCCCCTCCCAGATTCACAGAGATATGGAGACATTCAGACACATGCACCCACACAGCTGATCCCTCATTCACACGAGCACCCAGAACATTTAGACCGTGCGTTCATTAACATGCGCAGTCACACCATTCACACTGCATTCATTCATAGGTGTGCACTTGCAGACACCGCCTAGCATACAAACATACAACCACTTACACACTCACTCGCATGCATGCACACATTCATATATGCGTGCATACATACATACAATCCTGCATGCACACAAATATACTTTTTATTTTGTTAACGGTAATTATTGAAAGCATGGGCCATGTAAAGGTTGAGCCAGCAGTTAAGCCTTCAGCTGCAACGTGGGGTTGGAAGGGGTCCTACTGATGGGCTGGCATGCTTTTGTCCTCAGTCTATACCCTTCACTTCAATGCCTGTTTTCTCACCTCGGAGAGCAGTGTATTTGTTTAAGTAAATACACTGTTCTCCGAGGTGAGAAATGTGACAGGTTCTTGCTGGCTGGGCCCGGGCATGGCGTGGCACACACATGCATTGCCCGTTCCATGGGTGCTCCATTCCTAGTCCCAAGATCTGTGTGTCTCATGGTCTCCCATACAATTCCAGCCCTGGAAACGTTGCCTTGCCAGTGTGGTCACCATACGCTGCTGACGCTCACTTGCGTTTGAGGGAGGGTGTCTTTTATTGTCAATATTCATGTGTACACTTGCTATGTACACACATGCCAGTACCCACACTGACTGTTAGACTTGCGCCAGTTGGCAACAGGAAGCAAGTTCTTAAAATGCCCTAGTGGCAAATCAATATGTATTGGGTTAATACCTATATAGTAGCAGTGGTTCTTGCTTGGGCGAGTGTTTACTGCAGGGGAGAGGAGTTATAATGGTGGCACCAAGGAGTGCTAGTACTCTTTGCAGCCTCAGAGAGGAGACAATGGCGCCATACAGGCTCACTCCAGTGCTGCCAGATGCCCCTGTAGCGAGTGCCAGGGTAGGTGGTATGACTTGTCTCTGAGTCCTTGATGCATGTGCTTAGATTAGCCCCGGGAATGCCAGCCTGAGGCAGAAGCAGAGACCTGCATCCCATTAACCAAATGGCCCCAAAACTGACACATGGCAATGACTTTGAATCCATTGGGAGGCACACTGTTCTCAAGGGTGTGCCGTTTGTTGAGACCATGTGGCCCTCTGCAAACAGACTTGTTCTGTTTTGATTTCTGCGGTCAAAATCGCAGGCCCAGGTAAATCTCAAAATGGATTTAATCGTTTTATGAAAAAATGGTAAAACCGACTATGGCAGTTAGTGGAACAGTATTTCTCTGAAAGGCACAGGAAACCCCACTCTCTGGAAGAGGGTATTAGCATTAACACTAGTCTCAGAAAGAAAATCCAGAGGATACAGTTTTGAAATTCTCGTATTCAGGAATGTATTAAACCTAATACATTTTTTATTCTGTGAGTTTAATCACAATATAATTTGCACTTAAACAATTATTTATTTAACATAGCAAAAGTATTTAAAAACGCATCATAATTCCATACAATTCATACTAATAAAACATTCACACATTTATACTCAACCATACACCATACATCAACCCATTTGTACACCACATCAGTAAATACAAGATAAAAATACATAATCAATATCACAATTCATTAACACTACGATTATTATACAGAAAATATTTTGTATAAAGCACACACGCTGGCCACAGTAGTTTTTGAAAGTGGTCAGCGATTTAGGATAGGCAAAGGATTCTCCTTGAGAAATTGTGGATAAGGCTATTTGTGAAGATCTACCATCCTTTGCCGATAACATGATGACTGCAACATAAGTGTTCTTATAAGGGGGGATTTGTGTAATGATAATGTTATTCATATAGCGAATGTCTTTGCCAAAGCGCAGTTCAGAGAACATATTTACATAAAATGTATCACCCAACAGAATTTTGCACTAATTTATCAAGCTTTGAAGTATGAAAGGCTGACTTGGCCTTGCAGGGATTGGAACCTGCGAATCACACTCAGATTGCAATAGCAAGTGCTCAGCCCGCTGAGCTATCTTATCGGCTAGCCAGCAAGAGCATGTTTTCTTACTGTGGCATTGTAGTTTATTACTGGTGTTCAGGCAAAAGGCAATGTAAGTGTTCTTACATTGGTGCGGGGGGATTCGTGCAGCCTGCAAGGCAATGTTTTTTTTACTGTGACATGACATTTTTTACTGCCATTAGGGAGCAAATACAACATGATGAGAGTTCTTATATGGGGGGTGGGGGATTTGTGTAGTCAGCAAGGATATGTTTTCTTACTGTGGCATGGCTTTTTATTTACTGGCATTAAGGCACATGCAACAGGAGTATGTTCTTATATGGGGATACTGGCATGCTTTGGCAGAGCCAGCATAAACATGTTTTGTTAAAGTATCATTACTGGCATTATGGACAAAGCAAACATGAGTATTTTCCTATGTGAGAATAGTGGCATATTTAGGTGCTCCAGAATGGACATGTGTGGGCACAATCGATATGAAAATGCTTTTTACACTTGCGGGGTACTGGCATATAGTGGGCAAAGGCATTATGAAAATGCGTTTGAAGATGCTCCTGTGCATTGTTGATGACTTGGCATCTAATGGACTTTTTATGTATAACCCCACAAAAACGATTGTAAACTATGTGGCTTTGTCTAATTTATCACAGAAAGTGTACTGAAAAAAAACACTATTTTAACCCATTGTTTAAAAACTCAACTTGGTTGGTTCTCCCTCTCTCACTATGCTCTGTCAGGACTGGGCATTTGGCTGGGGGCAGAACAAGTGCCCTTCCTTCTGCTGGCTCTTCTTAGTGTGGGGCCTACTACATTAGCTCCAGGCCCCACTTGTTACACAATCGTGGCTATGCCTCTGGTGAGTTGGGGTGAAAGATGCATCTAATGGGCCAAACGGAAGTCGTAATGTCTACTCAGCCTCCTGGGCTTGGGGAGCAGGGCAATGGAAATTCATCAACAGCATAATAGGTTTAATGTCCTGGTCCACTAGCAGTTTTCAAAACTGCCATCCAGCCCTTCCAAAATGTTGAGTCTGGATCCGCCCCTGCATAGGAGGTTTACCTAATTTCCTTATAGAAAATTGTAGAAGCGCATTTCATGGAGCATTGTGGGAGATTTGGAAAAAGAAACTGTTGCCCTGCGCGCCTCAGCATTTATGCCCCCATTTTGATAGTGTGGCAACTGGGGGACAATGAAAAGCGCTTCATCAATAGTTTCCAGCTTTTAAAAAGATAGTCTATCACATTTAAAAAGGGAACAATATTGGACAGGTGCAGGTGCTGTCTGAATTTTGGAACACGCATTGGCAATGCCAACAGTTCTGGCTTTTGTGTAGGCATGGGAAAGGCATTTGCCAGGCACTGCCACACTGGTATTAACTGGCCATCAATGGAAGCAGCTGTAAAATGCTGCGAGTACCTGGGCATATACTAGCAATGCCTGGGAAAGCACTAATACTTATACACAAGTCAAACATTTTGACTTTGTCAATGCTTTTTTTCAATAGGACTTCAGTGAAGGACATGCCTAGTGCTTATAAATTGAGTGGCTGAAGACAGACCTGGTTAAGTAATTTTGATTACACGTTGGCAAATTTACAGCTCCTAATAAGTCATTAACTCTAGAATGCTTTGAAGAACAGCGGCAGGCACTTCCAGCACAGAGTTTGATGGTGAGTCTTAAGAAAGCTAGCTCAAAGAGATCTCAGGAGGATGTGTTTTGGGCGGGCAGGGGCAGGAAGTGGGAGGGAATGGCCATAGTTATTAGCATGGCCATGGGCAGTCAATCGGTGGGGAGAATAAGAAAATCACAGCTACAAGCTTTACGTCTCTCCTCATATGCTATTTCTCCATAAGTGTATTATAATGCAATCGTTTTTTTTTGCGCCATCTAATAGCGAACACTAACAATAGGCAATGTGTAACTTAAATGATGGACACAATATTTACAATCTACATTTTATTGTAGCAAAACCTTTTTTAGCCCTCAGTGTAGAATGTGTTGTTGTATTTGCTGCCATGAAATTGAAGATGTCCCTCTTAAAGGGAATGGAGCCGGGAAAGGTTTGCTGTCAATCAGCTGTCTCACGTTATCCAGCCTCAACCAATTACTGCTTAGCATCTGATTTTACCAGCCCCAAAGTGGGTCTCGTTACAATGCAGATTATCCAAATGCACCTGATTGTCCTGTGCTTGGTGTCTGGTCTTGCCCTTTTAAAATGCAGGGCATTTTGGAACTTCCTTGCATGCAGAGCACAGACTGACGGTGCTCCATGCACCTTCCCGTTTTATTAAATGTGGCCCTTTTTGCACCTCATGGGCACCATGCTCTGCCACAGCTGCCTGCCAAAGTGAACAAGAAAAGTAACACTGAGGAAGGTTATCTGGAGAAGTTAATGAAAGAGGCTGGCAGGATCTTGGAGTCCTTGTGATCAAGTGCTGCAAAGCAGCAGTGCTGTAGATAGGGCAGCGGTTCTTCAGTAAATCTGATAATGTGAAGAGCAGAATTGAGCAAACATTGAGGTCGACACTTGGTCGGCATCCATCATTCCAGAACTTAATTCAATGGGTGGGAGATCTGGGAAACATCCCCCAGCACCTTTTCCCTTCAGACACTGCCGGGTCGTGTAGCCACACGTCTTTTATAAAGGTAAAAACCTGCTATGTTGACTGGGTACAGCCGGTAACAGCTTGTCAGCCCTAGCCAGCGTTTGCTTCCTGGTGATAATATGCTTTATCGGGGGGTTGTATTGGGGCTGAGACTTAGTCCCTTTTTATCTGCTATTGTGAACATGAATCTGGAGCACGTTGAGTACACCAGGGGAAATAGTTAAATCTTAAGTGTGTGGGGGGTGGGTGCGGGTTGGGGAAAGGAAGGATGCAAGGAGCCAGGGGCATAGTCGAAGAAGGGAGAAAAAGTTGGGCAGCTGGAGGAGGTGCACAAGAGTGGCAGATAGAATTCAAACTGTCAATTATGGTTTCTGCCCATGCTCCCACCTGCTTAATTGGCTGGACAATCTTCCTCAGCTACTAATAAAGATTGCATTGCTAGTTGCAATTCAATGTCGCAGCAAGACACTTCTTAGGTCCCACTGCTAGATATTGTTTTATGACTCAGTAGCACTGTATATTGCATTCCTCCATTAAACAACCAGTTTTTGCCAGGAACCAATAAACAAATCCTGAAATCGGGCCCGGTGTGCTCTCTCGGCTTACTTTTCATGCCCCGTTTTCTCCAGCTTCCTCCCGGGCCTCTTTCCTCCAATGAGATTGCTGTGCCTGCAACACACCCCCATACTAGCACAAGACACTATTGACGAACACCTGCCTGTTTACTCTACATCGAGACCCAAAATGCCACGACGCAGAAATGGATGCCGACAAAGAAAGCCAAATGACTCAACAACAAACACAGACAAACAAACCCTACTCTCCCCAACAGAAGTTGCATCAAATACAGGAAACACCCCGCCAAACATCGCCACCATTAGAACAAACTACGCCACCATCAGAACAAACACTGTAAGAAAAAATTGTTATAACTTACACCCTACCTCACGTCAACAACAGAATCTCGATACATCAACGACACTGAGACCTCAAGACAAAGAAAAAACAACCCCAAATGACTGGAAAAAAGAAAGTAGGACCAAAGAAGAGAGTGGGAAGACGCCAACCCCATCACCCCATTCATTACAAGAACAGAAGAGTGCTATAGATATCAACAAGAATCCACACAAGATGACAAAGCTCTAATAAACATCAACCCAACCACTAACAGACCAATTTAATGAAGAAGAAGCTGAAGCTGGTCCTCAACCAAGTAGCGCCGTTGGAGAAGCACTGCAATGGAACAGCCAAGCTACCAATCTAGCAGACTGCTTTAATGAAGAAGCAGCCTTCGCTGATCTTCAACCCCATCCAATCAACGTCAATGCAGAAACACCTCAACTGAACAATTACAAATGAAAACAAGGAACAACTAATAAGCAAAACCACACCCAAAAGATCCACTGCAATTTAATGAACGCGAGGTTGATGTCCAAACTTGCCACTGAAATCTACGACTTGCTATGTGACGGGGGTATCGACATCCTATTTGTAACTGAAACATGGCTAGATGACAATTACAAGATCACCCTCAACAACTGCCTGCCTGACCATTTCAAATGCGTCCAAGCAAACAGAAAAACCAAAAGAGGTGGGGGACTGGCAGTCATCCACAAGGAATGCCTGGTTATCAAACTGAAAGACCCGTTAAACATTCACAAATGTAAATTCCTAATCATACGCCTGTCAGTAAACCCCAAAACAAACCTGAAATTCATAATGATATATAGACCACCAATATATGATGCAACCTTCGTGGACACCCTCACGGAAGCAATCACAACCCTAGCCATCGAGCACAATCATCTGATCGTCCTTGGAGACTTCAATATCTGGTTTGACGAAGAAACCACAACTACACAAAAATCTCTAACCAGTCAATTAGCAGCAATGAATCTACAACAACTGGTCAAAGGACCAACCCAATCGGCTGGGCAAACACTTGACGCAATTTTCATAAAAAAACTCATTACCACAGCACCCCCAATCCAAATAATCTGTAGCGACCACCTCATCATTCCCTTCATAATAACATTAACCACCACTACAAACAAGCGATAATCACCCTGGAAAGGAATTGAAAGAACCATAAAAAAACACAAACATAATTGAACTACTGGAAATCAGCAAACCACAAGCAATAATTAGGGAAGAAGCCAATCTAGACAGAAAATTAGCCCTACTCCACAATTGGATCACATCAACAATCGACAAAATCGACAAAGAAAAACCTTTTACCCCTTCACATAAAAGAGCAACGGCAAAATGGTTCCCCCCACTACTAAGCACCAAGAAAAGAAGAAACTGAAGACTAGAAATAGAATGGAGGACAACAAATGATGCGAGAAGTAAACTTAAACTTCAACAACATATCTGTGCCTAAAAATAGGAAATACTAAAAGCAAAAAGGAAATACTACGAAAACTAAATCTTCACAGCTCCAAACACCCAAAAATAACCCTTCAAAATCATAAACGAAATAAATAATCCACCAAGCTGCAACAACACGCCAAAACCATAGAGGAAATTGTGCAATGACCTAGCAGACCACTTCAAAAACAAAATCATCACCATCCAACAAGCCATACAAAACAGACCATGTGATCAGATGACGGATCCCGCCAAACCTTACGTGGAACACCTGAACAAACTACAAAACTTCCCAGAAATATCAGTGGAGACCTTCGTCAAACTGGTAATGCAAAGCAACAAAACAGGTTCTCCTGAGGATCCCTGCCCACTAGACATATTCAAATCAATCCTCACACAAAGACTACCACAAGAATCTCCTCAATCTTTCAATCTCAACAGGGAAAGTGCCATAATCCTTCAAAACAGCCTACATTAGACCACTACTGAAAGACACAGCGAAAATATAGAGGACCTTTCCAACTACAGACCCATCTCCAACATCCCATACACAGCTAAACTGCCTGAAACTTACATATACAAAACAACCCAAGAATTCATAGAAAAACACTGCCTACGAGAACAGGCACAAGTTGGTTTCAGACCAATGAGAGGAACGGAATCAGCTCTCCTCTCAATATGGGATGACCTAAAAAACAAACGCAGACAACAGTACGACCTTGATAGTTCTAGACCTCTCTGCGGCATTCGACACAGTTAATCACGACATCCTCATCACAAGACTAAAAGGATTGGGAACAACAGACATCGCCCTACTATGGATCAAATCCTTCCTAACAAACAGAACAGAAACTATATGGATGAAACCTTTCATCCAATAAAAGAAAATCCACATGTGGTGTACCACAAGGATCATCCTTCTCCCCATTATTATTCAGCATCTACCTCTCTCTGCTAATCAAAATCATTAAAGGACACTGGCTCACCTACCACAACTAAGCCGACGATACACAAATAGTATTCAAAATACAAGACCCTCAAGAAGAAAACACAACACTTGAGAACTGCCTTCATGATATGTTCAACTGGATGAACTCTAACTACCTCATACTCAACCCAGGCAAAACAGAAATAATGATCATAACAAAACACGGAGCAGACAACCATTACATCCCCTGGCCAAGGGAACTTGTTACAACCTCAGCCCCATCATCGACTGTAAAAAACCTAGGAGTCCTGATGGCAACAAACTCACCCTAGAGCCACAAATGAACGCTATAGTCAAGAAATGCTTCTTTCTACTGCGTGCAGCAAAACGGATCCTACTGTTCCTTTCATTTGCCAACCAAACACTAACCATCATCGCTCTCGTCATGTCCAGAATTGATTACGCCAACAGCCTATACCTAGGTATGACGGATCGAAACTACAACATATACAAAATGTGCCAGCCAAATTGTTACTCAAAATACCCCAAAGAGAACACATCACTATGGCGCTAAAAGCTCTACACTGGCTACCGATAAAACAACAAATCAAATTCAAATCAATGTGCATCACGCACAGAGCACTCCAGAACGAAGGCGCAGAATTCCTGAGAGACAAATTACAGCTACATCATCCAACAAGAATGCTCAGATCAAGCAATGACATTCACCTGGAGCCAAAACCAAACAACAAGAGAAAACTCAGAGGATCCTCTTTCTCTCACCTTGCACCAAAAATCTGAAACAATTTACCGAAGAATATACGCAACACAAGGAACCACCTATTATTCAGGAAACTACTCAAATCCTGGCTCTTCATGGCATAATTAAATGAACACCCAAATGGGCACACACACACACACCGGACAACAATGGTGAGCAAAAAACGCAGACCGAGGACCCAAACAATCGAACAACTACATACAGAACCCAACAAAGACACTCTATGAAGTATCAACTTACAAACTAAGAGTTAGCCATAACAGGACGACACTAATGAACAAATACATATCTAAACCATGACGGATGACCAAAGACGATTATCAACAATACCCTGCCAATCAGTCCCAAACCCAGCAGACCACTGTCAATATAGACAGCAGGAATGCAGGGGCTGGACCAGAAGGGGAAGACTAGACATAGCCAACCCTCCAACCCAAGACCCAGATGACACAACCAGGTACACTGTGATGCACCATGACATCTAACCTAACGGATAGATGCCTAAGAATCGTAACCATCTACTAAGAATACCCACAGGTATGCCACCTAAATTAAACAAGACTGGCAAGAACAAGGGCATACAATCTACTACCGTGACATCTAACCTAACGGATAGATGACCAAGAATCGAAGCCAGCTACTAAGAATACCCACAGGTATGCCATCTAAATTAAAAAAGATTGGCAAGAACCAGGGCATACAACCTACTAACCCAAACTCAAACCTCTGCTTACTTAACTGACCCAGAAACTACACCACCATCTCTCGCCCAGCAAACCGCACAGACTTCACTACACCGCAACAACAACAAACCACACATAAACTGAATCAACAGCACACAAGGTCTTGCTTCGATCCGACACTTACACCAAAGCTCAGCGCACAGTAAAAACTGAACTGAAGCCGCCAACAGAAGACCACTCTTCTCACGCTCCTTCTCCCACTTCACCCAATTTACCTACCCCCCCCTCTTGTAACAGATCTGAATGAGCGCCTGGAGACCAACTCTGTTGCCTATAACATTAACATTAACATACTTAGCTTCAGAATAGGCCACCAACATAGAAGTGGGACTACAGTTGTAGTGGAGTTCTATTTGTTTTTTTGCCCATCTTTTGTGTTTAGTCAGCTAAAACTGTAGTCCTACTTGTATGTCTATCACCCAACCCGGTTTGAGGAATCTGGTCACCCTAGTAAATGATCTACACCTGTATAACAGAGAATCATTTGGTGCTCATTAAAAAAAATTGAATTGAATTTCTGGGGACCGCCAACATCAGCATGTACATGATGTTGGGTCTCCTGCATGCAATTTTCCACTTTTGTAAGGCGGACTGCAACATTTATGTTTATGTTTTTTAAATTTAAATAGCGCTTTAAGCCAATGCGCTTTACAATATAACAACAGGTACAAAGTGAGAGAAGCATAGCATTTAAGAGAAAGGGATCATTTTGTACTGGGCAGAGTGAAAAATGGAGGCGTGAAAGCAAAGCTTATTGCTTTTACACCTCCATGTTGCCCTCCAGCCCATTTTCATGCTGACATAAGGTGACAAAGGGGCATAGATTTGAGGCAACATTTCTGTCGTGGATGCCTCCTCTGTCATCTCTGAGCACTTCATTTTTACACCTGCATGAGATCTTCATGCTGGTGTAAAGTTAATGGATTCCTTTGGAATAAGACTCGAATTGGCACCTGCTAATAAGCAGGTGCATACTACATGAATTCATTAGTAAACTCTGCCTACAACGGCAATTTGCAGGTCGCGTTTACTTTTAAGGAAAAAGAAGAGTAAATGTAAGCTGTAAAGATGATTTTGCCTTGTTTTATAGGGTTATTTTATTAAAAAATCTGAATTACATGTATGGAATTACGCTGTTGGCATGTACATGCTTTTGGATCCCCTGCATACAATTTTACATTAATAACTTGACTCTTCAGTTTCACGCTTCTTCCTGAAAAAAAGTTAATGCTGCCTGCAAATTACACTTTGTGGCATTGACGGACAGATTCCTATAGAAGCAGCCAACTCATTAGCAGTTGTAAAATTGTGTGGATTTCAAAGCAATCTATTTGTTTTACTCTTGTATTCTCAAACAGGCGTAAAACAAACGGCTCACTCAAGGTTGAGGAGCAAAGCATGGTGGTGACAAACTCTGCACTATGGCCCTCGTCCATCTATGTGCCTTCAAAAATGGCTATAGTGGGAAATCAAGGCTTTAGGCATTACTCATTTCTTTTACACCACCATTTCCTGCTCCGCTGATTTAAAAAAAAAACCTCAAAGACCATTTTACTAAAAATGCCTATGCCATGCAGGGCACTGCCAACGTTAGCATGCAAGTGTGGTTGGGTCTCCTGCATGCAAAGTTGCACATTTGCAAAACGGGGTGCAAAATTAAAGAGCAAAAACAGGGGCTGGAACGGGGGATGAAGGCCATTTGCACACCGGGTTGCCAAAACAGTAATCGGGGGTGCTAACAAAAAAGGATTTTCCTTCCCACAGCGGGACGTGCGCGGCGTCCCACTGTAGGAAGGAAAATCCTTTTCCAAAATGGCCACCAGGGAAAGTGAAGGCGGGGCTCTGTGCGGAGACCCTTTTCCCTTTCCATGGCAGCCTGCGTGAGGCAAAGAGAAGGAGCGGATGCGGGGGCAGAGGTGGCACACACCGCCGCCGAAATAAGGTAAGTAGGTGGGTGGGAAAAAAAATGGGACATAGGGTGGGGGGTAAGATGGCGGTGGGGAGGGACGGCCGTCAGGAAGCTTGGAACGTGGGCTTGTACCAGCGGTTTAAGCCTGCCTTCCTAGCCACCTGACTGGCTGGCTCCCTCGCCCAGGGTGCTAATCTTCAATCTTTTTTGTAAAAATGTGAATCCTGCTTGCAATTAATGGTTTGCAGTCAGCATTTACAATGGTTTCCTTTAGAGTTGGCCTGCAGCGAGATCCCAAAGGAATCCATGTGTTGGATGGAAATGTCATGCAGGCAAACAACAAAGCGATTTTGCAGGCAGAGCAGGAAAGATTATGAGGAATCGTACTTCCCGTCCTGTCTCCCGCCCGGTTTTTAAAACATTTTCAAAATGACCTGGAGGGTCAAAACAATGCTTAACCTATTTTTCACCTCGGTTTTACACCTTGGTTTAAGACTCAAGGCTATTTAAAAGGACTACTCGTTGAGCTAACGTTGAAAAAAGGTGTAAATTGCACAGTGGCACCCATTGGAGCTCATTTGGGTGACCAGCATAATTCGGTGGTGGGGAACTGTTATATGTAGACTTACACATAGGTGCGTCCCCATCACTTTTTGGTCATTTGCATGGCAGAGTGCAAAAGTGCAGGGCAAAAGGCAGCGTACAAGCGTTTACACACTGCCTTTGGCCCTGCAATTATGCCCTCCATCATGCAAAATAAGTACACCCTACCTGCCATGTACGCATAGCAGGCAGAGTTCACAATGGATCCATATGGAGTCACCCTGCTTTTTGCTGGTGTAAAAAGCCAACGGGATCCACAGCAATTCCTATTTGCACCGGCATGCAAACACATAAAATTCTGGAGTATTTTTATGGTGGAGGAAGGGAGCGGCTGAAATGCAAGTTGTATTCTGCACCCCCGCTCCACCATTCAACTTGAAGAAAATGGGGCGTAACTTTAATGAAAGACGTAAACGCCTAATCAAAGGCTTTTGCGTCTTCCATAAATATTATTCAGGGCCGAATAAGAGCCCCATTAAGTTTACTCGTGTGTGCAAACAGTTCTCCTCTTTGCATTTGTAATCTTTTAACCAACAAATTGATAAACAAAAGGTGTAATGCAGGTACATCGCCTGCATGCCCTTTATTTTTGCACAAAATTGAGTAAATTCGCTAACATGAAAATACCATACTGGCATAAAGCCAATTGTTTTTTTTTTAAGGTAAAAAGGAAAAGGGAGGCAAAAACGTAAGTCCTGTTCCATGCCCTCCTCTGCCTTCAAAAACCACTAAAGCATAAATGAAGGAGCTAAGACAGGTGTAAGGCATTTACGCGTATCTTTAGCACTTTTATTTACTCGCCAGGGGGTTGGAAATAAAGCCCCATTTTGCCCATGTGGAATGTAGTATCATAGGTGGAATAATGTGGTTCAGGGATGGAAGATCCCCACTCTTTTGAATATCTTTGAATGAGATTACAATTGTATGTCCAGCTGTGGAGGCTTCTCGAGAGTTGGACTTCCAGTGAATATTCAATATTTTGTCACGCCCTCCTGAAAGATGGAATCTGCCCGTCCGATTGACACAGCTTCATGTGTTGTGATTGGTTCCTGGGGGAAGGGAGGTGCCCATCCCACTGATATTGTTTCTTGTGAAATGGGCAATGCTCACCCTGCTGTGATCATATGGGAGTAGGTGGTGGAGGAGCGTACCCTAGTTATCATCATGTGACCAGAAGTATGAGGTAAGGAGAAGTGACAAGGCTGGCCTTATCACAGGAAATTACATCACATGGTTCTCATTCCTGATGACATCATAGGAAGTTAAATCACAGATGTTAATCTGGTGCCGTAGCAGAAAACGACACTTTTGAAGTGGATGGAAAAGGCCCTACAACACATGTGAAGTTAATACAATACTTTTAAAAACACCACTAGAGAAATGTAAGCACCCCAAATTAATATAATTACCATCAGATATGACAGAAGATATTCCCATATACAGTACTTGAGGAGTGAACCCTAATTACACGCAGCTAAACTATAAATGCTGTCATAATAAATGGGCAAAGAACGTGGTAAATAGGGCTCTACCATGATAAACGTGCTAGGAAAATTGACAGTACCAAACAGTACATTTTAATAGGGCCTTAATGGGAAGTTCAAGTTATTGTCACGGCAGTGTCCAAATTGACTGTGCAGGTCAATACTGTGATCTAATGCAGGTCTTCCTACTGACAATGGAGGAATTGAAAGTCTTGAATTAATCATAACCACTGAGAACTCCTCCAAACAGCTGTCCAGTACATTACACATATTTTAACTTGGCTGAGCCATAAGGGAATAATATGTGCAAGTCTGTGTAAATGCTATCCCATAAGTGAGCACTATCTGATATGATATGATAGTTTATTTATATAGCGCCTGTACACAATGTGTTTCAAAGCGCTTCAAGGCAAGGGAGGGAATAAGGGAAAGTACAATGACATTCTTACAGGCCATGAACAGTAAGGATGTGAAATTAACTATCGTACTTGGCTTGACAACATTTCAGATAGTGCAGGAGCTAAGACATAGATAAGAAAGGGAGGAGGAGAGTGGGAAGGAAATGGAAACAGACAGGTGACTACCATACTATGCCTAACAACATTTCTGGTAGAGTCCAAGAAAAACAAAAGGTGAGGCAGAGGGGGGCAGAAAGTGAGGGGAGGAAAAAAACAAGCAACTAAGCAACTATCGTACTAGACCTGACGACATTTCAGATAGTGCTGGAGGAGGGGGGGATAAACAAGTAAGGGGAGGGGGGGAGGAGACACACAAGGTTGCTATCATACTAGGTCCATGGACAATTCTGATAGAGTAAGTGCATAGAATAAAGTAAGGGGAGGAGATAGGAAAAGGGAGAAAGGGAGAGGAGGAGAGAACAGAGAGTAAGCAGAGTGTAGCCCGTACTGTAAGGCTGCATCGCCTTTTCCCAGGAGCACACAACCCCAAATATGCCTCGATGATGCCCATCAGTGAGGTGCAGCTTGAGTGGCCAGGCACCGCAGTACCGGACATGTGCTGAGGTTAAGAGTGGTAAGAAATGAATGGGGGAGTGGGGCAGGAGGGGGTCTGTACGGAAGGTTGCATAGAAGAAATATAAGACATTCTGTGTGGTTTTATTAAATATTTTGCAAAAACTCAAGATTGTAGTAGTTCACAAAACAGCGACCAATATTAATCATAATCACAAACTAGCAACACCTGAATCAATTCTCTGTTTAAAAGCGAAATATTCAAATTGAGTTAACGGCAGGGGGTTCAAAGTAGTCAAATATCGCCTAAGTGGATGTTCTGGTCTCCTAAAGTTGTTGCTTTGACGTTGCAGGTTACAAAGATGCTGCTTGCCATCAGAGTCTTAGTGGTCGCTGGTCTGCTGTTTCCAGCCGGTGAAGGTACAATTCTGCAAGATTGTTGTATTTATTTAAGGTTTTTGTATCGTGCTGGGCATGTCGCCATTTTGGTCATTTCAGAGGGGGCTTGAACTATTATTCACATTGATTAACATTAGGCCTGAGAAACTATAAACTCGAATGCCCCGAAAAGACTTTCCACTGCATGCATTAACACGCATTGGCAATGCGAATAGCTTGGGTTTTTGTGAGATCCCATTGGGGGAAAGGCATTTGTGAATAATCAAAGGTGCGTTCTCCGATCAGCAAAAGAAGTACTTGTTCCTGTCCTAGACAGTCAACAGAGCTTGGGTTAAGTATCAGACGGCGTACACAATTCCAGGGGATGATCTGGTAACCCCCACCAAAACAGGGATTGTGACAAGCTAGTATAAAAGCAGCATTTGTATCATCTCCTCTCCTTAAATGGCATATCAGACGAGAAGCCGGTGTGTTCTAATTCATGCTTCAGTTTAACACTGTGACATTAAAAAAGGGCATCAACATTAACTCTTACCACTGCCCCAGCTACCGGTGCAGCTGCATGTTGCGACTGTTGCTCCGGGGGAGCATCCTGCACTGGATCTGCCATGATGCTGCTAAAGGCAATGTGGGGCAACACTGAAAGGAAATCAGTATGCGTGTAAACGGACACATACAATTAAAAGCGAGGTCACAAAGTTTTAGCTGGGACACTCAACTAGGATATGCGCCAGAGCTGTCATTAGACGTTCACCGAGGACCCAATTGTCAAATACCTGGTCTCTCCTTTGTTGAGTCTCCTGGCAAGCAGATCCTTTTCCCGGGGCTTCTGGGTCCTCCAGTGCTTCAGTCCCGAGGATAGTGCAAGAGTCAGCCCCCATATCCCTCTCTCTGGGTATGGAACAGAAGAGATTGTCTGTCAACGTCTCCCTATGGCACAATATGCTTCCCTGGTATTAAACGTGACATAGGGCAGTGAAAGCACTGACTGGGGAAGCCAGGTGGTAAGGAAGACAGAAGGTTCCAGCAAAACAAGGAACCAAGATATCAAGGTCCAGGGCAGAAAGGGAAAGAACAAGGCAGAAGAGAAGGAGAGGAGGAGGGAGAAAGAGAGTAACAGGTCAAGAGTAAGAAGCAGGCCAAACGGCAGCAGTTACTGATGGGGAACAACGTCTGGAACAAGGTCTGGAACAGCGCACTGTTTAGACGTGTCTGCCGACCAGTCAAGCAAGGGCTAAATAGCCTGAGAACCAGGAAGTGCAGAAACGGCGTACGCGGCTGCTCTCATGGCAACAAACGTCTTCCCAGACAGTGCGCATGCATGCCGGGCTCCCGCTCGAAACTCTGCGCATGTGCACTGGGGCGCCCCGGAGGAGACACTGGGACCACTTGAGAGGACCACAGGACTGAGACTGACCCTGCGCCACATGTCGGGACAGCTGATAATGACTGGAGTTCCCCACTGCAGGAACCAACGAGGACAGAGCCGCCAAGCAGGAAAGTGCAGGCCGTGGCGGTGACGTGCGTGCATGACACCAATGCACAAGAACTTGTTCAACTCTCCCCTTATGGCTGTGCAGCGTTTTCTGATGCCATAAAATCCCCCTAAAATCCAAATAGAGAAAATGTGTAACTTCCGAACTTTCTGATGCTCAGAACCAAATGCGCCACATGAAACTAAATCTCCCCTAGGTCGCACAACGTTGGATGTCCTAAGAGTCCCTTAATCACAGAACGATTCTTGTTACCCAACTAGCGCTGGGCCTCTGACAATCAAGCTGAAATGTAGACATGGAGAAAGGACTCAGAATGGCAAAAGATAGATTAAAACTCTCTAGGTCCCACCCCTTAATTTGAGACGAACAAGGCTGACAATTTCATAAGAGAAAACGCAGCAATTTCAAAGCAGATTCCATTTCTTCGACACAAGACGGCTGCTAATTAATGTTCCACAAAAACATTTACCTCCATGTGGCAGACAAAAATGGTCTCATAATTGTACCTTCATGTTTAGACAAGCATGCGCCTGAATATTTGTAAATGTCATTATATGCTTTCAGGGGCAGTGAATTTACTGTAAAAAAAGAAAACCTAGTAATACGTCAATACGCTATACTAATTAAACTATATTTATTCTTAGAACCTTATCATTCCAAGATGGGCGCTACATTTGCACCTGGGTCTTTGCTTGTTTTGGGCGGGTCAAGACCGCAATGGGTGGGAATAGCCATAGGGATTGTCATGAACTTCATCTAACATGGTCACCAGCATGGACCACACAAAGCCTGGTACTGATATAAAATAAAGCGAGACAGCTCAAAGAGTTCCCATGTGGAGGAGTTTTGGGCGGGGAGCAGCAGGAATGAGTGGGAATAGCCATAGGGATTAGCAAGGAATGGGTGGGCTCATAACCAAACAACACTTATAAACTGTGTGTTGCGCCTCATATGTCATTCCTGTGCTTTCCTTCGTCATATGCCCTTCCTCCCTATCTGTACGAATCTGTACTCGGGCTTTATAGTTGTCGCAAGATACCCCTAATAGCCCGCAGGGTCAGATTGGCCCCTCGGCCTTTTGGCCCATGACCGGGCCGAAATTGTCCCTGGGGAGTGGGGGCCGGTTTCTGGCCATGCCTGGGCCGGTTTGGAAGAAAAAAAAAAATATGAAAAAAAATATGGAAAAAAAATATTTTCTTTTTCAATTTTTTTTTTTTTTTTTTCAAAAAGCCTTTCATCCTTCTTAGGTCGATAAATGAGTACCAACACAGTTTGAGTGATATTGTATGCATATTTGTTCTATAAAAAAGAGCTAAAGCGTAAGTGCTATACAATAACATATTATCATTTCACCTTGGACGTCTGCTTGGATTCACAGTAATTTAGTGTACTTAGGAACAATGGTATTTGATGCCATTTCCTGTTTTGCCAAGGGGTGAAAGGTTGTGTTTCATCGCTTCCCAGGATGTCACTTTGGGGTGGGGTCAAATGACATCACTTCCGTTGATGTCATCAGAGGTCAAGGGTTGTGAGGCGAGGGGTGGGACACTTTCTTTGGGGCGATGGGTGGGACACTTTCTTTGGGTGACCGGGCCTATTTCTTGTCCCAGTCCGACCCTGATAGCCCAAACTAAAAAGCTGGCATATGTGGTTGGAGCTCCCTTTCAGACTTTGGCAACTTTCAGAGAGGAAGGAGATCACTGCTAGAGGCAGGATCATGACATTTAAGGAAGGGATAATAAAATGGAGTGGAGTCAGAGTAGTAGTATGAAGAAATGTAGGCACAGTTAGTATTGACTGCAGACTGTCAGAGAAGCAGGTTTAGTAGGTTTTGCCTATCCAGCATATACAGTGTTTTGAAGTGGGTGAACACCACAAGAACCATACGGTGTGAGTCTGGGGAGATGGAATTTCCGAGGGAGAGTAGCTTGGGTGGCTGCGATTGACATATGCACGTGACTTTTGATTTTTGTTTTAATCGTCTCAAAATCTGCAGAAAAAAACAGTGACGCAGATGCAGGAGGGGACAACAGGCATTCTGTGTCTAAGTGATTGCAAGTGGTACACATGTCATGGAAAAAAGTGTCCATTTTGTGCTTCAGAATCAGAAGGAGCAGCAAGAGCAGGGAATCCTAGAGGCAGCTTGCTCAAGATGCACACTTGCATGTGTTTTGTGGGAGGAGGAAGCAGAGATTCAGGGATGCAGCTGATACCACATTCAGTGTCCATCTCTTGAAATGAGTGGATGAGATGCATGCCATTGGGTGACAACTGTGAGGTGGTAAAGAGAATCCATGAGGGCAGCTGTGCAAAACGCAATGGTAATGTGACTTTTCAGGGGAAGCAGCGAGAGATTCAGGGAGAAGGGTGATGTACTGATCAGCATCTTTCTCTTGAAGTAAGTTTAGGAGACACTCCCCATCGGGTGACACCTGGGAGGAGGAGCAGGCAATCCATGAGGGCAGTTAGTGCAAGACTCATGTGCATGTGATTTTTGTGGCAAAAAGTAGCAGAGATTCAGGCAGGTGGGTGATACACCACTCAGTGTCCTCCTCTTGGAGCGCAACAGATAAGACATGTGATACCTGGGAGGAGGAGAAGAGAATGCCGAGACTCATGCTTGCATGCTTTGTTGTGGGAGAAAGTAGTTGGGCTTCTGGAAGGTGGGTGATATATCTAGGCCTGGCTAGTGAAGTCTCCATGGCTTGTCCCCTGAAGGAAATGAACAAATAATGACAGTGTCCAATAGCATCCTATTTATTGTCTATGTACAGTGATTGTGGGTTTATTGTATTAACTGAACATTCCAGTTTACAATGGACTGAACCATCCATCCCCACCATGGGGGCTTTGTGGAATGTTGTAAACCCAGGAACAATGAAGAGGGCTCTTCTGCCCATGGAATGGGATGGGCATGGGAGAGAATTTTGAGGAAAAAAAGAAAAAACAACCATTGAAGTTAAAAAAAATGTTTCTGCATGAGAGGGATAGCAGGTTAGCAGGAGGCTACATACTGAACCATTGGTGGGTGGGACTCGAGCAGCCACGCAGTGCTCACTGCACTATATCCGCTGTACCGCCTGGCATAAACCATGGTCCTTGACTGCATGCCTGATGCAGCCCAAGTACCCACAGGGCCCAGCTGATAAGTTGGTTCAAACTCCGAGCCATATGTGCACGGCTGCCCGGGGAGAAGATCTGGGCCATCCAACCCTGAGAAGGGTGTATCAGGTTGCACGGTCATGTTCCTAAAGATGCCCTAAAAATCAGAGCTCCCAGGCGGCAGAGTGGTCCAGGAGCGTGGCGGAGTGCTGTGCAAAGATCGCTTCACCAATTGATACCCGAGTGAGGTAGTGAAGGCCACAAAGTGCAAGGCTACTAGAGAATCGGTGTGGGCTGGCCCCTCTGTATCACACAATCTGGGAAGGAGGTAGGGGGTGTTCCCTACCAACATGAAGATGCAGGGTGAGAGTGGCATCCCTTAGGCAATGGGGATGCTACCTAAGGTGAACACTGGCCACCGTGGCACGGGACAGCTGCAATGATAATAAAAATATTCCATGCTGGGTGGCAGTGAGTGCTGCACCCCCCCTACCCTGGGGCATGAGGTCCAGCAGAGGAGAACAGAAATGTGGGACCATGCAAGGTGGTTAAAGTGGACGCCTGGGCATGGGGCCACCATGTAACATTTGTATGGTGTTTGCCACGGGGTGGTATTTTCTGTGACAAACTAGGCACCACAAAGGAGAGAGCAGTGCCTGGGAGTGGGACACCCCTAATACACATCTATAAAGACAGGCCTCGCCCAATTCCAAAAATAAAGGTAATTTGGAAGGGCTGCAGCCCCAGGTGTGACTGACTGCAGCAGTCACACCCATGTAAACAATGTACATAGTTTTAAATGTATACATTGTATAATGATGTCTTTATTTATATATGTATGATTATATATTTACAGTCAGGTAGCTATTTGTATGTATATTGTTGGACATTTATATAGAAGTTGTCTCACAGTTGAGAGGATGGGGTGTTACAAAAAGGGGCAAAAGTTATTACCCTGGTGTGAGGTAGGAAGGGGAACTGACGGCCTGCCAAAAGCCATGCGTGTCAAGGGACTGCCCGCTGGGGCTCCATCTGAATCCCTCTTCCACAGTGGGTGGTGCCTGATGGTCTGTCTTATCAGATCAAGCCTTAGGATTCCTTACCAACCCTGCTCAGAGGGGTGAACTAGTGAGGAACTACCTCGAGGGTAGGAAATGAAAAGGAATAAGAACATTAGGGCATGACAAGGGTTTTAAAGTTTATAAGGTTTACTTTTGGTTATGGTTTTGTGTGAAAAAAGAGAGGTCCCTGTTGGGGCTCAGAATAATCCACCTTGTTGTCTGTTGTGGAAAAGGTAAGAATTGAGGAGTTAGCCCATCACCTGTTGCACGAAGGAATTAACATCTATTTTAGGTTTGCCCTTTACCCAGCACCCTTCCTCTTGCAGATGGTCTCTATGGAGCAGGTGGCAAATGGGTCCCTCTCTAGCTTGGGGGTTAAGGGGCATGTGGACACTTCAGGTCAAGACAAAATACACCATGGCTACATACCAGTAGATGTCAGTTTCATGAAGTGAGTGGATGAACATGTGCCATTGGCTCGCATCTGAGAAAAGGAGCAAGAAGAGCAGAACATCTCAGAGAGAAGCTAAAGGAAGACTCCTTCTCCTGTGATTCTTGCTGAAAATGTTGCAGAGATTCAGGGGGAATCGCCATACACCAATTAGTGTGTGGAAAACACATGAGCCAACCTATCTGCATCCAAATGTGCCTCATGCAAGGGGAGACATGCTGCTCATGATCTTTTGACTTTTGCTTCAGCACTTGCAATGTGGACTAGGGATCTTGTCTATCAAAATCAGGGGAGAACAACACACAGTGCACTGCAAAAGTGGGAGTAGATTGGAAATTCCAGGTCTCTAACTCTGCTATCCCCATCCACCGTTACACCCTGCCTGAAATTTGTGTTCCAAGGGAAGGCAGGGACCAACTTGGGTACCGCACCTATACAGCCCAATATGCACACACTTGGTAAAAGGTAAATGATCTGAAGTGCATCCCTCCCATACCATCAGACAAACTGCACAGCACCCCCAGTCTGCACAATTATCCCTGAAAATAAAGCAGCTGTATCATTGCTTGGGACACCAAACAGCACCCCATTACCCACGCGCTGCATAACAGTGAGGCCGGTGTTGTGCAAGCATTTGAGTGTGGACCAAGACATCACAAGAGTGCTCCTGTTTGATGCTAATTTGGCTATAATGTTGGAAATTGTTCTCCTGCCCTACTACTGCTTCATACTACAGTATGAAATCCGGGACTCCAGTGGGTTACAGGAAAAGCAGATCAACACTGGGACGTTTCTGGCTGTCATTTTGTATGATGGGTTTATGGCTTCAGAGGGAGAGGTACTACTGCTTCCAAAAAATCCACCTCGCCATGGACATGTAAATCAGTGGTCAGAACATTGACTGATTGATCATCACAGCACTCAGAGTCGCCTTTGCTTCAGATTTCAGCTAAGAGTGTTCCCTGAATAATGTAAGAGACATCCGGAGTGTCTGCTTCAGACAACATTGTGCATAAGATAGTTCCAGGGCAGAAGCCACAGGGGAGTTGATATTTGAGAGAAGGTGAAGGAGGGGAGGCACAGTGGCAAGACCTCGTAATTTAAATTTGGGTTTTTGTGGCTGTCATATCAACTACTTTGCACATGTCCTTCTCATGATCACATGTTTTTTTCAGCAATTGTGAGCTGGTCAGAAAATGGCTGCTGTGGACAGAAGATCAACTCACATTTCAGCTGAGCTTACCATGCCAAGAATATGCTGCAGGGATTACAGGTGCACCACAAGTTATCACTGTACAACCGGAAGACCACAGTGTGCACCCATAGGAGCCCTACTTTTACACACCACATGAGCAGTGCAGCACCATCACAGATTACCTCAACACTCATAGCACAGTTCTATATGGGGTATACTTTTAGCAGCTGAATCCCATTACACCTTTGAGCAGACCACCACGCTGATTAGAAGTCCCACAGTGCAGTTCTCACTCTGGTGTAGCTGCTTGAGTTGAACCTTTCTAACATGGAGAGGGCCTGTGCCTTAGTAGATTTCTTAGATGTTGCACATCTGGTGAAGGCATGTGTTTCAACATTGAGAGGTAATATGCAGGTAGTTAGATTTAAAGGTAATATTGAGTATCTGCTGGCTTCCTTTATGGACCCTCGTTTCAAGATGAAAGTGTCTGCTTTGTATTTATCTTTTGGGGAAGGAAGACTCGCAGCAAACCTCATAAAGAGGGTAATGGGCAATGATGCTTTGCTTCAGTTCTTGCAACATCAATTTGAGAAAGAATGCAAGCAGTAGGAAGAACATCAATCACACAAAATGATGCAGTCTTGTGATGAATCCAGTGAAGGCATCACAGATTCCTTGGCAGTGACCTCCTCCCATATGGCCAGGGGAGAGCCGGTGCTACCTGATCCTGACCCCTGGGGTGTTTTGTATGAGGGAGGATCACATGGGGGATACAACTACCAGGGAGATGTTTTGACTCCATTGGATAGATCACAATATCCCCCTTTCCCATGAAGAAGACCCTTTGACACCCAATACCTTAATGGCCCATTGCTGCCCTTCCACCAAACAGGGTTCAGGAAGAGGAGTGGCATCTCACGTTTATTTATTTATTTATTGTTTGCTTGTTAGGTGCTTATACAATAAGAATATACTGTTTCAAAGGGCCCACAGGGCAGGGAGGGAGGGAGGGTGGGACTAGCAGAGGAGAGAAGGTGGGAAGGAGGAGGAAAGGAGGAATGTCTTAAGGAGCTTCCAGAATTTGAGATGATCCTGCTCAAGGTGCAGGGGGAGGGGGAGGCTATTCCAAAGGAGGGAGCCTGCAGAGGAAAGTGAACAACCCCCTGCCCTCTTTTTAGCAAAACGCTTTACACACAAAGAGTTGGTGCCAGAGGAGCGAAGAGGTCTAGTGAGAGAATATTTAGTGAGATAGAGTTGAAGATTGTGTGGTCCACAGGCCCAGACAGCCTTGTGGATGATGCAGAGGGATTGAATTTAATCCGTGCAGCAACCGGGAGCCAGTGAAGACTTTTTAGAGCAGGAGAGATGCGGTCCCTGGGCTTAAGGCCAAGGATAAGTCTTACTGCTCTATTCTGGATAAACTGAAGGGGTCGCAGAGTGGAGGAAGGAAGATTTAGGAGAAGGCTATTACAGTAGTTAAGCCAGGAGAGAACTTGGGCTTGAGTCACATTGAGCATCCACAGGAAAGTGAGAAAAGGTAGAATTCCTTTGAGAAGGAAGAGCTGGTAGTTGGACTTGTTGGCAATATCCTGAGTGTGAGGGAGGAAGGAGAGAGAGGTCTTGAAGATCACTCCAAGGTTTCTGGCTTCAGTTGAAGGAGCTGGGGGAGAACCCAAGGAGGAAGGCCAGAATAAAGGGAAGAAAGAGGGAGCAGGGGTTCCAATGGGAAGGATCTCAGTTTTACATTCCATTTGGGCATTACTGACCATCATATCACACTCTCGGTCCTACAAGGGATCAGCTCTGTAACTCGCCTTTGTTGACTACTCTGCAGCTTTTGACAGCGTTATCAGATCGAGGCTGTGGGAGAAGCTGGAAAGGTGGGGTATAGAGCCCTCTCTATTGTACTTTATTAAACTCCTTCACTCTGATACCGAGGTAAAGGTGAGAACATTTTAGGAAGGTTCCCCCTTTTTCGTGAAGTCAAGAAAGCTTGTCAATACACTATTCTGGTCATGCCCCCACATTTGATTCAAACACCCACAAGTCACAAATAACAGCTTTTGTTTCTGATGTGCATTTATGTGAAACCTCTAATAAAAACTGTCTAAGGTTTAAAAATCCAATAACTTTTTTTTATTACTCTATCTGTCTTTTGTACCATTTAGCCTGAGCAGGTTCAGGTATTGGAAATGTAAGTGTTTGATACTTTCTGGACATTGGGGATACATCCAGCGTCAGAAGGGGCCCTTGCAGACTGCGGCTTGACGGATTGACGAGCAGGATGCTTATAGGTTTTTTCCTCTAACCATCTGCAGCCAGGAAGAGGAGCGTGCTTCACACTCAAGTCGCTCGAGTTGCTATGTGGCACTGTGCAAAGACGAACCCTGTAGTCAGGGAAACTATGGAGAAGTAGTGTCTGGTGGTCCTGCCCAGGTCGACAGGGTTGCTGCCCCAGGGAGAGCTCCAGGCCAGAGAATAAAATGCTGAGGTGACAGTTTTCTGGGAATGTGGGGCATGAAGCTGAGCCATTAATTACAGGATATGATATTTGCTTTGCCCCTTCCCTCATTTGTTCTTTCATCCAGATTCTCATGTGGCAACTTGCTGGGGGGGGGGGGTGCTCTGCCATTATTACATCTCCTGGTTGTTGTGCGTCCAATATAGTGCAGGAGTCTTTGGGAATACTGTTGCAGTTGATACTCTGAAGTGCTTAGAGGCTGGTTTTAGGTTTTAGCTTCTGGTGCCTAACACAGTTAGGGCTCATATTACAGCAAATGTCCAGCACTAAGATGGGTAACCTAGAGTACATTTCCACACCCAACAGGAATCGGCTAACAGAGTTTTTGGCCATTAGTGCCCGTCGAAGAAGGTGACTCCAGGAGAAAAGAACATGCTCCTTCAATGATGATAATGTGGAATTAATGATAGAGGGTCAAGCTGAACAAGGAGATCATAACCACATACAGGATGGAGGTGCAGGAATGCAGATTGGCAGCTTGGATCATATGCCCCTTCATCGCCCATTTCCATTCAGTCCGGTGGGGAAAAAGAAGAAGACACTCTTATGAAACCACCTTCACAGTTATCCATCGAACCAGCAAGGATAAATAATGACCAATTTGATAATATCGCACCCATGTGGCATGCAGTTAAAGACAGAACAATTGTGGATTTTCACAAATGCAGAAATGTACATTACTTCGGCATAGGATTGATTTTTTAGATAAATGTGCACAATATGTACTCCCTGTCAAGATAGATAATTAATGTCAAACTGATCCGTATCTGAATGCGGACATGGATACTAAGAGTTGCTAAACTTCACAGTTGAAGTGTGGTGAACAGGCATCCATACCTAATACTCAGTTTCAGACAGTGTACTCAATTATGCATGTTACAGGCACAGAGGACAACATATATCAGATATGTTGATGCCGCGAACATGGTTAAACTTCTAAAAGTTGTTAATGCTAAGCAGCAGCACCCCTACCCTATGGCTGTAGACATGATTGCTGCAGCTGAAGAGCAAGCTACATCACTTACAGCTGGACCTCCCAGTGTAGCTGAGATCCCAAGACTGATATTGTCACTGGGTGTCCAATGTGATAACAGTAAAACTACACCTAGTCCCATTATGAGTCTACAAATTGATAAAATACAGATGCCCCACACATCTGATAAGTCTTTGAGAGAAACTGTTTTTGATCAAAGAAATGTTATTTCTAATGTTGCGACACCAGTAGGGTTTGAACCAAAGGAAGCCCTCAAGAACAAGGTTATGGCCTGGCTTAGACAAAGGACTGGTCCTGGAGTTATTAGAACTTTGGATTTCAAGGTCCTACAGAGAATTAAGATTGATCACTGGTGCTTACATGCAACTAGGGACTGCATATTGGTTGGCTGTGGTCGGAACAACCTTCCACTGTCCTTAGCAAATTGTAATAACTTCATTAATGTGCCATCCGAACTGAAGTTGATGTAAACAGCTTTATGTGATGTCTTATATTAAGAAGTTCTAAACTATAGAGACGTCTTTCTTCCACTTGTCCTGTTTCCCGTTTACACCATGTTGGTTATGGACGATTGCATTTTTAACTGATTTTTGGTAGAGATTGGTAGTCAGCGATTGGCTTTTCTGTTGTATGTTTTTTTGTCATTGTTATGCTGCAGATGAATTATTATTATATATTGATGTGCGTACTTGTTATTTTTGTTAGCGCTCTTATGCCCATGGGCCAATACAGCACTATATAAATAAATAAATAAACATAAACATGAACTTCCATGTGCTCCAACTTCCATAACCACCCAGGTATTGAGATGAGGAAGATCTATGAGAAAAACCATTTAGCAATTAAAAGTCCAAGTACATACATGGACTTCAACTGCCATAACCACTCAGAAACTTACACTAGGAGGGTGAGGGAGTTTGTGCCAAGGAACCCAAAGTACAACATGCAGGCTAGTTGTTTTCTCAAGCTTTCAGTGCATGCAACATTTAAAGAGGGCAACCACTCTATGAGAGAAAATGGTACCAGAGAGAGCAGAGCCGGTAGGAGCAGTGCAGGAGAAGACAGTGATTCACAAGCTAAGGCTCATGAACGCGAAGCACCCAGGAACAGAAAAGGTTGCTGGAAGAGATGCCGAGAACTGCTCAGGAGCTCCTGGAGGTTGGTCCATTCGAGGAAACAGCAGTCTATTCCAGGCCGAAGAGTGAAGCTGACGTGTGACTGCAGAGCCACACAGAAAAGTTGAAGGAACATCTGTACACTCTGAACTGGAAAGTGGGTGAAGGAATCACAATGCAGAGGCACAAGCACATCACAGATTCTGGAAGGAACTGGTGAGTCTACCCAAAGCATCTGGGGACCCCAGGGCGTTCGAACAAGTGCAAGAGAAACTGATTGAATGGTACAAAGTTGCTAATACTGAAAATATTTGAAGTTTGTTTGAATGCAGACAAGACACAGTGCAAAAGCAAACCCCAATCCAATACAAATGCATGAGATGCCAGTGTGGCGGAGAAGTTTGAATAATTGATACCATATGTATACCAAGCACCACACTATATGATATTTTGGTACAATTAAGAAGTGTGCAATGTATAAATGTATGGCATGAGAGTATATAAGTTGATCTGAAAAGAACCATGAAAGAAATCCTGGCAGGAGAGTGCACCAGGCAGCTGTGAATGAATGAAGATTCTTGGCAGAGGAGTATGCCAGGTATTCCGCAGATTTGAAAGACATTCTACAGAAAGACTGATACCAAAATGTGTGAGCCCATTACAGAACTTATTGTTTAATCAAGAACATTGTTTGTGAGTCCAGTGAAAACCTACAGAACTATTAGTTAAAGAGACATGTTTGCCATCCCATTTGAAATCCAGGGGAAGGGAACCACCCTCTGGATCCAAGGGCCTTTACCTTCGAAAACATTTTCATTGGAGTTATTCTTACACTTTTGATTTTGAACGCTTTTTCCAACATCAAGTCGATGACATTGCCTTCCACCCTTTCTTGTTTTGTTTGTAGTGTGAGGGTCAGGATAGTGTTTAAAGATGTAAAGGCAGGCGCTCTGTTACCAGTCTTTAGCTTCTCCTCCTAATGCACATTTTCATGACTTCATCAATCTTCAGGCGGGTCTGCATTTCTGTTTCAGGTGTGACAAGTTAATTAGCTCTGAGGATTCTGGTACTTGTATTTTCCACACTTGATTTTGCTGGCAGGTGAATGGAAACAACTCCCTCCATAGCACAAATCCACCCCTTGATGGGGGGAGGAGGAAAGACGTGGTTGTAACTCTCCAATGTAAGGCATGATGGCCCTGCTGCATTGCCTTTCCCGGGATTTCTGTAACAATGTTTAAAGATGAAAAGGCAGGCGCTCTTTTACCAGTCTTTAGCTTCTCCTCCTAACGCACGTTTTCATGACTTCATCAATCTTCAGGGAGGCTGAGTTACTTTGTTTTTTCAGGCGAGTCTGCATTTCTGTTTCAGGTGTGACAAGTTAATTAGCTCTGAGGATTCTGGTACTTGTATTTTTCACACTTGATTTTGCTGGCAGGTGACTGGAAACAACTCCCTCCATAGCACAAATCTTCCCCTTGATGGGGGTAGGGGGAAAGCCATGGTTGTGGTTCTCCAATGTAAGGCATGATGGCCCTGCTGAACTGCCTTCACATCTTTAACAGAGCGCCTGCCTTCACATCTTTAAACATGAGGGTCAGGATAGGAAGTTTTGGACACAAGGACCGATTTTTAGTTACTGACATCCTGACATTGACAGACCCATTAGTTTTACTTTCTAGGTAGGGAAATTCCTCTTTAGAATAGGACTTGATAGACAGTTTCCCAACTTAATATTATTTCAATCAATGTCTTTATTTGAAACCATAACCACCTTGTGTCCATCTCTCATTGATGACTCCTTACAGTGTATATCAAAATTCAAGACTGATAACATTTGCAGAAGTATATCACTTCCACACGCTGAAAACATTGCAATCACTGCAGGTGCATCCTACAGGTTATGTTATGTTGTTTCATTTCTAAAGCGCCAAAGCCCGAAGGTATCCACACGCTATCACAGAGAAAACATTAACACAGAAGGCAATTGATATATACTATCACTCAAACAATCTAGTTTTCAACCGTTTTCTAAAAGCTAGGTGATCCTCCTCCTTGTGGAGACTTTCCGGCAATTTGTTCCAAATCCTGCTGCATGAAAAGGGAAAGCACAGCCATTTCCCAGGGCCCTTTTTATGCGATCAACCCTAAGGTAACAGGCCTGTGCAGAGCGAAGGTCTCTCCTTGGGTGATGAATGGCTACCTTCTCTTTAAGGTATTGAGGTGCCAGTCCAAAAATATATTTGTGGCACTCTGTCAACACTTTGAAATAAATTCGTGTGGCAATTGGGAGCCAGTGCAGCTCCCACCGAGCAACGGATGTCGGTTCGTTCCAACCCATTTGGTGGACTACTCGGACGGCAGCATTTTGGACTTTCTGTAGATTTTTAACATTTTATTTATTGGCCCTACTCAATAAGGCATTGCAATAATCCAGACGTGGAAGTATTACAGCCTTGACCAATTTGGTCTGATTGTCTTTAGAGACTAAAGGAGCCACCTGTGTTAGTACTTTTCGTTGATAGTTAGCACTCTTTACGATTGCTTCAACATGGGCCCCTGCATCCAAGCTTGCCTCCATATAAGTGGCAAGTGTTTTGACTTTAGGTACCACTTTTATCTGGCTACCTTCAATCTCAAAGTGTTCATACACTTGACCTAGACTGTCTCTGGCTTTCTGTGATCCATAAATCATCAGCTCTGTTTTACTAGCATTTGAACATAGCCAATTATGAGACATCCAACTTTGGATACTCTTGATAGACCTGATTTAGCTTTTCTTGATCTGCTACATAGTTTCCACTCAGCTCTACCAGCAGCTGGAAGTCATCGGCATAATTTGTGAAAAAGAAGCCATGTTCTTCCAGTTTCCTACATAATGGGACAATATATATATTAAAAAGCAGGGGGGACAAACAAGCCCCCTGTGGGATTCCACAGAGAATGGTTTCTAATTCAGATGGTGAGTCAGCCATATAACTGCACTCTCAGAGAGATCACTCACAGAGACCAATCTTTCCAGCTAAATGTCATGATCAAGCAGATCGAATGCTGCCAATAATTCCAAGAGGACCAGAAGGCCCGATCTGCTCTTCTCCAGCTTGGCCAATATTTGTGTCTGGAGGTCTAATAGGGCACTCTCAGTGCCATGTCAGCGTTGAAAGCCTGACTGTTTCTTATGTAGGTAAGACAGGCTGTGGGGAACCTTCCTCAATGATTCCAGGATCTTAAATACTGATGGGTCATCAACACAAACATACAATGGACCATCAGCTCCCCAGATACTTGATTCCTATCTTTTGGACACTTCATCAGTGGGAGGGGTGATAACTGAGTACAATATTTGCACAACAAGTGGCACATCTGGCCAAAAACACTTTCACAAGTTGATCTTGAATCATTAATCTTGTATATTCTTAATTACCCTTTCTGAACATGGCACCCACAATCCCATTCCCCCACAACATACTACGTACACCATTCCTACCATCACTTCCATCAAGCACGCCATGCTTCCACAACATACCACCTATGCCATTCCTACCAGCAATCCTCACAGCCACACCTAACCCATGCCCGAAGAGCGATTCCCCAGACCCCTCGCCCAACAATTCCACTACCTTGCCTAAACCTCACTTCAGGACACAAGACAACACTTACCCCATGCCTCTCCTCCTGAGAAACCAAAGATTAGGCTCCCGCTCTGCCCACCGCTCAGCAACTCAAAAAAAATTTAAACAGGACAACAACCCTACCAAATGACATCACCCACCATCACCCCATGCAAAAAACCTACAACAGCATTGCCAACCCAGAGTCCATACCTACTAAAACCAAACCAGTTATCATTCAGAAAACTCAATTCCAATGTGCACTTATCAATGCACGTTCACTGACAGCCCATGCCACAGAGATCCATGACCTCATTACTGATCTGGATCTAGACATATTAGCCATTACGGAGACCTGGCTACATGAAGCCTCCGGTCCAGCTGTCTGCCAAGCCTTACCACCAGGCTACATTATACTGGGCCAAGACAGAACCTCCAGTAAAGGAGGAGGTGTCACCCTAATTCTAAAGGAAACTCTCAACGCCAGACAACTTAAAATTGCGGAAGCTGACAACTTTCACATGCTATCAGTGAGAATATCTCCCTCACCCAACGACACCATAACACTACACATAGTCTACCGTCCTCCAGGCCCAACCCTCAACTTCCAATCCAACGTCACCCCCATCCTAGTGGACAACCTCAAAACCAACTCAGGAGCCATCCTCCTAGGAGACATCAACTTAGGATTCAGAGACCCCAAAGACAAGAAAGGCAAGGCCCTCACTAAAACGCTCCTAGTTCTAGGGTTTACCCAACTAGTCAACAACCCGACCCACACCAAAAGTCGCATACTAGATTGGATAGCTGATCACAACTGCGCAGTTGACATCCGCTCGAACACTCCACGCCCTTGGACTGACCACCACTTACTACACTTCTTCATATGCTCAAAAACAGGAGGGCACCCAAGCCACCTGCACGAGCTACTATGGCAAGGTAAAAAAAACTACAAACCGTGGACAGAATCCTCCCTCTCATCGAATCCTCGGCGCTAGTTCAACCCACATCTAACAACCCCACAGAACTAGTAGAGTTTTACAATACCACTCTCAAAGAGGTACTAAACGCGTTAACCCCACTAGAAGAGAAAAAAGCGAAGAAGATACGTCATGCAAACTCGTGGTTCACACAGAAACTCCTTGACGGGCAAACCGCTAAACGAGTAGCACTTAGAGCATGGCAAATGAACCCTTCCACTACCACAAAAGACACCTACCTGACAATCGCCAACGACTATAAAAAGCCAAGCTCCAGAGCCAAAGCTGCCACATATAACTATTGAATTGAGAAAGCCAACTCCCAATCCAAATTACTATTCGCGATCTACAATGAGCTAACTATCCCCCTCGCTACACAACCCACCGAGAAAAACAAAACATGGTGTAACAACATACAATATGCCATGTTAGATAAAATTAAAACCCTCCAAAAGAAGATTAAGACTCAACTTGACAAACTGCCTAAAGCTACCTCGCCCATATCAAAAACCCCCACCACCCTCCCATCCGCTAGCAGTCAACATGACACAAACACACCCAAACCCTTTGCATTTAGGGATGTAACAATCCCTGAGGTCCTAGGGATCATGAAGCGCATCAAACCATTGCTATGTAAAGGTGACACATGCCCAGCCATCTTAGTCAAAGATTGTGTGACAGCCCTGGCCCCATTATCACCACCTTCATCAATGCCACCTTCACTACCAGCAACGTCCCACTTGCCCTTAAGGAAGCCTGGGTTCGGCCACGACTAAAAAAAACACTCTTGACCCTGACTCCCCTAACAACTACCGTCCAATTACCACTGTGCCATTCCTGCTGAAAATCTATCTTGGACAAGGCTGCATATCTACAGATTCAGTCCTACTTGGAAGCACACAATATCCTTGGTAAAAGACAGTCTGGCTTCCGCCCTCGTCATGGCACTGAATCAGCCCTACTCAACCTAAAGAATCAACTACTAGAAGCCATGGACAAAGGCAGATCCTCACACCTCCTACTTCTGGATCTCTCTGCGGCCTTTGACTTGGTTGACCACAAGATCCTGTGTAAACACCTCACTGACACTGCTCACTTCTCCAAAGAAGCTACCGCATGGATCACCTCCTTCCTGGAGGGCCGAGCTATGAGAGGGTTTTCTGACCAGGCTTCAGCCTCTCCATCCCCCATTGGGTGTGGAGTCCCACAAGGATCCTGCACGTCCCCCACCCTCTACAATCTATTTACTCTTCCACTGTTCAGTGACCTAGAGGAATTCGGCATAGCCTTTACAGACTATACAGACGATACACAAATCCTTCTCCCCCTAACAGGGGACTATGAACAAGACCACAACACCCTCCAGAAGACATATGCTCGCATACAGGCCTGGATGGCAGCCAATTGCCTATGTCTAAACAGGGAAAAAACTGAAATCCTACTGGTAGGCCCCAAAGAGTCCCTAAAAAAACGAGATGATAAATACAGCTCCTTCAGTATTGAGAACACAGTTATCACTGCATCTGCTGCAGTGAAAACAGTAGGGGTATACCTTGACTCCACCCTTTCAATGGAAAGGCAAGTCAGCGCCATCTCTTCATCGGCCGCACTCACTACTAAAATCATAAATGCAGTAAAATCCCACCTATCGCCAAACAATTGCCTCAACATCGCCAGAGCCAACATTGATGCAAAGTTAGAATACTGCAACATTCTACTTCTAGGCACCTCCGCCAATAACATTAACAGACTTCAAACTGTGCAAAAGAACGCCTTCAGAGCTGCCCTCAGCATCCCAAAGAGAGATCACATCTCCCAGGCGAGAAAAGATGCCCACTGGCTCCCCATCAAAGAACGCATAACATTCAAGGCCCTCACGATCACTCACAGGTGCCACTCTCACACTGCTCCAGCCTACCTAGCAGAAAGAATACACCAGGCTACAGCCCACAGACCAAAACAAGACCAGTACTCTCACCTACTCTCAGTCCCAGCTTTTAACAGAGCCAAAGCTGGCGGCACTAGTTTCGAAGTTCTAGCCCCAAAACGAAGAATCCCTCACAGTGTTCAGAAAAATACTAAAGACTGAACTTTTCAACTAGAACGCTGAACATATTGTCTCAAACTCTATTCCTCTGTAACCTCGGAATTCCCTTTAACAATGTCATTGATTTTGTACTACTGCTTTCTAATGTTTGCCCTAAACCTGTTAAGTGAACATTTTTTAAATGAACTTTTTGTAACAAGCGCCACGATGCATCCGGGCCGCTGGGCGCTTTATAAATTCAAATAAATAAATAAATACATACAATTAAGATAAACCCCCCTCCTCCTGCAATTGTGCATTCAGAGAGAGTTTTTGGTGTGGCTGGGTCTATTTTCACAGGAGCTGCTTCACAGTGTTGCTCGGTGAACAATTGACATTTATAAAAACAGTCACTTTGTCACTTCATTGAGGACGACTATGGAGCAACATCTACCCATAGCCCAAAACATCGGCCTGCATGATGATGATGATGATTTGTTACCTGGTACATATCAGGCATCTAAATGTGGAGAGGGGTTGTTTTGTGATTCCTGGGTTGGGTAACAGAGATGTGTAGTGGTGACTGAGGGATCCTGGCTAGTTGCTGATTTACAAAGACATGCCATTACCTATTGTGCCAGTAATGTTTTTTAATCCTACTATTGATATGTCACAATCATACGTACCACTTGTCAAAGGTTCTCTGCATGTGTCGCAGAATGTTGCCACCTCTGAAAGTTCCCTGAAATGTTCAAAGGGAAGAGCTACCCTTTAATGTTCATGGCCTTCCTCATAGGTTGTAGTGACCCCTTAAAGTTCGCTGACTCCCTCACAGGGAGTAGCCAGCCCTAGGGTTGTCTGGCAGGGTGTAGCCACCTCTTAAAGTTCACAAGCTCTCCCAGGCAGTGCTAGCACTCAATACAGTTTACAAGCTCTGCCACAGACTGCTCCCACTCTTGCATGTGGGGATTCCCACTGTAAATATGGTGCCTGCACTGACTCCCTCATTCCTTCCTCCCTGCACAACGACCCAGAGGAGGGAAGGATGAAACATCTGGTAATATCTCTCCAAATTAGCTGTAATACCCAGCTCCCAGGGTCTTACAGACATGAAGCAATGCAAGTGATGATGCCATGCTGCATGCAGGCCCTGGGGCATAATAGAACCTGCATTCTCACTATCTTTGGAAGGCGTGATGGTGGCAAGTGGGTCACTAGTGGGGTCTGTGCAGTTAGCGATTCCTTTGCCCAGTAAATTTAATTGTGCAAGCAGCAAATGTGTTTTTTCATGGCTAACATCCCCAGGGTTTGGCCCTTGTCTCTCTGCCCCTGCTTCACTTTATTTCCACAGCTCTTCAGCATATAGAAAACCTCCCACTCATCTCTCTTAAGTGTCTTCCCTAGTGGCTGGTCAAAATACTACCACACCCAGGAGCTGTGTGGTGCTTTGTGGACGGGGTAGAAGTCGAAACTGCCTGAGACCAATGTGCCTGTATGCCCCCCTCTGCAGTGTCAGACTCCTCCACCACCACCACCATCTCAACCCCCCTCCTCTCCTTCCACCACCTCTATGTAGGACCATCACCTGCTGAAACAACACCACAGGCTGGTTGTCTGATTTAGCCTCCTCCTGAATGAACTTCGCCCTTTGCGCCCTGGAACTGTTGGGTGGAGACCACTTCCATTGCAGCAATGGCGAGACAGGAGCCATCCAGCTATTGATCTCCTACAGTATGCTTCCTTCATGCACCTCCTCCTCCCACGTGAGGAACATTCCTGTGTCCTCCTTCTCCACCTGCATTTCTTCTTGCTTTACCACAGGTTCTTCCTACGTCGGGCTGTCTCAAGAGAACCAGCCTTTTTGACTCCTTACCTCGCTTGCCACTGTGCTTGTGCCCTACTTTAATAGCCCTACCTCCTATCACTCTCTTCCTGTGGCAACCCCAATGCCCCAGCAGACTTCCCCATTTATTCAGAAGACCAGTGAAGCCATGTGTTGCAGGATTGTGAACAGGCACCAAAAACTGCAGGAGGATCCCCACTCCTCATCAATCATAGGAGAATCCTCCTCCTCCTGTGAAACACATCTCCTCTCCTTACCTTATTCACCTCCAATGTTTGCATGAGCGTCAATCTCCTCTTCAACAAAGAGAACCAGGAGAACCAACTACACCCTGAGCATTAAGAAATGAGAACCAAACCCAATAAACAAGAAGCAAGGAAGGGACTCGAGGAACAAATCAACTCAAGTAAATAACCATGCACTAATGACAAACCGACACAAAAGCAAGTGGGGAGACAGGAAAGACAGTATTTTGAGAGGAAAGGTATTTTTAAAAAAGTTTTATAAGTGGAAATAACTCAAAGCAACAGGAGTAAAGCGCAAATATTTGCTTTTTGTTTTTTATATGGAGATCTAACAAAACACTGAACAAACACTTGCATAAAGGGGCACAGCAATGGACAACAAAAACACTCATTAGAACACCAAACTACAAAATCCGAAATACTAACTACTAAAACTGCTGTTAAAACTGATCAAAACTCAGTTCAAAACTTTCAAAATTCTCTAAATGCACTAAACATCCTCCAAGTGTGAGCCCGCCATGGGCAACAACTTCACTCACAGCATATCAAAAGCGATAATAATTGAACAGGGCCTTTTATAAATCTGCAAACTTCATTTAGGAGATTCTAAAGTTCAAACTGGTGGAACAAACTCCTTCAAACTTCCCTTGAAAGATTCTAGAACTCCTACTAGCTGACCAACCCTGATGAATACGCCCAAGATTCGAAAAAGTACCAAGGCTCTTGATTGGACCACAAATCATCACAATGGAGAGACGAAAACAGGCTGTGAGTTCCACTTAGGTTCCAACAGCACCGAATACCTGTCGTACACTTGTAGTATAGTGCAAGTGACCAGCAAAAACCTTTGAAGGACCCATGGATCACTTTTTATGAAGTTCATCTAGGCTTAATTGGCATAAATATCTATATATATGTTGTCACTTCATCATGCCAGGTCAGCGGATTTTCCATTAACTGGGAGTAGTTTGTTCTCCTCCCGTGTCTCGTGAAATAGAGCCAATTACCATTCTACAATCCAGTCCAGTAGATGGGGTCCAGTCATTAATTATAGACTAATGGGGCAATGATGGGCATGATGGGAACCAGCAGAGAATGAAGAAGAGAGTCCCAGCATGCTTGGCGCAGTGAAATGCAGTTGGGCTTGCTTCTTGTGTGCCCATCAGTGCCTATGCGCTGCAGCCATACACATAGGGCCCTGTCTGGAGAGCAGTCAATGTGGCCAACTATTAGAACAGAAGTACTGCCTGGTGGTTGGCCAACGTTGTAGAATGGTAACAAATATATCTCAAAGGATAGACATGTGAGGAAAAGGGTGCAGGCAGATTCACGCCTCATAGAACCTACACAGTATTAATAGAAAATCATCAAAATAGTGACAATGAATCCAGACTGAAAGAGATTCAAAGAGAAACATTGAAGCTAAATCCCTAGAGTGTGTTGTAGGCCTGTTTAAAATTATTTTTATTCTCAATGCACATTGGAGTTTCATTTGAGCAAACCAGACACCCTAAACCGAGCAAAAGCAGCCTTGATGCTTTGTTTGGGCTTCCTATTTATGCCATGGTTACCAAAAGGATTTTTTTAAATCAAAACCCGAGGTGTTTGCTTCTGTGCAAGGTGCTTCAGGACACAAAGCCTATCTATAGCTCTGCAGTGGTCAGACTTTGAACCTTCCACAATGCCATGGTAAGCCAAGGCATGTTCAAACCACATCCAAGAAGACACAGACAGCAAACCCCCTTTCCTTTATTCCCTAGACCCCCAGCAAACATTTCGGAGGGGTAATATATTAGAAAGCCGAGTTTTACCATTTTTAAAAAATCTCCCTGAAAAAATGAGCAAAAATAACCTTGAATTATTTTTTGGGTGGATTCTTATTCATGCTATGGTTACCAAAAGGATTTCTTTTAACCAACATCCTAGGCTTGTGCTTCTGTGCAAGGTGCTCAAGGACATAAAGCCTGTCTATTGCTCTGCAGTGTTCAGACTTGGACCCTTCCGCAGTGCCATAGTAAGCCAAAGCATGATGAAACCACAACCAAGAAGAGACAGACGGCAAACCCCTTCTTTTTACTTACTTCCATAGACCTCCAGCAAACATTTGAAAGGTGCTGCATGTCAGGAAACCAAACTTGCCAAATTTGAAAATGCTCCCTGGAAAGCGAGAAAAAGCAAACATTTTCTTTTTTTGTGTTTGCTTTTTATGTCATATTTACCAAAAGGATTTTTTTTCATTAACTATCAGTAATTTGTAATTTAGATTTTAAATGTTCTTTTGCAGTCCTAATCAAACCATGAGCATTGTATTCTGAAAGGAGTTCCATTCCAATAAGGGAGTCTGGAGCTATGCTGTCATTTATGTCAATTCTAGGTGTTAGGGTGTTTGTACGGGCAACTACTCTAAACTGCCGTATGGGGCACCTAATTATTTATTGAGTAGTTACAAACCTGTATGGTGGAATGAACCCTAAGGCCTTGTTGATAGTTTGAGTTTCATTGAGTTTTGGGACTTTGAGTAAATCTTTGTATAGTTGTTAGAATTGGTAGCTCGTACAGACCCGTCTACAGGAGAAACTATAGTAACACCATCTTTACACCCAGACAGGATGAAAATGATTGGCACGCTGTAGGTTTAGATGCTCTCTAGTCTCCTGCACACAACCAATCACGTTATTTTAGTAAACGCTGCATTCTCTTTGCAGGTTGCATGGTGTGCCCAAACACAGCTATAACTGTTGTCAACGTTGATTGCCTACATGTCTTACTACTTTGTAGGATTTTAAAGCAAAGCAGATTGGATCAAGTCAAACCAGCAATGTCAGAACAGGAGCACAGCGGAGAATAGGGATTTGATAAGTCAATTTATCAAGGGGGCGGAAGGGACCAGTGAAAGGAATATCTTGGAATATATAAAATGGGGGAATGACTGGAAGGGGGATACCCCAGTGGCGAAGGTAGTATCCTGGAACATAGCGGGAACTAGAGCGAAACTGGAACAGGCCGATATTATAGAATTTTTGAGGATTCATGAAATAATCCTCCTACAGGAACCCTGGGCCCCTGATGTCCCATCATTGGATCGGTATATTTCTTATAGCATACCAGCAAAGAACAATCAGATGGGTAGGCACTATGGGGGGGATGGTCATAAATGGTTGAAGTATCACTAAATTGTACAGTTAAGGTGGTGGAGACGGAGATGGACTTCCTACAGCTCCTGATACTTAGCTCCCCTGGGAAGGTCAAAGTCTCAATTTTAAATTTCAATAACAGTCTGCATAAGGATGAGGTGAACTGACTGGAAATGGTTAAGGGGTGTGTTGATAAGTATCAGGAGAATGGGGGGAGTAGTCATATTAGGTTAATCTGGGGGGGGGGGATTTCAACCTCAGGATGGGGAGCGAAATCTCTAGCGATCTTTTCGACCTGCTGGAGGATCTACTCCTGAATGTCCAGGAACCACACATGTTGGATGATGATAGGGTGTGTCCAAAGGGCCTCCTGCTCAGTGCTTGGCCAATCGAATGGGGAATGAGATCAGTAAACGGCTGCATCGAGCCGGACATCCCACGGAAACAAACTTTCCACAACCATTTGGGTTCCTGCACAATAGAATTTTTTTTTGCATCTCTAGATTTGTGGTGGGACATAGTAAGTTTTGAGGTGGCTGCAGATGGCAATAGTGATCATAACCCCTTGATTTTGAGAATGAGAGGGATTCTTGGGGGGCAGGGGGACAGTAGGATAATGTAAACTGTCAAGTAGAACCAGCAGCTGTCCTGAAACGAAGGATACATTGGGGAAGAATTTGGGACACAGCCCTGATAATAGAAGCCGGGCTGAGTCTAGAAATATGTGCCATCCTCAAGAACATGGTCAAACAAGCAGAGGTTGTGGAGTACTGGGCATCCTAGAGGGCTTCACTGGAGGATTTGTGGTAGAGAATAAACATAGAGGGAAAATCATGGGGGCAGAATGGTTTGACCATGCCTGCAGGAATGCTAAACAAGCTCTATTAGATGCCCTGAAATCCCCGGTCATCTCCAGAGGTACGACTGTCCAGGAAAGAGCTCACTATCACCTAGTAATAGAGAATAGAAAGCTGGATCTGGAGGAAGATTCTGGGAATTTGTTAAGGGGGGGCCGATTTAGAATCCAAATAGTGGCACAATGGTTCCCAGGTAGCGGGGGAAGTTTGGGTGCAGCACTTTGGTTCCCTGTTTGGACCTGGTGGTGTATCAGAGGAGAGGGGGAATAGTAGATCGATCCTATGTTTCAAAGTCGAAGAGGTCTCCCTAGCGATCAGGATCCAGGCACGCAACAAAGCCCCAGGCCCTGATGCAGTACCAGCAGATTTATTTTTGGATCAAATCGACCTATGGGCTCCGATACTGACCCTGGTCTTTAATGCCTGTTTGACTTCTGGCCAATATCCATCCTCCTGGAAATCCGCCATCATCTTTCCGATCTTCAAAAAAGGAGACCCCACTAGCCCGGCGTCCTACCCAGCCATATCATTACTAGACACTTCATTCAAAATCTTTGAAAGGGTCTTGTTGGGCTACATAGAGTCCTGGCCTGAGTAAGGATCAGTCCTGACGGACATTCAACTTGGTTTCCGACCAGGATTGAGAACCGTGGAACGGGCCTCAATTTGTATCTCCTCATCTCTAATTTTGTGTTTTGCAAAGGAGAGGCGGTTTATTTTGCCTTTATGGACCTAAGGACCTAAGCACAGCCTTTGACAAAGTCAATATACCTAAGTTATGGGCCGTTCTTGAGTCATTGGGTTGGCCAGAGGAAATATTGACAGTCCTGCTCAGAAAACAGCGCAAGTGTTCGTACTGAACCAGGGGGCCAGTGCACAGAGTGTTTCAATGTCAGAATTGGGGTTTGACAGGGGCTATACTGTTTACATTCCACATCAATGGTCTTCTAAAGGCACTGGTGGACACATGCGTGGACTACTTGAGCCTGGGTGGTAGGGCCTTTCCGGTTCTGGCCTATGCTGACAATACGGTCCTCATGGCCAGAACCCCAAAGGCTCTGCAGGCTTTAGTGGATAGCTATGCAACCTTTATGAAGGGGCTGGGGTTAAAAATGAATACCACCAAGTCTGCCGTAATGGGTAGTATAGGTAGGAAGGGACAAGCAAATATGCGTCCCATGGTGTTCAATGGGGAAATCATCCAGAGAATAATTGAATGTGACCATTTAGGTGTCAGATTCTGTCAGATTCTCTGAAACTGTCACGGGCACTGCTCATCTGAAAAAACAGTCAGGAAAAAGTAGTCAGCAAATAGCAGGTATTTCCCGTTTCTTAACTAGGTGCAAGGGACAGCCGCTGAAACCTGCCCTGACGGTCTATGCCACCCAGACCATTGCGGCTACTGTGTATGGAGCCCCATTGTGGGGTTCTACAAAGGCCCTGGAACCCCAAGGGAAAGAAAATAAGTTCTTTAAACAGCTTTTGGGCCTCCCCGGCTCAGCCCCCTGCGTAGCTGTTCACAGGAAATTGGGGATGGAGTATTGGGAAGATGAATGGGCAGCTGCCCCATGTAATGTTTGGTTGCGCCTATGGGCTAATAAGCATGCTACTTTATGTCATTTTATCATTAGATCTACCATGTGCAAGGAAAACTGGCGTAAAATCCCATGGCTGTATGTAAAGGAGTCCATGTGCTCCAGCACATTGAGGTTGAGTTCCCCGCCAATGCGCTGCTGTTTCCCATGCAATTAAGAGCACACAAGCAGGCTTTGCACCAGGGCATACATGTAAAACAGGCTAACGTGGAATGATCATCCCACTCTGAAAATCAACATCTGTTGCTAAGCAGGGTTGATGTGATCCAGCCGTATCTCGTGTGGCCCTAAAAAATGAAGGATAGATGGCTCTTACGAGGGCCAGATTTAATTGCCTACAGCTAAGGGGCAATACAGAAAAGTGGCCAGGCTTCCCCAATGATCCAAGCTGCCCAATGTTTGGGGCAGCTAGGGAAGACCTAAAGCACTTTTTACTGTTTTGCCCTGCGTTTAGGGAGATCAGAAGGAGTAGTATTTTGCAGGTAGTAAAGACTAATAATATTCGTCTATAAACCGGCATTGCTGTTACTCCTTGTGGTAGAAATGGAAACGACTGCTTGGGTCATTCTGTCTTATTTGAAAAGAGCAATGTATTTGACGAAGGAGATTTTAAGGGATTAGATCAATTTTAACTATTTAGAGCTATACTGTTTTAAAATGTCCTTTTTAAATGATTTGCACTTACTATCGAAACTATGAAATTTTGATTCTTTATTTGTATATGACAATGTTTGTGTTTGATGGATGATCTAATCCAAATAAACCTTTAAGTGAGATAAGTCAACTCCCTCTGGGAATTGTCTTTTTTCCTCTATCTTCGAATGACGGTAATATGTATTTAACACAGGCTCTTTACTTGCCGTTGCATTTTAACTGGTGGTGAGCATATGTGCCCCATCTCCAGGTGGGGCGTTCAAAGAATCTCAGAAGCAGCCAAGTGATCTATATTTCCACCCATGCCTTTGCATGATCTAAAGGTGTTCTCATTAAGGCACCAAACTACCAATCGAAAGCAAATAGGCTGAAGGGGCGTTAGAGATCCCGACATAGTTACCACTCGCAAAAAACATTATTTTGTGGATCAAGAGATTTAAAATCAACAAATAAAGTCTACATGTTTTAAATTCATCATTGACATCTGAGATAGGGGATACAAAAATTGTCACATTTCTTGAGAGAGGTTAAGCAGAATGCCTAGTTGAGGCCTTTCTTTTGACCACATTTTATTGATCACAGGAGCAGTAGTTAAAGAGTCAAATGGCCAAAAGTTAAATCAATGAAAGCTGATTGCAATAAGACAAGAGCAGGTCCCAGAGCATTAGCCAAAATGCAAATTTGCATCAATCGCCTGCCGAGGGATGATACCCCACATTAAACCTGGTTTGCATGCCTATTTTTTGGTGTGGGCTCTGGTGTAGAGGCAGTGTCCCTCCTACTCCAAGGGTGAAGTTTCACCAACAACAGGATGAACAGGACAAACAGCTCCAAGAAAAACGGCCAAATGAATTAATTTAGATAGATGAGACTCCACAAACTTTGTAGGGTAAATACATGTTTTGCTGAATGGAGGAATTTTCTGTTTGAGTCATTATTCTACTGGATATAAGGCATCCTGTAGATAAGGTCAACCCTGTTTCTGTAAACGTTTCCCAAAATTCTATTGTCAATAACCCTTGACTCGCTGGATGGATTTGGAGGAAATCCATCCAATAGTTTTTAAACTATTTGACAGAGAAGGGGAGCCCGCTGCTTTAAAAAAAGCTTGTATATATCTCCCATAGCTACAGCTTTTGTATATCTCCCATGGGGCATTTCTTGATATGAGGGACTCCTGCATTAATTCTGAGGGAAGCCGAATAAGAAAAGTGCTCAAAATCATATTTGCAGGGGTGAATAAGTGGATTCATATCTGGCTACAGGTGGGGAGGGGGAAAGACGACCACCTGGGCAGTAGGGGAGTTGATGCTGGACTCTGGAGCCCTCTGGGACAGAAATATATATATATATATATTTGTGAAAGTGTTTTTGTATGTTCGGGGTTGGCTCCAGCCCCATTACAGTTGGTAGGCTGAAATTTTGGTCCACGGTCAGCATGCCAGTCTAGGGTGTACTGGCGATAGTGAAATTTGGCAAACCAAACCCATTCACCCAGCACAGGGCAGGGTTCGGCCCTGTGCTATCAGTATAGGCGAATCCGGGAGATTTACGATTTTGTGTTTTTACAAAGTTATGACACAATATAACATACACATGGCTATAGCAGACCCGGGCAATGCTGGGGGGGACGACTAGTGGTTCATATTATTGGGGCAACCCGCAGGAATTTTGTCAAGAGCTGTGCTTGAAAAAGAAAATGCATCATACGGAACAAAGATTGAAAGGGGGTAATGGGAAAAGGTCATGGAGGTAATACACAACGGAGGGAAGTTGGGGGACCAAGATAAGAGTGGGAAACACATAGTGTGTGCCAGTGGGGATGGTGAAACCTTTACATTTTCAAGCATTTCACAGTTACTGGGGAAATTGGCAGACATTACATTACCACAGCAATCAGCAAATTCTGTATTACTACAGAACTAATTATTGGGAATGATTTTCACTGGAATATCAGACGGCATCGATCGAGCCATGCATTGTAAGTGCAGTAAATCATCTTGAGAATACAAATAGGGAGGGGTAAGGGGGGAGGGAAACCAACATCCTATGGACCTCTGAGGCTTGCCCATAGTCTTTTTAACCTGCTTAGAGGTGTGGTCTGATCTGCTAGGCAGGGGGGAATGCATCTTTTTCAATAATTATTGCAACATGTACAGTGGAGATGGTCGAAGGACATGGACAGAGAACCCTGAGGCTGACAGCTAAGGCCCTCTGTCCTTTTTAATAATTCAGGCAACATGGACAGTGATGCCTCTTCTGTCACTGCCAGTTATAACTAATTGTCAACCCTGACTGGAGCAGGTGGTTCCATTGCAAGACCGTGATGTTCCTTGGCCCTACTTCCTCTGGCTGTCAGTACACTGGGAGCTATCTTTACTGATGCTCAATGATAAACGGTTGGGACTCTCGCTTATTGTCTAGCTTGTTCCACCCTCTGCTTTCCATGCCGCAGATCAATACATTATCACCAGGCTGAAGAGCGTGAAACTTGACCATGGCATCATAGCAGCATTCTTTTCCTTTCACTTTCTTCCATGCAGCAGCCGGAACAACCTGATTGACCTGCTCTAGTAAAGTTTTGAGCTGCCTCCAATAACTAGCGTACTTCTCGATGCCTGTTCTTTCTGGGGATACTCCAAAACACAGGTCTACGGGCAGCCAACTCATCCGAACATCAAGTAATACAGTGTAAACTCAGTGACATAATTCTTTGCACTGTTGGAAGCATCGGTCAGGGTAGCCACATGCTGACTCCATCTGCTCTTCTCCTCCTACCTCAGGGTGCTCAGCATTGCCAAGAGAGTGTGATTGAACCTCTCCACTTGGGACAGCAGTGATAAATAGCTTCATGTGTCTTCTTTATGCCAACCAGCTCCAACATCTGTTTGATGAGTGTCCACTTAAATCTGGTCCCTAGTTGGAATGAATCCTGATGGCCAACCATAGTGCATGAATATTTCTCCCACAGTATGTGTGTAACTGTAGTGGCACTCTGATCAATGGTGTGAAACACCTGAACGTACCGAGTAAAGTGTTCTGTCACCACCAGTATTTTCTGCACAACTCTCCTCTGCATCCATTACTTGGGGAAGCTGATGGATGATGTCCATGGGCCTGGAGCTCTGCAGGAGATGAAGATATGGTGTAGGAAGAGCCCCGGTCTTCCTGGTGACACATCTGGTGCAGTGCTGGCAAAGGTACTCCATGTCGGCTGATAGTCTAGGAAGAAAATAAATTGAGTGGATGAACTTAATGGTTATGTCGCTGTCAAGATGTCAATGCTGGTTGTGGAGTTCATACAATATAGTTCAACTGAATTGCTGCAGTATCAAAGTCTCCAACTTTGCTTTCCTTATGCAGGATTCCACCCTTCTGCACAAGTGTCTTCCACTACCTCTGCATTTCAGCCTCTTCTGGGTCTTGGGAAACATCTCTGGGCACATCTGTTCGCATGGTCTTGGCTTTCAGGAACTGAGCGATGCCAGGATCTGCTTGCTCGGAAAACAGATTTCATCTCTGGTCAAAAGCTGTATCTCAGATACCGTCAAACTGTTGTGCCATTAATAGCTGGTACAGCCTCAGCTAGGGATCCTAAGCAATACACACCTCTAGCTCTGCCTGGCTCCTGCTGACTGCCAACTTGGGAGATAGCTCTGTTGCCTGCTGAAGTCAACTCCTTATATGGATCCAGCTGTATCATCTGGCATATCATGAGGTCTCCAAGAGATGGCATCAGCATTGATGTTAGTGCGCCCAGATCAATATTGTAAATAGAAATTGTATGTGGACAATGCAGCAAGCCATCCGTGTCATCCAGATTTACTGACTTAAACAGACATGTCAGGGGGTTGTTGTCCGTCCTCACCAGGACAGTGGCTCTGTAGACGTAATTCCGAAACCTCTCTGGAATAGCCCACTTCAATGCCACAAATTCCAACTTGTGGACTTGGTAGTGTGTTTCTGCCATGTGCACGTCTCAACTGCTAAAAGCGACTGGTCTCATGTCACCATTAGTCTCCTGGTAAAGAACAGCTTCCACTCCCTCCAGACTAGCATCCACGTGTAGGTCTCATCTAATCATGAGGATCTGCATAAGCGAGGAATGGTGCTGTGGTGAGGGTTCACTTGAACTTTTCCAAGGCCTGATGCCAATCCGTCAGTCCACCTCTCACCAAAGGGCTCCCATGTATGATATAAAAAATGGTCTACAGAGCTGGCAGATGTCCTTCTCCTCTCGGTAGTCAGGTATCCCTTTGTGAAATTCACGTGTGGTTGGTTGATGTTGGCATATCCTGTGACAAACCTCCAGTAGTAGTTTCAAAATTCCAGGAAACACTTCAACTCCTTCAGGGTCTGGAGTCTTGGCCAGGTGAGCAGGGCATCCATATTTGCCAGATTCACGGCAATGACATCCACAGAGACAATATGTATTGATGTCATCCAGGAAAACCAGTACCTCCATGAAGCATTGAAACTTCTCTGGCATGCTTGAAATCCCCTGTGTCATTCTGACAAACTTGCAGAATCTCAGCGGGGCAGATGAAAGCTATCTTCTTATGATCTGACAGATGCATTCGGATCTACTTATAACCACTGTGGAAGTGCAGGACTGAAGCTACATACTCCCCATTAGGCTCTGATGCCTCGTCCACCTGGGGTGTGGTGTATTGGTGCAGAATAGTGAGGGTCGCTCCACATCCGAACAACCCCATTCTTCTTCCGGGCAATGAGGATGGGAGTAGCGTAGGAGCTTCTGAACTCCTGGAGGATCCCTGCCAGCAGAAGATCATCTAGGTGGTGGCATACATCCTCCACTTCTCCTGGGCCTTGCTGATGTCCCAGGGGCTGGTTAAGGAAGCCTCGGTGCGCAGAGCAAGCTGATCCCTCAGACAGTCTTTTTCCCTTTCTGAGATTGGGCAGTGTTCATAGTCCAAGGACTTTGGATCCAGTGCCATCTGGGATGGGCTGGTGGCAACACTTGTTGGGATAACAGAAGTGGGCAGGTGGAACTGTACGATGATGATGCATCCCTGTAAGCAGATAGTCCTATTGGTCACATTTATGAATGGTATATTGATGATCTTCAGGTCTGTTCCATCCGTCCTCACTAGGATTTGCTGAAGTGTAAATCCCCTGGAGGCCCCCATATTCTGGTGCCTCCATCACCAGACGCCTTGAGCATTGCTTTCCACTGAGTCTCACTCTACCAGGAACCATCACATTGGTGAGTGCTGGGATAGTGGTCTGCCCAAACCGGGTGGTGCGAACATCTTCAACTGCTCCATCAGATGGAGCTTTGTTCTGTATCTCTCTCTGCAAGTATGCCTGCAGGCACAAACGGTGCATGATCAATGAGCTGACGTATTGTGGTCCAGACACCTCCCAACATAGTGCATCCAGTGCATTAAACATCAAGAAGTTGGTTCATATCACCAACAGTGTTGCAGTTTTTTCACTCCGACTGCTGTAGACTAGAGCCAGGGTGTCGATGGGGGTGCTGAATCCAGCTATATTACATAGAAACCTCAGTCTGACCCAGATGTACCCCAGATATTTACAGGGGTTGTCTCATAATCCTAATGAGTTCAGTCCAGCTAAGTGATCTAATGGGATATGCACCAGGTATTTTCTGTAGAAAGGCATACATGATGGTCACCTGTGAGCCACTATCCAGTAGCGCCTGTGCTTGCCGTCCAGTCATGATAACAGTCACGGTGGCTAATGGTCCTACAAAACCAGTAGGTTCTTTCCGAAGGTGTTCACATGCTGCGTTTGCTGGTAGTGAGACTACAGGTGATCCTCCTCTCGTGCAGTGGCTCTTGAGTGCTGGTAGCCTGGATGTCACTAAAGGTGGTGTCTTGGAAAGAGTGCTAAGCAGCTGCATTGCCTGGATGGTATAGAACAACTACTCCACTTGATGTCTCAGGTCATACTCTGGGGCTCTGTATGGGGACACCAGTTGATTAGGTAGACTATACAATGGGTCCTCCATTTTCCCTTCCAGAATACGCACCTCCCGGACCGGTTTATCATAAGAAGTTGACTTCTGGGTATGTTCTCAGAGTCACAGCTACTTAAGGTTCAGAGGCAGTGATCTTGCTCTGTGCATGACTGTTGCAGCAGACTGTGTAGCTCAACTCCCTTCAGAAGTAAAGCCAGCTGCCAAATTGGCTCGGTCTTGGCCAGATATTCTGAGAGCCTCTCACCTAGTTGGAAGCAGGTGGCATAGTAATTCACCACTAGTGCTGTGTCAGATTCTGTGGCTCCGAAGACTCCACCCAGTGTGTACATCATATCCTTCGCTGTGGGTTTGGATGCGTGGCACTTTGCGCCTGGATGACTCTCATCGCAGGACCTTACAGACTCTTGATGGCGCTCCTCCGCTTCACCTGGTCAGGAGAACACTAGTCCTGGATCATCCGGTTGGTCTTTCAGAAAAGGGTCTCAGGGGGACATAGGGGCCATGCTCTGATGGTGTAGCGACGGCTTGTGCAAAAAATCATTGAATGCATACACCATGGAGGAAGCTATCAGTCTGGTGCCTCTATCCTCAGGGGTAGGACTGGCATACATGCGACGCCAAGCGGATCTAGGGGTACTTGCAGGCACAGGCATGATAGTATCTACACTGGGTGCAGTGGGATGACTGAATGGAGGGCTGGGCAAAGCAGAGCCTCAGCTAGGAATTGATGGTAGTCTAACCGGCAACCCTGTCCAGGTCTTTACTGCCCAAATAGGATTAACCACTATTAGGTATGTTAGATGTAAGGGCAATGTCTGAGGGCTGTCTTGTCTGCATTAGGGCCACACCAGGTCCCAGCTAGGGCAGGGGCTTTACCCAGGCACTTGACCTGTCTGATGAGGGGCTCTAGGGACCTTGTTAATCTGAGTGCCTGCTGGAGGCGTGGTTCTGCATGGGACTTCACCTATTATAAACCAATGTTCAGTGTTAATCTTCTCACCCTCAGCCCAGCTGACTACCTGAAGCAGATCCCTGAGCATGATGCCTTTCAGTCAGGGGTGGTGGAATATCCAGTAAAGCGCACAAATCATAACACAATTATTATAATTGTATACACAAATCACCTTATCCACATATTTGCACAAAATAACTTCTGTACAAAAACAGACACACTAGTAATATGTTCATTTGCCCCAGAAGGAAAGGGGATAGGAATGACTATGTAAGCAGGCTGTTAAGGTAGGTATAGGTACACCAACGGATGATGAAGGCACAGAGTCCCCAAAATACAAATACAATTCTAATAAATGGGCACACCCAGTATGGAATGAGACCAGGAGAGTGGTTTGAGAAGGTTAAAAGAGGTATATAAAATATCAGCATACAGAGAACTCTGCTGCCATGAGAGCGCTCTGCCAAACAGTACACTGGTTTCACATTATAAGCATATTTTACGTCAATGATGACGTTGCATATAGGGGGCACAAGTTTGTTAGGATTCGAGGGAAACATATATACTCTGTAACAGTTGAGTGGCTTCCTTCATATGATTGGCTGGTCCAAGGCTGGTGGTTCGTGTGGCACGTGGGTCGACCGGGCTCATCTGGGCGGAGTGAAGGTCAGGAGAGCTCTTGCGGTGGGGGTCACTTATCACACAAAATGAATAATACATGACATAGACAGTCCCCGGAATGCATGGGCACCTATAAATTGTAAGTATATATATAACCACATTCCAGTTTCAAGCCTTTGAAGAGGTGAGGGATACGAGGGTCCTGCTCTCTAGGACCCTATCAGTGGACCAGTTGTAACCCGTGCTTTGAGGCTGACGACATTAGAGTTACAGGTGTTAGTACAAGGTAAGATATATGAGGGCATGCAGGCGGTTGTATTGGGGGAACTCTGGGTGGTCAGCAATTAAGGGTCACACTCCTGCTACATGAAATTTGGAATGGTGGGGAACAGGGGCAATTATGCAATGACTGTCAGGGGTGGGGCAGAGCCAGATGGGTTGCCAGATTTGTAGAGCCAGATGGGTTGCCGCATGGTCACACACAGGGTGACGAGCTCAGAGGCAGGAAGAAAACAATACACTGTTTGAATTGTAACACTTTGCGTCAGTGCATGTGTGAGAAATAGGCTGGTCTGACACAGGCGCAGGAGGAAAAAGGTGGGGGCTGCCTGGGTTCGCTGTGTGTTGCGCTGCAAGCGTGGGGGCTGTCCGTGCTCTCTGTGAGCGGCGCTTCTAGAGGGGAGAGGAGGCTTCACATTAATGGGAATGCAGCCTACAAAAAAATGGTGTCTAGGGTTTACACAAAATTGAGTTTGCCCAAATCCCATAGCAGGCCCTCTTTCTCAAAGAAGAGGGAAGGAAGGCGTTCCAACCAACTATCGTGGGAGCAGGGGGTCCCTTCTGTGAAGAATGTATGGGGGAGGGGGGAAAACGACCCCTCCTTCCTTACATTCCCCCTTTCATTACAAAAGTAACAAATACATTTTTACGCTTATCATTGTTAACGTTCCTGCAATGTTTTCCACCTTCATTACTGCTTCATTCCATGCAGGGGGCCCTTTTATAGGCATTCATGCTCTACAAACCTCCCTTAAGCTTTGCCCTCTTCTGGCATATTCATCTGGGGTACAAGTATGTGTATTCCTCCATCCCCCTCCAGATCCACCCACACTTCCTTTTACCACAGCAACTCCTGGCTTCTTTAATGGTAGTGTGGTATAGGTTATCTACCCAATCACCATGGTTGCGGTATACTGCTGCCATGCGAAATGCCGGCTCCTCGTTATCACCCGTTTGAATTTGTGCATCTTTTGTTGCTGGCCCCTTCGCTGGGGCGCCCATGGTTACCATCATCATTGCGGTACTAGGCATTGATTTTGCATAGCATTGTACCCCTACCTGGCACACACACAAGATCAGCAGTAAGAACACCACTATAGGGACCAGTATCTTCATGGTTATGGCAAACAGGATGGGATCCAGTCAAACATGGAGTCAAACCAGGCGCTTGACTCTACCCCACCCTCTTTCTTCATTCTTTCTCCGAGGTTATGGACTGCGGATATGACGTGTGACAATGTCCCGTTGTCGGCATCGGAAGAAGGTACAAATGTACAACATGTGCTCCCGATTTTTCGGCAAACACCTCCGTTCATTGCTGTGAGGCGGTCCAATACATAGCTATTTTGCATGGTCATAAACCGCAGGGCTTTTAGTTCTACTTTGATGACGTTGAACCCCTCATCGGTATCGTTTGCCAGTTGGATCAGCTCCCACCAGACGATCTGGAGCAATTGTGCATTGGCTCTTGCCTGGATGCTGGGCACAAGGGAGGCAAAGAATGTTTCTGCAGAGTTAAAAAGTTTGTATTGGTCCGGTATCTGTTCCAAAAGTTCTTATGATTTACTGGACACGTAGTTGGATGCCCTTTTCTGCGGGACACCCTTTCTTGCAGCTTGTCTTCTGGCAGGATGTCATACATGGGGGGTTCTCCGGATGTAGATGTGGGTGCCCCTGGACGTGGTTTTCCGGCATAACCATTAAGGCCGAATGCAAGTGTGGCCAAGGTGCAAGTACCTCTCCATGAAGGTGGGAGGTGCTGTACACCCAGTAAGTATCCATTAGGGCTGCAGTGCCTTCTTCATGTCGGGGATGATGATCGTTTTGTTACAGTTTGTTTGTCCCCATTGCCACTTTTCCTTCTCCATGAAAGAAAAGTTCAAACTGTATTTCTCGCTGCACTTTGATGGTTTTTTTAGCGCTGTTACCCATGTTAGTTTGGCAATATTCTGTGACCAGGCTGGAGTGCATGTTTTTTCAATCCATTCGAATTTCTCTTCAGACAGTCCTCGCAACGCCTCTGCCGTGCATGTTATTGTTTTGTCTTGCCACCTGTTGTCTGAAAACATTGTTCCTTTGATTATGAAGAAGGGTTCTTTGAGGCATATTACTCCTTGCGGCTTGCTTTGGCAGGTTTGTCATTTTGTAGTAGCTGGATTGTTGCTGTGTGTGCTTGGAAGGTACTCCGAATCCTACAAAGTGATAGATGAATCAGACACTGGGCATCCCCCAAAGGTGTTTCTTGGGGAATTAATAACTTGGGTGTACCAGATGCATGAGGAATCAAGGAACAGACATAACAACTTTCGTTGGTTGCCTGTTTTGCCATGGTGCTCATATCTGAGTACCATTTGTTGAATTGATCAGTGTGACGGGAATCTTCAGTTCTATCTAATCCCAAGCCATGGTACACATCATATCTTTTACATCCCGCCCCCTTTTCCGTCTTCTGTCCCCCCTTTCACCATTGCGCAATTTCATTAACCTTTGTTATCATGTGGGAAAAATATCTGACCAGGCACCTTCATTATATTGAACATCGCTTTGCCACAAGTGTTTGTTTGTTTGTTGTTTGTTTGTTTGCTTGTTTGTTTGTTTGTTTATTTATTTTTTATGCGTGCCAGACCCGAGGGTAAGTGTGAGGTAGTATGCATTTGCAGGGTTGGAGTTTGGGGTGTAAAGTGCGTGTGCTCGCGCTCGCTGCTTGAGCTAGCCTTCATGGTTGTCAATGTGCATACGGGTGACAGCATTGAGGTATCATAAACTGAGTCATCTTCATCACTTATATTCGTATCTGGGGTTACTGACACATTCTCGAATGGTTCGTTGCTATCATATACATTTAAAGCATTATCATTTCGTTAGAGATCATCAATGAAATGTATTGTGGAATATACAAATGACAGGCTTTTAACAGTACGATTCTTGTGAAGGGTAGTACAGTTGCGGTCTAAGGAGGCATTATGCTCCCATATTAGCTTGTAACCATCCCAAATCAGGCCGGTGCCTTGCTTTACAAGTTTTACTCCACCCCCCCTCTTTTATTTTGCCTAAAATAAAAGTCAGGGACCAGTACATACCTAATCAAAATAATATACCTGAAAACGTTATGGCTACGTAGTAAAGGCTGCATTCATAACTGTATGCTCTAGTAGCACTAACTGTCATGGTCATGAAGTCAGGGGCACAGGCATGCATGGGTCACATGCACAGGAGGCCTGGGTGCACACTGTCCCGGCACCTTTGGCACCAGACTCATGAACAAAAGTAAACAAGAACATCCATTTAACACCAAAAAGCTTTTATTATGGACATAGCACTTTAGATGCATTAAACGTGAACATTCCATCCATTAAGCAGGATGCATTAACCTTGAACATTCCATACATTAAGCAGCTCCAAGTGTATACTTGGGTGTGGCTGCTAATGGATTGCCTTTGCATGTGCTCACTCTCTAGGAGTGGCAGGGTGTGGCCTGTAAACCGGCCCTAATGGCCATGCCCACGATCTCAGCTATATAAGCTGCCCTATTCTCAAGATAGACGCTTCACGTTATTCTGCACTTGCAAGCAGCGTAACACTCCCCGTCGCCTGACATATAAAGACAGAATGAACAGCATCACAAAACCTCAAGAAAGACTTACCAATCATAAGGAGAAGCATAGTCACAGCTGGACTGGACTAATCCTTATAAGGGATCGGTGAAGGAACTAGATCCCATTCGACACGCCCCTCCCAGAAGTAGCAGGATGGAGAGCTTATCTTCCATAATTCACAGGTGAGCTTTATGGGCCGGCGTATGCTCACAGAAACCGTACTTTGAGGTGAAGAGTTCGAGTTCGAGAGGTACAACAATCACAGATTGACGCACTCACACACTCTTATCTCCACGCAGGAGCAGTATCTCCAAGTACCACCGCTCACAGCTTTTCTACTTAGGGAGAACCCTGAAGGGGGTGATTCAAGTTCAGGGAAGGCTGCAACCGTGCCCCAACACCTCCGCAGAGACCAGGTGAGCGTAACACTAACACTACCCCTATTGCTATCTACATTTGTTGTGTTCTCTTGGCGGGCAGTCCTTTCGACCATGTCCGAATCTAGAGAGGGTGATAAAACCGGGTTAAGTATAGACTTTTATACATTACTTTTAATAACATTTTCATCTTACTTATTTGTGAAATGACAGGAGAAATAGAACAAGAGGCTGAGGACATACATACGGACACACAGAGAGAGTGAAAGAGAGAGAGAAGAGAGAGAGAGAGAGAGAGAGAGAGAGAGAGAGAGAGAGAGAGAGAGAGAGAGCACAGCATTTTTCACTGCTTTTATACTTTATTATATTTATTCTCAATGGGCATTACTCCCATTACTCCCTGACATCATATATACATCACTGACATTTTTATGTTTGTTCATTCATTTTACTCTTTGTTATGGTATCTTGTTCAAGTATTTGTTCTCAATTTTGCACTGTACTTGAGTGTGCTTTTCTGACATCTGAGAGGCGTATCCAGTATTTCAGGCCCTTCACCTTTACAGCAGAAGAGCAAAAATATACCACTTCATAAGGGCCGTGAAATCTTGGAGAGTTCCACCTCCGTACGAAAATACGCACAAGACAAATTCACCGGGCATGAGATGAACACTAGGGCTGTACACTACTGGGGTTTTAGTGTCTTTTTCCCCTTCTCTCGTGAAAGGAGGGCTATCTGTTTTGCTATGCTTCTCACTGATCTTGTTAGTTCTGTCAAATATTCCTTGAACTCATCCCCCAGCACTGTGGCAGTTGATACCTTCCTTAATGGGGACAATGGGGTTTGAATGTGTCTCCCGGTCACAATCTCATGCAGGGACAAATGATGGTCCTTGCTTGACTGTGTCCTCAACTGAAAGAAGGCCAAAGGCAAGCAATAGACCCAATTTTTCTTTAGGGTATGGCATAGTTTGGACAGTCTACTTTTAAGAAGGCTGTTGATCTTCCCAACCCATCTGTAAGCTTGCAGGTGGTAAATTGAACACAGTTTATGGGTCACCCCTAAGAGAGAGGTCACTTCCTTGAATATGTTGTTTACAAAATGTGTCCCGTTGTCGGATCTGATGACCTCACAAATGCCCCAACTTGTGAACACCTCCCTTACCATGAACGTTGCAGTGCATTTTGCATCTCTGTGGGCACAAGGACCTGCTTCCACCCAGCGGGAAAATGGGCATATCACTACAATGAGGTACCTTACTTACTGTCCTCAGTTTCATCCCACAATTATATGTCTGGCAAGTGACGCATTCTATGATCATTTTAGTTGAATGTTCTTGGAGGTTCAGTACAAACCAGTCCTCCTGTATGTCTGATGCTATGTGTTGTTTTGATCTGTGCGAGGGGAAGTGTAGTTGTTGAAAAGCTATTTGCAATAACTGTACTGGCATCACTACCTTCTCTGTCAGTTTCTGTCGCCATAGGAGGTCTGTTGATGACTGCGCGCACCCTCTTTTTGCCCATATTTCCTGTTCTTCTGCTGAGGCCTGCTTCTGTAGTTCAAGTTTTTGTTTGATGGGGGTTGAGCTGTACCCTTCATCTTTTGTCTTCGTGTACTTTATTTATCAGAATGTTTTCTGCTGTTGGTGGTTTGGTGAAATGTGCCGCTTCTTTGCCTTGGCATCTGCTGCCGCGTTCCCTAAAGAGATGACGTCATTGTTGTTGGTGTGTGCCTGCCATTTTACTAAAGCAACCACTGTAGGCTCTGCTAATGCTTTTATTAGGTCATTTAGTAGCTGTGCATGCTGCATTGTGTACTCGTCTGCTCTCCTAAAACCCCTCCTTTGCCATCTTGACAACCCAGCATGTACTGTTGTGGTCACATATGCCCAGTCAGAATATATTGTCACTGCACATCCTTTGGCTGTGTGTAGTGCTTCGATTAATGCTACCAGTTCTGCTGCTTGTGCTTGATAGTGAGATGAAAGTCTTTTTTGCACTGTTTTCATACTCGTCTCCCTCCATTCTTAGAACTGCTGCTCCAACATGTTTGTCACCTATTTCTGAATAAATGGATACTGACCCATCTACAAAATACACCTCACCTTCTCCTAGTGCATTCTCACTTGCTTTTGGTATGTCATCCCCCTCCCCTTCATAGGTGGCACAATCATGGGCATGCATTCTTCCACTGTACATGGTTCTGTAATGAAAGTGGCAGGGTTGACCATTTTGCAGCACATCACGTGTATGTTTGGGCTTAATATTATTATCTCATAGGCAGTGGCTCTTTGTGTAGTGAGTGTTGACTTTGGCCGTTCAAGTATTGCAAACAAGGAGTGCTCCACAAACAATTTGAGTGAGCACACCATCACTATAGTAGGGCTTTTCTCAATGGCGAAGGCAGCTGCAGCGAGGGCTTGTTCGCACGCGAAGTTCCCTTGCATTACAGAGTCAAGAGTGCTGCTGTAACACGCCAATGGTTTGTGACCCAATGATGTTTGTTTGTGTTAGCACTGCTGTCATTAGTGTTCCATCACAGTGGGAGAATAAGTAAAACTCCCTGTCATACATAATCTGGGGTCGCAAGGACGGGGGCTTGTGATATGTGGTCTAGTAGGTTAAAATACGCTGTCATCATCTCGTCTGTTCATTTTATAGGAATGCTCTCCTTTTGGGCTTCTTTCAGTACGTGGAGCAGTGGACGTGTGTAGGCTGCATAATCAAGTATCCACGCTCGGCAGTAATTACACATGGCAAGGAATTTTTGCATGTCCTTCACTGTTTTGGGCATTATTGTGGCACGAATGGCTGATGCTCTCTCTGGTATTTTTCTTTTCCCATCTCTAGATATTATCTGACCGAGATGTAGTACCTCTGCTAGGCAATAGTGTAATTTTACTTTGTCCGCTTTATAACCCTTGTTTGCCAGTAAGTTCAGTAGAGTTATGGAATCTTCTCTACACTGATGCTCACTTTCACTGCATACCATGAGGTCGTCTACATATTTTATTATTGTGCTCCTCACATCAATGTTTCCGAGATCTTCATGCAGTTCCCGATTGGAAATGCTCGAGCCCTCGCAATATCCGTGGGGCAGCTCGCAATGTTCATATCTTTTCCCCGCTAGAGTGAATGCTGTCAGGTATCGAGAGCTTGGGTCAAGTGGTACCGAGAATTTTTTTTTTTCAAGTCCACCATGATGAAACAAGTTGCACCTTTTAGGATACTGCACAGAATGGATGCTGGGTTTGGGACAAGTGGGAACTCTTTTTGTATGACGTCATTAAGAGGCATAGGTCACGTATCATCCTCCAAGCCCCGCCCTTCACTTTTTAAATTGGGTAAATCACAGTATTCCATGGAGAATTGGATGGTCCAATGATGATATCCCTTCCTCCACTTCCCTGGACAGGGGGTATTCCCTTAATCTGGGTAGTACTGCTCCTGGTTTTAGATTTATTTTAACTGGTGTGACCTCCTGTAATAGCCCCACGTAATGAGGCCCTTTAGTCCATAAAATATGGGGTACTTGTCTCTTGTCTTCCTCGAAAATAGAAGGCGGTGTACTGACACTGGCCATGAGGGGGTTTGTTACTCGGCTGTTTTTGTATCATAATATCACAAGGTATACACACTTACATTATTATTTCCCCATTATTGTCATTGTCAGTGAATAACTCTTCATCAGTCAAATCTCGCAGCGCCACATTGAGATCTATGCATGTTAGGGATAATTCTCCAGAATGGCTAATTTCCCTTACCTACTGAGTCCCTCACCGGCTTTGCTGGATTTCTAGGATTTATTTTTTTCACCTGGTAAAAGTGTGAGCCTTTTTTTCCACTCTTACATGTGTTTTGCTGCGTCTTTTACATTTTTGTGTTCATAGACTGTGGAGTCTCACTTACTCCATAGGCATCATCCTTTTTCTGTGTGGCACACAGCACCTTTAGTGCAGTGACACAGGGTTGTCTTTTCAGAGTTCCCACTTTAAACTCAATTTCCTGGGACTGACTACTGTCTCCCAGAGCATGTAAAGTTGCCATTGACTTTTACTAGTCTTTTTAAATGTACAGACCCAGTACAAACGATCTTCCATAGACTACTGGAAAGGGTTAATAGTTATCCCTTTTTGTCTGTTTCTCATGGAACATTATTTTGTTCCTCATTTTTAAGATTTGGCTGGTGGCAGTGGTATCTACGATTTTTATTTTACAGCAAGCTATGAAAATAGCCTTGGTGCTGTTAGAGGCTATGGTGGTAGCCTTGAACTTTAATCCGCTGGACCCCTTTTAATTTTATTTGGTTTCGGCTGGGTTTATTTAGCATTTCTTTTGTAAAGGTCTTTCTCGTGTTTTTCTCTGTGCGCCAAACCAGGTTTGGTTCCTTTGTTCGCCGTCCTTTGGCAGGCTTCTGCACAGAAGCCCTCCTTATGTGTCTGAGTGTCTGGGTGGACAGGATGTGAGGGAGGGGTTTTAGGCCCCCTGCACAGGGTCTCCTTGGAGACCCAAGTTGCACTCTTGTTTGATTGGCTAGGTGACTGTCCTGCAAAGACAGCCACCCTACTGTGTGATGGACAGCCAGGCTGTGTGATTGGGGGAAAACTGCATAAAAAGCAGGTCTCTTGGACTTGGAAGGCAGAGTCACCACTGGATCGAGAGAACCGAAGAGAAGCTGAAGGAAGAGGACTACTGCAACTACTGAACCTCCCGTGAAGCCCTGCTGCGGGTCCGAATCTTCTAAACTTCGACGACAGAGAAGATCTTCAAGGAATCTTCTTCCCTTGAGCTGGTGGGACCAACGAGTTAGCCAAACATCAAGCAAGGCCTCCTTCCACTGGTCAAATTTGCTGTGCATCGCCGCAGTGAGCCGGATAGCCAGGAGGACCGGACCCTTTTTGGGTTTTAAGGAGCGGACCTTTCCTTTGTCGCTTTGCTCTGCTGCTGGTTTCTTCCCTGGGCAGTGCAGGACCCTCCAGTCTTCCTCCTTCTTGCCTGTCCAACAGTCGCTTCAGGAACCGTGAGCCTGCAGGACCTGCCAGGAACTTGTGCCTCAGCTACAGCATTCTTCTTCTACTAAGGTACTGTTCAAACCCGGTCGTTCATTCCGTCCGACCGCGGTGAAAGTGTTTGAAATCTTTCGCTAATCCGAGGGCTTGTCCTTATCTATTCTTTTAAATAACTTTTCTGCTGACCAACTTTGTTTCAAACTCTTGGCAAAGACGTAACCGTGAACTACTCTGAACTGTGTGATCCTCTACAAAGACTCTGAACCATTAACATTGGCCCAGGCCTATTGATTTGAATTCTAGTTGTAGTAAGCCTTTTCTAGATTGCCCTGCCTACTTACTTGTTGGTGCTGCATGATTTTGAATAACCTTGTCTTTCCCGTCCTTTTTTAAATTACTGGAGGGTCATTTTGCTCATACTTAATTTTGAGCTTAACTTGTCCAGATGTCACTGGGTGGTGTGTAGTGTATTAAGATTGTGATATTCTGCTGCTTTATATTAGTGAACTGTTTTCTAACTGATGGTGTAAATAATGTGTTCTTTTACTCAAAAACCTTGAGTCAGGGTTTGTTTGAACCAGAGCAATTGCTGTCCTTTGTGTAACTTCTGATACTGCTCACTTTACGTTTCAGATAAGTCTGGCTGCTCAGCCATCGCTACAACTTTACTGTGTAGTACAGACTGGTGAACAGTGTTGAGGAAAAAGTATAGTGATTACACTTAGAGTGCTGCTATTACCTTGGATCAACTAACCACAAAGCTAAACACCACTAAAAAGCAATTTTAATCATGTCTGATATGGAAAGCTACAGCCAGGAGACCCTCCTTAGTTACACTGTTGATTATCTGAAAAATCTGTGAAGATAAAGGAATCTCTCTCTTAAAGGCAAAAAGTCAGAATTAATTGAAAGGTTGTTAGAGAAACAAAGTCTGGAGAGTGGGTCTGAAATTCCTAACCCTCCAGCAAATGTGGAAAAAAATGAGGATGATAATGTGTCAGATATTATTGATGAGTTAGATGAGGCAGATGTGTCTCACAATGTAGGCATTACTGCTCCTCTAACTGCTCAGGTCCTATACTCAGTCCTGAATGGATTGCTCTTGAAAAGCTGAGTCTTGAATTGGAATTGAAACGAATTAATGCTCAAATTGAACAAAAGCATCCAGAATTTACGCTCAGAGAAATGGAGATGAACCATGCCTTAGAAATGAAAAGGTTGTCTATTGAAAATGCTTCTCTGCCAGAGTCTTCTAGGTCTTCCAGTCCTAAGAGACCCTGTATGCCTAAAGAAATTGTTGGTATGTATGAGGCTAAGCTTTGGCAATGTTTGAGTATAACCATGGGATTCAAGACATTACAGGGAATCAGTTGCTTACCTTGGTTCTTCTCTAGGCTAGTTGGGAGAGATGGATAGGATGGATTATGAGTGTGTGAAGCTATCTTTAATTGCTAGATTTGGGAAGAACCCTTCCCAGTACCTTAAGAGGTTTACGACCCTCAAAAAGCATGATGGTGCCCCTTGGCTACCTGGGTATGTGAATGTTTGAAAAACTTGGTTGGGTTAAGGGTTACAGATTAAACACTTATGAAGGTATGAGAAATCTTGTTATGTTGGAGTCAATGTATGATGCCTGCTCTCCTGAGCTCAGTAAACAAAACACAAGCAGCCCAATTATTTCTCTCTCAGTCTACCTTGACAGCTGGGCAGTGGGGTGTGGAAATGTGTTAACTATTTCATAAACACAGAATTATGTACGAAAAAACATGCCAAATCTTTGAACACAATAAAAACAAAATGTATTTATGTAATATTTTTTTTAAAACATGATGTTGGTTCTAAGTGCTTTCCACAAGCCACATCGCTCACCAAAATCAACAGAAATATTGGTTTTTGCAAACCTAATCAAAGGTGCGGAAAAATTGGGTTAGTATGTGACACAAATGTATTGTCAACAGGCTGTCATTGCTATAAATTCTACAATATTTTCTTTCAGGGGAAAAAACCGTGAGTGTTGTAGACTGTTGTTGTGGTCTCTATTGGGCTTAGACAAAATTTCTTGATGTGTCTAATGGATGTCTACATATGTTTCGGCTAGAGTCCCATTTTTACATCATCCCTGGTGTCTTGCTCTTCTAATTTAAGCCCTCTTCAGGGCAGGTAATTTCTTAATTGGATTACATGATGTTCATATGTTCCCCAATGGTTCAAAGCTTGCAATTGCTGGGCAGTATCCTATGGTTGGACTGGAGCTTTTTTTCATTATTAGGAGGAAGTGTCTTCCTTCTTTTTAGGCTGCATTATACTGCTGCCTCTATCTTTGCTTTCCTCTGTTTCAGGGTTGAAACGTTAAAAGGAGGAGGTGCCTTCCTTCTTTGTAGGCTGCGTTATTCTGTTGACTTTGCTTTACTCTATTTCAGGATTGGATCGTATCTGGCTTGTAAAGTGCCCCAGTGAACACTTTGGCGCTGGTCGCAGGTTTGTTCTGGCATTGTTAGGCAGAATCCTGTGCAGTTCCCTTAGGCAGCACTACAGAAGATTAAGACTACAGGTATGAGCAAGAAAAATCCCCTTTGGTATCAGTCTGTACCACAAAGATTTAGTTGGTAGCTGTGGCTAAGAAGTCAGACTTATCTCAAGAGGGAGATGAGCAGTATTCAGGGTTTACACGATAGGTATTACAGCACTATGGCCCAAGGAAACACTGGCCAAAGCTTTGTATTAAAAAGAATATATAGATTTATTTTATACATATCTAGTTCAACACATAAATCACAGTTAATAAAGAGATATAAATTTAGTCAAGGAAAGTATACACAACTCCCTAGTCAATTGTAGACAAGTTTGCGGTAGAGTGAAAACTGAGCAAAACGGCAAAGTGAAAACCAACTACAAATAACACTCTAGCAATTTATTGAAAGGGAGGGAAGGCACAAGTTAAACCAAAATATCTTCAGACACCCCCTAGCACCACTTCCCTGAAGTTTTGTGAACAGGTAATGCACAGTAGTACTTTAGCAAGAAGATAAGTAATTGAAAACTGAGCAAAATGGCACTTAACAAGTTAAACAATAGGAAGGAAGAGGTGTTTAGAAGATTCAGGTGCATCAACACATTTCTAGTTGAGAATCAATCTAGTGAGAGCAGATCTAACAAATCAGCCAGAGTCAATAGGCCTGAGCCAGAGTCAGTGGTACAGGACCAAGAGCTTAGGAGCAAAAATGTTCTTGTAGCTGCAGTCAAGTCTTTGGTTAATGAATATTGAAAAGGTAGATGCAAGGCGAAAGACAGTGTTAGATGAAAGGGCGGCCAACCCAACAGGTAGGTAAAGGATTTAAAACACCTTTAGGGCTACTACACAGAAAGGGAGGCCTGGCAGAACAAAGTACCTTTAAATAAAGAGGAGGCTCCTGAGGTGGCGGTTGTTCCTGGTAGTTCCTGCAGTTCGGGGGATCCAGCAGGGGAAAAGAGGCTCTCGATGTGGAGGAAGGTCCGAGTTATTGCACTACCCAGGGATGAAACCAGCCGCGGTTCTGCCAAACGAAAAAAAAGGTACGCTCCTTTAAATTCCGTTTGGGTGGATGGCTGCCTGGCTATCCGGTCTCCAAGTGCTGGGCACTGACGATTCGACCAAGACTGGTCCGAGGAAGTGATTGGTGAACTGGTTGGTCCCACCAGCTCAAGGGAAGAAGGCTCTTGCAAAGAAGATCTGATCTCGTCGTGTGGAAGAAAAGTGGTGAGACGCTGCAGCAGGGCAGGTGCTGAAGATGTCTGTGGCTTCTCTCCCCTTCGGTTCTGTAGTTCCAGTGGCGACACCTTGCTCTTCCAGTCCTCAGGACCTTTGCTTTTATGCAGAAAGATCCCCATTCATACAGCCTAGCTGTCACTCACACAGTGGAGTGGTCACCTTGGCGGGAGACCCTCCAGCCTATCAGGATAGAGTGCGACATGGGTTGCGGAGGCAACCCTGTCCAGGGGTCCTACTCCCCCTTTGCCAATAGCCTGAAGTGAGGTCAAATGTGCTGAGGAACTTGGCTGAACCAAGTCTATCCACCAGCTTATCTGTCCTTGGCAAAGGATGAGCATCAGTCTTAGTGACTGCATTTAGAGCTCTATAGTCCACACAGAATCTCAACTCCTTGGATCCTGCCTTTGGTACTAACACAACTGGGCTTGACCATGGACTAGTAGAGGGCTCTATTACCCCAAGATCAAGCATCTTGTTGACCTCTCCTTTGATGTGGGTTCTTACATTTACTGACATCCTGTAGCCCCTGCTTTTGACAGCTAAACAGTCACCAGTATGGATATCATGTTGGCCCCAAGGGGTCAAACCTGGTGCTAGAGAAAACAGGGGGGCAAATTGATTTAACAAAACTTTGCACTCCTCCTGTTGCTCAGGTGTCAGATTAGAAGCAGGATCAACTCCTTCTCATCTAAAGGTTTGCCTCTGAGGAGGTCAGGTAGAGGTTCACTCTCCTCCTCCTCTTGAACTGAAGCTAGAAGCAAAACTCCCAGTTCTGGTCTTGAGACATAAGCTTTTAGACAGTTGATGTGAAAGACTCTAGGAGCCGCCTTAGGATTGCCTGAATACACCAGATAGTTCACCTCTCCAAGTTTTCCCACAACCTTGAAGGGTCTCATCCATTTGTCCTGCAAAGCCCTCTGCCTTGTTGGGACCATAACAAGAACTAGCTGGTCTTGACCGAACTCAACCATGTTGGCCTTCTGGTCATGCCAATACTTGACCAGAGCCTGACCTGCTTTCAAGCCATCATGTGTGACATTCTCCTCCGGAGTCCTATCACATAGTCATTGACTCTGACTGGTATGGGGAAAGGAGCACTCTCCAACCCCTCCTTGATCAGGGCCAATGGACCTCTGACCGGATGACCATAGAGAAGTTCAAAAGTTCAAAGGGACTGCAACCCACTCCCTCCTGAGGGACTTCTCTATATGCAAAGAGAAGGCATGGCAGTAGAAGATCCCACTTTTTCTTAAGAGGGTCCTCTAAAACTCCTATCATGTTCTTCATGGTTCTGTTAAACCTTTCTACCCATCCATTTGTCTGAGGGTGGTATGCTGTTGAGAACTTGTAGGTAACTCCACAGTGTTTCCACATGGCCTTCATGTAGTGGGACATAAAATGTGACCCCCCGTCGGATATTACCTCCTTAGGAAACCCAACCCTGGTAAAAATACCAAGGAGGGCCTTAGCCACAGCTGGAGCGTTAACAGTCCTCATAGGAATTGCTTCTGGGAACCTAGTAGCATGGTCTACTACAAAAAGTATAAACCTGTTGCCTGAAGAAGTTGGAGGATCAAGGGGACCAACAATGTCGATTCCTACCCTCTCAAATGGTACTCCCCCCACAGGGAGAGGCACTAAAGGTGCCACGTTCTTGGAGCCACTTTTACCAGAAGTTTGGCAAGTGTGTCAACTCTTGCAATACTTATCTACCTCAGCCCCCATTTTAGGCCAATATAAGTAGGGAGAGAGCCTTTCCTTGGTCTTCTTGAAACTCAAGTGACCAGCCAAAAGTATTTCATGGGCTAGTTGCAAGAATTGGAGTCGGTTGGCTTGAGGCACTACAAATCTTTTGTAGTCCCCAGGGGTTGACTCTGTTGGTTCACCATAGAAGAGGCCATCTTTCCAGTGTAAAATATACTTCCCAGGCTCTTGCCCTTCAAGCTGAGAAGCTGATTGGTGGTGAAGACCTTCCAGAGTTGGACATTCTCTTTGTCCCTTACTGAAGTCTGCCCTTTGGGGTCCACCTTCTGCCAGTAAAGACTGCAGCTCAGAATGGTCCACAGGGTCAAGATCCCCAATGAGTTCCTGGCCTCCTACTAGACCTGAGTCCTCAGGCTCTAGTTCAACCACACATGGTTGTACCTCCCTCTCAGCCTCAGCTGGAGGAGGAATCACAGGTGTGATTTATGACAACCTAGGAGATATCCTGGTTGGCAGCACTGGAGTTCTTTCTGCTGGTTTCTTCTTTGAAGTCTTGGGTTTCCCTTTTGCTTCTGGTTGCTTGGAAATAGAAGTTAGTAACTCCAGTGGAGTAGGAGTGATTTCTTTTTCTATCATCTCCTCAGGAGAGCCTCTCAAGGTCCTCTCCCTTGCAGGTCTGGTAAGCTCCTGTAATCTCTTTATAGGAGGTCTGGGGGTACTTGACACTACTCCCAGGTCTTTCAGATCATTGCCCAACAGCACCCTTCCTGGTACTTCAGATTGTACACTCACAGGTATCCTGACAGTCATTTCATTGCACTGGATGAGAGCTGGTAATTGGGGAAGCATCTGCACAGGCCCCCCAGCTAACTTGGCGAGGCATTTGGGTGCCTTAGCAACATCCTCCACCTTGAAAAAAGATTTGTCCACCACATGTATGGTGCCCCCAGTGTCTCTAATGGCAGGGGTCTCCTGACCATTGACTAGGACACTGTCCTTATAATACTCTTTAGTATTAGGAGGGATAAAATTATACACATCTAAATTCTGTTGTTCCTACAACCCTAGAGATACTAAAGATACACTATTTGAGACTCCCATGGGTCTTCAGCCAGTAGTTGAAAGTTTCCACTGACCATATGTACTTCCTCCTCTGGAGCTAAGGAGACAGTGTGGACCCCTGAAGGTTTACCTTTACATCTGGGATCCCCTTTCACATGATCAGTAGAGCCAAAAACATAACATTTTACAAATATCTTTATGAATGGTGGCTTGTTCTGACCTCCTTCTGGTCTGGGCCCAGAAGGTGCACTAGCCTGATTAGGTTTCCCTTGTGGCTTGCCCTTATAATTTAGTTTGGGGCCCTCTTTGGAATTGGAATTATTTGAATTCTCTTTGGTGTCTTTCTTAGGCTGCTTTCCCTCATCCTTTTTCTGAGTTACCCCTGAATCCTTGTGAGTGGCCCTGTTGGCAACCCACAAGTCAGCAGCCTTAGCGAGCTTCTAAGAATCCAGTTATTTTGAATCAGCCAAGTGCTGTCTAAGCTCAGGAGAGCAGGCATCATAAATAGACTCCATCATAACAAGATTTCTCATTCCTTCATAAGTGTTAACTCTGTAACCCTTAATCTATCCCTCTAAGTTCTTCAAACATTAATTCACCCAAGTAGCCCAAGGGGTACTATCATGCTTTTTGAGGGTCCTAAACCTCTTAAGGTACTGGGAAGGAGTCTTCCCAAATCTAGCTATTAAAGCTAACTTTACACATTCATAATCCATCCTATCCACCTCCCCCAACTCCATTAACATATCAAATGCAATAGGGGGGAGCCTAGAGAATAACTCGGGGATCAACTGATTCCCTGTGATATCCTGGAGCCCATGATTATATTCAAAGATAGCAAGCCAATCTAATCCATCCAACTTCAGTTCATACATACCCACAATCTCTTTAGGCATCCGGGGTATTTTTGGACTGGAAGATCTAGAGGATTCGGGGAGAGAAGCATTTAGCAAAGACAATTTCCGCATCTCAAACTCATGGTTGAGCTCCATTTCTTTGAGCCTTAGTTCTTGATGTCTCTGTTCAGTTTGGGCACTAATTCTTTTGAATTCTAGTTCAAGTCTCATTTTTTTCTAGTGAGATAAATTCAGGACTTAATGTGGGACCTGGTAAGGGTCCAGTAGCCACAGGCTGAGGCCTTTGAGCAGGCAGAGGGTCAGAGGGGGTGACATTGTTATCCTCCTCTACCTCATCTGTCTCAACAATAACATCTTCAACATTATCCTCATTACTGTTTGCTACATTTGCTGGAGTAGTAGGGCCTACAGCACCACTATCAATACTTTGTTTCACTAACAGTCTATCAATCATTTCTGTTTTCTCGCCTTTGACAGGAAGACCTTTCTGTCTGCACAAATCTTTAAGATAATCAGCAGTTTTAGTAAGGAGGGTCTCCTGACTGTAACTTTCCATACTTGACTTTGTTAAAATAACCTGTTTGTGATTGTTAACCTTGTGGTTAATTGAACCAAGGTACTAGCAGCACACTAAAATGTAAATCCAATACTTTCATCCTCACCTCTGTACACCAGTGTTAGGCAGAATCCTGTGCAGTTCCCTTAGGGAGCATTACAGAAGATTAAGACTACAGGTATGAGCAAGAAAAATCCCCTTTGGTATCAGTCTGTACCACACAGATTTAGTTGGTAGCTGTGGCTAAGCAGTCAGACGTATCTCAAGAGGGAGATGAACAGTATTCAGGGTTTACACAATAGGCATTACCGCACTATGGCCCAAGGAAACACTGACCAAAGCTTTGTATTAAAAATATATAGGGCCTCATTACAACCCTGGCGTTAAGGGGTTAACGGCGCCGCAAAAGGTGGTGGCGCCGTTAACCCCTTAACGCCTGATTACGAGGTCCCTTTGCGGGTTGGCGATTTTAACGCCTGCTTTTTGCAGGCGTTAAAATCCAACCCGCAAAGGGACCTTGGTGCTAAGTACGGTGCTGCGGCACCGTACTTAGCGCCTTCCCCACTCCCATTGAGCCCTATGGAGCAAAAATGGGAATGGGGAAGGGCCCATGGTGAATGGGGAATTACCGCCCCGCCAGCCTTGGAATGGGGCGGTAATTCCACCATTCACCATGGCGGACCCCGGCATGGACCATGGTGCTAATAGCACCATGGTTTAGCGCCGGGGTCGTAATGAGGCCCAGAGATTTATTTTATACACGTCTAGTTCAACACATAAATTACAGTTAATAAAGCAAGTTAAATTTAGTCAAGGAAATTATATACAACTCCCTAGTCAATTGTAGACAAGTTTGCGGAATAGTGAAAACTGAGCAAAACGGCAAAGTGAAAACCAACTACAAATGGCACTCTAGCAATTTATCGAAAGGGAGGGAAGGCACAAGTTAAACCAAAATATTTTCAGACACCCCCTAGCACCACTTCCCTGAAGTTTTGTGAACAGGTAATGCACAGTAGTACTTTAGCAATAAGATAAGTAATTGCAAACTGAGCAAAATGGCACTTCACAAGTTAGAACAGTAGGAAGGAAGAGGTGTTTAGAAGATTCAGGTGCATCAACATATTTCTAGTTGAGAATCAATCTAGTGAGAGCAGATCTAACAAATCAGCCAGAGTCAATAGGTCTGAGCCAGAGTCAGTGGTACAGGACCAAGGGCTTAGGAGCAAAAATGTTCTTGTAGCTGCAGTCAAGTCTTTGGTTAACGAATATTGAAAAGGTAGATGCAAGGCGAAAGACAATGTTAGATGAAAGGGCGGCCAACCCAACAGGTAGGTAAAGGATTTAAAACACCTTTAGGGCTACCACACAGAAAGGGAGGCCTGGCGGAACAAAGTACCTTTAAATGAAGAGGAGGCTCCTGCGGTGGCGGTTGTTCCTGGTAGTTCCTGCAGTTCGGGGGATCCAGCAGGGGAAAAGAGGCTCTCGACATGGAGGAAGGTCCGAGTTACTGCAGTACCCAGGGATGAAACCAGCCGCGGTGCTGCCAAACGGAAAAAAAGGTACGCTCCTTTAAATTCCGTTCAGGTGGATGGCTGCCTGGCTATCCGGCCTCCAAGTGCTGGGCACTGACGATTCGACCAAGACTGGTCCGAGGAAGCGATTGGTGAACTGGTTGGTCCAACCAGCTCAAGGGAAGAAGGCTCTTGCGAAGAAGGTCTGATCTCGTCGTGTGGGAGAAAAGTGGTGAGACGCTGCAGCATGGCTTCACCGGTGGTGCAGGTGCTGAAGATGTCTGTGGCTTCTCTCCCCTTCAGTTCCATAGTTCCAGTGGTGACGTCTTGCGCTTCCAGTCCTCAGGTCCCTGCTTTTATGCAGAAGGAACCCCATTCATACAGCCTAGCTGTCACTCACACAGTGAAGTGGTCATCTTGGCGGGAGACCCTCCAGCCTATCAGGATAGAGTGCGACATGGGTTGCGAAGGCAACCCTGTCCAGGGGTCCTACTCCCCCTCCCACACAATGGACCCATCCCAGACTCAGTGGCACCGAAAGGAGGGCTTCTTGGCAGAATCCCGCAAAAAGGACGAACAGAGGATCCCCGACCTGGGTTAGGAGTTTAGAGGAAGACACGAGAAAGAAGTTATATTACATTTCTGGCAATAAAACCTACTGGAGTAAAGTTAACATTAAAATACACCGGCAGTATGTTAGAGGCTGTCAGAAAAAGTGGTAGCCTCGAACAATGGGAAAATCTTATAGGAGAATATTTAAGGTAGTAGCCACTGCCACCAGCCAGAAACTTTAGAGAGAGGGACTGTACGGTACCCCCTCGACAATGGACATAAGGGAAAAACTATTAACCCTTTCCAGTACTTCCATGGGAAGATGGGCTGTACTGGTTAAGTTCATAAAAATTGACTAGTAAAGTCAATGGGGACGTTACATGCCCTGGGAGACAGAAGTCAGTCCCAGGGTGTGAAGTCTATGTTTGGGGGTCGCTACGACACCCCTGTGTCACTGCACTGAGGGTGCTGTGTAACACATGTGAATAAAGATGGTTCCTATGGGGGTGAGAAAATCCCATAAACATTAAACACAAAAATAGCACAGAACACACATAGCAAAAATGCCTAAGAGTGGGAAAAAGAGTCTCACTCTTAGCAGGTAAAAAGAAACAAACCCTTCAAATCCAGCAAAGCTGCTGGGGGACTCTTTAGGTAAGGGAAATTAGCCATAGAATGAGAATTCTCCCTAACAGCAGTGTCGGTAACAGCTGCCTTGGACAGATGTCCTTCCTTCTTCTAGATCTTTTTGTGTTGTTATTCGAGGAGTGTTCAATATTGTTTTCTTCTTTTCTCTGGGTCCGCTCCGTGGTGCAGCTCATGTTCATGTACGCTGTCACTTGCAACTCGTGCGAGTGGTGCACCTCGCGTTCGTGTACGCTGTCACTTGCAACTTGTGCGAGTTGCAAGTGACAGAGTACACAAACGCAAGCTGCACCACGGAGCGGACCAAGAGAAAAAAAGAATATGAGGAGAATTCTAATACTTCCAATCCAAAAGAGGGCCCCAAACAAAACAATAAGGGTAATCCACAAGGGAAACCGAATCAGCCTAGTACACCATCTGGACCTAAACCAGATGGTGGTCAGAACTGACCCTGTGAAAGGGGATCCCAGATGTAAGGGTAAACCTTCAGGGGTCCACACTGTCTCCAGAGGAAGAAGTACCTATGGCAAGTGGAAACTTTCACCTACTGGCTGATGAACCCAAGAGAGTCTCAGCTAGTAATTCTTTAGTGTCCCTGGGTTTGTGGGAACAACAGAATTTAGATGTCTATTATTCCATCCCAGATAATACTAAAGAGTATTACAAAGATAGAGTTCTTGTGAATGGCCAGGAGAACCCTGCCATCAGAGACACTGGAGCTAGTATAACTGTGGTTAATGAATAATTTTTCAAGGTAGAGGATGATGCTAAGACACCCAAACACCTAACCAAGTTAGATGGAGGCCCTGTGCAAATGCTTCCCCAGTTACCAGCTCTCATCCAGTACAATGGCATGACTGTCAAGATACCTGTTAGTTTGCAGAGTGAAGTGCCTGGGAGAGTCCTGTTGGGTAATGACCTGAAAACTCTTGGAGTTGTGTCTAGTACCCCCAGTACTTCCAGTAAGAGAAGACTGGAGCTCACTAGACCTGCAAGGGACAGGACATTGAGAGGCTCTCCAGGATAATTGATAGAGGAAACTATCACCCCCAGTCCACAGGAATTGCTCACTGCTATTTCAGGAAAGAAAGACCAAAGGGGAAACCTAAGTCCTCCAAGTATAAAGCAGATAGCACCCCTGTGCTACAAACAATGACATCCCCAAGATTGTCAAAGTCACACCTGTGACTCCTCCACCTGCTGAGGCGGAGTGTGAGGTACAACCCTGTGTAGTTGAGCCAGCTTCTGAAGAGTCCGATCTGGAAGAGGACATTACTCTAGTTGGAGATCTGGATCCTGTTGACCATCCTGAGCTGCAGTCTTTACTGGCAGAAGGTGGACCCAACAGGACAGGCTTCAGCAGAAGACAAAGAGAGTGTCCTACTCTTGAAGGTATTTGACAACAGACCACTTCTCAGCTTGATGGGCAAGAAGCTGGGAAGCATAGGTTGCACTGGGAACATGGCCTCTTCTACAGTGAACCGACTAAGTCTATCCCTGGGGACTGAAAAAGACTTGTAGCGCCCCTAGAAAACAGACTCCAGTTCCTACCGTTGGCCCATGAGATACCTTTGGCTGGTAACTTGAGTTTCAAAAAGACCAAGGACAGGCTCTCTTTATACTTCTACTGGCCTAAGATGTTTGCATAAGTTGACAAATTCTGTAGGAGCTGTCACACTTGCCAACATTCTGGCAAGAGTGGAGCCAAGAATGTTGCACCATTGGTGCCTCTCCCAGTGATGGGAGTTCCTTTTGAGAGGGTGGGCATCAGCATTGTTGGTCCCCTTGACCCTCCCACATCTTCAGGAAACAGGTTCATGCTGGTTGTAGTAGACAATGCTACTAGATATCCTGAGGGGATACCTATGAGAACTGTTAAAGCTCAGGCTGTGGCTAAGGCTCTACTTGGTATTTTTTACCAGAGTAGGGTTTCCTAAGGAAGGGATATCCGACAGGGGATCCAATTTTATGTCCCACTACATGCAAGCCATGTGGAAAAACTGTGGTGTCACTTACAAGTTCTCTACAGCCTACCATCCACAAACAAATGGACTGGTAAAGAGGTTAAATTGTACTATGAAGAGCATGATAGGTGCTTTAGAAGAACCCCTTAAAGGAAAGTGGGACCTTCTACTGCTATGCCTTAGTCCCTCAGGAGGGAGTTGGATACAGTCCCTTTGAACTTTTTTATGGCCATCCAGTCAGCGGTCCTTTTGCCCTTATTAAGGAGGGGTTGGAGAGTGTTCCTTCCACCAAGCCAGTCAGAGTGACTGACTTTGTGATAGGTCTCCGGAGGAGAATGTCACACATGATGGCAGAAGCTAGTGATAACTTGAAAGCAGGTCTGGCTCTGGTCAAACATTGGCATGACCAGAAGGCCAACATGGTTGAGTTCGCTCAAGACCAGATTGTTCTAGTTATGGTGCCAACAAGGCAGAGGGCCTTGGAGGACAAATGGATAGGACCCTTCAAGGTTGTGGGCAAACTTGGAGGGGTGAACTATCTGGTGGATTTAGACCTAAGAAGGCTCACAGAGTCTTTCACACCAACGTTTGAAGGCATATGTCTCGAGACCAGAAGTGGGAGCTTTGCTTCTAGCTTCAGCTGAAGAGGAGGAGGAGAGTGAAACTCTACCTGACCTATGTCTACCATCGGGTACAAAGTATCCATTCCATATGGACACAGCACAAGGTTAGTGTTGAAACTGATAGAGATGAATAGCGTTAGTGATTTTATACTTATGAGATACCATTTTAATTAGGATATCTCCTTCCTTTTAGGATGGAGACAGGAAATTGAGGATCTTATTGATTTGTGGAACATTACACTTCTAGCCCTGAAGATGGATTATGACAAATCCGAAACATGTTGGCACTAGACACCTGTACAAAGAAGTGTATTTTGGACAATTATGAACTGTTAACTTTTGGGTTCAGATTGAGGAAATGTATATGTATATATTTGTGTAGGAGGAAATGGTATATATCATGTGCCTTTGGGTCAATGTTTATGTGTATTGGCCATAACATGGAATACCTGTTGTTTCTTTAAACTAAAAAGAATTTACCTATCTTCTGATATAGAAGAAACCTTTTTGTATTTGTGGTTGAAACAAATATGTACTATAATTTGTATATTATGCAGTTTAAGTTTTTAAATAAAAATCTTTTGTTGTTTTGTTTATATAATCTCAGTACTAAAACAGTCTTTACCAAGCATTGTTGTTATTATTATTTAAATGTACTTGAGAAATTGTAAATTTTAGTGAAGACTAGGAATGGATGCATGACGGAGTGATCCTCCAATTTACATGGGGGGCGGTCTGTTTTACTTCTTTTCCGAGGATTTTCTTTTGGGATAATAGATCCCGCCAGGAGTGCACCATAGGGTTGTTAAGTAGCAATACTTGATATTTGTTTTATGTGTACTTAACTTTGGAATCTCCGGTGGCCTTGAGATTTTACCCTGGTGCACCTGAAATATGACAAAAATTACTGGTCTGAAAGAAGAAACTTTGTGTAAAAACATATGGTGAATCATTGAATCTTTCCTTTAATTACTATGTAAATTGTTGTGCCCCCCATCACAGTATTTTGTTTGACCTCTACCTGACCTACTCAGAGGCCAACCTTTGGATGAGAAAATAGAAGGAGTTACTCTCTCTTCGAATCTGAAATCTGAACAACAGGATGAGTGCAAGCATCTGCTAAATCAGTTTGCCTCCCTGTTTTCACTTTCACCTGGCTTGACCCCTTGGGACCAGCATGAAATTCTCACTGGTGACTGTTTACCTGCGAAAAGCAGAGGTTACAGAATGTCAGAACATGTGAGAACCCACATAAAGGAAGAGGTCAACAAGATGCTTGATCTCTGGGTTATAGAGCCATCTACAAGTCCATGGTCTAGTCCAGTTGCTCTAGTACCAAAGGCAGGATCCAAGTAGTTGATGTTCTGTGTGGACTATAGAGCTCTAAATGAAGTCACTAAGACTGATGCCCATACTTTACCAAGGACAGATGAACTGGTGGATAAACTTGATGCAGCCAAGTACCTCAGTACATCTGATCTGATGTCAGGCTATTGGCAAATAGCCCTGACAGACCATGCCAAGGGGAAAACTGCATTTTGAACCCCAGCAGGCCTCTACCAGTTTAAGGTTATGCCTTTTGGATTAAAGAATGCACCTGCTACATTCCAAAGGATGATCAATCAAGTTCTGAATGGGGTGGAGGACTTCTGCATGGCATACTTGGATGACATTGCAGTGTTCAACCCTACTTGGGAAGAACATGTTGATCACTTAGGATATGTTTTGCAAGCTCTTGAGCAGGCCCATCTGACCATAAAGGCAAGCAAATGTCAAATTCGTCAAAGCAAAGTGGTCTAACTTGGTCATGAGGTAGGAGGAGGTGAAATAAAACCATTGCCTAGCAAAGTACAAGCTGTGCAAAACTGGGCCATCCATACTCCTCAAACCCAGGCAAGAGCCTTCCTAGGTCGCACTGGTTACTACAGGAATTTCATAGAGAACTATGGGACCATAGCTTCTCCCTTGAATGCAGTCTCCTCTCCAAAATTCGCTAAAAAGGTGTATTGCTCACCAAGAGTGCAGGGACAGTTATTTATCACCAGTACATTTGCAGAGCAGAGCAAATACTTTGAACACAGATAGACGGAACAATAACTCACACCCACTCACGCAGTTATTTGATAATGAGCACTTATACAGCTATTTATTCATAGTTAAAAATACATAAGCAATAAGCGATAACACAGAAATAAATCACAGCAAAGATAATAATGTTAGCAAGAATACATCACCATGGGTGTAACTGAATCCCTCATCTCGCCAGAAGTGGCTGGAAGACCCCGGTAACACAACAGCCCACAGGTATATCAAAAACAAGGCGTCCCCCCTCCGACTGAGGTCTTTGTGCTTTTTCCGCCTGACCTTTCCAGAGCTCCGCATATATGCCCTCCTCAAAAGGGGTGGCAATTTCTCAAACCTTCTGGCATTAGCGCTTGGCATTGATGAGTGACCGTTGGCTGCCGGCCCTGCCAACCGACAGTAACCCCAAGGAGCAAAGTGCTTCCCTCTCCTAAAGCACCACAGAAAACAATTCCATAACTCATCTTGAGACCTTGGCGCAAGCATAGCAAGCCATAACAAACCTTTTTTATCTGGTACCAGCCGGCACCTGTGGATCACAGCGCAGTGTCCTTGGCTGAGGCCTGCATACCAGGCTCAGCAGCGAATAACGTTGAAAACATGTTTTTTCAGCAAAGCAAGTGCAGCTTTCACTGAGGCATGGAATAAATATCGATTATGGCTCTGAGTACCCTTAACTTTCCATAGCCCAGTGTTAGAGGAGCCGGTCTTTGAAACCGACGAAACATCAGAACTAAGTTGGGAATACATTGAATACAACAACAACCAGCTATTATGATAGTTAATATAATACAAATGCAAGCAAAGGCGTAACGCAGTGTACCCCCAATATCAGGAATCCATGAAAATAACCAATCCCACCAATTCCCAGTATGATCTTGAGACACTTGGGAAATTAAGTCCCTCAAACCTCGGATATGACTTTCAATGGATCGTGAATGGTCACTTAGATTGAAACAACACATACCTTCAACTGCGTTACAACCCAAATTATGTTTAAGCAATAGATAATCAACGGCAGCCCTGTTTTGCAAAGTGGCTTTTCTAATAACTTTGCTATCAAGGAGCAACTCTTCTAATGCTTGAGAAGTATGATTAAGTCCTTTTACCCCTAAACATGACAGTTTCATTAAAGATTTGTAACCCCCAGCAGCTAAACCCCAAACTCCCACTAATGAAAGGGCTAATGCTAGAACCTCAGCCTCTGATAACAAATGCACATGTGAATCACAATCTGGGGATAGACCCACAGATTCAAAAGTTGACCTTTTGCTTTGAGACATTGCTGGGTGTAAAGGGAACATCATTAGTCCTAATCGAGTCAAGGCACATGGACCTCCGGAAATGTTAGCTGGAATATAAGTGTATGTGATGTTGCCACATGAGAAGAGCCATCCTGTTGGAAGTTTCACATGATTTAGATGACTGGCAGCTATCACTGTATGATTTCAAGACATTATTGTTCACACTGGTACATGTGCTTGGAACTCGTGAACACAACCTTTTCTCAAATACAGTTTGATTATTCGGTTTGGTTAAATTCAGCTGTTGGCATTTTCCAATTTCACTCGGTTGGCATGTCATAAAATAACACACATCGCCTTGAGTTATATTGTAGATTATAATTTGTGTCAAGTTTCTCCACTTGCGATCTGGTTCTCGGCAAAATCTGCAGTACTCATAGACGGAAAAGGATTGTCTGCTATCGGAATCTTGAACTAAAGAATCATTGTGCGTGATGCCGAAAATGTGCTTTAGAACCGGAACTGGCGTCGGCACCGCTACTAAACAAGTAGTTAGCAAAGCTTCGGCATTGGGCACGTTAGTAAGGCAAAAGTGTGTAATGTTGAGTACCTGTTGTGCCAAATATGTCCACATATTTTCCGTTTGGGTAATCATCTGGGAATATCTTCGCCATCCTAAAGACCTCTCTTGCATAGCTGGCATCAACGTTGTTTGCGCTTGCACGTGACATGTTTGCTGCATTCCACGAATCCATTTCTTCGGTCTGGCTGGCTTTTCGGCATCGGCATAGGGCTGCTTTCGGACATCGTTACTTATCATCATGGGTTTCCCATGGAACGCTGGCACAGATGTGACATTTTTCATGGGTAGCAGCATGCTGTTTGACTCTCCACAATTACACCAGCCAGACACAGGATCTACAAGGCAAACCCAGAAAAGAGATATCAGATATCAATGTTGAAAATCACTCTCTTAGGTAACATTTGTCTGCGGGCACATACTGCAATTTTTCTTTACCGGGTTCCATTACTAAGACTACCTGATCTTTGCCTGATGCAATAACATCTGCAGGCACCGGTGGGCCACTTGGTCGTTCAACCCACACCTTTGCACCCGGTACCATACTGTCTGAAGAGCCAAAACCACGATCCCCACGGGTGGTTAACACTGTGGGAGGCGCCCCCTTTTTAATCATGGACAATTTAACAGGAACAATAATCAACTGGGCCACCTGATCACCCTTATGAATCAGTAACATTTGGTCCCCACTATTCATTAAGATGACTTTGATCTTGCCTTGGTAATCGGCATCAATGACCCCTCCTAGCACTTGGACTCCCTTCAATGCTAATCCAGATCTAGGGGCAATCCATCCCATATGCTCTGGAGGAATTTGTACTCCAATCCCTGTTTCCATCACAACAATCCCTCTCGGGTCTAATCTGATTTCTTCATGAGAATGCAAGTCTACCCCTGCTGACTCTGGAGTCGCCCGATAGGAAGCTAAAGAACCAGGGGTAATTTCCCAGTACAATAGAGTTTCTCTAACTGAGTTGGGTTGAATCTGTAAAGCAGGAGTCATTAGTCGCAACAATAGAGTCTCATGATTATTCACAGGCCTATTGTTTAGCACTTGCCCCGCATCAAACACACAATCACGCCAGCCTGCTAACCGGCCATCTCCAGATTTACGCAGCTGTTCTTTCAACAAACCATTGATCCTTTCAATTAATCCTGATGCTTCAGGTGATAGGGCACATGGTAGAGCCACTCAATACTCTTTTCCTGACAATATTCCTGAATTAATTTGTCTTTGAAGTGTGACCCATTGTCACTTTGAATTTGCAAAGGCACTCCGTAATGCAACGTGATCTGATCCAACAACTTAATGTTGTTCAGTTGTGTGGCACGTTTTCACGGCAAAACCATCATATATTCAGAGTATGTATCCACAATGGTGCATGCATACTGACATCCTTTGCTGATTGGCAGAGGACCAATGTAATCAATCTGCCAAATTTGGCCTGGTAACCTTCCTCTCCGCAACGTGCCATGGACAATCTGAGGGATAGGCTTATGCTGTTGGTGTTAGCACACTGGACATTGCAAAATTGTTGTTTTTACTACCTCTAAAGGAATACTGATTCCTCGAGCTTGTGCCCACCTGATAGTAGCCTTTTCTCCAAGGTACCCACATTTCTGGTGAACCCATTTGGCCAAACCCTCCAAATCGTCTTCCTGAGCCTCCACATCCACAGATGAAATCTTGGTGTGTTCATCTACAACAGAATTAAACCAACATTCTAATGAATCTGTAGCACAATGTTCATCCACATGATACACAGGGACTTCACTTTGTGATAACATTTCTGCATTATTTTGCCAGAGTTCTTTTCCCCACAACTCTTTTGCATGAATCTTCCACCCATTCTTTTGCCAGGTTGGCAGCCACGCCGCCTACCCATTCGCCACTGACCATGGATCTGTGTACAAATGACATTGACCAGGAGTCTCTTGTTTCAATGCTTGGTAAACTGCATAAAGTTCTGCAAACCGACTGCTCTTCCCTTTCCCTGACATTGTCAAAATCTTTATATTCTTAGGATTGCATGACACCGCTTTTCAGTATCACTCGGTTCCCACATATCGGGCCGAGCCATCTGTAAACCAAGCATGCTCTGTCTGCTCTACGGTTAGCTCGCCATAAGGTACTCCCCACTTCATGAGAGACTTGCATTTTTCAGACACCTCCGGTGGTATGTAATATGAGGGTGGTATGTTGGCCACATGCTCATGTAATTTTGCAACTCCACCCTTCCCTGATTTGGCTCTGTCTTGAATGTACCATTTCCATTTAATTATGCTAGCTTCTTGAGCGTGTCCTATTCTGTGTGTTTTAGGAGAGCTCAGCACCCATTGCATAATCGGGATTTCAGGGCTCATCAACACATCATGCCCCACTGTAATTTGCTCAGTGTCGACCAGGGCCCAATAACATGCCAGCAACTGCTTCTCGACCTGAGTGTATGAGTTACCAGCATCGGGCAACTTACGACTCCAGAACCCCAATAGCACACTTTTCCTGTCCTGTTTCTGCCACACACTCCAATTAGCGTAATTGTCTTGCACAGACACATTCAATTCCACTTTGCCTTCCTTCAATGGCCATAAATCAAGCACCTGCTGCACGGTGTCTTTCGCCAAATCAAATGCTTTTTCTTGCTCTTTCCCCCACTGAAACTCATATTTCTTTCGGGTCACTTTATAGAGGGGAGCCAGTATCTGCCCTAAATGGGGAATGTGCTGTCTCCAAAACCCAAACAGCCGTATGAACTGCTGAGCTTGCTTTTTGTTCATTGGAGTGGTAAACTCAAGTATTTTCTGTCGGGCCTTCGGCACCATCTCTCGATGCCCATTATGCCAATGAATCCCTAGGAATATCACTGTCTCAGCTGGGCCTTCAATTTTGTTCGGGTTAATCTCCCACCCTTCCTTCTTCAATCCTTCCATAATGACTTCTAACTGGTTTTGCACACTTCGCTCATCCTTTCCCTGAATCAAAATATCATCAATGTAGTGAGAGATTTGAATGTCAGGTTTACACGGTATCTTGTCTAAGTGCTCTGCCACCAGCCGGTGACAGATAGTCGGGCTATGTATGTACCCCACAGGTAACCTCGTGAAGGTGTACTTACGCCCGCTCCAAGAAAATGCAAACTGCTCTTGGCACTCTTCAGCAATTGGCACAGAGAAAAATGCATTGGCTAAATCTGCCACTGTATACTAGGACCCCTCAAACTTTTGGACATTCTCAATCAGGGTAATGGCATCTGGGACTGCAGGCACCAAGGGAGGAGTGTGTTTATTTAACTTGCGGTAATCCACCGTCATGCTCCAAGACCCGTCCCCTTTTTTGACAGGCCAGAGTGGGTTTTTCCACGCGGTAGTAATAGGGCATAACACACCCGCCTCTACGTACGCTTTGATGGTGTCTGAAATGTCCTTGTGCCCCCGGGAATGCAGTATTGTTTCATCGCTACCCGCTTGGTTGCCACAGGCACCTGCACTAGGGGCATCTTCAATTTCCCTACGGTAATGGGTGTGCAGGTCAATGCACTCACCCCAAACTGATATGTTTTACCTTTAAGTCCCAAAGTCAAACCTTCTAGAATGTCAAAGCCAATTATGTACTCAGGTATTGGGACAATCAACACTTGGTATTTCTGCCTAGTCAAATTGCCTATGTTCATCTCCACTTCAGTTTGTACTGTGGGGGTCTCCTTCCCCCCAAGCCCTGTAATGATAAAGTGTCTGCGTTTGAATCCTGTTGGATTTCCATGAATCAGAGAGGCCTCCGCCCGGTGTCTATCAATGGTCGCACCCCTTGCTTATTTCCCGGCCCTCAAAAAATCTTAACATTAACATGGGGCCACCTATCAACTTTTATGCAAGCGGATGCTGCCGGAGCTTGGCCGTAATCCTAGTCAAATTTTGAATGAGTGTAACCTGACTCTGCCTCTAACATCGCACTCACCACCTTCCTTAAAACAGCATATGTTGGCTGGTACGGAGAAGGAATCCCCATAGTCCCTTCTTCCTGTTCTTCCTCAGGAGGGGCGGAAGGTGAGGTGTCCCTCTGTGGCTTAGTCACCACCTGTTCTTATCCTGTTTATAGCGCTCTTTGGCTGCAAGCCCTCTATTTTTGTATAGTTCATGCATTACCCAGGTTTCAATGCCATCAATTTCTTCTCGTGGCACACCATCTTTTAACAAAGCCAAAAACATGTCCTTTCTGGACACTCGGGAGTCTCTACTATCTTGCCTCCTGCTTTCAGTTCTTCTCTCACTATGCCCCTCTCTCTCACGTGGCTTGTCATCACTCTTGTCCCACTCCCCTAAATCTGCCAGTTGCCGGAGGGCATCCACTACTTCATCAGTGGGTTTACCCATCATACCTACGAGCAAAGTCATAATGACACTTTTGTATGTGGGCGGGGCAGTTCTGATCACCATATTCCTGGTTAAAACTGAAAGCGGTACGGCCCCCATGTGTCCTGGTGCATCTACATGAATTGCCTCCTTCATAGCATGCTCTCTGACCTTTTGAATTGCTTCTTTCAAAGTGTACCACTTCTTTTCCTCACTGGGCCAGTCTGTGGTAATGGGATACTTGCGGTTTCTCAGAACAGGTTATCATGCCATGTTCTTTCTGGAGATGAGCGCCTGACACCTTTTTTGTAATACTTGCGGTTACATGACTGGGCTGCTAGGTGCAACAAAGACACCTGTGAAACTTGCCCATCCTCCTCGGGAGCGGCCCTGCCCTTGAGACCTCCTGTACACTGGTGTCAGTTGACAAAGAAAAAAAGTGCGGTGAGTCTGTGGAATCTACTAACAACCCTGCGGCGCCCCCATCTAGCAATCTCACCACCCATCTCAGTAAAGGTTACCCTGACTTTTGCCTCAAACGAGTATCGATTTCCCCAACCTCCTGCTGAGTGTAATCTACCAGCGTGGTTAAATCCACAACCCCACCTGCAGGATTTTGTGGGTGGGGTCTGGCACGCTGTCTTCTAACTGGCTTAGCTGCCACTGTCTTTTGATTAAGTTCTGCTTTGGAATCTGATTCATTTGCCGAGCTGCTCTCTGGGCTTATTGAGTCAAAAATGTCTCCATCCCACTTATCAGGGTCCCAATCCGCACCTGCGGTAGTTATTACAGATGCCACTTTCCTTTGGTTGACCCCCCCACGTTTTTTTCTATACTTGTACCGGGCTACTCTGACTGCTGCCCTCTCTGCCACAGCCTGATTTTTATCAGTCTTGTCTTTAAAAAGTTTAATCTGAATTTCCTGCATCAAATCTGCATCAAATCTATCTTCCGCTTGGCAGCCAACTCTTTTTCTAATTGCAAAATATTCTCTTTAATTTCTACATTTTTTTAATGTATTTTCCTGTAGGTATGCAAGAGGACCCATCCCCGCCTGCCTAACGCGCCCATTCCTTTCCTCTCTCTACTGAAATCTGTTGTAAACAAAACATTACTTCTGGTGGAGCAGCTTCTCCCAAACCATGGTCCCATGTTTCACTCAGCCCAGCTCAACACGCCCACACCCGGGCCAGCTTATCATATGGGCCGTCAGCCCACCCTGGGATCATCACCTCGGGACACTGACCGCCAGCGTGAATGCCCTTTTTCCTGAACAAACTATTAATCATTACAGTAATTTGCAAAACCTCTTTTTTTTCTTCTTTCCATTCTGTAGTCACTCGTGCAAGCACACACACAGAAAGAAAAAACAAATATTAATACAGTCTGACACTCACTGCCAAATTAAAACAAACTTTAGCTTGCAATGTAAGCAAAGCCTATCTGCGTTCAAAGAGATTCTTTAATATTAGGAGCAATTCATCACAAATATCCCATCCTCGTTGCCAAAAATGTATTGCTCACCAAGAGTGCACAGACAATTATTTATCACCAATACATTTGCAGAGCAGAGCAAATACTTAACACAGGTAGACGGAACAATAATTCACACCCACACACGCAGTTATTTGATAATGAGCATTTTACTGCTATTTATTCATAGTTAAACATACATAAGCAATAAGCATTAACTTACTTTTTTTATTATTTAATGTGGTTGGTTGAGAAAATCAACCTTTCAAATTTAAAAAAAAAAAAAAACATTTCAACTCAATTCAGCATTAGTAGATAAAATACAATTCATTTTACACATAATACAATCATCAACATCAACAATTAAAACAATTGTACATTTTAAATCACGTTAAGTAACTCAAAAATTGCGTTATTTGAAATAAGTATAGCCAAGCAATAGGTGTGACAAGTGTAACCTAGATGTGTTTTATGATTGACAAGATGTTTGAGGAAAAATCGGGTCCAAGAAATGAACAATTGTGATTTTTATAGCTAAGCAGGGCGAGGAAAATATTCGAGGCCAGATGTCAACTACAGGGAGATTATTCAAATCATCAAAGAAATTACCAAATAGAAGTGTTTGTAAGGGAGTGAGGTAAGAGCACTCTTAAGTAGCTCCATTAAGTAGCGACCACGTTCTAGCAAAAATTTTACTGGAAATGGTGTTAAGCATCAGTTGGCCATCAACTTGATAGAGCTTCGCACGATGAAACTTAAGCCAGTTTTTGTATTTAGTTTTGATATTAGTCAAATATTTTATCCTTTTTTCCATGGGCAGGAACATTGCTTCACGTTTTTGTTTCCTATATGCCTTTTTCCGAAGATGTAACTCCATATTAAACACATGCAATTTAGGAATGTGTTTTCCATACGTTAAACCAGAAGTGTTCGTAGTAGTACGAAACACTTGCATCATATCTGAGTATACTATAGTATTGGGTTTGTCATTGGCACATGGTCTAATGGAATTATAATTGATACAAGAATAAAAATTACTCAGAGACTCTGCTGACCATCAGAGTCAATTCCCTGCGTTATTTACAGTCAATGATCCTTGAGGTAGTTTATCTCGAATTTGAGGAAGATTGCCGTGATATGACCATTTAGCTGTCAGTTGATTATGATCACTCAAGGCGGAAGGTACTATCTTAAATTCAACAAAATCAGCAAAGAAACTGACATTAGTATAGACATAATCTATAATAGAAAAGGAGTTTCCCTGCTGCCAAGTGGGGCCAGCGGGAAGATCAGTTGAAAAGGCACCATTAAGCCTTTCTAAATTATGGTGATTAACGAATTGAAGCCATTTTCTCACTCTATTCGAGCTATTTTTGGGATTGAGAGAGATGCAGTCAAGATTTAAATCACCTGCAATCAAAACATTTTGCACTTCAGTATTCATAGTTATCATATTGAGAGCTTCACCTAGTCTCTTAAAAAGCGTTCATCAGTGATTCCCACCGGATTCCAATATACGTTTATGATAGCATGTATATTGGAACCAATGTGTAACCGAGCCAGTTGAGTGTATGGGTTGGAAGAGGCCCATGAAGTAAGGACAACATTTGGATTTTCTTGTATTGCTATAAGGAGACCTGCTGAAGGTCTGCCCCGTAAACTTGTTTTAGCAGGAACAATTAGAACCACGTGATTATCCCAAATGGGTCTAGACGTGAGCCAAGTCTCTTGCAGCATTACAAGATGAAATGTGTTTAGAGCACTACTATCATTATTCAATAAATGGGAGTGGCCTCTCGAATTCCAACTGAGTAGAGATAATTCAATGGGGGATTCCAATAAGGATAGTTAATGTTTACCATATTGCTGAGCTTTGCTTTGCTGACCACTGTCAGGCTTGGATGAGGTTTTACACATGTTTGCAGTGGTCAACTTGGTGTTTGAGGGATATAGTGCCAATTCATTCTTTATATCAGTATCTACTGATAGGTTGAAGCCTAGGTCAAAAAGTTGTCTTTTAGCTGACCAAATGATGTTCTGTATAGCTCTGGAATTTAGCCAGATTCTTACAATATGGAATACAGAAGGATTACAAAATTCCACTAATTCGATGTCCTCAGAGCTAATATCCTCTAAGTCAGGAATGTCTGAGAAAATGGACATTAATGACTGGCGATTCAGGGCATACTGCACAATAGGTTTTGGTCAACACGATAGAATCAAGGCATGATTCGCCAGCCGTTTTTGATTAACAAATTTTGGAAGTGGGTTTTTAGAATTTGGGAAGGAAGAAGTTGATTCGTTTTTGGGAACTTCTTGTAAAGCAACTTGCAATAAGCAATAACACAGAAATAAATCACAGAAAAGATAAAAAAGTTAGCAAGAATGCATCACCATGGGCGTAACTGAATCCCTCATCTCGCCAGAAGCGGCTGGAAGACCCCGGTAACAGCCAGGCTGAGAGCACAACAGCCCACAGGTATGTCGGAACAAGGCGTCCCCCCTCCGACTGAGGTCTTTGTGCTTTTTCCACCTGACCTTTCCAGAGCTCTGCATATATGCCCTCCTCAAAAGGGGTGGCAATTTCTCGAACCTTCTGGCATTAGCGCTTGCGCATTGATGAGTGACAGTTGGCTGCCGGCCGGGCCAACCAACAATAACCCCAAGGAGCAAAGCGCTTCCCTCTCCTAAAGCACCACGGAAAACAATTCTATAACTCATCTTGAGACCTTGGTGCAAGCATAGCAAGCCATAACAAAACTTTTTTATCTGGTAGCAGCCCCCACCTCTGGATCCCAGTGCAGTTTCCTTGGCTGAGGCCTGCATACCAGGCTCAGCAACGAATAACTTTCAAAACATGTTTTTTCAGCAAAGCAAGTGCAGCTTTCACTGAGGCATGGAAAAAAATATCCATTATGGCTCTGAGTGCCCCCAGAATGCACTGCGCACCAGTGCCATGTTTTAGCTCAAGCATCACCAAAGGTTGGATGGAATGAGGAGTGCACTCAAGCCTTTGAAAACCTGAAGAAAGCCCTTGGTCAAGCTCCAGTCCTAAGAGCTCCTGATTATCGCCAACCCTTCATTGTGCAGACAGATGCATCCAATACAGGTATAGGTGCAGTCCTTAGTCAACTGGAGAGAAAGGACGGGAGCACCCCATTTTCTTCACCAGTAGGAAGCTGTAGGAACCAGAAACAAGGTGGGCAACCATAGAGCGTGAATGTTTTGCCATTGTGTGGTCTCTGAAAAAGTTTAGACCATAATTGAATGGATCTACTTTTGTGATTCAGAGAGACCACCAACTCTTGAAATAGTTAATGCAAATTAAAGGGGAAAACCCAAAACTAATTAGATTGTCAATCTGCCTGCAAGGGTTTGATTTCACCCTTGAGTATAGGTCAGGATGACACCACCAAAATGCTGATGGTCTCTCTAGGATGTTTATAAAATCCTCCTGTCCCTTAGTCTGGGGGGGGGGGCGAGTGTTAGGGAGAATTCTCCAGAATGGCTAATTTCCCTTACCTACTCAGTCCCTCAGCAGCTTTGCTGGATTTCTAGGATTTATTTTTTTCACCTGGTAAGAGTGTGAGCCTTTATTTCCACTCTTACATGTGTTTTGCTGTGTTTTACATTTTTGTGTTCATAGACTTTGGAGTCTCACCTACTCCATAGACATCATCTTTTTTTCTGTGTGTCACACAGCACCTTTAGTGCAGTGACACAGGGTTGTCTTTTTAGACTTCCCACTTTAAACTCAATTTTCTGGGACAGACTACTGTCTGCCAGAGCATGTAAAGTTGCCATTGACTTTTACTAGTCTTTTTCAATTTACAGACCGAGTACAAACGATCTTCCATAGAGTACTGGAAAGGGTTAATAGTTATCCCTTTTTGTCTGTTTTTCATGGAACATTATTTCGTTCCCCTTTCTTTAAGATTTGGCTGGTGGCAGTGGTATCTACCATTTTTATTTTACCGTGAGCTATGAAAATAGCCTTGGTGCTGTTAGAGGCTATGGTGGTAGCCTCGAACTTTAATCCGCTGGACCCCTTTTAATTTGATTTGGTTCCTGCTGGGTTTATTCGTCATTTCTTTTTTTAAAGGTCTTTCTCGTGTTTTACTCTGCACGCCAAACCAGGTTTGGTTCCTTTGTTCGCCGTCTTTTGGCGGGCTTCTGCACAGAAGCCCACCTTAGGCACCTGAGTGTATGGGTGGACAGGATGTGAGGGAGGGGTTTTAGGCCCCCTGCACAAGGTCTCCTTGGAGACCCAAGAGACACTCTTGTTTGATTGGCTAGGTGACTGTCCTGCCAGGACAGCCACCCTACTGTGTGATTGACAGCCAGGCTGTGTGAATGGGTGGAAACTGTACAATAAGCAGGTCTCTGGGCCTTGGAAGGCAGAGTCGCCACTGGATCGAGAGAACCGAAGAGAAGCTGAAGGAAAAGGACTTCTGCAACTACTGAACCTCCCGGTGAAGCCCTGCTGCAGGTCTGAATCTCCTAAACTTCGATGACATAGAAGATCTGCAAGGAATCTTCTTCCCTTGAGCATGTAGGAACAACAAGTTTGCAAATGTGGGATGTTTTTATCCACGCATCCAAGCCCTACCTCAAAACTGTGCAGTACTGACATGGAAAACATCATGATGGCCAGAGCTTCCCAGAAAATGCACAGGGAAATGCATGAAGAATAGGCTGCCACTCATTTTTGCCGATGTTATGGGCACAGAAGGACACTGCCTAAAACCACCATTGGACTACCCACACAGTAGTCTGAAACCATTGGGAATGGCAATGCTGATTGCCAAAAGCAAACCCATGACTGTTGGGAATTCATTTTTTTTTCTTAAATCCCAAAAAGGGGTGCAGTACCAGTACTCACCACTATCAGAAAGCCGGCGTTTTAAAACAACACCAGATTTTACTTTTTTGTAGAAAACTGAATAAATGAACCCAAAGCAAGCCAAAGAAAGACCTACTGAGAGGTGGATCCAATGTAAAGTTATATTCTGAAGTGACTTGAAGGTTTATAACAAGACTGGCTGAGCTGTGGATTTCAGCAGTTTAAGTAAATTTGGACTGAAAGACACTAAAAATCTAAATGTTTAAAAGAAATGAGTGACCTACTTTGAGTGTCACATAGGTTGCAATTGTTTAAATGTCATAGTTTTAAACTTAGAATCAGCATTCTAGCTGCATATGTAAACATTGTCTTGACTTAAACTGGGTAACAAAAAGTGACATTTTATCTGAAACCTGGCTTAAGGATCTGAATTCTGCCCACCAGCTACCCCCGACAGGGGATGAGACTTGAGTCACAGCTGTGTTCCCAGGCCTATCTGCCTTTTGCTGGCCACACTAAGGATATGCCATCTCTCTGATAATTGAATTAAGGGGAGCCCCCACAGAATACAGGAGCTCTGAACAAAGCCCTGTCCTGACTCAGGCAAATGTTTTATTGGAGGGAGTCGTAAATGGAGCTTCCTCCTGGAAGGACAGGGGAGGGGCACTGCCTGTGAGAGCAAGCTGGCTTGGCAGAACTGGAAAAAACAGAAATTCAACCTTGTGCTGGGGGGAAACCACACCCCTTTGGGGCCAGAACATAACTCTAAAAAGATGAATAACTCATAGTACGGACTTGTGAAAATTATTTAAATGACACCATAATTCTTGTGATTTTTCTGCCCACATTTTAAGACGTGTTAGGACCCGGTGGTATGTTCAGGGGGGTTTTAGCGGAAAAGAGGATATTACTCAAAATGTGTGCATGTGAAAAATCTGACACTTCACCAACTAATGTCCATACTCCTTGCGCACATGTGTGTAAATTTGGGTTAATGTCCGAAATTGCAAAATCAGTTAAAAAGTGCAAATATTGCCATTTCTGAATGCAAGCTCCCAGGAAGAGCAGATTTGGACAGGGTATACCTCCTGTGATATGTGAAGGGTGCATGTAATTTTAAACAAATGTGTACCTGTGCAAATATGTTTTTTGAGCAAATATAGATTGTGTGTAAAGTTGACAGGGGTGGGTTCTCTGTATCATAAACAGACCTCATCATGATGACACTTCATTTCATTCCCCCAATCAAGTGGAAGCGGATGAAGTGGCCAATGACAAGTGGAGAGGGGTAGGGTCTAGTGATGCTGCACACACACCCATTTTAAAAACAGATAAAAGCAGACAGACAGGACAGATAGGGACCTTCAAATCCATTTGCAGCTGGAAGCTCTGCCGGGAAAATCCATACTTTACCTCCCTCAACCTTCAGAGAGCAGACATAGAGACTTCAAATCTATCAAATTTCCAGAACCAGAGAGAGAGCAGAGCTGACCCAGATCACTGTTAGCAGAACCAGAGACCCAGACCAGACCAGCAGAGTAGAGCTGACCCAGATGCTGTGCGCAGAGACCGTCCGGGGCGAGTGAAGAAAACCTGACCAGATCCGTGGCGAGGCCCATTCTAATTCAAGAATATAGTGTGAGTACCTAGTAGAACTGTGCAGAACCAATCTCTTAGTTAAAATAATATAATTCAATCCTATTTTAATCTAAGTAGAACTGTCTCCTAACTGTCACCTGTCATTTTCTAGTTGCAAGCTGCACTTGTCTTTTTGAACTTTAAAATTTCAAATCTGAAAAACGACCTTTATTTAATCGCTCATATCTCCGTGACCGTTTGCCCTAGAGACTTGCAGTAACTTTCATCTGGAAGCTGAGATCCTAGGCCGTCCTGATAGTCTTTGTAGTTCCTCTGTAATCCTGCCCGGCGCACCCGCGAATTTTGCCGCGATTTGCAAGTTTCTCCACGTGTAAAAATCTGCTGCTGCTTGCCTTCCATTTGCCAGAAATTCGTTTAACCTGCTAATCATCCCTGAATCACTGCAAGAGTGAGCCTCGACTAATATTAACTAGATACCACTCACCCTGAACCTCTAGGAGGAATTAAAAGCATTTTAGCATATTTTTCACTTCATTGCCAGCACATATAAAAGCATTTTGGGCTTGTGGTTAAAACTCCGATCTGTAATCTAAGCTTGCTGGGGTGAACTGAATTACATTCGATTGCATTTCTGAGAACTGTGTGCTTTCCTTCCATTTCCTTGCATTGCATAAAGGGGGGGGGATTGCCAGAGAAAAGTGATTACATTGTTTTGTTGAAATCATATTGAGTATTTTCTGTACTGCATTTTCATTCCACCTTGCATCCATTTGAAACCATAAAGTATTGTTGCTATCTTATCCATCCTATAACCACTCATCATTGATTATAAAGAAGTGTGCTAGTGTCAGACTATCCATTATTGATTACATATCAGATTAAGTGTGATATCCAATTATTATTTTATAATAAAGTGTGATATATATCTATATTGTTTAAATTCTCAAATAAACCTTTTAACTTGCAAAACAGAACTACTTCTTGGCTCAGTGGGGTCAGGGTTATTCAAAGAGAGGGGTGTTATATAGGGGTAGTCATCCAGAACGCATGAACTGGACATAAAGATATATTAATAAGGGTTTCCATTCAGTATCCCAGACTAGGCATTGACTTAGCTGTAGTGTTGAATTGAATCCTCTTACAAATTGGGGGTTCGTGCCGGACGTTTGGGTTAGATCTATCACTTGTGCAGATAAATACAGCGTGCCAGCTGACCAGATACACATATCCGGTCGGATCACCACGCTGTGTTACGCTGTAAAGCACTCCTCAAAGGAACGCTCTTAGGAAAAGGACTGTTTTGCAAAAATAAAATACTAATTTCTGTAAGTCAGGACAGAGACCAATCTCTAGAATGACGACCTTAGTAGACATGAAAATAGCCAGAGAGCACTTCTTACATAAGTTATTTGTGAGAGGTGAGTGGACTCACCAGAACCGCACGGTCTGGTTGCAGGCCATCACGCAACAGGTCACTGAAACAGGGTCAGATATATGGGGAGATCAGGGTCCCCTACATGTGGCCCTGAGTGAACTATACATGGCTCCTAAAGCTAAGGATGAACAAGACAAGATGGTTAGGATAGCCGCATACCTGTACCTATATATGGGAGACATGCAGGATAAATGTACTGAAAGCCAAGATCTGGCGAATAAGCGACAGATGGCGTTAGAGAAGGTCCAATCTGACCTGGTCTCTTCTGAGCAGAGGCTGCAGGGGAGCCAGGAGTCAGAAAATGAGAGTAGACAGCACATCATTAAAATAAAGAGGGATATGGACATCCTGCAACAGGAAAAGGCTGACCAGGATACCAGATTTCTGGCCTTGCAGAAGGAGTACCAAGAAGGTTTGGACTCCCTACTGCAGAGCCAGAAAAAGCTGGAGCAACAGTTAGACTTCAATAGGGCATGTGCTGAGCAGGTAGTCACCCTGCAAAGCCACCTAGATAGGGAGAAGGCAGAGAGCAATAAACTGATTTTGAAAGACCTGGATACCCAGGCAGAATTTGACCAGGAGCGCCAGAAGGCTGGTGCCTTCCAAAGGCAAAGGGACGACCTGGCGGCACAGATGCAGGCTCTTAGTCAGGAAAGGGATACCTTAGGCCAGGAAGTCTGCCACTTAAAAAGGAAAATGGAAGAAAATCACCTGGCCCTCCAGGGACTGGGTGACCTCCAAAAAGAACACCAGAACTTGTTAGAGCACACCAGGAAGGTGGAGGATGCTCTGGCAAGAAAGGAGCAGGCCAATAGGGACACAGCTCAGGAGGTAACCCTCCTGCAGCAAAGACTGGCCCAGTGCTCCAGGACCAATCAGGAAACGCGGAGAGAGAATGAGGCTCTCTGCCAGCACAATGATAGGCTCCAACAACAGGTAGCGATGCAGGAGAGACTGATAGAGTCTAGTAAGGCCTTAACTGAGGAACTGAAGGCGCAGGCTCTTGCATTGCAACAGGGAGCAGGGGCGGATAGAGATGAGGTTTGCTGGGAAAGAGAAACTCCTGAGCATAACCCCAGGAGCCCTAGTACCAGAGGCCTTTATTTCTCTCAGTCCCTGGACTCTGCCACCCCCATGTCCCCTGGCGCACATGAGCACAGGGCCACAGGGATGGCAGATTACTATCCAGCCAGAAGCATGGGGCTCATAGCCCAGTACCACCCAGGAATGGAGGGGCGGGCATCCGGGTATGGGCACCCAAGCACAGTGCAATTTAGTGGGGAACCCCAGGAGAGTAGGCCCATTAAGGGCATCCTGAAAACCTCTGCCCAGTTAGGTCAGTGGGGGGGGTACCCATCAAATCCTGCAAGCAAAGAGGAATCTGAAGACTCCTCTGAACGGTACAGGACGCAGGAGACCAGGTCCCCACATTCTGCCAGCCATTCCCAGGCTCGCAGAATCCGGGACAACCTGGAAGATCTGACGGGAACCTCGGGGAGCAGTGCCTCTGAGTCAGAAGATGAATGGACCAGGGTTACCCGAACCAAAAGGGCCAGTAAGGCAAAAAGGGCCTTGCTTAAGGACCCCTTAAAGCAGATTAAGGCGATCAGGAGTGTCATCACGCCTTATCATAAGAACGCCAAATATTCTGTTTGGGAACACTTGGAGCTCTATGAGCAAATGATGGAGACTTTTCATTTGAAGGACAGCCAAAGCTGTATTCAATATGTAAAGTGGACCTTCTCCCCGGAATACTCCAGTTTCTTTGCGGGGCTGGAGGACCAAAATCATTTAAGATGGTCCACCTATAAGGCGGCCATCTTGAAACATTTTTCTGTTCACAGAAATCCTCAAGAGGCTCGCAAGGCAGCCTACAATTTGCAATGTGGGGAGGATCAGGCCCCACAAGAATTTGTGCAAGAACTGAAACGTGCTTTTGCGCAGACCACCAGAAGGGTGCGCACAGACAGTAGAGAATTCATTAATACATTTTTTCATGCCTTGCCCAAATACATAATGACCCAGCTCGTGAGAGATTTTCATGAGAAAAGATCTTTAGAATGGGTCATTGAACAAGCCACCCTCATCTACGAGGTGCAGAAACAGGTGGAAAACAAAAACCAGCCCAAAAACCCCAAAACTAACAGCACCCCTGCTGCTGCCAAGGTGGCAGAGGTAAAGGTCACCCCCGTTTTAGAGTTGGAGATGGGGGGGCCTAAAAACCTACCTGCACCTAATAATGCTAGGCCCAGAAGGTCCTCGGGCCAGTCACAGACAGGGAGCCAGGGAGGCAGCCCCACAAATGGGGTCCCTCGCTCTCCTGATTATGTAAGCCCCCGTTACAAGGGAAACAGACCCATCCTGGGTTATGTGTGGACTCCTCCAGCCCAAGGGGGGGGATCCAGCCAAGCACCTAACCCAGGGAACTTCCCTCCTAACTTCCCACAGGAGGGCAGAAATTCTCCAAATCCTGGGCAGAACTTTTTCCCCAGGTATCCACCCAATTTCCAGCCCCAAAATCCTCCACCCTTCTTTCCCCAATTCCCTGAGCCCAGACAATCGAATCTGGGAGAGGGGAGGCCAAGGGTGGAGGGGTATCCAAATCTTCCCAACCAGGGGTACTACCAAAGAAGGGATAGCTACCCTTCCCGGGATCAGCCCAGGGGAGAAAACAGGGCCCCGTATCAGCCTGAGCGGGTTTCCCAGTTAGAGCGTCAGGTTCAAAACATGGCGCGGGATCTGGGTCACATACTGAGGGCTCAGCAGAACCCTCAGATCAGCATGCCGGCGCAGAACGCACCCAACTCTGGACCTGGTGCCCCAGAACAATGACGGGGCAGCACCCCGATAACTCACCGGTTCCCAGGGAGGAGGCACAAAGGGAAGGGGGGTGTAAAGCCTTGGAGGAAGCTTCCTTCCTCACTTGTAAACAGCCCCTGGAAACCCAGGAACCGGAAACAAAATCTCTTGCCCCTGAAAGTCTGCCTCCTAAGGAGCAGAGGGGGGGTAGGAGAAACAAAAGACCCAAACAGACTCAGTTTGAGGAGGAGGTACAGGTCTTCCAATTTGAGGGAGAGGGATCCTCAGAGGATCCTGGGAAAAGGATCGTCTCCTTCAGAGAGGGGGGAACTCCTCCCAAAGAAAAATGGGTCCTTAGGGATACAAATCCAGACTGGGGAGATGTGGAGACTGAGCTACCGCCGCCCACCATCTCATCCCAGAACCAACAGCAAGAAAATCCCCTGGTTCAAACCCATCCTGGTGACTGCCTCCAAAAAGGGGGGGCGGCCCAGAACCGGAGCCAGGGGAACCCACAATGGCTCTGATCTCCAGTTGCCAAATTTTTCTTTCAGATTCCCAAGGCTCTCCACAGAATTCTGCCCAAATCTCTTCGCTAGCGATGTCCAAAACCACAAAATTAGCCCACCAGTTGTCCAAAAATGTACATTATCTGTGCCCCCTTGAGGAGAAGGAGGGAAGATACTATGCCCCGGTACAAGTACAGGGGCAGGGTACAATCTTGGCACTGGTGGACACTGGATCTCAAGCTACCCTTCTGTCCAGAAGGGCCTTTGACGAACTGAATGCAGGAAGGGGAGAGAATTACCAAATTCCTCTCACCTCTCTTCCTGGACAACTGCAGAACTTTGACGGGAAGGAAATTCCCGTTGAGGGGACTGCAGACTTGGACATTAAAATTGGGCGAGACAAGTTGAAACGCCCGGTCATAGTTGTGACTCCAGAGGGCACCCCTTGTTTACTGGGGAATGACCTCCTGAGAAGGTTGTCACCCCTAATAGATTGTGTAAACAAGGTCCTCTGGACCCAGACTAGCCGACCAATAAAATTAAAACAGAGTGTCAACCATGTTAGTTTAAACGGCACCTGCCACATGGTTGAACAAAAACCTGACCAAGTAGAATTTCACTTCCAGAATAACCAGATTCCAGACGTGACAGTAATAGCAGTAGGACAACAGACTGGTGATGGAGGGTCCTCTCTATTTCTGAAAATCAACCTTCCTTCCAGTCTAAAGTGGTACTCCACGCTGGAAGGAAACACTCTGAGATTCTATACTAATCCACAATCAGAAACTCCCACTCCTATAGTCCAGAAAGATGTGAAATCATCTCAGAGCCTGGCTGATATTCAGCAAATTGGAGAGCAGTTGTTCATCCCTGTTCAGTTAAATGATGGGAAGGACTCTGTTCTCGCTCGAGTGTGCGTGAACAATGGTAAGAGCTTCATCAGCGAAGCCATGTTTCGCCAACTCCCAAAAGATCCAGCCATTCCCACCTTCAAACTGATAGACAAATGGGAAATGGACCTGGAAGCACCTAATTCCAAACATCTCCTGCCAAGCAGGTGTATGCTCAAAATCTCCATTGGCAACAAGAGCATAGTCCACAATTGTTGGGTCGTGCGAGACGTCCCTGCCGCCTTTTACTTAGGCAGTGACATTCTCAATCGCTTTGCCATTAGTTTGGACCTAATAAACTTCAAAGCTTGGTCCCGATTAGCGGATAATCCCATGGGCTTTGATGATCCAGAAAAAGCATTTAGGTCAGCTCAATTGCTACCTTATGCAGTTGAAATTCAGATTAAAGAGGAAATCACCATCCCAGAAAGGACCCGACAATTCTCCCTGGAAGTGAAAGTTAAAAGAGGACAATATTTGCAAAACCCTGATGCTTATATACATCTAAACGCTTCTCTCCAAAAGCAAGGGTTAGGGGTAAACCCAACACCATTAGTCAACATAGAACATGACACCATTCCAATAGAGGTGGATAACAGCGACTTAAAGAGTATTACTCTAGCCGCAGGCACCATTATTGGAATGGCGGTTGATGACCGACATTTTTCCATAGCTTTAGGTAATGAACTGTTAGGGCCAATCCCCAAGGACTGCTTTGACAGTGACAGTGATGACAATACAACACCAGACAGGATTTTTACCCGGCATGGGGGGAACTTCCTGGTGTACACTTCCTGCCCCTATGGTAAGGAAGATGTGACTTGTGACTTCAGGAGGGATGAGGTGATTTTCCAAGTCCATGAGGGCTGCCTTTCCCACCTGAAGCCTCCAGTCCAAATCAGCACTCTGACCAGGGACTTCTCCACCCAGCTGGAGGAGGCCGCTGAGATAGCCAAACCAGAAGTCTTTCCAGGCTTCAGGCAGATGGTGGAAGAGAGAGTCAACCTAGCTGACGCCTGTGTGACTCTGGAACAAAAGCAAAAGTTGAAACAAGTTTTCTTGGATTTCCAAGATCTCTTTGCGGTAGACTCATATGACTGTGGTCGCACTGACATCCACACAACAACAATCCCCACGGACCCTGGCATGACTCCTGTGTTTGTGAAGCAATATCGCTTGCCTCTCGCATCAATGGAGTCCCTTACTGAAATAATTAAGAACCTTGAGTCCAGGGGAATAATCCGTCCAGTCCACAGCACCTTCAATAATCCGGTGCTGGGAATATTGAAGCCAAACGGCCAGTGGAGACTCTGCGCTGACCTTAGGGAGCTCAACAAACGGGTCCATACTTCCCGATGGCCTCTTCCCTACATTGACCAAGGGCTGGCCCAGATTCAGGGGTCACAGGTATTCACTGCAATAGACCTGACCAATGGATACTGGACCGTGCCTGTCAGTCGGGAGGACCAATACAAGCTGGCTTTTACCTTTGGGGGCCAGCAATACACATGGACCCGGACTCCCTTCGGATACCTCAACTCCGGCAATGAATTCAACATTTTCCTACATAAGGCCATGCCCGACCTGGGTGCGAGGGGTAACCTGGCTTATGTAGATGATGTCCTCATCAAAAGTTCATCTGTGGAGGAACACATAGCGGAGATCCGTTATGTTCTGACACAGTTGAGGGCCGCCGGAGCAAAACTTTCCTTTCAGAAAGCACAGTGGTGTAGAACCCGTGTTAATTTCTTGGGGCATGAGATTACTCCTCAGGGTCTCTGTCCCCAGGAAAAGAAAGTGGAAGCACTTCAGAAACTGAAAGACCCCACAACTCTGCGGGAACTAAGGAGCCTCCTTGGACTGACTAATTACAGCAGAAAGTTCATTGAGGGCTACGCAGAGATCACCAGACCCCTGATTCATCTCCTGAAGGGGGGGGTCAAGTGAGAATGGGGTCCAGAACAATCCGAGGCAGTAAGACAACTCAAAAGAAGCCTCTCACAAGCGCCTTGCCTAGCTTACCCTGTCAGAAACAAGGAGTTCTTCCTGGAGACGGGGTTCTCTAATACGTGCTTGACGGCAGTATTATACCAAAAGCATGACAAGGTCAATAAAGTAATCTCCTATGCGAGCAAAACTTTATCCTCTGTGGAGGAAAAATTCAACGATTGTGAGAAGGCACTCCTGGCAACGGTGTGGGCATTGAAGAATTACCGCCCGTTTATCCATGGGGAACACATCATAGTGGAGACTCCACACCAGCCTCTGCAATATCTCCAAAGTGATAGAATCCGGGCCGGAAATGTGAGTAATTCCCGAATTACTTCCTGGATTCTGTCAATGCAAGGCTTTCCTGTGGAGGTCAGATATGGCCAAAACAAGAAGAGTCCCCTCGCGCAAGGTCTGGCTGACTTGCATGATTGTGCCAGAGAAAACTGTCTCGAGGACGAAAGTCTAAAAATCAAGGACAACATGGAGGCATACCTTAATTCCCCACACAAAGTCTTTGAAGAGGACAAGTGTGAGGGAATGCCCACTGTCTATGTGGATGGATGCTCTTACCATGTTGACAACAACGGGGAGAAAGAACTGGTGGCCGGCGTAGGGAATGCATGGGTGAAGGAGTTTCCAGAACCCTCCGCTGGATACAAAATTGGTCCCCGAAGTAGTCAGGTGGCAGAATTGATGGCTGTGCATCAGGCCATCCTCACTGCTGTCCAGCATCAACTCCACGAACTGGTCATAATCACAGATTCGGATTATGTACGGAATGGGTTCGTGGAGCACCTGGTTGATTGGAAAACCAGAGGCATGTTATGTGCTAACAACAAACCCTTGAAACATGGGAAGTTGATCCAAAACATTGATGATCTGGTCACCTCGAATGAGATGACCATCTTTTGGAAAAAGATCAAGGGTCATTCCAAAGTAGAGGGACCAGACAAAACTGGAAACGACTTAGCTGATCAGCTGGCCAAAACCGGGGCCATCCAAGGGGATCTAATTGAGATTGAGTCCCTGTTGGGGGAAATCCAGGTCACTGCTATCACTAGGTCCCAGACAAATGCTCACAACGACCTTTCAATTGCCCAATGGAGCAAGGAGACCCCTGATGCTGATTTGATTACAGCTCAGAAGGGGGATCCAATAATTGGTAAATTTTACCAGCACATTGAGGACCCTGAGAACTTTCCCCTGACGGATACCGATTACATTGGGAAAGAGGACCTAAGAGTGTTGATGAAATGTCCAAAAATGTTCCGAATCCAAGACGGTTTGCTGGTAAGGAAATCCAAAGCTGGCCACGATCAGTGGGTGGTTCCTACCTCATTCCGAAGCCTGATGTTAAGTCACGCCCATGATGCGGCTACCGCCGGTCATAGGGGGTTTCACACAACATTGGAAATCTTAAGAGAGGTTGCATACTGGCCACACATGGGGCAGGACCTCGACCAATACTTGAAGGGGTGTCTTGTGTGTGCACGATTTCAGCCATCATCCCTCACGCACCGCGCGCCTCTCCAAAAGAGGGGGATGACACTGCCATGGTCAGATTTACAAATCGACTTTGTAGGCCCCGTAATTCGCTCTGCTAGGGGGAATAAGTACATGTTGACCGTCACATGCTTGTTTACCAAGTGGGTGGAATGTCTCCCATCCCCAAATTGCAAGGCAGAAACAGCAGCTGCCCTGATGATTAACCACATCTTTTCCCGTTTTGGTCTACCTCAAAGGATTGAGTCAGACAGGGGTAGCCACTTCACCAGTGAAGTAATGACAAAGATGTGGGAGATACTGGGGGTCAAAAGGAAGTTGCATATTGCTTACCGGCCAGCTTCTTCTGGAGCAGTGGAACGCTACAACCGGACAATTGTGAGCATCTTAAAAAAGTTTGTGGCAGATTCTGGGCCAAGTTGGGATATCCGATTACCTCTGGTCCTAATGGCCATCAGATCTACCCCTTCATCTGCAACCAAAATGTCACCATTTGAGTTGATGACTGAGCGCAAGATGGTGCTTCCTCAGCATTTGCTCTACAGGACCCAAGAGCAGACACTGATAAATGCCTCCACAACTCACGAGTATGTGGAGAATTTAAGGAAACACCTTCAACATGCTTTTGCTTATGCTCAGCGGAATCTAGAAAGATCAGCTGATAGCATGAAGACCCACTATGACCTGAAGACTTCCAGGAAGGAATATCAGGTGGGGGACCGGGTCTATCTATACAACTTCCAAAGAAACCAGGCAAAACAGCGGAAATTCTTGCCTACATGGAAGGGACCCTTTGAGATCATCGACAAGATCTCACCTGTGGCCGACAAAATCCACATCCCCAAAGGTCCTTTGGCAGCGGGGGAAGACAAGTGGGTCCACATAAACCAGTTGAAATGTTGCCATCCCAGGCACACTCTGCAACAACTGGAGGAATCCTCTGGAATCCTAGAGGGTACTGTCTCAGACTAATTCAGTTCCAACCGTAAAACATACCACATCTAGTCTCTAAAATATTGTGATTTGCATGAAACTGTCTCTTAGTTATACTGTTTTTTTTTTCAAAATAAGAATGTAATGTTTCGTTATGATGAAATTTATATGCCACCCCACTATATCAATGGTGGGGAAGAAATGTCCATGAATAGGTATTGCCACTCTTCCTTTGTCGTCCTAGGAGAAAGAAAACCTGGAGACGGGACAAGGAGAACGATCCGGAGACCGGGAGCAGAGACGCGAAGGGGCCCAGAGTACCGCCCAATATTCCCATCTGGACCGGCGAGGAGAACCGATCGATCAGTACCGGATGGAGGAAAAGATGCTGAACTGTGCCATCTATTGGAAGAAGATGAGGAAACATCCCAGGTCTTGCGAGTCCCATTAGTGAAATAGAATGGCCATCGCAAGAGGGGGGCTTGTGGGATGTTTTTATCCACGCATCCAAGCCCTACCTCAAAACTGTGCAGTACTGACATGGAAAACATCATGATGGCCAGAGCTTCCCAGAAAATGCACAGGGAAATGCATGAAGAATAGGCTGCCACTCATTTTTGCCGATGTTATGGGCGCAGAAGGACACTGCCTAAAACCACCATTGGACTACCCACACAGTAGTCTGAAACCATTGGGAATGGCAATGCTGATTGCCAAAAGCAAACCCATGACTGTTGGGAATTCATTTTTTTTTCTTAAATCCCAAAAAGGGGTGCAGTACCAGTACTCACCACTATCAGAAAGCCGGCGTTTTAAAACAACACCAGATTTTACTTTTTTGTAGAAAACTGAATAAATGAACCCAAAGCAAGCCAAAGAAAGACCTACTGAGAGGTGGATCCAATGTAAAGTTATATTCTGAAGTGACTTGAAGGTTTATAACAAGACTGGCTGAGCTGTGGATTTCAGCAGTTTAAGTAAATTTGGACTGAAAGACACTAAAAATCTAAATGTTTAAAAGAAATGAGTGACCTACTTGTTTAAATGTCATAGTTTTAAACTTAGAATCAGCATTCTAGCTGCATATGTAAACATTGTCTTGACTTAAACTGGGTAACAAAAAAGTGACATTTTATCTGAAACCTGGCTTAAGGAACTGAATTCTGCCCACCAGCTACCCCCGACAGGGGATGAGACTTGAGTCACAGCTGTGTTCCCAGGCCTATCTGCCTTTTGCTGGCCACACTAAGGATATGCCATCTCTCTGATAATTGAATTAAGGGGAGCCCACACAGAATACAGGAGCTCTGAACAAAGCCCTGTCCTGACTCAGGCAAATGTTTTATTGGCGGGAGTCGTAAATGGAGCTTCCTCCTGGAAGGACAGGGGAGGGGCACTGCCTGTGAGAGCAAGCTGGCTTGGCAGAACTGGAAAAACCAGAAATTCAACCTTGTGCTGGGGGGAAACCACACCCCTTTGGGGCCAGAACATAACTCTAAAAAGATGAATAACTCATAGTACGGACTTGTGAAAATTATTTAAATGACACCATAATTCTTGTGATTTTTCTGCCCACATTTTTAGACGTGTTAGGACCCGGTGGTATGTTCAGGGGGGTTTTCGCGGAAAAGAGGATATTACTCAAAATGTGTGCATGTGAAAAATCTGACACTTCACCAACTAATGTCCATACTCCTTGCGCACATGTGTGTAAATTTGGGTTAATGTCCGAAATTGCAAAATCAGTTAAAAAGTGCAAATATTGCCATTTCTGAATGCAAGCTCCCAGGAAGAGCAGATTTTGACAGGGTATACCTCCTGTGATATGTGAAGGGTGCATGTAATTTTAAACAAATGTGTACCTGTGCAAATATGTTTTTTGAGCAAATATAGATTGTGTGTAAAGTTGACAGGGGTGGGTTCTCTGTATCATAAACAGACCTCATCATGATGACACTTCATTTCATTCCCCCAATCAAGTGGAAGCGGATGAAGTGGCCACTGACAAGTGGAGAGGGGTAGGGTCTAGTGATGCTGCACACACACCCATTTTAAAAACAGATAAAAGCAGACAGACAGGACAGATAGGGACCTTCAAATCCATTTGCAGCTGGAAGCTCTGCCGGGAAAATCCATACTTTACCTCCCTCAACCTTCAGAGAGCAGACATAGAGACTTCAAATCTATCAAATTTCCAGAACCAGAGAGAGAGCAGAGCTGACCCAGATCACTGTTAGCAGAACCAGAGACCCAGACCAGACCAGCAGAGTAGAGCTGACCCAGACGCTGTGCGCAGAGACCGTCTGGGGCGAGTGAAGAAAACCTGACCAGATCCGTGGCGAGGCCCATTCTAATTCAAGAATATAGTGTGAGTACCTAGTAGAACTGTGCAGAACCAATCTCTTAGTTAAAATAATATAATTCAATCCTATTTTAATCTAAGTAGAACTGTCTCCTAACTGTCACCTGTCATTTTCTAGTTGCAAGCTGCACTTGTCTTTTTGAACTTTAAAATTTCAAATCTGAAAAACGACCTTTATTTAATCGCTCATATCTCCGTGACCGTTTGTCCTAGAGACTTGCAGTAACTTTCATCTGGAAGCTGAGATCCTAGGCTGTCCTACGACCCCAAAACGATAGTGATAGTCCTTGTAGTTCCTCTGTAATCGCGCCCGGCGCACCCGCGAATTTTGCCGCGATTTGCAAGTTTCTCCACGTGTAAAAATCTGCTGCTGCTTGCCTTCCATTTGCCAGAAATTCGTTTAACCTGCTAATCATCCCTGAATCACTGCAAGAGTGAGCCTGGACTAATATTAACTAGATACCACTCACCCTGAACCTCTAGGGGGAATTAAAAGCATTTTAGCATATTTTTCACTTCATTGCCAGCACATATAAAAGCATTTTGGGCTTGTGGTTAAAACTCCGATCTGTAATCTAAGCTTGCTGGGGTGAACTGAATTACATTCGATTGCATTTCTGAGAACTGTGTGCTTTTCTTCCATTTCCTTGCATTGCATAAAGGGGGGGGGATTGCCAGAGAAAAGTGATTACATTGTTTTGTTGAAATCATATTGAGTATTTTCTGTACTGCATTTTCATTCCACCTTGCATCCATTTGAAACCATAAAGTATTGTTGCTATCTTATCCATCCTATAACCACTCAGCATTGATTATAAAGAAGTGTGCTAGTGCCAGACTATCCATTATTGATTACATATCAGATTAAGTGTGATATCCAATTATTAATTTATTATAAAGTGTGATATATATCTATATTGTTTAAATTCTCAAATAAACCTTTTAACTTGCAAAACAGAACTACTTCTTGGCTCAGTGGGGTCAGGGTTATTCAAAGAGAGGGGTGTTATATAGGGGTAGTCATCCAGAACGCATGAACTGGACATAAAGATATATTAATAAGGGTTTCCATTCAGTATCCCAGACTAGGCATTGACTTAGCTGTAGTGTTGAATTGAATCCTCTTACACAAAACACCAAGCAACGCCTCCCTCCCCTGGTCGAATTTGCTGTGTATCACTGCAGTGAACCGGATAGCCAGGAGGACAGGACCCTGTTTGGTTTTTAAGGAGCTGACCTTTTATTCGTCGCTTTGCTCTGCTGCTGGTTTCTTCCCTGGGCAGTGCAGGACCCTCCAGTCTTCCTCCTTCTTTTCAGTCCGACAGTCGCTTCAGGAACCGTGAGCCTGCAGCACCTGCCATGAGCTTCTGCCTCAGCTACAGCATTCTTCTTCTACTATGGTACTGTTCAAATCTGGTCATTTGTTCCGTCCGACTGCGGTGAAAGTGTTTGAAATCTTTTGCTAATCCGAGGGCTTGTCCTTCTATAATCTTTTAAATTAGTTTTCTGCCGACCAACTTCATTTCGAACTCTTGGCAAAGACTTAACCCCGAACATCTCTGAACTGTGTGATCCTCTGCAAAGACTCTGAACCATTAACATTGGCCCAGGCCTATTGATTTGAATCCTAGTTGTAGGAAGACTTTTCTAGATTGCCCTGCCTACTTACTTGTTGGTGCTGCTTGATTTTGAATAACATTCAGCCTCATTACATGGTAGGCGGTAAGAGATTACCGGCACCGGTAAGGGCACCGGTGCCGGTAATCCCTTACTGCCCTACTATGAGGTCCCTTGGGTCCCACCCTAATGCTTGGTTTTACCAGGCGTTATGGAAGGGACCCGCTAAGGGACTTCAGAGCTAATAACGGTACCGCAAATTGCGGTACCATTTTGACCTCCTTCCCCATTCCCATTGAGTCCTATGGGGGCTCAAATGGGAATGGGGAATGGTTCCCGGAATGGGGACTTACCGGGTCCTCCAAGGTCGGAATTACCCGGTAAGTCCCCTTCCGGGAACACAGAACCAGAATGCGGTAAGGGGGTAGCCATGGCGCCAACAGCACCATGGCTACCGCCTACTGTGTAATGAGGCCCATTGTCTTTCCTTCCCTTTTTTAAATTACTGTAGTGACATTTTGCTCATACTTCCTTTTGAGCTTAACTTGTCCAGATTTCATTGGGTGGTGTGTAGTGTATTAAGATTGTGATTTTCTGTTGCTTTATATCAGTGAACTGTTTTCTAACTGATTGTGTAAATAAATGTATATTATTTTACTCAGAAACCTTGAGTCAGTGTTTGTTTCAACCATAGCAATTGCTGTCCTTTGTGTAACTTCTGATACTGCTTACTTTTATCTTGAGATAAATCTGGCTGCTCAGCCATCGCTACCACTTTACTGTGTAGTACAAGCTTGTACCAAAGCTGAATTTTTACTTGCACTTGAAGTCTAAATTGTGTGTGGTGTTCCCAAAGGGTACTGCATATGATTCTGCTTAACAATGCACAACACTGTTCTCAATTCACACCCATGTGTGTCAAGTCCTATCGCCACAATACATTGCGCCGACACCTGCACCCCTTGCAAGTCTAGTGAGACAATTGTTCCTGGCACAATTTTGGGGTCTGTAACTGGGCGGAAAACAAAGTCAGATGGTACCCTCCAATATTTATGTTTTAGCTCTGGCACTACCCTGGCCAACACTTGTACCTCATAGATGAACATGTTTGTATCTGTGGGCACCCCTCTTACTGCTATATCATTTGTGATTGTGTTGATCATCAGCATTGCTCTGAGTGGGCACACCCCTGGAGTTGAGCACACCACACCCTCTCAGTAAAGGAAATGGTCATATTAAGCTTACTGAGAAGGTCCCTCCCCATCAAATTTATTGGTGAGTCTTCGTGGTATAGTAGGGGTGCTTGCACTGTCTCCCCCCCACTGTGACATCCACATCTTCAGTGTAGGGAACCTTTAACATTGCCCCAGAGAATCCCTGCATTTCCAAACTCTTATCCGAGTGTGGAAACCGGCCTTCCATTAGGCACACATTTTCCAACCCTGAGTCCACCATAAAGATGAACTGCTTGTTTTCTACCTCTGCCCCCACCAGCGGTTCCTCATCTGGACGTAGGGTAGTTGACAGGACTGGACACGCAAGTGCTCTCTGTGGACTGTCCTAGTCTGGATGTGTGTTTGTGCCTGGGACGGAGAAAGCACTTTCTCCCAATACTGCTGTACCTTAAAATGGCACAGGTGCTCTGTTTGCTGTAGTGACAAATGGATTTGTGTGAGTGTTCCCCATTGTGTTCTGGCACACTAACCGTTGTTGCATACCTTGTTGTGGCACCTGTGGCCCCTGTGGCAGCCCTTGTGGCAGCCCCTGAGGCCTTTGCTGAAAACCATTGTCCCACGGTTCCTGTGGTCTGACCAATCCCATTGACAAACCATACGTGCTCCCCGGATGCGGGTGCCCAAACTGCTGATTGTTGTAAACGGGTTGGGCATTTTGGTAATACCCCATGGGTTGTGATCGACATTCCCTTGAAAATTTGCCCCACCTTCTGCAGTTCCAACATGTACCCTGTCCTCCGACTCTGGGTCCTTGTTCTCCATATCCCCCCCTTTGTCTTCTGTACCCACCTCTTCCTCTTCCTGGTCACCCTTGCCATTGGGGTTCTCCATACTGCTCTGCTCCATCCCATTGCTCTTGCTCATTTGCTGCCCAATGTGCTGCCATCCTTCCCTGAGATGCTAGTGATCCCTCCACCCGCTCCCCCTGCCTGTCTGCGTGGTGGTCCGCGGCTAGAGCTGCAACCTTCACCATTTTGTTCTACACTAATTTTGCCTCGTCTGACAATCGTCTTTGCGCTATTTCTTTTTCTCTCTCTTTGATCCTCCTAAAATGGTGATCTATTATGCTCTGAATTGCAGGCCAGCCCTTGGCTTCTATACCAGAAATTTTATCTAAGGCCTTCTGTACCTCCTTTGGGAGGTCTCGCTTGATAATAAAATAGAAAAGTGAGGTTGACTGGTCCCAAGCCGTGCCCGTCTCACTTCTCCACAGGTCCTGCATCCGAAGAATGTACCGCACAGCCTCTTCCTCGTCCCCCATGGTGCATTGCATTACTGAGTGTAGATCAGGGATGTCAGAAAAGGTTCTCGGCAGGACATCCCACATTTGAGCTCTCACTTTATGAAAAGCTGAACCGTCATGGTGATCACATCCTACCGTTACACCTGGAAAGCCTGCTTGTACCCACACTGTGTCTGCTTAGTCACCTACTGCAGACACTAACAAACTTTTCACATCCCCTATCGCCAATGGAACTCCCGCTGTTTGCTTTTCAAATGTGTATATACAGTTTCCCGCCCCCCCTGATAGTGGAGGCAATGCTTTCATCAAATTGTTCTTGTCCATCAACACCCATGGTATATACTGGGGCCTTCCCGCTCCTTTGTGAATGAGAGGCATTTGTAACTTTGCCTTTTTTCCTGTCTTACTTACCTTTATTCCTTTCTTTTTACTCAACACCATGTTCCCTGTTCTACTCCTTAACCTTCCTTGCCATCTTTCTAGCAGAGGTTCGCCCTCCTCTGGTGAGTTGCATACCAGCCACTGCTACCCCCTCTTCATACTCATTGAAGTCACTCCATACCTCATCTATCTCCCTTTCCGATGTTGCGCTCCCTTGTTCTCCACATACCTCACTTCTTTCCTGCCCCACCCGTACTACTTTTATCAGGTTGTTAAGGTGGAAGAAAAACTCTCCCGACTTCCACTCATCTTCCGTTACATTCGTGGGGATACTAGTTGGGCATGATAACGGTGTCAGTGTTCCTCTTTGGGGCCCTTGCTCCTCCCCTCCTGCCGGTTGTGGGCACCCTTCTCCTCCCCCCGGTAACATTTTTACCTTATCGCACAGCATTCTTAATCTCCTTAACTCAATTTCTGTAGTTGTCAATTGTGCTTCTAAATCTCTAGTTAACTGAGGATTGTTTACTGGCGGTGCACATGTTGGCCCATACAACCCTTTTGGATCGAAGGGAGGTGGGGGTACCGTGGCGGGTGTCACAGGTGTGCTTGGTTGTGGCACATGAAATGGATCACTGTACCCCGAAGCTGGCCTAGTTAGTAATGGGAAGAGCTTATAGGGCTCCCCTTCCTCTTGTTCTCCCCCCCTTGCTACGGCAGAAGGGGAAGGTTGTGCTTCATTCTCTGTGTTCCCTACCGGAGGAGTTTCTTCAAACATCCTCCATAGATCTAATATTTCACGTCTGTTTTGTAACTGATTCCCTCTATATTTGGCTAGCAAGTGTGTTGTCACCAGATCCAGTACCCTTTTATCGAATGATCCGCTGTCCGGCCAGATCAGGGTGGACCCCTCACCTTTAATCTCAGTGAGCCACTGATCATGGTTCTTTTTTTATTCTTTCACTGCACAATGACAGGTGCTCGCAAATATGTACTAATGGAGTAGTTCCACCCATGATACCACCTCACTTTTTTACCACTCTGTATATACCCGCACCTTTGAAGTACTATTACCAGAAACAATGTAATTCACTTTAACCTTTTCACCAACAACACTTAAAAAGTCAATTTTTATTATTTTTACACTTTTTTCCAAAAAGACAAATCATTTGCACGTTCAATACAAAACCAAAGAACCATGAGATTAGCTGTTCAAACCATTTTTCAATTATCAACACTTTAGACCTTTAACATTTAACATTGACCTAACAATCAACGAGATGGAACGTACTGACGTACTTTGACCATGAACACTGAACATGTAACAAAAATCCCTTCCTTTTAGAGTCACTGTTACCTTTTCTATATGCTATTTCATCTCCCTCTCATTCATTCGTCTCCCTCACCTCATCCTGGCCCCCTTGTGGGCCAACTTCTAAAAGACTATATTTGCACTGGAAAAAGAATTTGCTAACAGTTCCCGAGTCTCCTTTCTACACAAGACTCCTACTGTATTTCTCTTTTTATCTCCACTTCTTATATCTCTATACTGGTCAAGACAGTATTACACAGCGCCACCTTCCACCCCCTTTCAGAGCTAGGTTCCCATACTCTCTCCTTATTTTTTCAACTTTTTATAATGATAATGATGTGTTATTTATGTACCGCCAAAAGCACTTTACAGAACACATATTTACAAACAATATCACCCAACCGAAGTTGGTACTTTATCAACACCTAATGGCCATATAAAGGACAGAAAAGAAAAAGCCTAGCAGTTAGCATTCACACATCCCATTAACCCTTTATCTGACTCCCCAACTATTCCTCTATCATTACCCTTATATCTTTTTTTGACCCTTTTAAGTTCCCCTTCTTTTAACTCTTATCGCAACCAATACTTACATGTCCGAGGTGATACGAGATCCTCCGTTCGCGGTCTATCCACAATCGGGGTCGCCCCCAACCAAGCTGTGACCCCGCAGCGTGCAGTCGGGTATTTGCAATAGCCGGGACCCTGGGAAACGTCTTTGTGTGCGCTTACTGGTCGGCCGTGGAAGGCGATGGTTTTGCCGGTGGCATCCTGGATCTCGCCACGCGGCACAGGGGTAACTTCCGAAGCACCTTCGATCACTTAGTCTGGGTCACCAAATGAAGGCGCAGAGTCCCCAAAATACAAATACAATTCTAATAAATGGACACACCTAGAAGGGAATGAGACCAGGAGAGTGGTTTTTGAGAAGGTTAAAAGATTTACATAAAAGATCAGCATACAGAGAACTCTGTTGCCATGAGAGCGCTCTGCCAAACAGTACGCTGGTTTCACATTATAAGCACATTTTACGTCACTGATGATGTTGCATATAGGGGCACAAGTTCATTGGGATTGGATTGAAACATATATACTCTATAGTAGTTGAGTTGTTTCGTTCACGCGATTGGCTGGTCCCAGGCTGGTGGTTCGTGTGGCATATGGGTCGGGCGGTGTGAAGGTCAGGGCAGCTCTTGCGGTGGGGGGTCACTTATCTCTAACTAAACTACTTAACATGTCCAGGTACAAAATGAATAATACATGACATAGACAGTCCCCAGAATGTAGGGGTACCTATAAATTGTAAGTATATATATAAACACATTGCAGTTTCAAGCCTTTGTAGAGGTGAGGGATACTAGGGTCCTGCTCTCTAGGACCCTATCAGTGGACCAGATGTAACCCGTGCTTTGAGGCTGACGACATTATGGTTATAGGTGTTAGTACAAGATACGATATATGAGGGCATACAGGCGGTTGTATTGGGGGCACTATAACGTGGTCAGCAATTAAGGGTCACACTCCTGCTACATGAAAGAGGGAATGGACGGGCACAGGGGGCAACTATGCAATAACTGTTAGAGTCGGGGGTGAAAGAAGCAAGACCAGATTTGCAGAGCCAGATGGGTCGCCGCGCGGTCACACACAGGGTGATGAGCTCAGAGGAAGGAAGAAAACAATACACTGTTTGCATTGTAACACTTTGCGGTGGAGCATCCGTGAGAAATAGGCTTGTCTGACACAGTTGCAGGAGAAAAAAAGGTGGGGGCTGCCTGGGTTCGCTGTGCACGGCGCTTCAAGGGTGGGGGATGTCTGCGCTCTCTGTGAGCGGCGCTTCTAGAGGGCAGAGGAGGCTTCACATTAATCGGAACGCGGCCTACTAAAAAATGGAGTCTAGGGTTTACACAAAATGGAGTCTGCCCATATCCCATAGAAGGCCCTCCTTCTCAAAGAAGACGGAAGGAAGGTGTTCCAACCAACTATCGTGGGAGCAGGGGGTCAGTTCTGTGAAGAATATATGGGGGAGGGGGGCAAACAACCCCTCCTTCCTTACAATGATCTAAGCAGTGCCTCTGAAAAATGTAGCCGGGGGATGGTCCTAACATGTTTGGTATGAGACAGATGAAGGCAGTAACAGCAATACATTTCCTTCTTACACTTTTTCTTACTGTTAAATACTTACAATGGGGCATCGTGTCTGCCAGTAGTGGCCCTGGCAGTCTCTGCGGGCCCGCCTGGACAGGACAGGCCCAACAGCAATCTCATGGCGGTATATTACATCTCACAGGGAGTGCCACATAAATCGGAAGCAGGCCAGGCGGACGTTGGTGATTTCGGTGCCAGGGTGTGGATGTGACATTAGGCGCTCATCTCCTTCTTATAAGTAGCGCCACAATTTGGTCCCAGGCCGTGGCAGTGAATGCGATGCAGCACCCCTCTTGGCAATGGGGCACCACCACATGTATAAAGTTTCGGGCTACAGCGGTGACAGCAATGCGACACCCCTCCGGGGTATTGGTGGCCACGCAAAGTAGATATCATTTGTTATTTTTTTGAGGCACTGACCGGAGCACCAGCTCAACTCTCCATGGTGATGGTTGGCTTCAACTGATTAACAGTGCTCCACTCGGCCCGTGCAAGCATTCTTTTTTTATCTTATTTGAAGGGTCCATAGCACTGCATCACACGCCAGGGGATCCTTCATATTTTTTTCCTTTTCATTGTTCTTGTCCCCATCACTGTTTTACATTGGACCAGATTCTCATAAACGAGTGAAAATAATGCGCTACAATCAGCTACGCGGTTGCTAGGAGCCTGTCACACTTTTACGTTGGAGCACCCTCCAAATTCTAATGTATGCAAGGGAGCTGGACAGCGCATCTTTGCGCTATTTTACAGCCCCTCCTGAAATGCTCAGGTCACCGCGCTCCTTTCATTTGTGCCCATTGCATACATGCTCAGGCCACCTTATTCTAAAAGGTGACCCATTTACGAATAAAGCCCTCTTGCATACATTAGTATGGGGAGGGCATTCCGACACTAATGTGCAACAGGCTCCAAGCAACTACATGGTTGATGGTAACACATTTCACTGAGAAAGACTTTTAAAGGTCTTGTCTCAGTGACATCCCAAATGCTGAGCTCTATGCACATTTATGAAAATTGGATGAGCATACTACTAAGCACTTAAGGGGTAAAAGAAGCATTTCCATTCTGGTTTGGGGATTTGGGGATAGAAATGCAAGTGTGACAACCGTGGTTTCGACCGCAGCTGCCAGACTTCAATTAAAACTCAAGACATGGGGCCTCATTACGACCCGGGTGGTAAGTGAATAACAATGCCGGTAAAGGATTACCGGCATCGTTTACCGCTCTGCACGATTAGGAATGGACAACCCGCTATTAGCGGGACCCTACTTTACGGTGCTGCAAATAGTGACACGAGCGCGGGCACGCGTCCCCTCATGCCAGAAATAGCGCCATTGCGCAAACAGGGGAACATCACGACTCATGCGGACATGCAATTAACACCCAATGAAGGCTGTAAAGTACCTTACCGCCATGGTGCAAATACCGGCATCGCGGACCACCCGTAAACGGCCATGTGCAGTGTTCCCAACTGCCACAGGTGCACACAATGAGCACAGGTGGAGGCAATACAGACTGGGCAAGCACAAAATGAGCACACCCCACCCCTTCCCACACCCAGTCACACTCCACAATGATTCCAATACTACTAGCAATGCTGGGGCTGGAGGACCTTATTGCAGTGGAAGTGCTACTACAACAACAACAACAACTGGCAGCAGAGAGGAGATGCAGGAGGAGAAGGAGGGCAAGGCAGGGCCAGCATGCCCCACCAGTGCAGCCAGTGGCACCACACAGTCAGCCCCCAATCGCACACATCAGAGCCAGTCCATTCAACCTAACCGCTGAGCAGATCCACACCCTGTACCGTCTGGATCGGGACACCATCACCACCATTGTGGACATGATACATGACGACATAGTCAGCCTGATTGAAACACGCACCGCCATCCCACCCCTACTGAAGGTAGTGTATGTGCTCCACTTCCTGGCCACAGGCACCTACCAGCACACAGTGGGGCACATGCATGGCATTTCACAACCATTATTCTCACGTACGCTGAACCAAGTGCTTGATGCCCTCCTCAAGCACACAGACGACCACATTTGCTTACCACGGTCTGCCCAGGAGATCTCAAACACCAAAGTAGTTTTCCATTCACTGGCCGGCATCCCTGGTTGCATTGGCGCCATCGACTGCACCCATGTGGAATTGGTGGTCCCAAATGCCATGGAGGTAGTGTACCGCAACCGTAATCTATACCACTCAATCAAAGTGCAAATGGTATGTGACTCGAACAGGATCATCACACATTGTTGTGCCCGATTCCCCGGATCAACCCATGATTCAATGGTCCTGCAGAACTCCACGATATGGAGCGACATGCAGGGCAGAGATCCTCGCTTCTCAGTGAGTCGCATGTTATGCCCATGGAAATGTGATGTGGGTAGGTGATGGGAGATGCATACTTTACCTGGCTGCGAGTGTCAGAGGGAATGGAGCATGCTCATACCCCAAAGCAGCCCAGACTGGACCTGACACCTGACCACATAATGCAAGATGTAAGCAGCCCTACCATGTAAATGAAGCAGTGTCACAACCATTCCACCGCCATCTGCATGTGCACTGTACCAAATCAGACCGCATCCCCCTCAACACAATGCAGCTACAAGCAATGACTATAGCCAATACACAGCACCAAACACCATCAACTGAAAGGCCAGTCCCCCATTACTGCGTACTAAGGAGTCACATGAGGGTCAAATACATCAATACACCACTACAATGACACAGATGCCCAACTGAATTGCATGACACCATTTGCTGTGCGTAGTGAGATCATCATGAGGTTGACATCAACGGTGTCAGGATGAAAGCATACAAATTACTGGACATCTGCCTGATCACAGAAACAACCGCCGTGGACTACCACAGTGCATGAGCACTCACAAGGAACTGGACCCCCCTGCGCCCACTAGCTGATGGCATGCACACCAGTCCATAAGAGGAATACACACATAGCAGTCACATTGTGTGTCTCCATTCATGCACGGAAATGGGGTTGAATCGAAGAAATAAATGCATGCCATGGTGTCACTTAATGAGGTCCCATATGATGTGATGACTTACACATACATTGTTGCCCACATGCAGGTGATGCAGGCTATCCCTTGAAGAGGTGGCTCCTTACCCCAATCCGGAACCCACAGAACAGGCATGAGGAGGACTATAATCGTGCCCATACACAAACCCGTGTGGTGATTGAGCAGACATTTGGCCTCTTGAAGGCACGGTTTCGCTGCCTCCGCAGGTCTGGTGGGGGCACTCCTGTACCGCCATGAAAAGGTGGCAAAGATTGTCATTGCATGTGTCATGCTACACAATATGTACATCAGACCGAATGTGCCCATGCCCCCTGACGCTGAACTGCAGCCACCTGACGAAGAGGATGAGGAGGGTGGGGATGGGACAGCAACTCAGGGAGACAGCGATGCACAGGAGGGACATGACATGCGTCAGACTCTGATCAACCATTGTTTCTAGCACACATGGACCGGGGGTGTTACATTGAGATGGCACTCGGGGCACTGGGTGTGTCAGGGACATGGACACTGTAGACTGTTAACCAATAAAGCACACGTACGCAATAAGCAATGTCCACACATGTGAATTATGAGTTACCAAAATGTGTATTGAAGAAGCATAACTAAGTGAACAGGCCCTCTACCCCACACACCCTCTCCCTCCTCCCCCCTCAACTCCCCCACACACCCTCTCCCCCTGCCCCCTCAACTCCCCCAAACACCCTCTCCCCCCTCAACTCCCCCACACACCCTCTCCCCCCTCCCCCTCAACCCCCCTACCCATCCTCTCCCCCCTCCTCCCTTAACTCCCCTACACATGGTGTGCAGTAGTGTGCACCAGTGGACCACATGGCACCAGTATGCAAGGCTGTGCCTACTGGCATCCACCTCTTCCAGCACCAGGTGCCCCCCTGTCTGATCGACACGGGTTCCTGCCAGACCTGCGCACGGGGCTGGTCCTGGTGGAACTATCAGCTGAAGATGTACTTGGTTGCTCGGATAACTGTGGTGGACGCATGTCCCGCATTGCTGCTACCATCTCAGAGAGTACGTGCCGCACTGCGGCCAATTCTGCACATATGTCCTTTGAGGATGACTCTATTGCTGACTTCAAGGATGCAGCACATTCCTGGATGTCGTCCCTTACACTCCCACATTCAGTTATCTGCTGCGTCAAGAGGCCAGTGAGCTGCTGCTGGTGCCTTTGAATGTCCTGGATCCCCTGTTGGGTGTTTGGGGCTGCGGTGGATCTTTGAAGGGTTCCCGAAATACTATGATCCTCGGGCACAGTTGGGGTGGGGCTGGGAGTTGCAGGCCATGATTTATCCGGAGGCAGCCCGTACATGCTGGTGTCGGGCAGGCTGCATGGGGATGGGAGTGGGGAATGCAGGGGGCCAGTGGGGCGAGTTGCAACATGCAGCTGATCCCCTTCCTCATCATCAGAGATTGCTGCTGTGGCAGCTGTTTCGCCAACTGTGCTGCTTGCAGCCGATGAAGTCCCTTCTGCCGCCGACACTTGGGTGATGGTGGCTGTTGTGGGCATCATAGTGGGGGACGTAGTGCACATTGGTGCTGTGGCCTGTGATGTGGTCTTGGCCTTCCGATGTCGTGCAGGTTGGCCTATGCCCCTTGAAGTGGAGGGGCGGTGTTGTCCCTCCTCGGCCCTGGCCTTCTTACATGGTGTGCCATCTTCCTCCCTGCTGTCCACGTCACCACTGTCTGATTGCATGCCTGTGGGGGACCAATAGAGGGAGAGGGTTAATGATGGGTCTACAGGCATTGGGCATACATTGGGGTGGCTGCATCCATATGGAATGGCAGATGTTTGACATTGAGGGAGTGACATTCGGGTTGCTTGGATTTTGAGTGGGTGATGCATAGAGGCATCTGGCCTTACACATATGGGGTGCATTCTGCATGTGGAGAGGGTGACGCTCTCCACTGCCTGTAGGCAGTCTTGTACTAATGTGTCTGGTGGACCCTGATCTACATCATTGCACTGTCAGTTCTGGTGGACATCGTTGTGGCGGGATGGATATTGTATCATTTTGGACACCTACCTGCATCGGCCGATGACGGTGCTCCTCGCTCCATGTCCCCGACTCTGTGGATTGACTCTGCCCCTATGGTGGTGGCGCATATCTCCTCCCACGGTTGTAGTTCGATGGGGGACTCCACTCCTCCACCTGTCGCCATCCCCATATTGCGATTTGCGGAGAGTATGCTGCGCACACGTAAACACAGATCATCCCAGCGTTTGCAGCATTCTTTTGGTGTGCGTGGTGTGGTGCCAATGGCGCTGACTTTCTGGCTGACCTCTGCCCAAATCTGCTTTTTCCGCTGCTGTGCTGGACGGGACATCTCGTTCAAGAAGACCTCATCTTCATACTCCTGCAGTGTCTCAGCTAGCATTGTCAGCTCCTCTCTGGAGAAGCGCTCCTTGCGCAGTCGATCTCCCGTTTTCTTTACAGATTTTGGCATGGTTAAATGGAAAAAGTAGTGGTGGAGGTGTGTATGAGGTCTCAGGGTCAGATGGCTTCTGGTTGTGGTGGATGGCAATGGATTGTGTGTTTAAACATGGCCGCCGTGCTCTTTCCCTTTCCTTTGCGATGACGCACCTTCCGGTTCCGCTTATTAGAGGTCACCGCTAATAGCGGTGGTCGCTCATGCCGCAGGCTTGGATGCCGGAGGTGCTATTTCCACTACTGATAGTGCCGAAGAGGGGAATTTTCAGGGGTTTTGCGGCATGGCAGTGAGGTATTTACCGGCATGGCGCAAAGCACGTCCCCGCGTATTCGTAATGGGACGCTGCCAGGATGGACACGGTAATTGCGCCATGCCGGTAATGGCCGGTACTTAGCGCCCGGGTCGTAATGAGGGCCATGGTGAGAAATTACCCTTTCATGATTAGCACCCCCACCGCCTGTGCCTGTTTCAAAAGGCGCAAGGGGGCCTCCCTCATTTGAGGGAATTTAAAGCTCATCCCGTTTGTGAATTCAGGATATTAATTTAAATGCCCCTTTTTTGTGCAAATACACACAGGGTGGAAAAAGGCCATCTGAATTTGTGCATCTAAGATGCACTCATTCAGATGCCCCTTTGTGAACTGGGCTGCTCTTTGTTTTGTGTGGAAGTGCAGAGATGTGCTAGCTAGGATCAAAGGAGAAGCACAGCCTTCCAATCACCTGCTCTGTCAGTTGGCAGGGACAGGCTGTCTGACCAAATACACATAATGCTTACACAGCAGGGCTGGGCTCACCGTGCTGATACATGTATGATATCAAATTGATGTCGCTGTAATAAGTACGCCTCGCCACTATACCTTAAACTCAGGTATGGATCATATTTAAAGTTTACAACTGCCACCAGCATAGTAACTCTTATAGTTATGTGGTTTGGAACAGAGGTGCATATCTGAAATGCAGCACCTGTGCTACAGTGACTTGACTGTCACTGCAGCTGTCAGGAGGGCAAATGTGATTTGAACCTGCTCTGTGGCCCTGGAAAGAAAGCGCTTCAGATCATGATACAGATTCAGCAGGGCACCAGTGTACACCATATTTTTGGCACAGATTTACCTGAAAGAGGGACCTGGTTAGCAGGCCATCCTTTGTGAGATGGAATTACCACATCATTTTATTCTAATAAAAATCAAAAAAGCTCTGGCTTCTGCACCCTTTCTAGATGGCAATCCATCACAGCTGTACCTAATATACATGTGTATAGATTGTGACAAAGTTCCTTGCCTAACCTCGAGGATTAACAGTGTGGTGGTCAAAGGGACCAGAGGCGGCCAGAGATAGTGAATCTTGGAGGCACTATACAGTCAGTCTGGAGCCCACCCTCAGTTAGACCCTGCACTAAGGTGGGGGCAGTCACAAGCAGACATACCAAAACCTCAGACCCTTTTAAACAAACCCAAGGCCAAGGAATAGAAAAGGTGCCCTTCATCTTTAAGAGACAATTCATTCATTCATCAAGCATCCAAGGTCAATGGTTCACCTTAAATGCCAGTAACCAACGTGCAGGGGAACAGTGTTGCCGGGAGAACAGAAGTCTTTACGAATTTCAAAGAACACACAGAGACACGTCCCTTGTCTGAGAGAGATGGGGTGGAAGAGCAAAAAGAGCAAGACAAGCATGCAGCACCATGTGACTGACAGCTGTGTGTGCGGGGATGAAGAATACAACAGTTCCTCAAGACAGAACCTTCCCATTTACCTCCGAAAGCGTTTTCCTTAATTTTGTTCACACATTAGATAAAGAGACTCAGGCAGTGCAGACTCAAGCAACAAGGCAAGGGCCATAAGTGAATCCAACATGGTGGGTCAACCTTATCAGACTTTGGTCCCATTCCCTAACCCAAAGTAGTCTCAGGTGCAGAGCAAGCTACTGGCCAACCACCCACCCATTAACCTCAGCATTCAGAGGCACAGTTTATATCCCAAAGCACCACTCCAGGAGAAGGGAGGTCAGACTACACAGAATTGCCTGCTCATTCCAATGGTGTGGGCTGTTTCAGAATGAACAGAGAAGGTGTTTGGAGAGGATTTGAGTTTGAAAGGTTTATTGAGGGATGCGTTGATTGGAAGAGCTATTTAGGATGGAAGGAAAAATGTACATTGGAGCAGGAAGGTTTTCAACAGGAGAGAATAGTTTTCGATGAAAAGGATTATCATCTTCAGAGAATGGCAATGTGGGAGGAAAGCTATCATCTGGGGAGAATTATATTGGAGCATGTATGAGGTCCTCATGAGAGCTGGTTTGAAGGAGGAAGGTTGCCGTCCGGAGGGTGACATATTGGAAGTCAGAAGGAGAGAATTATCTCCAAAGGAAAGTGTTAAAAAAAGCAGAAAAATAGTTGTTTCGAACTGGAGAGGAGGAGTTAGAAGTGAAATGCCTGTCTAGAGGTGGAGCTATAAATACACAGACTGAGGTGGAGAGAGGAGAACAGTCAAACCAACAAGCCAGCATAAGCATGGAGGTTCCAGCACACCAGGTAGGTACAGGGCAGATTGTAGACGCAGGAATAGGAACATGGTGATATTGATACATTAGGGGACAGGCAGATAGAGACAGAAAGGAGGGGAGAACAATCCCAGGATCAGGTCTCTAGTACAGGTAGAAAGGAGGCAGGGAGGCAAGGCATGGTATCTGACTCCTGGAGGAGTAAACCCCTAAAGGGTAACAGGCAGCTGTATTCTCCTTGTTTTATCTCCATTAAGTAGCCAACAAGATCACCAGAGCAATAACCCGGCCATCATGGAGGATCCCCATCCTTGGAGATTTCATCATTGGGTTCTGGAATCTCATATACCTTGAACCCAAAGACAAAGATCAGCATATATGACATGGACTTCAAGTCCTAGTCAGTAAAGGCTGAGTCTTCTTGATCTATTGGGAGAATCATCTCACCCTAAACCCCCGACCCCCTGGGTAAGGATTTGAGAACATCTGAGAAACTAAGAAACCATTGAATTGGCTGACCCTCCCCATCTTTCCAATCTGGAGGCAGTTGGTGAATACCCAAGAAAACATTGACTTTCCTAACTTTAGCCCTGTTGTCTATTCCCACCCTTAGTAGTCTCTATTATTGTTTTACATTTTTCTGTTCCCTTGGACTCGACCCACACTATTTCTTGTGCAGATAATAAATCATGTGTGCTTTCAAAATAGCAAAATATTATTTCTATTATTTACAGCTGATGAAAGCAAAAGTGAACAAGAGAAAAGCAGACACTGCGCCCCTGGATGGAATTGTCGGTTCAATAATAACTACAAATATATCAAAAATGCCATGAGTTGGATTGATGCTGAGGTAAGATGAAGGAAATACCGTCTTTATCATTATCCTATTTCCCTTTTTTCTCACTAGTTCACATTAATGATCGATTATTTTGGTCGTATGCCTATGCTTAGCCTATCCTTTTTTACATCTTTCTCAGTTGCCCAAAGCTCCTATACCCCTCCTGCTTCTACACTTCAGGGATCATGTTGTACATGTTTCCAACACTATACACCTTGCAGTTTATCAGTACATCTGCTCTTCCCCAACTTTCAGTTTCTGTTCTCTGTCCATTGCAGAGGTGATGCACATACAACTCCTACGTACAGTAATGCCATTGCTCTGGATGTGCACAATCTATCCATCCCTTACCCCTTAAAAACACACATGCTGTATCATCACTGTAATTATGTCTGGTAACCATTGCGTGAAAGGGGATCTGTAGTGTGTATCCAAATCAGATTGTGATTAAAGTGGACCATGCTGTATCAGACGGTACTCTGTAGTGCATTTTATATATACATCACAATCGTTACATTACCATGTTGATGCTACTGTTTGATACTCAAAGATTCTGAAATATTTTCTATCCTTCTATTAGAACATGGTTGACACCACTGGAATTTAAGACTGACTGTGGATTATAATTAGCAGTTTCTTCTCAAACAGAATATTTAAGTTCCAAAGTCATTAAAACATCCTCCTTCTTGCAGTTCTATTGCCAGAATTTCTACCAAGGCGCCCATTTGGCTTCCATCCACTCGCAAGACGAGAATGACTTTCTCAAGCAAATCACTTTCCAGCATACACACAGCTATCCCCTCATCTGGATTGGAGCTAGTGACTCTTACAAGGTAAATCAATCTTCTTACGTTCCTGACATTTCCATATGTGAGAATGTTTTACTTAATTTATTGAATTTTTGGTCCACCTGGCTGCTGCAAGTCTGCTTCAAGGTGGCCCATGTTTGTGTCATTCACCAAATTTCAAATTGAGCACAAAGGGACGGGGTCCTGGTGTACAATCATAGAGAGAAGAAACGAGTACAGTGGCAGCAAAATCACACAAAGCGCCTTAGTTTTCTGGATCAGTCAGTAAATGTTGTATTAGCATTATGCATACTCAAGAAAGAGCTGGACAGAATGCACTGGGTGTAGATGAAGTAGCTCCTCTCCCGGTGGAGAGATCTCTCAAGCATGGTGGCTGCCAGAACGCCCACTGTATGCACATTTCGTTTACTCAAGGTTATGGAAATGGTTTTTTGCAGAACCTATACCCTGGCCATTAGCCTAGACAGAACATACAGAAACATTTTATCTTGTCCATTCGAGTGCTACAGAAAAGTGACCAGGCAAATACTTGCTGAAACGAGGTGGACTTATTGAAGCATTCAAAAATAACTTTCCAGCCCTTCAATCTGCCAAAAGGGCACGTAAATATTTGCGCACAATCAACAGACATTACACTTGTATATCTAGAAACATCTGGGCTTCATCTAAATAAGCAGCTTCTCTAGATTTTATTTCCTCGTAAATTGAGGCAATCATTGGTGTTTGAGAAGAAGAAAATGTTTGAGCAGTGTTATGCACTTGATGGGAATCGATTAAAGCATTTACAGAAACCATAATCACCAGAATAACAACACATACTACCAAGTAATGTAACATAGAACAGGTCACAAAGCTGGCCATCGGCCACTGATGTCTGCACAAGAATGCCCACTCCTACCTCATCAAACGCACTGCAGCAAAACCAGTGACACGCTCCCTCCGATTCTCCTCCAGATGTTCATTGCATACAGCCGGATTCAACCTCAAGCGAGCTGGGGGTTCTTGTTTTTGTGTCACTGCTCCCACCCTGTAGAACACCCATCACTATCACATCCAAAATGAACCATCTTTCCTCGTCTTCAAAAAAACGAATGTGGTTAATTAACAAATATGTATAATCTGTAATGTACTATGCTCACTAGTCACTACCTTGTTTCTTGTCTGCAATCATCTACTTTGTACAAGCGCCATGATTCCTCCGGGGCTGGGTGCTATATCAAATGAAAAAAGTAAATACAAATAAATAAATAAGCAGCAAAGATGAAGGTGCATGTCAATTTCTTCCTATGCCACTGTGTTCAGATGTCCAGTGGTTGCTGTTGTTTTGAAGAGTAGCATAGGGTGCAGCGTGGAGATTGTTGATTTGTGGCAGGAATGGGAGGCCATAGGTGTTGACATGGAACAGGAGGCTGCTGCTGTGGAGCAGGAAGCTGTTGCTATTGTCAATATGCAGGAGACTGGAATTAGAAGGGGTAGGCGTCAGAAGGGATGAAAGGCTTTCTGGTTTTCTTCCACTGATGCAACTTTTTTCGTATTTCAATCACATGCTCTTGTCCCAGGGTTTTGGATTGCGCCCAGCACTACATCAACAGCCTGATTAGGGATAGAGCTACAGAAGACATTTGGTCTTTAGAATATGTGAAAATCGAATTGTAACGTGAGCTGTGTTCTAGTCTGGTGGTGAAAGTGTAGAGAGGTAGAGGGTGTTGGCATGGGTCAACCATACACAGGTGATTCAGGGAGGTTATGGTGTTCCTGGTATAAAGGAAGGCAATGGATCTAAGTTAGATCATAAGAATACAGTTTTATAACATATTTCAGAATGGCTCCTTTTAAGATTTGAGTGTTGTGTTTTCGTTCGTGTTAGAATACGAGTGATAGGCAAAATGCAAATAATCTTTAAGGTATGTATAATGGGTAATTCCATTGTTGTCAGAGAACACTGACACTTCAATACTGCAAATAAAGTAATTGAACATAGTTGCTCTCTTATAACACCATACACATTCATCATGATGGCACGTGGTATTTGAATCAAGCAATAAATGAGAGCACAGATAGGATAATTCTGATGGTCTTTGGAGAAAAGGAGCAAACCAGACGTATATTAATCCCCTTTTTGGGGGTGTGAGCCCCAAAATACCTGATCCTTAAATGATCAGTCTTTCAGATGGAGCGTACCGACAGGCCATCAGCCTTGTGCTACAAGAGATCAGAACACCGAAGACCGACCATTCCATCTGGGGCCAGCATCCCAAATGTCTTCCAGATGTTAAAGAGAACCAAAAGAGGGCCATTGCAACTAAGGCCCTCAACGAGGCAGCGCAGCTCCACTCCTTCTTCACAGCAGGGACCCTCTGCATCTACATCATGCCTCTCCCTGCCTGCATCTCCTGGGGAAAGCCTGCTGCCCTTTATGCATACGCACATCGGTATGATCACGTTCTGCACTGTTTGGGTTCTTAATTGTGCAATATGTTTTTGTGCACGCGAAGGAAGCCCTCCGTTTGCACGAAAGAGTTTCATTTCCTTCTCTGACTTCCTTTGTGCCATCCAAGTCGGCACCTTGATTTGCCGCTTTTCTGGTCATCACCCTTTCATCATGGCCGCAGCAGCTTTCCACCTGCATGAAGCATTTGTGCCTGACCCAACTCCTGCCCCCCGTTTGCTACACTTGGCTTGTTTAAGCCAATGAGAGCAACTGGGAGGCGGGAGCTGGCCATTGCAACTAAGGCCCCTGTCTGCTACCTGTGCACTTCCAGAACGCTTCCTGAGGTATTTCTTTTTACCCCTGCACCAATATGTTGTTACCTCTGGTCTTCCATTATTTCACCTCCATAACCTTGGGATAATTCACTTTCTGGACACGCTTACCCTCTTGTGACTCTGTTTCCTTCTTTGCTTGTCCCCCATGTCTGCACTTCTGATTGCACTGTGTGTTTGCACCCACTGATAGCTTTAGAATCTGGTTGCCATTCACATTTGGGTGTGTTCTCATCCATTTAGCATGTTCCAACCTTGGATGTGTTTTCATGCAACTTGTGCCATTAAGTGATTGCCCCCCTACGTTATGCTTGTGAAGTCTGTTTGCCTGTCCTCCCCCTCCTGCTTCTTCTTCTCCTTCACCACACCTACTGTCTCACAGACCTCTCCCTATGTTTTCCCTCTCCCCTGTCCCCCCATGCTATACACTCTGACTTACTCTATCTGAAATGTCATCTGACCTAGTACAATAGTAGCTCGTTTGTTTTTCCTCCATCTCCCTTCTTATTTTTTCCCCTCCGCCGCTCCAGCACTTTCTGAAATGTCGACTGGCCTAGTACTATAGTTGCTTGTTTTTGTTTCCTCTCCTTCTCCCTCTGCCCCCACACCTCCTGTTAAATTCCAGCACTACCTCAATCGTCGTCAGGCCTAGTAAAGTAGCTGCTTGTTCTGTCTCGTTCTCCTTCCCACCCCCCCTCCCCTCCTTTTCATTGTCGACCCTCTTACTCTATCAGAAATGTCACCTGACCTGTATGATAGCAGCTTGTTTGTCTCGCCCCCCCTCATTTGTTTTTTTCCTCCCTCTCCCCCTCCAGCACTTCCTGAAATGTCATCTGGCCTAGTGCGATAGTTGCTTGTTTTGTTCATCTCCTTCTGCCCCCCTCACCTCTTGTTAAATTCCAGCACTACCTCAATCGACATCAAGCCTAGTAAGGTAGCCGCTTGTTCTGTCTCATTCTCCTTCCCGCCCCCACCCTCCCCTCCTTTTTCATTGTGAAAGACAGGGGCATGGCTAGGTCTGGAAAAGTCCCGGGCTACACTAATGTCGTAAGTGTTGGGACTGGAGGCTATCTAGCCTTTTAGTTGTAGCTCCTGAGATTCTATCTGGGGCTACAACCAAAAGACCAGCGGCTATAGGCCCCTTAGCCCCCCTAGCAATGCCTCTGGTCAAAGCTCTTACTCTATCAGAAATGTTACCTGACCTGTATGATAGCAGCTTGTTTGCCTCCCCTCTTCCCTCATTTGTTTTTTTTCCTCCCCCTCCAGCACTTTCTGAAATGTGGTCAGGCCTAGTACGATAGTTGCTTGTTTTTTTCTTCTCCTTCTCCATCTGCCACCCGCCACCTCTTGTTAAATTCCTGTACTACCTCAATCATCGTCAGGCCTAGTAAGGTAGCCACTTGTCTGTCTTACTCTTCTTCCCACCCCCCCTCCTCTCCTATTATATCAAAAGCTCCTGCACTATCAGAAATTGCGCTAGGCCGAGTGTGATAGTTAATTTCTCATTCTTAATGTATCAACTTGAAAGAATGTCACTGTATTCTCCCTTGTTCCCTCCCTGCCTTGAAGCGCTTTGAAACACATTGTGTACAGGCGTTATATAAATAAACAATCAATCAATCAATCAAAGGGGGTCATTGAACTCAAGAAGCAAAATACACATGATCAGGAGTTGTTGGTACAGAAAAGGAGCCAACCATTCTAGTATCTGTAAAATATGCATGTAATAGGCAAAGAGGTGAGACAACATAATATAAAACTGAGTTTAGAGAGCATATACTGGCAAAAATTAATACTGCGTGTTGAGTCATGTAGAAAAGAGGTGTCCACAAATGGAATCGAACCAGAACCAGAGTTCAGGTGGGGCAGAGTACTCAAGTGAACACAGTGAGGTTGCTTTGTTGTCACAAACAGAAAGGTTATAGCAAATCAAAAGAGGAGATAGCTGGAAGGTTTAGAATTAATCTTAACCTCTGGCATTGCTCTGGGAAACCCTCCAGACCATCGTTCTTCACCTGCCAAGCCATTACAAAAGGTGAAAGACCATATGCAAATTAGGCTTGGTCCCACCCCAAAAGGGGCAGTCCAACCCGAACTGCTTGACCACATCCCTTCTGCACAAGACCACAAACATCCCCAGACATATTCAGCCTTGTTGGGCCTCATCAGTGTGGAGTAAGTTGGGTCTCTAGCCCCAGCAGGCACAAGACCCATGTCTAGGCATACCTGTCCCACTCGAGGTGACTCAGGGTAGCACAGGGGCAATGCGCTGGTCTTGCAAGCATGACCATGCAGAGCAACAGCAGTTCGAATCCCGGATCCACGCTAGAATCCAAACTCAGGTATGTTATTAGGCCAGGGTCGGATTGGGTCGTCGGCCAATCGGCCCGTGGCCGATGCAAAATCATGGCGAGAGCCCTGGGGGCCGGTTCCTGAAGCCCACGTGGGCCGGTTTCGGCCCAGGCATGGGCTTCACACTTAAGGAACCAGCCCCCAGGGCCTCTGCCTCGCCGGACGGATGCAAGTTGCAAAGGATCTGTAAGTAACTTACAGATCCTTTGCAATTGCAGCCCCGCGCCCGCCGCCGCCGGCCCGCTGCAGATGCAGAGAAAGGTAACACTGAAGTGTTACCTTTCTTTGATAAATGCGGTGAGTCGGCGGCCAACTGCCGCGGCCCGCGACACCCTGGCGCCAGCAGCAGTCAGTGTTACAAAACACTGGGAGCGAGCGGCAGGGCTGGGCGGTGCTGCCTCAGCCCGGCCTGCTCCCTCCCAGTGTTTTGTATTACACAGATTCTGCTCTCGGCGACCGCCTCCAGTGCCCGCCACAAGTTGAAGCAGTGAGCTGCGTGGTGGAACAGCATCCAAGGCTTCCCATCTGGGCCCCCTACATCTCGCCTGATCGAGCGCTGGTCGAGCCTTCAGCCCAGGGATCCTGGACCCAGGAGCCCAGGGTCTGGCCTCGGTCATTCCCATGTGCAGAGAGTCAGCCTTCAGCTGATGCCTCAGCTGCTGTTTCTGGGCCTGCTTCTTTCCTGGAAATGTAGGCTACCGGCCAGGAGAAGGTAAGGCCCTCAAATACCATTGCCCCCCCCCCCCCTTCCAAAGAATCGAGGAGACCGGAGCAGGAAAATTGTGTGTGTGTTTGTTTATTATTTTTTAGAGGTGCTTTTTATTTTTGTAAGGAACTGACGCTTGGGTGAGTGCCAGGGTGGCTTGAGCTGAATTTACAGGCAGCTTCTTTGCATGCTTTTGCCAGAACCATAGCTTTATCTTAGCCTGGCATGCCAGCGTGTCAGAAACACAGGCCTGGCGTGCAATCTTGCCACTGTCCCATAGGCCAGGCTCCTCGGATTCCCCTTCGGTTCCTGGACTGTGGTCCTCAGGGGATGCGGCAAGCACTGGACCGGGGAGGCTGTTCCCATGAGGAGGGAGGGGGCGGCTCCCTTCTAGCGCAAATTACTGGTTATGAGAAATCGCTTTGGTTCCAAGGGAGAAAGCAGTAATAACATGCAGAGGAGAGTGGCCCGCTGATTAAGGGCTAGGCGTGTTTCGACCTCTTAACTTGGTGATATTGCAAATGTATACTACCTGCCGAAGCAAGGGCAGTGGCCTCTTACTTTCTGCCCAAATCGAAACTCTCACTTTAGCTGTGATTGACTCGCTGGCTGTTTCTACGTGACCAGAAACTGGGATTCTGAAGATGCACGTATGCTATTGATATGTAAATATAGGCCAATAGCTGCTCACCATGTCCCTAGAATCAAGGTTGCAAGACTTTCGAGACTTTTCAATAGCAGTGTGGACTAATCGCATTATACATGTCAACACGACCCATTCCATTGAGGGGATGGTTTGTAGCACTGATTTGAAATTGGGTAACTTCAGGACCACAAATCAGGAAAATCGAAGGGGGAAAACAGAACTGGACTGCCATCTGAGTAGGATGGGGCATGTTGGCAGGACTTTTGGACAGGTCCACGCAGGCTGCATCAGAGAGGAGACTGCAGAGCAAAGGCCATGTGCGCTGAGGCCACAATCAGCACAGATGGTTTGCTCTGTGTGTGTATATCTCTATAGGATCAGCTATACGTGCAATTATTTTCTCTCACTGTATGTACCAATCTTGCTTGTTTAGCTATCACCATCCTGTATTCCTACAGCAAGCAAAGTAAGCATACTGTAACTAACTGTAAGTATGTAACCGTGACTGTTTCGAAAACAACTTGAAGCAGCACTGGGGTAGTAGTCAGTCTTCAGCTGATGCCAGCCTTCAAGGTGGGGGGGTTGGGACGCTGGCATATTCCTAGCTGCTGTAAATCACTGCAGAGTGTGGGAAGCTTCGGGTCCCCTCAGAATCACTGGGATGAGTGAGCGCAGCTATGAGGTGCTCTGGCACTACTGTGGGAGGTGAGGGAGGGTGCACTAGTGAGAGTATTTGTGGGTTACTTCTGTTTTAGTGGTTTGATCAGCTGTGACTTCAGTCAGCCAGTGAGTTTGCAGTTATTCGGACATCAGTGCAATTTACCCAGAGCTCTCAAGATCCCCCTGGCCATCCAGTCCCATTTTTTCCCCATTGAGTTCTGGAACTTTTCGTTTTTTTATTTCTGATTTGAAAGATGGAAAACTACAACCCCCAGAATTCCAAGTAAAAACAGGTCTGGACTGCCTTCTCACGCATGACCACGGAAAACCTGAGCGCTCTGAGTAAATGCGCCTGTGAATCACCACTGTATCACGGTGTGGGTGCAGCTTGGAGTCACTCTGGTATCATTGTAGTGAGTGTACCTGTGTGTTACTCGGGTACCACTGTGGTGAGTGCAGAGCTGAGCAATTCAGGTATGACTGAAGTGAGTACAGCTGTGAGCAATCGAGTGAGTGCAGCTGTTTGTTACTTGGTTATTAATGGACTAAATGCAGCTGTGAGTCACTCTGGTATCATTGGAGTGAGTGCAGCTGTGTGTCACTCGGGTGCCACTGTAGTGAGTGCAGGTGTGAGCCACTCACTATCAATAGAGGGAATGCAGCTAGTAGTCACCCTGGTATCACCGGAGTAAGTGCAACTGTGCTTGCTGAAAATCCCACGCTGTATTTGTTTATTGTGGATTTATACGAGCGTGGGGTGACGTGCTTGTGTGGAGAACGTGCAGAGGTAGGGTGGGTGCAGCAGTTGTGGCAAAAGGCAGGTGGCATGGATCTTTGTAAAGTGGAGGTGATATGGGGGGGGGGATGACTGGGCACCAAGTGGGTCATTGGGTGCCAGTGGTTGCTACCATTGGTGCCTTGGGACGTGCTAGCAGTGAAAAGATAACATGAGAATGAAGTGGTTGGATCGGACAAAAATACTTACTCAGACCCCCATTGACAAATACAGTCATTTTAAAGGCAAAGCTTTTGTCCTTGTGATATTTTGAAGGAGATGTGGTCGGATGTTGTGACCTAGGGGGCAGGAGGGCGCTCCCTTTCTTGTGGCCCACGGGGTGTTGCTTCTTTGAATTTGTAATGTTGTTTTATGCGGTTGCCAATCGCATTCATAAGGGTTTCAGCCAGTAAAGTAACAAGTCTTGGATTTGAGTGGAATGTTCAAAGGCCTTTTGAAGAATGGGAGTAGTCCTGGGCTGCATTCTGTATGCAAGTGTAAGACATTGTCATTACCAACAGTTTGGGCTTCTGTGTAGGCATGGCCAAGGCACTTGCCAGGCACGGTTGTAGTGGTATTACCTGCCCATTGATGGTAGCAGGTGCAAAATGGTGCGAGCGAGTACTTGGGCATATAATAGCAGTGCCTGAGAAATGCCACTTGTGCACAGGTCAGGGCTGTTGGCTTTGCCAGTGTGTGTTTTCGACAGGACTTCAGAGCAGGTCACATAGAATGCCTATGGGTCGAGTGGCTCTGGGATGACCTGGTTAAGACATTTTCATTGCACCAGTAGCGGTTTGCAACTCCAATTGAGCTATTGGCTCTCAGAGGACGGCTTTGAGGAACGTGCTGGCGGGGGCACTTTGCATGCAAGGTTTGTTGATGGGCCTGATTGGGGTGAGCTCGAGGAGTTCCCATGAGCGGGGGTGTTGCTGGTGGGTGGGGGATCTGGGGAGGCTGTAGCCCCGGGTCTTCTTTTCGTTATGGCCCTGGATGGAGGCTCAACGAGCTGTGGCCCTGTCACAGAACTGTATGCAAAGTTATGTTATTGTATGAGTTGTGTTGTAATGTAACAGACACATGAAGCCTCCATAAGCAGCATTTTCTGTAAAGTTGTGAATTGACGCCATTCACGGATGATGGTTTGAGGGCCACTTTTTTTGGGGCAATGGGTAGGCCACTTTTTTGGAGCGAGAGGTGGGCCACTTTTTTGAGGCGAGGGGTGGGCCACTTTTTTGAGGCGAGGTGTGGGCCACTTTTTTTTGGGTGTCCGGGCCTATTTCTTGTCCCAGTCCGACCCTGTATTAGGCACGTTATTAAAAACCAATTAAATAAAATATAATATAGCAAATTAAAAGAGTTGATGGCTGAAAGGTTTAGAATTAATCTTAACCTCTGGGATTGTTCTGGGCAACCGTCCAGACCATCGTTCTTTGCCTGCTAAGGTTATCACCACCTGTGGTAAGTTAGACAAAGAAGATATAAATAAGGACAGCGCAGAGAGAGCAATAGAAATGGGAGGTAAGGATAATAACAGCCTTTTTTATATATATATCTGGAGAAATAAGTATGTCCTGGATTTTGCCCTTTAACAGGATAATAAAGACAGGGTCTGATGTTAAGGGAATGTCTGAGCAGCCAGAAGTAGTGTTTGCCTTTCACAACCCCTGTAGCAGCATTGGCCTTTGAACAGGAACAGATCAAATAAGACACTATAATTAAGGGTCTATTGTGATCAACATGCAGTTGTGCAAGTCAGTTACTGAGACATATAAGGGGGTTCACGGAGATGTCATGCATAAGGTCTTGAAGGGAATGAGAGATGGCAGAGTAGTTCAATATCCATTGAAAGCAGAAACGTTGGCATGTTGGGTAAGCATCTAACTCTTTGTGAAAGCCCAAATGTCTCTCATGCGATTGCACAAGATGCTTTGTCCAGGTCATAAGTCGAACGCAATAAAAACAGATGAATAAACTGTGAGTGATTCTGGGTGAATGGGAATGACAAAGAAAGCAGAATAAAGGGCAATGACAGTAAAATCCATTACAGAAGGCGGAATGCAGGAGAGTATCATAGCAGTGTTTGGCACTACTGGGAATGTGATCAACCCAGTCATCGTATCCACACCCAGATTTTGCATTAAGTGATAAGCCTCTTGGCCAGGTTTCTGAACAGGCAGAAGAGGGATCTTGTACAAGCACCTGGTGTGACCAAACATGACTTCTTGTAGGAGAGAGTTGATAACAGGTTTGATGCCTTCTTCAGCTTTCTCTGAAGGAGGGTATTGGGGAACACAGGGAACTGAGACTTTAGGGTTAACGATAATGCACATGGGTCCACCAGAAATGACACAACCCACTTAATTAGCATTAGTAGACCATCATTGTGATGGCACAGCTACCAGAAAGTCAGCAAAGGCAGAATGATTGGTGGACAAATGATGTGACAGGCAGCTTTGTCACAGAGCAAAACATGGGCAGCTCAATTTACATAGAAAAGCATTGGCAATCAGCTTAAAGGGAGCAGCAAGGCTGAAAAGAAAGGAATGTCTGTTAGAGATAGAACTAAGTCACAGCGGGAGAGGGAAAGAAAGGGGGTAGGAAATGGGAGCACCAGAGGGATCAGACCCATCTGACCTCATGTGCATTTGTGCAGCATTTTTCATAGATTTTTTTTTATTTATTTGGGTCAGGCTCCCATGCCCCTGACCCATCCACACATTCCCACTCTCCTAGTACCCCAAAAATCAATGTATAATGTGCCCAAACCAGGCCCCCCCCCTAAAAAAACACGGTGAAAAATGCGGCAAAATGGCCAATTGCAGTGAAACTGCCATGATCAGATGGGCCAATACTGTAGCAGAGATTCCTGTAGCAATGACAGCATTAAGAGACCTTTAAACATTGTGACAATAAAGACTTTCAATGTAGCGCATGAGGGACCAGTACCTACAACACATAAACAGCAACCCAGACAGTCGGTATGTGAAATAAGGGTCCTCTTGGTGCCTTCTGAGGATGGTGTGACTGGTCCATCGTACAAGTCATCCTCTGTTCAAAATGCTTATAGTTTCTTATCCTGTGCTGTATAATGTTGAATTCATGGCGGTTGTCAAAGAAATTATGTAAATTCTTACACTATTGGTTTAGCTGTTCACTCTAGCAACAAAGTCTTAATACTATCGATGAATGGTGCTAGGGGACCCTGAACCAACGTATGAGATAAAACCTGAGGTGTTGTCAGAGCAACATTTGACATTTTTGAAATGTTTATCAAAACACAACATGGAACATTGAAGATGGTCTGCAGGGTCTTCGCCTTCATTAATGTCACTGTCTTTGGGAACCGTAGTGAGCAGTTTACAGTTTTGTTCATATCTTCATGAGTGTCTGACCTATGAAGTGGAGGTAAAAGCCTTTTGTGAATATCTGGTGAGGATGGGGTTATATGAATTGATTATTATTTTCATGTGATCGTGAAAACTTTCAGGGTCTTGTTTAAATTTGTGAAATGTTTGTACTCTAAAGGTTCAGGTGGATCCAAGGTGTGTGCAGCTGCACTGCATGTGTGCAATGGTTCTTTCCAGGCAGGGTGTGAATGGGGGCAATATAATACTCCCTCTCCTCCTCCTTTTATTCACTTTCCCCCCTCTAATCTCCCCATCTCTGACAGCGCTCACAATCTAGGCATCCACTTTGACTCCCTCTTCTTTTCCCACCATATCTCTCTTACCTCTTGTGCTTGTCGCTACCACCTCTTTAACTTTGATATAGTGCGCTCCTCTCTCACCTTCCACGCCACTAAACTTTTAATCTCTTCCCTCATCTTCTCTTGTCTCTTCTTTTGCTCTTCTACCCTCTTCGGACTCCATGCCTCTCATATCACTCCCTTCAAATACCTATACCACTCTGCTATCCGTACCCTGTGTCTGCTTGCTCCTCTTGACTCCATGTCCTCCTCGCTCTCTTACCTTGGCTGGCTTCCCTTTCATTACCAACTAAAATGTCCTCTGTCTTGTCTTTAAATTTATTCATGACCTTGCTCCCCCTTATCTTTCCTCTCCTCTATTGTTCCACGCACCTTCCCACTCCCTCTGTTCTGCAGACCTCTTCCTACACTCTGTTCCCCCTGCCCCCATGTGCCTCTTCTCGCTTTCGCTCCTTTCAGCTCCCAGCCCCCCTACATTGGAACTCCCTACCTCTCTCTATCCGCTCCATCCCCACCTTTTCCTCCTTCCGTGCTTCCTTGAAATCTCTTCTTTTCCATTCCCCACCCTGAAGCGCTCTTTGTCTCTCCCACATGTCTCTCCCCTACTTACCTCTCCCTACCTACTTCCTCTCCTTTTACACTCACCTGTCGTTTTCTTTACAGGCAAATTGCTCGAGTCACTGTTTTGTTGGTTTGACTCATGTTTTATAATTGCTTCTACTATTTAATCTACTATATATCTTGTTGTTATAATGTGAAGCGCTATATAAATACAATAAATACAATACAATACATTGCATTCAGGTTTCTTCTAAATATTTCACATCATGATTACTTTGACACAACACTATCTTAATTATTTAGAACATGAAGCCTTGATTGCCCTGCTCAAATATGTGTAATTATTAAACAAGCCGATAAAGAGTGAAAACATGTGATCATGGCTCGTAGGAGTATGCAAACAAAGCCATTACCCAATTATCTCATTCCAACTGTTCTAATATATTGATTCAAAACAAACCCCTTCCTGAGTTATAACAAAAGATCTCAGTGGTGATCAACCCTTGGTACTTACTAGGGCTGATCAACGTAGTTGAGAAAAACATAGCTAATTGTGTGACATTCAATGATATCCACTCTTTATTGGTTATCTAGAGTTCCCAAAGATGGTTTCTCCTATCCACCCTGGAGACCCATTACCAATGAATTAGGTTTTCCCAAATAATACATTTCAGAATGTGTTGAGGCGTTCCTTTAACAACATCTCTACAACCTAAGCTCATACATCAGAGAACGGTATAATATCCATTTTAAATTACAAGTCAAAGAAGTCAGGATATGTACATTCGGCGTGTCGGAGTGTGTATCACAGTGTCCTGTGTGTATTGGGATGCTACTTTTCTGTGCCTGCTGCTATGCACACTTTTTGACTTCTCCGTGATCAGGAGGACTTGGCGCTTTTCTACCCTGGTCTGGAGGCGCTCTGCTGCTCTGTGCTAGAACACATACCCCGGTGGCAACTTTCCTCTTCAAACTGACAAAACGGGCGCATCAACACACACATCGGAGTGTGCGTCAGAGTGTCCTGTGTCTTGTGGCACGGGTCGCGAGCTGTGGGGGTTCACTCCTCTTCATCAAACCAGGTAATAGTTTTGGTTGCTCTGTTTTATTTCTGCAATATTGTTCCACCATGCCTCGCAAAGCCACGCTCCATAGCACAGCTGTTAAAAACCCATGCATTGTAAAGAGGAAGATTGTCAAGGTCTGTGCAGGAAAAAAACGCAGAGTAAGACTGAGAAGGCCACCCACACGCCCCTCTCACAATCAGAGATTACGGGATTTTTTGCATCCAAATCTGTTTCTAAAACCCGTCCTTCGACTGTGTTAATATATTACTCCCCTGACCAGACTCTTGTCTCACGCAATCGACAGTAACAACTCCTTGCTAAAGCACACATGCCAACCCTCCCGATTTAGGCAGGAGACTCCCGATTTTTTAGTGAAAAAGACTGCTATTTTTCATGTTCTCCCGCCTAAAATAATTATTTCCCCAATGCATTCCTATTGGGAAATTGTTGTCTCCCTATTTCTCTCTAGAAATCTCCCTCCCAGGCGTGTCAGAATGTTGACATGTAGGCTAAAGTTAGTAGTTCAATTAAAACGCACGTCATTGGGCGTTAATCAAATTCTACCCGAAAAAAAACTGCAATGATATTATTGACATCGATCTCTCCAACTTGCCAGATTTCGCTGCCTTTGTTTCTTTTTCAGGGTCATCGGACAGCCATGAGTCTAGCTGTGAAAGTGACTCATCTATCGCTAATGAAATAGGTCAACTGAGTGCTAACGACTTTAAAAATGGCATTAATGTAATTGTTTAAAACATTTAAGCACAGACTGCCTTTCTAGCATCGGTTATTAAGGAGCAGCAGGAAGCCAAAATAATCTTGGCACAGGTGCTGGAAACAGTATCTGCCTTGGTAAAAAAAACGAGACTGTCTTTCCCGGAGCGACACAGAGCAATAAAAATGTTCACAAAAACACACTGTGAGATCGAACATATTCCTCAAAATGTTGCTGATAGTCACATGGCTAATATTACCTTGCACCCTTATGTAGAACCAACTAAAGCTATACCTAACCGATGGGACCACGAGGAAATTCAAATCCCACCCCCCACTTTAAAAAATAAAGAGCAATCTTGGGACTCATTATCACATTGCTTGAACAACAAGGAAGACGAAAAAGTAGTGAGACCGTAACAATTAGGCTTCCATCTCCTGAAAGCAGAAAACTCTCTCAAATATACTTTAGTGCAAAATAATATGCCTGATGATACAACTCCTCGGCAGGCATATCTACATGGGCCAATTAAGAATGGTGGAAAAAGATAACCTGAGCACCAAACCCACGGTGCTGGACCAGAAATTAAGAAAGTGGACAACAAGCAATTTAGCACAGAGGCGCAGAATCAGCTCAACCTGAAAACAGCCTCAAAAGACTCCAGGAACTCTAGAAATGTTGACTGAATGATTATTGCTCTGGGAAGGTGTATCATTCTTGCGGAGTCCCACCCTACATCCACTAGTCCATTTTTTAACAGGACTTGTCTCTTGGCTGTCTTCAAGCAATTACCATACTACAAACTAATTCAATCATCAAACATCTTAAAAATCGAATTATCCGAGTGGAACATCCTTACAAATTGGGCAAATTTAAACCTCTCCCCTTTCCATACTTTCCAAAATCACCATATGTGATGATGGGTGTTCTACACTCATCTATCACTGATTCAGAAAGGATTCTAATTATCAATCTTAACGACCCCCAGCGTGGACTTTGGACGAAAACAATTCAAGAGATTTTGGAAAGTACCATTTGTAAATGGTTTGAAATTTCCCCTGCTGGACGTGTAGTGATTGCTGGAGATTTTAATAAAAGAGACCTACACTTAGTGATCACAGGAGCATCTGCCTTTAACTCGTGGCATAAATTGCTGTTTCTCAACTTTTCACCTTACTGGCTCACAATTGAGTAATTATTAATGGCCAAATGGTATTGTTAGATCACATATTGACCATGTTTAACGCACTCGGCTTTGAAGATTAATTGTAGCTATATTAAGGTGATGCATAACAGGCTGAGTGATCATGTAGCTCTTGGTTGGTCTAGAGACGCGATATGCCAGTCCAAACACATTTTTAGAAAATTGGACATTGCGTCTAGCTTTCAAGGCAATAGATTACATTGGTCAGGTAAGACAACTGAGATCTTATCTCAATTGAGATCTAATCTCGTGACCAGCCAAGCATGGTAGAAGCCTTGAACTTGGCAGATTGGGATCTCGGCAAAATGTTCATTATTAAAACAGTCAACTAAGAACTGGAAAAAGTAGCAATAACAACATTCTCAAAAACAGCGCTCCATTTGACTCCATCATAGATGGTAGGAAAATTATATTTCGAAAGCAATGTGCTGTCGTTAGAGGCAACCCTAGGAAAAACATAAAGCTCTCATAAATTTGACCACCAAATATAGAAATTGGCTCAAACAACATAAGTTCTCTACTAGAAGTTCTAACTGGCAAAAACTGTTTCAATGGCTATAAACACATAACGCAAGCTAATTTTGGTCGCGATATATGATTTCCGTAAAGCATTATCTCCTATTGAACTGAATCCTATTACCCAGGATGTATGGTCCAAACACATCCAGGAGCTATATCAGAGTCACCATTTCACCAAAATTCCACGGGTAGCGGAAGTGACATCACATGACCCTTGACGTATACTGACATCACAGGACGTGCTGTCAATTGACCCCACCCTGAAGTAACATCATGGGAAGCAATGGAACACCCCTTGACAAAAAAGGAAGTGGTATCACATAATCACATAGCATTGTTCGTAAGTACACTCCGAAAAATATGGTTACAATATGAACTGTAATGTGATATGCATTTCATACAAGAATGGATCACCATATATATCATTAATATCAGTGTGTATAGGCCCACATTACCAAATTACTGTGAATGCAAGCAGATTTCCAAGGCCAAATGATAATCATGTGTTAATAGATAACACGCTTAAGCGCTGTATATAGAGTATACATACAAAATCACCCAACCTGTGTTGGTACTCATTTATCCACGTCAGAAGAATCAAAGGCTGAGTTGGCCTTGCCAGGATTCGAACCTGCAACCTGCACATCACACACACAACACAGCAGCAAGTGGTCAACCCACCTGAGCTATCTTACCAGCTATAGCTAGGTTACCGGATACAGTAAAATTAGCAATTACATGTCTGAATGTTCTCTAAGTCAGAAAGCAAATTACACTCTGTAGTGGATACCATTAAACTGGTAACTGAGATTTAACAGCAGGCCAGTTCATCTGCAGGTCTGGTGCAAAGTTGGCCACATGTCAAGCTTGCGTGGATCTACTTTTCAGGCTTCAGAGGTTGGCAAAATACATACCATTGGGAGGGTTCATATCTTCTATTAAAGAATTTAGAGTAGTGCAGGGAAAGCAGCGCACTCACCCAGCAAACCGTATTCTGGTCACTCGTTACCTGCTACATGCAAACAAACATCCTGAACAGCATGCCATGGAGATAGGAAAGATAGGCACATTACAACAAAGCATTAATTGTGGCACAATGAAATCAAGGGCCACTTTATGTGCAATGGTGAAACATTTCTACACTGTACACAAGCTTTTAGGTGCAAGGATTTTGTCAAGTGACCGAGGACATCGTTATGGAATGTCTTGTGAAGATCCTAACAGAGACATCAGCAGAAAAAACCTGCTATAACTACAACCAGTGAAAGGCAAAATACATAATCGAAAATGGATGCTTATTGTACTCTAAGGGCCTCATTATGGCTTTGGCGGTAGCCATGCCGCTACTCCCGCAGCACCAGTTACGCCCCCAAGAACGCCCCTTGCGCAAGGAAAAGCCATTGAAATCCTCAATATGGCGCAAAGGGCCACGCTAACCCTGGGCCAGCTCACAGGGCCGCTACACTGTAATCGTGTGAAAATACTACGCGTACCCCGCTCACCGCAGCCAAAATGCATGAAAATGTACTTGCGCACCCCCTCAGAATATGGGTAACCTGCTCGTGCAGCAAAATCGTGTGTAAAACTCCAGGCGCACCCCCGGAATAGACGTACCCCGCTCGTGCCAGGTAAATTGCGTGGAAAAAGTCCCCCCTGTGGTTTGGGCTGCCTGTGGGGCATGCCCAGGGTGGATGGGCTGCCTGCACGTATTCCGGGGGTACGCGGGGAGTTTCACATGTGATAGGCCTGGCGCGAGCGGGGTACGTGTATTTTGGGGTGCGCCTGGAGTTTCACACGTGATAGGGCTGGCGCGAGCGGGGTACCTGTATTTTGGGGGTGCGCCTGGAGTTTCACACACGATAGAGCTGGCGCGAGCGGGGTATGTGTATTTCGTGGATACGCCTGGAGTTTCACACCCGATAGGCCTGGCGTGAGCCGAGTACGTGTATTCCGGGGGTACGCGGGGAGTTTTACACGTGATAGGCCTGGCGCGAGCGGGGCACATGTATTTCGGGGTGTGCATGGAGTTTCACACGCGATAGGGCTGGCGCGAGCAGGGTACATGTATTTCGGGGTACGCGGGGAGTTTTACACGCAATAGGGCTGGCGCGAGCGTGGTACGTGTATTTCGGGAGTATGCGGGGAGTTTTACACGCGATAGGCCTGGCGCGTGTGGGGTACGTGTATTTTGGGGGTACGCAGGGAGTTTTACATGTGATAGGCCTGGCGCGAGCGGGGTACGTGTATTTCGGGGGTATGCGGGGAGTTTTAGACATGATAAGCATGGCGCAAGCGGGGTACGTGTATTTTGGGGGTGCGCCTGGAGTTTCACACGTGATAGGGCTTGCGCGAGCGGGGTACCTGTATTTTGGGGGTGCGCCTGGAGTTTCACACACAATAGAGCTGGCGCGAGCGGGGTATGTGTATTTCGTGGGTGCGCCTGGAGTTTCACACCCGATAGGCCTGGCGTGAGCCGAGTACGTGTATTCCGGGGGTACGCGGGGAGTTTTACACGTGATAGGCCTGGCGCGAGCGGGGTACGTGTATTTTCTGGGGTGTGCATGGAGTTTCACACGCGATAGGGCTGGCGTGAGCGGGGTACATGTATTTCGGGGTACGCGGGGAGTTTTTCAAGAAATAGGGCTGGCGCGAGCGGGGTACATGTATTTCGGGAGTATGTGGGGAGATTTAGATGCGATAGGCCTAGCGCGAGCAGAGTACGTGTATTTCAGGGGTGTGCATGCAGTTTCACACGCGATAGGGCTGGTGCCAGCGGGGTACGGGTATTTCAGGGTGCACAGGGAGTTTCACACGCGATCTGGCAGCGTGTGCCCTCCCGGGTGTGCCCCCCCTCCCCATGCCCTGCTGGCATCCCACACCACAGGGACATGGCCAAACCCCAGTCCATGCCCCGCAGGCAGCCCATCACCCCTGCCCATGCCCTGCAGGCAGGTCACATGGCACCATGCACATGGGAGCCCCAACTCATGAGCCCCACCCTCCCTACCCAACCCCATTGAAGGGCACCTGCCAGCAGGCCTCTACTCATGTCCCCCCGCCCCCCACCTACCCCCATTGACGGGCACCTGCCAGCAGGCCCCGACACATGGCCCACCAAACAACATGTCCTAACAAAACAGACCCATGTCCCTAATGCCAACCCAAATCCCCCTTTCCCCCCAGTACAAGCATGCAACCATCCACAGCACCCACTCCCAAATGACCCATGGCATGACACTCTTAAAAGAACCACCATGCCCATGCATAAATGCACAACAGAGCCACACAGTGGCAACACATGACTGAGGAAATGTTCATTGAGACATACACAAAACCAAAGATAGTACACAACACCAATCATGAACTCAGAATGAATGTATCAAAAACCCAATGAAATTACATAAAGAAAATCAAACTTGAAAATCAATAAACAATGACAGATATGAACAAAAAGTAATGAAAATCCAATGAAAAACAAAAATACACAGCATGAAAAAATAAAAGCGGTCCATCGCCAATGTCAAAATGAAAAAAAAATCTAAAAAAAAGTAAACCATTGATCCATAGGAATTGTCCATAAAGAGAGTATGTACAAGTCTTCAACTATATACAAACCAAGTCCAAAGGGTCCATGATCCCCAAAATAAATGAAACCTACCAAAAAGTCCTAGGAAAAAAATAATATATACATGACGTGGAGCAAAGTCCATTAACTCTAAAAAAAGAAAAAAACAAAGGAAACCTAACACTAAAGAACTATGTACAAAGGAGGCGGGCAAGTCCTACGCTCACTCTTTGATGTTCTGGGCCAGGGCATCATCGAACTCCTTTTCAACATCCCAGAGGCGGGCCTCTTCCCTGGCCTCGAGGTCTCGCAGGGATGCAGTCATGGCGGCCTCCAATTCCCTGCGAGAAGCCACGAGGCACTCAGCCCGCCTCAATGCCCTACGCATGGAGCTCTTCGCCCTGACCATAGTGAGCTGTGCCTCCTCCGCCTGCCGCCGTTCCACCTCTATCCACTGGCCCAACCACTGCCACACGGAAGACACTCCCAATCCAGGGTCCTCCGGCCAATTCCTGCCCCTGTGATGTTGGTGGGCCGAGCCATCATCGCTCCCATCTTGAGCCTGCTGTTTCCGTGCATGTGCCCTGCCTGTCATTGCCTGCACGTCCTCCTCCTGCTGGGGTCCAGTTGTTGGGGTGGCCACCCCTGCTGGACCACCGACTCCCGACTGTGGCAGGGATGTGTCCTCCACCAGCCTGGCCGCTGGGTCAGAGGCAGCTCCACAGGGTGCCCAGGTGATTCTTGGGCAGGTAGATGGCACAGGGGACGACTGGCGCATAGGGGGTGCAGTTGAGGAGGGGGTTGGTAGAAGATCCAGCACACGGAGGAACCCAGCGCCGGTGACCTATCCTAGTAGGTTGACGCGGTCAATGAGGTATTCAAAATGATGTCCATTCTCCTCACGAGAAGTCTGCACGTCATCCCGAATACCACGTTGATGCAAAGCCACCCCTGCTACGACAGGCTCAACCCGGTCACGGATTGCCACATCTGCAGGGAGAGGAAGGCCAGTTGTTGTTCGCGCATCGCCTCCCAGAGAACGGGTCTGGACGAAGGCATCCCTGCTGGTGCGGGATGATGCAGTCACTGGATCGGGGACAGGATTACACACAGGCACCTCCGCGGCCGCCTATGCTGCCTCCTGTCCCTGCCCCTGGACTGCACTACCAGCACCAGTGGAATCCCCCCCTCCAGGCCCCGTGGGTGGGCCTTCCATGGCCTCCTCCTCAACCGAACCCCCCACCAACCTGGATGACTCCGTGCCATCTACCCCCATATCCCCCTTTGGGGGCTCAGCTGCCCCTTCTGCTGTCGAGGAGTCCACCTCCGACCTCCACCTCTTGGACCTTCCCTTGGCAGCTGTGGCCCCGGATGTGGCACCAGACTCCTCACTCCCCGAAGAGATGACAACCTGGGAGGGGAGCTGGGCCTTGCGTCTCCGGCTGGCGGTGGGATCCCTGCCGCTGTGCTCCACAGCACCGTCTCCGCCCTCTTCATCAGTTGACACTGCAGACAGGGAGAGAAAGAACACAGGCATCGGGGCACTGAACAATGGTCTGATACACACATGACATTTGTACATGAGTGGCAGTGTCAAACTTCACAGATGGCATCACACTCCCCAACACACATATCATTTGAACCCACACACATGCGCAAATTAACAGGAATGTTGCAGCCGGCAGCAGCATCCGTACACATACAACATCATGAACATCCGAAAGTTAGCCTGACGTCACATGCAACACGGGGAGTGCCGAACACATGCACACACGCCACCAGACATACATGCATCTGTACATCTCCAGCACCTGTCACAGTGCAATCATTGGCAACTATGTCACATCTGCCAATAAGCCTCCTACATGTTGGTGTCACATGCATCCATGGTGTATCACTGTTGCACACATGTCAAATACACACACACACGCACATTTACACCATGCACGTACATGAAGGTGGAACCAGCATCCATGTGTCACACCGCAACCATGCCATAGTGTATACACAGAAATGCTAACATGTGTGCATCCCCACATCGATTTGGCCATTGTGCATTTGAACACATACACCATTGATGTGCCTCTCACATGACTGGACTCACATGCAGCAGGCTCATGTCCCTGCACATACACATCCATACATGGGCCTTTCCAGACATATGTCCAAGCTGCACACTCCTGGTACACCTCAACATGCACTGCGTCCAATCAGTACACATGGAAACTTACCGCTCGACTCCAGATGGGTCTGCCTCTGAAGGACCTGGAGGTGGAGCGCTGGGCGTATACGTTCCAGGACCCTCATCTGGTTGTCGGTAAGGTGGACCCGGCACCCCTGTGAATGCGCTACCTCCAAGAGGCTCCGTTCCTTCCTGCTGGTCCTGGACCTGAAGTCCTCCCAGCGTTTCCGGACTTGTGCTATGATGCGGGCTGCCACCCCCCTCCACGTTGAAGGCAGCCACAATGTCCGTCCAGATCCTCCTCCGTCCTTCATTGTCGGTGAGTGGTCTTCCGAAGAGGGCCTCATAATGCACCAGGACTTGCTCCACCAGGATACCAACTTCTGCGGCACTGAACCTGGTAGCCCTCTGCCTCTCTGGCTGGGGGTTGCCAGTGGTCTCTGAAGTTGTTTCCCCCGACATGGCAACCCCCGAGGCAGGTGTGGGTGGGCAACTGGGTCCTGGTGCTGGGCTGGGGAGCGATGGAACTTCAGTCGGGAGTCTTCTGTTCCAGCAGGGGTGGTCACAGCAACTGGAACCCTGCAGATGGCTGACATGCACGCACCAAAGAGCAGGGCACGTGGCCAGCAGGTGGGCAGGCAGCAGCAGATGGCTGGTGGGAGCTGGCTCGGGCCTCTGGGGGGCAGGAAAATGGCCTTCTGGGCAGGAGCGTGGTCTTCCGTGTGTTGTTGCGTGGCCAGCTTGATACGGAGTGATTTGGCACGTGAAAAAACATTACGTAAGCATGTAATTGGAGGAAAGGCCCCTAGCACGTAAGCACGTCTGTGACGTAACGCACACAGTCGGTTCCCTCCACACGGGTGCATAGTGATTCCACATGTGCAAAAACTGCATGTCTGGTGTCGCTGCGTGGAATTGGAGGAAAGGCCCTTAGCGTGTAAGTGCGTAAGTGACGTGGCACTTGTGGGCAGGGTTAAAATGTACGCGTAGGATGCCGTTTTCTTGTAGGTGCTTTTTGTGAAGAGCGAGCGGGTGATTCTTGTACTTCTTGTCGGTTCACACGTGATTACTTCGCAACGGTTGCAGTTCGTACTCCTTGTTTACTAAGACATTGTTCAATTCTTCTTTTGGCGGGGGTGTTGCCAACGCGCCCACGCGTGTCTTTTTCACATTCTTTTTCCAGGCAGACGGTGAGTCGTACACATATTTTTCAACTGTGGTTGCCCCTGTGTGTCACATACCCATTCAGAGGTCAGTGTAGCCTGCGTGTACCACGCATATGCTAATTTTTATGTTTGTGGGTGCCACAGCTTAGTGCAGGTCCTTTATTCCACGCACGTGGGCTACCACGGGTCTCATGCACATTCAATTTTGTTTTCGGGATGCCTGAGCATTGCGTGACCCGTCATCTTCCCCCAGGGGCCACAGACAGCCTTGCTAGAGCACATGGGTACGTATTCCATCTAGTACCTTGCCACCTTTACCCCAATTGCCCAGGACAATTGTCTACTGCACCTCCCATTCGCACAAGAACATCAGTGCCATGGTTGGGAGGCGACCAAGTGGTAAGGGAGGCAAAGGTGGCCGACCTCCAAGAGGTGTCCACGGTAGGACACGTGGCCAAGATGTGCAGGGTGGCCCAAGAGGCCAGTGTGTGGAGGACCAATCAGGGACACCTATGCCCCCCAATGGGTTGGGGAGATGCAGCTGACACCATATTGTTCACCGAACTGGCACGGGATGACTCACAGGCCGACTTCCGTGTCACGAAGTCAAAGCCACGTGTGGCAGTGAAAGTTGCTGTCATCAGGCCACGTGGATCTGGGGCAGCAATGTCATCTTCTGCCCCAAGTTGCCAGGGTGAGGAGGCTGCAGGGGCAACAGCAACTCAATCCACCCCAGCTCTGAGTCACCCAGCCAGGACAGTGTTGGTCCCAGACCATCACACCAAGGTTGGTCCTGGCAACAGCACCCAGCAGCCAATGCCTGCAGTGAGACCTTTGATCATTGTGCCTTTGCCTACTTCCAGTGCCCAGTCCACCTGCGCTTCAGCCCCTACCGATAGAGCGGCGTAAGCCACTCAGGGTCCGCACACCTCTCAAGAGGAAGAAGCATGCTCTTGCGGAACAGGGTGGGACCCAAGACATGGCTCACCCCTCCGGCACATCAAAGAAGCAGAGTTTCAATGATGTGGAACTAGACGCACTTGTGGGCTACTTGTCGGCCCATGGCTGCGAAATGCTGGTGACAGCAGGGTGCAAGACTACGACTGCTCAAAGTAAGGCCCACTGGCAGTGCATCGCGGACCAGATTAGTTCCCTTGGATTCGTGAGACGCACAGCTGATGATTGCTCAAAGCGGTGGAATGACCTCAAACGCAGAGCAAAAAACAAGCTGGCTTCCAATCATGCCTCTTATCTGGTGACTGGCAGTGGGTCTCCACCAGAGGAGGAAGTACTCACAGAACATGATTCAATCGCTGGAGGCTTCATCACAGAGGATCAGATCCAAGGCATTGGAGACCTACCAGATCTTGAGGCAGTGTCCGGTGAGTGGCCATGCATGTGTGTGCAAACCATGTGTATGTTGCTTGGGTGATGTGTTCTGATTGAGTGCCAGGTGAGGCTGTGTAGTCATGACTGCTATAGGTCACCCATGTGGTGCCTCCAAACCATCCCCCGCCCTTGGGTTTGGGTTTCACAGTATCCCTTCTGACTGCAGTTTACAATTTGTACCTGATTACTGCACTTGCCCTTCAACTGACATAATGCCACAACATTGTTGATGCTGTTGTCCTGTTCATTCTGCCTGATTGAGGGAATCATTTGCATGATAAACACACATTTTTGTACCGTTCCTCCCCAAATTCACCATACTTCAGACATAGATTTCACCCCACAATGCCCCACATTTCCTTACTTATTATGGAAATGATTTCATCCATCAGGCGGACTGACTTTTGTGCACCTACACATGCTCTGCACACATCACTTTGGGGCCCTGTTTGAATGTTCAACATGACAATTGACTTCTGTCATGTCCAAGTGACCAACCATTGATGTATCCATGTGCCTGCCATCACTGTATTAGTAAACACTGGATTTGTTGCAGCGTGTCACACATGAGTGTTTTGTCACACTCTTATGCATCTTCTATTTCACAATGTCCATCTCACATGGATGGGGAAAGTACTGATTTTCTACCATATGTGTGTCCTTGTCAAATCTGCCATGGCCATGCTACGTGTCATCTGTGTGCTGGCATATCTCATATATGTGGATTGTCCATGCCACTCACGGGCTATTGTGTGATGCAGGTGCTATGCAGCATGCAGCACATGTGTTGCTTTTCCATCGTGGAGTCCTCAGTGTCTGCTTTTAGGGTCCCCTTCCACTTCTTAGGGTCCCCTTCCACTTCATTGCCAGTGCATGCATGCCAGAGTTAGTGTCATGTGTGACATGTGTCATTTATGTATTCGATGTGTAGATTGTGATGCCTATGTGTGTCGACTATGCTGTTCATGCCTGTCTTCATTACTTTTCTTTTATGTTTGTGCATGTGATGAGGCACTAGATGCTGTTGAGGAGGAGGAGATGGCGCAGGGGCAGGAGTACTCACAGCCCCAACCAGGCACCAGTCGAGGACGTGGGTTGGTGGTGGCTGAAAAACCATTAGTCCTACAGACCATCCTGTCCACGGGTGTCTCTGGGTACACCTCCTAAGACCTCTATGCCTCAGGTGCTGAATCTGACATTGAGACAAATGTCCCGTCGCAGGTGAGTGTTTCTGGCAGGGATGCTGTTCTGTCCAACCCACCTGCACTGGGGGTGACCCCTCTATGGGGCATTCAGTGTTGGAATGTCCGCCTGTGGCGGTTACGGATGCAGGGTCACACTCCACTATATTTGCTCCTGTTCCTGTGCCAGCAGATCAAAGGAGGAATGCAGTCCTGCAGCCTCAGGCAGTGCCAGCACAGCAAGGTGCACATCACCATGCCCCAAACAGGTGTGGTGCCTGCCAATGCGGTGGCGTGCGCCACCAGGCAATACTGTGTGGGAGAACTCCATGTATACTATTACAGCACAACAGGGGGCATGGTGTGAGATGATGGCTCAGGCCGTGGATAGGGTGGCCACTTCCATTATCCCTCCTGAAAGGCAGGTGGAGCTCCAGCAGCAGGCAACAGAGTTCATGTGCCGCTCACACAGGAAGGACATGTTGGCGTCCAAAACTGGAGACTCTGCGCACAGCCATATCTGCAGAGTCACAGGCCCACAGGTATGCCCTTAGGTTAGAACACAGGTCCCTCAGAGATACTCTGGTTGCACTTGAGGTGTCCCAGAGTACAAGGTCAGAACAGCAGCTGGAGCAGCTAACATGCACAATCTCAGCTGAGCTCCAGGCAACCCATGAGGAGATCCAGGCATCACGCGAGGCCTTGCAGGCAGAAATCCATGGTACCCATGAGGTGCTGCATGGGGATCTCGGTAGCATCATCCTGCAGAACCAAACCTTTCAGACCTGCATGCTTGCTGCCATGGAGGAGCATGCCAGGGCTTTGCATGGTCTGCCTCCCATACCACGTGCACCTTCTAATGTACCACCAGAGGGTGATGACAGCGACGGCAGTTCTCCCACTATAGCCGTGCAGGCCATGAGCCTATGGAGGGATTTCTTTTTTCTCAACATACATGCATGTGGGTGTTGGGGTGCACCCTGTACCTCCTCCCTGCTGGGTGTCCCCCCTCCCACCCTGGTCGACACATGGCCATTTTTGATTTTTCTTTTTCATTTTTCTGTTTGACATTTTTTACTTTTATTTTTATTTTTGGTTTTTCATATTTGATTCCGAATAGAAAATTAGAATTAGAATTTCATTGTTGGATTTTCATTTTTTATTTTTATTTTTTCAGTTTATTATTTTCATTTTCTTTTTATTTTCTTTTTTCTTTTTAATTTAATTACTATATTTATTTTTTATTCTTTATTTGATTTATTTTGTTTACTTTTAATTTTAATTTTTTTCTTATTTTTAATTTCATTTTTTTTAATTTGCATTTCCTATTTTCTTTCAGATTGTAAATTCATGGTACAGTGTGTTGCTTTGTGTGGCTCCCGTAGGCATCCACTGTGTGTTCCAGCTGGGCACATGCAGGCTTGTCCTGTGTTTGGGTTAGAAACGTGGGTTCCTGACACATATGCCACCCCTGCTTCACCTTTCCATGGGCTCACAAGGTTGTGACCAAGTGACAGTAACGTACACAGAGGCATTGGGCTCCCATAAGTTCTGTGGGCAGTCTGTAGTCCAAACTGTGTATACACCCCTAGTGGGGATTGCTGATGATTTCTCCACTGCATGGTTGATTTGTATATTGTATTCCATACAGGACATTTTGCATATTTGCATGTAGCTTCTTCATGTCTTAGCGAGCCGGTCTCACTTGCAGATGCAGTTCATGTTGTGTGCAGTACACTGGCACATTTACCTACCAGCAGCACACTGGAGATGGAAGGAGTCGATGTGCTGCCTTTGTCAGGTTGTGACAATGGCACTACTTTCATTTTTTACTATCATACGTTGTCACTGTTGGGCCCTCTACTAAAGTTTTGTCTTGCTGGTAAGTATTTCTTTATGAGTGCTGTTTCTTTTTCATTAGTGAGTGGGAATTGTCTCTGGCCTGTTTGCATTTGGGACGGTGCACTTTGTGACACTTTTGTCATATGTTGTGCATTCATTTGCCATGGTGTGTTGGGTAGGTGAGATGGGGATAGGGAGGGGTTGGGTGACATGGCCCTATTTGGGTGTACTATTTTGCAAGGGGGTAGTCCTTCATGCTGCATGAATGTGTGCCTTTTACTGACACAGCATTGGGTGTGTTTACGTAGCTAGGGATGCACACAATGTAGCACTTCCAGGTAAACAATCTCAGGGTGGCATGGTTGTGACAGTTGACTGTCCCTTTTGTCATCATCATCCATTGTCAGCTGGTACGTGCGAGGACTGTGTGCACTCCGCAGGGGTGTGATTTTATGTGAAGAAATTTGCCATAAACTGGGCACAGGCTGCCTCACCACGTGCCCTTTCCCCTCCCATGCACAGCAGCTGTGCATGTGGTTGGGGATGTGGGGGCACCGCCATGTCCACTGGCATGCCCCGCTGGGTTGCAACATTGTGCAGGACACATGCTGCCACTATGATCCTGCACACTACTGGGGGCGCATTTTGCAGCTGCACACTAGAGCGATCAAGGGAGCAAAAACGTGACTTGAGCACTCCGAATGTGCGCTCTACCATGCCCCGGGTTGCAATATGGGCTGTGTTGTATCTTACCTCGGGTGGTGTGGTGGGGTTCCGTGTTGGCGTCATCATGTAGGTGCTCAGAGGGTAGGCACTGTCCCCTGGGGAGGTGATAATGGTTGTCATTAGTTGGGTTTTCACCTTTCTCAGTGTCTGACATGCATGCATGTGCAGAGGCATTTGTACTCACCAATCAGCCATGTGTCGCCATGCCTCCCAGCTTCCAGGTCCCGGTTTAGGGGTGACATTCTGAATATGAAACTATCATGGCTGGACCTCGGATAGTTGACATATACTGAGGTGATGTTTCCCTTGGCATTACATACAACCCGCACGTTGATGGAATGCCATTGCTTGCAGTTTCGATAGATGTGCTCCGTGGCTCTGGGAGGACGTAGAGCCACATGGGTGCAATTATTGGCACCTAGCACTTTGGGGAAGTTTGCCACCCCGTAAAAGATCTGGACCACGGCCTGCCTTTCTGCAGGTGTTCTGGGCATGTATATGTGCCTGCGGACTGAGGGACATGCAGTCATGATCGCCAACACCTGGTGTAGGCAGCGTGACTGCGTGGCCTGTGAGACACCTCCAACTATGGCATTTGTCCGCTGAAATGACCCAGTAGCCAAGAAATGCAGTACATTGAGCACCTTTTCCAAGGGGCTCAGTGCTTGGGAGCACAGGGTGGGTGATGTGAGGTCATCCTCCCACTCCCTGACCAGTTCGAGGATTATTAGTGGTGGAAACCTGTACCTCCCATAGACCTGGTCATCAGGCATCCCAAAAAGGCTGGGCCTGGGTAAAAAAATATGGGGCCTGGCTATCCTGCTCCTCCTGCGGTGTCCCACGACCACTGCTGCGACGAACGGTATATTCATCGTAGCGTATGAGCTTGTTTGTTGTATGCGTGCACTTTTATGCTGCGCGGGGCCGCTTACGCCTGCTTCCTGCTGGCGTACGTGTTTCCAGATTAGCGCATCTTTTTTGGCACACGGGTTTACCCTGTTCGATTCCATGAATACGTGTTGTTAGCGCGTGTGTGGGCGTTGCGAGCATCAGTACTTCCCCCGTAACACCCACATTTTCACGCGTTGTTCCCCATTCCGCATGTTCCGCCCCGTGTTCCGCCCTCTTTGTTGTATGCGCTACACGTTGTGTGCCCGTGTGCACCACCCACCGATTTGGCACACATCCCAGGGTAAACACGCACAGCACATACCATGAATCTACAAATGGCTGCGTGCGCAGCTTTAGCACGCGCGCGTTGCGATTTTCACGCTTGTGCTCCCCTTTTTAGTGCACATTAATTCCATGAATTACCCTGTAAATCAGTGACTCGCCCCCTGAAATGTGATTCTTTTCATATTTAGGGTCACTGCTCAAAGTGTTACACTTGTGGAACCCCCTGTTATTTTTAAAAAGCCTGAACAATTAAGCTGGCCACTCTAGAAACAAAGAGCCACATGCCACTGGCCGCAGTCCAGGAGCTCCAATTTGTCAAAAAAAAAACGTTCTTTTATTTATTTTTAGGGGTAGCTAGGTAGAGCAAAGAGGTAGCAAGGGAGACCTCTGGGGTAGCAGGTGTGACCCCTGGCAGCCCCCAAATGATGTTCCTGAGCTATATTACATTGCTGACAAATCTGTAGCTGACACCATGAATGACGGGCAAAGCGTCATTTTGTCAAAAGTAAATAAGTAAATAGTAAATAAGACACAGCATCCTTTTCACCCAGATCTTCGAAGAGGAAAATCTCATTAGACTAATAGGCAAAACTAAAGCCTCTCGGCTGGCCCTGGTGGCATTCCTAACAATGTCCTTAAAGATCAGCTGGAACTATTGGCAAAAATACTGAAAACTCTTTTTATGCATAAAGAGCAGACTGGCAATATCCAGGAAAGTTGGTAAAGATTGGAATTGGTGCCAATATTTAAAAAGGGTAATCGTTTTGAGCCATCAAACTATCGCTCATTGGCAATGATGGAATCTAGCCGTAGGATATTCACCAATATTAATCTAGATATATTTGCGATTGGTGCTAGAAGAATCAAATGGGGGACTATACTAGAGGAGGAGCTGCAGTATAAATCAATCACGGAGAGTCCGTTCTGGTGGATTTATTGAGGGATAGCCTACCCTTGAGGGTAATTGTTGACAAATTTGTGGAATTGGTGGCTGCTCTAACTAAAAATGTACGATAGCAGTCAAGGCCAAGGGGAGAGCACCGCAGAAGGCCTGGTTTGATGAGGCCTGTAAAGGGGCGAAGAGAGCCCTGCTGCTCATACTTAAGGATCTAACCTCAAGTAGAAGCGCTATTTCCCAGGCCAGATCTCTTTATAAATTGGAGTCAAGGAGAAGAAAACAGGAAGTTGAAGGAGTGGCTTGGGAGGGATTCCTGGATACTGCCAATAGAAGGGACCAGAAGGCTTTCTGGGAATATGTGAAGGGTTTTCCAGATGGGGGTTCTTCTAGTATTGGTAGTGGGTCACATGCGGGGGGAGGGTCCTGGCTGAAACATTTTGGGAGACTGTTTGGGGCAGGGAAGGCCGAGGGTTGTGTTGATTTGGCCGTGTCCTGTTTAAAATTTGAAGTGGAGGAGGTAAAAAAGGCCATCAACCTTCAAGGCCACAATCGGGCACCTGGCCTGGATATGATTCCTTCAGATCTGTTCCAGGATCCCGTGGATATGTGGGCCCCACTTTTAACGATAGTGTTCAATACCTGTATGCAATCTGGAAAATACCCCCCTTTGTGGAAAAGGGCTATCATCTTCCCAATTTTTAAAAAAGGGGATCAGGCTAGGCCTAGTGCCTACAGACCAATATCTTTGTTAGATTCATCCTTTAAAATCTTTGGAAGAATCTCGTTGGCATGTATTCAATCGTGGTTAGCTGGACAATCTGTCCTCTCAGACATTCAGTTTGGGTTCTGCCCCGGAGTTGGCACGATTGAGCGGAGTCTCAATCTATATCTGTTAGTGGCCAACTCTGTTTTCTGTAGCGGGGAGACAGTCTATTTAGCGTTCATGGACCTGAGCATGGCCTTTTATAAGAGGTAAAGCTCACTTGGCCAAACAATCGGCCAAAATGAGCCAGCAAATAGGGGGCATCTTCCGTTTTATGTCAAGGTATAGGGGGCAGCCATTGGAAGTGATTTCCAAGATCTATGTGTCCCAAACTTTGGCAGTCACAATGTATGGTGCCCCTCTTTGGGGTTTTCAGAGGGCTGACGATATCCAAATTAAGGAGAACAAATTTATTAGGAGACTGTTTGGGCTTCTGAACTCCGTGGCCTGTATTTCAATTCATAGAGAATTGGGATTGGAGTTTTGGGAGGACCAATGGGCGCAGTCCCCGTCCTTATTTTGGGTCCGGTTGTTGTCAAACGAATTTGCCTCCCTCTGCCACTTTATCAACCGGTCTGTGTTAGGCAGAGTAGGGTGGGGTGGCAAAGAATTCCATGGCTTGACTATATTGCTAGGGCTCTCGGGGAGGCCAACCTCAGTGCTCTGTTTCCGCCAGCTGCATTAGTAACAAAGGCAGAGGGGATCAGCTACAAATCTGTGCTGGGTGAGGTAGTTCCAAGGAAAAGAATTATTTTAGAGTACGGCAATAAATCGGATCAATTCCATACCTTGGTTAGCAGGCCTTTTGTGATCCAACCTTATTTAACCCGCAGTCCCTACAAAAAAGGCCATTGGTTAATAACCAGGGCGAGATTTGACTGTCTTCTTTTGCAAGGGAACACAGCTAATTGGAAAGGGTTTCCAGGCTCTGCCGGCTGTCCGGTCTGTGGAGATCAACGTGAAGATATGGCTCATGTATTGTTTTTTTGCACTGGTTATGCAGGGATACATAGAGCCACCCTGATACCGGCCCTAAAGAAGACTGAGATCCACCAGCACAAAGAGGCACTCGTATTCCTCCTGAGTGCCGACTCTGTTTTTACAGCCTGGGCCCTGCTCTCCTTCTTAAGGAGAGCACTGTACTTTCGAAAGGGGCTGATGAGGCTCCAGGGAGTTGGTGGCTTTTAATGCACGTGAGGACTGAAGGATGACTTGTGCTCAAAGTGAACTAATTTTTGGACTAGTGGTGCTGTAACTTTTATCATTTTTATCCTACTCTGCCCCATTTTAAGGCATGTTTGTCATGGTGTTCTGCACTTGATTATAAGGTATATCTTATGCACTGTGAAATTTATCTCGATGAATTGTAATGCTTTTTTGTGTTTGATGGATTCTTTCACATCCAAATAAACTTGTTTGACTATTTATCACCGGCTTGAAGACAGAAAACTCCTTAGTGTCTTCCAATGGGTTTCAGAAAAACCTTTAGTACAGTGAAAAATATCAGTACACTGCAATTTCTCATTGCAGAATATGATTTTAAGAAGGGTTCTAATCTCTTTTGCTGTTATGTGAACTTTTCTAAGACCTTCGACCTTGTCTCTAGACCTAAACTATGGGCAAAATTGAAGCAATGGGGAATTGATCCAACTCTGCTGCACTACATCCAGCAGTTATATTCTAATATTTCTATTTCTATATACGTCTCAGTTCTGAAGGCTAGCATTCTGATTATTACCAAACAAAATGGGGTATGAAGCAGGGTTGTGTATTCGGCCCTATTCTTTATAATGCCTGCACCACTGATTAAGAGCCATACTTGCATCAGGTTCATAATTTTCGACCGCAGATAAATGGTACAAAGATCTTCAGTTTGTCGTATGCTGACAACATAATACTCTTTCACCAAACCCTAATTGGCCTACAGTGCTCAATCACTGCGATAGCGGTATATGCAAAGGAAAATGATATGATAATCAATAAACTAAAGACAAAGACAATGTGCCTTGGAGGGGACACTACAGCTAGAGAATGCTTCCAATCGAGTCTTGCCAAAACTATGTTGGAAAACACAGAGGAATATATTTAATTGGAATTGCTGGTTAAAACTCGTCCATCGTCCACCTATTATGAGACTCTCGCAAAGGAGAACATTTGGAAAAAATGGCTTGTGATAAAGAACTACATAGAGCAACGTGGGGGCCATAATATTGAAGGGTTCGCTGAGATGTAAAAAGGGCCTGTGAATTAGGCCTAAAATGAGTATCAAAGCTTCTATAATGTATGCATTGGAAGTTCTGCAAGGTCTGCAAGTGGGTTGGTTGGGGAAGCTTGAGGCAAAATTATTACGCTCTATAATAATTCTTCCTAAGGCTGTACCAGTTGAGGAATTAAGGTTTCAGTGGTATGATATCATAGGTTAGGGGATCAAATCTGTGCTGCTCCTTGTCGTCTTGCTTCCAAGGCCAGCACGCTGCCCCTGAGCTAAGCTCCCGAGACTATCGGAAGAGTATTGTTTCATGCCAAATTGTGAAAATACAAACGTAGTTCAAATGCATTGTTGCAGCTCCTGGGTGAAAGATTGGATGACAAATGTAATCATTCATTTATAGAGGATTTAAAAATATTTGCCATAAACCATCTAGTAACCTTGGGCATAGATCCTGAAATATGTGACGATAGCCCTCACTATGAAAATGTAATTAAACCAAAAACTCAACAGTGGGATATTCCCTCGAATATCGACAAATATGCACCATTATAAAAGGTACAGACAATACTCTTATCAGAGCTTTATTGTCAAGAGACCATGCAGTTACCTAACCAAAATCTGCAGTGTAGAATTGAAGCGCTTTACTGTGTATCTCCTATTTAACATTCTCCCCACCAAAGAATATTTAAGTTCATAGTATGGCTCCACATCACAAGATACCCTATGTAGGTACTGTCAGACATCGAAACGGTTCATCATGTTCTCGCCGCCTGCCCAGCTACGGAAGACTGTTATTCGAGAGGTTATAGGGGGTATGTCAGTTGTATTGACAACATACGTGATGTTCAATTTTAGTCAACATTGTTTGGGGACCAATCTGTAGTGATTACGCTACTGCTCTTGCATCTGGAACCTTGCGATAAAGAAAATTGAGTCTTTGGAATAGATACTTAATCTTGACATGGCGAATACGCAGCATTATTTATGGCAAAACAATTAATTTTAATATATATGTTAGAAGATATGTCTTTGATTTTGTTTTATTATTTTGAAATTCGTATTATTTTATGACAAAGTGCATACATTTTAAACTGTTTTTGTTTTTGTCACAAATATATGTGCTTAAAGTTCTGTAATTAAACTAAATGCACAATAAAAAATAAATGTAAAAATAAATATGTAAATTCTAGCATCACTGGATGTGGTGAATTCATGTACATGCATACAACACACTTTAGACAGAATTGTGGTAAAAGAACATGTGTATGATAAGCTTGCAAGCTTTTTAGCTGATAGCAATGTGTTGCTTGAAATGTTGGTTTTAAAACCTACAAATAATTTCCTTTTGTTCAAATACAAAGCATAGCAATGGGGGCAAGATGTGTTGCAATTTAAGCCAATCTGTTTATGGAGCAGTGAGAACGCGACCAAATTTATGCAGCAGAGACATCCACCCCAATATATTTTTCTGGAAAAGACATCTCGAAAATATCATCCTCATTTGGGACAATCCATCTGAGAAACCTGCTAAATTTGTCGATCAACTCAAAACAATGACTTAAACATAAAATGACACTTTAATGGAAAACAAAACAAAACAAATAGTTGTTCTCTATATCTTAATTCATTTTGAAAATATTTCCATTACACCACTGTAATTACTGTATCATATGATTTCTGATTGTGAACAATCTGTATATAACTGTGCAATTATGTAAGATTAGTGTCCAGATTTGCACTGTCACTGTACCTTTTCCTTTGTTGTTTACGTATCCGTGTAACTAAACTGTATGCAATCTATGTACCTATGTAAGACAAGCGCCCAGATGCCACAGGGATTGCTGCGCTCTACACATAAAGAAACTAAACTAAACAACACAGTTCCATAGAAAACCTACCTCTACTTATTCCATTTTGCGTGTGGGTAATGCTCAGCCGAGACACGTACTTGCAACATTCCTTATTGAGTATATATAGAAAATACACTGACAGTGCTATTTTTGAAGAAGTACAAATGTGATTTTGAGAGTCAAGGCAAGAGTTTATAAACTCAATAGAAGTTTGATGCTAAAAGAAAATGTTAGTCATTTACAGGGAGTGGGCCTGCTCACTATTAAGCAAAAAAAGATCACTTACTTTACAGAAGGAAAGTGTGACTATCGTCATTGTCTATGAGAATAGAAGCTATGCCTTTTTTGGCTTTTTACCAAAATGCTGGAATCTTTTACTGTGTGATGGTGACCTTCACCAAAAAACGTATGATACCCTATAAGAAACCTCATTCTATATTATGGCCTAGATTACTACCAGACACCACATCCAAAGCTAGTCCTAAGTGGCTTGAAGTACAACTCATTGGGTTTATGAAATGCAGAACATTTTCTTTGTGCAATTTACACTTAATAATATAAAGTGTTATGTTAGGATCAAGAGATAAAAATCACATCAAGAGCCTTTTTAATTGTCAAATACATTTTTTGTGTATAATGCTTTCTGTATTAGTGGCATATTTTCTGTTGGTAACACCATTAGAAAACTACGCGAGAGGATACCTGAATATCATAGAGCAATCAGGGCAAGTAATGAGGGCTATCCAATGGTCAGACATTATTAACTGGAGCATCAAAATGCAAATTATCTCTGTGATAAGGAACAAGTGCAATCAAAGAAATGCAGCGGGAACAAAGGTTTGGACCCGACGAGGTGTGAAATGCTCTGTATTAATAAAACCAGAACAGTTACAAATGTGTCTTAATGTGGCTATGAACTCAGGGTGTTCATGGGCCAGTACTTGACCCTTTCCCAATTGAAGTAAACAATGATATTCATGTTTTGGTGTATTTCACCATCTATACTCTCAAGTAGCTTTATCACTGAATTTGTTTTATTTCTAGCGATTGTGCAAACTGCTAATATACATAATTATATTTCCATCATGTAATAGTCTGGTGCACTGCATCAATAATTTCAAATACAGGGATCTTCTTAAATGTAAATGAGGTGAAATGGCAATTGTATACACCACATATTAACTATAATGTGGAGCTTGCCTGTGGCATAATTATTAGTTTCAGCATTATATTTTTTTGGGCTGTTTGCCTCCAGGTTACAATCTGTATTCAGAAACTTACTGTAGATTTTGAGTGTATTCATAAGAAACTGCAGTTTTCTCAAGCCACCATTGCCACATATTTTCTTTATGTCTATGAAGTCAGGCGTGATGTGTAGACAGAAGAGTTATCACAAACATCAGCATGTTTTCGGTGTACATTCACTCATAACATAGTCCCTTATTCTCATCATGTGAGGCATTGCCATCTGGCAAGGTTGCAAAGTCCTGACTTTTTTTTATTTTTAGTACATAAAATTGCCAGAATCCTCCTGCGACTCCCAACAGGATATGTAACTATGGACAGTTGAACTCGTCGTGTAGAAGACAAATTCTTCCTGCCAATACAATTCTTAGCAGTACTAAAAGACCAGCTCAGTGAACTATTGACCAAAAGATTGGATGGACGCCCCAGGATACAGCTCAACTGAAAATTAAATGCACCAATCAACACCAATATAGCAATACGTAACAGTAATGCTAATGATTGAGTTGTCTATGCTCATGTGCGTATCTAACAGGAGTCTCCTTGAAAACAGAGCGTTATACGGATATCCTGTTCAGACCAATGGGGAGGGGTGTTCTCCTGAAACCAGATGGAAAACAATATGTAAGTAAATTAACCCAGGGAGTAGTGCAAATGGAAAAAAAAACATTTGAACACCAGGTTACAGACAGACAAGGAGAAGGCTTACCATTCAGATGCAGTATTCGTCAAGAAATGCGTGATGTTCTGGTAAGGTTGCAAAGTCTTGAAGAATTATCCCCTGTACCGCCTGCACAAGGACGCCTAGTCCTTCACCCCTTGGCACGAGGACGCCTAAGTTCCACAGTAGTGCTCAACGAGGCAGTCTCTAGTCCGAGCACTCAATATGTATAAAGTTGCAAAGTCAGCGAGAGTACAAAATATGCAAGTTCCTTGCGGGTGAGCGTGGAGGAAATCTCTGTGATGCACAAGGACTCAGAGGACGTTCTGGTTCGTAGCAATCCTTGCAGTAGCAGAGCAAGACAGGCAAACAAGCAATCCAAGATACAAGACCAGGTCGGTAATTCACGGGCTGTGCCAAGAACGAAACGTAAGCAGTAACACTCCAAATTTCGGCCCATAATCGATACCAAGAGTTCCAGAATTAGACAAGAGACGAAGAGACAGCAAGTCCGGGTACATCTAGCAGAAGTCAAAAAACTAAGAATCCAAAAACATACATAGTGTAGAACAATAAAGCTGCCAAATGATACAAATTCTGAAGCGCTGCTCCGTTGTTTGGGCGGATCTTATAAAGACTCACCTGATCTATTGTAGGTTACGCTGCAGTAGCCTTGTGCGTGCAGAACCGTATGCTGGGCACCAACGTCTCCATGGCAACCCCCAACGCACACAAAAAGACGTGTTGCGTGAGGGAGGTTTGCCCGAGCTATTAGCCATATGCAATCGCTTTTCTTGAACTTTGCCTGATGTAAATGAGGCGAGTGAAGGAGACGGAGTATGGCCCTGTACATAATCGTGGCAGGCTTTATTTATAGACAATGATGGTCTCCTGACAAAAATGATGCAGGTGTGTAGAGGTGGAGCCAAGAACCCCACTCAAAGCTCCACCCCCATGCTGCCTAGATGTTGGGAGCCGGAATATGAGACACGTGCAGTGTCAGTAAGAATACCAGTACCGCAAAGAAACATGTATGCAAGGTTCCCATTGTGAAAACCATATATGCGTTCACATATAAATGATGGCCATTTGAATGAAATCACGGAGGGAGTGGGAAAAGCAAGCATAAAAGAAGACTGGTGACATCATGTAGAGTGGCGTTGACACACCTAGAAGAAGCTGATGTGTGTAGACATCCTATAGAAGCAAAGAAGACGGTGTTAAAAATGAGCAATATTTCGGGCTCGAGATGACGATGCTCATGCTACAGAAATAATAAAGAATATACCAAGTCATTTTATACTTGTACAGATGCAGTAACGCAAGTAGGACAAAGAATTCTTGAGGCTGGCTACGTAGTGAAATAGATTGCGGTGATGCACCAGTGTATATGCATAGTAATGAATTAACTATGGATATTTCACAATGCACTTTAGCAGAGTCTGGACCCCATGAACTGAAAGGCTTTTTCAGTGTGGCGTAGTATTGAAATAGCTAATGAACGAAGGTGAATCCTAGAAAGGCTTGGCTTGCCCAGCACCAGGAAGTCAAGGTCACTGTGAGCCTAGATATTCATGAAGATGTTACAATTAACGTGTGAAAAGAACAAACTCCTGTTTGAGGTGTGGAGCAAGAATATTGAAGACGTCAGAGGTTCATCATTTAATAGAGTGTAATAAAGCAAAAAGGCTCTGAAACATGGTCTCCAGTCACATGGTCAGATGGAAATAGACACTGAGTTGAGCTGTATCCTGACCAAGAGACAAGTGTGCCTACACTTCCTTTTATTCTCAGGCACAGAGAACATTCACAAGGCCAATGTTCAAAGGGATAATTGACTGGCAGACAGCAGAATGATGATAAATAGCAGGCTAATGAGGTGGGAAGCTATGGTCATGACCAGCCCACCAGCACCTGGGTGGCAGCCTGCATGCTGCTAGCATGTGTGGAATATTACAGAGGGATACGAGGGTGCCAACCAATTATAGAGGGCCATGTAATGAAGAGCCCTATAGTTTGTATAACCAATGGGACGTTGTGTATTTGATGATGTTCATAGTAACTTGCACTAGAGGAGGGCCTAGTTGCCCACCTGATGTTAGAAACCCAATCACTTTCCCCGACCAGTATGAAACTTATACCTAGATGTTCCTTGTAAGCTGATCACTTTCCCAAATAGGTTTTTGTAGTTTGCCACGTAGATCATGAGGATTTACTATATAAGATATGTTTTTTATGAAATTTGCTGAGTGAGAAGATCGAGTGGTTTCATTGATGATCGTTGTACTCCCTGTTTCAGACAATTGAAAATAAAACAGATTTACTTTGCCAACTTTCTAAGTCGGTCTGATTTTTGATGTTTGAGTATATTCTGCATCCCCATCTATCTCAGAGTTTTGCTACCTCGTCTTAAAGGGCTTTGTGTTGGATACGCAAGTTCAGGTGATTCCTTCGCTAGAGGGGTAATCTGCTAACCAGATCGCCCTTTGTCCAATTTCATGCCAAAAACATAGTGCACTTTTGATCTGCTACATCAGTAGCCTAATCCGCGGCACCCGCTCTGCTTGTGGCACAGAGCAGGTTCAAAGGTCACAAAATGCCCACACAACAACCGCTGCAACAGCCAAGCCACTGCAGCGCAGGGGTGATGTTAGGGCAGTTTTTCGAAAGTTCAACTAAGGGCTTCATAGAACTATACCTGAGGCAATACAGAATTTCATTCTTAGTATAAGGCCGTACCACCTGAAAATATTTGGTAGCATTGACAAATCAGCCAGGCATATTTTAGGAGGAAGGGAAATATGTAGATAGGTACAAAGAAATTGTAACATACACCGATAAACGTATGTATTGTGAAAACAATGGTTTAATTTAAATACATGTAGGCAAAGATAAATCTTTGGAAAGCTAAGTACTATTTCATAAGTCATAAACACAATTATAAAAAAACCGACACAATACTATTGTATGCAAACACCAAATTATAACCTATTTAGAACATCAATATGTACTTCATGGCCAGTAAAGCCTAATATTAGACCTTTTGAATCACAATCAGATATTCATGGGGAGTAAAACCAAATTAGACTTTTAGAATGCAGTAAATAATTCAAGGGCAGCAGACCCTATGGCCATAACCTACAGTGTAATTCAGTTTCAGGAATCACCTAGTTATACCAACACTGTTACAAGTATACATCTTGGAACACATGTAACTTATTCTTCTTCAGAATTGAAATTTATCAATATTACTTTTCAGGACACAGTTAAAAGAGAAGTAAAGAACTTATATACTTTTCGGAGGGGGAGTCAGCGGTGTCCAGTTATAATGTCGACTGCAAAAAGTCGAATGCAAAAATGTCGAAATAAAATTCAAATGTGTTTTTTTTAATTTGTATGTTTTTTGGGGCCTAGCTAGTAAAAATAAAAGGGGTCGGGGGGGAAACCCCCCATTAAAAAAAATGTAAAAAAGATATTTGAACATTTTCTTTTTCGACATTTTTGCAGTCGACATTTTTGCAGTCGACATTTTCACTATAAACCACAGTCAGCTACTAGTGGAGAAGTAAGAACTCAGTAAGACTGTTTTAGAAATGCACTAAGCAATTCAAGGGAAATATAACTCCAGGTTACAGTTTGGGAATGGCAGCAGCTATTCAACGTAAGTAAACTCCTATTGATATATACACTCTTACACTATTTCTGTCCACTAAAATAGTTACTTATAACAAAGATACTTTTCAGAAGTGTGGAATACAATTCTAAGTTAAGTAAGCACTCTAGCAGACTTTTCAGAGGGGCAGTATGCAACTCTAGGATAAGTAAGAACTCTAAGACTGCTTTAGAAGTGCACTAAGCTGTTCAAGTTAAGCAAAACCCAATGGAACAGTTTAAGAATGGCAGTATACTATTCAAGTTGGTTAAACCCTATTTGTAAGCGTTTACACTCAATCAATTTCAGAATAATAAACCAATACCAACTCTTTCTAGAAGGGTGAAACACAATCCAGAGATATGTAAATAACTCTTTATACTTTTCAGAGGGCAACAAGCAACTCAGAGGTAACTAAGAACCTCTGGAGCCTTTTGTAACATCCCATTTCAGAGATACAGTTACAACACTAACACATTTACATGTAAGTACATTTGTGTTCATTTCAAGACAGATGCTTCTACTTGTAAAGTCCTTCCCTATTCTAGGGCATGAGTTATCTCAGAGACAAAATAGGGATCCAGCAGTAGGCAGGTCAGAATGAGGCTCAGATGCAGAAAAGTCAGAGTTCCACAGGATTTCGCCATCAGCAAGTGAGTACAGACTTCAAAGTTAGAAGAAGGTGTTAAGGGACTACAGAGAAGGGTCCCTAAATGCGTTTCAGCGTTAGACCTGGGCGAACAGTATGGGCAAACTCCCAAACACATGAATCAGCCACACGGGATTGGCACAAGACTTAAGGTAAGTATTACCCAAGCCAACACAGTATGGCAGCAAAGAAGAAGAGCTTCTGGACGGATGACTTCATGGTGCACGGTCCCTGGATTCTTGGTCTGGCAACGAAAGAAACATACACTGGATGGGAACTTGCAGCAGCAATCATCAGAAGAGGCTCCCAGCAAAGGAATCTTCAATGCTTCTCTCAGCTCTGTGGTTTTGGTGCCCTTTTACAGGAGCCAGATAAAGAACGAATATCACTGGTCGGTTCCCTTCACTTTCTCAGTCCAGCACTCCGGTGACGGGACTTCAGGGATTTGAATCATGTCACTGGAGATGAAGCAGGTGTCCACCAAAGTTTCAGTAGGAATCAGATTACGTAAGATGTTGCACTCAGGCTTAAGGTCCCCTGTTGTTGGCGGTTTGCAGCACAGCAAGGTCACAGTGCATTGAGCGATGACTCATTTTGCAGGACATCTCAAGATTAGTGAATCTCACAAGCTTCTGGGTTGTTGTCTTCGGGACCCCCAGGTTCCTTGGAAGGAAGAGTTACAACAGGCTCTGAATACATAGCAGGATCTCCGGTTGCTGGAATCATTTACAGCTATGGTTTCTTCGTCTTTGGATTCAGCAACAGTGGTTGATTTGTCTTCAGCTTCCAGAATCAGACTTTTATCTAGAAACCCACACACAACCTCTGCAAAATCTCCCTGCAGTTTAAAGAAAGGGGTGGCTGGTTGTCCAATCAGGACAGCCAACTCTCTATTAGGAACTGGTTCCTTTCAGGCACATTAGAAGACAAAGGCCTGCAGAGTTTTGGACTCCTCCGCGCTTCCTTCCTTCACAGACACTCTGGAGCCTTGGTAGGAAACACAAAGGGTTCCCGCTGAAGACAAAACTTCAACCAGGACCTCCCCCACCTAGGATGGCAGAGGAAGATACAAGAAAGGACAAGCATGCACAACATGGGGAAAAAAATGTGGCTACCATTCTAGCAGAATGGTTACCATTTTGTGCATTACCGCAGCTGATTTGACGAAATAGAAGAAATACCTACTACTAGTACAACAGTGGTAACAACTCTAACTACAGCAGGCACATTACTTGAACCACCAAGCACAACACCAAGATTAATACCTGCAGCGCAACCTTTTTTAGAGGTAGGAAAGCCAGAAGAGGGAAAAAGAAAACCTCAGCAGAATAACAAATAAAATAACCAATATTAATCAACATCTCATCCAAACAACTTACCAAAACATAAATGTACACATTAAATGTAGGGGTATCTTTTATACCTACTAATAACACCAGCCTGTTTGAAGAAGATGTAAATGTATTCAAAGTAGTGCTCAAAATGGAACTGAAGATTTTCTTTCAAAATCTTAAGGATGACAACTATGACAAACAAGCCCCAGACTTTCTAGAGATGAAGAACAAAAGCAATGTTCATCCACAAGTTTACCACACTCTGGTCAAATTATTCAAGCTAAAAATCACCAAAGATCTGAAACGACTAAAATATGAAACACCACGTAGACAGAACATCAGAAAACATAAATTGAAAATAATTAAAGAACTAGCAGATGAAAATAGTTTAACCATTAAACAGGCAGATAAAGGCGGAGCACTGGTCCTTATGGACACCTCTCTATATAATGAAGGCTGTTTATGACTACTTACAGACCGCAGTACTTACATGACACTGGACAATGACCCAATTTCTTCTATAAAAGAAATCATAAAAGGAGTCATTGCAAAAGCATGTGACATGGATGGATCTCAGAAAGAACCAGTGAATTCTTGATTAAAAAACATCCGGTCACACCCATCTTCTACGGTTTACCAAAGATTCACAAGAACAAAATCCACCGTTAAGGCCAATAGTAGCCGGGACAGACAGCATTTTTCAACCGCTAGCTGTATATCTAGACACTGCATTATAACCTCTGGTACAAAAGACCCAGATTTAGCTCAAAGATACAACCCATTTTTTTTACAAACCATCAAGATGCTGAACATAGACCAACAAATCTACTGCTGTTCACGATGGATGTCAACAGTTTATACACTTCCATCCCCTACAACAAAGGAATCAAAGCACTAGAGTTTTTTTATTGAAACATGAGGAGATTACCATCCATAAAACATTTGCCATCGAGCTCATCAATGTCATGCTATACAACAATTATTTTTGGTTTAATGGCCAGTACTATTTTCATACGTCAGGGACCTCTATGTGCTCATCAGTGGCCCCCTCGTACGCTAACATATTCATGTACCATTTTGAAAACACCCATGTCCTTGAAAAGGACCTTTGGAAACACAAAGTCAAAGGCTGGATAAGATATATTGATGATATATTCGGAATTTGGATGGGTACAGAGGAAGATCTTTTACTTTTCTGGGGATATCTCAATGAATGCAATGAAAGGCTAAAATGTACAATTAAATTGGGAAACCAGCTATTAACTTCTTGGACGTTCCAATTGAACTAAGGGAATCAGGGTTCAACACACAAATTTACACAAAACCCACAGACGTCAGTAGTTTGTTGCATTACCACAGCTTTCACCCAAAACATCTTAAAGACAATTTGCCGTACAGCCAACTACTGAGATTAAACAGAATTACTTCAGATAATGAAAAACTCCAAGAAGAAAATTATGTCATGAAATCCAGATTCACCAATATTGAATTCCAGAAGTACTACTTAATAAGGCAATATTGAGAATAGAGGCACAAAGTCAAGAAGATCTACTTGGACCTCAAGCAAGCAAGGATACCCCGAATCTTATACACACATCAAGATACTCCAGTCAGAGTATTTAAATTAAGCGCATCATACAAAAAAACTGGGACCTGATTAGATTTGACCCAAACCTAAACCAAGTCTTTCCAGAACCGCCTATGCTCGCATACACAGGGGTTACAACTTTTTAGAGACAAACAGATAAAAGCTGAGAAACATAAACAACAAACTCAAACTTGGCTGAGCAGGCTAAAAAAACTGAACATTTGTGTGTTTGAATTGCCAACACTGCTCAAGTATAATAAAGGGTGATCACATACGCCATCCAAATATAGGCAAGAAGATACTATTGAAACATTACGCCACCTTTGAGACCAAGAATGTTATCTATGCAATACGATGCCCGTGCGGGAAATACTACGTGGGCAAGACATCAAGAAGAGCTAAAGAAAGAAGGACTGAGTATTAAGTCAAAAATTATTAAGTCACCAGTGTACAGACACTTTAGAGATCACCATGACATCTCACAAATGAGAGTAGCGATATTAGAAGTGGTACACCTACTCTCAAGAGGAGGGGATTTGCCTAAAATTCTTTCACAAAAAGAGTTATTTTGTATCCATCGTTTGGATGCTATGACTCCCTTAGGCATCAACGAGGAACATTATTTGGGTCCCTTTTTATAGCTCAGGAGTACCTTAAAGGTCTATCATATCTGAAGACCCAATGACAACCCACTTCAGTAAGCTGATTTCTTATTGATTACTTCATAACACACACCTTGATGTTATGATATGACAGAATGTGAACCTGATTGGGACAGTCTTGGTGAGAAATATGACACAGTTCCTTATATCATTGTAGTAAAGAGTATTAAGTTGTTCAATTTGGGTGTACAATTGTCAAACATGTAAAAATTCAAAAAGTACTATGTTCACTAGAACAGATTGTGAACCATTTGTGGTACAGTACAGAAAAGAATACTACTCCACCAATATCAGCTTACTCATTTTTGATTAGCGATAACTAATGATCTATTCATCGGCAGAACAATTAATTTACATTATGTTACTCACCACACAGGCCGGGGCGTTGATATGGAAACGCAGAGTGTTGAGTATGACTATCCATAGCAGTCCCCTTGACTTTCGTAAGTTTAGGTCCAGCACAGGACCTTAACCTCCTCAACTCGAGGGAATCTCTTTATTATGAAGTGCCCCTCTGCTGGAGATAAACATACAGAGGAGCCAATCAAACAAAAGAGCCAGGAAACACAAACAACCAAAACAATGCTGCAAAGAAAAACGAGACAGGTTAATGCCAGAGTATAGTGATGTTGTGTAAGAACAGGATAAACAGGTGAATTGTACCTTAAACTAACTTGCTGCCACAAAAGATGAAGGATCACTTAGTCAAAAACAGAATAAAGAGTAAACTAGAGGAACTGTGTCACTATGCCTAAATTAGGTAGCATAACAAGTTGTATTCTTACCCTGATCAGATTTGGTAGTATCCCCAATAAGGTCCGAACCAACGACAGGATAAAAAAAAACGAAAGGGAAGTTAGTTGGGAAGAGTAATCCTGGGCGGAATGAGGGTTGCACTAGTGGTGCACACAACAGAGCGTCTTTAACTGCACGTGGTTTCCAAAATGTAGGCGGCCCAGAGTAGAAAAAGGTATGTGGCAGTAGTAGTAGTGTTCCGGAAACAGTACTTGATAGATAATACAGAAAGTTTGGTATATCAGGAGCAGTGTTTGGTAGTATGGGTGCAGAGACTTGGCTGAATCAGGAGCAGTGCTTAGTGGTAACACACTATGTTTGATATACGAACGTTTCCCCAAACGAGATGTAAAGAATAACACAAGGCTTACCAGTATTTTGCTAGCATGCTATTTGCTTTGAGTGTGGCTGGAGGAGTTGGACATGGTATGCATAGCTGCTAGTCAAGCAGAAGGCGATGGAATGCCAAGCAGCAGAACGCAAGCGTGTTGAAGGAATCAACGTGAAAGGCAATCCAATGGGACAGACAGGTTCGGCAACGGGCTGGCTGCGTAGGATCCGGGAATAAACAAGAGATGTCCAATAAATGGTCCGGGTCGAGTAACTGGAAGATTGTCAAAGCCAAAACACGTATGCGGTCGGAATCCACAATACAATCCGAGGTCAAGATCAGGTTTGAGATGTCAGGAAAAAAGAATCAGAAAGAAATGCTAAACAGAAGCGGTGACACCAACGCCGACATCAGTTTTAAAGCTTCTTGGGGGTGCAGCCACGAGAATGATCAGCTGAGTAAACACATGATCTGCATCGTGTTGCTGGGCGATGCAACGGAGCATGTAGATGTTGAGGTGACAACCGCCAACGCCACCAGTGAGGCCGATACCTCCTATGAAACCTTCTAGATAATGTATCACTACAATGCCCAATGCGTTTTAAGAGGCTACAAACACGGCCAGATGTAACACATTATCCAATTTGGTACACTGACAGCTACTCAACTGCCAGCATCTTTGAGACCACTAACTCTCTATATATGTCCTTCTAAAGTGACAAAAAAAAACAGAATTAGAGATTTGGTTAAGACTTTCTACTTTGGACATAATTGTTAACAGCTAAGCATGGGGTAGCACCATCTTCAAGATGACAACATATTGAGACCATCACTGTTCCATTCATTCAATATACACACATCGTCATCTCATTATGTGTAACAGGATCGACTTTGAGGAACATAACGTACGTGATCACCTATTTTCATTAATTATACCCAAATTATGTCACAAGGTAGGTGGGCGGTATGTATTTTAGACTATAAGAGACAGGGTAATTTGGCTAGACAAAACGTCATTGTAGAATTTTTCTACATCTAATTACATTATCGGTGCATGCGCTGGATGACGTAATAGCCTTTCATTAATCAGTATTTCGGTTAATTCATTGGCCACACTATGTTCTAGTTAGGACTCTTACCTAAATATTATAGAACACAATTGCCTTAGTAGAGGGGTTCTTAAAAACACTTTTTATTACACCAGTACATGGAAAACCCTTTTACTTCTACATCTATTTACATCATCAGCGCTTGTGCCAAATGATGTCATTGTCTTCAATTATTTAATATCTCTGTTGGTTCATTGGCCACACTATATCCTAGATAGAACTCTTACCTACCATTATAGAACACAACTGCCTAGACAGAAGTGTTCTATAATACTCTTCTCGATAAATCAGTGTATGGTATCATCATCATAGACGTATGTGCCACGTGACGTCATGATCATTATATGTGTAAAACGCCTTTGTTTTACACCTTCATACATCGAAGATACATTTGACATTCCTAAGAACTACTCTAAGGGTGGAAAGATGTTTAAGGACATCTCCCCATGTTCTTTCTTAATTTTATATCAGACCTCTTCGTCATGCACGCATCTGCGCAGTGACGTCACTACCCCCAACAGTAGATAAACGGCTACTGTAACCTAACAGACAAGCAATCGTTCCTGATCGCCCAAGTCACCAGGAAGGATCTATAACATTTGGGAGGCAGAAATACTGCTAGTAAGATATAGACTAGGTCCACATGTTGTTATTTGTTAAACATCCAAGTGCCAGTCCTGATGAAGCGTCCTATGTTTCCTTGGATGAAAATTTTAAATGTTCGCATATTGTGAAGCGACTCTCCAAAAGTATTGAGCTGTGAATCTAAGTACATACAACTGCGGCTCCACATTGGACTTCTCGCAAGCAGAAGCACCCCAAGTAAGTTATAGCCAGAGCTGTTCCTTATCTGTTTAACCTTCAAGTCCCAGTCTTGACGAAACTTTTTATGTCTCCTCAGACTAATTGTTGGAGTGAAAATTGTAGTTTCCTTTTACCACCTTAGAATATTGGGACGCGAGTTTCTAGAAGAATTAAAGCGTGGAGCATACTACAGAGAAATGTAAATCCGCGTTAGACTTTGTGCAAGCAAAAGCACTAATTGGTAAGCCACATGACTCCTGGCTCTTTTCCACCCCACTTGGATTTGGACACCTACAAGTTATCTCAGCCCACTAACCATGGGTATATGTATATATATTTTTAGCAACTGACCCTGTTGGAATCCTGATACCTATTAAGAAAATAGGAAATCGAACTTCTGCCAGTGCGAATTATTGAAAAAAAAAAAGAATACAAGGTTAGCAAACCCCTTTTTTGGACCAATTCACGATCTAATTGTGTATACTCAATAGCAGTACACTAGAGGCACATAATAAGACCACACAATTGACAATAATTTGATGACATCATTTACTTACCAGTGAGATCCGATCATGAGATTCCCACCACAGTGTCTAATTCATGCTGGTAGCCAACCACTTGTTTAACTTATTGAAGATGTTTGGAACATTCTAAGTATTGTAATGATCATTAGTTGACATAAAAAATGTATCTTCCTAACTTTGAATGTACTATTGTAAATATGTCATGGCAGCTTTGTAATATATATTTATTTGTTTTGATTGCTTTTCTAGATGTACTGAAACATTTCTTTGCCCCTGATGAAGAGTGTAACCTCGAAACATGTTGGGCTAACAACAAAATAAATTATAACTTCTTGTAATTTCATGTAAATTTTAATTTGAATATCTAATGTAGCATTTTAATGGCTAAACTGTTATAACAGTCATCAAAAAACAAACAAATCCCCTAAAATAAGTGGTGGTATTGTGCAATGATAGTCACCTTGGAATATAGATAAATACCGATGGGCACAATATACCACACACACAACTTACTTTTCTGATCAGTCAGATTCTAGATAGTGTGCAGGGGACGGGAGTCCCTATTTTGGAACTCTTTCCTTTTTTGTGTACATTTTCAACCTAGATGCCAAGTTTGTGACCTTCTTCCCGGCACCTTGAACCACCATAAATCTTAAACCTACAATAGAACATACTAGATTAAGCTATTTATATAACAGGATTATAAATATTTGTGCTTAGTGTTTTTTTCCTTTGTCCTAATCTTTTATGTATTCCCAGCTATGACATGGTGTGGAACCAGCTATCGCATAAATAGTCATTTTCAATAGACACAATTTGCAGCCTATTCATTAACATGCATAATTCCTACACATTGGCATCAAATACATAACTTGCCTTCACACACTGTAGTACTACAGCAGTCCCATTAGAGTCCTTGACATTGACATTCGTAATAACGGACACAATAAACCCTTTTCCATGATACAAGACCCTTTGTCCCTGCAAGCAGGTTCTGACACGTAGTGCAAGAGGGAAACTACCTGCACTTCTACTCGCTGTTATTGTTGTGATGCTGGATGGAACACACTGCCCATGCATAAAAGCAGAGTTGGCACTGAATGCCATCCCCAACATGGCCCTACAAGCATGGAAATGTATAATGACATAATATGCAGTCATTGGAGCTCATGTATATTTGTACAACCAATCAGCCGCATAGTTTGACCCAGGAGTTCTGCCATGTGAGGGTGAATTGTCGGACATCCTGAGGGCTTAATTGTTGTAAACCTGCACTGTGCAGTATACCTACATTATAAGGCACACAGCTCCCTCTCTGAATGCCATTACCCGACTCAGCCGAAGTTGATATAAGATTCTTTCTCTTTTGTCTTTTATAGTAGTACCCGGCGAGGGCGCAGTCAGAATGAAGGAACCGTTTTGATTGGCCCTTACCAAGGCATTACCCAGCCGTGAATCCCTGATTGGGATTCCACTGCCATTGTCCCCGGCGGGAGGCGTGGCAGCCCCTCAGCCAATTAGGAGGCTCAAAGCAGGGCCTTCCTCGCTCTATGCCTCCACACGGCTGGAGGCTTCCATCGTCCCCCGCCGGGGACCCAGGTACCTTAGTTTTTTTTCTCCATTTTTCCCCCCTCCCTTCCTCCCTCCTAACCCCACTTACCTTCTTCTCTGTCTTATTTCGGGAACAGATGCGCTGGGAACACTTCTGTTCCCAGCTCGTCTGCTCCCAATGGCCGCCATGGAAAGTGAAAATGGACTCCGTTTTCCCTTACCTGGCGGCCATTTTCTTGGTTGTTTTTTTTTTTTTTTTGAAATGCTGCAGTATTTCGCGACAGAAAAAAATGCTTTTAGTGCCCCGGTCACGCAGACATTGCGGCCCGGTTTACTAATAGCTATATGCCCCTTGTGGCGGGGGCATTACCAACTCAGGTAATGCCCCGGGGCCTTCATTAACTATGGGCCCCGGGGCATTACCTGAATTGGTAATGTCCTGCCGCTCGGGGCATATTGCATCATTATTTCTTGCACCAAATTACCTTCCCTGTTCGCCAAGCCAAAGAAGGTACTCATAGCCTGTCTTTAAACACCACAAGTGTTTTCACTCTGATTTATAGTTTAATTGTTGACAGAGCTGAGCAGGGACGTAATTTCACCAAAATGCCAGGGTAGCGGAAGTGACATCACATGACCCTTGACCTCTGATGACATCACAGAAATTGATGTAATTTGGCCCCACCCTGAAGTGATATCACAGGAAGCAAATGAGCACAATGTGATATCACAGGAAGCAAAAGAGCACAACCTTTCACCCCTTGACAAAATAGGAAGTGGCATCACATAGGTACACTATGAAAAAATATGGTCACAATATCACTGCATTTTGATACATTTCGTACAAGAACAAATCACCATTCGTATCATTAATATCAGTGTGTATAGGGCCATATTACCAAATTACTGTGAATGCAAGCAGACACCCAAAGCCACATGATAATGATGTGTTATTATACAGAACTTACACTTAAGCGCTTTATATAGAACAAATACACATATAATATCACCCAACCTGTGCTGGTACTCATTTATCAACCTTCAAGAAGGATGAAAGGCTGAGTTGGTCTTGCCTGGATTCGAACCTACAAAGTGCAGATCACACACACGTCGCAGCAGCGAGCACTCTACCCACTGAGCTTTCTTACTGGCTATAGCTATCTTACCGGCTATAGTAAAATTAGCAATTACATGTATGAATGTTCTCAAAGTCAGAAAGCAAATTACACTCTGTAGCGGATATCATTAAACTGGTAACTGAGATTTAACAGCAGGCCAGTTCATATGCTGGTCTGGTGCAAAGTTGGCCACATGTCAAGCCTGCATGGATCTACTTTTCAGGCTTCAGAGGTTGGCAAAATACATACCTTTGGGAGGGTTCATAACTATGTATTAAAGAATTTAAAGTAGTGCAGGGAAAGCAGCGCACTCACTTAGCAACCCATACTCTGGGCACTTGTTACCTCATACATGCAAACAAACATCCTGAACAGCATGGCATGGAGATAGGGAAGATAGACACATTACAACAAAGCATTAATTGTGACACAATGAAATCAAGGACCACTTTATGTGCTACGGTCAAACATTTCTACACTGTACACAAGCTTTTAGGCTCTTGGATTTTGTCACGTGATCGAGGACACCGAGATGGAATATCTTATGATGAACGTAACAGAGACAATGGTAGAAAAAGAAATGCTATAACTGCAACTTGGGAAAAGCAAAGTACATAGTCTGAAATGGATGCTTATTGTGATCTAATGCTTTTTGGAAGTTTTTGTCTGCATTGTGAATTTTAAGTGTTTAAGAACAGAATCAGTGACTCAGCCACTGAAGTGTGCCTGAAATAAACTTTTAATGAGTCTAGCAATTATTGTATAGAATCCAGATAGACACATTATTTGTTATTTCTATTCTTTCTTATTTAGGTTCACTGCTCAAAGTATTACACCTGTGGAACTCCCTGTTTTTTTTAGAAGCCTGAACAAGAAAGCCAGCTACTCCAGAATCAAAGAACCGCTTGGCGCCAGCCACAGCCAGGAGCTTCATTTTTTTTTAAAGCGCTAGCAAGGGAGACCACAGTGGTAGCAGTTTCAACCCGTGGCAACTCCAAAATGACATCCCTGGAGCTGAGGAGGGCAAAGGCCAGCACAAGAACTACCCAAGTGAATGGTTTAATAGGACAGCAGACACTTGCATTCAACATCTTTATTCACTGTCCTTTCCCTGACCCAGATTGATTTTCACAGCAGAGCACTAGAGTATTCTCCTGCTCACATCGTTGTATTTATTATTTTCTCTCTCTTCTCTTTCTAGTAGGAATGGGAAAAAATGCAACACTAGAGAGGGCTCATAACTGCCCTAGACCAAGCGACAGGGAAGCTGACTCAAGTGGCAGAGCAGCAGTCCTCTCTCAGTCAAATCCCCACAGTACATCTTCAAGAAACGGCAAGGGTTGTTCCTCTTGGCAGTCAGTGGACTCAACCACTTCACACTTTCCCTATCGGGGTGACACCTTTTGAAACAATTTCCCTTCACTATTGGGACACATCAGGTCAGACCTTAGCTGGATGGTCCATTAGGAAATAGAGGTGAACATTGTAAGGGATCAAGAGTAGGACTCGAACACAGTAGGCAGTTTCAATATAAATGTGGTGTATTAGTGATAAGATAAAAATAAGAAGGATTGGAGGAAACATATCTATCCCCAATCCTAAGAGGGGTTTTCCTGCCTCAACAAAACTAAGGAACATCTGTGTCAGGATATCAAACAAAACGGCGTCTTCCGTCTTGTCTTCAAACATCTAAACTGACCATACACTCTAAACTCAGTATAATGTGCAAAAGGGGATTCTGGTAAGCTATGTACTTGTAGCTTCCTTTCAAAGTTCTCAACATAAAGTTCTCAAGTTGCAGAAAATAAATAAAAGTTCTGACAGAGAAAAGGGGCATCCGTTTCAGTATGGTTTCTCTGAACATTCACTTTTTATTCCGCAGTTACGGATAAAAAAATGTTCTACTGCTCCACTAAAACAGGAGTTCCTCTGCTACTTTTTGCTCTTCTCACAATATTTCACTCCACATTTTCAAGGAGGACAGCTTTTCCCTTGAGGTCATCCAGTTTGTATGCTTCCACAGTTTTGAGGAAAATACATCTTTCCCTTAGCTTCTTCTGTTTTCCACTTTCAATACTTCAACATCTTTCCACCTCACACCAGGGGAATAAGTCCTCCCTTTTGAATTCCTTCACTGGTTACACTCATTTCCACAATTCAACTTTACTCAATGAACATGACATGTCCCTTGAGTTTCCCTTAAACGTACAGTTCATTAAAATATTTAATTTCTCATACCCAGTCCTTTTTCTATACCTGGTATACTTTCCTGCCAGGGTATTTGTGACTTTCCTATTGATCCTTTAAAGGGGTATTCAGGTTCACTTCTCGGCTCCCTCCTGGTTTATTCTCCTGCCAGGCTATCACTTCACTTTTCTTCTCACTCCTGGTTTATTCTCCCACCAGGAAATCACTTCACTTTGCGTCTCACTCCCGGTTTACTCTCCTGCCAGGATATCACTTCACTTCCTTTTATCACTCGTGGTTTAATCACTTGTTGAGTTAGAGAAAACTCCAAGGTAGGTTCGGGCTGCTAGGAGTTCACCGAATTGGAACTCATTGAATGCTCAACTCCTTCCCTTTCCCCAAAAGGAACGCAGTCCCAGAGAGACAGCAAGTTCAACTGCAGTTTATTACAACCAAAACCAACAGGGATCAGTACGGAAGGTGACTCCAGGCACATCTCATAGAGTTCTGGCTCACAGACCAGCTTTGTATCGCAGTTACATCATGCTGACATCACACCTTGTGCCTGTCCCCAGAAAACCTATCACAACCTGTGATTGGGCGTTGAGTGGTAGTCAACCTATAGTGGACCCTACAACTGTTAGCTGATTGGCTCTCTCATGTCAGATAGCTGGCTATGCTTGTCCCCAATGATCTAGTTTTCTACAATGTTGCAGTGTGATGGCCTTGTCATTGGTTATTGCCCATTGATACCAACCCCTAGGGTCCTGAACTGTGATTGGTTGGAACTTGGTTCTCAGCTTGGAACGTACATTTTCAAGGTAATAAAAACAACTATGTGTCTGCATTGTAACATGTGTAAACCACCAGACACTATGAGTGCGCCTTTTATCATCATAGGACACTTGGCTCTTCTGTAACAGTTTTGTTGCAAGTACTTTTCTGGATCGTGAGACTATTCCTCTATCCCTGCTGCCAGTTTAATTGGCTCTCGGCCTTGCTGGATCACATGTTCAGGGGCCGTGGTTCTACGTTCTGCAGCTCTAAATTAGTCTGATTTTATAATAAGTTATTTGTATTCTCTGTGCTGGTATTACTGCAGTTCAGGGAAGGGAATGTCACTTGCAAAAGGTGACCTTGGTAGTGGCCCCTGTCTCACAAGGTTGCTCTTTTGTTTGTGCTGAATTCAGCTTAGTTCGGCCTTTACTGAGATAGTTGTGGCTTGCTGTAATTGTCCTGAAATCGAGGCGATGGCTCTACTGAGAGGTGCCATTCTATAATGTTCATAGGATTAGTGTGTATGGCGCTGTCAGGTCACTCAGGTGCTCCTGCTGCTCCATAGGGTTAGTTGCATATAGGCATCTGCAAGCTTTTACACAGGATCTCTTGCTTCTTGAAGTGTCTGCGTTGCTGCAGTCAAGCTAATGGCAAAATAATAAACTCACAGCAGTATGTACATGTATCTGTCCTCTACCTCATAGAACTGATGCATGTGTTCTTTGTGTATTTGAGTGTGTTTCTGTGTCCTGAGGTGCAGATGGCACGTATACTGCATCTCTAACGTGGCTATGTCATGGTGTCTTTAACGGCATTGGAGCATGTCTTCTTGGTGCCTTAGTCGAGGCTGTCAATTGAGGTGTCCTTGATAGCATCCAGGGTTTCTTCATTTACTCTAGGCAAGGTTGGTACTGCTCCTGGGTTGTAGGGCTGACGGAAGGGGTATCTTCAACATACTTGTGCAATATGGTGAGTGCATTTGCGGTTCTTGCGGTTCTTCTTCCGGTTCGTATGCCTGTTGGAGGGAGAGAGAGAGGGGTAGATTTCAACCATCCCTCTTCACTCCTGGCAGATATCACTTGATTTCCTTTTCTCTGTCCTGGTTTATTACTCTCCTGCCAGGATATCACTTCACTTCCTTTTGTCTTCCTCTCTTGACTGTGTGTCCCAGAATCACTGTCTGCCAGGTTCACATACATGCCCAGGCTTTTCCTTTCTCCATTCACTCTTTCTTTCATCCAGGTGACAATGTTTTTCCAACATTGGGTTACTGACCCTCTTTTGACAAAGTCTGTCTCTCTCAACACTATTCACATGTGTATCTAATCTTCCTCTCAAGCATTGGGTCTCCGACCCATCTTTATCACTGTTTGCATATTCATTAATCCCTTCTTTGAAATACTGGGTCACCACCCCTTTCTTAACAATGTTGTCATTTGTGTCAGTTTATTTAATATGTTTAGTTGGGGCCGCATTATCACTGCAACGCGCCCTTTGCCTTCCTGTGTACCGGTAACACATGTGTTCTCCCTGGGATTACTGGGCCACTTTGGAAGTTCTCACGTCTCTTTTTCTGCTTCTCTCCTGGTTTGCTGACAAGGCGTGCCCCCCGCCAGTTTCCGCTTTGCTTTCCTTTGCTCCGGCAGCTCCAGCTGCCCATGGTCATCAATCGATAAGCTTCATTTGGTATGGTCTCCCTGCACACTGTTTGTAACAGCCTCTGTGTTACTTCTTACAATCGTCTCATCTCTGGCATCCCGACCGGTGTCAGAACAAGTTTCAAACAGCTTCTGACTCTGCCTCTCTCCCAGATCCCTGTCAGCTGTGACAGTTTTAAACTTCCCGGCATTGGTCCATATTTTCCAAAGACTGTAATGCAGTATTGACTTACCCCTTCTGCACTCTCGGGAGGGTGGCTCCTTGGTGGCCAGCCAGGTTCTGGTTTTCGGAACTGCTGTACCTGTCGGTTCTCCCCCCGCAGTCCCCCGATAAGTTTGCCGCAGATTTCTGACCTTCTTCACCAGAGCAATCACCAGCTGTGGCACCCCTTCACACAATCGTTCAGCTTGGCGGCCTGGTGCCCGAGTTCTGATCTTTAGCGCAGTTCAAACATGGGCATAATCCAAGCAGCCAGGAAACCTTCCCAAGGGATCAATACAGGAGCAAGGGGCTCAGTTTATGCCATTTGTGTTTGGCCAAAGATCTCGATCCCAGGCATGCTTCTATCGACACTGTTCTGTCCTTTGTATCTGACCTGGCAGCCTCTGGCATACATGTCCTGTCATGCAGGACTTATTTGTCTGCCATTGCAGCCTACCTGTCACAGCTGTTGTTTTTCATTGGCTAATCCAGTCATCAAGAAATGTCATAACCCCTTTGAACCTATGGCTACTACTGAACTTAAGTACCTATCCTGGAAGGTGGCTTTTTTTGATTGTGGTAACATCTGCAAGACGCTTGGTGAGCTTCAGGCTCTCTGTGGAACATCCGTTCCTACCTTTCCGTAAGGATACAGTGGTGCCTCACACCCACCCTTTGTTCCTTCCGAAAGTGGTTTCAGAATTCCATTTAAACCAGTCTATATCTCTGCCGGTCTTCTCCCGGAATCTGGTCTCTGATGCTGAAAGTGCTCTGCACAACTTAGATGTCAGACGGGCTCTGAAGGACTAGCAAACTCAGACGCTCTTAACTTTTTGTCACATTTGGTGATCCAAATGGGAAAACCTGCCTCAAAGGCATCCATCTCCCGCTGGGTTGCTTCATGTGTTTCCAAGGCCTACGAGGTTCAAGGCCTTAAAACACCTAAAGGCATTCATCCACATCTCATTGATGCACAAACTCATTGACCGAACCGCCTACTCCGAACTAAATGCCTTTGTCGAAGCCAACAATCTCTTAGACCCCGCACAATAAGGTTTCAGAGCCCGTCACGGAACCGAAGCGACCCTAACCTCAATCTGGGATGACCTTAAAATGATGGCAGACTCCGCGGGATGCGCTGCACTAATCCTTCTTGACCTATCTGCCGCCTTTGACACAATCAATCACTCAATCCTCCTAGACCACCTCCACTCCCTAGGAATTCGTGGAACCGCTCTTAAATGGATAGCTTCATTCCTCAAAGATACATACCAAATAACGATACTCTCCACCTATACCTCCCAAGCCCGACCAGTCGGCACAGGATTCACACAAGGAGCATGCCTATCTGCCCTCCTGTTCAATCTCTACCTGACCACCCTCCCTCCAATAATTCGTTCACACAACATCCTGTGTTACAACTACACCGACGACACTCAACTAATTCTAAAACTAATTAACTCAAATCCCAACTCTCGACCTGGCCTCCTGCCTCCTCGACATAGAACTCTGGATGACCCAAAGCCACCTCTTGCTAAACCCCTCCAAAATGGAAATCATGGTATGTGGCAACTCCGAGCATCTTCCGCATCCACTACCCTGGCCATCCGCCATGGGCAGCTCACCAAGCCCCTGCGACTCAGTGAAAAATCTAGGATGCAGCCTTGACTATGACCTAACACTCTCACGCCAAGTCAACAACGTCTCAAAATCCTGCCACTACCACCTTAAAACCCTTAGGCGTATCTTTCCATATCTCTCCTTTCCTAACAGACTCTCCGCGGTCCAATCAATCGTTATATCAAGACTGGACTATGCAAACCCCATATACCTCGGAATCCACGCGTACCAACTGAATGAACTTCAAAGGGCACGAAACGCAACAGCCAAAATGCTACTTGTGCTCGGCCCAAGAGACCACATCTCCCCAGCCCTTAAGACGCTGCACTGGCTTCCAGTAGCCCGAAGGGTGACTTTCAAAACCATCGAGCACTGCATAAAACAGGACCTCAATATCTTCAAGACAAACTAAAACCCTACCACCCCCCCTCGCACCCTAAGATCAAGCTCAGCTGGCCTCCTAGTCATACCTAAAACAAACTCAGTCAGATTAGGCGGATCATCATTTTCAGCCTTGGCCCCCACCCTGTGGAACTCACTCTCACCCCACATACGCCAAACTGAGGATTTAACATCTTTCCGCAAACTGCTGAAAACCTGGCTCTTCCCCTAAAACCAACCGGTACCAAACTAACCCAAACAGACAAACAGCATCTCAACAACACCAACCCAACAAACTACCTGATGCGAGAAATTGACAGCCAATAACCCCAAATATACACTAGAAAGATAAATAGAATTAAACAAGTAAAGTAGATCAAAATAGTGAAGTGGATAATAAGAATAAATCATAGGGAAACAGTAAGGCGATGTAAACTGCTGAAAGCACATAATGCATGAGGAGGGAACGAAGTGCATGGCCTGGATGAAATAGTTAGAATGGATGAAGCGTGTTGAACAGATGAATGCACTGAGCGAAAGAATGTATGAGTGGAAGAACAGATGACTATATAGATTGAATGAGTGTGTAAATCGAATGGGTATGTACATCGGATAAGTGTATAGAATGGATGAACATGTTAAGCGGTTGAGTGTGTAGAGTGGTTGAGTGTAAACAGATGAATGCACTGAGTGGAAGAATGCATAAGTGGAAGAACAGATGACTACAGAGATCGAATGAGTGTGTAAATCGAATGAGTATGTAGATTGGATGAGGGTATAGAATGGATGAACATGTTATGCAGATGAGCTTATAGAGTGGTTGAGTGTGTAGAGCGGACGAGCGTGTATGACGGATGAGTGCATAACTACAGAGAAGCGAATAGAACGCAGGAGTGTGTAGAACTGATGAATGCACAGAACGTATGAGCATGTAAAGTGGATGAGTTTGTAGAGCGGATGAGTTTGTAGAGCGGGTGAGTATGTAGAGCGGATGAGTATGGAAGTGCGGATGCGTGTATAGAGGGGATGATTGTAGAGAGCAAATGAATTTATAGAACAGGATTACTGCGTATTAGCGAATGTCTTTAAGGGCCTGATGAGTGCATATTAATGTTGAATGCGGGGAAAGCGTGAATGCATAGAGCGGATGAGTGCGGGGAGCGGATGAGTGCGGGGAACGGGTGAATGCGGGGAACTGGTGACTGCGTAAGGTGGGTGAATGGGAAATACAGGGGCAGACAGGAGTGCATGCGTGGGGCAGACTGGAGCGTGCAGGGCGGACTTGAGCACGCGGGGCGGACTGGAGTGCATGAGTGCGTCGAGCAGACCGGAGTGTGTAGCAGACGGGGACGCATGGAATAAATAAAAGTCCATAGAACGGACTGGAGCGCATAGAACTGCGCTACGTAAATAGTATGGTCTGGAATGCAGGGAACGTTTGAAAGAGCATGTAACCCATCATATCACACCCCACGCTTACTCTCTTCTTTACACCACCACTCAACTAGAACACAGAGATACTATGACACCATTCGGTATAACTGTTCTCATGCCAACATCTCCCGCTCACTCCCCATCATTCTAAGTAAACACTGCTGGTTACACACCCCCCAGCCCGGCCTTCTCCTAAGGCACTAACGCAGCCACAGTCGGTCTGGATAAATCCTGCCAGAACGAACACATACCCCTGATCTCAACCACCACACCTACCGCTAAGAAGCAGCTATTACACAAATACCACACCAGCTGCACACATAACAGGTGCGCACACGTGCCGTTGAATCTCCCTACTCTCTCTACTGACCTGAACTTCGGTTCCCATACCAATGGTATATAAGGTGTTATATAAGTGCAAAATAACATAACATAAAATAACATTTGGATTGCTCTATCCTTCTTCCTCGTCTCAGTACTAAAACAGGGCAGGGGGTGTAAATAGGGTGATTGGTTGAGAAAACTTGGGAAATTAGAATCTATGTCACAATAGGCCATGCAGGCATGTTATAAAGGTTCATGCGTGTCATGTGGAATTATGGCTGCAGGGTTATTTTGGTTCAGTGTTTTCCTACCTCTCTGGAGATGGTCTGCCCTCTGTGGTCCTCCCTCAGATAGCCACACCCAGGGTCAGAGTCAGGTAGCTCCTGCCTTTCCCTGGTCACGTAAGAGATGTTTCCCTCCAGAAAGTCAGTGGCGATATTGCTAGATGCGTCACAACATCTAAAATGTTGTTAATTGCCATGTGCGATTTTCTCAGGGAAATTAATTCTTTATCTGTGCAGTTAAGTAAGAACATTTTAAATATGTTGCTAACTAATGCAGCTTGCAAACAAATGAGTTTGATGTGGATTCATTATGTGTGTATTGCTAATGGATCATTCTGAATAACTTTTTTTAAATTGAAGGTAATGTATTACAGTTAGGATCACCGCATTTTGGAAACACTATGCATTGTAAATACATTACAAATATACATAAGAAAATAATATAATGCCTTGCATACCTGTTGACATTTTAAGTACAATACAATGTTAGGGACAATTAGGGAGCTGTAATTGTATAAGGGGTTACCCCCTGCATAGGCATTTACTGTGAAGGAGTACTGTGGTCATATACAATGTTGCCCATGCAGAAAAAGGTAATTGTGTTGCCACTTACAGGCAAGTGCCTCGCCCCAGTTCATTGATGGCTTCCTTGGCGAATGTCCTATCCACCAGTCCAGCAGCAGGATGTGAATGATGCATGCCTGAATGAATATGTGCTCTAAGCGTGTGCACCTCTGTGTTAAGGCAAGGGCATGCTAGTGAGTTGGATAAACTGGGGCCAATTGAGTGGCAGGATTTGCTAGTGAGTTGGCTATTTCAGCCGCTAAAAGAAAGCTATATCTATAAATGCCACCACCATGATGAGGCTGCTGCACTTGCTCCCCAGATGTTATGGTGTTTTCAATGCATAGTCTTGCAACTCTGCTTACATTTTTCTAAAAGTCCATGCTTTCTTCACACAGAAGCCATCCTTCACACAGTAAATACAGTGGCCATTTTGTAAAGTTCTCAGAACCCATGCATACTCAAATTGATTGTTCATGGTCAGTGGTCCTTTAAACAGTGTACTGATTTAATTATCCAGCAATAGAAAAATGCAAAACACAGATAACAAATAATTGAATAGGAAACTGAAAAACTCTTTGCAAAGCAGTCACTTTTCCTGATGGTGTGATTGAAAGGCTTCAAACAACACTGCATCATGTTTCCAAGTGCCACACTTCTGGTATTTTGGTTCTCATTTGCAAACGAATTACATCGTATGGCTTCTAAGATGTTGTCATGAATTAGCCGTGATCTGATGTGATATGTTGGAGTTTTCCTTGTGTTTTAGGATAGATTCTTCGTATGGACGGATGGCTCAAAGCTGAATTATAAGAACTGGTTTGCTGGTGAACCAAATAATCATGATGGTCGTGAAGCCTGTGTGAACTACAACTCTCATTGTAAGTACAAAAGAGTGAATGCTGTGGAATTACAAATGCAATATTAAGTACACAAGAGTGAATGTAGTGGACAGTTAATTGGGTTATGTCTTCATATAACCTTTGTTGTACATCATGCCGTACACTAAATATTATTAGCACATGTGAATTGGTATTGACCTCCTCTCAGCCAATCATGATGTGCAGAATGCAGTTAATAACTACTGGTATGGACTGCATTCCAGACATTCTATTTTCAGAAACAGCCATGCAATCAACAGAAAAAAAATGTGTCTACTTTCAAATAACAGCAATGCAATTTGCAAGTAAGATTTCATTTCTTTCAATATGACAATGCAACCTAATGTAACAAACCAAAGTGAAAGCTACAACATGGAAGAATGCTTTCACTATTTTAAAGGAATTCTATTCACTTTAACATTGCACCTAATGCAAGGTCCTGCTAAATCTATTCCAGCTCAAGCAAGTTTAAAATTAAAATCAATGCTCGAAGGGTACAAAAAGTAGTGGAACTATGTTCCCTGCTGCCTGCCCCAGAACCCCACGAACCCCTTTTGCTGCACCCCTCCCATGTGCAATCCAAACCCCCAAACAAACGGGCCTGCTGTTTAAGGGAACGTTCAACTTCTTCCTACACTTTTATTTTAAAACAAAGCCATTCCGGAACGGTTTCATTTTAAAATAGAATTATGAGAACAGTCAAACATAATGAAAAAAGTAGAGGAGCACTACTAACAATCACTCCCGCCCACTTCGACCACTGATTAAAATGAATGCATACTTTATAAAGACAACTACGGTATTTAAATATTACAAAATAAAACCACATACCATTTAATAACACATTTTGAGTGCTTTACTCACTAGTGAACTAATATTTCATATTACATCACCACATTTCCAAAACCGTTATTGCTATTACCGCCATGTGCTAATAGCCTTATAGGTCTCGAAAGGAGTTGTTGTCGCTTGGGTAATTGACCCTTCACCATCATATGGCCAGAGGCGAAGGTGGGTCACTATCCTGTGGCACAAGAAACACTCCAAGACTCTCTAGCAGTTCAAGGGTTTCTATTGAAATTCTTGTGGGCCATAGGGTCATCCCTCTATCTGTTATTGTTTTGCACCTGCTCCCTAAACCAGGCATTTGTGACTCACATGTTAGTAGATACAGAAGGTTGACTCCCTATTATCTAATTCTGCCTTTTATTAGGTGTGTGGACCTAAAGGCAGAACACCCTTTCTCACTAAAATCCCTCAGAGACATCCAAACTGTATCTACTCTATTCAGTTGTTAGCGTTCGAATAGGATTTGGGAATTGTGCCTTACAGATCTCATTCGTCTACCATCATCACTCTGACCTCTTCTGCTCTTCCATCTACTCCCCTTCCTCGGCACTACTCAATTTTCCTACTTCCTTCCTCCAATGTCTCTCCCTCCTTCCAGGTCTCACCTCCACTCCATGATGTTTCTTCTCCCTCTAATATGCTACTACTCCCTCTTCAACAATACTACTCCCTTGTCACACTACTATTCCCTCCTCCCCACCACAGCTCTGTCCTCCCTGCAACTACTTCTCAGCTACCCTCCTTTCAGTCTGCACAATACACTTCACAATCAGTACCTACACTGACTCTTCTCACAAATGTTGCCACAATGACACACAAACTCACACTGCAGTATCACATTCATTCCCTAGCCAATACCTCATCTTCTCCAGAATCATCTCCACACTCAGCTTCTCCTTCCTTCCTACTGTTGGTCTCTTGGTTGTCCACCTCCTCTGACCTCACTCAAATAATCCTTGCCTACTATAGTCTTCATATATCACCTCGCTTTCTCTACTTTATTTCTCTGTTCCTGGCAAATGTGGCCCTCTCATCCCGACCTATGGTATGTTGAAAAAAACAAAATGTACAAGTACCAAGCTAAGCCCTGCTGACTTCCTTAACACAGGCCCATCGTGGAACAACAATGGATGCCCGGGAAAGCAAATGTTTGTGTTTGTGTTCAGAGGACTGTGGTAGGTCAGAAGAAGGACACATACTCTGATTAGACATGTTTCTGATGTGAACATGAATAATGTCTATCTTTCCCTATACTAAGGGGTGTCCCTACCTAATGAAACTATCTAAGGTGCTCGTCAGTCGTCAGTGAATGTCTATAAACTAAAACATCCACCGTCCAACTCTAAGCCTATCTGATCATACCACTATCATAAAAACTCAAAGTCAGAAGGATGTTTCTTTTCTCCTGAGATTTGCTGGTTTCGTCTCCGACTACATTTTATTAGACGATCTTCAGATAGCCTCCAGTGACCATTTGTGTCTGTTCATACAGTTAATTCAGGCTTGTTAGGCACTTTTGTGTCTTCTCTTGTTTCTATCTATAAGGGATGATCATTTTCTCCTCCCCTTGTAAACTAATCAAGCAAGTATCCTGTTCTTCTGGCTTGTTTCTTACTTTCCTATAGTTCATAGTCTTTGGTTTCTGTTTGTTGCTTGCCTATATTTATTTTCACAATGTCCACCTTGTCTTCAGGAGTCTTTAACCTTTGGCCTTCTGGTTATTTAGACCTTCTTGTTTTGTACTGATACCAGCTGTGCCGTTTCCATAATATTTCTCATTCACTTTTCTGTGTATTGGCTTTTACTCACTCTCATGCAATCTTATTATTTTATCTTTCTGTTGATTGCGATGAGTATGAGCATTCCAATAATGAGTCTCATTCACTCTTATTATATTGTCTTTCTCAAGACTGTGACAAGTGTGAGAATTCCGATAATGATTCTCATTCACTCCTGTTATATTGTCTTTCGATTCACTGTGACGAGTATGAGCATTCCAATAATGATTCTCATTCACTCTTATTATATTTCCTTTCCCTTGACTGTGACGAGTATGAGCAATCCAATAATGGGTCTCATTCCCTCACACAGGTCTCCCGTTATAGTACCTTCCATTCTCAGGGTTAACGTCACCAAGTTTTTCATTCATTCAGAATCTGCTTCCATTCACTGTAACCTGGCATTTCGTGTCCTTTCACCAATTCCTCCTCTGTCTGTTCATCTTTGATGGCTAAATGAGAGTTTGGATACCTGCATCTCCTGTGTATGCCAGGATGGACTGGTGTCAGCATTCTTTCAAGGCCCATTGGTCCACCACAAGTCTCCTGTGGTCACACCACCAGTTCCAGCCCCTATCTCCTTCTCTGCTTCAGGATGCCACGAATTGCATTCTAGTTTCTCTGTCTTCCTCACTACTGATTGTAGCCCAATTGGCACTTCTCAACCTCTCTGCAGGACACTGTGCATCTCGTTTCTCCTTCTCTTTGGACTCCATGCGTGTTTCCTTTTGAAAGTCACAGGCTCTTGCTACGTTTCCCCAGGCTCCTCCCCTTTTTGGAGTGACTGCCATGGGGACTTCCCCTGCACAAGCCTTTGTTCCTTTTTCTCTTTCTCTCTCGTATTCTCTTCTCCTTCATACATCCTATTTTTCATCCCAGTGGAATGTGAATTTAGGAGAGGGTTTTCTAACTCCTATTGTCAATGACACATTCTGGTTTTCTCTCTCTCCATATATATTGTCATCATAGAGGTGTGAGGATTTTACTTGGAAATGTTCTCTAGGGAGTTCTTCATGGGAACTGGATTCGTTGTCCCCAAAGGGGGAGTCTCTCCAGGTGATGTCCCACTTGCCACTACCCGTTGAGAGGGTATTGCAGAACAGGCTCACCTCCTATCCTCATGTGGGAGCACGCCCTTGGGAAGAAGAGACAATTCCCTCGATTCGTCACAGGACCTATTCCAGGTGGCTCCAAGGTAAATCCCATGTTGGAGGAGTTTGTGTTTTCCCAGCGCATTCGCTGGTGGTCTTGGATGCTAGCAAACATCTCCCCATCCTTGCCACTGCCACTCAGCAGCACTGCGTGTTTCCTTTGCCTGCCATACAGGAACACTGCTGCAATGCCTTTTTAACCACTGGGCTTCCTCTTTCTGCTTCGGTGTTCAGAAGACTGGGGTGTTGGGTGTGGCTAGTCTTGTCTGTGTTCTTCTGCAACAGATGTAAGGCTCTGGAGGATGGATCTCACTTTGATGCTTCATATTGCTTCCAGGCGATGTGTCTCTACAACAAACAAAAGAAACTGGCAGGCATTTTGTATAGGAGGCATGGCTTGTATAGGATTCATCTTGTATAGGAGTCGTAGGTCGACTGCTCAGAAATAAGTTGGCACAAGTGGGAGAGGTTGGAATTGGGACCTGCTCCCCTGCAACCGTCCCCCTCAGGCTTAGGACTGGTACTGGATTTCTCCCCGGTTGGTCTCCCACCCCTGACTGAGGGGTTTCTATCCCCTATTGACAAGGTGAGTATCTGACTTGGTCTCACGAATGCTAATTACCCCTCCCTCAGCATTATTATAGGTCTATGTTATGGTAAAAAGTGCAAATGTAATTTTTTGCTCCTACTGGAAGTGCAATCTTCACGTTTTGACTGCTATAGAGGAATCAATTCACATTGGTAAAATGGGATTTCCAAGGACTTCCTTTATTATACCCTAAACTGAACAGGTTGCAGATTAAAGGGAACATAACATTTTAACAAAAATACAATCTTTTTTTTCCTTTCTATGTGTGTTTTAATTAGGAGTGGATGGGCCTTAGACTTTGAGGCCCAAATAATGCTCTGAAGCATTAAAATAAAGATTCCATTCCATTTGAACACAACCACTCTACAGCAGATTTCTTCATCATCATCAATACATGTATTGCAGTTACAATCCATTAAAAACATCATAATAAATAAACATAGTTCTAACAATGATACAAAATATCCATATACAAAACATCAAATATTGTGCATCAGAATCTCATTTAACAAACTGAACAGATTTGAAATGCTAATATGGTTCGAATCTCATTGACAACTACTAATCCACCCGTCCACATTCTCCTATTGTATCGTCTGCCAAAGCCCAACAGAGACTTTACAGAATCTTTATTGTGCCTAACACTGCCCAAACTGAAATCGTCAAATGTAGCTAACTTTTTGGCAGCATCAATCTTGGTTTCAAGGATTTATCAGATCTCTGGACAACAATCAGGAATTTTGGTTTTAAACAAATGTTCGCCTTGTCAACATATACTAATGGCCGTATTCTAGATTGGATTCTGTCGAGAAACTCTCTGATCAGAAATACTCATGGTCAAAATGTTAATTGGTCTGTTCACCCCGGTATCTTTTTTAATATTGTGGCCTCAAAGGCAGAGAATAATTCCTTTCCGAGCAAAAACGGTGGCAGTTACAACAGGGAAAGCAGTATTTGTTTCATCAAGGACGTATATTAATTGCATACTAGGCTCAATGCTCTCTATATTAATGCCCAGCTCTCAGATCTTGTCTGTGCTTATATCATCTTGATTATGTATACTGAAGCTCCGCCCCTGAATGTTCACACCAGACATAATACAACCCGCTAGCGAAAAAGACCCAAGTCGATCTTGTAAGGATACCAAGTTTTAATCTCAGACAAAAATGAGAGCAACAGCAAAGAACTCTGCTGCCAAGAAGATTCTGCCGAAAAAAGGGTACAAGCAGAAGCTTAAGAGGAGATACATCGTAATTGTGACGTAACACCACACAGTAAAAAACCTGCTTGGCTAGTTAGTGCGTCACTATACACGATCAGCCTACTCCATAAGGGATGCCAGGTCATTGGTTCCAGCCCAGTCTGTCCGTCTTCCATCACGTGGGTGCTGCAGGGATGATCTTCTCACCGACGAAGGTCAATGAACAAATTAACTACACTCCTAACACAATGCTACTTTATCATTATATTTTGCACCTGACATGTTTTAAGACTGGCACAAGGGAGGTTCTGTGGCACTCTGACCTCCACACACGCATTTCACTCACTCCATCTAACGCTATCCGGCTCTAAGGTCTCCCCCTTCGTTTGTATCCCTCCTTTCACCTCACAGTACAAATAATATGATTGTAGTTCAAAGACCTTCAATGTCCATTATCTTTGAACATTTAGGACTTGTTACTTTGGGGCTGGTGGTTGAAGGTCACCTGATGCCATGGAATTCAGGTATCTTGTGGCTTAGTCAGTTTTAGGGGCTATAACTCGTGGTTGCCTGGGGGTGGGCCGGGTCATCCTTTGGCCAGTGTGAGATGACATGCACACCAGGCGCCGGTCTATGATCACGCCTTGTAGGGCACATTCCTCTTGGGTAAAAAACATCTTTGCAACACTGTTTGAACAATGAATGATCTTTATGGCAGTTGGGGGTGTGGTGTAAGGAACGCATGGTGGCAATAGTAAGACAGACGCAAGTGACCACAGTTCAAGGGTGTTTATTGAACTCTCACAAGGGTGTGATAAACACCTATCTAAACCTAAATCTGAAGATGGCAGCAAGCTATGATCATCAAATAGTAAAGAATGAAGACCTAGTGGAGTTGTGTCAACATAAAAGGGCCTATACTAAAAAACAGATTGCCAATCCTTAATGCTAATTTACAAATAATATGGGGTTAAGTTCATGAAATTATAAATCAGGATGATTGGGCCGTTGGCCTCCTTTCCCCACGTTTTTAGCACGGGTCAATGCGGTTCACTTGAGCCAAGCAAACAACTCTGGCTTCTGCTGCACAAGGAAACAGTTCTATTTTCACAGTTCAGGACCTCATTTGTTCAAGTCTCTTTGCTTCTTGCACGTCTCTTGACTCTGAGGGCCTGGTCTACACAAAACAACACATAAACATTCTTTTACCTGCATCCCCCTCACCTGGGCTCAGATCCCCTTCAAAACAATAGTTCAAAATATTCTTTCTTGGGTGGCTAATGGTTCATCCCGGATCCCTCTCAGCTGGGTTCAGATCCCTTTCTTTTGGTCAATTAGTCTCCCTCAGCTTGGTTCAGCTCAATTGAAAGTTAGTTTACATTATCAAAGACTTTCTAATGTTCACAGAATTTAGCAAGCCCAGTTGCATGACCACTTCGATATCAATATTCTTTTTTCTCACACTCAGCATCAGTTGGATAGCTAACAGAGAACTTCGAATGAGTACCCATGTGGCGCCGGACCACTCTGCGTATGGTATCATGGGTGTCCTTCCAAAGTTCAATCAAAAAATGCAATGACTTCTTTGGTTCCAATTATACTCATGTCACTCATCTCCAATGCCTCACACACTGTTCTCTTTATAAAAAGTTGCCACTTGCAACCTTGGTTCAAAACACAAGCTGTTTTGGTATCAGTCTCTCCAACTCACCGGCTGTGGTGTCTTTCTGACACTGCTTTGCTGTAGGAGACACAGTAACACATCAGGCATTCGCTCCTCCCCACCTTGGTTATCAACCCGGGAGAGCCCCGAGTACCTCCGACACACTGTGCAGCTTTGATCAGTCTTAGTTACTGGTCTTCGGTTTCTTACTTTCCAAGGCTTGCAAAAGTACTTCCTTCCTTGTGACTCTGTCTCTGTTCTTGCCGTCTTTCTCTGTGTATTAAACTGCCATCTTGTAACTGCTGTTTCCTCGTGTGGTTAGCCTTGCTTAGAGTGTGCTATTGTGCTCTGCCTTTTATCCATGCGGGCAGTGTGATGGAAGTCAGATGTGTGTAATAATCCGTAATTGCCTGACCTTGCCTGTCCATGGTGTTGGAACATTTCAGGTATACGGCGCTGTTGTTAGTCCATTTTTGCTCACGGTGAACTGTTTGTGAGAAAGTGTTTGTGTCAGTAAAGGGTGGGGGTTGAGTTCCTAAATATTCCATCTGGTAGCATTGGGGAAAGGTGTTATTGGGAAGGGGACACCGTGTCTCACCCTCCAGTGTCAGGGCCGGTGCTATCACTAGGCAAGGTTAGGCGCTTGCCTATATGTGGAAATGTTAGAGCGGCAAAATGCTACTTTAACACCTCCATGCTAATTGTATACTAACTGCCTTGCCTGTGATAGCACGGGCCCGACTGTCTGCAGGCTGACGCTGGCTGCAGCAGCAGCTGACCAGGAGGCGCTGCCGCACCATGAAGTTGGGGTCAGGTCAGGGTCACGAGTGGCATGGGCGTGGCAGCACTGTCACGGTCCGCCACCTGCACATTTGCACTCCACATGGCAGACCATGAAGGAAGCACCATGCGCCCCCTCGAATCTCGACCGATCATCGTGATGGTCATGTTATGAGTCTATCAGGGAATGCTGCAGTGCACTGTGCAGCTTTGTTGAGCCCCCTGCCCTGAGCCTGTTAATTTAAAATGGTCCACCATCCTGACTGTCCATCAGACGTGGTGGCCTGCGTACCCTGGCTGGAGGCCAGCAGCAGCCTTTTGCTGTGCAGTGCACCAAGCTAGTGAGTACCTGTCGCATATGCCACCCATCCTGGACCCGGCAGCCCCTGCTGTGCTGTGAGACTGGCCCTGGGGCTGGGCTCTGGCTGTACTGGAGCCTGTGCTGAGAACAGTGTGACGTCAAGCAGGTGAGAACTCCACACTAATTGTATAATGCCTTGCCTTGATAGCACCAACCCTGCTTCCTTCGCACACTCCCTCCTACTCTTCAAATCTCCCTAGCAGGAACGTGTGTGCTCTGCTGAACTGCGCGTGCAACACTAGGAGACTGACACTGTGCAGATTGCATGCTCGTGTGTGCCCTGTGTCTCCTTCACACTCCACTACACAAATGTCAGTGAGTCCTTTGCAAACACCTTTAGAACATAGTTTGGATTGCACGCCCATGTGTACCCTTAATCTAAATGCACTGACTATAACAGTGAGAAATAGCACCGAGTGTAGGCAGAGGTGCGTGCGTGCATGCAATATATTATGCATTAACTTAGCAAACTTTGTTAACACACCTGCTGTAGACACTCCGCCTGTGTGCAATGCAAACCCTTCCGGTCAATGGCACTAATGCAAGCAGGACCGACTCCACCTTTCAACCTTCCAAGGTCAATCAATAACATGGCTGCCATTTCCTTTCTTGGGGCAACAGTTGTTCTTGACTGAACCAGGACCTTGGATAATGTAGCCAGTCCCCCACGCTACCAATTTGGCGATTCGGAATATAGCTTTCCAATACATCAAGGGGAGCTGGAGGCAAGAAATTTACGGAATGCCCCATGTGGAATAATTATGGGAGTTTACTGAGACCCTGGAATGCAGGCAGGCCCAGTGTCCCTGCAGGTTGCGGAGTTTTCATAATTCTCGGACATTGTTTTAGTGATTACAACAAATGCGAGGAACATGGGGGTGCTGAGTTGCCCCATCTGCCTGTTTGGGACACATGTGCCAATTTGAGCTTGCAGTCCATTGACTACCTAAGGCCATGTTAATCCCTATAGCCAGGCCATTCCCACCCACTTCCTGCTCAAAACGCATCCACTCCTGGGATGTCTTTGAGCTCGCTTTACTCAAGCCAATAGTCCCATATCACCCAAGGTCATCTCAGAGTCAGCCCCTACCCCATCAGTCAGGCTGCACCAACGGCAAAAGATGTTTTGAGTAAGTGCAGTTCATTACTGCTTGGTCACAGCTCTTCTCAAGAAGGTAACTTTGAAATACAGCTGTTGCTTAAAAAAGATAAATCGGAGTTGGGGCTGTGAGGAGTGCCGGCTCATCACACTTCCTCATAGTATTGGAGTGCAAGGTAACCTATTTAAGGGGACATCATGACACTAATTTATTTATTTTTACTTATTTTATTGTTCATTTATACAGAGGTCGAGTGCTTCAAAGTGCCCAGAGGTGGGAATGGAACAGGGAACTACAGTAATCATTCTTAGGCCTTGAAGTTTCTGAGTGATTGACAGAAAAACTAGCATACTCGGCCTGACACCTAGTGGAAGTGCATGACATGCTACCTTAGCGACCAAGCTAGGGAGGGGGGACAAAAAGGGTGGAGGGGCAGGACAGACAAACCAACTGGCCCTGGTACATTTAGGTCATGCATGCGTACAGACAGAGGTGCGAGGAAGAGGGGAATGGAGGGGAACAAACAAGTCCAGTCCAGCAGGGCCCTGGGTTAAGTGCTGAGAGGTTGCCCTGCTCATGGAGCGTGATCTGAAAGTGCAGTAATGCTGAACATAGTGCAGTGGCCCGGAGGTATGTGCAAAAGACTGGCGGGGGAGCCTGGAACCTGTAAGGCTTTGGGGATGAACCAGGCAACCAGTCACCAAAACTGAACAGAGTTATGGAGGAGAAGGAGGGTGGAGAGAAAAAGAACAGAGGTTTGCAGGGGAGAGGGAGAGAGAGAGAACAGGATGTCTTGTGTTTTGGTGGTGAAATGTGCGGCTAGAGACGAGCAAAGCGCCTGGGTGTGTGTAGAAGATGAAGCGGCGGCAGTAGGGTTGGCCAGTTCGTTGCAGACTTTGAAAAGTTTGGCCATGTTGTTAGATGCCGCAGAGATTCAGGCTTGAATGTAGACTCCTTTCTTCGAACAGATGCAGAGTCTATATTGCCTTTGCCTTTGAAGAAGGCGGCAGGCCAGTTTGTCAGAGGGTGCACTTGAGGATCTCCATTTCTGTTCCACTGCTCTGCACTTGCGTTTAAGGGCAGTCAGATCAGAGTCGTACCAAGAGTTGCACTTCTTGGTAGGCTTCAGTCTGACCCTCATGACAGGGGCAAGAATTTCAAGAGTGCTTGCGGTGGAACGGTAAAAGTTAGAGAGGGCTGTGTCCGGGTGGGCCCCAGCCGCATGAGTAGGAGGAGGAAGAGAGTAGGAGGTGGAAGCAAAGGCAGCCACTGACACTCTTTTCATGGGCGGTGGTGTAGGGTGTGCCATTGCTAAAAAAGAAGAGAGCTTCAAGTGAGAAGAGAGAAGACAATGATCAGTCCATGAGAGTGAATTAGTGAGAGGAATAGAGATTGTTATGTCTGTGGAGATGAGAGCATCTAAGGTGTGGGCAGCAGTGTGCGTAGGACCAGAGGGTAGAATGGAAAGAGAGAGGGAGACACACAGGTTGCAGGATGTTAAGATCCTCCAGTAGGAGAAGTTGGGGAGGAGAGGAGAGCAGAGGCCAGGTCAGCCCATTCTGAGAGGAAGAGGGTGGACTGGCTAGGTGGCTGATAGAAAGTGGCCAGAGTAAGAGAGGCGACAGGCAAGAGAGAGAGCAGGCAAACCAGACATTCAAAGGAGGTGTAGACTTGAGTGGGAATAATGGAAACAGGGATCCACTCAGGAAAGATCAGGGCTGCTCCATCTCCTGGCCTTTTGGGCATGGGTTCAGAGAGGATCTTGTAGCCTTCAGGGAGAAGTGTGTCAAAACTCGTGACAGAGCTGTCCTTAAACCATATCCCAGCAAGAGCATCAAGGTTCAAGAGTTCAAGGAGGTGGCAGATGTCAGAAGAGTGCTTGACAGCAGGGTGAGTGTTTAGTGTAGCAACATGGAGCAGGTTGCCACTTTTGAAGGACTTGCATGGTGGGGTGCAGGGGACAGAGCCCCCACCCCTCCACCCCTTCAATCCGCAAGAGCGCCTGAGACATAGAGGAAGGAGGAGGCAGAGGAGGCAAGGATGACAAGGATGTCAGTGAGGGGGGTGGAGCCAAGATAGTGGAAAATGGTAAGGGAACCAGTGTGAGAGCAGTTGCAGGAGATCCAGATGTGACGGCAGTGGGTGGCCAGAGCAGCAGGGTGGAAGAGGCTGACAAGGTTGTCAGCGTGGTGCGAGTAGGTAAGGGAGCCTGTAAAGTTGAAAGCCACATCGGGGAGTTGTGAGGGAGGTGGTGAGGTTGGTAGGTGGCAAGGAGGCCAAGGTGGAAAAAGTTGGCATGGGAGACTGGGCAGCTGTCGAGGCGGGTGGCAAAGGAGCCTGTGAGGATGAAAGAGGAAAGTTGGTAAGGGGGGGAAGGAGCCTATCAAAAAGTAAAAGGTTGGGTTGAGGCCCTTGCACCAGGATGGTACCTTTCTGATAGACATTTATGATGGCCTTGGAGGTGGAAGAGGAGGCAAGAAGGGCCTCCCAGCGGGTCCCACCATTTATGTGTGAGGAAGAGTAAGGAGAGAGCAGAGTGGCCATATGGGGAGTCCATATGTCGGGAGATGGAACGACAAAGAGGATGTCAGTGAGAGTCTCTCTGGCAGAAGCACTGACATAGGTGTCAGCAATAGGAAGGCCTGGAGTGGAGGCCAGTATGTCCTTCTTGAGTTTCTCCCTGCCAGACTTAGTGAGAGGTGAAGGATAGGAGATGGAGAGGAAGTTAGAGAAGGTGGGGGAGATAGAAAGTGCCATAGTGAGGGACACAGAGTGTGGTTACTTAACCAGGCAGAGCAGTTGGGGTACACGTGAGAGGTAGGCAAGGGGGGAGCAAGCGCACATGGAGACACAAACGGGATGGGAGGAAACGATGAGAAATGAAGTGGGTGCTTGAACAGATAACAGACCAGAACAGTGGGAAGGGGGTAACCAGTCAGCACCTTCCCATGAAAAGCAGGATGTGCACACACCTAAAAATGATGTTTTAACAAGCAGCAAATTCAGTGCAGGATGTGAACAGAGCTAAGTTCGATTTTGTAAACAAGCAGCAAAGCCAGTGCAGGATGTGACCACAGCTACGTTCGATTTTTTCAACAAGCAGCAAAACCAATGCAGGATGTGAACACAGCTAAATGCAATTTTATTTTAAACAAGCAGCAAAATCAATGCAGGATGTGAACACAACTAAATGTGATATTTTAAACAAGCAGCAAAATCAATGCAGCATGTGAACACACCTAAACATGATTTTTTGGTAAACAGGTATAGCAGCATAATAGTACAGGGGTGTAGGCAGTAGAAGTGTAGGGCCAGGAAGGAGGGAACATTTTATGGCGTGGTACTTGCAAGAAGCGGTGTCATCTGAGATAGATAGGAGAGATTGTCAAGAGTGGCATGGCACAGAGTCGGGAGGATGATGCAGGCAACAGGTCAACAGTCCCCACTTACGTCATAGCTGAGGGCAGATCACATAGTCCAATCCTACCTAGTCGTGGTACCCAGCCTCAAGATGCATGTTGTTGGTTGGAGAGGAGTAAGGGGGCGGGGCGGAGCCACAATGCCCAGCCAGGCCCGGACAGGCACAGACAAGAGCCTTAGAAGTGAGGCCTTTGGAAGTTGGCCGGCCAGCCTGCCGGCTCAGTAATTAGCCCAGGATAAGAGGGACTTCACCAATCATTGGCCCTCCACAAGGGAACTCCCAACGGACCCTGGTGCCTTGATGTGGTCCGCCATCTTGGAATGGCTTAAACAAAGGCTAATTCAGCACTGAGAAGTAATGCACCCCAGGAATGCATGCACACATGAGAGAAACAGATGTTAACGCAGTGAGGGGTCTTTCTTTTTACGAAAAGTGATGCACTTTGCAAGAGTCTTTTTTTCCAAATGCCCCACGCGGAATGATCAGCCCAGGAGGGCTTACCTTGACCAGTAACAGGGTCACTGTTATTATTTTTTTGCTTTACCTCATTTGGTCGGGTGAGGGTTTGTATGTTATATTCTTGCAAAAGTGTTGGAAATGTCTTTTTACAACAGAGGCTTGAAAGTGAAAACGCAAAACAATAGAAAGCCAGACTGTGTTTACTTTACTTTATCAGCCAGCATCAGTCATTAATACAAGCAAAGCCTGCTGTGTGCATCCCTGTGTACAATAAGTGTCACACTGACATGAACGCTCCATGCACTGAGAAAGAGTCCCTTTGAATAATAACCCTTCAAAAGCGATTGCTGTTCCTGGCCATTTCTTCAGATAATTTTCAACCTCCCACCACACGCTATGAGTATGTCTGCAGCTGACACACAACCACATTCGAGAGCCTTCACAAAGCAGCCAGCCTGCGTGGATATAGTGTACCAGCGACATTGTAGTGCTCTTGCAGTTTAATGTGAAGAAAGATTGGAATCCATACACAGTAGAAGATGTGAACAATGTGTTAGGTGAAGGTAATGTAATGGGTTGCAGCAATCAGTAACAAAATGGTGACGGTTGGTTGAGAACGGTTAGGACCAGGAAAGATCGTGGTGGGGGAGCGCCAATCTGACAGTTTGCCTAGGGTGGAAAAATTCCTTGCACCGGCCCTGTCCGGTGTCCCACTTCCACTCCCCGAGGACCCTTCATCCAGGTGATCCTCCCACACTGGTCCACCTCAGGAACTGGATCCAAAATCGATGGCTGTGCCCTGGCCACCTGGATGACAGATCCCTGGGAACTAGCGGGTGAGAAGCCTTTAGGTTTCTCACAGTGGGTTGTCCTCATGGGAGATCGGGCATAGATGAAGGTTTCCCTAGTCTTGCAATTAGGGACTAGTACATGAAATGCTGCATTTGCTGTGCAGGCCTTGTCTCCTAACTAAGGTTACTAACATCTACGTAAAATGGCAGTCTTGCTTGCACCCTACGCTACATTATGTGGGTTGATTATATTGGGGCGGGGTCCTACCAACACCCCCATCCCCTGGCCCATCATAGTGCTTCGAATGCAGCTCGCCTTACTCTAAAGTGCTTAGGGGATATGATGGGGTCGCCCCCGTCCCAACATTCCACGTATCCGGAAGTGCCTGGGAAGTATATGGCTGTTGGCCTGGAAAACGCTGCCTGATTGTTTACTTTGTCCTCTTGTGCCGTGAGCTGGGATCCGTCTGTAAGAAGAAGCCTAAATCGCGTGGAAACGCTGACAAGTTCATCTTCAACTCGCAAAAGTCATTTTGGACATTGTGTCTTGCATAGACCGTGGGACTTGCTCTTGGTCTTGTGTGTGTCTTGTGTGAGCGTTTATATTTGTAACTTTTACACGCGCTAAAAAAGTCTCCCTATCCTGCTTTACAGCTCCACCTACAAGCCCTCCCATTAACATCCAGCCATCCCCATAAAAACACTGGTGCATGTGCATCTCGCGCGCACATCCGGAAGTGCCTGGAAAGTGTATGGCTATTTGGCTGTTATGCGGGTAGGTGATGGGTGCTGGGAGAGTGTATAGGTTGGTGGATAATTATTATCTTCTATTGTACTATTTTTTGATAGGTTCAGTGCACTGTTGACATTGTCTTATGCTTGTCTGATCATAAGAATTATGTCATGCTTTCACGGCTGATTTTCATCTAAAGTGGTGATAATGTTATTCTGATACGCTCTGCACATTCTGCTGGGGCTTACGTCTTGTATTACATCTCGTTTTTCTTTTTGGGTTTGTTTCAACCAAATATCAAAGTGCAGCAAAATTGTATGCAAAATCGTTGGTAGTCTACGGAGCGGGAAAAAGCATTGCAGAAACAAACATGTTACCGGGGCTGAGCTTCACCATCCCGATCCAACTACATGACTCATGTGAAGAGTCTTCAATGGTTATGCCACATGTCTTGTTATTAAGCGAACACCAAATGCACACAAGTACTCTCCCGTTTGGTCAGCAATCGCTTGCTGTCGAGCCAAATGACAGCATAAATGTGTGAAAGTACACTCCATCCGCACAGACGCATATGTCGAGCAGCGCTAACGGTCATATTGCTAAGCAGCATTCTGCTTTTGCGACAGGTATATCGCGGACTGGTAGATCTGCTACACATTTGAGACTTAGAACAGCTGCATAGCTGACGTTTTCATTCTTGGACCTACACCGCAAAATGAATGGGGTAAAAGATGCATAATCTCGCTGGATCCTCTCCCACAATATTTCTCCCATCAGAAGTGGGGAACATATGTTTACACAACACTCGGGGGGGGGGGGGGGCAACCAGCGACCGTCCATGAGTTCGCATACGATTCACAAAAACGAGACACGCTCCAATTCTGATTCCACAGCTCACTAACCTAAAAAATGATATGATTCTGCCGAGTGTGAAGGTGGTGAACACTATGGTATTAGATTAATTTTGTGCATTTGACACAGTCATTCATGAATTACTTTGGTCAAAACTTCTGGCTATGGGTTTTTCCCCCAAGTCTTGTTCAAATAATTGCATAGCTACATTCTGACAAGACTTTTCAATTAAGAGTCACACAAGACAGTGCTTTGATGCCTTTAATTCCAAATAGGAGGGGAGTAAAACAATGGTGTAATCTTGCCGCAACCTTGTTCATCTTATACATCTCCGATATGGACAAGTTGTGGCAAGATGCATCTATGTATCCAGTGAGACTGGGTGGGACTAAGCTACATTGGCTATGTTTCGCGGATGATATTATTTTGATGGATAGGACACTGCATGGTTTACAACTAAAGCTTGACAAATTTTATGAATACGCGAATAATCACAACTTGAAGGCTAACTCAGCTAAATCAAAAGTTATCATTTTTTTGCAATAATAAACAGATCAAATCATACTACTGACATATTGCTGACACACGAATTGAGAGGGGTCTTAGTTTATGCTACCTTGGATACACCTTGTCTGATGTAAGTTCTAATAAAAGCATGGGTCATGGGACTTAAAGAAAAAGCTTGTCCTTTGACTTCCATGAGAATTAACTTCAGGAAGCATTGTAAGTTTTCTTTACTTCTGGTCTTTGCTTTCTATATGATGAAGGCCAAACCCATTTTACTTGGTTTGGACTTATGTGTGCTCTAGTTTGATAATATCATAAACAGCTTACAGGCCCAGATGTGGAAATGCAGTCTAGGTTTAGCATCGGCAGTTCCAAAAAGCATCATTTTACACAAACTGGGCCTTTCATTGTTGGCCTCTAGATGGACCTGGTGCAAATTATCCAGATATGCAAAAATATTGGTACCACCGCGTAACTTGGTCTTCGTTGATCTCAATGAGATGATGAATGAAGGCAAGTTAGCACCTATGATTGCATTCATTGAACAAATTAATGCAATTCTGGTAAATATTAACGTCACAATTGAGGACTTAAGCCTAGGTCTACCTAATGTTAAAAGCAAATTATATGCGTTCAACTGGATAAGAACAATAGACTCTAATAGCTCATACAAAGCATATTCTGAGTATGCCCTATTTTTGAGAGAGCAGGAGCGGCAATCTCCTTATATTATAACATTTCCCTGTGAGAAAGCAAGGACTGCCTACTTCAGATTCAAGTTGAATCAATATCATACACTTGAACACACCAAATATTGGTGTAAATTTACTACTTTTTTTTTTTTTAATTGAGTTAGCTGTTATAAACAACTTTTCAATATACAAAATTAGACAATTTAAAAAGATAAATACACAAATCATTTGGTTACATTCATAGATAATGTACATACTCAAGCAGCCAAGTTGTCATAACGATGCAAAAGACCAAGGCCAAGACCAAAGCATACAACATACTTAGACTCTGGATCAACTACAATCAGATAATTCACAGAACTAGGTTTCACCAGAGATCGAACAAATCATTGCCAGTGTATCAGGTATAGGCTGCCTGAGAGTGTAACTTTCCTCATTTATCAATGTCCCAATTCACCGCAGATAGAAAATTAAATAGAGCTATCTGAACAGAGTAATTGTTAAAACACAGTAAAAACGACCATCGCATTTCAGGGTCGATAGTTGCTAAGATGCTAATCACTTTTGAGAAGCACTACTAGGAATTTGGACATGACTTGTCAGTTCTGCAAAAATAATGTCCAGCCGGAATCTTTAAATCATCTGGTTGTCTATTGTCCAGCCTTTGAATCTATTATATGTCAACAATTGGGTATATACTATCCACAAGCAACTGACCTTGCACAAATGAGATTTTGAGATAGAGATATGCGGGTGATAGTATTAGCTTTGTTGTAGCATTAACAAGAGTGTTATTTAAAATTAAAATTGATGAAGAAAGAATCTAGAGAAAAGAAACTGGTTGCCTAGTGTTGCCTTGTTAGCTCAAGTTTGTTATAACCTGATTTACGAAAGAATTTGTCATAACCTGTTTTGTGAAAGCATCTGTCATGTATTTTTCTTAAAATCAAATATTGAGGTTTTCTGAATTTATTTTTTGCGAGATGCAATGTTCACATCTATGGAAGATGGTTGGTTTGTCTCCCATTTGATGCCTTCATATGAGGTCTAAAATACATTCTTGAATTAGTGCATCCCATTGTCGTCTCTTACAATTGATGGGTTGTATACAATATAGGTGGCAATATCTTTTTGTGACGAGGCAGCACTATCTGTCTTATACTTCATTGTGGGTTATATGATTTGATTTTATGAAATGTAGTATTGGTGGAAAGTAAATATCTTCCTGCAGGATGCGGTTTATATCATGTTTTGTATGAATATGCCTTACAATGTGATTTGTGTCAGTTTGTAGTTTTTATATATGTAGTATTTTAAAAGTCTTTTGATGTATAAAAGTAACATGATGTATCTTCTTTTATGATATGATTTTAAAAGTTTGTTTTGTCAAACTATATACAACAAATACATTGATGATTGGGGGAGGTCCAAATAAGCTTGTTGGCCACAGACCCAGTAGTAATCCATCACAGCTGCTATTTCCTTCTTCATGTCTGGATTCAGGAGTGTCTTATTGCAACAAAGACTGTGTACCCTTGCTGCGGAAACAAAGTTCATATGCTTCTTCCCTGTGCACTCGCATCAGCTTTTCAATTTTTGCAGTCCACGTCAGCTTTGTGATATGTTCTGTCCATATTTGTGCACATACATTTTCCACCTGCGCTATCACTTCCTTGTCATATGTTACCAGTCCTTCTGCTAGGCAAGGTAATGTGGTGTCCTGCCATTTGTTATTGACATATTTATGCATTTTCACCATCAAATAGGGTAGCTCCACACACTTGATCATTGTTGCAGATCTGGACCCACCATTTGCAATTTCACACTGTGTGCCTGGAAAGTTTCTTTTATTCTGCCTAGTGCAAGATGAACTAGGCATTGTGCCTCTGTAATTGGGACTGCTAGCGGTACTAACACCATGGGAGCCCCTGACACATGTGGAATGAGTGAACACAAATAGCTTCCATTCACAACGTTTCTTCCCACGCCACTCATGTCAGTATACCAACTGTTGTGTAAATTCAGGGTGCCGTGTGTCCTCAATCGCATCCAAACCCAGCCCTTGACAACTATCATACTTTTTTCCATACTTCCCTTTTCATTCTTCTATACGCTCCAGGAGTGCCGGCCTTAACATTCCTATCGAAAATTTCACCAAATTGTTTTGAATCATTAAACAGACGTCGAATTGCTGGAAACAAACTATTTACTTTTACCATCATTGCCAATTGTGCAAGCACACTCGCTGCCGTGTTGTTCCTGGTATAATCATCAACAATACTTGTATCCAGACTATTGCAACCCCTTTATGCATTTCCATTATTATTGTTAGCATTTATGTTGCTACTAATATATTTAAATCCACTAATATTGTCAACATTTATATGTACTGTCCCGCTTAAGTATACAGTCCCCTTCCCCCTTTATATGACATCCCCCTATAGCATACTCTCCTCAATAAAGCCCCAAGAATACCATCAATATCATACATGAACCTCGAATAACGGTCATGCCACAGTAATAGGCATAGGCCCATGTATTATCATTTGTGCATTTACACTTCGGATCTAAACTTAACGAATAGTTATTTATATTGGTGCGGTTCATCTTCTTCTCTCCTGAAATGGAAACAGAATACACAGAACAAAAAAAGGAGAGATGTACAAGACATACCTTTACAGAGAGAGAGAGAGAAAGAGAGGGAGAGAGAGAAAAGCAGAGAAAGAAAAAAAGAGAGAGAGAAAAGAGAAAGAGAAAGAGAAAAAAGAGAAAGAGCTCCTGAAAAAAGAAAAATACAGAGATAGGAGCTGCACTTTGGCCCATTAAAGGAGTGTGACACTGCACACTTACTATGCCTATACAGGCTGGTAAGATAGATAGGGCACAGGTACTACTGCCACTCCTTTACAATAAATGACGTGCTGACATGCTGTCTGGAGGTGCCCTGCGGATGTCGCAGAGGTGGACCCAATATCGCAAACCATTTACTTTCACAGCGAGGGGAGTGTAAAACACCAACCTTGTAAGGCCAGCGGAACCAAGGATTGTTCCACCTACACATGAAATTGCAAACTCAGGATATGTCGCTGTCATGGTTGCTACGTCTAATGTGGCTGTTGTCTCAATTCTGGGAGGTGCATTCTGTCGAGAGACACATTTAATTGCCCGTGTTAGTGTGGTCAAATAATCTTTAAACTCATCACCTAACACTAGTGCTGCCCTATTTGTGTCTGAAGCTCTTCTTACAGGAGATATGGGGGTGTGCATATGCCTACCAGTGACCACCTCGTGAGGTGACAAATGGTGGTGAGGTGACAAATGGTGGTCTTTGCTGGGATGGGCTGTGTGCGTAGACTGAAGAGGACTAGGGGCAAGCAGTGCTCCCAGTTCTTTTTCAATGTGGTACACAGTTTGGACAATTTGCTTATGAGGAGCCTGTTGATCCTGTCCATAATGTCATTGGCCTGTGGGTGGTAAATTGAACACATCCAGTGCCCAATGCCAAGTAGTGCTGTGACGTGTGATGTGCAGAAACAGTGCATTGAAAAAATGTGTGCAATTGTCTCGCCTTAAAACCCTACACACACCCCTATGAGGGAAAAGCTCACGTACCAAGAATCTAGCAGCACGAGGCCCTACTTCCACCCACCTTGAGAAAGGGCAAACCACTACTATGAGGTACCTGGAGCCATTGCAACGCTCATCCATGTCTGCATAATCTATATGCAATTCACAGAAACTTTAAAATGTGGTGCAATGTACAACCATTTCTGTAATGTTCTCCTGAATGTTTGGTTTGAACCAATCCTCCTGTAGGTCTGCTTTGATGTGCTGCTTCAAACTGTGGGATGGGTTGTGTAACTGTTCAAATTACACTGTTAGCAGCTCATGTGGTATTATTATCTTCCCAGAACTCTGTTGTCCCCAGAATAGATCTGTCGGGGATTGTTTGCATCCCCTTCATAGCCACAATTATTTCTCCCTTTCTGGTGCCTTTCCTTGTAATGTAATTGTCTGGGAAATAGGCAATGTTGTGTAGAGGTGAAGCCAAGGACCCCCCCCATCAAAAGATCTGCCCCCAGGATGCCTATATGTTGGGAACCGGAAATGGCTACACGAGCAGGTAGAACCATTTCGACCCTGGTGACCCGGGAACTCCCATAGGACTCAATGGGAATGGGGCACTGGAAACACCGGCACCATCTCGTGATGGTGCCGGTGTTTCCACGTCCGCCTGCAGGCGGGCGGTGTTAAACCCGCCAGGTCAGCCATGGCAGGAATGACACCTCAGCCTGCAGGACTCGAGATCACCTGGTATGGAAACAACGGTGGCGGCGGGTTTAACGCCACCGTTATTTCCATACCGGGTGACTCATAATGAGGCCCAAGGTATCCATTGAGAAAACCCTACATACATGCATGAAGAAATAGCAAATTTCTGGCTGGGGTTCTGGAAGAAGTATGCATCTAAATAAGAAAGGAGACTGCTGATGTCATACGAAGTAAGAGCTGACGTGTCCAGAAGAGAGAACATTGACATTCTATACAAATAGAAGATGAAGCATAGAAGTTTAGCAGCATTTCGGGTTTGAAATGAAGATGCTCGTGTAAAGAAGCACTAAAGAAAATGAAAAGTCATTTTACACCTGTACAGATGCAGCAATGCAAGTAGGGAAAAGTAATCACAAATGCTGGCTATGTAATGAATTAGATGTGGCGATGTGGCAATGTATACATATAAGAATGTATAAAACCTGGACATTCGACGATGCACCTTAGCAAGGCTTGAAAAAAACTCCTAATTGGAGAAGATTTCAGTGTGGCGCAGTTGGAATCAAACTGATGGCAAAAGGGAGCTTCGAGAAAGGCTTGGCTGGCCCAGGCCCAAGTAGAAAAAACCACAGTGAATTGTGTGCCTGTCAAAAAGGCTGCAACGAACGTGAGAAAAGAACAACCTCTGTTTGAAGCAGAATGAAAAAACGCTGGAGGCGTCAATAGTTCATCATTTAATAAAATTAAATGTAGCAAAAGGCTCAAAAGAGTGGTCTCTAGTCACATGGTCGAAACCGAAAATAGCTTGGGGCAAACTACACCGAAACCAGGAGACAGAATGATGCCACACTCCCTTTATTTCTCAGGCACAAACAGATTCCGCAAGGCCAAGTTCAAAGCCTTAATTGACTGGCAGACTTTAGGAGTGATGATAGATGTTGGTATAATTGGTGGGAAGGCAAGACCACGCCAACCCTCCATGCACCTGGGATGGTAGCATGCATGTGGCTAACGTGTGGAATATTCCAGAAGGGTACAAGTGTGCCAAACCAATTGTAGACGGCCACATAGTTAGGAGCCCTATAGTTTGTGTAGTCAATTGATAGTCGTGTATTTAGTGATGATGATGATGACTCTTCACTTAGGATGGGCTTAGTTGCCCACTTGACTTAGACACCCAATCACAACCCCCGGCTATATAGAACATATACTTAGATGTTCCCTGAAAGCCAACCACCGTTACTCGTAGGTTTTTGAAGTTTGCCATGCAATATGATGTCCAAATATGAGGTCAGACTTTAGCAGGGCATAGGAGACCCACAATCAACGTCTCCTCCAATTTGTACTTTCATCCTATGTTTTCTGTACCTAACCACAAGGTATATTCCACTCACTAGTAAGCTGCCCGTTGAATGTATAAGTGGATAGTTTACACCGTAGGACATCTGTAAACATGTTACATTGAATTTTTAACATAACTATGTATCTGTTTACCACAATGGTCATCATGTATTGTCATGTATATATAAATACTTAAATACTTTGCAAAAAAGAAAAAGTATCAGCTTATTAATAATAAAAAGCTGCCATTTCCACATGGGTAAGAGATATGTGTTCATCAGCAGCAAATGTATTGTTTCTAACAATGGTTGTCCGAGCTGTATGGGCACCCATAAGGGTCTAAAAACCAGTTTGCATTGTAATCATATAGCATTCCCTTGATTCATGGAGTGTAGGACAACCCCCTAGTTATAACGCAACATGATGTCAGCAATGATGAAGTTTTGTTATAAGTTATGTTTTTCTAAATTGTATTGAGATTGTGCTTTGCAACGTCAGATGATGTCCGTTGTAACTCCCTGTTTTAGTTAATTGATATTAAAACAGAACCACACTTTGCCAACTTCCTGAGTCGTTTTGATTATTGATGTTTGAGTAATTCCTGCATCCCCATCCACCTCTAAGTATTGTTGCCTCGTCTTATATGACTCAGTTCTCTGAGTTCAGCTGTGTAAGGTACTGGATGTTTGCTTGCTGGTTAGGTAGTCACAATGTACTCAGCGGGCATTTTATTGGGCAGGTACGCTGCCATTTTCACTGCCGCATCAGTGGCTGCATTCCCATTGATATTTCATAGTTCCCGTTAGTGTGGGCAGCACACTTGATGACCGCCACAACAGATGGCTGGGATAATGCTTCTATCAGTGTTTCTAGCAGTACCGCATGCTGCACTGGAGACCCACCTGTCCTCTGATACCCCCTCCTCTTCTAGCGGGATAGACCGCGTGCACAGTTGTTGTGATGTATGCTGAGTCTGAATATATGGTGACATGGCACCCTTGGGATGCTCACAATGTTTCGATGAGCGCTATGAGTTCTACCGCCTGTGCAGAACAATGCATGGCAATCTTTTCATAAAATATGACTTTTACTCCACCTCTTCAAATCCTACCACAGCTGCCCCTGTATTTTCCTGTCCACTATCTTGGTCAATTGTGGATGACCCATCAACAAACAGTACCTCACCCTCCGCCAATGCGCAATCTTTCACTTTGAGAATGTCATCGTCCTCTCCATTGTATGTGGCACAGTCGTGCACCGTTAGATCTGTGACAGTGGGCATTTCTGTTAAGAAGGTGGCAGGATTCACTGTTTTACCTCTAACCACATGAATGTGGGGCCTTGAAATAATAATCTCATATGCAGAAGATCTCTTTGTAGTCAGGGTGGATTTTGACCTCTCCAGGATGGCAAATAGAGAGTTTTCCAAATATAATGTAACTGAGCATCCCATTACAATAGTAACAGTTTTTTCTATGGCAAATGCAGCAGCTGTAAGTGCTTGTTTGCAGGTGAACTGCCATTGCATCACTGAATCCAGTGTGCTGCTGTAAAGGCCAGTGGTTTATGGCCCATAGTTCTCTTCTGTACCAACACTGCGATCATGAGCTAGCCATCTGAATGTGAGAACAAGTAACATTCCTGTGTGTAGACTGGAGTGACCAATACAGGTGCTGAACTAATAACTTCTTTTAGATCTTCAAATTGTTTTATCATATCTGCAGTCCACGTTAGCTTATGATCCTTTGTTTTTTTGTGCTTCTTTAAGGGCCTGCAGAAGTGGCCTTGTGTATGCCGCATAATCTAAGATCCATGCTCTACAATAGTTGGACAGCCCCAAAAACCTCTGCATTTCTTTAACTGAAGCAGGTCTGTGGGTGGCGCGTTCTGATGCTGCCCTATCTGGTAGTATTATTTTACCATTCGCCGATATGGGCTGCAACCAGACAGAGCACCTCCTGTTGGCAGTATGGCAACTTAGCATTGTCGATCTTGTACCCCTTATGCGCCAGCAATTGTAGGAGTATAATGGAATCCCTTCGGCAGCATTGCTCAGCATTGTTCACTGTTACTGCACATAAACAGATCGTCCACATACTGGAAAATCGTGCTGGGTACCTGAATGTTCCCTAAATCAGCATGCAATATTCTGTTAAAGATGCTCGGGCTCTCACAGTACCCCCGAGGTAACCTAGTATGTTCCAAATGCATTTGGCCCTGTGTAAATGCTGTGAGGTACTTTGACTCAGGATGGAGTGGAATCGAGAAGAATGCATTCTTCAAGTCCACTACATTGAAGTATGTGGCTTCTTTGGGGATACTGCATAGAATTGTCAGAGGATTGGGAACAACCACAAATTCTTTCTGTACCACATCATTGAGGGGGTGCAAGTCCTATATCCTTCTTCAATTGCCCCCTGTTGATTTCTTGACAGGGTATAACTCTGTGTTACATGAAAACAGGGATGGCACAATGATCACTTGGTCCAGTAGGGCTGGTATTGTATTTCTGATACGCTCCGTTTTAACCTGGTTAGCACCGCACCTGGTTTCAGTTTTATAATCTCTGGGGCACGTCTTTCAGTAGTCCCACATCGTGTGGATTTGTAGTCCACATAAGCATAGTTACATGTTGTAAGTCTTCATCAAGAAATAGAGATGAAGTTAGTACTGCCATCAGGGGGCACTGCACCCTTTGGTACTGTACCATTATGTCTGTCACAGGGGAAACAAATCTCCAATATTATCTCCCCATTTTTGTCATTGTTCTCAAACACCCCATCATCATCCCTCATTGTCTTTAACTGTACAGTTGGATCTATACAGAGCACTGTGTACCACTCACGCCCATCTTTGCCTATTCCTAGCGTGACAACCCTCTTGTCAGACACCAACAAACCCTGTAAATCCAGTGACAATATTGTTCCCGCCACCACCTCAGGTGACACAACTTGGTTAAAGATTAAATCTGTAGGCACTCGCCAACACTGATTAGACATCTGATGCACCGCATCCATAAGCACAGTAATGCCATAAATGAACATGTTCGGGTCCACGGGAGTCACCACCACCTCATTTGTCAGTGTGTGTATTATCAGCATTGCCATTATTAACCACATCCCAGGTGTGGAGCAAACTATACCGCGATCTGTTAATGATATTGGCCCTCATTCCGAGGTTGGTGCTAAGGGAAAAACAATGCCAGTAAAGGAATACTGGCAACGATTACCGCTATGGCATATTCTGACCAACCAGACCGCAATTAACGGCATCGTAAAGTACAATGTTGTTAATAGCGGTCTGGTCACACGCACGCGACCCACCATGCCGGCATTAGCGGCATGCCATAAACCGGAGTAGATCACAAGTGAGGCGGACATGCTAATAACGGCCTCATGAAGGCGTAAAAAGTGCTTATCGGCACGCCGTAAATACCGGCATCACAGACATGCCGTTAAAAGCCCTGAGCAGTGTTCCAAACTGTCACAGGTGCACACTATCAGCACAGGTGGAGGAAATTGAGTCAGGCCCAGTACAAAAGGAGCACACCTACACACCACACCCCCTCCCACACCAAGATGATTTCAATAGTAGTAGCATTACTGGAGCTGGAGTACTTGCTTGCATTGCCACAACATCAACAACAACAACAGCCGCCACCACAGAGGAGACGCAGGATAAGAAGGAGGGTGAGGCAGGCCCAGCATGACTCACCAGTGCAGCCACTGTTACCACGCCGGCAGCCCCCAATTGCTCGCATCAGAGCCAGTCCATTCAATCTAACCCCTGAGCAGATCCACACCCTGTACTGCCTGGACCGGGTTACCATCACCACCACAGTGGACCTGATACACAACGACATAGTTAACCATCATCGAAATACGCATCGCCATCACCCCTCTACTGAAGGTAGTGTCTGTGCTCCACTTCCTTGCCACAGGCACCTACCACCACACAGTGGGGCACATGCATGGCATATCACAACCCTTATTTTCCCAGATTCTGAACCAAGCGCTGGATGCCCTCCTCAAGCACACAAGGGACTACATATCCCTCCCACGGACTCCCCAGGAGATATTTGATACAAAAGTTGGCTTCCATGCACTGGCAGGCATGCCAAATTGTGTAGGTGCCCTCGACTGCATCCACGTGGAGTTGGTGGTCCCGCATGCCATGGAGGTGATGTACCACAACCGCAAGCAATACCACTCCATCAATGTGCAGATGGTATGCGATGCCAGCAAGATCACCACACATTGTTGTGGCCGATATCCTGGATCAACTCATGACTCTATGGTCCTGCGGAAATCCACGCTACCACGCTTCATGGAGCAACATGCTGGACGACGTGCCTGGCTGTTTGGTGTGTTGCCTGACTGGGCCATGGCAGTGCATCGGGGCTGTGAGGTGGGGGGATGCATACTCCACCTGGGTGGGAATGGGGGCAAATTCATACTCCACCTGGGTGGGAATGGGCGGGATGCATACTCCACCTGGGTGAGAATGTGGGGGGTGCATACTCCACCTGGGTGGGAATGGGGGATGGATACTCCACCTGGGTGTGAATGGGGTGGGGGGATGCATGCTCCACCTGGGTGGGAATGGGGGGATGCATACTCTAACATGTTGCCAATGTTGGTGTGAATGCACGGTGTGCACATCACCGAACACTGTGCCCCAAAGCATCACAAATGGTACATGACACCCAAGTTCCATAGGAATGAAGTAAGGTCGACACCTATCACTACATGACTAACAGGAAACCACCCCTCATCCCACAACACATGCACCACTCATCAGCGGTCCTCACCCTCCGTAATGCCATCCTGCACAATGCAGTGCATATGCACTATGTTGCTGTCTCCAGCATATCACCACACAGGACAATCAACCCTGGGAGTGCATTAAACTGAACCAACTAGGAAATCCACAGTGTGTCACCGGGGGAATGATCAGTGCTGATTGCCCAATATTGCACAGACTACTGCCAATGCTCCCCCTAAGTAAATCTCACAGAACACAACACATCACTAATTTGACTGTATGCAAATACGATGCACGTGCAACAAGATGTCAGTGCACACCATGTATCATCTTGAGGATGCAACCCACACCATTAGTCCATGGCACAGGACACATTGAGGGACTCTAAATGGGGTCAATGCATCCAGGGGCATGTGCATGTGGGCAACAATTACCTGCTGGCCTGTGTGACTGGTACAGCTGTCCATCATGATTTGGCATAGCAGTGTTTACTTTGGACATTCACCTCCATTGTCAGATGTCGTGGCACCACACTCCATCTCACCCACGCCTTCAATCGATTCAGACCCGATCATTCTTGCACATGTGTCCTCCCATGGGGTAAGCTTAATGGGTGAACTAGGTCCTCCTCCAGTTTCCATGGCCTGTGTGTGATTTATTGATAGTATATTGCGCACCCTTAGGCGCAGATCATCCCACCGCTTTAGGCAATCTTTCACCATACGGGGTGTGTTGCCCACTGCACTAACCTTCTGGGCAACAAATGCCTAGATCTCTTTTTTGCACAGCACTGCCTCTCACCTCATGTTGCTGCTGAATACAGTGCCTGCATGCTCGTGCAGAGTGTCCACAAGCATCTGGAGCTCATCCTGGCTAAATCTTTCCTTTCGGAGGTGGGCAGACCACTTCTTCAGAGCTTTAGGCATTCTTGTGTAGTAGGATGAGGTTTTTAGACTATCACCAGTGTCCCAGGGGTCCTGTGTGCTGAGGATGACAATGGATTGTGTTTTTAAAGATGGCTGCCATGCTCCTTCCCGTTCCTGTGCGATGATGCTATTTCTGCTTCCGCTTATTTACGGTGACTGTAAATAGCAGTGTCTGCTAATTACGGTCACCGCTAATGCCGCTTTGGACTATGTCAGTAGTGTTATCTACGGTGAGCTTGATACCGGTAAGGGCTTTTTGGGGGCCTATTGTGGCATGGCGCAAGGTACCATACCGGCACGGCGCAAAGCTCGTGCCCATGAAGTCGTAATCGTCCTCTTTTAGCAAACTGGTGCCAGCTCGGACACGCTATTTGCGCCATGCCGGTAAGGGACGATACTTACCTCCAAGCTCAGAATGAGGGCCATTTTCATGTTTAATTTGCTGAGCAGGTCCCTGTCCAACAAATGTAGGGGGGCACATTCTGAATGTAGTAAGGGAGCCTGCACCACCTTCCCTGCTGTTGCTGTGGCGGGTGCCGCACTTGTATGTCAGAAACTTGAGGCTGCTGCTTATATGTTTGGTGTTGCTCCTATAGATATCCTTGATTCGGATACCCTTGACCCTGTTGCAGATACCCTAGCTCTTGGGGCTCTTGACCCTGCTGTTGTGACCGGCAATTATACCCCACTACAGACATGCTACTGCATTCCCTTGCAAAATGCCCCCACCTCAAACAATTCCAACATTGTGATGTCCAATCCCATCCCCATGTGTCCAAATGCCCCCCACTCTTGCTCCCTGGAAGCCCCCTCTTCCTTGCTGCACTCCTCCTTTCTGCCAACGTGGGCTGGGATACTGTTGCCTGCTGTCCCACTGTCCACGTCCTCCTTCAGCGCAGAGCGCAGCAATGGTGGCGCTCATGACCTGTTGAGTGCTCTCTGTCCCCTCCACCTGTACTGGCATCGACACAGGTGCCTGGACAACAATTTCTACGAGTTCCATTTCCTCTGTTTGACACCTTTGGGCTGTTTCCCTATCCCGCTCCTTGATTCATTTGCAATGGTGCACTGTGATACTCTGTATCTCCAGCCAACCCTTTGCTTTGATACCCACAATATTATCTAATGCCTTTTGTACTTCCATTGGCAAGCACATCTTTACAATAAAATAGAAAACGATATTTAACGGTCCAACGGCCCTCCTGTTTCAGCTATCCACATCTCTGGTAATTTAAGAATGAATTTAGCTGGGTCCTCATTATCGCCCATTGTACATTGCATCACGGAAAAAAACAAGTGTCAATAGCAGTTATAGTAGAATTACTTGGTTGGCATATGGGGACGATTTTATTTTATTAGACCCTACTCTGCATGGATTACAGCTGACCATAAATACCTTGAGTACATTTGCCATAACTAATCATCTCAAGATAAATGTAGAGAAGAGTAAGACCATGGTGTTTGTGAAGAATCGAGGGAGACAGAAGATATATGTATGGACACTTGAGGGAGACCTTTAAGAACAAGTCATACATTATAAATACCTTGGACTCTATGTAGATGAACACCTAAATTGGGAATTTTACTGGTCAGAACTCAAAAGTAAATGCTTAAAGGTTGTTAATATGATCAGTAGTTTCATTGGAAGAAACATGGGCTCTTCTATACAGACTGTCTTGCTGCTATATACATCAAGAGTAAAGTCCATTCTCCTCTATGGCATTGAGATTTGGGGATACAACTATATTTAATTTGTTTGTAAATTTGAAGCCTTGATTCTTTGCAAATTGCTAAGGTTACGACAGTGTGTTTCGATTGAGTACATTCTATTGGAATTTGAAATAAATAGCATTGATGTTGATATGAACTATAGAGCAAAGACGCGTTATGACAAAATGTTATCTTTAAACAACAACACAATTGGGCTTACATTTTTAATAGCATTTAACAATATTGATAAGTGTAAGAATGAGTCAATAAATGTAACCAGAAATGCATTATGATTTAAAACATGAAACATGATTAAGAAGGAATGGTAGGGAAAACTGAACTGAAATAAATATTGCCCAATTAGCAACTTTGAGTAATAGCGGTATGTACCTACAACATCGAATACATCATCTGTCTGTTCCAACATATATTCAGGCTTTTCCCTCGCCGAAGATCATACAGCAATATCTCCTCATGAAATTTAATTGCAGTGAAACCCTAGAGATTAAAGGAGCGCAGCTTGGCATTCCACATTCAGCAAGGTGGTGTCGACTATGTGGTAACTTTGAGCGAGAAACACTTAAGCACCTGTTAATGGAATGTGAAAGTTTAAATAGATTAATAATATCCTTTTTAAATTGTTATAACAACCAGTTTAATAGTGACAATATCTCATTATGCTGGAATGTGTTTTTAGAGGGAAACAATATGAATTTTATATATATTTATGGCACCATTTTATTGGAAGTGTATAGAAATTTTAAATCAACTATCAGAAGGGTTGGTTTAAAACTATCTCTACTATCGGAGGATCGGGCAATACGCATTTTTAAATGTTTTTATGAAATTAGACATTTAGAGTGACTTAATATTAGAGGTTGTTATAAATTATTAGGAAGATGTGATTGTACTGTGTTTATACTATTTATGTTTTTAAGTATGGATATTCTGTAATGTTTTTAATATGTGTTGTATATACAAAACCTATATAGTTGTATGTATATTAAATACAAATAAAAATAAATAAGAATGACTATGACTATTTGTGTTACTACTACCAATAATAATACAAGCCAACTGATACTTCTAGCACTAGTTAGTAAAGTATTATTGCTACTAATTCTACTTGGATGTACCTACTAATATTGGTACAGTAACAATTACCACTGCTAGTTGTAACACTACCACAGCCACCAAGTGTGCCATTGGTAGTGGTAGTGTTTCCACGCTTAGTACCCATGCAACAAGGTTGCCATAATGGCTCAGTTGCACTGCACAAGACAACATTATATTACGCTTCCACCACTTGTAGCACTATTACTATTACTTGTACTGCTACTCCGACGAATCGTCTTACCTCTGCTATTTCTATTAGTGCTAGCACCACTAGTGATATTGGCTGGTAGCCCTGATATCATGGTTCGTAGTCCTTGTAATAGTTCTAAAGCTATCATCAGAAATTGAATTAACCATAACACAAGTATCTTTAATATTTGCGTAGAACCAGAGATAACCGCATGAGCAGAGTTTCTAGTATTAAAAGCAATGCTATCAGCTGTAGTGTCCTAACAGTAGTACCAACAAGATGGACTGTGCAAGCAGTAGAGTGGTAAGGTCCACAGGGTCTCCAAATATGCAGATAAATAGGGAATGATAAACGGGTTCTACATCTGTGGAGGTGAGATTAAAGGTTCCTAAGTTATGTTAAATCAGTCTGTGAGGGGGAAGGATCACCTGGTATTACTATTTAATGAATGCTGTGAGGGTAGGACCAGCTACTAGGTATACAGCTTTGTGGTGGAAAGTAACAACATTCAATCTTTTATTTTGCATCTTTGCTGTTATGATGGCTCTAAAGAGTGTGACCACCCTCTCCTCTGATGCCACTTCATGTTTTCAAAGATTGGAGGTAGTTCTTCATGGTGCCCTACTCGTTACTTCAAGTTACTATTACAATAGCAGTAGTAGTAGTAGTAAAAGTGCAATAAATTACAGGTCTTGACAATTTCTAGGTGCCATACATATAGATAGACAAGAACACTTATCTATCTATACATATAAAATGCAAAATCAGTTTGTTTGTTCCTTATACAATTCCACACTGTTCCACCAATCTGCACCACATTTTGCATAGTTACCTGTTAGGACCCTGCAGACGTCACTGGCTACATTACATGTGGACACCCCACCCCGTTCCCCAGATTTCAGCCCCAGCACATATGAAACGGTTGCCTTGAAGTGACAAAACATCAAGGTGGTTGTAGAAGGGCCAGACAGAGCTCATTTCAAGCATCTGGACGCGAGCAACAAAACTTCAAGGTCCTTACTGGACCTTGAAAACCATGTTTCAAAGCCGTAAAATGCACTGTTTCTGAAAAATGTGCACCGCAACACATGAAACATCAAAGTGTTTGTTGAAGGACCGGACAAAGTTCATTAATTAGTGTCTCAAAGCCAGGAACAAAACTCAAAGCCATGATGCCCCGTTTCTGAGATATCTGCACCGAAATTCACCACAATGCATGGCACCACACCAGGGCGAGGCGACAGGGGTGGAGAGAGCACAGAAGGTCCCATTATGCCGCACCACACCAACTCTCACCTCCTCCCCACCTCTGCTACAGATATATAAGCCTGCACATGTGCAGATTCTCAGTGCATAATGCAAAGCGCATCAAATGATAAGCGACTCGAAATAGCAACCTACAGGATCATTAGCTTACATAAGCGAATCACGACAGAGACATATAGGATCATTGATTGTCAACACTTGATGAGAGTGTCATTTTGTCGGTCTACAGAACACGTGCAGAGTACGGGTATATTTGCACCACAATGCATACAATCGGTAAAACATCAATGTGGTCTTAGAAGAACTGGCCAAAGCTCATTTTAAGCGTTTTGACACCGGGAACAAAAATCAAAGTTCTCCTTGAAAACCAAATTTGAAGGCCCCAGGATGCACCGTTTTGGAGATATTTGCACTGAAATGCATACAATGGCAAAACATCAACGTGGTCCGGACAAAGCTCAGTTTTGAGCGTATCTATCAACGCCAGTAACAACATTCGAAGGCCTCGAAAAACCACGTTTCAATGCCCTAGAACGCATAATTTCCAAAATATATGCATCGCAATGCACTTCAATGCACTGCACTATGCCTAGGTGAGGTGACAAGTGGGGAGGGCGCTTAGAAGGTCCCATCATGCTGCAGCACACTAACACTCACCTTCCCTCCACATCTGCTCTGAAGTATGTAAGCCAGCCACACGTACCAATTCCCAGTGCACTTCAAAGTGCAAAGCACATCAAATGATAAGCGTCTCACAACAGGGACCTACAGAACCATTATTTGTCAGCAAGTAATGAGAGTGTTATCATGTCTGTCTACAGAACCCGTGTGAAGTACGGGTACTTTTTGCGAGTAATACATAAACAACATAACATGCAATTACTAGAAAACAAATATAAAGACATTAAGGTCAAAAACACCTGCTGAAATGGATAATTACAAAAGGAGAAAATGCAATCAAATTTAAGGTTCTCTTAATAGAAAAAGATGTTGCTTTAAGCACTGCTTAAAGGTCTGCAGGGGAGAACCTTCTCTAGTTGATATGGGTTAAGCATTCCTCAGTGGACACCCTAATACTTCAGATACTTGCCACTTAAATGTAATCTCTGAAATTTCAGAACAGAGTAGGTGCAAAAAAGGTGGACCTCAGTGTCCGTTTAGGACAATGAAGTTCTATAAGGGTTGACAGGTAGTCTGGGGCAAGGCCTCTGAGGATCTGAAGCACATATCCCAAGCATGGATTTGGACCTCGATTGGGATCCAAACAAGCACACGCAAAGCTTGAGAAACATGATTGTGCTTCTCTAAATTGCACCTGCATTGCTCTATTTTTAACGGTGTGTAGTTTGTACAGCGCAATAGGGTTACCTAGGATATTAGTGAAAGCTCTTGTCAGCCTGGTTCAATTATTCCCCTCTCGGAATACACTGAGGAGATAAATATATGAAGATTTATTAAGGTCAAGGGATACTCATGCGGAACATGGGTCACTTTTGAATATCGACACAGAATGTTAGGTTGAAATAAAAATCTTTTAGCAAAAACTCTCTCAAATTGGTGGGACTCTCAAGGAAAGTGTTATGGTTTGACAATTAACAGAGCGTACCTCCTTTCCTGGTTCTTGTACATGAAGACAAGGCAAGGTGAAAGTGGTAAGTCTTCAGTGTGCTTCAACTACCCACTAGATAAACAGCTGGCAGTTGCCACCCTGCCAAGGCTGCCTAAGGGAAATCCCAGGAATGGGTAAATACCCTCAGGATGATGGCCTTCAGAAGAAATGGGGCAGCAAGCAGGGAGGAGTTCTTACTGAGAGAAGACTGCAGCAGGAGGAACTGAGGATGGAAGGATAATGCAGGAGTCAGGAAGATTGCAGCAAATGGGATTCCAAAAAAGGCAAGATAATGCAGAAGTCAGGAAGACTGAAGCAAGTGGGACCCAGATGCTAAGGATAACACAGGAAGCAGGAAATAACAGGCAAAGAAAGGCAAAGACAGGGGAGGAAGGATCACAAGGCAAGGGAAATGAAGGAAGCATCCACACAGAATACACTAACCTGAGCATTGTGCTGCTCCATTGCATGAACTTAGCTTCCATTTGGAGCACCGATCTCGGGTGCGCGTAGCGTCAGGTGAAAGGTGTGCCATCTTGGATTGACATCTAAGCAGGACAGGGTGGCCATCTTTGCTGTGTCATAACGTAGAGGGCCCAGGTGGCTATCTTGGAATGGGCGATGGTGACGCGAACCCAAGCGCCACTGTCGCCAAAGAGACATGCCTAGGGTGTGGCTGTGGTCACGGCAGTGCATGACACAGGGGTTGTTTGTTTTAGCTACAGAAAAGATGTAGAACATTATCAAAGATTCTCAAAGTACGACTCGTTAGTAAGATTGGCTAATCCGAGTTCCCACAAAGGTATCTTGTTGAATTATTACACCCAGAAGTCTGATGGTTTTATTAGAATTTTACATTTTGCAACATACAGACAGATAAGGTTGTGGGAGCATGTAAAGGTACAAATAAAGAGCATAGAGTAGGCTCTTTGAGTAGGGGGATCATCCAGTATCTCAAATATGTGAGTTTCTTCATGTCCTGTGTTAGCTGTTGAAAGAAGATTATATTTAAAGCTGCTATTCAACAATTCAAATACATATACATTATGAATCTAAGATGAGGCTGTATAGATAATGGCCTCTTTTTATGTTTTATTTTGTAATTAGTTGGAAGTGCTGAGTGTTTATTTGTATTGTGTTTTACATTTTGTATAATTTTGTTATTAGTTTTAAAATGTACACTTGTATGATTTTGATAATCTGATAATAAATACATGAAATGAAACTGTAACTCTGAGAGCATCCTACTTCAAACACCTAACCGGGGACGACAGAGGGTGGGACGAAGATACCTGGTGGCCAAGACTGATGGGAGGAGACCGCACATCGTGGCTCCTAGCAACCACAAAAATCTTGGAGCACACCATGAAAATGATAACAGCCGGAGGGGCCCACCATGAGGAGTAGCAGTGACTCAGATTCTTTCCTTTTTTTGCAGCAACTTGTTTTTGTAAAGTTCGCTTACGGAACATATACAAATAAAAAAAAAAATTAAAAAAAAAATGAACTAATTACACGGGCCATTTAAACCAGGAAGAGTAGAATGCAGAGTAGTCCTAGCAATAGCAGTTGTAGTTTAGTAATACCAGAATCAACAGGACTTGTAGTATCAGTAGTTATAGTAGTAATAGTAGGAGGATGAGTAATGTAGTTAGTTGGTTAGCTTCTCCAGGATTGTATTTCAGTGGTGAGTATGGGTCAGATCCTCCATCTACAGGGGTGGGGTAAAGTATCAAATGAGTCTATGAAGGGGCAGATCACAAGAATTATCATCGGTGGTATGGGCGGTCGAAGCATTATTGGATATATGAGCTTTGCAGTGGAAAGTAAAAGACAACCTTTCCTCCTGCACCTTTTCTCATTTAAGAATTTATGCCCCTCCAATGCATCCACTTTATATTTCACAGATTGAAGCCAATTCGTAAAATGGAATGAAGTAGTAACTTGTTTTGAAAATTTGTGAACAAATGAGACAGAACGAGAATAAAAGTGGGGAGTTAGCAGCAGATTACTGATTACTCCTACTAAAATTCTTTTGTTGTTGGTAAAACACGTATGTTCCATTAAAGGGTGGCATAATAACTTTAAACATCACAGAAAACACATTCTAAAAAAGTTGCTAATCCTCCCAAAAGAGTGCACCCAATGTGCTTGTACATTTCGATCTTAGTTTGAACTCAAAACATTGTTGTATTGGACAAAACTGTGGACCAATCAAGAATTGTGAAGTTATTCTGAAGCACTAATGGACCTGATGAACTGTGACAACGCCATTCATCTCCCATAGTTTGCCTCCATGAAGCCAACAGTGTAGTTTTTGAACCTGGAACGCTTCTGGGGTGATCCAAGGTCAATCCCCGGGGAATGGCATCAATGTCATCAAAGATACCTGTAGAGAATGGGCTTCCAGCAACAAGAATGCTGATCGTGTATCACTAGCCTTTGGTTCATTATATTTGGAGAACAAAGTATCTTGGAAGTGCGAGAGTTGTGAGGTACATTAAATTGCCATTTGAGTACACACTCTATATGAAACTAAGAAGGAACACTCTCCCTGTATCACCTTTAATGAACATGTGGTGTAGAACTGAGAATGTGTGTTGCCCCTTGAATCCGTCCAACATTTCTTTTTTATTTGCCGGGAAAAATCTAGAATTCACGCAGGCATCCTAAAACACTGCTTAAAGAACCATGGTATCAGAATGATAGAGAGTACCGAGCTTCTTTATGGGAACTTGTGCAATACGGATGTGGTGTCCGATGTCTCAGGCTACCTACTAAGGGCCTCGAGAAGAAGAAAAGTCAAACCTAGAAACCTAAGCTCCTTGATCGACTGATCTCTTGAGGCCTATTTTATCTTACCTATGAATAGACATATGAATTTCTGTCTTTTAAATATATTTTTAACTTGTTATGAACTGGGCTTTTGAATGTATGCGTTCTTTTAATGTGTTCTGCTTTTATGGATTTGTTGCTGAAATAAAGTGTCTTTAATTGATTGATTGATTGATTGAACTTTAATTCATAAACCTCTTTATTTTCTATTGAGGAACATTGTTTTTAGCCAATAAAGTCATCTCAGTTGGATGCAGAGGTTGAGGCTTTAGTGAGCTGTTAGTTTTCATTATGCATAGTAGCAAGGATCATTTTACCTTCATTGTTCTGAACAAAAAGCAATCTTTTAATGTAAGCATTATCAGAGGTTATGAAATGGTAGAAGAGCTCCCAAAGTATGCCAACTCTCTCCATGTTCTGTGCCCTAGACAACAAAGATACTCTGAATCCAAATTTCTTCAATTGTCTAATCACTCACTTCTGCCAAGCAGGATTCACAGGTTTGTTATAGGTCGAGCTCAGCTCTAGGAAATCTCACAGCCTCACATGTGAAAGAGATGTGAAAGCTGATCCCTAGAGAACAAAAGACATCCTAAAATGAGCCCAGCTCAACTCAGATGTCTTCTACTCACATGCGGAAGAGGTTATGCAATTACTGTCCGACAGAACCAAGGATATCCTTGGCTGGGTCCACACCAGCTGGTGAAAACTGTTGTGAGATGAGCTTCTGATTGACTTGTCTTCATGCTGGCTCCACTTCATTACAATCGGGCACACATTTGCACTTTCAAAAATAAAAGCAAACATTCCCATAACTTTAGTTCTATGCAAACCACAGCAAAATACTTTGGAGGTTAGAGCCAGATTCTACAGAAATAGCACAAATGAAAGCAGTGCAGAGAATGCGCGTGATTCATTTGCACTATTTTTAGAACTGCTCAGGTCCCTTATTCACAAAGATGATCTGAGAATTTAAGGCGGAGCTGAGCAACAGTGCAAATATGTGCTGCCCAGCCCCTTTGCACATATTAGTGTTGGGAACATGCTTTAAAGGGCCTGTCTCAGTGAAATGACTGAGGAAAGAAAAAAGCATTTCCATCCCCGTTTAGGGGATAGAAATGCTAGTGTGACAGCAGTGGTTTAAGCGATGACTGTCACACTTAAAAAACAAATTATGACAGAGTCAGAAATGACCCTTCCTTGAATTGGGCCTCTGCCTGCCCCTGTTCTGAATAGATGCTGGAGGAAGATCCGCGTTTCTGGGAATTTTAAAATGCATTCTGTTAGTGAATGTGCACAGGTATGTCATTTCACTGAAATGTCAGGGGTAGCGGAAGTGACATCACACGACCCTTGACCTCTCATGGCATCACAAGAAGTTATGTCATTTGATCCCACCCCTAAGTGACATCACAGGATGCAATGGAATACGATCTTTCACCCCTTGACAATACAGGAAATGGCATCACATAGCATTGTTTCTAACTACACTATGGAAATATGGTTACAATATCACTGTAATGTGATATACATTTCATACAAGTATGTATCACCATATGTATCGTTAATATCATTGTGTATAGGACCACTTTACCAAATTATGTGAATGCAAGCCGATGTCCAAGGCCAAATGATAATGTTTATTATGTAGCACTTAAGCTTATGTGCTTTTTATAGAACAAAAATACATACAATATCACCGAACCTGTGTTGGTACTCATTTATCAACCTCAGAAGGATGAATGGCTGAGTTGACCTTGTTGGGATTCAAACCTGCACCTGCTGATCACACACACACATTGCTGCAGTGAGCGCTCAACCCACTGAACTATCTTACCAGCTATAACTATCTTACTAGCTATAGTAAAATGAGCAATTACATGTCGGAATATTCTCAAAGTCAGAAAGCAGATTACACTGTAGTGGATACCATTAAACTGGTAACAGATTTAACAGCAGGCCAAGTCATCTGCAGGTCTGGAGCAAAGTTGGCCACACGTCAAGCATGAGTGGATTTATTTTTCAGGCTTCAGAGGTTGGCAAAATACATACCATTGGGAGGGTTCATAACTGTGCATTAAAGAATTTAGAGTAGCACAGAGAAAGCAGCACACTCACACGGCATCCCATACTCTGGGCACTCCTAAACTCACATATGCAAACAAAAACTTGCCATAACATGGAGATAGGAAAGATAGACACATTACAACAAATAATTAATTGTGGCAAAATTGAATCAAGGGCCACTTTATGTGCTAATGTCAAACATTTCTACACTGTCTGTACACAAGCTTTTAGGCACAAGGATTTTGTCAAGTGACCGAGGACACCGAGATAGAATGTCTTCTATTTGATCGTAACAGAGACAGCGGCAGAAAAAAAAAACATGTTATAACTGCAACTTGCAAAAAGTAAAATACATAGTCCAAAATGGATGCTTATTCTACGCTAAATGCTGTTTGGAAGCTTTTGACTGCATTGTGAATTTGAGGTCTTTAATAACCGACTAAATCAGTTACTCACCCCTTTGAAGTGTGCCTGAAATAAACCTTTGAGTCTAGCAATTATTGTATAGAATTCCAGAAAGATAAATTATTTGTTATTCCTATTCTTTCTTATTTAAGGTCACTGTTCAAAGTGTTAGACTTGTCAAGCCCCCTGTATTTTTTAAGCGGCCTGAACAAGAAAGCTAGCCACTCCAGAAACAAAGATCCACATGGTACTGGCCCCAGCCCAGGAGCTTACATTACAAAAAATGTATATATTACACAGCCACACTAGTGGCTGTGTAGTTATGGTTAAGTTGTTATTCCCATAGGAAGAGCACTTTTTGGGCAGCTTATAGCTTTGCTCCCCCTGGACAAATCCACACCAAACTTTGCAAAAAAAAGTATATGGCCCACTTTGATTTTTTTTTTTGCAAAGTTTGGTGAGGTTTGCTCCAGGGAGGCAAAGTTATAAGCTGCCCAAAAAGTGCTTATAACTGCAGGCAATTTGCGGTACCGTTATTAGCTCTGAAGTCCCTTAACGGGTCCCATCCATAATGCCTGGTAAAACCAAGTGTTGAGGAAGGGACCTGCTAAGGGACTCGGAATAGGGTGGTAAGGGATTACCGGCACCGGTGACGTTACCGGTGCCGGTAATCCCTTACCACATACCGCGTAATGAGGCCCATGGTGTTTTCTACTTCTGTCATAGCTATTTCTGCCTCATTTGCTTTTAGTGGCTGTCCCAGTGGTTCTTGTATTCCTGTTACAGAAGGTTGACTACTGTCTGGAGTGTCTTTATCTAATTGGGCCTGGAGTTCTTCTTCATGTTGCTGTTCATTTTGCAACATTGTTTTGTACTTCATAAAGTTCACATCGGTGATAGTGCTTTGAAAGCATCTTCATAGCAGTCATAGTTATCTAGTATCTCTTCTTCTTTTCTCCATGGTTTAAGAAGTTGTAGCAGGGACATGTAATATAGTTCTTTCTGTTGAGGAGTTTTTAATGAGAATTTGATATGATTAATTAAGCTTCGTTTGATAGGTTTCACTAAACTGCCTTCACAATATGTCACTCTTTACCTACCTTTGTTTTCATTGGGTTTTATATTATTTTAGCATGTGAAGTTTTGGGCTATTTGGTATAGACACATGTTTTCCAAAGTGGTACTCCTGTTCGGGTAGTATGTGTCTAGTCAATTGTTTTTCAAAATGTCTTGGCTTTTGGGATCATTTTTGGCTATTGTTTCTATGTTGTCATATGATTTGAGAACTATTTTTCTAGATTTAGCAGGACCAAGACTTAGCATACTATATTTTCAGATTTTCCATACAAAGCAGTACCGGTTAAACAAGCTGCAGCTTCATAGGCACCACATTCTCTATGAGTGAGCATTTTTATGCCTAAGCTGTATAATTTCTGAGATAGTGTTTTGTCTGATGATAGGTCATTCCAGAGGTCTTGAAGCTCTGTTCTTTCTGCTTTTGTTAAGTAGGCTGTAACATATCGTGCAACTGCAGTGGAATTGTCTGCAATGTACTGCACATCTATGTTTGCATTCCATAAGTGGGCAATCAGTTCATTGTAATCATTGATATATTTTGATTCTTCTGTTCTTTTTATGTAATACATGTTCTTAGGTGATTTACCTTTAACACTATGTCTAACTGAAGACATGAAGTTGTTTACTTCACCTGTTTCTGTAACTGGTCTAGGGAAACCAAAGCGGCATTTAGTGTAGTATTTCCCTTTCTTTTTGTATTTGCGACGACAATATTGGACACATTTGTGTCTTTGAAATTGTACAATTTGTGCATGAAGGTCACTATGTGTTGTTTGTGAAGGGATTTCACAAGTTACATATTTTTGGATGAACTGCAAAACAGTGGCATCACTGTGCTGACCAAATTTAGGTGCATCTTTAATCCATAAAAGCATGTGGATATGTGGTTTTTCTCTGGCTTGCTATTCTTTTCTCCAAAGAAGTGTTACACTTCTCCGAGTGGAGGAACAGTATTATTACAAATAAAGTGTAGCATAGCAATGAAACGATGGTGGAAATATCTTGAAACATTAACAGGATCTAGAGAGCAAAGTTCTCCAGGTGTTAGTATATCTATGTTTGTTTTGTTTTTGTTTGATATGCGTAGGAAATCATGTAAATCTTCCCATGCATATTCTGCACAACTTAATGTAATAAACCAAGTGGGTGGTCCAAGGTTTCTGATCATACAACGTACATCGCTGTGACGTCGGAACCAGTATTCTTTTGCACCACGCATGTTTGCAAACAGATTTGTAATACTTGATTGTAAAACCTCATCTTTTTCTAGCACTTTTTGTATTAATTGCGTAGCTGACATATTTTGAAAGTGGGGTCCCGATTTCAATATGTGTGCAACTCTGTAACATAGAGTTGCTAGTTCACTTTCAAAGAGTAGGTGGAATATGTATTCCACATTTTGTCTAAATCTGGGATCTTCAGAATACATTTGTGATGAGCGGTATTCTGATGCTGTTATCTGAGTGGGTCTATCATCGTATCTCCCTCCTTTGCCAGTAGGAAATAGTAGAGGAAAAGCACGTGCTTCTATACTTTTTTCCCATATGCTCATTGGTTATCCTTTGGTTTGTCGCATTTGGTACATTTCTAGTGCATCATCTATGCTGTCTTTGGAGTGCAATGGATGAATTGTATAATGGTCTCAAATATTGGATACTGCAGCTGGATCCAGAAGTTCAAATTGACCAGTTTCTCATGACTCTTGAATTATTTCAGTTGTTCCCCTTAAGTTTTCTTCAATATTTATTTCTTTGTAGTACTCATTATTTTTTTTTACATATTGAAAGGCTTGTCTAACTTTATGTAAGTCGACAAGTTGTTGCCAAAATATTTTGTCTTTTGTTGGTTCACCATTTACTAAGATAATTAAAGATTGTTCTATTGGACGTTGCACTCCTAGAGTGTGCACATTTTCTGTCAGATCTAATGGTAAATAAACTACTTTGCCACAAATGCCTTTCACCAATTCAGAGGGAGGAAATGTTGCTGTTTTTGGTTGAAGGCGTATTATTGCTTGAAATGGGTGCACTGTTTGAATTATATTGCTCTCATATAAATTGTGTTGTTGTAGGGGTTTTGGTAGTGGGAATAATTCCAAGTTATTTGTGATAGCGCGTGAAGGACTTTGGTTGTTGTCAAGTTTTTTAGTGCAGTAACTGCAAAGTATTAAGGGGTCAGTTATTTCGTATTTGTTTTCTGCTATAGGGTAGAGAGCAAATTCAAACCATTTAGAATCTTCATTGTCCTCTATTTTGTATGTTATGTCTATAGTTTTTGTGTTAGTTTTATAAAAAGTTCTGCGGCAACACACACACACATGGTTTAGTATTTCAGCGGATGTACTTTTAAATTTTAGTATTTCTTTTTTGTATGTGTGTAGTAGAAGGTTGCCATGTGTACAATTGTTGCTAGTCTGTTGTAAAGGTATTGGATTTTGTAAGTGGCTTTCACTTCCAAAATATTTTTTCTTGATATGGTCAATTTCTTCAAGTAGTTCTTTGGCTGTACCATGTAGAAGATTGTTATTTAAATTGGCTAGTGCTAAAGCAGGACTTTTAGCATAGCACAGTTTATAGACTAGATTTCTTATAGTTGGATGATGTGTTGATATCATTTTGATATGATGGAAGGTGCTTTTGCAAATAGGTCCTGAAATGCAGGCTAATGAATGTCCTTGTAGTCCTGTGTATTTACGCTCTGGACAGGTATCCAAATTTTGCAGCAGTTTCATTTTGATTTTGCCTTTCACATACTGATTGAGGAATTGGCGTAAAGATTTGAAAGATTTTTTGGGAATGTTACACATTGACGTGCATGGCGTTTGTATACTGGATGTTTTGGTCCAGTCGAATGGAGAGGTAATGCTGAGTTTTCTTTGGATATTTTTGTAAGCAGTATTTCTTGTTCCATTATGGTATTATTCAGTTTTTCATAACCTCGTCCACTGCTATGTATAGCAATTGTATTTGTTTGCTTTTGTTTGTATGCTTCTTCATTAAAATATGGTTCTGTGTTTGTGGTGTGACTCCATTCACCTCCACATATATTTAAGAAGTTATTTTTGTTGATATTTCATTTATTGAGAAGTCTTTAATGTAATTTAGTAATTAGTTTTGTTAGTGGTTTCATTCTGGTTAACAGTAAAATAAATAACTTTCTTTTGAGAAGGATTGCACTGTCTATCAAAGCTTCTAAGATTAATTTTCTACGGTAGGTTTTAAGGGTTGAGTATGATGTCTCTCCTGTTTTTATAAGATTCTGAAGGACTCTGTGGCGGAACATTTTTGCTAAAATACTTTTTTTGGTTTGCTTACTTGCCATCATATCAAGATTTATAGGAGCAGTTTTAGCAGTAGTGGTAGCTGAATTCCTGATAATCGTTTTCTGTTTCGTTTTACATTTTGATAGAGGAGGCAAAGTTTCTGTACTTGAAGCATGTTTTGTTTTGCTAAATGACTGTATTAGCTGTTTTGTTTGAACTTTTTGTACAAATTCTGCTTGAGATGGATGCTTATTTTGGACACCTCTTTTTTCATTTGCTCTACTTCTAGGTTGTTTTCTATGGACTTGCTTTTTGGTAGGCATTCTTTGGGTTCTGTTGAAAAAAATAAAGAAGGTATGGGTTGGGCTGTTCTGTGATGCATGTGTGCTGTGTGCATGAGTGTCTGAGTATGATGGTACAGATGTATGTGATGGTGTGTGATTGCGCATTGGGCAGCTACAACTAGTTGGGAAGGCTATTCTTGTATTTGTGTGTTACTATACTGGGGTTCAGATGACAGTAGAAAGTAAGCTAGTGGTGAGGAGAAGCACAAATACTAAGTCTAATGGTATACAATTAAAACAGTTCTTTGTTCTGCAATACAAACATTCTAGAGGCTGAGTTATGTCATTTGTGCGCCGAAAAACAGGGATTTGTGTGGCATTCTGCCTGCAAATCCCTGTTTAACAAATGGGGATTTGTTGGCAGAATGGTGCACTAATCTTTTTTTTTGGTGCACAAATACCATGAATCAACCGCACAGTGTGTTTGAGTAACAGTAAGAATATTATGGTAGCATTGTACTTACTTTTTTTGTGTGGAATGATTAGGTTTCTTCTGAGTTGTTATTTGTACTTCGGATTCTGCTGCTTTTCAGGAGAGTGGTCTTCACTGTAAATGTAAAGGAAAGAAGTTAGTAATTTTGTGTGTATATAGCATGCAGTTTCCTTTGACTATGTGCAGTCTTTATATTTTATTTTAAATATGTTAGTTCAACATGATTTGCAAATGAGTACAATAGGAAGTGTATGAAACTTGCTTGGTTTTTTAAGGCTGTGTTATTGAATGTTAGGAGACAGAAGAAATAATGATATACTTATTTTGCAATTTTTATAAGGTAAATGGCATATACTGTATAGAAAAGCATGGAATGTATGCATTTGTGAAGGTGTGGGTAATACATCAGAAGGATGCGATTTACAGGCAGTGGTGTTATTGCAGTTGGGAGTTTTTCAATGATAGTGTCTATGTGTGTGAGTGTATGAAGGTGTATGACCTTATCCGGGCTGTGTGTAATTTTATAATACACTACTTAGTGTTTTTCTACAATTATACTGTATATAAAAAAATGTTTAGATAGTAGATAGGTTTGGAAGTGACAGTTGATTATAGTAGATGGAAAAAATGACAATAAATTCATTATATATGCTATACAGGTTAAGTGGCAGTTACTCTGTTTATATTCTTTTACAAGAGTTGTACATGTACTGTGCAGAAAATATGCATACCTGTAGTTTGTTTTCATGCATGTGGATATGCATGCAGCTGAAAGTACAAATCTTGGAGATATGAGACTAGTACTTAGAGTAATCTACAGTACATTTGAAGTGCTGAACTCTGATGATGCAGTTAGATGTGGAGGTCTTGGATGTGATTGGTGGATGGCTTTGTGACTGTTTAGCTGTATCCAATGAGGGAATGGCACAGAGAGTGAAGTAGAAATGGTAGAAGGGCTGTCCAGGTTACAATATGTCTGCGGACATGGCGGTGTCTGCGGAGACCGCATATTACATACAGGGATTTTGGGGTGGAGAGGCATGCAAATGAGAATGAGCAGAACAATTGATTGGTCAGTAAAGTTTGGTGGGTGTGTTGTGTAAAGAGAGAGTTTGTCAGAAGGTATTTTTCCTGAGAGAGGAACAGTTAGCTATGGCTGTGTGTTTCAGAGAAAACAGATTGTGTGGATTTTGGGAGACTCATGGATACATTGGTTGGAGGTTCATGCACAATGCTATGGAGTAGCTGCAGGTCTTGGATTCCCTCATGTGGAAGTGCACTGGCATGGAGTGCGTGGAATGAAGTGGCTACACTTGGTACCTCTCTGTGCTAGTTTGGAGACAGAACTTCAGCCAGACATAATTATAATTCATTGTGGAGGGAACAGTTTAGGACATGCGTCAGGAATTTGTTTGCATTTTGCGATGAAAGAAGGACTTGGGAAGGTCATGGAAATGTTTCCACATTCTCAAGTAATATTTTCTCGTATTGCGCAGAGACAAATTTGGCTGCATTCTTCTTCATTTGGTCCACAAATGGAGAAAGCAAGGCGGAATGTTAATAAGGCTGTTTGTGCCTTTCTAGGAGTTGTTGGCATGTCCTCTTTTCACAATGAAAATATTATGTTTCGTAGCACAAAATTTTTTCGCAGAGATGGAGTCCATCTTACTTATGCTGGTAATCACATTTTTTTGAGAAATGTACAAAATGCATTGCGTCCTTTTGTGGAATTACAGCTATCCATTTTTCAGTAGGTGTTCACTATTTCAAGTTTTTCTAATACAAAAAAAATCACCAAAAGGCTCTTTTCAGAGCCACATTTTCCTCCTAGATAAAAGTACAATGATTTTGATTGGGCAGCACCCCAAAATTTTAGATGTTCGCGAACTGTCCGCAGACTTCTAAAAAAAATGCACAGGGCCCTGCACCATTTATTTGTCACTTCTATTTTTAGACTGTGAAAGGCGGCTCTGAAAAGAGCCTTTTTTGGGGGGATTTTTGTTGTTTTGTATTTTTCTTTTTACACACGACACACTAAGAGAGGAGGGGAAAGGAGGGTAAGGAGGAGACACCAACCACAGGGATAAGAAAGGGCGGATGGAGAGAGGAAGATGTAGGGTGGGCCTTACTTAGGTAGTCGGCAGGTCTTCTCGTGCTCTGAGACCAGAGTCTCAAAAGCACTTCGAAGTCTCTCCCCCCTGTAGAGTACTGCGTCAGTACATACAAAAAACTGTGACCCTCAAAAGGTAAGGGTCATCAGCATTGTGAATGGCCTGTGAGGCAGTTGGAGGGATGCGCTCCACAGGAGTGTTTCTTGTGGTGAGAAGAGTGGAAACAGAGGATGAAGTAGAGGAGCTCAACCTACTACACTCCTTGCAAGGTACAACCTTGCGAACGACCCCACCATGGAACGGCCTTAGGTGTCGCTTCATAATAGTCATACCAAAGCTGTACCAACCAAGCTTCCCGCGACTCAGCACCATTTTGCACTCGTTGCAGGTAACTTTGTTCGCACGCGCCTTGGGTACATTACCATGAATGGTAAATAACCGCCACACCCAAGACTCATGGCGAGTGCTGGTAGCAGGGACTTCCACTATCTCATCCTTGTCATCCTCTTCATCCTCCTCAACATCCTCACGCCAGTTCCCCTCTTCAGGCCCTTGGGGAGGTGGTGATGTTGGAGGGGTTGGTGGTGGTGCTGAGGCAGATGTAGCACCAGGTGGCAGTAGATGAGCCATGGATGCCATCAAGTTTCTATATATGTAACACATCAACCATCCATCCAAGGTTAATTGGACATCCCGGACACCAAGTGTGTTCTTGGAACAGTTTCAACTTGCCTGCGAACAATAGGTACACGTATAGTGGACACCTCTATTTTGGTTAATTGCGGACATTCCGGACACCGAGTGTGTTCTTAGAACAGTTTCAACTTGCCTGCAAACAAAACGGACATGTATAGTGTCCTTAGGATACCTCAATTTTGGTTAATTGCGGACATCCTGGACACCTTGTGTGTTCTTAGAACAGTTTCAACTTGCCTGTGAACATTACGGACAGGTATAGTGTCCTCAGGACACCTCCATTTTGGTAAATTGCGGACATCCCGGACACCAATTGTGTTCTTAGAACAGTTTCAACTTGCCTGCGAACAATAGGTACAGGTATAGTGTCCTTAGGACACCTCCATTTTCGTAAATTGCGGACATCCCGGACACCTCTTGTGTTCTTAGAACAGTTTCAACTTGCCTGCGAACATTATGGACAGGTATAGTGTCCTTAGGACACCTCCATTTTGGTTAATTGCGGACATCCCGGACACCTCTTGTGTTCTTAGAACAGTTTCAACTTGCCTGTGAACAGTAAGGATAGGTATTGTGTCCTTAGGACACCTCCATTTTGGTTAATTTTGGGCATCCCGGACATCTCTTGTGTTCTTAGAACAGTTTCAACTTGCCTGCGAACAGTACGGACAGGTATTGTGTCCTTAGCACACCTCCATTTTGGTTAATTGTGGGCATCCCGGACACCTCTTGTGTTCTTAGAACAGTTTCAACTTGCCTGCGAACAGTACGGACAGATATAGTGTCCTTAGGACGCCCCCATTTTCGTTTCATTAGAGACATCCCGGACACCCGTGCTGTCCGCGGACACCTCAACTGCTTTTTAATTAAAAAAAAAAACACAAAAACGAACTGAATTAGGACACATATAATATTTTTACTTTATTATATATAGATGTAGAATTTATGAAAGAGAAGGGGAAGCAGAAACTGAGACAAACACAGGAGAATTGGGGGTTTCAAGAGGATGGATAGGAAGAAATGAAGGGATGGAAGTCTCATCAAAACATTTTTCTTTGTGGAGAGGGTTTGGGGATAATTGGCTGGGATATGGAAAAGGGGGAAAGGTACATGTGGGACAATGGTATCAAATGTTTTCTTTTATGTGGTCCTCCACAAAGTTTTTTTAAATTGTTGAAATTTGCCATGAGCATGTCCATTTTTTCTACCATGCCCTTGAGAGTCTTATGCAATATATCTTTTGGTGTACTATTTTCAATGTTTGTATGGTCTGTAAAAGAAACAGATATATATGTAAAGTGTACATAAAGTAATGCTTATTAATTGGCTTATATAGAGAAGTGTCTACCATTAGGCTCACTATCTTCAGACATTTCCTCACGTGGGAAATTCTCAAGCCACTCCAAAGTACTGGACATTTGTGTGAGAAAAGAAAAATATATCACTTTTATTGTATCTAATACAGAAATTTTACAAATATATAAGAACAATGAAGTACACTTACTAGCTTCTAGTAAGTTGTGTTCTTACTGGTTTGTAGCTCTGCTTTTGCTCCTAGTTTTGCAGTTCCTGTGAGGTAATTATAATGGAAGCCTATCTTTCTTCTTTTGGTATATTCCATTTTAGTACATATGGTATTTAAATGGATGGTTGATGTGTTACATATATAAAGTGAGATTTAGGCTCTAGGAATGGAACCTGCTAGTGCTAAGCTCCAATTATGTTGTGATTAAGATTTTAGGCAAGATCACAGGAGCGGTTTTGGGGTTTAGCCTAAGCCCCAGTTTGGTAAATTAGAAAAACAGAATTGTTGCTCCTGGCTATCTTGCTTGTAGTTTGTGAAATGATTATTTCTGACACCTTGGTTAGTATGAATTAATTTGTTTATTGTTCATTGTTTTTCTGGGTGATTTTTTCTTTTGTGATGTCATCTTTGATGTCCTGGGTCTTAGTCTTAGCAGTGCACGGTGGTGGCGCGAGTTATGGTTGCTTAGCTTACCATAACTCGAGAATTTCAGGGGGTTTTCGGTTTTACTTGGAACCATAACGTCCCTTTATCAAAGTTTTTTTTACTGAATTTCATAGGTCTTTAGTAGCACAACTTAACCATAACGTCCCTTTAACAAAGTTTTTTCATTGAATATATATATATATATATATACCTTTTTTTGTAAGGCTAGCAAGGGAGACCCCAGGGGTAGCAAGGGACACCTCCAAATGTCGTCCCTGAATTTGCAATGCACTTTTAAATGCCCAGAAATGCACAATTATTTATGCAAACAAACAAAAAAAGGCGAAAATGTGGCATCTGAATTAGCAAATCTAAGATGTGCTCAATTAGATGCCCTTTGTGAATTGGGCAGCCACTGTTTTGAGGCTAGTAGTGAGATCCACTAGCGGATCTCCTCACTTGCGCCCAAACATTTCTGAGAATCTGATCCTAGCTGTTTTATGTTTGTCTGGCTGCATCCAATTCGAGGTTGCTGGAACACTGCCACTAGATATGACACAAAAAACAAACTGCCCATGTGTTTGACTATGTATTTAACTTCTTGCATATATAAAATAAACCCAAGCAAGATGAAGGACATCTTTGCGCTTACCAGTCTATTGTATTAAAACGTTACTTTATCTGCATAGTAGCATTGAGTTATTGAAGTCAGGAGTGTAAAATGACAAGTGTGTAACAGTAATTTACGTTTCTAAAGCCAGTAGGTGCTTAGAGGAAAGAGCATTGATGCTACTTACAACATGCCATGTGGACATTTCTCGCATGAAGGCAACTTTTCCTGAATGGAGGCCATGTTGCCTAACACCTGCTGGTGTGTCAATAGACTTTGCATAGCAAAAAATATACATGTGTCATAATTTAAATGTCAGTGATTCAGTTGTGCACTGGCATGATGCAGGGTGGGATCAGCAATAGGTGGTCATGAAAAGCTATCATTACAGTAGGATTTACGGGGGTGTTTACAGGATTGAGCCAAATGAACAAGGATAAGCAATTTAAATCACTGTCTACCATCCATCAACAGCAGGGAGGCTTCTCCTTGGGCTCAAAAGGTTCTTAGCTCAGCAAATTCACTGTCTCTCGTTGTCTTGGTGTTTTAAGTGTCACTGCACTTATTTCTTTCTCTCCAGATTCCATACATTCCTGGTCTGCGGTTCCTCATCCTTAATGGGATAGGGTGCCTGTGCCAGGGAACTTCAGGTGTGCATGCATCTGCATGCTAGACTTCACAAGGGATAGAAACTGGGGCTCACGTAGGACTGGCAAAGCACCAGAGCTTCCATAATGGAATGGATAACCTGACTTTCTCTACAGTTTCTTGCTCTCCTTTACTTGGACTCAGCCCACCTACAGGTAGTCAGGGGCCTTCATCACAGCACCCTATGGGATGGAAACCCCAACTAGGCAGAACAAATTAACACCATTTTCTAAGGCACAAAGGCCACATTATAAGTACAGTGGTGCAGCTAAACGTGGTAACACCGTTGCAGTAATTTCATACAGCCACATTACCGCACTGCCAGACTACAGATTTGGTGGTATTTTGGAAGATTTATCTCCAGCAACAATCTGGAGGTAAATGTTCCACCTTACCACAGAAGATCGGTGCAATTACCACTGCAGGATTACCGCCGGCTTTAATTCTGCCAAAATCCCCATGTAGTGTTTTGGAATGCAAACATTGGGAATTACACCCCACTGCCACTGCTGGTAATCCTGTGGTAAACCCACAGGACAAAGTGGCTGTATCGGTAATCACATTTGGCCGTAATTCAGCAGATTTACCACTGAATTACAACCAAACTCCTAATGAGGCCCAAAGAATTTTCTGAATGTGAGGCTGTTTAGCAGAACTAACCTTCATACAAATGAAGTCACCTGAGCGCCTTAAATTTGAAAAACCGCAGGAGGAAATCTGTTGCATTGGTCCAATTCAGTAAGCCATCATCAAACAGCAAGTGTTTAGATTCTTAGCACAGTCAATTGTGAACATTCCATTGGTGAATACTTTGTAATGTTGTACACACTATTGGGGTAATTCATGGAATAAATGTGTGCCGAAATTTGTGGCGCAAGTGTGAAAAAGCTAGCGCACGCGTGCGAATCACACGCGTGCGATTCGTTGAAGGCCCTGTGCGTGTTTTTCACAGGATGTGCGGCAAATCTGTGCTTACCTTACACATCACTGCGACTTTCCAAACGCGTACGCGACATTAACGGGGAACGTGCACAACTACTTGCGCACACACCTAACAAAGGGAGCGGGCACACGGGGAATGGGGAACAACGCATGAAAATGAAGGCGTAACGTGGGAAGTACCACCTGGAAACACACGCAACGCCCACACGCAAGTGAACAACACGTATTCATGGAATCGAATAGGGAAAACCTGTGCACGTCAAAACACACGCACACGCACAAATACGTCCGCCACACGAAAGCAGGCGGAAGTCCCCATGCGCAGCATAAAACTGTGCGCAAACAACAAACAAGCATATACAGCTATGATGAATGTCCCATTCCTCCAGCAGTGATCGCGGGGCACCACAGGAGGAGGAGAATATCCAGGCCCTGCATTTCTTTGCCCACGACCAGCCTTTTTGGGATGCCTGATGATGAGGTCTATGGCTTATAGGTTTCCACCTCATATCATCCTAGAGCTGGTCACTGAGTGTGGAGTGTGAGGATGAACTGACATCACCCACCCTGTGCTCCCAAGCATTGAGCCCCTTGGAGAAGGTGCTCGATGTACTGCATTTTTTGGCCACTGGGTCATTTCAGTGGACAACTGCCATAGTGGGGGGAGTCTCACAGCCCACACAGTCACGTTGCCTACACCAGGTGTTGGCAATCATCACTGCGCGCCCCTCAGTCCACTGGCACATATACATGCCCAGAACACCTGCAGAAAGGCAGGCCATGATCCAGGACTTCTGCAGGGTGGCACATTTCCCCAAAGACACATGTACAATCGAAAGATTGAGGGGAAATTATTAAATGGCACTGGGATCCGTCCCCCCTGAAAAGGGCTTGCGCAAGCTTCCAAACTAAGGAATCCCGTTGCCTTTATGCTGTGCCCCACTGGCGGGATAAGGAACACTATTGAATCACAATACCTACACTTATTGACCAAATTACATTCGACCACTCAAGAAATTGCATATTACAAAACATAATTTCATTAAGATAATAGATTTAAAAATGTATTAAACAATCCATATAAACATTCCATAATAATAAAAACACTTTATATAGACAAATGGTTACCTAAAATTCATACCACACAGCAAGAAGCTCACAAAGTGCAAACGTGCTTTTTTTCTACTACCACACCTCACATACAGATGTTAGTCCACATTCTCTTCACCATACAATATTGTACAGACACCTGTCAAATACACAAAACAGAGAGCTCTCGGATTCAGAATTGCTCCCTCCAGACCGTTTGTGTCCCTATTTAGCGAATCCTATTCAAAGGTTCTCATTAATTTAATTAATCTTCAAACAATGTTGCCTACTAATAAAGCAACCTCAATGCCCGACATGTTTCGTTCTTTTAACAATGTTAGACAAATGACAGAACTTCTTCAGGGGAAATTCGACAAACATGTTTTCATGGTCTTCTCAAATTTTGTGTGATTATGTTCCTCTGTGACCTGTGGTAGCTCAAATCAATTATGCTGTCCACGGTGTAATAGGCGTGTTCCCAAAGTAAAACGACCCACCATTGCAGTCAACACCACGTGCACTGATGCCACAGTCTTAAAGCAGCTATCAAAGAAAAAGGTCCAGTCTTAATGGTAGATGGCTGGGTTCACTTGATCCTGTGAATGGGACCTCGCATTGTGTTGATTCTTCCGATTAACACTGGGACGAAAAGTAGCTCAATTAGCTCTTCTTAAACGGTTTCTGTTTGCTTGGCATCCTCTGTCACGTCCACCGTACTCACGTACATGCTGCCTCAAACACCTGATGCTAGGGTGCCTTAGATTGCACCCATGTGGCCCTACGTCCACCTAGGGCCACTGAAAGCATCTACCGCAACCGCAGGCACTGGCGTTCCATGAACGTACAGGTTGTATGCAATGTCAGGGGAATCATCACCTCTGTCTATGCAAACTATCCAGGTCCACCCATGACAGTTTCATATACAGAATGTCTGCCCTGAGCCGGGCCCTGGAAGCTGGGAAGTATGCAACACATGGCTCATAGGTGAGTACAAATGCCTGTGCACATGCATGCATGTCACACACCGACAAATACACAAGCCCAACTAATGACAACCATTATCACCTTACCAGGGGACAGTGCCTACCCTCTGAGCACCTACATGATGACACCAATACGGACCCCCACCACACCACCCCAGGTAAGATACAACACAGCCCATATTGCAACCAGGGCGATAGTGGAACGCATATTCAGAGTGCTCAAGTCACGGTTCCTCTCCCTTGACCGCTCTGGCGGATAGCTACTATATGCACCCCCAGTAGTGTGCAGGATCATTGTGGCAGCATGTGTCCTGCACAACATTGCAACGCGATGGGGCATACCGGTGGACATGGTGGTGCCCCAACATCCTCAACCACACGTACAGGAGCTGCGCATGGGAGGGGAAAGGGCACGTGGCGAGGCAGCCCATACCCAGCTTGTGGCCACATATTTCACCTAAACTCCAACCCCTGCGGAGTGAACACAGGCCTGGCACATACCAGGTGACAATCGGTGATGAGAAAGGGACAGTTAACTGTCACAACCTTACCACCCTGAGAATGTGTCCACGGAAGAGCCACATTGTGTGCATCCCTAGCTACTTAAACACAACCAATCCCGTGTGACCAAAAAGAACACATGCAAGGTGCATATCCCACCCATCCCCCTGTAAACCAGGCAATGAAAGCACTGGTATGGCACCCAAACCCTCCAAACCCCCATGTCCCCTGTCTACCACACCATCCCATGGTATGCAATGGCAAAACAGCAAACCAAATGCACAACACATGACACAATCATCATGAAGTGCCACGTGAGAAATGTAAATAGGCACCAGACAATCACACCTGACAGGGAATCTGAAGAAATGACTGACCAAAACCTCACACCCTGAAAACTGTGGCACAAATGCATGCTGTCAGTGGTACAAGCAACAAAAGTCAGAATACCTGTTGCCATGCACATTGGACAAAAGCAAATTGGCATAACAAACACTGTGTGCTGCGTGTGTGTCCCCTGCAACACACCGCTCACCGGACAGCACAGTGAGTGTGCATTGCGTTGGGGAAACCCCTTGAGCATCATGAAAAATAAGTACAATCAACCAAAAGAACCCTATGATGCATGTACACGATTAATGAATTGGAAGTGAACATGCATTGTAGGGACAGAGCATGCCTGAGAAGGCAATCGGGCTGCACGTGTGTGCATGGTGTTGTTGTAGTTGGTGTGGGGGTGTGTTGGCTAAGTGTTTGTGTCAGTAGGGACATGCATTGAATACATGCATGTGAAATAAAGTGAGCCTCAGTGTCCTGTACACAGCACATGTGAACATTCCCCTCAAGGATCCCACTGTGTGTTAAACCACACCAATCCCCCGACACCTCAAAATCAAACCCAACATAGGATCAGTCATTGACCAGCAGAACATATCATGTACAGAGTACCCCACATTGACAATGCCAGACAATGATTGATTGTAAATCTGTATACAGCTTACACACAAAGTGCATCACAGCGCCTCAAGGAGGGAGGGAACAAGGGAGAATAACAGCACATTCCTACAAGTCCTTCAAACAGTCCAGATTGTGAAAAATAACAACCAAATCAAAGTAGATAGTACAAGTGCTTGTAACAATAAGGGAGAGTCTAGGGAGGGAATGCGGGAAAACAAAAGTAGCAGAAACATTGCTATGCCTGACGGCAATAGTTGCAGTGCAAGAGTCACATAAGGAGGGGGTGGGTGAGGGAAGAGGAGGGAAGAGGTGAGGAGAGTAACAAAACAAGTGACAGACAATGGAAGGTCGATGAATAATCAAGATAGTGCTGGGGAGGGGGAGAAGAAACACACAAGGGAAAGGGGGAACAGACGAGCCTTAATCAGTGGTGGAGGGACTGACGACAAAAGTAAGTGCCAAAATAAAACTCAAAAAGGTGAAGGTGGGGGGTGGATGGATGGAGGCAGATGGGGAAGTGTCTGCAAACAACAAGCGGCTATGTATCACCATGCCTGACAGCAATTGGGGTATTGCTGGAAAAAGACAGACAGAGGACAAGAAGGAGGGGAAAGGGTGGTGGAGAGGGAGAGAGAGGAGAGAAGGGAGGAGGGGCCAAGGTGTAAAGGCAGGAAGAGGGGGGGAGAAAGCACACACAGGTGGCAGAGGGAAAGAAGAGGGTGCAGAAGGAGAGGGGGTGTGACGGTGAAGGGGGAGACAGAGGGAAACTGGCATGGGCAGGTTGAGACTGGCAGGGGGCAAGGGATACAGGTGGGGTCTGGCAGGGCAGGTGGAGACTGGCAGCGGGCAAGGGAGACAGGTGGGGACTGGCGGGGGCAGGTGGAGATTGGCAGGGGGCAGGTGGACACAGGCGGTGGGCAGGTGGAGACAGGGGGACAATCAAGGGACCCAGAAGGGTGGTGGACAGGTATGGTTAGGGGTAGACAGGGCCTCCATTCGGGCCTTTGGTAGTGGTGGCTGGCTCCAGCCTCCTAGTTTCCCGGATTGTCACAAGGGCCAAGTGCAACCAAGGTGAGGGGGGAGCAGGGCCAGGCCACAAACAGGACAGTCAAGTCAAAAACAATGCAGCCATATTTCAAGTGGCAAAACAAAACACCAGGCAGGGCTGCAAGATGGCCAAAGCAGGGGAAGCAAGGAATTTGGGGTTGATGAAACACATGGTCACAAGGATAATTCAGCGAAAAGCGTTCATGTGGCGTATCAAAATCACTGTAGGCCAAATGTCTGAATGCAACATTTTGAGCACACAGACCCCTCCCACCATCAGTGTGTGTTACACAGCCAAAGGGTGCATGGTACTGCCTGCATCTGGATGTGCATGAACACAGACAGTCAAGTCATAAAAAAATCATAAGCAACATGATGAAATGCACTGTCAACAGAATACTCACCAAAATGAAGTGCAGACATGCATTGGAGAAGCCATCCGGAATACCCACTAGGGGTGTACACAAAAGTAGGACTACAGGCTGGCCACAGATGTGATGGAAGCCCAATGCCCCTGTGTAAGATGCTGTCATACTGAGCCATCCTTGCGAGCCCATGGAAAAGGGAAGCAGGAGTAGCATATGTGTCAGGACCCGAAGCAAAACACATACACGAGACAAGCCTGAATGGGCCCTGCTGGAACACACAGTGGATGCCTTCAAATGCAACAAAGCAGCACACTGTCACATGAATGCACAATAGACAAAAAAAAAATATTTGCAGGAATTTTTTTTTAAACTCAAAAATGCCCACATATGACCCAGGAGGTGGTGGGGGGCACCCAGGAGGGGGGATTTACAGGGTGTGCCTCAACACCCACATGTGTAGATGTTGAGATTAAAAAATAAAAAACCTCAGTGGGCTCAGCACCTGCACTGCCCGACCTATGTGGGAGATAGGTTGTTGTCGTCACCCTCTGGATGGAAATCAGAAGGTGGACGCGGCACAGTTGCCTGACCACCCTATCCGCTGCTTTCCCTCATTGGCAGCAAGCATGCGGGTCTGGAAAGCCAGGTCCTGCATGGCAATGACACGTAGGTCTGCATACATTACCTAATGTGTCACACGTGATTCCTCCTGCAAAGACTCACGTGTAAAATGGAGTTCTGCCTGCATGGCCTCACATGACAAACGGAGCACCTCCCGGCTTGCATGGACTTCAGATGAGATGGTTCTTTCATGCTGCTCCATCATGTCTTCTGCCCGCCTACTCTCACCCATCATGAGCGCACCCAGAGTAGATTGGAGGGATCGGTGTTCCTCCCCCAGGGCCTTACAGTGTGCCTCTGCCTGAGCAGCAAGTACTTGACGCAGAGTCACCATTTCAGCCCGGCGCGCCCTGTCAGAGGCCGCCATTCCCAGCCTGAGTGAGTGGCACATAGACTGCGTAACCTGTTGCTGGAGCTCCACCTGCCTTTCAGGGGGGAGGATGGAACGGGCCACACTTTCCATGCCTTGAGCCATCATCTCAACTGCTCCCCCCTGTTGCTGTGCTATGGCAATAATGGCATGCTCCCACTCAGTTGACCCCGGTGGCGCACGGCCAAGGTGTTGCCAGACACGACACCTGCCGGGCCCAAGGCGCCGTGGTCCTTGCTGGGTTGGTGCCGCCCGTGGCTGCAGGACTGCATCCCTCCATCGACTTGATGCCCCAGGAACATGGGCAACTGGTGTGGTGTGTGACCCTGCACCCGTAACCACCACAGGTGGACATTCCAACCCCGCCTGGCCCCCTACTGCAGGTGTTGCGGACAGAAGATCATCCAATGCAGGATCACTTAATGGGGACGACACGTCATGATGTAGATTGGGCTCAACATAGTGGTCAGATGATCCATTAGAGCCTGACTCAGAGTCAGCTCTGGACACAATGGCCTGGAGCACCAGTGGGTTCTCGTGGGCTGCCACCCCACGACCACCACTGGTGCCTGGTTGGTCATGTGAACTGACCACTGTGTCTGGGATGACATCTTCATCACCTGCAACATAAACAAAAGAAACATGAACATGCATGTCAGTAGCACATACCACACACATAGCAAGCACAACATTGACAGCCAACACATGAAGCAGGCATGTCACACGCAACTCAAACCCCAACATTCATCCAGTGGCATTGCAATGCAAGGGTATCACGAAAGCAGAAAAGGATGTGTGGAAAATGTGAAGCCAAGACATGTATTGCATGTTGCATATTACCTGCATCACACACAACGTCTAGCAGGCACACATCCAAGGCAAAAATGAGAGATGGGAACACACAAATAGCCATAGCTGGCAATCAAACACAACACACCATGACACATGTAAAATGTATGTTCATGTGCAGCACTCAACAACCATCGACTATGCTGGGTACATGTGTCACAGGAGGCACCTACTCTAGTGCATTTATATACAGTGAAAGGAGCGACATGGGTACATACATGACAGGTCACTATCACACAGCAGCATTGTGTTGGCATGTTGAAGGGCTGAACTTGGCACAGGAGTTGGTGTGTGTGGTTCAGTGCATGTGTACCCCCTGAACTTCAAACATCAACATACATAGTGATGTCAATCTCAAAACATGACGGCAGTGTATGGGCAATTGCAGCCATCATGTGCAACTGGCATGCATTATGTAGCATGGATACCATGAAATCCCCACCCTCTGGGGAATAGTAGGGAGGCACTGCATGGCAATGAAAGGTTCACCACATAACTGTGCATTGGCAGATAGTGTTGGCATGCGTCTATTGCATCTTGTCAGTCAAATGTCACTACAGCTGATGAAAAGTGGACATGATCCAGGACAGATGAGGGCCCATCAGTAGTACACCCATTGTATTGCTCTCCCAGAGTGCACGGACAATCATAAATCACCAGTGCAATTACGGAGCCAATACTTTGAACGCAGGAAGACGCAATAACTTGCAACCATACACTCTTAGAAAATAATGAGCACTTATATGGCTATTTATTCAAAGCTTAGAAGCAACCAGTGATAACATAGAAATAAATCACAGAAGAAACAGAGAATTCAAAAGAAAATACATCACCGTGAGCGTAACTGGATTCCTCATCTCGCCAGAAGCGGCTGGAAGACCCCAATAACAGCCAGGCCGAGAGCACAACAGCCCACAGGTATGCCGGACGGAAGCGTCCCCCCTCCGGCTGAAGTCTCACCTGACCGCTCAGGGGTTCCGCATATATACACATTTCAAAAAGGGGTGGCAATTTCTCGAACCTTCTGGCAACTCACTTGCGCATTGATGAGCAGCCATTGGTTGCCAGCTGGGTCAACCGACAGTAACCTCAAGGAGCAAAGTGCCTCCCTCCTCTAAAAACAAGCACCACGGAAAACAGTCCCATAGCTCATAACAAGACATAACAAAGTTAGCTTTCCCAGCAGAAATGTCCTTGACTGCATACCAGGTTTGGAAAGCATGTTTTCTTCAGCATCGTGAATCTAGCTCTCAGCAAAATGAATGAAGCTTTTCACTGTGGCATGAAGTAAATATCCATCATGGCTCCGAGCGCTCCCAGAATGCACTGCGCACCAGCGCCATGTTTTAGCTCAAGCATAACACCCATGCATGCAGAAGACACTACACCAGTTGAACAGAGGCAGGGGGGCCTGTAACAGGGGGAGCCATGTGCACGACACAGATATGGACACCCTAAAGTCATGACACACAGACCCACAGTGAGCATAAAATGGCTGTCGAAATAGCATGACACGTGGATCATTCTAGAGACATACTACAATGAGCAGGCGGTCAAGGACACCTAGGGGCATACATGGAATGCACATGGAGCATGATTGTGCACACATGTGCATGGGGAGCCACTGCCATCAGCACAGTCAGAGTGAGACACACCGCACCAAGGACAAAGGATGTACATGACATCTCATCAAGATCGCCCTCTTACACAAGTGGCTAAGAGAGCAACCAAGCAAAGGGAGGGGAACAAGGGAGAAAAGAAAATGAAAACAACTATTGTACTGGGCACAGTGACATTGAGAACACGCAAGGGCACGGAGAAGGGAAAAAGGGGTAAAGTCCCTGGAAGGGCGAGAAATGGAAAGTGCCAAACAGAGGAGACTAAAGAATGTAAATGAAGTCTTATGATAGAATAGGCATTGAAAAGGTGGTAGTGCAGCCAGAAAGTGGCAAGTGCAAGATCATTTGGATAGGGTAAATCTGATAAGTGTGGAAGAAAAGTGGGGGACTGTATGGGTACATGTACAGGACCCATTGCAATGGGAGGCCTGGAGGCAGTGCAGCAGGGAGGCAGGGTGAGCAGGTACCTGGGCCCGAAGGACAGAGTGTGTCCAGGTGCACAGTGCCAAGAGAGAAAACAGTTGAGCTGGGGAGAAGAGGGGCTAATGCAGGATCAATTAGGAAGGTCTTGAGGTGCTTCCGGAAGCAGAGATGTTTATCCTCAAGTTTCAACGTGGCAGCTAGGCTGTTCCAAATGGAGGTTCCAGCCATAGACACAGATTTGCCTCGGCTTGTTTCTCAGATAAACGACTGACCCAGAGGGAGTGTGAACTAGAGGAGAAAAGGACTCAAGAGGGGAGGTATTGGCAGAGGGATAGTTGAAGTTATTTTGGACCCAGGCCCCAGAAATCCTTGTGCACAATGCAGAGGGTCTATAATTTAATCCTTGTACCCACTGGTAGCCAATGAAGGGATTTCAGAGCTGGAGAGATAGGATCCCAGGGCTTGAGGCCAAGGACAAGTCTTGCTATCCTATACTGGATTAGTGGTAGAGGGCGGAGAGTGGAGGCAGGTAGAATTATGAAAGAGGCTGTCACAGTAGTCCAACCTTGAGACAACCAGAGCTTCAGAGACAGTGAACTTGTAGGTGAATGGGAGGATAGGCAGAGTATCCCTGAGGAGGTTAAGCAAGAAGTTACAATCTCAAGAGACGTCAGAAATGTGTGCGGAGAAGGAATGTGTGGAGTCAAAGGTGACCCTGAGTTTGTTGGCCTTGCAGATGGGGGTAGGAGGAGGGCCAAGGGAGGCCGGCCATAGAGTGAGGGCAAAGGATGGTGAAGGTGTACCGATGAGGAGGATGTCAGTCTTGCTGGCATTTAGACAGAGAGTGTTGGCAGTACACCAATTTCAAATGTCAATGAGGCAATCAGAAATGAGGGAGGGAGAAATGGTGGCCGGGGGCAGCCTGAAAATGAGTTGAGTGTCATCAGCATAGCACTGGAAGTTTAAGCAGAACATGGAAATGCAGTAGGTGAGAGCTGCCAGGTGCTATTTGAAAAGCCAGGCCGAGAGGTCAGATCCCTGGTGAACACCACAGGTAGAGAGGGAGATTGATGAAAGGAAGGACCCAAGTTGTAACGGGAGGTTCACACACGCCAAACACACATTTCATTGAGTAACACGCATCAATACTTACCGGACGATGCATCATAATCCATCCTCTCTCCCACTCCACGGATTTGTTCTTCCTGGATGAACACTGCAGCAATCTCCTCGTGCTGAGTGAGTTCATCCTCCTCTGGTGCTGGCCAACCACCAGTCACCTGAGACATGGAATAATTGGAGGCACGCTTTTGTTTTGCACAGCATCAGAGGTCATTCCAGCACTTGTAGAAGTCCTGAGCCGTGCGCACCTGGAATCCCATGGCTGTCACAACATCCACAATATGCTGCCAGTGGACCCAATGCTGGGCAGGCATTGTATGGCACTGTGGGCCCACAAGCATATAGCATTTCTGTGCCGACACGTAGTCCACAAAGAAGTCAATTTCCTGCTTACCAAAAGGCCTCTTCCTCAATGTGCCGAAGGCCAGAGCCTTGTCTGGGGTCTCAGCCTCTTGCACAGGAGCACGCTTCCTCCTTTTGGGCGGTGGTACCGACCCTGAGTGGCAAATTTGGCCCTGATCAGTGGTGGCAGTGGCGCTGGTGACTGGACCAAGGGAGTGGGTGGTGCAATGAGGACGGAAGGTCTGGCTTGGTTCAAACTCACTGCCGGGGTAGTGTTGGCTGCATCTGCCCATGCAGTTACCACCACCCGGCTGCTTGGGGCAGAAGATGCCATAACTGCCCCAGATCCGTGGGCCCCGGTCACAACTACACTGGACACACATGACCCGCACCTCCTGACAAGATGGAAATTGTGCAGGAGTCCTCATCACGCAATGCAACATGCGCTGCCTGACCCCGAGCCCGGGTGGTGGTCCCCACAGCTGCACCTACAGCTACCACCACTGGAGGGCCCGTGACAGCAGATGTAAGTTGCTGTTGGGTCAAAAGGGTGCCAGGTTGTGATGCAACAGCTGCATCTCCAGGAGCCACAGGGGGTGGTGGCATGTCCGCACCAGCACGTGGCTGGACATCCTGCCCCAGTGGGGCACCCCTGCTACTTCCCCCTCTGTAGCCATCGTGGCCAACCTGGACTCCCTGTCCACCCTGGTGTCCGCGCCCACATGCCCGACCACGCACACCCCTGGGAGGACGCACAACTTTGCCGCCCTTAGCCTTTGGTGGCCTCCCTACCATGGCAAAGATGGTAAATAGCCGATGGGAGGTGCACTCAACAATTGTCCTGGGCAATTGGGTTGAAGGGGGCAGGGTACTGGATGGAATAGGTACCCCTGTGCTCCTGCAAGGCTTCCTGTGACCCCTGGGGAAAAATGACGGGTCATGCAACGCTCAGGCCCCCCAAAAAAATAACATCCAGCAGTACAGTGTGGCACCCAGGGACACACAAAACACGTATGCCTGGAACACACGGACTACTATGACCTCAAAAATGGTACGCGATGCACAGGGGGAACCACAGTGGGAAAAGTAGCGTGCGCGACTCACCGTCTGCCTTGTGTGGAAAAGATCGCTTGTGAATCCTGAAGAGTAAACAGACTCGTCGGTCTCCATGAAAATCACATGCAGTGGACTGCTTCCCCGCTGGACCTTTAACCAATGGTATAGGCAACGCCCGTGTGCATAATGTCACTGGCGTGCTTACGCGCTAAGGCCCTTTCCTCGAATTACACACTGACGTGCAGTTTTTTCACGTGCGGATTCACTCTGCATCAAGCTGGCCACGCGACAACACACGGAAGACCACGCTCCTGCCCAGAAGGCCATTTTCCTGTCCCCCAGAGTCCCAAGCAGCCTCCTACATGCCATCTGCTGCTGCCTGCTTGCCTGCTGCCAACGTGCTATTTGGTGCCTGCACAGAAGCCATAGCCAGGGATCCTGTACCTGAGACCACCTCTGCTGACCCAGAAGACTCCTGACTGGTGTACCATCGCTCCACAGCCCAGCCCCAGGACCAAGTTGCCCAGCCACACCTGCCTCTGGGGTTGCCATGTCTGACTCAACACCATCTGGGGCCAGTGGCAACCCCCAGTCAGAGAGGCAGAGGGCTGCCAGATTCACAGAAAATGATCCTCCAGATGCGGACCCACCTGGAGTCAAGTGGTAAGTGTCCATGTGTTCATCTCCAGCGTAGTGCATGTTGAGGTGTTTCAGGTGCGTGCACCTTGAAGGGATATGTGTGGCATGCACCATGTATGGATGTTTGTGTTCAGGGACATGACAGTGTAGCATGTGAGTCTGGTCAAGTGTGTGCAACGAAAATGGTGTGTGTGTTGATATGCATGATGTGCACTTGCATGTGACGATGCACACATGTTTGCATGCCTGTGTCTGTACCTGGCCATGTCTGTTGTGTGAATTATGGATGCTGATGTCACCCTCATGGACATGCATGGTGTACATGTGCGTGTTACAGAGTGGTGAGGGTGTGACTAGGAACCATCATGGATGCATGACACATGTGTGCATTGACTGTTCTGGACTAGCTGTCCATAATTGCACTGTGATGGAAGGTGGACACGGACGGATCCATGACTGTGCAGTGGTGTATGTGCATGTGTGTTGCTTGTCATGCAGTGGTGTATGTGCATGTGTGTTGCTTGCAAGGACCTGTGTGTCCTGATGACGGCTATGGCATACGACAGTGCCACTCATGTGCAATTGCTTTGTGTCTGGCAGACTTACGTTCAGTCACCTGATGCTTGTCTTCAATGTCTTCCTTTCCACAGCGGCGAGTGAAGAAGAGGGCGGAGACGGCGCTGTGGAGCAGAGTGGTGGGGATGCCTCCACTGGCCGGAGACGCAAGGCCTAGTCACCCTCCCAAGTAATGTCATCTTCCGGGAGCAAGGGGACTGGTGCCGCTTCCGCCACTACAGCCGTAGCTGCTGAAGGGAGGCCCAAGAAGCCAAGGTTGGGAGTGGGCTCCTCGGCAGCGGAAGAGGGAGGTGAGTCCCCACAGGGGCAGGACAATGCGGAAGATGGTGCGGAGGCATCCAGGTTGGGGTTGGGTGAGGAGGAGGAGGAGGCCGCTTTAGACCCACATGTGGGGCCTGGTGGGGGTGATTCCACTGGTGCAAGTGGTGCAGTCCAGGGACAGGGGCAGGAGGCAGCACAGGTTGCAGCAGAGGTGCTTGTGCATAATCCTGTCCCTGATTCTGCGACTGCATCTCTCTCCACCAGCAGGGATGCCTCATTCCAGGCCTGTCAGAAGGTAGCAAATGTGTCCACATCAACACACCTTCCTCTACCGGCGGACGAGGCAATCCGTGACAGGGTTGAGCCTGTCCTAGTCGGTGTCTTGATGCACACACGCGTGATTCGTGATGATGTGCTTGATTCCAGGAAGGACAAGGCACATCATCACGAGCAGCTGTGTGCCATCTTGAACTGGCTAGGGCGGCTCATTGTCGCAGGGTTCCTCCATGTGCTGCCCATTCTTGCGACCCTCTCCTCCTCTGCATCCACTATGCGCCAGTCGTCCTCCATGCTGTCTTCCGGCCCAGATGCCACCAGGGCACCCTGTGGACCTGCTTCATCCACCGCGGCCAGGCTGGTGGAGATCCCATCCCTGCCACAGTGGGGAGTCAGAAGTCCAGCAGAGGTGGTCACCCAAGCAACAGGATCCCTGGCAATGGAGGATGTTCAGGCAACTTCTGCAAGGGCACGTCCACGACAGGCCCAGGGATCGTCAGCATCCTGGAGCCAGTTGTGGTGGCACAGGCAGATGACATCAAGGCAGCAGCACCAGGCTCGACGTAGGAGGTGTCTGGACTCGGGGCATTCAACATCACTGGGGCGGGCATCGGCCGAAGGGCAGGAGGACCCTGTACTATGTGTGTCTTCCATGTGGCAGCGAATGTGCCAGCAAATGGTTTCAGAGCAGCGGCGGGTAGAGAGGGCATGGCTCACCATGGTCAGGGCAGAGAACTCCATGGGGCGGGCATTTTTCCAGGCACAGTTTCTTAAGGATACTCGCAGGGAGTTGTAGGTGACCATATCGGCGTCCCTGTGAGCCCTCGAGGACAGAGCCCAGTCCCGGCCTCCAGGACATAGACACAGAGTTCAATGATGCCCTGGCCAAGACTCTTGGTAAGAACGGTGAGCTGTAGGACTAGCCCACTGCCATTGTATATAGTTAATTAGGCTTAGGTTTCCTTTCGTTTTATTTTTATTTTGTAGTCCATGGCCATTGCTCCACTTTTTGTACATAGTTGTATTTTTGTAGGATTTTTTGTAGGTTTCATTTGGTTGTGGGATCATGGACCCTGAGAACTTTCATTATTAATATTTGTGGAACTGCAGACTTTATTATTTTGATTTTTTAACACACATGATGGAATGTTTTTTTTGTAATTTACCCTTTGGAATCTGCATTTTGTTTTCTGGACATGGACCCCTGGGAGATTTTCCTTTTGTTTTGATCACATTTTTTTAATTTAATTTGCATTTCATTTCAGTTCACAATCATTTATTTTTCGTTGTCAAGGATGTTTTTCGTTTGGGAGATTTCTGTTATTTAATACATTTTCTTCAATTCACATTTGTGTTGTATGCTCTCATTGGTTTGGTCCATGTGTCAGTCGTCATTGCTTCAGTCATGTGTCGCTGCTGTGCGGCCATGTTGGGCATGTCTTTGGGTGCATGCATGTGTGCTTCTGTGCATGACATGCCATGGGGCCTGTACTGGGAAGTGGGGACAATAGATGGGTGTGGAGTTGCACTGGGGGGGGGGGGGCAGCATGGGGTGGGATTTAGGTGGACATTTGCTACATGCATGTATGTTGTGACAATGTGTTGGTTGGGTGGACATGATTCGGGGCCTGCTGGCAGGTTGCCGTCACTGGGGGGGGGGCATGAGTCGTGGCCTGCTGGTAGGTTGCCGTCACTGGGATGCGGGGGGGGACATGAGTCAGGGCCTGCTGGCAGGTTGCCATAACTGGGGGTTGGGGGTGGGGGACATGCGTCAGGGCATACTGGCAGGTTGCCATCACTGGGGTGGGGGGTGATGGACATGAGTCAGGGCCTGCTGGCAGGTTGCCATCACTGAGGTGGGGGGTGGGGGATATGAGTCAGGGCCTGCTGGCAGGTTGCCGTCACTGGGGGTGGGGGTTAGGGGACTTGAGTCAGGGCCTGCTGGCAGGATGCCGTCACTGGGGGTGGGTGGTGGTGGACATGATTCGGGGCCTGCTGGAAGGTTGCCGTCACTGGGGGGGACATGTGTTGGGGCTCCCAAGTGCATGGTGCCATGTGGCCTGCCTTCAGGGCATGGTCAGGGATTGTAGGGGTGTTCCCTGTGGTGTGGGTTGCCTGCGGGGCATGGGGAGGGGGCAAGGGCACACCCGGGAGAGCCCACACTGGCAAATTGCGTGTGAAAGTCCTTGCGCACCCCCGGAATGCTTATACCCCACTCACGCCAGCCCATTCACACGTGAAATTCCTCGCGCACACCCACAATAGGCGTACCCTGCTCGCGTCAGCCCTATCGTGTGTGAAACTACTTGCGCACCACCGGAATACACGTACCCCACTTGCGCCAGCCCATTCACGTGTGAAACTCTTTGCGCACCCCCGGAATGCACGTACCCTGCACGCACCAGCCCATTTGCGTGTGAAACTCCTCACGCACACCCAGAATACACATACCCCGCTCGTGCCAGCGGAATCACGTGAAAAGCACACTTGCGTACTCCCATATTTGCGCACCCGTTTGGTGAGGGGCCACATGCACCCCCTGCAGGTAGCCCACACCACAGGGGAGCCCCCTACAGCCCTGTCCATGCACCGCAGCCAGCCCATCCTCCCTGACCATGCCCCGCATGCAGCTCATCCACCATCCCCATGCCCCGCAGGCAGCCCATCCACCCTGACCATGCCCCTCAGGCAGCCCATCCACCCTGATCATGCCCCGCAGGCAGCCCATCCACCCTTCCCATGCCCCGCAGGCAGCCCATCCACCCTTCCCATGCCCCACAGTCAGCCCACACCACAGGGGGGACTTTTCCATGCAATTTGCCTGGCATGAGTGGGGTACGCATATTCCGAGGGTTGCGTGGGGAGTTTTCCACGCGATTGGCCTGGCGCGAGCAGGGTACGCGTATTCCGAGGGGTGCGCAGGGAGTTTTCCGTGTGATTGGCCTGGCACGAGCAGAGTACATGTATTCCGAGGGGTGCACAGGGAGTTTTCCATGCGATTGGCCTGGCGCGATTGGGGTACGCGTATACCGAAGGGTGTGTGGGGAGTTTTACACGCGATTGGGTTGTCGCGTGAGGGCTGAGAGCCCTTTTTAGCATGAATTCGTTGTTGGGGGCTGTATGCTGGTCCACTGGCCTTTGCGCCATGTAGGGGATATGTGCCGATGTGTTTGGCGCACAGGGTGGGGTTGGGGGCGTAACTGGTGCTGCTGCAGGGTCTCTGCGCCACGCTGCACCTCTGCTGGTTATGGTTGTTTGAATCCATGAATAGGCGGTGCGTCAAAATGGTTTTTGGCGCATGCGGCTGGCGCATGCTGGCGTACGCTCCCTCTGTGCTTCCCGCGTGAGCTGAATCGCACTCAATTCTATGAATTACCCCGTATACTGCTTAAAACCATTGTACATAAATCAACACATATCATTTGATAATTTACTTATAAACCAACTATTATTTCTCCATATTACTTACCTTTCTTTCCATACCATGTCTCCATATTACACCCTTTATTCTATTATAAACTTGGTGTTATATGATACATTTGTAGATAAAATTTCCAATGTGGCCAGTGTATAATAGTTATTTCTAATTCAATGTTTAATAGCTATACTACGAAAACATATTCATCCTCTAAAATGTACAGTGTTACAAAGAACTAAAATATTTGATAAAAAAACATTAGAATGTTCAAATCACACATGAAAATATTGAGTATAATCCATGCAGAAAACAATCCGACTAAGAGACTGCCATGATTTATACATTTCTCTCATTAATCTGGAGCAATGAGGTGAGTTCTGCAGTTGGCATCTAGCGCCTACTCATATCTCTAACAGGAGTTTTTTTTGTTATGTTTGTCTCCTGCTGCTAAATTAAATATGTTAAAGCAGCTAGAAGACAGGTAAGTGTTTGTTTAAAACCCTGTGAGGCTACAATGAATTTTTCATTTACTAGAACATTATAATACACAATTTTATAATAGCCTTTTTTCTCAGTTAGACCCTGGTAGGTTTGACGCAGCCAATCAGTTTGCTGCATACTCCAGGCTATAACCATTCGCATGGCTCCATGGTGCAACCCACATTACAGGTTTGCCATGCTTCGAATCACCCTCTTTTACTAATGTACGTACCTTTCCTGCTGCATCTTCTGTTCCTCAGGTGTTTGCTTCAGTCATCTTCGGCTTTCTCCGCAGGTGGCACTGGCATTGCCATGGAAACATAAAGGTGCATTTTTCTCATTTGGTGGATCCGCTTTTCACCAGGACGAGTGAGTTGTCCTGAGCTCGGTGTCATGTTTTACCGCTAGGAATAGCAATAATACCTACTGTCATTTACACAGCCTCAGTGCTCCAGATAAGGGCCTAGTGCTCCAGATAGGATTTGGAAGTAGGAGTATTTTACTTCCTATTTTTTAAAGTTGGGTGTACAATTAATTTTTAGGGAGTAAAAATGAAATTAGAATTCCCAATGAGAGTATTTTATAAGCAGGGAAAAATATGTTTAACTGGAAAATGGAAATATTTTTGTAATAATGATTTCTTAGCGCCTAGTTATTCATGCACATTACAAGATACGGTTTATTCTTCAGATCAGCCAGTAATAAAAAAATTCCTGTGCTACTACCTGCATTACTGGACCGAACATATTCATGCAGATGTGTGGGTGAAAGCAGGGGTGCATGGTGCTAAGTGTCGTTTCCATTTTTTGTTGAAAATATTTTTACTCTTTATTTTTATTTTTTGGGAATATTTGCCTATTTTTAGGGAGCAAAAGTGGCTGATAAACCGCTTAGCTGTAGGGCTGCACAGACCATTGACACAGTTTCTGTCCTGCTCAGGTGGACTTAAAAGCTACATTAATGCAAGGCAATAAATGAAATACCACACAGGTAGGAGGTGAGACTGTTTTGCAAAATGTGACCTATTAAATCAATTGCTTTCTTATATGTTTTGTTCAACAGCTCCTGGTTTTTGGAATGATGACAAATGTGAGAAGAAGTTTCCATTTATCTGCAAGTTTACAACACGTTACCCTTGCTGAAGTGGGCTGGTCAGCCCCCGCGGAAGCCGGGTACTCCATTCTTCTGCAGAAGCTGCATGGTCTCCACAATCACATCTTTCATTATATTATTGATTGCAAACCTAATAATCTCAGATCAAAGTTTTAAATGTTATAATCGCAGACTCAGATTGGAAGCTTCAAAACGTGTATAATATCATACTTTAGAGAGTGATTTAAGCATTAGCGGCATGTTGTAAAAATGCCGACACATACTTAGGGCACCTTTCACCACATTTCACTCTGTCTTCAATAAAAGTGAAGTGTGGTGCAATGTGGCTAATTATATGTCAGCTTATTTCATTGCATTCCAACAAGCCCTAAATGTAGCACCTTGAATCACTGCAGACTCCTGTTCAATTGGGCAGCAGAGAGATGCTTGCAATGGCTAAAATCTAAGCATACATCCCAAAGTTCACATGTCTGGCCTTGGCATGTGACATGGCATGTAACAGTAAACTCCAAAACATGTGAACAACTCTATGTCTTAAGAATGTAATACTCTTTTCCTACTGTGACTAAAAACACATCAGTTTCTCTCTTTCCCCATTTCAAATATATCTCTGATATATTTCATTTTTGAAGATGGCCAAGTGTTCTGTTTTTCAAATTTCCTATTAGTGGATAATTCCTTGAAATGCTTTAATGACATGTGGCATCACTGACCTTAATTCTGTGGACTGGGGAGAACTATGAAATTCCTTTTATTTCCAAAATGTATATGACATTGTTATAATGGACAGCAGAGAAAATGCAATTGCTGAAAATGCAGAGTAATATGTGTCCATTGTCACCTGCGCATCAATGTCTGAGGAGTGTGAGTCTGGTGAATAAATATGAATATTATTCCATTTTATGATGATAGCCAATTATTCCACACCATAACTTACTCATGTATTCACATTATGATCTTTTGTCTGTTGGTGACATCAATATCTAAATGTCTCTAAATTTGAATAAACCATACATTATAAAGCTTTCGGAATGTCTCATGAGTGGTCATTTTGTCCAAAGCACTTAACATCTGAACTGTTCCAGGAATTCTAAGCAAGTGCTGCAGACAAGTAAGGGTAGCCTAATCAAACAGTTACATATACACATGTATGATACGCATCATTGATTTCCACTCTTGATGAAGCCCTGTTTTGGGGAAATGTCTCGCGCAGAAATGTTTTTTGTATGTGTTTAATGTCCATATTCAATAAATATAAATGCCCTAGACCCCATGAATATGTACAATAATAAATACAATTTGTATAGACGATTTAATAAACAAGCTCCATATGTTCACATAATGTTTCAACAGCTAGACAAAAACATCTAGCATGATATCCATTTAATAGATGGCTCATTATCCAGTCCCATTTCTAACAGAGATATATAATTTCCTCTACTAGGTCGCCTCATTAAAAAGTTCATTACAATATCACTGGATTGGGTGCTTTGTTAAACCATCCAAAAAGACAGAGAGACAAAACTGTTGTCCTTTGGTTTTGGACTTATTAATAGCAAATAGTTTAGAGTCCATACATTTACACCACTTAACCTAAAATTGCATTCCTTTATGAATTTATTCACAAGTCGCCACCATCTTTTTTGTTCAGGCAATTGATCCTGACAAGTGGCTCACTGCGACATTCCAAGCAGAAACAAGGAGCAGATTACCTCAAAACGCTCAACCTGAGATGGAAAAGGAAATGTTTTTGCAAATAGTTTCTATGAGGAATCCATCAATGCACTTTTACAAGGAGGTGATGAATAAAAGACCCTTTTATGCGCCCTAAGATGCAATGGATTTGGAATCTTACCCCGCTTCTGTCGCTTCATCCAAGCGGAGTAGATTTCTTGGGACTCTTTCTGGATATCTCGTAACGGAAAATTGGAAAGTTCCGTTTTTTAAAACTTGATAATAGAGACTTCCCAGACAATCCGTTTTTTGGATCCACAATTCTGCAATTTTGCAATGTTGCGAATCCCACCTGGATCCATACCTTTAATGGGGCGATCTCATTACAAAGCAAATATAAAGGATAAACAAGCGTTGCATTGCTGTCGGTTACAGTAAACAATTATAATCAGTATCATAGCCACCTACTATTTCTCCCTCCTCTGCACTACCACTCCAACACAACTACTACTCCTTCCCCACTCCAACTCCTACTTGGTCACCCTCATTTTACCGAGTTTCAAAGATTTCAGCCCACTCACTATACTGACTCACCTAAACACACTCAATGCACTGCATACACTCTCACACTGCAGTGCCACTTCCACTCACTAACCAATACTTCGCCTTCTCCAGAAATTGAATCCACTCTTCACTGCTCCTTCCTCCCTTCTTCTGGTCTATTGGACATCCACATTCTCTTTTTGTGACCACAAAAATAACCCACACTTCCTGCTTCCTGTTGCATCCTTATATCCCTTTTCCACTGCTGGCATTGGTTCACTGTCCCTGGCGATTTTGTCCATGGCCCTATCTTCCCCACTGGGGGAATGTTGAAAAAAATGTAAACTTATAAGTATCAGTGTCCTGCTCACCTTTTCCACATGGGTTAGCCATGGAACATCAATGGCGCCCCGGGAAGACAACTATTGGTGTTTTTGTTCAGGGCACCAGTTTCGGGTGCCCCATAGGTAGCTACCATGGGTGAAGGATTGGGGTTCCCCCATCTTAGTACCTGTCTGTCTTTGAAGCTTGCTGGACATTTTGTGAGCTTTGTTGTTTGGCAGCACAGAGTGGTGCTTTGGTCAGCTGCACATGAACACATAATAGTCTTCTCTTTGCTGATCTCTTTCTCTCTGCAACGGATCACTGAATCCCTGTGTTACCTGTTCGCATGGGTGCTGTAGCTGCCCTCTTTCTCTGCTGGCTTCTCTCTCCCCTCTTCTAATCAGTGACTAATGGTGTGCAGGTTATTGGTGGTCATGTTTTAACTTTCCTGTCACAGATGCAGGCTGCTGAATCCTGATTCTCTTCCTGATGCTTCTTCTTGGTTTCTTGCTCAGATGTTGCGTCTCTAAAATAAACAGACAAACACTGACCAGAATCTTGTATTGGAGGTATGGCTTGAGGCAGTGGTCTACTGCTGAAAAACAGAGTTGCACTAGGCAGGGGACAGGATTGAGGGCCCTTTCATTTTCTGTAATCCTCAAGGTTAGCACTGGTTCTCGACTTCTCCCTAGGACTTCCATTTTCTGCCCGAATTAGTTCTTACCCCTGTTTCACAAGGCCAGGTTATTGGCTTTCTCACATTAGTCTAGAATCCTTTTGAGAATCCTGAGCGAAATGTCTACGGGTCTCATCATGATCTCAACATTCCTTGGGTTCTTGCTCCTGAGAATCTCTGCTATAACTGCCCATTATGAAAAACAAAGAGATTGTTTAGAATATTGTAAGGTGTTTTTTAACCAAATAATAATATTTTGCATTAGCTGCCACTTACAAGAGATGGACTGTCCTTTTTAATCTATGATGGCCACTCCTTATACCAACAATCTACAGATCATATCTCCTCATAAACTTCCTCCTTAATACTTTATATTTTATTTGAGTCAAAGCTTGTTTGCCAAGATTTAAAAGTAAATGTACACCAGAAACCTACAAAACATGTCAACCACTATAAAGTTACTTGGTGAAGATATTCCATATAGAATATCCATGAGTACCGCAACAGGATGAACATGTTTCTTCAGCCGTCTTTTCAACATTTTTCTCCCTTCCCCTCCATCTCCTTATCCTCATAAAGTGGGTACTGCACGCAGTCCCAACAGAACAGCAGATCATTTGCGATGATGGAAAGTTTTTCTTTTTGTATTTGTTTAATATTTATAACGCGCGCCTAACCCGAAGGTAACGGGGCACTGGAAAGGCTTAACATGTTACAGAAATAAATACATAGGTAATCACAGTTGGGACGACCAAGGTTACAAGTAGGTCTGGTGCAATAAATAAGAAGGGCATCACAGAAATAACATACAATCATAGCTAAGGAAGGCATGAGTATGGGAGCCAGTTGGGCACGTCTAGGTAATAGTGCATGATGACCCTCAAATGTTGGACTTCTCTGAAAGCCAGTTTTTTTTTTTACTCTTGATCTGAACAACCAGAAGGAAGGTTGCATTCTAGTGGAGGAGATAGAGAGTTCCAGAGTTTGGCAGCTTGAACTGGGAAGCTAGCGCCGCCTGCAGTTTTTAAGTTAAATCTTGGGACTGTAGCTGGGAATGGGCGGATCTAGTAGGGCGGGATAGTTGATATTTGGAAAATTTGTCAGCCAAGTAACTGGGAGCGGAGTTAGGCATTTTTGGGTGATTGCTAGAGTGGTTGCTCTCCACTCATAACATTAACTGAAAATCTAAGGGTATTTCCATGAACTGAACACAAATAAGCATATAGTGGATCACCATCAACTATTTGCTCAATTTAAATATGGATTTCTAAGCGACATCTGCCAGACAACAAGAGTGAAGCTCTACTTGTCCATAATGGCACTCATAACCATGTCGTCCAATAACCTATTGTTGAACGCTATTCATCTGTAATTTGATGGTGTGTATGGCACACACCCGGCTCACCTTTTCCACAGCCAGTGCTGCCCACTTGCACAAGCATTTCAAGGGGGTGTGGCAGAAAAAACATAAAATAGAAATAACACTCTCTCGCCCTCCTTTTTGGTAGTCACCATGACGGCTAATAGCACCTGACATCCTGCTACACACACACACCTCCTTTAACTACAGCAGCCCATCACTCTCCTGCTTTCAAAGGCAGAGACGCCATTGACAGTTTGGGAGCTGTGATTTTCTGAAACAGTCTGAACTGTAGCACACACTCTGTTAGCGAAGCAATGAATTTTGTTTGGAGCCGGGGCTCTGGACTTTGCAACTTCCCCCAGGTTTTAGTAGACCTACTGAAGGCATAGAAAATGATTCATTCCCCAGAATGAATCACTGGATTTGATTATGCCATCCATAATTCTATGCCATGAAGTGAAATAGGAGGATGGAGTGTGTAAAATAAATTGTCGCAGATGGCATTGAATAAAAGCCAAACACAACAGGTATATACTAGATAACAGAAGCAGTTGCATTCGTTTTAAAGGTTTATTTTCAGGAATGTCACCATCCACTAGTGTACTCAGCTATTTCCCATGGTATACTAGATGGGAGGACCAGAAATGGACTGCTTCAGACCCGATGTTTGAGGTCTCTTCTCTGCGCCCCCCAAAAATGACGTGCATATGGATGGCAGTGTCACGTTATGTGAGAAGGTGAACATCTGTTTTTGGAGACGTGGCGAGGAGGGAAGCTGGAAAAGGCCACAGTTACTGGTAAAGGTGACTGGTGGGGGAGTTTGGTGGTGGGTGGAGTGGTGCAGAGAGAGGTGGGATGTGCAGGGTAATCCCTGAAATAGACATTGGAAAGGAGGGGAGAGTAAAACTACTGACTTTGCAGGGGACCTCCATGGACTTCAAATTCTTTAGACCATGCCCATAATTTTGAATCCTCATCCGTATGTCTACTTGGTGTGCATTAGAAATTTAAATCACCTGCAACTATAACTTTTGTCAGAAATGCGGAGTATGATATACTGCTATGATCTAGTGATATTCTTTCACATTGTTGCCATAACAAATGGGGCATACCTGGTATTAATCCCTACATCCCCCAACACCAACAATGCTCAACCCCCCAACTCAAAACTTTATGTGATGCCCTGTCTGAACACTTTCACAACATCCCTCTCGATACACACTGTGCCATCCTTCCTAAAATAGCAATGATGCCCCCTACACCTCCTCACTCCCTTCCCGACCCCAGACTTACCTCCCACCCTATGCTGGTCTTCTCCGCCTCTCCATCTGACACCATGGGCCTCATTAGGGCCCAGGCATTAAGGGGTTAACGGCGCCGTAAAAGGTGTCGGCGCTGTTAAACCCTTAACGCCTTACTACGATGTCCCTTTGCGGGACCCGACCTTAACGGCTGGTCTAGACCAGCCGTTAAAGTAGGGGCCCGCAAAGGGACTCTCGCGGTACCGTACTTACTGCCTTCCCCATTCCCATTATGCCCTATGAGGCAAAAATGGGAATGGGGAAGGGCCATGGTGGCAGGGGTAATTACCGCCCCGCCAACCTTGGAATGGGGTGGTAATTCCCCATTCCGCCATGGCGGACTCCGGCATCGACCATGGTGCTAATAGCACCATGGTTTTCCGCCGGAGTCCTAATGAAGGCCCATGTGTTACTCACACTCCTATGTCAAAGCTGGCCTTCAGGCTCTCCTGGGGACCCCTGTCCCCCACACTCCTCAAGAACATCCTAACATCCACCTGCGCAGGCATCATTACATGGTCAATCTTTAACCAGTCCCTCTCCTCGGGAATCTTCCCAAAAGCCTCCAAAACCTCCTATATCAAACCTCGCCTTAAAAACGCTTGCTCGACTCACTCATTCCCCAGAACTACTAGCCCATTTCCAACATCCGCTTTGTTGCCAAACTCCTGGACTGCACAGCATATGAACAGCTCTGCCTCTTCACAGAAGCTAACAACCTTCTTGAGCCAGCCCAAACAGTCTTTGGACCCCAATGAGGAACTGAGTCCTCCCTGGTGTCCGTTTTAGTTGACTTAAAAAAGAACAGCAGTCACGGAAGGATGCACAGCGCTCATCCTGCTCAACCTATCTGCCACTTTCAATACCATTGACCACACCATACTCATAGACAGCTACACTGCTTCTCTCACATGGATCTGCTCCTTTGTCTTGAATCGCTCGCAAATCATGCCCCCCCATTTCACCTCCCTCTCTCATCCAGTGACAAAAGAAGTTCTGCAGGGAGCTTCCCTTTGACCCCTCCTCTTCAATATCTACCTTAGCCCTCTCCCTACACTCATCCGATCTCATTACCTCATCTCTTGCAACTACGCAGACAACACTCAGATCATCCTCAGAATCCACAAATTACCAGGTGTTGTCCGCCCCGGACCTCTCATCCTGCCTTTCTGATATTGACCACTGGATAACGAGCAACCACCTCCTCCTCAACCGTGGCATAACAGAAATTCCAGTATGTTGCAAAACCACTCTCCTCCCCCAACCAATCCTCGGACCTCACTATCTAGCCCCCCACAACCCAATGACAACTTCCACTTGTGTGAAAAAACTTGGATGCACGCTGGACTTGAATGTATCCCTCTCTCAACACATCAACTCCGGGTCTAGAACCTGCTTCTTCCACCTATCCATCCTCAGGCAAATCTTCCCATACCTCACCTACCTACATGGAATCTCTGTCATCCTTCCATCATCCTCCCCTGCTTAGAATATGCAAACTTCCTTTATCTAGGGGCCCTGCTTTTCCTGCTCAGCAAACTTTAGAGAATCCAAAACACTGCTGCCATTCTCTCCATTGGCCTCTCACCTAGAGAACATATAAGCCCCACATGCAGACTCTTACACTGGCTGCCTATCAGGTGACAAACAACGTTTAAAACCCATGTGCATGATTCACTGGGAACCTCCACAACACCAGCCCCGAATTCCTCCAGGATATACTCATCCTCTATCAACCCACCAGGAACCTTAGATCTGATGCTGCTCTTCTCATGATTCCCCATTGCAACTCCACCAGATTGGGAGGATCCTGTGTCTCCATCCTAGCTCCTGCCACCTGGAACATACTCCCCTCTCCAGATCTGCTGCATTAACAACCAACTCTCATTCAGTATGACCCTCAAAACCTGGCTATTTCACAACCTGAATCCGCCATCCTCCTCATTCCTATGAGATGTCCTTGCTGGCTAGCACCAGCTTCAGACCCATCGAAACACCAACAAGTCAATTTGTAGATCCTTTCCTAAAACTCTGGATTGGTAGTACGTTTTACACCCCTTTTCTTGCCACTTTTAACAATACCAGAGATTTTGATGGGCTTGCCAGGAGAATTGGCAAAGCTGAGAGGACATAGCATGTGACTTTATGCTGATGCAATACAGAGAATTCTTGTGCAAGCCACCTGAATTTACCACCAGTTTTTACCGGGTGGAGTCCATAGGGTTCCATTGTAAACACCTCCCATAATCATGAATTGCAAGAGGCTTTAGCCTTTTACCAAAACAAAGCGGCAAAGGGAAGTGTAAATGATAATTAGCATGTATTTCACTCTTTAATTTTCAGTCCATTTTAAAAATAACCAAAAATTACGTGGAGGGGACATTCTGCAAGTAATTTCATATGTTCACACCAACACTCCCCTTCCATGCAAAATCCGATTTTTGTAATATGTAAATTGACCTCTAGCCTCTGGTTTAAATTCTAGTATTCAAGAGAATAGAAAAGTCTCACCTAGGGATATCATTTCTCCAAAATGACAGGGGCAGCAGAAATGACATCACATAACCCTTTACTTCTGATGACATCACAGGAAGTGACGTCACTTGACCCCGCCACAAGTGACATCATGGGAAGTGATGGCACACAACCTTTCAACCCTTGACAAAACAGGAAGTGGCATCACATAGCATTATTCCTAAGTACAATAGTAAAAATATTGTTTGCGATTTTGGCCAGTTTAACAGTACCTTGCACCAGAAAACTATATCAAAACAGATATCAAATAAACCTGCCACCAGTCCATTGAGATATACAGGTAATAGCATCCTCTGTGGGTTCAGCAGGCTGCTTTCAGGAATGCATGCTACTCACTGCCCAGTTGCCAAAGTACAGGAGAGCTGCTGAGGGAGTCACAAGACAGTTCCTTCAGAGATACATGGTTGCACCATTCGTTTTGTAGCATGGAGCATTGTGAAAGTTTGGCCCGATTAGATGAGCTCACTTTCTGATACAGAATCACCATTATCATTTTTTGTTACAAAAAAGTAAAAAGCTTGGAATTGCTTTCCCGCACAAATGGCACTCTGTTACACTGTCTTATCAAAATGTGCCCCCAAATTACGTACTTACTGATGAAGCTCAATCCCGGACAGCATGCTCTGCTTCAGCCAGGATAGCCATGTTTGGGGACCAATCAGCTCTCTATACCCTTTTGAAGTATGTCTTGAAAACTATTGAAGGGAGTAAACATTGCCTGTTGATGTTGCTGACTTTGTAAGCCATATTTGATTCTGTAGATCAGGGCACGCGAGACCAATGTTTGATTATGTATACCAAGGTAGGAGACACCTCTGGTTTGAATTCTTTTTAAGGTGGCAGAAATTATACTGAGTCCTGTTTTGACCCATATGTAAAGAGACATTGTGGCATCACATATTCTGTTTACCATTTATCTGAAAATAGATACACAACATCACTGTTACTACGGGCATGCAGTGTCGGTCCTGCATGGATGACATCCATCACCATGTTTCTTTAGATGCAGAGAAGTGGGCATTTGAGTTGTGCTTCAATCCACTCAAAACTTGGATAGCTGAAAGCTGGTTGCAGCAGACGGTTAGAAAGATGAAGGTTATAGTGTTCCACCTCATAAGTTTCATGGAGTCCTTTTTTACTCTTAATATGTAACTGCATAGCCAAGTGCATTTGTAGAAAAGGAGACAAGTACCCCCACCTCAACCATCTCGCTCATATTGCCTATATGTTGGGAACCAGAGTGTGAAACACGTGCAGTACCAGTGAAAATATTGATATAAAGGAGAATCCTGGAACCAAGTTTCCCTTTAAGAAAGCCATACCTGCATACACGACAGTATGATGTTCATTTGAATGAAATTCCTGAAGAAAAAGGACAAATGAATGAAAGAGAAGATTGGTCATATCACACAAAGCCAGACTGAAGTGCATAGAAGAGATCGAATATAAGTGACATCTCGGGCTCGAGATGAAGAGGCTTAGGCTACAGAAACAATGAAGATATTAAGTTATTTTACACATGTACAGATGCAAAGAAATGCAAGCAGACAAAGTATTCTTGAGGCTAGCTATGTAGTGAAGAGATTGTGGCATGCACCGACGGTATAAATATATAGGAGCAAATAAAGAATGGATGTTTCCACTACATGTTATAGCAGAGCTGGACCAGAGAAGGAAGGCCTGTTCCAGTTTGTCACATTTAAGAAAAGCAATTGAATTACAGAAGTGAATCTCAGAAAGGCAAGGCTGGATGAACCCCAGGAAGCCAAGGACATATTGGACTGGGGCGAGCAGGCATTAGTTACAATCATGTGAAAGAATGAAACTCCTGTTCAGAAGACATGGACAAAAACAAGGAAGACGTCACAGGTTCATTAAATGGTAGTATTTTAAATGCACTAATGTTCAAATTTGTGGTCTTCCGTCACGTGAAGGGATGAAATTGGACAAACATGACGAACCACAGCTACGCAGGGAGGCAGAGAGTGCCTCTATTCCCCTGTATTCTCCAGAGCAAGGAACATTTCTAAGTCCAAGATCAAAGGCTTAATTGATCTGCAGTCCAGTGAGGTGACAAAGGTGGTCACTCCCCATCATGCAATTAGAAACCCAGAATAAAGGACACATCCCATAGGTAATGAGACCAGGATATTGGTTGAGAGAGAAATAAAGGCTTTTATATAAGATTCAGCATCCAGAGAAAACTGCTGCCTCGAGAGCGCTCTGGCAAACAATGCAAAGAAATACATTTTTAAAGGGTTACAGCGTAATAGATGAAGTTTTCCATATAATCTACATATTGTATCTTGATTGGTGACGGATTAGGTCCCAGTATAGAACTAAAATGGCAGGCTCCACGAGATTGGCTGGCAGCTTGGCAGGCTGGTAGGCATCACATGGGTCAACTGGGCTGGTCCAGGCGAGGTGAAGGTCAGTCTGGATCCGGGAGAGGCGGCTGTCACTGTCTAACTAATCTACTTGCTACCACAGGACATGCAGTAAATAACCCATAACATATAACTTTGGTATTAAGAGAGACCTATAAATTGTACACACTTATTTACATTATACCACCTCAGTTCATTGGCGAGGTGAAGGGTGTGGGGTTCTTGCCTTCCAGGTGACTTACTGGGGGTTAGATTTAACAGTTGTCGGGTCTGGCACTTCAGAGCGGGAGGGGATGAATTGATATGTGCTGGTTTCGGCCATAATATATGCCAACATGAGATTAGTTATACTGGGGGAACTCTAGGGTGGTCAGCAAGGAAGGGTCACCCTTCTGTTACATGAAAAGAAGACTGGAGGAGCACAGGGTTGAACAGGCAGTAACTTTCCATCAGTGGGGGTGAGAGGTGCAGGAGCGGGTTTGTGGAGACGGATGGGCCACAAGTCATGATTTGGCTCAGTGACACGCAGGCACTGATCTCAGAGGAAGGATGAAAGAATACACTGTTTGCTTGCAACAATTCGCGCCAGAGCATCGATGAGGAATGGACTTGGGTGGCACAGGCACGTCAGGAAAAGGTGGGGGCTGTCAGTGTTCGCTGTGCACGGTGCTGCTGAGGGGTGAGAAGGCTTCTCAGATACCAGAATGCGGCCTAGTCCATAGACGGATTCTAGGGTACAAAAAATGGAGTCCAAATGTATCTTGCAGTAGCCCTGCTTCTATAGGTGCCAGGGACTTGTCCAATGGGATCAGGGAAGGGCATGGAAGGCGTCCCCCCACTTTTTCAAGAGCAGGTGGTCCCTTTTGTGTGGAATGTACGTGGATGGGCAAAACAACCCCCTCCTCCCTTACAGTGATGATAGATGATATGCTAATTCGTGGTAAACTATGGTTATGACCAGCTCACCACCACCTGGAAGTCCAGCCTGCGTGCTGCTGACGTGGGTGGAAAAGTACTGATGTATGTAGGAGTGCCAGCCAATTATAGGGGGCCTTATAGTTAAGTGCCCTATAGTTTATGTAGCCAATGGGACGTTGTGTATTTAGTGACATTCATAGTGACCTGTTGGAGGGAAGGGCTTAGTTTCCCCACCTGACATTAAAAAGCCTATCACTTTCTTAGACGAGTATGGAACGTATACTAAGATGTTCCTTTAGACGCGATCACAGTTACCACTAAGTTTTTGTAGTTTGCCACATAGGTTGACGTAAGCTATGACAAGTTTTTGCTATAAGTATGATGTTTTTTATGAATTTCTTTGAGACCATGCTGTGAGACGTCCATTGATGTCTGTTGTACTCTCTGATTTAGATAATTGAGATTAAAACAGCTAACCTTTTGCCAACTTCCTGAGTCGTTTTAATTATTGATGTTTGAGTATCTTCTGCATCCCCATTCATCTCAAAGTATTGCTACCTCCTCTTAAAGTGCTGGGTCGGCTGTCCCAATTCATGTGGTAGCAGAGAGATGATGGTTAAAGAACCTTTGTGGTACCGGTAAGCATATCCTTAGATATAGGATGGGAAAAAAAGAGTTGGAAAGGAGAGAAAGATAAGGATGATGAGGTAGCGCTCATACAGAACGAATGGATGGGTGGTCATATTTTGCTCAAAATTGATGGAAAGAGCATTGAGGAAGTGAGGCAAAGAGAAAATCGAGACAAACAAAATATAAAGGATAGAGACAGAGAGTAATGATTGAAAGAAGATCAGGTGAAAAGAAAGGAAAGACAGACAAAGATGGGAACAGTTGTATCAAGATGAACAACTGAAAAAGCAGGAGAGAGCAGAGGATCAAAGAAAATATGATAACAGACAAAAAGGGCAATCGAAGAATGAGAAACAGAACAGAAGGGATGAAAGAATGCAAAGACAAAGAGACAAAGAAATACGAAGGGCAAATGAGAGAAGAAATATGAAAAGAAAGGAAGAAGAAAGGGTGAGAGAGGAAGCAAGAAAGTGAAGAGAGCTTGATGATTAAATAGAACAAAAGAGAAGGCAGAGAGCATGCAACATTGATTGTGTAGAAAAGGAATTAATGGAGCCTAATCCAATAGTAGCATGGGAGGACATTGAAGAATTCTGTCCGAAACATGAACCGATACCAGGTCCATGTAGAGCAAATCTAGAGGATGAGTTTCTCTCTAGAAGCATAGGGGATGCAATCGATAAACTCTATCATGAGATGAGCACTAAGAAAGAACTGAAAGGAAAGGGTAAAAACAATCGACTCGAGAGTATGCAGTTGTATGACAAAGAGGGAGGGTTGTATAGTTTTGAACCTGAAGAGATGCCTTTAGATAGATTAACTCTGAATAAAGATGAAGAGGAGGGAACCCACACAAGTTGGGGACAGGATATGTCAGACGGAGACAGAGAAACCTTCAATGGGGAGAAGGGAGGTAATGCATGTCGTCCTGGAGGATGTTCCCCAACGGACAGAGAAGTAAGATGGTCAGATCTAGACCTACCTAAATCTCCGGCGTCAGAACGGCTGGCACAGCTAGATCAACCTAAAGGGCGATCCCATAGTGAGAGGGGGGATTTGCCACCTTATGTGAGCAGGTTAAGGTCACTGCTAGGAAGAACGCAGTGCAAACCATTGTCGCTGCTATGGACAAACAGACGATGGGGGACAAATGTGAGTTTGGGATGTCGCAGTTTCCCTTACTAGAGAAAGGAGGAGTCAGACCGCAGTATGTACCATGGCCACAAATGGATAAGGATAATTTAAAGTGTAAACTCCCGAGTATAACTTCTGCGCTGGGAAATGGATACATGAGTTAGGAAAAAATGACAGGAAGAAACACGTTAGCTATAGGGGACATTAAAGGTCTTCTAGCTGTTATTCTTGGGGAGAGTGAGCTGACGATGTTCGGTCAAGGGCAGGATACTCAAGTGTCACTGCACAGAGCACGACTCATGATGGGGCACCATTTAACAACTGTAGGGCGGCAGTCTGGAAGCGCTCAGTGTGCTGTATCCTGGCACGTCAGATATGGGAGTCATAATGACGAAAAAGATGCAGGGAGGGGGTGATCCTCTTGTTTACATTCAGAATTTTCAGGAGGAATGGAGCTTAGAGACGTGCGAGCCTTGGAGAAAATCTATCCCTGCGTTGTACCATAAATTATGTCAAGGGTTCCAAGAGCCAGTACAGAAGCAGCTAAAGAAATTGGTGGGCATGGAAGCAAAGCCATGGTCACAAATGTAGCTGATCATTGTATATTACTGCAGACTGTTGCAAGAGAAGAATCGAAAGAAAGATGATGCTAGGAAAGGCAAAATTAGTGCAGAAGAAATTGTCAAAATACGCCATTGAAGGGGCAATTTTCACTAGTGGGGAAGGGACAGGTTTTCAGCAAACAACAGGCATGCCACAGGTGAATAACCAAAGACAGATTGACCAAGGTAGTAATGGATTTGTCCTGGATCACATTCAGGGAGGCGTTGAATTAGGCTTCAAAGTTTTTCCCGAAGTGTTATTCGAAACAATGTTTTTAACACACAAGGGGCCTCATTACAACTCAGGCGGTAAGGGGTTTACGGCGGCGTAAAAGCGCCGACCCTTACCGTCTGAGTACGAGGTCCCTTAGCGCCATGGAGGTTTTAACACCTGCTTTTAGCAGGTGTTAAAATCCATGGCGCTAAAGGACCATGGAGTTAATTACGCCACCGTAATTTACGGTGGCGTAATTAACGCCTTCCCCACTCCCATTATGCCCTATGGGGCAAAATGGGAATGGGGAAGGGAAAATGGGAAAATGGGGATTTACCGCCCCGCCAAGGTTGGAATGGGGCGGTAAATCCGCCAACCACTATGGCGTAAACGTAGTTTACGCCATAGTTTACGCCATGGTGGTAAAGTCACGGCCCAGGTGGTAACTTACCGCCTGGGTCGTAATGAGGCCCAAGAACACTTATTGGGGTCCACCTTTTCAGTGTGGAGGCTGATCCTTATTTTGGCACCATTTAATGGGTGACCTCAGAGGATAGATTTCACAGAAGATTCCTCATAATGTATGGGGGCTCCTGTCCTTAGGTATGGGGTGCCTGGGGCTGTTGCCCATTTCAGAGACAATTGTGTTGTTTCATAAGAACTTGGGGCCACATTTCAGTGAGGAACTATTTTTACTTTTTATTCGACCTTCATAAGAAGTGTGTGGTCCCTGAATTATACATCACTCGGTAATTCTTCAAGAGTGAGGTTTTCGTAGGAAAAATTTAAAAGCAACGAACTTCGTCCATAGTGCAGAGTTATATGGTGTTGTTCACAGGGTATCCCGGGTTGGTTTTTGGGATATCCTTAATTAAAAAGTGGTCGACCGGTTTCGATGAATTTAATTGATCATCTTCTTCAGGACCTTGATTTTGGCTTGTCTCTATGAGATCAGGGGTATGGAAGGGGCATAGACACCATCATCCCTTTTACCTAAGAGAAATCAAACCGAAATGGGTTTTAAATCTTGGGGTTACAGTGATTCTTGAAGTTTTATTCTATAGTACTTTCTATTGATTTTACACAATTAAATTGATATACTAACATTTTTTTGACAGTCATTTGGCTATTTGGGCTAAAGTGGACATAGAAGGCAGCTGGTGATTACCTTATATATAGACGCTGACAGCCGGGTCTTTTTTGTATCATGCGTGACTCCAGTCCTGCAAGACATTAACAAGGTGGATTTTAGAAGACAATAAGCCTGCATGAGACCTTGTGGTGCTGTATCATAAGTGAGTCGTAATACGGTTATAGGGGTGTCTGGCACCGTCTGTTTTGGGGTTGACAGAAAGAGCGCTGGTGTGCGCTCATATCTCTGTATTTGCTTCCAATTGCACGTGTAGCTGTTGGTGTGGCGGTTCGCGGCACAGTGTGTGGAAACCATTTGTTCTAAGAAACGCCACTTTCTTGTGAAGAGGGGCCATCCCAGTCACATGCGCATAGGCCGTATGGGAATACATCTGCCCACATTCATGCGCGGTGAACAAGTCTACATACCTGTCCATAGAGCGTTGATATGTGCCCGGATACTTGTAAAGATACCGATCGCGTGCGCGGCTGCTATCCCAATAACAGTTCGCGGTCGTGCGCAAGGGATCTTAATTCTAAAGGGGCCATGAGTGTCGATGCATGAATCGCGTTCGACTAGGAAATCACTCACCGTGTGTCACGAATGCTTGCTGGTGTCTGTGAGACGCCGGAGGAGTTGTTCAGTTTTAGCAACCGTTGCTCGGCAACGGCGGCATTTATACGTTGGCCGTTTTCGCTGTTGATGATCCTCATTTTGGGGGCCATCTTAGAGTGACTAGAGTTACATTCAAGGGATATGCATCTTTGCATAGGCGGTTTGATAGCGGGCTGCAAAAATAGCTGGTGCAGCAGCCTTATTTTTTTTAACTCCTGTATTCATTACGGCAATCCTTTTTAAGATACAGTGGTCTCGTTCCCTTATTTGGTTTTTGAAAAGGGGGAAAGGCAAAGATAATTTGTTATTCTAAGAAGTGTCCATATTTTATTAATACCACCTACATATGTATTCGCCTTCTGTCTTCATCACGGGTGCTGGGCAGGGGACTGGGCGTAATTGCGATTCCTTATTTTGGGTAGCTTGGTGATTGTGTTATGTGTAAGGGGTGGGGGCGGGGCGGGGCCTCAGCACCACTTGACTGCGGAGAGGAGGTTCCACATATGTAGGGGGTGTACATTATCATTTCTCAGGTGTATCCCCAGTAGACGAAATCCCATATGGAGTTTCTTGTCATGCTTCTTCATCTCTTTTTTGAACAATATCTCCTTTTCATTAGAGCCAGGCTGTTCCACTGGATTTCTTCATTGAGTCCATTTTTCTCGGTATTGAGTCTAAAGATCCAGAGTTGTTCTCGTTTCAGGAGCATTTTTCCAAAATCCCCGCCCCTTCTGGATTTCGTCTACTGGGGATACACCTGAGAAATGATAATCTACACCCCCTACATATGTGGAACCTCCTCTCCGCAGTCAAGTGGTGCTGAGGCCCCGCCCCCGCCCCTTACACATAACACAATCACCAAGCTACCCAAAAAAGGAATCGCAATTACGCCCAGTCCCCTGCCCAGCACCCGTGATGAAGACAGAAGGCGAATACATATGTAGGTGGTATAAATAAAATATGGACACTGCTTAGAATAACAAATTATTTTGCCTTTCCCCTTTTCAAAAACCAAATAAGGGAACGAGACCACTGTATCTTAAAAAGGATTGCCGTAATGAATACAGGAGTTAAAAGAAAATAAGGCTGCTGCACCAGCTATTTTTGCAGCCCGCTATTAAACCGCCTATGCAAAAATGCATATCCCTTAAATGTAACTCTAGTCACTCTAAGATGGCCCCCAAAATGAGGATCATCAACAGCGAAAACGGCCAACGTATATTTGCCGCCGTTGCCGAGCAACGGTTGCTAAAACTGAACAACTCCTCCGGCGTCTCACAGACACCAGCAAGCATTCGTGACACACGGTGAGTGATTTCCTAGTCGAACGCGATTCATGCATCGACACTCATGGCCCCTTTAGAATTAAGATCCCTTGCGCACGACCGCGAACTGTTATTGGGATAGCAGCCGCGCACGCGATCGGTATCTTTACAAGTATCCGGGCGCATATCAACGCTCTATGGACAGGTATGTAGACTTGTTCACCTCGCATGAATGTGGGCAGATGTATTCCCATACGGCCTATGCGCATGTGACTGGGATGGCCCCTCTTCACAAGAAAGTGGCGTTTCTTAGAACAAATGGTTTCCACACACTGTGCCGCGAACCGCCACACCAACAGCTGCACGTGCAATTGGAAGCAAATACAGAGATATGAGCGCACACCAACGCTCTTTCTGTCAACCCCAAAACAGACGGTGCCAGACACCCCTATAACCGTATTACGACTCACTTATGATACAGCACCACAAGGTCTCATGCAGGCTTATTGTCTTCTAAAATCCACCTTGTTAATGTCTTGCAGGACTGGAGTCACGCATGATACAAAAAAGACCCGGCTGTCAGCGTCTATATATATAAGGTAATCACCAGCTGCCTTCTATGTCCACTTTAGCCCAAATAGCCAAATGACTGTCAAAAAAATGTTAGTATATCAATTTAATTGTGTAAAATCAATAGAAAGTACTATAGAATAAAACTTCAAGAATCACTGTAACCCCAAGATTTAAAACCCATTTCGGTTTGATTTCTCTTAGGTAAAAGGGATGATGGTGTCTATGCCCCTTCCATACCCCTGATCTCATAGAGACAAGCCAAAATCAAGGTCCTGAAGAAGATGATCAATTAAATTCATCGAAACTGGTCGACCACTTTTTAACTAAGGATATCCCAAAAACCAACCCGGGATACCCTGTGAACAACACCATATAACTCTGCACTATGGACGAAGTTCGTTGCTTTTAAATTTTTCCTACGAAAACCTCACTCTTGAAGAATTATCGAGTGATGTATAATTCAGGGACCACACACTTCTTATGAAGGTCGAATAAAAAATAAAAATAGTTCCTCACTGAAATGTGGCCCCAAGTTCTTATGAAACAACACAATTGTCTCTGAAATGGGCAACAGCCCCAGGCACCCCATACCTAAGGACAGGAGCCCCCATACATTATGAGAAATCTTCTGTGAAATCTATCCTCTGAGGTCACCCATTAAATGGTACCAAAATAAGGATCAGCCTCCACACTGAAAAGCTGGACCCCAATAAGTGTTCTTGTGTGTTAAAAAGTAATGGATTTGTACCAGGAGGCAGGGGAGATTTCCGAGGTAGAGGATTCCAGAATGATCAGGGACATTTCCAGAATTACCAGAGTGGGTTTCAAAACATGCAGGATGATAATCAAGGTATGCAGGGAGGGCAAATTAGAAGACCTCCCATATGTTGGACTTGTAGTATGTCAGGGGACCTTGCACGCATCTGTAGAAATCAAGGATTCATGCAGAATGGGCAATTCTCAAGAGGGGGGACCACATACACGCCTGCAAACACTAAAAAGAGTGAAGAGGGGTTTGCCCAAAATAAAACAGTGCAGCAAACACAAGCGCAAGAATGCAAACAGGTTTGCAAACACAGCAGACAGCAATGAATCTGCCGCAAGGGCAGTCACAGCATTCACCCATGCAAATACAGCAGGGCACAAGCAGGGGACAGTTATTGACTCCTAGGATAGGGGGTGTCACTATCAATGGAGGGAATCCATTCACAGGTACAGGGATAAGTATATACTCAAAATAGGACAGCTCACTGGAAGACTTGATGTGTTCAGTTCTATCAGTGACTCCCAATCCTCAAGAGGAACCAAGGTTTGATGTCACTATAGGGTATTTTCTTTTTTAGTAGACACGGGTGCAACATGCTCATGTATACGAGAGGGGAAATTTACATTATCTGGGAATGCCATGAATGCTCAAAGTTTCACAGGAGCTACACATAGAATTCCTTTTACTGAAAAATTACAAGTCTCTATGGGAGAATGTGATATGTCTGTACCATCATTAAATTCGAGACAGACACCTGTTAATATATAAGGTCAAGATTTAATGACAAAGTTGAAAATGACGGATTTCGTTCATTGGTGAAGGCATAGTGTGTTCAACACCATGAATGTATTTAAATGTGAGTGAATTTATTATGGCATTTACAGGACAAATGGCCATATGAGGAGTACTGTTAGAACCAGAAGTTTTTCATTACGGAGTACACATTTTGTTAACATGGCTACCAAGTTTAGTGACTAAAACTGTGAGAATACCTGATTTTTTTTATTCAGGCCAAGGATACCTATGGATGAAGAAGGGGGACAAGTTTTTTCCTTAGAATTACATGCAGCCATAGTGCGAGGAGAAATGGCTTTGCTTTATGGAACTGATCGAGAAGGCAGACAAAGGTGCACAGTGATTGCCATTGGGAAAGATTATAGATTGGCTGACATCACTGATGAAGATATGTTTAGAGACCATCCGACCGACAACGAAGTGGTATTTGAAATGAGTATCACTTATTGGGTAAGAACAATTAAACGTGAGATTCCTCAATAAATTATGTTAGCACTGAAACGTCACAAGTTTTTTGATGAAGACATGGCAAAAGTGCCAGTTTCATTATGCACAACAGGCCCCTATGACATAGGACTACTGAAGGGAGCTGGAGAAGTTAGGATTACATTGCAACCAGGAGCAATTTTACCTCGAGGACTACAATATCCCATGTATAGAGAGGCAGACAAAGGTATTTTCAAGACGATATCTGCCATGATAGAACAAGGTATTCTGGTGACATCAGAGTCACTGTGTAATATGTCAGTGTGCCCTGTGAAAAAAGTAAAGGGGGGGTTGTGGTATTTAATTCAGGATTTACACCTGATTAACTAGATTGTAGAGGCTGAATTCCCTCTAGGTTCTAATCCAGCAACGATCTTTTGTAGTATCCCTGTCGAGGTGCATATTTCACTGTGATTGACTTGAAAAATGTGTTTTTCTCCATCCCATTGCATAAGGACTCTCAAGATCTAACGTCATTTATTTTCAGACAAAAGAAGCTAAAAAAGCATGAGATTACATAAGGGGTACTGTGATTCTCCGTCCATTTTCAATAGAGTCCTGCAGATGGACTTGACCAATATTGATTTGCAAAGTGTTGTGTTGCAATATGTAGATGACATATTAGTCTGTAGCACCTCAGAGGAAGAGTGCAGACATGATTCAATTCAGTCAATGACTATGCTCGCAGAGAAAGGATATAAAGTAGACAAGGAGAAATTACAGTATTATCAAGAGGAAGTGTTGTAAATAGGCAAGTTAATTTCGCATGAAGGAAAGAAAGTTACTTCTGAGAGAGCTGATGCTGTTTTGAAAACAGCAAAACCACACACGATAAAGCACATGCAAAGATTTTTGGGGTTATGTAATTATGTGAGAGCATGGGTCTTTGATTACAGTTCATATATAAGGCCCTTGATGCAGGCTCTAAAAAAAGCACAGGCAACTCAGGAAAAATGGTCTGGACTGAGGAAATGGAAGAACGGTTTGATGAGTTGAAAAAGGCAATTTATACAGCTCCAGTTTTAGGGTTTCCCATTTATGCTGAGGAATTCTTCTTATTTTTGCACATGAATGGCACAGTCCTGACAGCAGTACTCACGCAGAGAACCACATTGGGGTATAAGCCCCTTGCATATTATAGTGGGATTCTAGACCCAGTAATGAGGGGTCACTTTCATTGCGAACAATATTTTGCAGCTGCCGCATCCACCATTGAGAAGGCTGCCAGCATAGTAATGGGGTGTTCCATGATGTCATTTGTTGAACATGCTTTGTTTGCCATTTTGCAAAAGCCTAAAGGTACATTGACTTCTCAAAGGGTGTCTGCCTATGACGTGGTCATATTGAGTCTAGCAATTGAAATAGTTCGATGCAGAATAGTGAACCCTGCCATGTTTGTAGCAGAACCACTGGCAGAGGACGAGCATGCACATGATTTCTCGAACTACGAGAAATTCTATGATGAGATCCCGATGGTGAAAGACAATGCTTTGGCAGTTGTGGAGATTCTCTTTATTAACAGTTCTTCAAGGACCGATAAAAAGGACAGACAGAGATATACAGGTGCTGCTGTGGTAAAGCACATGGCCAATGGAGAATTTGAAGTATTGACAAGTGCACGACTACCATCTCACTTCTCAGCACAGGCTGCATAATTAGTGGCACTGATTGTCATGCTCGAGAATCACGCAGACCAGGAAGTAACAGTGACTCCGCTTACATAATGTCGACAGTGCACATAGGGCTAGTGCATTGGAAAAGGAGGGGCTACCTGCGAGCAGACGGCACCCTAATGCAACATGCCGCCTTATTGGACAGACTCATGAGGGCACTAAAACTCCCAGTAGCCATCACAGTCATTAAATGCACTGCTCACACGAAAAGGGCAGACTTTATCTCACACGGAAATCAAGCTGCAGATGAGGAAGCGAAACGTATTGCATGTTCAGACACTATTATGAAATTTGATTTGACTTATGTGAATGAAGGTATTGTGGTAATGGTGAGTGTGCCTGAAAGTTATAACAACTTGTCTATGACTCAGCTAATGAAAATTCAAGGGCAAGCGCCACAGGATGAGAAAGACCTGTGGACTGGATGGGGTGTTCTTTAACTCCTTCCAAAGCATTATGGTGACAGGAAAGCGCTGGTAAACCGGTGACACCCTTAGCCTTTATTAAGGGTGGCGTTGGAACAGCTGCACTACCCTGCGCATGTCATTAGAGAGAGCCTCGCCGCAACAATTATGTAGGATTGGTTTGACTGAATTTGGTAGGAAACGTTGCATTTTATGTCAAAAGTTTACTGCTGGGAACACACTGCGTATAGTTAGAGGAGTAATCCCGAGACCCAATTGCCCTTTTCAGCATTTACACATCGACTATATTGACATGCTGCAAGTCTGTAATAGATACAGATATATGATTGTAGTAGTATGTCCCTTTTCAAAGTCGATTAAAGCCAGTCCATGTGCACATCCAGATTCCACCTGTACAGCAAATGTTTTAGTATGAGAAGTGTTTCCTAAATGGGTAATATGTGAAGTATTGAGATCAAATAATGGCCTTCATTTTGTTAATGAAGTCTTTGAACAGATAGGCTTGTTGCTTGGTATAAAGCATACATTTTCTTCGGCTTATTACTTGCAAGCGAACAGGATCTGTGAGAGACTCAATGGTCTGCTTAAAGAAAGGATAGCTAAATTGAAGCTCAGTTTTGAAGAAAGGATGGTTGCATTGCCTACCACTGACACTGTATGCGTTGAGAAATCAATCAGGTTCCGACCACCATCTGGCACCCCATGAAATAGTGACACATAGGCAGATGAGGACACCCCTCACACCTCCATCTAGAACTAGAAGTGATGCCCAGATGACAGCAGAATATGTGCTGAATACGTGCTAACTTAACATGTATGACTACAAGCATCTCTGTCATTTCAGATCAGCTCAAGCGGAAGGGGTGTGGGTCTCAGAACACAGATGGAGAGACTACAACAACCAGATGTTAAGAATTATGTCTTCTCAAAATTTTTCCCAGTGATCAGATCCTGATCAAGAATTTTATGAGGTAATGGCACGAACCGCACTATAGCGGCCCATTTATTGTGAAGGGCACAACGTTGTCATCAGTGAAAGTACTAGGAAGACATGCATGGATATGTCTTGGAGACATAAAGATCTACGCTGGAGAACCCCATTGACCCCACCACAGTCATAAGCAAGCATCAGGGAAGAACCCCAGCAGATGCAGACTATGATGAGAAAGAAGTACGCAGAGAATTTCAAATAGACAGATAAAGAATACTTTGGACTGTGGCTTGTTTTGGGACACTCTTTCAAAAGCTACTAAAAAAGGAGTGATAGAAATCTATTTGTTCTTGAGCGACAAGGAGCTTCTTGACATTGGACTGAGACATCTTTAAGTCTTAATCGAGAAGGAAATAATGCCAGATATGGATTTCCTTTTCCATGACTGGAAGAGGGAACAGTTCCCTGATTCCTTTCTTACTGAGTTTCTTTTTGGTGGTGCCCATGGTGGTGCCCATGGTGGTGCCCAATGACAATGTTCATTGGATCATCCTTGCTGTTTTTTTCTACATTCTTCATTCATGCCCTTTGCTGGTGGGGAGAACTTTTGACATTTGTAATTTCCTGCAAGAACCTAAGAAGGGTCCAACCGTTAGGAGATTGCTCGCATCTGTAATAGAGCAAGTTCTCCAGCTTTCTGAGTACAGTGGGGAAAACACAAATGCCCCTATCGGCTGACAATGCTCATAGACTGGTTGGGATGGTCTTCTATTATTTAATTGAGGAATGCCCACATCTTGTTGGACGACAAACTGACATTCGTACTTTCTTGAGAGATCCGAGGAATACAGTGGCACTTAACAAATTGCTACGTGATATAATTGAGCAATGTTAGGCGGAAACCTGTGCAGTTCCCTCTGAGACCACTGCAAAAGATTTAGGACTACAGGTGTTTGGCAGTAAACCCACTTGGTAGCAGTCTGTACCACACAGATTCACTTGGTAGCTGTGGCTGAGCAGTCAGACTTCCCTCAAGAAGAGTTAGGCAGTATGTGGAGTATACAAAATAGGGCAATCTATTATTTTCAAATTTGTTTATTGGCATTTATCATAAAATCAGTAGCGCATGGCAGGTCAATCGTGCCAAATAATGCTAACTCTTTGGAGTAGTATCTTAGTGAACAGAGGTGAGGGGGGGGTGGGAAGAAGGGGGGAAGGGCGAAAGGGGGGTAAGGCAGGGGAGGGGGGAAGAGAGAGGGAGGGGAGAGGGGGGCGAGAGGAAGCAAGAGATATAGAATGAGAGAGCATTCCAAACAATAAACAGTAAACTGATAACATTAACATAAACTGTCTCCGTATCCAGTCTTCCTTGTGCAGTTACCAAGGCTTCTGTAGGGGGTGGTATAGGGGGGGGTGTCTTGAATGCAGCAGTTTCCATAGGTGTTTGGGGGCCTCCCACGTGAGTTTCTAAGTTTTGCAGTTCAGCACGATCTAGTTGGTGCTTGTTCATGGGGGTTTATCGTCCGAGGGGTATGTTATATTTCTAACTATCTCCCTCCATGCTTCTAGGGTGGAGCTGGACACATCGGTAGATCTGGCAACGCTATCTTCCCAAGCCTTACTTTCTGCATCAACCCATCTGATAAGTTCGCTGTGCCAGGCGCCATATCTGGGCCCTGCTGGCTTTCTCCAGGACATGGCGATGTCTTTTGGCCAGAAGGCACGATAGGTCCATTAGTTTCACCAGATGCTTATGTTTGGCCGGTCTAGGGTACGTTCCTAGGATGCATTCTTCAGGAGTCCATCTGTATTTGGAGGTTCCTGTGTCTCCATCCTAGCTCCTGCCACCTGGAACATACTCCCCTCTCCAGATCTGCTGCATTAACAACCAACTCTCATTCAGTATGACCCTCAAAACCTGGCTATTTCACAACCTGAATCCGCCATCCTCCTCATTCCTATGAGATGTCCTTGCTGGCTAGCACCAGCTTCAGACCCATCGAAACACCAACAAGTCAATTTGTAGATCCTTTCCTAAAACTCTGGATTGGTAGTACGTTTTACACCCCTTTTCTTGCCACTTTTAACAATACCAGAGATTTTGATGGGCTTGCCAGGAGAATTGGCAAAGCTGAGAGGACATAGCATGTGACTTTATGCTGATGCAATACAGAGAATTCTTGTGCAAGCCACCTGAATTTACCACCAGTTTTTACCGGGTGGAGTCCGTAGGGTTCCATTGTAAACACCTCCCATAATCATGAATTGCAAGAGGCTTTAGCCTTTTACCAAAACAAAGCGGCAAAGGGAAGTGTAAATGATAATTAGCATGTATTTCACTCTTTAATTTTCAGTCCATTTTAAAAATAACCAAAAATTACGTGGAGGGGACATTCTGCAAGTAATTTCATATGTTCACACCAACACTCCCCTTCCATGCAAAATCCGATTTTTGTAATATGTAAATTGACCTCTAGCCTCTGGTTTAAATTCTAGTATTCAAGAGAATAGAAAAGTCTCACCTAGGGATATCATTTCTCCAAAATGACAGGGGCAGCAGAAATGACATCACATAACCCTTTACTTCTGATGACATCACAGGAAGTGACGTCACTTGACCCCGCCACAAGTGACATCATGGGAAGTGATGGCACACAACCTTTCAACCCTTGACAAAACAGGAAGTGGCATCACATAGCATTATTCCTAAGTACAATAGTAAAAATATTGTTTGCGATTTTGGCCAGTTTAACAGTACCTTGCACCAGAAAACTATATCAAAACAGATATCAAATAAACCTGCCACCAGTCCATTGAGATATACAGGTAATAGCATCCTCTGTGGGTTCAGCAGGCTGCTTTCAGGAATGCATGCTACTCACTGCCCAGTTGCCAAAGTACAGGAGAGCTGCTGAGGGAGTCACAAGACAGTTCCTTCAGAGATACATGGTTGCACCATTCGTTTTGTAGCATGGAGCATTGTGAAAGTTTGGCCCGATTAGATGAGCTCACTTTCTGATACAGAATCACCATTATCATTTTTTGTTACAAAAAAGTAAAAAGCTTGGAATTGCTTTCCCGCACAAATGGCACTCTGTTACACTGTCTTATCAAAATGTGCCCCCAAATTACGTACTTACTGATGAAGCTCAATCCCGGACAGCATGCTCTGCTTCAGCCAGGATAGCCATGTTTGGGGACCAATCAGCTCTCTATACCCTTTTGAAGTATGTCTTGAAAACTATTGAAGGGAGTAAACATTGCCTGTTGATGTTGCTGACTTTGTAAGCCATATTTGATTCTGTAGATCAGGGCACGCGAGACCAATGTTTGATTATGTATACCAAGGTAGGAGACACCTCTGGTTTGAATTCTTTTTAAGGTGGCAGAAATTATACTGAGTCCTGTTTTGACCCATATGTAAAGAGACATTGTGGCATCACATATTCTGTTTACCATTTATCTGAAAATAGATACACAACATCACTGTTACTACGGGCATGCAGTGTCGGTCCTGCATGGATGACATCCATCACCATGTTTCTTTAGATGCAGAGAAGTGGGCATTTGAGTTGTGCTTCAATCCACTCAAAACTTGGATAGCTGAAAGCTGGTTGCAGCAGACGGTTAGAAAGATGAAGGTTATAGTGTTCCACCTCATAAGTTTCATGGAGTCCTTTTTTACTCTTAATATGTAACTGCATAGCCAAGTGCATTTGTAGAAAAGGAGACAAGTACCCCCACCTCAACCATCTCGCTCATATTGCCTATATGTTGGGAACCAGAGTGTGAAACATGTGCAGTACCAGTGAAAATATTGATATAAAGGAGAATCCTGGAACCAAGTTTCCCTTTAAGAAAGCCATACCTGCATACACGACAGTATGATGTTCATTTGAATGAAATTCCTGAAGAAAAAGGACAAATGAATGAAAGAGAAGATTGGTCATATCACACAAAGCCAGACTGAAGTGCATAGAAGAGATCGAATATAAGTGACATCTCGGGCTCGAGATGAAGAGGCTTAGGCTACAGAAACAATGAAGATATTAAGTTATTTTACACATGTACAGATGCAAAGAAATGCAAGCAGACAAAGTATTCTTGAGGCTAGCTATGTAGTGAAGAGATTGTGGCATGCACCGACGGTATAAATATATAGGAGCAAATAAAGAATGGATGTTTCCACTACATGTTATAGCAGAGCTGGACCAGAGAAGGAAGGCCTGTTCCAGTTTGTCACATTTAAGAAAAGCAATTGAATTACAGAAGTGAATCTCAGAAAGGCAAGGCTGGATGAACCCCAGGAAGCCAAGGACATATTGGACTGGGGCGAGCAGGCATTAGTTACAATCATGTGAAAGAATGAAACTCCTGTTCAGAAGACATGGACAAAAACAAGGAAGACGTCACAGGTTCATTAAATGGTAGTATTTTAAATGCACTAATGTTCAAATTTGTGGTCTTCCGTCACGTGAAGGGATGAAATTGGACAAACATGACGAACCACAGCTACGCAGGGAGGCAGAGAGTGCCTCTATTCCCCTGTATTCTCCAGAGCAAGGAACATTTCTAAGTCCAAGATCAAAGGCTTAATTGATCTGCAGTCCAGTGAGGTGACAAAGGTGGTCACTCCCCATCATGCAATTAGAAACCCAGAATAAAGGACACATCCCATAGGTAATGAGACCAGGATATTGGTTGAGAGAGAAATAAAGGCTTTTATATAAGATTCAGCATCCAGAGAAAACTGCTGCCTCGAGAGCGCTCTGGCAAACAATGCAAAGAAATACATTTTTAAAGGGTTACAGCGTAATAGATGAAGTTTTCCATATAATCTACATATTGTATCTTGATTGGTGACGGATTAGGTCCCAGTATAGAACTAAAATGGCAGGCTCCACGAGATTGGCTGGCAGCTTGGCAGGCTGGTAGGCATCACATGGGTCAACTGGGCTGGTCCAGGCGAGGTGAAGGTCAGTCTGGATCCGGGAGAGGCGGCTGTCACTGTCTAACTAATCTACTTGCTACCACAGGACATGCAGTAAATAACCCATAACATATAACTTTGGTATTAAGAGAGACCTATAAATTGTACACACTTATTTACATTATACCACCTCAGTTCATTGGCGAGGTGAAGGGTGTGGGGTTCTTGCCTTCCAGGTGACTTACTGGGGGTTAGATTTAACAGTTGTCGGGTCTGGCACTTCAGAGCGGGAGGGGATGAATTGATATGTGCTGGTTTCGGCCATAATATATGCCAACATGAGATTAGTTATACTGGGGGAACTCTAGGGTGGTCAGCAAGGAAGGGTCACCCTTCTGTTACATGAAAAGAAGACTGGAGGAGCACAGGGTTGAACAGGCAGTAACTTTCCATCAGTGGGGGTGAGAGGTGCAGGAGCGGGTTTGTGGAGACGGATGGGCCACAAGTCATGATTTGGCTCAGTGACACGCAGGCACTGATCTCAGAGGAAGGATGAAAGAATACACTGTTTGCTTGCAACAATTCGCGCCAGAGCATCGATGAGGAATGGACTTGGGTGGCACAGGCACGTCAGGAAAAGGTGGGGGCTGTCAGTGTTCGCTGTGCACGGTGCTGCTGAGGGGTGAGAAGGCTTCTCAGATACCAGAATGCGGCCTAGTCCATAGACGGATTCTAGGGTACAAAAAATGGAGTCCAAATGTATCTTGCAGTAGCCCTGCTTCTATAGGTGCCAGGGACTTGTCCAATGGGATCAGGGAAGGGCATGGAAGGCGTCCCCCCACTTTTTCAAGAGCAGGTGGTCCCTTTTGTGTGGAATGTACGTGGATGGGCAAAACAACCCCCTCCTCCCTTACAGTGATGATAGATGATATGCTAATTCGTGGTAAACTATGGTTATGACCAGCTCACCACCACCTGGAAGTCCAGCCTGCGTGCTGCTGACGTGGGTGGAAAAGTACTGATGTATGTAGGAGTGCCAGCCAATTATAGGGGGCCTTATAGTTAAGTGCCCTATAGTTTATGTAGCCAATGGGACGTTGTGTATTTAGTGACATTCATAGTGACCTGTTGGAGGGAAGGGCTTAGTTTCCCCACCTGACATTAAAAAGCCTATCACTTTCTTAGACGAGTATGGAACGTATACTAAGATGTTCCTTTAGACGCGATCACAGTTACCACTAAGTTTTTGTAGTTTGCCACATAGGTTGACGTAAGCTATGACAAGTTTTTGCTATAAGTAAGATGTTTTTTATGAATTTCTTTGAGACCATGCTGTGAGACGTCCATTGATGTCTGTTGTACTCTCTGATTTAGATAATTGAGATTAAAACAGCTAACCTTTTGCCAACTTCCTGAGTCGTTTTAATTATTGATGTTTGAGTATCTTCTGCATCCCCATTCATCTCAAAGTATTGCTACCTCCTCTTAAAGTGCTGGGTCGGCTGTCCCAATTCATGTGGTAGCAGAGAGATGATGGTTAAAGAACCTTTGTGGTACCGGTAAGCATATCCTTAGATATAGGATGGGAAAAAAAGAGTTGGAAAGGAGAGAAAGATAAGGATGATGAGGTAGCGCTCATACAGAACGAATGGATGGGTGGTCATATTTTGCTCAAAATTGATGGAAAGAGCATTGAGGAAGTGAGGCAAAGAGAAAATCGAGACAAACAAAATATAAAGGATAGAGACAGAGAGTAATGATTGAAAGAAGATCAGGTGAAAAGAAAGGAAAGACAAACAAAGATGGTAACAGTTGTATCAAGATGAACAACTGAAAAAGCAGGAGAGAGCAGAGGATCAAAGAAAATATGATAACAGACAAAAAGGGCAATCGAAGAATGAGAAACAGAACAGAAGGGATGAAAGAATGCAAAGACAAAGAGACAAAGAAATACGAAGGGCAAATGAGAGAAGAAATATGAAAAGAAAGGAAGAAGAAAGGGTGAGAGAGGAAGCAAGAAAGTGAAGAGAGCTTGATGATTAAATAGAACAAAAGAGAAGGCAGAGAGCATGCAACATTGATTGTGTAGAAAAGGAATTAATGTAGCCTAATCCAATAGTAGCATGGGAGGACATTGAAGAATTCTGTCCGAAACATGAACCGATACCAGGTCCATGTAGAGCAAATCTAGAGGATGAGTTTCTCTCTAGAAGCATAGGGGATGCAATCGATAAACTCTATCATGAGATGAGCACTAAGAAAGAACTGAAAGGAAAGGGTAAAAACAATCGACTCGAGAGTATGCAGTTGTATGACAAAGAGGGAGGGTTGTATAGTTTTGAACCTGAAGAGATGCCTTTAGATAGATTAACTCTGAATAAAGATGAAGAGGAGGGAACCCACACAAGTTGGGGACAGGATATGTCAGACGGAGACAGAGAAACCTTCAATGGGGAGAAGGGAGGTAATGCATGTCGTCCTGGAGGATGTTCCCCAACGGACAGAGAAGTAAGATGGTCAGATCTAGACCTACCTAAATCTCCGGCGTCAGAACGGCTGGCACAGCTAGATCAACCTAAAGGGCGATCCCATAGTGAGAGGGGGGATTTGCCACCTTATGTGAGCAGGTTAAGGTCACTGCTAGGAAGAACGCAGTGCAAACCATTGTCGCTGCTATGGACAAACAGACGATGGGGGACAAATGTGAGTTTGGGATGTCGCAGTTTCCCTTACTAGAGAAAGGAGGAGTCAGACCGCAGTATGTACCATGGCCACAAATGGATAAGGATAATTTAAAGTGTAAACTCCCGAGTATAACTTCTGCGCTGGGAAATGGATACATGAGTTAGGAAAAAATGACAGGAAGAAACACGTTAGCTATAGGGGACATTAAAGGTCTTCTAGCTGTTATTCTTGGGGAGAGTGAGCTGACGATGTTCGGTCAAGGGCAGGATACTCAAGTGTCACTGCACAGAGCACGACTCATGATGGGGCACCATTTAACAACTGTAGGGCGGCAGTCTGGAAGCGCTCAGTGTGCTGTATCCTGGCACGTCAGATATGGGAGTCATAATGACGAAAAAGATGCAGGGAGGGGGTGATCCTCTTGTTTACATTCAGAATTTTCAGGAGGAATGGAGCATAGAGACGTGCGAGCCTTGGAGAAAATCTATCCCTGCGTTGTACCATAAATTATGTCAAGGGTTCCAAGAGCCAGTACAGAAGCAGCTAAAGAAATTGGTGGGCATGGAAGCAAAGCCATGGTCACAAATGTAGCTGATCATTGTATATTACTGCAGACTGTTGCAAGAGAAGAATCGAAAGAAAGATGATGCTAGGAAAGGCAAAATTAGTGCAGAAGAAATTGTCAAAATACGCCATTGAAGGGGCAATTTTCACTAGTGGGGAAGGGACAGGTTTTCAGCAAACAACAGGCATGCCACAGGTGAATAACCAAAGACAGATTGACCAAGGTAGTAATGGATTTGTCCTGGATCACATTCAGGGAGGCGTTGAATTAGGCTTCAAAGTTTTTCCCGAAGTGTTATTCGAAACAATGTTTTTAACACACAAGGGGCCTCATTACAACTCAGGCGGTAAGGGGTTTACGGCGGCGTAAAAGCGCCGACCCTTACCGTCTGAGTACGAGGTCCCTTAGCGCCATGGAGGTTTTAACACCTGCTTTTAGCAGGTGTTAAAATCCATGGCGCTAAAGGACCATGGAGTTAATTACGCCACCGTAATTTACGGTGGCGTAATTAACGCCTTCCCCACTCCCATTATGCCCTATGGGGCAAAATGGGAATGGGGAAGGGAAAATGGGAAAATGGGGATTTACCGCCCCGCCAAGGTTGGAATGGGGCGGTAAATCCGCCAACCACTATGGCGTAAACGTAGTTTACGCCATAGTTTACGCCATGGTGGTAAAGTCACGGCCCAGGTGGTAACTTACCGCCTGGGTCGTAATGAGGCCCAAGAACACTTATTGGGGTCCACCTTTTCAGTGTGGAGGCTGATCCTTATTTTGGCACCATTTAATGGGTGACCTCAGAGGATAGATTTCACAGAAGATTCCTCATAATGTATGGGGGCTCCTGTCCTTAGGTATGGGGTGCCTGGGGCTGTTGCCCATTTCAGAGACAATTGTGTTGTTTCATAAGAACTTGGGGCCACATTTCAGTGAGGAACTATTTTTACTTTTTATTCGACCTTCATAAGAAGTGTGTGGTCCCTGAATTATACATCACTCGGTAATTCTTCAAGAGTGAGGTTTTCGTAGGAAAAATTTAAAAGCAACGAACTTCGTCCATAGTGCAGAGTTATATGGTGTTGTTCACAGGGTATCCCGGGTTGGTTTTTGGGATATCCTTAATTAAAAAGTGGTCGACCGGTTTCGATGAATTTAATTGATCATCTTCTTCAGGACCTTGATTTTGGCTTGTCTCTATGAGATCAGGGGTATGGAAGGGGCATAGACACCATCATCCCTTTTACCTAAGAGAAATCAAACCGAAATGGGTTTTAAATCTTGGGGTTACAGTGATTCTTGAAGTTTTATTCTACAGTACTTTCTATTGATTTTACACAATTAAATTGATATACTAACATTTTTTTGACAGTCATTTGGCTATTTGGGCTAAAGTGGACATAGAAGGCAGCTGGTGATTACCTTATATATAGACGCTGACAGCCGGGTCTTTTTTGTATCATGCGTGACTCCAGTCCTGCAAGACATTAACAAGGTGGATTTTAGAAGACAATAAGCCTGCATGAGACCTTGTGGTGCTGTATCATAAGTGAGTCGTAATACGGTTATAGGGGTGTCTGGCACCGTCTGTTTTGGGGTTGACAGAAAGAGCGCTGGTGTGCGCTCATATCTCTGTATTTGCTTCCAATTGCACGTGTAGCTGTTGGTGTGGCGGTTCGCGGCACAGTGTGTGGAAACCATTTGTTCTAAGAAACGCCACTTTCTTGTGAAGAGGGGCCATCCCAGTCACATGCGCATAGGCCGTATGGGAATACATCTGCCCACATTCATGCGCGGTGAACAAGTCTACATACCTGTCCATAGAGCGTTGATATGTGCCCGGATACTTGTAAAGATACCGATCGCGTGCGCGGCTGCTATCCCAATAACAGTTCGCGGTCGTGCGCAAGGGATCTTAATTCTAAAGGGGCCATGAGTGTCGATGCATGAATCGCGTTCGACTAGGAAATCACTCACCGTGTGTCACGAATGCTTGCTGGTGTCTGTGAGACGCCGGAGGAGTTGTTCAGTTTTAGCAACCGTTGCTCGGCAACGGCGGCATTTATACGTTGGCCGTTTTCGCTGTTGATGATCCTCATTTTGGGGGCCATCTTAGAGTGACTAGAGTTACATTCAAGGGATATGCATCTTTGCATAGGCGGTTTAATAGCGGGCTGCAAAAATAGCTGGTGCAGCAGCCTTATTTTTTTTAACTCCTGTATTCATTACGGCAATCCTTTTTAAGATACAGTGGTCTCGTTCCCTTATTTGGTTTTTGAAAAGGGGGAAAGGCAAAGATAATTTGTTATTCTAAGAAGTGTCCATATTTTATTAATACCACCTACATATGTATTCGCCTTCTGTCTTCATCACGGGTGCTGGGCAGGGGACTGGGCGTAATTGCGATTCCTTATTTTGGGTAGCTTGGTGATTGTGTTATGTGTAAGGGGCGGGGGCGGGGCGGGGCCTCAGCACCACTTGACTGCGGAGAGGAGGTTCCACATATGTAGGGGGTGTACATTATCATTTCTCAGGTGTATCCCCAGTAGACGAAATCCCATATGGAGTTTCTTGTCATGCTTCTTCATCTCTTTTTTGAACAATATCTCCTTTTCATTAGAGCCAGGCTGTTCCACTGGATTTCTTCATTGAGTCCATTTTTCTCGGTATTGAGTCTAAAGATCCAGAGTTGTTCTCGTTTCAGGAGCATTTTTCCAAAATCCCCGCCCCTTCTGGATTTCGTCTACTGGGGATACACCTGAGAAATGATAATCTACACCCCCTACATATGTGGAACCTCCTCTCCGCAGTCAAGTGGTGCTGAGGCCCCGCCCCCGCCCCTTACACATAACACAATCACCAAGCTACCCAAAAAAGGAATCGCAATTACGCCCAGTCCCCTGCCCAGCACCCGTGATGAAGACAGAAGGTGAATACATATGTAGGTGGTATAAATAAAATATGGACACTGCTTAGAATAACAAATTATTTTGCCTTTCCCCTTTTCAAAAACCAAATAAGGGAACGAGACCACTGTATCTTAAAAAGGATTGCCGTAATGAATACAGGAGTTAAAAGAAAATAAGGCTGCTGCACCAGCTATTTTTGCAGCCCGCTATTAAACCGCCTATGCAAAAATGCATATCCCTTAAATGTAACTCTAGTCACTCTAAGATGGCCCCCAAAATGAGGATCATCAACAGCGAAAACGGCCAACGTATATTTGCCGCCGTTGCCGAGCAACGGTTGCTAAAACTGAACAACTCCTCCGGCGTCTCACAGACACCAGCAAGCATTCGTGACACACGGTGAGTGATTTCCTAGTCGAACGCGATTCATGCATCGACACTCATGGCCCCTTTAGAATTAAGATCCCTTGCGCACGACCGCGAACTGTTATTGGGATAGCAGCCGCGCACGCGATCGGTATCTTTACAAGTATCCGGGCGCATATCAACGCTCTATGGACAGGTATGTAGACTTGTTCACCTCGCATGAATGTGGGCAGATGTATTCCCATACGGCCTATGCGCATGTGACTGGGATGGCCCCTCTTCACAAGAAAGTGGCGTTTCTTAGAACAAATGGTTTCCACACACTGTGCCGCGAACCGCCACACCAACAGCTGCACGTGCAATTGGAAGCAAATACAGAGATATGAGCGCACACCAACGCTCTTTCTGTCAACCCCAAAACAGACGGTGCCAGACACCCCTATAACCGTATTACGACTCACTTATGATACAGCACCACAAGGTCTCATGCAGGCTTATTGTCTTCTAAAATCCACCTTGTTAATGTCTTGCAGGACTGGAGTCACGCATGATACAAAAAAGACCCGGCTGTCAGCGTCTATATATATAAGGTAATCACCAGCTGCCTTCTATGTCCACTTTAGCCCAAATAGCCAAATGACTGTCAAAAAAATGTTAGTATATCAATTTAATTGTGTAAAATCAATAGAAAGTACTATAGAATAAAACTTCAAGAATCACTGTAACCCCAAGATTTAAAACCCATTTCGGTTTGATTTCTCTTAGGTAAAAGGGATGATGGTGTCTATGCCCCTTCCATACCCCTGATCTCATAGAGACAAGCCAAAATCAAGGTCCTGAAGAAGATGATCAATTAAATTCATCGAAACTGGTCGACCACTTTTTAACTAAGGATATCCCAAAAACCAACCCGGGATACCCTGTGAACAACACCATATAACTCTGCACTATGGACGAAGTTCGTTGCTTTTAAATTTTTCCTACGAAAACCTCACTCTTGAAGAATTATCGAGTGATGTATAATTCAGGGACCACACACTTCTTATGAAGGTCGAATAAAAAATAAAAATAGTTCCTCACTGAAATGTGGCCCCAAGTTCTTATGAAACAACACAATTGTCTCTGAAATGGGCAACAGCCCCAGGCACCCCATACCTAAGGACAGGAGCCCCCATACATTATGAGAAATCTTCTGTGAAATCTATCCTCTGAGGTCACCCATTAAATGGTACCAAAATAAGGATCAGCCTCCACACTGAAAAGCTGGACCCCAATAAGTGTTCTTGTGTGTTAAAAAGTAATGGATTTGTACCAGGAGGCAGGGGAGATTTCCGAGGTAGAGGATTCCAGAATGATCAGGGACATTTCCAGAATTACCAGAGTGGGTTTCAAAACATGCAGGATGATAATCAAGGTATGCAGGGAGGGCAAATTAGAAGACCTCCCATATGTTGGACTTGTAGTATGTCAGGGGACCTTGCACGCATCTGTAGAAATCAAGGATTCATGCAGAATGGGCAATTCTCAAGAGGGGGGACCACATACACGCCTGCAAACACTAAAAAGAGTGAAGAGGGGTTTGCCCAAAATAAAACAGTGCAGCAAACACAAGCGCAAGAATGCAAACAGGTTTGCAAACACAGCAGACAGCAATGAAATCTGCCGCAAGGGCAGTCACAGCATTCACCCATGCAAATACAGCAGGGCACAAGCAGGGGACAGTTATTGACTCCTAGGATAGGGGGTGTCACTATCAATGGAGGGAATCCATTCACAGGTACAGGGATAAGTATATACTCAAAATAGGACAGCTCACTGGAAGACTTGATGTGTTCAGTTCTATCAGTGACTCCCAATCCTCAAGAGGAACCAAGGTTTGATGTCACTATAGGGTATTTTCTTTTTTAGTAGACACGGGTGCAACATGCTCATGTATACGAGAGGGGAAATTTACATTATCTGGGAATGCCATGAATGCTCAACGTTTCACAGGAGCTACACATAGAATTCCTTTTACTGAAAAATTACAAGTCTCTATGGGAGAATGTGATATGTCTGTACCATCATTAAATTCGAGACAGACACCTGTTAATATATAAGGTCAAGATTTAATGACAAAGTTGAAAATGACGGATTTCGTTCATTGGTGAAGGCATAGTGTGTTCAACACCATGAATGTATTTAAATGTGAGTGAATTTATTATGGCATTTACAGGACAAATGGCCATATGAGGAGTACTGTTAGAACCAGAAGTTTTTCATTACGGAGTACACATTTTGTTAACATGGCTACCAAGTTTAGTGACTAAAACTGTGAGAATACCTGATTTTTTTTATTCAGGCCAAGGATACCTATGGATGAAGAAGGGGGACAAGTTTTTTCCTTAGAATTACATGCAGCCATAGTGCGAGGAGAAATGGCTTTGCTTTATGGAACTGATCGAGAAGGCAGACAAAGGTGCACAGTGATTGCCATTGGGAAAGATTATAGATTGGCTGACATCACTGATGAAGATATGTTTAGAGACCATCCGACCGACAACGAAGTGGTATTTGAAATGAGTATCACTTATTGGGTAAGAACAATTAAACGTGAGATTCCTCAATAAATTATGTTAGCACTGAAACGTCACAAGTTTTTTGATGAAGACATGGCAAAAGTGCCAGTTTCATTATGCACAACAGGCCCCTATGACATAGGACTACTGAAGGGAGCTGGAGAAGTTAGGATTACATTGCAACCAGGAGCAATTTTACCTCGTGGACTACAATATCCCATGTATAGAGAGGCAGACAAAGGTATTTTCAAGACGATATCTGCCATGATAGAACAAGGTATTCTGGTGACATCAGAGTCACTGTGTAATATGTCAGTGTGCCCTGTGAAAAAAGTAAAGGGGGGGTTGTGGTATTTAATTCAGGATTTACACCTGATTAACTAGATTGTAGAGGCTGAATTCCCTCTAGGTTCTAATCCAGCAACGATCTTTTGTAGTATCCCTGTCGAGGTGCATATTTCACTGTGATTGACTTGAAAAATGTGTTTTTCTCCATCCCATTGCATAAGGACTCTCAAGATCTAACGTCATTTATTTTCAGACAAAAGAAGCTAAAAAAGCATGAGATTACATAAGGGGTACTGTGATTCTCCGTCCATTTTCAATAGAGTCCTGCAGATGGACTTGACCAATATTGATTTGCAAAGTGTTGTGTTGCAATATGTAGATGACATATTAGTCTGTAGCACCTCAGAGGAAGAGTGCAGACATGATTCAATTCAGTCAATGACTATGCTCGCAGAGAAAGGATATAAAGTAGACAAGGAGAAATTACAGTATTATCAAGAGGAAGTGTTGTAAATAGGCAAGTTAATTTCGCATGAAGGAAAGAAAGTTACTTCTGAGAGAGCTGATGCTGTTTTGAAAACAGCAAAACCACACACGATAAAGCACATGCAAAGATTTTTGGGGTTATGTAATTATGTGAGAGCATGGGTCTTTGATTACAGTTCATATATAAGGCCCTTGATGCAGGCTCTAAAAAAAGCACAGGCAACTCAGGAAAAATGGTCTGGACTGAGGAAATGGAAGAACGGTTTGATGAGTTGAAAAAGGCAATTTATACAGCTCCAGTTTTAGGGTTTCCCATTTATGCTGAGGAATTCTTCTTATTTTTGCACATGAATGGCACAGTCCTGACAGCAGTACTCACGCAGAGAACCACATTGGGGTATAAGCCCCTTGCATATTATAGTGGGATTCTAGACCCAGTAATGAGGGGTCACTTTCATTGCGAACAATATTTTGCAGCTGCCGCATCCACCATTGAGAAGGCTGCCAGCATAGTAATGGGGTGTTCCATGATGTCATTTGTTGAACATGCTTTGTTTGCCATTTTGCAAAAGCCTAAAGGTACATTGACTTCTCAAAGGGTGTCTGCCTATGACGTGGTCATATTGAGTCTAGCAATTGAAATAGTTCGATGCAGAATAGTGAACCCTGCCATGTTTGTAGCAGAACCACTGGCAGAGGACGAGCATGCACATGATTTCTCGAACTACGAGAAATTCTATGATGAGATCCCGATGGTGAAAGACAATGCTTTGGCAGTTGTGGAGATTCTCTTTATTAACAGTTCTTCAAGGACCGATAAAAAGGACAGACAGAGATATACAGGTGCTGCTGTGGTAAAGCACATGGCCAATGGAGAATTTGAAGTATTGACAAGTGCACGACTACCATCTCACTTCTCAGCACAGGCTGCATAATTAGTGCCACTGATTGTCATGCTCGAGAATCACGCAGACCAGGAAGTAACAGTGACTCCGCTTACATAATGTCGACAGTGCACATAGGGCTAGGGCATTGGAAAAGGAGGGGCTACCTGCGAGCAGACGGCACCCTAATGCAACATGCCGCCTTATTGGACAGACTCATGAGGGCACTAAAACTCCCAGTAGCCATCACAGTCATTAAATGCACTGCTCACACGAAAAGGGCAGACTTTATCTCACACGGAAATCAAGCTGCAGATGAGGAAGCGAAACGTATTGCATGTTCAGACACTATTATGAAATTTGATTTGACTTATGTGAATGAAGGTATTGTGGTAATGGTGAGTGTGCCTGAAAGTTATAACAACTTGTCTATGACTCAGCTAATGAAAATTCAAGGGCAAGCGCCACAGGATGAGAAAGACCTGTGGACTGGATGGGGTGTTCTTTAACTCCTTCCAAAGCATTATGGTGACAGGAAAGCGCTGGTAAACCGGTGACACCCTTAGCCTTTATTAAGGGTGGCGTTGGAACAGCTGCACTACCCTGCGCATGTCATTAGAGAGAGCCTCGCCGCAACAATTATGTAGGATTGGTTTGACTGAATTTGGTAGGAAACGTTGCATTTTATGTCAAAAGTTTACTGCTGGGAACACACTGCGTATAGTTAGAGGAGTAATCCCGAGACCCAATTGCCCTTTTCAGCATTTACACATCGACTATATTGACATGCTGCAAGTCTGTAATAGATACAGATATATGATTGTAGTAGTATGTCCCTTTTCAAAGTCGATTAAAGCCAGTCCATGTGCACATCCAGATTCCACCTGTACAGCAAATGTTTTAGTATGAGAAGTGTTTCCTAAATGGGTAATATGTGAAGTATTGAGATCAAATAATGGCCTTCATTTTGTTAATGAAGTCTTTGAACAGATAGGCTTGTTGCTTGGTATAAAGCATACATTTTCTTCGGCTTATTACTTGCAAGCGAACAGGATCTGTGAGAGACTCAATGGTCTGCTTAAAGAAAGGATAGCTAAATTGAAGCTCAGTTTTGAAGAAAGGATGGTTGCATTGCCTACCACTGACACTGTATGCGTTGAGAAATCAATCAGGTTCCGACCACCATCTGGCACCCCATGAAATAGTGACACATAGGCAGATGAGGACACCCCTCACACCTCCATCTAGAACTAGAAGTGATGCCCAGATGACAGCAGAATATGTGCTGAATACGTGCTAACTTAACATGTATGACTACAAGCATCTCTGTCATTTCAGATCAGCTCAAGCGGAAGGGGTGTGGGTCTCAGAACACAGATGGAGAGACTACAACAACCAGATGTTAAGAATTATGTCTTCTCAAAATTTTTCCCAGTGATCAGATCCTGATCAAGAATTTTATGAGGTAATGGCACGAACCGCACTATAGCGGCCCATTTATTGTGAAGGGCACAACGTTGTCATCAGTGAAAGTACTAGGAAGACATGCATGGATATGTCTTGGAGACATAAAGATCTACGCTGGAGAACCCCATTGACCCCACCACAGTCATAAGCAAGCATCAGGGAAGAACCCCAGCAGATGCAGACTATGATGAGAAAGAAGTACGCAGAGAATTTCAAATAGACAGATAAAGAATACTTTGGACTGTGGCTTGTTTTGGGACACTCTTTCAAAAGCTACTAAAAAAGGAGTGATAGAAATCTATTTGTTCTTGAGCGACAAGGAGCTTCTTGACATTGGACTGAGACATCTTTAAGTCTTAATCGAGAAGGAAATAATGCCAGATATGGATTTCCTTTTCCATGACTGGAAGAGGGAACAGTTCCCTGATTCCTTTCTTACTGAGTTTCTTTTTGGTGGTGCCCATGGTGGTGCCCATGGTGGTGCCCAATGACAATGTTCATTGGATCATCCTTGCTGTTTTTTTCTACATTCTTCATTCATGCCCTTTGCTGGTGGGGAGAACTTTTGACATTTGTAATTTCCTGCAAGAACCTAAGAAGGGTCCAACCGTTAGGAGATTGCTCGCATCTGTAATAGAGCAAGTTCTCCAGCTTTCTGAGTACAGTGGGGAAAACACAAATGCCCCTATCGGCTGACAATGCTCATAGACTGGTTGGGATGGTCTTCTATTATTTAATTGAGGAATGCCCACATCTTGTTGGACGACAAACTGACATTCGTACTTTCTTGAGAGATCCGAGGAATACAGTGGCACTTAACAAATTGCTACGTGATATAATTGAGCAATGTTAGGCGGAAACCTGTGCAGTTCCCTCTGAGACCACTGCAAAAGATTTAGGACTACAGGTGTTTGGCAGTAAACCCACTTGGTAGCAGTCTGTACCACACAGATTCACTTGGTAGCTGTGGCTGAGCAGTCAGACTTCCCTCAAGAAGAGTTAGGCAGTATGTGGAGTATACAAAATAGGGCAATCTATTATTTTCAAATTTGTTTATTGGCATTTATCATAAAATCAGTAGCGCATGGCAGGTCAATCGTGCCAAATAATGCTAACTCTTTGGAGTAGTATCTTAGTGAACAGAGGTGAGGGGGGGGTGGGAAGAAGGGGGGAAGGGCGAAAGGGGGGTAAGGCAGGGGAGGGGGGAAGAGAGAGGGAGGGGAGAGGGGGGCGAGAGGAAGCAAGAGATATAGAATGAGAGAGCATTCCAAACAATAAACAGTAAAATGATAACATTAACATAAACTGTCTCCGTATCCAGTCTTCCTTGTGCAGTTACCAAGGCTTCTGTAGGGGGTGGTATAGGGGGGGGTGTCTTGAATGCAGCAGTTTCCATAGGTGTTTGGGGGCCTCCCACGTGAGTTTCTAAGTTTTGCAGTTCAGCACGATCTAGTTAGTGCTTGTTCATGGGGGTTTATCGTCCGAGGGGTATGTTATATTTCTAACTATCTCCCTCCATGCTTCTAGGGTGGAGCTGGACACATCGGTAGATCTGGCAACGCTATCTTCCCAAGCCTTACTTTCTGCATCAACCCATCTGATAAGTTCGCTGTGCCAGGCGCCATATCTGGGCCCTGCTGGCTTTCTCCAGGACATGGCGATGTCTTTTGGCCAGAAGGCACGATAGGTCCATTAGTTTCACCAGATGCTTATGTTTGGCCGGTCTAGGGTACGTTCCTAGGATGCATTCTTCAGGAGTCCATCTGTATTTGGAGGTTCCTGTGTCTCCATCCTAGCTCCTGCCACCTGGAACATACTCCCCTCTCCAGATCTGCTGCATTAACAACCAACTCTCATTCAGTATGACCCTCAAAACCTGGCTATTTCACAACCTGAATCCGCCATCCTCCTCATTCCTATGAGATGTCCTTGCTGGCTAGCACCAGCTTCAGACCCATCGAAACACCAACAAGTCAATTTGTAGATCCTTTCCTAAAACTCTGGATTGGTAGTACGTTTTACACCCCTTTTCTTGCCACTTTTAACAATACCAGAGATTTTGATGGGCTTGCCAGGAGAATTGGCAAAGCTGAGAGGACATAGCATGTGACTTTATGCTGATGCAATACAGAGAATTCTTGTGCAAGCCACCTGAATTTACCACCAGTTTTTACCGGGTGGAGTCCGTAGGGTTCCATTGTAAACACCTCCCATAATCATGAATTGCAAGAGGCTTTAGCCTTTTACCAAAACAAAGCGGCAAAGGGAAGTGTAAATGATAATTAGCATGTATTTCACTCTTTAATTTTCAGTCCATTTTAAAAATAACCAAAAATTACGTGGAGGGGACATTCTGCAAGTAATTTCATATGTTCACACCAACACTCCCCTTCCATGCAAAATCCGATTTTTGTAATATGTAAATTGACCTCTAGCCTCTGGTTTAAATTCTAGTATTCAAGAGAATAGAAAAGTCTCACCTAGGGATATCATTTCTCCAAAATGACAGGGGCAGCAGAAATGACATCACATAACCCTTTACTTCTGATGACATCACAGGAAGTGACGTCACTTGACCCCGCCACAAGTGACATCATGGGAAGTGATGGCACACAACCTTTCAACCCTTGACAAAACAGGAAGTGGCATCACATAGCATTATTCCTAAGTACAATAGTAAAAATATTGTTTGCGATTTTGGCCAGTTTAACAGTACCTTGCACCAGAAAACTATATCAAAACAGATATCAAATAAACCTGCCACCAGTCCATTGAGATATACAGGTAATAGCATCCTCTGTGGGTTCAGCAGGCTGCTTTCAGGAATGCATGCTACTCACTGCCCAGTTGCCAAAGTACAGGAGAGCTGCTGAGGGAGTCACAAGACAGTTCCTTCAGAGATACATGGTTGCACCATTCGTTTTGTAGCATGGAGCATTGTGAAAGTTTGGCCCGATTAGATGAGCTCACTTTCTGATACAGAATCACCATTATCATTTTTTGTTACAAAAAAGTAAAAAGCTTGGAATTGCTTTCCCGCACAAATGGCACTCTGTTACACTGTCTTATCAAAATGTGCCCCCAAATTACGTACTTACTGATGAAGCTCAATCCCGGACAGCATGCTCTGCTTCAGCCAGGATAGCCATGTTTGGGGACCAATCAGCTCTCTATATCCTTTTGAAGTATGTCTTGAAAACTATTGAAGGGAGTAAACATTGCCTGTTGATGTTGCTGACTTTGTAAGCCATATTTGATTCTGTAGATCAGGGCACGCGAGACCAATGTTTGATTATGTATACCAAGGTAGGAGACACCTCTGGTTTGAATTCTTTTTAAGGTGGCAGAAATTATACTGAGTCCTGTTTTGACCCATATGTAAAGAGACATTGTGGCATCACATATTCTGTTTACCATTTATCTGAAAATAGATACACAACATCACTGTTACTACGGGCATGCAGTGTCGGTCCTGCATGGATGACATCCATCACCATGTTTCTTTAGATGCAGAGAAGTGGGCATTTGAGTTGTGCTTCAATCCACTCAAAACTTGGATAGCTGAAAGCTGGTTGCAGCAGACGGTTAGAAAGATGAAGGTTATAGTGTTCCACCTCATAAGTTTCATGGAGTCCTTTTTTACTCTTAATATGTAACTGCATAGCCAAGTGCATTTGTAGAAAAGGAGACAAGTACCCCCACCTCAACCATCTCGCTCATATTGCCTATATGTTGGGAACCAGAGTGTGAAACACGTGCAGTACCAGTGAAAATATTGATATAAAGGAGAATCCTGGAACCAAGTTTCCCTTTAAGAAAGCCATACCTGCATACACAACAGTATGATGTTCATTTGAATGAAATTCCTGAAGAAAAAGGACAAATGAATGAAAGAGAAGATTGGTCATATCACACAAAGCCAGACTGAAGTGCATAGAAGAGATCGAATATAAGTGACATCTCGGGCTCGAGATGAAGAGGCTTAGGCTACAGAAACAATGAAGATATTAAGTTATTTTACACATGTACAGATGCAAAGAAATGCAAGCAGACAAAGTATTCTTGAGGCTAGCTATGTAGTGAAGAGATTGTGGCATGCACCGACGGTATAAATATATAGGAGCAAATAAAGAATGGATGTTTCCACTACATGTTATAGCAGAGCTGGACCAGAGAAGGAAGGCCTGTTCCAGTTTGTCACATTTAAGAAAAGCAATTGAATTACAGAAGTGAATCTCAGAAAGGCAAGGCTGGATGAACCCCAGGAAGCCAAGGACATATTGGACTGGGGCGAGCAGGCATTAGTTACAATCATGTGAAAGAATGAAACTCCTGTTCAGAAGACATGGACAAAAACAAGGAAGACGTCACAGGTTCATTAAATGGTAGTATTTTAAATGCACTAATGTTCAAATTTGTGGTCTTCCGTCACGTGAAGGGATGAAATTGGACAAACATGACGAACCACAGCTACGCAGGGAGGCAGAGAGTGCCTCTATTCCCCTGTATTCTCCAGAGCAAGGAACATTTCTAAGTCCAAGATCAAAGGCTTAATTGATCTGCAGTCCAGTGAGGTGACAAAGGTGGTCACTCCCCATCATGCAATTAGAAACCCAGAATAAAGGACACATCCCATAGGTAATGAGACCAGGATATTGGTTGAGAGAGAAATAAAGGCTTTTATATAAGATTCAGCATCCAGAGAAAACTGCTGCCTCGAGAGCGCTCTGGCAAACAATGCAAAGAAATACATTTTTAAAGGGTTACAGCGTAATAGATGAAGTTTTCCATATAATCTACATATTGTATCTTGATTGGTGACGGATTAGGTCCCAGTATAGAACTAAAATGGCAGGCTCCACGAGATTGGCTGGCAGCTTGGCAGGCTGGTAGGCATCACATGGGTCAACTGGGCTGGTCCAGGCGAGGTGAAGGTCAGTCTGGATCCGGGAGAGGCGGCTGTCACTGTCTAACTAATCTACTTGCTACCACAGGACATGCAGTAAATAACCCATAACATATAACTTTGGTATTAAGAGAGACCTATAAATTGTACACACTTATTTACATTATACCACCTCAGTTCATTGGCGAGGTGAAGGGTGTGGGGTTCTTGCCTTCCAGGTGACTTACTGGGGGTTAGATTTAACAGTTGTCGGGTCTGGCACTTCAGAGCGGGAGGGGATGAATTGATATGTGCTGGTTTCGGCCATAATATATGCCAACATGAGATTAGTTATACTGGGGGAACTCTAGGGTGGTCAGCAAGGAAGGGTCACCCTTCTGTTACATGAAAAGAAGACTGGAGGAGCACAGGGTTGAACAGGCAGTAACTTTCCATCAGTGGGGGTGAGAGGTGCAGGAGCGGGTTTGTGGAGACGGATGGGCCACAAGTCATGATTTGGCTCAGTGACACGCAGGCACTGATCTCAGAGGAAGGATGAAAGAATACACTGTTTGCTTGCAACAATTCGCGCCAGAGCATCGATGAGGAATGGACTTGGGTGGCACAGGCACGTCAGGAAAAGGTGGGGGCTGTCAGTGTTCGCTGTGCACGGTGCTGCTGAGGGGTGAGAAGGCTTCTCAGATACCAGAATGCGGCCTAGTCCATAGACGGATTCTAGGGTACAAAAAATGGAGTCCAAATGTATCTTGCAGTAGCCCTGCTTCTATAGGTGCCAGGGACTTGTCCAATGGGATCAGGGAAGGGCATGGAAGGCGTCCCCCCACTTTTTCAAGAGCAGGTGGTCCCTTTTGTGTGGAATGTACGTGGATGGGCAAAACAACCCCCTCCTCCCTTACAGTGATGATAGATGATATGCTAATTCGTGGTAAACTATGGTTATGACCAGCTCACCACCACCTGGAAGTCCAGCCTGCGTGCTGCTGACGTGGGTGGAAAAGTACTGATGTATGTAGGAGTGCCAGCCAATTATAGGGGGCCTTATAGTTAAGTGCCCTATAGTTTATGTAGCCAATGGGACGTTGTGTATTTAGTGACATTCATAGTGACCTGTTGGAGGGAAGGGCTTAGTTTCCCCACCTGACATTAAAAAGCCTATCACTTTCTTAGACGAGTATGGAACGTATACTAAGATGTTCCTTTAGACGCGATCACAGTTACCACTAAGTTTTTGTAGTTTGCCACATAGGTTGACGTAAGCTATGACAAGTTTTTGCTATAAGTATGATGTTTTTTATGAATTTCTTTGAGACCATGCTGTGAGACGTCCATTGATGTCTGTTGTACTCTCTGATTTAGATAATTGAGATTAAAACAGCTAACCTTTTGCCAACTTCCTGAGTCGTTTTAATTATTGATGTTTGAGTATCTTCTGCATCCCCATTCATCTCAAAGTATTGCTACCTCCTCTTAAAGTGCTGGGTCGGCTGTCCCAATTCATGTGGTAGCAGAGAGATGATGGTTAAAGAACCTTTGTGGTACCGGTAAGCATATCCTTAGATATAGGATGGGAAAAAAAGAGTTGGAAAGGAGAGAAAGATAAGGATGATGAGGTAGCGCTCATACAGAACGAATGGATGGGTGGTCATATTTTGCTCAAAATTGATGGAAAGAGCATTGAGGAAGTGAGGCAAAGAGAAAATCGAGACAAACAAAATATAAAGGATAGAGACAGAGAGTAATGATTGAAAGAAGATCAGGTGAAAAGAAAGGAAAGACAGACAAAGATGGGAACAGTTGTATCAAGATGAACAACTGAAAAAGCAGGAGAGAGCAGAGGATCAAAGAAAATATGATAACAGACAAAAAGGGCAATCGAAGAATGAGAAACAGAACAGAAGGGATGAAAGAATGCAAAGACAAAGAGACAAAGAAATACGAAGGGCAAATGAGAGAAGAAATATGAAAAGAAAGGAAGAAGAAAGGGTGAGAGAGGAAGCAAGAAAGTGAAGAGAGCTTGATGATTAAATAGAACAAAAGAGAAGGCAGAGAGCATGCAACATTGATTGTGTAGAAAAGGAATTAATGGAGCCTAATCCAATAGTAGCATGGGAGGACATTGAAGAATTCTGTCCGAAACATGAACCGATACCAGGTCCATGTAGAGCAAATCTAGAGGATGAGTTTCTCTCTAGAAGCATAGGGGATGCAATCGATAAACTCTATCATGAGATGAGCACTAAGAAAGAACTGAAAGGAAAGGGTAAAAACAATCGACTCGAGAGTATGCAGTTGTATGACAAAGAGGGAGGGTTGTATAGTTTTGAACCTGAAGAGATGCCTTTAGATAGATTAACTCTGAATAAAGATGAAGAGGAGGGAACCCACACAAGTTGGGGACAGGATATGTCAGACGGAGACAGAGAAACCTTCAATGGGGAGAAGGGAGGTAATGCATGTCGTCCTGGAGGATGTTCCCCAACGGACAGAGAAGTAAGATGGTCAGATCTAGACCTACCTAAATCTCCGGCGTCAGAACGGCTGGCACAGCTAGATCAACCTAAAGGGCGATCCCATAGTGAGAGGGGGGATTTGCCACCTTATGTGAGCAGGTTAAGGTCACTGCTAGGAAGAACGCAGTGCAAACCATTGTCGCTGCTATGGACAAACAGACGATGGGGGACAAATGTGAGTTTGGGATGTCGCAGTTTCCCTTACTAGAGAAAGGAGGAGTCAGACCGCAGTATGTACCATGGCCACAAATGGATAAGGATAATTTAAAGTGTAAACTCCCGAGTATAACTTCTGCGCTGGGAAATGGATACATGAGTTAGGAAAAAATGACAGGAAGAAACACGTTAGCTATAGGGGACATTAAAGGTCTTCTAGCTGTTATTCTTGGGGAGAGTGAGCTGACGATGTTCGGTCAAGGGCAGGATACTCAAGTGTCACTGCACAGAGCACGACTCATGATGGGGCACCATTTAACAACTGTAGGGCGGCAGTCTGGAAGCGCTCAGTGTGCTGTATCCTGGCACGTCAGATATGGGAGTCATAATGACGAAAAAGATGCAGGGAGGGGGTGATCCTCTTGTTTACATTCAGAATTTTCAGGAGGAATGGAGCTTAGAGACGTGCGAGCCTTGGAGAAAATCTATCCCTGCGTTGTACCATAAATTATGTCAAGGGTTCCAAGAGCCAGTACAGAAGCAGCTAAAGAAATTGGTGGGCATGGAAGCAAAGCCATGGTCACAAATGTAGCTGATCATTGTATATTACTGCAGACTGTTGCAAGAGAAGAATCGAACTAAAGATGATGCTAGGAAAGGCAAAATTAGTGCAGAAGAAATTGTCAAAATACGCCATTGAAGGGGCAATTTTCACTAGTGGGGAAGGGACAGGTTTTCAGCAAACAACAGGCATGCCACAGGTGAATAACCAAAGACAGATTGACCAAGGTAGTAATGGATTTGTCCTGGATCACATTCAGGGAGGCGTTGAATTAGGCTTCAAAGTTTTTCCCGAAGTGTTATTCGAAACAATGTTTTTAACACACAAGGGGCCTCATTACAACTCAGGCGGTAAGGGGTTTACGGCGGCGTAAAAGCGCCGACCCTTACCGTCTGAGTACGAGGTCCCTTAGCGCCATGGAGGTTTTAACACCTGCTTTTAGCAGGTGTTAAAATCCATGGCGCTAAAGGACCATGGAGTTAATTACGCCACCGTAATTTACGGTGGCGTAATTAACGCCTTCCCCACTCCCATTATGCCCTATGGGGCAAAATGGGAATGGGGAAGGGAAAATGGGAAAATGGGGATTTACCGCCCCGCCAAGGTTGGAATGGGGCGGTAAATCCGCCAACCACTATGGCGTAAACGTAGTTTACGCCATAGTTTACGCCATGGTGGTAAAGTCACGGCCCAGGTGGTAACTTACCGCCTGGGTCGTAATGAGGCCCAAGAACACTTATTGGGGTCCACCTTTTCAGTGTGGAGGCTGATCCTTATTTTGGCACCATTTAATGGGTGACCTCAGAGGATAGATTTCACAGAAGATTCCTCATAATGTATGGGGGCTCCTGTCCTTAGGTATGGGGTGCCTGGGGCTGTTGCCCATTTCAGAGACAATTGTGTTGTTTCATAAGAACTTGGGGCCACATTTCAGTGAGGAACTATTTTTACTTTTTATTCGACCTTCATAAGAAGTGTGTGGTCCCTGAATTATACATCACTCGGTAATTCTTCAAGAGTGAGGTTTTCGTAGGAAAAATTTAAAAGCAACGAACTTCGTCCATAGTGCAGAGTTATATGGTGTTGTTCACAGGGTATCCCGGGTTGGTTTTTGGGATATCCTTAATTAAAAAGTGGTCGACCGGTTTCGATGAATTTAATTGATCATCTTCTTCAGGACCTTGATTTTGGCTTGTCTCTATGAGATCAGGGGTATGGAAGGGGCATAGACACCATCATCCCTTTTACCTAAGAGAAATCAAACCGAAATGGGTTTTAAATCTTGGGGTTACAGTGATTCTTGAAGTTTTATTCTATAGTACTTTCTATTGATTTTACACAATTAAATTGATATACTAACATTTTTTTGACAGTCATTTGGCTATTTGGGCTAAAGTGGACATAGAAGGCAGCTGGTGATTACCTTATATATAGACGCTGACAGCCGGGTCTTTTTTGTATCATGCGTGACTCCAGTCCTGCAAGACATTAACAAGGTGGATTTTAGAAGACAATAAGCCTGCATGAGACCTTGTGGTGCTGTATCATAAGTGAGTCGTAATACGGTTATAGGGGTGTCTGGCACCGTCTGTTTTGGGGTTGACAGAAAGAGCGCTGGTGTGCGCTCATATCTCTGTATTTGCTTCCAATTGCACGTGTAGCTGTTGGTGTGGCGGTTCGCGGCACAGTGTGTGGAAACCATTTGTTCTAAGAAACGCCACTTTCTTGTGAAGAGGGGCCATCCCAGTCACATGCGCATAGGCCGTATGGGAATACATCTGCCCACATTCATGCGCGGTGAACAAGTCTACATACCTGTCCATAGAGCGTTGATATGTGCCCGGATACTTGTAAAGATACCGATCGCGTGCGCGGCTGCTATCCCAATAACAGTTCGCGGTCGTGCGCAAGGGATCTTAATTCTAAAGGGGCCATGAGTGTCGATGCATGAATCGCGTTCGACTAGGAAATCACTCACCGTGTGTCACGAATGCTTGCTGGTGTCTGTGAGACGCCGGAGGAGTTGTTCAGTTTTAGCAACCGTTGCTCGGCAACGGCGGCATTTATACGTTGGCCGTTTTCGCTGTTGATGATCCTCATTTTGGGGGCCATCTTAGAGTGACTAGAGTTACATTCAAGGGATATGCATCTTTGCATAGGCGGTTTAATAGCGGGCTGCAAAAATAGCTGGTGCAGCAGCCTTATTTTTTTTAACTCCTGTATTCATTACGGCAATCCTTTTTAAGATACAGTGGTCTCGTTCCCTTATTTGGTTTTTGAAAAGGGGGAAAGGCAAAGATAATTTGTTATTCTAAGAAGTGTCCATATTTTATTAATACCACCTACATATGTATTCGCCTTCTGTCTTCATCACGGGTGCTGGGCAGGGGACTGGGCGTAATTGCGATTCCTTATTTTGGGTAGCTTGGTGATTGTGTTATGTGTAAGGGGCGGGGGCGGGGCGGGGCCTCAGCACCACTTGACTGCGGAGAGGAGGTTCCACATATGTAGGGGGTGTACATTATCATTTCTCAGGTGTATCCCCAGTAGACGAAATCCCATATGGAGTTTCTTGTCATGCTTCTTCATCTCTTTTTTGAACAATATCTCCTTTTCATTAGAGCCAGGCTGTTCCACTGGATTTCTTCATTGAGTCCATTTTTCTCGGTATTGAGTCTAAAGATCCAGAGTTGTTCTCGTTTCAGGAGCATTTTTCCAAAATCCCCGCCCCTTCTGGATTTCGTCTACTGGGGATACACCTGAGAAATGATAATCTACACCCCCTACATATGTGGAACCTCCTCTCCGCAGTCAAGTGGTGCTGAGGCCCCGCCCCCGCCCCTTACACATAACACAATCACCAAGCTACCCAAAAAAGGAATCGCAATTACGCCCAGTCCCCTGCCCAGCACCCGTGATGAAGACAGAAGGCGAATACATATGTAGGTGGTATAAATAAAATATGGACACTGCTTAGAATAACAAATTATTTTGCCTTTCCCCTTTTCAAAAACCAAATAAGGGAACGAGACCACTGTATCTTAAAAAGGATTGCCGTAATGAATACAGGAGTTAAAAGAAAATAAGGCTGCTGCACCAGCTATTTTTGCAGCCCGCTATTAAACCGCCTATGCAAAAATGCATATCCCTTAAATGTAACTCTAGTCACTCTAAGATGGCCCCCAAAATGAGGATCATCAACAGCGAAAACGGCCAACGTATATTTGCCGCCGTTGCCGAGCAACGGTTGCTAAAACTGAACAACTCCTCCGGCGTCTCACAGACACCAGCAAGCATTCGTGACACACGGTGAGTGATTTCCTAGTCGAACGCGATTCATGCATCGACACTCATGGCCCCTTTAGAATTAAGATCCCTTGCGCACGACCGCGAACTGTTATTGGGATAGCAGCCGCGCACGCGATCGGTATCTTTACAAGTATCCGGGCGCATATCAACGCTCTATGGACAGGTATGTAGACTTGTTCACCTCGCATGAATGTGGGCAGATGTATTCCCATACGGCCTATGCGCATGTGACTGGGATGGCCCCTCTTCACAAGAAAGTGGCGTTTCTTAGAACAAATGGTTTCCACACACTGTGCCGCGAACCGCCACACCAACAGCTGCACGTGCAATTGGAAGCAAATACAGAGATATGAGCGCACACCAACGCTCTTTCTGTCAACCCCAAAACAGACGGTGCCAGACACCCCTATAACCGTATTACGACTCACTTATGATACAGCACCACAAGGTCTCATGCAGGCTTATTGTCTTCTAAAATCCACCTTGTTAATGTCTTGCAGGACTGGAGTCACGCATGATACAAAAAAGACCCGGCTGTCAGCGTCTATATATATAAGGTAATCACCAGCTGCCTTCTATGTCCACTTTAGCCCAAATAGCCAAATGACTGTCAAAAAAATGTTAGTATATCAATTTAATTGTGTAAAATCAATAGAAAGTACTATAGAATAAAACTTCAAGAATCACTGTAACCCCAAGATTTAAAACCCATTTCGGTTTGATTTCTCTTAGGTAAAAGGGATGATGGTGTCTATGCCCCTTCCATACCCCTGATCTCATAGAGACAAGCCAAAATCAAGGTCCTGAAGAAGATGATCAATTAAATTCATCGAAACTGGTCGACCACTTTTTAACTAAGGATATCCCAAAAACCAACCCGGGATACCCTGTGAACAACACCATATAACTCTGCACTATGGACGAAGTTCGTTGCTTTTAAATTTTTCCTACGAAAACCTCACTCTTGAAGAATTATCGAGTGATGTATAATTCAGGGACCACACACTTCTTATGAAGGTCGAATAAAAAATAAAAATAGTTCCTCACTGAAATGTGGCCCCAAGTTCTTATGAAACAACACAATTGTCTCTGAAATGGGCAACAGCCCCAGGCACCCCATACCTAAGGACAGGAGCCCCCATACATTATGAGAAATCTTCTGTGAAATCTATCCTCTGAGGTCACCCATTAAATGGTACCAAAATAAGGATCAGCCTCCACACTGAAAAGCTGGACCCCAATAAGTGTTCTTGTGTGTTAAAAAGTAATGGATTTGTACCAGGAGGCAGGGGAGATTTCCGAGGTAGAGGATTCCAGAATGATCAGGGACATTTCCAGAATTACCAGAGTGGGTTTCAAAACATGCAGGATGATAATCAAGGTATGCAGGGAGGGCAAATTAGAAGACCTCCCATATGTTGGACTTGTAGTATGTCAGGGGACCTTGCACGCATCTGTAGAAATCAAGGATTCATGCAGAATGGGCAATTCTCAAGAGGGGGGACCACATACACGCCTGCAAACACTAAAAAGAGTGAAGAGGGGTTTGCCCAAAATAAAACAGTGCAGCAAACACAAGCGCAAGAATGCAAACAGGTTTGCAAACACAGCAGACAGCAATGAATCTGCCGCAAGGGCAGTCACAGCATTCACCCATGCAAATACAGCAGGGCACAAGCAGGGGACAGTTATTGACTCCTAGGATAGGGGGTGTCACTATCAATGGAGGGAATCCATTCACAGGTACAGGGATAAGTATATACTCAAAATAGGACAGCTCACTGGAAGACTTGATGTGTTCAGTTCTATCAGTGACTCCCAATCCTCAAGAGGAACCAAGGTTTGATGTCACTATAGGGTATTTTCTTTTTTAGTAGACACGGGTGCAACATGCTCATGTATACGAGAGGGGAAATTTACATTATCTGGGAATGCCATGAATGCTCAACGTTTCACAGGAGCTACACATAGAATTCCTTTTACTGAAAAATTACAAGTCTCTATGGGAGAATGTGATATGTCTGTACCATCATTAAATTCGAGACAGACACCTGTTAATATATAAGGTCAAGATTTAATGACAAAGTTGAAAATGACGGATTTCGTTCATTGGTGAAGGCATAGTGTGTTCAACACCATGAATGTATTTAAATGTGAGTGAATTTATTATGGCATTTACAGGACAAATGGCCATATGAGGAGTACTGTTAGAACCAGAAGTTTTTCATTACGGAGTACACATTTTGTTAACATGGCTACCAAGTTTAGTGACTAAAACTGTGAGAATACCTGATTTTTTTTATTCAGGCCAAGGATACCTATGGATGAAGAAGGGGGACAAGTTTTTTCCTTAGAATTACATGCAGCCATAGTGCGAGGAGAAATGGCTTTGCTTTATGGAACTGATCGAGAAGGCAGACAAAGGTGCACAGTGATTGCCATTGGGAAAGATTATAGATTGGCTGACATCACTGATGAAGATATGTTTAGAGACCATCCGACCGACAACGAAGTGGTATTTGAAATGAGTATCACTTATTGGGTAAGAACAATTAAACGTGAGATTCCTCAATAAATTATGTTAGCACTGAAACGTCACAAGTTTTTTGATGAAGACATGGCAAAAGTGCCAGTTTCATTATGCACAACAGGCCCCTATGACATAGGACTACTGAAGGGAGCTGGAGAAGTTAGGATTACATTGCAACCAGGAGCAATTTTACCTCGTGGACTACAATATCCCATGTATAGAGAGGCAGACAAAGGTATTTTCAAGACGATATCTGCCATGATAGAACAAGGTATTCTGGTGACATCAGAGTCACTGTGTAATATGTCAGTGTGCCCTGTGAAAAAAGTAAAGGGGGGGTTGTGGTATTTAATTCAGGATTTACACCTGATTAACTAGATTGTAGAGGCTGAATTCCCTCTAGGTTCTAATCCAGCAACGATCTTTTGTAGTATCCCTGTCGAGGTGCATATTTCACTGTGATTGACTTGAAAAATGTGTTTTTCTCCATCCCATTGCATAAGGACTCTCAAGATCTAACGTCATTTATTTTCAGACAAAAGAAGCTAAAAAAGCATGAGATTACATAAGGGGTACTGTGATTCTCCGTCCATTTTCAATAGAGTCCTGCAGATGGACTTGACCAATATTGATTTGCAAAGTGTTGTGTTGCAATATGTAGATGACATATTAGTCTGTAGCACCTCAGAGGAAGAGTGCAGACATGATTCAATTCAGTCAATGACTATGCTCGCAGAGAAAGGATATAAAGTAGACAAGGAGAAATTACAGTATTATCAAGAGGAAGTGTTGTAAATAGGCAAGTTAATTTCGCATGAAGGAAAGAAAGTTACTTCTGAGAGAGCTGATGCTGTTTTGAAAACAGCAAAACCACACACGATAAAGCACATGCAAAGATTTTTGGGGTTATGTAATTATGTGAGAGCATGGGTCTTTGATTACAGTTCATATATAAGGCCCTTGATGCAGGCTCTAAAAAAAGCACAGGCAACTCAGGAAAAATGGTCTGGACTGAGGAAATGGAAGAACGGTTTGATGAGTTGAAAAAGGCAATTTATACAGCTCCAGTTTTAGGGTTTCCCATTTATGCTGAGGAATTCTTCTTATTTTTGCACATGAATGGCACAGTCCTGACAGCAGTACTCACGCAGAGAACCACATTGGGGTATAAGCCCCTTGCATATTATAGTGGGATTCTAGACCCAGTAATGAGGGGTCACTTTCATTGCGAACAATATTTTGCAGCTGCCGCATCCACCATTGAGAAGGCTGCCAGCATAGTAATGGGGTGTTCCATGATGTCATTTGTTGAACATGCTTTGTTTGCCATTTTGCAAAAGCCTAAAGGTACATTGACTTCTCAAAGGGTGTCTGCCTATGACGTGGTCATATTGAGTCTAGCAATTGAAATAGTTCGATGCAGAATAGTGAACCCTGCCATGTTTGTAGCAGAACCACTGGCAGAGGACGAGCATGCACATGATTTCTCGAACTACGAGAAATTCTATGATGAGATCCCGATGGTGAAAGACAATGCTTTGGCAGTTGTGGAGATTCTCTTTATTAACAGTTCTTCAAGGACCGATAAAAAGGACAGACAGAGATATACAGGTGCTGCTGTGGTAAAGCACATGGCCAATGGAGAATTTGAAGTATTGACAAGTGCACGACTACCATCTCACTTCTCAGCACAGGCTGCATAATTAGTGCCACTGATTGTCATGCTCGAGAATCACGCAGACCAGGAAGTAACAGTGACTCCGCTTACATAATGTCGACAGTGCACATAGGGCTAGTGCATTGGAAAAGGAGGGGCTACCTGCGAGCAGACGGCACCCTAATGCAACATGCCGCCTTATTGGACAGACTCATGAGGGCACTAAAACTCCCAGTAGCCATCACAGTCATTAAATGCACTGCTCACACGAAAAGGGCAGACTTTATCTCACACGGAAATCAAGCTGCAGATGAGGAAGCGAAACGTATTGCATGTTCAGACACTATTATGAAATTTGATTTGACTTATGTGAATGAAGGTATTGTGGTAATGGTGAGTGTGCCTGAAAGTTATAACAACTTGTCTATGACTCAGCTAATGAAAATTCAAGGGCAAGCGCCACAGGATGAGAAAGACCTGTGGACTGGATGGGGTGTTCTTTAACTCCTTCCAAAGCATTATGGTGACAGGAAAGCGCTGGTAAACCGGTGACACCCTTAGCCTTTATTAAGGGTGGCGTTGGAACAGCTGCACTACCCTGCGCATGTCATTAGAGAGAGCCTCGCCGCAACAATTATGTAGGATTGGTTTGACTGAATTTGGTAGGAAACGTTGCATTTTATGTCAAAAGTTTACTGCTGGGAACACACTGCGTATAGTTAGAGGAGTAATCCCGAGACCCAATTGCCCTTTTCAGCATTTACACATCGACTATATTGACATGCTGCAAGTCTGTAATAGATACAGATATATGATTGTAGTAGTATGTCCCTTTTCAAAGTCGATTAAAGCCAGTCCATGTGCACATCCAGATTCCACCTGTACAGCAAATGTTTTAGTATGAGAAGTGTTTCCTAAATGGGTAATATGTGAAGTATTGAGATCAAATAATGGCCTTCATTTTGTTAATGAAGTCTTTGAACAGATAGGCTTGTTGCTTGGTATAAAGCATACATTTTCTTCGGCTTATTACTTGCAAGCGAACAGGATCTGTGAGAGACTCAATGGTCTGCTTAAAGAAAGGATAGCTAAATTGAAGCTCAGTTTTGAAGAAAGGATGGTTGCATTGCCTACCACTGACACTGTATGCGTTGAGAAATCAATCAGGTTCTGACCACCATCTGGCACCCCATGAAATAGTGACACATAGGCAGATGAGGACACCCCTCACACCTCCATCTAGAACTAGAAGTGATGCCCAGATGACAGCAGAATATGTGCTGAATACGTGCTAACTTAACATGTATGACTACAAGCATCTCTGTCATTTCAGATCAGCTCAAGCGGAAGGGGTGTGGGTCTCAGAACACAGATGGAGAGACTACAACAACCAGATGTTAAGAATTATGTCTTCTCAAAATCTTTCCCAGTGATCAGATCCTGATCAAGAATTTTATGAGGTAATGGCACGAACCGCACTATAGCGGCCCATTTATTGTGAAGGGCACAACGTTGTCATCAGTGAAAGTACTAGGAAGACATGCATGGATATGTCTTGGAGACATAAAGATCTACGCTGGAGAACCCCATTGACCCCACCACAGTCATAAGCAAGCATCAGGGAAGAACCCCAGCAGATGCAGACTATGATGAGAAAGAAGTACGCAGAGAATTTCAAATAGACAGATAAAGAATACTTTGGACTGTGGCTTGTTTTGGGACACTCTTTCAAAAGCTACTAAAAAAGGAGTGATAGAAATCTATTTGTTCTTGAGCGACAAGGAGCTTCTTGACATTGGACTGAGACATCTTTAAGTCTTAATCGAGAAGGAAATAATGCCAGATATGGATTTCCTTTTCCATGACTGGAAGAGGGAACAGTTCCCTGATTCCTTTCTTACTGAGTTTCTTTTTGGTGGTGCCCATGGTGGTGCCCATGGTGGTGCCCAATGACAATGTTCATTGGATCATCCTTGCTGTTTTTTTCTACATTCTTCATTCATGCCCTTTGCTGGTGGGGAGAACTTTTGACATTTGTAATTTCCTGCAAGAACCTAAGAAGGGTCCAACCGTTAGGAGATTGCTCGCATCTGTAATAGAGCAAGTTCTCCAGCTTTCTGAGTACAGTGGGGAAAACACAAATGCCCCTATCGGCTGACAATGCTCATAGACTGGTTGGGATGGTCTTCTATTATTTAATTGAGGAATGCCCACATCTTGTTGGACGACAAACTGACATTCGTACTTTCTTGAGAGATCCGAGGAATACAGTGGCACTTAACAAATTGCTACGTGATATAATTGAGCAATGTTAGGCGGAAACCTGTGCAGTTCCCTCTGAGACCACTGCAAAAGATTTAGGACTACAGGTGTTTGGCAGTAAACCCACTTGGTAGCAGTCTGTACCACACAGATTCACTTGGTAGCTGTGGCTGAGCAGTCAGACTTCCCTCAAGAAGAGTTAGGCAGTATGTGGAGTATACAAAATAGGGCAATCTATTATTTTCAAATTTGTTTATTGGCATTTATCATAAAATCAGTAGCGCATGGCAGGTCAATCGTGCCAAATAATGCTAACTCTTTGGAGTAGTATCTTAGTGAACAGAGGTGAGGGGGGGGTGGGAAGAAGGGGGGAAGGGCGAAAGGGGGGTAAGGCAGGGGAGGGGGGAAGAGAGAGGGAGGGGAGAGGGGGGCGAGAGGAAGCAAGAGATATAGAATGAGAGAGCATTCCAAACAATAAACAGTAAACTGATAACATTAACATAAACTGTCTCCGTATCCAGTCTTCCTTGTGCAGTTACCAAGGATTCTGTAGGGGGTGGTATAGGGGGGGGGTGTCTTGAATGCAGCAGTTTCCATAGGTGTTTGGGGGCCTCCCACGTGAGTTTCTAAGTTTTGCAGTTCAGCACGATCTAGTTAGTGCTTGTTCATGGGGGTTTATCGTCCGAGGGGTATGTTATATTTCTAACTATCTCCCTCCATGCTTCTAGGGTGGAGCTGGACACATCGGTAGATCTGGCAACGCTATCTTCCCAAGCCTTACTTTCTGCATCAACCCATCTGATAAGTTCGCTGTGCCAGGCGCCATATCTGGGCCCTGCTGGCTTTCTCCAGGACATGGCGATGTCTTTTGGCCAGAAGGCACGATAGGTCCATTAGTTTCACCAGATGCTTATGTTTGGCCGGTCTAGGGTACGTTCCTAGGATGCATTCTTCAGGAGTCGATCTGTATTTGGAGGTTCCTGCCTTCTCAAGTGTCAGCTTGACTTTTGCCCACAGGGATTGTACTTTGTTGCACTCCCAGAACATATGTATGAGGTCAGCCCCTTCTGCCCTGCACCATGGACAGTCGGAGCTCGCATTCCTGTTGAATGTCGCCAGTCTGTGTGGGTGAGATATGTCCGATGCAGGACGTTTAGTTGTATAAAGCGGAATATGTGGTTTCTCGACACAGCCTTAGGGAATATTAGCGCCCTGGACCATTCTGCCTCCGAGAGTTCTCGGTCAATGTCCGTTTCCCATTTGTTTTTCAGGGTCTCTCCCTTTGGGTTGGGGTTATCGTTGAGGTGGCTGTATATTTGGGAGACCGGTCTCTGCCCCTCGCCTAGGTTATATAATCAAGTTGTGAGAGGATCAGATTCCGGTTCTTCTAGCCAGGTGTCCCATTTGTGTCTTGCTATTTTGCGTATCTTTCGGTACCACAAGTATTGACTAGTGGGTATCCCGTCTACATTCTGTAGTATGTTGAACTCTTTAAAGGAGCCTTCTTCATAAAGATCTCCCCACATGTATACCCCCTTCTTCTCCCAGGTCCTGAGATGCAACAAGTCCGAGTCTGACCTACACAGGTCCCAAATCAGTGGTATTTCTGGGGAGTACAGGTGTGTTTGATTCCTTAGTGATTTCGTTCTTTTCCAGATTTGTTTCCCCAGAGTGGCTATAAAGGGTGTGTCACTCAGCAGGTGTTGTGTTGCCCAAATGAGTTCTTTAAGTTGCAGTGGAGAAATCAGGGACTGTAGCAGGGGAGTCTCGGATGTGATCTCGTCAGCTAGCCATTTGGACACAAAGCTGAGTTGGGCTGCTAAGTAATATTTTTCGAAGTGCGGGAGTTGGATTCCGCCTTGAGCGTGTTGTAGGACTAGTGTGGAGTGTGCTATTCTGTGCCTGCCCCGCCCCCAAATAAAATCTTGTGTTATTGACCCTAGTAGGCGGAAAAACGAGTTCTTGATGTAATACTGCACATTTTGGAACCTATACAAGAGCCTAGGGAGGACTATCATTTTGGTTACCGAAATTCTCCCCATTGCCGACAGTGGGAGCTTTGCCCAGAAGGACATTGATCTGCGCAGCGCAGGTTTTGCCTCATTAGTGTTATTTTCGTGTATCAGTTGGGGAGTGTGCATGATCTGGATGCCCAAGTAGCGGAACTTGGTGGTCTGCCACGGTATCCCTAGTGTTGGAAGCTCCTCCGAGCATCTGTCCCTAAGGCCAGCTAGTGGGAATAGGCAGGATTTTGCCTTGTTGAATTGTATGCCTGAGACTTTGGAAAAATTATCAAGGACGTCCAGCATGGTTGGGACATTGAGGCGGGGGTCCCTGACATACAAAAGCACATCGTCCGCGTACAGTGAGATTATGTGATCTATCGCCCCTAGCCTTATTCCGGCATCGAAAAATTGTTTCTGAAAATAGATAGCTATGGGTTCTAATCCCAGTATGTAAAGCATGGGGGATAGCGGGCAGCCTTGACGGGTACCTCTGCATATCTCCCAAACTTCCGACACATGTCTCCCAGTTTTTACCCGTGCTCTTGGTGCGGTGTATAGTATTCGGATCCACCTGATAAAGCGTGGGCCGAACCTGAATTCCTTCAGAACTGCTAATAACCACTCCCAGTATATGGAATCGAACGCCTTGCTGGCGTCTAGTGATAGCAGGGCGTAGGATTCAGTGCTCGCATCATTTTGTGCAATAACGTGTTGAAGTCTGCGTAAATTCATGGTCGTGTTTCGGCCTGGGACAAACCCACACTTATCTGAGTGTACGATATCTCCTATCTGTCTGGACAGTCTCTGAGCTAGGATTGTGGTTAACAATTTAACATCGTGGTTGAGCATAGCTAGCGGGCGATATGAATCGCAGTGCTCCGCCGGCTTGTTTGGCTTAAGAACTGGGATCACTAGGGTTTCCCTCATGCTGTCAGGTAAGATACCTCGCTCGTATATTTCCTGGAAGACCTCATGTAAGAGTGGTGTCAGAGAGGAGCTATAAGTTTTGTAGAATTCCGAGGGCAACCCATCGCTCCCTGGAGCCTTAGCCGTAGTTTGTGCCTTGATCGCTTCGGCAATGTCTTCTGTTGTAATATCTGCCTCTAGTTCTTCGGCCTGTTCTGGGGAGAGCCTAGGCAGCCCTATCTCGTCTAAGGTATCCGCTAAGTAGTCACCAGATATTTCTGTTTCGTGAGAGTATAGGTGTTTGTAGTAATTCTTAAAGGTGTCATTTATTTCCTGTTGGGTCTGGTGTGTATTGCCCTGTTCGTCTTGGATCAGGGTAATGGTGTGTCTGGGATGCTCCTTCCTGCAGAGCCAGGCCAGGAGCCTACTAGGTCTATCTGCTTCTGTGTGCGTCCTGTTTGTTCTGGTGGCAAAGTCGAACTTAGCGAGCCTGCTCCAAGCATTCGAGCATTCCTCACGGAGTGTACGAAGTCTGCCTTCATGCTGTTGTGGGTCTATGGGGTCCGTACTAAGCTTCTGAATCTCTGCCTCGCCCAGTTCTAATTCTTTGCGTAGCGATCTTCTGATGCCACCTGATTTCGCCAGTATCTCTCCCCTGGTCACCACCTTTAGGGCCTCCCATGTCGTGCTTACATAGTCTACACTTCCCTTATTTAGCTCTATGTAGTCGTCTATCGTATCCTGCAGTTCGTCTCTGAATGCTTGGTCCTTCAGGGCCGTTATTGTCATGCGCCACATAGGGATGGGGGGCTTGGGGCCGGCACGATTCCAATTTACCATGAGGGGGAGTGGTCTGAGATCGTCCTTCCTGAGTATTCTGCTCCTTCCATCTGGGATAGGTGTTCCCTGCCGACAAAAATGTAGTCTAGCCTCGTGTGTATGGGGGTGGAGTTCTCTCCATATATCAGCCAGTTCTAGTCTGTCTATCAGCGTGTTTAGTGCTGTCGAGGCAGCCATAGTGGTGGTAGGCGGTGGTAGCGACCTATCTAGCGTGCGATCCCGCACACAATTGAAATCACCACCCCAAATAAAAAGGCAGTCTCTATGTAGAGTGGTTATGTCGTACATCGAGGCCAGGTAAGCCGGGATGCTGTTGTTAGGTAGGTAAGAGTTCACTATGCATAACTCTTGTTGTTCGATGTGTCCCCATACAATCACATGCCTGCCCTCAGGATCGGTAATAAATTTGGATAGACGGAAGGGGAGCTGGGGGTGGATCCATGTGTATACCCCTCTAGCATATTTCGAGTAAGCAGTACCAAATCCCTGTCCCCCCCAGTGCTCCTGAAGTTTGTCCATAGATGTTGTTGTGCAGTGCGTCTCTTGCAAGAGCACTATCCCAACCTTCTTCCTCTGTAAATATGACTTAATTCTATTCCTTCAAAGGTAAGTACCAAGACCCCTCACGTTCCATGTCATTATTTTCACATTCCCCGCCATTTTACTTTAGGTTGGAGGTTGCTGATCACGATGTCTTGTAGGGAGGTTACCCCCAGGGTGTCACCCCCTCCAGCCCTCTCCCCCTCATTCAAGTTGATACATTCTGGAGACTTACCAACTGTTGTAACTTTCATCTGAACGGATGAATAACCAAAAACGTTTAACTCCAAACTGCCCCCAGCAGTTGCTTCTAACCTGCAGCGCTCAGGGGCTCCCGAGCCTTCTGGGCCTCTCCAGGCCTTTCGGCGCGGGTGGTGTGTAGGCATTTGACCTGCACTTTCCGTGAGGGGGCGTGTCAGCGGTGTATTTGCTCGTGGCTCTTCGTGGTCCTGCCCGACGTAGCTGTATTCTCAGTGCGGTCCCTTGCAGTATCCGGTTAAGTGTCTCATCTCCAGTGTGGTACATTTCATGGGTGTTCATTTTGTTGTTCATTTCGCTCCTATCTGTTTTCCTGAGGATCCTCTCCGTTCTCGGCCAAATTGTTGTGCTCCATCCACATGGTTGCCGCCTCTGGGGTCTCTAAGAAGATTGCCTTCCCTTTATATAAGACTTTAAGGCGAGATGGGTAGATCAGCATGTATTTTATATTAAGCGTTCATAGCCTGGCTTTCACTGGTATAAAGGAATTTCTGGCTCGCTGTACCGTAGGGGTGTAATCAGGGCATATGACTATTCTGGAGTCCTGTCTTCTGATTGCTTCGCCTTCTCTGGATTGGTGCAATATTGTTTCCCTGTCGCGGAAGTTGAGGATTTTTGCTATTATCGGGCGCGGGTGCGACCCCGGGGGGGGCGCTTTTGGAGAGATCTGTGGGCACGCTGCACTGAGAACCCCTGGGAAAGTTTCCCCGCCCCGATTTCTTGTAGGAGCAATGTCTCTACAAAGTCTGTGGGGTCCGAGCCTTCCATGTCCTCCGGGACCCCCAGGATCCTGACATTATTGCGCCGTGCGCGGCCCTCCGCATCCTCAGATCTCGCCTCCAGCCTCGCTATTTTCAGTTCCAATTCCGTTACCTTTGCCTTCAGGTCTGAGGTGTTAGCGACGTTGTCTCGCAGGGTAGCTTCATTCGTGTTTACTCTCTCCGTTAGGTTGCGGGACTCTTGTCGCATGAGTTGCATATCCGCCCTCATTTCCCCTATTTTTGTTTCGATTGAGGTGCGCAGTGCTGCAATAGCTTGAAGGACCAGTGTGTCCTTGGGTTCCGCCTCCGGCTGTGGCTGCGCTGCATTGGGGTCTGGGTCCTGCTGTAACGGCTGTTTGGGCCTGACCGTCGTGTAGGAGTCCATTGTCGTTGATAGTTTTGCCTTTGCTTTAGACGGGGGCATCTCTGGCTGTAGGTCCAGTGTTAGGCAGGGTACTTTATGAGCTGTAGGGTATTTTGTGAAGATTTGGGGCCTGACGGTATTTTCTTACCGCCGAAATATAACTTAGCAACAATCACTCCTTGTATTCAGATTGGGCCATGTACAACAATAATACAGTGAACATGCATTATTTCAGCACCCAGGCATGCATATTTGGTATGCGTGGGTGGTAGGCGCGGTTGGTGGTATTTTGGTGAGCATAATTCCCTTGTTTTATTTGTGGCCCCAATGTCCAGAATCCCTTATCTTTGCTTAGATTTTTCGTGTAATCACTAGAGAGACCTCAGACCTACATTTTAGGAATACCACATTTCTCAGTGTTAGTGTGCCACCATGGGCGATCTCACTGACTTATTTACGACAGAGAGCTATATATGGTAATCTTGTGGTAATTTCCACTACCTTATATACGGTAGGGAGCTATGTTCAGAGAGTCTCTCTTCCCGTTGGCTCATGTACCTCCAACGAGCTATGCTACAGTCACTCACAACTGTTCATACTGAATCTGACATGCACACATCTGTCTTAAAATGACCATTGCACTGTTTAAAATCTCCCCACATCATCAGCATTGTAATGGTAAATAGTAGATACACCACCCGTCTGTTTTCAAATATTTCTCTGTATTATAAAAGTTGCAATTAAACACGATCTCATTCTTTACAGAAATAAATAAAATGGTACAGTAAAAGCATTGTCTATGACACACTTCAAAGAGAGTGGCGGAGAACAGAACTCAAATTGCAACATTAGCATTTGATTAAGGCATGCACAGGAATCCTACACTGACTGCATGTTATCGTACACACTCAGCTCCCACATTTCTGTAATTACCTTATTTTTTTAGTTGTTCTCTTTGGCTGTTCTCCTTCTGAATGTGGCTCCCTTGAAGATTAACTCCAGTAAAAAGGAACGCTTGCCTTCTCAAACCGGGGTCATTGCCTGGAATTCTCAGCTTTTGCAGATAGGAATGCCTCAGCCAGTGGAAAGGTCCTTCTTTCAGCTCTCCCCAATCTCGACCCCTTTCTCCTTTCTCAAAAACCCCCCAGCAAAAGCCTGATCACTCCCTCTAGCATGATACTTGCTATGACGCTGCTCCAATCAGAATTAATCACGCCATCTCCTTCTTCTCTACACAATGGCTCATTTTTATAGTAATACTTTGTAACCAACTGATTTCCTGTTCTTTCGAGCCCATTTGCTTCCTGTAGTTATGTGGACAGGGCAGCAGAGAGAACAGAAAAAAAAATGGATGAGCGTTTAAAAGTTCACTTTCAGAATAGGCCTAATTCTGCAGTGGAGACACATTTTTATTAGTGGATTATGTTTCATTAGTCAGGTTAGTAATAAGTTATGTTAGTTGTCATTTTCAAATGTGTCTCTCGCACCATAGGCATTTCAGGTGAAAAATAGTGTGCATTTTTGAATGTGCACGTGTACTTTTAACTGTAAAAATAGATTTGCATCTTATATGTTAAAATAGTTTTTGACTGAATGCCCTGTCTTTCCTTGTTAATCTGGTAACACATATAGCAATGCACCGCATCCTTGGGGTGGTGCTGCAAAAAAAAATTTGCTACCTGTGCAGTAGTGCTGTACTCTGTGCTGTTTGCTACCTATGTAGTAGTGCTGTACTCTGTGCTGTTTGCTACCTGTGTAGTAGTGCTGTACTCTGTGCTGTTTGCTACCTGTGCAGTAGTGCTGTACTCTGTGCTGTAACATGCCAAATATCCTTACATATACCCTCCTTTTGTTTTTAGAACTTGGCTACAATCCAAGCCAATTCCTAAAAACAACTTGTTCTCTCTTTTTTTTTTTTTACAATATAGCAATCCAACAAAATGAATATTCATGTGCATCAATGAAAAATTTGCAATCAACACAGTAGTCATCTGAGTTCATTAGTTTACAAAATATTCCACATTTGCCTTCTCAGTTGAAGTGGCATTACTTTAAGTTTAGATTGTCCAAGTCAATTAAAAACAAAGAAATAAAACAACTAACTAAAACAAATAATTAATATAACAAATTAAAATAAATAATTAAAATAATAAATACGTGGAACTCCATATGTCAGCACTCTTGTCCGCTTCTGATATGTCCCGACCAGCGATGTTATTCGGTTCATTCGAGTACACTTCCATCTTGGCAATCTTAGATCCATAGGAGTCATCCTTTTTAGCATTCTGGTTATCTTGTCTTCACCTCCACCTGGAGGCAGGCATCTTTTGGTCTTCATCCAGGGGACTCCAGGACTCCATCGTCTCTCCCGTGGGCTCTGATCTCGGAACCTCCGACCAAATAATGTTAATTGTCTAAATCAAAATAGAAAATAAACAAATTAAGTACATAGCATAATACTAACTTCATCCTTTTGCCAAAAATAAAACATGCTTGGTAAAAATATTTCATTTTTTTTTTTTTTATTTATTTTTTTTTTTCTGAAATTAAACACAAGTTAAAAGAAAACAAGCAGATATTCAATATTTAACACACTCTCTCTCTGCACACCAACCATGAGCTTTCATTATATGTGCATTTATTTATTTATTTATTTATTTATATTATATATTTTTACATATATTACAGTGTTTATGTACCATCATAACAATCAACTTTTTTTTTTAACTTCTTTGTCACTGCCTCCTGATTACACCCATTTATTTTCTCTTTTTTTTTTTTAAAGGACTTTATCTGTCTCTACATGCTCAAGCTGCCTGATCTCATGTCTGGGATGGCATGGTTTGATTTGATTTACATGGACAAACTGCTCTATTGCTGTTTCACCTTCATTTTTCAAAATTTTATAAACCACAGGAGAGACCTTATCTATAATTCGAAATGGCCCCTGCCAGGCTGCTAGAAATTTAGAATTTTTCTGTTTACTTTTTCCAAAATGAAACTTGTACACCTGATCCCCTACACTGTATTCCTTTACTGATGTCTTTTTATCATAATATGATTTTGCACTGTCAGCAGCTCTTTCTAGATTTCTCTGCACAAAAGCAAATGCATGTTGCAAATGCCTCCTCAGTTCATCAATATATTCATGAACTGTGGATGCACTCACAAGGGTTTGCTCATGTGTTCTGTATAGTAGGTGTTGTGGTAACACCATTTTCCTACCTGTTAAGACCTCATGGGGGCTAACACCTGTTGCTTTGGCAGGAGTCGACCTGATTGCCATCAAAACCAATGGTAAACGCAAATCCCAGCTGGAACCTGCTTCTGCCACAAATTTCTTTCAAATATCCACAACAGACCTATTGCTTCTTTCAACTGTACCTGAAGACGCCGCCCGATATGCGATATGTAGTTTCCTTTTCACACCTAGTATTTGCCATACCTTACTCATTAGAGCACTTGTGAAATGACTTCCTCTGTCTGACTCAATTCTTTGTGGCAACCCAAACCTTGAGAACACATGGTTCACCAGCAATGTGGCTGCTGTTTGCGCACTACAATCTGGTGCAGGAATGCACTCAATCCACTTCGACATAAAACATACCACACTCAAAATATAACGGTGTCCCCTGCTCGACCTTTTTAAAGGACCTACATAGTCTATTTGCAAATCTGACCATGGGAGAGTTAGGCCTCTTTTCATCAATGGTGCTCTATGCATTGGTGAAGCAGGTTTAAATTGGGCGCATACTAGACACCCTCTAGTATATAATTCCACATCTTGGGATATATGTGGCCAGTAAGCATAATCTTTTAGTATTTCCAATGTTTTTTGTGAACCTCTATGGCCTGCAGTTATGGCATCATGTGCATGGTGTAGCATTAGTCCTCTGAATGAAAGGGGTACTACCCACTGTATTTGCCCTGTTATGGACTCTCTAATCATGAGTCCATCCTGTAATCTAATTCGTGTTTTGTTCTTTAATAACACCCTCAACTCTTCTTTTCCCATACAATCATTTTCTGTTAAAGGATTTTGTTCAGGATCTATCAAATGATTATAATAGATTCCCAAAATTTGATCATTCTTTTGTGCCTCAATCAAATCTTGGTCTGGCGTGTGATGACTCCACTGCACCACCGGTTGATCTACCTCCTTTGGTGCTTTAGAACGTGTGACTGCATCAATTTGTATTTCACCCATTAAATAATCAATAGGTAGCAATTCTCCCATCACAGCCCCAATCTTAGCCAGGTGGTCTGCCTTATCATTTCCCTCCTTATCCTCTCCTGGTGTTTTTAAATGCCCACGAATTTTTCTCCAGTATATTGTTAAATTATTTTCTGACACCAATTTGTCTATGGCTTGTATCATTTTTCCATGTTTAAGTGGCTTTTTGTTGTATGTAACCATGCCTCTTGCTTTCCAACCAGGCAAATACTCCACAAAGCTATTCCGTGCTTAGTCAGAATCAGTCACCAGGACAATTTCACTGAACTTTTTGTCAACTGCAGTAGCAATTGCTTTATAAATGGCTGCCAATTCTGCCACCTGACTGCTCCTATCTCCAATCCTCATCCCTATACTGGGAACGCCTTCACATTTCAACCAGACATTTCCTATTCCTGCCACTAATTGTTTATTACTGTCATTTTCAATGTGAAAAGCACACCCATCCACATATACAGTTGGCAAATCCTTGCATGTTTTTTCATCAAAAGCTTTGTGTGGTGATTGTTCAAATTCCTGTAAACTAGTTTCCACTTCCATTTCATTTGGTATTTGTTCAGCTGCACAGTCATGTAAGTCAGCTAACCCTTGAGCAATTGGGCTCTTTTTATTTTGTCCATATCTCACTTCTACGGGAAAACCTTGTAATGCCAGCGTCCATGAAGTGATTCTGGATTGTGCTAGATTGCCTGATCTAATTCTTTTACTCTCTAAAAATTGCAAAGGTTGATGATTTGTTTCAATAATCACCTTTTCTCCCTGAACAATGGGGCGGAAATGTTGTAGCACCCACACAGTGGTTAATAGGGCCTTTTCACATTCATTAAATTTCATTTCAACTTGGGAAAATGCCTTACTTGCATATGCAATGGTTTTGTGATTCAAATCGTGTTTTTGTGATAACACTGCTGACATACAATGTTCAGAAAAACCTATTTCTATAAAGAAATCCCTGTCCTTTATGGGGTATGCTAAACATGGTGCCTTTACAAGACATTCCTTTAATTTAGCCACTGCATCAGACTGCCCTCTTTCCCATTTCCAGGGAGTATTCAGTTTAAGCAGTTTAGTCAATGGTTGAGTGATTTCTGCATAATTTTCAATGAACTTTCTGTTATAGCCTGTCATCCCTAATAAACTTTTTACTCCTTTCACATTTTTAGGATCTTTTAATCTTTGTATGGCCTCTATTGTCTTCCTTTGTGGATTTAGCCCATGTTCAGTCACTTCATGCCCTAGAAAGTTCACTTTTTTCTAGCACCATTGTGCTTTTTGCAAAGATACTTTGGCGCCTGCTTTCTGCAATTGGCCAAGTACATGTCTTATTTCATCAAAATGGCTTTTCAGGCTTTCATTTTTTATCAGGACATCATCCACATAAACTATTGTTCCTCTTTCCGCTGCATCCGGCATGGCCTTTCTCAAAAATATGCCAAATTCACTCCCACTATTGATGTACCCGAATGGAGCTCTACGCCAGGCATATTGAGTCCTGTCAAATGTAAATGAAAATAAGTGTTGTATCTTCTCTGCCAATGGCACGCACCAATATCCAGAGGTGAGATCTAATGTGGTAAATACATTTGAACCATGTATCTGAGCTAGGCCCTGATCAATGAATGGCAGTGGCCATCTAGATATTGGTACTCTTTTATTTAACTCTCTTAAGTCTGCACACAGCCGCCATTGACCATTTGGCTTTAACACACCTAAAATAGTCGTATTGGATGTGCTATGAATGGGCCTGATTATTCCCCGTGATTCCAAATTTTTTATAATCTCTGCCAATGATTCTAAACATGCCAGCGGTAGTCTATACTGGCGTACAAACACTGGATTTCTGCTACACCTTCTGGTAGTGTGGCCACATGTAAATCAGTTAAACCACAATCATAAGCATCTTTTGCAAATACATCCTTAAACTCCATAAATATTTTCCTCAGGTCGTCCCTATCCTTATCGCTGTCACATGCATCCGCTAAGGAGATCTGCTCTTCTACCATTCTGGAAAATTCTGGAAACTCTTCTGGTAAAGGAATCTCAGCGCTTTCCTCTAACTGTGTGGCTGTGTCTTTTTGTAGAGCTGCCACTTTTAAATATTTTGGCATATCAGCTTCCACTTCAATGGGCTGATTTCCTGTTTCATTTTCATTTAAATTAAATATTATGCAATCCTCTTGATGGCAGCACACTGTCTCATTTGAACCATAAGGATACACAGAATGAATTTTAAATATTCCTTTGGGCTGAGAGTCCAGGTGTTCTGGCAACTCGCCCTTGGCATCTACATATTTTTCAGGAATATTCCCAATCACCATGTTATTTAAATCTGCCGTATAATGTGACTTTTGTATGGCCATTCCTAATGGGGAGTTTTCCTCTAAATGAATATCCTGACAACCTTTATTATTTACCATGATTTTTACAGATCCCTCACCAATGTCTACCAATGGTATGTATTCATAATCCAGGGCTTGCTGTTTTATGGATTCATTCAGGCATACAAATGCATCAGAGCCTTTCATCTGCTGTCCATTTTTGCATTTCAGTGTTATTGCAAACTGTTTTGTAAATGCAGGAATAATAGTATTTTTCCTCATTTGTAATTCGACTGCATAAGGAACCAGTTGTGCACAATGATAAGCCCTTCTTTTGTCTTCAAATTTAGGTGCCGGACCACCTAGGCGTGACCATATTTTTTGATTAAGGAAATCTAACACCATACACATTCTGTGCATGATGTCATTGCCCATGTAAAATTCATTTTGTGCTCCACTCACTATCCATACATTATGGTAAATTGTTTTCTGCCCAATGCTAATTTTAAGCATGCATCTGCCTGCAATTCGGTTTTCAAAGTCTGGACTGTCCAACCCAGAAACATATTGGTTTTTAATCCTAAATTTCGGGATTTCTTCCCTCTCCATAATTTTTTGCAACAATTTCTCATTAATGAAACTCCTTTCATGTTCAAGTGCTAAAGTGCCTTTTATTGTTTTAAGATAATCATTTATACCAACATGAACCCATGGTTGCTCATCTTCCATGTGTATTTCTGCCAGAGTGGTAATGTGTTTTTCTGAATCTGTTTTAGGAGCAATATTCTGTATGCATGTTTTCTCTTTTAAATAGAAACGTAATGTGTGCTCATCTATGGCAGTCTGCCAATCTTTCCTTGGGTCCAAGTATATTTGTACAGGTAGTTTTTCATTGTCGCTCTGCATTTTGTCTTGACACATTAATATAACAGTGACACTAGGTATGCAGCTATTCTGGAGATATACCTCCACAGCCTCATTTGTTTTGGCAACGGTGTGACATTCATTTATATTGCTGTTTTGTGATTTTAGTTTCTTAGGCCTCAATGGTTTTTTGGTTAAGGACCACAGCACTCCATTCACCCCATCTATGAGAGGAGACAATCTTTTCAGGCAATCTGTCCCCATCAGAAATGGAATTTCACAAATAGATGTGATCAATACCTCTTGTTTCATTCTGTGCTTTCCTATTTTTATGTCAACCTCAGTTATACCTATGATGGGCACCTCCTCCCCATTAAAGTTATGCACTGGGCCTTGATTTTCCTTCACTGTGATCTGACCCTGTGGAGGCCTCCCTTCATTGATACTCTTTACCAGCTCCTTGGACATAATTGTGGCCTGTGCGCCAGTGTCAATCATGGCGAAGGTGTGGCATTTTTCTTCTACAGTGATGGGTGCATAATATCTGTCCTCAACTTCCTCTAATACACATAAGAAATGTGAATTCTTACTGATTTCAGGGCTCACCTTTCTCAGGTCTTTTTCACTTTTGGCTAAGCACATTGGTAAATGAAAAGACATTTTTCCCTCCTTTTTACCCATTTCTGTGCGAGATATTTTATTCATTTCTCCATGTTCAGAGGTTTTTTGGAGTGTGGCCACTGTTCGCCCATCCATCTGGGTAACATCAGAGACCACATTACAACCTTCCAACTGAACATGTGTAACAACATCATTCAGCAATTTGTCATTTTTTAATTCTGTGCATTTGTGATCATTTAGTGTAATACCAGCCCTTTCAGCCTCTTCAAAAATATGTGGCTCAAAGAATTCTTCAGGTGATTGACTTGTACCCTCCTTGTGAGTATTTCCTTTTTCTGTCTGTGTTTGGTCATTGTTTTGCTTGCCCAGGGAAGGAGCTATGGCATCCCCACTTACTCCCTGTTCACTGGTATTCCCCATGCATGAGTCATTTTTCTTAAATCTGTTCCTTTGTTCTTTTGGAATTCCTAATGTTTCTTTTTCATTTGTGCAAATCTTTACTGTTTTATTTAGCTCTAAGTTAAACCGTACCTCTTTTTTAGAAGTATTTGCACTTTCTATCACAATTTCATTTACTGGTACTTTCATTTTTAATCCATTAGGCATCTCAGAGTCGTTATGCAAAATTATATCAGAGCAATCTGTCATTTTGGCACTGCAGTTATCATGAGTACTTAGTCACTTTTCGGAAGCCCCCCGGTCATTGCTATGGCCATCAGCCCCCTCTTTGGAAGGTTGTTTTTGCGCTGTATAGAGCTTTCCTATTTGCTCAGCTAACATTTTCACTTGGGCCTCAAGGCACTGGAACCTTTCCATCTCTCTAGGATCCTCTTTCTGTGGCCTAGGTCGATATTGGTTGTTTTCCCCCTGATTGGATCTATTCTGATACCTCTCAGGTGATTGATGTCGGTTGGGATGGTTTCTGAACTCTTGATTCATTTGTGGAGGGGAGCGGGTTGCACCCATCCTTTGATTATAGTCCCCTGGTGGGGAATCATTGTACTGGCGTGGACTGTAGTTCACGTTTTGCCTCATGTCCTGTCTCTCAGATTGTGGGTACTGGCCCCTATGTTGATTTCCATTATCAGTAAATCGATCCACATATCGGGGCCTATCCTGATTACCATATATCATGGTGTTGGGATCAAACCTACTCTGTGTCCCCAATGACTGGTAGGGAGCATCATTTCTTTGATCTTGATTTTGTCTCTGGTTATTGTTCATACCTGCCATATCAGGCCGATATCCTACCTGGGGTCTATCCCCTAAATACCTAGGGCTGATGTAGCTCTCTCTATTACTAGGATCATGTGTTTGGAACATTGGTACAGGAAATGGCGATCTTTGTTGATTACCCCTTTGTTCAGGTGTCACATTATTTTTACCTTGACTTTGAGCAGACTCAAGGGACATTTTGGCTGACCTGATTTCCATTACTGTGGCTGAGGGTTCTTTAGATTTAGGCCTGGTATCTTTCATTTTATCACTTTCTCTACCCTGACAATAGAGTACCTCATATTGCTTTGTGCTTTGATGTACAATCCATTCAAGGGACTTGTCACGGTCAAATTCACGGACCAATTGGGATATGATATCTTTCTGTAGCCCATAGAAGTATGCAGTTTTAAACTCATTGGAATTTGAGTCAAAAGATACATCAAAGCGAGAGAATGCTCTTTTTAAGTCTTGTAAAAATTGGCGAGGGGATGTATTAGGTCCAGCAGTAATTGTGTACGCGACTTTCTTTGCCTCCTGCAATGACTGAAAAGGAGAAAAATGACGCCTAATTTCTTTTTCAAACTCCAGCCATGTCATATTCTGCTGTTCATTTAATCCCCTTATTATGCTGGCCGTCGGGGCATCTAAAGTTAAATGAAAATATTGTCTGTACTGTTCCCTAGGTATCTGGAGTGCTTTAAAAATGTCATGCACCGCTTCTAAGTGATCTTCAATGCAGCATTCACCTCCCTTTTTAAATGGTTTGATCAGGGCTTTAATGGATTTCATTATTTTTATGGGGCTACTTGTTGCAATACATGGAATTGCACTATTTTGTGAGTCAATCCTGTTTTCAGGTGTATGAGATTGGTGACTGCCCCCAATGAGAGTATCAAATCCCCCAAGGGCGCTGCAACCAAGTTCAGTCACCGGCCCAGTCACTGGGGCACTAGCTCTTTGGGCAGAGCTAGAATTCACCTCCACTCCATTGAATGTGGTACCCTGCCGCCTCTCCTGGGACCTGGGAATGCACATTTGCTGTTCTAAGTCCTTACACTTTTTAAGGAGTCTGTTGGCTTCATCATGCAAATAATTATTTTCATCACTCATTTTATTAATTACCTCCTGAATTTCGCACATTTGCATTTGGCATTCATTGAACTCTTTATTTCTCTTGTCTCTTTCTTGGATCATTTTAATCATTTCTTGTTCTGCACTCTGGAGATCACCTTCTTTTTCACAATTTTTTTTTTGTAAAATCTGCATTTCTGAAACAACCTCATCTTTATCCTGCCTAATGTGATCCACTAAGGCTTTTAAGTGTGCCAATTCTTGCTCACTATCTTCAAATTGTTTCTTGCTTTTGGATAACTGAGTATCAAAGTCTCTGCATTTTAATTGCATGTCTTTTTGGCATACATCCAATTCTGCTCTCAACATTTCCTGATTCTTACTTGCCCCCTCTAATTCAGTCTTTAACCTGTTAATTAGCTGAGTATCATTCTCTTGCATTCGCAGGGACTTGTTTAAAATAAACCATATTTTGCCGCATAGCCGTATTAAACAGTCTTTCTCTGTACTTTTATCGGCTGCATTCAATAATCTTGTAAGGCAGACCTGAATTATGCTGCCTTCTGTAAAAATATTGTCTAGTTTTTCTTTCTGCACCTCACCCTGAATGCGGTTACTCCATTCTAACGTGCTATTCGAAGACCAATTCCCATGTGCAAATAACTTTGCCTCTAAATATTGCACTAGATCTGAGAATGTGGTTTCCCTTTGTGACATTCTGAAATTCGTTTTTAGTGGCACACTGCTATTATAAAATGGGTTCCCTTTAATGTGCAAATGGCAGTGTGAGACACGCTTGCCACGCCCAGTAGGTACTCTATGATCACTGTCCCGGCCTGCAACGCACCATAAATATGTAGGGTATTTTGTGAAGATTTGGGGCCTGACGGTATTTTCTTACCGCCGAAATATAACTTAGCAACAATCACTCCTTGTATTCAGATTGGGCCATGTACAACAATAATACAGTGAACATGCATTATTTCAGCACCCAGGCATGCATATTTGGTATGCGTGGGTGGTAGGCGCGGTTGGTGGTATTTTGGTGAGCATAATTCCCTTGTTTTATTTGTGGCCCCAATGTCCAGAATCCCTTATCTTTGCTTAGATTTTTCGTGTAATCACTAGAGATACCTCAGACCTATATTTTAGGAATACCACATTTTTCAGTGTTAGTGTGCCACCATGGGCGATCTCACTGACTTATTTACGACAGAGAGCTATAAATGGTAATCTTGTGGTAATTTCCACTACCTTATATACGGTAGGGAGCTATGTTCAGAGAGTCTCTCTTCCCGTTGGCTCATGTACCTCCAACGAGCTATGCTACAGTCACTCACAACTGTTCATACTGAATCTGACATGCACACATCTGTCTTAAAATGACCATTGCACTGTTTAAAATCTCCCCACATCATCAGCATTGTAATGGTAAATAGTAGATACACCACCCGTCTGTTTTCAAATATTTCTCTGTATTATAAAAGTTGCAATTAAACACGATCTCATTCTTTACAGAAATAAATAAAATGGTACAGTAAAAGCATTGTCTATGACACACTTCAAAGAGAGTGGCGGAGAACAGAACTCAAATTGCAACATTAGCATTTGATTAAGGCATGCACAGGAATCCTACACTGACTGCATATTATCGTAAACACTCAGCTCCCACATTTCTGTAATTACCTTATTTTTTTAGTTGTTCTCTTTGGCTGTTCTCCTTCTGAATGTGGCTCCCTTGAAGATTAACTCCAGTAAAAAGGAACGCTTGCCTTCTCAAACCGGGGTCATTGCCTGGAATTCTCAGCTTTTGCAGATAGGAATGCCTCAGCCAGTGGAAAGGTCCTTCTTTCAGCTCTCCCCAATCTCGACCCCTTTCTCCTTTCTCAAAAACCCCCCAGCAAAAGCCTGATCACTCCCTCTAGCATGATACTTGCTATGACGCTGCTCCAATCAGAATTAATCACGCCATCTCCTCCTTCTCTACACAATGGCTCATTTTTATAGTAATACTTTGTAACCAACTGATTTCCTGTTCTTTCGAGCCCATTTGCTTCCTGTAGTTATGTGGACAGGGCAGCAGAGAGAACAGAAAAAAAAATGGATGTGCGTTTAAAAGTTCACTTTCAGAATAGGCCTAATTCTGCAGTGGAGACACATTTTTATTAGTGGATTATGTTTCATTAGTCAGGTTAGTAATAAGTTATGTTAGTTGTCATTTTCAAATGTGTCTCTCGCACCATAGGCATTTCAGGTGAAAAATAGTGTGCATTTTTGAATGTGCACGTGTACTTTTAACTGTAAAAATAGATTTGCATCTTATATGTTAAAATCGTTTTTGACTGAATGCCCTGTCTTTCCTTGTTAATCTGGTAACACATATAGCAATGCACCGCACCCTTGTGGTGGTGCTGCAAAAAAAAATGTGCTTCCTGTGCAGTAGTGCTGTACTCTGTGCTGTTTGCTACCTATGTAGTAGTGCTGTACTCTGTGCTGTTTGCTACCTGTGTAGTAGTGCTGTACTCTGTGCTGTTTGCTACCTGTGCAGTAGTGCTGTACTCTGTGCTGTAACATGCCAAATATCCTTACAGAGCCAGTTGGTCGCAGTCCCTGAGTCAGCCCCAGTAGCAAGTTCTAGTTTGCGTTGAGCCACGATTTAGTTCCACTTATGGGCACATGCGTCGCCTCAGATTGTGGCTGTGGGGTGCAATCTTTGTTTGTGTGTGTCCAGCCACCCAGTTGCAGTGAGGAGAAGCTGCTCCGCAGGTGTCGCGAGCCTCTTCCTGCCCGTGGCAGTCAAGGGGTAATGTGTGGCCTCACTGGGGGTGGGGATGGCGGGGGCCGCAGCTTGGCCTCCCCGGTGTCCGCACAGACCCAGGACTCACCTCCCTGCGCGGTAGGCCTCCGCGGACTCCGCAGTCCGCGTTCCGTTCTCTAGCTCCAGGCGCCTCTCCTGCTCCTCCTCTGACTCAGCACGACGGGGGTCACGTAGTATGTCTCCCAATCCGTTTAAGCGGCACCGTTGTTTTGCCGCCTTTCGCTCGAGGCAGGGCTTCCGAGGACGCTGATTGAGGAGAGGGGCTCCCGCTCGCCCAGGTGTCCGCCTCTTCCTCTCGATTCACACCGCGGCCCCAGCCACACACATAGCCAGATCTCCAGCGGTTCGGGGGCAGGTCTTCACAGCGCGAGGGTGGGACAAGCATGGGGTGGTCTGCGCTGGTCCGCCGGGGTCTCAGAGTCTCTTCGTCCGGGAGCTCCAGTCCCCCTCCCCCACCAGTGCCATGGGCGCCGCCATCTTGTGGGGCTGAGGGGCACCTCTTCGCCGGTCCCGTTTCTGGACTTGCCTGGCTCGGTTTTCCTTAGGAGCAGGTTCCAGGTATAGGGGAGAGGCTCCTCTTTACGGATTTGTTATTTTCGGGCGTTTATGGGGTTGTTAGGTCGGCGCAATTTCACCCGTACCAGGATCACGGGCAGGAGCACACGTCCTCACGGCATGCTCGCTGGCCACGCCCCAGTCAAAATAGGGCAATCTATACAGTAAGACAAGCAAACATGCAACAAGGCTTCGGTGTAAAGATATATAGTTATTTATTTATAAGAACACATCTATAGAAAACACTCTGGCACTAATACGGCAAACAATTTCAATCACAATTACTATACGAAGGAAATATCAATCCCCCTAACAATAGTTTGACAAGTCTAGGTTCAACGGCATCACTTATTTGCAGACAGAGGTGTATGCTTTAACCTAGATGGCACTCTAGTATTCGTTAGGACGGGAGAGAAAAGGCGGGTTAAGAAATCAACTCGATACCAATATTTTTGAGAACAAATGCAAGGCAAGAAGACAGGAACTACTGTAGATTCCAAACTTCAGAGGCCAGGCCCACTCGGAGAGAGGCAAGAAGATGTGTCCCAAAAAGTATCTTAGTGGAAATGCGCTTCGAGTCTTTATCGCGAATTGTTATGGAAAGATTGGACCAGTTCAGAACAACAAGTTAAAGAAAGCTTGGAGGCGACCCAATGGAAAGGCGAGGATTAAGACACCTCACTCTATCCGGCAGAAAGGGAAGCCAGGCGGACACAGTACCTTGTTTGTGGAGAAACAGCTCCGGCGGGGGCAGTTGTTCCTGGTGGTGGATGCACGTCGGGTCTTTGCCAAGAGTAGAGATGATCTCGTCGTCGAAGAAAAGTGAAGTCCGGTGCACCACCAGGGAAAAGGCCAACCGCGGAGTGCTCCGTCACAAGGCACCACCTTTTGGTCGTGGTACAGGGGTAGTGGCTATCCGGTTGCCGAGGTGCTCTGCACGGGCAATTCGACCACTGCGTCCTGGAGCGAAGAAAAAGTTAAGGGGACTGGTTGTTCCCACCAGTCAGGGGAAGAGACTCTCCGGCAGGGAGATCTCCTCTGTCGTCGGGAAGTGGTGAGTCTGTTCCGCAGGGCTCCACCCGAGGTGTCGTCGTTGCAGGTCGGCTCAGCTTTACCCTCGTCGGATTCTTAGGTCCTGTGGCGACTTCTGAAGATCCAGTCCCAAAAGCCCTGCTTTTATGCAGAAAACCCCCATTCATTCAGCCAGCTGTCAATCAAAACACGCTAAGTGGTGAGCGGGGTGGCTCACCACTTGGGCCAATCACACTAGAGGGCAACTGGAGTTGGCAAGGCAACTCACTCCAGGGTGCCTAAACCCCCTCCCACACCCCCATGGTAACCCAGACAGAATGGCACCACTTTGGAGGGTCTCTGTACAGAAGGCCGCCAAAAGTGGAACAAAGGGCTCAACCTTTGGTTTAGGAGTCACAGAGACGAACACAGACGCCATTTTAAAAAGCGAGTACTGGCAGAAAATACCATCCGATAGACTTATTTAAGATAAGTAAACCGGTGGTATGTTAGAGATTAACGGGAAAAGGTATCAATCTCCAACAATGGGAAGAATCCCATAGGGTTACATTCGGGGTCGAATATAACAAGTAGTTTCCACTGCCACCAGCCAAAACTCGATGAGGGGGAATGGGACAGTGCCCCCTCGAATAACGGACCCAGGAGTAATCGAATTACCCGTACTAGTACGTCCACAATAGGATGGTTTGTACTAGTTCTGTTAGTAAATTTAGGTCTAGTAAAGCCAATGGTGACTTTACATGCCCGGGGAGACAGTAGTCAGTCCCCGGGTATGGAGTCTATGATGGGGGTCCGCTAGGACACCCCAGTGCTACGGCATGGAGGGTGCAGTGTAACACACATAGCAAAACATATGAGACCCTATGGAGTAAAAGACCCCATAGCCCATAGAACACATTGACATTCAAAGGAATTACACACATTCACGTCCAAGAGTGGGAGAAAAAGAGTCTCACTCTTAGCAGGATGGAAAAAAACGAACTCCAGAAATCCAGCAAAGCTACTGGGGGACTCACTAGGTTAGGAAATCCAGCCTAAACAGAGAATTCTCCCTAAAGTCAATCTATATTCTGAGAGAACACTGAGGACATCCTGAGTGAGACTTTTGAGGGAAGAGATCCAAAGTCTACCGTCTGAAGTCTTGTATTTCTTGTTGGAGAAACATCTGCATCTTGTCTGGGAAAAGGACAATTCTTTTGCATACATCATGAATCCTGTTAATCACCCTGCAATCAGCCAGCTGCTTGGAGAGCTTGTGGGGTGGATCAAGGTTCTGCCAGAGTGTTTTATGATGGTACCCAAATAAAGTTCATTATTTCCTTCCTTAAAAAAAGATTAAGAATGGGTAATATAAACAGCAACAATAATGTTGCCAACAATGAGAGGCCACCATGACGAGCCAGGAGCTACTGCTGCATGAAGTGGGCCAATCTATATGTTATCTATACATGCATCTTGTTTATTGTGATCCTTATTTTACTTACAGTACGTACTGCTTACTATTTGGATCCAGGCAAAGCAGTGATTCCTGTGTATCTTCCTATGCAGAAGGAGGGTACAGATGTGGCAACTACTAGACAGCTGAAACCTTATCTAATTGTCCCTACTCCAGAGGTACAGTCAAAGGCACCTAGTCCTGCGATAGATGATGAAGTGGGAAGGAGGACCTCGAAGGAGGAATGCTTTGTATGTTCACTCCTGCCTTATAGCATGGGGAAGTCTAGGATCTTCATAACTAGCACGTTGTCTATCACACATAACTCTCTGCCATACAAGTGGTCAGTTCATGGACCGAACAGCCTATCACAAATGAACAACTGAATGGACAGATCCAGAGGAAGAGGATTATGTTCAAGACACAAAGACAAGGCTGCACATGCATGCTACGAACCACGTGACCATACATGAAAAACCTGGAGTGAAAGAAGCTGGAATCAGATGGGAAGTAAACAGAAGACTTGAAAGTCCAGGAAAATCTGTGGAAGAAATGTGTAGGTGGAAGAACATAAGCCAGATGCTGATTTGGGGACCACTGCTTTCATCAGATGAATGAGAAGAAGGAGTGGTCATCTGCAGAGCTTGGGTAGTCATTGGTTTCTATCAGCCAACCATTGACATACAGAATGGATGCAAGTCTCTATGGCCAAAACTTGCTACACTACTGACATGGGTCGAAGATAAAGGAGGACCTTTGCAGATAGTGCCTTTGGAAAGTGCAAAACTGTGCTTCAGAAACAAAGGCACAAAAAAAGCCAGAGAGAACAGAACTGTGGTTGAATCTTTGATGTTCGAGGAATGAACATTGGGAAAGCAGTGATCATGGATCACTACTGGATATGTGGATCCAGAGCTTATATGAAGCTACCCAAAGATTGGGGAGAATGATGCTCCATACTACATGTTCACGTTGCAGTAATGGGGATTCATAAAAGTGACCTGAACATTGGTGCTTTTCCAAAAGCAGATGCTCACTTGAAGAAGAAGAGATCTTTTGAGCTGATGAATCGAATGAAGAGAGAGAACTGTTTTTCAGCTAAATCAGAAGATTTTGATGCCATTCCATATCAACACTTACTGTTCAGCTAGACTTAATCGATATTCATGCCGATCTTTATGCCAAGGATCCAGACTGCAGCAAATACTAAATGGCTTCAGATTACCAGATGGGAATTGTTGCAGACAATCTACACTATCTTAGAGGGATTCAATGCTATCAAGGAAGAGTGGTGAGCCATACGACTGATGACTCTTCAGAATAGATATGTCCTGGACATGATCACAACTATGGATGGAGGTGTTTGTGCATAAATCGGGGAATCATGTTGCACGTTTATACCTTCTCATGATGACGAGAATGGGACTTTGACAGAGGCCATAGAGATGCTGGCGAAGCTACACATCCAGATGGTAGAGGAAGTAGAAGACATTGCTAATGATAGCTGGTTTGGATCCATCTGTTTGTGGGTTCCACAATGGATGGCCGACATGTTCAAATTTCTTGGAGCCATGATAGTGATGGTACTGCTTGGATTCTGTGTGATTAGGATAGTGTTCTCACAATTCAAGAAGACTGCAAAGAAGGCCATAGGGATGAAGATGAAGATCATGAATGATGTTGAATCAGGATGGAAAACTAAAGAGTTGACAGATGAAGAAATAAGAGATTTCATGATTGCCAGCATCTGTGCACCTAAGGGAACAAAGTTCCTGTATCCAAGGAACCATAAGAAGTGTGTGGGAAAGTGGATCTATTGCAGTCCAATTGGACAGTGCATGCTCATGACTTAGAACAAGGACGTGAATGTGAAATCAGCTGGATGCCTGAAAGGAGTCATAAAGATATGAGTCCCAAAGAAGCATTTCTTCAGACGAGGATGTCTAGATGTGAAGGATAATGGGAGAGTGGTCGATGAATCACCCAGGGGGGTGAGTGTAAAGAAGGAGCCAAGTACCCCCACCTCAACCATCTCACCATGATTGCAGTGCCAGTGAAAATAACGATACCAAGGAGAATCCTGGAAGCAAGGTTCCCATTAAGAAAGCCATACCTGCATACATGCATGATGGCCAATTGAATGAAATTCCCAAAGAAACAGGACAAATGAATGAAAGAGCAGATTGGTGACATCACACAAAGCCAGACTGGTGTACATATAAGAGATGCAGAGACAAGAGGATGTAGATATTCTATAAGGCATCAAGAAAGTATCGAAGATCAGTGACATCTCAGGCTTGAGATGAAGAGGTTATGCTACAGAAATGATGAAGATATCAAGTTATTTTACACATGAGCAGATGCAAAGAAATGCACGTAGACAAAGTATTCTTGAGGCTAGCTATGCAGTGAATAGATGGTGGCATGCGCCAACGTATACATATATAGGAGCAAATAAAGAATGGAGGTTTCCATGTTTCAACTATGTGTTATAGCAGAGCTGGACCAGAGAAGGACGGCCCTTTCCAGTGTGTTGCAGTCAAGAAAAGCAAATGAATTACAGAACTGAATCTAAGAATGGCGAGGCTGGATGAGCCCCAAGAAGCCAAGGTCATACCGGACTGGGATGAGCAGACATTAGTTACAATCGTATGAAAGAATAAATCTCTTGTTCAGAAGACATGGACGAAAACAAGGAATATGTCAGTGGTTCAATAAACAGTGGTATTTTAAAGGCACTAGAGCTCAAATGTGTGGTCTTCAGTCACGTGGAGGGATAAAACTGGACAAACATGACAAACCACACCTACACAGGGAGACAGAGCCTGCCTCTACTCCACTGTATTCTCCAGAGCAAGGAACGATTCCAAGACCCAGTTCAAAGGCTTAATTGACGTACAGACCACTGAGGTGATGATAGATGATATGCTAATTGGTGGCAAGCCATGGCTATGACCAGCTCACCAGCACCTGGAAGCCCAGCCTGCATGCTGCTAACATGGGTGGAAAAGTACTGACGGATGTAAGAGTGCCAACCAATTATAGGGGGCCACGTAGTTTAGGGCCCTATAGTTTGTGTAGCCAATGGGACACCATGTATTTAGTGACGTTCGTTAGCACCTGTTTGATGGAAGGGCTTAGTTGCCCCACCTGACATTAAAGAGCCTATCACTTTCTTAGATTAGTATGGAACATATACTTAGATATTCCTTTAGACCCAATCACAGTTACCACAAGTTTTTTGCAGTTTGCCACGTAGGTTGAAGTCAGCTATGATGGGTTTTTGCTAAAAGTAGGATTTTTTTAATGAATTTCATTGAGATCATGCTGTGAGATGTCTGTTGATGTCCGTTGTACTCCCTGTTTTAGAAAATTGACATTGAAACAGTCAACATTTTGCCAACTTCCTGAGTCATTTTGATTATTGATGTTTGAGTATCTTCTGCATTTCCATTTGTCTCAAAGTATTGCTACCTCACCTTAAACAACTACGTTGGCATTCCCGGTTCACATTGAACAGTGAACAATATGAACAAACAGGTCAACCTGACTGCTGGCAGCCTGCTAGAGTCAGGTGACTGAGATTCCAGCAAACCCATTAAAAACTACAGTAGACTTTTGACATACATCTCTCAGTTACTACTCCAGAGGCTACCGAATGCTCAAATGCTGCAATCAGGTTAATCAATAGTGTGAACTTGCATAAACTTATCTCTACAACTAAAAAGGCCTCCTCAGTTAGTAGCCACATTTTTAGCCTGCAGTAGCATGTATCAGCTTGCCCACAAGGACTCCTTATTATTAGTGCCATTTGCACCATTCCAGCAGTGGTGACAATGTAGATATCTTTAGAAGCGCCTATGCCAAGCTTGAGAATTTGTGGTTGGGGCGCAGAAAAAGCAGGAAAGGACCTGAAAAGAATTGTGTCTTCATTGAGTATTATCTATCATCTTTCTTGTGATGGGGCAGCACTACAAAGTGATCCATGGACAGCTGTAAAACTTTGAAATAATCATTACCACTGGCAATTGCTGTTGCCCCTTTCTATTATTATTAATCCAGATATAACATTTACAAAGGAGAAAAAACATAATCAAATCAGTAATGGAGTCATTACAGAAGGTGCAGTCAGGTTGAAATGTTAGGCAACTTTTATTCTGCATTTGACCACTAGCAAAGCAGGAATGTTCTCTGTCATGTGGATAAAGAATGACCAAAGGCAACTTTGGCTTTGAGTGTTAGTCAAGGAGTTCTCTCCCGTAATTTATTTGTCAATAATGTGATGGCACATTTAGTATATACAAATAGCAACGTGTCTGTGACTGACCTGTTCATGTGACAGGTTTCTAAAATAATCATAGACACAATATGGCAATGGTGAAGGAACAGAACAGCTAACATGCGTTTCAACCGATAGGGTCTTTATCAAGGCAGTTGGTATACTGGTAGCTGAGTAATCCGAAGATTACAGTTTCCTGCGTTTATTGTCTGTGGTTTGCTGCAGATGCAGTCAAACTTAAGAGATTACTTCATTAGTTAATGTTCATGATTCTCAATTCATGTTTCTCAATTGTTTTATATATCAATATTTTGAGAATATTGATGTGGAAAGCCAGATCTGTATGCTGCCAAAGCGTTCACTGGCCTTCTTGTGGTAATGCTGTGTTTTGGTGTTTCTTTTCTCCATACTAAGGGGGAAAAAGCCATGCTTGTCAACAACATTAACAAGATGGTCTTTAGCTACAGATATGCAGGGGTAAACTCTGGTTCAGACACGCAGCTCCACTAAATCACTGAGTGTCATCGAACTGATTTACCTACCTCACCGCCCGGGGACACCCTCAGAACAACAATGACGTGAGTAAGACATTGAGGGCCTCATTCCGAGATTGGAGGTAGCCATGGCACTAATTGCGGCATGGCTACCTCCAATACCGGGTCCGGCACCGGTCTTGTTCAATGGGGACTTACCGGTGCATTCTGACCCTTGAGGGACCCCATTGAACAAACCATTCCCCATTCCCATTTGAGGCCCCATAGGTCTCAATGGGAATTGGGGGCACTAATAACGGGCTCGCGACTAACAAGCCCGTTATTAGCGCCCTGGTCCCTTAGGTGGGACCCGTAAGGGACGTGTGGTCAGACCACGCGTTCTTTACGGTTCCCACTAAGGGACCCCAGAATTGGGCAGTAAGGCATTACCGGCACCGGTCTCCTTACGGGTGCCACTAATCCCTTACCGCCCAACTCATAATGACCCCCTGAGATACAGAACTGATCTAGCCGTCTGCGCACTTTGCCTATTCACTTTGCCACTCACAAATCTGACCCCACAGACCCACCACCCCACCTCTATTTCAATATACTATCCTCCAACCATCCAATTGCCTTATTTTAATGCATCACTGCACATCCCTAATACAAGCAGTGCTCACACCGCACTGTTCATGTGATTATTAGTGATGCTATGCAATGCTCATTTGTTACGACCATGCTACCGTTGATTTTATGCATGCTCACTCGAGCCCTTAACATGCACATCAACCGTGCTACCACTGTGTTAATTGATAATATCTAGCCACACTAACAGGTAGTAGCGCAATGTTCCTGTATTTGTTGCCTCATATACGATATTATACATTGCTACCACTGTGTTCAACCCTGCTTGTAGCAGTACAACGTGCACGCAATTCACTCACTGTTGTTCTGTCCTGCCCAAAAATGGCTACTACTGCACTGTAGTGCATTCACATTGATTGCTGCTATTCCATTTGCCCATAACTGCTGTTTACTACCCCAGAGGCACACAATTGTTTATTGTTGTTCTGTACTGCCCTTAATTGGTCGCTACTGCACTGTAGTGCATTCAAATTGATTACTGCTATTCCATGTGCCCATAATTGCTGTTTGCTACCCCAGAGGCGCACAATTGTGTATTGTTGTTCTGTACTGCCCTTAATTGGTCTCTACTGCTCTGTAGTACACTCACATAGACTATTGCTTTCCCATGTCAAGCTAGCTATCATCTGTTTATTTAGCGCAATAGCTTGTCACGACCACCTTGAGGCCTTGACGCCCTAGCAACCTACTTAATGTTTCCTTACATCGCCATGCCAACCAGCGGCTGTACTGCTCAAAATACCAGTACATGACCTCACAACCCAGACTATCCATGGCACGTCTACAGTATACTATCATCTGACTCTCCTCATACCTCCATCACATCCACACTATCGTCATACCCTTCCAAAAAGCAAAGATGCAGATCCCAACTACATGTCCACTAATCTCTAACACACCTTATAGCACCACTGGCTCACCACCTCCACCTGAACTCCACCTCACACCCACCCCTGGCAACCTCAATCGCAGAAACTCCTTCTTAGGATATCATACCCCCCACCACTTTGCAGGCAACTCCTTTCACAGTGCCCATGCAACGACACAACCTAACATTCTCACAAACAGTCACAACAGCCGTCACAACAGCCTAGGCACCAACCATCAACACAAGCCTAACCATCTTCTAGTCACTCCTCTACCCGCCACAATCAAACTAAAGTGTGCACTCATAAATGCCAGATCCTTCATAGCGTACGCACTTGAGATAGCAGACCTCATTCCAGCCAACAACCTTGACTTACTGGCAGTCACTGAAACCTGGCTACATCCAGCAGCAGGACCTGCCATCATGTTTGCGATCCCAGATGACTAGACCGTAATTAAAGCTGACAGAACATCCGGCAAAGGGGGAGGAATTGCCCTCATTTCCAAAACCCATCAATGCCTAAAAGAATTCATTTCTCTACTGTTCCCATCTGGTGAACTCATATCCATGAAAATTGCCACTCTCCACCAAAAGCACACTATTGATTCACCTGATCTATAGACCACCGGGTACCACTTCCACATTTGAAGAAGACATCTCCAACCTACTTTCCCACAACACCAAACATACCTCTAAAACCTTACTACTAGGACATCTAAATTTAGGGTACAATGACCCCTCGGATCCTCATGCCTTAACTGTAGAACAATCCCTCCTTGAACTAGGCTTCAAACAACACATGTCAGGACCTACCCATTGCAAAAGGCAGAACCCTCGACTGGGTCGCTAACTTAAACTGCAATCTGAACCTACTCTCAAACAAACCATGTGCTCGGTCCGACCACCACATCATCCACTTCTAGTTAGACTCTCCCATTCACACTCCCATTGCAACTGCTCAACTCCCTCAGCAGCGACAAGGAACAACAAGTCCATCACCATGGAAACTATCCGCCCCCTCATCCACCCCATCATCAATCCATCACACGCCACTGAATTACATCCAGAAGCGCTAGTTAAGATGTTCAAAATGCTAAATCCAATGTGAAAGAACTCTTCACCATCCTCAGGGAATTGCAATCACCGATACCCCCAATCTAATTGTGATAAAGACCCCACATGGTGCGCTAAGATCCAAAAGGCACTATTGGACAAAATTGCCTTACTCCAAACCAAAATTGAAGCCAAAAAACTCCTCCTAGCCACTATAGACACAAATAAACCTAACCAAACCCACCAACTACCTCCTAACAACTCTGATCTCTTTGAATTCACCCCGGTCACCATTACACAGGTTGAATCAATAATTGCTAGCCCTAAACCTTCAAAATGCCAAGGAGACATCTGTCCTGCCTTCATCATCAAAGAAGAAGTCAAAGACTTCGCCCACTTCATCACCACTCTCATTAACACCTCCTTCGCCTCATACTCGGTATCCAAGAATATCAAAGACGCCAGGGTCAAACCACTTCTCAAAAAACCCACACAAGACCCAAGTACTCCCACTAACTACAGTCCCTTAACCACTGTCCTGTTCCTGCTAAAAATCATTGCTAAAGCAGCTTACATCCAAATCCAGAACCACCTTGAAACGCACAATCGTCTTGGCCTCCGCCAATCAGGCTTCAGACCTAGACACAGCACTGAGACAGCCCTTCTAGATCTGAAGATCCAAATGGATGAGGCCAGAGATAAAGGCCACCCATCCCTCCTCTTACTCCTTGATCTCTCAGCTGCCTTCGATTTGGTCGATCATAATATCCTAACCGCACACCTAACCACCTCAGCCTCCTTCTCACCCAATGCAGCTAAATGGATCCAATCCTTCCTGCCTGAAAGATACATGAGAGTATTCTCAGACAATGCCTCAGCAGACCCATCACCTATCACATGCAGAGTTCCCCAAGGCTCTTGCGTCCCCCCCATCCTCTATAACATCTTTACTAAGATGTTATTTGACCTACTGGATGACATTAAAGTCCTATACACCAACTATGCTGATGATACGCAGATCCTCATCACGCTCTCAGGCTCATATGATAAGGATTCAGATCACCTTAATGAAATCTATAGCAAGATTCAAAACTGGATGGCAAAGCATGGGCTTTGTCTAAATGATGACAAAACCGAGCTCCTACTCATTGGCTCCAAACAACATCTCAACAAACTCAACCCAAAACACAATTCATTCAATATCGACGGAAACCCTCATCAAGGTATCCAAAAATGCCAAAACACTGTTTGTTTGTTTATTCATTTGTAGCGCACTCCAAACCTGAGGGTATCAGGGCGCAAAGGTTACAGGCAGGTTCTCAGCTTGGTTACACAATAGAAAAAGTTAACAGCACAGTTTGGTTACACAATAGATAAATTAATACAGGTACACATAAGCACAGAATGATAATATGATAACAGGAGACAATGAGGTTATGCATTTCGTTGCTGTCCACTTGATGGTGATCTACAGTTAGTAGATGCATGGCTGGGATGAAATATTGGGGTATTTGAGCTAGGAGGTGCATTTGTACCTGAAGTTTTGATATGGCTGATCTTCTCGGATTGGAGGAGGCATGGAGTTCCAAAGCTGGGCTGCTTTGGTAGGGAAGCTATTGCCAAATATTTTAGAGAGTTTGAATCTAGGGTCAAGAAGGGTGTTGCTATGGGCTAGTCTGGAAGGTCTGATGGAGGTCTTTTATGGAATCTCTCCATGAGGTAGCAGGGAGGGAGCAGGGAGGGAGCGTTGCTGAGGCATTTGTGGGTGAGCGACGCAGTTTTCAGTTTGATTGTGTCATTTGTAGAGGGTCAATTGTTTTGCCGCCTGATCTGAGAGATGTGGTCTCTCCTAGCCACTCCAAGGGCCGCTCTGAGGGTGTTGTTTTGGAGTGTTTGGATTTTCCTGACGATTGCTTTGTTGGGGCCACTATACAGGGCGTTACAATAGTCAAGCCTGCTCAGAATGAGGGCTCTGGCCAGGATGATACAACTGTTGCTTAAGAGGAAGGGTTTGCCAGTTCTGATGAATTTACATGTGTAGCTGGTAGTGGAAGCCAGCATGTTAACTTGTTTTGCGAAGGAGAGGGTTGAGTCGAGATAGAAGCTGAGGGTTTTCACCTCGCTGGCCACTTTGATGAGGTAGCTGTCAATTATGAAGGAGGCGTATTCGGTGCCTAATTTGTTGAGGTTGGTGGAGGTTCCTAGGATAATGAGTTCAGTTTTATCATCATTCAGGCATAAACCATGATTAGCCATCTATGCCTGGATGATGAGATACACCCTATTCACCAAGGCCAAATCCTTAGCGTAATCCCCTGAAAGTAGGAGGAGACTCTGTGTATCATCCGCATAGTTAGTGTAGGTGATACCAAGACTGTCCAGATCATCGAAAAGGGGCTTAGTGAATATGTTGTATAGCGTCGGAGAGACACAAGATCCCTGGGGGATGCTGCATGTGATAGGGATAGGGTCTGCAGCTGCTGAGGGTGAAAATACCTGCATGGTCCTCTCGCTTAGGAAGGACTCGATCCAAACTATGGCCTCCCTAGAGAAGTGGAAGCTGAGTCCAGATGGCTGCAAAGGACCTTGTGATCAACAAAGTTGAAGCAGCTGAAAGGTCAAGGAGAAGGAGGAGGGCAGATTTGCCTTTATTCCTTAGTTCGTCGACTTGGGTCTTTAGGTCTATGAGGGCCGTCTCTGTGCTGTGTTGTGGACGGAAACCAGATTGGCGTGCTCCCAGGAGGTGGTGTAGTTCCAAGTATTTCTGGATCTGTGTGTAGGCAACCTTATCGTGGATTTTTAATAGAAAGGGAACGGTTGTGATAGGCCAGTAATTAGTGGGTATTGAAGGGTCAAGTGTTTGTTTTTTTAGTAAGGGGAGAACCCATGATTCTTTAAGGTTAGCAGGATAGCAGGAATGATGCCGGTTGCAAATGAGGCTTTAATGAGTTTGGAGACAAAAAGGGATAGGTCCCTTGCTGTGTCCTTGATAAACTGGGCTGGACAGGGGTCACCCTGAAAGTGTGTGGGTCGGAGTGAGAATATGATTTTTTTGACTTCAGGGATTGATATTTTGGAGAATTTTAAGCGAGTAGGTGGTGGGTTAGGTGATGTAGGTGTCTTAAGGTTAGAGTGTGTGGCGGTGGTAGGAGGAATGTTGGGTGGTAGTGTCTTGGTGGGCAAGTTCAAGGAGGCTTTTTTTGGCTATTTTGCTTTGGAGTGCACCATTTTTTGTCTTTGGTGCATGTCTGGCATGGAGATAGGGGTTCCTATCTATTTGAGGATTGTGAATAGCTCCTTCATGCTGGAATTAGCTTGGGAGATCCGGGTGTTGTCTGATTCTTTTTTGTAGAGGGTGGAGATCTTAGTGAGTTTGCTTTTGTTGACTTCCGATGGGAGTAGTCGCCAGGTGGCCTCGTAAGTTCTTTTTTTTTGTCTTAGCTCTTTGAGGTATAGGGAGAACCATTTATTAAAATGGGTTTTGGTTTGCTAGGTCTAAGTTTGAGTGGGGCAATTGTATCTAGTGATGTTGCCATGATTTTGTTGTACTGGTCGACCAGGGTACCTGGAAGGGAGTTGAGAGTGGGGAGGATGGCTGTGATGAGCCTATTGGCTGTGATGTTCTTTTTGCTTCCGGTTAGGGTGGGGGGCAGTGGGGATTGTGATGGGGAGGGGTCTGTTGGTGGTGAGGGCAAAGGACACGATGGAGTGGTCTATCCAAGTTAGAGGGGAGACGGAGGTGATGTTAGCCTGACAATTGTAGTCAGCTACCCAGTCTAGTATTTTTCCTTTATTGTGGGTTGGTGTGGAGACTTTTTGGAGTAGGCAGAGTTCAGTCAGGTTAGTGGCGATGTTCAGGGAAGGTTTGTCAGAGGGATCGTTAAATCCCAAGTTGAAGTTGCCAAGGAGTAGACCTTGTGTTGAGTTTTTTAGATTATTGGAAAGTATGGAGGAGATGTCCTCCTCGAATGAACTAATGGATCTGAGTGGTTGATAGATCAGGTGTAGGGTTAGGGTTTGTGAGTTGGTCAGTGGTAGTTTAACTGTAAGCGTTTCACAGGATTGGTAGTTTTGCGAAGGGGCGAGCCTCATGGCGAGGCTAGGATTGAAGATGATGGCGATACCTCCTCCTCGGGACTCGAGTCTATCTTGTCTGAGGATAGTGTAGACATCAGGCACAGCTAGCATGAGTAGGGGCCAGCTGCAGCATGTAGCCATGTCTCAGTTAGGGTGAGAAAGTCAAGGTTATCAGCTAAGATCAGATCTGCAATTTCTGTGGCATGTGCTACCAGGGACCTGGCGTTTAGTAAGGCCCCCTTGAGCGGTGTTATATGGGAGTCTTTGCTTGCAGTCTGGTGAGTGGGGTAAGAAGTTTTGGGATGAGGGGCCGCGCACTGCTCAGTGGTGGCCTTCATAAAGGGGCAGTTATTGTGAGGTTTGGGGTTAGATGCGTTTTGGTTTGAGGAGTGGTTAATAATGGCATTGGAGCTTGGTGTGAGTCTGGCCGGGGGTTCAAATAGTTTATCCAGTCTTGATCTGAGTCTGGAGTTTCTGATATTTGTGTTGCACGTGTAGGAGGTGGTTTGGGTCTTTGTGGAGAGGCTGGGCTGAGTTGCGAGGCTGGTGGTAGAGACAGTCATTGTGTTGTAGGTTGGGCTCAGAGGGGCACGAGTGCAGGGCCTGGCAAGGCCCAGTAGGGTATTGATAATGGCTAGTGTACCTAAAGTGATAAGGTAGACTGAGGAAGGCATGCTAGGGTGATATTCTGGGTAGTAGAGGAAGTGCAAGCTGTGGCATGGGCACGTTGGTGGAGCTGGTAGGATGTCGGCGAAGTGAGCTAGGCTAGAAAGCACTTCAGAATAGGCTGATTTGATTCATCATATGGCTAGATAGCGCAATGGAGTACTTCAAGATATCACAGGGATAATAGATACTGTGGGATAGGCTAGTTCAAAGATCACATGGCTAATGAATACAGTGGAATAGGCTAGTTCAAATATCACAGGGCTAATAGATACAGTGGAATAGGCTAGTTCAGATATCACAGGGCTAATAGATACAGTGGAATAGGCTATTTCAAATATCACAGGGCTAATTGATACAATGGAATAGCCTAGTTCAAATGTCACAGGGTTAATTGATACAATCGAATAGGCTAGTTCAAATATCACAGGGCTAATTGATACAATGGAATAGGTTAGTTCAAATATCACAGAGCAGGGTCTCAGAGTAGCTGCAGACTATAATAGGCTTTTAGCACGAGGCTAAGTGGCTCAGTAGAATGGATTAATTCCATTTATTACAAACATGTAGCACATATCACACAAAACAGTAAAGTAGGCTAATGTCCTTTTGTCTCAGGGGTGGATGGCAGAGAGGAATAGGCTGATTCAAGTATCACAAGGCTGGCAGGTAAGGTGTTTAGGGCAGTTAGTGCGAATGCGAGCATGGCATGACTGTGAGTTTGCACAAGAGTACAATGGGGCCGTCGTCTGTCTTGGCGTATGAGTAGCGGGCTAAGCGTAGAGTCATGACATTAGTATTGGACTTGCTGCGGGGAGGGACACCTGTAGCGCAGGGTGTAGCAGCAAAGTATGCAGGTGTGCTCAGTGGACAACGCTTGTGTGTCAGAGATGCAGAGTTTCAGAGGAAGCGTGTGGGGTTAGCAGTACTTACAGTTGGTCAGCACTGGTGACGCATTGCAGTTGTTTGTGGGTGATCCTTGTGAGAGGAGCTGGATAGCCACTGCCGCACGGCACCCACCGGCGAACAGGGGAAAACAGGGCCTTAGAATGCCTTTGAAGTGGCCGGCTCTTCCGCCTGCATGCGGATGTGGGCGATATTCAAACAAGTGGTTGCAAATGATGCAATAGAACCCTGCTCATTCCAGATCCCCAGAAAGTCACTGCAGCGCTAATGGACTACTGCTGGGTCTGTGGCCAGAAATCATACTTGCACCTCCCAACATCATGGAGGGGCTACTGTGTGCTTGCAATGCTGCATTTGACCCTGCTTGTAGTACCCGAAGGACAACTGAAGGGGGGACCCTTGCCTGACGAAGATCAAGCGGTGCATGAAACCACAGAAGTAACACCCACCACTCCACCTCCAGACTTTTGTATCCTCCCCGAAGAGGAGCACCACGATCAACTCAGCAGAAAGAAACGATCGTCCAACTATTTGACCCACGATTCCTCTGATCTGCTCGCAAAAATACCAAATGAATATAAACCGGACAGTTCTGCTGAAACATTTTTTGCCTCACTAGTGCCCAGCATTCAGACAAGAGCCAACGCCAAATGGCTCCAGATTGTTAGGTGGCAGCTGATCCAGTTGGCAAACAATACTGAAGAAGTGGCAAACAATACTGAAGAAGAGTTCAACGTCATCAAAGTGCCTTCAGACTAATAACAATGCAGAACAGATATGTCCTCGACCTCCTAACCGCAATCGAGGGCGGGGTTTGCAAAAAGATCGGGAGTTCATGTTTCACATTCTTACCTTCTACTGATGCTGAAAATGGGACACTATCACATGTCATTGCAGCAGTACATGAACTTGGGGTAAAGATGAGGAAGGAATCTGGGATCCAGGAAGACGATTGGGTGACTATGGCATTCATCTGGGTGTCATCCTGAATCAGAATATTGGTGAAAATGCTGGTCCCTATCATGGTGGTCATTTTGGTGATTTTCTGCATGTGCCAATTGGGTCTCCGTTGCTGTGCCAAAGCAGTACCCAATAGTGCAATGATGATGGTGACAATTGGGAAATCTAATGGTAAAGTACCTCATTATACACAAGAAGTAGAGATCCAGACCGAGCAAGATAATGGCCACAAACACCCCATGGTCGCCATTTACCAGGGACACAGGGATGAGGTAGATACTTTATACCATACAACCATTGCGCCTCCTTCGGACCCTGAAAATTACACAGAGGTTTGAGTAGATTTAGCTCGGGACGGGGGATGCATATATATGACCTGCATGCCTGAACAGTATGCCCAGCAGGGTGAACGTTTGAGAAGTGTTTGCAGGACATGGATTCCCATAAAGGGTACCACCACATGGGAAGAAGCAGAAAGACGTGCTAGTGAACGAAAATTTGTGGGGGGGGGTGAATTTGTTACTGTACAAGTGACGAAAGGGGAGACTGTTGGGATGGAAATAAGCCACCCACCCCCCTAGGTGCATCCAAATAAGGCGAATCCCATACAAAGTGATATAGCATCCAATGGTGGGAGCAGCCTGCATCACCAGGTCTCATATAAAGGTCCTACAGTGCATAGAACTAGATGCATAGCACTAGAAATGTCCATAACCCATGACTCCATTTTGTATTAGGTCCACGAAAGGAGATACTGCGGGTGGGTGCTGCTCACGTCCCGAGTTCACAAGGGTTCCCAAAACCCACTGTCTGACCAACATGCTGGCTTCGCTTGAGCCCTGTTACGATGGAAGTCCATTTCCCTCTCGTCCCTCCGGTATTGTGATATTTAATATCATCTGGTGGAATGCACCCTGCGAAGAGCGTGAGACAGCACCAGGCTCCACGCTGGGCTCATCCATCTCCACTAACCTGCCAACAGGCCTCTAACCCCCACCCAGCCTGACCAGAGCCAACCCCGCACAACTCATTTGACCACCAAACCTTTGCATTCTTGGTAAGCACAAGACCCCACGGTCCAAACCTCCATAAAGTGTCCACCAAAAGATTTAAAGACTGTGTATCTGTATTTCTTTCTAGCAGCAACACACGTCCCCTGTAACATGAGGTACCAGGAGGGGTAAATCAAAGGTCAATCCCCAGGGGCGAGATGGTTGCGGGTACTTTGGTATTAATGAAGCCCTGAGTGTATGGGTCAGTATGACTGTATGATATCCTCTCCTTCTCCTTGGCACACCTTTTCCTGTTCCGTCGAGGTGCCTGCCATAATGAGTTAAGAGCCCATCTTAGTTGTTTAGTTTAGATAGATACAAATGTTTTATGCAGGCCCTGACCTTCACCACAAGGATGAGCCCAGCTGACTCACGTGGAACCAGATCAATGGGAATGAACCAGCCAATTATTGCTTGGCATCCCCTATGAAGCAAGTCCATGAGTGGTTTGCCTCCAATCAGTGGCCCCAGATTGTACCCTATGTTTGTTAGGTTTTTTGGAGTTATAAGCCATTGTTTGCTAAGTTAAGGCCAGAGCGCTATCGAGCAGCAGAGTCCTTTGCTGGCACTTGCATTTTGTACAAGTAAACCTGGTTATCCTTGCAAACCTATCGCTTGGCTTATTTCCCTACTGGTTTGCATTTACTCTGGAGTGTGCATATAGAGGGACTTGCCTTCAATTCCCAACAGTGGTAAAGACCTGCCACACCCATGATTCTCTCTGGGTGCTAGAGGTAGGCACTTCCTCTACCTCATCTTCTTGGTCCTCTTCATTGTCTTTGGAAGTACTGTGCTTTTTTTGTTGTGTAGGTCCTCCAGGTGGTGGTGGCTCTTGGGGAAGGGGGATGGCAATAGCTGATGCCATTTTTAAGATAAATAGCACTTTTGTTAATATTCTTCCAAGTATGTGCTTTGTTCTAGATTGTTAATGGATAATGAGTAAGATAATAGGTGTAGGAGCTCTGCAAGGGTACATTTTGAGCCGGAAAGTTCCTAGACCAGTAGAAAATGCAGTTTCTGAATTGTCCTCAAAGCACGGATCGATCGCAAAGTGTGGACGTGTTTGCGGACACGTCATCATGCCACGTGCGAGCACATGGTCATGTGGCACTGTCCAGAAGGTTTGTAAGACATTTGCAGACGTCCACAGATGCAAAAACAGTAGTAAAAGTTGCAAAAAATGTATAGACGTGTTAAAAATCATGCTAGAAGGTGGGAAATGGCAGAGTTTTAAGGTGAGACTTTGTAAATTGGAAAAATATGTTGCTATATTGGGGTAAGTACGATATTAGTAAGTTGTAGGAAAATAGCATAAAAACCCATGAATTTCACTGAAAAAATGTTGTTACAGGACGTTATGGTTAAGTTGCACTAATAAAAAACTATGAAATTCAATAAAGAAAACGTTGTTAAAGGGACGTTATGGTTACAATTAAAACCGAAAAACCTCAGAATTTCACCATCAGTGATGTCATCAATGACATTTGTAATGTCATCTTTGATGTCAAGGGTGTTAGTGTTAGCAGTGCACAGTGGTGGCGCGAGTTATGGTTGCTTAGTTTACATAACTTGCTAATTTCTGGGGTTTTTTGGTTTTACTTGTAAGCATAATATGGATAGGTTGTTGTTACTGCAAAGTAACTATAACGTCCCTTTACCAAATTTTTGCACTGAATTTGGTAGGTTTTTCTTAGGGCAACTGAACCATAACATCCCTTTAACTACATGTTTTCACTGAATGTGATAGGGTTTTAGTAAGCCACCTTAAATGTAACATTTCTTCATTGTAGTTTTTTCAGTAACGGTGATAGGTTTTTAGTAGAGCAACTTAACCATAACGTCCCTTTAACAACGTTGTTTTCACTGAATTTCATAGGTCTTTACCAGGATACTCTTAGTTTGTATGGATGTACTGTACAGCATAATTAACCCGCTAGCTCCATGTTAATGGCCACAGTGGTCGTGGACTATGCATCTGTTTGCGAACATCGGGTGGCATCCAGCGTGACGAGAAAGGCAGGGGTGGGTTACATAGTGGCACCATGCACCAAAGACAAGGAACATATACAAACAGCACCATGTACGAGAATATGAAGGGAAAATGCGGTAGGTCTGCAAATTGGGTGCTTTTGAAAGAAACAAAGCAAAGGCATATGGTATGCAGTATGCAGTATAATGGAATGCACCAACAAGAGAAGTAACGTCCACCTTCAGCAGCTTACTGCACTGCTGCTTTAGATAGGAAAGAATACCGAAGTGCCAGAGTTAACACTGCAGAATGTCACTACAGCATGGTAAGTACCCAAAGTTTGTGTAACAACTGCACACATCGTGCAGTGTACAATAGTTGAAAAGCATGCTGTTTTTTTGTTTGTATGCAGCAATGGCAAGCACCCTAGAATGGGTGGAAGAGAATATCCCGCATGGACGATAGTGACCCCAATGGTAGGCACCGCAGTGTGAAAAGTAAAATAATTACTGAAATGTCAAGCACCCTAGAATGGCTGGAATACAATTTTCTGCATGATGAAATGAGTGAGGATAGTAACCCCATTGGTCGGCACCGCAGTGCGAAAAGTACAACAATTACGATATACTGTTTCATGTATACCAAAGACATTTATTTTTCTTTTGCAGAACATACGGTGAATGAAAGGATTGCAGCACATACTGCAATTCTTCCACAACAATATACAGGCACAGAAACTGAAGAAAACGCTGTAAATAGGAAACTGGACGCCAAAATGGAGGAATTGGTGAACAATTTGGCCACCTTAAAAGATTTCATACAAGGACATATTATGGAGAAAATAAAATACCACTGCCCGACTTGCACTTGTACCCCTTCCCCATTTCCAAGTCTGCCATCCCCGCAAGTTCCGTGTCATGAGAGACGTTTCGATGAGACCTCAATCTCTTTCTCCCCTCAGGACCAACTTGTACAAATCCCCAATTCCCGTGTATATGTATCCGTTTCTGCTACCCCTTCCCTTTCCTGTTAGTGTCTATGAATGTGTGGAAGTAAAAATTCATATGGAAATTGTTTCAGAGTGTACATGTGGTTTTTCTTTTGTTTTCAAAGTCCTGTTATTACTCTACAGGGCACAGTACTGGTGGAGATGACCGCAAGTAAACAAAATGGAGGTGTCCTACGGACACCAAACCTGCCTGGCTAATCCTTAATCACAATTAATTCTTCCATAGGACGGCACTACAGGCTGCATGTCCACATCTTGTGAACCATCTGTAATTAGGTGTGGGTGCACACATTTGTCAGTTGCACAACTATGCACATGCATACTTCTTCCTCTGTGTCCTGGTAACACTGCCCCTGTGCAACATGCCCAAACAAATGTGTAACGTACGTTTAGTAGTTCAAGACGGGCACCCATGTGCTGCGGGTTGCTGCACACCTCAACATCCCACCTACTGTACCATACAAACACCCAGCTTGTTTGAAAATGTTTGGCACACGTGTGCAGCACTGTGAATTAGTCTGGGGATCCAAACGGTATCCATAGGACACCTATGCACAAGCGCACAAAGTATTCCACCCAATACACGTCCTGCGGACAGCCATTCTCATAGAGAACATTTACAATGTCACCATAGGACCGCACCCATGCTGCACGTGGGCCCTTATTTGCCGGACATGATCTGAGCCCCTAAACATTGGAAAAGTACTTTTTTTGCAATGTATGGAGTGTAACTATGAAAGTGCACCCGTACAGAGGTCCTACCCTCTGCCCTTGTACATCTATTTTTTTGGTAAAGATTTCGAGCCGCTTTCAAGTACTGCACAGCAGCCCTATAAAAGGCCACACCCCAGAGGTCAAGTTCTCTGCATTCTGTGTTTGGTTTTCAGAGCAGACCAGCGGTGCACATTGCTTTGTGCTCAAATTGTTTTGTCAGCAATTCTGCTCTGCTATGTTACCTTTGCAACTATGAGCAACCATGGCTGCTTCTATTGCCTCCAACTCAGCAGCACCCACACCCTCATCCTCACCACCACCACCACCTCCATCCGAAGGGCCTGGACAAGGGAACAGGTCTGGTAATGTAGATAGAGATCAAGAGCAGAATGGGGATAAAGTAAAGGAATCCCCAATTCCCACAGCCAGCATGAGTGGTGGGAGTGGAAACTATTTACGACCGTAGTAGACATGCCCAAATCTCGTACAAGCCAGGTGAGATGCACTGAGTGCAAGACAGTATTCAGTCTGGGAAAACCTTGCTTTTACAGCTACGGCACCACCTCCATGCGACGGCACCTAAAAGCGAACCACAAGGCAGCAGTTCGGAGGGTTGTCCCCTTCGAACAAGGCAGTAGGTTAATTTCCTCTACAACATTCTCTGCATCTGCTCCTGGCACCACTAGGGACACTCCAGTGGGGCAGCAGATCCCTATTCCAGCCTTGCAGGTCATACGCAACACAGCAGACCCGTACCTTTTATAGGTCACTGTATTGTGCATGTACTGCAACGTGGTGCTGTGCAGGGGAGAGCAACTTCGAAGTGCTTTCGAGGCTTCGGTCTGGGAGCATGAGAAGGAGTGCCCCCTACCTAAGTGATGACCACCCAACATCTTCCTGTCTCCAATTGCCCTTTTTTATCCCTGTGGTTGGTGACCGTTTCCTAACCTCCCTTCCCTTTCCTTTCCTTCTGTATTGTGTGTTGGAAGAACAGGATAATTGCAAAAACAATGAAAAAGTGAAAAGAAAAAAAGGCTCTTTTCAGAGCCACCTTTCACAATTCAAAAATAGAATGCCAATGAAACGATGCATAACACCATGAACACTATAAGCACACTATAAGCTCTTCGGACAACGTGACAAAAAAAATGCAAAGCGTGGCTCTGTCACAAAGATTGCACGCATTCCCAAAATTAAGTGGTGACTCTTAAAAGAGCTCTTTGTGCTGTTTGTGGGTGGAAGGTTTAAAGTTCTGAACACCTACTGGGGAAATGTTTGGTGTACTTCTAAGAAGCACTGCACTGCATTGTGGATGTTACGCAGAAATAGCTGGTTGCCAGCATCAGTAAGATGGACTCCATCTGATGGAAAAATATTGGTATTATGAAACATAATGTTTTCATTGTGGAATGAGATCATGATAATGTCACGCAAAAAGCTGCAAACAGCCTTGTTGACATCGCGCCTTGTTTTCTCCATTTGTGGGCCAAATGAGGAAGAATGCAACAACACCTGTCTCTGGGTAATGCAAGAAAAAATTGTCTCCTTCATCGAAAACTGCAGCGAGATGCCGGTGACACGTCCTAAACTATTCCCACCACAATGAATAATAATAATGTGTGGATGATTCTGCTTCACCAAACTGGTACAAAGATCCATGCAGCCGCTGCATTCCAGTGGACATCGACATTATGGATCCCAAGTTGTACAGCCACTCCACAGCGTTCTGCGTACACTTTTACCCAATGTATCCAGAGTCGCCCAAAAGCCATGCACTCTACCTACTGCACGGCACAGACATAACCATATCCATGTGCTATCCCATTTCCAAACACACCTTCTGGCACAATCTGACCTTGCATGCCAAGGAAACCTTATTGACCAATCCACACGCCTGCACAGCCCCATTACCATGTCAATTAACCGTGAATAGTCCTGCATATGGCACGTGCACACCTCCAAATGCTGCAGTGTCTGTGGACATATTGTCATTTGAGCGCGGGTGCGGGAACACATGTGAAGCTGGGTAGAGGATCCCCTCTTTATTGGTGGCTGTGAAAAGTTTTTTTTACAAATATTTGTTGAGTATTACTCTCTTCTTCTCCTACTTACATTGTTACACAAGCTTCTCCAAAATAGCTTGTAGATTCAGGAACCCAACAGCATTTTCAATGGGAGACAAAAAGAAATGAGCTCCACCAAACAACCTCACATTAAAAGCACTAAGGTTCTCATGGGCACAAAAGAACATCCCTGCGTCAAACTGAAAAGCAGACATTCCACCATTCACAAGGCTCCTTTCCTTCTCTACCTCGGAAGAAAGAATGTCCGGATTGTTCCACACTGGTCTTGGTGGTATGCATGTGAAAACCAACATTGCAGTGGGAAAAAGGTGCATCACTGCTTTCAGCACCTCCTTCAGCGAGCAAACTTGCAGAAGTACAAAAAGCCACATGCAGTGCTCCACAATGCTGAACTACCATGTCAACAGTACTCCAAGTGGCCACATCTCTGCACACTGCAAGCATAGCTTGCAAACTGGGTAGATCCGCACTAAGCCACAAAGCGTGCACTCCTTCCACACCAAAGCTTTCATCAACGCCGCCTCCCCGGGCATATGTATACAAGTCACTGACAAACGCATCACCGATGATGAGCAATTTCACTCTATGCAACTCTGACATGATCACGGGAAAGAGCAATGAGATTTTTTTTTTTTACCACCTGTTCCTGTTACGGACACCCTCAACAACTGAATGGGTAAGTGCAAGTGTCCTGTGAATGAGGAGGACCTCCACAGCAAAGTACTGTAACGCTATCTACGATTTCTGCATCCACATTCATTCACATTGCCACCCATCACCACAACCTGAAGGTATCAATAGTTGTTATGCAATACATTTGCAACTATGTTATAAGTGTCTCACAACAGGGTACCTGGCACTAAACCTCCATGACATACTGAAAAAGCATACTGTCATGTCTCCCATCACTGACCATCAAATGCCACCTACAATGCTATGCGCTAGTAAAGTTGGCAGTTACCCATATCTGCCATTGTAAAATGCAAATGGTTACTCTCTTCTTTCTTCTTTCTTTCTTTCTTTCTTTCTTTCTTTCTTTCTTTCTTTCTTTCTTTCTTTCTTTCTTTCTTTCTTTCTTTCTTTCTTTCCTCTTACACTTTCAAAGAATGTATTCTCGAAATGCAATCACTGTGCCATTAACAAATGTATTTTCTTACCATCCTCTTATACAGTTCCTTTACCCACCTCTCTCCTGAAACCACTGGCATGCACATTTCAAAATACAACAAGAATAAACATACTCTCAACAACGAACAAAGTAAGTACAGTACCATCATAGTATTTTACGTGAGCAGTGTTCTTGCATTGTAAGCTGCACAAGTGTGTCAACCCACCGGTATGTGCTTCATTCTTACTCATGTCACCTCTACAGTTCCGCACTGTATATTGTCATCATGCCACCATAATACAAACCCCCATATAGTAATGTAGTATTGCCAACCGTAAGTTAGAGCCCTTTACGCAGTGACACACTTCCATTTATAAGCCTACCCTCATATTCAACCACTCATGCACATTGCACACATATACATTTCAAATCAGCACACCCACACTTCCCTTTTTTCTCCAACAGCTACTACAGAATGCCTACCAAACAGCAACTCCATAGACAACAGCGCATAAATAGATCAGCACGACACAAAAGCATAGAAAATAGCCATCCACCCCCTAGCAGAATTTGTACAGAAAGTTCAAATAGAGGAGCAGAAACAGTCACTAACGAAAAGGGAATCAACTACCAGTAAAGAAACTTTAATTCCTCTGTCAAAACGTAGAAATGAAAAGAAATGCACTAAAAAGAGTGCATCACCCAGTACTGCTAACAGAGCAAGTACAAATGTTAATGTCACCACAAGGAAGCATTCTGAAAAATTAATTTTACAAAAAATGTTCCACTACAGAGTCCTTCAGAACCTTCGAAGTAGAGGTGAGAAATCACGCTCAACCCTTAAAACTTACTGCAGAAATGTAATCCTGGAAGCTCTTGTAGACAGTGCAATGGTGCTGAAACGGAAATTGTTTATATTACTTTTAAACAGAATGAAACCACTAACAGAATTAATTGGTAAACTACAGCCAGTACTTCGAAATCAATGCAATGTCAGCCTAGATACCTTTGGCCCCATCTGTGTAGGTGAGTGGAGTCACACCACCAGCACAGAGCCATACTTAAATGAAGAATCATACAAACAAGAGCAAACAAACCAAATTGCCATACATAGCAGTAGACGAGGGTATGAAAAGGTATACAATACCATAATGGAAGCAGAAACACTGCTCTCACAAATATCCCCACCAAACTTAGATGCCACTGTCCATTCCACCAAACCAGTACGCCTCAAGTACAAATGGCCTTGTACATCAATGTGTAATGTTCGCCACTACTCTATCTATCAAAGCTTTGCAGCAGTTCCTCAATCACTAAAAAAAAGCCAACGACAAAGGAAAAATGAAAATACTACAAACTATGGACTCCTGTCCAGTGCGCAAACACACAGGACTACGAGGACATTCCTTAGCCTGTATTTCTGGACCTACTTACAAAAGCACCTTGCACCATATCAAAATGTTAGCAACACACCATTCCACTCTAAGAAATCTCGTTTACAAACTCTACTATGCAAAAAGTCCAGCTTCAACACGACAACAGTTAAATAATATTCTCTTGCACAGTACTGCCAAAGACCTGCTCAAAGAAATAGAGCACCTCCAAATGAACTATTTCAGAACTAAAGAGCACTTACAAACTCCAACACTTTCAGAGAACTGTAGTGACAACTTTGTAGATATCAACTTTCTATGTCACACATACAAAAAAGAAATACGAAACTTCGAAAGCACATCTGCTGAAGTGCCAAACCAAGTATGTGTGTGTTGTTGAAGAACTTTCTATAGAAAGAGCACCAAAACAGTAGACATAATGCACAAAATAGAAGACAATGAGAAATCCCAATGGTTTCACTTAACTCTGTATTTATAGCGGAAAACAAATACAACATTAGTGACACCTCCATAATGTGCACATACTGCACTGCAAAACTTGACAATAACCAAACGCCTTCACAGGCAATCAGCAATAATTTTGAAATATTTCCACTGCCAACCACACTCCAGCAGCTTAATTTGTATGAGAGCATGGTAATCCAAACAGTGCACCCATTTCAAGCAATAGTACAACCTCAGCCAAAAACTGCAAAATTGCCTCCCACCGAATTACTAAGAGGCATCAGTCGGAAAGTAGTTTATTTACTATTAGATCTGAAACAAAATGTAGACACTCTATGAGCGCAAAGGCCATTAGAACAATCTTTGATTATCCTGGTAAATGGTGTACCTACAAAAGATAAAAAAAATTGCCAGCAACTAGTGGCCTTAAACAAAGTTAGGAAAGCCTTGAAGTACCTTAAAGAAAAGAATGAATACTTCACGGAAATAAACGTTGACGAAAACCTGAGAGAAACCACCAAAGTAATTCAGGACTCTTCAACAACTGGCCAATTTGAACTTCTAGATCCTACTGCAGCCTGCAATATTTTAGATCACTACACAATTCACCCACTGCACCCCAAAGACACTGTAGATGATGCACTAGAAACATAGCAAATGCAGAAATCCAAAGGATTGCCAATTAGTATATGGGAAAAAAGTGTAAAAGCACAAGCCTTCCCTCTACTATTCTCAACTGGAAAAGGTGGGAGATACGAGGAAAGATGCACATAAATAACAGTATCGGAATAACGTCTTTACAAATGTATTGTGAAGATCCTAGATTTAGAGAGAACGTGGAATACATATTGCACCTCCTTCTTGAAGGTGAGCTAGCAACGCTATGTTATGGAGTTGCACACACATTGAAAACTGGTTCCCATTTTCAAAACATGTCTGCTAAAGAGCTTCTTCAAAAGGTGCAAGACAAGGATGAAGTTTTACAGTCAAGTATTACAAATCCCTTGGCAAACATGAGTGGTACAAGAGTATTGGTTCTGATGCCACGCAAATGTACGGTGTATGCTAGGCAACCTTGGCCCACCCACATGGTTTGTCACTTTAAGTTGTGCAGAGTATGCACGGGAAGACTTGCACACTTTCCTATGCATAGTAAATCAAAACAAAACAGGTGAATCCATTCCATTTCAACAACTGGTGCAAAATGCAAACAATAGCATATTGTGTACTTCTTGCAACTCCGATAATCGTTCAACGTTACATATACAATCACATAGTCAATATGTAATATTAATGCTTTTAAGGTACAAAGCAAATGGAACCAAAAATAACTGCAAACTTACTACCTTCACACACGACAAGTATCACTTGGCAAGAAAACCTTCACAACAGAAGCCATAATCTACCACACAGGTGACACAAGCAGTGCAGGCCACTATACTGCATACATTAGAAAGCAATGGTCATGGTGGGAATGCAATTATACTTCCATTTTTCTAAAGCAGAGACTACCTGAAAATCTTGCAAATGCCTTCTATATATTCCTAAAGCCAGAATGTACGCATTGATGTTCAAAATTGGAATACCCTACTCCCCAACACCCATGGGTAGCTACATAATTGCAAAAGAAAAGGAATTACATTCTACACTGTGGAACTAGAAAAACTTAGCATACAGTAAGTATGCAGCAACTGCATGAAAATATCTGTTGTTCAATTATTTCCCCAACGAACCCAATGATTACACACAGAGAAACAATAAGTGTACAAAAATAACACTAAGATTGTTTCCTACATGATACGGAAAAGGAGAACTACTAAGTATAAGGGTTAAAAACTAGATCACCACCTGTCAAACAAGGTTTTGTACGTTTTGACCGTATCTAAACGGTCGCACATACGGGGGACACCCCAGCAGCACACCTGTGAAAAAATTATACTTCATAGAATAGTGAGCAGGGGTTGTGTGGGAAACCCTGTGCAGCCACCGTAAAAAAAAAAAATACAAAAAAAATAAAAAATAAGAAAAGGCCCATGTGGCGCCAGTTCCCCATCACGGAAGTGAAAGGGAACTGGCGCTGCAGGGACTCAGTGTGAACAAGAAGGTAAGTGGGGTTGTTTATGTTGGCAGTGGGGGTGTTTTGAGGGTGTGGATGAGGGGTGTGTCGTGGGTGTTTTGTGGGTGTGGGTGGGGTGTGGGTATGTACGTGTGTTCGCATCAGAAAGGTGCAAACTTTTGGTGGTTTGCACCTTTCTCATGTAACTTTCCGGCCGCGGGCAAATCAGTCGCGGTTGGATCACGTAGATCCATCTAAAAATGCCCATACAAATTCAATTTTAGATACAAGCATCAGTACATAAACCCATAGTGGTGCACCACCACTTCAAAATGTAGAAAGATGTCAAATTACCAGCAGGAGTGCACGACCTTCCAAACGTACCCTATACAACGGGACACTGTAAACAGTTGGAATATGCCAACTGGTAGCTAACCGCAACCAGAATTACAGCAGTGACACAGGTCAACTCAACCTTCACCAACCACTGTGCTACAAACATATCCTCAAGCACTTTCAAAGTATGAACAGTTACAGTACGCCAACAGGTACGTAACTGCCCTCACAATTCTGCAGTACTTGGAAAACATCAGCAGCAACCAAATGCATAAAGAAACAGTGCTAACAAAACGAAGCAGGTAAACAGTTCCAATACACCAACTGCCATACAACTGCAACCATAGTAAGAACACGTACAAAACAGAAGTTGTACACCATTGTGATTCCTCGTACTACAACAGTGCACCTTACACACTGCTATAATGAGTGCAAATGGTACTGTACTGGACTGTGCAAGGTAATAGCAAATGAATGTGCAAGGTTTTTTTTAATCCAGCATGGATGTGTTTTCCCCCACAGACCCAATGATTATGCAAAGGAACACAGGAACTGTGCACATTGCACGGTACACTTTTTTAATGCATGGTACTGATGAAGTACTCATTATGAGGGTCTACAAAGTCTAAAAATGTCTGCAATGTAATGAACTGCAAGATGACGACATACCTACTCTAACATGTTATATTCTCTTTTTCTACATATAATAAAGGAACAATTACTACAACATTTCACAGCCCACACACAAAAATATGCATGCACCCTCCAGAATAGAAACAGTAAGAATTAAATTATAGGTGTCATACCTCTTCATATTCGGTGAAGGCGTAATGTGTCCACATATTTCTACAAATTCCACAATTTTCAATGTAGAGCTACATGACACTGTGCTACTTGTGCCCCCGGCCTACACACTTCACTACACAATGTACAGTTTGCAGGCTCCAGCCATGCACTAATATTGCAACCATGGCCACAACTACCACTGCACTGTACAACCATGCATGAAAAGATGTATGTACCCAACACATAACACAGCCACCTACCCCTTAGCCACTTTAGTTCACATTGGATTACATTACTTCCACACAATGGACAACCTCTTCCTGAATATCCTCTTCACCTAACCTTGAAATAAGTGGATCCATTCAATGCAGTATAGTACAGTAACCAACCCAATAATGTGCACATTCACAACAACCTATACAGCAAAATGTATCCATATGTGTTATGGAACTGTCCCATGTGCTATAAGATTTCCCTCCTCGCATACCTCTACCACTGTTTATGGCTTTAGTTCATCTTTCTTGTTATGCACACCATTTCCCTGGAATGTATAGAACACAGAATTCAGTGCAGCACATGGTGCAGAACTCGGCAAAACTGTGTAAGATTGCCCTGCCACCAACCTATGTGCAGCCATCGCACACACACTCTGCCACTGTACACCATTGCTTTGTAAGAAACTACAAATATGAATAGTACATAGGGCCTCTTACTTTACATTTATGTATTTTGTCATCTGTACATTCAGTGCAGCTAGAGTAAGATACCATCATCTCTCCATGTATGTCATACTAACTACATCATAACCACACTACTACCATTCAGAAAGCACAGTGAAATTATAACATTTTGCCGCCTGATTTCTTATTTTTTTAGCCGCATGATCTCGGGAATGCGAAACCTAACATACCTCTCTATCAACAGGACAAATGCTCATTGTAAAACAGCCTTGAGTGGGACGCATGGTTTGCTCCAAGGACAGACATTGAAAGAAATGTAAAAAAAATCATAGATAACGTACGGTATAGCGGCTGTGCACATGTTCTGCAAACGTACTCTGCAACTGTTGAATACACTGCACAGAGCAATTACCCGTCTACACAATATAAACATGGAATTTGCAGAAGTTATGTATGCACAACTTTAAGGTACATGTGTAGTGGGATTACAATGTAGTAAGACACAGGTCACTATGCATAATTATAAAGTAACTAGACCGTAGAGTTTGTCCGTGTATACCAAGAGTGCACAACTGATTTTGACAGAGGGCCGAAAGTACCTTACATGATGGCTATAGTGGGCCGAAAAGTAAATGTGGGTGGGGCGGTAGGCCTGGTGGGGCGTGGCGTGGCAGGAGGCTTTTTCAACCCCCAATTTTTTTTAAACACATGGATAAAGAATTCATTTTTGAGTTGTAACAATTTTTATTTGTATTTCAAACTTACATTTTGTACTACGCATTTTCCATTGTTGTCATTTATTTCTATTTAGTTATTGCATATTGTCTGTTTAATTAAATTATATATATATTTTATTGACCCTTGATTGGACATTCCATTATTTTGGACTGCTATACTTTGCTGTTTGGGTTGCCCAAGTGGAGTATGGCCTAAAAGCAAAGCAAAGGATGTACATCTCCTAAATGTGGCTATTTTAGCTTTACTGTTGGGTTCACTCTTGTAGTGTGACACTATGTCCCATGGCGCCCACCCCCAACCAAAAACTTTGCCCCATGGCCCCCACACCCCAACCATACACTATGACCCATGACACCCACCCCCCAACCAAACACTATGCCCCATGGTACCCACCGCCCAACCAAACAATATGCCCCATGACCACCTCCCCAACCAAACACTATGCCCCATGGCACACACCCCTCAACCAAACACTATGCCCCATGGCTCCCACCCCCGACCAAACACTATGCCCCATGACACCCACCCACAACCAAATACTATGCCCCATGGCCCCACCCCCAACCAAACACTATACCCCATGGCCCTCACCCCCAACCAAACACTATGCCCCATGACACCCACCCCTCAACCAAACCCTATGCCCCATGGTCCCCACCCCCAACCAAACACTATGCCCCATGGCCCCCACCCCCAATCAAACACGATGCCCCATGACACAAACCCCTCTACCAAACACTATGCCCCATGACACCCACCCCTCAACTAAACCCTATGCCCCATGGCCCCCACCCCCAATCAAACACTATGCCCCATGACACCCACCCTGATCATACACTATGCTCAATGCCACACATCCCTCAACCAAACACTATGCCCATGACGCCCACCCCTCAACCAAACACTATGCCCCATGACACCCACCCCCAACTAAACACTATGCCCCATGGCCCCCACCCCCAACCAAACACTATGCCCCATAGCCCCCACTCCCAAACAAACACTATGTCCCAAGACACCCACCCCCCAACCAAACACTATGCCCCATGGCACCCACCTATGCCCCATGACCCCCAACCAAACACTATGCCCCATGACCCCCAACCAAACACTATGCCCCATGACACCCACCCCTCAACCAAACACTATGCCCGATGGCTCCCACCCCCAACCAAACACTATGCCCCATGGCCCCCACTCCCCAACCAAACAGACCCGAACCCCCCACATCCAACTCAGCACACAAACTCACAAGCATACACCATGCACCCATACAGACCCGAACCCTCCAACCCCCAACTCACCAAAAAAACTCACAAGCATGCACCCATACAGACCCGGACCCCCCAACACAAAATACACTGAATGTGCACACAACAACAAACATTCAGGCAGACACGACACCCCCTCACCCCGCAGCATCTCAACATACACTGCACTGCACACAAACACATTCTGGCAGACCTGACACCCCCCCCGCATCTCAACATGCACTGCACTTGCACACAAACACATTCTGGCAGACCTGACACCCCCGCCCCTGCATCTCAACATGCACTGCACTTGCACACAAACACATTCAGGCAGACCCGACACACACCCCAACCCTGCATCTCATCATACACTGAACGTGCACACAACAACAAACATTCAGGCAGACCCGACACTCACCTCACCCCCGCATCTCAACATACACTGAAGTTGCACACAATAACAAAAATTCAGGCATACCCGACACCCCCCCCCCCAGCATCTCAAAATACACTGCAATTGCACACAAACACATTCAGGCAGAACTGCCACCCCCCCTCCACATCCCAACACACACTGCACTTGCACACAAACACATTCAGGCAGATCCGACACCCCCCCTCCGCATCTGAACATACACTGCACTTGCACACAAACACATTCAGGCAGATCCGACACCCCCCCTCTGCATCTCAACATACACTGCACTTGCACACAAACACATTCAGGCAGACCCGACACACACACACCCCTCTGCATCTCAACATACACTGCACTTGCACACAAAAACAAACATTCAGGCAGACCTGACACCCTCGACCCCTCCGCATCTCAACATACATTGCACTTGCAAACAAAGAGATTCAGGTAGAGCCGACACACACACCCCCTCCGCATCTCAACATACACTGAACTTGCACACAAAAACAAACATTCAGGCAGACCCGACACACACCCCACATCCGCATCTCAACATACAAGCAGCACAAAGGCCCGACACACACACACACACACACACACACACAAACACCCCTCGCCCCAAAAAATCTGTACTTACCGCACGTGCTGGAAGGCAGGCTAGCTCGAACGCTGGCAAAGTCTGGTACTACGGCGGGCGTGGCAAGGCTGAAATGTCTTCCGGCATCAAGCCTTATTGACCACGCCAGCCATAGTGCTGGCACTCCATTGGTGCAGCACACACGCACTACGTGGCTCATAGGAGCTACATGGTCCGTGTGCCCTGAGCCAATGCTGACCAGTGTTTTGTCCGGTCCGGAAGACAACAAAGACTTTTCCTATGGAGGGTGGCCGATGCTGCTTATATGCCGCCCTTAATTAGGAAAGTCTTTGTTGCTGGCGGGCCAGACAAAACAGCATGGTGGGCCGCAACTGGCCCATGCGCCGTAGGTTGTGCACCATGGTGTACTCTGTACGGGGGTTTGTAACAGCATTGGTCATGCCGTGTTACAGTGCCATGTCTCCACCATTCTGCATATAAGGCATATATGAGTGTTCTTTCTTTACTTGACACAGTTCTCCAGCCCATACAAAAGTATAATATGTTATAAAAGGTTATTATTATTAAGATTTTTTTTTTTTTAATGTTTCTTTGGACACACACACACAGAAAATGTGCCGTGGTTCTGACAGCATTCACTGCCACTGACAGATTTTGTGAAAAGCAAACACATAAAAGGAGGGGGTTTTAACAACGCTTGAAAGACGAATCGCAGGTGTGTAGCCATGCAATAAGAGTGGCACATACAAAACAGAGAGGAAGGCAGTGGGTGACCATATGACGCTACTCAAAAACACACAGTATGTCACCCAAAGGTCCATGTTTACGACCTAGTTTACGACATCCTTCCTGCAAAACCTTGTTCTTTACACTACCACTGAGAACAGCTACTTATAAGTATTCTTATACCTTGCACCTTACTGCCGTGCCAGCCCTTGCACCTCCCAACAGACGGGTGGTGGAGCAAGCATTCCAAAATTACCAAAAGCGGTGTGTTTTTGCTCATCGTTATCTGGCATGACCGCTAAGGCCCTGCATGTCCATTTGCGTTTCCGGCAATAAGAAGCAACCCTTTATGATGTGACGCATCACAGAAACAACAAGTGGTTCCTTTCCTAAATTACATAAAAATTGTATTCTTCCACACGATCCACCAAGAACCACAACATAATCCTTTTACTATTTTCCGGATGACAAAAGAAGTGCAAAAAGGCACAGACGGCATTCTAGGCTGCAATTTACCTGCAAAATGAAGAAAGCAGTGGTTGCAAGCAACTTACACTTTCTTGTAAACATTCTATAAAAAATAAAACCACTTCCAACTGTATATGGTCGTGTGGGAAAATTATTCAAATGGTCTCTGGGCAACTACTGTATACAAGAACACTGCGACTGTACACTATATGTGGGCATGTCTGCTGTAGGTTCTCTTTATGTACCACGTTTTCAAATCTACCTCCTCACATGACAGGTTCAGCGACACTGGGCATTTACGTTATGAAAATACCTGGAGTGCACGGTTTCAGTAACTGCTGTCAACAACTAATGTCAGCTACGAAGGTCACTGTGGTGATGTTTTGGCACACCCACATGTAAAGTTACTGCAACGCATGCACGCGTAACAATAAACGCAAGTGCAGGGTGGCCAAGAGGAAATGCCGTGCTTCATGTGCATCCTCTGACAAACTGGCCTGCCGCCTGCTGCAACGGCAATACCGGCATCTAACAACTCGGCTGAACTCTTTAAAATCTGCAAGGAACTGGACAATCCTGCTGCAGTCTCTACCTCTCCTGTCCCCTCCCAGACCCTCTGCACGGCACTGGCTTCTCACTTCATTTCCAAAACTCAGGACATCCTGTCCTCACTCCCCGCCTATCAACTCCCTCCCTCTATCCCCTGCTCTTCCTCTGGCCCTTTGGCTGCCACCCTCCCTCCCTCCCTCTCTTCCTTTCCCCTTTTTTTCCGCAGACGAGGTTTCTCAACAAGTCCGATCTATGAAAGTCTTGTCAAAACAGGTTCCCCCTGTTCCTCCAAAACTATCAAGGACCACATCGACTCCCTGGCCCCTGCCGTGGCTGATTTCTGCAATCACTCCTTCGCCACTGGAGTCTTCCCATCCCCCCTGAAGCACTCCCTTGTGCACCCTCTTTTTAAGAAACTCTCTGCTGACCCCTCCTGTCCGGCTAACTATCGCCCAATCTCCATCACTCCCTTCCTGGGCCAGCTCCTGGAGAAACTGGCCATCTCCCATGTTAATCTCCACACAGAATCTGTTGGTTGTCTCCATGACCATCAGTCTGGCTTCAGGGTTGCCAGAAGCACATAAACTGCTCTCCTGAACATCTTTTTATTTTTTTTTTTTTATTTTATTAAAATTTTTGTTTTTGACGCAAACGCATCTTTACAAAAACACGAAACGAATCTTCCAGTAATTCATTCACTTATGACATTCTATCCAGAATTAAACAGGAATAAGAAACTATTCTTATAGTATTAATCAGAATTACATAATTCTTTTAAAAGGACAAAAACACAAGTAACATAACATAAAAAACAATACATTACACCAGCAAGGCTAGTAGAAGACGATACATTGAGCATAGCATAATGTTACATAAAGGTGCCTTCTAATAAATAAATTTCTGCTAACAAACATTTTCAGAGCGTATTAAGTAGTCGCAATGCGGATTCAATGATTTTCACTAGTTGAACAGTTGCGATAACAATTGAATTGCAAGAGCCCCTCATACAACTAGACCATATAAGTTCTCTCCCAGCTTCTGAATGGGCAGAAGCAAAAGCCTTGAGATTCAGTATTCTCGCTGTTTCGAACAATGGACAAAACAGAAACAGATGTTTTAAAGTTTCAGAGATGTCGGTTTTTTTACAGAATCTGCAAGATGTCTTTACAGTAGCGTTTAAATCTTCTCCCCAGTGTTTTGTGCGTGTACTTGTGTGTACCAGATCTAAACGAAAACGCATATACTCTGTCCTAATTTCGGGACTAGGGCAGAGTAGGAGATATGGTTGGCGTGGAATTTGTGCATGTCTAAAGGTTGCATATTCTGAAAAAGAGGAGTAGGTTGCAATCTGATCACATGTAATTGCCCAGTCATTCCAAAAAAGACGTTTATGTGCAGTGAGTATTTTATGATCAATTTCTTGAGAGGTAATATTTATACCAGATAAAATCATACATATCCGCTTTTGAAAAAGCTTAATTGACTTGGGCTGCAGCGAGTGTAACATTTGATAAAGATCTTCATAGAGAGAGTTTGTCATCGGAAACTGCATCTTTGCAAAGAGTTTAAGAATACGCCAATTGTGTCGGGCTCCAAGAGAGTTTAAGCCCAGTTCGTGTCTCAGAATAGCATTAGGGAGATATGCCGGCAATCCTAAGGTAGTCTTCCATAGTCTAGCTTGTAACTTATTCAAAAAGGTAGTTAAATCTAAAAGGCAAATGTCAAGGCCATATAAAATGATTGCTTCCACCTTTTTGGTGTAAAATTCGAATAATGGTACTAAAGAAAACATACAGTATTTTCTATATATGATTTTCATTTGATTTTGTAGAGGAATTATTTTTTCACAAAGCGCTTTGTGCCAAAAGATTGCAGAGGAGTTATTGGCAAGGTTGTATCCTAGATATGTAATGTGTGTTGTCGTTTGCAGATGATTGAAGTTGATGTGCCAGCAGAATTTACGCACCTTTTTCTTCGAGGATAAAACTAGGATGTTTGATTTTACAAGGTTTATCGAGAGGTTGTTTAATGCACAAAAGTGGCTGAAAATTTCAAGTTTTTTCTGCAAGCCAGAATGAGTGCTGTCTAATAACAGCACATCATCGGCGTATGCTAGCCATGAAAGTTTAATCCCACCCAGCCGAACTGGGTTGATTTGTATCGAGTCCCAAAGATCTTCTATATCCGATAGATAAAGATTAAAGAGGACAGCTGCAAGATTGCAGCCTTGTTTCACTCCAATTGCTGTGGGAATAGCATCCGTCAGCAGTCCACTACTGGAAATACGGACTCTGACAGAAGTTTGATGGTGTAGCAATGCAATAAGAGCAACTAGCCCTGGAGGAAATTTTAACCTCAGCATCTTTTCCCAGAGGATACTACGGATCACACAGTCGAATGCAGAAGAAAGATCTAATGAGGCGATGAAAACAGGACCGGTAGCGGAGGTGTGTGCCCCCGCAGTTAGATGAGCTAATATTGTGGCATTTAGTTGCGTACCTAGGTTCTTCCTAAAGCCAGTCTGTGCCTTATTTAATGTGCCATTTACTGTGATATGTTTTTCCACCTCATCTAATAGAAGCAGTGCGAACACCTTGGCCGCAACATCTAATAGTGCAATAGGTCTGAAATTTGATGGTTCTTTTAGGGATCCCTTCTTGTGTAAAAGAATGATGACAGAGGATGTCCAAGACGGAGGAAGCCTCTTAGAGATAAAGATAGTTTGATAGATCTTCAAAAAAATTGATGCCCAAAAGAGTGGGTCGTCTTTAATAACACAAGGAGGAAGTCCGTCAGGACCTGCACATTTAGAGCTTTTTAGTTTTACTCTCTCCTGAACATCCGTGAAGACCTTCTCTCTAACCTGGACTCCAACACCCCGTGTGTCCTTATCTTGCTTGATGTCTCTTCTGCCTTTGACACTGTCAACCACGCCATCCTGCTCAACCATCTCCGTGACAACCTGGGTATCACTGGACAGGCTCTGGTGTGGCTGACTTCTTTCCTCTCCGACCGACCCTCCCAGGTCCAACTTGGGTCCTTCCTCTCCGATATCTTTTTCTCTACCTGTGGCATCCCCCAGGGCTCTAACCTCTCTCCTTGGCTGTTCAACCAATACCTGGCACTCCTTGCTGACCGCATCGCCGCCCTCTGCCCCAATTTTCAGTGCTATGGGGATGACACCCAGATCATTTTCAGGATACCCTCGGCCTCCTCCATTCCTTCCGTCATCTCTGACTGTCTGTCTGCTATCCAGGAGTAGTGTGCCGCCAACGACCTCTGCCTTAATGCCAGTAAGACCGAGATTCTACTCATCGCCACACCCTCTCCCTCCTTCCCTTCCGCTCTCTGGCCGGCCTTTCTTGGCCCTCTTCCTGCTCCCACCTGCAAGGCTAAAAACCTCGGTGCCATCTTCGACTCCACACTCTCCTTCTCTCCTCACATCTCCGACGTCTCTAAGAAGTCACACTATCAGTTGTACCTCCTCAGAGGTATTCTTCCTCTCCTTCCCCCAGAAGCTCAACGCCTCCAGAGCCCTGGTTCTCTCTAAGCTGGACTATTGCAACAGCCTGTATATAAATCTGCATGCCTTTACTCTCCGCCCTCTGAAACTTATCCAAAACAGGACTACGAGACTTGTCCTTGGCCTTAAACCCAGGGATCGTATCTCTCCAGGACTGAATCTCTGCACTGGCTCTGAGTGGCTGCAAGGATTAAGTTCAAAACCCTCTGCATTATCCACAAGGCCTTCTGGGGCTTGGGACCTTATTACCTTCAACTCTCTCTTCCTAAAACCTTCCTTCTCGGGCTCTTCGCTCATCTGCCTCCAACTCCCTCAGGGTTAGCCCCTTCTCCAAGCAACGAGTTGGTGATCGATCTCCCTCCTCGGCTGGGGCATCCTTCTGGAACAGGCTTCCTGCCTCCCGGAACCTCGAGGAGAACCATATCTGGTTCCGGAAACACTTAAAAAACGTCCTCTTTGCTTCTGCTTTCTCTGCCTCTCTCCCCTGCTGAAATGTCCTGCTGATTCTGCACCGGTTACCGGGCTATCCTTTCTGATCTTGGGGCCAGGTCCCGCCTTTTGCTCACCTGCCCTGCCTCCCTGGCAACCCCCTGCACTTGGGGACTGGTTCTGAAATCCCTTCAGTCCCCTTACCAGCACTTATGTCTGCTCTTACCTTGCACTTGCCACCATCAGGCTGTTTTATTTATCGTATTTATTCTTATTTCCCATGTACTGCACTGCACTTTCCCCTTCCCCTTGCACTCGTCCCTTTCTCCCTACTCTCGCACTTGTGCGATCTGCATGACACCTGGCCTAGTAGGATCTTTGTCTGTCTTCCACTGTTTTCCCCTACCTTGCCTCGTCGCGCCTTGAAACACTTGTCTATAGGCGCGTTATAAATGCCATATCATATCATATCGTATCAATAGTACATAATTGCAACGCCGACCGATTTCTTTGTGCTTCTCAAAAAGTACACAAAGGAAAGCCAATATTAACTCATACTTGCCAACGCTACCGATTCCTGCGGTACGCTACCGCATTTGAAGCAGTTCTACCGCTTACAGATTTTGCTTTGTACACCTACTCATTCATGGCTGCAGCATGGCAGCCACCTGAGGCCCAGTGGGAGCAAGGAGAAGCATCCTCCAGTGTACGATGGGCATGTTAAATGGCCCATTAATTTGATTGATGAGCTGCTAGCCCTTCCATGACCCGTGAAACTGATGCACCGTCTCTGCACTGAGCACAGTGAGCTAAAGTGTGCATGCGGTCTGTAGAGCTGGGGAAAATATTTCCCTGCAAATCAGAGTTGTAAGTGAGTGGGGGCGGTTGGGAGCAGTGCTCCACTACTTTTGTAAATTAAGTTTTACAGTTTCTATACTTTTATTTGAAACAGAAACCATTCCAGAATTGTTTTGTTTTAACATAAAAGTGTAGGACTGTATTACATACTGATAACCAATACATCATAATTCAGTTAAGGACTCTGGCCAATGGGCAGAACCCAAACACATAATCCATCTACTGGAACCCTAGCCACCTCTATACACACAGTATTGCATCACTTCACCCAGTAGACACACTACAGGACTATTAACTCCTTCACCTCCAGCCATGGAACGAAAACTGTAGGACGTGCTAACAGTGACCACACCCATGCAACCAACAATGTGTACACTAGCCACAAACGACACACACAAGCCAACAGTGTGAAACATACTTGCCACCAGTGGGCATACTCTATGCTGCAAGGGCTCCGTCCATGCAACGGAGGCGCTAGGTGCTTACCACAGTCAACACAGCACACTACACCCAATCAAAATATCCTGCTATCATCTCCAATGCACTTTCCACCCCCAATTCAGCCTCCCTGCAGTCACCACAGAAGCCAGCTGCCTGATGAGCTACCCGTCAATTGAAGCAGTACTCGCGGACACCACTCGCAAACCACTGTCTTCTTGAACCTAAAAAGATATATCATATTACCCGCTTTTCAGTCCCCCACGCTTTTCATCCCCTCTTCCCAGCACCAGATGACGCAAACAATGTTTTCCAGCCCCTTTCAGCGTTGCAGTATCCTCTAATACAACATGGTGATGTTTCCCTAAATTGTGACGCATATCACACTTCCCTCCAGCCAACCAGCGGGCGCGTCCAATGTTTGCCGACATCACGCCACACTCCAGGCCAATGAGACTTTGGACTGTGGAGCAAACAGGGAAATCGGATCGCGGAGCGGAGCCAGATATCACTGTTTTTTAGAGGCATACATTTTAGCTGTTTTTAAAGAACGTACTGGACAGATTTTCACCAAATTTACAAGAGCAGGCTTTTGGGACGAAGCCTCCGCTCCTGCCGCAAATTTGGTGAAAATCCGTCCAGCCATTTGCTCTGTAGGCCTGCGCAAAGTTTTTCTCCTTTCAGTCTATGGAAAAAAAATGTTGGGACCCCCACTATAACTTTGCATCCCCTCCACGAAACTTCACCCAACTTGCCAATTCAGAGAGGCCCATATACATTTTTTGCATTCATCCAGCAGGAGCGAAGTTATAAGCCGGACAATAAGTGGTCTTACTATGAGATAAGCAACTTAACGATAACTACGTGACCACTATCGCAGGCCGTGTAATATATACACACACAGAAACAAAACACCACGAAAGCTATGGTGGGTTTAAAAAGTATTTTATTTAAAACCCTTTCACCTGAAATGTGAAAGTAGGATGGTCCATTTGAGCCAAGTCACTCATCCCACAACACCACCTATTAGCCCTTAATGGAAATCACCTACAGTTCTGAGCCACAACAGCAAGGCATTGTGGGTATGAAAATTAGCCCCAAAACAAATATTTTCTGTTGTGTATGGCTTGGCTTTGCAGAAGGAATGTTGTGATGTCATGTGGAGCGTTTATGCCTGAGTCATGGAATGCATGTGTGAATGTTCTAACCTGGTCAGTTGGTCAGCCAGAGGCCAGTGTTACTTTATGTCCTTTATGTAACTTAAGAAACTGCTTATAAAGATACTTATGAAGCATGGTAATAAACCTAGCAAGTCAACCTAAGAAGGCTGGGAGCTGCTTCATGTCATTGGCGACGAGCTGGTCTTTTAAAGATGGATCTACACATGGAACAGTTGGAGAATCTGCTGTGGGGTGTGCAGCAGGAAAGGCAAGAGGACACACTGCCCCCAAAAGCTAACAAGTAAGTCCCATCACCCAGGGCGGGAAGGGGAAGGAGAAAGACATAGCCCCTTTATGGTTAAAGGATCTGAGCACGGAAAGGGATGTGCTTTCATAAGAATCAGAAGGATATGAGCCACATTAATTAGTAGAGGGCACTGTGCTAACAAGTTGGAGAAAACTAATGTGCCCACAAGAAGGAAAGGGAAAGGGAAGTTTTCCCGTAATCTGGAGAAGGGTACAGTCCCCAATTGCCAGAGAAGGGAGCAGTGTACATAAGCAGGAGTTCAGTGTGGAGGTCACTGTAGTACCAGTGAACAGGGGCACTGTAGGGGCTGGAATAAAGTGGTTAGCCCATAGGCAATGAGGGCATATAAGTGGGACTTTGACGGAGAAAGCTTCTATGCATTTAAATGTACCAGTTATGTATGAACCGACAGTTGAAGACAGAGCTCTTCACCGCGGTACGCTCTGTTTAAAATGATGACGTCACAAAGCTGCTGCAGGGAGTTGGCGATTCGGTGGAATGTCTGTTGTGTTTCAAAACAATAGTACGGTTTGTCACCCGGTGATCTGCTAATGCGGATGTAGCTCGTATTGGCATTAGGAAGGAGCAGCTGGGGTATGTGAATAAGGGACCTTGCAATGTCCACAACATGACCAGGAAGAGTATGGCAACCAAGCCTGGGATGCGTAAGAGGTTCACGGCAGCCAACACGGGGCAGCGTTACTTCGTAGGCGTCTGAGGAAGGAGGAGCGGAATATATATGGACTTGATGCTGGTTGCCCTAGGGGTCTATTCAACTGTGTCGGAGCATGGGGAGTTAATGCTACATAGTGAGGCAACGTGGCTTCTCAGATTCAATGCTTGGACTGGAACAATGGAAACGTTGGAGCAGTATCAGGATACGTTATGATGTGAGGTGGACCAGCATTTTATTGAGGTAACGGGACAGATACGTTGACCATGGTATGATGCGGGACATATCCATGTGGTGTGGAACGGGTTCTCCTGTGGATTCGAGGAGAATGGACTTATGCTCTTGTGTATCCTTTTATGGTCCTATCCATGTTTTTGTTTACTCTTTGTGCATGGATGGTATCAGGTGTATTTTAAGTGTGGATGGTCTTGGGTATGGCTTGGATATGGTGTGAGGATTCCTAGTTTTAATCATTTTGAGGATTTTCAGCTTATGGTCACAGGAGTTGGCATGGACTTCTAGCATTTAAACATAAAGATGCATTGATTGGTCTGGATGGTTGTTGTTGGATGCTGTGAGTATGTATGAAGTTTAGAACCAACTTCCTGAGGATTTTCAGCGTTTAGGTTGCTCATTGCGACATGGACTTTAGGGTTGGTCTGGAGTGGGGTTCACGCCATTTATCGGTGTGGAGATAAGTTATAACCTCTTGAGGATTTTCAGCAGTTAGGTCGCTATATTGCGACATGGACTATTAGGAGTGGATTGGTTTGGGATTCATGATATATGGTGTTTTAAAGAAATACATCAATTCTCATATGTATAGATTGTTGCAATATGAACTGCGTACTGTGTATATGTGATGTATGGTGTATGGTATGCAACATCTTTATTGCTCTGGGAAGTTTAGTCATATTGGGGGTAGCACCTTCAATTATCCCTTGTATGGGTGTGGATATGATTGTCTGGTGATTGCGGGGGTAACGCCTCCCATATGTTTGGTAGTTTGGGTGAAGCTTATATGAACTTTATAAGTATGGTTTTGCTGATGGTGTGAGTGGCAGGTCAGCATGTCTTACCTCTCAATGTGGTTGCTGGGGGTAGCGCCTTCAGCCTACTATTCAGTATGGATGTGGATGGGTATGCCACAAGGGTATTCGCGAGGTAGTACTACATAGTATGGTATCTGGGGGTTGCGCCTTCAGTATAGTATGGGCATGACTGAAGTAGATGTCACGCATAGTTAAGCAACGTACAAGTGTTTTGAACTGGAAGCGCCACCAGTTTGGTGTGGGTGTGGGTGTGACTGTGGAAGTAGTCATGCATGGGTAAGGTATGTATGCTTGTGTCTGGTGGTAGCGCCGCCAGTTTAGTCGGAGTATGACTGTGAAGATAGTCATGCATGGTAATGTGGTGCATGGTACGTGTGTCGGGTGGTAGCGTCCCCGGATTTGGTGTGGGCATGTCTGTGGTATTGGTCATATGGGGTCATACATGTACTTCTATCTCGTGGTCGTGTGCCACGCTCATTGTGTTTTCGTACACACAGGCAGTTGTGTTTGGCTGCACTGTGTTCTCATCTATGACCTGTTCCACCTTTCAGGGTCCAGAGTGCGCCAGTTGCATTGGTTGATGGTCCCGGTGTGCCTGGCCAGTGCATCGGGAAGGCTGCGAGTGGCATAGTGTTAGCGCACATGCTGTGTGCTTGCCCTGGTCATGTGAGTCAGTGTGAATTGTATATGTTGGTGTGTGTGAAGGTGTGTTGTGTAGCGCTTTGTGTTGTTATCGGTCGATGAAAAGAGGGGAGGTGTTTTGTGTAGCGCTTTGTTGTGTGTGATGTGCTAATGTAAAGGGAGGAGATGTGTTGTGTGTGGCTTGGCTTTGCAGAAGGAATGTTGTAATGTCATGTGGAGCATTTATGCATAAGTGTTGGAATGCATGTGTGAATGTTCTACCCTGGTCAGTTGGTCTGCCAGAGGCCTGGGTGATGGACTGCCAGTGTTACTTTATGTCCTTTATGTAACTTAAGAAACTGTTTATAAAGATACTTATGAAGCATGGTAATAAAACTAGCAAGTCAACCTAAGAAGGCTGGGAGCTGCAAAATCAATAAATATGCATGCATCACAAATACACACACAGATATATCAATGGACTAAGCCAATCGAGCACACCCAACTACATCAAGATATACAAATCCTCCAACAACTTTAAAATGCTGGCCAGCCATCTCCAAGACCACCGACAAAACATGGGGTTGACCTAACCACTCAGCTCAATGGCAGCATTAACAAGTCCCATAATCGAACCCTGACCTCAAAACACAATGGCCAGGATCGACAGATAACACACAAAGAAAAACAAATCACCAGATGACTCTTCATCTTGGACAGCATCTTTCCCTTTCACCATTATGTTTACTGGAGGACATCCCCAACCAGTACCACAACTTCATCTAACAGAACCACCTGTCACCTAAAATAAGAGTCGACTTCTCCTAACAGTACACTACTACCACTCCTAAAATCACCAGACATACAACTCCCAATCTCCTTAGTGCACATCTCAACTATCACTCACTCATACTACTGACAGGGGCGCTACTCCCGGCACCTACCTTAAACACCACTACACAACCAGAAAAATGGTGATGTCATGTGAGTGTCAATGGAATGTTGATGTATGATTGAGAGAATGCTGTGCTGAGTGTTCTGTATGAAGTTATTCACATGAAATGTGAAAGTAGGATGGTCCATTTGAGCCAAGTCACCCATCCCACAACACCACTTAGTAGTCCTTAATGGAAATCACCTACAGTTCTGAGCCACAACAGCAAGGCATTGTAGGTATGCAAATTACCCCAAAACAAATATTTTCCCTAGGAAATTGCCTTTGTTTAAGAGAGCAGATCTACTTTATTTTTAGCTTAATCAACCCTAAACAGACATTTTGCAAGACTGTCAGAACAACTACATACCTGGTTAACCCTTTTTAGGGATCATCAGTTCAGTATAGCCCTGACAGCCTTCTTCTTCTTCTTCTTCTTCTCAATTATCGGAGGCGCGGGCGGACCCACGCAGGCGCTTCCCCATCCCAAAGGATGATGTGCACCAGACCCACCAATCAATACTTAGCACACAAACTCACAACTCCTCCCACCGCCCCGTCTGCCTCACAAAATCCAACATCACACTGCTCCTCCTCCTGCCTCTCACCCCGTCACCTCCCAGCAAAGCCCTCTCACTCAGCTCAGCCACACCAAGCGCAGTCAACCGAACCCTCATCAATTCTCTCTCTTCAACATGTCTCTCACACCTAAGCAAAAAATGTCCCACAGTCTCAGGCACCCCACACACCGCACAGTCCCTCGACTCACGCTTCCCCACTCGAAACAGACAGTCATTCAGCCCCACATACCCTATCCTCAACCGATTCAGCATCACCTCCTCCCCCCTCTTCCATTCCAGACTCCCCGCAACCACCTTCACTGACACCTTCACACGAACACCAAACATCCACCTGCCCTTCACCCCACTCACCCACCTCTCCTGCTACTCATCCATGACCCGTCTCACCATCACAGCCCTCACCTCGTCCACACTCAAAGGCAACCTCACATCAACCGCTCCCCTCTTCATACCCTCACCCGCCGCCAGGTCCACCAACCCATTACCCAAAATGCCACTGTGACTGGGGACCCACGCCAACTCCAGATCCATTCCCCCACACACACCGATCAATCGCCCTCCTGATATCCAAAATCACATCCTTCCTATCACCATCCCCTGCCACAATCGCCAGTTGCAGCATTTTCACATGTTTTCACAACACTAAGAAAGTTATGGTGGGTTTAAAAGGGTTTGAAAAAAAAAATCCTTTCACCTGAAATGTGAAAGTAGGAAAGTCCATTTGAGCCAAGTCACACATTTCATTACGCCAACTAGTAACCATCGCTTGAAGTTCACCTCCAGTTCTGAGCCACAACAGCAAGGCATTGTGGGTAGGCACATTAGCCCAAATGCAAACATTTTTCGCTAAAAGAGGACCTGGAAATAATTTTCAAATTGGCCCAATATTATGAGAACATTTGGAAATAATATAGGTTACCACACAAAAGAGGCCCAGTGTTCAGAGGACTACCAGGAAATCTCCAGTGTTCCATATAGGCCAGTCCACCCATGCATGTAAATAACCAACAAATGAATGTGCCACCATTGAAAAACATATGTCCCTGTCTCATATGCCAGGGTATCAGGGGCAAGGCAAGTCCTTCTGCCGTTCCTAGCCAGGAAGGTTGGCAGAGAACACTTTCAAGGACTATCACTGCCAGTAGGATTTAGGATAGCAATGTCTCCTCATCTAGCAGGCCTTATCCGACCCACCCGAAATAAGCATTTTGCCTAGACAACATGGTTCATTTAAAGCCTTCTGTAATGGTCTGTTCCCCTCTGAAGTGACAAAAGGCTTTGCCTGTTGATGTCAATAAAAGTGTTTTGTCTGCAGGAACTGTTGAGGCTGCACAGGATGTGTGAGTGGCCTAAGAAATTCCATAATGGTGGGACCCCTCTCCTGGATGTAACTTTTCTCTTGCACTACCTGGCCATCATGTATTAAAGAGACTCCAGTAATAAGTGACCTGCTGTTACTTCCTGTTAGGCAGAAACCTGTGCACTTCCCTCTTTGACCACTGCAAAAGATTTAAGACTACAGGTGTTTGGCAGTAAACCCACTTGGTAGCAGTCTGTACCACACAGATTCACTTGGTAGCTGTGGCTGAGCAGTCAGACTTCCCTCAAGGAGAGTTAGGCAGTATACAGAGTATTCACAATAGGTCAAAAGAACACAGTAGAACAAGCAAACACTGACCAGAGCTTGGTGTAAAAGAGATATAATTATTTATTTAAAACCACATCTAATAAAACACACAGGCACTAATGTTAAGCAGTTCAAAAACACGGTCACTAAAAGATATACACTTCCTTAAAATAATATTAGACAAGTCTTAAGCAAAGCCCCACTTATTTTCAGACAGCGGTGAGTGCTTAACGCAGATGGCACTCTAATAATTTGGTTTAAAAGGGAGAGGAAGGCAGAGCATAAATTGAAACAGATCCCAACACTTTCAAAAGAACAGAGCAAGAGAGGAAGGCAGAGTCAAACCGTAAAGTTAGAGATCAGAAAGCCGGATCCACTTTAAGAGGATCAGAACGAAATGTGTCCAAGGTCACACGGTTGAAAAGTGCACAAAAGTCTCGAAAAGGTTCAGAAAGAAGTTGGACCAAAAGAAAGAGACCAGTTAGATGGTCAAGGCGGCCAGCCCAGTCCAGAAGGTTAAGGGATTATTATTACCTTGTAGCAATCTTTAGAAAGGGAGGCCTGGCGGACACGGTACCTTAAAGTGGTGAGAATACTCCAGCGGGGGCAGTTGTTCCTGGCAGCGGATGCAAGTCGGTGCTTCGTCCGGGGGAAGAGAGGATCTCGTCGGGGAGGAAGACAGGAGTCCGTTGCACTGCCAGGGAAGAAACCAGCCGCGGAGTTCTCAGTTAAAAGGAGCGGTCCTTTTATTCGCGGTGCAGTGGTAAGTGGCTATCCGGTCGCTGGGGTGCTTGGCACGGGCAATTCGACCACAAGACGTCCTGGATGCGAGAAAAAGAAGGTAAACTGGTTGTGCCCACCAGTCAGGGGAAGAAGACTCTCCAGCCGAGAGATCTTCTCTGTCGTCGGGATGTGGTGAGTCGGTTCCGCAGGGCTCCACCGGTGGTGTCGTCGTAGCAGGTCGGCTCAGCTTCTCCCTCGTCGGATTCTCAGGTCCTGTGGCGACTTCTGAAGTTCCAGTCCCAAAAGCCCTGCTTTTATGCAGCACACCCCCATTCACTCAGCCTAGCTGTCAATCAAACATGCTAAGTAGTGAGCCGGCCGGCTCACCACTTGGGCCAATCATACAAGAGTGCTACTTGAGTTACCAAGGTAACTCAGTCCAGGGTGCCTAAACCCCCTCCCACACCCCCTGTGGTACCCAGACAAAGTGGCACCACTTTTGGAGGTTTCTGTGGAGAAGCCCGCCAAAACGTGGAACAAAGGGCTCGACTTGGGTTGGAGTCACAGAAGAGAACACAAACGCCATTTTAGAATCGAGTTCTGGCAAAAAATACCAACCGGCTAATTAATATTAAATAAATAAACCAGCGGTATGTTCGAGGCTATGAGAATTAAATAATTAAAGTTGGTAGCCTCGAACAATGGGAAAATCCCATAGAGATATATTTTCGGTCGAATATAAAAAGTAGTATCCACTGCCACCAGCCAAAACTCGATCAGGGGGGACGGAGACGTGCCACCTCGACTAACAGACCCCGGGGCAATCGAATTGCCCCGACGAGTATGTCCACAATATGATGGTTTGTACTGGTTTCTGTTCATAATTTGGGACTAGTAAAGCCAATGGTGACTTTACATGCCCTGGGAGACAGTAGTCAGTCCCAGGGTATGGAGTGTATGGTGGGGTGTCACTATGACACCCCAGTGTCACTGCACGGAGGGTGCTGTGTAACACACATATTAAAAACACATGAGACCCTATGGAGTAAAGGACCCCATAGCCCATAAAACACATGAACAGTCAAAGGAACACCACAAATCATGTCCAAGAGTGGGAGAAAAAGAGTCTCACTCTTGGCAGGAGAAAAAAACAAACTCCAGAAATCCAGCAAAGCTGCTGGGGGACTCACTAGGTTAGGAAATTCAGCCTAAACAAAGAATTCTCCCTAACACTTCCCAATTGCAATTACAGGGTTTTCTGTTGACGCATGGGCCCCCTCCTTACCCACTGGGGGTATATGCTGTTTCTGTGAATGTGACAAGCCTTCCCAGCAGAGAGGAAAGGGAGCTTCTAGGGCTGGACCCCACAGTCTGTTTTGGTGAAACTCAGCCATAGACATTGAAACGCAAACCTCTGATGGGTGAATGAATAACTAGGAACCAGGTTGACAATAAAATGACATTGCATGGATTTTGGCCAGTTTAACGGTATCTTCCACCAGAACACTATCTCAAACCAGATATGGCTTTATATTTATATTTATACTGTGGATTATACTTTTGGATATTTTTCGAATAAACCTGCCACCAGTCCATTGAGACATACAGGTAATAGCAGCCTCTGAGGGTACAGCATGCTATTTTCAGGAATGCATGCTATTCACTGCCCAGTTGCCAAAGTACAGGAGAGCTGCTGGGGGTGTCCTTAGGCAGTTCCTTCAGAGATACATGGTTGCACGGAGTATTGTGAAAGTGAGGCCTGATTAGAAAAACTCACTTTCTGATACAGAATCACCATTATCATTTTGTGGTACAAAAATGTAAAAAAGCTTGGAATTGCTTTCCCGCACAAATGACAGTCTGTTACACTGTCTTATCAAAATGTTCCCCCAAATTGCGTACTTACTGATGAAGCTCAATCCCGGCCTGCATGCCCTGCTTCTCCCAGGATAGGTCTGTTTGGGGACCAATCAGCGGTCTCTACCCCTTTGGAGAATGTCTTGAAAACTATTGAAGGGAGCAACCATTGCCTGTTGATGTTGCTGACTTTGTAACCCATATTTGATTCTGTAGATCAGGGCACAGAAGCCTAATATTTGATTCAGTTACCAAGGTAGGAGACACCTTTGGTTTGAACTCTTTTTAAGGTGGCAGAGTCCTTTTTCGACCCGTAAGTATAGAGACATTGTGGCATCACATATTATGTTTACCGTTTAGCTGAAATAGAGGCACAACATCACTGTTACTACGGGCATGCAGTGTCGGTCCTGCACAGATGACATCCATCGCCATGTTTCTTTTGATGCAGAGAAGTGGGCATTGGAGTTGTGCTTCAATGCACTAAAAACCTGGATGGCTGAAGGCTGGTTGCAGCAGACTGCAGGGAAAGATGAAGGCTATAGTGTTCCAGCACATAAGGTCCATGGAGTTCTTTTTTACTCTTAATATGTAACTACAAAGCCAAGTGCATTTAACAGTGAACAATAAGAACGAACAGGTCAACCTGACTGCTGGCTGCTAGCCACAGTCAGGTGATCGAGATTGCAGCAAACCCTTTAGAAACCACAGTAGACTATTAACATACATCTCTCAGTTACTACTCCAGAGGCTACCGAATGCTCAAATGCTGCTATCAGGTCAATCAATAGTCTGAACTGACAGAAACTTATCTCTTAGACTAAGAAGACCTCCTCAGTCAGTAGCCGCATTTTAAGCCTACAGTAGCATGTACCCGCTTGCCCACAAGGACTCCTTATTGTCAATGCCATGTGCACCGTTCCAGCAGTGGTGAAAATGTAGAAAGCATTAGAAGGTCGTATGCCAAGCTTGAGAATTTGTGGTTGGGGCGCAAAAAAAGCAGGAAGGGACCTGAAAAGAATTGTGTCTTCATTGAGTATTCTCTATCATCTTTCTTGTGACGGGGCCTCACTACAAAGTGATCGATGAACAGCTGTAAAACTTTGAAATAATCATCACCACTGGCAATTGCTTGGTGCCACTTTTTATCATTATTATTCCGAATATACGATTTGCAAATGAGAAAAACATATACAAATCAGTGATGGAGTCATTACAGAAGCTTCCATCCAGTTGAAATGTTAGGCAACTTTGTTTTCTGCATTTGACCTCAAGCAAAGCAGGAAAGTTCTCTGACATGTGGATAAAGAAGGACCAAAGGCAATTGTGCACTTGCAGTGTTAGCCAAGGAGTTCCCTCCAGGGATTTATTTGTCAGTAATGTGATGTCACATTTAGAATATACAAATAGCATTGTGCCTGTGTCTGACCTCTTCTTGTGACAAGTTTCTAATATAATCATAAGCACAATATGGCAATGGTGAAGGAACAGAACAGCCAACACGTGTTTTAACTGATCGTTTCGACCTTGCAATACTGGTGGCTGAGCAGGCTGAAGATTACAGATTCCTGTGTTTATTGTCTGTGGTTCGCTGCAAATGCAGTCCAGTTTAAGAGATTACTTCATTTCTTAGTGTTCATGTTTCTCAATTGTTCTATGTATTAATATTTTGAGAACGTTCACCGGCCTTCTTGTGGTAATGCTGTGTTTTGGCGTTTCTTCAATACACATTGTGCCTCATTACAAGCATGGCGGTCCAGGAACTACGTTACCGGTAAGCATGCCGATATCGTGGTTCCCGGACAGCCATACTAAGAGCTGTGCTCCCGGGCGCCTGTCAGCCGACAGGTCTGACCTGGTGGGCAGAGCGGAACCCAAGAGCACAGCACATTGGATGCACCGGCACCACTCTGAATGGGGCCGAATGGGGATGGTCAGTCCCTCATTACTGGGACCGCCAAACTCAGCATGACCCAGTAATTGCCCATTCGCGGGTGCCGGAAAAAAATGGATACCGGCGGCAGCCGTGCCTGTACTACATGCATGGCTACTGCCAGCCTCGTATTGAGGCCCATTGTCTCCGTTCTATGGGGTAAAAGCCCAGTTTGTCAAAGGCATTAAAAAGATAGTCTTTAACTACAGAGATGCAGGGGTACACTCTGGTTCAGGCACACAGTGCACATTGTGTAGCATATTGGCAAATGGTAAGTCCGGTATGAGATTGCGCTGTTGTTTGACTAGAAATTGGCCTTTTTATTTACATGACGTGTACTAAGGGTTGCCGTCTACACACAATTATTTGTGGTGTTGTACTGGGGCTTCCTGCTCCCCCGCCGTTGCGCATTTAGGTGCTGTTGTTCGGGCCCCTGTAACTGCGGTTGATCAAGGAGCAAGGGAGGCTGATGAGGGATGAGGGGCTGCCCACCTCCTTACCAATGCTAACAAGGTTCATGGTGCGGGAGGGTGCAAGCACACAGACCTCTGGGTACATCAGTATGACTACAGCAGCAGGCTGTGAAGGGCAATGCCAGGGGGATGCAGACAAGGTGTTATTTTACATTATGTTAAAGGTTCTCACACTGTTGCCACCTGCATGGTTTCTTGGAGCTCTGGCAGATCTGTAAGGCAAAGAGGGAGGAATCCACGGATGACATTCCCCCTTGAAAACCCCACCGGGCATTTGTTTTCGATGGAAACCTGCAGATATAACTTCTGCCCAAGCTCCTGCACACACTGCGGCTTTCACTTTTGTGTGTAAGGTGGAAGCAATTTAAATAAAATGTAAAAAAAGAGGGGTGAGGTGCACATATTTTTGCAACAATTGGGATATAACCCAGTGACTTGGACACTTTGGGATTTAACCCATTTATTCTTTTTCTTTTATCAGGTAGTATATTGGCCAGGAATTGGAGTGCGCGCCTCACCCCTCTTTTTTTACATCAAAATTGTGCAGATCCGGACTCCAGAGGCTGCAGCACCGGGGACATTTTTCCCTACAGTGTAGAATAATAGTTATGGTTTTCCCCCCTCCCCCTTCTAAGGGTAAGATGTGTGCTCCTGGAGGGGAGTCTTTCCTTGGTTACCTGAAATGAACTAATGATTTCACTACAGCTCCCATAATTCTTAGAGACTGCATTAGCAATTTAATTGGATTCACCTGAAGTGAAAGGCAACACAGCGTCCCTGAAGAATGTTGTGACACGAAAGCGCTTGGAGGAGGAGAACAGCAGCCCAAATGCAGCATAAGGGATCCAGCCCTGTGAATATTTGAAGGAGGAGAACAGCAGTACCAATGCAGCATAAGGGGTCTAACCTTGTGAATATTTTTGCAACAATTGGGATCTAACCCTATGAATATTTTTGCAACAATTGGGATCTAACCCAGTGACTTGGACACTTTGGGATTTGACCCATTTATTCTTTTTTCAGGTAGTATATTGGCCAGGAATTGGAGTGCGCGCCTCACCACTCTTTTTTTTTTTACATGTAATTTGTGGAGATCCGGACTCCAGAGGCTGCAGCACCAGGGACATTTTTCCCTACAGTGGAGAATAATAGTTATGGTTTTTCCCCCTCCCCCTGCTAAGGGTAAGATGTTTGCTCCTGGAGGGGAGTCTTTCCCTGGTCACCTGAAATGAACTAATGATTTCACTACAGCTCCCATAATTCTTAGAGACTGCATTAGCAATTTAATTGGATTCACCTGAAGTGAAAGGCAACACAGCCTTCCGGAAGAGTGTTGGGACACGAAAGCGCTAGGAGGAGGAGAACAGCAGCCCAAATGCAGCATAAGGGATCCAGCCCTGTGAATATTTGAAGGAGGAGAACAGCAGTACCAATGCAGCATAAGGGATCTAACCCTGTGAATATTTTTGCAACAATTGGGATCTAACCCTGTGAATATTTTTGCAACAATTGGGATCTAACTTAGGGACTTGGACACTTTGGGATTTAACCCATTTATTATTTTTCTTTTTTCAGGTAGTATATTGGCCAGGAATTGGAGTGCGCGCCTCACCCCTCTTTTCTTTTTACATGTAATTTGTGGAGATCCGGACTCCAGAGGCTGCAGCACCAGGGACATTTTTCACTACAGTGGAGAATCATACTTATGGTTTTTCCCCCTCCCCCTGCTAAGGGTAAGATCTGTGCTCCTGGAGGGGAGTCTTTCCCTGGTCACCTGAAATGAACTAATGATTTCACTACAGCTCCCATAATTCTTAGAGACTGCATTAGCAATTTAATTGGATTCACCTGAAGTGAAAGGCAACACAGCCTCCCTGAAGAGTGTTGTGACACGAAAGTGCTAGGAGGAGGAGAACAGCAGCCCAAATGCAGCATAAGGGATCCAACCCTGTGAATATTTTTGCAACAATTGGGATCTAACCTGTGAATATTTTTGCAACAATTGGGATCTATCTCAGGGACTTGGACACTTTGGGATTTAACGCATTTATTATTTTTCTTTTTTCAGGTAGTATATTGGCCAGGAATTGGAGTGCGCGCCTCACCCCTCTTTTCTTTTTACATGTAATTTGTGGAGATCCGGACTCGAAATGCTGCAGCACCGGGGACCTTTTTCCCTACAGTGGAGAATCATAGTTATGGTTTTCCCCCGTCCCCCTGCTAAGGGTAAGATGTGGGCTCCTGGAGGAGAGTCTTTCCTTGGTTACCTGAAATGAACTAATGATTTCACTACAGCTCCCATAATTCTTAGAGACTGCATTAGCAATTCAATTGGATTCACCTGAAGTGAAAGGCAACACAGCCTTCCGGAAGAGTGTTGGGACACGAAAGCGCTAGGAGGAGGAGAACAGCAGCCCAAATGCAGCATAAGGAATCCAGCCCTGTGAATATTTGAATTTAAATAAAAGCTGCAGGGTTTGAGGATTCCAAGTTTGCAAGATGAAGACACAAGTAGAACTATGAAATATTAGCCCAATGTCTATATAGAAGCTGAAAACAGCTAATTAGTGGGGCTCAATGTACTGTACTTGACTTCTACTGCACCATCTCTTCAGGTACTAACACAATTGAGCCATGTGAGATATATATTACAGGGTCTGTGTTAGTGGCCCTGCTGTTCTGTTTATGTTGCTCAACCCATAGAGAGAGCACTTTTTGGGTGGCTTATAACTTTGCCCCACCCTTCCCCACCCTGGATGCATCCATTCCAAACTTTGCAAAAAATATATATGGCCGCGTCAGATTTATTCTGTGAAGTTTAGTGATGTTATGTCAAGGGAGGGCAAAGATATAGGGGGAATCCCAAAATTTTCACACACGCAATGGAAATAATTGTTTGCTCACGTGTACAGCCCAAACCGCTTGACGGATTGTCACCAAATTTGCGGCACGAGTGGAGGCTTCGTCCGAAAGCGTGCTTTTGTAAATTTGGTGTAAATACGTCCAGTATTTTTTTTAAATGGCCCAAAAGTACTTATAAAAAAATTAGTGATATTTGGGTTCAGTCCGTGGACCCACTTCCCTGTTCGGTCCAATTGGCCTAGAGGGCGACGTGATGTCCGCGGACATCGGACGCGCCCACTGATTAGATGGTGAAAGGCGTGAAGTGTGTCAGATTTTTTTAAACTCTCCCCATGTTGGATTCACAGACAGCCGCAAACATTGCAGTAAAAACATATTAAAAAACACAACATTGCACTTGTCAAAGTTAACAAACAATCTTTGGGCAGGTGAGGGGTGATGAGGATGGGATGTCATATGGCCGTAAGAAGCCAAAAAACTGGTATTTTTCATCCTCGAAATCCACAAACAGTCCAGATGTTCGGGTACTGTCTTGTGATGTTCGCCAAGACTTCAGATGTTCGGGGACAGTTATGCCTATTCCTGCATTACAGGGTTGGTGAAAAGCAGTTTCTGGATAGCTTATAACTTTGGCGCTACTCAATGAAACTGCATGAAATCTTGGAATTGTATTCTAGACATGATTCTGAATGCTTCTGGAAAGTGTGGAGCTGTTTTGTCAAGAGGGAATAAAATTCGAGGTGGGGTCCCAAAACATTGTAAAGGCTTATAAATGTGGTGCCATTTGACAGATTTACACAAACATTTGCAAAAAGATTTTATATCTAGATATACATGTTTCTGTAAGGTTTGGTGGTGTGAAGAGGGGGCTAAATTAGAGGTGGGTCTCAACATTTTTACATGGCTTATAACTTTGTTGCTGTCTGACGAACATGAACAAAAGTCTTCAGAAAGATTATAGAAATGGAAAAGAATGTGCTTCTGGTAATATGGTCATAGGGTTCTCTCTTCGCCTTCTGCAGGCTGCCATGAAAAAGGATGAGAGGCTCTGTACGGAGCTCTGCCTTCCTTTTCCATGGTGGCCATCTTGGAAAAGGATTATCCTTCCTACAGCTGGACACCTAATGAAGCCTGCCTTCATTCACCAGATAAGCTGCTCACCTGAATACCTACCAGTTAATATATTATTTCACTACTTGCACCCACTGCACAGACTCTGAGACACCCAAGAATCTCGGGGCAGTCCAATAACCCACCTGCCACATACCCTATCCACTTCTGTACACATACTATTACACTACTTGTAGCCAGTGTGCAGACAATTCAGTGCATGCCGCCTGAGGCCCTGCCCACTTCTGTACACATACTATTGCAGTACTTGCAACCATTCGTCAGACTCTTGGGTGCAATAAGCCAGACGCCTGAAGCCCTATGCACTTCTCTACACGTACTATCACAGTACTTCAACCAGTGGGCAGACTCTTGGGTGCATGTTCTCCGGCCATGCACCAAAGAGTCTAGTAGCTGGCCACAACCACCACAGCATAATATAGCCTATACAAACAGCCTCCTATCATCTACATTCCACTCCCTATGCTAAGCCACCTCAGGCCCTGTGCACTTCTCTACACATATTACAGTACTTCAAACAGTGGGCAGACTCTTGCAGCCAGTTGGAAGACCCTTGGTTGCCTGGCCTAGCTGGCCACAATTACCACAGCATAATACAGCCATGCACCCAAGAATCTGCCCCGTGGCTACAACCCTCAGGACAGTCCAATGAGCCAGCTGCCACACACCCTGTCCACTTCTGTATACATACTACAACACGACTTTCAGCCAGTGGGCAGAATCATGGGTCCATGGCCTACAGCCATGCACCCAAGAGTCTAGTACCTGGCCACAATCACAACAGCATAATACAGCCATGCACCCAACAATCTGCACAATAGCCACAACCCACACACATACCTAGCCGCTGGACTCCCTGTCCACTTCTGTACACATACTATTGCAGTGCTTCCAACCATTCAGCACACTCCTGGGTGCAATAAGCCAGCCACCTAACGCCCTGTGCTCTTCTCTACACATACTATTACAGTACTTCAACCAGTGTGCATACTCTTGGGTGCATGGCCTGCCGCCATGCACCCAAGAGTCTAGTACATGGCCACAACCACCACTGCATAACACAGCCTATCCAAATACTGTCATATCATCTACATTCCACTCCCCAATCCTAATAAAGTCTACCTGCAGTGACCACATAAGGTGCTCACCTGAGGACCTACCCGCAAACTGCCGCTGTGTCCGCGGATACCGCAGACACAACACAGTCTTCTCCCACCTAAACAAATACAGCATATCAACCATCTTTCACTCCCCCCACCCTTTCCAGCCCCTCTACCCAACACCAGATGCCCCAAAACATTTTATTCAGCCACATTCAGCGCTGCGGTATCCGCGAATATCCATGGATACAACATGGCGGGTGTTAGGGAGAATTCTTCAAATGTGCTAATTTCCCTTACCTTCTGAGACCCCCAGCAACTTTGCGGGAATTCTAGGATTTCATTTTTTACCTGGGAAGAGTGTGAGCCTTTTTTCACACTCTTCTATGTATTTTGTGTGTGTTTTACTTTTGTGTTCTTTGGTTATGGAGTTTTAAAACAACTCCAGTGGAATCATCTTTTTCTGTGTGTCACACAGCACCTTCAGTACAGTGGCAAAGGGGTGTGTTTCAGACTCCCCAATGTGTAAATACCTTCTGTGGGACTGACTACCGTCGCCCAGAGCCTGTAAAGTTAAATTAACTTTACTAGTCTCTTTACATTTACTGACCCAGCACACCCTATTTTACTATAGCGTGCAGGAGGGGTTGCCTAGCTTCCCCTGAGTAAAAAACTCACATAACAGTAACATTTTACCGTTTTCTACTTTAAATGGCTGCTTGCAGTGGTTTAGATCAACTACCATGATTTTTCCCGACCTCTAACAACAGTAGCTATAAATCAGGGGTAACCATGTTTTTCAATATTGAGCCCAAAACCTATCTGTAAAAACAGACTCCGGTCATCTTTTTTCGCCATTTCTTTTAGGAAAAGTCCTTCTTGTGTGTAACTCTGCGCGCCAAACCAGGTTTGGTCCCTTTGTTAATGCCCTTTGGCGGGCTTCTGTGCTGAAGCCCTTCTCTGGTGCCAGAGTGTCTGGGGTGGACAGGATGTGAGTGAAGTGCCCACAACTCACTGTGCCTAGTCTCCTAGGAGACCTGAACGCACTCTGGTGTGATTGGCTGACTGAATGACCGGTAAGGACAGCTACCCTGCTGGGTGAGTGACAGCCAGGCTGAATGAATGGGGGAAAACTGTTTAAAAGCAGGTCTCTGGGACTTGGAAAGCAGAGTCGACCACTGGAACAAAGAACTGAAGAGGAGAGGAAGGAAGAGACTACTGCAACTCCTGGACGTCCGGTGAAGCCCTGCTGCAGGTCAGCATTGCCTGAAACTCTGACGATAGAGAAGCCCTTCAAGGTTAACTTCTTCCCTTGAGTTTGGTGGGAACAACCAACTTGCAAGCCACCTTGATATCGTCCTATTCTGGTCGAATTTTCATCACAGTGCTGTTGAAAACCGGATAGCCAGAGGGAAGGAAACCAACTCGTGGACTTTAAGGCCCTCAAACCTTAAACCAACGTCTTGCTACTGCTTTTGGCCTCATCCCTGGGCAGTGCAGGAACCTCCCGACGTCCTCCTTCTTGTCCCCACGACTGAAGTTCAGGAACAGCGAGATCTGCTCCAATTGCAAGGAACAACTGCCTCAGCTACAGCTTTCTTCATTGACAAAGTACTGTGTAAACGCGGTCCGGAAATATTTTCGGCCATCCAGAAAGTGCGTGAAACTTTCGTCAACTACGAAGGATTGTCCTTCCCTAAACATTTGTCAAACTTTTACGCCTAGCCAAATCCTTTATAAATCTGTGCAAAGGCTTAACCGTTATCTACCAGAACTGTGCTATCCTATACAAAAGACTCTGAACAATTGACTTTGGCACAGGTCTATTGAGAAGAATTGCTGGTTGTATTTAACTTAAACCTTTTGCCCTGCCTATAAATGAATTTAGGTTGTCTATTCTTATAACCTTGTCTTTTCCATCCCTTATTAAGTATTGGATGTGTCATTTTGCTCCTACTTCATTTTTGAGCTAAACTTGTTCAGTTACTTACCGGTTGGATTTTTGTGGTGTATTAGTGTGTGGTATTGAGCTGCTTGTGCTAGTGTAATGTTTTATAACTGACTGAGTAAATAAATGTATATTCTTTTACCAAGAAACCTTGAGTAAGTGTTTACTTGAATCACTGTATTTGTTGGTCCTTTGTGTAATTTGTTGTTAGGGAGAATTCTCCAGAGTGGCTAATTTCCCTTAGCTACTGGGTCCCTCAGCTGCTTTGGTGGATTTCTAGGATTTATTTTTTCACCTGGTAAGAGTGTGAGCCTTTTTTCCCACTCTTACATGTGTTTTGCTGTGTGTGTTTAACATTTTTGTGTTCATAGACTGTGGAGCCTCACCTACTCCATAGGCATCACCTTTTTACTGTGTGTTACATAGCACATTTAGTGCAGTGACACAGGGTTGTCTTTTTCAGACTTCCCACTTTAAACTCCATTTTCTGGGACTGACTACTGTCTCCCAGACCATGTAAAGGTGCCATTGACTTTATTAGTCTTTTTAACTTCACAGACCCAGTACAAACTATCTTACATAGAGTTCTGGAAAGGGTTAATAGTTATCCCTTTTTGTCTGTTTCTCATGGAACATTATTTCGTTCCCCTTTCTTTAAGATTTGGCTGGTGGCAGTGGTATCTACCCTATTTTTCCTACCACAGTCTACTTAAATAGCCTTGGTACTGTTTTAGGCTAAGTTAGTAGCCTCGAACTTAAACCCACTAGACCCCTTTTATTTTATTTTGGTTCCGGCTAGGTTTATTTGCCATTTATTTTATCTAAAGGTCATTATCGTGTTTTACTCTGCGCGCCAAACCAGGTTTCGTTCCTTTGTTTGCCGTCCTTTGGCGGGCTTCTGCACAGAAGCCCTCCTTAGGCGCCTGAATGTCTGAGGGGGGACAGGATGTGAGGGAGGGGTTTGGGACTCCCTGCACAGGGTCTCCTTGGAGACCCATGTCGCACTCTGTACGATTGGCTGTGGTGACTGTCCCGCTGGGACAGCCACCCTGCTGTGTGATTGACAGCCAGGCTGTGTGAATGGGGCAAAACTGCATTAAAAGCAGGTCTCTGGGACTGAGAAGGGAGAGTCGCCACTGGATTGAGAGAAACGAAGAGAAGCTGACAGAAGAGGACCTCTACCCCGACTGAACCTCCGGGTGAAGCCCTGATACGGGTTTGAATCTCCAAACTTCAATGACAGGGAAGATCTGCAAGGAATCTTCTCCCCTTGAGTTGGTGGGACCAACCAGTTCGCCAAACTGCAAGCCAGGCCTCCTTCCTCTGGTCGAATTTTCTGTGCAAGCTACAGTAAACCGGATAGCCAGGAGGACCGGACCCTACTTGGGTTTTAAGGAGCGCACCTTTTATTCATTGCTTTGCTCTGCTGCTGGTTTCTTCCCTGGGCAGTGCAGGACCCTCCAGTCTTCCTACTTTGTGTCAGTCCGACAGTCGCTTCAGGGACCGTGAGCCTGCAGGACCTGCCAGGAATGTTTGCCTCAGCTACAGCCTTCTTCTTCATTTAAGGTACTGTTGAAACCCGGTTGTTCATTCCGTCCAACCGCGGTGAAAGTGTATGCAACCTTTCACCAACCCGAGGGGTTGTCCTTCTCTATTCTTTAAAGTAACTTTTTATCCGACCAACTTCGTTCTGAACTCTTGGCAAAGACTTAACTGCAAACTACCCTGAACTGTGTGATCCTCTGCAAAGACTTTGGTCCATTGACTTTGGCCCAGGCCTCATGATTTGATTTCCTCACTGTAGTTCCTTTTTCTAGATTGCCCTGCTTACTTACTTGTTGATGCGGCTCAACTTTTGTCTAACCTTGTCTTTCCCTCCCTTTAAATTGCTGGAGTGCCATTTTGCTCACACTTCATTTTGAGCCTAACCTGTCCAGAATCTATTGGGCAGGGTGTAGTATATTTGTCATGATGCCTACCCCCGGGCATCAGGACCAAGGCCCTCAGCTCCGGGAGCAGGCATCCAGACATTTGTTTAAACCTCGGCAGCCCCGGCTAGGGGCTGTCTGGGTTCAGTCCTGGCGCCTTAGGCGCTAGGCCCATCATAGAAATCATTCCTGGCGCCATAGGCGCCAGGCTCATAGACTTTACTTACCTGATGCAGACCATGCTGCAAAAGAGTCCAAGCCTACATGAGGCCTGGATGGGACTATTTTGTTACAGGGACTATTTTTTACTCGGGCGTGGCTCTAGGGAACTTCTTACCTGGAACTACTTTGGAAGCTATTTAAACCACACCTGAACAGCAGCACATGCTTCGCGTTATTCTGCATCCAGCAGCGTGACGCTCACCGTGCCTGCAGCCAGCATCCCGTCTTCTGCCACGCCCGCGTGCCTGCAGCCAGCATCCAGTCTTCTGCCACGCCCGCCTCGAATCCGGAGCTCCTAGAATAAAGAAGAAGAAAAGGCAAGGTTAGAAAAAAAAACTTATTTCAAATTCCTCACCTAATTCTGGAACCATTTCACCTCCGGACCTGGAAAGTACATCAGTCCTGCACGCGTCGCTTCGCCAGCTCCAGCACGGTGCCATACTCACCAGTTCTCACAGCATCTTTCGATCTGGCACTGTCTCCATCATTTCTTCGCTGTAATCCGGCACCTAGGGGACACAAGAAAAAACAAGGTGAGCCAAGGGAATCAACAAATACAACCTCTTACTAACATAGACATACCATCGGCGGTATCATTCCATAACTCTCCACATTTTCATATGCCGCATCTGTAAAGAGGGAGAAAAACAACACGTTAACGCATGCAATAGTTACTGGACAGCGTTGGGTAACACAGACTCTTACCTTAACGCAAGCAGCAGCAACGAGACCTTCTTCTCACAAACTCAGTTGCAACTTAAGGAAGGAAGGGGACAAGAGTGAACATTGGGCACATTGAACTCTTTGAACTTGATACTTACCAATCCTGCCAGGGACTTCAGAGTCAATACTTACCGGAACTCTCCCAACGCCTTCAAACCAGTGAAGTAACTGGTATGTACGCGCCCCTGCAAGACACCCAGGATGGAGAGCTCATCTTTTACGAACATAAGGTGAGGTTACTAAGGGGATATCGGAGGTGATTAGTGGGGGAGAGCGAGAACAGTTGGGAGGCCATCACTAAAACCCACAGGTGGTTAATCGCTGTCTCCACTTGCGGGAAAATACTTCTTTGGGTCCAAAAGACAAGACTAGGCGGGCCAGTCCAGACAGTCATCTCAGCACTACGCATCACATTGAAGGAGACCACAGCTGTCCGGGTCCGATTGACACCCCTGTGGGGTCCAGGTGAGCGTAACAATATTAAGAGTGTGATTTTCCTACTGCTTTACTTTGGTGAATTGTTTTATAACTGACGTGTAAATAAATGTATATTTTTTTTTACTCAGAAACCTTGAGTCAGTGTTTGAACCATAGTAACTGCTTTCCTTTCTGTAACTATTGGTACTGCTCACTTTACTCTTGAGATAAGTCTGGCTGCTCACCCATTGCTACCACTTTACTGTGCAGTACAGGCTTGTACCAAAGGTGAACTTGTACTGTCACTTGTAGTTTTAATTGTGTGGTGTGTTCCCAAAGGGTACTGCATATAATTCTGCCTAACACTGGTGTACATTGGTGGGATCACGTAGAGTAATTACACTTAGAGTGCTGCTATTACCTTGGATCAACTAACCACAAGGCTAAACATCACTAAAAAGCAATATTTATCATGTCTGATATGGAAAGCTACAGTCAGGAGACTCTCCTTAGTTACACTGTGGATTATCTGAAAAATCTGTGTAGCGATAGGAATCTCTCTGTGAAAGGCAAAAAGTCAGAATTGATTTAAAGGTTGTTAGAGAAACAAAGTCTGGAGGGTGGGTCTGAAATACCTAACCCCTCAGCAAATGTGGAAAATGATGAGGATGATAATATGTCTGTTATTGATGAGTTAGATGAGGCAGATGTGTCTCACAATGTAGGCCTCACTGCTCCTTTACCTGTTCAACAACCTCGAACTTTGTCAACTGGGACCCCTACAGGTCCTACACTCAGTCCTGAATTCATTGCTCTAGAAAAGATGAGGCTTGAATTGAAAATTAAACGTCTAATGCTCAAACTGAACAAAAGCATCAAGTACTTAAGCTCAGAGAAATGGAGATAAATCATGCCTTAGAAATGAAAAAGTTGTCTTTGGAAAATGCTTCTCTCCCAGAGTCTTTTAGGTCTTCCAGTCCTAAGAGACCCCGTATGCCTAAAGACATTGTTGGTAAGTTTGAGGCTAAGCTTGTTATTTTGGATTGGTTGGCCATGTTTGAATATAACCATGGGATTCAAGACATTACAGGGAATCAGTTGCGTCCTTGGCTCTTCTCTAGGCTACCCACTGTTGCATCAGATGTTGTGATGGAGTTGGGGGAGGTGGATAGGATGGAGTAGGAGTGTGTGAAGCTAGCTTTAATTGCTAGATTTGGGAAGACCCCTTCCCAGTACCTTAAGAGGTTTAGGACCCTCAAAAAGCATGATGGTACACCTTGGGCTACCTGGGTATGTGAATGTTTGAAAAAATTAGACGGTTGAGTTAAGGGGTACAGAGTGAACACTTATGAAGGTATGACAAATCTTGTTATGTTAGGGTCAATTTATGATGCCTGCTCTCCTGAGCTCAGACAGCACTTGGCTGATTCTAAGGAGATAGATCCAAAGAAGTTAACTGACCATGTGAAAGGGGATCCCAGATGTAAGAGTGTTAGGCAGAATCCTCTGCAGTTCCCCTAGAGAACACTGCAAAAAGATTAAGACTACAGGAGTAAGCAGTAAACCCAATTGGTAGCAGTCTGCACCACCCAGATGTACCTGGTAGCTGTGGCTGAGCAGTCAGACTTCCCTCAAGAAGAGTAGGGCAGTATATAGAGTATACACAATAGTGCTAAAGACACAGTAGAGCAAACAAACACTGACCAGAGCTTTGTATAAAAAGTATATAATTATTTATTTAAAACACACTTTAGGCAATATACTAGCACAATAAATCAAAAGCAAGTTAAAACACAGTCAGGTAAAGTATACACACCTCCCTTGATATTAGACAAGACAGAGTTAAAACACCACGATTTGTTAAACAGATGTGAGTGTGTAACCTGATGGCACTCCAATAGTTCAGTTAAATGGAGAGAAAAAGGCACAGCATAGAAATAAAACAAGTCCTAACACTTTTAGGAGTTCTCAGCAAGGGAATAAAGGCAATATGTACTGTAGAGCTAAAGTTCATAGGCCAGGCCCACTTTAAATGGAGCAAAGTGAAATGTGCCCAGTATCACACGGTTTAAAATGCACTAAACGTCTTTGCAGAATGTTCAAAAGAGATTGGGGCGATTCAAGAAGGTAAAGTTAGAAGGTCTGGGGCCAACCCAGTTGGAAATCCAAGGATTTAAGGGTCACCTTGGGCAAACCGAAGAAAGGGAGGCCAGGCAGGACACAGTACCTTAAAGAGAGAGGAAGCTCCAGCGGTGGTATTTGTTCCTGGCAGTGGTTGCAAATCATTGTTTCGACCAGGGGAAGAGAGGAGATCGTCAAGGAGGAAACGTGGAGTTGTTGCACTGCACAGGGATGAAACCAGCCGTGGAGTTTCATCGGTAAAAGGTGAGTTCCTTTTATTCACGGTCAAAGTGGTGAAGCTTGGCTATCCGGCCGCCGGGGTGCTTGGCACGGGTGATTCGACCAAGAGAGGTCTTTGGAAGGTGAAAGGGGTGAACTGGTTGGTCCCACCAGCTCAGAGGAAGAAGACTTGTCCAGCAGAAGATCTTCTCTTGTTGTTGGGAAAGTGGTGAGGTAGTTGCAGCAGGGCTTCACTGGTGGTGTCGTCATTGCAGATGGCTCAGCTTCTTCCCTCTTCAGATTCTTAGGTCCTGTGTCGACTTCTGAAGTTCCAGTCCCAAAGGCCCTGCTTTTATGCAGAAAAACCCCCATTCAACAGCCTAGCTGTCACTCAAACATGCTAAGTGGTGAGCCGGGCGGCTCACCACTGGCCCAATCAGAACAGAGTGCAACTTGAGTTGCTAAGGCAACGCAGTCCAGGGTGCCAATTCCCCTCCCCACCGATCATGTGGAACCCAGACAGAGTGGCACCATTTGGAGGGCTTCTGTGGAGAAGCCCGCCAAAAAGTGGAACAAAGGGCTTGAGCTTCGTCAGAGTTACAGACACGGACACAAACGCCATTAAAAGACCCAATTGTGGATTTAATATTAAATAAACAAACCGGCGGTATCTTTAACATTGCACCAAAAAGTGGTGTGTTTAAAATCAATGGGAAAATCCCATAGAGAATATTCCGGTGGAATATTTTGCGTGGTAACCACTGCCACCAGCCAGAAACTCAACAAGGGGTGACTGGACAGTGCCCCCTTGAAAACAGACCCAGGGACAATATAATTAACCCCTTCCCGAACTTCCACAATATGATGGTTTGTACTGGTTCTGTTCACAATGTAGGACTAGTAAAGTCAAAGGTGACTTTACATGCCCTGGAGATAGTAGTCAGTCCCAGGGTATGGAGTCTACGTTTGGGGGTCACTATGACACCCATGTGTTACTGCACTGAGGGTGCTGTGTAACACATACACAAAACAGATGATACCCTGTGAAGTAAAAAGAAAACCCCATAGCCCATAAGCACACAAAGAGTCAAAGCATACCTCAAATCATGCCTAAGAGTGGGAGGAAAAGAGTCTCACTCTTAGCAGGAGAAAAAAACAAACCCCAAAAATCCAGCAAAGCTGCTGGGGGACTCACTAGGTTTGGGAAATTAGCCTTACAAGAGAATTCTCCGTAACACAGAGTAAATCTTCAGGGGTCCACACTGTCTCCTTAGCCTTCTCCCCAGAGGAGGAAGTACCTATGGCAAGGGGAAACTTTCACCTACTGGCTGATGAACCCATGAGAGTCTCAGCTAGTGTTTCTTCAGTGTCCCTGGGTTTGTGGGAACAACAGAATTTAGATGTCTATAATTCCATCCCAGATAATACTAAAGAGTATTATAAAGATATTGTTCTTGTGAATGGTCAGGAGACTCCTGCCATCAGAGACACTGGAGCCAGCAGAACTGTGGTTGATGAATCATTTTTCAAGGTGGCGGATGTTGCTAAGGCTCCCAAACGCCTAACCAAGTTAGCTGGAGGCCCTGTGCAAATGCTTCCCCAGTTACCAGCCCTCATCCAGAGTAATGATATGACTGTCAAGATACATGTTAGTGTACAGAGTGAAGTGCCTGGGATGGTCCTGTTGGGTAATGACCTGAAACTCTTGGAGTTGTGGCTACTATCCCCAGGCCTCCCAGTAAAAGGAAACAGGAGCTCACTAGGCCTGCAAGGGAGAGGATCTTGAGAGGCTCTCGAGAGGAGTTGGTAGAGGAAACTATCACTCCTAGTCCACAGGAGTTGCTCATTGCTATTTCTGGAAAGAAAGAGGCAAAGGTGGAACCCAAGACCTCCAAGAAAAAGACAGATAGCACCCCTGTGCAACCAACAAGGACATCCCCAAGATTGTCCAAAGTCACCTCTGTGAATCCTTCACCGGCTGAGGCAGAGTGTGAGGTACAACCCTGTGTGGTTGATCCAGTTTCTGAAGAGTCAGATCTGGAGGAAGACATTGTTTTAGTTGGAGATCTAGACTCTGTTGACCATCCTGAGCTGCAGTCTTAACTGGCAGGTGGGCCCAACAGGGCAGACTTCAGCAGAGGACAAAGAGAATGTCCTACTCTTGAAGGTCTTCGCCTACAGGCAGCTTCTCAACTTGATGGACAAGAGCCTGGGAAGCATAGGTTGCACTGCAAAGATGGCCTCTTCTACAGTGAACCAACTGAGTCTATCCCTGGGGACTGCAAAAAACTTGTAGTGCCCCTAGCACACATACTCCAATTCCTACAGTTGGCCCATGAGATACCTTTTGCTGGTCATTTGAGTTTCAAAAAGACCAAGGAAAGGCTCTCCTTATACTTCTACTGGCCTAAGTTCAGAAGTTTACAAATTCTGTAGGAGCTCTCATACTTGCCAAACCTCTGGCAAGAGTGGAGCCAAGAATTTGGCACCCCTGGTGCCTCTCCCAGTGGTGGGGGTTCCTTTTGAGAGGGCGGGCACCAACATTGTTGGTCCCCTTGACCCTCCCACATCTTCAGAGAACAGGTTTATCCTGGTTGTAGTAGACCATGCTACTAGTTACCCTGAAGCAATACCTAAGAGGGATGGTACAGCAAAGGCTGTGGCTAAGGCTCTACTTGGTATTTTTACCAGAGTAGGGTTTCCTAAGGAAGTGATATCCGACAGGGGATCCATTTTTATGTCCCACTACATGCAGGCCACATGGAAAAACTGTGGTGTCACTTACAAGTTCTCTACAGCCTACCATTCACAAACAAATGGACTGGTAGAGAGGTTTAATCGTACTATGAAGAGCATTATAGGTGCTTTAGACGAACTCCTTAAAAGCAACTGGGACCTTCTACTGCCATGCCTTCTCTTTGCTTATAGAGAAGTCCATCAGGAGGGATTTGGTTACAGTCCCTTTCAGCTCCTCTATGGCCATCCAGTCAGAGGTCCATTGGCCCCGATTAAGGAGAGGTTGGAGACTGCTCCTTCCCCCAAGCCAGTCAGAGTGACTGACTATGTGATAGGTCTCCGAAGGAGAATGTCACACATGATGGCAGAAGCTAGTGATAACTTAAAAGCAGGTCAGGCTCTGGTGAAATATTGGCATGACCAGAATGCCAGCATGGTTGAGTTTACTCAAGACCAGCTTGTACTAGTTATGGTGCCAACAAGGTAGAGGGCCTTCCAGGACAAATGGATAGACCCTTCAAGGTTGTGCTTGGAGAGGTGAACTATTTGGTGGACTTACGCAGACGTAAGGAGGCTCCCAGAGTCTTTCACACCAACTGTTTGAAGGCATATGTTTCGAGACCAGAAGTGCGAGCTTTGCTTCTAGCTTCAGCTCAAGAGGAGGAGGAGAGTGAACCTCTACCGGACCTACTCAGAGGCTAACCTTTGGATGAGAACATAGAAGGAGTTAATCTATCTTCTAGTCTGACATCTGAACATCAGGATGAGTGAAAGTTTCTGTTGAATCAGTTTGCCCCCCTGTTTTCACTTTCACCAGGCTTGACCCCTTGGGGCCAGCATGAGATTCTCACTGGTGGCTGTTTACCTGTGAAATGTAGAGGTTACAGAATGTCAGAACATGTGAGATCCCACATCAACGGAGAGGTGAACAAGATGCTTTATCTCAGGGTAATAGAGCCATCCACCAGTCCATGGTCTAGTCCAGTTGTTTTAGTACCGAAGGCAGGATCCAGGACAGATGAACTGGTGGATAAACTTGATGCAGCCAAGTACCTCAGTACATTTGACCCAACATAAGGCTATTGGTAAATAGCCCTGACAGACCATGCCAAGGAGAAAACTGCATTCTCAACCCCTGCAGGCCTCTACCAGTTTAAGGTCATGCCTTTTGGATTAAAAAATGCACCTGCATTCTGGGATGGAGTATTATAAAGACAATGTTCTTGTGAATGGCCAGGAGACCCCTGCCATTAGAGACATTGGGGCCAGCATAACTGTAGTTGATGAAACATTTTTCAAGGTTGAGGATGTTGCTGAGGCACCCAAACTCTTAACTAAGCTTGCTGGAGGCCCTGTCCAAATGCTTCCACATTTACCAGCTCTCATCCAGTGTAATGATATGACTGTCAAGATACCTGTAAGTGTGCAGAGTGAAGTACCTGGGAGAGTCCTTTTGGGGGGCCAGAGAGAGTACCTTAAGGGGCTCTCCAGAGGAGAGACTATAGAGGAAACTATAACTCCTAGTCCACAGGACGTACTGCCTGCAATTTCTAAGAAGAAAGAGGCAAAGGGGCAACCTAATACCTCTAGGAAGAAAGCAGCCAGCACTCCTGTGCTACCAACAAGGACATCCCCGAGAGCACTGTCCGAGATCACACCTGTGATACCTCCACCAGCTGAGGCTGAGTGTGTGGAACAACCTTGTGTGGTTGAATCAGCTGCTGAGGAATCAGAGCTGGAAGCGGATCTTGCTCCTGTTGGAGATCTGGATCCTGCAGAGCATCCTGAACTGCAGTCTTTACTGGCAGAAGGTGGACCCTGCAGGGCAGACTTCAGCAGAGGTCAAAGAGAGTGTCCTACTCTTGAAGGTCTTCGCCAACAGGCAGCTTCCCAGCTGGATGTGCAAGAGCCAGGGAAGCATAGGTTGTACTGGGAAGATGGCCTCTTCTACAGTGAACCGACTGAGTCTATCCCAGCGGGCTACAGAAGACTTGTAGTGCCTCTTGAAAGCAGACTCCAGTTCCTACAGTTAGCCCATGAGATACCTTTGGCTGGTCACTTAAGGTTTAAGAAGACCAAGGAAAGGCTCTCTTTATATTTCTACTGGCTTAAGTTGGGGTCTGTTGTAGATACATTCTGTAGGAGCTATCACACTTGCCAAACCTCTGGCAAGAGTGGAGCCAATAATGTGGCACCCATGGTGCTTCTCCCAGTGGTGGGAGTTCCTTTTGAGAGGGTAGGAATTGACATTGTTGGTCCCCTACACCCTCCCATATCTTCAGGAAACAGGTTTATCCTGGTTGTAGTAGACCATTCTACTAGGTATCCGGAAGCAATACCTATGAGAACTGTTACAGCTCAGGCTGTTGCTAAGGCCCTACTTGGTATTTTTACCAGGGTAGGTTTTCTTAAGGAAGTTATCTCTGACAGGGGATCCAATTTTATATCCCTCTACATGCAGGCTATTTGGAAAAACTGTGGAGTAACTTAAAAGTTCTCAACTGCCTACCATCCTCAGACAAATGGATTGGTAGAGAGGTTCAACCGTACAATGAAGAGCATGATAGGTGCTTTAGAGGAACCCCTTAGAAAAAAGTGGGACCTTCTACTGCCAACCCTTCTATTTGCATATAGAGAAGTCCCTCAGGAGGGAGTTGGTGTCATGCGCCTCACTTCATGGCACTTGTGGCATAGGTTCAGGCTCGGTAGCCATTGAATTCTCCATCACAATGCAGAGCGTCTTTAGCAGCGGTCTAGTCTTGCCGTTGCCAACTCTACGACTCATAAGCCACGCCCTCTCCTGACTCTTTGCGTTGCAACTTTTACGGTCAGTTTGCTTGCCGTTCCTTTTGGCTGTAGAACGCTAGTTTTCCTGCTTTTCCTGTGCCGCTCTCGGCTACTTCTCATCTCTTCTCTTCTGCTTCGCGCTCTGCAGTTTGCTTCGCTCGTTTGTTCCGTTCCCTTCCTCTCTCTCTCTCTCAGCTACCTTGCCTACATTGCTTACCTGCTTTTGCCGCTGCTCTGTTGTGCTGCTCGGTTTGGGCTGTTTCGGTCCTCATCTTCTTACTTCCGCTTTGACATACTGCTCCTACTAAGTCCTTTGGCTCTGCCATTGTTGTCCTTTCTTCATTGCTCTCCGGTACTCCATCCATTACGGATACCTACCTTCCAACTCCACAGGAGCCCATCTTCCATTGGTACTGAGGAGGAGCTATCCCACTGTCATCTGCGTTCCGGCTTTTTGTGCCTTCCATAGGCTTTTTCCCCAATTGGTCTTTCCCGGGAAGGGAGTCCCAGGGGGGTCCTGCTTGTCAGATCTCACTGTGGCTTTCTCCCGGGTCAGGCAAGTGCTTCATAAAAAAAAAGAAGAGGACGGATTACAGATCCCGCAGACCCCATCTACCATCCAGTTCCAGATCTAGTCTCTCAGGTGAGGAGAAGGAGGTGAAGAGTCTGGTCACAGGGGTTGGGCTTTCCAAGGGAACTGACAGTTTGCATCACCCAAATTTCAAGATGGCTACAGCTGAGCAACCTCAGGAGCTGGAAGCGGCGGTTCAGAATCTGTCAGTAGAAATGCAAAACATGAACACAGAAAACAATATGCTGAAACAGATGATTCCAAACCGAGAACCTACGAACACAGACTTGCCCCCCATGCCATTATATTCCGGAAAATTTGACGGATCCCCAAGGAAACTTAAAGAGTTTTTGGATGCCTGCAATATATATTTCACCTTTCGACCCAATACATTCACCACCGATCATGCAAAGGTCGGTTTTGTCATATCCAATATTATAGGCAACGCCCTGGCCTGGGCCACCCCTCTGGTAATGGAAGCTGCTCCGGTGTTGCAGGATTATGGGGCCTTTGTAGGCCAGCTAAAACATACTTTTGAAGGAACGGAGACCACTTTTTCCACCTGTGAAGATTTTCTGGACATCAGACAAGGGCAGTCCGATGTTCTTACATACATATCTCACTTTAAACAGTTAGTCACAGAGACAGGATGGCCAGAACAGTCACAGTTTATAATATTCAGGAGGGATCTAAGAGAAGAAATTAAGGATGAGCTGGCTAGATTCCCATGCCATGCTTCCCTTGCTGACTTGCTGTCAGTTTCTCTTCAGATAGAGTTTCGGCTATAAGAAAGACGACATGAGAGAAGACGTCATCGAGCCCCTGTTATGGTACCAGACTCTCCTCCACAGAAGCTATCTCCTTCTTCTCGTGCTGATGAGTCCATGCAGATAGGCACAGCCCGGCCATCCTTGACTCCGGAAGAAAGAAAGAGATGCAGAGAAAAGGGTTTATTTGCCTATTGCGGGTCCGACCAACATCTGATAAAGACCTGTCCGGAGATTCCTCAAAGACGGTCAGGAAACGAGAACCCTCAGTCCTAGAAGGGACAGGTCACCGAGGGAGCACACTCAGTCCCTATGTTTCAGTTGCCATCAACCCCTCCAACACTCCGGACGATTCTCGATTCATGGTCCTACAGGTATAGCTCATAGTGGAGCAACAGCAGATAGAAGTACTGGCCCTCCTTAACTGCGGAGCAGCAGGGAATTTTGAGGACACTATATGGGCCAAAAAGGTGGGTCTGAAAAGGGTGAACCGCAAAGAAGACCAAAAGGTCGAAAGAGTGGAAGGAAGTCCCTCAAGTTCGTGCCCAATCACACAAACAACCAAACCACTGTGTGTTAGGATCCATCAACATACAGAAACCAGCATTTTCGACATAATCCGAGCAGCACATTTTCAGATAATCTTGGGAATTAAATGGCTGTGCAAACATAACCCTCAGATTGATTGGTCCACCAACCAGTTGGGATTCAACTCTTTGTTTTGCAAAAAGAATTGTCTACCGGAAGCCTCATATCAAGAAGTACAGACTCTTCCTTCTGATACAGTCGCTACCATAGGAATACACTCCATTCCTTTTGATTTATCGTCTTTTGAGGCAGTGTTTGCAGAGAAGACCCCATTGGAGCTTCCTCCCCATCGACCGGAAGATTGTTCTATCGATCTAATCCCCAATGCATTGGTGCCCTTTGGCAGGATGTTCTCCCTATCCAAAGTAGAAAGAAAAGCCCTTCAAGCTTACTTAGATGAAAACCTGTTGAACTTGCTCATCCGACCCTCAAAGTCACCCGCTGGCGCACCTCTGTTCTTTATACTTAAAAAAGATTCATCTGATCTTCGACCATGCATAGATTTCAGAGGATTAAATAAAGTGACTATCCAGGATCCCTATCCAATGCCACTCATCACAGACATTATTGAGGCTGTGCAGGGAGCTACTATCTTCTCCAAACTGGATTTTCGCAGCGCCTATCACTTGCTGAGGATTCGCTCTGGGGATGAGTGGAAGACAGCATTTCGGACTCCTTTTGGACTTTTTGAGTACTGTGTAATGACCAGACTGGTTAATGCCCCTGCGGTATTTCAACAGTTTATGGATCGCATTTTTTCAGATCTAATGTTCATCACAGTTATAATCTATCTGGATGATATATTAGTGTTCTCACGTACCGAACAAGAACATCTGAGCCATCTCACCGAAGTCTTACACCGGTTGGAGAAACATCACTTTTTGGCCAAAAAAGAGAAATGCTCCTTTGGCGTGCCTTCTGTACAGTATCTGGGATTTATATTGTCACGAGATGGCATTCATATGAACACAAAAAAGACTGAGGCAATCCTTAACTGGACTGCTCCAACCTCTGTCAAAGGTGTCCAGAGGTTCTTGGGTTTGGCAAATTGTTATAGGCGCTTCATACAAACTTTTTCTCAAGTGGTATTGCCTATAACCCAGTTACTAAAGAAAGCTTCTGGGCCCTTTCAGTGGAGTCCTCATGCTGATGAGAGCTTTAAACAACTAAAGACCTTGTTTTGTCATGCCCCTTACTTCAACATCCTGATCAGAGTAAACCCTTTATCCTGGAAACTGATGCATCAGCAGCAGCCATAGGAGCCGTTCTATTACAAGAACAAGCAGAACATCCCATCGCCTATCTGTCTCGCACTCTTACTGAACGTTAGCATAATTACTCAGTTATTGAACGAGAACTCTTGGCCATGAAATACGCATGTGAAGAGTGGAGGCATCTCTTACAAGGAGGTCAACATCCCTTCATCATTAGAACAGATCATAAAAATCTTCGAGTGTTGCAGAACATGGACTGTATAAATTCACGACAGGCCCGTTAGGCAAATTTTTTCGCCCATTATGATTTTCAAGTAACGTACATTCCAGGCAGCCAGAACACCTTGGCTCATGCCTTGTCTCGTAAGATGGAGTTCACAGCCTCCAATCCATCTCCCCCATCTCCTAGGAACCGAATTATTGCACAGGTGTCTTCCTTTTTACAACAAGTTAAAGAAGCTCTTATTACAGACACCCTCCCGAAGGCTGGTTCCAATCAAGTTCCTCCGAACGGATTGTTGTTTCGTGCACACCACCTGTATGTTCCAACAGATGGACTCTGACGCAAAGTACTTTCATGGTGTCATGACCACAAGATGGCAGATCACAGAGGCCACACTGGAACATTGGATTTACTCTAGCAATCTTTTTATTGGCCTGGAATCAAAACCGATGTCAGAAAATACGTGCAATCCTGTAGGACATGCGCCAGAAGCAAGCACCGCACCTCCAAACCAGTGGGTCTTCTAGAAAAAGGAAAATCCCCACACGCTCATGGGTACAGATTTCGACAGACTTTATAGTGGATCTCCCTAGATCCCAGAACTGCACTTGCATCATGGTAACAGTGGACTCTTTGTCTAAGATGGCCACTTTCTACCCTCTACCTGGTCTCCCCACTGCCTCTGGCATGGCTGAAGTCTTCCTCAGGGACACATTCCGTCTTCATGGGTTGCCAGACAAAATAATCTCTGATTGAGGTATTCAATACATCTCTCGTTTTTGGATGTGTTTGTGCTCAAATTTGGGCATTGAACAAGCTATGTCTACTGGATTCCATCCCCAGACTAATGGGCAAACAGAGAGGCTATACAGCACTCTGGAGCAGTATCTCCGAAGTTATATAAACCAAGAACAGGACAATTGGGTAGAACTGTTGCCCACAGCAGAGTTTGCCTACAACAATAGTCACCACTCAGCCATCAGAATGTCACAGTTCTTTTGTACTTACGGTGAGAACTGAAAAGCAGGACCCCCTTGAACCGCAAGGAGTTGAGATTCTGTGTGGACTATAAAGTTCTTAATGCAGTCACCAAGACTGATGCCCACCCTTTACCAAGAACAGATGAACTGGTGGATAAACTTAGTTCAGCCAAGTACCTCAGTACGGTGGTCAGTCATAATGTGGAATGCAATAATGTAGAAAGTCAAAATGTTGAATTTTTTTTTTTTTCCGAAAACAATAATGTCGAAAAACAATAATGTCGAACTTTTTCTACATTTTTTAGAATTTTTCGAAAAAAATAAATAAATATATATATAATTAAAATGTGTTGAGTATGCAGGGTGAGAGGGTGGTGAGGGTGTGGGGTGGTAGCCGGGGGGTGTTGGGTGAGGGGGGTTGAGGGGGACCCCCCCTAGTAAATGATACTCTTCTTGTTTATTTATTTATTGATAGTGCTAATTGACATTTTTTTTCGATATTTTATTTTCTAAAAATGGACTCTTTTCATTATATGTATAGGTTTTCGACATTATTGTTTTCTACATTTTTTTCTACATTTTTGTAAGTCGACATTTTATTTTCTACATTATGACTATAAACCCCTCAGTACATTTGATCTAACTTCAGGCTATTGACAAATAGCACTGACAGACCATGTCAAGGAGAAAACTGCATTCTCATCCCCAGGGGGCCATCTACCAGCTTAAGGTAATGCCTTAAAGAATGCACCTTTAAAGAATGCACCTGCTACATTCCAAAGGATGGTTAATCGGGTTCTGAATGGGATGGAGGACTTCTGCCTGGCATACTTGGATGACATTGCAGTGTTCAGCCCTACTTGGAAAGAACATGTTGCACACTTAGGATATCTTTTGCAGGCTCTTGAGCAGGCCCATCTGACCATAAAGGCTAGAAAATGTCACATTGGTCAGAGTAAAGTGGTCTACCTTGGACATGAGGTAGGAGGAGGTGAAATCAGGCCATTGCCTAGCAAAGTACAAGCTGTACAAAACTGGACCACCCCTACTACTCAAACCCAAGTGAGAGCCTTCCCAGGCCTCACTGGATACTATAGGAACTTCATAGAGAACTATGGGACCATAGCTTCTCCCTTGAATGTGGTCTCCTCTCGCAAATTTCCTAAGAATGTCAGGTGGAATGAGGAGTGTACTCAAGCATTTGAAGGCCTAAAGAATGCCCTTCGTCAAGCTCCAGTCTTAAGAGCTCCTGACTATAACCAAACCTTCATTGTGCAGACAGATGCATCAAATACAGGTATAGGTGCAGTCCTTAGTCAACTGGATGAGAAAGGTAGGGAGCACCCCATTTGCTTCATCAGCAGGAAACTGAAGGAACCAGAAACAAGTTGGGCAACCATTGAGCGTGAATGCTTTGCTATTGTGTGGTCATTGAAGAAGTTTAGACCATGCTTGTATGGATCTACTTTTGTGAACTGACCACCAACCCTTGAGATGGTTGATGCAAATGAAAGGGGAAACCCCAAAACTACTGAGATGGTCAATCGGCCTGCAAGGGTTTGATTTTACCATTGAACACAGGTCAGGGTGTCACCACCAAAATGCTGATGGTCTCTCCAGGATGTTTGACCGACTGGAGTAAGGAGATTCATCCAGGAGTGGATTAAATCCTCCTGTCTGTTAGTCTGGGGAGGGCGAATGTTAGGGAGAATTCTCCAAATGTGCTAATTGCCCTTTCCTTTTGAGACCCCCAGCAACTTTGCTGGATTTCTAGGATTTAATGTTTTACCTGGGAAGAGTGTGAGTCTTTTTTCCCCATTATTCCATGTATTTTGTGTGCGTTTTACTTCTGTGTTCTTTGTTTATGGAGTTTTAAAACAACTCCAGTGGCATCATACTTTTCTGTGTGTCACACAGCACCTTCAGTGCAGTGGCACGGGGGTGTCTTTCAGACTCCCCAAGGTTTAAATACCTTCTCTGGGACTGACTACCATCTCCCAGGCCCTGTAAAGTTAAATTGACTTTCTAGTCTCTTTAAATTTACTGTCCCAGCACACCCTATCTTACTATAGAGTGCTGGAGGGGTTGTCTAGCTTCCCCTGAGTCAAAACACTTTGGCCCTCATTACGACCCTGGCGGAAATCGAAAAACGATGGCGGAAATGCAATACCGCCATCGAATACCGCTCGGTGCGATTATGACCCGTCACCGTAAAGTACGATGCCATTAGCGACACCGTAGTGAACGCCAACGCTAACTGCACCAAGTACGCGCACGCGCGCACTGCGAAACCGTAATTACCACCATGGCGCAACGGTACGGGAATTCTGACCCTAGCGGACATGTACCTAACGCCATTAAGCATGGCGGAAAGTACCATTCCGCCATGGTGAGAAGTACGGCATCGCAAACCAACCGTAAAAGGCCCTACTGAGTGCCTGTACACCACTCCCTGCCAAATTGCACAACTCCTCGTAGGTGCAATGAAGTCACACAATGCAACCAGTGAAATGTACAAGTCACCCATGCATGCCAACGAACAAATGAATGTAGGGGCTCCAAGTGCCTTGTGAGTGGCCATCCATATTAGCCATGGCACCATTGCCGTACTGATGCAGCACAGGCATGTGAAGCTTCAAGTACAGCAACATGAACTGAAAACTGAGACAAACAAAAACAGGCCCCCCATCGCTTGACACCAGTGTAAGGCAACATACAAAGCAGTATCCTGAGTGAGACTGCACCAGCCCTGTACTCCTGCCAGTAAACAAACCAACCATCAGCATAAGCATGTAACACACAAGTTGGCAGAGTGACTGAGCAGCCAGGCACCTCTCAAGAGGGGCCAATGGGAGCAGCAGGGCACAGATGGCATGAATACAGAAGCTATTCCAATGGACATGACCTCAGTCTCCCTCCAAGAAACGCACGCAAACACAGGCACCATTGACCAGCCATATTCTGAAAATCACATCATTCCACCAATCCACCTGGCTGACCGGCATCTGTTACACAAAAGCTAATCCCCCTCCCATGAGCATGACATCATCAAAACAGACATAATTGCATCCCCTATCCCTGACCTTACTGGCCTTCGTAGGCAAACGCGCCCAGTACAGTACCACGCAACTATACTCAGAAGGCCGAACCCAAAGCAGATCTCCTCACAATACATCGCTCCACAAATAGGAATATGCTACATTACTTGCAAAGAATAACGCTACACGGTCAATAGCATAATCAAAATTTAATGCACAACAAAATCACCCGGGCCATACAGCTATTAGGTCATGAACTCCAAATCATATCTCATAATTGTGGGCTGCATCCGCAATAAATGACCAGCTTCTTCTTGTGTGACGCCCTGTTCCTCCATGGTACACAGGGGCTACATTCACGTTCAAAAAGGCAACATGGAAGCGCCTAGAACCGCAGGGCCGTCCCATTAGGTAGGCACTAGTCCAGCTGAAAGCTCGAAATGTTGCTCCTAGCCACTAGTACTGCGTAAGGGCATGTGGGCCATTGGCGATCGTCCCATAAGATCGTAATGGTGCTCCACTGATTAACACGAAGCAGCAGGTGTCGGGAGTAAAAGCCATCTGCAGGAGTGGCATACAGATGGCAGCGGCAAAAGGGGAGGAGATACCGGTCACCCAAATGAAACGAAAAAGAATAGTATGGGCATCTGAACTCCATTTGAATTACTCACTTCAAAGATCACACTAAATCCACAGCCATATGCATGCTAGCCCACTCAAAAGGATTATTCGCACCCAAAAATCACTTGCGAATCATAACTATATAAATCGAGGTGAAAACACTATTACTAACGAGTGTTTGTGTGCATGCGTCTGTTAAAACAGAATCCATTAGATGGGATTAGTAACGTGCATAGACACAAGTGTTTGAAGGCGCGTCGAGACAGGGAGGGTTCAACAAGGGCAGATAGACGATGGTCCCACTATGGCAGCCCTGCATCACATGGCGCAGAGGAAGTTGATAGATTCCAAAAAGCCATGTACATGGCAGACTCTCTATTAAATCATCTGTCCATGCATCCATACATCATTCCCTCATCCCGGTATAAAAACGCCTGATTATTTACTCACATAACATTTGAAATTTCCATTGAGTCTGTGCTTAATGCAGTCTGCAAAATCCACTGTGCTCCAGGCCGGAATTCTAGTGTTGTGAAGTAACATGTATTTGGGAACGTCCTGCCTTATCCTCCACTACGCTATTGCGCATCCCATACTATTCATATCAATCATTGCATTCTCGGCATGGCCCCTGTCCCAAGGACATTAAACAATAGAACTTTCTATCTGCAGTCAGACCTGTGGGCGTCTCCTCGCCGCTAGCTGGAAACCAAAAGCGCTGTCCTTCGAATTCCTCATTTGCAACATCACGTCGAAAAGGCATCTGTGACCGCTTGAAATCACAAATCCATCCATTTAGTGCGGCAGTGTGTGAAAATGGCAACTGGCTTCACTCACAAATGGGACGCCCCGCCCGTCGGTGAACCGCGGTACAGCGCTGCATGAGGGTCCACCGTTAATCGAGTACTACATTCCACTGACCCTTCACAAGTTTGTTCCCGACTGCAAAGATAGTATGTGAAACAATGGGACCATAGCAGAATCAACATATGAAGCAATATCTCACTGCCATCGGGATGAAATACATGATTGTAATAGCAAGATGCCATGCGTCGTTTTGCAGCGTTGTGTGCGGGACGTGCTCGCCCAAAGGGGATTGCAGCTTGCACAGGTGGAATGAATCACCACAGGTGGAGGCTATACAGCTTGAAAACACATAAATTGCATACCCAACCCCCTCCCACAACCACACCCACTCCAAAATGCTACCGGCAGGACTAGCGATGTTGGCCCTGGGGGACCTGATAGCACTGCAAGTACTCCAACTTCAAGAAGAAGACGAACACTAACTACTACAACAACCGGCCGCACAGAGGAGACGCAGGAGGAGGAGGAGGGCAAGGCAGGGCCAGCAAGGCCCACCAGCACAGCCACTGCCACCACACAGGCAGCCCACAATCCCACGCCTCCGAGCACATCCGTTCAACCTCACTGATGAGCAGATCCACACCCTCTACCGTTTGGACCGGGACACCATAACCGCCATTGTGGACATGACACACGCTGACCTTGTGAGCATGATAGATAGCCCAACCGCCATCCCACCCGTACTGAAGGTGGTGTCTGTACTCCACTTCCTGGCCACAGGCACTTACCAGCACACAGTCGGACAGTTGCATGGCATTTCACAGCCACTGTTGTCACGGACACTATTGCAAGTGCTCGATGCCCTCCTGAAGCACGCAGACGACTACATCTCTCTACCACGCTTGGAGCAGGAAATTACGAACACAAAAGTGGGATTCCATGCACTTGCCGGCATACCGGGTTGCATTGGTGCCATCGACTGCACCCATGTGGAATTGGTAGTCCGACATGCCATGGAGGCCCAGTACCGCAACCGAAAACAATATCATTCTCTTAATGTACAAATGGTGTGTGACTCAAACAGGATCATTACACATTGTTGTGCCCGATTTCCTGGATCAACCCATGATTCCATGGTCTTACGGAACTCTACAATACCACGCTACATGGAGCGACATGCAGGGAACAGATCCTGGCTACTCGGTGAGTCTCATTTCATGCATGATAATGTGGGGTATGTGATGCGGCAATGACCTGGCAGGAAGGGGGGGGTGCTTACGTAGCAATGTCATTCCTCAAACATCCTTTATTCTCCACATACAGGTGATGCCGGGTATCCACTGAAGAGATGGCTCCTTACACCACTCCGGAACCCACAGAACCAGCATGAGGAGGACTACAACCATGCCCACTCACGTACCCGTGTAGTCATAGAACAGGCATTCGGCCTACTGAAGGGTCGTTTCCGCTGCCTCAGCAGGTCTGGCGGGGCACTCCTGTACCGCCATGAGAAGGTTGCAAAGATGGTCATGGCATGTGTCATGCTACACAACATGTGCATACGTAGAAATGTGCCCATGCCCCCTGACGCAGAACTGCAAGCACCTGAATATGGTCATGATGTGGGTGGGGATGTGGCAGCACCTCAAGGAGTCCGCGAGGCACAGGAGGGCCATGAAATTCGTCAGATTATCATAGATTCATGCTTCTAGCACTCACGCCTGGTGGCTGATACATGGACACGGGACTTGTGGCACTGTGTGTGTCTGGAACATGCACAATATGGACTGTACGCCTATAATGGCCTCGTACACAAAGATCAATGTCCACACATCTCATTGGATGATTGTGAAATGTTTATAGCACCCCATCGACCCGCCACCCAAGTAAGCCCAACACACCCCCTCCACCCTCCTACCTCCCCCCCGAACACCAGTGTCCAAGGATGCTCATTGTCAGTGGGCAGACGCTATTGCAAGCCCCCTCTCCGGGTATCAGGGGCACCCCTGCCTGTGGAGCGCAGGTTCCTCCCAGATCTACGTTGGGGGCTGCCCTGGACGGAACTTGCAACGGATGATGTCTCTGCCTGCTCACGTCCATGCATGTCCCTAAGGGTTTGTGAGAGCTCAGTGAGCACACGGCGCACAGCGGCAAGTTCAGCACATACGTCTTTGGACGTCGCATGCAGTTCCCCCCTCAGGCTCTCGGTGCTTCTCTCCATTTGTACTCACAGGCTCTCGGTGCTTCTCTCCATTTGTACTCTCAGGCTCTCGGTGTTTCTCTCCATTTGTACTCTCAGGCTCTCGGTGCTTCTCTCCATTTCTGCCCTTAGTGTCTCTGTACATGTTTCTATGGCTGCCTTGGTACCCCCACATTCATCAGCATGGTCCTTGAGGAGCGTGGCCAGTTGCTGCTGTTGCACGATCACCTGGTCGAGGGACTGTTGCCTCTGCTGGGCCATGGCCATTTGCTGTGGTGTCACAGAGGGGCTGATCACCTCATGTTGCCTTGACACAGGGCTTGTGGGGGATGGCCAGTCGTCGTCTTGTGGGTGCCCCTGTGTGGTATCCTCATGGTGTACGGGATGAAACAAACAGGGGGATTGAGACAGGTCATGGATGGATCGTACATCGACATCACCGTTTTCTGTGTCGGAGCATGCTGCCATTAATGCAGTGTCACCTATGGTGCTGCTGCCACCAGAAGCAGTGCCTTCTGTGGCATCCATTGGGGGGGCCTGTGGTGGTGGTGGTGTTGTGGCCATGCTGGCTGCTGGGGTGCCTGTTGAAGTCCCCTCCTGTGTGCTGCCACTTGATTTGTGCTGCTGCCGTGTCTTGATCCGTGCAGCTGAGGTGGAGGGTCTTTGGCCGTTGGTCTTGGCCCTCTTTGCAGGTGTGCTGGTAGGGGTGTCCTGGAGCTCGTCGTTGGAATCGGACCCTGTGGTGGAGTACAGGAGGGCGAGCGTTATTTATGGGTCTGTGGAAATTGGAATGGCAATGTATCACATGCATTGGGGTGGTACCTGAGGGTGATTTGGGTCAGGGCCTTGGAGGTGGTTTCATTTTTGTGTGGATTGAGGGTGCAGTTGTATTGCAGCCTGCAGTTAGGGGGTGCCTGCTGCACGTGTAGAGGGTGTTTTTAGGAATTTTAATTATTTATTTATTTAATTTGACTTTTAATGTGCGCTATCAGGCCAATTTAAGTGGACGTTCTCCTGGACATGTGTTTCTGTTGCACTATGTGGACACATGGTACTTCACATGATTGGACATTGTGGTTTTAGCATAGTTTTATTTGGGACACCTACCTGATTCTTCGGATGTCTGCACTCCTTTCTCCATCCCTCCGACTCCCTCTATGGTCTCCATTCCAATGGTGGAGGCACAGATTTCTTCCCAGGGGGTCAACTTGATGGGTGATTCCGATCCTCCCCCGGTAGCTGTGGCAATGTTACGGTTGGCGGATAGTATGCTCCGTACGCGTATCCGCAAGTCGTCCCATCGCTTTCTGCATTGCTGTGGGTTGCGGGGTGCGGTCCCCACCGCACTTACCCGCTGTGCCACCAGGGCCCATATGGCCTTCTTGTTCGCAAGTGCCGTCCTGGTCATTTGCGTCGAGAAGACGACGGCAGCATTCTCCTGGAGGGTCTCTGTGAGCACCGTGAGTTCCTCACGTGAGAAGTGGACCTGCCGCTTGCGGTCGCACGCTTTTTTCGCTACTTTTCCCATTGTTTTGGTTTCACTAGGGTGGATGACGGGTTGGGATGTCTCTCAGGGTAGTATTTTTAATGGTTGTGTGGAAATTCTGCTTTTATAGGTGTACGGCGTGCTGTTTCCCGTTCCGGGACCATGTTTTTGCTTCCGTTTCCGTATATTTACGGTCACCGTATTTTCCGATTGCCGCTCATTACGGTGACCGCTATGTCCGGTGGCGGAATTGCACCTAGGTCGCCGTACGACGGCTGTGAGGGGCATTTTGGGGACATTTCCGCCATCGCGGACTTTGCACTTCCGCCAAGGCGTAGTGCTCGTGCCCGATGGGTCAGAATTAGCCGCACTTTACCCCGTCGTGCAATGGCGGAAACGCTATTTACGCTATGGCGGTCAGGTCAGTTGCTTTCCGCCAGGGTCGTAATGAGGGCCTTTGTCTGACCTGTTCGTGTGACAAGTTTCTGCTATAATCATAGACACATTATGGCAATGGTGAAGGAACAGAACAGCCAACACGTGTTTCAACCAATCGTTTTTATCTTGGAATGCTGGCAGTTGAGCAGTCTGAAGATTACGGATTCCTGTGTTTATTGTCTGTGGTTCGCTGCAGATGCAGTCCAGTTTAAGAGAATTAGTGTGTGATATTGAGCTGCTTGTGCTAGTGTAATGTTTTATAACTGACTGAGTAAATAAATGTATATTCTTTTACCAAGGAACCTTTAGTAAGTGTTTACTTGAATCACTGTATTTGTTGGTCCTTTTTGTAACTTGTTCTACTGCTCACTTAAACTCTTGAGATAAGTCTGGCTGCTCAGCCATCGCTACCACTTTACTGTGTAGTACAGGCTTGTACCAAAAGTGAAATTCTGCTTACACTTGTAGTCCTAATTGCCTGTAGTGTTCCCAAAGGGTACTTCAGGTGATTCTGCCTAACAGCGGGCGTTTCCGAAAAATATAATGCACATCACACTTCCCTCCAGCCAATCAGCGGGCGCGTCGATTTTCCGCAGATATCACGTGCCCCTCGGGACCAGTCAGAGATCTGTCCGTGGAGCAAACAGGGAAATGGGTCTGCGGAGCGGAGCCAGATATCACAATGTTTTTAACCTATGCTTTCGGGATGTAGCCGCTGCTCCTGCCGCAAATTTGGTGAAAATCCGCCCAGCGGTTTGTGCTATAGGCGTGAGCAAAAATGGTTTCCATTCAGTCTATGGAAAAAGAAGTGTCTTTGGTAGGGACCCCCATATAACTTTGCCCCCACTTGACATATCTTCACCAGGCTTGTCAGAAAAAATTCACAGTGTGCCATGTACTGTTTTTGCAAAGTTTGCTGAGGATTCAACAGGGGGGAGTGAACTTATACGCCTACCGCAAGCTGTGTAATATACACACAACACCAAGAAAGCTATGGTGGGTTTAAAAGTTTTTTTTAAAAAAAAACCTTTTACCTGGAATGTGAAAGTATGATGGTCCATTTGAGCCAAGTCACCCATCCCACAACACCACTTAGTAGCCATTTTTCGAAGTTCACCAACAATTCTGAGCCACAACAGCAAGGCATTGTGGGTATGCAAATCTTTTTCTCCAGGAAATTGCCTTTTTCAAAGAGAGAAGTGCTATTTTATATACAGCTTAACCAACCCAAGGCAGACATTTTGCAAGACTGTCAAAACGACTACATACTTGGTTTAACCCTTAACAAGGATCATCAGTTCAGTGTATATGTTCACATGTCTCCGTCTCATATGTCAGGGTCTCAGAGGACAAGGTAAGTCCTTCTGCTGGTCCAGCCAGGAAGGTTGGCAGAGAGCACTTTCAAGGACTATCACTGCCAGTAGGGGTTAGGATAGCAGTGTCTCTGCAGCTAGCATGCCTTCTCCTAATGCAGGTCACATCAAATGGTCCACTGGGGTGGGTGAGAGGAGGGTCTTTCTCCCTCTTGAAGGTCTTCATTTTACTCCCAACGTAAGTGGACTTTGAGTGAACTTTTCCTGAATAAAGTTCCAGGTGATTTTGTCTTCTTGTGGTTCAAAGATGATTCAATTAAGCAGGGTCTCACCCGAAATAAACATTTTGCCTAGCCAAATTGGTTCATTTCATGACTTCTGTAATGGACTGTTCCTCTCTGACGTGACAAAGGTCTTTGCCTGGTAATGTCAATAAAAGTGTTTTGTCTGCAGGAACTGTTGAGGCATCACAGGATGTGTGAGTGGCCTAAGAAACTCCATAATGGTGGGACCCCTCTCCTGGCTGTAACCTTTCGATTGCACTACCTTGTCATCATGCATTAAAGAGACTCCAGTAATAAGTGACCTGCTGTTACTTCCCAATTGCGATGACAGGGTTTTCTTTTGAAGCAATTTGAAGCATGGGCCCCTCCTTACCCACTGGGCGTATATGCTGTTACCTGTGAATGTGACAGCTTTCCCAGCAGAGAGGAAAGGGAGCTTCTAAGGCTGGACACCACAGTCTGTTTTCGTTGAAACTCAGCCCTAGACGTCGAAACGCAAACCTCTGACGGATGAATGAATAACTAGGAACCAGGTTGACAATAAAATGACATTGCATGGATTTTGGCCGGTTTAATGGTATCTTCCACCAGAACACTATCTCAAACCAGATATGACTTTATATTTATATTTATACGGTGGAAATCTATATTTTTCAAATAAACCTGCCACCAGTCCATCGAGATAAACAGGTAATAGCAGCCTCTGAGGGTACAGCAGGCTGCTTTCAGGAATGCATGCTATTCACTGCCCAGTTGCCAAAGTACTGGAGAGCTGCTGGGGGTGTTCTTAGGCAGTTCCTTCAGAGATACATGGTTGAATCATACATTTTGTAGCATGGAGCATTGCGAAAGTGAGTCCAGATTAGAAGTGCTCACTTTCTGATACAAAATCCCCATTATCATTTTGTGTTATAAAAATGTAAAACGCTTGGGATTGCCATCCTGTGCAAATGGTGGTCTGTTACACTGTCTTATCACAATGTGTCCCCCCAATTGCGTACTTACTGATGAAGCTCCATCCCAGCCTGCAAGCCCTGCTTCACCCAATCAGCGGTCTCTACCCTTTATGAGAATGGGCCTCATTACGACTCAGGCGGTAAGGGTTTTACGGCGGCGTAAACAGCGCCGACCCTTACCGCCTGAGTACGAGGTCCCTTAGCGCCATGGCGGATTTAACACCTGCTTTTAGCAGGTGTTAAAATCCATGGCGCTAAGGGACCATGGAGTTAATTACGCCACCGTAATTTACGGTGGCATAATTAACGTCTTCCCCACTCCCATTATGCCCTATGGGGCAAAAATGGGAATGGGGAAGGGTAAATGGGGATTGGGGACTTACCACCCCGCCGACCTCGGAATGGGGCGGTAAGTCCGCCTACCACCATGGCGTAAACGTAGTTTACGCCATGGTGGTAAAGTCACGGCCCAGGCGGTAACTTACCGCCTGGGTCGTAATGAGGCCCAATGTCTTGAAAACTATTGAAGGGAGCAACCATTGCCTGTTGATGTTGCTGACTTTGTAAGCCATATTTGATTCTGTAGATCAGGGCACGGAAGCCCAATGTTTGATTCAGTATACCAAGGTGGAAGACACCTCTGGTTTGAACTCATTTTAAGGTGGCAGAGTCCTTTTTCGACCCGTAAGTATAGAGACATTGTGGCATCACATATTATGTTTACCATTTAGGTGAAAATAGAGCCACAACATCACTGTTACTACGGGCATGCAGTGTGGGTCCTGCACAGATGACATCAATCACCATGTTTCTTTTGATGCAGAGCAGTGGGCATTGAAGTTGTGCTTCAATGCACTAAAAACCTGGATGGCTGAAGGCTGGTTGCAGCAGACCGTAGGGAAAGACGAAGGTTATAGTGTTCCAGCACATTAGGTCCATGGAGTTATTTTTTACTCTTAATATGTAACTACAAAGCCAAGTGCATTTAACAGTGAACAATAAGAACAAACAGGTCAACCTGACTGCTGGCTGCTAGCCACAGTCAGGTGATCGAGATTGCAGCACACCCTTTACAAAGCACAGTATACTATTAACATACATCTCTCAGTTACTACTCCAGAGGCTACAGAATGCTCAAATGCTGCTTTCAGGTCAATCAATAGTCTGAACTGACATACACTTATCTCTTAGACTAAGAAGACCTCCTCAGTCAGTAGCCACATTTTAAGCCTACAGTAGCATGTACCCGCTTGCCCACAAGGACTCCTTATTGTCAATGCCATGTGCACCGTTCCAGCAGTGGTGAAAATGTAGAAAGCATTAGAAGCACGTATGCCAAGCTTGAGAATTTGTGGTTGGGGCACAAAAAAAGCAGGAAGGGACCTGAAAAGAATTCTCTCTTCATTGAGTATTCTCTATCATCTTTCTTGTGAGGGCAGCACTACAAAGTAATCCATGGACAGCTGAACATTTTGAAATAATCATCACCACTGGCAATTGCTTGGTGGCACTTTTTATCATTATTATTCCAGATATACGATTTACAAATGAGAAAAACATATACAAATCAGTAATGGAGTCATTACAGAAGCTGCCGTCCAGTTGAAATGTTAGGCAACTTTGTTTTCTGCATTTGACCTCAAGCAAAGCAGGGATCTTCTCTGTCATGTGGATAAAGAAGGACCAAAGGCAACTGTGCACTTGCAGTGTTAGTCAAGTAGTCCCCTCCAGTGTTTTATTTGTGTGGCACATTTAGTATATACAAATAGACAGGTGTCTGTGTCTGACCTGTTCGTGTGACAAGTTTCTGATATAATCATAGACACAATATTGCAATGGTGAAGCAACAGAACAGCCAACACGCGTTTCAACCGATCGTTTTTACCTTGGAATGCTGGCGGCTGAACAGTAGGAAGATTACAGATTCCTGTATTTATTGTCTGTGGTTCGCTGCAGATGCAGTCCAGTTTAAGAGAATACTTCCATTTCTTAGTGTTCACGTTTCTCAATTGTTCTATTTATCAATATTTTGAGAACATTGCTGTGTAAAGCCTGATATTAATGCTGCCAAAACGTTCACCGGGCTTATTGTGGTAACCCTGTGTTTTGGCGTTTCTTGAATACACATGGGCCCTCATTACGAGTCGGGCGGTACGGGGTTAACGGCACCGGTAAAGGTGCCGGTGCCGTCAACCCCGTACCGCTCGATTACGAGTTCCCTTCGCGGGACCCGTTCTGGGCGTCTGGTGAAACCAGACGTGCAGACCGGGTCCCGCGAGGGGAAGAGGGAGCAAACAAAGGGCAATTTCGTAATGGCCCGTTGTTTGCTCCCTCTCCCATTCCCATTCAGCCCTATGGGGGCTGAAATGGGAATGGGTAAGGACCGGGTCCGGGTCCTTAGAAGGAGGAATTACCGGGCCTTCCGAACTCGGAATGGCCTGGTAAATACTCATTCTGAGAACCCAGACGCAATTTCGGCGGCAGCCATGCCGCCAATAGCAGCATGGCTACCGCCGAACTCGTAATGAGGGCCATTGTCTCCGTTCTACGGGGGTAAAAGCCCAGCTTTTCAAAGGCATTAAAAAGATAGTATTTAACTACAGAGATGCCGGGGTAAACTCTGGTTCAGACACAACGTGCACATTGTGTAGCATATTGGTAAATGGGGCGGCATGGCTACCGCCGAACTCGTAATGAGGGCCATTGTCTCCGTTCTACGGGGGTAAAAGCCCAGCTTTTCAAAGGCATTAAAAAGATAGTATTTAACTACAGAGATGCCGGGGTAAACTCTGGTTCAGACACAACGTGCACATTGTGTAGCATATTGGTAAATGGTAAGTCTGGTATCAGATTGCGCAGTTGTTTGACTAGAAATTGGCCTTTTTATTTACATGGCGTGTACTAAGGGTTGCCGTCTACACACAGTTATTCGTGGTGTGGCACTGGGGCTTCCTGCTTCCCCGCCATTGTGCATTTAGGTGCGGTTGTTTGGGCCCCTGTTACTGCGGTTGATCGAGGCTGAGGAGGGATGAGGGGCTGCCCACCTCCTTACCAATGCTGCCGACGTTCATGGTGCGGGAGGGTGCAAGCACACAGAACTCTGGGTACGTCAGTATGACTGCAGCAGCAGGCTGTGAAGGGCAATGCCAGGGGCATGCAGACGGGATATTTGTTTTATATTGTGTTATGTAAGGTTTTCATGCTGCTACCACCTGCATCGTTCCTTGGTGCACTGGCAGATCTGTAAGGCAAAGAGGGAGGAATCCACAGATGACAATTCCCCTTGAAAACCCCACTGAGCATTTGTTTTCGATGGAAACCTGCAGATATAACTTCTCCCCAAGCTCATGCACATACTGTGGCTTTCATTTTTTTGTAAAATGTGGAAGCAATTCAAATAAAAGCTGCAGAATTTGAGGATTGCAAGTCTGCAAGAAGAAGCCACAAGTAGAACTATGAAATATTAGCTCTGTGTCTACACAGAAGATGAAAATAGCTAAAGTGGGGGTCAATGTACTGTATTTGACTTCTACTGCACCATCTCTTCAGGAACTAATGCAATTGAGCCATGTGAGATATATATTACAGGGCCTGCGTTAGCGGCCCTGCTGTTATGTTTATGTTGCTCAACCCATAGGACAAGCACTTTTTGGGTGGCTTATAACTTTGCCCCACCTTGGATGAATCCATTCTAAACTTTGCAAAAAATGTATATGGCCCCGTCAGATTGATTCTGTGCAGTTTAATGAGCTTTTGTCAAGGGAGGACAAAGATATATGGGGAGTCCCAAAATGTCAACAGACGAAATGGAAATAATTGTTTGCTCACATCTACAGCCCAAATTGATGGTCGGATTTTCACCAAATTTGCAGCAGGAGAGGTGGCATGTCGGAAAGTGTGCTTTTGTAAATTTGGTGTAAATCCCTCCAGTATTTATTTTTTAAATGGCCCAAAAGTAGGTATACAAAAATTAGTGAATCTGGGTTTGGTCCATGGACCCACTTCTCTGTTTGGTCTGCCGGACTGCAATCTGATTGGCATAGAGGGCGATGTGATGTCCGCGGACGTCGCACTCGCTCACTGATTGGATGGTGAAAAGCGTAAAGTGTGTCCGATTTTTGGAAACGCTCCCCATGTTGGATTCACAGAAAGCCACTGTCGTCCACAAACATTGCAGTAAAAACATATAAAAAAACACAACATTGCACTTGTCAAACTTAACAAACAATATCTGGGCAGGTGAGGGGTGATGAGGATGGGATGTCATGTGGCCGTAAGAAGCCAAAAAAACTGTATTTTTCATCCTCGAAGTGCACAAATGTTCCAGATGTTCGGGTACTGTCTTGTGATGTTCACGATCAGGTCAGATGTTCAGGGACAGTTATGCCTATTTCTGCATTACAGGGTTGGTGAACAGCAGTTGTTGGATAGCTTATAACTTTGGTGCTGCTCAATGAAACTGCATGAAATCTTGGAATTTTATTCTAGACCTGATTCTGAATGGTTCTGGAAAGTGTGGCGCTGTTTTGTCAAGAGGGAATAAAATTAGAGGGGGTGTCCCAAAATATTGTCAAGGCTTATAAATGTGATGCCATTTGACGAACCTACACAAACGTTTGCAAAAAGATTTTAGATCTAGATATAAATGTTTCTGTAAGGTTTGGTGGTATTTTGTCTAGAGCGGGCTAAATTAGAGGGGGGTCTCAACATTTTTAGATGGCTTATAACTTTGTTGCCGTTTGATGCATGTGGACACAAGTCTTCAGAAAGATTATAGACGCAACCTTGAATGTCTGTGTAAAGTCTGAATGGATTTTGTCAAGTGGGGCTAAGTTAAATGACTATTGTATGTACATACATTTTGACACTTTTGAAAATATAAAACATGGGCAGATTTCCAGCAAACTCGTGTAAGGAGCATTGGCAAGGACCTTAAAGCATGGTTTTGCAAATGTGCCTGTGTTTTATTTTTTGACAAGTGTCACAATGTAGGTACAAAAAAATGTGATATAGCTTTGTTGACTGGAGCATAGCCTGTGGCCATGGGCAATGGCCAGATTTTCTAGGTCATGTCATAAGGTCATGACCCGGACACTCTGGCTACTGGCCATGACCACGAGGGACGATAAATGTGTTTAAAAAGGCCATGTCCACCTGGGACCGACTATGTTGTAAAGTTATTCGACAGTGGGATAGGTTTGAAAGGGAAAAGAATGTGCTTGTGGTAATATGGTGATAGGGTTCTCTCTTTGTCTTCTGCAGGCTGCCATGAAAAGGGAGGAGGGGCTCTGTACGGAGCTCTCCCTTCCCTTTCCATGGTGACCATCTTGGAAAAGGATTTTCCTTCCTGCAGCTGGACAACTAATGAAGCCTACCTTCAGTCACCAGATAAGCCGCTCGCCTGAGGACCCACCCGTCACATACTATTTCACTACTTGCACCCACTGCACAGACTCTCATACACCCAATAATCTCGGGGCAGTCCAATAACCCACCTGCCACACACCCTATCCACTTCTGTACACATACTATTGTACTACTTGCAGCCAGTGAGCAGACTCTTCAGTGCATGCCACCTGAGGCCCTGCACACATCTGTACAATACTATTATACTACTTTGAGCCAGTGAGCAGACTCTTCGGTGCATGCCACCTGAGGCCCTGCACACTTCTGTACACATACTATTGCAGTACTTGCAACCATTCGGCAGACTCTTGGGTGCAATAAGCCAGTCGCCTGAAGCCCCATGCACTTCTCTACACATACTATTACAGTACTTCAAGCAGTAGGCAGACTCTTGCAGCCAGTCAGCAGACTCTTGGGTGCATGGCCTAGCTGGCCACAATTACCACAGCATAATACAGCCAAGAATCTGCCCAGTGGCTACAACTCTCAGAACAGTCCAATAATCCAGCTGCCACACACCCTGTCCACTTCTGTACACATACTATTACACAGGTTGCAGCCAGTGGGCAGACTCTTAGTACCTGGCCACAATCACCACAGCATAATATAGCCATGCACCCAACAATCTGCACACTGGCCACAACCCACACACATACCCAGCCGCCTGACTCCATGGGTAATACATTCTGTGCCGATTTGCGCAATTCAGACCTCTGTGGATTCCCACGGGTGTCCTCTTTTTGGAAATGCATGGGGTTCCCAGTTTTCGTGGGTGGCTTCGACACCCTAGGCCCAAATCTATATGGTGTGCACATGAGTCAAAATCCTGCAATTCTGCAGTGTGAAAAGACTTGGGGTTACCCGTGTTTTCGGGTTCTCCCTCTGTGCCCAGGTATTTGCACCCATACATGTGAGGTACCCTCTTTGTCGGCACACCTGTGGGAATGCAGGACACTAGGCCATGTGTTGTTGGTGGCATGTTTCGATGGGTGACCAGAGTGAAATGTGCGGAAATTGTGTTTTTTCCACCCAAATTTGGACTTTGCCGGCAGTTCTGGGTAATACATTCTGGGGCGATTTGCGCAAGTCAGACCTCTGTGGATTCCCAGAGGTGTCCTCTTTTGGGACATGCATGGGGTTCCCTCTTTTCCTTGCTGGCTTTGACCCCCAAGTGGGTGGGGGGGCGCCTCATGCAGTCCTCCCCGGGCTTCCTCTGAACGGCTGCGTGTGGTACAACCCCCTCCAGTTGGGGTGAGGGGGAGAGGGACACCAAAAAATGTGGGACAGGCCCCCCAGTGGGTGGGGCACTAAGGTTTTGGCACCCTAGGGGAAGATTGGCACACCAATGTGCTCATCTGCGCCAAGGCACGTTTGGTAAACAAAGACAACAATTGAAAATGGCAGGCTGCACTTTAGTGGGGGCACCCTAATACACCAGAGAATATTGTAATGTAAAGGGAAGTGCACCTCTCCACCCCCACCCCAAATGGAGGGGTGGGCCATCTCATGTAGCCCACCCCGGGAGCAGAAATGGTGGAGGCTGTCATGCACTCCTCCCTCGGGTCAGGTGTCCCTTCCTAGGATCAGATAACTGCCCCTAGGGAGGGCTGCATGACATGACGCCAAGTCCATTTTGGGTGGGGGGAGAAGGGACAACCCATTTCCATAAAAAAAACCCTGGTGGTCTAGTGGGGTGGGGGGGCACTCCCCCCAAAACCAGCCATGATATTTGCTTTCTTTGTTTTTTCTTGGCCGCATTCCCTAGGGGTAGATGGGGGCAGATGGGGGCAGATGGGCACCCATCTGCCCCATGGGGGCCCTAACCTGCAGGCACCATCATTCAGGGGGCCTGCCCACACTTTCCTGGTGCCCCCCCATTGGATGGGGGGCCACCTCATGTACTCCTCCCTGGGGTCACAAATCTGCCCCCAGGGAGGGTGACAAGCGGTGACCCCCTTTCTACTTGGGGTGGGAGGGAGAGGGCCACCACCCTTTCATGTCCTAAAAAGAATCAGTGGTGGCTAGTGGTACCCAATCCCCTCCCCATCCCCATTTCGTCCTACAAAATGTTGCTTTACCTTTTTCAAATGTCCCCACCCCTGGTGGCAGATGATCACTCATCTGCCCCCAGGGTTCTCCATACCTGTGGCCCCATGCTTTGGGGCCTCGGGGCAGGGGACCGCTTACCTAGTAAGCAGCCCCCCTCCACCTGCGTTGCAAACACATCCCTGGTGGTCTAGTGGCATTGCTGGCCGCAGATCGGGAGCTCTGCGCCCGATCTGAGGCCAGAAATGCTTACACAAAAGCTGTATTTGGAAAGGGGAGTATCTCCCCTTTCCAATGACACCACCCTTTCATGTCTAAACAAAAATCCATGGTGGCTAGTGGTCCCCAACCCCTCCCCTTCCCATTTCTTCCCGAAAAAATCTTTTTTCCCCCAAATGTCCCCACCCCTGGGGGCAGATGGTTACCCATCTGTGAAAAGAAATGCTAGTGTGACAGCAGTGGTTTAAGCGATGACTGTCACACTTAAAAAACAAATTATGACAGAGTCAGAAATGACCCTTCCTTGAATTGGGCCTCTGCCTGCCCCTGTTCTGAATAGATGCTGGAGGAAGATCCGCGTTTCTGGGAATTTTAAAATGCATTCTGTTAGTGAATGTGCACAGGTATGTCATTTCACTGAAATGTCAGGGGTAGCGGAAGTGACATCACACGACCCTTGACCTCTCATGGCATCACAAGAAGTTATGTCATTTGATCCCACCCCTAAGTGACATCACAGGATGCAATGGAACACGATCTTTCACCCCTTTACAATACAGGAAATGGCATCACATAGCATTGTTTCTAACTACACTATGGAAATATGGTTACAATATCACTGTAATGTGATATACATTTCATACAAGTATGTATCACCATATGTATCGTTAATATCATTGTGTATAGGACCACTTTACCAAATTATGTGAATGCAAGCCGATGTCCAAGGCCAAATGATAATGTTTATTATGTAGCACTTAAGCTTATGTGCTTTTTATAGAACAAAAATACATACAATATCACCGAACCTGTGTTGGTACTCATTTATCAACCTCAGAAGGATGAATGGCTGAGTTGACCTTGTTGGGATTCAAACCTGCACCTGCTGATCACACACACACATTGCTGCAGTGAGCGCTCAACCCACTGAACTATCTTACCAGCTATAACTATCTTACTAGCTATAGTAAAATGAGCAATTACATGTCGGAATATTCTCAAAGTCAGAAAGCAGATTACATTGTAGTGGATACCATTAAACTGGTAACAGATTTAACAGCAGGCCAAGTCATCTGCAGGTCTGGAGCAAAGTTGGCCACACGTCAAGCATGAGTGGATTTATTTTTCAGGCTTCAGAGGTTGGCAAAATACATACCATTGGGAGGGTTCATAACTGTGCATTAAAGAATTTAGAGTAGCACAGAGAAAGCAGCACACTCACACGGCATCCCATACTCTGGGCACTCCTAAACTCACATATGCAAACAAAAACTTGCCATAACATGGAGATAGGAAAGATAGACACATTACAACAAATAATTAATTGTGGCAAAATTGAATCAAGGGCCACTTTATGTGCTAATGTCAAACATTTCTACACTGTCTGTACACAAGCTTTTAGGCACAAGGATTTTGTCAAGTGACCGAGGACACCGAGATAGAATGTCTTCTATTTGATCGTAACAGAGACAGCGTCAGAAAAAAAAAACATGCTATAACTGCAACTTGCAAAAAGTAAAATACATAGTCCAAAATGGATGCTTATTCTACGCTAAATGCTGTTTGGAAGCTTTTGACTGCATTGTGAATTTGAGGTCTTTAATAACCGACTAAATCAGTTACTCACCCCTTTGAAGTGTGCCTGAAATAAACCTTTGAGTCTAGCAATTATTGTATAGAATTCCAGAAAGATAAATTATTTGTTATTCCTATTCTTTCTTATTTAAGGTCACTGTTCAAAGTGTTAGACTTGTCAAGCCCCCTGTATTTTTTAAGCGGCCTGAACAAGAAAGCTAGCCACTCCAGAAACAAAGATCCACATGGTACTGGCCCCAGCCCAGGAGCTTACATTACAAAAAATGTATATATTAAACAGCCACGCTAGTGGCTGTGTAGTTATGGTTAAGTTGTTATTCCCATAGGAAGAGCACTTTTTGGGCAGCTTATAGCTTTGCTCCCCCTGGACAAATCCACACCAAACTTTGCAAAAAAAAGTATATGGCCCACTTTGATTTTTTTTTTTGCAAAGTTTGGTGAGGTTTGCTCCAGGGAGGCAAAGTTATAAGCTGCCCAAAAAGTGCTTATAACTGCAGGCAATTTGCGGTACCGTTATTAGCTCTGAAGTCCCTTAACGGGTCCCATCCATAATGCCTGGTAAAACCAAGTGTTGAGGAAGGGACCTGTTAAGGGACTCGGAATAGGGTGGTAAGGGATTACCGGCACCGGTGACGTTACCGGTGCCGGTAATCCCTTACCACATACCGCGTAATGAGGCCCATGGTGTTTTCTACTTCTGTCATAGCTATTTCTGCCTCATTTGCTTTTAGTGGCTGTCCCAGTGGTTCTTGTATTCCTGTTACAGAAGGTTGACTACTGTCTGGAGTGTCTTTATCTAATTGGGCCTGGAGTTCTTCTTCATGTTGCTGTTCATTTTGCAACATTGTTTTGTACTTCATAAAGTTCACATCGGTGATAGTGCTTTCATTTGCTTTGAAAGCATCTTCATAGCAGTCATAGTTATCTAGTATCTCTTCTTCTTTTCTCCATGGTTTAAGAAGTTGTAGCAGGGACATGTAATATAGTTCTTTCTGTTGAGGAGATTTTAATGACAATTTGATATGATTAATTAAGCTTCGTTTGATAAGTTTCACTAAACTGCCTTCACAATATGTCACTCTTTACCTACCTTTGTTTTCATTGGGTTTTATATTATTTTAGCATGTGAAGTTTTTGGCTATTTGGTATAGACACATGTTTTCCAAAGTGGTACTCCTGTTCGGGTAGTATGTGTCTAGTCAATTGTTTTTCAAAATGTCTTGGCTTTTGGGATCATTTTTGGCTATTGTTTCTATGTTGTCATATGATTTGAGAACTATTTTTCTAGATTTAGCAGGACCAAGACTTAGCATACTATATTTTCAGATTTTCCATACAAAGCAGTACCGGTTAAACAAGCTGCAGCTTCATAGGCACCACATTCTCTATGAGTGAGCATTTTTATGCCTAAGCTGTATCATTTCTGAGATAGTGTTTTGTCTGATGATAGGTCATTCCAGAGGTCTTGAAGCTCTGTTCTTTCTGCTTTTGTTAAGTAGGCTGTAACATATCGTGCAACTGCAGTGGAATTGTCTGCAATGTACTGCACATCTATGTTTGCATTCCATAAGTGGGCAATCAGTTCATTGTAATCATTGATATATTTTGATTCTTCTGTTCTTTTTATGTAATACATGTTCTTAGGTGATTTACCTTTAACACTATGTCTAACTGAAGACATGAAGTTGTTTACTTCACCTGTTTCTGTAACTGGTCTAGGGAAACCAAAGCGGCATTTAGTGTAGTATTTCCCTTTCTTTTTGTATTTGCGACGACAATATTGGACACATTTGTGTCTTTGAAATTGTACAATTTGTGCATGAAGGTCACTATGTGTTGTTTGTGAAGGGATTTCACAAGTTACATATTTTTGGATGAACTGCAAAACAGTGGCATCACTGTGCTGACCAAATTTAGGTGCATCTTTAATTCATAAAAGCATGTGGATATGTGGTTTTTCTCTGGCTTGCTATTCTTTTCTCCAAAGAAGTGTTACACTTCTCCGAGTGGAGGAACAGTATTATTACAAATAAAGTGTAGCATAGCAATGAAACGATGGTGGAAATATCTTGAAACATTAACAGGATCTAGAGAGCAAAGTTCTCCAGGTGTTAGTATATCTATGTTTGTTTTGTTTTTGTTTGATATGCGTAGGAAATCATGTAAATCTTCCCATGCATATTCTGCACAACTTAATGTAATAAACCAAGTGGGTGGTCCAAGGTTTCTGATCATACAACGTACATCGCTGTGATGTCGGAACCAGTATTCTTTTGCACCACGCATGTTTGCAAACAGATTTGTAATACTTGATTGTAAAACCTCATCTTTTTCTAGCACTTCTAGTGCATCATCTATGCTGTCTTTGGAGTGCAATGGATGAATTGTATAATGGTCTCAAATATTGGATACTGCAGCTGGATCCAGAAGTGCAAATTTACCAGTTTCTCATGACTCTTGAAATATTTCAGTTGTTCCCCTTAAGTTTTCTTCAATATTTATTTCTTTGTAGTACTCATTATTTTTTTTTAGATATTGAAAGGCTTGTCTAACTTTATGTAAGTCGACAAGTTGTTGCCAAAATATGTTGTCTTTTGTTGGTTCACCATTTACTAAGATAATTAAAGATTGTTCTATTGGACGTTGCACTCCTAGAGTGTGCACATTTTCTGTCAGATCTAATGGTAAATAAACTACTTTGCCACAAATGCCTTTCACCAATTCAGAGGGAGGAAATGTTGCTGTTTTTGGTTGAAGGCGTATTATTGCTTGAAATGGGTGCACTGTTTTAATTATATTGCTCTCATATAAATTGTGTTGTTGTAGGGGTTTTGGTAGTGGGAATAATTCCAAGTTATTTGTGATAGCGCGTGAAGGACTTTGGTTGTTGTCAAGTTTTTTAGTACAGTAACTGCAAAGTATTAAGGGGTCAGTTATTTCGTATTTGTTTTCTGCTATAGGGTAGAGAGCAAATTCAAACCATTTAGAATCTTCATTGTCCTCTATTTTGTATGTTATGTCTATAGTTTTTGTGTTAGTTTTATAAAAAGTTCTGCGGCAACACACACACACATGGTTTAGTATTTCAGCGGATGTACTTTTAAATTTTAGTATTTCTTTTTTGTATGTGTGTAGTAGAAGGTTGCCATGTGTACAATTGTTGCTAGTCTGTTGTAAAGGTATTGGATTTTGTAAGTGGCTTTCACTTCCAAAATATTTTTTCTTGATATGGTCAATTTCTTCAAGTAGTTCTTTGGCTGTACCATGTAGAAGATTGTTATTTAAATTGGCTAGTGCTAAAGCAGGACTTTTAGCATAGCACAGTTTATAGACTAGATTTCTTATAGTTGGATGATGTGTTGATATCATTTTGATATGATGGAAGGTACTTTTGCAAATAGGTCCTGAAATGCAGGCTAATGAATGTCCTTGTAGTCCTGTGTATTTACGCTCTGGACAGGTATCCAAATTTTGCAGCAGTTTCATTTTGATTTTGCCTTTCACATACTGATTGAGGAATTGGCGTAAAGATTTGAAAGATTTTTTGGGAATGTTACACATTGACGTGCATGGCGTTTGTATACTGGATGTTTTGGTCCAGTCGAATGGAGAGGTAATGCTGAGTTTTCTTTGGATATTTTTGTAAGCAGTATTTCTTGTTCCATTATGGTATTATTCAGTTTTTCATAACCTCGTCCACTACTATGTATAGCAATTGTATTTGTTTGCTTTTGTTTGTATGCTTCTTCATTAAAATATGGTTCTGTGTTTGTGGTGTGACTCCATTCACCTCCACATATATTTAAGAAGTTATTTTTGTTGATATTTCATTTATTGAGAAGTCTTTAATGTAATTTAGTAATTAGTTTTGTTAGTGGTTTCATTCTGGTTAACAGTAAAATAAATAACTTTCTTTTGAGAAGGATTGCACTGTCTATCAAAGCTTCTAAGATTAATTTTCTACGGTAGGTTTTAAGGGTTGAGTATGATGTCTCTCCTGTTTTTATAAGATTCTGAAGGACTCTGTGGCGGAACATTTTTGCTAAAATACTTTTTTTGGTTTGCTTACTTGCCATCATATCAAGATTTATAGGAGCAGTTTTAGCAGTAGTGGTAGCTGAATTCCTGATAATCGTTTTCTGTTTCGTTTTACATTTTTGGTTAATTGCGGACATTCCGGACACCGAGTGTGTTCTTAGAACAGTTTCAACTTGCCTGCAAACAAAACGGACATGTATAGTGTCCTTAGGATACCTCAATTTTGGTTAATTGCGGACATCCTGGACACCTTGTGTGTTCTTAGAACAGTTTCAACTTGCCTGCGAACATTACGGACAGGTATAGTGTCCTCAGGACACCTCCATTTTGGTAAATTGCGGACATCCCGGACACCAATTGTGTTCTTAGAACAGTTTCAACTTGCCTGCGAACAATAGGTACAGGTATAGTGTCCTTAGGACACCTCCATTTTGGTAAATTGCGGACATCCCGGACACCTCTTGTGTTCTTAGAACAGTTTCATCACAAATGTCATTGATGACATCACATATGCATTTACTTTTCATGAAAAGTCTGTGCGAGGGATTCTTATTATAATGTTGATAAAGTGTCAAGGATCATTGTAATACATATCATGAGCTAATTAGTGCATTAAACAATGCATTTATATAAATAGCATTCTATTATGAAGTTCTATCCAGTATACTAAGGTACTCATGCAGAAACATAGGCATTCTGTGCAGCATACATGATGAATGTGCAATATTCATAATCTTGACCTGTTGAATAGTGAAATGATAACTGCTTTCTTATTAGAGTTTTGCATACTGTGAAATATGTAATAAGTAGTTAATAAAACCCACTTAGTACATAATTGCATTATTACAGATAAAACACAAAGATACAACAACACATACAAATATGAGTATCTACAGGAAAAGTGGAGTAAGCAAAAAAGCAGCAGTAGTAGCAGAAAGAGTTCATAACCTTACTGATTATCTTTATGCAGAGAAATGATTGCTCTGTTTCAAAGCTGCTACTTTCTCTATGTATGTGTATCACTTATGTGACTGGACCCTAAGGCAACTAGTATGAATACAAAGTATACAAATATGAGCATGTACAGGGAAAGTACAGTAATACAAAAAAATATCAGAAACTGCTGATAACCCTACTGATTATCTTCATGCACAGAAACCATTGCTGTCTTTCAAGCCTGTGTCTTCCCTTATGTATATGTTTCATATGATGCGAATGGACCCTGAGGGAATTACTGTAAGAATATACTTGAGAGATAAGTCTACAAATATAGTACCTTTTCAATTTGTATTTCCTGACTGTTACTGAAGAAAACCATGTGCCTAGATATGTCAGTAAAGAAAAAAAAGGGGGAGCCAGGCATGTGATGTCATCAGTGATGTCATCAATGACATTTGTGATGTCATCTTTGATGTCCTGGGTCTTAGTCTTAGCAGTGCACGGTGGTGGCGCGAGTTATGGTTGCTTAGCTTACCATAACTCGAGAATTTCAGGGGGTTTTCGGTTTTACTTGGAACCATAACGTCCCTTTATCAAAGTTTTTTTTACTGAATTTCATAGGTCTTTAGTAGCACAACTTAACCATAACGTCCCTTTAACAAAGTTTTTTCATTGAATATATATATATATATACCTTTTTTGTAAGGGTAGCAAGGGAGACCCCAGGGGTAGCAAGGGACACCTCCAAATGTCGTCCCTGAATTTGCAATGCACTTTTAAATGCCCAGAAATGCACAATTATTTATGCAAACAAACAAAAAAAGGCGAAAATGTGGCATCTGAATTAGCAAATCTAAGATGTGCTCAATTAGATGCCCTTTGTGAATTGGGCAGCCACTGTTTTGAGGCTAGTAGTGAGATCCGCTAGCGGATCTCCTCACTTGCGCCCAAACATTTCTGAGAATCTGATCCTAGCTGTTTTATGTTTGTCTGGCTGCATCCAATTCGAGGTTGCTGGAACACTGCCACTAGATATGACACAAAAAACAAACTGCCCATGTGTTTGACTATGTATTTAACTTCTTGCATATATAAAATAAACCCAAGCAAGATGAAGGACATCTTTGCGCTTACCAGTCTATTGTATTAAAACGTTACTTTATCTGCATAGTAGCATTGAGTTATTGAAGTCAGGAGTGTAAAATGACAAGTGTGTAACAGTAATTTACGTTTCTAAAGCCAGTAGGTGCTTAGAGGAAAGAGCATTGATGCTACTTACAACATGCCATGTGGACATTTCTCGCATGAAGGCAACTTTTCCTGAATGGAGGCCATGTTGCCTAACACCTGCTGGTGTGTCAATAGACTTTGCATAGCAAAAAATATACATGTGTCATAAATTAAATGTCAGTGATTCAGTTGTGCACTGGCATGATGCAGGGTGGGATCAGCAATAGGTGGTCATGAAAAGCTATCATTACAGTAGGATTTATGGGGGTGTTTACAGGATTGAGCCAAATGAACAAGGATAAGCAATTTAAATCAATGTCTACCATCCATCAACAGCAGGGCGGCTTCTCCTTGGGCTCAAAAGGTTCTTAGCTCAGCAAATTCACTGTCTCTCGTTGTCTTGGTGTTTTAAGTGTCACTGCACTTCTTTCTTTCTCTCCAGATTCCATACATTCCTGGTCTGCGGTTCCTCATCCTTGATGGGATAGGGTGCCTGTGCCAGGGAACTTCAGGTGTGCATGCATCTGCATGCTAGACTTCACAAGGGATAGAAACTGGGGCTCACGTAGGACTGGCAAAGCACCAGAGCTTCCACAATGGAATGGATAACCTGACTTTCTCTACAGTTTCTTGCTCTCCTTTACTTGGACTCAGCCCACCTACAGGTAGTCAGGGGCCTTCATCACAGCACCCTATGGGATGGAAACCCCAACTAGGCAGAACAAATTAACACCATTTTCTAAGGCACAAAGGCCACATTATAAGTACAGTGGTGCAGCTAAACGTGGTAACACCGTTGCAGTAATTTCATACAGCCACATTACCGCACTGCCAGACTACAGATTTGGTGGTATTTTGGAAGATTTATCTCCAGCAACAATCTGGAGGTAAATGTTCCACCTTACCACAGAAGATCGGTGCAATTACCACTGCAGGATTACCGCCGGCTTTAATTCTGCCAAAAAACCCATGTAGTGTTTTGGAATGTAAACATTGGGAATTACACCCCACTGCCACTGCTGGTAATCCTGTGGTAAACCCACAGGACAAAGTGGCTGTATCGGTAATCACATTTGGCCGTAATTCAGCAGATTTACCACTGAATTACAACCAAACTCCTAATGAGGCCCAAAGAATTTTCTGAATGTGAGGCTGTTTAGCAGAACTAACCTTCATACAAATGAAGTCACCTGAGCTCCTTAAATTTGAAAAACCGCAGGAGGAAATCTGTTGCATTGGTCCAATTCAGTAAGCCATCATCAAACAGCAAGTGTTTAGATTCTTTGCACAGTCAATTGTGAACATTCCATTAGTGAATACTTTGTAATGTTGTACACACTATTGGGGTAATTCATGGAATAAATGTGCGCCGAAATTTGTGGCGCAAGTGTGAAAAAGCTAGCGCACGCGTGCAAATCACACGCGTGCGATTCGTTGAAGGCCCTGTGCGTGTTTTTCACAGGATGTGCGGCAAATCTGTGCTTACCTTACACATCACTGCGACTTTCCAAACGCGTATGCGACATTAACGGGGAACGTGCACAACTACTTGCGCACACAACTAACAAAGGGAGCGGGCACACGGGGAATGGGGAACAACGCATGAAAATGAAGGCGTAACGTGGGAAGTACCGCCTGGAAACACACGCAACGCCCACACGCAAGTGAACAACACGTATTCATGGAATCGAATAGGGAAAACCTGTGCACGTCAAAACACACGCACACGCACAAATACGTCCGCCACACGAAAGCAGGCGGAAGTCCCCATGCGCAGCATAAAACTGTGCGCAAACAACAAACAAGCATATACAGCTATGATGAATGTCCCATTCCTCCAGCAGTGATCGCGGGGCACCACAGGAGGAGGAGAATAGCCAGGCCCTGCATTTCTTTGCCCACAACCAGCCTTTTTGGGATGCCTGATGATGAGGTCTATGGCTTATAGGTTTCCACCTCATATCATCCTAGAGCTGGTCACTGAGTGTGAGGATGAACTGACATCACCCACCCTGTGCTCCCAAGCATTGAGCCCCTTGGAGAAGGTGCTCGATGTACTGCATTTTTTGGCCACTGGGTCATTTCAGTGGACAACTGCCATAGTGGGGGGAGTCTCACAGCCCACACAGTCACGTTGCCTACACCAGGTGTTGGCAATCATCACTGCGCGCCCCTCAGTCCACTGGCACATATACATGCCCAGAACACCTGCAGAAAGGCAGGCCATGATCCAGGACTTCTGCAGGGTGGCACATTTCCCCAAAGACACATGTACAATCGAAAGATTGAGGGGAAATTATTAAATGACACTGGGATCCGTCCCCCCTGAAAAGGGCTTGCGCAAGCTTCCAAACTAAGGAATCCCGTTGCCTTTATGCTGTGCCCCACTGGCGGGATAAGGAACACTATTGAATCACAATACCTACACTTATTGACCAAATTACATTCGACCACTCAAGAAATTGCATATTACAAAACATAATTTCATTAAGATAATAGATTTAAAAATGTATTAAACAATCCATATAAACATTCCATAATAATAAAAACACTTTATATAGACAAATGGTTACCTAAAATTCATACCACACAGCAAGAAGCTCACAAAGTGCAAACGTGCTTTTTTTCTACTACCACACCTCACATACAGATGTTAGTCCACATTCTCTTCACCATACAATATTGTACAGACACCTGTCAAATACACAAAACAGAGAGCTCTCGGATTCAGAATTGCTCCCTCCAGACCGTTTGTGTCCCTATTTAGCGAATCCTATTCAAAGGTTCTCATTAATTTAATTAATCTTCAAACAATGTTGCCTACTAATAAAGCAACCTCAATGCCCGACATGTTTCGTTCTTTTAACAATGTTAGACAAATGACAGAACTTCTTCAGGGGAAATTCGACAAACATGTTTTCATGGTCTTCTCAAATTTTGTGTGATTATGTTCCTCTGTGACCTGTGGTAGCTCAAATCAATTATGCTGTCCACGGTGTAATAGGCGTGTTCCCAAAGTAAAACGACCCACCATTGCAGTCAACACCACGTGCACTGATGCCACAGTCTTAAAGCAGCTATCAAAGAAAAAGGTCCAGTCTTAATGGTAGATGGCTGGGTTCACTTGATCCTGTGAATGGGACCTCGCATTGTGTTGATTCTTCCGATTAACACTGGGACGAGAAGTAGCTCAATTAGCTCTTCTTAAACGGTTTCTGTTTGCTTGGCATCCTCTGTCACGTCCACCGTACTCACGTACATGCTGCCTCAAACACCTGATGCTAGGGTGCCTTAGATTGCACCCATGTGGCCCTACGTCCACCTAGGGCCACTGAAAGCATCTACCGCAACCGCAGGCACTGGCGTTCCATGAACGTACAGGTTGTATGCAATGTCAGGGGAATCATCACCTCTGTCTATGCAAACTATCCAGGTCCACCCATGACAGTTTCATATACAGAATGTCTGCCCTGAGCCGGGCCCTGGAAGCTGGGAAGTATGCAACACATGGCTCATAGGTGAGTACAAATGCCTGTGCACATGCATGCATGTCACACACCGACAAATACACAAGCCCAACTAATGACAACCATTATCACCTTACCAGGGGACAGTGCCTACCCTCTGAGCACCTACATGATGACACCAATACGGACCCCCACCACACCACCCCAGGTAAGATACAACACAGCCCATATTGCAACCAGGGCGATAGTGGAACGCATATTCAGAGTGCTCAAGTCACGGTTCCTCTCCCTTGACCGCTCTGGCGGATAGCTACTATATGCACCCCCAGTAGTGTGCAGGATCATTGTGGCAGCATGTGTCCTGCACAACATTGCAACGCGATGGGGCATACCGGTGGACATGGTGGTGCCCCAACATCCTCAACCACACGTACAGGAGCTGCGCATGGGAGGGGAAAGGGCACGTGGCGAGGCAGCCCATACCCAGCTTGTGGCCACATATTTCACCTAAACTCCAACCCCTGCGGAGTGAACACAGGCCTGGCACATACCAGGTGACAATCGGTGATGAGAAAGGGACAGTTAACTGTCACAACCTTACCACCCTGAGAATGTGTCCACGGAAGAGCCACATTGTGTGCATCCCTAGCTACTTAAACACAACCAATCCCGTGTGACCAAAAAGAACACATGCAAGGTGCATATCCCACCCATCCCCCTGTAAAACAGGCCATGAAAGTACTGGTATGGCACCCAAACCCTCCCAACCCCCATGTCCCCTGTCTACCACACCATCCCATGGTATGCAACGGCAAAACAGCAAACCAAATGCACAACACATGACACAATTATCATGAAGTGCCACGTGAGAAATGTAAATAGGCACCAGACAATCACACCTGACAGGGAATCTGAAGAAATGACTGACCAAAACCTCACACCCTGAAAACTGTGGCACAAATGCATGCTGTCAGTGGTACAAGCAACAAAAGTCAGAATACCTGTTGCCATGCACATTGGACAATAGCAAATTGGCATAACAAACACTGTGTGCTGCGTGTGTGTCCCCTGCAACACACCGCTCACCGGACAGCACAGTGAGTGTGCATTGCGTTGGGGAAACCCCTTGAGCATCATGAAAAATAAGTACAATCAACCAAAAGAACCCTATGATGTATGTACAAGGGCGCGGGTGTTGGCGTCCCGCGGAGGGTGTTTTGGCCCAGGAGGGCCTCCATTGCTGCAGGCCACGCCCCCTCCACTACTTTCCCGACGCCTCTCGGCCCGCCAGGGTGAAGCCCGCGGGGGACAAGGGCGCGGGTGTTGGCGTCCCGCGGAGGGTGTTTGCGGACCCGTGGTGGTGCACCTGGACTGTGAGGTGAGACTGAGGCATTTACTGTGGGGAGGGCCAACAAAGCCAATAAAGCCTATAGCGTGTATTGTGGAGGGCCAGACCTCTACTACCCCCCCCCTGCAGGCGCTCAAGGTCATATCATGGCGGGTCTTCCCCAGGAAATCGCCAATGGAGCCACGGAAGGTGGAGACATTTCCTCTCCTTTTTCCCCACTTCACCTCTCTAAATCCTCTCTTCTATCGAGTCTACAGGGACCCTTGGCCCCGCTGGTGAATCGGAAGCCAATTAGGGGCAGAAGGCTGAGGGGAGGTATGTTGCGTAAAGCACTGGGGGCTACGCAGGCAAAGGGAACTGGCATTGGGAGCCTCTGTGGGAAAGGAGTTCCTGTCCAACTACCCTCGGTCACTGCTTGCACCAAAGAGGGAGCCTCGTTAGAATCCTTGCTCAAGCCACCCTGCCCCCCCAGCTTGCAGGTGGGGCCCCTACCTAGTCTCTCTGGGACCTCCTGTGATCATGTTTCAATCCCTCTTCTCACAACTGGACATTTAAGCCCATTTCTGGATGACCTTGGGACCCCTGTCAACCTGTTAACCCCTGGAGGGGGTCTTGACTGTGTGGCTACAGCCGGACTTCTGGATACTTTGGCCAACGGATGTGAGAGGATCTCAATAGGGTTTTCAAAACTGATCAAAGGGAATGTGTCGCTGGCCTCATCTAGGGTCCCACCTCTGTTGCCTTCTCTGGCGCCGGCCCCTTTTCATCCATTTTCCGGCCGAAACCATGAGGTTATAGTCCCTCATACTCATGTTGAAGCTGAAGCCCATCCCGCCGCCTCCCCTGTGCCCATGTTTGTGGCTCCTGAGGCCTTGGGTCCAGTCGACTTGAGCAGGGGAGAGAAGTCCTGCCATCCGTCCAGATCTGGTACTAAGCCAACCTCAGATGCTCCCCCAGGGGTTGGCTTCTTGCCCCGTCTTAGCGCTCCCCTGGCCCCTAAATCCATCCCAAATGGTGAACATTTTCTACCAGCCCAAACTTCCTCTGATTCTGCAACCCTCCCTAGCTGTCCCTGGAACCTCCTGTTATCAGAGATGGCCGAGATCAAAAATCTTTTGTTAGTGTTGATCAAGGGGACACGGGGGACCTGGGGGGAGGAGGGTACGGGTAGGGAAGGTGAGAGCGCAGTAGGGTCCGGCCCTAGGGGTCCTAATCTTGCCTTTGATAAAGGGTCACATCCCCTGATCCCCTGTCCGTCCCTGGCTACTTCCGTGGCTAGGTCTCCTCAGTCCTTGAGGAGCCGACCAAAGCTAGGTTTTCCCCCACTGTCACCCCGAAGGAGTGAAACCACTGTTCTAGACTCAAGGACTAAGCCCCCATTGATGCAGCACCCTGTGGGGAGGAGGGCAAGTGCCTCAATCCCCGGTCCGGGCAGGCCGAGGTTGGGGCGCCACACTAATGAAGGCTGTAGTAGCTCCATGGTCCTCCTTCATGGTGTTCTAAAACCCACTTTTGGCACAAGAGAACCAAGGGACGCCCTGCGGAATAAATGTCTACATTGGTTGCGGGCTGTGGGGGAGTGTGAGTTTGTGTCCATGGGCTCTTTGTTGGAGTGCACCAGACTGTCCAATCCTTCAGCCAAAACGGACATCGTCAAACTGGTTTTTGGGAGCGCCCATCTGGCAAGGGCCGTATTGGAAAAATGTAATGGCCATTGGCTGATAGGGAAAAGTGGTATCACTGTCAGCGCACCCCCTATACCTGCCCTTGTGTGCCCTGCAAGAGCCTCCTCTGGGTTTAGTCCTCTTTCAGGGGCAAATCTAACCGCCTTGGGCCTGAGGCGCTGCGGGAGATACCTGAGGGTAGGTGGTTGAGGGTTCCTGTTTATTGGCCTAGAGATCTGTGTGGGGGCACTCATGGAGGGTTTGGTTCTCTACATGGGTGTGTTGTCGTTCTTCTTTTTTTTTTTTTTCTTCATGCGTTCATGTATTAGAACTGTTTTTTAGGATGCACTTTGATGGCCTTCCAGGCCGAATAAAGTTGTTTGACTGTATGTACACGATTAATGAATTGGAAGTGAACATGCATTGTAGGGACACAGCATGCCTGAGAAGGCAATCGGGGTGCACGTGTGTGCATGGTGTTGTTGTAGTTGGTGTGGGGGTGTGTTGGCTAAGTGTTTGTGTCAGTAGGGACATGCATTGAATACATGCATGTGAAATAAAGTGAGCCTCAGTGTCCTGTACACAGCACATGTGAACATTCCCCTCAAGGATCCCACTGTGTGTTAAACCACACCAATCCCCTGACACCTCAAAATCAAACCCAACATAGGATCAGTCATTGACCAGCAGAACATATCATGTACAGAGTACCCCACATTGACAATGCCAGACAGTGATTGATTGTAAATCTGTATACAGCTTACACACAAAGTGCATCACAGCGCCTCAAGGAGGGAGGGAACAAGGGAGAATAACAGCACATTCCTACAAGTCCTTCAAACAGTCCAGATTGTGAAAAATAACAACCAAATCAAAGTAGATAGTACAAGTGCTTGTAACAATAAGGGAGAGTCTAGGGAGGGAATGCGGGAAAACAAAAGTAGCAGAAACATTGCTATGCCTGTCGGCAATAGTTGCAGTGCAAGAGTCACATAAGGAGGGGGTGGGTGAGGGAAGAGGAGGGAAGAGGTGAGGAGAGTAACAAAACAAGTGACAGACAATGGAAGGTCGATGAATAATCAAGATAGTGCTGGGGAGGGGGAGAAGAAACACACAAGGGAAAGGGGGAACAGACGAGCCTTAATCAGTGGTGGAGGGACTGACGACAAAAGTAAGTGCCAAAATAAAACTCAAAAAGGTGAAGGTGGGGGGTGGATGGATGGAGGCAGAGGGGGAAGTGTCTGCAAACAACAAGCGGCTATGTATCACCATGCCTGACAACAATTGGGGTATTGCTGGAAAAAGACAGACAGAGAACAAGAAGGAGGGGAAAGGGTGGTGGAGAGGGAGAGAGAGGAGAGAAGGGAGGAGGGGCCAAGGTGTAAAGGCAGGAAGAGGGGGGGGGAAAGCACACACAGGTGGCAGAGGGAAAGAAGAGGGTGCAGAAGGAGAGGGGGTGTGACGGTGAAGGGGGAGACAGAGGGAAACTGGCATGGGCAGGTTGAGACTGGCATGGGGCAAGGGATACAGGTGGGGTCTGGCAGGGCAGGTGGAGACTGGCAGCGGGCAAGGGAGACAGGTGGGGACTGGCGGGGGCGGGTGGAGATTGGCAGGGGGCAGGTGGACACAGGCGGTGGGCAGGTCGAGACAGGGGGACAATCAAGGGACCCAGAAGGGTGGTGGACAGGTATGGTTAGGGGTAGACAGGGCCTCCATTCGGGCCTTTGGTAGTGGTGGCTGGCTCCAGCCTCCTAGTTTCCCGGATTGTCACAAGGGCCAAGTGCAACCAAGGTGAGGGGGGAGCAGGGCCAGGCCACAAACAGGACAGTCAAGTCAAAAACAATGCAGCCATATTTCAAGTGGCAAAACAAAACACCAGGCAGGGCTGCAAGATGGCCAAAGCAGGGGAAGCAAGGAATTTGGGGTTGATGAAACACATGGTCACAAGGATAATTCAGCGAAAAGCGTTCATGTGGCGTATCAAAATCACTGTAGGCCAAGTGTCTGAATGCAACATTTTGAGCACACAGACCCCTCCCACCATCAGTGTGTGTTACACAGCCAAAGGGTGCATGGTACTGCCTGCATCTGGATGTGCATGAACACAGACAGTCAAGTCATAAAAAAATCATAAGCAACATGATGAAATGCACTGTCAACAGAATACTCACCAAAATGAAGTGCAGACATGCATTGGAGAAGCCATCCGGAATACCCACTAGGGGTGTACACAAAAGTAGGACTACAGGCTGGCCACAGATGTGATGGAAGCCCAATGCCCCTGTGTAAGATGCTGTCATACTGAGCCATCCTTGCGAGCCCATGGAAAGGGGAAGCAGGAGTAGCATATGTGTCAGGACCCGAAGCAAAACACATACACGAGACAAGCCTGAATGGGCCCTGCTGGAACACACAGTGGATGCCTTCAAATGCAACAAAGCAGCACACTGTCACATGAATGCACAATAGACAAAAAAAAAATATTTGCAGGAATTTTTTTTTAAACTCAAAAATGCCCACATATGACCCAGGAGGTGGTGGGGGGCACCCAGGAGGGGGGATTTACAGGGTGTCCCTCAACACCCACATGTGTAGATGTTGAGATTAAAAATAAAAAACCTCAGTGGGCTCAGCACCTGCACTGCCCGACCTATGTGGGAGATAGGTTGTTGTCGTCACCCTCTGGATGGAAATCAGAAGGTGGACGCGGCACAGTTGCCTGACCACCCTATCCGCTGCTTTCCCTCATTGGCAGCAAGCATGCGGGTCTGGAAAGCCAGGTCCTGCATGGCAATGACACGTAGGTCTGCATACATTACCTAATGTGTCACACGTGATACCTCCTGCAAAGACTCACGTGTAAAATGGAGTTCTGCCTGCATGGCCTCACATGACAAACGGAGCATCTCCCGGCTTGCATGGAGTTCAGATGAGATGGTTCTTTCACGCTGCTCCATCATGTCTTCTGCCCGCCTACTCTCACCCATCATGAGCGCACCCAGAGTAGATTGGAGGGATCGGTGTTCCTCCCCCAGGGCCTTACAGTGTGCCTCTGCCTGAGCAGCAAGTACTTGACGCAGAGTCACCATTTCAGCCCGGCGCGCCCTGTCAGAGGCCGCCATTCCCAGCCTGAGTGAGTGGCACATAGACTGCGTAACCTGTTGCTGGAGCTCCACCTGCCTTTCAGGGGGGAGGATGGAACGGGCCACACTTTCCATGCCTTGAGCCATCATCTCAACTGCTCCCCCCTGTTGCTGTGCTATGGCAATAATGGCATGCTCCCACTCAGTTGACCCCGGTGGCGCACGGCCAAGGTGTTGCCAGACACGACACCTGCCGGGCCCAAGGCGCCGTGGTCCTTGCTGGGTTGGTGCCGCCCGTGGCTGCAGGACTGCATCCCTCCATCGACTTGATGCCCCAGGAACATGGGCAACTGGTGTGGTGTGTGACCCTGCACCCGTAACCACCACAGGTGGACATTCCAACCCCGCCTGGCCCCCTACTGCAGGTGTTGCGGACAGAAGATCATCCAATGCAGGATCACCTAATGGGGACGACACGTCATGATGTAGATTGGGCTCAACATAGTGGTCAGATGATCCATCAGAGCCTGACTCAGAGTCAGCTCTGGACACAATGGCCTGGAGCACCAGTGGGTTCTCGTGGGCTGCCACCCCACGACCACCATTGGTGCCTGGTTGGTCATGTGAACTGACCACTGTGTCTGGGATGACATCTTCATCACCTGCAACATAAACAAAAGAAACATGAACATGCATGTCAGTAGCACATACCACACACATAGCAAGCACAAAATTGACAGCCAACACATGAAGCAGGCATGTCACACGCAACTCAAACCCCAACATTCATCCAGTGGCATTGCAATGCAAGGGTATCATGAAAGCAGAAAAGGATGTGTGGAAAATGTGAAGCCAAGACATGTATTGCATGTTGCATATTACCTGCATCACACACAACGTCTAGCAGGCACACATCCAAGGCAAAAATGAGAGATGGGAACACACAAATAGCCATAGCTGGCAATCAAACAAAACACACCATGACACATGTAAAATGTATGTTCATGTGCAGCACTCAACAACCATCGACTATGCAGGGTACATGTGTCACAGGAGGCACCTACTCTAGTGCATTTATATACAGTGAAAGGAGCGACATGGGTACATACATGACAGGTCACTATCACACAGCAGCATTGTGTTGGCATGTTGAAGGGCTGAACTTGGCACAGGAGTTGGTGTGTGTGGTTCAGTGCATGTGTACCCCCTGAACTTCAAACATCAACATACATAGTGATGTCAATCTCAAAACATGACGGCAGTGTATGGGCAATTGCAGCCATCATGTGCAACTGGCATGCATTATGTAGCATGGATACCATGAAATCCCCACCCTCTGGGGAATAGTAGGGAGGCACTGCATGGCAATGAAAGGTTCACCACATAACTGTGCATTGGCAGATAGTGTTAGCATGCGTCTATTGCATCTTGTCAGTCAAATGTCACTACAGCCGATGAAAAGTGGACATGATCCAGGACAGATGAGGGCCCATCAGTAGTACACCCATTGTATTGCTCTCCCAGAGTGCACGGACAATCATAAATCACCAGTGCAATTACGGAGCCAATACTTTGAACGCAGGAAGACGCAATAACTTGCAACCATACACTCTTAGAAAATAATGAGCACTTATATGGCTATTTATTCAAAGCTTAGAAGCAACCAGTGATAACATAGAAATAAATCACAGAAGAAACAGAGAATTCAAAAGAAAATACATCACCGTGACCGTAACTGGATTCCTCATCTCGCCAGAAGCGGCTGGAAGACCCCAATAACAGCCAGGCCGAGAGCACAACAGCCCACAGGTATGCCGGACGGAAGCGTCCCCCCTCCGGCTGAAGTCTCACCTGACCGCTCACGGGTTCCGCATATATGCACACTTCAAAAAGGGGTGGCAATTTCTCGAACCTTCTGGCAACGCACTTGCGCATTGATGAGCAGCCGTTGGTTGCCCGCTGGGTCAACCGACAGTAACCTCAAGGAGCAAAGTGCCTCCCTCCTCTAAAAACAAGCACCACGGAAAACAGTCCCATAGCTCATAACAAGACATAACAAAGTTAGCTTTCCCAGCAGAAATGTCCTTGACTGCATACCAGGTTTGGAAAGCATGTTTTCTTCAGCATCGTGAATCTAGCTCTCAGCAAAATGAGTGAAGCTTTTCACTGTGGCATGAAGTAAATATCCATCATGGCTCCGAGCGCTCCCAGAATGCACTGCGCACCAGCGCCATGTTTTAGCTCAAGCATAACACCCATGCATGCAGAAGACACTACACCAGTTGAACAGAGGCAGGGGGGCCTGTAACAGGGGGAGCCATGTGCACGACACAGATATGGACACCCTAAAGTTATGACACACAGACCCACAGTGAGCATAAAATGGCTGTCGAAATAGCATGACGCGTGGATCATCCTAGAGACATACTACAATGAGCAGGCGGTCAAGGACACCTAGGGGCATACATGGAATGCACATGGAGCATGATTGTGCACACATGTGCATGGGGAGCCACTGCCATCAGCACAGTCAGAGTGAGACACACCGCACCAAGGACAAAGGATGTACATGACATCTCATCAAGATCGCCCTCTTACACAAGTGGCTAAGAGAGCAACCAAGCAAAGGGAGGGGAACAAGGGAGAAAAGAAAATGAAAACAACTATTGTACTGGGCACAGTGACATTGAGAACACGCAAGGGCACGGAGAAGGGAAAAAGGGGTAAAGTCCCTGGAAGGGCGAGAAATGGAAAGTGCCAAACAGAGGAGACTAAAGAATGTAAATGAAGTCTTATGATAGAATAGGCATTGAAAAGGTGGTAGTGCAGCCAGAAAGTGGCAAGTGCAAGATCATTTGGATAGGGTAAATCTGATAAGTGTGTAAGAAAAGTGGGGGACTGTATGGGTACATGTACAGGACCCATTGCAATGGGAGGCCTGGAGGCAGTGCAGCAGGTACATGGGCCCGAAGGACAGAGTGTGTCCAGGTGCACAGTGCCAAGAGAGAAAACAGTTGAGCTTGGGAGAAGAGGGGCTAATGCAGGATCAATTAGGAAGGTCTTGAGGTGCTTCCGGAAGCAGAGATGTTTATCCTCAAGTTTCAACGTGGCAGCTAGGCTGTTCCAAATGGAGGTTCCAGCCATAGACACAGATTTGCCTCGGCTTGTTTCTCAGATAAACGACTGACCCAGAGGGAGTGTGAACTAGAGGAGAAAAGGACTCAAGAGGGGAGGTATTGGCAGAGGGATAGTTGAAGTTATTTTGGACCCAGGCCCCAGAAATCCTTGTGCACAATGCAGAGGGTCTATAATTTAATCCTTGTACCCACTGGTAGCCAATGAAGGGATTTCAGAGCTGGAGAGATAGGATCCCAGGGCTTGAGGCCAAGGACAAGTCTTGCTGTCCTATACTGGATTAGTGGTAGAGGGCGGAGAGTGGAGGCAGGTAGAATTATGAAAGAGGCTGTCACAGTAGTCCAACCTTGAGACAACCAGAGCTTGAGAGACAGTGAACTTGTAGGTGAATGGGAGGATAGGCAGAGTACCCCTGAGGAGGTTAAGCAAGAAGTTACAATCTCAAGAGACGTCAGAAATGTGTGCGGAGAAGGAATGTGTGGAGTCAAAGGTGACCCTGAGTTTGTTGGCCTTGCAGATGGGGGTAGGAGGAGGGTCAAGGGAGGCCGGCCATAGAGTGAGGGCAAAGGATGGTGAAGGTGTACCGATGAGGAGGATGTCAGTCTTGCTGGCATTTAGACAGAGAGTGTTGGCAGTACACCAATTTCAAATGTCAATGAGGCAATCAGAAATGAGGGAGGGAGAAATGGTGGCCGGGGGCAGCCTGAAAATGAGTTGAGTGTCATCAGCATAGCACTGGAAGTTTAAGCAGAACATGGAAATGCAGTAGGCGAGAGCTGCCAGGTGCTATTTGAAAAGCCAGGCCGAGAGGTCAGATCCCTGGTGAACACCAGAGGTAGAGAGGGAGATTGATGAAAGGAAGGACCCAAGTTGTAACGGGAGGTTCACACACGCCAAACACACATTTCATTGAGTAACACGCATCAATACTCACCGGACGATGCATCATAATCCATCCTCTCTCCCACTCCACGGATTTGTTCTTCCTGGATGAACACTGCAGCAATCTCCTCGTGCTGAGTGAGTTCATCCTCCTCTGGTGCTGGCCAACCACCAGTCACCTGAGACATGGAATAATTGGAGGCACGCTTTTGTTTTGCACAGCATCAGAGGTCATTCCAACACTTGTAGAAGTCCTGAGCCGTGCGCACCTGGAATCCCATGGCTGTCACAACATCCACAATATGCTGCCAGTGGACCCAATGCTGGGCAGGCATTGTATGGCACTGTGGGCCCACAAGCATATAGCATTTCTGTGCCGACACGTAGTCCACAAAGAAGTCGATTTCCTGCTTACCAAAAGGCCTCTTCCTCAATGTGCCGAAGGCCAGAGCCTTGTCTGGGGTCTCAGCCTCTTGCACAGGAGCACGCTTCCTCCTTTTGGGCGGTGGTACCGACCCTGAGTGGCAAATTTGGCCCTGATCAGTGGTGGCAGTGGCGCTGGTGACTGGACCAAGGGAGTGGGTGGTGCAATGAGGACGGAAGGTCTGGCTTGGTTCAAACTCACTGCCGGGGTAGTGTTGGCTGCATCTGCCCATGCAGTTACCACCACCCGGCTGCTTGGGGCAGAAGATGCCATAACTGCCCCAGATCCGTGGGCCCCGGTTACAACTACACTGGACACACATGACCCGCACCTCCTGACAAGATGGAAATTGTGCAGGAGTCCTCATCACGCAATGCAACATGCGCTGCCTGACCCCGAGCCCGGGTGGTGGTCCCCACAGCTGCACCTACAGCTACCACCACTGGAGGGCCCGTGACAGCAGATGTAAGTTGCTGGTGGGTCAAAAGGGTGCCAGGTTGTGATGCAACAGCTGCATCTCCAGGAGCCACAGGGGGTGGTGGCATGTCCGCACCAGCACGTGGCTGGACATCCTGCCCCAGTGGGGCACCCCTGCTACTTCCCCCTCTGTAGCCATCCTGGCCGCCCTGGACTCCCTGTCCACCCTGGTGTCCGCGCCCACATGCCCGACCACGCACACCCCTGGGAGGACGCACAACTTTGCCGCCCTTAGCCTTTGGTGGCCTCCCAACCATGGCAAAGATGGTAAATAGCCGATGGGAGGTGCACTCAACAATTGTCCTGGGCAATTGGGTTGAAGGGGGCAGGGTACTGGATGGAATAGGTACCCCTGTGCTCCTGCAAGGCTTCCTGTGACCCCTGGGGAAAAATGACGGGTCATGCAACGCTCAGGCCCCCCAAAAAAATAACATCCAGCAGTACAGTGTGGCACCCAGGGACACACAAAACACGTATGCCTGGAACACACGGGCTACTATGACCTCAAAAATGGTACGCGATGCACAGGGGGAACCACAGTGGGAAAAGTAGCGTGCGCGACTCACCGTCTGCCTTGTGTGGAAAAGATCGCTTGTGAATCCTGAAGAGTAAACAGACTCGTCGGTCTCCATGAAAATCACATGCAGTGGACTGCTTCCCCGCTGGACCTTTAACCAATGGCATAGGCAACGCCCGTGTGCATAATGTCACTGGCGTGCTTACGCGCTAAGGCCCTTTCCTCGAATTACACACTGACGTGCAGTTTTTTCACGTGCGGATTCACTCTGCATGAAGCTGGCCACGGGACAACACACGGAAGACCACGCTCCTGCCCAGAAGGCCATTTTCCTGTCCCCCAGAGTCCCAAGCAGCCTCCTACATGCCATCTGCTGCTGCCTGCTTGCCTGCTGCCAACGTGCTATTTGGTGCCTGCACAGAAGCCATAGCCAGGGATCCTGTACCTGAGACCTCCTCTGCTGACCCAGAAGACTCCTGACTGGTGTACCATCGCTCCACAGCCCAGCCCCAGGACCAAGTTGCCCAGCCACACCTGCCTCTGGGGTTGCCATGTCTGACTCAACACCATCTGGGGCCAGTGGCAACCCCCAGTCAGAGAGGCAGAGGGCTGCCAGATTCACAGAAAATGATCCTCCAGATGCGGACCCATCCGGAGTCAAGTGGTAAGTGTCCATGTGTTCATCTCCAGCGTAGTGCATGTTGAGGTGTTTCAGGTGCGTGCACCTTGAAGGGATATGTGTGGCATGCACCATGTATGGATGTTTGTGTTCAGGGACATGACAGTGTAGCATGTGAGTCTGGTCAAGTGTGTGCAACGAAAATGGTGTGTGTGTTGATATGCATGATGTGCACTTGCATGTGACGATGCACACATGTTTGCATGCATGTGTCTGTACCTGGCCATGTCTGTTGTGTGAATTATGGATGCTGATGTCACCCTCATGGACATGCATGGTGTACATGTGCGTGTTACAGAGTGGTGAGGGTGTGACTAGGAACCATCATGGATGCATGACACATGTGTGCATTGACTGTTCTGGACTAGCTGTCCATAATTGCACTGTGATGGAAGGTGGACACGGACGGATCCATGACTGTGCAGTGGTGTATGTGCATGTGTGTTGCTTGTCATGCAGTGGTGTATGTGCATGTGTGTTGCTTGCAAGGACCTGTGTGTCCTGATGACGGCTATGGCATACGACAGTGCCACTCATGTGCAATTGCTTTGTGTCTGGCAGACTTACGTTCAGTCACCTGATGCTTGTCTTCAATGTCTTCCTTTCCACAGCGGCGAGTGAAGAAGAGGGCGGAGACGGCGCTGTGGAGCAGAGTGGTGGGGATGCCTCCACTGGCCGGAGACGCAAGGCCTAGTCACCCTCCCAAGTAATGTCATCTTCCGGGAGCAAGGGGACTGGTGCCGCTTCCGCCACTACAGCCGTAGCTGCTGAAGGGAGGCCCAAGAAGCCAAGGTTGGGAGTGGGCTCCTCGGCAGCGGAAGAGGGAGGTGAGCCCCCACAGGGGCAGGACAATGCGGAAGATGGTGCGGAGGCATCCAGGTTGGGGTTGGGTGAGGAGGAGGAGGAGGCCGCTTTAGACCCACATGTGGGGCCTGGTGGGGGTGATTCCACTGGTGCAAGTGGTGCAGTCCAGGGACAGGGGCAGGAGGCAGCACAGGTTGCCGCAGAGGTGCTTGTGCATAATCCTGTCCCTGATTCTGCGACTGCATCTCTCTCCACCAGCAGGGATGCCTCATTCCAGGCCTGTCAGAAGGTAGCGGATGTGTCCACATCAACACACCTTCCTCTACCGGCGGACGAGGCAATCCGTGACAGGGTTGAGCCTGTCCTAGTCGGTGTCTTGATGCACACACGCGTGATTCGTGATGATGTGCTTGATTCCAGGAAGGACAAGGCACATCATCACGAGCAGCTGTGTGCCATCTTGAACTGGCTAGGGCGGCTCATTGTCGCAGGGTTCCTCCATGTGCTGCCCATTCTTGCGACCCTCTCCTCCTCTGCATCCACTATGCGCCAGTCGTCCTCCATGCTGTCTTCCGGCCCAGATGCCACCAGGGCACCCTGTGGACCTGCTTCATCCACCGCGGCCAGGCTGGTGGAGATCCCATCCCTGCCACAGTGGGGAGTCAGAAGTCCAGCAGAGGTGGTCACCCAAGCAACAGGATCCCTGGCAATGGAGGATGTTCAGGCAACTTCTGCAAGGGCACGTCCACGACAGGCCCAGGGATCGTCAGCATCCTGGAGCCAGTTGTGGTGGCACAGGCAGATGACATCAAGGCAGCAGCACCAGGCTCGACGTAGGAGGTGTCTGGACTCGGGGCATTCAACATCACTGGGGCGGGCATCGGCCGAAGGGCAGGAGGACCCTGTACTATGTGTGTCTTCCATGTGGCAGCGAATGTGCCAGCAAATGGTATCAGAGCAGCGGCGGGTAGAGAGGTCATGGCTCAGCATGGTCAGGGCAGAGAACTCCATGGGGCGGGCATTTTTCCAGGCACAGTTTCTTAAGGAGACTCGCAGGGAGTTGTAGGTGACCATATCGGCGTCCCTGTGAGCCCTCGAGGACAGAGCCCAGTCCCGGCCTCCAGGACATAGACGCAGAGTTCAATGATGCCCTGGCCAAGACTCTTGGTAAGAACGGTGAGCTGTAGGACTAGCCCACTGCCATTGTATATAGTTAATTAGGCTTAGGTTTCCTTTCGTTTTATTTTTATTTTGTAGTCCATGGCCATTGCTCCACTTTTTGTACATAGTTGTATTTTTGTAGGATTTTTTGTAGGTTTCATTTGGTTGTGGGATCATGGACCCTGAGAACTTTCATTATTAATATTTGTGGAACTGCAGACTTTATTATTTTGATTTTTTAACACACATGATGGAATGTTTTTTTTGTAATTTACCCTTTGGAATCTGCATTTTGTTTTCTGGACATGGACCCCTGGGAGATTTTCCTTTTGTTTTGATCACATTTTTTTAATTTAATTTGCATTTCATTTCAGTTCACAATCATTTATTTTTCGTTGTCAAGGATGTTTTTCGTTTGGGAGATTTCTGTTATTTAATACATTTTCTTCAATTCACATTTGTGTTGTATGCTCTCATTGGTTTGGTCCATGTGTCAGTCGTCATTGCTTCAGTCATGTGGCGCTGCTGTGCGGCCATGTTGGGCATGTCTTTGGGTGCATGCATGTGTGCTTCTGTGCATGACATGCCATGGGGCCTGTACTGGGAAGTGGGGACAATAGATGGGTGTGGAGTTGCACTGGGGGGGGGGCAGCATGGGGTGGGATTTAGGTGGACATTTGCTACATGCATGTATGTTGTGACAATGTGTTGGTTGGGTGGACACTGGGGGGGGGCATGAGTCGTGGCCTGCTGGTAGGTTGCCGTCACTGGGATGCGGGGGGGGACATGAGTCAGGGCCTGCTGGCAGGTTGCCATAACTGGGGGTTGGGGGTGGGGGACATGAGTCGGGGCCTGCTGGCAGGTTGCCGTCATGGGGGGGACATGAGTCGGGGCCTGCTGGCAGGTTGCCGTCACTGGGGGGGGACTTGAGTCAGGGCCTGCTGGCAGGTTGCCGTCACTGGGGGTGGGGGGTGGGGGACATGCGTCAGGGCATACTGGCAGGTTGCCATCACTGGGGTGGGGGGTGATGGACATGAGTCAGGGCCTGCTGGCAGGTTGCCATCACTGAGGTGGGGGGTGGGGGATATGAGTCAGGGCCTGCTGGCAGGTTGCCGTCACTGGGGGTGGGGGTTGGGGGACTTGAGTCAGGGCCTGTAGTGGGAAGTGGGGACAATAGATGGGTGTGGAGTTGCACTGGGGGGGGGCAGCATGGGGTGGGATTTAGGTGGACATTTGCTACATGCATGTATGTTGTGACAATGTGTTGGTTGGGTGGACACTGGGGGGGGCATGAGTCGTGGCCTGCTGGTAGGTTGCCGTCACTGGGATGCGGGGGGGGACATGAGTCAGGGCCTGCTGGCAGGATGCCGTCACTGGGGGTGGGTGGTGGTGGACATGATTCGGGGCCTGCTGGAAGGTTGCCGTCACTGGGGGGGACATGTGTTGGGGCTCCCAAGTGCATGGTGCCATGTGGCCTGCCTTCAGGGCATGGTCAGGGATTGTAGGGGTGTTCCCTGTGGTGTGGGTTGCCTGCGGGGCATGGGGAGGGGGCGAGGGCACACCCGGGAGAGCCCACACTGGCAAATTGCGTGTGAAAGTCCTTGCGCACCCCCGGAATGCTTATACCCCACTCACGCCAGCCCATTCGCACGTGAAATTCCTCGCGCACACCCACAATAGGCGTACCCTGCTCGCGTCAGCCCTATCGTGTGTGAAACTACTTGCGCACCACCGGAATACACGTACCCCACTTGCGCCAGCCCATTCACGTGTGAAACTCTTTGCGCACCCCCGGAATGCACGTACCCTGCACGCACCAGCCCATTTGCGTGTGAAACTCCTCACGCACACCCAGAATACACATACCCCACTCGTGCCAGCGGAATCACGTGAAAAGCACACTTGCGTACTCCCATATTTGCGCACCCGTGTGGTGAGGGGCCACATGCACCCCCTGCAGGTAGCCCACACCAGAGGGGAGCCCCCTACAGCCCTGTCCATGCACCGCAGCCAGCCCATCCTCCCTGACCATGCCCCGCATGCAGCTCATCCACCATCCCCATGCCCCGCAGGCAGCCCATCCACCCTCCCCATGCCCTGCAGGCAGCCCATCCACCCTGACCATGCCCCTCAGGCAGCCCATCCACCCTGATCATGCCCCGCAGGCAGCCCATCCACCCTTCCCATGCCCCGCAGGCTCCCCATCCACCCTTCCCATGCCCCACAGTCAGCCCACACCACAGGGGGGACTTTTTCCATGCAATTTGCCTGGCATGAGTGGGGTACGCATATTCCGAGGGTTGCATGGGGAGTTTTCCACGCGATTGGCCTGGCGCGAGCAGGGTACGCGTATTCCGAGGGGTGCGCAGGGAGTTTTCCGTGTGATTGGCCTGGCACGAGCAGAGTACATGTATTCCGAGGGGTGCACAGGGAGTTTTCCATGCGATTGGCCTGGCGCGATTGGGGTACGCGTATACCGAAGGGTGTGTGGGGAGTTTTACACGCGATTGGGTTGTCGCGTGAGGGCTGAGAGCCCTTTTTAGCATGAATTCGTTGTTGGGGGCTGTATGCTGGTCCACTGGCCTTTGCGCCATGTAGGGGATATGTGCCGATGTGTTTGGCGCACAGGGTGGGGTTGGGGGCGTAACTGGTGCTGCTGCAGGGTCTCTGCGCCACACTGCACCTCTGCTGGTTATGGTTGTTTGAATCCATGAATAGGCGGTGCGTCAAAATGGTTTTTGGCGCATGCGGCTGGCGCATGCTGGCGTACGCTCCCTCTGTGCTTCCCGCGTGAGCTGAATCGCACTCAATTCTATGAATTACCCCGTATACTGCTTAAAACCATTGTACATAAATCAACACATATCATTTGATAATTTACTTATAAACCAACTATTATTTCTCCATATTACTTACCTTTCTTTCCATACCATGTCTCCATATTACACCCTTTATTCTATTATAAACTTGGTGTTATATGATACATTTGTAGATAACATTTCCAATGTGGCCAGTGTATAATAGTTATTTCTAATTCAATGTTTAATAGCTATACTACGAAAACATATTCATCCTCTAAAATGTACAGTGTTACAAAGAACTAAAATATTTGATAAAAAAACATTAGAATGTTCAAATCACACATGAAAATATTGAGTATAATCCATGCAGAAAACAATCCGACTAAGAGACTGCCATGATTTATACATTTCTCTCATTAATCTGGAGCAATGAGGTGAGTTCTGCAGTTGGCATCTAGCGCCTACTCATATCTCTAACAGGAGTTTTTTTTGTTATGTTTGTCTCCTGCTGCTAAATTAAATATGTTACAGCAGCTAGAAGACAGGTAAGTGTTTGTTTAAAACCCTGTGAGGCTACCATGAGTTTTTCATTTACTAGAACATTATTATACACAATTTTATAATAGCCTTTTTTCTCAGTTAGACCCTGGTAGATTTGACGCAGCCAATCAGTTTGCTGCATACTCCAGGCTATAAGCATTCGCATGGCTCCATGGTGCAACCCACATTACAGGTTTGCCATGCTTCGAATCACCCTCTTTTACTAATGTACGTACCTTTCCTGCTGCATCTTCTGTTCCTCAGGTGTTTGCTTCAGTCATCTTTGGCTTTCTCCACAGGTGGCACTGGCATTGCCATGGAAACATAAAGGTGCATTTTTCTCATTTGGTGGATCCGCTTTTCACCAGGACGAGTGAGTTGTCCTGAGCTCGGTGTCATGTTTTACCGCTAGGAATAGCAATAATACCTACTGTCATTTACACAGCCTCAGTGCTCCAGATAAGGGCCTAGTGCTCCAGATACGATTTGGAAGTAGGAGTATTTTACTCCCTATTTTTTAAAGTTGGGTGTACAATTAATTTTTAGGGAGTAAAAATGAAATTAGAATTCCCAATGAGAGTATTTTATAAGCAGGGAAAAATATGTTTAACTGGAAAATGGAAATATTTTTGTAATAATGATTTCTTAGCGCCTAGTTATTCATGCACATTACAAGATACGGTTTATTCTTCAGATCAGCCAGTAATAAAAAAAATCCTGTGCTACTACCTGCATTACTGGACCGAACATATTCATGCAGATGTGTGGGTGAAAGCAGGGGTGCATGGTGCTACATGTCTGTTTCCAGTTTTTGTTGAAAATATTTGTACTCTTTATTTTTATTTTTTGGGAATATTTGCCTATTTTTAGGGAGCAAAAGTGGCTGATAAACCACTTAGCTGTAGGGCTGCACAGACCATTGACATAGTGTGTGCCCTGCCCGGGTGGACTTAAAAGCTACATTAATGCAGGGCAATACATGAAATACCACACAAGTAGGAGGTGAGACTGTTTTGCAAAATGTGACCTATTAAATCAATTGCTTTCTTATATGTTTTGTTCAACAGCTCCTGGTTTTTGGAATGATGACAAATGTGAGAAGAAGTTTCCATTTATCTGCAAGTTTACAACACGTTACCCTTGCTGAAGTGCGCTGGACAACTTCAGCGGAAGCCGGGTACTCCATTCTTCTGCATAAGTTGCACGGTCTCCACAATCACATCTTTCATTATATTATTGATTGCAAACCTAATAATCTCAGATCAAAGTTTTAAATGTTATAATCGCAGACTCAGATTGGAAGCTTCAAAACGTGTATAATATCATACTTTAGAGACTGATTTAAGCATTAGCAGCACGTTGTAAAAATGCTGACACATACTTAGGGCACCTTTCACCACATTTCATTTTGTCTTCAATAAAAGTGAAGTGTGGTGCAATGTGGCTAATTACATGTCAGCTTATTTCATTGCATTCCAACAAGCCCTAAATGTAGCACCTTGAACCACTGCAGATTCTTGTTCAATTGGGCAGCAGAGAGATGCTTGCAATGGCTAAAATCTAAGCATACATCCCAAAGTTCACATGTCTGGCCTTGGCATGTGCCATGGCATGTAACAGTAAACTCCAAAACATGTGAACAACTCTATGTCTTAAGAATGTAATACTCTTTTCCTACTGTGACTAAAAACACATCAGTTTCTCTCTTTCCCCATTTCAAATATATCTCTGATATATTTCATTTTTGAAGATGGCCAAGTGTTCCGCTTTTCAAATTTCCTATTAGTGGATAATTCCTTGAAATGCTTTAATGACATGTGGCATCACTGACCTTAATTCTGTGGACTGGGGAGAACTCTGAGATTCCTTTTATTTCCAAAATGTATATGACATTGTTATAATGGACAGCAGAGAAAATGCAATTGCTGAAAATGCAGAGTAATATGTGTCCATTATCACCTGCGCATCAATGTCTGAGGAGTGTGAGTCTGGTGAATAAATATGAATATTATTCCATTTTATGATGATAGCCAATTACTCCACATCATAACTTACTCATGTATTTACATTATGATCTTTTGTCTGTTGGTGACATCAATATCTAAATGTCTCTAAATTTGAATAAACCATACATTATAAAGCTTTCGGAATGTCTCATGAGTGGTCATTTAGTCCAAAGCACTTAACATCTGAACTGTTCTAAGAATTTTAAGAAATGCAAGTGTAGCTTAATTAAACAGTTACATATACACATTTATGATACGCAGCATTGATTTCCACTCTTGATGAAGCCCTGTTTTGGGGAAATGTCTCGCGCAGAAATGTTTTTTGTATGTGTTTAATGTCCATATTCAATAAATATAAATGCCCTAGACGCCATGAATATGTACAATAATAAATACTATTTGTATAAACGATTTAATAAACAAGCTCCATATGTTCACATAATGTTTCAACAGCTAGACAAAAACATCTAGCATGATATCCATTTAACAGATGGCTCATTATCCAGTCCCATTTCTAACAGAGATATATAATTTCCTCTACTAGGTCGCCTCATTAAAAAGTTCTTACAGTATCACTGGATTGGGTGCTTTGTTAAACCATCCAAAAAGACAGAGAGACAAAACTGTTGTCCTTTGGTTTTGGACTTATTAATAGCAAATAGTTTAGAGTCCATAAATTTACACCACTTAACCTATAATTGCATTCCTTTATGGATTTATTCACAAGTCGCCACCATCTTTTTTGTTCAGGCAATTGATCCTGACAAGTGGCTCACTGTGACATTCCGAGCAGAAACAAGGAGCAGATTACCTCAAAACGCTCAACCTGAGATGGAAAAGGAAATGTTTTTGCAAATAGTTTCTATGAGGAATCCATCAATGCACTTTTACAAGGAGGTGATGAATAAAAGACCCTTTTATGCGCCCTAAGATGCAATGGATTTGGAATCTTACCCCGCTTCTGTCACTTCATCCAAGCGGAGTAGATTTCTTGGGACTCATACTGGATATCCCTTAACGGAAAATTGGAAAGTTACGTTTTTTAAAACTTGATTATAGAGACTTCCCAGAGAATCCGTTTTTTGGATCCACAATTCTGCAATTTTGCAATGTTGCGAATCCCACCTGGATCCATACCTTTAATGGGGCGATCTCATTACAAAGCAAAGATAAAGGATAAACAAGCGTTGCATTGCTGTCGGTTACAGTAAACAATTATAATCAGTATCATAGCCACCTACTATTTCTCCCTCCTTTGCACTACCACTCCAACACTACTACTACTCCTTCCCCACTCCAACTCCTACTTGGTCACCCTCATTTTACCGAGTTTCAAAGATTTCAGCCCACTCACTATACTGACTCACCTAAACACACTCAAGGCGCTGCATACACTCTCACACTGCAGTGCCACTTCCACTCACTAACCAATACTTCGCCTTCTCCACAAATTGAATCCACTCTTCACTGCTCCTTCCTCCCTTCTTCTGGTCTATTGGACATCCACATTCTCTTTTTGTGACCGCAAAAATAACCCACACTTCCTGCTTCCTGTTGCATCCTTATATCCCTTTTCCACTGCTGGCATTGGTTCACTGTCCCTGGCAATTTTGTCCATGGCCCTATCTTCCCCACTGGGGGAATGTTTAAAAAAAATGTAAACTTATAAGTATCAGTGTCCTGCTCACCTTTTCCACATGGGTTAGCCATGGAACATCAATGGCGCCCCGGGAAGACAATTATTTGTGTTTTTGTTCAGGGCACCAGTTTCGGGTGCCCCATAGGTAGCTACCATGGGTGAAGGATTGGGGTTCCCCCATCTTAGTACCTGTCTGTCTTTGAAGCTTGCTGGACATTTTGTGAGCTTTGTTGTTTGGCAGCATGTTATGTTTTATACTAATGTATGCAGGTAAGCTCAGCTCCATGTTAGAATGTTCCTTTGGAATGTTTATGTATGTATTCAGGGAACGTTCCTTTCAGAAGCAGTTGGGAGCCTGCTCTGGTGTATACTGGACCGGTGGATGCCTTTTCCTGCCTTCATACTCACCTGTTAACCTCTAAATAAATATACTTATAAAGTACAGAGCGCGTGTTCTTCATTCTAACATAACTTTAATGGACAATCTAACATTGGCGACGAGGATGGGATTAAGGAAAGCAGCAGATGTCCACTCAGAAGAAGGAGCGCTTACATCAATGGATCACACGAAGTATAGGGAAAAGAAAGAGGAAGGCACATGTAGTCTCATCAGCAGAAACGAAGAGAAAGAAATGTATGAGGTAAAGGGAATTCTGCATGAAAGGCCCGAAATATGGGGAGGCATCCACCGGGTCCATTACCCATCCCTTCCCCTAGATAAGGAGTCCGCTATGGAAGGGGTGGAGGAAGTCGTTGACACATGGCAGTGTGGCGACTTAGTGTGTTGTGCCAGCAGACTGGGAACAGCTCTTAGCGCTCCAGCTGTGAGAGTTACGGAAGAAATGGAGAGTTTTTCCTGTTTTCCCTTGCGTTTTGTGCCGTTAAACTGATGTGTGCCGTTAAACATGAGCGGAATGGATGGAGAAAGCAGTCTGTGGGCCGTGTTTAAACATACAAGAGTGAGAGAGCAAGTTTCACCTAATGATGTTGGAAGGCATGGTTTGTGTCGTACGGAGTCTCTGCCTAGGCTGACTGCAGAGAGTCGAATGATGACGTCGCTGGCTGGAAGATTAACTCCATCAGCTCACGAGAGCGACGGTTGGCCAGACATGAAGAGAATGCCTCGTATAAAAAAAAATAATACGGAAACACGTCCTTTTGTTTCTAAGGTTGATTGGCCTCACACCACAGCTACCAATCATTGGAGATTAGGTATATTGCAAGACTCTCAAAGTGGAGAGTGTGATTGTAACACGTCGCATGATTTGAAGAAAGGTCTTATTTTGTTTCCGGATGAACGTCGTGTAAGTGAAGACACCAACAAGCTTTTACAGATAAACTATGAAACAGTAAGAAATAATGACTGTTCTTGTATTGAGTCAATCCTGCCAGATCACGATGGTGATTATGTAAAGCATCAAGAGCCAGCACGGAGGCAGCTGGACGGCGTGCCTTCCATTTACGGTTGGATTGATGACATTTTCGGAAGGTTCAAAGAGCCGCTCTACGAGTTTCTGAATACTCTTTGGGCTCTGCTCCAAAATATTCTGTTATCACAAATGAAAAGGAGCGTCATAATTTGGCGTGGTTTGATGATATATTTGGGCAGTTTAAGGAGCCATTGAGAAGAAAAAAGTATTGCTAGTGTGGCTCATGGAAGAAATAAAGGGGGTTGATAATGACACGTTTGCCATTCACTAATTGCACTATGCTAATTGTGCTTCGTATTATTAACCTTTCTTTGCAGCATGTAAAAAAAAAAAAAAAAAAGTTATTGGAGAAAAGTGCAACAGTGGGGTGACTGTTTGACTTTGGCGGACAAATGTCCTCGCACTAAGTGCATTTTTTGAGTGAGATATTTTGTTGGGGCTGGTTGTCCCGGCACAAAGAGTGCAATTTTTTGGTGGTCTTCCTGGGTTCAGGTGGTCGCACCATAGTTTGGGGGATTGGTTGTCCCGGCACAAAGAGTGCAATTTTTTGGTGGTCTTCCTGGGTTCAGGTGGTTGCACCTTAGTTTGGGGGATTGGTTGTCCCGGCACATAGTGCAGTTTTGTTCTGGGGGATTGGATGTCCCGGCACAAAGTGTAGTTTTTGTTTTGGGGGATTGGTTGTCCCGGCACATGGTGCATGTTTTTGGTGGTCTTCCTGGGTTCAGGTGGTCGTACCATAGTTAGGGGATTGGTTGTCCCCACACAAGGTGCAAGTGTGGTGGTCTTCCTAGTTTCGGGTGGCACCATGGTAGTGGACTTTTATGTGGGCACAAAATCAATCCCTCTGGTCATTTTGGTGTGGACATGGTGACGGAGATCCACTACATTTTTTTTGGAAGTCCATTCTCGAAATTTTGTCTTTGAGAATAGTGAGAATATACTAATTGTATCAATGTAATAACATACAGTTTTTTTTCACAGGTAACATCACAAAGGACTTTGTAGCTGAATATTTTGGACTCAATTGATTTTGCATAATCTTGTTTACCAAATATTATATGCGCAAATTGCCTAAGTGTAAATGTGATTCTGTGAGAGAGTGTGCAAAAGGAAGGATGGTTGAGATTGAGTGCACTTTGGTGTGTCAAATTGTGGGGGATGAGAAATCCCGACACTGTTTCAAAGAAGTGTCTTTCCAGAGACCCATCCCGCAAACTACTAGAAGCAAAGTGAAATTGCTATTCCCCTCAACATCACAAAGGACTTTGTAGCCAAATATTATGAACGCAACTGATGTTTATACACTTGTTGTCAGATATTTTGCGCGCAAATTGCCAAGTGTGTGATGTGATTTTGTGAAAGAGTGGAGGTGAGCAAATGGAGTATTAAGTGTTGGTGGGATTGGTTGTCCCGGTACTTGGTGCATGTTTTTGGTGGTCTTCCTGGGTTCAGGTGGCCGTTCCATATTTTCTGAAAATGTAGGTCTACCCACACATGGAAATTATATTAAGTTGTGGGTGGATACAGTTCGTGGGAATTACCTTTTATGGTTTCATTGATTTTTCTTGTGGTTGGTAAAGATTCTTTTAAAGAAAAGGAAGTAATTCATCTGTGCTTAGTTAGTACCATCTTTGGTAAAAATTATCAGTGATTCAAGGTTCTTGTTTGTCATTGGTGGATAAGGGTGTAGTTGATTGTGGGCTGGTTCCCTATTGCGAGGATGTAGTGGTAATGGCCTGCTACAAATCAGATGGTTTTGTTAGAGATGTTGAAGGTACTATGAAAGTGTTCCTGATGTTCATTTTATTAATTACTTGCAATGCACTTAAGTAATTCTGTGTCAATGAAATGCTCAACAATCTTTTTGTACACTTTATGAGAAGTTTGATTTGTAATGTAAGTATCTTCACTTGATTAATTATTTGCATTATAGTCATGAGTGCTTTGTCAATGAAATCTCTCACAATCTTTTGGTACACCTTGATGAAAAGTGTTTGTTGGGCAATTTTACATTTTGCCTTAATTATCAATTTGTCAAAGGTTAAAGGGGGGAGATGTGTTATGTTTTATACTAATGTATGCAGGTAAGCTCAGCTCCATGTTAGAATGTTCCTTTGGAATGTTTATGTATGTGTTCAGGGAACGTTCCTTTCAGAAGCAGTTGGGAGCCTGCTCTGGTGTATACTGGACCAGTGGATGCCTTTTCCTGCCTTCATACTCACCTGTTAACCTCTAAATAAATATACTTATAAAGTACAGAGCGTGTGTTCTTCATTCTGACATAACTTTAATGGACAATCTAACACAGCACAGAGTGGTGCTTTGGTCTGCTGCACATGAACACATAATAGTCTTCTCTTTCTCTCTGCAACGGATCACTGAATCCCTGTGTTACCTGTTCGCATGGGTGCTGTAGCTGCCCTCTTTCTCTGCTGGCTTCTCTCTCCCCTCTTCTAATCAGTGACTAAATGGTGTGCAGGTTATTGGTGGTCATGTTTTAACTTTCCTGTCACAGATGCAGGCTGCTGAATCCTGATTATCTTCCTGATGCTTCTTCTTGGTTTCTTGCTCAGATGTTGTGTCTCTAAAATAAACAGACAAACACTGACCAGAATCTTGTATTGGAGGTATGGCTTGAGGCAGTGGTCTACTGCTGAAAAAACAGAGTTGCACTAGGCAGGGGACAGGAATGAAGGCACTTTCATTTTCTGTAATCCTCAAGGTTAGCACTGGTTCTCGACTTCTCCCTAGGACTTCCATTTTCTGCCCGAATTAGTTCTTACCCCTGTTCCACAAGGCCAGGATATTGGCTTTGTCACATTAGTCCAGAATCCTTTTGGGAATCCTGAGCGAAATGTCTATGGGTCTCATCCTGATCTCAACATTCCTTGGGTTCTTGATCCTGAGAATCTCTGCTATAACTGCCCATTATGAAAAACAAAGAGATTGTTTAGAATATTGTAAGGTGTTTTTTAACCAAATAATAATATTTTGCATTAGCTGCCACTTACAAGAGATGGACTGTCCTTTTTAATCTATGATGGCCACTCCTTATACCAACAATCTACAGATCATATCTCCTCATAAACTTCCTCCTTAATACTTTATATTTTATTTGAGTCAAAGCTTGTTTGCCAAGATTTAAAAGTAAATGTACACCAGAAACCTACAAAACATGTCAACCACTATAAAGTTACTTGGTGAAGATATTCCATATAGAATATCCATGAGTACCGCAACAGGATGCAAATGTTTCATCAGCCGTCTTTTCAACATTTTTCTCCCTTGCCCTCCATCTCCTTATCCTCATAAAGTGGGTATTGCACACAGTCCCAACAGAACAGCAGATCATTTGCGATGATGGAAAGTTTTTTTTTTTTTGTATTTGTTTAATATTTATAACGCGCGCCTAACCCTAAGTTAACGGGGCACTGGAAAGGCTTAACATGTTACAGAAATACATACATAGGTAATCACAGTTGGGGCGACCAAGGTTACAAGTAGGTCTGTTGCAATAAATAAGAAGGGCATCACAGAAATAACACACCATCATAGCTAAGGAAGGCATGAGTATGGGAGCCAGTTGGGCACGTCTAGGTAATAGTGCATGATGACCCTCAAATGTTGGACTTCTCTGAAAGCCAGTTTTTTACTCTTGATCTGAACAACCAGAAGAAAGGTTGCATTCTAGTGGAGGAGATAGAGAGTTCCAGAGTTTGGCAGCTTGAACTGGGAAGCTAGCGTCGCCTGCAGTTTTTAAGTTAAATCTTGGGACTGTAGCTGGAAATGGGCGGATCTAGGTGGGCGGGCTAGTTGATATTTGGAAAATTTGTCAGCCAAGTAACTGGGAGCGGAGTTAGGCATTTTTGGGTGATTGCTAGAGTGGTTGCTCTCCACTCATAACATTAACTGAAAATCTAAGGGTATTTCCATGAACTGAACACAAATAAGCATATAGTGGATCACCATCAACTATTTGCTCAATTTAAATATGGATTTCTAAGCGACATCTGCCAGATAACAAGAGTGAAGCTCTACTTGTCCATAATGACACTCATAACCATGTGGTCCAATAACCTATTGTTGAACGCTATTCATCTGTAATTTGATGGTGTGTATGGCACACACCCGGCTCACCTTTTCCACAGCTAGTGCTGCCCACTTGCACAAGCATTTCAAAGGGGTGTGGCAGAAAAAACATAAAATAGAAATAACACTCTCTCGCCCTCCTTTTTGGTAGTCACCATGATGGCTAATAGCACCTGACATCCTGCTACACACACACACCTCCTTTAACTACAGCAGCCCATCACTCTCCTGCTTTCAAAGGCAGAGACGCCATTGACAGTTTGGGAGCTGTGATTTTCTGAAACAGTCTGAACTGTAGCACACACTCTGTTAGCGAAGCCATGAATTTTGTTTGGAGCCGGGGCTCTGGACTTTGCAACTTCCCCCAGGTCTTAGTAGACCTACTGAAGGCATAGAAAATGATTCATTCCCCAGAAATGCGCTCACTGGATTTGATTATGCCATCCATAATTCTATGCCATGAAGTGAAATAGGAGGATGGAGTGTGGTATACTAGATGGGAGGACCAGAAATGGACTGCTTCAGACCCGATGTTTGAGGTCTCTTCTCTGCGCCCCCCAAAAATGGCGTGCATATGGATGGCAGTGTCACGTCATGTGAGAAAGTGAACATCTGTTTTTTGGAGACGTGGCTTGGAGGGAAGCTGGAAAAGGCCACAGTTGCTGGTAAAGGTGACTGGTGGGGGAGTTTGGTGGTGGGTGGAGGGGTGCAGAGAGAGGTGGGATGTGCAGGGTAATCCCTGAACTAGACATTGGAAAGGAGGGCAGAGGAAAAATACTGACCTTTCAGGGGACGTCCATGGACTTCAAATTCTTTAGACCATGCCCATAATTTTGAATCCTCATCCGTCTGTCTACTTGGTGTGCATTAGAAATTTAAATCACCTGCAACTATAACTTTTGTCAGAAATGCGGAGTATGAAATACTGCTATGAGCTAGTGATATTCTTTCACATTGTTGCCATAACAAATGGGGCATACCTGGTATTAATCCCTACATCCCCCAACACCAACAATGCTCAACCCCCCAACTCAAAACTTTATGTGATGCCCTGTCTGAACACTTTCACAACATTGCTCTTGATACACACTGTGCCATCCTTTCTAAAATAGCAATGATGCCCCCTACACCTCCTCACTCCCTTCCCGACCCCAGACTTACCTCCCACCCTCTGCTGGTCTTCTCCGCCTCTCCATCTGACACCATGGGCCTCATTAGGACCCAGGCATTAAGGGGTTAACGGCGCCGTAAAAGGTGTCGGCGCCGTTAAACCCTTAACGCCTTACTACGATGTCCCTTTGCGGGACCCGACCTTAACGGCTGGTCTAGACCAGCCGTTAAAGTAGGGGCCCGGAAAGGGACTCTCGCAGTACCGTACTTACTGCCTTCCCCATTCCCATTATGCCCTATGGGGCAAAAATGGGAATGGGGAAAGGCCATGGTGGCATGGGGAATTACCGCCCCGCCAACCTTGGAATGGGGTGGTAATTCCCCATTCCGCCATGGCGGACTCCGGCATCAACCATGGTGCTAATAGCACCATGGTTTTCCGCCGGAGTCCTAATGAGGGCCCATGTGTTACTCACACTCCTATGTCAAAGCTGCCCTTCAGGCTCTCCTGGGGACCCCTGTCCCCCACACTCCTCAAGAACATCCTAACATCCACCTGCGCAGGCATCATTACATGGTCAATCTTTAACCGGTCCCCCTCCTCGGGAATCTTCCCAAAAGCCTCCAAATCCTCCTATATCAAACCTCGCCTTAAAAACGCTTGCTCGACTCACTCATTCCCCAGAACTACTAGCCCATTTCCAACATCCGCTTTGTTGCCAAACTCCTGGACTGCACAGCATATGAACAGCTCTGCCTCTTCACAGAAGCTAACAACCTTCTTGAGCCAGCCCAAACAGTCTTTGGACCCCAATGAGGAACTGAGTCCTCCCTGGTGTCCGTTTTAGTTGACTTAAAAAAGAACAGCAGTCACGGAAGGATGCACAGCGCTCATCCTGCTCAACCTATCTGCCACTTTCAATACCATTGACCACACCTTACTCACAGACAGCTACACTGCTTCTCTCACATGGATCTGCTCCTTTCTCTTGAATCGCTCGCAAATCATGCTCCCCCATTTCACCTCCCTCTCTCATCCAGTGACAAAAGAAGTTCTGCAGGGAGCTTCCCTTTCTCCCCTCCTCTTCAATATCTACCTTAGCCCTCTCCCTACACTCATCCGTTCTCATTACCTCATCTGTTGCAACTACGCAGACAACACTCAAATCATCCTCAGAATCCACAAATTACCAGGTGTTGCCTGCCCCGGACCTCTTATCCTGCCTTTCTGATATTGACAACTGGAGGACGAGCAACCACCTCCTCCTCAACCGTGGAATAACAGAAATTCCAGTATGTTGCAAAACCACTCTCCTCCCCCAACCAATCCTCTGACCTCACTATCTAGCCCCCCACAACCCAATGACAACTTCCACTTGTGTGAAAAACCTTGGATGCACGCTGGACTTGAATTTATCCCTCTCCTCTCTCAACACATCAACTCCGGGTCTAGAACCTGCTTCTTCCACCCATCCATCCTCAGGCGAATCTTCCCATACCTCACCTACCTACATGAAATCTCTGTCATCCTGCCATCATCCTCTCCTGCTTAGACTATGCAAACTGCCTTTATCTAGGGGCCCTGATTTACCTGATCGGCAAACATCAGAGAATCCAAAACACTGCTGCCATTCTCCCCATTGGCCTTCCACCTACAGAACATATAAGCCCCACATGCAGACTCTTACACTGGCTGCCTATCAGGTGACAAACTACCTTTAAAGCCCATGTGCATGACTCACTGGGCCCTCCACAACACCAGCCCCGAATTCCTCTAGGATATACTCATCACCCACTAGGAACCTTAGATCTGATGCTGCTCTTCTCATTATTCCCCATTGCAACTCCACCAGATTGGGAGGATCCTGTGTCTCCATCCTAGCTCCTGCCATCTGGAACATACTCCCTCTCCAGATCTGCTGCATTAACAACCAACTCTCATTCAGTATGACCCTCAAAACCACGCTATTCCACAACCTGAATCCGCCATCCTCCTCATTCCTATGAGATGTCGTTGCTGGCTAGCACCAGCTTCAGACCCATCGAAACACCAACAAGTCAATTTGTAGATCCTTTCCTAAAACTCTGGATTGGTAGTACGTTTTACACCCCTTTTCCTGCCACTTTTAACAATACCCGAGATTTTGATGGGTTTGCCAGGAGAATTGGTAAAGCTGAGAGGACATAGCATGTGACTTTATGCTGATGCAATACAGAGAATTCTTGTGGAAGCCACCTGAATTTACCACCAGTTTTTACCAGGTGGAGTCCATAGGGTTCCAATTTAAACAACTCCCGTAATCATGCATTGCAAGAGGCTTTAGCCTTTTACCAAAACAAAGCGGCAAAGGGAAGTGTAAAGGATAATTAGCATGTATTTCACTCTTTAATTTTCAGTCCATTTAAAAATAACCAAAAATTACATGGAGGGGCCATTCTGCAAGTAATTTCATATGTTCACACCAACACTCCCCTTCAATGCAAAATCCGATTTTTGTAATATGTAAACTGACCACTAGCCTCTGGTTTAAATTCTAGTATTCAAGAGAATAGAAAAGTCTCGCCCGGGATGTCATTTCTCCAAAATGCCAGGGGCAGCAGAAATGACATCACATAACCCTTGACTTCTGATGACATCACATGAAGTGGCAACACTTGACCCCGCCACAAGTGACATCATGGGAAGTGATGGCACACAAACTTTCAACCCTTGACAAAACAATAAGTGGCATCACATAGCATTATTCTTCAGTACAATAGTAAAAATATGGTTTGCGATTTTGGCCAGTTTAACAGTACCTTCCACCAGAAAACTATATTAAAACAGATATGGCTTTACCTTTATAGTTATACTGTGGATATGTATATTTTTCAAATAAACCTGCCACCAGTCCATTGAGATAGACAGGTAATAGCAGCCTCTGTGGGTTCAGCAGGCTGTTTTCAGGAATGCATGCTACTCACTGCCAGTTGACAAAGTACAGGAGAGCTGCTGGGGGAGTCACAAGACAGTTCCTTCAGAAATGCATGGTTGCATCATACGTTTTGTAGCATGGAGCATTATGAAAGTTTGGCCTGATTAGATGAGCTCACTTTCTGATACAGAATCACCATTATCATTTTGTGGTATAAAAATGTAAAAAGCTTGGAATTGCTTTCCCGCACAAATGACAGTCTGTTACACTGTCTTATCAACATTTTCCCCTAAATTGTGTACCTACTGATGAAGCTCAATCCCGGACAGCATGCCCTGCTTCACCCAGGATAGGTCTGTTTGGGGACCAATCAGCGGTCTCTACCCTTTTGAAGTATGTCTTGAAAACTATTGAAGGGAGCAACCATTGCCTGTTGATGTTGCTGACTTTGTAAGCCATATTTGATTCTGTAGATCAGGGCACGTGAGACCAATGTTTGTTTCTGTATACCAAGGTAGGAGACACCTCTGGTTTGAATTATTTTTAAGGTGACAGAAATTATACTGAGTCCTGTTTTGACCCATAAGTATAGAGACATTGTGGCATCACATATTCTGTTTACCATTTATCTGAAAATATATACACAACATTACTGTTATTATGGGCATGCAGTGTCGGTCCTGCATGGATGACATCCATCACCATGTTTCTTTAGATGCAGAGAAGTCGGCATTTGAGTTGTGCTTCAATCCACTCAAAACGTAGATAGCTGAAAGCTGGTTGCAGCAGACGGTTGGAAAGATGAAGGTTATAGTGTTCCACCTCATAAGTTTCATTGAGTCCTTTTTTACTCTTAATATGTAACTACATAGCCAAGTGCATTTGTAGAGAAGGAGACAAGTACCCCCACCTCAAACATCTCGCTCGTATTGCCTATATGTTGGGAACCAGAGTGTGAAACACGTGCAGTACCAGTGAAAATATTGATATAAAGGAGAATCCTGGAAGCAAGTTTCCCTTTAGAAAAGCCATACCTGCATACACGACAGTATGATGGTCATTTGAATGAAATACCTAGGGAAAAAGGACAAATGAATGAAAGAGAAGATTGGTCATATCACACAAAACCAGATTGACGTGCACAGAAGAGATGGAGAGACAAGAGGATGTAGATATTCTATATGGCATAAAGATAGTATCGAATATAAGTGAAGTCTCGGGATCGAGATGAAGAGGCTTATGCTACAGAAACGATGAAGATATCAAGTTATTTTATACATGTACAGATGCAAAGAAATGCAAGCAGACAAAGTATTCTTGAGGCTAGCTATGTAGTGAAGAGATTGTGGCATGCACCGATGTATACATATATAGGAGCAAATAAAAAATGCATGTTTCCACTACGTGTTATAGCAGAGCTGGACCAGAAAAGGAAGGCCTGTTCCAGTTTGTCACATTTAAGAAAAGCAATTGAATTACAGAAGTGAATCTCAGAAAGGCAAGGCTGGATGAACCCCAAGAAGCCAAGGACATATTGGACTGGGACGAGCAGACATTAGTTACAATCGTGTGAAAGAATTAAACTCCTGTTCAGAAGACACAGACGAAAACAAGGAAGACATCAGAGGTTCATGAAATCGTAGCATTTTAAACACACTAGAGTTCAAATTTGCGGTCTTCAGTCATGTGGAGGGATAAAACTGGACAAACATGACGAACCACACCTACGCAGGGAGGCAGAGTGTGCCTCTACTCCCCTGTATTCTCCAGAGCAAGGAAAATTTCTAAGTCCAAGATCAAAGGCTTAATTGATCTGCAGTCCAGTGAGGTGATAAAGGTGGTCATTCCCCACCATGCAATTAGAAACCAGAATAAAGGACACATCCCATAGGGAATGAGACCAGGATATTGGTTGAGAGAGAAATAAAGGCTTTTATATAAGATTCAGCATATAGAGAACTCTGCTGCCTCGAGAGCGCTCTGGCAAACAATACAAAGAAATACATTTTTAAAGGGTTACAGCGTCATAGATGAAGTTTTCCATATAATCTACATGTTGCATTTTGATTGGTGACGGATTAGGTCCCAGTATAGAACTAAAATGGCAGAATCCACAAGATTTTCTGGCAGCTTGGCGGGCTGGTTATGTTATGTTATGTTATTTTATCTTATATCGCACCAAAGCCCGTAGGCATCCAAGCGCCGAGAGACAGAGCCTGCAGGCTACCTATAAGGAGAGAGAAGTACTAATGGAAGAGATAGGTCTTCAACTGTTTCCTAAAATCGAATAGATCCTCGGTTTTACGCAATGTAGCCGGTAACGCATTCCAGGCCTTGGCACCTTGGATATGAAACGCTCTGCCAAGCCCGCGGGATCATCATTTCACATGATGTTGGACTAGTAAGCGATCTTCCGCTGATCTGAGTCTTCTTAAGGGTTGGTAAACCCTTATAACATCCTTCAGATAGATTGGTGCAGTCCCAAAGACGCATTTGTGACGGATGGTAAGTAGCTTAAACCGAATTCGGGCCTCAACAGGAAGCCAGTGTAATTTTTCCTTAGCAGCGGTAATTGGTTCTGAATATTTCATGTCGATGATGATGCAGATAGCTTGAGTTCAAGGATGTTGGCTTTACTTGCCCCACATAGGAGAGCATTACAATAATCCACACGTGGTAGATTAACAGCTCTCACCAGTTTAGTACGGTTTTCGATGGAAACAAGTGGGGCAACCTGTCTGAGCACTTTAATATGGTAGTTGGCGCTCTTTGAGATAGCAGCGATGTGAGCGTCATAATCTAAGCTACTCTCCATGAAGGTACCTAACGTTTTAACTTTCTGTACAACTTTTATATCACTACCATCAATCCTGAAACCTGAGTACGCCTGGTCCAGTTTAGTTAATACCTGACGGGGTCCGAATAGCATGAGCTCAGTCTTTGAGGCATTAAGGCAGAGCCAGTTTGTAGACATCCACTTTTTTTATCAGTTGATACACCATATCTACCAAATTTTGGTCTGTGTCATGATTACCAGTGATGTCAAGGACCAATTGGAAGTCATTCGCATAATTGCAAAAGAAAATCTGAAAGAATTCCAATTCATTGCAAAGAGGGAGGATGTAGATATTAAACAATAAAAGTGAGAGACAGGCCCCCTGTGGAACTCCACAGGTCAACAGTTGAGGTTTCGAGGCACAGTCCCCCAGTGTACCTGCGATCGACGACCCTCTAGAAACGATCTCAGCCAGTCTATGGCATTAGCAGAGAGGCCCCCGACTGACTGCATTCTATCAAGAAGTATGTTATGATCAAGCAGGTTGAAGGCTGCCGATAGGTCCAACAGCATCAGCAGCCCCGACCTGCTTTCTTCCAGTTTAAAAAGCATAAAAGTCTGCAAGTCCTGGAGGGCTGTCTCAGTGCCATGGTGGCTTCTAAAAGCCTGACTGTTTAGTATGAAGTATATCAGCCATCAATACATAGTCCTGCAATTGGATGGTTGCAACCTTGTCTATAAGTTTGAGTAGAAACAGGGTATTCGTAATAGGCCTTTAAGTTGGCAGCATCCGAGGGATCCAGTCCAGCTTTTTTTAGTATAGGTGAAACTGCAACATTTTTCAGTGGCTGAGGGATTTTTCCTGACCGAAAAGAGGCATTTGTGAATCTACATAAGAAAGGCGTGAATTGCTCTTTATGCTCCAAAATGATTTTGGATGGCAGAAGTTCACCTGGGCAATTGGTAGGCCGCATAGATTTCATAATATTAATCATTTTTACTACAGTGGTTTCCTTAAAGGTGAAACCAACAGCGGGTTCAGTTTTAGTGACAGTATTGGGCATAGAATGTTGTTTAGTATCAGTTAATTTAGCATCAGATTGTGATGTCTTACTAGACAACAGTATGGTCTTAGCTGTAGACAATGGGAGAGTCAGTGTTTCCTGCTTAATTTTATCTTGGGCTTTGCGTAATTTATCCGCAAAAGCTTTCTGCACACGATTGCAGTCCTCAATAGTGGGTTTAATAGTGGAACCACAAGCCGTGGGTTTTTCCCAAGATCTAAAAAGGCGAAAAGTTCTTTAGTCTGATCACCTGCAGAATTAATTTGATCATTATAATTAGTTTTCATGTCCTCGAGAATTGCTAATTTGTACTGCCTCTCTTTTAGCTTCCAGTCCGACAGGTTGGCCATGGAACCATCTTTGCGCCAGGTATGTTCAGCCTGCCTTTTGCTTGCTCTGAGATCAACCAGAGAAGGAGAGAACCATTTCTGACGATTAGGTAAATCCCTGACCAACTTATCTTTCATCGGAGCGAATTGATCAAGCATATCAGTGGTTAGTTTATTATAATTATCTATTAATGACTCAGGATCATCGGTATCCTTGTTAAAGTCATCAAGGAGTGTAGGAAGTCAGCTAGGACAGGTGTCGTTATATTTTTTAAATTTCGGACTCTAACTGGATGCATAGGGATTAACTCTGAATAAAGATGAAGAGGAGGTAACCCACACAAGTCCGACCACCAAAACCGTAAACCGTAAAACACAGGTGACGAAAAAGTGGTCGGACCAGATACATGGTGTGGTCAAAGTATCTTCGACAGATATGTTACTGCTACCGACCCAGTCCAAGATGTGGCCCTTATTGTGTGTTGGGTCAACATTTTGGATTGTGATGTGGTGGTTAGCCAGCATTTTCTCTAATGACAAGGCTTCCTTGTCTCTCCTGTCACCTTTCCAGCGGTTGAAATCACCCAAGATAACCAGGGCAGTATTGGAGGTCAGCATAGGCGAGATGAGATTAACAAATCAAAATGTACCAGGTGGAAAGAGAAGAGCCACCTCCTGAGGACTGAAAATTGATGGAAAGAGCATTGAGGAAGTGAGGTAAAGAGAAGATCGAGACAAACAAAATAAAAAGGATAGAGACAGAGAGGAATGATTAAAAGAAGATCAGGCGAAAAGGAAAGACAGTCAAAGATGGGAACAGTTGTATCAAGATGAACAACTGAAAAAGCAGGAAAGAGCAGAGGAGCAAAGAAAATATGATAACAGACAAAAAGTGCAATCGAAGAATGAGAAACAGAACAGAAGGGATGAAAGAATGCAAAGACATAGGGACGAAGAAATACGAAGGGAGAATGAGAGAAGAGATATGAAAAGAAAGGAAGAAGAAAGGGTGAGAGAAGAAGCAAGACATAGAAAGAAATAGAAGGCAGAGAGCATGCAACATTGATTGTGTAGAAAAGGAATTAATGGAGCCTAATCCAATAGTATCATGAGAGGACATAGAAGAATTCTTCCCGACACATGAACAGATACCAGGTCTGTGTAGAGAAAATCTAGAGGATGAGTTTGATTCTAGAAGCATTGGGGATGCAATCGATAAACTCTATCATGAGATGAGCACTAAGAAAGAACTGAAAGGAAAGGGTAAAAACGATTGATTCGAGAGTATGCAGTTGTACGACAAAGAGGGAGGGTCGTGCAGTTTTGAACCTGAAGAGATGCCTTTAGATAGATTAACTCTGAATAAAGATGAAGAGGAGGTAACCCACACAAGTTGGGGACAGGATATGTCAGACGGAGACAGAGAAACATTCAATGGGGAGGAGGGAGGTAACGTATGTCGTCCAGAAGAATGTTCCCAAAGAGGTAAGATGGTCAGATCTAGACCTACCTAAATCTCTGGCATCAGAACCTCTGGCACAGCTAGATCAACCTAAAGGGCGATCCCATAGTTAGAGGGGGGATTTGCCAATTTATGTGAGCAGGTTAAGGTTGCTGCCAGGAAGAACGCAGTGCAAACCATTGTCGCTGCTATGGACAAACAGACGATGGGGGACAAATGTGAGTTTATGATGTCACAGATTCCCTTACTAGAGAAAGGAGGAGTCAGACCGCAGTAGGTACCATGGCCACAAATGGATATGGATAATTTAAGGTTTAAACTCCCGAGTTTAACTTCTGGTGCTGGGAAATGGATACATGAGTTAGGAAAAAATTACAGGAAGAAACACGTTAGCTATAGGGGACATTAAAGGTCTTCTAGCTGTTATTCTTGGGGAGAGTGAGCTAACAATGTTTAGTCAAGGGCAGGATACTCAAGTGTCACTGCACAGAGCACGGCTAATGATGGAGCACCATTTAACAACTGTAGGGTTGCAGTCTGGAAACTGCTCAGAGTGCTGTATCCGGGCACGTCAGATATAGGAGCCATAATGACTATAAAGATGCAGGGAGGGAATGATCCTCTTGTTTACATTCAGAATTTTCAGGAGGAATGGAGCTTAGAGACGTGCGAGCCTTGGGTAAAATCTATACCTGCGTTGTACCATGAATTATGTCAATGGTTCCCAGAGCCAGTACAGAAGCAGCTAAAGAAATTGGTGGGCATGGAAGCAAAGCCATGGTCACAAATGTAGCTGATCATTGCACATTACTGCAGACTGTTGCAAGAGAAGAATCGAAAGAAAGATGATGCTAGGAAAGGAAAAATTAGTGCAGAAGAAATTGTCAAAATACGCCATTGAAGGGGCAATGTTCACTAGTGGAGAAGGGACAGCTTTGCAGCAAGCAATAGGCATGCCACAGGTGAATAACCAAAGGCAGATTGACCAAGGTAGTAATGGATTTGTACCACGAGGCAGGGGAGATTTCCGAGGTAGAGGATTCCAGAATGATCAGGGAAATTTCCAGAATTACCAGAGTGGGTTTCAAAACATGCAGGAGGATAATCAAGGTATGCAGGGAGGGCAAATTAGGAGACCTCCGATATGTTGGGCTTGCAGTACGTCAGGGAACCTTGCACACATGTGTAGAAACCAAGGATTCATGCAGAATGGCCATTTCTCAAGAGGGGGGACCACATACACGCCTGCAAACACTCAAAAGAGTGGAGAGGGGTTTTCCCAAAATCAAACAGTGCAGCAAACACAAGCACAAGAATGCAAACAGGTTTGCAAACACAGCAGGCAGCAATGAATCCACAGCAAGGGCAGTCACAGCATTCAACCATGCAAATACAGCAGGGCACATGCAGGGGACAGTTATTGACTCCTAGGATAGGGGGTGTCACTATCAATGGAGGGAATCAATTCACAGGTACAGGGATAAGCATGTACCCAAAATAGTACAGCTCACTGGAAGACTTGATGTTTTCAGTTCTATCAGTGACTCCCAATCCTCAAGAGGAACCAAGGGTTGCTGTCACTATAGGGGGCAAGTATTTTCTTTTTTAGTAGACATGGGTGCAACATGCTCATGTATACGAGAGGGGAAATTTACATTATCTGGGAATGCCATGAATGCTCAACGTTTCACAGGAGCTACACGTAGAATTCCTTTTACTGAAAAATTGCAAGTCTCTATAGGAGAATGTGATATGTCTGTACCATCATTATATCCGAGACAGACACCTGTTAATATATAAGGTCAAGATTTAATGACAAAGTTGAAAATGACAATTTCGTTCACTGATGAAGGCATAGTGTGTTCAACACCAGGAATGTGTTATTTAAACATGAGTGCATTTATTATGGCATTTACAGGACAAATGGCCATATGAGGAGTACTGTTAGAACCAGAAGTTTTTCATTACGGCATACACATTTTGCTAACATGGCTACCAGGTTTAGTGACTAAAACTGTGAGAATACCTGATGATTTTTTATTCAGGCCAAGGATACCTATGGATGAAGAGGGGGGACAAGTTTTTCCCTTAGAATTACATGCAGCCATAGTGTGAGGAGAAATGGCTTTGCTTGATGGAATGAAAAGGCAGACAAAGGTGCACAGTGATTATCATTGGGGAAGATTATAGATTGGCTGACATCACTGATGAGGATATGTTTAGAGACCATCCGTCCGATGACGAAGTGGTATTTGAAATGAGTATCACTTATTGGGTAAGAACAATTAAACGTGAGATTCCTCAGAAAATGATGTAAGCACTGAAACATCACAAGTTTTTCGATGAAGACATGGCAAAAGTGCCAGTTTCATTATGCACAACAGTCCCCTATTACATAGGCCTACTGAAGGGAGCTGGTGAAGTTAGGATTAAATTGAAACCAGGAGCAATTTTACCTCAAGCACTACAATATCCCATTTCTCAAGAGGTAGACAAAGGAATTTTCAAGACGATATCTGCCATGATAGAACAAGGTATCCTAGTGACATCAGTGTCACTGTGTAATATGTCAGTATTCCCTGTGAAAAAAGTAAAGGGGGGTTATGGCATTTAATTCAGGATTTACACCTGATTAACTAGATTGTAGAGGCCGAGTTCCCTCTAGTTCCTAATCCAGCGACGATCTTATGTAGTATCCCTGTCGAGGTGCAATATTTCACTGTGATTGATTGAAAAATGTGTTTTTCTCCATCCCATTGCATAAGGACTCTCAAGATCTAACATCATTTATATTCAAACAAAAGAAGCTAAAAAAGCACGAGATTACATAAGGGGTACTGTGAGTCTCCATCCATTTTCAATAGAGTCCTGCAGATGGACTTAACCAATATTGATTTGCAAAGTGTTGTGTTGCAATATGTAGATGACATATTAGTCTGTAGCACCTCAGAGGAAGAGTGCAGACATGATTCAATTCAGTTAATGACTATGCTCACAGAAAAAGGATATAAAGTAGACAAGGAGAAATTACAGTATTATCAAGAGGAAGTGTTGTACATAGGCAAGTTAATTTCGCATGAAGGAAAGAAAGTTACTTCTGAGAGAGCTGATGCTGTTTTGAAAACAGCAAAACCACACATGATAAAGCACATGCAAAGCTTTTTGGGGTTATGTAATTATGTGAGAGCATGGGACTTTGATTACAATTCATATATAAGGCCCTTGATGCAGGCTCTAAAAAAGCACAGGCAACTCAGGAAAAAAATGTCTGGACTGAGGAAATGGAAGAAGGGTTTGATGAGTTGAAAAAGGCAATTTGTACAGCTTCAGTTTTAGGGTTTCCCAATTATGCTGAGGGATTCTTCTTATTTTTGCACATGAATGGCACAGTCATGACAGCAATACTCACGCAGAGAACCACGTCGGGGTATAAGCCCTCTGCATATTATAGTGGGATTCTAGAGCCAGTAATGAGGGGTCACTTTCATTGCGAACGATATTTTGCAGCTGCTGCATCCACCATTGAGAAGGCTGCCAGCATAGTAATGGGGTGTTCCATGAAGTTATTTGTTGAACATGCTTTGTTTGCCATTTTGCAAAAGCCTAAAGGTACATTGACTTCTCAAACGGTGTCTGCCTATGAGGTGGTCATATTGAGTGTAGCAATTAAAATAGTTTGATGCAGAATAGTGAACCCTGCCATGTTTGTAGCAGAACCACTGGCAGAGGACGAGCAAGCACATGATTGCTCGAACTACGAGGAATTCTATGATGAGATCCCAATGGTGAAAGAAAATGCTTTTTTCAGTTGTGGAGATTCTCTTTATTGACGGTTCTTCAAGGATCGATCAAAAAGGACAGAAAGAGATATACAGGTGCTGCTGTGGTAAAGCACACGGCCAATGGAGAATTTTAAGTATTGACAAGTGTATGACTACCATCTCACTTCTCAGCACAGGCTGCAGAATTAGTGGCACTGATTGTCGCGCTCGAGAATCACGCAGACCAGGAAGTAACAGTGTACAGTGACTCCGCTTACGTAATGTCAACAGTGCACACAGGGCTAGTGCATTGGAAAAGAAGGGGCTACCTGCGAGCGGACGGCACCCAAATGCAAAATGCTGCCTTATGGCACAGACTCATGAGAGCACTACAACTCCCAGTAGCCGTCACAGTCATTAAATGCACTGCTCACACTAAAAGGGCAGACTTTATCTCGCATGGAAATCAAGCTGAAGATGAGGAAGTGAAACGTATTGCATGTTCAGACACTATTATGACATTTGCTAGAACTTATGTGAATGAAGGTATGGTGGTAATGGTGAGTGTGCCTGAAAGTTATAACAACTTGTCTATGACTCAGCTAATGAAAATTCAAGGGGAAGCGCCACAGGATGAGAAAGACCCGTGGACAGGATGGGGTGTTCTTTAACTCCTTCCAAAGCATTATGGTGACAGGAAAGCACTGGTAAACCGGTGACGCCCTTAGCCTTTATTAAGGCTGGTGTTGGAACAGCTGCACTACCCTGCGCATGTCATTAGAGAGAGCCTCGCTGCAACAATTATGTAGGATTGGTTTGTACCGAATTTGGTAGGACACATTGCATTTTATGTAGTAAACTGCATCGTATGTCAAAGGTTTATTGCTGGGCACACACTGCGTACAGTTAGAGGATTTATGTCGAGACCCAATTGTTCTTTTCAGCATTTACACATCGACTATATCGACATGCTGCAAGTCTGTAATAGATACAGATATATGATTGTAGTAGTATGTCCCTTTTCAAGGTTGATTGAAGCCAGTCCATGTGCACATCCAGATTCCACCTGTGCAGCAAATGTTTTAGTACGAGAAGTGTTTCCTAAATGGGGAATATGTGAAGTATTGAGATCAAATAATGGCCTTCATTTTGTTAATGAAGTCTTTGAACAGATAGGCTTGTTACTTGGTATAAAGCACACGTTTTCATCGGCTTATCACCTGCAAGCGAACAGGCTCTGTGAGAGACTCAATAGTATGCTTAAAGAAAGGATAGCTAAATTGAAGCTTATTTTGAAGAAAGGATTGTTGCATTGCCTACCACTGGCACTGTATGCGTTGAGAAATCAATCAGGTTCCGACCACCATCTTACACCCCATGAAATAGTGACACGTAGGCAGATGAGGACACCCCTCACATCTCCTTCTAGAACTAGAAGTGATACCCACAGGACAGCAGAATACATGCTGAATACGCGCTAACTTAACATGTATGACTACAAGTATCTCTGTCATTTCAGATCAGCTCAAGTGGAAGGGGTATGGGTCTCAGAACACAGATGGAGAGAATACAACAACCGGATGTTAAGAATTATGTCTTCCCAACATTTTTCCCAATGATCAGATCCCGATCAGGAATTTTATGAGGTAATGGCACGAGCTGCCCTATGACGCCCCATTTATTGTGAAGGGCATAACATCATCATCAGGGAAATTACTAGGAAGACATGCATGGATATGTCTTGGAAACATAAAGATCTACGCTGGAGAACCCCATTGACCCCCACCACAGTCATAAGCAAGCATCAGGGAAGAAACTCAGCAGATGCAGACTATGACGAGGAAGGAGTATGCAGAGAATTTCGAATAGACAGATAAAGAATACTTTGGACTGTGGCTTGTTTTGGGACACTCTTTTAAAAGCTATTAAAAAAGGAGTGATAGAAAGCTCTTTGTTCTTGAGCCACAAGGAGCTTGTTGACATTGGACTGAGACGTGTTTAAGTCTTGTTCGAGAAGGAAATAATGCCTGATCTGGATTTCCTTTTCCATGACTGGAAGAGGGAACAGTTCCCTGATTCCTTTCTCACTGAGTTTCTCTTTGGTGGTACCCATGGTGGTGCCCAATGACAACGTTCATTGGATCATCCTTGCTGTTTTTCTCTACATTCTTCATTCATGCTCTTCGCTGGTGGGGAAAACTTTTGACATTTGTAATTTCCTGCACGATCCTAAGAATCGTCCAACGATGAGGATATTGCTCGCATCTGTAATAGATCAAGTTCTCCAGCTTTCCCAGTACAGTGGAGAAAACACAAATGCCCCTATTGGCTCACAAGGCTCATATGGCCTCATCACGACCCAGGCGGTAAGTTACCGCCTGGGCCGTGACTTTACCACCAACTACGTAAACTACCGTAAACTACGTTTACGCCATGGTGGTTGGCGGATTTACCGCCCCATTCCAACCTTGGCGGGGCGGTAAATCCCCATTTTCCCATTTTCCCTTCCCCATTCCCATTTTGCCCCATAGGGCATAATGGGAGTGGGGAAGGCGTTAATTACGCCACCGTAAATTACGGTGGCGTAATTAACATCAAGGTCCCTTAGCGCCATGGATTTTAACACCTGCTAAAAGCAATTTAAGAAGACTGCAAAGAAGGCCATAGGGATGAAGATCATGATTGATTTTGAATCAGGATGGAAAACCAAAGAGTTGACAGATGAAGAAATAAGAGATTTCATGATAGCCAGCATCCAGGCACCTAAGGGAACAAAGTTCCTGTATCCAAGGAACCATAAGAAATGTGTGGGAAAGTGGATCTATTGCAGTCCCATTGGACAGTGCATGCTCATGACTTAAAACAAGGACGAGCATGTGAAATCAGCTGGATGCATGAAAGGAGTCATAAAGATATGGGTCCCAAAGAATCATTTCTTCAGACGAGGATGTCTAGATGTGAAGGATAATGGGAGAGTGGTCGATGAATCACCCAGAAGGGAGAGTGTAAAGAAAGAGCCAAGTACCCCCACCTCAACCATCTCACCATTATTGCAGTACCAGTAAAAATAACGATACCAAGGAGAATCCTGGAAGCAAGGTTCCCATTAAGAAAGCCATACCTGCATACACGAAAGTATGATGGCCAATTGAACGAAATTCCCAAAGAAACAAGACAAATGAATGAAAGAGCAGATTGGTGACATCACACGAAGCCAGAATGGTGTGCTTGTAAGAGATGCAGAGACAAGAAGATGTAGATATTCTATAAGGCATCAAGAAAGTATCGAAGATCAGTGACATCTCAGGCTTGAGATGACGAGGTTATGCTACAGAAATGATGAAGATATCAAGTTATTTTACACATGAGCAGATGCAAAGAAATGCACGTAGACAAAGTATTCTTGAGGCTAGCTATGTAGTGAATAGATTGTGGCATGCGCTAACGTAGACATATATAGGAGCAAATAAAGAATGGATGTTTCCTCTATGTGTTATAGCAGAGCTGGACCAGAGAAGGAAGGCCCTTTCCAGTGTGTTGCAGGCAAGAAAAGCAAATGAATTACAGAACTGAATCTAAGAATGGTGAGGCTGGATGAGCCCCAAGAAGCAAAGGTCATACCGGACTGGGATGAGCAGACATTAGTTACAATCGTATGAAAGAATAAATCTCTTGTTCAGAAGACATGGACGAAAACAAGGAATATGTCAGTAGTTCATTAAATAGTGTTATTTTAAAGGCACTAGAGCTCAAATGTGTGGTCTTCAGTCACGTGGAGGGATAAAACTGGAAAAACATGATGAACCACATCTACGCAGGGAGACAGAGCGTGCCTCTACTCCCCTGTATTCTCCAGAGCAAGGAACGATTCCAAGACCCAGTTGAAAGGCTTAATTGACGTACAGACCACTGAGGTGATGATAGAAGATATGCTAATTGGTGGCAAGCCATGGCTATGACCAGCTCACCAGCACCTGGAAGTCCAGCCTCCGTGCTAACATGGGTGGAAAAGTACTGACGTATGTAAGAGTGCCAACCAATTATAGGGGGCCACGTAGTAAAGGGCCCTATAGTTTGTGTAGCCAATGGGACGTCATGTATATAGTGACGTTCATTAACACCTGTGTGATGGAAGGGCTTAGTTGCCCCACCTGACATTAAAGAGCCTATCACTTTCTTAGTTTAGTATGGAACGTATACTTAGATATTCCTTTAGACCCAATCACAGTTACCACATGGTTTTTGCAGTTTGCCACGTAGGTTGAAGTCAGCTACGATGGGTTTTTGCTAAAAGTATGATTTTTTTAATGAATTTCATTGTGATCATGCTGTGAGACGTCAGTTGATGTCCGTTGTACTCCCTGTTTAAGAAAATTGACATTAAAACAGACAACATTTTGCCAACTTCCTGAGTCATTTTGATTATTGATGTTTGAGTATCTTCTGCATCTCCATTTGTCTCAAAGTATTGCTACCTCACCTTAAACGGATAGGTTGGCTGTCCCGGTTCACATTGAACAGTGAACAATATGAATAAACAGGTCAACCGGACTGCTGGCAGCCTGCCACAGTCAGGTGACTGAGACTCCGGCAAACCCATTACAAACTACAGTCGACTTCTAACATACATCTCTCAGTTACTACTCCAGAGGCTACCGAATGCTCAAATGCTGCAATCAGGTTAATCAATAGTGTGAACTGACATAAACTTATCTCTACAACTAAAAAGGCCTCCTCAGTTAGTAGCCACATTTTAAGCCTCCAGTAGCATCTATCAGCTTTCCCACAAGGACTCCTTATTATCAGTGCCATTTGCACCATTCCAGCAGTGGTGACAATGTAGATATCTTTAGAAGCGCCTACGCCAAGCTTGAGAATTTGTGGTTGGGGCGCAGAAAAAGCAGGAAGGGAACTGAAAAGAATTGTGTCTTCATTGAGTATTCTCTATAATCTTTCTTGTGATGGGGCAAAACTACAAAGTGATCCATGGACAGCTGTAAAACTTTGAAATAATCATCACTACTGGCAATTGCTTGCTGCCACTTTCTATTATTATTAATCCAGATATAACATTTGCAAATGAGAAAAAACATAAATCAGTAATGGAGTCATTACAGAAGGTGCAGTCAAGTTGAAATGTTAGGCAACTTTTATTCTGCATTTGACCACTAGCAAATCAGGAATATTCTTTGTCATGTGGATAAAGAAGGACCAAAGGCAACTTTGCGCTTGCAGTGTTAGTCAAGGAGTTCTCTCCCGTATTTTATTTGTCAATAATGTGATGGCACATTTAGTATATACAAATAGCAATGTGTCTGTGACTGGCCTGTGCTTGTGGCAGGTTTCTAAAATAATCATAGACACAATATGGCAATTGTGAAGGAACAGAACAGCTAACACGTGTTTCAACCGATAGGGTCATTATCAAGGCAGTTGGTATACTGGTAGCTGAGTAATCTGAAGATTACAGTTTCCTGCGTTTATTATCTGTGGTTTGCTGCAGATGCAGGCAAACGTAAGAGATTACTTAATTTGTTAATGTTCATGATTCTCAATTCATGTTTCTCAATTCATGTTTCTCAATTGTTTTATATATCAATATTTTGAGAATATTGCTGTGGAAAGCCAGCTCTGAATGCTGCCAAAGCGTTCACTGGCCTTTTTGTGGTAATGCTGTGTTTTGGTGTTTCTTGTCTCCGTACTACGGGGGAAAAAGCCCTGCTTGTCAACAACTTTAACAAGATGGTCTTTAGCTACAGATATGCAGGGGTAAACTGGTTCAAACACGTAGTGCCACTAAATCACTGAGCGTCATCGAACTGATTTACCTACCTCACCGCCCGGGGACACCCTCAGAACAACAATGACATGAGTATGACACTGAGGGCCTCATTCCGAGATTGGATGTAGCCATTGCGCTATTTGCGCCATGGCTACCTCCAATACCGGGTCCGGCACCGGTCTTGTTCAATGGGGACTTACCAGTGCATTCCGACCCTGGAGGGACCCCATTGAGCAAAACATTCCCCATTCCCATTGAGCCCCCATAGGGCTCAATGGGAATGGGGGGGCACTAATAACAGGCTCGCGACTAGCAAGCCTGTTATTAGCGCCCTGGTCCCTTAGGTGGGACCCGTAAGGGACGTGTGGTTGGACCACACTTTCCTTACGGTTCCCGCTAAGGGACCTCGGAATTGGGTGGTAAGGGATTACCGGCACCGGTCTCCTTACCGGTGCTGGTAATCCCTTACCGCCCAACTCATAATGACCCCCTGAGACACAGAACTGATATACACGTCTGTGCACTTTGCCTATTCACTTTTCCACTCACAAATCTGACCCCGGAGACCCAACACTCCACCACTATTTCAATATACTATCTCCAACTGTCCAATTGCATTATTTAATGCATCACTGCACATCCCTAATACAAGCAATGCTCCACACCGCACTGTTCATGTGATTATTAGTGATGCTATGCAATGCCCATTTGTTACGCCCATGCTACCGTTGATTTTATGCATGCTCACCCAAGCGCCCAACATGCACATCAACCCTGCTACCACTGTGTTAATTGATAATACCTAGCCACACTAACTGGTAGTAGCGCAATGTTCCTGTATTTGTTGCCTCATATGCGATATTATATGGTGTTACCAATATGTTCAACCGTGCTTGTAGCAGTACAACGTGCATGCAATTCACTCACTGTTGTTCTGTACTGCACATAACTGGCTACTACTGCGCTGTAGTGCATTCAAATTGATTGCTGCTATTCCATGTGCCCATAACTGCTGTTTACTATCCCAGAGGAACACAATTGTTTATTGTTGTTCTGTACTGCCCTTAATTGGTCACTGCTGCACTGTAGTGCATTCAAATTGATTACTGCTATTCCATGTGCTCATAATTTCTGTTTGCTACCCCAGAGGCGCACAATTGTTTATTGCTGTTCTGTACTGCCCTTAATTGGTCTCTACTGCTCTGTAGTACACTCACTTAGACTATTGCTTTCCCATGTTAAGCTAGCTATCATCTGTTAATTTAGCTCAATAGCTTGTCACGACCACCTTGAGGCCTTTATGCCCTAGCAACCTACTTACTGTTTCCTCACATCGCCACGCCAACTAGCGGCTGCACCGCTCAAAACACCAGTACATGACCTCACAACCCAGACTATCCATGGCACGTCTACAGTATACTATCATCTGACTCTCCTCATACCTCCATCACATCCACACTATCGTCATACCCTTCCAAAAAGCAAAGCTGCAGATCCCAACTACATTTCCACTAATCTCTAACACACCTTATAGCACCACTGGCTTACCACCTCCATCTGAACTCCACCTCACACCCACCCCTGGCAACCTCAATTGCAGAAACGCCTTCTTAGGATATCGCACCCCCACCACTTTGCAGGCATCTCTATTCACAGTGGCCATACAACGACACAACCTAACATTCTCACAAACAGTCACAACAGCCTAGGCACCAACCCTCAACACAAGCCTAACCTTCTTCTAGTCACTCCTCTACCCGCCACCATCAAACTAAAGTGTGCACTCATAAATGCCAGATCCCTCGTAGCATACGCACTTGAGATATCAGACTGCCAGTAAGTCAAGGTTGTTGGCTCATTCCAGCCAACAACCTTGACTTACTGGCAGTCACTGAAACATGGCTACATCCAGCAGCAGGACCTGCCATCATGTTTGCGATCCCAGACGACTACACCATAATTAATGCTGACAGAACATCTGGCAAGGGGGAGGAATTGCCCTTATTTCCAAAACCCATCTATGCCTAAGAGAATTCACTTCCCTACCGTTCCCATCTGGTGAACTCATATCCATGAACATTGCCACTCTCCAGCAAAAGCACACTTCTGATTCACCTGATCTATAGACTACAGGTCCCACTTCCAATTTGAAGAAGACATCTCCAACCTACTTTCCCACAACACCGAACCTACCTCTAAAATCTTACTACTAGGACATCTAAACTTAGGGTACAATGACCCCTCAGATCATCATGCCTTAACTGTAGAATAATCCTTCCTTGCACTGGGCTTCAAACAATACATGTCAGGACCTACCCATTGCAAAGGCAGAACCCTCGACTAGGTTGCTAACTTAAACTGCAATCTGACCCTACTCTCGAACAAACCATGTGCCCGGTCCGACTACCACATCATCCACTTCTAGTTAGACTCTCCCATTCACACTCCCATTGCAACTGCTCAAGTTCCCTCAGCAGCGACAAGGAACAACAAGTACATCACCATGGAAACTATCCACACCCTCATCCAACCCATCATCAAACCATTGCATGCCACTGAATTAGATCCAGAATCTCTAGTTAAGATGTTCAACAAAAACCTATCAGCACTAGACCAAATCGCCCCCAACAAAACTAGAAAAGCTAAACAACCCAATCATCTCAGTAAATGGTTCACCCCAGAACTAAAAGCTCGGAGGAAATCTAAAAGATTGGCCAAAGCCAATTGGCAAAAAAAAACATCACCCCAAAACAAAGATATCTTCAAGATAGCTGCCACAACCTAGAAAAAAACCATTATCAAAACCAAAAGTGACACATTCAACAATAGAATACAAAATGCTAAATCCAATGTAAAAGAACTCTTCACCATCCCCAGGGAATTGCAATCACCCATACCCCCACCAATCTACTTGTGATAAAGACCCCACATGGTGCGCTAAGATCCAAAAGGCACTATTGGACAGAATTGCCCTACTCCAAACCCAAATTGAGGCCAAAAGACTCCTCCTAGCCACTAAAGACACAAGTAAACCTAACCAAACCCACCAACTACCTCCTAACAACTCTGATCTCTTTGGATTCACCCCAGCCACAATTACACAGGTTGAATCAATAATTGCTAGCCTTAAACCTTCGAAATGCCAAGGAGACATCTGTCCTGCCTTCATCATCAAAGAAGAAGTCTAAGACTTCGCCCACTTCATCAGCACTCTCATTAACACCTCCTTCGCCTCATACTCGGTACCCAAGAATATCAAAGACGCCTGGGTCACACCACTTCTCAAAAAACCCACACAAGACCCAAGAACTCCCACTAACTACCGCCCCATAACCACTGTCCCGTTTCTGCTAAAAATCATTGATAAAGCAGCTTACATCTGAATCCAGAAGCACCTTGAAACGCACAATCTTCTTGGCCTCCACCAATTAGGCTTCAGACCTAGACACGGCACTGAGACAGCCCTTCTAGATCTGAAGATCTAAATGGATGAGGCCAGAGATAAAGGCCACCCATCCCTCCTCTTACTCCTTGATCCCTCAGCGGCCTTAGATTTATTCGATCATAACATCCTAACCGCACACCTAAGCACCTCAACCTCCTTCTCACCCAATGCAGCTAAATGGATCCAATCCTTCCAGTCCGAAACATTCATGAGAGTTTTTCTCAGACAATGCCTCAGCAGACCCATCACCTATCACATGCGGAGTTCCCCAAGGCTCTTGCATCCCCCCCACCCTCTATAACATCTTTACTAAGATGTTATTTGACATACTGGATGACATGAAAGTCCTATACACCAACTACGCTGATGATATGCAGATCCTCATCACGCTCTCAGGCTCATCTGATAAGGATTCAGATCACCTTAATGAAATCTATAGCAAGATTCAAGACTGGATGGCAAAGCATGGGCTTTGTCTAAATGATGACAAAACCGAGCTTCTACTCATTGGCTCCAAACAACATCTCAACAAACTCAACCCAAAACACAATTCATTCAATATCGACGGAAACCCTCATCAAGGTATCCAAAAATGCCAAAACACTGTTTGTTTGTTTATTCATTTGTAGCGCACTCCAAACCAGAGGGTATCAGGGCGCAAAGGTTACAGGCAGGTTCTCAGCTTGGTTACACAATAGAAAAAGTTAACAGCACAGTTTGGTTACACAATAGATAAATTAATACAGGTACACATAAGCAGAGAATGATAATATGATAACAGGAGACAATGAGGTTATGCATTTCGTTGCTGTCCACTTGATGGTGATCTACAGTTAGTAGATGCATGGCTGGGGTGAAATATTGGAGTATTTGAGCCAGGAGGTGCATTTGGACCTGAGGTTTTGATATTGCTGATCTTCTCGGATTGCAGGAGGCATGGAGTTCCAGAGCTGGGCTGCTTTGGCAGGGAAGCTATTGCCAAATATTTTAGAGAGTTTGAATCTAGGGACGAGGAGGGTGTTGCTATGGGCTAGTCTGGAAGGTCTGATGGAGGTCTTTTATGGAATCTCTCCATGAGGTAGCAGGGAGGGAGCAGGGAAGGAGCGTTGTTGAGGGATTTGTGGGTGAGCAACACAGTTTTCAGTTTGATTGTGTCGTTTGTAGAGGGTCAATTGTTTTGCCGCCTGGTCTCAGAGATGTGGTATCTCCTAGCCACTCCAAGAGCCGCTCTGAGGGTGTTGTTTTGGAGTGTTTGGATTTTCCTGACGATTGCTTTGTTTGAGCCACTATAGAGGGTGTTACAATAGTCAAGCCTGGACAGAATGAGGGCTCTGGCCAGGATGATGCAACTGTTGTTTGAGAGGAAGGCTTTGCTAGTTCTGATGGGTTTACATGTGTAGCCGGTAGTGGAAGCCAGCATGTTAACTTGTTTTGCGAAGGAGAAGGGTTGAGTCGAGATAGAAGCCAAGGGTTTTCACCTCGCTGGCCACTTTGATGAGGTGGCTGACAATTATGAAGGAGGCATATTTGGTGCCTAATTTGTTGAGGTTGGTGGGTGTTCCTAGTGTTAGGCAGAAACCTGTGCAGTTCCCTCTGGGACCACTGCAAAAGATTTAAGACTACTGGTGGTTGGCAGTAAACCCAATTGGTAGCAGTCTGTACCACCCAGATTTACCTGGTAGCTGTGGCTGAGCAGTCAGACTTCTCTCAAGAAGAGTTAGGCAGTATACAGAGTATTCACAATAGGTCAAAAGAACACAGTAGAACAAGCAAACACTGACCAGAGCTTGGTGTAAAAGAGATATAATTATTTATTTAAAAACACATCTAGTAAAACACACTGGCACTAATATCAAGCAGTTCAAAAACACAGTCACTAAAAGATATACACTCCCTTCAACGATTAGTTAGACAAGTCTTAAGTAAAGCAACACTTATTTTCAGACAGCGGTGAGCGCTTAACGAAGATGGCACTCTAATCAATCGGAAGAACACAGTAGGAGAAGAAGTCAGGTTAAAACCGTAAAGTCAAAGTTAACAAGGCCGGACCCACTTTAAGAGGCTCCGGTCAAAATGTGTCCAAGGTCACACGGTTCAAAGTGCCCAAAAGTCTTGCAATAAGTTCAGAAAGAGTTGGACCAAAAAGAAAGGGACCAGTTAGATGGTCAAGGCGACCAGCCCAGTCCAGAAGGTTAAGGGATTATTGTTACCTTGTAGCAATCTTTAGAAAGGGAGGCCTGGCGGACACGGTACCTTAAAATGGTGAGAACGCTTAGCGGGGCCAGTTGCTCCTGGCAGCGGGTGCAAGTCAGTGCTTCAAACGGAGGAAGAGAGGATCTTGTCGGGGAGGAAAGCAGGAGTCCGTTGCACTGCCAGGGAAGAAACCAGCCGCGGAGTTCTCAATTAAAAGGAGCAGTCCTTTTATTCGCGGTCCAGTGGTAAGTGGCTATCCGGTTGCCGGGTTGCTTGGCACGGGCAATTCGACCACAAGACGTCCTGGGATGCAAAAAAGGAAGGTAAACTGGTTGTGCCCACCGGTCAGGGGAAGAAGACTCTCCAGTCGGGCGATCTCCTCTGTCGTTGGGAAGTGCTGAGTCGGTTCAGCAGGGCTCCACCGGTGGTGTCATGGTAGCAGGCTGGCTCAGCTTCTCCCTCGTCAGATTTTCAGGTCCTGTGGCGACTTCTGAAGTTCCAGTCCCAAAAGCCCTGCTTTTATGCAAGAAACCCCCATTCATTCAGCCTAGCTGTCAATCAAACATGCTAAGTGGTGAGCCGGCCGGCTCACCACTTGGGCCAATCACACAAGAGTGTGACTTGAGCTGCCAAGGCAACTCAGTCCAGGGTGCCTAAACCCCCTCCCACACCCCCCTGTGGTACCCAGACAGAGTGGCACCACTTTTGGAGGCTTCTGTGGAGAAGCCTGCCAAAAAGTGGAACAAAGGGCTCGACTTGTGTTGGAGTCACAGAAGAGAACACAAACACCATTTTAGAATCGAGTTCTGGCAAAAAATACCAACCAGCGAATTCATATTAAATAAATAACTCAGCGGTATGTTCGAGGCTGTAGGAATTAAATAATTAAAGTTGGTAGCCTCGAACAATGGGAAAATCCCATAGAGATATGTTCGCGGTCGAATATAAAAAGTAGTATCCACTGCCACCAGCCAAAACTCGATCGGGGGGACAGAGACGTGCCCCCTCGAATAACAGACCCCGGGGAAATCAAATTGCCCCGACCAGTACGTCCACAATATGATGGTTTGTACTGGTTTCTGTTCATAATTTGGGACTAGTAAAGCCAATGGTGACTTTACCTGCCCTGGGAGACAGTAGTCAGTCCCAGGGTGTGGAGTCTATGGTGGGGTGTCACTATGACACCCCTGTGTCACTGCACTGAGGGTGCTGTGTAACACACATAGTAAAAACACATGAGACCCTATGGAGTAAAATACCCCATAGCCCATAAAACACATTAACAGTCAAAGGAACCCCTCAAATCATGTCCAAGAGTGTGAAGAAAAGAGACTCACTCTTGGCAGGAGAAAAAAACAAACTCCAGAAATCCAGCAAAGCTGCTGGGGGACTCACTAGGTTAGGAAATTCAGCCTAAACAGGGAATTCTCCCTAACACCTAGGATAATGAGCTCAGTTTTATCATCATTCAGGCATAAACCACGATTAGCTATCCATGCCTGGATGATGAGATACACCCCATTCACCAAGGCCAAATCCTTAGCGTAATCCGCTGAAAGTGGGAGTAGAATCTGTGTATCATCTGCATAGTTAGTGTAGGTGATACCAAGACTGTCCAGATCATCGAAAAAGGGGCTTAGAGAATATGTTGTATAGCGTCGGAGAGATACAAGATCCCTGGGGGACGCTGCAGGTGATAGGGATAGGGTGTGCAGCTGCTGAGGGTGAAAATACCTGCATGGTCCTCTAGCTTAGGAAGGACTCGATCCAAACTATGGCCCCCCCTAGAGAAGTGAGCAGCTGAGTCCAGGTGGCTGCAAAGGACCTTGTGAGCAACAATGTTGAAAGGTCAAAGAGGAGGAGGAGGGCAGATTTGCCTTTATCCCTTAGTTCGTCGACTTGGGTCTTTAGGTCTATGAGGGCCGTCTCTGTGCCATGTTGTGGACGGAAACCAGATTGGCGTGCTCCCAGGAGATGGTGTAGTTCCAAGTATTTCTGGATCTGTGTGTAGGCAACCTTATCGTGGATTTTAAATAGAAAGGGAACAGTTGTGATAAGCCGGTAATTAGTGGGTATTTAAGGGTCAAGTGTTTGTTTTTTTTAGTAAGGGGAGAAACCATGATTCTTTAAGGTTAGCAGGATAGCAGGAATGATGCCGGTTGCAAATGAGGCATTAATGAGCTTGGAGACAAAAGGGGCTAGGTCCCTTAGTGCGTCCTTGATAAGCTGGGCTGGACAGGGGTCAACCTGGCAGTTGGTGGGTCTGAGTGAGAATACGATTTTTTCGACTTCAAGGATTGATATTTTGGAGAACTTTAAGCGAGTAGGTGGTGGGTTGGGTGATGTAGGTGTCTTAAGGTTAGAATGTGTGGCGGTGGTAGGAGGAATGTTGGGTGGTAGTGTCTTGGTGGACGAGTTCAAGGAGGCTTTTTTTGGCTATTTTGCTTTGGAGTGCACCAGTTTTTGTCTTTGGTGCATGTCTGGCGTGGAGATAGGGGTTCCTATCTATTTGAGGATTGTGAATAGCTCCTTCATGCTGGAATTAGCTGGGGAGATCCGGGTGTTGTATGATTCTTTTTTGGCCAGGCAGATTTCTTTTTTGTAGAGGGTGGAGATCTTAGTGAGTTTGCTTTTGTTGACTTCCGATGGGAGTAGTGGCCAGGTGGCCTCGTAAGTTCTTTTTTTTTGTCTTAGCTCTTTGAGTTATGGGGAGAACCATTTGTTAAGATGGGTTTTGGTTTGCTAGGTCTAAGTGGGGCAATTGTATCTAGCGATGTTGCCATGATTTTGTTGTACTGGTCGACCAGGGTACCTGGATCGGTACTGTCTGGAAGGGAGTTGAGAGTGGGGAGGATGGCTGGGATGAGCCTATTGGCTGTGATGTTCTTTTTGCTTCCGGTTAGGGTGGGGGGCCAGTGGGGATCGTGATGGGGAGGGGTCTGTTGGTGGTGAGGGCAAAGGACAGTATGGAGTGGTCTATCCAAGTTAGAGGGGAGACGGAGGTGATATTAGCATGGCAATTGTAGTCAGCTACCCAGTCTAGTATTTTTCCTTTATTGTGGGTTGGTGTGGAGACTTTTTGGAGTAGGCAGAGTTCAGTCAGGTTAGTGGCGATGTTCAGGGAAGGTTTGTCAGAGGGATCGTTGAATCCCAAGTTGAAGTCGCCAAGGAGTAGACCTTGTGTTGAGTTTTTGAGATTATTGGAAAGTATGGAGGAGATGTCCTCCTCGAATGAACTAATGGGTCTGAGTGGTCGATAGATCAGGTGTAGGGTTAGGGTTTGTGAGTTGGTCAGTGGTAGTTTGACTGTAAGCGTTTCACAGGATTGGTAGTTTTGAGAAGGGGCGAGCCTCATGGCGAGGCTAGATTTGAAGATGATGGCGATACCTCCTCCTCGGGACTCGAGTCTATCTTGTCTGTGGATAGTGTAGCCATCAGGCACAGCTAGCATGAGTAGGGGCCAGCTGCAGCATGTAGCCATGTCTCAGTTAGGGTGTGAACGTCAAGGTTATCAGCTGAGATCAGATCTGCAATTTCTGTGGCATGTGCTACCAGGGACCTGGCGTTTAGTAAGGCCCCCTTGAGCGGTGTTATATGGGAGTCTTTGCTTGCAGTCTGGTGAGTGGGGTAAGAAGTCTTGGGATGAGGGGCCGCACACTGCTCAGTGGTGGCCTTCATAAATGGGCAGTTATTGTGAGGTGTGGGGCTAAATGCGTTTTGGTTTGAGGAGTGGTTAATAATGGAATTGGAGCTGGGTGTGAGTCTGTCGGGGGTTCAAATAGTTTATCCAGTCTTGATCTAAGTCTGGAGTTTCTGATATTTGTGTTGCACGTGTAGGAGGTGGTTTGGCTCTGTGTGGAGAGGCTGGGCTGAGTTGCGAGCCTGGTGGCAGAGACAGTCATTGTGTTGTAGGTTGGGCTCAGAGGGGCACGAGTGCAGGGCCTGGCAAGGCCCAGTAGGGTATTGATAATGGCTAGTGTACCTAAAGTGATAAGGTAGACTGAGGAAGGCATGCTAGGGTGATATTCTGGGTAGTAGAGGAAGTGCAAGCTGTGGCATGGGCAAGTTGGTGGAGCTGGTAGGATGTCGGCGAAGTGAGCTAGGCTAGAAAGCACTTCAGATTAGGCTGATTTGATTCATCATAGGGCTAGATAGCGCAATGGAGTACTTCAAGATATCACAAAGATAATAGATACAGTGGGATAGGCTAGTTCAAAGATCACATGGCTAATGAATACAGTGGAATAGGCTAGTTCAAATATCACAGGGCTAATAGATACAGTGGAATAGGCTAGTTCAGATATCACAGGGCTAATAGATACAGTGGAATAGGCTATTTCAAATATCACAGGGCTAATTGATACAAGGGAATAGGCTAGTTCAAATGTCACAGGGTTAATTGATACAATCGAATAGGCTAGTTCAAATATCACAGGGCTAATTGATACAATGGAATAGGTTAGTTCAAATATCACAGAGCTGGGTCTCAGAGTAGCTGCAGACTATAATAGGTTTTTAGCACAAGGCTAAGTGGCTCAGTAGAATGGATTAATTCCATTTATTACAAACATGTAGCACATATCACACAAAACAGTAAAGTAGGCTAATGTCCCTTTGTCTCAGGGGTGGATGGCAGAGAGGAATAGGCTGATTCAAGTATCACAAGGCTGGCAGGTAAGGTGTTTAGGGCAGTTAGTGCGAATGTGAGCATGGCATGACTGTGAGTTTGCACAAGAATACAATGGTGCCGTCGTCTGACTTGGCGTATGAGTAGCGGGCTAAGCATAGAGTCATGACATTAGTTTTGGACGGGCTGCGGGGAGGGACACCTGTAGCGCAGGGTCACCACTGGTGTGTATAGGGTTATTGAGCTTGCAGGCTCATAGCAGCAAAGTATGCATGTGTGCTCAGTGGACAACGCTTGTGTGTCAGAGACGCAGAGTTTCAGAGGAAGCGTGTGGGGTTAGCAGTACTTACAGTTGGTCAGCACTGGTGACGCATTGCAGTTGTTTGTGGGTGATCCTTGTGAGAGGAGCTGGATAGCCACTGCGGCACGGCACCCACCGGCGAACAGGGGAAAACAGGACCTTAGAATGCCTTTGAAGAGGCCGGCTCTTCCACCTGCATGCGGATGTGGGCGATATTCAAACAAGTGGTTGCAAATGATGCAATAGAACCCTGCTCATTCCAGATCCCCGGAAAGTCACTGCAGCGCTAATGGACTACTGCTGGGTCTGTGACCAGAAAGCATACTTGCACCTCCCACCATCATGGAGGGGCTACTGTGTGCTTGCAATTCTGCATTTGACCCTGCTTGTAGTACCCGAAGGACAACTGAAGGGGGGACCCTTGCCTGACGAAGATCAAGCGGTGCATGAAACCACAGAAGTAACACCCACCACTCCACCTCCAGACTTTCGTATCCTCCCCGAAGAGGAGCACCACGATCAACTCAGCAGAAAGAAACGATCGTCCAACTATTTGACCCAAGATTCCTCTGATCTGCTCGCACAAATACCAAATGAATATAAACCGCACAGTTCTGCTGAAACATTTTTTGCCTCACTAGTGCCCAGCATTCAGACAAGAGCCAACGCCAAATGGCTCCAGATTGTTAGGTGGCAGCTGATCCAGTTGGCAAACAATACTGAAGAAGTGGCAAACAATACTGAAGAAGGGTTCAACGTCATCAAAGTGGAACTAAGAGCCCTCAGACTAATAAAAATGCAGAACAGATATGTCCTCGACCTCCTAACCGCAATCGAGGGCAGGGTTTGCAAAAAGATCAGGAGTTCATGTTTCACATTCTTACTTTCTACTGATGCTGAAAATGGGACACTATCACATGTCATTGCAGCAGTACATGAACTTGGGGTAAAGATGAGGAAGGAATCTGGGACCCAGGAAGACGATTGGGTGACTATGGCATTCAGCTGGGTGTCATCCTGAATCAGAATATTGGTGACAATGCTGGTCCCTATCATGGTGGTCATTTTGGTGATTTTCTGCATGTGCCAATTGCGTCTCTGTTGCTGTGCCAAAGCAGTACCCAATAGTGCAATGATGATGGTGACAATTGGGAAATCTAATGGTAAAGTACCTCATTATACACAAGAAGTAGAGATCCAGACCGAGCAAGATAATGGCCACAAACACCCCATGGTCGCCATTTACCAGGGACACAGGGATGAGGTAGATATTTTATACCATACAACCATTGTGCCTCCTTCGGACCCTGAAAATTACACAGAGGTTTGAGTAGATTTAGCTGGGGACGGGGGATGCATATATATGACCTGTACGCCTGAACAGTATGCCCAGCAGGGTGAACGCTTGAGAAGTGTTTGCAGGACATGGATTCCCATAAAGGGTACCACCACATGGGAAGAAGCAGAAAGACGTGCTAGTGAACGAAAATATGGGGGGAGGGTGAATTTGTTACTGTACAAGTGACGAAAGGGGAGACTGTTGGGATGGAAATAAGCCACCCACCCCCCTAGGTGCATCCAAATAAGGCGAATCCCATACAAAGTGATATAACATCCAATGGGGGGAGCAGCCTGCATCACCAGGTCTCATATAAAGGTCCTACAGTGCATAGAACTAGATGCATAGCACTAGAAAATGTCCATAACCCACGACTCCATTTTGTATTAGGTCCAAGAAAGGAGATACTGCGGGTGGGTGCTGCTCACGTCCCGAGTTCACAAGGTTTCACAAAACCCACTGTCTGACCAACATGCTGGCTCCGCTTGAGCCCTGTTACCATGGAAGTCCATTTCCCTCTCGTCCCTCCAGTATTGTGATATTTAATATCATCTGGTGGAATGCACCCTGCGAAGAGCGTGAGACAGCACCAGGCTCCACGCTGTGCTAATCCATCTCCACTAAGCTGACATCAGGCCTCTAACCCCCACCCAACCAGACCAGAGCCAACCCCGCACAACTCATTTGACCACCAAACCTTTGCATTCTTGGTAAGCACAAGACCCCACGGTCCAAACCTCCATAAAGTGCCCATCAAAAGATCTAAAGACTGTGTATCTGTATTTCTTTCTAGCAGCAACACACGTCCCCTGTAACATGAGGTACCAGGAGGGGTAAATAAAAGGTCAATCCCCAGGGGCGAGACGGTTGCGGGAACTTTGGTATTAATGAAGCCCTGAGTGTATGGGTCAGTATGACTGCATGATATCCTCCCCTTCTCCTTTGCACCCCTTTTCCTGTTCCGTCGAGGTGCCTACCATAATGAGTTAAAAGCCCATCTTAGTTGTTTAGTTTAGATAGATACAAATGTTTTATGCAGGCCCTGACCTTCACCACAAGGATGAGCCCAGCTGACTCACGTGGAACCAGATCGATGGGAATGAACCAGACAATTATTGCTTGGCATACCCTATGAAGCAAGCCCATGAGTGGTTTGCCTCCAATCAGTGGCCCCAGATTGTACCCTATGTTTGTTAGGTTTTTTGGAGTTATAAGCCATTGTTTGCTAAGTTAAGGCCAGAGTGCTATCGAGCAGCAGAGTCCTTTGCTGGCACTTGCATTTTGTACAAGTAACCCTGGTTATCCTTGCAAACCTATCGCTTGGCTTATTTCCCTACTGGGTTGCATTTACTCTGGAGTGTGCATATAGAGGGACTTGCCTTCAATTTCCAACAGTGGTAAAGGCCTGCCACACCCATGATTCTCTCTGGGTGATAGAGGTAGGCACTTCCTCTACCTCATCTTCTTGGTCCTCTTCATTGTCTTTGGAAGTACTGTGCTTTTTTTGTTGTGTAGGTCCTCCAGGTGGTGGTGGCTCTTGGGGAAGGGGGGTGGCAATAGCTGATGCCATTTTTAAGATAAATAGCAGTTTTGTTAATATTCTTCCAAGTATGTGCTTTGTTCTAGATTGTTAATGATAATGAGTAAGATAATAGGTGTAGGAGCTCTGCAAGGGTACATTTTGAGCTGGAAAGTTCCTAGACCAGTAGAAAATGCAGTTTCTGAATTGTCCTCAAAGCACGGATCGATCGCAAAGTGTGGACGTGTTTGCGGACACGTCATCATGCCACCTGCGAGCACATGGTCATGTGGCACTGTCCAGAAGGTCTGCAATGACGTCAGACATTTGCAGACGTCCACAGATGCAAAAACAGTAGTAAAAGTTGCAAAAAATTTATAGAAGTGTTAAAAATCATGCTAGAAGGTGGGAAATGGCAGAGTGTTAAGGTGAGACTTTGTAAATTGGAAAAATATGTTGCTATATTGGGGTAAGTACCATATTAGTAAGTTGTAGGAAAATAGCATGCACTGGTAAAAACCCATAAATTTCACTGAAAAAATGTTGTTACAGGACGTTATGGCTAAGTTGCACTAATAAAAAACTATGAAATTCAATAAAGAAAATGTTGTTAAAGAGACCTTATGGTTACAAGTAAAACCGAAAAACCTCAGAATTTCACCATCAGTGATGTCATCAATGACATTTGTAATGTCATCTTTGATGTCAAGGGTGTTAGTGTTAGCAGTGCACAGTGGTGGTGCAAGTTATGGTTGCTTAGTTTACCATAACTTGCTAATTTCTGGGGACACCACACCTGCCTGGCCTATCTGTAATCACAATTAATTCTTCCGTAGGACGCCACTACCGGCTGCATGTCCGCATCTTGTGAACCATCTGTAATTAGGTGTGGGTGCACACATTTGTCAGTTGCACAACTATGCACATGAATACTTCTTCCTCTGTGTCCTGGTAACACTGCCCCTGTGCAACATGCCCAAACAAATGTGTAACGTACGTTTAGTAGTTCAAGACGGGCACCCATATGCTGCGGGTTGCTGCACACCTCAACATCCCACCTGCTGTACCCTACAAACACCCAGCTTGTTTGAAAATGTTTGGCACACATGTGCAGCACTGTGAGTTAGTCTGGGGATCCAAACGGTATCCATAGGACACCTATGCACAAGCGCACACAGTATTCCACCCAATACACGTCCTACGGACAGCTATCCTTATAGAGAACATTTACAATGTCACCATAGGACCGCACCCATGCTGCTCATGGGCCCTTATTTGCCGGACACGATCTGAGCCCCTAAACATTGGAAAAGTACTGTTTTTTGCAATGTATGGAGTGTAACTATGAAGGTGCACCCGTACAGAGGTCCTACCCTCTGCCCTTGTACATCTATTTTTTTGGGAAAGATTTCGAGCCGCTTTCAAGTACTGCACAGCAGCCCTATAAAAAGCCACACCCCAGAGGTCAAGTTCTCTGCATTCTGTGTTTGGTTTTCAGAGCAGACCAGCGGTGCACATTGCTTTGTGCTCAAATTGCTTTGTGAGCAATTCTGCTCTGCTATATTACCTTTGCAACTATGAGCAACCATGGCTGCTTCTATTGCCTCCAACTCAGCAGCACCCACACCCTCATCCTCAACACCACGACCACCTCCTTCCGAAGGGCCTGGACAAGGGAACAGGTCTGGTAATGTAGATAGAGATCAAGAGCAGAATGGGGATAAAGTAGAGGAATTCCCCAATTCCCACATCCAGCATGAGTGGTGGGAGTGGAAGCTATTTACGACCGTAGGAGACATGCCCAATCTCGTACAAACCAGGTGAGATGCACTGAGTGCAAGACAGTACTCAGTCTGGGAAAACCTGTCTTTTACAGCTACGGCACCACCTCCATGCGACAGCACCTAAAAGCGAACCACAAGGCAGCAGTTCGGAGGGTTGTCCCCTTCCAACAAGGCAGTAGGTTAATTTCCTCTACAACATTCTCTGCATCTGCTCCTGCCACCACAAGGGATACTCCAGTGGGGCAGCAGATCCCTATACCAGCCATGCAGGTCATACGCAACACAGCAGACCCGTACCTTTCATAGGTCACTGTATTGTGCATGTACTGCAACGTAGTGCTGTGCAGGGGAGAGCAACTTCAAAGTGCTTTCGAGGCTTCGGTCCAGGAGCATGAGAAGGAGTGCCCCCTACCTAAGTAATGACCACCCAACATCTTCCTGTCTCCAATTGCCCTTTTTTATCCCTGTGGGTGGTGCCCATCTCCTAACCTCCCTTCCCTTTCCTTCTGTATTGTCTGTTGGAAGAACAGGATAATTGCAAAAACAATGAAAAAGCCACCTTTCACAGTTCAGAAATAGAATGCCAATGAAACGATGCATATCACCATGCACACTATAAGCAAACTATAAGCTCTTCAGACAACGTGACAAAAAAATGCAAAGCGTGGCTCTGTCACAAAGATTGCACGCAATCCCAAAATTAAGTGGTGGCTCTTAAAAGAGCTCTTTGTGCTGTTTGTGGGTGGAAGGTTTAAAGTTCTGAACACCTACTGGGGAAATGTTTGGTGTACTTCTAAGAAGCGCTGCACTGCATTGTGGATGTTACGCAGAAATAGCTGGTTGCCAGCATCAGTAAAATGGACTCCATCTGATGGAAAAATATTGGTATTACGAAAAATAATGTTTTCATTGTGGAATGAGATCATGACAATGTCACACAAAAAGGCGCAAACAGCCTTGTTCACATTGCGCCTTGCTTTCTCCATTTGTGGGCCAAATGAGGAAGAACGCAACAGCACCTGTCTCTGGGTAATGCAAGAAAAAATTGTCTCCTTCATCGAAAACTGCAGTGAGATGCCGGTGACATGTCCTAAACTATTCCCACCACAATGAATAATAATAATGTGTGGATGATTCTGCTTCACCAAACTGGTACAAAGAGGAGCCACATGCAGCCGCTGCATCCCATGGACTCAGTACCGGTGGACATCGACATTATGGAGCCCAAGTTGTACAGCCACTCCACAGCGTTCTGCGTACACTTTTACCCAATGTATCCAAGAGTCGACCAAAAGCCATGCACTCTACCTACTGCACGGCACAGCCATAACCAGATCCATGTGCTATCATATTTCCAAACACACCTTCTGGCACAATCTGACCTTGCATGCCTAGGAAACCTTATTGACCAATCCGCACGCCTGCACAGTCCCATTACCATGTCAATCAACCGTCACGGTGTTGCGGTGTCTGTGGACATATTGTCATTTGAGCGTGGGTGCGGGAACACATGTGAAGCTGGGTAGAGGATCCCCTCTTTATTGGTGGCTGTGAAAAGTTTTTTTTATAAAAGTGCTTCAAAACAAAACAAATGTTTTCTATTTGTTGGGTATTGCTCTCTTCTTCTCCTACTTACATTGTTACACAAGCTTCTCCAAAATAGCTTGTAGATTCAGGAAGACAACAGCATTTTCAATGGGAGACAAAAGGAAATGAGCTCCACCAAACAACCTCACATTAAAAGCACTAAGGTTCTCATGGGCACAAAAGAACATCCCTGCGTCAAACTGAAAAGCAGACATTCCACCATTCACAAGACACCTTTCCTTCTCTACCTCGGAAGAAAGTATGTCCGGATTGTGTCACACTGGTCTTGGTGGTATGCATGTGAAAACCAACATTGCAGTGGGAAAAAGGCACATCACTGTTTTCAGCACCTCCTTCACCGAGCAAACTTGCAGAAGCACAAAAAGTCACATGCAGTGCTCCACAATGCAGAACTACCATGTCAACAGTACTCCAAGTGGCCACATCTCTGCACACTGCAAGCACAGCTTGCAAACTGGGTAGAGCCGCACTACGCCACAAAGCGTGCACTCCTTCCACACCAAAGCTTTCATCAACGCCGCCTCCCCGGGCATATGTGTACAAGTCACCGACAAACGCATCACCGACGATGAGCAATTTCACTCTCTGCATCTCTGGCATGATCACGGGAAAGAGCAATGACATTTTTTTTTACCACCTGTTCCTTTTACGGTCACCCTCAACAACTGAATGGGTAAGTGAAAGTGTCCTGTGAATGAGGAGGACCTCCACAGCAAATTACTGTAACGCTATCTACGATTTCTGCATCCACATTCATCCACATCGCCACCCATCACCACAACCTGAAGGTATCAATAGTTTTTATGCAATACATTTGCAACTATGTTATAAGTGTCTCACAACAGGGTACCTGGCACTAAACCTCCATGACATACTGAAAAAGCATACTATCATGTCTCCCATCACTGACCATCAAATGCCACCTACAATGCTATGCGCTAGTAAAGTTCGCATTTACCCACATCTGCCATTGTAAAATGAAAATGGTTACTCTCTGGTTTCTTTCTTTCTTTCTTTCTTTCTTTCTTTCTTTCTTTCTTTCTTTCTTTCTTTCTTTCTTTCTTTCTTTCTTTCTTTCTTTCTTTCTTTCTTTCTTTCTTTCTTTCCTCTTACACTTTCAAAGAATGTATTCTCCAAATGCAATCACTGTGCCATTAACAAATGTATTTTCTTACCATCCTCTTATACAGTTCCTTTACCCACCTCTCTCCTGAAACCACTGGCATGAGAATTTCAAAATACAACAAGAATAAACATACTCTCAACAACAAACAAAGTAAGTACAGTACCATCATAGTATTTTACGTGAGCAGTGTTCTTGCATTGTAAGCTGCACAAGTTTGTCAACCCACCGGTATGTGCTTCATTCTTACTCATGTCACCTCTACAGTTCCGCACTGTATATTGTCATCACGCCACCATAATACAAACCCCCATATAGTAATGTAGTGTTGCCAACCGAAAGTTAGAGCCCATTACACAGTGACACACTTCCATTTATATGCCTACCCTCATATTCAACCACTCATGCACATTGCACACATATACATTTCCAATCAGCACACCCACACTTCCCTTTTTTCTCCAACAGCTACTACAGAATGCCTACCAAACAGCAACTCCGTACACAACAATGCAGAAATAGATCAGCGCAACACAAAAGCATAGAAAATAGCCATCCACCCCTAGCAGAATTTGTACAGAAAGTTCAAACAGAGGAGCTGAAACAGTCACTAACGAAAAGCGAATCAACTACCAGTAAGGAAACTTTAATTCCTCTATCAAAATGTAGAAATGAAAAGAAATTCACTAAAAAGAGTGCATCACCCAGTACTGCTAACAGAGCAAGTACAAATGTTAATGTCACCACAAGGAAGCATTCTGAAAAATTAATTTTACAAAAAATGTTCCACTACAGAGTCCTTCAGAACCTTCTAAGTAGAGGTGAGAAATCATGCTCAACCCTTAAGACTTACTGCAGAAATGTAATCCTGGAAGCTCTTGTAGACAGTGCAATGGTCCTGAAACGGAAATTGTTTATATTACTTTTAAACAGAATGAAACCACTAACAAAATTAATTGGTAAACTACAGCCAGTACTTCGAAATCAACGCAATGTCAGCCTAGATACCTTTGGCACCATCTGTGTAGGTGAATGGAGTCACACCACCAGCACAGAGCCATACTTCAATGAAGAATCATACAAACAAGAGCAAACAAACCAAATTGCCATACATAGCAGTAGACGAGGGTATGAAAAGGTATACAATACCATAATGGAAGCAGAAACACTGCTCTCACAAATATCCCCACCAAACTTAGATGCCACTATCCATTCCAAACCAGTACGCCTCAAGTACAAATGGCCTTGTACATCAATGTGTAATGTTCGCCACTACTCTATCAAAGCTTTGCAGCAGTTCCTCAATCACTATGTGAAAGCCAACGACAAAGGAAAAATGAAAATACTACAAACTATGGACTCCTGTCCAGTGCGCAAACACACAGGACTACGAGGACATTCATTAGCCTGTATTTCTCGACCTACTTGCAAAAGCACCTTGCACCATATCAAAATGTTAGCAACACACCAGTCCACTATAAGAAATCTCGTTTACAAACTCTACTATGCAAAAAGTCCAGCTTCAACACGACAACAGTTAAATAATATTCTCTTGCACAGTACTGCCAAAGACCTGCTCAAAGAAATAGAGCACGTCCAAATGAACTATTTCAGAACTGAAGAGCACTTACAAACTCCAACACTTTCAGAGAACTGTAGTGACAACTTTGTAGATATCAACTTTCTATGTCACACATACAAAAAAGAAATGCGAAACTTCGAAAGCACATCTGCTGAAGTGCCAAACCAAGTATGAGTGTGTTGTTGAAGAACTTTCTATAGCAAGAGCACCAAAACAGTAGACATAATGCACAAAATAGAAGACAATGAGAAATCCCAATGGTTTCACTTAATTCTGTACTTTATAGCGGAAAACAAATACAATATTACTGACACCTCCATAATGTGCACATACTGCACTGCAAAACTTGACAATAACCAAACGCCTTCATGGGCAATCAGTAATAATTTTGAATTATTTCCACTGCCAACCACACTCCAGCAGCTTAATTTGTATGAGAGCATGGTAATCCAAACAGTGCACCCATTTCAAGCAATAGTACGACCTCAACCAAAAACTGCAAAATTGCCTCCCACCGAATTACTAAGAGGCATTAGTCGGAAAGTAGTTTATTTACTATTAGAACTGAAACAAAATGTAGACAATCTATGAGCGCAAAGGCCATTAGAACAATCTTTGATTATCCTGGTAAATGGTGCACCTACAAAAGATAAAAAAATTGCCAGCAACTAGTGGACTTAAACAAAGTTAGGAAAGCCTTGAAGTACCTTAAAGAAAAGAATGAATACTTCAAGGAAATAAACGTTGACGAAAACCAAAGAGAAACCACCAAAGTAATTCAGGACTCTTCAACAATTGGCCAATTTGAACTTCTAGATCCCACTGCAGCCTGCAATATTTTAGATCACTACACAATTCACCCACTGCACCCCAAAGACACTGTAAATGATGCACTAGAAACATAGCAAATGCAGAAAGCCAAAGGTTTGCCAATTAGTATATGGGAAAAAAGTGTAAAAGCACAAGCCTTCCCTCTACTATTCTCAACTGGAAAAGGCGGGAGATACGATGAAAGATGCACACAAATAACTGTATCGGAATAACGTCTTTACAAACGTATTGTGAAGACCCTAGATTTAGAGAGAACATGGAATACATATTGCACCTCCTTCTTGAAGGTGAGCTAGCAACGCTATGTTATGGAGTTGCACACACATTGAAAACTGGTTCCCATTTTCAAAACATGTCTGCTAAACAGCTTCTTCAAAAGGTGCAAGAAAAAGATGAAGTTTTACAGTCAAGTATTACAAATCCCTTGGCAAACATGAGTGGTACAAAAGAGTATTGGTTCTGATGCCACGCAAATGTACGGTGTATGCTAGGCAACCTTGGCCCACCCACATGGTTTGTCACTTTAAGTTGTGCAGAGTATGCACGGGAAGACTTGCACACTTTCCTATGCATAGCAAATCAAAATAAAAGAGGTGAATCCATTCCATTTCAACAACTGGTGCAAAATGCAAACAATAGCATATTGTGTACTTCTTGCAACTCCGATAATCGTTCAATGTTACATATACAATCACATAGTCAATATGTAATATTAATGCTGCTAAGGTACAAAGCAAATAGAACCAAAAATAACTGCAAACTTACTACCTTCACACAAGACAAGTATCACTTGGCAAGAAAACCTTCACAACAGTAGCCATAATCTACCACACAGGTGACACAAGCAGTGAAGGCCACTATACTGCATACATTAGAAAGCAATGGTCATGGTGGGAATGCAATTATGCTTCCATTATTCCAAAGCAGAGACTACCTGAAAATCTTGCAAATGCCTTCTAAATATTCCTAAAGCCAAAATGTACGCATTGATGTTCAAAATTGGAATACCCTACTCCCCAACACCCATGGGTACCTACATAATTGCAAAAGAAAAGGAATTACCTTCTACACTGTGGAACTAGAAAAACTTAGCATACAGTAAGTATGCAGCAACTACATGAAAATATCTGTTGTTCAATTATTTCCCCAATGAACCCAATGATTACACGCAGAGAAACAATAAGTGTACAAAAACAACACTAAGATTGTTTCATACATGATACGGAAAATGAGAACTACTAAGTATAAGGGTTAAAAACTATATCACCACCTGTCTAACAAGGTTTTGTACATTTTGACCGTATCTAAACGGTCGCACGTACAAAAAGGTCTAAAAATGCTACCACCAAAGGTTCGAACACCAAAAGTTTGAACCTTTGATGGTAGCATTGCAGGTAAGTTAAAAAAAAAAAGACTGCGGGGGCTGCGGGGGTGTCCCCAGCAACACCCTGCTCAATATACAGTGAGCGGGGTGTTGCGGGGGACACCCCCGCAGCCCAACCGCGAAAATAAGAAGAAAATAAACAAAAGAACAGGGGCTACGGGGGTGTCCCCCGCAACACCCCGCTTACTATAATGTGTGGTATAGCGAGCAGGGTGTTACAGGGGACACCCCAGCAGCACACCTGTGAAAAAAACTAAAAAATGGGGGCTGCGGGGGTTTCCCCCGCAACACTCCGCTCACTATACTTCATAGTATAGTGAGCAGGGGTTGTGTGGGAAACCCTGTGCAGCCACTGTAATAAGAAAAAAATAAGAAAAGGCCCATGCAGCGCCAGTTCCCCATCACTGAAGTGAAAGGGAACTGGCGCTGCAGGGACTCAGCGTGAACAAGAAGGTAAGTGGGGTTGTTTATGTTGGCAGTGGGGGTGTTTTGAGGGTGTGGATGAGGGGTGTGTCATGGGTGTTTTGTGGGTGTGGGTGGGGTGTGGGTATGTACGTGTGTTCGCATCAGAAAGGTGCAAACATTTGGTGGTTCGCACCTTTCTCATGTAACTTTCCAGCCGCGGGCAAATCAGTTGCGGTTGGATCACGTAGCTCCATCTAAAAATGCCCATAAAAATTCAATTTTAGATACAAGCATCAGTACATAAACCCATAGTGGTGCACCACCACTTCAAAATGTAGAAAGATGTCAAATTACCAGCAGGAGTGCACGACCTTCCAAACGTACCCTATACAACGGGACACTGTAAACAGTTGGAATATGCCAACTGGTAGCTAACCGCAACCAGAATTACAGCAGTGACACAAGTCAACTCAACCTTCACCAACCACTGTGCTACAAACATATCCTCAAACACTTTCAAAGTATGAACAGTTACAGTACGCCAACAGGTACGTAATTGCCCTCACAATTCTGCAGTACTTGGAAAACATCAGCAGCAACCAAATGCATAAAGAAACCGTGCTAACAAAAGGAAGCAGGTAAACAGTTCCAATACACCAAGTGCCATACAACTGCAACCATAGTAGAAACACATACAAAACAGAAGTTGTACACCATTTTGATTCCTCGTACTACAACAGTGCACCTTACACACTGCTATAATGAGTGCAAATGGTACTGTACTGGACTGTGCAAGGTAATAGCAAATGAATGTGCAAGGTTTGTTTTAATCCAGCATGGATGTTTTTTCCCCCACAGACCCAGTGATTATGCAAAGGAACACAGGAACTGTGCACATTGCACAGTACACTTTTTTAATGCATTGTACTGATGAAGTACTCATTATGAGGGCCTACAAAGTCTAAAAATGTCTGCAATGTAATGAACTGCAAGATGACGACATACCTGCTCTAACATGTTATATTCTCTTTTTCTACATATAATAAAGGAACAATTACTACAACATTTCCCATCCCACACACAAAAAACTGCATGCATCCTCCAGAATAGAAATAGTAAGAATTAAATTATAGGTGTCATACCTCTTCATATTCGGTGAAAGCACAATGTGTCCACATATTTCTACAAATTGCACAATTTTCAATGTAGAGCTACATGACACTGTGCTACTTGTGCCCCCGGCCTACACAATTCACTACACAATGCACAGTTTGCAGGCTCCAGCCATGCACTAATATTGCACACCATGGCCACAACTACCACTGCACTGTACAACCATGCATGAACAGATGTATGTACTCACCACAAACCCAACACATAACACAGCCACCTACCCCTTAGCCACTTGACAGGGTAATTCATAGAATTTCGCCGAAATGTGTCGCAAGCGGCTGGCGCAGAGTGTCCGCGTGCGATTGTGTGCGCCAGGAACGTGCGCTAAAACCGATTTCCGCGCACAGCGTATTCATGGATTTTAGGCTCCCAAACCAGCCGTGGCGCAGAGAATCGCAGCGACCCTGCAGCAGCGCCAGTAACGCCCCCAAGAACGCCCTCGCGCAAGGAAAAGCCATCAAAATCGCTAAATCATCGCATAGGGCTGCGCTAACCCTGGACCAGTTCACCAGGCTGGCAAACAGCAAACGCCAAGCGGGGAACGTGTATTTCAGGGGTGCGCGGGAAGTTCCACACGCGATTGGCCCAGTGCGAGCAGGGTACGTGTATTTCAGGGGTGCGCGGGAAGTTCCACACGTGATTTCATCAGGGTACGTGTATTACAGGGGTGCGCGGGAAGTTCCACACGCGATTGGCCCAGTGCGAGCAGGGTACATGTATTTCAGGGGTGCGCGGGAAGTTCCACACGCGATTTCAGCAGGGTACGTGTATTCAAGGGGTGCGCGGGAAGTTCCACACGAGATTGGCCCAGTGCGAGCAGGGTACGTGTATTTCAGGGGTGCGCGGGAAGTTCCACACGCGATTTCAGCAGGGTACGTGTATTCCAGGGGTGCGCGGGAAGTTCCACACGCGATTGGCCCAGTGCGAGCAGGGTACGTGTATTTCAGGGGTGCGCGGGAAGTTCCACACGCGATTTCAGCAGGGTACGTGTATTCCAGGGGTGCGCGGGAAGTTCCACACGCGATTGGCCCAGTGCGAGCAGGGTACGTGTATTTCAGGGGTGCGCGGGAAGTTCCACACGCGATTTCAGCAGGGTACGTGTATCTCAGGGGTGCGCGGGAAGTTCCACACGCGATTTCAGCAGGGTACGTGTATTTCAGGGGTGCGCTGGAAGTTCCACACGCGATTGGCCCAGTGCGAGCAGGGTACGTGTATTCCATGGATGCGCGAGAAGTTCCACATGCGATATCAGCAGGGTACGTGTATTTCAGGGGTGCGCGGGAAGTTCCACACGCGACTGGCCCAGTGCGAGCAGGGTACGTGTATTCCATGGGTGCGCGGGAAGTTCCACATGCGATTCCAGCAGGGTATGTGAATTCCAGGGGTTCTGGGGAGTACTACACGTGAATTGGCCGTGTGGGTCCTCCCAGGTGTACGCTCGACAACCTCCACGGCCCCTGCAGGCAGCCCACACCACGGGGGACTACCCTGCACCCCTGCTCATGTCCCGCAGGCAGCCCATCCACCATGGGCATGCCCCGCAGCCAACCCACATGTCACCTTGCACTACTGATCAACAATGCATGTCTCCCACCACCCCCACCCCCCAGCAGTGCAGGGGCAGCCTCCACCAGGCCCCCACTCATGTCTCCCACCACCCCCACCCCCCAGCCACCAGGGGCAGCCTCCACCAGGCCCCCACTCATGTCTCCCACCACCCCCACCCCCCAGCCACCAGGGGCAGCCTCCACCAGGCCCCCACTCATGTCTCCCACCACCCCCACCACCCAGCCACCAGGGGCACCCTGCACCAGGCCCCCACTTATGTCTCCCACCACCCCCACCCCCCAGCAGTGCAGGGGCAGCCTCCACCAGGCCCCCACTCATGTCCCCCTGCACCCCCACCCCCCAGCCACCAGGGGCAGCCTCCACTAGGCCCCCACTCATGTCTCCCACCACCCCCACCCCCCAGCAGTGCAGGGGCAGCCTCCACCAGGCCTCCACTCATGTCTCCCACCACCCCCACCCCCCAGCAGTGCAGGGGCAGCACCACCAGGCCCTCACTCATGTCTCCCACCACCCCCACCACCCAGCAGTGCAGGGGCAGCCCCCACCAGGCCCCCACTCATGTCTCCCACCACCCCCACCACCCAGCCACCAGGGGCAGCCTCCACCAGGCCCCCACTCATGTCTCCCACCACCCCCACCCCCCACCATCCAGGGGCACCCTCCACCAGGCCCCCACTCATGTCTCCCACCACCCCCAACCCCCAGCAGTGCAGGGGCAGCCTCCACCGTGCCCCCGCTCATGTCTCCCACCACCCCCCAGCCACCAGGGGCACCCTCGACCAGGTCCTCACAATCCCCAATCATGTGCGTTATGGTCAGCCTCCACAGCCAAAAAGCCCTACCAAGTAACCCATTCACCCACATGGAAATGGAAATTACATGTCACACCCCCAATGTTCATGAAGCTCATGAACCCATGTCGGTCACACACAATGTTTGCAATTGAATGGGAAAACACCCAACATGACATGCATGAAACCAATGAGATGATACCACACAGTGAAGTATGAAAACAAAATTGTATTGAAAAAAAGAAAGAATGCTAAAGAAATGAAACAAACTACAATGGGAAGTAAAAAAAATCAAGCTGCATGTCCGCATAAAAATAAATAACTGCAAATCATAATCCAAAAAAATGTCGTCCAAAGTCAAATGTAAAAAAATTATCTATCAAATCAAGAACTATGTAAAAAACTCGAAAGGGTCCATGAGCCCAACTGAACAAAGGAAACCTAAAAAAAAACCTAACTAAAAAGCAACTATATACAAAAAGTGGAGCAGTGTCCGTCGACTCCAAATCATAAGAAAAAACAAAGGAAACCTAAAACTAAAGAACTATATACAAAGGCGGCGGGCAAGTCAAGCGGCTCACTCCGTGGTGTTCCGGGCCAGGGCATCATCGAACTCCTGTTCGATGTCCCGGAGGCGGTCCAGTTCCATGGCCCCGAGGGTCCGCAGGGACGACGCCGTGTCCTCCTCCAACCCCCTGCGGATTGCCTCGAGGCACTCGGCCCGCCTCAGGGCCCTCCGCATGGAGTTCTCCGCCCTGACCATTGTGAGCCGTGCCTCTTCCACCCGCCGCCGCTCCGCACCTATGGCGTGGCCCAACCGCTGCCACACGGAAGACACTCTCTGTCCTGGGTCCTCCTGCCCTCCGGCCGATGCCTGCCCCTCCGATGTCGAAGGCCCTGAGCCTTCATGGCTCCCACCATGTTGCTGCTGCTACTCTGCCTCTGCCCGTGCACTGCCTCCTGCTGCCTGCACATCCTCCGCCGGCTGGGGTGCAGTTGTTGATGTGGCCACCCCTGCTGGACGTCCGACTCCCGACTGTGGCAGGGATGCCTCCTCCACCAGCCTGGCCGCACTGTCAGAGGCAGCTCCACAGGGCACCCAGGTGACTGATGGGTGGGAAGATGGCACAGAGGACGACTGGCGCGTAGGGGGTCCAGTTGAGGAGGGGGTCGGAGCAAGCCCCATCAGACGGAGGAATCCATTCTGGGTGACCTGTCCCAGCAGGCTGACGTGGTCAACGAGCCATTCGAGATGACGTGCAGTCTCTCCATGAAAAGACTGCAGGTCACCTCGCATGGCCCGTTGACGCAACGCCACACCAGCCAGGACAGGCTCAACCCGGACCTGGATAGCCATGTCCGCAGGCAGAGGAAGACCAGTTGACGTCAGCTCATCTCCTGCCTGAAAACGGGTCTGGACGTAGGCATCCCTGCTGGTGCAAGATGATGCAGGGACAGGATCGGGGGCAGGATTGCACACAGGCACCTCCGCGGCGGCCTGTGCTGCCTCCTGTCCCTGGTCCTGGACTGCACCACTAGCACCAGTGGGATCCCCACCTCCAGACCCCGTCTCTGGTGCTTGCACGGCCTCCTCCTCCACCAAACCCACCACCAACCTGGATGACTCCGTGCCATCTTCCCCTGTTGGGCCCTGTGGGGTCCCAGCTGCCCCTTCTGCTGCCGAGGAGTCCAAATCCAACCTCCGCCTCTTGGACCTCCCCCCGGCAGCTTCGGCCTGGGACGCGGCACCGGACTCCTCACTCCCCGACGAGATGACAACACGGGAGGGGAGCCGGGCCTTGCGTCTCCGGCTGGCGGTGGGATCCCCGCCGCTGTGCTCCACAGCACCTTCTCCGCCCTCTTCATCAGTTGACGCTGCAGACAGGGAGAAACAAAACACAGGCATCAGGGCACTGTACAATGGACACATACAGACATGACAGTTGCACATGAGTGGCATTGGCAAACCTCAGACATGTCATCACAATCCCCAACACACATGTCATTGCAACTCGCACACATGAGCCATACCACAGCCATATCGCAACTGCCACCACCATCCATACACATACAACAGCATGAGCAGCCAAAGGTGACCCAGACATCACATGCAACACAGGAAGTGCACCACACATGTACACACACCACCACACTTGCATGCATGCGTACACCTCTGCCAAGTGTCGCACTGTTGAGACGGGCATCCATGTCACATCTGCCAATCAGGCTTCCACATACCGCAGTCACATGCATCCATGTTGCATCACTGTTGCACCCTTGTCAAATACACACACATGCATATGTACACAGTGCTCATACATGCAGCTGAAAACAACATACATGCGTGACATCACGGACATGTCTACTTAAATACACATTCATCCAAACATGTGTGCACACACAACTGCATTTGGCATGCAAGCCTACACACACAAGCACCATCCATGTCTCACACATTACAGCCCTCGCATGTGTCAGCCCCACGGCCCTGGACACCCCCACCCATACTCGACCCCATACAAACAGATGTGCAACCTGCACACTACCGAATAATCACCACACGCACTGCTCACAATCAGGATGCATGTACACTCACCGCTCGACTCCAGACGGGTCTGCTTCTCCAGGACCTGGACGTGGAGCGCTGGGGATATGCGTTCCAGGACCCTCATCTGTTCTTCCGACAAGTGGCCCCGGCGCCCCTTGGCATCCGCTGCCTTCAAGAGGCGCCGGGCCTTGTTCAGGGTCCTGGACCTGAAGTCCTCCCAGCGCTTCCTGACATGTTGGAAGTCGCGGACTGCCACCCCCTCCGCGTTAATGGCAGTCACAATGTCAGTCCAGATCCGAGTCCGTCCTTCCTTGTCGGCGCGGGAACTTCCGAAGAGGGCATCATACTGCCCCAGGACTTGCTCCACCAGGACACCAACTTCGGTGGCACTGAAGCTGGTGCCCCTCTGCCTCTCTGGCCGGGGGTTGTCAGTGGTCACAGATGGTGTTTGCCCCGACATGACAACCCCAGAGGCAGGAGTGGGTGGGCAACTGGGTCCTGGGGCTGGGCTGTGGAGCGATGGAATACCAGTCGGGAGTCTTCGGTTCCAGCAGGGGTGGTCACAGCAACAGCACCCCTGGCTGATGTGCAGGCAGCAAATGGCAGTGCACGTGGGCAGCAGGCAGTCAGGCAGCAGCAGATGGCAGGTGGGAGCATGCTCGGGGCTCTGGGGGGCAGTAGTTCGGCCTTCTGGGCAGGAGTGTGGTCTTCCGTGTGCATACGCGTGGCCAGCTTGATACGGAGTGATTTGGCACGTGAAAGTCTGCACGTCAGCGTGAAATTCGAGGAAAGGCCCTCAGCGCGTAAGCGCGTCAGCACGCATACGCGATTCTATTGGACCAAAGGCCCTCAGCGCGTAAGCGCGTCTGTGACGTGACCCGCACGGGTGTTTCCCACACAGCACGTGATGACAGAGCACACGTGGAAAGACTGCACGTCAGAGTCTCATCGCGTGTTATTGGACAGCACGTCAGAGTGTCATCGCGTGTAATTGGTGGGAATGGGCCTAGCGCGTACACGCGGCAGTGACACAGCGTGTAATTGGTGGAAATGGCCCTACACGCCGAAGTGACAAAGCGTGTAATTGGTGGAAATGGCCCTACACGCAGAAGTGACAAAGCGTGTAATTGGTGGAAATGGCCCTAGCGCGTACACGCCGCGTAAGTGACGCTGGACGTGTGGGCCTGTATAAAAGGTACGTGTAGAACACCATTTCCTTGTACGTGCTTTTCGTGGAGAGCGAGTAGGTGAATTCTGTACTTCTTGTCGTTTCACACGCGATTTACTTCACGGCGTTTCAAGTTCGTATTCCCTGTTACCTCTGACAACTTTTTCTCTTTTTTCTCTTTTACTGGTTTACCTGGGCCTGTTCCCTCAAACAGTGTTCCCTTCTACTGTTGTCCTGTCTCCTCAGACAGCGTACAAATCTTCTTTTGGCGGGAGTGTTGCCAACCAAACGCGCTCCTTTTTCACGCTCTTTTACCTGGCAGACGGTGAGTCACGCACGTATCTAACATCTGTGCTTGCCCCATGTGTAGCCTACCCCTTCAGAGGTCATTCTAGGCTGCGTGTGACACGCATACGTTCATTCTTGTGTTACTGGGTGCTACAGCGTAGTGCAGGTTTTTCTTTCTGCACACGTGGTCTAGGAGGGGTTGCGTGCACGTCATCTCCCTTTTTTGGGGCTCCTGTGCGTAGCGTGACCCGTCATCTTTCCCCAGGGGTTACATTCAGCCTTGCAAGAGCACTAGGGTACAATTACTATCTGGTACCCAACCCCTTTGACCCCCAATTGCCCAGGACAATAGTTTACAGCCACTCCCATACGCACATTTACATCAGTGCCATGGCTGGGAGGCGAGGATTCCGTAAGGGTGGCAAAGGTGGAAGAGCCATAAGTGGTGGCCGTGGTGGATCCGGTAGGGGACGTGGTCGTTACTTGCAGGGTGAGCCTGTCCCCCCATGTGTGGAGGACCAGTTAAGGGCACCCATAATCCCCCCCCCCCTCCCGTTGAGGCTGATGTGGCTGACACCATCCATGCTGAGCCCTTGTTGGACCAGCCCATTGTGGCACCAGCCCTGGCTGACTCCATGGCTGACTTCCAGGTCAGCAGGCCTATGACACGTGAGCTGGTGCACGTTGATGTCACCATGCCACGTGCATCTGGGGCAGCAAGGTCATCTGCTGCCCCAAATAGGCAGGGCGGAGAGGCTGCAGGGGCAGCTGCGGCTCCATCCACCCCAGCCCTCACACACCCAGCCAGGACAGTGTCGGTCATAGTCCATCCTGCTGACATTCCCCCTGACACCATCACACTTGAGCCAATGCCTGCACCAACTCCCATGCTGAGTGTGCAATCCCACACTCCTGATACAGAGTCCACCAGGGCTCCTGCCCCTAGTGTCCAGAGCGGCGCAGGACACTCAGGATCACCACCACCTTCCAAGCGGAAGAGGAAGAGTGCTCGTCCGGCACAGGCTGATGCCCCAGACACGGCTACACAGTCCGGCCCGTCGAGGAAGCCCAGCTTCACGGATGACGAACTGAATGCACTTGTCGAGTATGTGTCCGCACATGACAACGAGATGGTCATTGTTGCAGGATCCAAGACCACACCTGCACAACGCCAGGCACACTGGCAGACCGTTGCGGACATCGTAAGTGCCCTTGGAATCGTGAGGCGCACAGCCAATGATTGCTATAAGCGCTGGAATGACCTAAAGCGCAGGGCAAAGAGTAAACTGGCCTCAAGTCATGCCGCAACTCTAGTGACTGGAGGTGGGTCTCCAGTAGTAGACATGGAACTCACTCCACATGAGTCAGTCGGTGGGACCTACGTCACGGAGGAACAGATCCAAGGCGTGGGAGATCTGCCTGATTACGAGGCATTGTCCGGTGAGTGCACATGCATGTGTGTGTCATCCATGTGCATGGTGTGTGTGAGGGCTTCTGTTTGTGTGCCAGGTGAGAGTGTGTGCGCCTGAGTCGTATGGGTCAGCCATGTGCTTCATGCAATACATCCTGCGCAGCTGCATTTGGCCATAGCAGTATCCCTTCTGCCAACAGTAGACATCTAGCCCAACTGCACGCCAGTTGCCCTTGAAGTGTCACCTTACCACAACATTGTTGCTTATTTTTCACTGTTCATTCAGTCAGATTGTTTGCATTCCACCACTTTTACTAGGCATTTCGCAGTCCTCTAGTCACATGTCTGACATGGCTATGGTAAAGTGGAGTGACTTTGTTACCTGGATATCATTTGTTCACACATGTCCCTGTGCAATTGGACCATTTCGGACTGGCAGCTCCAGGTGAAAAATCTGACCTGCTTGAATTAGAAAAGCTATTACATGCGGAAACTGGACTGAATGAATAGGTGCTGCCCTCCTCTCCATCTTCACTCAATAGCAATGGTACATGCCATCTGTGTGATGGCATGTGTGTTTCACCTGGCAATCACAGGCCAATGTGTGATGCCACTGCCAGGCAGCATGCAGAAAATGTGTTCATCTTCCATCTTGGTGTCATCAGTGTGTGCCATTTGCCTGCCCTTCATATGCATTGAGGGTGCATGCATGGGAGGGTTTTAGTCATGTGGGACATGTGTCAATCAAGTACTGGTTCTCTTGCTTCTCAGCCCTCATTGTGTGCCATGGTGCTAATGCCTGTTTCCATTTCTTTGTTTTTATGTCTTTGCAGGGGAAGACGCACCTGATACTGCTGGGGTTGTGGAGATGGTGCAGACCCAGGAGGGGTCCGAGGGCCGACCAACCACCAGTGAGGGACGTGGTGTGGTGGTGGGTGAGAACCCACAACTGCTGCAGGTCGTGCTCTCAAGGGGTGTCTCTGGCTGCACCTCCCCCGAGCTGTACTCAGGTGTTGATTCGGATGAGACCTACGTGCCGTCGCAGGTGAGTGTTCCAGGGAGGGATTCTGTTCTGTCCCACCCACCTGCACCAGGGTCAGAACCCTCAATGGGGATGTCAGTGTTGGCAGCTACGCCTTTGGTGGTTACGGATGCAGGGTCACACTCCGCGACATCTGATCCTGTTCCTGGGCCAGCAGATCAGAGGGGGAATGCAGTCCTGCAGCCTCAGGCAGTGCCGGCACAACAAGGCACAGTTCGCCTTGCCCCAGACAGGTGTGGTGCCCGCCGACGTGGTGGCCGTACGCCACCTGGCAATACCGCATGGGAGCAATCCATTTACGGTATGGCAACCCAACAGGCAGCATCATCCGAGATGATGGCTCAGGACATGGATAGGGTGGCCACTTCCATTGTCCCCCCTGAAAGGCTGATGGAGCGACTACAGCAGGCAACCGACTCCATCTGCCAGTCACACAGGGAGGACATGTTGGCGTCCAACATGGACAGGCGGGCGGCACTTGCGACTCTGCAGGAGGCCATCTCCATAGAGTCCCAGGGCCACAGGGAAGCCCTGAGGCAGGAGCTCCTTCACCTCAGGACGACTCTTTTTGAGCTTGAGGCTTCAACACACCAAAGGACAGAACAGCAGCTGGAGCGTCTCACCCGTACGCTCTCAGCTGAGATGCAGGCAACGAGGGCGGAGGTCCGGGCATCCCGTGAGTTGTTGCATGGGGACCTCCGCACACTCATCCTCCAGAACCAGACCTACCACACCCGCATGCTTGCAGCCATGGAGGAGCAGAGTAGGGCTTTGCGTGGGCTGCCTCCCATAGTGCAACCACCTCCGGATGCAGCTGCACAGGGTGATAATAGCGACAGCAGTGATACTCCCACAATAGGGTAGCCGTGTGGGCCATGAGCCCATGGAGGTGTTTTTTTTTCCCAGGATCCACGCAGGTGGGTTCTGGTGTGCATCCTGTCCTCGGACCTCCTGGGTGGCCTCCCCAACCCCCCCGGGCCCATCAATGGCCATTTTTTTTTTTTTATTATTTTTATTTTTATTTTTAATTATTTTTTCCCAATTTTTTTGGGACAATTTGTTGGCTTCCGTGGTTCCTGTGGGCATACGCTGTATTGTGGCTGGGCACATGCAGGCTTGTCATGTATTTGGTTCAGATGCTTGGGTTAGAGTCACACACACCCCTCCTGCTTCCCGTTTCCATGGGCTTGCAAAGGGGGTGCCCAAGTGACATTGACGTACATGGTGACATTGGACTCCCACTACATGTGTGGGTAGTCTAGTCAATACTGTGTATACATTCCTAGTGCATATTGCTGTTGTGTTGTACACTGCATGTTGCATTGATGTGTAACTCATCATCTGTGTCTACCTCCCAATTTGCAGGTCCCTTCCTCATGTCTACACAAGGCCCTCTAGTTTGGAGATGGGGTCCATGTTGGCAGCAGTGCACCTACAACTGTACATGGCGCCAACACTGCACAGTTGGTAGTGGTGGGAGTGCAGGGGGACATGAGTGGGGGCCTGGTGGTGCTGCCCCTGCACTGCTGGGGGGTGGGGGTGGTGGGAGACATGAGTGGGGGCCTGGTGGAGGGTGCCCCTGGTAGCTGGGGGGTGGGGGTGGTGGGAGACATGAGTGGGGGCCTGGTGGAGGCTGCCCCTGGTGGCTGGGGGGTGGGGGGGTGGGTGACATGAGTGGGGGCCTGGTGGAGGCTGCCCCTGCACTGCTGGGGGGTGGGGGTGGTGGGAGACATGAGTGGGGGCCTGGTGGAGGGTGCCCCTGGATGCTGGGGGGTGGGGGCGCAGGGGGACATGAGTGGGGGCCTGGTGGTGCTGCCCCTGCACTGCTGGGGGTGGGGGTGGTGGGAGACATGAGTGGGGGCTTGGTGGAGGGTGCCCCTGCACGGCTGGGGGGTGGGGGTGGTGGGAGACATGAGTGGGGGCCTGGTGGGGGCTGCCCCTGCACTGCTGGTGGGTGGGGGTGGTGGGAGACATGAGTGGGGGCCTGGTGGAGGGTGCACCTGCACTGCTGGGGGGTGGGGGTGGTGGGAGACATGAGTGGGGGCCTGGTGGAGGGTGCCCCTGGTGGCTGGGGGGTGGGGGTGGTGGGAGACATGAGTGGGGGCCTGGTGGAGGGTGCCCCTGGTGGCTGGGGGGTGGGGGTGGTGGGAGACATGAGTGGGGACCTGGTGGAGGGTGCCCCTGCACTGCTGGGGGGTGGGGGTGGTGGGAGACATGAGTGAGGGCCTGGTGGAGGGTGCCCCTGGTGGCTGGGGGGTGGGGGTGGTGGGAGACATGAGTGGGGGCCTGGTGGAGGCTGCCCCTGGTGGCTGGGGGGTGGGGGTGGTGGGAGACATGAGTGGGGGCCTGGTGGAGGGTGCCCCTGCACTGCTGGGGGGTGGGAGACATGAGTGGGGGCCTGGTGGAGGGTGCCCCTGGTGGCTGGGGGGTGGGGGTGGTGGGAGACATGAGTGGGGGCCTGGTGGAGGGTGCCCCTGGTGGCTGGGGGGTGGGGTGGTGGGAGACATGAGTGGGGGCCTGGTGGGGGCTGCCCCTGCACTGCTGGGGGGTGGGGGGGTGGGAGACATGAGTAGGGGCCTGGTGGAGGGTGCCCCTGGATGGTGGGGGGTGGGTGTGGTGGGAGACATGAGTGGGGGCCTGGTGGGGGCTGCCCCTGCTCTGCTGGGGGGTGGGGGTGGTGGGAGACATGAGTGGGGGCCTGGTGGAGAGTGCCCCTGCACGGCTGGGGGGTGGGGGTGGTGGGAGACATGAGTGGGGGCCTGGTGGGGACTGCCCCTGCACTGCTGGGGGGTGGGGGGGGTGGGAGACATGAGTGGGGGCCTGGTGGAGGGTGCCCCTGTACTGCTGGGGGGTGGGGGGGGGTGAGAGACATGAGTGGGGGCCTGGTGGAGGCTGCCCCTGGTGGCTGGGGGGTGGGGGTGGTGGGAGACATGAGTGGGGGCCTGGTGGAGGGTGCCCCTGCACTGCTGGGGGGTGGGGGTGGTGGGAGACATGAGTGGGGGCCTGGTGGAGGGTGCCCCTGCACGGCTGGGGGGTGGGGGTGGTGGGAGACATGAGTGGGGGCCTGGTGGGGGCTGCCCCTGCACTGCTGGGGGTGGGGGTGGTGGGAGACATGAGTGGGGGCCTGGTGGAGGCTGCCCCTGGTGGCTGGGGGGTGGGGGTGGTGGGAGACATGAGTGGGGGCCTGGTGGAGGGTGCCCCTGCACTGCTGGGGGGTGGGGGTGGTGGGAGACATGAGTGGGGGCCTGGTGGAGGCTGCCCCTGGTGGCTCGGGGGTGGAGGTGGTGGGAGACATGAGTGGGGGCCTGGTGGAGGGTGCCCCTGCACTGCTGGGGGGTGGGGGTGGTGGGAGACATGAGTGGGGGCCTGGTGGAGGGGGCCCCTGGTGGCTGGGGGTGGGGGTGGTGGGAGACATGAGTGGGGGCCTGGTGGGGGCTGCCCCTGCACTGCTGGGGGGTGGGGGTGTTGGGAGACATGAGTGGGGGCCTGGTGGAGGCTGCCCCTGCACTGCTGGGGGGTGGGGGTGGTGGGAGACATGAGTGGGGTCCTGGTGGAGGGTGCCCCTGGTAGCTGGGGGGTGGGGGTGGTGGGAGACATGAGTGGGGGCCTGGTGGAGGGTGCCCCTGGATGGTGGGGGGTGGGTGTGGTGGGAGACATGAGTGGGGGCCTGGTGGGGGCTGCCCCTGCACTGCTGGGGGGTGGGGGTGGTGGGAGACATGAGTGGGGGCCTGGTGGAGGCTGCCCCTGGTGGCTGGGGGGTGGGGGTGGTGGGAGACATGAGTGGGGGCCTGGTGGAGGCTGCCCCTGCACTGCTGGGGGGTGGGGGTGGTGGGAGACATGAGTGGGGGCCTGGTGGAGGGTGCCCCTGCACGGCTGGGGGGTGGGGGTGGTGGGAGACATGAGTGGGGGCCTGGTGGGGGCTGCCCCTGCACTGCTGGGGGGTGGGGGTGGTGGGAGACATGAGTGGGGGCCTGGTGGAGGCTGCCCCTGGTGGCTGGGGGGTGGGGGTGGTGGGAGACATGAGTGGGGGCCTGGTGGAGGGTGCCCCTGCACTGCTGGGGGGTGGGGGTGGTGGGAGACATGAGTGGCGGCCTGGTGGAGGCTGCCCCTGGTGGCTCGGGGGTGGAGGTGGTGGGAGACATGAGTGGGGGCCTGGTGGAGGGTGCCCCTGCACTGCTGGGGGGTGGGGGTGGTGGGAGACATGAGTGGGGGCCTGGTGGAGGGTGCCCCTGGTGGCTGGGGGGTGGGGGTGGTGGGAGACATGAGTGGGTGCCTGGTGGGGGCTGCCCCTGCACTGCTGGGGGGTGGGGGTGTTGGGAGACATGAGTGGGGTCCTGGTGGAGGCTGCCCCTGCACTGCAGGGGGGTGGGGGTGGTGGGAGACATGAGTGGGGGCCTGGTGGAGGGTGCCCCTGGTAGCTGGGGGGTGGGGGTGGTGGGAGACATGAGTGGGGGCCTGGTGGAGGGAGCCTCTGCACTGCTGGGGGGTGGGGGTGGTGGGAGACATGAGTGGGGGCCTGGTGGGGGGTGCCCCTGCACTGCTGGGGGGTGGGGGTGGTGGGAGACATGAGTGGGGGCCTGGTGGAGGCTGCCCCTGGTGGCTGGGGGGTGGGGGTGGTGGGAGACATGAGTGGGGGCCTGGTGGAGGCTGCCCCTGCACTGCTGGGGGGTGGGGGTGGTGGGAGACATGAGTGGGGGCCTGGTGGAGGGTGCCCCTGGATGCTGGGGGGTGGGGGTGCAGGGGGACATGAGTGGGGGCCTGGTGGTGCTGCCCCTGCACTGCTGGGGGTGGGGGTGGTGGGAGACATGAGTGGGGGCCTGGTGGAGGGTGCCCCTGCACGGCTGGGGGGTGGGGGTGGTGGGAGACATGAGTGGGGGCTTGGTGGGGGCTGCCCCTGCACTGCTGGTGGGTGGGGGTGGTGGGAGACATGAGTGGGGGCCTGGTGGAGGCTGCCCCTGCACTGCTGGGGGGTGGGGGTGGTGGGAGACATGAGTGGGGGCCTGGTGGAGGGTGCCCCTGGTGGCTGGGGGGTGGGGGTGGTGGGAGACATGAGTGGGGGCCTGGTGGTGGCTGCCCCTGGTGGCTGGGGGGTGGGGGTGGTGGGAGACATGAGTGGGGGCCTGGTGGAGGCTGCCCCTGGTGGCTGGGGGGTGGGGGTGGTGGGAGACATGAGTGGGGGCCTGGTGGAGGGTGCCTCTGCACTGCTGGGGGGTGGGGGTGGTGGGAGACATGAGTGGGGGCCTGGTGGAGGGTGCCCCTGGTGGCTGGGTGGTGGGGGTGGTGGGAGACATGAGTGGGGGCCTGGTGGAGGGTGCCCCTGGTGGCTGGGGGGTGGGGGTGGTGGGAGACATGAGTGGGGGCCTGGTGGGGGCTGCCCCTGCACTGCTGGGGCTGGGGGGGGTGGGAGACATGAGTGGGGGCCTGGTGGAGGGTGCCCCTGGATGGTGGGGGGTGGGTGTGGTGGGAGACATGAGTGGGGGCCTGGTGGGGGCTGCCCCTGCTCTGCTGGGGGGTGGTGGGAGACATGAGTGGGGGCCTGGTGGAGGGTGCCCCTGCACGGCTGGGGGGTGGGGGTGGTGGGAGACATGAGTGGGGGCCTGGTGGGGGCTGCCCCTGCACTGCTGGGGGGTGGGGGTGGTGGGAGACATGATTGGGGGCCTGGTGGAGGGTGCCCCTGGTGGCTGAGGGGTGGGGGTGGTGGGAGACATGAGTGGGGGCCTGGTGGGGGCTGGCCATGGTGCCTGGGGGGGTGGTGGGAGACATGCATTGTTGATCAGTAGTGCAAGGTGACATGTGGGTTGGCTGGGGTGCATGCCCATGGTGGATGGGCTGCCTGCGGGACATGAGCAGGGGTGCAGGGTAGTCCCCCGTGGTGTGGGCTGCCTGCAGGGGCCGTGGAGGTTGTGGAGCGTACACCTTGGAGGACCCACACGGCCAATTCACGTGTAGTACTCCCCAGAACCCCTGAAATACACATACCCTGCTGAAATCGCGTGTGGAACTTCCCGCGCACCCCTGAAATATACGTACCCTGCTGAAATCGCTTGTGGAACTTCCCCCGCACCCCTGAAATACACGTACCCTGCTGAAATCGCGTGTGGAACTTCCCGCGCACCCCTGAAATACACGTACCCTGCTGAAATCGCATGTGGAACTTCCCGCGCACCCCTGAAATACACGTACCCTGCTGAAATCGCGTGTGGAACTTCCCGCGCACCCCTGAAATGCACGTACCCTGCTCAAATCGCGTGTGGTACTTCCCGCGCACCCCTGAAATACACGTACCCTGCTGAAATCGCGTGTGGAACTTCCCGCGCACCCCTGAAATACACGTACCCTGCTCGCACTGGGCCAATCGCGTGTGGAACTTCCCGCGCACCCCTGAAATCCACGCACCCTGCTGAAATCGCGTGTGGAACTTCCCGCGCACCCCTGGAATTCACATACCCTGCTGAAATCGCGTGTGGTACTTCCCGCGCACCCCTGAAATACACGTACCCTGCTGAAATCGCGTGTGGAACTTCCCGCGCACCCATGGAATACACGTACCCTGCTCGCACTGGGCCAATCGCGTGTGGAACTTCCCGCGCACCCATGTAATACACGTACCCTGCCGAAATCGCGTGTGTGACTTCCCGCGCACCCCGGTATACACACACACGTAATTTTCTGTCAGCGGGTGTCCGTGTTTGTGGGTACCCCTTTGCACGTCATTTGTCCTGGAGGGCCACAGTATAGGACATTCTTCATGGCTGTATATAGGTGCTATTTGTTGGCGCACCTTTTGGCGCACATTTCTTCCAGGCGCAGAGACGCTACCGCCTGCTTTCTTGTGGCGGTCGTGTTTGTGCCTGTATGCTGGTTTGAGCGTGCGCTTTTTTGCCCTATTCTATTCCATGAATACGTGTTGTAGGCGAGCGTGTGGGCGTTCCGCGCACTTGTACCCTGTACTTCCCCCGTGACGCCCACGTTTTGGCAAGTTGTTCCCCATTCCGAGTGTTCTGCCCCGTGTTCCGCCTACTTTTGTTGCGTGCGCCGCGCTATGTGCGATTTTCGATGTGGCCTGGCGCACGCTGTTAGATGGCCTGTGCGCCAACGTGCGCCGCGCACTTTTTTTTCGCACATCCGATGGTTTTCTCGCGCACGGCCTTCCATGAATCGATGTGCGCTGCTTTTCGTGCGATTTTTGCACTTGCACTGCGATTTTCGCTATTCCACTGCGATTCGCACGTTTTTGCCCACTTGCGCCGCGCTAATTATTCCATGAATCGCCCTCTTAGTTCACATTGGATTACATTACTTCCACACAATGGACACCCCTTTCCTGAATATCCTCTTCACCTAACCTTGAAATAAGTGGATCCATTCAATGCAGTATAGTACAGTAACCAACCCAATAATGTGCACATTCACAACAACCTATACAGCAAAAGGTATCCATATGTGTTATGGAACTGTCCCATGTGCTATAAGATTTCCCTCCTCGCATACCACTACCACTGTTTATGGCTTTAGTTCATCTTTCTTGTTATGCACACCATTTCCCTGGAAAGTATAGAACACAGAATTCAGTGCAGCACATGGTGCAGAACTCGGCAACCATACTGTAAATTGTGCGGTACTCCTCAAAATTTCAAAATTCTGCTTCTCTTTTTTAATGTGTAATGGAGACAGATTTTGAAACCCACACCCCCCCTTACAATGTTTGAAGAAGGTGTTAAACATTTCCTTTTCTTTGATGAACGAGAGGCCCAAATATCTTTGTGCAGCAAGACACGAAACTGTGTAAAATGGCCCTGCCACCAACCTATGTGCAGCCATCGCACACACACTCTGCCATTGTACACCATTGCTTTGTAAGACACTACAAATATAAATAGTACATAGGGCCTCTTACTTTACATTTATGTATTTTGTCATCTGTACATTCAGTGCAGCTGGAGTAAGATACAATCATCTCTCCATGTATGTCATACTAACTACATCTTAACCACACTACTACCATTCAGAAAGCACAGTGAAATGATAACACGTTGCCGCCTGATTTCTTATTTTTTTTAGCCGCATGATCTCGCGAATGCAAAACCTAACATATCTCTCTATCAACAGGACAAATGCTCATTGTAAAACAGCCTTGAGTGGGACGCATGGTTTGTTCCAAGGACAGACATTGAAAAAAATGTTAAAAAAAATCATAGATAACGTAAAGTATAGCGGCTGTGCACGTGTTCCGCAAACGTACTCTGCAACTGTTGAATACACTGCACAGAGCAATTACCCGTCTACACAATATAAACATGGAATTTGCAGAAGTTATGTATGTGCAACTTTAAGGTACATGTGTAGTGGATTACAATGTAGTAGGACAAAGGTCACTATGCATAATTATAGAGTAACTAGACCGTAGAGTTTGTCCATGTACACCAAAGGTGCACAACTGATTTTGACAGAGGGCCGAAAGTACCTTACATGATGGCTATAATGGGCCAAAAAGTACATGTGGGTGGGGCGGTAGGCGTGGTGGGGCGTGGCAGGAGGCTTTTTCAACCCCCAATTGTTTTTAAACACATGGAAAAAGAATACATTTTTGAGTTGTAACGATTTTTATTTGTATTTCAAACTTACATTTTGTACTACGCATTTTCCATTGTTGTCATTTATTTCTTTTTAGTTATTGCATATTGTCTCTTTAATTAAATTATATATATATTTTATTGACCCTTGATTGGACATTCCATTATTTTGGACTGCTATACTTTGCTGTTTGGATTGCCCAAGTGGAGTATGGCCTTCGTTGAGTCAGGTTTCCACAAAAAGCAAAGGATGTACATCTCCTAAATGTGCCTGTTTTAGCTTTACTGTTGGGTTCACTCTTGGAATGCGACACTAGGTCCCATGGTGCCCACCCCCCAACCAAACACTTTGCCCCATGGCCCCACCCCCCAACCAAACACTATGACCCATGACAGCCACCCCCCAACCAAACACTATGCCCCATGGCACCCACCGCCCGACCAAACAATATGCCCCAGGACCCCCACCCCAACCAAACACTATGCCCCATGGCACACACCCCTCAACCAAACACTATGCCCCATGACACCCATCCCTCAACCAAACACTATGCCCCATGGCTCCCACCCCCAACCAAACACTATGCCCGATGACAACCACCCCTACACCAAACACTATGCCCCATGACACCCACCCACAACCAAACACTATGCCCCATGGCCCCCACCCCCAACCAAACACTATACCTCATGGCCCATACCCCCAACCAAACACTATGCCCCATGACACCCACCCCTCAACCAAACCCTATGCCCCATGGCCCCACCCCCAACCAAACACTATGCCCCATGGCCCCCACCCCCAATCAAACACTATGCCCCATGACACCCACCCCTCTACCAAACACTATGCCCCATGACACACACCCCTCAACCAAACACTATGCCCCATGCCCCCACCCCCAACCAAACACTATACCCCATGGCCCCCACCCCCAACCAAACACTATGCCCCATGACACCCACCCCTTCACCAAACCCTATGCCCCATGGCCCCACCCCCAACCAAACACTATGCCCCATGGCCCCCACCCCCAATCAAACTCTATGCCCCATGACACCCACCCCCCGATCAAACACTATGCCCCATGCCACACATCCCTCAACCAAACACTATGCCCATGACGCCCACCCCTCAACCAAACACTATGCCCCATGGCACCCACCCCCCAACCAAACACTATGCCCCATGGCCCCCACCCCCAACCAAACACTATGCCCCATAGCCCCCACTCCCACCCAAACACTATGTCCCCAGACACCCACGCCCCAACCAAACACTATGCCCCATGGCTCCCACCCCCCAACCAAACACTATGCCCCATGACCCCCAACCCAACCAAACCAAACGCTATGCCCCATGACACCCACCCCTCAACCAAACACTATGCCCGATGGCTCCCACCCCCAACCAAACACTATGCCCCATGGCCCCCACTCCCCAACCAAACACTTTGCCCCATGACACCCACCCCTCAACCAAACAGAGCCGAACCCCCCACCCCCAACTCAACACACAAACTCACAAGCATACACCATGCACCCATACAGACCCGAACCCTCCAACCCCCAACTCACCAAAAAAACTCACAAGCATGCACCCATACAGACCCGGACCCCCCATCTCAACATACACTGCACTGCACACAAACACATTCTGGCAGATCTGACACCCCCCCCGCATCTCAACATGCACTGCACTTGCACCCAAACACATTCAGGCAGACCCGACACACACCCTAACCCTGCATCTCATCATACACTGAACGTGCACACAACAACAAACATTCAGGCAGACCCGACACTCACCCCACCCCCGCATCTCAACATACACTGAACTTGCACACAATAACAAAAATTCAGGCAGACCCGACACCCCCCCAGCATCTCAACATACACTGCAATTGCACACAAACACATTCCGGCAGAACCGCCACACCCCACCCCACATCCCAACATACACTGCACTTGCACACAAACACATTCAGGCAGATCCGACACCCCCCCCTCCGCAACTCACCATACACTGCACTTGCACACAAACACATTCAGGCAGACATGCCACTCCCCTCCACATCTGAACATACACTGCACTTGCACACAAACACATTCAGGCAGATCCGACACCCCCCCCTCTGCATCTCAACATACACTGAACTTGCACACAAACACATTCAGGCAGACCCGACACACACCCCACTTCTGCATCTCAACATACACTGCACTTGCACACAAAAACAAACATTCAGGCAGACCCGACACCCCCCACCCCTCCTCATCTCAACATAGACTGCACTTGGTCACAAACAGATTTAGGCAGACCCGACACACACACACCCTCCTCATCTCAACATACACTGCATTTGCAAACAAATAGATACAGGCAGAGTTGACACACACACCCCCTCTGCATCTCAACATACACTGAACTTGCACACAAACACATTCAGGCAGACCCGACACACACCCCCCTCCTCATCTCAACATACACTGCTCTTGCACACAAAAACAAACATTCAGGCAGACCCGACACACACCCCACATCCGCATCTGAACATACAAGCAGCACAAAGGCCCGACACACACACACACACACACAAACATCCCCCCCCCCCCAGAAAATCTGTACTTACCGCACATGCTGGAAGGCAGGCTAGCTGGAACGCTGGCAAAGTCTGGTACTACGGCTGGCGTGGCAAGGCTGAAATGTCTTCCGGCATCAAGCCTTATTGACCACGCCAGCCATAGTGCTGGCACTCCATTGGTGCAGCACACATGCACTACTTGGCTCATAGGAGCTACATGGTGCGTGTGCCCTGAGCCAATGCTGGCCAGTGTTTTGTCCAGTCCGGAAGACAACAAAGGCTTTTCCTAATGGAGGGTGGCTGATGCTGCTTATATGCCGCCCTTCATTAGGAAAGTCTTTGTTGCTGGCGGGCCAGACAAAACAGCATGGCGGGCCGCAACTGGACCACGGGCCATAAGTTGTGGACCATGGTGTACTCTGTACAGGGGTTTGTAACAGCATTGGTCATGCTGTGTTACAGTGCCATGTCTCCACCATTCTGCGTAAAAGGCATATATGAGTGTTCTTTCTTTACTTGACACAGTTCTCCAGCCCATGCAAAAGTATAATATGATATAAAAGGTTATTATTATGAAGATTTCTTTTTTTTAATGCTTCTTTGGACACACACACAGAAAATGTCCCGTGGTTCTGACAGCATTCCCTGCCACTGACAGATTTTGTGAAAAGCAAACACATAAAAGGAGGGGGTTTTAACAACGCTTGAAAGACGAATCGCAGGTGTGTAGTCATGTAATAAGAGTGGCACATACAAAACAGAGAAGAAGGCAGTGGGTGACCATATGACGCTACTCAAAAACACACAGTATGTCACCCAAAGGTCCATGACCCGGCCACCTAGTTTACGACATCCTTCCTGCAGAGCCTTGTTCTTTACGCTACCACTGAGAACAGATACTTAAATGTATTCTTATACCTTGTACCTTTCTGCCCGTGCCAGCCCTTGCACCTCCCAACAGAAGGGTGGTGGAGCAAGCATTCCAAAATTACCATAAGCGGTGTGTTTTTGCTCATTGTTATCTGGGATGACCGCTATGGCCCTGCATGTCCATTTGCGTTTCCGGCAATAAGAAGCAACCCTTTACAATGTGACGCATCACAGAAACAACAAGTGGTTCCTTTCCTAAATTACATACAAACTGTATTATTCCACATGAACCACCAAGAACCACAAAGTAATCCTTTTACTATTTTCCAGATGACAAAAGAAGTGCAGAAAGGCACAGACGGCATTCTAGGCTGCAATTTATCTGCAAAATGAAGAAAGCAGTGGTTGCAAGAAACTTACACTTTCTTGTGAACATTGTATAAAAAATTAAACCACTTCCAACTGTATATAGTGGTGTGGGAAAATTATTCAAATGGTCTCTGGGCAACTACTGTATACAAGAACACTGCGACCGTACATTATGTGTGGGCATGTCTGCTGTAGGTTCTCTTTATGTACCACGTTTTCAAACCTCCCTCCTCACATGGCAGGTTCAGCGACACTGGGCATTTACGTTATGAAAATACCTGGAGTGCACGGTTTCAGTAACTGCTGTCAACAACTAATGTCAGCTACGAAGGTCACTGTGGTGATGTTTTGGCACACCCACATGTAAAGTTACTGCAACGCATGCACACGTAACAATAAACGCAAGTGCAGGGTGGCCGTGAGGAAATGGCGTGCTTCATGTGCATCCTCTGACAAACTGGCCCGCCGCCTGCTGCAACGGCAATACCGCCCCTCTCCGCTCTCACCAAGAAGAGAGCCCAAATCCAAGCCCGGATCTCTGCGGCATCTAACAACTCGCCTGAACTCTTTAAAATCTGCAAGGAACTGGCCAATCCTGCTGCAGTCTCTACCTCTGCTGTCCCCTCCCAGGCCCTATGCACGGCACTGGCTTCTCACTTCATTTCCAAAATTCAGGACATCCTATCCTCACTCCCCGCCTATCAACTCCCTCCCTCTATCCCCTGCTCTTCCTCTGGCCCTTCGGCTGCCACCCCCCCTCCCTCCCTCTCTTCCTTTCCCCTTTTTTCCGCAGATGAGGTTTCTCGACAAGTCCGATCTATGAAAGTCTTGTCAAAACAGGTTCACCCCTGTTCCTCCAAAACTATCAAGGACCACATCGACTCCCTGGCTCCTGCCCTGGCTGATTTCTGCAATCACTCCTTTTTCACTGGAGTCTTCCCATCCACCCTGAAGCACTCCCTTGTGAACCCTCTTTTTAGGAAACTCTCTGCTGACCCCTCCTGTCCGGCTAACTATCGGCCAATCTCCATCACTCCCTTCCTGGGCAAACTCCTGGAGAAACTGGCCATCTCCCATCTTAATCTCCACACCGAATCTGTTGGTTGTCTCCATGACCATCAGTCTGGCTTCAGGGCTGCCAGAAGCACAGAAACTGCTCTCCTGAACATCCATGAAGACCTTCTCTCCAACCTTGACTCCAACACCCTGTGTGTCCTTATCTTGCTTGATCTCTCTTCTGCCTTTGACACTGTCAACCACGTCATCCTGCTCAACCGTCTCCGTGACAACCTGGGTATCACTGGACAGGCTCTGGTGTGGCTGACTTCTTTCCTCTCCGACCGACCCTCCTAGGTCCAACTTGGGTCCTTCCTACTCGATATCTTTTTCTCTACCTGTGGCATCCCCAGGTCTCTAACCTCTCTCCTTGGCTGTTCAACCAATACCTGGCGCTCCTTGCCCACTGCATCGCTGCCCTCTGCCCCAATTTTCAGTGCTATGCAGATGATACCCAGCTCATTTTCAGGCTACCCTCGGCATCCTCCTCTCCTTCCCTCATCTCTGACTGTCTGTCTGCTATCCTGGAGTGGTGTGTCGCCAACGACCTCTGCCTTAATGCCAGTAAGACCGAGATTCTACTCATCAGCACACCCTCTCCCTCCTTCCCTTCAGCTCTCTGGCCGGCCTCTCTTGGCCCTCTTCCTGCTCCCACCGGCAAGGCTAAAAACCTCGATGCCATCTTTGACTCCACACTCTCCTTCTCTCCGCACATCTCTGACGTCTCTAAGAAGTCACACTATCAGCTGCACCTCCTCAGAGGTATTCTTTCTCTCCTCTCCTTCCCCCAGAAGCTCAATGTCTCCAGAGCCCTGGTTCTCTCTAAGCTGGACTATTGCAACAGCCTGTATCTAAATCTGCCTGCCTCTACTCTCCGCCCTTTGCAACTTATCCAAAACAAGACTACGGGACTTGTCCTTGGCCTCAAGCCCAGGGATCGTATCTCTCCAGGACTGAAATCTCTGCACTGGCTCCCAGTGGCTGCAAGGATTAAGTTCAAAACGCTCTGCATTATCCACAAGGCCTTCTGGGGCCTGGGACCTCATTACCTTCAACTCTCTCTTCCTAAATACCTTCCTTCTCTGGCTCTTCGCTCATCTGCCTCCAACTCCCTCCGGGTTAGCCGCTTCTCCAAGCAACGAGTTGGTGGTCGATCTCTCTCCTCGACTGGGGCCTCTCTCTGGAACAGCCTTCCTGCCTCCCTGCACCTCGAGGAGAACCATATCCAGTTCCGGAAACACCTCAAAACCGTCCTCTTTGCTTCTGCTTTCTCTGCCTCTCTCCCCTGCTGAAATTCCCTGCCGATTCTGCACTGGTTACCTAGCTACCCTTTCTGATCTTAGGGCCAGGTCCCCCTTTTGCTCACCCTTTTGCTCACCTGCCCTGCCTCCCTGGCAACCCCCTGCACTTGGGGACTGGTTCTAAAATCCCTTCTGTCCCTTTACCAGCACTTATGTCTGCTCTTACCTTGCACTTGCCACCATCAGGCTGATTTATTTATCGTATTTATTCTTCTTTCCAATGTACTGCACTGCACTTTCCCCTTTCCCTTCCCCTTGCACTCTTCCATTTCTCCCTACCATCGCACTTGCGCGATCTAAATGACACCTGGCATAGTAGGATCTTTGTCTGTCTTCCACTGTTTTCCCTTACCTTGCCTCGTCACGCCTTGAAACACTTGTGTATAGGCGTGTTATAAATGCCATATCATATCATATCGTATCAATGGCACATAATTGCAATGCCGACCGATTTCTTTGTGCATCTCAAAAAGTACACAAAAGAAAGCTAATATTAACTCATACTTGCCAACGCTACCGATTCCTGCGGTGCGCTACCGCATTTGAAGCAGTCCTACTGCTTACTATGAGATGAGCAACTTAACAATATAGACACACACACAAACAAACCACCAAGAAAGCTATGGTGGGTTTAAAAAGTATTTTTTTTTAAACCCTTTCACCTGAAATGAGAAAGTAGGATGGTCCATTTGAGCCAAGTCACCTATCCCACAACACCACCTATTAGCCCTTAATGGAAATCGCCTACAGTTCTGAGCCACAACAGCAAGGCATTGTGGTTATGCAAATTAGCCCCAAAACAAATATTTTCTTTTGTATATGGATTGGCTTTGCAGAAGGAATGTTGTGATGTCATATGGAGCGTTTATGCCTGAGTGTTGGAATGCATGTGTGAATGTTCTAACCTGGTCAGTTGGTCAGCCAGAGGCCAGTGTTACTTTATGTACTTTATGTAACTTTAGAAGCTGCTTATAAAGATACTTATGAAGCATGGTAATAAACCTAGCAAGTCAACCTAAGAAGGCTGGGAGCTGCTTCATGTCATTGGCGACAAGCTGGTCTTTTAGAGACAGAGCTACGCATTGAAACAGTTGGAGAATCTGCTATGGTGGGGGGGTGCAGCAGGAAAGGCAAGAGGACACACTGCCCCCAAAAGCTAACAAGTTGTTCTGACTTGAGAGTCGTGTAGACCGATGAGACCTCCGTCCCCAAGTGACGCACAGGGGAACTAATAGAAACCCGCTGTGCGACCTTTGAGGCCACAGGTGAGAGATGTCTTCACAGATCCACGGAACCTCTGGAACACCGATGCTGCTGTCAAAAGGGAACGAGGTTAAGTACCAGGCAATTACAATACAATCAGGTAAACAATAGGATCTAAAGAGTCTTACCTATCTGGTGTTGGGGAAACCCAGGTAACCTAGTAGAGAGGCTCGAGACTCAGATGATGCGGCGGTCCCTGGAATAGTAGAACCGCAGGTGAGTGTGGATGTAGGGTTAGCCACCTGTAGGAGAGAGGGCTTGACTTGAATCCCAAGAAGGGAAATGGCGTAGAAGTTCAGCAAGGTATCAAGGGATGATCCAAAGACAAGTCGAGTTGAAGTCCGAAAATCCGGCAACAGGTAAACAGTTCCAAACAAAGGGGTGTCCGAAGGAGTCCGAGGTAGAGTTCCGTGATCAATGTAACAAGGAGAAATTCGTAACGCCAAACAGGGTCTGAGGACAGCTGAGAAGCAATGAGCATTCTGTCTCTCAGACCTTTATACTGTGTGTCTCTGGGTCATGTGACGTCCACCAAGGTCACGTGAGGAACGCCATACTGGATCACGTGACCGACGTGAAGACGTAACGCCGCCCCTTCTGCTATACGTTCTCCAAGGCAATTGCCAATGCAGAAAGGGTTGCAATCGAGCCCGTACACCAAAGCTGGTACGGTGTTTTCGGTCCTTAGGGTTCAGCGAATCACCCGAGCCTCGAACCTTGGGAGGAGATGTTGGGGGAATGTGCGCAGTGTTCTGATGTGGAGTGGACTGGTGTGCAGAGGATCGCCTAGCATAGCCCCCCCCCAACGGCCCACGACCCCGTGGGCAGGACGGATGATCCCTATGGAAGCGGGCCACCAACCGAGGGGCGTTCAGATCCAAGGTGGAAACCCATGAACGCTCCTCCGGGCCGTAACCCTTCCAATCCACCAGATATTGGAGCCTACCCCTAAACCATCTGGACCCTAAAATGGCCGACACCTCAAAGACATCAGGAGAGGTCAGGGACACCGGCGCTACAGGGGCTCGAAGACGGACGGAATCAGAACAAGGTTTGAGGAGGGAGACATGGAACACAGGATGGATACGCCAAGAACTAGGAAGCACTAGACGAAAAGCCACCGGATTCACAACATGAGAGATCACATACGGGCCAACAAAACGAGGCAGCAATTTCCGGCAACCCACTAGGCGAAGATGACGTGAAGACAACCAGACCCTAGAACCCACCACCAGAGGGGGAGCAGCTCGACGTTTGCCATCTACACGGGCCTTCATAGAAGCCTTTGCTTCAGTGAGATGAACCACAGTACTAGCATGCACCGCAGACATATCCCTAAGACATGTCGTGGCCGCAGGATTCGAAGAACCAGAAGCATCAGGGACCGGCAAGACCTTGGGATGTTGGCCGTAGAGGGCGTAAAAGGGAGAATAACCAGTAGCTGAATGAGCCGCATTGTTGTACGCGAACTCAGCAAGCCGTAAAACGGCCAACCAGGAGGTCTGATGTTGCAATATAAGGCAGCGAAGGTACTGCTCCATAGATTGATTCGTCCTTTCGGTCTGCCCATCGGTCTCAGGATGATAGGCCGAAGAATACCTGGTATCAATGCCCAGTAGTTTCGTCAACGACCTCCAGAACCGAGAGGTGAACTGTGATCCTCGATCGGATATAATGACCGAAGGAAGGCCGAATAACATGAACACATGTTCAAAAAACAAGTCCGCCAAGACCGGAGCCGAAGGAATGCCTTTACAAGGAACAAAACGAGCCATTTTTGTGAACGTGTCCACCACTACCCAGATGGAATCAAAGCCTTTCGACTTGGGGAGATCGGTAACGAAATCCATAGTCAACGTATGCCAGGGCCTGGGAGGTACCGGAAGCGGAAGTAACAACCCAACCGGTCGACCCCTTCCATGTTTAGCCTGAGCACGAATTGACATAACAATCTACATCGCGCTTCATAGAGGGCCACCAACACCAACGCTTGAGAAGATCTAAAGTGCGCTCTTGACCGGGATGGGCATTAAAGGGAGCATCATGAGACCACTCAAGGGCCAGATTACGAGTGTCAGGTGTGGGAAGGAACAGGCGTTCATGTACGAAAGGTAATCCATCAGAATACACTGGGTCCCATTCTCGCAACTGCTCGGAATGATTGCTAGTCCAGGATCGGACCGAGTCTAATAATGACAATGAGGGTGTACAAAGACAAATCACATGACTCTTTCCGAGAACAGTGTCAGGGAAGGTTGGCAACTCGACCCCCCCCAGGGGAACGTGACAAGGCATCTGCTTTTCCATGGGAAGTGCCAGGACGATGCATAATATGAAAATCAAAAGAGGAAAAGAAAAGATGCCATCGGACCTGTCTGCTATTAATGCACTTCAATGAAGCCAGATCCTGTTAATTCCGATGATCTGAATATACAGTGATGGGATGTTTGGCCCCCAGAAGATGATGGCGCCAAACACGAAAGGCATCCATGACCGCAAAGAGTTCCTTCTCCGTAACGGTGTAATGAGTCTCAGTACTGGAAAACTTACGGGAATGGTATGCCACTGGGTGTAACTTGCCTGTTGTAGGACACGTTTGAGACAGTACCGCACCGAGAGCAAAAGAAGAGGCATCCGCCTCAACTATGAACGGAAGATCAGGATTGGGGTGCTGGAGTACCGGTGCGGTAGTAAAGGCAGTTTTCAAAGCCTCAAAAGCCTCCTGATGTTCTCTCTGCCACCGATAGGGTACCTGAGGACTGGTCAGAGCCGTGAGCGGGGCAACAATTGTGGAAAAGGAAGAAATGAAACGTCTATAAAAGTTGGCGCATCCCAAAAAGGCCTGCAAGGACTTGAGTGATGGAGGTACTGGCCAATCTAATACTGCTTTGACCTTAGATTCGTTCATGGATAACGCCCCAGGGGTAATGTGGAAACCCAGAAACTCAACAGACGTTTTATGGAACTGACATTTCTCAGGTTTGGCGAACAAGGAATGAACTCTCAGACGGGATAGTACTTCCCGGACATGCTTTACATGGTCATCAAGACTACGAGAAAAGATTAAGATGTCATCCAAGTACACAACCATGTATACATCCAAAATATCCCTGAATATGTCATTCATGAATCGTTGGAATGTGGCCGGGGCATTACATAGGCCGAAGGGCATGACTAGATATTCATATAAGCCATAACGAGTACAGAAAGCAGTTTTCCACTCGTCTCCCTGGCGAACGCGCACTAAATTGTATGCGCCGCGTAGGTCAAGCTTGGTGAAAATAGAAGCATGTGATAAGTGATCTAGGAGTGGTGTGATTAACGGGATTGGATATCTGTCCTTTTTTGTGATAGCGTTAAGACGCTGATAATCCACACAAGGACGTAAATCCCCCTCCTTCTTGGGTACAAAGAATATTGGGCTTGCCGCTGGTGAAGTAGATGGGCGGATATGTCCTAAACGAAGGGCGTTCTGTACATACTCTTTCAATGCTTGTTCCTCCGAAGGGGACAAGGAATAGATCCTGCCTGAAGGAATAGTGGAATCAGGGAGTATTTCGATCGGGCAGTCATATGGTCTATGTGGAGGAAGTACCTCGGAAGAGCCACAATCGAAAACTGATTCAAATGCTTTGTACTCAGGTGGAATCCCAGACACCAAGCCCCCAACAGTATGAGAATGCACAATCTCTGGATCGTCAACAGTCAGCGTGAGTTGAGCTAAGGCTCACAAGGCCCGAGAGGGGGTGTCAGCGGTTTGATGGACCGGGAGACAATAATTCTGACAGACCTCGGACTCAAAGAGCACAGTGCCTGAGTGCCAATTGATCAGTGGGTTGTGTTCACGTAACCATGGAATCCCTAATATGATACCGAATTGAGGTGTGGTAATCAAATCAAAACTTAAGGTCTCTGTGTGAATTTCTTGTATGTCCAACAAGAGAGGTGCAGTTTGATGTCTAACAGGACCAGAAACTAACGCAGAGCCGTCTACGGCTTGGACATGTTCAGGTCGTGTTTTTACCACTAGAGGTAGGTTGAGGGAATGTGCCAAATCGATGTCTATGTAATTACCAGTAGCACCTGAATCAATGATGATATTGACTGCATGAAGAAGGCCTGTAGAGGGACATAGAGTAGCCTTTACAGAGATGGGTTGAACACGAGGAAAGGCAAGAGGGGTACCCGGAGCAGATGACGGAACACTCGACCTGTTCTCCGGATCTAAGGTCGAGCTGTCCGAAAATCCTGGCTCTTCTTAGGACGTTGAGGACACTCTTTCACAAAATGTCCAGTGGTGCCACAATAAAAGCATGCATTATCCACCCTCCTACGTTCCCTCTCAGATGTTGTAATAGGACTACGTAAACCTCCCACTTGCATAGGTTCTTCTGTACTGGGAGCAGGAGTACTAGCAAGAGTAGGATGGGAAGAGACCCCCAATTCGGCTCTACGCTCCGATCGCCGTGCATCTATCTGCAGGGCGAGATCAACCAATTCCTGATACTGAGTGGGCACAGAAGGGATCACTGCTAAAGCATCTTTCATGGTGTTATTCAACCCCCTATAGAAGACCACCGCCCGCTTGTTTTCTGGCCATGCTGTTTCAGCAACTAGTTGATTGAACCGGGTGATGTAGTCTATCAGAGTCCTTCTACCCTGAGTTAATTCTAACAACTCCAAATCCCGAGACTGTGCCTTGTGTCGAGTATCGAATACTCCAGACATTTCCAGAACCAATAGGTCAAAGTCATAAAGGACTGGGCTATTATTCTCCAGCAGGGGATTAGCCCAAGCGGCAGCTGTCCCGGCTAAATGGGAAAGGGCAAAAGCGGCTTTAGCAGTGGAAGTAGGAAAGGCCAAAGGTCTGCATAAGAAATGTAACTTGCACTGATTAACAAAGGTTCTGAATTTCTTGGGGTCCCCTTGATAGCGTTCAGGAGCAGCCAGGGGGGAAGGGGTTGGGAGGACCACCGGAGTTGGGACTGTAGTAGTAGCCAAGGGAGGGGGTGTAGTTGAGGGGCTAGCATCTCCAAACTCAGGGTCTGCGGGAAGAGAATGCTGAACACTCTGTATGGAATCTAACCTTTGGTGGATCACCGTGTTCGCGGCGGCCATATCTGCCCTTAATATTGTAATTGCCTGGACTAAGGCAGCTATGGGTTCTTCCGTGGATCCCTGCATCGTCAAACACGACTAATACGGCTTCTCAGTCTGTTCTGACTTGAGAGTCGTGTAGACCGATGAGACCTCCGTCCCCAAGTGACGCACAGGGGAACTAATAGAAACCCGCTGTGCGACCTTTGAGGCCACAGGTGAGAGATGTCTTCACAGATCCACGGAACCTCTGGAACACCGATGCTGCTGTCAAAAGGGAACGAGGTTAAGTACCAGGCAATTACAATACAATCAGGTAAACAATAGGATCTAAAGAGTCTTACCTATCTGGTGTTGGGGAAACCCAGGTAACCTAGTAGAGAGGTTCGAGACTCAGATGATGCGGCGGTCCCTGGAATAGTAGAACCGCAGGTGAGTGTGGATGTAGGGTTAGCCACCTGTAGGAGAGAGGGCTTGACTTGAATCCCAAGAAGGGAAATGGCGTAGAAGTTCAGCAAGGTATCAAGGGATGATCCAAAGACAAGTCGAGTTGAAGTCCGAAAATCCGGCAACAGGTAAACAGTTCCAAACAAAGGGGTGTCCGAAGGAGTCCGAGGTAGAGTTCCGTGATCAATGTAACAAGGAGAAATTCGTAACGCCAAACAGGGTCTGAGGACAGCTGAGAAGCAATGAGCATTCTGTCTCTCAGACCTTTATACTGTGTGTCTCTGGGTCATGTGACGTCCACCAAGGTCACGTGAGGAACGCCATACTGGATCACGTGACCGACGTGAAGACGTAACGCCGCCCCTTCTGCTATACGTTCTCCAAGGCAATTGCCAATGCAGAAAGGGTTGCAATCGAGCCCGTACACCAAAGCTGGTACGGTGTTTTCGGTCCTTAGGGTTCAGCGAATCACCCGAGCCTCGAACCTTGGGAGGAGATGTTGGGGGAATGTGCGCAGTGTTCTGATGTGGAGTGGACTGGTGTGCAGAGGATCGCCTAGCATAGCCCCCCCCAACGGCCCACGACCCCGTGGGCAGGACGGATGATCCCTATGGAAGCGGGCCACCAACCGAGGGGCGTTCAGATCCAAGGTGGAAACCCATGAACGCTCCTCCGGGCCGTAACCCTTCCAATCCACCAGATATTGGAGCCTACCCCTAAACCATCTGGACCCTAAAATGGCCGACACCTCAAAGACATCAGGAGAGGTCAGGGACACCGGCGCTACAGGGGCTCGAAGACGGACGGAATCAGAACAAGGTTTGAGGAGGGAGACATGGAACACAGGATGGATACGCCAAGAACTAGGAAGCACTAGACGAAAAGCCACCGGATTCACAACATGAGAGATCACATACGGGCCGACAAAACGAGGCAGCAATTTCCGGCAACCCACTAGGCGAAGATGACGTGAAGACAACCAGACCCTAGAACCCACCACCAGAGGGGGAGCAGCTCGACGTTTGCCATCTACACGGGCCTTCATAGAAGCCTTTGCTTCAGTGAGATGAACCACAGTACTAGCATGCACCGCAGACATATCCCTAAGACATGTCGTGGCCGCAGGATTCGAAGAACCAGAAGCATCAGGGACCGGCAAGACCTTGGGATGTTGGCCGTAGAGGGCGTAAAAGGGAGAATAACCAGTAGCTGAATGAGCCGCATTGTTGTACGCGAACTCAGCAAGCCGTAAAACGGCCAACCAGGAGGTCTGATGTTGCAATATAAGGCAGCGAAGGTACTGCTCCATAGATTGATTCGTCCTTTCGGTCTGCCCATCGGTCTCAGGATGATAGGCCGAAGAATACCTGGTATCAATGCCCAGTAGTTTCGTCAACGACCTCCAGAACCGAGAGGTGAACTGTGATCCTCGATCGGATATAATGACCGAAGGAAGGCCGAATAACATGAACACATGTTCAAAAAACAAGTCCGCCAAGACCGGAGCCGAAGGAATGCCTTTACAAGGAACAAAACGAGCCATTTTTGTGAACGTGTCCACCACTACCCAGATGGAATCAAAGCCTTTCGACTTGGGGAGATCGGTAACGAAATCCATAGTCAACGTATGCCAGGGCCTGGGAGGTACCGGAAGCGGAAGTAACAACCCAACCGGTCGACCCCTTCCATGTTTAGCCTGAGCACGAATTGACATAACAATCTACATCGCGCTTCATAGAGGGCCACCAACACCAACGCTTGAGAAGATCTAAAGTGCACTCTTGACCGGGATGGGCATTAAAGGGAGCATCATGAGACCACTCAAGGGCCAGATTACGAGTGTCAGGTGTGGGAAGGAACAGGCGTTCATGTACGAAAGGTAATCCATCAGAATACACTGGGTCCCATTCTCGCAACTGCTCGGAATGATTGCTAGTCCAGGATCGGACCGAGTCTAATAATGACAATGAGGGTGTACAAAGACAAATCACATGACTCTTTCCGAGAACAGTGTCAGGGAAGGTTGGCAACTCGACCCCCCCCAGGGGAACGTGACAAGGCATCTGCTTTTCCATGGGAAGTGCCAGGACGATGCATAATATGAAAATCAAAAGAGGAAAAGAAAAGATGCCATCGGACCTGTCTGCTATTAATGCACTTCAATGAAGCCAGATCCTGTAAATTCCGATGATCTGAATATACAGTGATGGGATGTTTGGCCCCCAGAAGATGATGGCGCCAAACACGAAAGGCATCCATGACCGCAAAGAGTTCCTTCTCCGTAACGGTGTAATGAGTCTCAGTACTGGAAAACTTACGGGAATGGTATGCCACTGGGTGTAACTTGCCTGTTGTAGGACACGTTTGAGACAGTACCGCACCGAGAGCAAAAGAAGAGGCATCCGCCTCAACTATGAACGGAAGATCAGGATTGGGGTGCTGGAGTACCGGTGCGGTAGTAAAGGCAGTTTTCAAAGCCTCAAAAGCCTCCTGATGTTCTCTCTGCCACCGATAGGGTACCTGAGGACTGGTCAGAGCCGTGAGCGGGGCAACAATTGTGGAAAAGGAAGAAATGAAACGTCTATAAAAGTTGGCGCATCCCAAAAAGGCCTGCAAGGACTTGAGTGATGGAGGTACTGGCCAATCTAATACTGCTTTGACCTTAGATTCGTTCATGGATAACGCCCCAGGGGTAATGTGGAAACCCAGAAACTCAACAGACGTTTTATGGAACTGACATTTCTCAGGTTTGGCGAACAAGGAATGAACTCTCAGACGGGATAGTACTTCCCGGACATGCTTTACATGGTCATCAAGACTACGAGAAAAGATTAAGATGTCATCCAAGTACACAACCATGTATACATCCAAAATATCCCTGAATATGTCATTCATGAATCGTTGGAATGTGGCCGGGGCATTACATAGGCCGAAGGGCATGACTAGATATTCATATAAGCCATAACGAGTACAGAAAGCAGTTTTCCACTCGTCTCCCTCGCGAACGCGCACTAAATTGTATGCGCCGCGTAGGTCAAGCTTGGTGAAAATAGAAGCATGTGATAAGTGATCTAGGAGTGGTGTGATTAACGGGATTGGATATCTGTCCTTTTTTGTGATAGCGTTAAGACGCCGATAATCCACACAAGGACGTAAATCCCCCTCCTTCTTGGGTACAAAGAATATTGGGCTTGCCGCTGGTGAAGTAGATGGGCGGATATGTCCTAAACGAAGGGCGTTCTGTACATACTCTTTCAATGCTTGTTCCTCCGAAGGGGACAAGGAATAGATCCTGCCTGAAGGAATAGTGGAATCAGGGAGTATTTCGATCGGGCAGTCATATGGTCTATGTGGAGGAAGTACCTCGGAAGAGCCACAATCGAAAACTGATTCAAATGCTTTGTACTCAGGTGGAATCCCAGACACCAAGCCCCCAGCAGTATGAGAATGCACAATCTCTGGATCGTCAACAGTCAGCGTGAGTTGAGCTAAGGCTCACAAGGCCCGAGAGGGGGTGTCAGCGGTTTGATGGACCGGGAGACAATAATTCTGACAGACCTCGGACTCAAAGAGCACAGTGCCTGATTGCCAATTGATCAGTGGGTTGTGTTCACGTAACCATGGAATCCCTAATATGATACCGAATTGAGGTGTGGTAATCAAATCAAAACTTAAGGTCTCTGTGTGAATTTCTTGTATGTCCAACAAGAGAGGTGCAGTTTGATGTCTAACAGGACCAGAAACTAACGCAGAGCCGTCTACGGCTTGGACATGTTCAGGTCGTGTTTTTACCACTAGAGGTAGGTTGAGGGAATGTGCCAAATCGATGTCTATGTAATTACCAGTAGCACCTGAATCAATGATGATATTGACTGCATGAAGAAGGCCTGTAGAGGGACATAGAGTAGCCTTTACAGAGATGGGTTGAACACGAGGAAAGGCAAGAGGGGTACCCGGAGCAGATGACGGAACACTCGACCTGTTCTCCGGATCTAAGGTCGAGCTGTCCGAAAATCCTGGCTCTTCTTAGGACGTTGAGGACACTCTTTCACAAAATGTCCAGTGGTGCCACAATAAAAGCATGCATTATCCACCCTCCTACGTTCCCTCTCAGATGTTGTAATAGGACTACGTAAACCTCCCACTTGCATAGGTTCTTCTGTACTGGGAGCAGGAGTACTAGCAAGAGTAGGATGGGAAGAGACCCCCAATTCGGCTCTACGCTCCGATCGCCGTGCATCTATCTGCAGGGCGAGATCAACCAATTCCTGATACTGAGTGGGCACAGAAGGGATCACTGCTAAAGCATCTTTCATGGTGTTATTCAACCCCCTATAGAAGACCACCGCCCGCTTGTTTTCTGGCCATGCTGTTTCAGCAACTAGTTGATTGAACCGGGTGATGTAGTCTATCAGAGTCCTTCTACCCTGAGTTAATTCTAACAACTCCAAATCCCGAGACTGTGCCTTGTGTCGAGTATCGAATACTCCAGACATTTCCAGAACCAATAGGTCAAAGTCATAAAGGACTGGGCTATTATTCTCCAGCAGGGGATTAGCCCAAGCGGCAGCTGTCCCGGCTAAATGGGAAAGGGCAAAAGCGGCTTTAGCAGTGGAAGTAGGAAAGGCCAAAGGTCTGCATAAGAAATGTAACTTGCACTGATTAACAAAGGTTCTGAATTTCTTGGGGTCCCCTTGATAGCGTTCAGGAGCAGCCAGGGGGGAAGGGGTTGGGAGGACCACCGGAGTTGGGACTGTAGTAGTAGCCAAGAGAGGGGGTGTAGTTGAGGGGCTAGCATCTCCAAACTCAGGGTCTGCGGGAAGAGAATGCTGAACACTCTGTATGGAATCTAACCTTTGGTGGATCACCGTGTTCGCGGCGGCCATATCTGCCCTTAATATTGTAATTGCCTGGACTAAGGCAGCTATGGGTTCTTCCGTGGATCCCTGCATCGTCAAACACGACTAATACGGCTTCTCAGTCTGTTCTGACTTGAGAGTCGTGTAGACCGATGAGACCTCCGTCCCCAAGTGACGCACAGGGGAACTAATAGAAACCCGCTGTGCGACCTTTGAGGCCACAGGTGAGAGATGTCTTCACAGATCCACGGAACCTCTGGAACACCGATGCTGCTGTCAAAAGGGAACGAGGTTAAGTACCAGGCAATTACAATACAATCAGGTAAACAATAGGATCTAAAGAGTCTTACCTATCTGGTGTTGGGGAAACCCAGGTAACCTAGTAGAGAGGTTCGAGACTCAGATGATGCGGCGGTCCCTGGAATAGTAGAACCGCAGGTGAGTGTGGATGTAGGGTTAGCCACCTGTAGGAGAGAGGGCTTGACTTGAATCCCAAGAAGGGAAATGGCGTAGAAGTTCAGCAAGGTATCAAGGGATGATCCAAAGACAAGTCGAGTTGAAATCCAAAAATCCGGCAACAGGTAAACAGTTCCAAGCAAAGGTACAAAGGGGTGTCCGAAGGAGTCCGAGGTAGAGTTCCGTGATCAATGTAACAAGGAGCAATTCGTAACGCCAAACAGGGTCTGAGGACAGCTGAGAAGCAATGAGCATTCTGTCTCCCAGACCTTTATACTGTGTGTCTCTGGGTCATGTGACGTCCACCAAGGTCACGTGAGGAACGCCATACTGGATCACATGACCGACGTGAAGACGTAACGCCGCCCCTTCTGCTATACGTTCTCCAAGGCAATTGCCAATGCAGAAAGGGTTGCAATCGAGCCCGTACACCAAAGCTGGTACGGTGTTTTCGGTCCTTAGGGTTCAGCGAATCACCCGAGCCTCGAACCTTGGGAGGAGATGTTGGGGGAATGTGCGCAGTGTTCTGATGTGGAGTGGACTGGTGTGCAGAGGATCGCCTATCACAAGTAAGGCCCATCACCCAGGGCGTGAAGGGGAAGGAGAAAGACATAGCCCCTTTATGGTTAAAGGATCTGAGCATGGAAAGGGATGTGCTTCCATAAGAATCAGAATGATATGAGTCACATTAATTGGTAGAGGAGACTGTGCTAACAAGTTGGAGAAAACTAATGTGCCCACAAGAAGGAAAGGGAAAGGGAAGTTTTCCCGTAATCTGGAGAAGGGTACAGTCCCCAAATGCCAGAGAAGGGAGCACTGTACATAAGCAGGAGTTCAGTGTGGAGGTCACTGTAGTACCAGTGAACAGGTGCACTGTAGGGGCATAAGAAAAGTGGTTAGCCCGTAGGCAGTGAGGGCATATAAGTGGGACTTTGACGGAGAAAGCTTCTATGCATTTAAATGTACCAGTTATGTATGAACCGACGGTTGAAGACAGAGCTCTTCACCGCAGTACACTCTGGTTAAAATGAGGACATCACGAAGCTGCTGCAAGGAGTTGGCGATTCGGTGGAATGTCTGCTGTGTTTCAAAACAATAGCACGGTTCGTCACCCGGTGATCTGCTAATGCGGATGTAGCTCGTATTGGCATTATGAAGGAGCGGCTGGGGTATGCGAATAAGGGACCTTGCAATGTCCACAACGTGACCAGAAAGAGTATGGCAACCAAGCCTGGGCTGCGTAAGAGGTTCATGGCAGCCAATACGGGGCAGCATTACTTAGTAGGCGTCTGAGGAAGGAGGAGCAGAATATGTATGGACTTGGTGCTGGTTGCCCTAGGGGTTTATTCAACTGTGTCGGAGCATGGGGAGTTAATGCTACATAGTGAGGCAACGTGGCTTCTCAGATTCAATGCTTGGACTGGAACAATGGGAACATTGGAGCAGTATCATGATACGTTATGATGTGAGGTGGACCAGCATTTTATTGAGGTAACGGGACAGATACCTTGACCATGGTATGGCGTGGGACAGATCCATGTGGTGTGGAACGGGTTCTCCTGTGGATTCGAGGAGACTTGACAATGCTGTGACACGGACCAGCATTTTATTGAGGTAACGGGACAGATACCTTGACCATGGTACGATGCGGGACATATCCATGTGGTGTGGAACGGGTTCTCCTGTGGATTTGAGGAGAATGGACTTATGGTCTTGTGTATCCTTTTATGGTCCTATCCGTGTTTTTGTTTACTCTTTGTGCATGGATGGTGTTATGTGGTATCAGGTGTATTTTAAGTGTGGATGGTCTTGGGTATGGCTTGGATATGGTGTGAAGATTCTTAGTTTTAATCATTTTGAGGATTTCCAGCTTATGGTCACAGGAGTTGGCATGGACTTCTAGCATTTAAACATAAAGATGCATTGATTGGTCTGGATGGTTATTGTTGGGTGTTGTGAGTATGTATGAAGTTTAGAACTAACTTCTTGAGTTCAGCATTTAGGTTGCTCATTGCGACATGGACTTTAGGGTTGGTCTGGAGTGGGGTTCACGCCATCTATCGGAGTGGAGATAACTTATAACCTCTTGAGGATTTTCAGCAGTTAGGTCGCTATATTGCGACATGGACTATTATGAGTGAATTAGTTTGGGATTCATGATATATGGTGTTTTACAGAAATACATAAATTATCAAATGTATAGATCGTTGTAATGTCAACTGCTTACTGTGTATATGTGATGTATGGTGTACAGTATGGAACATCTGTATTGCTCTGGGAAGTTTAGTCATATTGGGGGTAGCACCTTCAATTATTCCTTGTATGGGTGTGGATATGATTGTCTGGTGAGGGGTAACGCCTCCCATATGTTTGGTAGTTTGAGTGAAGCTTATATGAACTTTATGAGTATGGTTTTGCTGATGGTGTGAGTGGCAGGTCAGCATGTCTTACCCCTCAATGTGGTTGCTGGGGTTAGCGCCTTCAGTCTACTATTCAGTATAGATGTGGATGGGTATGCCACAAGGGTATTTGGGAGGTAGTACTACATAGTATGCTATCTGGGGGTAGCGCCTTCAGTATAGTATGGGCTTGACTGAAGTAGATGTTGTGCATAGTTAAGCAACATACAAGTGTTTTGTGGTGGAAGCGCCACCAGTTCAGTTTGGGTGTGACTGTGGAAGTAGTCATGCATGGGTAAAGTATGTGTGCTTGTGTCTGGTGGTAGCATCGCCAGTTTAGTCGCAGTATGACTGTGAAGATAGTCATGCATGGTAATGAGATACGTGTGTTTGGTGGTAGCACCCCCGGATTTGGTGTGGGCATGTCTGTGGTATTGGTCATGTGGGGTCATACATGTACTTCTATCTCGTCGTCGTGTGACACGCTCATTGTGTTTTCGTACACACAGGACGTTGTGTTTGGCTGCACTGTGTGCTCATCTATGACCTGCTCCACCTTTCAGGGTCCAGAGTGTGCCAGTTACATTGGTTGATGGTCCCGGTGTGCCTGGCCAGTGCATCGGGAATGCTGCGAGTGGCAGAGTGTTAGCGCACATGCTGTGTGCTTGCCCTGGTCATGCGAGTCAGTGTGAATGGTATATGTTGGTGTGTGTGGAGGTGTGTTGTGTAGCATTTTGTGTTGTTGTCGGTCGATGAAAAGAGGGGAGGTGTGTTGTGTAGCGCTTTGTTGTGTGTGATGTGCTAATGTAAAGGGAGGAGATGTGTTGTGTGTGGCTTGCCTTTGCAGAAGGAATGTTGTAATGTCATGTGGAGCTTTTATGCATAAGTGTTGGAATGCATGTGTGAATGTTCTAACCTGGTCAGTTGGTCAGCCAGAGGCCTGGGTGATGGACTGCCAGTGTTACTTTATGTCCTTTATGTAACTTAAGAAACTGCTTATAAAGATAGTTATGAAGCATGGTAATAAACCTAGCAAGTCAACCTAAGAAGGCTGGGAGCTGCAAAATCAATAAATATGCATGCATCACAAACACACACACAGATATATCAATGGACTAAGCCAATCGAGCACACCCAACTACATCAAGATATACAAATCCTCCAACAACTTTAAAATGCTGGCCAGCCATCTCCAAGACCACCGACAAAACATGGGGTTGATCTAACCACTCAGCTCAATGGTAGCACTAACAAGTCCCATAATCAAACCCTGACCTCAAAACACAATGGCCAGGATCGACAGATAACACACAAAGAAAAACAAATCACCAGATGACTCTTCATCTTGGGCAGCATCTTTCCCTTTCACCATTATGTTTACTGGAGGACATCCCCAACCAGTACCACAACTTCATCTAACAGAACCACCTGTCACCTAAAATAAGAGTCGACTTCTCATAGCAGTACACTACTACCACTCCTAAAATCACCAGACATACAACTCCCATTCACCTTAGTGCACATCTCAACTATCACTCACTCATACTACTGACAGGGGCGCTACTCCCGGCACCTACCTTAAACACCACTACACAACCAGAAAAATGGTGATGTCATGTGAGTGTCAGGTGGAATGTTGATGTATGATTGAAGGAATGCTGTGCTGAGTGTTCTGTATGAAGTTATTCACATGAAATGTGAAAGTAGGATGGTCCATTTGAGCCAAGTCACCCATCCCACAACACCACCTGGTAGACCTTAATGGAAATCACCTACAGTTCTGAGCAACAAAACAGCAAGGCATTGTGGGTATGCAAATTAGCCCCAAAACAAAAAAAAATTCTCTAGGAAATTGCCTTTGTTTAAGAGAGCAATCCTATTTTATTTTTAGCTTAATCAACCCTAAACAGATATTTTGCAAGACTGTCAGAACAACTACATACCTGTTTAACCCTTTTTAGAGATCATCAGTTCAATATAGCCCTGACAGCCTTGTAGTTGCAGCATTTTCCCATGTTTTCACTAAGAAAGTTATGGTGGGTTTAAAAAGGTTTGAAAAAAAAAACTTTCACCTGAAATGTGAAAGTAGGAAAGTCCATTTGAGCCAAGTCACACATTTCACAAATTTCATAAAAGAGGACCTAAAAATAATTTTCAAATTGCCCAATATTATGAGAACATTTGGAAATAATATATGTTACCACACAGAAGAGGCCCAGTGTTCAGAGACCTACCAGCAAATCTCCAGTGTTCCATATAGGCCAGTCCACCCCTGCATGCAAATAACCAACAAATGAATGCGCCACCATTGCAAAACATATGTCCCTGTCTCATATGCCAGGGTATCAGGGGGCAAGGTAAGTCCTTCTGCAGTTCCTAGCCAGGAAGGTTGGCAGAGAACACTTTCAATGACTATCACTGCCAGTAGGATTTAGGATAGCAGTGTCTCCTTATCTAGCAGGACTTATCCTACTGCAGTTCACATCAAATGGTCCACTGAAGTGGGTGATGGGAGGGTCGTTCTCCCTCTTGAAGGTCTTCATCTTAATGCCAAAGAGAGAGGACTTTGGGTTAACTGCACCTGAATAAAGTTCCAGGTGAATTCTTCTTCTTGTGGTTCAAAGATGATTCAATTAAGGAGGGTCACACCCGAAAAAGCATTTTGCCTAGACAAAATGGTTCATTTCAAGCCTTCTGTAATGGTCTGTTCCCCTCTGAAGTGACAAAAGGCTTTGCCTGTTGATGTCAATAAAAGTGTTTTGTCTGCAGGAACTGTTGAGGCTGCACAGGATGTGTGAGTGGCCTAAGAAATTCCATAATGGTGGGACCCCTCTCCTGGCTGTAACTTTTCTCTTGCACTACCTGGCCATCATGCATTAAAAAGACTCCAGTAATAAGTGACCTGCTGTTACTTCCCAATTGCGATGACAGGGTTTTCTGTTGACACATGGGTGTGACAACATCTCCTTATTGTAACGCTCATCTGATTCCCACGGGGGCGTCGATCGAAACTTGACTGCTAAGGTCTCCACCAGCGTTATTAGTAGTGCAGAGACGGCTGACTGGACCGGCCTTCCTAGCTTCGTCTGCTTGATTCGTAAAAGTAGTTTCCTAAAAGCAGGATGAGGGGAATTAGCCACCCAGTGGATGCAAGGAAACACTCGTTTAATTTGTTCCTTCTAAGCACCCCGATATTCCCTTTTTGTTGTCTCACCTTATTGTTTGTAATGAGGAGCTCTCCATCCTGTACCGAGGGCAGGGGCGTGTAGAATCCCAGTTGCTTCACTGGTTTGAAGATTTTGGGCGAGTTCCAGACGTGTTGGACTCCGTGGTAAATGGCAAGGAGCTATAAGTATAATGTCTATAGAGTTCAATTGTCTGTTATTCACTCGTTTTTATCCCTTTTGTATTGCCGCTTAATCCGAGAAAAGTTCACCTGAAGTGCTGCAGGTTGCGCGTGGGTAAGAGTCTGTATTACCCAGCGTTGTCCGGTAAAAGCGAAATAAATGTCTTTAACAAGTGTTCTTTCCTCTCACAGGTGCGGCGTTAAAGAGGTGGAACGCCGATGATAGATGCCTAGGGGAGCGGTAACTCTGGTGAGTAGAATATGGTTGCTTTGATTGTCTTTGTTAGCACCCGGCTCACCTTGTTCTCTTTGTCCCTTCCAGGTTCCACGGGTGCAGTGATGAAATGATGGCTGCAGCGCAGAACCGTGGAGATGCAGACTGGTAAGTATGGTGCGGCGTGCCTGCTAATGATGCAATGCTTTTATTTCCGACGTGTCTTTTCCAATTCTGAAGTGCGGCGAATTCGGGAACAGATGAAGGTTAAAAGGTAAGTTCTTGTTCTTATTTCTCTTTCTTCTAGGATGGTGTCCAGGTTCGAGGCGGGCGTGGCAGAGGACTGGATGCTGCAGGCACGGTGAGCGTCACGCTGCTGAAGTGCAGAACAACGCGAAGCATGGGCTGCTGTTCGGGCATGGTTTAAATAGCCTGCAAAGTAGTCCCAGGTAAGAAGTTCCCCAGAACCACACTCGAGTAAATAATAGTCCCTGTAATAAAATAGTCCCATCCAGGCCTAACGTGGGCTTTGATTCATTTGCAGCATGGTCTGCAGGAGGTAAGTAATGTCTATGAGCCTGGCACCTATGGCACCAGGACTGATGTCTATTATGAGCCTGGTGCCTAAGGCGCCAGGACTGAACCCAGATAGCCCCCAGCCGGGACTGCTGGGGTCTCAATAAATGTCTGGATGCCTGCTCCCGAGGCTGCTGGGCTAGGTCCGGATGCCCGGGGGTAGGCATCATGACAGCACTCCCCCCCAAGGCTCCTCCTAAAGTTGTTCTTCCCCCTGGCCCTGGTTTGTCTGGGAAGTTCCGATGGAATTTCTTCACCAATCAATGCGCATGAACGTGGTCACTAGGCTCCCATGACCTTTCTTGTGGTCCGTAGCCCTTCCAGTCGATTAAATAAAAAAGCTTTGATTTAACCATCTTAGAGTCCAGGATATTTTTAACTTCGAATTCAGGTTCCCCATCTATGAGGACGGGGTCAGGTGGTTTGGCTAATCTAGTCCCAGCTTGAACTGGTTTTAGAAGTGAGACATGAAAGACAGGGTGAATCCGCATGTTAGAGGGTAATTCCAATTTGACGGCCAACGGGTTGATAATGGCCTTGATGGTGTAAGGTCCCAAATATCGAGGATTAAAAGTTTGAGTTCCTTTCAGAGGTATGTGTCTTGTAGCCAGCCAAACTTGATCCCCAATCTGGTATGGTGGAGTGTCACTTCTATGTTGATCGGCATTTTTCTTGTATTTTTCTTTTGCTTGTTTCAAATGTTTTGATGCCTCTTTAAAGGATTGTGTAATAGTAGAGTGCAGGTGAGTTACTGCGGGCATTTCTAAGTGTTGAGGCGAGTCGAGTTCTGAGGTTCGAGGATGCTGCCCAAAGATAGTATAAAAGGGGCTCTGTCCGGTTCCTGAATGTACTGAGTTATTGTATGCGTATTCAGCAATCCATAAAATATCCTTCCAGTTGCTTTCGGTTTGGTGTAGCATGCAACGTAGGTATTGTTTGAGAGTCTGGTTGGTCCTCTCTGTTTGACCATCGGTCTAGGGCCTGGCCAGTGCATCGGGAATGCTGGGAGTGGCAGAGTGTTAGCGCATATGCTGTGTGCTTGCCCTGGTCATGCGAGTCAGTGTGAATGGTATATGTTGGTGTGTGTGGAGGTGTTTTGTGTAGCGCTTTGTGTTGTTGTCGGTCGATGAAAAGAGGGGAGGTGTGTTGTGTAGCGCTTTGTTGTGTGTGATGTGCTAATGTAAAGGGAGGAGATGTGTTGTGTGTGGCTTGCCTTTGCAGAAGGAATGTTGTAATCTCATGTGGAGCATTTATGCATAAGTGTTGGAATGCATGTGTGAATGTTCTAACCTGGTCAGTTGGTCAGCCAGAGGCCTGGGTGATGGACTGCCAGTGTTACTTATGTCCTTTATGTAACTTAAGAAACTGCTTATAAAGATAGTTATGAAGCATGGTAATAAACCTAGCAAGTCAACCTAAGAAGGCTGGGAGCTGCAAAATCAATAAATATGCATGCATCACAAATACACACACAGATATATCAATGGACTAAGCCAATCGAGCACACCCAACTACATCAAGATATACAAATCCTCCAACAACTTTAAAATGCTGGCCAGCCATCTCCAAGACCACCGACAAAACATGGGGTTGACCTAACCACTCAGCTCAATGGTAGCACTAACAAGTCCCATAATCAAACCCTGACCTCAAAACACAATGGCCAGGATCGACAGATAACACACAAAGAAAAACAAATCACCAGATGACTCTTCATCTTGGGCAGCATCTTTCCCTTTCACCATTATGTTTACTGGAGGACATCCCCAACCAGTACCACAACTTCATCTAACAGAACCACCTGTCACCTAAAATAAGAGTCGACTTCTCATAGCAGTACACTACTACCACTCCTAAAATCACCAGACATACAACTCCCATTCACCTTAGTGCACATCTCAACTATCACTCACTCATACTACTGACAGGGGCGCTACTCCCGGCACCTACCTTAAACACCACTACACAACCAGAAAAATGGTGATGTCATGTGAGTGTCAGGTGGAATGTTGATGTATGATTGAAAGAATGCTGTGCTGAGTGTTCTGTATGAAGTTATTCACATGAAATGTTAAAGTAGGATGGTCCATTTGAGCCAAGTCACCCATCCCACAACACCACCTGGTAGTCCTTAATGGAAATCACCTACAGTTCTGAGCAACAAAACAGCAAGGCATTGTGGGTATGCAAATTAGCCCCAAAACAAAAAAAAAATCTCTAGGAAATTGCCTTTGTTTAAGAGAGCAATCCTATTTTATTTTTAGCTTAATCAACCCTAAACAGATATTTTGCAAGACTGTCAGAACAACTACATACCTGTTTAACCCTTTTTAGAGATCATCAGTTCAATATAGCCCTGACAGCCTTGTAGTTGCAGCATTTTCCCATGTTTTCACTAAGAAAGTTATGGTGGGTTTAAAAAGGTTTGAAAAAAAAAAGCTTTCACCTGAAATGTGAAAGTAGGAAAGTCCATTTGAGCCAAGTCACACATTTCACAAATTTCATAAAAGAGGACCTAGAAATAGTTTTCAAATTGCCCAATATTATGAGAACATTTGGAAATAATATAGGTTACCACACAGAAGAGGCCCAGTGTTCAGAGACCTACCAGCAAATCTCCAGTGTTCCATATAGGCCAGTCCACCCCTGCATGCAAATAACCAACAAATGAATGCGCCACCATTGCAAAACATATGTCCCTGTCTCATATGCCAGGGTATCAGGGGGCAAGGTAAGTCCTTCTGCAGTTCCTAGCCAGGAAGGTTGGCAGAGAACACTTTCAAGGACTATCACTGCCAGTAGGATTTAGGATAGCAGTGTCTCCTTATCTAGCAGGACATATCCTACTGCAGTTCACATCAAATGGTCCACTGAAGTGGGTGATGGGAGGGTCTTTCTTCCTCTTGAAGGTCTTCATCTTAATGCCAAAGAGACAGGACTTTGGGCTAACTGCACCTGAATAAAGTTCCAGGTGAATTCTTCTTCTTGTGGTTCAAAGATGATTCAATTAAGGAGGGTCTCACCCGAAATAAGCATTTTGCCTAGACAAAATGGTTCATTTCAAGCCTTCTGTAATGGTCTGTTCCCCTCTGAAGTGACAAAAGGCTTTGCCTGTTGATGTCAATAAAAGTGTTTTGTCTGCAGGAACTGTTGAGGCTGCACAGGATGTGTGAGTGGCCTAAGAAATTCCATAATGGTGGGACCCCTCTCCTGGCTGTAACTTTTCTCTTGCACTACCTGGCCATCATGCATTAAAGAGACTCCAGTAATAAGTGACCTGCTGTTACTTCCCAATTGCGATGACAGGGTTTTCTGTTGACGCATGGGTGTGACAACATCTCCTTAGTGTAACGCTCACCTGATTCCCACGGGGCGTCGATCGGAACTTGACTGCTAAGGTCTCCACCAGCGTTATTAGTAGTGCAGAGACGGCTGACTGGACCGGCCTTCCTAGCTTCGTCTGCTTGATTCGTAAAAGTAGTTTCCTAAAAGCAGGAGGAGGGGAATTAGCCACCCAGTGGATGCAAGGAAACACTCGTTTAATTTGTTCCTTCTAAGCATCCCGATATTCCCTTTTTGTTGTCTCACCTTATTGTTTGTAATGATGAGCTCTTCATCCTGTACCGAGGGCAGGGGCGCGTAGAATCCCAGTTGCTTCACTGGTTTGAAGATTTTGGGCGAGTTCCAGACGTGTTGGACTCCGTGGTAAATGGCAAGGAGCCATAAGTATAATGTCTATAGAGTTCAATTGTCTGTTATTCACTCGTTTTTATCCCTTTTGTATTGCTGCTTAATCCGAGAAAAGTTCACCTGAAGTGCTGCAGGTTGCGCGTGGGTAAGAGTCTGTATTACCCAGCGTTGTCCGCTAAAAGCAAAATAAATGTCTTTAACAAGTGTTCTTTCCTCTCACAGGTGCGGCGTTAAAGAGGTGGAACGCCGATGAAAGATGCCTAGGGGAGCGGTAACTCTGGTGAGTAAAATATGGTTGCTTTGATTGTCTTTGTTAGCACCCGGCTCACCTTGTTCTCTTTGTCCCTTCCAGGTTCTACGGGTGCAGTGATGAAATGATGGCTGCAGAGCAGAACCGTGGAGATGCAGACTGGTAAGTATGGTGCGGCGCGCCTGCTAGTGATGCAATGCTTTTATTTCCGACGTGTCTTTTCGAATTCTGAAGTGCGGCGAATTCGGGAACAGATGAAGGTTAAAAGGTAAGTTCTTGTTCTTATTTCTCTTTCTTCTAGGATGGTGTCCAGGTTTGAGGCGGGCGTGGCAGAGGACTGGATGCTGCAGGCACGGTGAGCGTCACGCTGCTGAAGTGCAGAACAACGCGAAGCATGGGCTGCTGTTCGGGCATGGTTTAAATAGCCTGCAAAGTAGTCCCAGGTAAGAAGTTCCCCGAAACCACACCGAGTAAAAAATAGTCCCTGTAATAAAATAGTCCCATCCAGGCCTCACGTGGGCTTTGATTCATTTGAAGCATGGTCTGCAGGAGGTAAGTAATGTCTATGAGCCTGGCACCTATGGCACCAGGACTGATGACTATTATGAGCCTGGTGCCTAAGGCACCAGGACTGAACCCAGATAGCCCCCAGCCGGGACTGCTGGGGTGTCAATAAATGTCTGGATGCCTGCTCCCGAGGCTGCTGTGCTGGTTCCGGATGCCCGGGGGTAGGCATCATGACAGCACTCCCCCCCAAGGCTCCTCCTAAAGTTGTTCTTCCCCTTGGCCCTGGTTTGTCTGGGAAGTTCCGATGGAATTTCTTCACCAATCAATGCGCATGAACGTGGTCACTAGGCTCCCATGACCTTTCTTGTGGTCCGTAGCCCTTCCAGTCGATTAAATAAAAAAGCTTTGATTTAACCATCTTAGAGTCCAGGATATTTTTAACTTCGAATTCAGGTTCCCCATCTATGAGGACGGGGTCAGGTGGTTTGGCTAATCTAGTCCCAGCTTGAACTGGTTTTAGAAGTGAGACATGAAAGACAGGGTGAATCCGCATGTTAGAGGGTAATTCCAATTTGACGGCCACCGGGTTGATAATGGCCTTGATGGTGTAAGGTCCCAAATATCGAGAATTAAAAGTTTGAGTTCCTTTCAGAGGTATGTGTCTTGTAGCCAGCCAAACTTGATCCCCAATCTGGTATGGTGGAGTGTCACTTCTATGTTGATCGGCATTTTTCTTGTATTTTTCTTTTGCTTGTTTCAAATGTTTGATGCCTCTTTAAAGGATTGTGTAATAGTAGAGTGCAGGTGAGTTACTGCGGGCATTTCTAAGTGTTGAGGCGAGTCGAGTTCTGAGGTTCGAGGATGCTGCCCAAAGGTAGTATAAAAGGGGCTCTGTCCGGTTCCTGAATGTACTGAGTTATTGTATGCGTATTCAGCAATCCATAAAATATCCTTCCAGTTGCTTTCGGTTTGGTGTAGCATGCAACGTAGGTATTGTTTGAGAGTCTGGTTGGTCCTCTCTGTTTGACCATTGGTCTTGGGATGGTGACTGGTTGATAATCTTACATCGATTTGCGCTAATTGACAACATTTCTTCCAAAATTGCGATTTGAATTGACTACCTCGGTCAGAGACCAATATGGAAGGAAATCCATGATTCGCACAATGTTTTCGAGAAATTCCTTGGCCAAAATTGAAGCGGAAGGTAATCCTTTTAAAGGAATAATGTGGGCCATCTTAGAAAAAAGATCCACGATAACTAGAATGGTGTTGAATCCATTGCATGGAGGCAAATTGATAATAAAGTCTAAGGACAAAGTGTGTCATGGTGTAGGTGGAATATCCAATGGTTGTAAAAGGCCAGCTAGTTTTTTCTTCTGACTTTTGTTTTGGGCGCAGATACCACAAGACAGCACAAACGACTTTACGTCTTTTCGCCAGGTGGGCCACCAGAATTGTCTTTTAATTTTAGCCTCGGTTTTTGCGATACCAGGTGTCCTATCCATCAGAGCATCATGATAACTGGAGATGACTAATTCTTGTAGTTCCTTGTGAGGTAGAACTAAAACTGAAATTATAGGCACCGGTTCCGGGTTGGAATATGTTTCTCCCATTCCTATTCGGGATAATGCATCTGCCTTGCCATTTTTACAACCTGGTCGATAGGTGATCACGAAATCAAATTCGGTAAAGAATAGTGCCCATCGAAGTTGACGCGACGATTGGGCCTTGGCTGTTTTTAAATACTGCAGATTCCGGTGATCTGTGATTACAGTAATGGTATGCCTGGCACCGAGAAGATAATGCCGCCAAGCCTTAAAGGCTGATTTGATGGCTAACAATTCTTTATCGGTGATTGCATAGTTCAACTCGGGTGCCGAGAACTTTCTAGACCAAAATGCTACTGGATGAAGTTGACCAGTTTCTGGAGCCTTCTGGGATAGGACAGCTCCCATGGCTAAACTGGATGCATCGGTTTCCACTATATATGGAAGTTCGGGGCGTGGGTGCTTTAAGACAGGCGCAGACGTGAATTTCAATTTCAATTCTTGGAAGGCTCTTTCAGCCTCTTCAGTCCACAAGAAGCGTTTGTTCTTTCGCAAAAGTACTGTGATGGGGTGTACCACATGTGAGAAGTCCGGAATAAATCTGCGGTAGAAATTAGCAAATCCAAGCATGCTTTGTACCCCTTTAACTGAATTGGATGATGGCCACTTGAGAATTGCATCCACGTTTCGAGAGTCCATTCGGACCCCTTTCGGAATCAGGATGAATCCAAGGAATTCAATTTCTGTAGTATGAAAAACTAATTTTTCCAATTTTGCATATACCTCATGCTGGCGTAGTTTCTCAAGGACTGCACAAACGTGCTTAACATGGTCTGATTCTGAGGAGGAGTACACTAGAATATCGTCTATGTATACAACAAAACAGACGTCAATGACTTCACGAAGGACATCGTTCATAAAATACTGGAAGGCTGCTGGTGCATTGCACAACCCAAAGGGCATCACCTGATATTCGAATAATCCGTACTTGGTGCGAAAGGCAGTCTTCCATTCATCGCCTTTCTTTACACGTACCAGATGATATGCCCCTCGGAGATCTAACTTGGTATAGATGCAAGCGTCCTTTGCTTGGTCTAGTAACTCGGGGATCAGAGGCAAGGGGTATCGTTTTTTTTACCATAATCTGATTTAACGCACGGTAGTCTATACACGTTCTAAAGTCACCTTCCTTTTCAGGCACAAAGAATAAAGCTGAGGATGCTGGAGACTTGGATGGCCGAATGAAGCCATTAGCAAGGTATTGATCCAAATATTGTCTTAGGTGAAGATTTTCGGGCTCAGTAAGGGCGTAGATCCTACTGCAAGGAGGTTGTGCACCTGGTAAGAGGTTGATTTGACAATCGTATGGTCTGTGAGGTGGAAATGTGTGTGCCTGTTCTTTTTGAAAAACATCTTGAAAGTCTTGATATTCCTGAGGTAACTGCGCGACTGGAGTAGTGACTGTGGCCAGGCCTTTGTTCAAAGGTTCTTTCGGGTAACAGGTACGTGCAGGATCCGGGAAGGTAACTTTCTTCTCTCGCCAATCAATACAAGGGTTATGTGTTTCTAACCATGGCATTCCCAGAATGATTTGGAACTGCGGGGCCTTGATTAAGTCAAACACAATAGCTTCTCGATGCCCGTCTTGACCCAACAGTGTCATCTCTGTAGTGGAATGAGTTACGGGCCCTGAGGCTATTTCAGTTCCATCGACTGTGGTGATGACATCCGAAGTGGTCTTCTTGCAAAGAGGTAGATTCATCCTTGAAGCCAAATCATGGTCCATGTAATTTCCTACGGCCTCACTGTCAATATATGCCCTTACTGCGTGCATATGTGATGGCTGCTTTGGATCAACAAGGACCATTGGTATGATGAGGTGCGAGGTCTGAGTGTCCTTCTTTAAGCTCGGCAAGCGGACCTCTACGCTTGTCGGGCGTGGTCGTTTCCCGAATCGGATTCTCTTTGGCCTTTATCAGCAACTCCTACCACCTTCTTGGGTGGTTTTGCAGGACAATCCCGTAGAAAATGTCCTGAGGTTCCGCAGTACAGACACAATTGCATCTGGCGTCTCCTTTGTCTTTCCTTTTGCGTTAAGGGTCCTCTAACACCCCCGATCTGCATAGGTTCAGATGCATCAGTCCCTTTGGAGGCAAAGTTGGGCTTAACCAATACCCGATTCTCGAACTTGGCTCGGTCAGCCTTTCTATTCTGGAGTCGATGGTCTAGCTGGACCACTAAGTCTATATATTCTGCGCAATCCTGAGGTGGGTTCACAACTTGAGCCAAGACGTCTTTGAGTTCTCCCCGAAGTCCACGGTGAAATAATGTAACTCGCTTTTCCTCAGGCCATCCGGTTTCCACCACCAACCTATTGAAAGTTGCGATATAGGTTAACAGATCCTGGTTACCCTGTCGTAAGGATAAACGTTTGTTATCCAGGGCCTGTCCCTGTGAATGTCTGGCGAATAGTTTTTCCAAGCTCATTTGAAAACCTTGAAAATCCCGGAGAAGGGGGTCATCCTGGTTGACTAGTGGAATGGACCAATCTGCTGCGCTGCCACTAAGATATGATAATACAAAGGCTACTTTGGTTTGGTCATTCGGAAAGGCTCCAGGTCTGCATAAAAAGTGCAAGCGGCATTGATTCATAAACACTGCAAACCTTTTTGGGTCCCCAGCAAAGCGTTCAGGTGGAGCTAAAGGGATAGTTCCTGGTAAAATCACTTGCACAGGATTGCTCGATGAAACAGGGGTTGGATTCCACCCAAGTCCAGGTAGGGGTGTTTGCCCAGCTTGGTTTTGCAGCAATTGCCTAGCAAGATCATCAGTGCGCCCCTTTGACACAATCAGTTCTCTCCTGAGGGCATTAGTCTCTTGACGGGTGGAGTGCACTTCCGCCCTAAGTTCCCCTAATAATTGGGCCAGTTGGTCAGTTTCTGAGGTCCCCATAACGCCCGGGTGGGGATTTGTAGATGGGCTTCGCGTTCTGTAACGCTCACCTGATGTAACGCTCACCTGATTCCCACGGAGGCGCGGGTCTGGGCAGGAAGCTGTCTGTGACTCGAAAAGTGATGTGCAGGACTCGATTGGCTTCTGGGGTCGAACTTCTTCGCACTGTGTGTCGGACTCGAAGAGTGAGGTTTCTGCAGGTGAAAGAATATGGGGTTTAATGGTCTGGGTAGTTGAATGTCCCTCTCTCCCTCTCTCTTCCCAGCTTTTTCGTAGAGCCCCCAGGTCAACGTGCTCACCTTATATAGGTGAATGCTGGGCTCTCCATCTGCGTCTGGTGCAGGGTGCCGTTGCCAGTTCCTTCACTGGTGAAACATAGGCCTCTTGAATTCAGAGGATGGGTACCGTCGTTGTCTGCACGAGCAGTGAGTTTCTGGACACCTTTTGTCTGTATAGTCTTTAAATGCGTGGCACGTTTATATGCAGACTCTGTAATGCTTTTCCCTTATGTATTGCAGGGCTCTTGAGATGGAAGATGAAGTAAAGCGCCTGGAAGTTTGTAAGTATGGCAAGCGCTCTAATTGTCTCTTTCCTTGCAGCTTAGTTCGTGTTAGAGAGACGCCAGAGTATTTGCAGGAGTCTTATTGCGACGAGCGGGATGGACGTAAGTAAATACCTGCTTAATGTCTTTTCTTTTGCCTTTCAGATGTTGGTTTGCAGCGCCGGAGTCCGCGGAATGCCAGTAAGTTGTTAACAATGCTTTGTCTTTACAGGCGGCGATGCAGAACGAAGAAATCCGGAATCCACAGCGTGCCGGTAAGTATGGCAATACTTCTGCCTTTGCAGGTGGAGATGCGGCGTGACGAAGCGGCCGCAGCCGATGAAACAGGTGAGTAAGTGCTGCGTGTAAAGTTCGCCTTGCTAACCTGTTGTTTCTGTTCTTTGCAGGTGCAGATGATGTCTGGATACTGAAATGGTAAGTAGATTCTTGCAGGTCCAGGATCAGAAGAAGAAAAGCCGGAGCAGACTCGGTGAGCGTTCTGCTGCAGATGCAGAATAACGCGAAGCACGCTTCATCCATCGGGTGTGGTTTAAATAGCCTTGGGGTGATGAGGCGTCTTCTTCCACGGCCCCGCCTAGGTAAGAAAAGAGTTCCAGTTTCCAGAAGAGTTCCAGTGCTGTATCCAGGGAGTGGAGCTGCCCCACCCAGGTAAGAAAGTAGTCCCTGTTCTTAGATAGCTTTTAAGTGACTGGTAAGTAAGCAGCATGGTCTGCTGCAGGTAAGTCCACCCAAGCATCCTTACACCTATTATGAGCCCGGCGCTTCCAGTGCCGGGACCTATGGTTTTGATGAGCCTGGTGCCACCGGCGCCAGGACAAGGTCCAAAAGGTCCCAGTGGGGACCGGCTGGTGCCTAGGATTAGGGTTAGGGGCCTGCTTCCAAGGACGTTGGGCTGGTCCTGGCTCCTTGGAAGCAGTGATCATGACAGTACCCCCCCTCAAGGCCCCTCCTAAGCGTGTCTTCTCCGGGGGTTTCGGCTTGTCGGGGTGATTCAGATGGAATTTTTTGACCAGACGAGGTGCGTGGACGTATTCTGAAGGTTCCCAAGACCTTTCCTGGGGGCCGTAACCTTTCCAATCAACCAGATAATATAACTTAGATTTGGAGATTTTGGAGTCTAGGATGTTCTTTACTTCGAATTCAAGTTCTCCATCTACTAAAACTGGTTCTGGGAGTTTAGTCAATCGGGTTTCTGGTTGCACAGGTTTTAATAAGGAAACATGGAATACTGGGTGTATTTTCATATGCGTAGGTAACTCCAATTTGACAGCCACCGGATTAATTATGGCAGATATGAGATAGGGTCCAAGGTATCTCGGGATGAAGGTGCGGGGTCCCTTTAGAGGCAGGTGCTTAGTGGATAGCCAGACTTGATCTCCTACAGCGTAATGAGAAGCCTCTTTACGATGTCGATCTGCTCCCCTTTTGAATTGAGCTTTAGCTCTTTGCAGATGGGCCGAGGCTTCCTTAAAAGCGCGGGTGATCTCCGAGTGCAAGTGATCCACAGCAGGTGCTTCAAATTCTTTGGGAGGATCCAGGTTAGAGGTTCTAGGATGGTGTCCGTATAGTAAGGAGAAGGGAGTCTTCCCTGTTCCAGAATGAATCGAATTATTGTAAGCGTATTCAGCGATCCAAAGGATATCCTTACAGGGGTTTTCAGTTTGTTGGAGCATGCAACGTAGATATTGCTCTAGAGTTTGATTTGTCCTTTCGGTTTGTCCGTCAGTTTGGGGATGGTGACTAGTTGAGAGTCTTACATCAATTTGGGCTAGACGACAGCAACTGCGCCAGAAGTGAGAGATGAATTGACTTCCCCTATCGGAGACTAAAACCGAGGGAAAACCGTGTAGTCGAACGATGTTTTCTAAGAATTCTCGGGCCAATACTGAGGCTGATGGTAGACCCTTTAGGGAATAAAGTGAGCCATCTTGGAGAATAGATCCACGACTACTAAAATGGTAGTATACCCCGAACATGGAGGTAAGTCCGTGATGAAATCCATGGACAGGGTATGCCATGGACAGGGAGGGATGTCTAGTGGCTGTAGTAGGCCGGCTGGTTTTTCCTTCAGACTTTTATTCTGGGCACACACACCGCAGGAGATTATAAAGTCTCTAATATCCTTTTTCCATGACGACCACCAGAAATGTCTTTTAATCTTTTCCATGGTTTTGGTAATGCCAGGGTGACCCTCCATTAGAGAGTCGTGATAACAGGAGATTACTTGTCTTTGTATTTTCTCACAGGGTAAATGCAATCGTCCTCGTAAATATGGTAGGTCTTGATCCACTGAAAATTCTTTCCCCTTTAATTGCCAATCTTGTAAATCGCCCGGAGTTAGGAGTGATTTAACCATGGTCTTGATGTCTTCAAAAGATTGAGCGCTGACCAAACCCAAAATTCTTTGTTCTGGAATTATGGGTATTGGTTCTGGATTGGTCAAATGTTCATCTACCCCCATCCGGGAGAGGGCATCTGCTTTTCCGTTCTTACTGCCTGGTCGATAAGTAATTATAAAGTCAAATTCGGCTAGAAACAGAGCCCAGCGAAGCTGTCTGGAAGATTGAGCTTTGGCTGTCTTTAGATATTGTAAATTGCAGCGGTCAGTCATTACGGTGACTGTGTGTCTGGCTCCTAGAAGATAATGCCGCCAGGCTTTAAAGGCCGATCTGATGGCCAAAAGTTCCTTGTCTGTAATTGAATAGTTGATCTCGGGAGGCGAAAACTTGCGGGACCAAAAGGCCACAGGATGTAGTTGGTGTGTGACCGGATCTCTTTGTGATAACACTGCCCCCATAGCAAGACTAGAGGCATCCGTTTCCACGATGTAAGGAAGTTCTGGGCGAGGATGTTTTAAAACAGGTGCAGAAATGAATTTAGCTTTTAAGTCTTGAAAAGCTTGTTCTGCTTCAGAAGACCACTCAAAACGTTTGTTCTTTTTCAACAGAGCGGTGATGGGCTGGACTATCCGAGAAAATTCAGGAATGAATCTGCGGTAAAAGTTAGCAAATCCTAACATGCTTTGAACTCCTTTTACCGAGGTTGGTGATGGCCACTTGATAATTGCATCAACCTTCTTTGAATCCATATGGACTCCGTTAGGCGACAATATGAATCCCAGGAACTCGACTTCCGTTATGTTGAAAACGCATTTTTCAAGCTTAGCAAAAAGATTATGTTGGCGCAATCTCTCGAGAACCTTTTTAACGTGTCTTTGATGTTCTTCTTCAGATGATGAATAGACGAGGATGTCGTCAATGTAGACAACAACACACACGTCTATGAGTTCTCTAAGGACATCGTTCATAAAATATTGGAAAGCAGCAGGAGCATTACACAGTCCAAAGGGCATCACTTGATATTCGAATAGCCCGTACTTGGTGCGGAAGGCCGTTTTCCATTCATCGCCCTCTTTTATCCGTACCAAGTGGTAGGCTCCTCTGAGATCCAGCTTTGTGTATATACATGCATCTTTGACTTGGTCCAGGAGTTCAGGGATCAAAGGTAACGGGTATCTGTTTTTAACGGTGATCTGATTCAGGGCGCGGTAATCTATGCAAGTCCTAAGGTCTCCTTCCTTTTTCGGAACGAAGAACAAAGCCGAGGAAGCTGGAGATTTTGGAGGACGGATAAACCCGTTAGCTAGGTATTGGTCCAGGTACTGTCTGAGGTGAAGGTTCTCTGGCTCGGTGAGGGCATAAATCCTGCTGCAAGGAGGAGTTGTTCCAGGTATCAGATCTATTTGACAGTCGTACGACCTATGAGGAGGTAGGGTGTTGGCTTGATCCTTCCGGAAGACGTCTTGGAATTCCTGGTATTCGGGAGGTAATTTGGGAACCTCCTCAGAAGAGATTGCCGCCAGTGGAACATCAGACCGAGGATAACAAGTGGTAAAACACTCTGGAAACTGAACCGTCTTTGCTCGCCAATCGATCTGAGGATTGTGCTTCTCTAACCAAGGGATTCCCAGAATGATCTGGAACTGAGGGGCCTTGATTACATCGAACACGATTCTCTCCCGGTGTCCATCTTGACTCACTAGCATCACTTCTTGGGTGGCATGCGTTACTGGTCCGGAGGCTATCTCCGTGCCATCCACAGTAGTGATGACGTCTTTTACTGCCTTATGGACAAGGGGTAGATTCATCCTTGATACCATTTCACGGTCCACATAGTTACCGATTGCTCCGCTGTCAATGTAAGCTTCAATTGCATGCAAACGATCCGGACGTTCAGGACTAATGAGGACCATGGGTATCACGAAATGCGAGGTCACGGGACAGATCTTAACGCTCGGCAAGAGGACCTCTACTCTTGTCGGGCGAGGTCGTTTCCCTGCTCTGACTTTGTGGTACAGGTATCTGCGGCTCCTACAGTCTTTTTAGCTGGTTTCACTGGACAGTCCCGAAGAAAGTGTCCTGAGTTTCCGCAATAGAGGCATAATTGCAGCTGCCTTCTTCTTTCCCGCTCTTTTGGGGTTAAAGGTCCTTTCATGCCCCCTATTTGCATGGGCTCCACAGTGTCAGCTCCCTTATTCGAGGTCTGTGGTTTAGAAAACACTCGGGTATCAAAACTGGAACGATCTGCCTTCCTGTTCTGTAGTCTATGGTCTAATTGGAAAACTAAATCAATATAATCAGAACATTCTTGTGGAGGATTCACAACCTGCGCTAACACATCCTTGAGCTCTCCACGCAGGCCTCTGTAGAAAAGCGTTATTCTCTTGTCCTCGGGCCATTGTGTTTCCACTATGAGTCTATTGAAGGAGGCTATATAAGTCAAGAGGTCTTGATTACCCTGTCGTAATGAGAGAAGTTCATTGTCCAAGGCCTGCCCTTGTGCATGTCTTGCGAACAGTTTCTCCATGCTGGACTGGAAGGCCTGAAAATCATATAAAACCGGATCATCCTGGGTGACTAACGGGATCGACCAATCTGCAGCGCTGCCACTGAGATAAGAAAGCACTAAAGCCACCTTGGTCTGGTCTGTTGGGAATGCAGCTGGTCGACATAAGAAGTGTAGGCGGCACTGGTTGATGAACACTGCGAATTTCTTTGGATCACCAGAAAAGCGTTCGGGCGGAGCCAAGGGCACATTACCGGGCAGATTGATTTGCACTGGATTTGAAGCTGATGCAGAAGGATAACTCCCTCCTGGAACGGGCAAAGGTGTCTGTCCTGCCTGCGTTTGTAACAACTGCCTAGCAAGGTCCTCTGTTCGCTCTTTGGAAATTATCAGTTCTCTTCTTAGAGAGTTCGTTTCCTGACGAGCTGCATGTACTTCTGCTCTTAATTCCCCGAGCAACTGGGCTAGTCGATCAGTGTCTGAGGTTTCCATTGCGCCTGGGTAGGAGTTTTGTGGTGGGCTTCACGTTCTGTAACGCTCACCTGATTCCCACGGAGGCGCGGGTCCGGTCAGGAAGCTGTCTGTGACTCGAAAAGTGATGTGCAGGACTCGATTGGCTTCTGGGGTCGAACTTCTTCGCACTGTGTGTCGGACTCGAAGAGTGAGGTTTCTGCAGGTGAAAGAATATGGGGGTTAATGGTCTGGGTAGTTGAATGTCCCTCTCTCCCTCTCTCTTCCCAGCTTTTTCGTAGAGCCCCCAGGTCAACGTGCTCACCTTATATAGGTGAATGCTGGGCTCTCCATCTGCGTCTGGTGCAGGGTGCCGTTGCCAGTTCATTCACTGGTGAAACATAGGCCTCTTGAATTCAGAGGATGGGTACCGTCGTTGTCTGCACAAGCAGTGAGTTTCTGGACACCTTTTGTCTGTATAGTCTTTAAATGCGTGGCACGTTTATATGCAGACTCTGTAATGCTTTTCCCTTATGTATTGCAGGGCTCTTGAGATGGAAGATGAAGTAAAGCGCCTGGAAGTTTGTAAGTATGGCAAGCGCTCTAATTGTCTCTTTCCTTGCAGCTTAGTTCGTGTTAGAGAGACTCCGGAGTATTTGCAGGCGTCTTATTGCGACGAGCGGGATGGACGTAAGTAAATACCTGCTTAATGTCTTTTCTTTTGCCTTTCAGATGTTGGTTTGCAGCGCCGGAGTACGCGGAATGCCAGTAAGTTGTTAACGATGCTTTGTCTTTACAGGCGGCGATGCAGAACGAAGAAATCCGGAATCCACAGCGTGCCGGTAAGTATGGCAATACTTCTGCCTTTGCAGGTGGAGATGCGGCGTGACGAAGCGGCCGCAGCCGATGAAACAGGTGAGTAAGTGCTGCGTGTAAAGTTCGCCTTGCTAACCTGTTGTTTCTGTTCTTTGCAGGTGCAGATGATGTCTGGATACTGAAATGGTAAGTAGATTCTTGCAGGTCCAGGATCAGAAGAAGAAAAGCCGGAGCAGACTCGGTGAGCGTTCTGCTGCAGATGCAGAATAACGCAAAGCACGCTTCATCCATCGGGTGTGGTTTAAATAGCCTTGGGGTGATGAGGCATCTTCTTCCACGGCCCCGCCTAGGTAAGAAAAGAGTTCCAGTTTCCAGAAGAGTTCCAGTGCTGTATCCAGGGAGTGGAGCTGCCCCACCCAGGTAAGAAAGTAGTCCCTGTTCATAGATAGCTTCTAAGTGACTGGTAAGTAAGCAGCATGGTCTGCTGCAGGTAAGTCCACCCAAGCATCCTTACACCTATTATGAGCCCGGCGCTTCCAGTGCCGGGACCTATGGTTTTGATGAGCCTGGTGCCACCGGCGCCAGGACAAGGTCCAAAAGGTCCCAGTGGGGACCGGCTGGTGCCTAGGATTAGGGTTAGGGGCCTGCTTCCAAGGACGTTGGGCTGGTCCTGGCTCCTTGGAAGCAGTGATCATGACGTCGATCGGAACTGGACTGCTATGTTCTCCACCAGCGTTATTCGTAGTGCAGAGACGGCTGACTGGACCGGCCTTCCTAGCTTCGTCTGCTTGATTCGTAAAAGTAGTTTCCTAAAAGCAGGAGGAGGGGAATTAGCCAGCCAGTGGATGCAAGGAAACACTCATTTAATTTGTTCCCTCTAAGCATCCCGATATTCCCCTTTTGTTGTCTTACCTTATTGTTTGTAATGATGAGCTCTCCATCCTGCACCGAGCGCAGGGGAGCGTAGAATCCCAGTTGCTTCACTGGTTTGAAGATTTTGGACGAGTTCCAGACGTGTTGGACTCCGTGGTAAATGGCAAGGAGCCGTGAGTATAATGTCTATAGAGTTCAATTGTCTGTTATTCACTCGTTTTTATCCCTTTTGTATTGCCGCTTAATCCAAGAAGAGTTCACCTGAAGTGCTGCAGGTTGCGTGTGGGTAAGAGTCTGTATTACCCAGCGTTGTCCGGTAAAAGCAAAATAAATGTCTTTAATAAGTGTTCTTTCCGCCCACAGGTGCGGCGTTAAAGAGGTGGAACGCCGATGAAAGATGCCTAGGGGAGCGGTAACTCTGGTGAGTAGAATATGGTTGCTTTGATTGTCTTTGTTAGCACCCGGCTCACCTTGTTCTCTTTGTCCCTTCCAGGTTCCACGGATGCATTGATGAAATGATGGCTGCAGCGCTGAAATGTGGAGATGCAGACTGGTAAGTATGGCGCGGCGTGCCTGCTAGCGATGCGATGCTTTTATTTCCGACGTGTCTTTTCCAATTCTGAAGTGCGGCAAATTCCGGAACAGATGAAGGTTAAAAGGTAAATTCTTGTTCTTATTTCTCTTTCTTCGAGGATGGTGTCCAGGTTCGAGGCGGGCGTGGCAGAGGACTGGATGCTGCAGGCACAGTGAGCGTCACTTTGCTGAAGTGCAGAATAACGCGAAGCATGGGCTGCTGTTCGGGCGTGGTTTAAATAGCCTGCAAAGTAGCCACAGGTAAGAAGTTCCCCAGAACCACACCCAAGTAAAAAATAGTCCCTGTAATAAAATAGTCCCATCTAAGCCTCACGTGGGCTTTGATTCATTTGCCGCATGGTCTGCAGGAGGTAAGTAATGTCTATGAGCCTGGCGCCTATGGCGCCAGGACTGATGTCTATTATGAGCCTGGTGCCCAAGGCGCCAGGACTGAACCCAGATAGCCCCCAGCCGGGGCTGCTGGGGTCTGAATAAATGTCTGGATGCCTGCTCCCGAGGCTGATGGGCTGGGTCCGGATGCCCGGGGGTAGGCATCATGACACTTACCCACTGGGTGTATATGCTGTTTCTGTGAATGTGACAAGCCTTCCCAGCAGAGAGGAAAGGCAGCTTCTAGGGCTGGACCCTACCGTCTGTTTTGGTGAAACTCAGCCCTAGACATTGAAACGCAAACCTCTGATGGGTGAATGAATAACTAGAAACCAGGTTGACAATAAAATGACATTGCATGGATATTGGCCAGTTTGACGGTATCTTTGACCAGAACACTATCTCAAACCAGATATGGCTTTATATTTATATTTATACCGTGGATATTTATATTTTTCAAATAAACCTGCCACCAGTCCATCGAGATATACAGGTAATAGCAGCCTCTGAGGGTACAGCAGGCTGCTTTCAGGAATGCATGCTATTCACTGCCCAGTTGCCAAAGTACAGGAGAGCTGCTAGGGGTGTTCTTAGGCAGTTCCTTCAGAGAAACATGGTTGCACTATACGTTTTGTAGCATGGAGTATTGTGAAAGTGAGGCCTGATTAGAAGAGCTCACTTTTTGATACAGAATATCCATTATCATTTTGTGTTACAAAAATTTGAAAAAGCTGGGAATTTCCTTCCCGCGCAAATGGTGGTCTGTTACACTGTCTTATCACAATGTGTCCCCCAATTGCGTACTTACTGATGAAGCTCCATCCCAGCCTGCAAGCCCTGCTTCACCCAGGATAGGTCTGTTTGGGGACCAATCAGTGGTCTCTACCCTTTTGGAGAATGTCTTGAAACCTATTGAAGGGAGCAACCATTGCCTGTTGATGTTGCTGACTTTGTCAGCCATATTTGATTCTGTAGATCAGGGCACGGAAGCCCAATATTTGATTCAGTTACCAAGGTAGGAGACACATCTGGTTTGAACTCTTTTTAGGTGGCAGAGTCCTTTTTTCGACCCGTAAATATAGAGACATTGTGGCATCACATATTATGTTTACCTTTTAGCTGAAATAGAGGCACAACATCGCTGTTACTACGGGCATGCAGTGTCGGTCCTGCACAGATGACATCAATCACCATGTTTTTTTTTATGCAGAGCAGTGGGCATTGGAGTTGTGCTTCAATGCACTAAAAACCTGGATGGCTGATGCTGGTTGCAGCAGACTGTAGGGAAAGATGAAGGCTATAGTGTTCCAGCACATAAGGTCCATGGAGTTCTTTTTTACTCTTAATATGTAACTACAAAGCCAAGTGCATTTAACAGTGAACAATAAGAACGAACAGGTCAACCTGACTGCTGGCTGCTAGCCACAGTCAGGTGATCGAGATTGCAGCAAACCCTTTAAAAAGCACAGTAGACTATTAACATACATCTCTCAGTTACTACTCCAGAGGCTACAGAATGCTCAAATGCTGGTATCAGGTTAATCAATAGTGTGAACTGACAGAAACTTATCTCTACAACTAAAAAGGCCTCCTCAGTCAGTAGCCACATTTGAAGCTTACAGTAGCATGTATCAGCTTGCCCACAAGGACTCATTGTCAATGCCATGTGCACCGTTCCAGCAGTGGTGAAAATGTAGAAAGCATTAGAAGCGCGTATGCCAAGCTTGAGAATTTGTGGTTGGGGTGCAAAAAAAGCAGGAAGGGACCTGACAAGAATTGTGTCTTCATTGAGTATTCGCTATCATCTTTCTTGTGATACGATTTACAAATGAGAAAAACATATACAAATCAGTGATGGAGTCATTACAGAAGCTGCCGTCCAGTTGAAATGTTAGGCAACTTTGTTTTCTGCATTTGACCTCAAGCAAAGCAGGGATGTTCTCTGTCATGTGGCTAAAGAAGGACCAAAGACAATTTTGCGCTTGCAGTGTTAGCCAAGGAGTTCGCTCCAGGGATTTATTTGTCAGTAATGTGATGACACATTTAGAATATACAAATAGCAATGTGCCTGTGTCTGACCTCTTCTTGTTACAAGTTTCTAATATAATCATAAGCACAATATGGCAATGGTGAAGGAACAGAACAGCCAACACGTGTTTTAACTGATCGTTTCGACCTTGGAATACTGGTGGCTGAGCAGTCTGAAGATTACAGATTCATGTGTTTATTGTCTGTGGTTCGCTGCAGATGCAGATGCAAGAGATTACTTCATTTCTTAGTGTTCATGTTTTTCAATTGTTCTATGTATTAATATTTTGAGAACGTTCACCGGCCTTCTTGTGGTAACGCTGTGTTTTGGCGTTTCTTGAATACACATTGTGCCTCATTATAAGCATGGCGGTCTGGGAACTACGTTACCGGTAAGCATGTCGATATTGTGGTTCCCGTACAGCCATACTACGAGCTGTGCTCCCGGGCGCCTGTCAGCCGACAGGTCTGACCTGGTGGGCAGAGCAGAACCCGCGAGCACAGCACGTTGGATGCACCGGCACCACTCTGAATGGGGCCGAATGGGGATGGTCAATCCCTCATTACTGGGACCGCCAAACTCAGCATGACCCAGTAATTGCCCATTCGTGTGTGCTGGAAAAAAATGGATACCGGTGGCAGCCGTGCCTTTACTACATGCATGGCTACTGCCAGCCTCGTAATGAGGCCTATTGTCTCCGTTCTATGGGGTAAAAGCCCAGTTTGTCAAAGGCATTAACTACAGAGATGCAGGGGTAAACTCTGGTTCAGGCACACAGTGCACATTGTGTAGCATATTGGCAAATGGTAAGTCCGGTATGAGATTGCGCTGTTGTTTGACTAGAAATTGGTCTTTTTATTTACATGGCGTGTACTAAGGGTTGCCTACTACACACAATTTTTCGTGGTGTTGTACTGGGGCTTCCTGCTCCCCCGCCGTTGCGCATTTAGGTGCTGTTGTTCGGGCCCCTGTAACTGCGGTTCATCAAGTAGCAAAGGAGGCTGAGGAGGGATGAGGGGCTGCCCACCTCCTTACCAATGCTAACAAGGTTAATGGTGCGGGAGGGTGCAAGCACATAGACCTCTGGGTACATCAGTATGACTACAGCAGCAGGCTGTGAAGGGCAATGCCAGGGGGATGCAGACATGATGTTATTTTACATTATGTTAAAGGTTCTCATACTGTTGACGCCTGCATGGTTTCTTGGAGCTCTGGCAGATCTGTAAGGCAAAGAGGGAGGAATCCACGGATGACATTCCCCCTTGAAAACCCCACCGGGCATTTGTTTTCGATGGAAACCTGCAGATATAACTTCTGCCCAAGCTCCTGCACACACTGCAGCTTTCACTTTTGTGTGTAAGGTGGAAGCAATTTAAATAAAATGTAAAAAAAGAGGGGTGAGGTGCACATATTTTTGCAACAATTGGGATCTAACCCTGTGAATATTTTTGCAACAATTGGGATATAACCCAGTGACTTGGACACTTTGGGATTTAACCCATTTATTCTTTTTCTTTTATCAGGTAGTATATTGGCCAGGAATTGGAGTGCGCGCCTCACCCCTCTTTTTTTACATCAAAATTGTGCAGATCCGGACTCCAGAGGCTGCAGCACCGGGGACATTTTTCCCTACAGTGTAGAATAATAGTTATGGTTTTCCCGCCTCCCCCTTCTAAGGGTAAGATGTGTGCTCCTGGAGGGGAGTCTTTCCTTGGTCACCTGAAATGAACTAATGATTTCACTACAGCTCCCATAATTCTTAGAGACTGCATTAGCAATTTAATTGGATTCACCTGAAGTGAAAGGCAACACAGCCTCCCTGAAGAATGTTGTGACACGAAAGCGCTAGGAGGAGGAGAACAGCAGCCCAAATGCAGCATAAGGAATCCAGCCCTGTGAATATTTGAATTTAAATAAAAGCTGCAGGGTTTGAGGATTGCAAGTTTGCAAGAAGAAGACACAAGTAGAACTATGAAATATTAGCCCAATGTCTATATAGAAGATGAAAACAGCTAATTAGTGGGGCTCAATGTACTGTACTTGACTTCTACTGCACCATCTCTTCAGGTACTAACGCAATTGAGCCATGTGAGATATATATTACAGGGCCTGTGTTAGTGGCCCTGCTGTTCTGTTTATGTTGCTCAACCCATAGAAAGAGCACTTTTTGGGTGGCTTATAACTTTGCCCCACCCTTCCCCACCCTGGATGCATCCATTCCAAACTTTGCAAAATATATATATGGCCGCGTCAGATTTATTCTGTGAAGTTTAGTGATGTTTCGTCAAGGGAGGGCAAAGATATAGGGGGAGTCCCAAAATGTTCACAGACGCAATGGAAATAATTGTTTGCTCACGTGTACAGCCCAAACCGCTTGACGGATTGTCACCAAATTTGCGGCACGACTGGAGGCTTCGTCTGAAAGCGTGCTTTTGTAAATTTGGTGTAAATACGTCCAGTATTTTTTTTAAATGGCCCAAAAGTAGTTATAAAAAAATTAGTGATATCTGGGTTCAGTCCGTGGACCCACTTCCCTGTTCGGTCCAATTGGCCTAGAGGGCGACGTGATGTCCGCGGACATCGGACGCGCCCACTGATTAGATGGTGAAAGGCGTGAAGTGTGTCAGATTTTTTTAAACTCTCCCCATGTTGGATTCACAGACAGCCGCAAACATTGCAGTAAAAACATATTAAAAAACACAACATTGCACTTGTCAAACTTAACAAACAATCTTTGGGCAGGTGAGGGGTGATGAGGATGGGATGTCATATGGCCTTAAGAAGCCAAAAAACTGGTATTTTTCATCCTCGAAATCCACAAACAGTCCAGATGTTCGGGTACTGTCTTGTGATGTTCGCCAAGACTTCAGATGTTCGGGGACAGTTATGCCTATTCCTGCATTACAGGGTTGGTGAAAAGCAGTTTCTGGATAGCTTATAACTTTGGCGCTACTCAATGAAACTGCATGAAATCTTGGAATTGTATTCTAGACATGATTCTGAATGCTTCTGGAAAGTGTGGAGCTGTTTTGTCAAGAGGGAATAAAATTTGAGGTGGGGTCCCAAAACATTGTAAAGGCTTATAAATGTGGTGCCATTTGACAGATTTACACAAACATTTGCAAAAAGATTTTAGATCTAGATATACATGTTTCTGTAAGGTTTGGTGGTGTCAAGAGGGGGCTAAATTAGAGGTGGGTCTCAACATTTTTAGATGGCTTATAACTTTGTTGCCGTCTGACGAACATGAACAAAAGTCTTCAGAAAGATTATAGATAGACCCAACCTTGAATGTTTGTGTAAATTCTGAATGGATTTTGACAAGTGGGGCTACGTTATATGAATATTGCATGTACATAAACTTTTGAAAATATAAAACATGGGCGGACTTCCAGCAAACTCGTGTAAGGAGCATTGGCAAGGACCTTAAAGTATGGTTTTGCAAATGTGCCCATGTTTTATTTTTTGACAAGTGTCATAATGTAGGTACAAAAAATAGTGATATAGCTTTATTGACTGGCGCATAGCCTGTGGCCATGGGCAGTGGCCAGATTGTCTGGGTCATGTCATAAGGTAATGACCCAGACAATCTGGCGACTGGTCATGACCACGAGGGATGATAAATGGGGTTAAAGAGGCCATGTCCACCTGGGACCAGCTATGTGGTACAGTTATTCAGAAGTGGGATAGGTTTGAAAGGGAAAAGAATGTGCTTGTGGTAATATGGTCATAGGGTTCTCTCTTCGCCTTCTGCAGGCTGCCATGAAAAAGGATGAGAGGCTCTGTACGGAGCTCTGCCTTCCTTTTCCATGGTGGCCATCTTGGAAAAGGATTATCCTTCCTACAGCTGGACGCCTAATGAAGCCTGCCTTTAGTCACCAGATAAGCTGCTCACCTGAATACCTACCAGTTAATATATTATTTCACTACTTGCACCCACTGCACAGACTCTCAGACACCCAAGAATCTCGGGGCAGTCCAATAACCCACCTGCCATATACCCTATCCACTTCTGTACACATACTATTACACTACTTGTAGCCAGTGTGCAGACACTTCAGTGCATGCCGCCTGAGGCCCTGCCCACTTCTGTACACATACTATTGCAGTACTTGCAACCATTCGGCAGACTCTTGGGTGCAATAAGCCAGACGCCTGAAGCCCTATGCACTTCTCTACACGTACTATCACAGTACTTCAACCAGTGGGCAGACTCTTGGGTGCATGTTCTACGGCCATGCACCAAAGAGTCTAGTAGCTGGCCACAACCACCACAGCATAATATAGCCTATACAAACAGCCTCCTATCATCTACATTCCACTCCCTATGCTAAGCCACCTGAGGCCCTGTGCACTTCTCTACACATATTACAGTACTTCAAACAGTGGGCAGACTCTTGCAGCCAGTTGGAAGACCCTTGGTTGCCTGGCCTAGCTGGCCACAATTACCACAGCATAATACAGCCATGCACCCAAGAATCTGCCCATTGGCTACAACCCTCAGGACAGTCCAATGAGCCAGCTGCCACACACCCTGTCCACTTCTGTATACATACTACAACACGACTTTCAGCCAGTGGGCAGAATCATGGGTCCATGGCCCACGGCCATGCACCAAAGAGTCTAGTACCTGGCCACAATCACCACAGCATAATACAGCCATGCACCCAACAATCTGCACAATAGCCACAACCCACACACATACCTAGCCGCTGGACTCCCTGTCCACTTCTGTACACATACTATTGCAGTGCTTCCAACCATTCAGCACACTCCTGGGTGCAATAAGCCAGCCACCTAACGCCCTGTGCTCTTCTCTACACATACTATTACAGTACTTCAACCAGTGTGCATACTCTTGGGTGCATGGCCTGCCGCCATGCACCCAAGAGTCTAGTACATGGCCGCAACCACCACTGCATAACACAGCCTATCCAAATACTGTCATATCATCTACATTCCACTCCCCAATCCTAATAAAGTCTACCTGCAGTGACCACATAAGGTGCTCACCTGAGGACCTACCCGCAAACTGCCGCTGTGTCCGCGGATACCGCAGACACAACACAGTCTTCTCCCACCTAAACAAATACAGCATATCAACCATCTTTCACTCCCCCCCACCCTTTCCAGCCCCTCTACCCAACACCAGATGCCCCAAAACATTTTATTCAGCCACATTCGGCGCTGCGGTATCCGCGAATATCCATGGATACAACATGGCGGGTGTTAGGGAGAATTCTTCAAATGTGCTAATTTCCCTTACCTTCTGAGACCCCCAGCAACTTTGCGGGAATTCTAGGATTTCATTTTTTACCTGGGAAGAGTGTGAGCCTTTTTTCACACTCTTCCATGTATTTTGTGTGTGTTTTACTTTTGTGTTCTTTGGTTATGGAGTTTTAAAACAACTCCGGTGGAATCATCTTTTTCTGTGTGTCACACAGCACCTTCAGTACAGTGGCACAGGGATGTCTTTCAGACTCCCCAATGTGTAAATACCTTCTGTGGGACTGACTACCGTCGCCCAGAGCCTGTAAAGTTAAATTAACTTTACTAGTCTCTTTACATTTACTGACCCAGCACACCCTATTTTACTATAGCATGCAGGAGGGGTTGCCTAGCTTCCCCTGAGTAAAAAACTCACATAACAGTAACATTTTACCGTTTTCTACTTTAAATGGCTGCTGGCAGTGGTTTAGATCAACTACCATGATTTTTCCCGACCGCTAACAACAGTAGCAATAAATCAGGGGTAACAATGTTTTTCAATATTGAGCCCAAAACCTATCTGTAAAAACAGACGCCGGTCATCTTTTTTCGCCATTTCTTTTAGGAAAAGTCCTTCTTGTGTGTAACTCTGCGCGCCAAACCAGGTTTGGTCCCTTTGTTCATGCCCTTTGGCGGGCTTCTGTGCTGAAGCCCTTCTCTGGTGCCAGAGTGTCTGGGGTGGACAGGATGTGAGTGAAGTGCCCACAACTCACTGTGCCTAGTCTCCTAGGAGACCTGAACGCACTCTGGTGTGATTGGCTGACTGAATGACCGGTAAGGACAGCTACCCTGCTGGGTGAGTGACAGCCAGGCTGAATGAATGGGGGAAAACTGTTTAAAAGCAGGTCTCTGGGACTTGGAAAGCAGAGTTGACCACTGGAACGAAAGAACTGAAGAGGAGAGGAAGGAAGAGACTACTGCAACTCCTGGACGTCCGGTGAAGCCCTGCTGCGGGTCAGAATTGCCTGAAACTCTGACGATAGAGAAGCCCTTCAAGGTTAACTTCTTCCCTTGAGTTTGGTGGGAACAACCAACTTGCAAGCCACCTGGATATCGTCCTATTCTGGTCGAATTTTCATCAGAGTGCTGTTGAAAACCGGATAGCCAGAGGGAAGGAAACCAGCTCGTGGACTTTAAGGCACTCAAACCTTAAACCGACGTCTTGCTACTGCTTTTGGCCTCATCCCTGGGCACTGCAGGAACCTCCCGACGTCCTCCTTCTTGTCCCCACGACTGAAGTTCAGGAACAGCGAGATCTGCTCCAATTGCAAGGAACAACTGCCTCAGCTACAGCTTTCTTCATTGACAAAGTACTGTGTAAACGCGGTCCGGAAATATTTTCGGCCATCCAGAAAGTGCGTGAAACTTTCGTCAACTACGAAGGCTTGTCCTTCCCTAAACATTTGTCAAACTTTTACGACTAGCCAAATCCTTTAAAAATCTGTGCAAAGGCTTAACCGTTATCTACCAGAACTGTGCTATCCTATACAAAAGACTCTGAACAATTGACTTTGGCACAGGTCTATTGAGAAGAATTGCTGGTTGTATTTAACTTAAACCTTTTGCCCTGCCTATAAATGAATTTAGGTTGTCTATTCTTATAACCTTGTCTTTTCCATCCCTTATTAAGTATCGGATGTGTCATTTTGCTCATTTTTGAGCTAAACTTGTTCAGTTACTTACGGTTGGATTTTTGTGGTGCATTAGTGTGTGATATTGAGCTGCTTGTGCTAGTGTAATGTTGTATAACTGACTGAGTAAATAAATGTATATTCTTTTACCAAGAAACCTTGAGTAAGTGTTTACTTGAATCACTGTATTTGTTGGTCCTTTGTGTAATTTGTTGTTAGGGAGAATTCTCCAGAGTGGCTAATTTCCCTTAGCTACTGAGTCCCTCAGCAGCTTTGGTGGATTTGTAGGATTTATTTTTTCACCTGGTAAGAGTGTGAGCCTTTTTTCCCACTCTTACATGTGTGTTGCTGTGTGTGTTTAACATTTTTGTGTTCATAGACTGTGGAGCCTCACCTACTCCATAGGCATCATCTTTTTACTGTGTGTTACATAGCACATTTAGTGCAGTGACACAGGGTTGTCTTTTTTCAGACTTCCCACTTTAAACTCCATTTTCTGGGACTGACTACTGTCTCCCAGACCATGTAAAGGTGCCATTGACTGTATTAGTCTTTTTAACTTCACAGACCCAGTACAAACTATCTTACTACTTATCTATCTGGAAAGGGTTAATAGTTATCCCTTTTTGTCTGTTTCTCATGGAACATTATTTCGTTCCCCTTTCTTTACCATTTGGCTGGTGGCAGTGGTATCTACCCTATGTTTCCTACCGCAGTCTATTTAAATAGCCTTGGTACTGTTTTAGGCTAAGTTAGTAGCCTCGAACTTAAACCCACTGGACCCCTTTTATTTTATTTTGGTTCCGGCTAGGTTTATTTGCCATTTATTTTTTCTAAAGGTCATTATCGTGTTTTACTCTGCGCGCCAAACCAGGTTTGGTTCCTTTGTTTGCCGTCCATTGGCGGGCTTCTGCACAGAAGCCCTCCTTAGGCGCCTGAATGTCTGAGGGGGGACAGGATGTGAGGTAGGGGTTTGGGACTCCCTGCACAGGGTCTCCTTGGAGACCCATGTCGCACTCTGTGTGATTGACAGCCAGGCTGTGTGAATGGGGCAAAACTGCATTAAAAGCAGGTCTCTGGGACTGAGAAGGGAGAGTCGCCACTGGATTGAGAGAAACGAAGAGAAGCTGACAGAAGAGGACCTCTACCCCGACTGAACCTCCCGGTGAAGCCCTGATACGGGTTAGAATCTCCAAACTTCAATGACAGGGAAGATCTGCAAGGAATCTTCTCCCCTTGAGCTGGTGGGACCAACCAGTTCGCCAAACTGCAAGCCAGGCCTCCTTCCTCTTGTCGAATTTTCTGTGCAAGCTACAGTAAACCGGATAGCCAGGAGGACCGGACCCTACTTGGGTTTTAAGGAGCGCACCTTTTATTCATTGCTTTGCTCTGCTGCTGGTTTCTTCCCTGGGCAGTGCAGGACCCTCCAGTCTTCCTACTTTGTGTCAGTCCGACAGTCGCTTCAGGGACCGTGAGCCTGCAGGACCTGGCAGGAATGTTTACCTCAGCTACAGCCTTCTTCTTCATTTAAGGTACTGTTGAAACCCGGTTGTTCATTCCGTCCAACCGCGGTGAAAGTGTATGCAACCTTTCACCAATCCGAGGTGTTGTCCTTCTCTATTCTTTAAAGTAACTTTTTATCCGACCAACTTCGTTCTGAACTCTTGGCAAAGACTTAACCGCAAACTACCCTGAACTGTGTGATCCTCTGCAAAGACTTTGGTCCATTGACTTTGGCCCAGACCTCATGATTTGATTTCCTCACTGTAGTTCCTTTTTCTAGATTGCCCTGCTTACTTGTTGATGCGGCTCAACTTTTGTCTAACCTTGTCTTTCCCTCCCTTTAAATTGCTGGAGTGCCATTTTGCTCACACTTCATTTTGAGCCTAACTTGTCCAGAATCTATTGGGCAGGGTGTAGTATATTTGTCATGATGCCTACCACCGGGCATCAGGACCAAGGCCCTCAGCTCCGGGAGCAGGCATCCAGACATTTGTTTAAACCTCGGCAGCCCCGGCTAGGGGCTGTCTGGGTTCAGTCCTGGCGCCTTAGGCGCCAGGCCCATCATAGAAATCAGTCCTGGCGCCATAGGCGCCAGGCTCATAGACTTTACTTACCTGATGCAGACCATGCTGCAAAAGAGTCCAAGCCTACATGAGGCCTGGATGGGACTATTTTGTCACAGGGACTATTTTTTACTTGGGCGTGGCTCTAGGGAACTTCTTACCTGGAACTACTTTGGAGGCTATTTAAACCACACCTGAACAGCAGCACATGCTTCGCGTTATTCTGCATCCAGCAGCGTGACACTCACCGTGCCTGCAGCCAGCATCCCGTCTTCTGCCACGCCTGCGTGCCTGCAGCCAGCATCCATTCTTCTGCCACGCCCGCCTCGAATCCGGAGCTCCTAGAATAAAGAAGAAGAAAAGGACAAGGTTAGAAAACAAACTTATTTCAAATTCCTCACCTAATTCCGGAACCATTTCATCTCCGGACCTGGAAAGTACATCAGTCCTGCACGCGTCGCTTCGCCAGCTCCAGTACGGCACCATACTCACCAGTTCTCACAGCATCTTTCGATCTGGCACTGTCTCCATCATTTCTTCGCCGTAATCCGGCACCTAGAGGACACAAGAAAAAACAAGGTGAGCCAAGGGAATCAACAAATACAACCTCTTACCACCATAGACTTACCACCGGCGGTATTATTCCATAACTCTCCACATTTTCATATGCCGCATCTGTAAAGAGGGAGAAAAACAACACGTTAACGCATGCAATAGTTACCGGACAGCGTTGGGTAACACAGAATCTTACCTGAACGCAAGCAGCAGCAACGAGACCTTCTTCTCACAAACTCAGTTGCAAATTAAGGAAGGAAGGGGACAAGAGTGAACATTGGGCACATTGAACTCTTTGAACTTGATACTTACCAATCCTGCCAGGGACTTCAGAGTCAATACTTACCGGAACTCTCCCAACGCCTTCAAACCAGTGAAGTAACTGGTATCTACGCGCCCCTGCAAGACACGCAGGATGGAGAGCTCATCTTTTACGAACATAAGGTGAGGTTACTAAGGGGATATCGGAGGTGATTAGTGGGGGAGAGCGAGAACAGTTGGGAGGCCATCACTAAAACCCACAGGTGGTTAATCCCTGTCTCCACTTGCAGGAAAATACTTCTTCGGGTCCAAAAGACAAGACTAGGCGGGCCAGTTCAGACAGTCATCTCTGCACTACGCATCACGTTGAAGGAGACCGCAGCTGTCCAGGTCCGATTGACACCCCTCTGGGGTCCAGATGAGTGTAACAGAACGCGAAGCCTCTCTACAAATACCCACCCGGGTGTTATGGAAACCTCGGAAACCGACCAACTGGCCCAATTATTGGAGGAACCTAGGCCGCTCGCCAAGAGACTAATGCCCTCAGGAGAGAACTAATTGTCTCAAAGGAGCCCCCGGATGATCTTGCAAGGCAAGTACTGCAAAACCAAGCTGGGCAAACGCCCCTACCTGGATATGGGGGAAACCCAACCCCCGTTTCATCAAGCAATCCAGTGCAAGTGGTTTTACCAGGAAATATTCTGTTAGCTCCACCCGAACGCTTTGCTGGGGACCCCAAAATTTCGCCGTGTTTATGACCCAATGCCGCTTGCACTTTTTATGCAGACCCGGAGCATTTCCAAATGACCAAGCCAAAGTAGCCTTTGTATTGTCATATCAGCGCAGCGGATTGGTCCATTCCATTAGTCAACCAGGATGATTCTCTTCTCCGGGATTTTCAGGGTTTTCAAAGGAGCATGGAAAAACTATTCGCCAGACACTCACAGGGTCAAGCCCTGGACAATGAACTTTTATCCTTACTCAAGGTAACCAGAATCTGCTAACCTATATTGCAACCTTCAATAGGTTGGTGGTGGAAACCGGGTGGCCGGAGGAAAAACGAATTATATTGTTTCATCGTGGACTTCGGGGAGAGCTCAAAGATGTCTTGGCTCAAGTTGTGAACCCACCTCAGGATTGCACAGAATTTATAGACTTAGTGGTCCAGCTAGACCACCGACTTCAGAACCGAAAGACTGATCGAGCTAAGTTTGAGAACCGGGTATTGGTTAAACCCAACGTTGCCCCCAAAGGAACAGATGCATCTGAACCTATGCAGATCGGGGGGGTTAAAGGACCCTTAACTCAAAAGGAAAGAGAAAGAAGATGACAGATGCAGTTGTGTCTGTACTGTGGAACCTCAGGGCATTTTCTACGGGATTGCCCTACAAAACCACCCAAGAAGGTGGTAGGAGTTGCTGATAAAAGCCACATAGAGCCTGATTCGGCAAACAACCATGCCCAACAAGCATAGAGGTCCGCTTGCCAAGCTTAAAGAAGGACACTCAGACCTCGCATCTGATCATCCCAATGGTCCTACTTGATCTCAGGCAGCCATCACGTATGCACGCAGTAAGGGCATACATACATAGCGGGCCGTAGGAAACTATATGGACAACGAATTGGTGTCAAGGATGAATCTACCTCTTTGCAAAAAGACCACTTCGGATGTCATCACCACAGTTGATGGAACTGAGATTGCCTCGGGGTCTGTAACTCATTCCACTACAGAGATGACACTGTTGAGTCAAGATGGGCATCGAGAGACTATTGTGTTTGATCTAATCAAAGCCCCACAGTTCCAGATAATACTGGGGATGTCATGGTTGGAAACACATAATCCCTGTTTAGATTGGCGAGAGAAGAGAATAACCTTCCCAGATTGTGCACACACCTGTTACCTGGAGAAAACTTTGAACAAAGGCCTGGCTACAGTCGTTAACTCAATCGTGCAGTTACCTCAGGAATACCAAGAATTTCAGGATGTTTTTCAAAAGAACAGGTCAATACATTACCTCCTCACAGATCATACGATTGTCAAATCGACCTCCTACCAGGTGCACAACCCCCATGCAGTAGAATCTACGCCCTCACGGAACCTGAAAATCGTCACCTACGGCAATACTTGGACCAATACCTTGGTAATGGCTTTATTCGTCCTTCCAAGTCTCCTGCATCCTCAGCTTTATTCTTCGTGCCAAAAAAGGAAGGTGACCTTAGAACGTGCATAGATTACTGCACATTAAATCAGATTACGTTAAAAAACCGATACGCATTGCCTCTGATCCCCGAATTACTAGACCAAGTAAAGGATGCTTGTATCTACACTAAGTTAGATCTCCGAGGGGAATATCATCTGGTACGTGTCAAGAAAGGCGACGAATGGAAGACTGCCTTTCGCACCAAGTACAGATTATTCGAATATCAGGTGATGCCCTTCGGGTTGTGCAATGCACCAGCAGCCTTCCAGTATTTTATGAACGATGTCCTTCGTGAACTCATTGACGTCTGTGTCGTCGTATACATAGATGATATTCTAGTGTACTCCTCCTCAGAATCAGACCATGTTAAGCATGTGCGTGCAGTCCTTGAGAAACTACGCCAGCACAAGTTAAATGCAAAATTGGAAAAATGTGTTTTTCATGCTACGGAAATTGAATTTCTTGGATTTATCCTGACTCCAAAAGGAGTCCGAATGGACTCTCGAAAGGTGGACGCAATTCTCAAGTGGTCATCACCCAATTCAGTCAAAGGGGTACAAAGCATGCTCAGATTTGCTAATTTCTACTGCAGATTCATTCAGGACTTCTCCCATGTTGTACACCCCATCACAGCACTTTTGCGAAAAACAAACGCTTCTTGTTGACCGAAGAGGCTGAAAAGGCCTTCCAAGAGCTGAAAGCGAAATTCACATCAGCACCTGTCTTAAAGCATCCACGCACTGAGCTTCCGTACATAGTAGAAACTGATGCATCCAGTTTAGCCATGGGAGCTGTCCTGTCCCAGAAGGATCCTGAAACCGGTCAACTTCACCCAGTAGCGTTTTCGTCCAGAAAGTTCTCAGCACCTGAGTTAAACTATGCGGTTACCGATAAAGAGCTATTAGCCATCAAATACGCCTTTAAGGCTTGGCGACACTATCTTCTTGGTGCCAGGCATACTATTACCGTAATCACCGATCACCGGAACCTGCAGTATTTAAAAACAGCCAAAGCCCAATCATCGCGACAACTTCGATGGGCATTGTTCTTTGCCGAATTCGATTTCGTGATCACTTATCGACCAGGCTGCAAAAATGGCAAAACAGATGCCTTATCCCGAATAGGGATGGGAGAAGCATATGCAAACCCGGAACCGGTGCCAATAATTCCAGAGCAAAGAATTCTTGGCATAACAACTATACAGACACTAGAAGATATTCATTCAAAAATCCAACAACTCTTCGATCCAGCAACCCTGCAGGACTGGGTAAAGAAAGGCCCGGACTACTCAGTCGTCAATGACCTACATTACTATCAAGGACGACTATTTCTACCACACAAGGAAATACAAGAACTAGTCATCTCCAATTACCATGACACCCTGATGGAAGGGCACCCAGGTATCGCAAAAACTGAAGCAAAAATTAAGAGACAGTTCTGGTGGCCCACTTGGCGAAAAGATGTAAAGTCATTTGTGAAGTCTTGTGGCATTTGCGCCCAAAACAAAAGCCAGAAGAAAAAACCAGCTGGCCTTTTACAACCTTTGGATATTCCACCTACACCATGGCACACCTTGTCTTTAGACTTTATTACAGATATACCTCCATGTAATGGATTTAACACCATCCTAGTTATTGTGGATCTTTTTTCCAAGATGGCCCACTTTATTCCTTTAAAGGGGTTACCTTCTGCTTCGATTCTGGCCAAGGAGTTCCTCGAAAACATTGTTCGATTACACGGATTCCCTTCCGTATTGGTTTCTGACCGAGGTAGTCAATTTATCTCGCATTTTTGGAAGAAATGTTGTCAACTGGCACAAATCGACGTGAGGCTATCAACAAGTCACCATCCCCAGACCGATGGTCAGACGGAAAGGACCAACCAGACCCTTGAACAGTACCTACGCTGCATGCTACACTAGACCGAAAGCAACTGGAAAGATATTTTATGGATTTCCGAGTACGCATATAATAACTCTGTACATTCAGGAACCGGACAAAGCCCTTTTTATACCATATATGGACATCACCCTTGAACCTCAGAACTTGATTCGCCTCAGCACTTAGAAATGCCTGCAGTTAGTCATTTGCACTCTACTATTACACAAGCCTTTAAGGAAGCCACAGAACATTTGAAACAAGCAAAAGAGAAATACAAGAAAAATGCTGATCAACATAGAAGTGAAACTCCACAATACCAGATTGGGGATCAAGTTTGGCTGGCTACAAAACATATACCTCTGAAGGGAACTCGGACTTTTAATCCTAGATATTTGGGACCTTACACCATTAAGGCCATTATCAACCCGGTGGCCGTCAAATTGTAATTACCCTCTAATATGCAAATTCATCCTGTCTTTTCTTTCATGTTTCACTTCTAAAACCAGTTCAACCAGGGACAAGATTAACCAAACCACCTGACCCCATCTTGATAGATGGAGAACCTGAATTCGAGGTAAAAAATATCCTGGACTCCAAGATGATTAAATCAAAACTTTTTTATTTGATCAATTGGAAGGGCTACGGACCACAAGAAAGATCATGGGAGTCTAGCGACCACGTTCATGCACCTCGGTTGGTGAAAAGATTCCATCGGAACTTCCCAGACAAACCAGGGCCAGGGGGAAGAACAACTTTAGGAGGGGCCTTGGGGGGGGGGGGCGGAGTGCTGTCATGATGACTACCCCCGGGCATCAGGACCAAGGCCCTCAGCTCCGGGAGCAGGCATCCAGACATTTGTTTAAACCCCAGAAGCCCCGGCTAGGGGCTGTCTGGGTTCAGTCCTGGCGCCTTAGGCGCCAGTCCCATCATAGAAATCAGTCCTGGCGCCATAGGCGCCAGGCTCATAGAATTTACTTACCTGATGCAGACCATGCTGCAAAAGAGTCCAAGCCTACATGAGGCCTGGATGGGACTATTTTGTTACAGGGACTATTTTTTACTCAGGCGTCGCTCTAGGGAACTTCTTACGTGGAACTACTTTGGAGGCTATTTAAACCATACCCGAACAGCAGCACATGCTTCGCGTTATTCTGCATCCAGCAGCGTGACGCTCACCGTGCCGGCAGCCAGCATCCAGTCTTCTGCCACGCCCGCGTGCCTGCAGCCAGCATCCTGTCTTCTGCCACGCCCGCCTCGATACCGGAGCTCCTAGAATAAAGAAGAAGAAAAGGACAAGGTTAGAAAATGAACTTATTTCAAATTCCTCACCTAATTCCGGAACCATTTTATCTCCGGACCTGGAAAGTACATCAGTCCTGCACGCGTCGCTTCGCCAGCTCGGCGCCATACTCACCAGTTCTCACAGCATCTTTCGATCTGGCACTGTCTCCATCATTTCTTCGCCGTAATCCAGCACCTAGGGGACACAAGAAAAAACAAGGTGAGCCAAGGGAATCAACAAATACAACCTCTTACCACCATAGACTTACCACCGGCGGTATTACTCCATAACTCTCCACATTTTCATATGCCGCATCTGTAAAGAGGGAGAAAAACAACACGTTAACGCATGCAATAGTTACCGGACAGCGTTGGGTAACACAGACTCTTACCTGAACGCCAGCAGCAGCTACGAGAACTTCTTCTCACAAACTCAGTTGCAACTTAAGGAAGGAAGGGGACAAGAGTGAACATCGGGCACATTGAACTCTTTGAACTTGATACTTACCAATCCTGCCAGGGACTTCAGAGTCAATACTTACCGGAACTCTCCCAACGCCTTCAAACCAGTGAAGTAACTGGTATCTATGCGCCCCTGCAAGACACGCAGGATGGAGAGCTCATCTTTTACGAACATAAGGTGAGGTTACTAAGGGGATATCGGAGGTGATTAGTGGAGCAGAGCGAGAACAGTTGGGAGGCCATCACTAAAACCCACAGGTGGTTATTCCCTGTCTCCACTTGCAGGAAAATACTTCTTCGGGTCCAAAAGACAAGACTAGGCGGGCCAGTCCAGACAGTCATCTCAGCACTACGCATCACATTGAAGGAGACCGCAGCTGTCCGGGTCCGATTGACACCCCTGTGGGGTCCAGGTGAGCGTAACAATATTAAGAGTGTGATTTTCCTACTGCTTTACTTTGGTGAATTGTTTTATAACTGACGTGTAAATAAATGTATATTTTTTTTACTCAGAAACCTTGAGTCAGTGTTTGTTTGAACCATAGTAACTGCTGTCCTTTCTGTAACTATTGGTACTGCTCACTTTACTCTTGAGATAAGTCTGGCTGCTCACCCATCGCTACCACTTTACTGTGCAGTACAGGCTTGTACCAAAGGTGAACTTGTACTGTCACTTGTAGTTTTAATTGTGTGGTGTGTTCCCAAAGGGTACTGCATATAATTCTGCCTAACACTGGTGTACATTGGTGGGATCACGTAGAGTAATTACACTTAGAGTGCTGCTATTACCTTGGATCAACTAACCACATAGCTAAACATCACTAAAAGCAATATTTATCATGTCTGATATGGAAAGCTACAGTCAGGAGACCCTCCTTAGTTACACTGTGGATTATCTGAAAAATCTGTGTAGCGATAGGAATCTCTCTGTGAAAGGCAAAAAGTCAGAATTGATTTAAAGGTTGTTAGAGAAACAAAGTCTGGAGGGTGGGTCTGAAATACCTAACCCCTCAACAAATGTGGAAAATGATGAGGATGATAATATGTCTGTTATTGATGAGTTAGATGAGGCAGATGTGTCTCACAATGTAGGCCTCACTGCTCCTTTACCTGTTCAACAACCTCAAACTTTGTCCACTGGGACCCCTACCGTTCCTACACTCAGTCCTGAATTCATTGCTCTAGAAAAGATGAGGCTTGAATTGGAAATTAAACGTCTAATGCTCAAACTGAACAAAAGCATCAAGTACTTAAGCTCAGAGAAATGGAGATAAATCATGCCTTAGAAATGAAAAAGTTGTATTTGGAAAATGCTTCTCTCCCAGAGTCTTCTAGGTCTTCCAGTCCTAAGAGACCCTGTATGCCTAAAGACATTGTTGGTATGTTTGAGGATAAGCTTGTTAATTTGGATTGGTTGGCCATGTTTGAATATAACCATGGGATTCAAGACTTTACAGGGAATCAGTTGCTTCCTTGGCTCTTCTCTAGGCTACCCACTGTTGCATCTGATGTTGTGATGGAGTTGGGGGAGGTGGATAGGATGGATTAGGAGTGTGTGAAGCTAGCTTTAATTGCTAGATTTGGGAAGACCCCTTCCCAGTACCTTAAGAGGTTTAGGACCCTCAAAAAGCATGATGGTACACCTTGGGCTACCTGGGTATGTGAATGTTTGAAAAAATTAGATGGTTGGGTTAAGGGGTACAGAGTGAACACTTATGAAGGTATGACAAATCTTGTTATGTTAGGGTCAATTTATGATGCCTGCTCTCCTGAGCTCAGACAGCACTTGGCTGATTCTAAGGAGATAGATCCAAAGAAGTTAGCTAAGGCTGCTGACTTGTTGGTTGCCAACAGGGCTACTCACAAGGATTCTGGGCCAACTCAGAAGAAGGATGAGGGAAAGCAGCCAAAGAAAGATAACAAGCAGAATTATAATACCCCTAATCCAAAAGAGGGCCCCAAACAAAACTATAAGGGTAAGCCACAAGCGAAACCGAATCAGGCTATTGTACCATCTGGAACAAAACCAGATGGAGGTCAGAACAAGCCCCCATTCATCAAAACATTTGGGAAAAGTTATGTTTGTGGGTCAACTGACCATGTGAAAGGGGATCCCAGATGTAAGAGTGTTAGGCAGAATCCTGTGCAGTTCCCCTAGAGAATACTGCAAAAAGATTAAGACTACAGGAGTAAGCAGTAAACCCAATTGGTAGCAGTCTGCACCACCCAGATGTACCTGGTAGCTGTGGCTGAGCAGTCAGACTTCCCTCAAGAAGAGTAGGGCAGTATATAGAGTATAAGTATACACAATAGTGCTAAAGACACAGTAGAGCAAACAAACACTGACCAGAGCTTTGTATAAAAAGTATATAATTATTTATTTAAAACACACTTTAGGCAATATACTAGCACTCTAAATCAAAAGCAAGTTAAAACACAGTCAGGTAAAGTATACACACCTCCCTTGATAACTATTAGACAAGACAGAGTTAAAACACCATGATTTGTTAAACAGATGTGAGCGCGTAACCTGATGGCACTCCAATAGTTCAGTTAAATGGAGAGAAAAAGGCAGAGCATAGAAATAAAACAAGTCCTAACACTTTTAGGAGTTCTCAGCAAGGGAATAAAGGCAGTATGTACTGTAGAGCCAAAGTTCATAGGCCAGGCCCACTTTAAATGGAGCAAAGCGAAATGTGCCCAGGATCACACGGTTTAAAATGCACTAAACGTCTTTGCAGAATGTTCAAAAGAGATTGGGGCGATTCAAGAAGGTAAAGTTAGAAGGTCTGGGGCCAACCCAGTTGGAAATCCAAGGATTTAAGGGTCACCTTGGGCAAACCAAAGAAAGGGAGGCCAGGCAGGACACAGTACCTTAAAGAGAGAGGAAGCTCCAGCGGTGGTATTTGTTCCTGGCAGTGGTTGCAAAACATTGTTTCGACCAGGGGAAGAGAGTATCTCGTCAAGGAGGAAACGTGGAGTTGTTGCACTGCACAGGGATGAAACCAGCCGCGAAGTTTCGTCGGTAAAAGGGGAGTTCCTTTTATTCACGGTCAAAGTGGTGAGCTTGGCTATCCGGCCGCCGGGGGGCTTCACTGGTGGTGTCGTCATTGCAGATGGCTCAGCTTCTTCCCTCTTCAGATTCCTAGGTCCTGTGTCGACTTCTGAAGTTCCAGTCCCAAAGGCCCTGCTTTTATGCAGAAAAAACCCCATTCAACAGCCTAGCTGTCACTCAAACATGCTAAGTGGTGAGCCGGGCGGCTCACCACTGGCCCAATCAGAACAGAGTGCGACTTGAGTTGCTAAGGCAACGCAGTCCAGGGTGCCAATTCCCCTCCCCACCCATCATGTGGAACCCAGACAGAGTGGCACCATTTGGAGGGCTTCTGTGGAGAAGCCTGCCAAAAAGTGGAACAAAGGGCTTGACCTTCGTCAGAGTTACAGACACGGACACAAACGCCATTAAAAGACCCAATCGTGGATTTAATATTAAATAAATAAACCGGCGGTATCTTTAACATTGCACCAAAAAGTGGTGCGTTTAAAATCAATGGGAAAATCCCATAGAGAATATTCCGGTGGAATATTTTGCGTGGTAACCACTGCCACCAGCCAGAAACTCAACAAGGGGTGACTGGACAGTGCCCCCTTGAAAACAGACCCAGGGACAATATAATTAACCCCTTCCAGAACTTCCACAATATGATGGTTTGTACTGGTTCTGTTCACAATGTAGGACTAGTAAAGTCAAAGGTGACTTTACATGCCCTGGGAGACAGTAGTCAGTCCCAGGGTATGGAGTCTATGTTTGGGGGTCACTATGACACCCATGTGTTACTGCACTGAGGGTGCTGTGTAACACATACACAAAACAGATGATACCCTGTGAAGTAAAAAGAAAACCCCATAGCCCATAAGCACACAACGAGTCAAAGACATACCTCAAATCATGCCTAAGAGTGTGAGGAAAAGAGTCTCACTCTTAGCAGGAGAAAAAAACAAACCCCAAAAATCCAGCAAAGCTGCTGGGGGACTCACTAGGTTTGGGAAATTAGCCTTACAAGAGAATTCTCCGTAACACAGAGTAAAACTTCAGGGGTCCACACTGTCTCCTTAGCCTTCTCCCCAGAGGAGGAAGTACCTATGGCAAGGGGAAACTTTCACCTACTGGCTGATGAACCCATGAGAGTCTCAGCTAGTGTTTCCTTCAGTGTCCCTGGGTTTGTGGGAACAACAGAATTTAGATGTCTATAATTCCATCCCAGATAATACTAAAGAGTATTATAAAGATATTGTTCTTGTGAATGGTCAGGAGACTCCTGCCATCAGAGACACTGGAGCCAGCAGAACTGTGATTGATGAATCATTTTTCAAGCTGGTGGATGTTGCTAAGGCTCCCAAACGCCTAACCAAGTTAGCTGGAGGCCCTGTCCAAATGCTTCCCCAGTTACCAACTCTCATCCAGAGTAATGATATGACTGTCAAGACACATGTTAGTGTACAGAGTGAAGTGCCTGGGATGGTCCTGTTGGGTAATGACCTGAAACTCTTGGAGTTGTGGCTACTATCCCCAGGCCTCCCAGTAAAAGGAAACAGGAGCTCACTAGGCCTGGAAGGGAGAGGATCTTGAGAGGCTCTCCAGAGGAGTTGGTAGAGGAAACTATCACTCCCAGTCCACAGGAGTTGCTCACTGCTATTTCTGGAAAGAAAGAGGCAAAGGTGGAACCCAAGACCTCCAAGAAAAAGACAGATAGCACCCCTGTGCAACCAACAAGGACATCCCCAAGATTGTCCAAAGTCACCTCTGTGAATCCTTCACCGGCTGAGGCAGAGTGTGAGGTACAACCCTGTGTGGTTGATCCAGTTTCTGAAGAGTCAGATCTGGAGGAAGACATTGTTTTAGTTGGAGATCTAGACTCTGTTGACCATCCTGAGCTGCAGTCTTAACTGGCAGGTGGGCCCAACAGAGCAGACTTCAGCAGAGGACAAAGAGAATGTCCTACTCTTGAAGGTCTTCGCCTACAGGAAGCTTCTCAGGTCGATGGACAAGAGCCTGGGAAGCATAGGTTGCACTGCGAAGATGGCCTCTTCTACAGTGAACCAACTGAGTCCATGAGATACCTTTTGCTGGTCATTTGAGTTTCAAAAATACCAAGGAAAGGCTCTCCTTATACTTCTACTGGCCTAAGTTCAGAAGTTTACAAATTCTGTAGGAGCTCTCATACTTGCCAAACCTTTGGCAAGAGTGGAGCCAAGAATTTGGCACCCCTGGTGGGTGCCTCTCCCAGTGGTGGGAGTTCCTTTTGAGAGGGTGGGCTTCAACATTGTTGGTCCCCTTGACCTTCCCACATCTTCAGAGAACAGGTTTATCCTGGTTGTAGTAGACCATGCTACTAGTTACCCTGAAGCAATACCTAAGTGGACTGGTACAGCAAAGGCTGTGGCTAAGGCTCTACTTGGTATTTTTACCAGAGTAGGGTTTCCTAAGGAAGTGATATCCGACAGGGGATCCATTTTTATGTCCCACTACATGCAGGCCATGTGGAAAAACTGTGGTGTCACTTACAAGTTCTCTACAGCCTACCATTCACAAACAAATGGACTGGTAGAGAGGTTTAATCGTACTATGAAGAGCATTATAGGTGCTGTAGAGGAACTCCTTAAAAGCAAGTGGGACCTTCTACTGCCATGCCTTCTCTTTGCTTATAGAGAAGTCCATCAGGAGGGATTTGGTTACAGTCCCTTTCAGCTCCTCTATGGCCATCCAGTCAGAGGTCCATTGGCCCCGATTAAGGAGAGGTTGGAGACTGCTCCTTCCCCCAAGCCAGTCAGAGTGACTGACTATGTGATAGGTCTCCGAAGGAGAATGTCACACATGATGGCAGATGCTAGTGATAACTTAAAAGCAGGTCAGGCTCTGGTGAAACATTGGCATGACCAGAAGGCCAGCATGGTTGAGTTTACACAAGACCAGCTTGTACTAGTTATGGTGCCAACAAGGTAGAGGGCCTTGCAGGACAAATGGATAGACCCTTCAAGGTTGTGCTTGGAGAGGTGAACTATTTGGTGGACTTACGCAGACGTAAGGAGGGTCCCAGAGTCTTTCACAACAACTGTTTGAAGGCATATGTTTCGAGACCAGAAGTGCGAGCTTTGCTTCTAGCTTCAGCTCAAGAGGAGGAGGAGAGTGAACCTCTACCTGACCTACTCAGAGGCTAACCTTTGGATGAGAACATAGAAGGAGTTAATCTATCTTCTAGTCTGACATCTGAACATCAGGATGAGTGAAAGTTTCTGTTGAATCAATTTGCCCCCCTGTTTTCACTTTCACCAGGCTTGACCCCTTGGGGCCAGCATGAGATTCTCACTGGTGGCTGTTTACCTGTGAAATGCAGAGGTTACAGAATGTCAGAACATGTGAGATCCCACATCAATGGAGAGGTGAACAAGATGCTTTATCTTGGGGTAATAGAGCCATCCACCAGTCCATGGTCTAGTCCAGTTGTTTTAGTACCGAAGGCAGGATCCAAGGAGTTGAGATTCTGTGTGGACTATAGAGCTCTAAATGCAGTCACTAAGACTGATGCCCATCCTTTAACAAGGACAGATGAACTGGTGGATAAACTTGATGCAGCCAAGTACCTCAGTACATTTGGCCCAACATCAGGCTATTGGTAAATAGCCCTGACAGACCATGCCAAGGAGAAAACTGCATTCTCAACCCCTGCAGGCCTCTACCAGTTTAAGGGCATGCCTTTTGGATTAAAGAATGCACCTGCATTCTGGGATGGAGTATTATAAAGACAATGTTCTTGTGAATGGCCAGGAGACCCCTGCCATTAGAGACATTGGGGCCAGCATAACTGTAGTTGATGAAACATTTTTCAAGGTTGAGGATGTTACTGAGGCATCCAAACTCTTAACTAAGCTTGCTGGAGGCCCTGTCCAAATGCTTCCACATTTACCAGCTCTCATCCAGTGTAATGATATGACTGTCAAGATACCTGTAAGTGTGCAGAGTGAAGTACCTGGGAGAGTCCTGTTGGGGGGCCAGAGAGAGTACCTTAAGGGGCTCTCTAGAGGAGAGATTATAGAGGAAACTATAACTCCTAGTCCACAGGACTTACTGACTGCAATTTCTAAGAAGAAAGAGGCAAAGGGGCAACCTAATACCTCTAGGAAGAAAGCAGCCAGCACTCCTGTGCTACCAACAAGGACATCCCCGAGAGGACTGTCCGAGATCACACCTGTGATACCTCCACCAGCTGAGGCTGAGTGTGTGGAACAACCTTGTGTGGTTGAATCAGCTGCTGAGGAATCAGAGCTGGAAGCGGATCTTGCTCCTGTTGGAGATCTGGATCCTGCAGAGCATCCTGAACTGCAGTCTTTACTGGCAGAAGGTGGACCCTGCAGGGCAGACTTCAGCAGAGGTCAAAGAGAGTGTCCTACTCTTGAAGGTCTTCGCCAACAGGCAGCTTCCCAGCTGGATGTGCAAGAGCCAGGGAAGCATAGGTTGTACTGGGAAGATGGCCTCTTCTACAGTGAACCGACTGAGTCTATCCCAGCGGGCTACAGAAGACTTGTAGTGCCTCTTGAAAGCAGACTCCAGTTCCTACAGTTAGCCCATGAGATACCTTTGGCTGGTCACTTAAGGTTTAAGAAGACCAAGGAAAGGCTCTCTTTATATTTCTACTGGCTTAAGTTGGGGTCTGATGTAGATAAATTCTGTAGGAGCTATCACACTTGCCAAACCTCTGGCAAGAGTGGAGCCAATAATGTGGCACCCATGGTGCTTCTCCCAGTGGTGGGAGTTCCTTTTGAGAGGGTAGGAATTGACATTGTTGGTCCCCTACACCCTCCCATATCTTCAGGAAACAGGTTTATCCTGGTTGTAGTAGACCATTCTATTAGGTATCCGGAAGCAATACCTATGAGAACTGTTACAGCTCAGGCTGTTGCTAAGGCCCTACTTGGTATTTTTACCAGGGTAGGTTTTCTTAAGGAAGTTATCTCTGACAGGGGATCCAATTTTATATCCCTCTACATGCAGGCCATGTGGAAAAACTGTGGAGTAACTTAAAAGTTCTCAACTGCCTACCATCCTCAGACAAATGGATTGGTAGAGAGGTTCAACCGTACAATGAAGAGCATGATAGGTGCTTTAGAGGAACCCCTTAGAAAAAAGTGGGACCTTCTACTGCCAACCCTTCTATTTGCATATAGAGACGTCCCTCAGGAGGGAGTTGGTGTCATGCGCCTCACTCCATGGCACTTAAGGCATAGGTTCAGGCTGGGTAGCCATTGAATGCTCCATCATAATGCAGAGTGTCTTTAGCAGCGGTCTAGTCTTGCCGTTGCCAACTCTACGACTCATAAGCCACGCCCTCTCCTGACTCTTTGCGTTGCAACTTTTACGGTCAGTTTGCTTGCCGTTCCTTTTGGCTGTAGAACGCTAGTTTTCCTGCTTTTCCTGTGCCGCTCTCGGCTACTTCTCACCTCTTCTCCTCTGCTTCGCGCTCTGCAGATTGCTTCGCTCTTGTTTGTTCCGTTCCCTTCCTCTCTCTCTCAGCTACCTTGCCTACATTGCTTACCTGCTTTTGCCGCTGCTCTGTTGTGCTGCTCTGTTTGGGCTGTTTCGGTCCTCCTCTTCTTACTTCCGCTTTGACATACTGCTCCTACTAAGTCCTTTGGCTCTGCCATTGTTGTCCTTTCTTCATTGCTCTCCGGTACTCCATCCATTACGGATACCTACCTTCCAACTCCACCAGAGCCCATCTTCCATTGGTACCGAGGAGGAGCTATCCCACTGTCATCTGCGTTCCGGCTTTTTGTGCCTTCCATAGGCTTTTTCCCCAATTGGTCTTTCCCGGGAAGGGAGTCCCAGGGGGGACCTGCTTGTCAGATCTCACTGTGGCTTTCTCCCGGGTCAGGCAAGTGCTTCATAAAAAAAAAGAAGAGGACGGATTACAGATCCCGCAGACCCCATATACCATCCAGTTCCAGATCTAGTCTCTCAGGTGAGGAGAAGGAGGTGAAGAGTCTGGTCACAGGGGTTGGGATTTCCAAGGGAACTGACAGTTTGCATCACCCAAATCTCAAGATGGCTACAGCTGAGCAACTTCAGGAGCTGGTAGCGGCGGTTCAGAATCTGTCAGTAGAAATGCAAAACATGAACACAGAAAACAATATGCTGAAACAGATGATTCCAAACCGAGAACCTACGAACACAGACTTGCCCCCCATGCCATTATATTCCGGAAAGTTTGACGGATCCCCAAGGAAACTTAAAGAGTTTTTGGATGCCTGCAATATATATTTCACCTTTTGACCCAATACATTCACCACCGATCATGCAAAGGTCGGTTTTGTCATATCCAATATTATAGGCAACGCCCTGGCCTGGGCCACCCCTCTGGTAATGGAAGCTGCTCCGGGGGTTGCAGGATTATGGGGCCTTTGTAGGCCAGCTAAAACATACTTTTGAAGGAACGGAGACCACTTTTTCCACCTGTGAATATTTTCTGGACATCAGACAAGGGCAGTCCGATGTTCTTACATACATATCTCACTTTAAACAGTTGGTCACAGAGACAGGATGGCCAGAACAGTCACAGTTTATAATATTCAGGAGGGATCTAAGAGAAGAAATTAAGGATGAGCTGGCTAGATTCCCATGCCATGCTTCCCTTGCTGACTTGCTGTCAGCTTCTCTTCAGATAGAGTTTCGGCTATAAGAAAGACGACATGAGAGAAGACGTCATCGAGCCCCTGTTATGGTACCAGACTCTCCTCCACAGAAGCTATCTCCTTCTTCTCGTGCTGATGAGCCCATGCAGATAGGCACAGCCCGGCCATCCTTGACTCCGGAAGAAAGAAAGAGATGCAGAGAAAAGGGTTTATTTGCCTATTGAGGGTCTGACCAACATCTGATAAAGACCTGTCCGGAGATTCCTCAAAGACGGTCAGGAAACGAGAACCCTCAGTCCTAGAAGGGACAGGTCACCGAGGGAGCACACTCAGTCCCTATGTTTCACTTGCCATCAACCCCTTCAACACTCCCGACGATTCTCGACTCATGGTCCTACAGGTATAGCTCATAGTGGAGCAACAGCAGATAGAAGTATTGGCCCTCCTTAACTGCGGAGCAGCAGGGAATTTTGAGGACACTATATGGGCCAAAAAGGTGGGCCTGAAAGGGGTGAACCGCAAAGAAGACCAAAATGTCGAAAGAGTGGAAGGAAGTCCCTCAAGTTCGTGCCCAATCACACAAACAACCAAACCACTGTGTGTTAGGATCCATCAACATACAGAAACCAGCATTTTCGACATAATCCGAGCAGCACATTTTCAGATAATCTTGGGAATTAAATGGCTGTGCAAACATAACCCTCGGATTGATTGGTCCACCAACCAGTTGGGATTCAACTCTTTGTTTTGCAAAAAGAATTGTCTACCGGAAGCCTCATATCAAGAAGTACAGACTCTTCCTTCTGATACAGTCGCTACCATAGGAATGCACTCCATTCCTTTTGATTTATCGCCTTTTGAGGCAGTGTTTGCAGAGAAGACCCCATTGGAGCTTCCTCCCCATCGACCGGAAGATTGTTCTATCGATCTAATCCCCAATGCATTGGTGCCCTTTGGTAGGATGTTCTCCCTATCCAAAGTAGAAAGAAAAGCCCTTCAAGCTTACTTAGATGAAAACCTGTTGAACTTGCTCATCCGACCCTCAAAGTCACCCGCGGGCGCACCTCTGTTCTTTATACTGAAAAAAGATTCATCTGATCTTCGACCATGCATAGATTTCAGAGGATTAAATAAAGTGACTATCCAGGATCGCTATCCAATGCCACTCATCACGGACATTATTGAGGCTGTGCAGGGAGCTACTATCTTCTCCAAACTGGATCTTCGCAGCGCCTATCACTTGCTGAGGATTCGCTCTGGGGATGAGTGGAAGACAGCATTTTGGACTCCTTTTGGACTTTTTGAGTACTGTGTAATGACCAGACTGATTAATGCCCCTGCGGTATTTCAACAGTCTATGGATCGCATTTTTTCAGATCTAGTGTTCATCACAGTTATAATCTAGCTGGATGATATATTAGTGTTCTCACGTACCGAACAAGAACATCTGAGCCATCTCACCGAAGTCTTACACCGGTTGGAGAAACATCACTTTTTGGCCAAAAAAGAGAAATGCTCCTTTGGCGTGCCTTCTGTACAGTATCTGGGATTCATATTGTCACGAGATGGCATTCATATGAACACAAAAAAGACTGCGGCAATCCTTAACTGGACTGCTCCAACCTCTGTCAAAGGTGTCCAGAGGTTCTTGGGTTTGGCAAATTCTTATAGGCGCTTCATACAAACTTTTTCTCAAGTTGTATTGCCTATAACCCAGTTACTAAAGAAAGCTTCTGGGCCCTTTCAGTGGAGTCCTCATGCTGATGAGAGCTTTAAACAACTAAAGACCTTGTTTTGTCACGCCCCCCTTACTTCAACATCCTGATCAGAGTAAACCCTTTATCCTGGAAACTGATGCATCAGCAGCAGCCATAGGAGCCGTTCTATTACAAGAACAAGCAGAACATCCCATCGCCTATCTGTCTCGCACTCTTACTGAACGTTAGCGTAATTACTCAGTTATTGAACGAGAACTCTTGGCCATGAAATACGCATGTGAAGACTGGAGGCATCTCTTACAAGGAGGTCAACATCCCTTCATCATTAGAACAGATCATAAAAATCTTCAAGTGTTGCAGAACATGGACTGTATAAATTCACGACAGGCCCGTTAGGCAAATTTTTTCACCCATTATGATTTTCAAGTAACGTACATTCCAGGCAGCCAGAACACCTTGGCTCATGCCTTGTCTCATAAGATGGAGTTCACAGCCTCCAATCCATCTCCCCCATCTCCTAGGAACCGAATTATTGCACAGGTGTCTTCCTTTTTACAACAAGTTAAAGAAGCTCTTATTACAGACACCCTCCCGAAGGCTGGTTCCAATCAAGTTCCTCTGAACAGATTGTTGTTTCGTGCACACCACCTGTATGTTCCAACAGATGGACTCTGACTTTCATGGTGTCATGACCACAAGATGGCAGATCACAGAGGCCATACTGGAACATTGGATTTACTCTAGCAATCTTATTATTGGCCTGGAATCAAAACCGATGTCAGAAAATACGTGCAATCCTGTAGGACATGCGCCAGAAGCAAGCACCGCACCTCCAAACCAGTGGGTCTTCTAGAAAAAGGAAAATCCCCACACGCTCATGGGTACAGATTTCGACAGACTTTATAGTGGATCTCCCTAGATCCCAGAACTGCACTTGCGTCATGGTAACAGTGGACTCTTTGTCTAAGATGGCCACTTTCTCCCCTCTACCTGGTCTCCCCACTGCCTCTGGCATGGCTGAAGTCTTCCTCAGGGACACATTCCGTCTTCACGGGTTGCCAGACAAAATAATCTCTGATTGAGGTATTCAATACATCTCTCGTTTTTGGATGTGTTTGTGCTCAAATTTGGGCATTGAACAAGCTATGTCTACTGGATTCCATCCCCAGACTAATGGGCAAACGGAGAGGCTAAACAGCACTCTGGAGCAGTATCTCCGAAGTTATATAAACCAAGAACAGGACAATTGGGAAGAACTGTTGCCCACAGCAGAGTTTGCCTACAACAATAGTCACCACTCAGCCATCAGAATGTCACAGTTCTTTTGTACTTACGGTCAGCATCCTTGTACAGTACTACCTTTGACCTCAGTCCAAACCAATCTGCCTGCTGTCGAAGAAACGTTGTTCAGACTATCGGAAGCTCACAAGACCGCCAGGAGATCTTTGGAGGATAGTCAGCATACTATTTAGAAACACGCGGATCGGCACCGCCTTAAGGTACCTGATTGGAAGGTGGGCACCAGAGTGTGGCTTACGACTAAATACCTACCCCGTTGGGCTAGACCTTCAAAACTATCACCCCAGTTTATTGGTCCCTATCCTATCTTGGCTAAGATCAATCCAGTGGCTTTTCGATTGAAACTGCCTCAGAGGCTTCAACTGGTACACCCAGTCTTTCATTCCTCTCTACTTAGGGAGGCTATTGATGACTCCAATCCTCGCCCATGTCCAGTGCATCCTGCCAATGATGCTGGAAAAGAATATGAGGTATCCCTCATCTGCGATTCTAGGTACAGACGTGGTCGGTTGGAATACCTTGTACATTGGAAGGGGTACCCGAGGTCAGAGGATTCATGGGAACCGTCCTCTCACCTATCGGCTCCGGTTCTCATCCGAAGCTTCATAGAGGTCATCCGTGTAAGCTGGGTTGATGTTCTCTGAGGAGGGGGCATACTGTCATGCGCCTCACTCTGTGGCGTTTGTGGCATAGGTTCAGGCTGGGTAGCCATTGAAAGCTCAATCACGCTGCAGAGCGTCTTTAGCAGCGGTCTAGTATTGCCGTTGCCAACGCTATGACTCATGAGCCACGCCCTCTCCTGACTCTTTGCGTTGCAACCTTTAAGGCCAGTTTGCTTGCTGTTCCTTTTGGCTGCAGAACGCAAGTTTTCCTGCTTTTTCTGTGCTGCTCTCGGCTACTGCTCACCTCTTCTCTTCTGATCCACGCTCTGCGGTTTGCTTCGCTCTTGTTTGTTCTATTCCCTTCCTCTCTCTCTCTCTGCTACCTTGCCTACGTTGCTTACCAACTTTTGCCGCTGCTCTGTTGTGCTGCTCTGTTCGGGCTGTTTCGGCCCTCCTCTTCTTACTTCCGCTTTGACATACTGCTCCTACGTAGTCCTGTGGCTCTGCCATGGTTGTCCTTTCTCCATCGCTCTCCGGTACTCCATCCATTACGGATACCTACCTTCCGACTCCACCGGAGCCCATCTTCCATTGGTACTGAGGAGGAGCTAACCCGCTGTTTTTCAACTGTGTTGGGGTTTTTTGTGCCTTCCATAGGCTTTTTCCCCAATTGGTTTTTCCCTGGAAGAGGGTTCAATGGGGTCCTGCTTTTCAGATCTCACTGTTGCTTTCTCCCAGGCCATGCAAATGCTTCATAAAAAAAAGAAGAGGGCAGATGACAGAACCTGCAGACCCCAGATACCATCCAATTCCAGATCTAGTCTCTCAGGTGAGGAGAAGGAGGTGAAGAGTCTGGTCACAGGGGTTGGGCTTTCCAAGGGAACTGACAGTTGGATTTAGTCCCTTTGAACCTCTTTATGGCCATCCAGTTAGAGGCCCCTTGGCCCTAATTAAGGAGGGGTTGAAGAGTGCTCCTTCCCCCAAGCAGTGAGAGTCACTGACTATGTGATAGGTCTCCGGAGGAGAATGTCACACATGATGGCAGAAGCATCAGATAACTTAAAAGCAGGTCAGGCTCTGGTCAAACATTGGTGATACACTGGTATCTGGTGGACTTAGGAAATCCTAAGGAGGCTCCCAGAGTCCTTCACACCAACCGTTTAAAGGCTTATGTCTCAAGACCAGAAGTAGGAGCTTTGTTCTAGCTTCAGCCCAAGAGGAGGAGGGGACTGAACCTCTACCTGACCTACTCAGAGGCCAGCCTTTAGATGAGGAATTAGAAGAAGTTAATCTCTCTTCTAACTTGACACCTGAACAACAGGGGGAGTGCAAGTCTCTGTTAAATCAGTTTGCCTCCCTGGTTTCACTATTACCAGGCTTGACCCCTTGGGGCCATCATGACATTCAAACTGGTGACTGTTTACCTGTCAAAAATAGAGGTTACATGATGTCATATCATGTAAGATCCCACATAAAGGAGGAGGTCAACAAGATGCTTGATCTCGGGGTAATAGAGCCCTCTACCAGTCCATGATCTAGTCCAGTTGTTCTAGTACCAAAGGCAGGATCCAAGGAGTTGAGATTCTGTGTGGACTATAAAGTTCTTAATGCAGTCACCAAGACTGATGCCCACCCTTTACTAAGAACAGATGAACTGGTGGATAAACTTAGTTCAGCCAAGTACCTCAGTACGGTGGTCAGTCATAATGTAGAATGCAATAATGTAGAAAGTCAAAATGTTGAATTTTTTTTTAGAAAACAATAATGTTGAAAAACAATAATGTCGAACTTTTTCTACATTTTTTAGAATTTTTCGAAAAAAAAATAAATATATATATAATTAAAATGTGTTGAGTATGAGGGGTGAGAGGGTGAGAGGGTGGTGGGGGGGTGGAGGGTGGCCGGGAGGTGTTGGGTGAGGGGGGTTGGGGGGGTTGGGGGGGACCCCCCCTAGTAAATGATACTCTTCTTGTTTATTTATAAATAAATATATATATAATTAAAATGTGTTGAGTATGAGGGGTGAGAGGGTGGTGAGGGTGTGGGGGGGTAGCCGGGGGGTGTTGGGTGAGGGGGGTTGGGGGGGACCCCCCCTAGTAAATGATACTCTTCTTGTTTATTTATTTATTGATAGTGCTAATTGACATTTTTTTTCGACTTTTTTTTTCTAAAAATTTACTCTTTTCATTATATGTATATGTTTTCGACATTATTGTTTTTTTACATTTTTGTAAGTCGACATTTTATTTTCTACATTATGACTATAAACCCCTCAGTACATTTGATCTAACTTCAGGCTATTGACAAATAGCACTGACAGACCATGTCAAGGAGAAAACTGCATTCTCATCCCCAGGGGGCCATCTACCAGCTTAAGGTAATGCCTTAAAGAATGCACCTGCTACATTCCAAAGGATGGTTAATCGGGTTCTGAATGGGATGGAGGACTTCTGCATGGCATACTTGGATGACATTGCAGTGTTCAGCCCTACTTGGAAAGAACATGTTGCACACTTAGGATGTCTTTTGCAGGCTCTTGAGCAGGCCCATCTGACCATAAAGGCTAGAAAATGTCAAATTGGTCAGAGTAAAGTGGTCTACCTTGGACATGAGGTAGGAGGAGGTGAAATCAGGCCATTGCCTAGCAAAGTACAAGCTGTACAAAACTGGACCACCCCTACTACTCAAACCCAAGTGAGAGCCTTCCCAGGCCTCACTGGATACTATAGGAACTTCATAGAGAACTATGGGACCATAGCTTCTCCCTTGAATGTGGTCTCCTCTCGCAAATTCCCTAAGAATGTCAGGTGGAATGAGGAGTGCACTCAAGCATTTGAAGGCCTAAAGAATGGCCTTCGTCAAGCTCCAGTCTTAAGAGCTCCTGACTATAACCAAACCTTCATTGTGCAGACAGATGTTTCAAATACAGGTATAGGTGCAGTCCTTAGTTAACTGGATGAGAAAGGTAGGGAGCACCCCATTTGCTTCATCAGCAGGAAACTGAAGGAACCGGAAACAAGTTGGGCAACCATTGAGCGTGAATGCTTTGCTATTGTGTGGTCATTGAAGAAGTTTAGACCATGCTTGTATGGATCTACTTTTGTGAACTGACCACCAACCCTTGAGATGGTTGATGCAAATGAAAGGGGAAACCCCAAAACTACTGAGATGGTCAATCAGCCTGCAAGGGTTTGATTTTACCATTGAACACAGGTCAGGGTGTCACCACCAAAATGCTGATGGTCTCTCCAGGGTGTTTGACCGACTGGAGTAAGGAGATTCATCCAGGAGTGGATTAAATCCTCCTGTCCGTTAGTCTGGGGAGGGCGAATGTTAGGGAGAATTCTCCAAATGTGCTAATTTCCCTTTCCTTTTGAGACCCCCAGCAACTTTGCTGGATTTCTAGGATTTAATTTTTTACCTGGGAAGAGTGTGAGTCTTTTTTTTTCCCCATTATTCCATGTATTTTGTGTGTGTTTTACTTCTGTGTTCTTTGGTTATGGAGTTTTAAAACAACTCCAGTGGCATCATACTTTTCTGTGTGTCACACAGCACCTTCAGTGCAGTGGCATGGGGGTGTCTTTCAGACTCCCCAAGGCTTAAATACCTTCTCTGGGACTGACTACCGTCTCCCAGGCCCTGTAAAGTTAAATTGACTTTCTAGTCTCTTTAAATTTACTGACCAAGCACACCCTATCTTACTATAGAGTGCTGGAGGGGTTGTCTAGCTTCCCCTGAGTCAAAACACTTTGTCTGACCTGTTCGTGTGACAAGTTTCTGCTATAATCATAGACACATTATGGCAATGGTGAAGGAACAGAACAGCCAACACGTGTTTCAACCGATCGTTTTTACCTTGGAATGCTGGCAGTTGAGCAGTCTGAAGATTACGGATTCCTGTGTTTATTGTCTGTGGTTCGCTGCAGATGCAGTCCAGTTTAAGAGAATTAGTGTGTGATATTGAGCTGCTTGTGCTAGTGTAATGTTTTATAACTGACTGAGTAAATAAATGTATATTCTTTTACCAAGGAACCTTAAGTAAGTGTTTACTTGAATCACTGTATTTGTTGGTCCTTTTTGTAACTTGTTCTACTGCTCACTTAAACCCTTGAGATAAGACTGGCTGCTCAGCCATCGCTACCACTTTACTGTGTAGTACAGGCTTGTACCAAAAGTGAAATTCTGCTTACACTTGTAGTCCTAATTGCCTGTAGTGTTCCCAAAGGGTACCTCAGGTGATTCTGCCTAACAGCGGGCGTTTCCGAAAAATATAATGCACATCACACTTCCCTCCAGCCAATCAGCGGGCGCGTCGGTTTTCCGCAGATATCACGTGCCCCTCGGGACCAGTAAGAGACCTGTCCGTGGAGCAAACAGGGAAATGGGTCTGCGGAGCGGAGCAGAGCCAGATATCACAATGTTTTTAACCTATGCTTTCGGGATGTAGCCGCTGCTCCTGCCGCAAATTTGGTGAAAATCCGCCCAGCGGTTTGTGCTATAGGCGTGAGCAAAAATGGTTTCCATTCAGTCTATGGAAAAAGAAGTGTCTTTGGTAGGGACCCCCATACAACTTTGCCCCCACTTGACATATCTTCACCAGGCTTGTCAGAAAAAATTCACAGTGGGCCATGTACTGTTTTTGCAAAGTTTGCTGAGGATTCAACAGGGGGGGAGTGAACTTATACGCCTACCGCAAGCTGTGTAATATACACACAACACCAAGAAAGCTATGGTGGGTTTAAAAGTTTTTTTTAAAAAAAACCTTTTACCTGGAATGTGAAAGTATGATGGTCCATTTGAGCCAAGTCACCCATCCCACAACACCACCTAGTAGCCATTATTGGAAGTTCACCAACAATTCTGAGCCACAACAGCAAGGCATTGTGGGTATGCAAATCTTTTTCTCCATGAAATTGCCTTTTTCAAAGAGAGCAGTGCTATTTTATATACAGCTTAACCAACCCAAGACAGACATTTTGCAAGACTGTCAAAACGACTACATACTTGGTTTAACCCTTAACAAGGATCATCAGTTCAGTGCATATGTTCACATGTCTCCGTCTCATATGTCAGGGTCTCAGAGGACAAGGTAAGTCCTTCTGCTGGTCCAGCCAGGAAGGTTGGCAGAGAGCACTTTCAAGGACTATCACTGCCAGTAGGGGTTAGGATAGCAGTGTCTCTGCAGCTAGCATGCCTTCTCCTAATGCAGGTCACATCAAATGGTCCACTGGGGTGGGTGAGAGGAGGGTCTTTCTCCCTCTTGAAGGTCTTCATTTTACTCCCAACGGTAGAGGACTTTGAGTGAACTTTTCCTGAATAAAGTTCCAGGTGATTTTGTCTTCTTGTGGTTCAAAGATGATTCAATTAAGCAGGGTCTCACCCGAAATAAACATTTTGCCTAGCCAAATTGGTTCATTTCATGACTTCTGTAATGGACTGTTCCTCTCTGACGTGACAAAGGTCTTTGCCTGCTGATGTCAATAAAAGTGTTTTGTCTGCAGGAACTGTTGAGGCATCACAGGATGTGTGAGTGGCCTAAGAAACTCCATAATGGTGGGACCCCTCTCCTGGCTGTAACCTTTCGATTGCACTACCTTGTCATCATGCATTAAAGAGACTCCAGTAATAAGTGACCTGCTGTTACTTCCCAATTGCGATGACAGGGTTTTCTTTTGAAGCAATTTGAAGCATGGGCCCCTCCTTACCCACTGGGCGTATATGCTGTTACCTGTGAATGTGACAGCTTTCCCAGCAGAGAGGAAAGGGAGCTTCTAAGGCTGGACACCACAGTCTGTTTTCGTTGAAACTCAGCCCTAGACGTCGAAACGCAAACCTCTGACGGATGAATGAATAACTAGGAACCAGGTTGACAATAAAATGACATTGCATGGATTTTGGCCGGTTTAATGGTATCTTCCACCAGAACACTATCTCAAACCAGATATGACTTTATATTTATATTTATACGGTGGAAATCTATATTTTTCAAATAAACCTGCCACCAGTCCATCGAGATATACAGGTCATAGCAGCCTCTGAGGGTACAGCAGGCTGCTTTCAGGAATGCATGCTATTCACTGCCCAGTTGCCAAAGTACTGGAGAGCTGCTGGGGGTGTTCTTAGGCAGTTCCTTCAGAGATACATGGTTGAATCATACATTTTGTAGCATGGAGCATTGCGAAAGTGAGTCCAGATTAGAAGAGCTCACTTTCTGATACAAAATCCCCATTATCATTTTGTGTTACAAAAATGTAAAACGCTTGGGATTGCCATCCTGTGCAAATGGTGGTCTGTTACACTGTCTTATCACAATGTGTCCCCCCAATTGCGTACTTACTGATGAAGCTCCATCCCAGCCTGCAAGCCCTGCTTCACCCAGGATAGGTCTGTTTGGGGACCAATCAGCGGTCTCTACCCTTTATGAGAATGTCTTGAAAACTATTGAAGGGAGCAACCATTGCCTGTTGATGTTGCTGACTTTGTAAGCCATATTTGATTCTGTAGATCAGGGCACGGAAGCCCAATGTTTTATTCAGTATACCAAGGTGGGAGACACCTCTGGTTTGAACTCATTTTAAGGTGGCAGAGTCCTTTTTCGACCCGTAAGTATAGAGACATTGTGGCATCACATATTATGTTTACCCTTTAGGTGAAAATAGAGGCACAGCATCACTGTTACTACGGGCATGCAGTGTGGGTCCTGCACAGATGACATCAATCACCATGTTTCTTTTGATGCAGAGCAGTGGGCATTGGGGTTGTGCTTCAATGCACTAAAAACCTGGATGGATGAAGGCTGGTTGCAGCAGACTGTAGGGAAAGACGAAGGTTATAGTGTTCCAGCACATAAGGTCCATGGAGTTATTTTTTACTCTTAATATGTAACTACAAAGCCAAGTGCATTTAACAGTGAACAATAAGAACAAACAGGTCAACCTGACTGCTGGCTGCTAGCCACAGTCAGGTGATCGAGATTGCAGCAAACCCTTTACAAACCACAGTAGACTATTAACATACTACTCCAGAGGCTACAGAATGCTCAAATGCTGCTATCAGGTCAATCAATAGTCTGAACTGACATACACTTATCTCTTAGACTAAGAAGACCTCCTCAGTCAGTAGCCACATTTTAAGCCTACAGTAGCATGTACCTGCTTGCCCACAAGGACTCCTTATTGTCAATGCCATGTGCACCGTTCCAGCAGTGGTGAAAATGTAGAAAGCATTAGAAGCACGTATGCCAAGCTTGAGAATTTGTGGTTGGGGCGCAAAAAAAGCAGGAAGGGACCTGAAAAGAATTCTGTCTTCATTGAGTATTCGCTATCATCTTTCTTGTGAGGGCAGCACTACAAAGTAATCCATGGACAGCTGAACATTTTGAAATAATCATCACCACTGGCAATTGCTTGGTGGCACTTTTTATCATTATTATTCCAGATATACGATTTACAAATGAGAAAAACGTATACAAATCAGTAATGGAGTCATTACAGAAGCTGCCGTCCAGTTGAAATTGTAGACTTTGTTTTCTGCATTTGACCTCAAGCAAAGCAGGGATGTTCTCTGTCATGTGGATAAAGAAGGACCAAAGGCAACTGTGCACTTGCAGTGTTAGTCAAGTAGTCCCCTCCAGTGTTTTATTTGTGTGGCACATTTAGTATATACAAATAGACAGGTGTCTGTGTCTGACCTGTTCGAGTGACAAGTTTCTGATATAATCATAGACACAATATTGCAATGGTGAAGGAACAAAACAGTCAACACGCGTTTCAACCGATCGTTTTTACCTTGGAATGCTGGCGGCTGAACAGTCTGAAGATTACAGATTCCTGTGTTTATTGTCTGTGGTTCGCTGCAGATGCAGTCCAGTTTAAGAGAATACTTCCATTTCTTAGTGTTCATGTTTCTCAATTGTTCTATTTATCAATATTTTGAGAACATTGCTGTGTAAAGCCTGATATTAATGCTGCCAAAACGTTCACCGGCCTTATTGTGGTAACGCTGTGTTTTGGCGTTTCTTGAATACACATGGGCCCTCATTACGAGTCGGGCGGTACGGGGTTAACGGCACCGGTAAAGGTGCCGGTGCCGTCAACCCCGTACCGCCCGATTACGAGTTCCCCTCCCGCGACCCGTTCTGCGCGTCTGGTGAAACCAGACGCGCAGACCGGGTCCCGCGAGGGGAAGAGGGAGCAAACAACGGGCAATTTCGTAATGGCCCGTTGTTTGCTCCCTCTCCCATTGCCATTCAGCCCTATGGGGGCTGAAATGGGAATGGGGAAGGACCGGGTCCGGGTCCTTAGAGGGAGGAATTACCGGGCCTTCCGAACTCGGAATGGCCTGGTAAATCCTCATTCTGAGAACCCGGACTCAATTTCGGCGGCAGCCATGCCGCCAATAGCGGCATGGCTACCGCCGAACTCGTAATGAGGGCCATTGTCTCCGTTCTGCGGGGGTAAAAACCCAGCTTTTAAAAGGCATTAAAAAGATAGTATTTAACTACAGAGATGCCGGGGTAAACTCCGGTTCAGACACAACGTGCACATTGTGTAGCATATTGGTAAATGGGGCGGCATGGCTACCGGCGAATTCGTAATGAGGGCCATTGTCTCCGTTCTACGGGGGTAAAAGCCCAGCTTTTCAAAGGCATTAAAAAGATAGTATTTAACTACAGAGATGCCGGGGTAAACTCTGGTTCAGACACAACGTGCACATTGTGTAGCATATTGGTAAATGGGAAGTCTGGTATCAGATTGCGCAGTTGTTTGACTAGAAATTGGCCTTTTTATTTACATGGCGTGTACTAAGGGTTGCCTACTACACACAATTATTCGTGGTGTGGCACTGGGGCTTCCTGCTCCCCCGCCATTGCGCATTTAGGTGCGGTTGTTTGGGCCCCTGTAACTGCGGTTGATCGAGGCTGAGGAGGGATGAGGGGCTGCCCACTTCCTTACCAATGCTGCCGACGTTCATGGTGCGGGAGGGTGCAAGCACCCAGACCTCTGGGTACGTCAGTATGACTGCAGCAGCAGGCTGTGAAGGGCAATGCCAGGGGCATGCAGACAGGATATTTGTTTTATATTGTGTTATGTAAGGTTTTCATGCTGCTACCACCTGCATGGTTTCTTGGTGCACTGGCAGATCTGTAAGGCAAAGAGGGAGGAATCCACAGATGACAATCCCCCTTGAAAACCCCACCGGGCATTTGTTTTCGATGGAAACCTGCAGATATAACTTCTCCCCAAGCTCATGCACATACTGTGGCTTTCATTTTTTTGTAAAATGTGGAAGCAATTCAAATAAAAGCTGTAGAATTTGAGGATTGCAAGTCTGCAAGAAGAAGCCACAAGTAGAACTATGAAATATTAGCTCTGTGTCTACACAGAAGATGAAAATAGCTAAAGTGGGGGTCAATGTACTGTATTTGACTTCTACTGCACCATCTCTTCAGGAACTAATGCAATTGAGCCATGTGAGATATATATTACAGAGCCTGCGTTAGCGGCCCTGCTGTTATGTTTATGTTGCTCAACCCATAGGACAAGCACTTTTTGGGTGGCTTTTTCCCCAATTGGTTTTTCCCTGGAAGAGGGTTCAAGGGGGTCCTGCTTTTCAGATCTCACTGTTGCTTTCTCCCAGGCCATGCAAATGCTTCATAAAAAAAAGAAGAGGGCAGATTACAGAACCTGCAGACCCCAGATACCATCCAATTCCAGATCTAGTCTCTCAGGTGAGGAGAAGGAGGTGAAGAGTCTGGTCACAGGGGTTGGGCTTTCCAAGGGAACTGACAGTTGGATTTAGTCCCTTTGAACCTCTTTATGGCCATCCAGTTAGAGGCCCCTTGGCCCTAATTAAGGAGGGGTTGGAGAGTGCTCCTTCCCCCAAGCAGTGAGAGTCACTGACTATGTGATAGGTCTCCGGAGGAGAATGTTACACATGATGGCAGAAGCATCAGATAACTTAAAAGCAGGTCAGGCTCTGGTCAAACATTGGTGATACACTGGTATCTGGTGGACTTAGGAAATCCTAAGGAGGCTCCCAGAGTCCTTCACACCAACCGTTTAAAGGCTTATGTCTCAAGACCAGAAGTAGGAGCTTTGTTCTAGCTTCAGCCCAAGAGGAGGAGGGGACTGACCCTCTACCTGACCTACTCAGAGGCCAGGCTTTAGATGAGGAATTAGAAGGAGTTAATCTCTCTTCTAACTTGACACCTGAACAACAGGAGGAGTGCAAGTCTCTGTTAAATCAGTTTGCCTCCCTGGTTTCACTATTACCAGGCTTGACCCCTTGGGGCCAGCATGACATTCAAACTGGTGACTGTTTACCTGTCAAAAATAGAGGTTACATGATGTCATATCATGTAAGATCCCACATAAAGGAGGAGGTCAACAAGATGCTTGATCTCGGGGTAATAGAGCCCTCTACCAGTCCATGATCTAGTCCAGTTGTTCTAGTACCAAAGGCAGGATCCAAGGAGTTGAGATTCTGTGTGGACTATAAAGTTCTTAATGCAGTCACCAAGACTGATGCCCACCCTTTACCAAGAACAGATGAACTGGTGGATAAACTTAGTTCAGCCAAGTACCTCAGTACGGTGGTCAGTCATAATGTAGAATGCAATAATGTAGAAAGTCAAAATGTTGAATTTTTTTTTAGAAAACAATAATGTCGAAAAACAATGTCGAACTTTTTCTACATTTTTTAGAATTTTTCGAAAAAAAATAAATATATATATAATTAAAATGTGTTGAGTATGAGGGGTGAGAGGGTGGTGGGGGGGTGGAGGGTGGCCGGGAGGTGTTGGGTGAGGGGGGTTGGGGGGGGTTGGGGGGGGACCCCCCCTAGTAAATGATACTCTTCTTGTTTATTTATAAATAAATATATATATAATTAAAATGTGTTGAGTATGAGGGGTGAGAGGGTGGTGAGGGTGTGGGGGGGTAGCCGGGGGGTGTTGGGTGAGGGGGCTTGGGGGGACCCCCCCTAGTAAATGATACTCTTCTTGTTTATTTATTTATTGATAGTGCTAATTGACATTTTTTTTCGACATTTTTTTTTCTAAAAATTGACTCTTTTCATTATATGTATAGGTTTTCGACATTATTGTTTTCTACATTTTTGTAAGTCGACATTTTATTTTCTACATTATGACTATAAACCCCTCAGTACATTTGATCTAACTTCAGGCTATTGACAAATAGCACTGACAGACCATGTCAAGGAGAAAACTGCATTCTCATCCCCAGGGGGCCATCTACCAGCTTAAGGTAATGCCTTAAAGAATGCACCTGCTACATTCCAAAGGATGGTTAATCGGGTTCTGAATGGGATGGAGGACTTCTGCATGGCATACTTGGATGACATTGCAGTGTTCAGCCCTACTTGGAAAGAACATGTTGCACACTTAGGATGTCTTTTGCAGGCTCTTGAGCAGGCCCATCTGACCATAAAGGCTAGAAAATGTCAAATTGGTCAGAGTAAAGTGGTCTACCTTGGACATGAGGTAGGAGGAGGTGAAATCAGGCCATTGCCTAGCAAAGTACAAGCTGTACAAAACTGGACCACCCCTACTACTCAAACCCAAGTGAGAGCCTTCCCAGGCCTCACTGGATACTATAGGAACTTCATAGAGAACTATGGGACCATAGCTTCTCCCTTGAATGTGGTCTCCTCTCGCAAATTCCCTAAGAATGTCAGGTGGAATGAGGAGTGCACTCAAGCATTTGAAGGCCTAAAGAATGGCCTTCGTCAAGCTCCAGTCTTAAGAGCTCCTGACTATAACCAAACCTTCATTGTGCAGACAGATGTTTCAAATACAGGTATAGGTGCAGTCCTTAGTTAACTGGATGAGAAAGGTAGGGAGCACCCCATTTGCTTCATCAGCAGGAAACTGAAGGAACTAGAAACAAGTTGGGCAACCATTGAGCGGGAATGCTTTGCTATTGTGTGGTCATTGAAGAAGTTTAGACCATGCTTGTATGGATCTACTTTTGTGAACTGACCACCAACCCTTGAGATGGTTGATGCAAATGAAAGGGGAAACCCCAAAACTACTGAGATGGTCAATCAGCCTGCAAGGGTTTGATTTTACCATTGAACACAGGTCAGGGTGTCACCACCAAAATGCTGATGGTCTCTCCAGGATGTTTGACCGACTGGAGTAAGGAGATTCATCCAGGAGTGGATTAAATCCTCCTGTCCGTTAGTCTGGGGAGGGCGAATGTTAGGGAGAATTCTCCAAATGTGCTAATTTCCCTTTCCTTTTGAGACCCCCAGCAACTTTGCTGGATTTCTAGGATTTAATTTTTTACCTGGGAAGAGTGTGAGTCTTTTTTTTTCCCATTATTCCATGTATTTTGTGTGTGTTTTACTTCTGTGTTCTTTGGTTATGGAGTTTTAAAACAACTCCAGTGGCATCATACTTTTCTGTGTGTCACACAGCACCTTCAGTGCAGTGCAACGGGGGTGTCTTTCAGACTCCCCAAGGTTTAAATACCTTCTCTGGGACTGACTACCGTCTCCCAGGCCCTGTAAAGTTAAATTGACTTTCTAGTCTCTTTAAATTTACTGACCAAGCACACCCTATCTTACTATAGAGTGCTGGAGGGGTTGTCTAGCTTCCCCTGAGTCAAAACACTTTGTCTGACCTGTTCGTGTGACAAGTTTCTGCTATAATCATAGACACATTATGGCAATGGTGAAGGAACAGAACAACCAACACGTGTTTCAACCAATCATTTTTACCTTGGAATGCTGGCAGTTGAGCAGTCTGAAGATTACGGATTCCTGTGTTTATTGTCTGTGGTTCGCTGCAGATGCAGTCCAGTTTAAGAGAATTAGTGTGTGATATTGAGCTGCTTGTGCTAGTGTAATGTTTTATAACTGACTGAGTAAATAAATGTATATTCTTTTACCAAGGAACCTTTAGTAAGTGTTTACTTGAATCACTGTATTTGTTGGTCCTTTTTGTAACTTGTTCTACTGCTCACTTAAACTCTTGAGATAAGACTGGCTGCTCAGCCATCGCTACCACTTTACTGTGTAGTACAGGCTTGTACCAAAAGTGAAATTCTGCTTACACTTGTAGTCCTAATTGCCTGTAGTGTTCCCAAAGGGTACTTCAGGTGATTCTGCCTAACAGCGGGCATTTCCGAAAAATATAATGCACATCACACTTCCCTCCAGCCAATCAGCGGGCGCGTCGGTTTTCCGCAGATATCACGTGCCCCTCGGGACCAGTCAGAGACCTGTCCGTGGAGCAAACAGGGAAATGGGTCTGCGGAGCGGAGCCAGATATCACAATGTTTTTAACCTATGCTTTCGGGATGTAGCCGCTGCTCCTGCCGCAAATTTGGTGAAAATCCGCCCAGCGGTTTGTGCTATAGGCGTGAGCAAAAATGGTTTCCATTCAGTCTATGGAAAAAGAAGTGTCTTTGGTAGGGACCCCCATATAACTTTGCCCCCACTTGACATATCTTCACCAGGCTTGTCAGAAAAAATTCACAGTGGGCCATGTACTGTTTTTGCAAAGTTTGCTGAGGATTCAACAGGGGGGGGATTGAACTTATACACCTACCGCAAGCTGTGTAATATACACACAACACCAAGAAAGCTATGGTGGGTTTAAAAGTTTTTTTTTAAAAAAAACCTTTTACCTGGAATGTGAAAGTATGATGGTCCATTTGAGCCAAGTCACCCATCCCACAACACCACCTAGTAGCCATTATTGGAAGTTCACCAACAATTCTGAGCCACAACAGCAAGGCATTGTGGGTATGCAAATCTTTTTCTCCATGAAATTGCCTTTTTCAAAGAGAGCAGTGCTATTTTATATACAGCTTAACCAACCCAAGACAGACATTTTGCAAGACTGTCAAAACGACTACATACTTGGTTTAACCCTTAACAAGGATCATCAGTTCAGTGCATATGTTCACATGTCTCCGTCTCATATGTCAGGGTCTCAGAGGACAAGGTAAGTCCTTCTGCTGGTCCAGCCAGGAAGGTTGGCAGAGAGCACTTTCAAGGACTATCACTGCCAGTAGGGGTTAGGATAGCAGTGTCTCTGCAGCTAGCATGCCTTCTCCTAATGCAGGTCACATCAAATGGTCCACTGGGGTGGGTGAGAGGAGGGTCTTTCTCCCTCTTGAAGGTCTTCATTTTACTCCCAACGGTAGAGGACTTTGAGTGAACTTTTCCTGAATAAAGTTCCAGGTGATTTTGTCTTCTTGTGGTTCAAAGATGATTCAATTAAGCAGGGTCTCACCCGAAATAAACATTTTGCCTAGCCAAATTGGTTCATTTCATGACTTCTGTAATGGACTGTTCCTCTCTGACGTGACACAGGTCTTTGCCTGCTGATGTCAATAAAAGTGTTTTGTCTGCAGGAACTGTTGAGGCATCACAGGATGTGTGAGTGGCCTAAGAAACTCCATAATGGTGGGACCCCTCTCCTGGCTGTAACCTTTCGATTGCACTACCTTGTCATCATGCATTAAAGAGACTCCAGTAATAAGTGACCTGCTGTTACTTCCCAATTGCGATGACAGGGTTTTCTTTTGAAGCAATTTGAAGCATGGGCCCCTCCTTACCCACTGGGCGTATATGCTGTTACCTGTGAATGTGACAGCTTTCCCAGCAGAGAGGAAAGGGAGCTTCTAAGGCTGGACACCACAGTCTGTTTTCGTTGAAACTCAGCCCTAGACGTCGAAACGCAAACCTCTGACGGATGAATGAATAACTAGGAACCAGGTTGACAATAAAATGACATTGCATGGATTTTGGCCGGTTTAATGGTATCTTCCACCAGAACACTATCTCAAACCAGATATGACTTTATATTTATATTTATACGGTGGAAATCTATATTTTTCAAATAAACCTGCCACCAGTCCATCGAGATATACAGGTCATAGCAGCCTCTGAGGGTACAGCAGGCTGCTTTCAGGAATGCATGCTATTCACTGCCCAGTTGCCAAAGTACTGGAGAGCTGCTGGGGGTGTTCTTAGGCAGTTCCTTCAGAGATACATGGTTGAATCATACATTTTGTAGCATGGAGCATTGCGAAAGTGAGTCCAGATTAGAAGAGCTCACTTTCTGATACAAAATCCCCATTATCATTTTGTGTTACAAAAATGTAAAACGCTTGGGATTGCCATCCTGTGCAAATGGTGGTCTGTTACACTGTCTTATCACAATGTGTCCCCCCAATTGCGTACTTACTGATGAAGCTCCATCCCAGCCTGCAAGCCCTGCTTCACCCAGGATAGGTCTGTTTGGGGACCAATCAGCGGTCTCTACCCTTTATGAGAATGTCTTGAAAACTATTGAAGGGAGCAACCATTGCCTGTTGATGTTGCTGACTTTGTAAGCCATATTTGATTCTGTAGATCAGGGCACGGAAGCCCAATGTTTTATTCAGTATACCAAGGTGGGAGACACCTCTGGTTTGAACTCATTTTAAGGTGGCAGAGTCCTTTTTCGACCCGTAAGTATAGAGACATTGTGGCATCACATATTATGTTTACCCTTTAGGTGAAAATAGAGGCACAGCATCACTGTTACTACGGGCATGCAGTGTGGGTCCTGCACAGATGACATCAATCACCATGTTTCTTTTGATGCAGAGCAGTGGGCATTGGGGTTGTGCTTCAATGCACTAAAAACCTGGATGGATGAAGGCTGGTTGCAGCAGACTGTAGGGAAAGACGAAGGTTATAGTGTTCCAGCACATAAGGTCCATGGAGTTATTTTTTACTCTTAATATGTAACTACAAAGCCAAGTGCATTTAACAGTGAACAATAAGAACAAACAGGTCAACCTGACTGCTGGCTGCTAGCCACAGTCAGGGGATCGAGATTGCAGCAAACCCTTTACAAACCACAGTAGACTATTAACATACATCTCTCAGTTACTACTCCAGAGGCTACAGAATGCTCAAATGCTGCTATCAGGTCAATCAATAGTCTGAACTGACATACACTTATCTCTTAGACTAAGAAGACCTCCTCAGTCAGTAGCCACATTTTAAGCCTACAGTAGCATGTACCCGCTTGCCCACAAGGACTCCTTATTGTCAATGCCATGTGCACCGTTCCAGCAGTGGTGAAAATGTAGAAAGCATTAGAAGCACGTATGCCAAGCTTGAGAATTTGTGGTTGGGGCGCAAAAAAAGCAGGAAGGGACCTGAAAAGAATTCTGTCTTCATTGAGTATTCGCTATCATCTTTCTTGTGAGGGCAGCACTACAAAGTAATCCATGGACAGCTGAACATTTTGAAATAATCATCACCACTGGCAATTGCTTGGTGGCACTTTTTATCATTATTATTCCAGATATACGATTTACAAATGAGAAAAACGTATACAAATCAGTAATGGAGTCATTACAGAAGCTGCCGTCCAGTTGAAATTGTAGACTTTGTTTTCTGCATTTGACCTCAAGCAAAGCAGGGATGTTCTCTGTCATGTGGATAAAGAAGGACCAAAGGCAACTGTGCACTTGCAGTGTTAGTCAAGTAGTCCCCTCCAGTGTTTTATTTGTGTGGCACATTTAGTATATACAAATAGACAGGTGTCTGTGTCTGACCTGTTCGAGTGACAAGTTTCTGATATAATCATAGACACAATATTGCAATGGTGAAGGAACAGAACAGTCAACACGCGTTTCAACCGATCGTTTTTACCTTGGAATGCTGGCGGCTGAACAGTCTGAAGAATACAGATTCCTGTGTTTATTGTCTGTGGTTCGCTGCAGATGCAGTCCAGTTTAAGAGAATACTTCCATTTCTTAGTGTTCATGTTTCTCAATTGTTCTATTTATCAATATTTTGAGAACATTGCTGTGTAAAGCCTGATATTAATGCTGCCAAAACGTTCACCGGCCTTATTGTGGTAACGCTGTGTTTTGGCGTTTCTTGAATACACATGGGCCCTCATTACGAGTCGGGCGGTACGGGGTTAACGGCACCGGTAAAGGTGCCGGTGCCGTCAACCCCGTACCGCCCGATTACGAGTTCCCCTCCCGCGACCCGTTCTGCGCGTCTGGTGAAACCAGACGCGCAGACCGGGTCCCGCGAGGGGAAGAGGGAGCAAACAACGGGCAATTTCGTAATGGCCCGTTGTTTGCTCCCTCTCCCATTGCCATTCAGCCCTTTGGGGGCTGAAATGGGAATGGGGAAGGACCGGGTCCGGGTCCTTAGAGGGAGGAATTACCGGGCCTTCCGAACTCGGAATGGCCTGGTAAATCCTCATTCTGAGAACCCGGACTCAATTTCGGCGGCAGCCATGCCGCCAATAGCGGCATGGCTACCGCCGAACTCGTAATGAGGGCCATTGTCTCCGTTCTGCGGGGGTAAAAGCCCAGCTTTTAAAAGGCATTAAAAAGATAGTATTTAACTACAGAGATGCCGGGGTAAACTCCGGTTCAGACACAACGTGCACATTGTGTAGCATATTGGTAAATGGGGCGGCATGGCTACCGGCGAATTCGTAATGAGGGCCATTGTCTCCGTTCTACGGGGGTAAAAGCCCAGCTTTTCAAAGGCATTAAAAAGATAGTATTTAACTACAGAGATGCCGGGGTAAACTCTGGTTCAGACACAACGTGCACATTGTGTAGCATATTGGTAAATGGGAAGTCTGGTATCAGATTGCGCAGTTGTTTGACTAGAAATTGGCCTTTTTATTTACATGGCGTGTACTAAGGGTTGCCTACTACACACAATTATTCGTGGTGTGGCACTGGGGCTTCCTGCTCCCCCGCCATTGCGCATTTAGGTGCGGTTGTTTGGGCCCCTGTAACTGCGGTTGATCGAGGCTGAGGAGGGATGAGGGGCTGCCCACTTCCTTACCAATGCTGCCGACGTTCATGGTGCGGGAGGGTGCAAGCACCCAGACCTCTGGGTACGTCAGTATGACTGCAGCAGCAGGCTGTGAAGGGCAATGCCAGGGGCATGCAGACAGGATATTTGTTTTATATTGTGTTATGTAAGGTTTTCATGCTGCTACCACCTGCATGGTTTCTTGGTGCACTGGCAGATCTGTAAGGCAAAGAGGGAGGAATCCACAGATGACAATCCCCCTTGAAAACCCCACCGGGCATTTGTTTTCGATGGAAACCTGCAGATATAACTTCTCCCCAAGCTCATGCACATACTGTGGCTTTCATTTTTTTGTAAAATGTGGAAGCAATTCAAATAAAAGTTGTAGAATTTGAGGATTGCAAGTCTGCAAGAAGAAGCCACAAGTAGAACTATGAAATATTAGCTCTGTGTCTACACAGAAGATGAAAATAGCTAAAGTGGGGGTCAATGTACTGTATTTGACTTCTACTGCACCATCTCTTCAGGAACTAATGCAATTGAGCCATGTGAGATATATATTACAGGGCCTGCGTTAGCGGCCCTGCTGTTATGTTTATGTTGCTCAACCCATAGGACAAGCACTTTTTGGGTGGCTTTTTCCCCAATTGGTTTTTCCCTGGAAGAGGGTTCAAGGGGGTCCTGCTTTTCAGATCTCACTGTTGCTTTCTCCCAGGCCATTCAAATGCTTCATAAAAAAAAGAAGAGGGCAGATTACAGAACCTGCAGACCCCAGATACCATCCAATTCCAGATCTAGTCTCTCAGGTGAGGAGAAGGAGGTGAAGAGTCTGGTCACAGGGGTTGGGCTTTCCAAGGGAACTGACAGTTGGATTTAGTCCCTTTGAACCTCTTTATGGCCATCCAGTTAGAGGCCCCTTGGCCCTAATTAAGGAGGGGTTGGAGAGTGCTCCTTCCCCCAAGCAGTGAGAGTCACTGACTATGTGATAGGTCTCCGGAGGAGAATGTCACACATGATGGCAGAAGCATCAGATAACTTAAAAGCAGGTCAGGCTCTGGTCAAACATTGGTGATACACTGGTATCTGGTGGACTTAGGAAATCCTAAGGAGGCTCCCAGAGTCCTTCACACCAACCGTTTAAAGGCTTATGTCTCAAGACCAGAAGTAGGAGCTTTGTTCTAGCTTCAGCCCAAGAGGAGGAGGGGACTGACCCTCTACCTGACCTACTCAGAGGCCAGGCTTTAGATGAGGAATTAGAAGGAGTTAATCTCTCTTCTAACTTGACACCTGAACAACAGGAGGAGTGCAAGTCTCTGTTAAATCAGTTTGCCTCCCTGGTTTCACTATTACCAGGCTTGACCCCTTGGGGCCAGCATGACATTCAAACTGGTGACTGTTTACCTGTCAAAAATAGAGTTTACATGATGTCATATCATGTAAGATCCCACATAAAGGAGGAGGTCAACAAGATGCTTGATCTCGGGGTAATAGAGCCCTCTACCAGTCCATGATCTAGTCCAGTTGTTCTAGTACCAAAGGCAGGATCCAAGGAGTTGAGATTCTGTGTGGACTATAAAGTTCTTAATGCAGTCACCAAGACTGATGCCCACCCTTTACCAAGAACAGATGAACTGGTGGATAAACTTAGTTCAGCCAAGTACCTCAGTACGGTGGTCAGTCATAATGTAGAATGCAATAATGTAGAAAGTCAAAATGTTGAATTTTTTTTAGAAAACAATAATGTCGAAAAACAATGTCGAACTGTTTCTACATTTTTTAGAATTTTTCGAAAATAAATAAATATATATATAATTAAAATGTGTTGAGTATGAGGGGTGAGAGGGTGAGAGGGTGGTGGGGGGGTGGAGGGTGGCCGGGAGGTGTTGGGTGAGGGGGGTTGGGGGGGGTTGGGGGGGGACCCCCCCTAGTAAATGATACTCTTCTTGTTTATTTATAAATAAATATATATATAATTAAAATGTGTTGAGTATGAGGGGTGAGAGGGTGGTGAGGGTGTGGGGGGGTAGCCGGGGGGTGTTGGGTGAGGGGGGTTGGGGGGACCCCCCCTAGTAAATGATACTCTTCTTGTTTATTTATTTATTGATAGTGCTAATTGACATTTTTTTCGACATTTTTTTTTCTAAAAATTGACTCTTTTCATTATATGTATAGGTTTTCGACATTATTGTTTTCTACATTTTTGTAAGTCGACATTTTATTTTCTACATTATGACTATAAACCCCTCAGTACATTTGATCTAACTTCAGGCTATTGACAAATAGCACTGACAGACCATGTCAAGGAGAAAACTGCATTCTCATCCCCAGGGGGCCATCTACCAGCTTAAGGTAATGCCTTAAAGAATGCACCTGCTACATTCCAAAGGATGGTTAATCGGGTTCTGAATGGGATGGAGGACTTCTGCATGGCATACTTGGATGACATTGCAGTGTTCAGCCCTACTTGGAAAGAACATGTTGCACACTTAGGATGTCTTTTGCAGGCTCTTGAGCAGGCCCATCTGACCATAAAGGCTAGAAAATGTCAAATTGGTCAGAGTAAAGTGGTCTACCTTGGACATGAGGTAGGAGGAGGTGAAATCAGGCCATTGCCTAGCAAAGTACAAGCTGTACAAAACTGGACCACCCCTACTACTCAAACCCAAGTGAGAGCCTTCCCAGGCCTCACTGGATACTATAGGAACTTCATAGAGAACTATGGGACCATAGCTTCTCCCTTGAATGTGGTCTCCTCTCGCAAATTCCCTAAGAATGTCAGGTGGAATGAGGAGTGCACTCAAGCATTTGAAGGCCTAAAGAATGGCCTTCGTCAAGCTCCAGTCTTAAGAGCTCCTGACTATAACCAAACCTTCATTGTGCAGACAGATGTTTCAAATACAGGTATAGGTGCAGTCCTTAGTTAACTGGATGAGAAAGGTAGGGAGCACCCCATTTGCTTCATCAGCAGGAAACTGAAGGAACTAGAAACAAGTTGGGCAACCATTGAGCGGGAATGCTTTGCTATTGTGTGGTCATTGAAGAAGTTTAGACCATGCGTGTATGGATCTACTTTTGTGAACTGACCACCAACCCTTGAGATGGTTGATGCAAATGAAAGGGGAAACCCCAAAACTACTGAGATGGTCAATCAGCCTGCAAGGGTTTGATTTTACCATTGAACACAGGTCAGGGTGTCACCACCAAAATGCTGATGGTCTCTCCAGGATGTTTGACCGACTGGAGTAAGGAGATTCATCCAGGAGTGGATTAAATCCTCCTGTCCGTTAGTCTGGGGAGGGCGAATGTTAGGGAGAATTCTCCAAATGTGCTAATTTCCCTTTCCTTTTGAGACCCCCAGCAACTTTGCTGGATTTCTAGGATTTAATTTTTTACCTGGGAAGAGTGTGAGTCTTTTTTTTTCCCATTATTCCATGTATTTTGTGTGTGTTTTACTTCTGTGTTCTTTGGTTATGGAGTTTTAAAACAACTCCAGTGGCATCATACTTTTCTGTGTGTCACACAGCACCTTCAGTGCAGTGCAACGGGGGTGTCTTTCAGACTCCCCAAGGTTTAAATACCTTCTCTGGGACTGACTACCGTCTCCCAGGCCCTGTAAAGTTAAATTGACTTTCTAGTCTCTTTAAATTTACTGACCAAGCACACCCTATCTTACTATAGAGTGCTGGAGGGGTTGTCTAGCTTCCCCTGAGTCAAAACACTTTGTCTGACCTGTTCGTGTGACAAGTTTCTGCTATAATCATAGACACATTATGGCAATGGTGAAGGAACAGAACAACCAACACGTGTTTCAACCGATCATTTTTACCTTGGAATGCTGGCAGTTGAGCAGTCTGAAGATTACGGATTCCTGTGTTTATTGTCTGTGGTTCGCTGCAGATGCAGTCCAGTTTAAGAGAATTAGTGCGTGATATTGAGCTGCTTGTGCTAGTGTAATGTTTTATAACTGACTGAGTAAATAAATGTATATTCTTTTACCAAGGAACCTTTAGTAAGTGTTTACTTGAATCACTGTATTTGTTGGTTCTTTTTGTAACTTGTTCTACTGCTCACTTAAACTCTTGAGATAAGACTGGCTGCTCAGCCATCGCTACCACTTTACTGTGTAGTACAGGCTTGTACCAAAAGTGAAATTCTGCTTACACTTGTAGTCCTAATTGCCTGTAGTGTTCCCAAAGGGTACTTCAGGTGATTCTGCCTAACAGCGGGCATTTCCGAAAAATATAATGCACATCACACTTCCCTCCAGCCAATCAGCGGGCGCGTCGGTTTTCCGCAGATATCACGTGCCCCTCGGGACCAGTCAGAGACCTGTCCGTGGAGCAAACAGGGAAATGGGTCTGCGGAGCGGAGCCAGATATCACAATGTTTTTAACCTATGCTTTCGGGATGTAGCCGCTGCTCCTGCCGCAAATTTGGTGAAAATCCGCCCAGCGGTTTGTGCTATAGGCGTGAGCAAAAATGGTTTCCATTCAGTCTATGGAAAAAGAAGTGTCTTTGGTAGGGACCCCCATATAACTTTGCCCCCACTTGACATATCTTCACCAGGCTTGTCAGAAAAAATTCACAGTGGGCCATGTACTGTTTTTGCAAAGTTTGCTGAGGATTCAACAGGGGGGGGATTGAACTTATACACCTACCGCGAGCTGTGTAATATACACACAACACCAAGAAAGCTATGGTGGGTTTAAAAGTTTTTTTTTAAAAAAAACCTTTTACCTGGAATGTGAAAGTATGATGGTCCATTTGAGCCAAGTCACCCATCCCACAACACCACCTAGTAGCCATTATTGGAAGTTCACCAACAATTCTGAGCCACAACAGCAAGGCATTGTGGGTATGCAAATCTTTTTCTCCATGAAATTGCCTTTTTCAAAGAGAGCAGTGCTATTTTATATACAGCTTAACCAACCCAAGACAGACATTTTGCAAGACTGTCAAAACGACTACATACTTGGTTTAACCCTTAACAAGGATCATCAGTTCAGTGCATATGTTCACATGTCTCCGTCTCATATGTCAGGGTCTCAGAGGACAAGGTAAGTCCTTCTGCTGGTCCAGCCAGGAAGGTTGGCAGAGAGCACTTTCAAGGACTATCACTGCCAGTAGGGGTTAGGATAGCAGTGTCTCTGCAGCTAGCATGCCTTCTCCTAATGCAGGTCACATCAAATGGTCCACTGGGGTGGGTGAGAGGAGGGTCTTTCTCCCTCTTGAAGGTCTTCATTTTACTCCCAACGGTAGAGGACTTTGAGTGAACTTTTCCTGAATAAAGTTCCAGGTGATTTTGTCTTCTTGTGGTTCAAAGATGATTCAATTAAGCAGGGTCTCACCCGAAATAAACATTTTGCCTAGCCAAATTGGTTCATTTCATGACTTCTGTAATGGACTGTTCCTCTCTGACGTGACACAGGTCTTTGCCTGCTGATGTCAATAAAAGTGTTTTGTCTGCAGGAACTGTTGAGGCATCACAGGATGTGTGAGTGGCCTAAGAAACTCCATAATGGTGGGACCCCTCTCCTGGCTGTAACCTTTCGATTGCACTACCTTGTCATCATGCATTAAAGAGACTCCAGTAATAAGTGACCTGCTGTTACTTCCCAATTGCGATGACAGGGTTTTCTTTTGAAGCAATTTGAAGCATGGGCCCCTCCTTACCCACTGGGCGTATATGCTGTTACCTGTGAATGTGACAGCTTTCCCAGCAGAGAGGAAAGGGAGCTTCTAAGGCTGGACACCACAGTCTGTTTTCGTTGAAACTCAGCCCTAGACGTCGAAACGCAAACCTCTGACGGATGAATGAATAACTAGGAACCAGGTTGACAATAAAATGACATTGCATGGATTTTGGCCGGTTTAATGGTATCTTCCACCAGAACACTATCTCAAACCAGATATGACTTTATATTTATATTTATACGGTGGAAATCTATATTTTTCAAATAAACCTGCCACCAGTCCATCGAGATATACAGGTAATAGCAGCCTCTGAGGGTACAGCAGGCTGCTTTCAGGAATGCATGCTATTCACTGCCCAGTTGCCAAAGTACTGGAGAGCTGCTGGGGGTGTTCTTAGGCAGTTCCTTCAGAGATACATGGTTGAATCATACATTTTGTAGCATGGAGCATTGCGAAAGTGAGTCCAGATTAGAAGAGCTCACTTTCTGATACAAAATCCCCATTATCATTTTGTGTTACAAAAATGTAAAACGCTTGGGATTGCCATCCTGTGCAAATGGTGGTCTGTTACACTGTCTTATCACAATGTGTCCCCCCAATTGCGTACTTACTGATGAAGCTCCATCCCAGCCTGCAAGCCCTGCTTCACCCAGGATAGGTCTGTTTGGGGACCAATCAGCGGTCTCTACCCTTTATGAGAATGTCTTGAAAACTATTGAAGGGAGCAACCATTGCCTGTTGATGTTGCTGACTTTGTAAGCCATATTTGATTCTGTAGATCAGGGCACGGAAGCCCAATGTTTTATTCAGTATACCAAGGTGGGAGACACCTCTGGTTTGAACTCATTTTAAGGTGGCAGAGTCCTTTTTCGACCCGTAAGTATAGAGACATTGTGGCATCACATATTATGTTTACCATTTAGGTGAAAATAGAGGCACAACATCACTGTTACTACGGGCATGCAGTGTGGGTCCTGCACAGATGACATCAATCACCATGTTTCTTTTGATGCAGAGCAGTGGGCATTGGGGTTGTGCTTCAATGCACTAAAAACCTGGATGGCTGAAGGCTGGTTGCAGCAGACTGTAGGGAAAGACGAAGGTTATAGTGTTCCAGCACATAAGGTCCATGGAGTTATTTTTTACTCTTAATATGTAACTACAAAGCCAAGTGCATTTAACAGTGAACAATAAGAACAAACAGGTCAACCTGACTGCTGGCTGCTAGCCACAGTCAGGTGATCGAGATTGCAGCAAACCCTTTACAAACCACAGTAGACTATTAACATACATCTCTCAGTTACTACTCCAGAGGCTACAGAATGCTCAAATGCTGCTATCAGGTCAATCAATAGTCTGAACTGACATACACTTATCTCTTAGACTAAGAAGACCTCCTCAGTCAGTAGCCACATTTTAAGCCTACAGTAGCATTTACCCGCTTGCCCACAAGGACTCCTTATTGTCAATGCCATGTGCACCGTTCCAGCAGTGGTGAAAATGTAGAAAGCATTAGAAGCACATATGCCAAGCTTGAGAATTTGTGGTTGGGGCGCAAAAAAAGCAGGAAGGGACCTGAAAAGAATTCTGTCTTCATTGAGTATTCGCTATCATCTTTCTTGTGAGGGCAGCACTACAAAGTAATCCATGGACAGCTGAACATTTTGAAATAATCATCACCACTGGCAATTGCTTGGTGGCACTTTTTATCATTATTATTCCAGATATACGATTTACAAATGAGAAAAACGTATACAAATCAGTAATGGAGTCATTACAGAAGCTGCCGTCCAGTTGAAATTTTAGACGTTGTTTTCTGCATTTGACCTCAAGCAAAGCAGGGATGTTCTCTGTCATGTGGATAAAGAAGGACCAAAGGCAACTGTGCACTTGCAGTGTTAGTCAAGTAGTTGTCATGATCTCTGCTTCCAAAAGGTCAGGGTTTTCCCAACTCCCTTGGAAGCAGATCCATAACCCAGGTTCCGAGTGCCAACCAGTCCCAATTGGGACCTTTTGGACCCAGTCCTGGCGCCAGTGGCACCAGGCTCATAAATATGCCCAGTCCCAGCGCTGGAAGCGCCGGGCTCATGATGCTTGGGTGGACTTACCTTCAGCAGACCATGCTGCTTACTTGCCTGCCAGTTGAGCCTCTGATCCTCTTCTGTTTGGAACTACTTTTCCTGTTGGGTGGGGCTGGAGCCACTCCCTAGATTCAGAACACTGGAACTCTTCTGGAAGGCAGGAACTCTTTTCTTACCAGGAACTCTTTTCTTACTTAGGCGTGGCTGTGGAAGGAGACACCTAAGCACTACAGGAGGCTATTTAAACCACACCCGGTGGATGAATCTTGCTTTGCGTTATTCTGCAACCTCTGCAGCAGAACGCTCATCGTGTCTTCTGCATCCGGTCCTGGGCCTAAGGAAAAAGGCTTACCATCCTGAATCCAGTCTTCAGCAACACCTATAAAGACAAGAAAGAACAGGTTAGCATTCCGGCATCTGAAAGGCAAAGGCTTACCATCCTGAATCCAGTCTTCAGCAACACCTATAAAGACAAGAAAGAACAGGTTAGCATTCCGGCATCTGAAAGACAAAAGTTTACCAACTCTTCCCACGCTCCGGAGGCCTTCGGCGCTGCATCCCGCATCTGAAAGACAAAACAAGGTGCGTTTAAAGACATTGGGGAACTTTAATACTCACGTGCCATTACTCCTTTCCACATCTAATCCAGTGGGTATTCCGGCACCCTGCAGCCGCTCCGAACTCGTACCTGCAAAATAAAAAGACAGTTAGAGCGCATAGTGAAGCAGGCAACAAGCGCTTACTTACGTGCTTCCAGGCGCTTCTATTCATCACACGGGCTCCATCTTCAACTCACTTCAGCCCGTCATCCGCCATCGCCGGAACCCTGCAAAACAAGAGACATCATTACTAAAGACTTTAAAGACATTTGAATGACTCGAAACTTACCGTTTGTGCAGTAAACGACGGACAGCAGTCCTCTGAAGTCAAGAGGCCTGCGCTACCTATCCAGTGAAGAAACTGGTTACAGCACCCTGCCTCGAGGCAGATGGAGAGCTTGGCATTCACTTACCTAAGGTGAGAGCGTTAACCTTTGGGGGTCTACAGGAGAGGAGAAGAGGAAAGAGATAGGGACACCCCAATAACCCCAGTTCATTAACCCCATATTTTCTATCTGCAGACATCTTACTCTACACGTCAGGCATACAGTGCACAGAGGTCCAGCCCAAAGAGCCAACCGGGTGCTACACATCACCTTTCAAGATACAGTAGTCGCCCAGTCAAGACCGGCGCCTCTGCGAGAATCAGGTGAGCGTTACAGAACGCAAAGCCTACCGCAAAACTCTCGCCCAGGCGCTATGGAAACCTCGGATACTGACCCCCTAGCCCGGTTACTTGGGGAACTAAGGGCAGAAGTGCATGCAGCTCGTCAGGAAACGAATGCTCTAAGAAGGGAACTAATTATTTCCAAGGAGAGAACAGACAATCTTGCTAGACAAGTGCTACAGTCACAAGCCGGACAGACCCCGTTACCCGCATCAGGGGCAAATCTTCCTTCAACATCCTCTATGAATCCAGTGCAGATCAACCTACCTGGGAATGTACCTCTGGCTCCGCCCGAACGATTTTCTGGTGACCCAAAGAGGTTTGCAGTATTTATCAATCAGTGCCGGTTGCACTTCTTATGCCGGCCAGCAGCCTTTCCAACTGATCAAGCAAAAGTAGCTTTCGTACTTTCGTACCTTAGTGGCAATGCGGCAGACTGGTCGATCCCTCTAGTTAATCAAGATGATCCGGTTCTCCATGATTTTCAAGCCTTTCAGCTTAGTATGGAAAAACTGTTCGCAAGACATTCACAGGGGCAGGCCTTGGACAATGAGCTTCTTTCGTTGCGACATGGTAATCAAGACCTTTTGGCTTATATTGCATCTTTCAATAGACTAATAGTGGAAACTCAATGGCCTGAGGACAAAAGGATTACGCTGTTTTATAGAGGTCTACGTGGAGAGCTCAAAGACGTTTTAGCCCAAGTAGTGAATCCCCCACAAGACTGTTCGGATTATATAGACTTGGTCGTTCAAATAGATCACAGGCTGCAGAACAGGAAGGCCGATCGTTCCAAGTTTGATGCTCGAGTATTTTCCAAACCGCCAACTCCTTCCAAAGGAGTAGACTCCGGGGAACCCATGCAAATAGGGGGTCTGAAAGGTCCTCTAACACAAAGGGAGCGGGAAAGGAGGAAACAGTTGCAATTATGCCTATATTGCGGAAACTCAGGGCACTTTCTTCGAGACTGTCCGGTGAAACCTGCCAAGAAGGCAGTAGGAGCTGCAGTTACCAAAGTTACAAACTCTGAGCAGGGAAACGACCTCGCCCGACAAGAATAGAGGTCCTCTTGCCGAGCGTGAAAACCAGTTCCGTGACCTCGCATTTCGTGATACCTATGGTCCTCATTAGCCCTGATAATCCGGATCGATTACATGCAATTGAAGCTTACGTCGACAGCGGTGCCATCGGCAATTATGTGGATCATGAAATGGTTTTGAGGATGAATCTAACTCTTTGTCCCAAGGCTGTAAAGGACGTCATTACTACGGTGGATGGTACGGAGATAGCCTCCGGGCCAGTAACGCATACCACTCAAGAGGTGACGCTAGTAAGTCAAGATGGACACCATGAGAAGATCGTGTTCGATGTGATCAAGGCCCCTCAGTTTCAGATTATTCTAGGAATACCTTGGTTAGAGAAACACAATCCTCTGATCGATTGGCGAGCAAGAACGGTCCAGTTTCCAGAATGTGTCTCTACTTGTCACCCTCCACCTGGTGTTGCACTGGCCGCAATTTCTTCAGAGACTCCCCAGTTACCTCCCGAATACCTAGAATACCAAGATGTTTTCCGGAAGGATCAGGCTAACTCTCTACCTCCTCATAGGTCTTATGACTGCCAGATAGACCTGATACCTGGATCTACTCCTCCTTGTAGTAGAATTTATGCCCTCACCGAGCCTGAGAACCTTCACCTTCGACAATACCTGGATCAATACCTGGCAAATGGGTTTATTCGTCCTTCCAAGTCCCCTGCTTCTTCAGCTTTGTTCTTCGTTCCAAAAAAGGAAGGAGACCTTAGAACTTGTATCGATTATCGCTCCCTGAACCAGATCACCGTTAAGAATAGATATCCGTTACCTTTGATCCCTGAACTCCTGGACCAAGTCAGAAAAGCATGCATATATACAAAGCTGGATCTTAGAGGAGCTTACCATTTGGTACGAGTAAAAGAGGGCGATGAATGGAAGACGGCCTTCCGCACCAAGTATGGGCTATTTGAATATCAGGTCATGCCCTTCGGACTTTGCAATGCCCCGGCCGCCTTTCAATATTTTATGAACGATGTCCTCAGAGAGCTCATCGATGTATGTGTTGTTGTTTACATTGACGACATCCTCGTTTATTCTTCATCGGAATCTGAACATCGGAAACACGTGAAAATGGTCCTCGAAAGATTGCGTCAACACAAACTTTTCGCTAAGTTGGAAAAATGTGTTTTCAACGTGACTGAAGTTGAATTCTTGGGATTCATATTATCACCTGGCGGAGTGCGTATGGATTCAAAGAAGGTCGATGCAGTTCTCAAATGGCCATCACCATCCTCCGTAAAAGGTGTGCAAAGCATGTTAGGCTTCGCTAACTTTTACCGCAGGTTTATCCCCGAATTCTCTCGAATAGTCCAGCCCATCACTGCCTTGTTAAAGAAAAACAAACGTTTTGAATGGTCTACCGAGGCGGAACAAGCTTTCCAGGATTTGAAGACTAAATTTATCTCTGCACCAATCTTAAAACACCCTCGCCCCGAACTCCCCTACATCGTGGAAACTGATGCTTCAAGCCTTGCCATGGGGGCAGTTCTATCACAAAAGGACCCGGTAACCAATCAGTTGCATCCCGTGGCATTTTGGTCCCGCAAATTCTCGCCTCCTGAAATCAATTACACGATTACTGACAAGGAACTTCTGGCTATCAAGTCTGCCTTTAAGGCTTGGCGGCATTATCTGCTGGGGGCCCGACACACCGTTACTGTGATTACGGATCACCGAAACCTGCAATATTTGAAGACCGCAAAAGCCCAATCCTCTAGACAACTCCGTTGGGCATTATTCTTTGCCGAGTTTGACTTCATAATTACCTATCGACCTGGTACAAAGAACGGTAAAGCCGATGCCCTTTCTCGGATGGGAGTGGAAGAACACTTGGTCAACCCTAAACCTGTACCAATCATTCCCGAACAAAGAATTCTGGGTGTAATCGCCACAGAATCCATAGAGGAAGTTAAGGATAAAGCCAGGCAACTTGTAACTCCAGCAGACATACAGAATTGGCATCTGCAGGGAAAGGACTTTGCAGTAAAGGACAACTTATTGTATTTCCAAGAACGATTATACCTACCCAGCACAGATTTACAGAAAAAAGTAATCTCTTGTTATCACGACTCTTTAATGGAAGGTCATCCCGGTATAGCCAAGACCTCAGAAAAGATCAAGCGCTACTTCTGGTGGCCGTCTTGGAAAAAAGATATCAGAGACTTTATAATGTCCTGTGGAGTATGCGCCCAAAACAAGAGTCAAAAGGAAAGACCAGCAGGCCTCTTACGCCCTATTGACATCCCACCTCGCCCTTGGCATACGCTTTCTATGGACTTCATCACCGATCTACCTCCATGCTCCGGATACAATACGATTCTAGTAATCGTGGACTTATTCTCCAAGATGGCGCATTTCATTCCGCTCAAAGGCTTGCCAACAGCAGCAACTCTGGCCCGAGAATTTCTCGAAAACATCGTCCGACAGCACGGTTTTCCTTCGGTTCTAATTTCGGATCGAGGTAGTCAATTTATTTCTCATTTTTGGCGAAGTTGCTGTCGGTCGGCTCAAATTGATGTGAGACTATCGACCAGTCACCACCCTCAGACCGACGGACAAACCGAGAGGACCAATCAAACTCTGGAACAGTATTTACGCTGCATGCTGCAACAAACTGAAAAAACTTGGAAAGATATCCTTTGGATAGCCGAGTATGCCTACAATAACTCTGTCCATTCGGGAACTGGGAAAACCCCGTTTTTTCTTTTGTACAGCAGTCACCCTCGAACCTCGGTGTTGGATCCCCTCCAAGATCTTGAAACACCAGCAGTAGACTACCTGCATTCTACAATCACCCAAGCCTTTAAGGAAGCTGTTTCTCACCTTCAAAGGGCTAAAGAACAATACAAGAAAGGAGCAGATCAACATCGGAAGGAAGCCCCTCACTATCAAGTAGGGGATCAAGTCTGGTTATCCACCAAATATCTATCTCTAAAAGGGCCACGCACATTCAACCCAAGATACCTTGGTCCCTATTCCATCACTACCATAGTAAACCCAGTAGCGGTCAAGTTGGACTTGCCCCCGCACATGAAGATACATCCGGTCTTCCACGTCTCTCTATTAAAACCCGTGCAACCTCAAACCCGACTAACCAAATCTCCAAAACCTATCCTAGTCGATGGAGAACTCGAGTTTGAAGTCAAAAGCATTCTGGACTCCAAGATCTCCAAATCTAAACTATTCTACCTAATTGACTGGAAAGGCTACGGCCCCCAAGAGAGATCCTGGGAACCTGCTGAATATGTCCACACTCCTCGTCTAATCAAAAGATTTCACCGAACATTTCCTGACAAGCCAAAACCCCCGGAGAAGCCCGGTTTGGGAGGGGCCTTGAGGGGGGGTACTGTCATGATCTCTGCTTCCAAAAGGTCAGGGTTTTCCCAACTCCCTTGGAAGCAGATCCATAACCCAGGTTCCGAGTGCCAACCAGTCCCAATTGGGACCTTTTGGACCCAGTCCTGGCGCCAGTGGCACCAGGCTCATAAATATGCCCAGTCCCAGCGCTGGAAGCGCCGGGCTCATGATGCTTGGGTGGACTTACCTTCAGCAGACCATGCTGCTTACTTGCCTGCCAGTTGAGCCTCTGATCCTCTTCTGTTTGGAACTACTTTTCCTGTTGGGTGGGGCTGGAGCCACTCCCTAGATTCAGAACACTGGAACTCTTCTGGAAGGCAGGAACTCTTTTCTTACCAGGAACTCTTTTCTTACTTAGGCGTGGCTGTGGAAGGAGACACCTAAGCACTACAGGAGGCTATTTAAACCACACCCGGTGGATGAATCTTGCTTTGCGTTATTCTGCAACCTCTGCAGCAGAACGCTCATCGTGTCTTCTGCATCCGGTCCTGGGCCTAAGGAAAAAGGCTTACCATCCTGAATCCAGTCTTCAGCAACACCTATAAAGACAAGAAAGAACAGGTTAGCATTCCGGCATCTGAAAGGCAAAGGCTTACCATCCTGAATCCAGTCTTCAGCAACACCTATAAAGACAAGAAAGAACAGGTTAGCATTCCGGCATCTGAAAGACAAAAGTTTACCAACTCTTCCCACGCTCCGGAGGCCTTCGGCGCTGCATCCCGCATCTGAAAGACAAAACAAGGTGCGTTTAAAGACATTGGGGAACTTTAATACTCACGTGCCATTACTCCTTTCCACATCTAATCCAGTGGGTATTCCGGCACCCTGCAGCCGCTCCGAACTCGTACCTGCAAAATAAAAAGACAGTTAGAGCGCATAGTGAAGCAGGCAACAAGCGCTTACTTACGTGCTTCCAGGCGCTTCTATTCATCACACGGGCTCCATCTTCAACTCACTTCAGCCCGTCATCCGCCATCGCCGGAACCCTGCAAAACAAGAGACATCATTACTAAAGACTTTAAAGACATTTGAATGACTCGAAACTTACCGTTTGTGCAGTAAACGACGGACAGCAGTCCTCTGAAGTCAAGAGGCCTGCGCTACCTATCCAGTGAAGAAACTGGTTACAGCACCCTGCCTCGAGGCAGATGGAGAGCTTGGCATTCACTTACCTAAGGTGAGAGCGTTAACCTTTGGGGGTCTACAGGAGAGGAGAAGAGGAAAGAGATAGGGACACCCCAATAACCCCAGTTCATTAACCCCATATTTTCTATCTGCAGACATCTTACTCTACACGTCAGGCATACAGTGCACAGAGGTCCAGCCCAAAGAGCCAACCGGGTGCTACACATCACCTTTCAAGATACAGTAGTCGCCCAGTCAAGACCGGCGCCTCTGCGAGAATCAGGTGAGCGTTACAGTAGTCCCCTCCAGTGTTTTATTTGTGTGGCACATTTAGTATATACAAATAGACAGGTGTCTGTGTCTGACCTGTTCGAGTGACAAGTTTCTGATATAATCATAGACACAATATTGCAATGGTGAAGGAACAGAACAGTCAACACGCGTTTCAACCGATCGTTTTTACCTTGGAATGCTGGCGGCTGAACAGTCTGAAGATTACAGATTCCTGTGTTTATTGTCTGTGGTTCGCTGCAGATGCAGTCCAGTTTAAGAGAATACTTCCATTTCTTAGTGTTCATGTTTCTCAATTGTTCTATTTATCAATATTTTGAGAACATTGCTGTGTAAAGCCTGATATTAATGCTGCCAAAACGTTCACCGGCCTTATTGTGGTAACGCTGTGTTTTGGCGTTTCTTGAATACACATGGGCCCTCATTACGAGTCGGGCGGTACGGGGTTAACGGCACCGGTAAAGGTGCCGGTGCCGTCAACCCCGTACCGCCCGATTACGAGTTCCCCTCCCGGGACCCGTTCTGCGCGTCTGGTGAAACCAGACGCGCAGACCGGGTCCCGCGAGGGGAAGAGGGAGCAAACAACGGGCAATTTCGTAATGGCCCGTTGTTTGCTCCCTCTCCCATTGCCATTCAGCCCTATGGGGGCTGAAATGGGAATGGGGAAGGACCGGGTCCGGGTCCTTAGAGGGAGGAATTACCGGGCCTTCCGAACTCGGAATGGCCTGGTAAATCCTCATTCTGAGAACCCGGACTCAATTTCGGCGGCAGCCATGCCGCCAATAGCGGCATGGCTACCGCCGAACTCGTAATGAGGGCCATTGTCTCCGTTCTGCGGGGGTAAAAGCCCAGCTTTTAAAAGGCATTAAAAGGATAGTATTTAACTACAGAGATGCCGGGGTAAACTCCGGTTCAGACACAACGTGCACATTGTGTAGCATATTGGTAAATGGGGCGGCATGGCTACCGGCGAATTCGTAATGAGGGCCATTGTCTCCGTTCCACGGGGGTAAAAGCCCAGCTTTTCAAAGGCATTAAAAAGATAGTATTTAACTACAGAGATGCCGGGGAAAACTCTGGTTCAGACACAACGTGCACATTGTGTAGCATATTGGTAAATGAGAAGTCTGGTATCAGATTGCGCAGTTGTTTGACTAGAAATTGGCCTTTTTATTTACATGGCGTGTACTAAGGGTTGCCTACTACACACAATTATTCGTGGTGTGGCACTGGGGCTTCCTGCTCCCCCGCCATTGCGCATTTAGGTGCGGTTGTTTGGGCCCCTGTAACTGCGGTTGATCGAGGCTGAGGAGGGATGAGGGGCTGCCCACTTCCTTACCAATGCTGCCGACGTTCATGGTGCGGGAGGGTGCAAGCACCCAGACCTCTGGGTACGTCAGTATGACTGCAGCAGCAGGCTGTGAAGGGCAATGCCAGGGGCATGCAGACAGGATATTTGTTTTATATTGTGTTATGTAAGGTTTTCATGCTGCTACCACCTGCATGGTTTCTTGGTGCACTGGCAGATCTGTAAGGCAAAGAGGGAGGAATCCACAGATGACAATCCGCCTTGAAAACCCCACCGGGCATTTGTTTTCGATGGAAACCTGCAGATATAAATTCTCCCCAAGCTCATGCACATACTGTGGCTTTCATTTTTTTGTAAAATGTGGAAGCAATTCAAATAAAGCTGTAGAATTTGAGGATTGCAAGTCTGAAAGAAGAAGCCACAAGTAGAACTATGAAATATTAGCTCTGTGTCTACACAGAAGATGAAAATAGCTAAAGTGGGGGTCAATGTACTGTATTTGACTTCTACTGCACCATCTCTTCAGGAACTAATGCAATTGAGCCATGTGAGATATATATTACAGGGCCTGCGTTAGCGGCCCTGCTGTTATGTTTATGTTGCTCAACCCATAGGACAAGCACTTTTTGGGTGGCTTTTTCCCCAATTGGTTTTTCCCTGGAAGAGGGTTCAAGGGGGTCCTGCTTTTCAGATCTCACTGTTGCTTTCTCCCAGGCCATGCAAATGCTTCATAAAAAAAGAAGAGGGCAGATTACAGAACCTGCAGACCCCAGATACCATCCAATTCCAGATCTAGTCTCTCAGGTGAGGAGAAGGAGGTGAAGAGTCTGGTCACAGGGGTTGGGCTTTCCAAGGGAACTGACAGTTGGATTTAGTCCCTTTGAACCTCTTTATGGCCATCCAGTTAGAGGCCCCTTGGCCCTAATTAAGGAGGGGTTGGAGAGTGCTCCTTCCCCCAAGCAGTGAGAGTCACTGACTATGTGATAGGTCTCCGGAGGAGAATGTCACACATGATGGCAGAAGCATCAGATAACTTAAAAGCAGGTCAGGCTCTGGTCAAACATTGGTGATACACTGGTATATGGTGGACTTAGGAAATCCTAAGGAGGCTCCCAGAGTCCTTCACACCAACCGTTTAAAGGCTTATGTCTCAAGACCAGAAGTAGGAGCTTTGTTCTAGCTTCAGCCCAAGAGGAGGAGGGGACTGAACCTCTACCTGACCTACTCAGAGGCCAGCCTTTAGATGAGGAATTAGAAGAAGTTAATCTCTCTTCTAACTTGACACCTGAACAACAGGAGGAGTGCAAGTCTCTGTTAAATCAGTTTGCCTCCCTGGTTTCACTATTACCAGGCTTGACCCCTTGGGGCCAGCATGACATTCAAACTGGTGACTGTTTACCTGTCAAAAATAGAGGTTACATGATGTCATATCATGTAAGATCCCACATAAAGGAGGAGGTCAACAAGATGCTTGATCTCGGGGTAATAGAGCCCTCTACAAGTCCATGATCTAGTCCAGTTGTTCTAGTACCAAAGGCAGGATCCAAGGAGTTGAGATTCTGTGTGGACTATAAAGTTCTTAATGCAGTCACCAAGACTGATGCCCACCCTTTACCAAGAACAGATGAACTGGTGGATAAACTTAGTTCAGCCAAGTACCTCAGTACGGTGGTCAGTCATAATGTAGAATGCAATAATGTAGAAAGTCAAAATGTTGAATTTTTTTTTAGAAAACAATAATGTCGAAAAACAATGTCGAACTTTTTCTACATTTTTTAGAATTTTTCGAAAATAAATAAATATATATATAATTAAAATGTGTTGAGTATGAGGGGTGAGAGGGTGAGAGGGTGGTGGGGGGGTGGAGGGTGGCCGGGAGGTGTTGGGTGAGGGGGGTTGGGGGGGGGTTGGGGGGGACCCCCCCTAGTAAATGATACTCTTCTTGTTTATTTATAAATAAATATATATATAATTAAAATGTGTTGAGTATGAGGGGTGAGAGGGTGGTGAGGGTGTGGGGGGTAGCCGGGGGGTGTTGGGTGAGGGGGGTTGGGGGGACCCCCCTAGTAAATGATACTCTTCTTGTTTATTTATTTATTGATAGTGCTAATTGACATTTTTTTTCGACATTTTTTTTTCTAAAAATTGACTCTTTTCATTATATGTATAGGTTTTCGACATTATTGTTTTCTACATTTTTGTAAGTCGACATTTTATTTTCTACATTATGACTATAAACCCCTCAGTACATTTGATCTAACTTCAGGCTATTGACAAATAGCACTGACAGACCATGTCAAGGAGAAAACTGCATTCTCATCCCCAGGGGGCCATCTACCAGCTTAAGGTAATGCCTTAAAGAATGCACCTGCTACATTCCAAAGGATGGTTAATCGGGTTCTGAATGGGATGGAGGACTTCTGCATGGCATACTTGGATGACATTGCAGTGTTCAGCCCTACTTGGAAAGAACATGTTGCACACTTAGGATGTCTTTTGCAGGCTCTTGAGCAGGCCCATCTGACCATAAAGGCTAGAAAATGTCAAATTGGTCAGAGTAAAGTGGTCTACCTTGGACATGAGGTAGGAGGAGGTGAAATCAGGCCATTGCCTAGCAAAGTACAAGCTGTACAAAACTGGACCACCCCTACTACTCAAACCCAAGTGAGAGCCTTCCCAGGCCTCACTGGATACTATAGGAACTTCATAGAGAACTATGGGACCATAGCTTCTCCCTTGAATGTGGTCTCCTCTCGCAAATTCCCTAAGAATGTCAGGTGGAATGAGGAGTGCACTCAAGCATTTGAAGGCCTAAAGAATGGCCTTCGTCAAGCTCCAGTCTTAAGAGCTCCTGACTATAACCAAACCTTCATTGTGCAGACAGATGTTTCAAATACAGGTATAGGTGCAGTCCTTAGTTAACTGGATGAGAAAGGTAGGGAGCACCCCATTTGCTTCATCAGCAGGAAACTGAAGGAACCAGAAACAAGTTGGGCAACCATTGAGCGTGAATGCTTTGCTATTGTGTGGTCATTGAAGAAGTTTAGACCATGCTTGTATGGATCTACTTTTGTGAACTGACCACCAACCCTTGAGATGGTTGATGCAAATGAAAGGGGAAACCCCAAAACTACTGAGATGGTCAATCAGCCTGCAAGGGTTTGATTTTACCATTGAACACAGGTCAGGGTGTCACCACCAAAATGCTGATGGTCTCTCCAGGATGTTTGACCGACTGGAGTAAGGAGATTCATCCAGGAGTGGATTAAATCCTCCTGTCCGTTAGTCTGGGGAGGGCGAATGTTAGGGAGAATTCTCCAAATGTGCTAATTTCCCTTTCCTTTTGAGACCCCCAGCAACTTTGCTGGATTTCTAGGATTTAATTTTTTACCTGGGAAGAGTGTGAGTATTTTTTTTTCCCATTATTCCATGTATTTTGTGTGTGTTTTACTTCTGTGTTCTTTGGTTATGGAGTTTTAAAACAACTCCAGTGGCATCATACTTTTCTGTGTGTCACACAGCACCTTCAGTGCAGTGGCACGGGGGTGTCTTTCAGACTCCCCAATGTTTAAATACCTTCTCTGGGACTGACTACCGTCTCCCAGGCCCTGTAAAGTTAAATTGACTTTCTAGTCTCTTTAAATTTACTGACCAAGCACACCCTATCTTACTATAGAGTGCTGGAGGGGTTGTCTAGCTTCCCCTGAGTCAAAACACTTTGTCTGACCTGTTCGTGTGACAAGTTTCTGCTATAATCATAGACACATTATGGCAATGGTGAAGGAACAGAACAGCCAACACGTGTTTCAACCGATCGTTTTTACCTTGGAATGCTGGCAGTTGAGCAGTCTGAAGATTACGGATTCCTGTGTTTATTGTCTGTGGTTCGCTGCAGATGCAGTCCAGTTTAAGAGAATTAGTGTGTGATATTGAGCTGCTTGTGCTAGTGTAATGTTTTATAACTGACTGAGTAAATAAATGTATAGGCCCTCATTACGACCCTTGCGGAAATTGACTGACCGGACCGCAACAGCGTAAATAGCGTTTCCGCCATTGCACGAAGGAGCAAAGTGCGGCTAATTACGACCCATCGGGCACGAGCATTACGCCATGGCGGAATCCGAAAGGCTGCGATGGCGGAAATGACCCCAAAACGGCCCTTACCGCCGCCGTACGCTGCACCAGGTGCAATACCGCCACCCATCTTAGCGGTCACCGTAATGAGCGGGCACCGTAATGAGCGGGCACCGCAAATTACGGGCACCGTAAATATACGGAAACGGAAGTAAAAGCATGTGGCCGGAACGGGAAACAGCACGCCGCACAACTATAAAATCCGAATCCCAACACAACCATTAAAAATCCGACCCTGACACACATCCCAACCCGTTAGCAACCCCAGTTCAAAAAATAAATATGGGAAAGGTAGCCAAGAAAGCGTGTGATCGCAAGCGGCAGGTCCACTTCTCCCGAGAGGAACTGACCGTGCTGACCGAGACCCTGCAGGAAAATGCCGCCGTCGTCTTCTCCAGTCAAATGACCAGGACGGCCCTTGCCAACAAGAAGGCCATATGGGCCCTTGTGGCACAGCGCGTAAGTGCGGTGGGGACAACACCCCGCACGCCACAGCAATGTCGCAAGCGGTGGGACGACCTGCGGATCCGCGTACGCAGCATACTTTCTGCGAACAGGAACATCGCCACAGCTACCGGGGGGGGATCAGAGTCGCCCATCAAGTTGACCCCCTGGGAGGAGATCTGCGCCTCCACCATAGGAATGGAGAGCATAGAGGGAGTCGTAGGGATGGAGAAAGGAGTGCCGACATCCGGAGAATCAGGTAGGTTTGCCAAGAGAAACAATGCGAAATCCACAAACCACGAACATGTGCAGTACCATGTGACCCCATAGTGCAATACATACTTTGCCCTGACAGCGCCCTCTAAAAGTCAGAATGAATAAACAAATTAATCAAGATGCCATAAACAACCCCTACATGTGCAGCATGCACCCCCTAACTGCAGGCAGCCAAATGAATGCATCCTCAATCCACACGAAAATGAGACCACCTCCAAGGCCCAGTCCCATATCAACCTCATGTACCACCCCAATGCATTTGACACGTTGCCATTCCAAATCCGACAGACCCATAACTAACGCTCGCCCCTCTTTACTCCACCACAGGGTCCGATACCAACGACGAGCTGCAGGACACCCCTACCAGCACGCCTGCAAAGAGGGCCAGGACCAACGTCCCAAGAGCCTCCACCTCAGGTGCAAGGATCAAGACACGGCAGCAGCAGGAATCAAGTGCCAGCACACTGGAGGGGACTGCAACAGGCACCCCAGCAGCCAGCAAGTCCACAACCCCAGCACCACAGGTCCCCCCAAAGAACGTATCTGATGGCACTGCCTCTGGTGGTAGCAGCACCATAGGTGACACAGCTGTCATGCCAGCATGCTCCGACACGGAAAACAGTGCTGGCGACGTAGGTACCATCCATGACCTTTCCCAATCCCCCTGCATGTTCCATCCCCTACACCATGACGAAACCACGCAGGGGCACCCTGAAGACGACGACTGGCCAACCCCCACAAGTCCTGTGCCAAGGCAACATGTGTTGAGCAGCCCCCCTGTCACACCACCGCAAATGTCCATGGCCCAGCAGAGGCAACAGTCCCTCGACCTGCTGATCGAGCAACAGCAGGAAGCGTCCACGCTACTCAAGGACCATGCAAATGAATGCGGGGGTTCCAGGGCAGCCATGGAAACATCCACCGAGACACTCAGGGCACAAATAGAGAAAAGTAGTGAGAGCCTCAGGGGAGAAATGGAGAGAAGCACCGAGAGCCTGAGAGCACAAATGGAGAGAAGCACCGAGAGCCTGAGGGGGGAACTGCATGCGACGTCCAAAGACGTTTGTGCTGAACTTGCTGCTGTGCGCCGTGTGCTCTCGGAGCTCTCACAAACCCTCAGAGACATGCATGGACGCGAGCAGGCAGAGACGTCATCCGTGGCAAGTTCCGTCCAGGGCAGCCCCCAACGCAGATCTGGCAGGAACCTGCGCTCCACGGGCAGGGGTGCCCCTGATACCCGTAGAGGGGGCTTGCAATAGCGTCTACCCACGGGCAGCATGCATATCTGGACACTGGTGTTGGGGGGGGAGGAAGTAGGGTGGAGGGGGTGTGTTGGGCTTCACTGGGTGGCGGGTCCATAGGGTGTATGAATCAAATCACATTAACAATACAGCACTTCATTATCATCCAATGACATGTGTGGACATTGATATTTGCGTACGAGGCCTTCATAGGCGTACAGTCCACTATGTGCCTGTACTACACACACACAGTGCCACAGGTCCCCTTTCCGTGTAATAGGCACCATGCGTGGTTGCTAGAAGCATGCATCTATGATGCTCTGTCGGATTGCACGTGCATCCTGTGCCTCATGGACTCCCTGGGGTGCCTCCACATCCCCACCCTCATCATCATCATCTTCAGGTGCATGCAGTACAGCGTCAGGGGGCATGGGCACATTCCTACGTATGCACATGTTGTGCAGCATGACACATGCCATGACCATCTTAGAAACCCTCTCATGGCTGTACATGAGTGCCCCGCCAGACCTGCTGAGGCTGCGGAAACGAGCCTTCAGTAGGCCGAATGCCTGTTCAATGACCACACGGCTACGTGAGTGGGCATGGTTGTAGTCCTCCTCATGCTGGTTCTGTGGGTTCCGGATTGGTGTAAGGAGCCATCTCTTCAGTGGATACCCGGCATCACCTGTATGGGACGAATAAAGGGTGTCAGTGGAATGATAGTGCTAAGTAGCCCCCCCCCCCTCCTGCAAGGTCATTGACGCATCAAATGGGCCACGATGTCATGCATGGAATGAGACTCACCGAGTAGCCAGGATCTGTGCCCTGCGTGTCGCTCCATGTAGCGTGGTATTCTTGTGTTCCTCAGGACCATAGAATCATGGGTAGATCCTGGAAATCTGGCACAACAATGCGTAAAGATCTTGTTGGAGTCACACACCATTTGCACATTGATTGAATGAAATTGTTTCCGGTTGCGGTACTGGACCTCCATGGCATGTGGGACAACCAATTCAACATGGGTGCAGTCGATGGCACCAATGCAACCCGGGATGCCGCCAAGTGCATGGAATCCCACCTTTGCGTTGGTAATCTCCTGGTACGTGCGTGGTAGTGTGATGTGGTCGTCGGCGTGCTTCAGGAGGGCATCGTGCACTTGGGAGAGTGTCCGTGAGAACAGTGGCTGTGAAATGCCATGCAACTGTCCCACTGTGTGCTGGTAGGTGCCTGTGGCCAGGAAGTGGAGTACAGACACCACCTTCAGTAGGGGTGGGATGGCGGTTGGGCTATCTATCATGCTCACGAGGTCAGCATGTGTCATGTCCACAATGGCGATTATGGTGTCCCGGTCCAAACGGTAGAGGGTGTGGATCTGCTCAGCAGTGAGGTTGAACGGATCAGCTCGGAGGCGTGGGATTGCGGGCCGCCTGCGTGGTGGTAGTGGCAGTGCTTGTGGGCCTTGCTGACCCTGCCTTGCCCTCCTCCTCCTCCTTCTCCTCCGTCTCCCCTGTGCGCCCGGTTGTTGTACCTGTTGTTGTTCGTCGTCTTCTTGTAGTTGTAGCACTTGCAGTGCTATCTGGTGCCCCAGGCCCAACATCGCTAGTCCTGCCGGTAGCATTTTGGAGTGGGAGTGGTTGTGGGAGGGGTTTGGGTCTGCTATATATGTGCTGTCGGCCTGTATGGCCTCCACCTGTGCTGATTGAATGAATCTGTGGCAGATGCAATCCCTTCTGGCCGAGCACGTCCCGCACGTAAGGCTGCATTTGGCCGCATGGCATCTTGGGATTGGAATCATGTATCAAATCCCGATGGCAGTGTGATGTACTTTGACTGATTTTCATGCTATGCTCCCATTGTTACACATGCTATGATTGCAGCCGCTTACATACCTGTGAAGAGTCAGTGGTATGTAGGGCTCGATCGATGGCCGACCCTCATGCAGCACAGTATCGTACTTCACCGACGGGCGTGGCGTCCCATTTGTGATTGCAGCCAGTTAGCATTATGACACACAGCCGCACTACATTGATGTAATTGTGAATGCAAGCGTTCACAGAAGCCTTTTCGACGTAATGTTGCAAGTGAGGAATTCGAAGGCCAGGATTTTTGGTTGCGAAGTAGCGGTGAGGAGACGCCCACAGGTCTGCCTGGAAATGTAACGTTCTATTGTTGAATGTCCTTGGGACAGGGCCCATAACGAGCAAGCAATGAATGACATGAATTGAATGGGATGCGCAATAGCGTAGTGGACGATAAGGCAGGACGTTCCCAAGTCCATCTAGCTTCACGACACTACAGATCCGGCCAGGAGCACAGTGGTTTTTGCAGACTGCATTACGCACAGACGCGATGGAAGTTTCACATATTATGTGAGTGAATGTTCATGCGTTTTCATTGCGGGATGAGGGAATGATGAATGGATGCATGGACAGATGATTCCATTTAGGGTCTGCCATGTACATGTGTTTTTTGATTCAATCCCCTTCCCCTGCGCTATGTGATGCAAGGCTGCCATAGTGGGACTTACGTCTATCTGCCCTTGTCGGATCCTCCCTGTCTCGACGCGCCTTCATACACTTGTGTCTAGGCACGTTACTAATCCCATGTCATGGGTTCTATCTTGACGGACGCATGCACAGTAACCGACGTTGCCAATGGTGTATTAACCTCGATTGGTTTCGTTATGTATCGATACTGATTTAGGGGTGTGTATATTCCTTTGGAGTGGGCTAGCATGCATATGGGTGTGGATTTGGTGTGTTGAATGAAGATAGTGATGCATCATGTGTCATGTAGTGCAATCGGTTAATTTGTGTTTCATTTTGGTGACAGGTATCTCCTGCCCTATTGCAGATGCCATCTGTACGCCACTCCTCCAGATGGTTTTTACTCTCGACACCTGCAGCTTCGGGTGAATCAGTGGAGCAGCATTACGATCTTATGGGACGATCGCCAATGGGCCACATGCCCTTACGCTGTTCTGGTGGCTAGGTGCAACATTTCGGCCTTTCAGCTGGACTAGTGCCTGCCTCATGGGACGGACCTGCGGTTCTTGCCGCTTCCATGTTGCCTTTTGGAACGTTGATGTTGGCCCTGTGTGCCATGATGGTACAGGGCGTCACACAAGTGGAAGCTGGTCAATTATTGCAGATGCAGCCCTCGGTGATGATGGATGTTTTGGTGTTATTTTACAAATTGCTGTGAGGCCTTTGTCATTTGGATGTGCATTTAAATTGTATTCCGATATTTGGCGTGTTGCGTTATTCTTTGCAGGTGATGTGGCGATTTTCGATTTGTGGCGGTATGTATTGCGAGATGATCTGCATTGTGTTCCGCCTTCTGAGTTGAGTTGTGTGGTACAGTACTGGCCGCTTTTGCCTACGTAGCACAGTGTGGTCACGGATAGGGGCTGCCATTGTGACTGTTTACATGATGTGCTGTTCAGGGGCGGGGGATTGGCTTTTGGCCGACTGGTGCCTGTCAGCCAGGTCGATTGATGGTATGATGGGATGTTCAGAATGTGGCTGGTCACAGGTGCCTGTGTTTGCGTGCGTTTGTTGGAGGGGGACTGGGGTCATGTCCATTGGAATAGCTTCTGTATTCATGCCATCTGTGCCCTGCAGCTCCCATCGGCCCCTCTTGGGATGTGCCTGGCTGCTCAGTCACTCTGCCAACTTGTGTGGTACATGCTTCTGCTGATGGTTGGTTTGTTTACTGGCAAGAGTACAGGTCTGGTGCAATCCCCCTCAGGATGCTGTTTTGGATGTTGCCTTGCGCTGGTGGCAAGCGATGGGGGACTACTGTTGTTTTGTGTCATGTGTTCTTGATTTCCATTTTGATGTCTTGTACCTTCACATGCCTGTGCTGCATCAGTACGGCTATGGTGAAATGCCGTACATGGATGCCCACTCACGGGGCGCTTCGAACACCTGCATGCATTTCTACGTTGGCATGCATGGGTGAATTGTAGATTTCACTGGTTGCATGGTGTGAGTACATTGCGCCTGCCAGGAGTTGTGCAATGTGGCCAGGGAGTGGAGTACAGGCACTCAGTGGGCCATTTACGGTTGGTTCACGATGCCGTATTTCTCGCCATGGCGGAATGGTCCATTCCGCCATGCCTGATGGCGTTAGGTACATGTCCGCTAGGGTCGGAATTGGCGTACCGTTGCACCATGGTGGTGTTTGCGGTTTGGCATGGTGCGCGCGCGCGTGCTTAGTGCAGTTAGCGTTGGCGTTCACTACGGTGTCGCTAATGGCTTCGTACTTTGCGGTGACGGGTCATAGTCGCACCGAGCGCTTTTCGATGGCGGTATTGCATTTCCGCCATCGTTTTCCCCTTTCCGCCAGGGTCGTAATGAGGGCCATATTCTTTTACCAAGGAACCTTTAGTAAGTGTTTACTTGAATCACTGTATTTGTTGGTCCTTTTTGTAACTTGTTCTACTGCTCACTTAAACTCTTGAGATAAGACTGGCTGCTCAGCCATCGCTACCACTTTACTGTGTAGTACAGGCTTGTACCAAAAGTGAAATTCTGCTTACACTTGTAGTCCTAATTGCCTGTAGTGTTCCCAAAGGGTACTTCAGGTGATTCTGCCTAACAGCGGGCGTTTCCGAAAAATATAATGCACATCACACTTCCCTCCAGCCAATCAGCGGGCGCGTCGGTTTTCCGCAGATATCACGTGCCCCTCGGGACCAGTCAGAGACCTGTCCGTGGAGCAAACAGGGAAATGGGTCTGCGGAGCGGAGCCAGATATCACAATGTTTTTAACCTATGCTTTCGGGATGTAGCCGCTGCTCCTGCCGCAAATTTGGTGAAAATCCGCCCAGCGGTTTGTGCTATAGGCGTGAGCAAAAATGGTTTCCATTCAGTCTATGGAAAAAGAAGTGTCTTTGGTAGGGACCCCCATATAACTTTGCCCCCACTTGACATATCTTCACCAGGCTTGTCAGAAAAAATTCACAGTGGGCCATGTACTGTTTTTGCAAAGTTTGCTGAGGATTCAACAGGGGGGGGAGTGAACTTATACACCTACCGCAAGCTGTGTAATATACACACAACACCAAGAAAGCTATGGTGGGTTTAAAAGTTTTTTTAAAAAAAAAACCTTTTACCTGGAATGTGAAAGTATGATGGTCCATTTGAGCCAAGTCACCCATCCCACAACACCACCTAGTAGCCATTATTGGAAGTTCACCAACAATTCTGAGCCACAACAGCAAGGCATTGTGGGTATGCAAATCTTTTTCTCCATGAAATTGCCTTTTTCAAAGAGAGCAGTGCTATTTTATATACAGCTTAACCAACCCAAGACAGACATTTTGCAAGACTGTCAAAACGACTACATACTTGGTTTAACCCTTAACAAGGATCATCAGTTCAGTGCATATGTTCACATGTCTCCGTCTCATATGTCAGGGTCTCAGAGGACAAGGTAAGTCCTTCTGCTGGTCCAGCCAGGAAGGTTGGCAGAGAGCACTTTCAAGGACTATCACTGCCAGTAGGGGTTAGGATAGCAGTGTCTCTGCAGCTAGCATGCCTTCTCCTAATGCAGGTCACATCAAATGGTCCACTGGGGTGGGTGAGAGGAGGGTCTTTCTCCCTCTTGAAGGTCTTCATTTTACTCCCAACGGTAGAGGACTTTGAGTGAACTTTTCCTGAATAAAGTTCCAGGTGATTTTGTCTTCTTGTGGTTCAAAGATGATTCAATTAAGCAGGGTCTCACCCGAAATAAACATTTTGCCTAGCCAAATTGGTTCATTTCATGACTTCTGTAATGGACTGTTCCTCTCTGACGTGACACAGGTCTTTGCCTGCTGATGTCAATAAAAGTGTTTTGTCTGCAGGAACTGTTGAGGCATCACAGGATGTGTGAGTGGCCTAAGAAACTCCATAATGGTGGGACCCCTCTCCTGGCTGTAACCTTTCGATTGCACTACCTTGTCATCATGCATTAAAGAGACTCCAGTAATAAGTGACCTGCTGTTACTTCCCAATTGCGATGACAGGGTTTTCTTTTGAAGCAATTTGAAGCATGGGCCCCTCCTTACCCACTGGGCGTATATGCTGTTACCTGTGAATGTGACAGCTTTCCCAGCAGAGAGGAAAGGGAGCTTCTAAGGCTGGACACCACAGTCTGTTTTCGTTGAAACTCAGCCCTAGACGTCGAAACGCAAACCTCTGACGGATGAATGAATAACTAGGAACCAGGTTGACAATAAAATGACATTGCATGGATTTTGGCCGGTTTAATGGTATCTTCCACCAGAACACTATCTCAAACCAGATATGACTTTATATTTATATTTATACGGTGGAAATCTATATTTTTCAAATAAACCTGCCACCAGTCCATCGAGATATACAGGTAATAGCAGCCTCTGAGGGTACAGCAGGCTGCTTTCAGGAATGCATGCTATTCACTGCCCAGTTGCCAAAGTACTGGAGAGCTGCTGGGGGTGTTCTTAGGCAGTTCCTTCAGAGATACATGGTTGAATCATACATTTTGTAGCATGGAGCATTGCGAAAGTGAGTCCAGATTAGAAGAGCTCACTTTCTGATACAAAATCCCCATTATCATTTTGTGTTACAAAAATGTAAAACGCTTGGGATTGCCATCCTGTGCAAATGGTGGTCTGTTACACTGTCTTATCACAATGTGTCCCCCCAATTGCGTACTTACTGATGAAGCTCCATCCCAGCCTGCAAGCCCTGCTTCACCCAGGATAGGTCTGTTTGGGGACCAATCAGCGGTCTCTACCCTTTATGAGAATGTCTTGAAAACTATTGAAGGGAGCAACCATTGCCTGTTGATGTTGCTGACATTGTAAGCCATATTTGATTCTGTAGATCAGGGCACGGAAGCCCAATGTTTTATTCAGTATACCAAGGTGGGAGACACCTCTGGTTTGAACTCATTTTAAGGTGGCAGAGTCCTTTTTCGACCCGTAAGTATAGAGACATTGTGGCATCACATATTATGTTTACCATTTAGGTGAAAATAGAGGCACAACATCACTGTTACTACGGGCATGCAGTGTGGGTCCTGCACAGATGACATCAATCACCATGTTTCTTTTGATGCAGAGCAGTGGGCATTGGGGTTGTGCTTCAATGCACTAAAAACCTGGATGGCTGAAGGCTGGTTGCAGCAGACTGTAGGGAAAGACGAAGGTTATAGTGTTCCAGCACATAAGGTCCATGGAGTTATTTTTTACTCTTAATATGTAACTACAAAGCCAAGTGCATTTAACAGTGAACAATAAGAACAAACAGGTCAACCTGACTGCTGGCTGCTAGCCACAGTCAGGTGATCGAGATTGCAGCAAACCCTTTACAAACCACAGTAGACTATTAACATCCATCTCTCAGTTACTACTCCAGAGGCTACAGAATGCTCAAATGCTGCTATCAGGTCAATCAATAGTCTGAACTGACATACACTTATCTCTTAGACTAAGAAGACCTCATCAGTCAGTAGCCACATTTTAAGCCTACAGTAGCATGTACCTGCTTGCCCACAAGGACTCCTTATTGTCAATGCCATGTGCACCGTTCCAGCAGTGGTGAAAATGTAGAAAGCATTAGAAGCACGTATGCCAAGCTTGAGAATTTGTGGTTGGGGCGCAAAAAAAGCAGGAAGGGACCTGAAAAGAATTCTGTCTTCATTGAGTATTCGCTATCATCTTTCTTGTGAGGGCAGCACTACAAAGTAATCCATGGACAGCTGAACATTTTGAAATAATCATCACCACTGGCAATTGCTTGGTGGCACTTTTTATCATTATTATTCCAGATATACGATTTACAAATGAGAAAAACGTATACAAATCAGTAATGGAGTCATTACAGAAGCTGCCGTCCAGTTGAAATTGTAGACTTTGTTTTCTGCATTTGACCTCAAGCAAAGCAGGGATGTTCTCTGTCATGTGGATAAAGAAGGACCAAAGGCAACTGTGCACTTGCAGTGTTAGTCAAGTAGTCCCCTCCAGTGTTTTATTTGTGTGGCACATTTAGTATATACAAATAGACAGGTGTCTGTGTCTGACCTGTTCGAGTGACAAGTTTCTGATATAATCATAGACACAATATTGCAATGGTGAAGGAACAGAACAGTCAACACGCATTTCAACCGATCGATTTGCTGGCGGCTGAACAGTCTGAAGATTACAGATTCCTGTGTTTATTGTCTGTGGTTCGCTGCAGATGCAGTCCAGTTTAAGAGAATACTTCCATTTCTTAGTGTTCATGTTTCTCAATTGTTCTATTTATCAATATTTTGAGAACATTGCTGTGTAAAGCCTGATATTAATGCTGCCAAAACGTTCACCGGCCTTATTGTGGTAACGCTGTGTTTTGGCGTTTCTTGAATACACATGGGCCCTCATTACGAGTCGGGCGGTACGGGGTTAACGGCACCGGTAAAGGTGCCGGTGCCGTCAACCCCGTACCGCCCGATTACGAGTTCCCCTCCCGGGACCCGTTCTGCGCGTCTGGTGAAACCAGACGCGCAGACCGGGTCCCGCGAGGGGAAGAGGGAGCAAACAACGGGCAATTTCGTAATGGCCCGTTGTTTGCTCCCTCTCCCATTGCCATTCAGCCCTATGGGGGCTGAAATGGGAATGGGGAAGGACCGGGTCCGGGTCCTTAGAGGGAGGAATTACCGGGCCTTCCGAACTCGGAATGGCCTGGTAAATCCTCATTCTGAGAACCCGGACTCAATTTCGGCGGCAGCCATGCCGCCAATAGCGGCATGGCTACCGCCGAACTCGTAATGAGGGCCATTGTCTCCGTTCTGCGGGGGTAAAAGCCCAGCTTTTAAAAGGCATTAAAAAGATAGTATTTAACTACAGAGATGCCGGGGTAAACTCCGGTTCAGACACAACGTGCACATTGTGTAGCATATTGGTAAATGGGGCGGCATGGCTACCGGCGAATTCGTAATGAGGGCCATTGTCTCCGTTCTACGGGGGTAAAAGCCCAGCTTTTCAAAGGCATTAAAAAGATAGTATTTAACTACAGAGATGCCGGGGTAAACTCTGGTTCAGACACAACGTGCACATTGTGTAGCATATTGGTAAATGGGAAGTCTGGTATCAGATTGCGCAGTTGTTTGACTAGAAATTGGCCTTTTTATTTACATGGCGTGTACTAAGGGTTGCCTACTACACACAATTATTCGTGGTGTGGCACTGGGGCTTCCTGCTCCCCCGCCATTGCGCATTTAGGTGCGGTTGTTTGGGCCCCTGTAACTGCGGTTGATCGAGGCTGAGGAGGGATGAGGGGCTGCCCACTTCCTTACCAATGCTGCCGACGTTCATGGTGCGGGAGGGTGCAAGCACCCAGACCTCTGGGTACGTCAGTATGACTGCAGCAGCAGGCTGTGAAGGGCAATGCCAGGGGCATGCAGACAGGATATTTGTTTTATATTGTGTTATGTAAGGTTTTCATGCTGCTACCACCTGCATGGTTTCTTGGTGCACTGGCAGATCTGTAAGGCAAAGAGGGAGGAATCCACAGATGACAATCCCCCTTGAAAACCCCACCGGGCATTTGTTTTCGATGGAAACCTGCAGATATAACTTCTCCCCAAGCTCATGCACATACTGTGGCTTTCATTTTTTTGTAAAATGTGGAAGCAATTCAAATAAAAGCTGTAGAATTTGAGGATTGCAAGTCTGCAAGAAGAAGCCACAAGTAGAACTATGAAATATTAGCTCTGTGTCTACACAGAAGATGAAAATAGCTAAAGTGGGGGTCAATGTACTGTATTTGACTTCTACTGCACCATCTCTTCAGGAACTAATGCAATTGAGCCATGTGAGATATATATTACAGGGCCTGCGTTAGCGGCCCTGCTGTTATGTTTATGTTGCTCAACCCATAGGACAAGCACTTTTTGGGTGGCTTTTTCCCCAATTGGTTTTTCCCTGGAAGAGGGTTCAAGGGGGTCCTGCTTTTCAGATCTCACTGTTGCTTTCTCCCAGGCCATGCAAATGCTTCATAAAAAAAAGAAGAGGGCAGATTACAGAACCTGCAGACCCCAGATACCATCCAATTCCAGATCTAGTCTCTCAGGTGAGGAGAAGGAGGTGAAGAGTCTGGTCACAGGGGTTGGGCTTTCCAAGGGAACTGACAGTTGGATTTAGTCCCTTTGAACCTCTTTATGGCCATCCAGTTAGAGGCTCCTTGGCCCTAACTAAGGAGGGGTTGGAGAGTGCTCCTTCCCCCAAGCAGTGAGAGTCACTGACTATGTGATAGGTCTCCGGAGGAGAATGTCACACATGATGGCAGAAGCATCAGATAACTTAAAAGCAGGTCAGGCTCTGGTCAAACATTGGTGATACACTGGTATCTGGTGGACTTAGGAAATCCTGAGGAGGCTCCCAGAGTCCTTCACACCAACCGTTTAAAGGCTTATGTCTCAAGACCAGAAGTAGGAGCTTTGTTCTAGCTTCAGCCCAAGAGGAGGAGGGGACTGAACCTCTACCTGACCTACTCAGAAGCCAGCCTTTAGATGAGGAATTAGAAGGAGTTAATCTCTCTTCTAACTTGACACCTGAACAACAGGAGGAGTGCAAGTCTCTGTTAAATCAGTTTGCCTCCCTGGTTTCACTATTACCAGGCTTGACCCCTTGGGGCCAGCATGACATTCAAACTGGTGACTGTTTACCTGTCAAAAATAGAGGTTACATGATGTCATATCATGTAAGATCCCACATAAAGGAGGAGGTCAACAAGATGCTTGATCTCGGGGTAATAGAGCCCTCTACCAGTCCATGATCTAGTCCAGTTGTTCTAGTACCAAAGGCAGGATCCAAGGAGTTGAGATTCTGTGTGGACTATAAAGTTCTTAATGCAGTCACCAAGACTGATGCCCACCCTTTACCAAGAACAGATGAACTGGTGGATAAACTTAGTTCAGCCAAGTACCTCAGTACGGTGGTCAGTCATAATGTAGAATGCAATAATGTAGAAAGTCAAAATGTTGAATTTTTTTTTAGAAAACAATAATGTCCAAAAACAATAATGTCGAACTTTTTCTACATTTTTTAGAATTTTTCGAAAGAAAATAAATATATATATAATTAAAATGTGTTGAGTATGAGGGGTGAGAGGGTGGTGGGGGGGTGGAGGGTGGCCAGGAGGTGTTGGGTGAGGGGGGTTGGGGGGGGTTGGGGGGATCCCCCCTAGTAAATGATACTCTTCTTGTTTATTTATAAATAAATATATATATAATTAAAATGTGTTGAGTATGAGGGGTGAGAGGGTGGTGAGGGTGTGGGGGGGTAGCCGGGGGGTGTTGGGTGAGGGGGGTTGGGGGGGACCCCCCCTAGTAAATGATACTCTTCTTGTTTATTTATTTATTGATAGTGCTAATTGACATTTTTTTTTGACATTTTTTTTTCTAAAAATTGACTCTTTTCATTATATGTATAGGTTTTCGACATTATTGTTTTCTACATTTTTGTAAGTCGACATTTTATTTTCTACATTATGACTATAAACCCCTCAGTACATTTGATCTAACTTCAGGCTATTGACAAATAGCACTGACAGACCATGTCAAGGAGAAAACTGCATTCTCATCCCCAGGGGGCCATCTACCAGCTTAAGGTAATGCCTTAAAGAATGCACCTGCTACATTCCAAAGGATGGTTAATCGGGTTCTGAATGGGATGGAGCACTTCTGCATGGCATACTTGGATGACATTGCAGTGTTCAGCCCTACTTGGAAAGAACATGTTGCACACTTAGGATGTCTTTTGCAGGCTCTTGAGCAGGCCCATCTGACCATAAAGGCTAGAAAATGTCAAATTGGTCAGAGTAAAGTGGTCTACCTTGGACATGAGGTAGGAGGAGGTGAAATCAGGCCATTGCCTAGCAAAGTACAAGCTGTACAAAACCGGACCACCCCTACTACTCAAACCCAAGTGAGAGCCTTCCCAGGCCTCACTGGATACTATAGGAACTTCATAGAGAACTATGGGACCATAGCTTCTCCCTTGAATGTGGTCTCCTCTCGCAAATTCCCTAAGAATGTCAGGTGGAATGAGGAGTGCACTCAAGCATTTGAAGGCCTAAAGAATGGCCTTCGTCAAGCTCCAGTCTTAAGAGCTCCTGACTATAACCAAACCTTCATTGTGCAGACAGATGTTTCAAATACAGGTATAGGTGCAGTCCTTAGTTAACTGGATGAGAAAGGTAGGGAGCACCCCATTTGCTTCATCAGCAGGAAACTGAAGGAACCAGAAACAAGTTGGGCAACCATTAAGCGTGAATGCTTTGCTATTGTGTGGTCATTGAAGAAGTTTAGACCATGCTTGTATGGATCTACTTTTGTGAACTGACCACCAACCCTTGAGATGGTTGATGCAAATGAAAGGGGAAACCCCAAAACTACTGAGATGGTCAATCAGCCTGCAAGGGTTTGATTTTACCATTGAACACAGGTCAGGGTGTCACCACTAAAATGCTGATGGTCTCTCCAGGATGTTTGACCGACTGGAGTAAGGAGATTCATCCAGGAGTGGATTAAATCCTCCTGTCCGTTAGTCTGGGGAGGGCGAATGTTAGGGAGAATTCTCCAAATGTGCTAATTTCCCTTTCCTTTTGAGACCCCCAGCAACTTTGCTGGATTTCTAGGATTTAATTTTTTACCTGGGAAGAGTGTGAGTCTTTTTTTTTCCCATTATTCCATGTATTTTGTGTGTGTTTTACTTCTGTGTTCTTTGGTTATGGAGTTTTAAAACAACTCCAGTGGCATCATACTTTTCTGTGTGTCACACAGCACCTTCAGTGCAGTGGCACGGGGGTGTCTTTCAGACTCCCCAAGGTTTAAATACCTTCTCTGGGACTGACTACCGTCTCCCAGGCCCTGTAAAGTTAAATTGACTTTCTAGTCTCTTTAAATTTACTGACCAAGCACACCCTATCTTACTATAGAGTGCTGGAGGGGTTGTCTAGCTTCCCCTGAGTCAAAACACTTTGTCTGACCTGTTCGTGTGACAAGTTTCTGCTATAATCATAGACACATTATGGCAATGGTGAAGGAACAGAACAGCCAACACGTGTTTCAACCGATCGTTTTTACCTTGGAATGCTGGCAGTTGAGCAGTCTGAAGATTACGGATTCCTGTGTTTATTGTCTGTGGTTCGCTGCAGATGCAGTCCAGTTTAAGAGAATTAGTGTGTGATATTGAGCTGCTTGTGCTAGTGTAATGTTTTATAACTGACTGAGTAAATAAATGTATATTCTTTTACCAAGGAACCTTTAGTAAGTGTTTACTTGAATCACTGTATTTGTTGGTCCTTTTTGTAACTTGTTCTACTGCTCACTTAAACTCTTGAGATAAGACTGGCTGCTCAGCCATCGCTACCACTTTACTGTGTAGTACAGGCTTGTACCAAAAGTGAAATTCTGCTTACACTTGTAGTCCTAATTGCCTGTAGTGTTCCCAAAGGGTACTTCAGGTGATTCTGCCTAACAGCGGGCGTTTCCGAAAAATATAATGCACATCACACTTCCCTCCAGCCAATCAGCGGGCGCGTCGGTTTTCCGCAGATATCACGTGCCCCTCGGGACCAGTCAGAGACCTGTCCGTGGAGCAAACAGGGAAATGGGTCTGCGGAGCGGAGCCAGATATCACAATGTTTTTAACCTATGCTTTCGGGATGTAGCCGCTGCTCCTGCCGCAAATTTGGTGAAAATCCGCCCAGCGGTTTGTGCTATAGGCGTGAGCAAAAATGGTTTCCATTCAGTCTATGGAAAAAGAAGTGTCTTTGGTAGGGACCCCCATATAACTTTGCCCCCACTTGACATATCTTCACCAGGCTTGTCAGAAAAAATTCACAGTGGGCCATGTACTGTTTTTGCAAAGTTTGCTGAGGATTCAACAGGGGGGGGGGAGTGAACTTATACACCTACCGCAAGCTGTGTAATATACACACAACACCAAGAAAGCTATGGTGGGTTTAAAAGTTTTTAAAAAAAAAAAACCTTTTACCTGGAATGTGAAAGTATGATGGTCCATTTGAGCCAAGTCACCCATCCCACAACACCACCTAGTAGCCATTATTGGAAGTTCACCAACAATTCTGAGCCACAACAGCAAGGCATTGTGGGTATGCAAATCTTTTTCTCCATGAAATTGCCTTTTTCAAAGAGAGCAGTGCTATTTTATATACAGCTTAACCAACCCAAGACAGACATTTTGCAAGACTGTCAAAACGACTACATACTTGGTTTAACCCTTAACAAGGATCATCAGTTCAGTGCATATGTTCACATGTCTCCGTCTCATATGTCAGGGTCTCAGAGGACAAGGTAAGTCCTTCTGCTGGTCCAGCCAGGAAGGTTGGCAGAGAGCACTTTCAAGGACTATCACTGCCAGTAGGGGTTAGGATAGCAGTGTCTCTGCAGCTAGCATGCCTTCTCCTAATGCAGGTCACATCAAATGGTCCACTGGGGTGGGTGAGAGGAGGGTCTTTCTCCCTCTTGAAGGTCTTCATTTTACTCCCAACGGTAGAGGACTTTGAGTGAACTTTTCCTGAATAAAGTTCCAGGTGATTTTGTCTTCTTGTGGTTCAAAGATGATTCAATTAAGCAGGGTCTCACCCGAAATAAACATTTTGCCTAGCCAAATTGGTTCATTTCATGACTTCTGTAATGGACTGTTCCTCTCTGACGTGACAAAGGTCTTTGCCTGCTGATGTCAATAAAAGTGTTTTGTCTGCAGGAACTGTTGAGGCATCACAGGATGTGTGAGTGGCCTAAGAAACTCCATAATGGTGGGACCCCTCTCCTGGCTGTAACCTTTCGATTGCACTACCTTGTCATCATGCATTAAAGAGACTCCAGTAATAAGTGACCTGCTGTTACTTCCCAATTGCGATGACAGGGTTTTCTTTTGAAGCAATTTGAAGCATGGGCCCCTCCTTACCCACTGGGCGTATATGCTGTTACCTGTGAATGTGACAGCATTCCCAGCAGAGAGGAAAGGGAGCTTCTAAGGCTGGACACCACAGTCTGTTTTCGTTGAAACTCAGCCCTAGACGTCGAAACGCAAACCTCTGACGGATGAATGAATAACTAGGAACCAGGTTGACAATAAAATGACATTGCATGGATTTTGGCCGGTTTAATGGTATCTTCCACCAGAACACTATCTCAAACCAGATATGACTTTATATTTATATTTATACGGTGGAAATCTATATTTTTCAAATAAACCTGCCACCAGTCCATCGAGATATACAGGTAATAGCAGCCTCTGAGGGTACAGCAGGCTGCTTTCAGGAATGCATGCTATTCACTGCCCAGTTGCCAAAGTACTGGAGAGCTGCTGGGGGTGTTCTTAGGCAGTTCCTTCAGAGATACATGGTTGAATCATACATTTTGTAGCATGGAGCATTGCGAAAGTGAGTCCAGATTAGAAGAGCTCACTTTCTGATACAAAATCCCCATTATCATTTTGTGTTACAAAAATGTAAAACGCTTGGGATTGCCATCCTGTGCAAATGGTGGTCTGTTACACTGTCTTATCACAATGTATCCCCCCAATTGCGTACTTACTGATGAAGCTCCATCCCAGCCTGCAAGCCCTGCTTCACCCAGGATAGGTCTGTTTGGGGACCAATCAGCGGTCTCTACCCTTTATGAGAATGTCTTGAAAACTATTGAAGGGAGCAACCATTGCCTGTTGATGTTGCTGACTTTGTAAGCCATATTTGATTCTGTAGATCAGGGCACGGAAGCCCAATGTTTTATTCAGTATACCAAGGTGGGAGACACCTCTGGTTTGAACTCATTTTAAGGTGGCAGAGTTCTTTTTCGACCCGTAAGTATAGAGACATTGTGGCATCACATATTATGTTTACCATTTAGGTGAAAATAGAGGCACAACATCACTGTTACTACGGGCATGCAGTGTGGTCCTGCACAGATGACATCAATCACCATGTTTCTTTTGATGCAGAGCAGTGGGCATTGGGGTTGTGCTTCAATGCACTAAAAACCTGGATGGCTGAAGGCTGGTTGCAGCAGACTGTAGGGAAAGACGAAGGTTATAGTGTTCCAGCACATAAGGTCCATGGAGTTATTTTTTACTCTTAATATGTAACTACAAAGCCAAGTGCATTTAACAGTGAACAATAAGAACAAACAGGTCAACCTGACTGCTGGCTGCTAGCCACAGTCAGGTGATCGAGATTGCAGCAAACCCTTTACAAACCACAGTAGACTATTAACATACATCTCTCAGTTACTACTCCAGAGGCTACAGAATGCTCAAATGCTGCTATCAGGTCAATCAATAGTCTGAACTGACATACACTTATCTCTTAGACTAAGAAGACCTCCTCAGTCAGTAGCCACATTTTAAGCCTACAGTAGCATGTACCCGCTTGCCCACAAGGACTCCTTATTGTCAATGCCATGTGCACCGTTCCAGCAGTGGTGAAAATGTAGAAAGCATTAGAAGCACGTATGCCAAGCTTGAGAATTTGTGGTTGGGGCGCAAAAAAAGCAGGAAGGGACTTGAAAAGAATTCTGTCTTCATTGAGTATTCGCTATCATCTTTCTTGTGAGGGCAGCACTACAAAGTAATCCATGGACAGCTGAACATTTTGAAATAATCATCACCACTGGCAATTGCTTGGTGGCACTTTTTATCATTATTATTCCAGATATACGATTTACAAATGAGAAAAACGTATACAAATCAGTAATGGAGTCATTACAGAAGCTGCCGTCCAGTTGAAATTGTAGACTTTGTTTTCTGCATTTGACCTCAAGCAAAGCAGGGATGTTCTCTGTCATGTGGATAAAGAAGGACCAAAGGCAACTGTGCACTTGCAGTGTTAGTCAAGTAGTCCCCTCCAGTGTTTTATTTGTGTGGCACATTTAGTATATACAAATAGACAGGTGTCTGTGTCTGACCTGTTCGAGTGACAAGTTTCTGATATAATCATAGACACAATATTGCAATGGTGAAGGAACAGAACAGTCAACACGCATTTCAACCGATCGATTTGCTGGCGGCTGAACAGTCTGAAGATTACAGATTCCTGTGTTTATTGTCTGTGGTTCGCTGCAGATGCAGTCCAGTTTAAGAGAATACTTCCATTTCTTAGTGTTCATGTTTCTCAATTGTTCTATTTATCAATATTTTGAGAACATTGCTGTGTAAAGCCTGATATTAATGCTGCCAAAACGTTCACCGGCCTTATTGTGGTAACGCTGTGTTTTGGCGTTTCTTGAATACACATGGGCCCTCATTACGAGTCGGGCGGTACGGGGTTAACGGCACCGGTAAAGGTGCCGGTGCCGTCAACCCCGTACCGCCCGATTACGAGTTCCCCTCCCGGGACCCGTTCTGCGCGTCTGGTGAAACCAGACGCGCAGACCGGGTCCCGCGAGGGGAAGAGGGAGCAAACAACGGGCAATTTCGTAATGGCCCGTTGTTTGCTCCCTCTCCCATTGCCATTCAGCCCTATGGGGGCTGAAATGGGAATGGGGAAGGACCGGGTCCGGGTCCTTAGAGGGAGGAATTACCGGGCCTTCCGAACTCGGAATGGCCTGGTAAATCCTCATTCTGAGAACCCGGACTCAATTTCGGCGGCAGCCATGCCGCCAATAGCGGCATGGCTACCGCCGAACTCGTAATGAGGGCCATTGTCTCCGTTCCGCGGGGGTAAAAGCCCAGCTTTTAAAAGGCATTAAAAAGATAGTATTTAACTACAGAGATGCCGGGGTAAACTCCGGTTCAGACACAACGTGCACATTGTGTAGCATATTGGTAAATGGGGCGGCATGGCTACCGGCGAATTCGTAATGAGGGCCATTGTCTCCGTTCTACGGGGGTAAAAGCCCAGCTTTTCAAAGGCATTAAAAAGATAGTATTTAACTACAGAGATGCCGGGGTAAACTCTGGTTCAGACACAACGTGCACATTGTGTAGCATATTGGTAAATGGGAAGTCTGGTATCAGATTGCGCAGTTGTTTGACTAGAAATTGGCCTTTTTATTTACATGGCGTGTACTAAGGGTTGCCTACTACACACAATTATTCGTGGTGTGGCACTGGGGCTTCCTGCTCCCCCGCCATTGCGCATTTAGGTGCGGTTGTTTGGGCCCCTGTAACTGTGGTTGATCGAGGCTGAGGAAGGATGAGGGGCTGCCCACTTCCTTACCAATGCTGCCGACGTTCATGGTGCGGGAGGGTGCAAGCACCCAGACCTCTGGGTACGTCAGTATGACTGCAGCAGCAGGCTGTGAAGGGCAATGCCAGGGGCATGCAGACAGGATATTTGTTTTATATTGTGTTATGTAAGGTTTTCATGCTGCTACCACCTGCATGGTTTCTTGGTGCACTGGCAGATCTGTAAGGCAAAGAGGGAGGAATCCACAGATGACAATCCCCCTTGAAAACCCCACCGGGCATTTGTTTTCGATGGAAACCTGCAGATATAACTTCTCCCCAAGCTCATGCACATACTGTGGCTTTCATTTTTTTGTAAAATGTGGAAGCAATTCAAATAAAAGCTGTAGAATTTGAGGATTGCAAGTCTGCAAGAAGAAGCCACAAGTAGAACTATGAAATATTAGCTCTGTGTCTACACAGAAGATGAAAATAGCTAAAGTGGGGGTCAATGGACTGTATTTGACTTCTACTGCACCATCTCTTCAGGAACTAATGCAATTGAGCCATGTGAGATATATATTACAGGGCCTGCGTTAGCGGCCCTGCTGTTATGTTTATGTTGCTCAACCCATAGGACAAGCACTTTTTGGGTGGCTTTTTCCCCAATTGGTTTTTCCCTGGAAGAGGGTTCAATTGGGTCCTGCTTTTCAGATCTCACTGTTGCTTTCTCCCAGGCCATGCAAATGCTTCATAAAAAAAAGAAGAGGGCAGATTACAGAACCTGCAGACCCCAGATACCATCCAATTCCAGATCTATTCTCTCAGGTGAGGAGAAGGAGGTGAAGAGTCTGGTCACAGGGGTTGGGCTTTCCAAGGGAACTGACAGTTGGATTTAGTCCCTTTGAACCTCTTTATGGCCATCCAGTTAGAGGCTCCTTGGCCCTAATTAAGGAGGGGTTGGAGAGTGCTCCTTCCCCCAAGCAGTGAGAGTCACTGACTATGTGATAGGTCTCCGGAGGAGAATGTCACACATGATGGCAGAAGCATCAGATAACTTAAAAGCAGGTCAGGCTCTGGTCAAACATTGGTGATACACTGGTATCTGGTGGACTTAGGAAATCCTGAGGAGGCTCCCAGAGTCCTTCACACCAACCGTTTAAAGGCTTACGTCTCGAGACCAGAAGTAGGAGCTTTGTTCTAGCTTCAGCCCAAGAGGAGGAGGGGACTGAACCTCTACCTTACCTACTCAGAGGCCAGCCTTTAGATGAGGAATTAGAAGGAGTTAATCTCTCTTCTAACTTGACACCTGAACAACAGGAGGAGTGCAAGTCTCTGTTAAATCAGTTTGCCTCCCTGGTTTCACTATTACCAGGCTTGACCCCTTGGGGCCAGCATGACATTCAAACTGGTGACTGTTTACCTGTCAAAAATAGAGGTTACATGATGTCATATCATGTAAGATCCCACATAAAGGAGGAGGTCAACAAGATGCTTGATCTCGGGGTAATAGAGCCCTCTACCAGTCCATGATCTAGTCCAGTTGTTCTAGTACCAAAGGCAGGATCCAAGGAGTTGAGATTCTGTGTGGACTATAAAGTTCTTAATGCAGTCACCAAGACTGATGCCCACCCTTTACCAAGAACAGATGAACTGGTGGATAAACTTAGTTCAGCCAAGTACCTCAGTACGGTGGTCAGTCATAATGTAGAATGCAATAATGTAGAAAGTCAAAATGTTGAATTTTTTTTTAGAAAACAATAATGTTGAAAAACAATAATGTCGAACTTTTTCTACATTTTTTAGAATTTTTCGAAAAAAAAATAAATATATATATAATTAAAATGTGTTGAGTATGAGGGGTGAGAGGGTGAGAGGGTGGTGGGGGGGTGGAGGGTGGCCGGGAGGTGTTGGGTGAGGGGGGTTGGGGGGGTTGGGGGGGACCCCCCCTAGTAAATGATACTCTTCTTGTTTATTTATAAATAAATATATATATAATTAAAATGTGTTGAGTATGAGGGGTGAGAGGGTGGTGAGGGTGTGGGGGGGTAGCCGGGGGGTGTTGGGTGAGGGGGGTTGGGGGGGACCCCCCCTAGTAAATGATACTCTTCTTGTTTATTTATTTATTGATAGTGCTAATTGACATTTTTTTTCGACTTTTTTTTTCTAAAAATTTACTCTTTTCATTATATGTATATGTTTTCGACATTATTGTTTTTTTACATTTTTGTAAGTCGACATTTTATTTTCTACATTATGACTATAAACCCCTCAGTACATTTGATCTAACTTCAGGCTATTGACAAATAGCACTGACAGACCATGTCAAGGAGAAAACTGCATTCTCATCCCCAGGGGGCCATCTACCAGCTTAAGGTAATGCCTTAAAGAATGCACCTGCTACATTCCAAAGGATGGTTAATCGGGTTCTGAATGGGATGGAGGACTTCTGCATGGCATACTTGGATGACATTGCAGTGTTCAGCCCTACTTGGAAAGAACATGTTGCACACTTAGGATGTCTTTTGCAGGCTCTTGAGCAGGCCCATCTGACCATAAAGGCTAGAAAATGTCAAATTGGTCAGAGTAAAGTGGTCTACCTTGGACATGAGGTAGGAGGAGGTGAAATCAGGCCATTGCCTAGCAAAGTACAAGCTGTACAAAACTGGACCACCCCTACTACTCAAACCCAAGTGAGAGCCTTCCCAGGCCTCACTGGATACTATAGGAACTTCATAGAGAACTATGGGACCATAGCTTCTCCCTTGAATGTGGTCTCCTCTCGCAAATTCCCTAAGAATGTCAGGTGGAATGAGGAGTGCACTCAAGCATTTGAAGGCCTAAAGAATGGCCTTCGTCAAGCTCCAGTCTTAAGAGCTCCTGACTATAACCAAACCTTCATTGTGCAGACAGATGTTTCAAATACAGGTATAGGTGCAGTCCTTAGTTAACTGGATGAGAAAGGTAGGGAGCACCCCATTTGCTTCATCAGCAGGAAACTGAAGGAACCGGAAACAAGTTGGGCAACCATTGAGCGTGAATGCTTTGCTATTGTGTGGTCATTGAAGAAGTTTAGACCATGCTTGTATGGATCTACTTTTGTGAACTGACCACCAACCCTTGAGATGGTTGATGCAAATGAAAGGGGAAACCCCAAAACTACTGAGATGGTCAATCAGCCTGCAAGGGTTTGATTTTACCATTGAACACAGGTCAGGGTGTCACCACCAAAATGCTGATGGTCTCTCCAGGGTGTTTGACCGACTGGAGTAAGGAGATTCATCCAGGAGTGGATTAAATCCTCCTGTCCGTTAGTCTGGGGAGGGCGAATGTTAGGGAGAATTCTCCAAATGTGCTAATTTCCCTTTCCTTTTGAGACCCCCAGCAACTTTGCTGGATTTCTAGGATTTAATTTTTTACCTGGGAAGAGTGTGAGTCTTTTTTTTTCCCCATTATTCCATGTATTTTGTGTGTGTTTTACTTCTGTGTTCTTTGGTTATGGAGTTTTAAAACAACTCCAGTGGCATCATACTTTTCTGTGTGTCACACAGCACCTTCAGTGCAGTGGCATGGGGGTGTCTTTCAGACTCCCCAAGGCTTAAATACCTTCTCTGGGACTGACTACCGTCTCCCAGGCCCTGTAAAGTTAAATTGACTTTCTAGTCTCTTTAAATTTACTGACCAAGCACACCCTATCTTACTATAGAGTGCTGGAGGGGTTGTCTAGCTTCCCCTGAGTCAAAACACTTTGTCTGACCTGTTCGTGTGACAAGTTTCTGCTATAATCATAGACACATTATGGCAATGGTGAAGGAACAGAACAGCCAACACGTGTTTCAACCGATCGTTTTTACCTTGGAATGCTGGCAGTTGAGCAGTCTGAAGATTACGGATTCCTGTGTTTATTGTCTGTGGTTCGCTGCAGATGCAGTCCAGTTTAAGAGAATTAGTGTGTGATATTGAGCTGCTTGTGCTAGTGTAATGTTTTATAACTGACTGAGTAAATAAATGTATATTCTTTTACCAAGGAACCTTTAGTAAGTGTTTACTTGAATCACTGTATTTGTTGGTCCTTTTTGTAACTTGTTCTACTGCTCACTTAAACTCTTGAGATAAGACTGGCTGCTCAGCCATCGCTACCACTTTACTGTGTAGTACAGGCTTGTACCAAAAGTGAAATTCTGCTTACACTTGTAGTCCTAATTGCCTGTAGTGTTCCCAAAGGGTACTTCAGGTGATTCTGCCTAACAGCGGGCATTTCCGAAAAATATAATGCACATCACACTTCCCTCCAGCCAATCAGCGGGCGCGTCGGTTTTCCGCAGATATCACGTGCCCCTCGGGACCAGTCAGAGACCTGTCCGTGGAGCAAACAGGGAAATGGGTCTGCGGAGCGGAGCCAGATATCACAATGTTTTTAACCTATGCTTTCGGGATGTAGCCGCTGCTCCTGCCGCAAATTTGGTGAAAATCCGCCCAGCGGTTTGTGCTATAGGCGTGAGCAAAAATGGTTTCCATTCAGTCTATGGAAAAAGAAGTGTCTTTGGTAGGGACCCCCATATAACTTTGCCCCCACTTGACATATCTTCACCAGGCTTGTCAGAAAAAATTCACAGTGGGCCATGTACTGTTTTTGCAAAGTTTGCTGAGGATTCAACAGGGGGGGGATTGAACTTATACACCTACCGCAAGCTGTGTAATATACACACAACACCAAGAAAGCTATGGTGGGTTTAAAAGTTTTTTTTTAAAAAAAACCTTTTACCTGGAATGTGAAAGTATGATGGTCCATTTGAGCCAAGTCACCCATCCCACAACACCACCTAGTAGCCATTATTGGAAGTTCACCAACAATTCTGAGCCACAACAGCAAGGCATTGTGGGTATGCAAATCTTTTTCTCCATGAAATTGCCTTTTTCAAAGAGAGCAGTGCTATTTTATATACAGCTTAACCAACCCAAGACAGACATTTTGCAAGACTGTCAAAACGACTACATACTTGGTTTAACCCTTAACAAGGATCATCAGTTCAGTGCATATGTTCACATGTCTCCGTCTCATATGTCAGGGTCTCAGAGGACAAGGTAAGTCCTTCTGCTGGTCCAGCCAGGAAGGTTGGCAGAGAGCACTTTCAAGGACTATCACTGCCAGTAGGGGTTAGGATAGCAGTGTCTCTGCAGCTAGCATGCCTTCTCCTAATGCAGGTCACATCAAATGGTCCACTGGGGTGGGTGAGAGGAGGGTCTTTCTCCCTCTTGAAGGTCTTCATTTTACTCCCAACGGTAGAGGACTTTGAGTGAACTTTTCCTGAATAAAGTTCCAGGTGATTTTGTCTTCTTGTGGTTCAAAGATGATTCAATTAAGCAGGGTCTCACCCGAAATAAACATTTTGCCTAGCCAAATTGGTTCATTTCATGACTTCTGTAATGGACTGTTCCTCTCTGACGTGACACAGGTCTTTGCCTGCTGATGTCAATAAAAGTGTTTTGTCTGCAGGAACTGTTGAGGCATCACAGGATGTGTGAGTGGCCTAAGAAACTCCATAATGGTGGGACCCCTCTCCTGGCTGTAACCTTTCGATTGCACTACCTTGTCATCATGCATTAAAGAGACTCCAGTAATAAGTGACCTGCTGTTACTTCCCAATTGCGATGACAGGGTTTTCTTTTGAAGCAATTTGAAGCATGGGCCCCTCCTTACCCACTGGGCGTATATGCTGTTACCTGTGAATGTGACAGCTTTCCCAGCAGAGAGGAAAGGGAGCTTCTAAGGCTGGACACCACAGTCTGTTTTCGTTGAAACTCAGCCCTAGACGTCGAAACGCAAACCTCTGACGGATGAATGAATAACTAGGAACCAGGTTGACAATAAAATGACATTGCATGGATTTTGGCCGGTTTAATGGTATCTTCCACCAGAACACTATCTCAAACCAGATATGACTTTATATTTATATTTATACGGTGGAAATCTATATTTTTCAAATAAACCTGCCACCAGTCCATCGAGATATACAGGTCATAGCAGCCTCTGAGGGTACAGCAGGCTGCTTTCAGGAATGCATGCTATTCACTGCCCAGTTGCCAAAGTACTGGAGAGCTGCTGGGGGTGTTCTTAGGCAGTTCCTTCAGAGATACATGGTTGAATCATACATTTTGTAGCATGGAGCATTGCGAAAGTGAGTCCAGATTAGAAGAGCTCACTTTCTGATACAAAATCCCCATTATCATTTTGTGTTACAAAAATGTAAAACGCTTGGGATTGCCATCCTGTGCAAATGGTGGTCTGTTACACTGTCTTATCACAATGTGTCCCCCCAATTGCGTACTTACTGATGAAGCTCCATCCCAGCCTGCAAGCCCTGCTTCACCCAGGATAGGTCTGTTTGGGGACCAATCAGCGGTCTCTACCCTTTATGAGAATGTCTTGAAAACTATTGAAGGGAGCAACCATTGCCTGTTGATGTTGCTGACTTTGTAAGCCATATTTGATTCTGTAGATCAGGGCACGGAAGCCCAATGTTTTATTCAGTATACCAAGGTGGGAGACACCTCTGGTTTGAACTCATTTTAAGGTGGCAGAGTCCTTTTTCGACCCGTAAGTATAGAGACATTGTGGCATCACATATTATGTTTACCCTTTAGGTGAAAATAGAGGCACAGCATCACTGTTACTACGGGCATGCAGTGTGGGTCCTGCACAGATGACATCAATCACCATGTTTCTTTTGATGCAGAGCAGTGGGCATTGGGGTTGTGCTTCAATGCACTAAAAACCTGGATGGATGAAGGCTGGTTGCAGCAGACTGTAGGGAAAGACGAAGGTTATAGTGTTCCAGCACATAAGGTCCATGGAGTTATTTTTTACTCTTAATATGTAACTACAAAGCCAAGTGCATTTAACAGTGAACAATAAGAACAAACAGGTCAACCTGACTGCTGGCTGCTAGCCACAGTCAGGTGATCGAGATTGCAGCAAACCCTTTACAAACCACAGTAGACTATTAACATACATCTCTCAGTTACTACTCCAGAGGCTACAGAATGCTCAAATGCTGCTATCAGGTCAATCAATAGTCTGAACTGACATACACTTATCTCTTAGACTAAGAAGACCTCCTCAGTCAGTAGCCACATTTTAAGCCTACAGTAGCATGTACCTGCTTGCCCACAAGGACTCCTTATTGTCAATGCCATGTGCACCGTTCCAGCAGTGGTGAAAATGTAGAAAGCATTAGAAGCACGTATGCCAAGCTTGAGAATTTGTGGTTGGGGCGCAAAAAAAGCAGGAAGGGACCTGAAAAGAATTCTGTCTTCATTGAGTATTCGCTATCATCTTTCTTGTGAGGGCAGCACTACAAAGTAATCCATGGACAGCTGAACATTTTGAAATAATCATCACCACTGGCAATTGCTTGGTGGCACTTTTTATCATTATTATTCCAGATATACGATTTACAAATGAGAAAAACGTATACAAATCAGTAATGGAGTCATTACAGAAGCTGCCGTCCAGTTGAAATTGTAGACTTTGTTTTCTGCATTTGACCTCAAGCAAAGCAGGGATGTTCTCTGTCATGTGGATAAAGAAGGACCAAAGGCAACTGTGCACTTGCAGTGTTAGTCAAGTAGTCCCCTCCAGTGTTTTATTTGTGTGGCACATTTAGTATATACAAATAGACAGGTGTCTGTGTCTGACCTGTTCGAGTGACAAGTTTCTGATATAATCATAGACACAATATTGCAATGGTGAAGGAACAGAACAGTCAACACGCGTTTCAACCGATCGTTTTTACCTTGGAATGCTGGCGGCTGAACAGTCTGAAGATTACAGATTCCTGTGTTTATTGTCTGTGGTTCGCTGCAGATGCAGTCCAGTTTAAGAGAATACTTCCATTTCTTAGTGTTCATGTTTCTCAATTGTTCTATTTATCAATATTTTGAGAACATTGCTGTGTAAAGCCTGATATTAATGCTGCCAAAACGTTCACCGGCCTTATTGTGGTAACGCTGTGTTTTGGCGTTTCTTGAATACACATGGGCCCTCATTACGAGTCGGGCGGTACGGGGTTAACGGCACCGGTAAAGGTGCCGGTGCCGTCAACCCCGTACCGCCCGATTACGAGTTCCCCTCCCGCGACCCGTTCTGCGCGTCTGGTGAAACCAGACGCGCAGACCGGGTCCCGCGAGGGGAAGAGGGAGCAAACAACGGGCAATTTCGTAATGGCCCGTTGTTTGCTCCCTCTCCCATTGCCATTCAGCCCTATGGGGGCTGAAATGGGAATGGGGAAGGACCGGGTCCGGGTCCTTAGAGGGAGGAATTACCGGGCCTTCCGAACTCGGAATGGCCTGGTAAATCCTCATTCTGAGAACCCGGACTCAATTTCGGCGGCAGCCATGCCGCCAATAGCGGCATGGCTACCGCCGAACTCGTAATGAGGGCCATTGTCTCCGTTCTGCGGGGGTAAAAGCCCAGCTTTTAAAAGGCATTAAAAAGATAGTATTTAACTACAGAGATGCCGGGGTAAACTCCGGTTCAGACACAACGTGCACATTGTGTAGCATATTGGTAAATGGGGCGGCATGGCTACCGGCGAATTCGTAATGAGGGCCATTGTCTCCGTTCTACGGGGGTAAAAGCCCAGCTTTTCAAAGGCATTAAAAAGATAGTATTTAACTACAGAGATGCCGGGGTAAACTCTGGTTCAGACACAACGTGCACATTGTGTAGCATATTGGTAAATGGGAAGTCTGGTATCAGATTGCGCAGTTGTTTGACTAGAAATTGGCCTTTTTATTTACATGGCGTGTACTAAGGGTTGCCTACTACACACAATTATTCGTGGTGTGGCACTGGGGCTTCCTGCTCCCCCGCCATTGCGCATTTAGGTGCGGTTGTTTGGGCCCCTGTAACTGCGGTTGATCGAGGCTGAGGAGGGATGAGGGGCTGCCCACTTCCTTACCAATGCTGCCGACGTTCATGGTGCGGGAGGGTGCAAGCACCCAGACCTCTGGGTACGTCAGTATGACTGCAGCAGCAGGCTGTGAAGGGCAATGCCAGGGGCATGCAGACAGGATATTTGTTTTATATTGTGTTATGTAAGGTTTTCATGCTGCTACCACCTGCATGGTTTCTTGGTGCACTGGCAGATCTGTAAGGCAAAGAGGGAGGAATCCACAGATGACAATCCCCCTTGAAAACCCCACCGGGCATTTGTTTTCGATGGAAACCTGCAGATATAACTTCTCCCCAAGCTCATGCACATACTGTGGCTTTCATTTTTTTGTAAAATGTGGAAGCAATTCAAATAAAAGCTGTAGAATTTGAGGATTGCAAGTCTGCAAGAAGAAGCCACAAGTAGAACTATGAAATATTAGCTCTGTGTCTACACAGAAGATGAAAATAGCTAAAGTGGGGGTCAATGGACTGTATTTGACTTCTACTGCACCATCTCTTCAGGAACTAATGCAATTGAGCCATGTGAGATATATATTACAGGGCCTGCGTTAGCGGCCCTGCTGTTATGTTTATGTTGCTCAACCCATAGGACAAGCACTTTTTGGGTGGCTTTTTCCCCAATTGGTTTTTCCCTGGAAGAGGGTTCAATTGGGTCCTGCTTTTCAGATCTCACTGTTGCTTTCTCCCAGGCCATGCAAATGCTTCATAAAAAAAAGAAGAGGGCAGATTACAGAACCTGCAGACCCCAGATACCATCCAATTCCAGATCTATTCTCTCAGGTGAGGAGAAGGAGGTGAAGAGTCTGGTCACAGGGGTTGGGCTTTCCAAGGGAACTGACAGTTGGATTTAGTCCCTTTGAACCTCTTTATGGCCATCCAGTTAGAGGCTCCTTGGCCCTAATTAAGGAGGGGTTGGAGAGTGCTCCTTCCCCCAAGCAGTGAGAGTCACTGACTATGTGATAGGTCTCCGGAGGAGAATGTCACACATGATGGCAGAAGCATCAGATAACTTAAAAGCAGGTCAGGCTCTGGTCAAACATTGGTGATACACTGGTATCTGGTGGACTTAGGAAATCCTGAGGAGGCTCCCAGAGTCCTTCACACCAACCGTTTAAAGGCTTACGTCTCGAGACCAGAAGTAGGAGCTTTGTTCTAGCTTCAGCCCAAGAGGAGGAGGGGACTGAACCTCTACCTTACCTACTCAGAGGCCAGCCTTTAGATGAGGAATTAGAAGGAGTTAATCTCTCTTCTAACTTGACACCTGAACAACAGGAGGAGTGCAAGTCTCTGTTAAATCAGTTTGCCTCCCTGGTTTCACTATTACCAGGCTTGACCCCTTGGGGCCAGCATGACATTCAAACTGGTGACTGTTTACCTGTCAAAAATAGAGGTTACATGATGTCATATCATGTAAGATCCCACATAAAGGAGGAGGTCAACAAGATGCTTGATCTCGGGGTAATAGAGCCCTCTACCAGTCCATGATCTAGTCCAGTTGTTCTAGTACCAAAGGCAGGATCCAAGGAGTTGAGATTCTGTGTGGACTATAAAGTTCTTAATGCAGTCACCAAGACTGATGCCCACCCTTTACCAAGAACAGATGAACTGGTGGATAAACTTAGTTCAGCCAAGTACCTCAGTACGGTGGTCAGTCATAATGTAGAATGCAATAATGTAGAAAGTCAAAATGTTGAATTTTTTTTTAGAAAACAATAATGTTGAAAAACAATAATGTCGAACTTTTTCTACATTTTTTAGAATTTTTCGAAAAAAAAATAAATATATATATAATTAAAATGTGTTGAGTATGAGGGGTGAGAGGGTGAGAGGGTGGTGGGGGGGTGGAGGGTGGCCGGGAGGTGTTGGGTGAGGGGGGTTGGGGGGGTTGGGGGGACCCCCCCTAGTAAATGATACTCTTCTTGTTTATTTATAAATAAATATATATATAATTAAAATGTGTTGAGTATGAGGGGTGAGAGGGTGGTGAGGGTGTGGGGGGGTAGCCGGGGGGTGTTGGGTGAGGGGGGTTGGGGGGGACCCCCCCTAGTAAATGATACTCTTCTTGTTTATTTATTTATTGATAGTGCTAATTGACATTTTTTTTCGACTTTTTTTTTCTAAAAATTTACTCTTTTCATTATATGTATATGTTTTCGACATTATTGTTTTTTTACATTTTTGTAAGTCGACATTTTATTTTCTACATTATGACTATAAACCCCTCAGTACATTTGATCTAACTTCAGGCTATTGACAAATAGCACTGACAGACCATGTCAAGGAGAAAACTGCATTCTCATCCCCAGGGGGCCATCTACCAGCTTAAGGTAATGCCTTAAAGAATGCACCTGCTACATTCCAAAGGATGGTTAATCGGGTTCTGAATGGGATGGAGGACTTCTGCATGGCATACTTGGATGACATTGCAGTGTTCAGCCCTACTTGGAAAGAACATGTTGCACACTTAGGATGTCTTTTGCAGGCTCTTGAGCAGGCCCATCTGACCATAAAGGCTAGAAAATGTCAAATTGGTCAGAGTAAAGTGGTCTACCTTGGACATGAGGTAGGAGGAGGTGAAATCAGGCCATTGCCTAGCAAAGTACAAGCTGTACAAAACTGGACCACCCCTACTACTCAAACCCAAGTGAGAGCCTTCCCAGGCCTCACTGGATACTATAGGAACTTCATAGAGAACTATGGGACCATAGCTTCTCCCTTGAATGTGGTCTCCTCTCGCAAATTCCCTAAGAATGTCAGGTGGAATGAGGAGTGCACTCAAGCATTTGAAGGCCTAAAGAATGGCCTTCGTCAAGCTCCAGTCTTAAGAGCTCCTGACTATAACCAAACCTTCATTGTGCAGACAGATGTTTCAAATACAGGTATAGGTGCAGTCCTTAGTTAACTGGATGAGAAAGGTAGGGAGCACCCCATTTGCTTCATCAGCAGGAAACTGAAGGAACCGGAAACAAGTTGGGCAACCATTGAGCGTGAATGCTTTGCTATTGTGTGGTCATTGAAGAAGTTTAGACCATGCTTGTATGGATCTACTTTTGTGAACTGACCACCAACCCTTGAGATGGTTGATGCAAATGAAAGGGGAAACCCCAAAACTACTGAGATGGTCAATCAGCCTGCAAGGGTTTGATTTTACCATTGAACACAGGTCAGGGTGTCACCACCAAAATGCTGATGGTCTCTCCAGGGTGTTTGACCGACTGGAGTAAGGAGATTCATCCAGGAGTGGATTAAATCCTCCTGTCCGTTAGTCTGGGGAGGGCGAATGTTAGGGAGAATTCTCCAAATGTGCTAATTTCCCTTTCCTTTTGAGACCCCCAGCAACTTTGCTGGATTTCTAGGATTTAATTTTTTACCTGGGAAGAGTGTGAGTCTTTTTTTTTCCCCATTATTCCATGTATTTTGTGTGTGTTTTACTTCTGTGTTCTTTGGTTATGGAGTTTTAAAACAACTCCAGTGGCATCATACTTTTCTGTGTGTCACACAGCACCTTCAGTGCAGTGGCATGGGGGTGTCTTTCAGACTCCCCAAGGCTTAAATACCTTCTCTGGGACTGACTACCGTCTCCCAGGCCCTGTAAAGTTAAATTGACTTTCTAGTCTCTTTAAATTTACTGACCAAGCACACCCTATCTTACTATAGAGTGCTGGAGGGGTTGTCTAGCTTCCCCTGAGTCAAAACACTTTGTCTGACCTGTTCGTGTGACAAGTTTCTGCTATAATCATAGACACATTATGGCAATGGTGAAGGAACAGAACAGCCAACACGTGTTTCAACCGATCGTTTTTACCTTGGAATGCTGGCAGTTGAGCAGTCTGAAGATTACGGATTCCTGTGTTTATTGCCTGTGGTTCGCTGCAGATGCAGTCCAGTTTAAGAGAATTAGTGTGTGATATTGAGCTGCTTGTGCTAGTGTAATGTTTTATAACTGACTGAGTAAATAAATGTATATTCTTTTACCAAGGAACCTTAAGTAAGTGTTTACTTGAATCACTGTATTTGTTGGTCCTTTTTGTAACTTGTTCTACTGCTCACTTAAACCCTTGAGATAAGACTGGCTGCTCAGCCATCGCTACCACTTTACTGTGTAGTACAGGCTTGTACCAAAAGTGAAATTCTGCTTACACTTGTAGTCCTAATTGCCTGTAGTGTTCCCAAAGGGTACTTCAGGTGATTCTGCCTAACAGCGGGCGTTTCCGAAAAATATAATGCACATCACACTTCCCTCCAGCCAATCAGCGGGCGCGTCGGTTTTCCGCAGATATCACGTGCCCCTCGGGACCAGTAAGAGACCTGTCCGTGGAGCAAACAGGGAAATGGGTCTGCGGAGCGGAGCAGAGCCAGATATCACAATGTTTTTAACCTATGCTTTCGGGATGTAGCCGCTGCTCCTGCCGCAAATTTGGTGAAAACCCGCCCAGCGGTTTGTGCTATAGGCGTGAGCAAAAATGGTTTCCATTCAGTCTATGGAAAAAGAAGTGTCTTTGGTAGGGACCCCCATACAACTTTGCCCCCACTTGACATATCTTCACCAGGCTTGTCAGAAAAAATTCACAGTGGGCCATGTACTGTTTTTGCAAAGTTTGCTGAGGATTCAACAGGGGGGAGTGAACTTATACGCCTACCGCAAGCTGTGTAATATACACACAACACCAAGAAAGCTATGGTGGGTTTAAAAGTTTTTTTTTAAAAAAAACCTTTTACCTGGAATGTGAAAGTATGATGGTCCATTTGAGCCAAGTCACCCATCCCACAACACCACCTAGTAGCCATTATTGGAAGTTCACCAACAATTCTGAGCCACAACAGCAAGGCATTGTGGGTATGCAAATCTTTTTCTCCATGAAATTGCCTTTTTCAAAGAGAGCAGTGCTATTTTATATACAGCTTAACCAACCCAAGACAGACATTTTGCAAGACTGTCAAAACGACTACATACTTGGTTTAACCCTTAACAAGGATCATCAGTTCAGTGCATATGTTCACATGTCTCCGTCTCATATGTCAGGGTCTCAGAGGACAAGGTAAGTCCTTCTGCTGGTCCAGCCAGGAAGGTTGGCAGAGAGCACTTTCAAGGACTATCACTGCCAGTAGGGGTTAGGATAGCAGTGTCTCTGCAGCTAGCATGCCTTCTCCTAATGCAGGTCACATCAAATGGTCCACTGGGGTGGGTGAGAGGAGGGTCTTTCTCCCTCTTGAAGGTCTTCATTTTACTCCCAACGGTAGAGGACTTTGAGTGAACTTTTCCTGAATAAAGTTCCAGGTGATTTTGTCTTCTTGTGGTTCAAAGATGATTCAATTAAGCAGGGTCTCACCCGAAATAAACATTTTGCCTAGCCAAATTGGTTCATTTCATGACTTCTGTAATGGACTGTTCCTCTCTGACGTGACAAAGGTCTTTGCCTGCTGATGTCAATAAAAGTGTTTTGTCTGCAGGAACTGTTGAGGCATCACAGGATGTGTGAGTGGCCTAAGAAACTCCATAATGGTGGGACCCCTCTCCTGGCTGTAACCTTTCGATTGCACTACCTTGTCATCATGCATTAAAGAGACTCCAGTAATAAGTGACCTGCTGTTACTTCCCAATTGCGATGACAGGGTTTTCTTTTGAAGCAATTTGAAGCATGGGCCCCTCCTTACCCACTGGGCGTATATGCTGTTACCTGTGAATGTGACAGCTTTCCCAGCAGAGAGGAAAGGGAGCTTCTAAGGCTGGACACCACAGTCTGTTTTCGTTGAAACTCAGCCCTAGACGTCGAAACGCAAACCTCTGACGGATGAATGAATAACTAGGAACCAGGTTGACAATAAAATGACATTGCATGGATTTTGGCCGGTTTAATGGTATCTTCCACCAGAACACTATCTCAAACCAGATATGACTTTATATTTATATTTATACGGTGGAAATCTATATTTTTCAAATAAACCTGCCACCAGTCCATCGAGATATACAGGTCATAGCAGCCTCTGAGGGTACAGCAGGCTGCTTTCAGGAATGCATGCTATTCACTGCCCAGTTGCCAAAGTACTGGAGAGCTGCTGGGGGTGTTCTTAGGCAGTTCCTTCAGAGATACATGGTTGAATCATACATTTTGTAGCATGGAGCATTGCGAAAGTGAGTCCAGATTAGAAGAGCTCACTTTCTGATACAAAATCCCCATTATCATTTTGTGTTACAAAAATGTAAAACGCTTGGGATTGCCATCCTGTGCAAATGGTGGTCTGTTACACTGTCTTATCACAATGTGTCCCCCCAATTGCGTACTTACTGATGAAGCTCCATCCCAGCCTGCAAGCCCTGCTTCACCCAGGATAGGTCTGTTTGGGGACCAATCAGCGGTCTCTACCCTTTATGAGAATGTCTTGAAAACTATTGAAGGGAGCAACCATTGCCTGTTGATGTTGCTGACTTTGTAAGCCATATTTGATTCTGTAGATCAGGGCACGGAAGCCCAATGTTTTATTCAGTATACCAAGGTGGGAGACACCTCTGGTTTGAACTCATTTTAAGGTGGCAGAGTCCTTTTTCGACCCGTAAGTATAGAGACATTGTGGCATCACATATTATGTTTACCCTTTAGGTGAAAATAGAGGCACAGCATCACTGTTACTACGGGCATGCAGTGTGGGTCCTGCACAGATGACATCAATCACCATGTTTCTTTTGATGCAGAGCAGTGGGCATTGGGGTTGTGCTTCAATGCACTAAAAACCTGGATGGATGAAGGCTGGTTGCAGCAGACTGTAGGGAAAGACGAAGGTTATAGTGTTCCAGCACATAAGGTCCATGGAGTTATTTTTTACTCTTAATATGTAACTACAAAGCCAAGTGCATTTAACAGTGAACAATAAGAACAAACAGGTCAACCTGACTGCTGGCTGCTAGCCACAGTCAGGTGATCGAGATTGCAGCAAACCCTTTACAAACCACAGTAGACTATTAACATACATCTCTCAGTTACTACTCCAGAGGCTACAGAATGCTCAAATGCTGCTATCAGGTCAATCAATAGTCTGAACTGACATACACTTATCTCTTAGACTAAGAAGACCTCCTCAGTCAGTAGCCACATTTTAAGCCTACAGTAGCATGTACCTGCTTGCCCACAAGGACTCCTTATTGTCAATGCCATGTGCACCGTTCCAGCAGTGGTGAAAATGTAGAAAGCATTAGAAGCACGTATGCCAAGCTTGAGAATTTGTGGTTGGGGCGCAAAAAAAGCAGGAAGGGACCTGAAAAGAATTCTGTCTTCATTGAGTATTCGCTATCATCTTTCTTGTGAGGGCAGCACTACAAAGTAATCCATGGACAGCTGAACATTTTGAAATAATCATCACCACTGGCAATTGCTTGGTGGCACTTTTTATCATTATTATTCCAGATATACGATTTACAAATGAGAAAAACGTATACAAATCAGTAATGGAGTCATTACAGAAGCTGCCGTCCAGTTGAAATTGTAGACTTTGTTTTCTGCATTTGACCTCAAGCAAAGCAGGGATGTTCTCTGTCATGTGGATAAAGAAGGACCAAAGGCAACTGTGCACTTGCAGTGTTAGTCAAGTAGTCCCCTCCAGTGTTTTATTTGTGTGGCACATTTAGTATATACAAATAGACAGGTGTCTGTGTCTGACCTGTTCGAGTGACAAGTTTCTGATATAATCATAGACACAATATTGCAATGGTGAAGGAACAGAACAGTCAACACGCGTTTCAACCGATCGTTTTTACCTTGGAATGCTGGCGGCTGAACAGTCTGAAGATTACAGATTCCTGTGTTTATTGTCTGTGGTTCGCTGCAGATGCAGTCCAGTTTAAGAGAATACTTCCATTTCTTAGTGTTCATGTTTCTCAATTGTTCTATTTATCAATATTTTGAGAACATTGCTGTGTAAAGCCTGATATTAATGCTGCCAAAACGTTCACCGGCCTTATTGTGGTAACGCTGTGTTTTGGCGTTTCTTGAATACACATGGGCCCTCATTACGAGTCGGGCGGTACGGGGTTAACGGCACCGGTAAAGGTGCCGGTGCCGTCAACCCCGTACCGCCCGATTACGAGTTCCCCTCCCGCGACCCGTTCTGCGCGTCTGGTGAAACCAGACGCGCAGACCGGGTCCCGCGAGGGGAAGAGGGAGCAAACAACGGGCAATTTCGTAATGGCCCGTTGTTTGCTCCCTCTCCCATTGCCATTCAGCCCTATGGGGGCTGAAATGGGAATGGGGAAGGACCGGGTCCGGGTCCTTAGAGGGAGGAATTACCGGGCCTTCCGAACTCGGAATGGCCTGGTAAATCCTCATTCTGAGAACCCGGACTCAATTTCGGCGGCAGCCATGCCGCCAATAGCGGCATGGCTACCGCCGAACTCGTAATGAGGGCCATTGTCTCCGTTCTGCGGGGGTAAAAGCCCAGCTTTTAAAAGGCATTAAAAAGATAGTATTTAACTACAGAGATGCCGGGGTAAACTCCGGTTCAGACACAACGTGCACATTGTGTAGCATATTGGTAAATGGGGCGGCATGGCTACCGGCGAATTCGTAATGAGGGCCATTGTCTCCGTTCTACGGGGGTAAAAGCCCAGCTTTTCAAAGGCATTAAAAAGATAGTATTTAACTACAGAGATGCCGGGGTAAACTCTGGTTCAGACACAACGTGCACATTGTGTAGCATATTGGTAAATGGGAAGTCTGGTATCAGATTGCGCAGTTGTTTGACTAGAAATTGGCCTTTTTATTTACATGGCGTGTACTAAGGGTTGCCTACTACACACAATTATTCGTGGTGTGGCACTGGGGCTTCCTGCTCCCCCGCCATTGCGCATTTAGGTGCGGTTGTTTGGGCCCCTGTAACTGCGGTTGATCGAGGCTGAGGAGGGATGAGGGGCTGCCCACTTCCTTACCAATGCTGCCGACGTTCATGGTGCGGGAGGGTGCAAGCACCCAGACCTCTGGGTACGTCAGTATGACTGCAGCAGCAGGCTGTGAAGGGCAATGCCAGGGGCATGCAGACAGGATATTTGTTTTATATTGTGTTATGTAAGGTTTTCATGCTGCTACCACCTGCATGGTTTCTTGGTGCACTGGCAGATCTGTAAGGCAAAGAGGGAGGAATCCACAGATGACAATCCCCCTTGAAAACCCCACCGGGCATTTGTTTTCGATGGAAACCTGCAGATATAACTTCTCCCCAAGCTCATGCACATACTGTGGCTTTCATTTTTTTGTAAAATGTGGAAGCAATTCAAATAAAAGCTGTAGAATTTGAGGATTGCAAGTCTGCAAGAAGAAGCCACAAGTAGAACTATGAAATATTAGCTCTGTGTCTACACAGAAGATGAAAATAGCTAAAGTGGGGGTCAATGTACTGTATTTGACTTCTACTGCACCATCTCTTCAGGAACTAATGCAATTGAGCCATGTGAGATATATATTACAGAGCCTGCGTTAGCGGCCCTGCTGTTATGTTTATGTTGCTCAACCCATAGGACAAGCACTTTTTGGGTGGCTTTTTCCCCAATTGGTTTTTCCCTGGAAGAGGGTTCAAGGGGGTCCTGCTTTTCAGATCTCACTGTTGCTTTCTCCCAGGCCATGCAAATGCTTCATAAAAAAAAGAAGAGGGCAGATTACAGAACCTGCAGACCCCAGATACCATCCAATTCCAGATCTAGTCTCTCAGGTGAGGAGAAGGAGGTGAAGAGTCTGGTCACAGGGGTTGGGCTTTCCAAGGGAACTGACAGTTGGATTTAGTCCCTTTGAACCTCTTTATGGCCATCCAGTTAGAGGCCCCTTGGCCCTAATTAAGGAGGGGTTGGAGAGTGCTCCTTCCCCCAAGCAGTGAGAGTCACTGACTATGTGATAGGTCTCCGGAGGAGAATGTCACACATGATGGCAGAAGCATCAGATAACTTAAAAGCAGGTCAGGCTCTGGTCAAACATTGGTGATACACTGGTATCTGGTGGACTTAGGAAATCCTAAGGAGGCTCCCAGAGTCCTTCACACCAACCGTTTAAAGGCTTATGTCTCAAGACCAGAAGTAGGAGCTTTGTTCTAGCTTCAGCCCAAGAGGAGGAGGGGACTGACCCTCTACCTGACCTACTCAGAGGCCAGGCTTTAGATGAGGAATTAGAAGGAGTTAATCTCTCTTCTAACTTGACACCTGAACAACAGGAGGAGTGCAAGTCTCTGTTAAATCAGTTTGCCTCCCTGGTTTCACTATTACCAGGCTTGACCCCTTGGGGCCAGCATGACATTCAAACTGGTGACTGTTTACCTGTCAAAAATAGAGGTTACATGATGTCATATCATGTAAGATCCCACATAAAGGAGGAGGTCAACAAGATGCTTGATCTCGGGGTAATAGAGCCCTCTACCAGTCCATGATCTAGTCCAGTTGTTCTAGTACCAAAGGCAGGATCCAAGGAGTTGAGATTCTGTGTGGACTATAAAGTTCTTAATGCAGTCACCAAGACTGATGCCCACCCTTTACCAAGAACAGATGAACTGGTGGATAAACTTAGTTCAGCCAAGTACCTCAGTACGGTGGTCAGTCATAATGTAGAATGCAATAATGTAGAAAGTCAAAATGTTGAATTTTTTTTTAGAAAACAATAATGTCGAAAAACAATGTCGAACTTTTTCTACATTTTTTAGAATTTTTCGAAAAAAAATAAATATATATATAATTAAAATGTGTTGAGTATGAGGGGTGAGAGGGTGGTGGGGGGGTGGAGGGTGGCCGGGAGGTGTTGGGTGAGGGGGGTTGGGGGGGGTTGGGGGGGGGACCCCCCCTAGTAAATGATACTCTTCTTGTTTATTTATAAATAAATATATATATAATTAAAATGTGTTGAGTATGAGGGGTGAGAGGGTGGTGAGGGTGTGGGGGGGTAGCCGGGGGGTGTTGGGTGAGGGGGGTTGGGGGGACCCCCCCTAGTAAATGATACTCTTCTTGTTTATTTATTTATTGATAGTGCTAATTGACATTTTTTTCGACATTTTTTTTTCTAAAAATTGACTCTTTTCATTATATGTATAGGTTTTCGACATTATTGTTTTCTACATTTTTGTAAGTCGACATTTTATTTTCTACATTATGACTATAAACCCCTCAGTACATTTGATCTAACTTCAGGCTATTGACAAATAGCACTGACAGACCATGTCAAGGAGAAAACTGCATTCTCATCCCCAGGGGGCCATCTACCAGCTTAAGGTAATGCCTTAAAGAATGCACCTGCTACATTCCAAAGGATGGTTAATCGGGTTCTGAATGGGATGGAGGACTTCTGCATGGCATACTTGGATGACATTGCAGTGTTCAGCCCTACTTGGAAAGAACATGTTGCACACTTAGGATGTCTTTTGCAGGCTCTTGAGCAGGCCCATCTGACCATAAAGGCTAGAAAATGTCAAATTGGTCAGAGTAAAGTGGTCTACCTTGGACATGAGGTAGGAGGAGGTGAAATCAGGCCATTGCCTAGCAAAGTACAAGCTGTACAAAACTGGACCACCCCTACTACTCAAACCCAAGTGAGAGCCTTCCCAGGCCTCACTGGATACTATAGGAACTTCATAGAGAACTATGGGACCATAGCTTCTCCCTTGAATGTGGTCTCCTCTCGCAAATTCCCTAAGAATGTCAGGTGGAATGAGGAGTGCACTCAAGCATTTGAAGGCCTAAAGAATGGCCTTCGTCAAGCTCCAGTCTTAAGAGCTCCTGACTATAACCAAACCTTCATTGTGCAGACAGATGTTTCAAATACAGGTATAGGTGCAGTCCTTAGTTAACTGGATGAGAAAGGTAGGGAGCACCCCATTTGCTTCATCAGCAGGAAACTGAAGGAACTAGAAACAAGTTGGGCAACCATTGAGCGGGAATGCTTTGCTATTGTGTGGTCATTGAAGAAGTTTAGACCATGCTTGTATGGATCTACTTTTGTGAACTGACCACCAACCCTTGAGATGGTTGATGCAAATGAAAGGGGAAACCCCAAAACTACTGAGATGGTCAATCAGCCTGCAAGGGTTTGATTTTACCATTGAACACAGGTCAGGGTGTCACCACCAAAATGCTGATGGTCTCTCCAGGATGTTTGACCGACTGGAGTAAGGAGATTCATCCAGGAGTGGATTAAATCCTCCTGTCCGTTAGTCTGGGGAGGGCGAATGTTAGGGAGAATTCTCCAAATGTGCTAATTTCCCTTTCCTTTTGAGACCCCCAGCAACTTTGCTGGATTTCTAGGATTTAATTTTTTACCTGGGAAGAGTGTGAGTCTTTTTTTTTCCCATTATTCCATGTATTTTGTGTGTGTTTTACTTCTGTGTTCTTTGGTTATGGAGTTTTAAAACAACTCCAGTGGCATCATACTTTTCTGTGTGTCACACAGCACCTTCAGTGCAGTGCAACGGGGGTGTCTTTCAGACTCCCCAAGGTTTAAATACCTTCTCTGGGACTGACTACCGTCTCCCAGGCCCTGTAAAGTTAAATTGACTTTCTAGTCTCTTTAAATTTACTGACCAAGCACACCCTATCTTACTATAGAGTGCTGGAGGGGTTGTCTAGCTTCCCCTGAGTCAAAACACTTTGTCTGACCTGTTCGTGTGACAAGTTTCTGCTATAATCATAGACACATTATGGCAATGGTGAAGGAACAGAACAACCAACACGTGTTTCAACCGATCATTTTTACCTTGGAATGCTGGCAGTTGAGCAGTCTGAAGATTACGGATTCCTGTGTTTATTGTCTGTGGTTCGCTGCAGATGCAGTCCAGTTTAAGAGAATTAGTGTGTGATATTGAGCTGCTTGTGCTAGTGTAATGTTTTATAACTGACTGAGTAAATAAATGTATATTCTTTTACCAAGGAACCTTTAGTAAGTGTTTACTTGAATCACTGTATTTGTTGGTCCTTTTTGTAACTTGTTCTACTGCTCACTTAAACTCTTGAGATAAGACTGGCTGCTCAGCCATCGCTACCACTTTACTGTGTAGTACAGGCTTGTACCAAAAGTGAAATTCTGCTTACACTTGTAGTCCTAATTGCCTGTAGTGTTCCCAAAGGGTACTTCAGGTGATTCTGCCTAACAGCGGGCATTTCCGAAAAATATAATGCACATCACACTTCCCTCCAGCCAATCAGCGGGCGCGTCGGTTTTCCGCAGATATCACGTGCCCCTCGGGACCAGTCAGAGACCTGTCCGTGGAGCAAACAGGGAAATGGGTCTGCGGAGCGGAGCCAGATATCACAATGTTTTTAACCTATGCTTTCGGGATGTAGCCGCTGCTCCTGCCGCAAATTTGGTGAAAATCCGCCCAGCGGTTTGTGCTATAGGCGTGAGCAAAAATGGTTTCCATTCAGTCTATGGAAAAAGAAGTGTCTTTGGTAGGGACCCCCATATAACTTTGCCCCCACTTGACATATCTTCACCAGGCTTGTCAGAAAAAATTCACAGTGGGCCATGTACTGTTTTTGCAAAGTTTGCTGAGGATTCAACAGGGGGGGATTGAACTTATACACCTACCGCAAGCTGTGTAATATACACACAACACCAAGAAAGCTATGGTGGGTTTAAAAGTTTTTTTTTAAAAAAAACCTTTTACCTGGAATGTGAAAGTATGATGGTCCATTTGAGCCAAGTCACCCATCCCACAACACCACCTAGTAGCCATTATTGGAAGTTCACCAACAATTCTGAGCCACAACAGCAAGGCATTGTGGGTATGCAAATCTTTTTCTCCATGAAATTGCCTTTTTCAAAGAGAGCAGTGCTATTTTATATACAGCTTAACCAACCCAAGACAGACATTTTGCAAGACTGTCAAAACGACTACATACTTGGTTTAACCCTTAACAAGGATCATCAGTTCAGTGCATATGTTCACATGTCTCCGTCTCATATGTCAGGGTCTCAGAGGACAAGGTAAGTCCTTCTGCTGGTCCAGCCAGGAAGGTTGGCAGAGAGCACTTTCAAGGACTATCACTGCCAGTAGGGGTTAGGATAGCAGTGTCTCTGCAGCTAGCATGCCTTCTCCTAATGCAGGTCACATCAAATGGTCCACTGGGGTGGGTGAGAGGAGGGTCTTTCTCCCTCTTGAAGGTCTTCATTTTACTCCCAACGGTAGAGGACTTTGAGTGAACTTTTCCTGAATAAAGTTCCAGGTGATTTTGTCTTCTTGTGGTTCAAAGATGATTCAATTAAGCAGGGTCTCACCCGAAATAAACATTTTGCCTAGCCAAATTGGTTCATTTCATGACTTCTGTAATGGACTGTTCCTCTCTGACGTGACACAGGTCTTTGCCTGCTGATGTCAATAAAAGTGTTTTGTCTGCAGGAACTGTTGAGGCATCACAGGATGTGTGAGTGGCCTAAGAAACTCCATAATGGTGGGACCCCTCTCCTGGCTGTAACCTTTCGATTGCACTACCTTGTCATCATGCATTAAAGAGACTCCAGTAATAAGTGACCTGCTGTTACTTCCCAATTGCGATGACAGGGTTTTCTTTTGAAGCAATTTGAAGCATGGGCCCCTCCTTACCCACTGGGCGTATATGCTGTTACCTGTGAATGTGACAGCTTTCCCAGCAGAGAGGAAAGGGAGCTTCTAAGGCTGGACACCACAGTCTGTTTTCGTTGAAACTCAGCCCTAGACGTCGAAACGCAAACCTCTGACGGATGAATGAATAACTAGGAACCAGGTTGACAATAAAATGACATTGCATGGATTTTGGCCGGTTTAATGGTATCTTCCACCAGAACACTATCTCAAACCAGATATGACTTTATATTTATATTTATACGGTGGAAATCTATATTTTTCAAATAAACCTGCCACCAGTCCATCGAGATATACAGGTCATAGCAGCCTCTGAGGGTACAGCAGGCTGCTTTCAGGAATGCATGCTATTCACTGCCCAGTTGCCAAAGTACTGGAGAGCTGCTGGGGGTGTTCTTAGGCAGTTCCTTCAGAGATACATGGTTGAATCATACATTTTGTAGCATGGAGCATTGCGAAAGTGAGTCCAGATTAGAAGAGCTCACTTTCTGATACAAAATCCCCATTATCATTTTGTGTTACAAAAATGTAAAACGCTTGGGATTGCCATCCTGTGCAAATGGTGGTCTGTTACACTGTCTTATCACAATGTGTCCCCCCAATTGCGTACTTACTGATGAAGCTCCATCCCAGCCTGCAAGCCCTGCTTCACCCAGGATAGGTCTGTTTGGGGACCAATCAGCGGGCTCTACCCTTTATGAGAATGTCTTGAAAACTATTGAAGGGAGCAACCATTGCCTGTTGATGTTGCTGACTTTGTAAGCCATATTTGATTCTGTAGATCAGGGCACGGAAGCCCAATGTTTTATTCAGTATACCAAGGTGGGAGACACCTCTGGTTTGAACTCATTTTAAGGTGGCAGAGTCCTTTTTCGACCCGTAAGTATAGAGACATTGTGGCATCACATATTATGTTTACCCTTTAGGTGAAAATAGAGGCACAGCATCACTGTTACTACGGGCATGCAGTGTGGGTCCTGCACAGATGACATCAATCACCATGTTTCTTTTGATGCAGAGCAGTGGGCATTGGGGTTGTGCTTCAATGCACTAAAAACCTGGATGGATGAAGGCTGGTTGCAGCAGACTGTAGGGAAAGACGAAGGTTATAGTGTTCCAGCACATAAGGTCCATGGAGTTATTTTTTACTCTTAATATGTAACTACAAAGCCAAGTGCATTTAACAGTGAACAATAAGAACAAACAGGTCAACCTGACTGCTGGCTGCTAGCCACAGTCAGGTGATCGAGATTGCAGCAAACCCTTTACAAACCACAGTAGACTATTAACATACATCTCTCAGTTACTACTCCAGAGGCTACAGAATGCTCAAATGCTGCTATCAGGTCAATCAATAGTCTGAACTGACATACACTTATCTCTTAGACTAAGAAGACCTCCTCAGTCAGTAGCCACATTTTAAGCCTACAGTAGCATGTACCTGCTTGCCCACAAGGACTCCTTATTGTCAATGCCATGTGCACCGTTCCAGCAGTGGTGAAAATGTAGAAAGCATTAGAAGCACGTATGCCAAGCTTGAGAATTTGTGGTTGGGGCGCAAAAAAAGCAGGAAGGGACCTGAAAAGAATTCTGTCTTCATTGAGTATTCGCTATCATCTTTCTTGTGAGGGCAGCACTACAAAGTAATCCATGGACAGCTGAACATTTTGAAATAATCATCACCACTGGCAATTGCTTGGTGGCACTTTTTATCATTATTATTCCAGATATACGATTTACAAATGAGAAAAACGTATACAAATCAGTAATGGAGTCATTACAGAAGCTGCCGTCCAGTTGAAATTGTAGACTTTAACTGCATTTGACCTCAAGCAAAGCAGGGATGTTCTCTGTCATGTGGATAAAGAAGGACCAAAGGCAACTGTGCACTTGCAGTGTTAGTCAAGTAGTCCCCTCCAGTGTTTTATTTGTGTGGCACATTTAGTATATACAAATAGACAGGTGTCTGTGTCTGACCTGTTCGAGTGACAAGTTTCTGATATAATCATAGACACAATATTGCAATGGTGAAGGAACAGAACAGTCAACACGCGTTTCAACCGATCGTTTTTACCTTGGAATGCTGGCGGCTGAACAGTCTGAAGATTACAGATTCCTGTGTTTATTGTCTGTGGTTCGCTGCAGATGCAGTCCAGTTTAAGAGAATACTTCCATTTCTTAGTGTTCATGTTTCTCAATTGTTCTATTTATCAATATTTTGAGAACATTGCTGTGTAAAGCCTGATATTAATGCTGCCAAAACGTTCACCGGCCTTATTGTGGTAACGCTGTGTTTTGGCGTTTCTTGAATACACATGGGCCCTCATTACGAGTCGGGCGGTACGGGGTTAACGGCACCGGTAAAGGTGCCGGTGCCGTCAACCCCGTACCGCCCGATTACGAGTTCCCCTCCCGCGACCCGTTCTGCGCGTCTGGTGAAACCAGACGCGCAGACCGGGTCCCGCGAGGGGAAGAGGGAGCAAACAACGGGCAATTTCGTAATGGCCCGTTGTTTGCTCCCTCTCCCATTGCCATTCAGCCCTATGGGGGCTGAAATGGGAATGGGGAAGGACCGGGTCCGGGTCCTTAGAGGGAGGAATTACCGGGCCTTCCGAACTCGGAATGGCCTGGTAAATCCTCATTCTGAGAACCCGGACTCAATTTCGGCGGCAGCCATGCCGCCAATAGCGGCATGGCTACCGCCGAACTCGTAATGAGGGCCATTGTCTCCGTTCTGCGGGGGTAAAAGCCCAGCTTTTAAAAGGCATTAAAAAGATAGTATTTAACTACAGAGATGCCGGGGTAAACTCCGGTTCAGACACAACGTGCACATTGTGTAGCATATTGGTAAATGGGGCGGCATGGCTACCGGCGAATTCGTAATGAGGGCCATTGTCTCCGTTCTACGGGGGTAAAAGCCCAGCTTTTCAAAGGCATTAAAAAGATAGTATTTAACTACAGAGATGCCGGGGTAAACTCTGGTTCAGACACAACGTGCACATTGTGTAGCATATTGGTAAATGGGAAGTCTGGTATCAGATTGCGCAGTTGTTTGACTAGAAATTGGCCTTTTTATTTACATGGCGTGTACTAAGGGTTGCCTACTACACACAATTATTCGTGGTGTGGCACTGGGGCTTCCTGCTCCCCCGCCATTGCGCATTTAGGTGCGGTTGTTTGGGCCCCTGTAACTGCGGTTGATCGAGGCTGAGGAGGGATGAGGGGCTGCCCACTTCCTTACCAATGCTGCCGACGTTCATGGTGCGGGAGGGTGCAAGCACCCAGACCTCTGGGTACGTCAGTATGACTGCAGCAGCAGGCTGTGAAGGGCAATGCCAGGGGCATGCAGACAGGATATTTGTTTTATATTGTGTTATGTAAGGTTTTCATGCTGCTACCACCTGCATGGTTTCTTGGTGCACTGGCAGATCTGTAAGGCAAAGAGGGAGGAATCCACAGATGACAATCCCCCTTGAAAACCCCACCGGGCATTTGTTTTCGATGGAAACCTGCAGATATAACTTCTCCCCAAGCTCATGCACATACTGTGGCTTTCATTTTTTTGTAAAATGTGGAAGCAATTCAAATAAAAGCTGTAGAATTTGAGGATTGCAAGTCTGCAAGAAGAAGCCACAAGTAGAACTATGAAATATTAGCTCTGTGTCTACACAGAAGATGAAAATAGCTAAAGTGGGGGTCAATGGACTGTATTTGACTTCTACTGCACCATCTCTTCAGGAACTAATGCAATTGAGCCATGTGAGATATATATTACAGGGCCTGCGTTAGCGGCCCTGCTGTTATGTTTATGTTGCTCAACCCATAGGACAAGCACTTTTTGGGTGGCTTTTTCCCCAATTGGTTTTTCCCTGGAAGAGGGTTCAATTGGGTCCTGCTTTTCAGATCTCACTGTTGCTTTCTCCCAGGCCATGCAAATGCTTCATAAAAAAAAGAAGAGGGCAGATTACAGAACCTGCAGACCCCAGATACCATCCAATTCCAGATCTATTCTCTCAGGTGAGGAGAAGGAGGTGAAGAGTCTGGTCACAGGGGTTGGGCTTTCCAAGGGAACTGACAGTTGGATTTAGTCCCTTTGAACCTCTTTATGGCCATCCAGTTAGAGGCTCCTTGGCCCTAATTAAGGAGGGGTTGGAGAGTGCTCCTTCCCCCAAGCAGTGAGAGTCACTGACTATGTGATAGGTCTCCGGAGGAGAATGTCACACATGATGGCAGAAGCATCAGATAACTTAAAAGCAGGTCAGGCTCTGGTCAAACATTGGTGATACACTGGTATCTGGTGGACTTAGGAAATCCTGAGGAGGCTCCCAGAGTCCTTCACACCAACCGTTTAAAGGCTTACGTCTCGAGACCAGAAGTAGGAGCTTTGTTCTAGCTTCAGCCCAAGAGGAGGAGGGGACTGAACCTCTACCTTACCTACTCAGAGGCCAGCCTTTAGATGAGGAATTAGAAGGAGTTAATCTCTCTTCTAACTTGACACCTGAACAACAGGAGGAGTGCAAGTCTCTGTTAAATCAGTTTGCCTCCCTGGTTTCACTATTACCAGGCTTGACCCCTTGGGGCCAGCATGACATTCAAACTGGTGACTGTTTACCTGTCAAAAATAGAGGTTACATGATGTCATATCATGTAAGATCCCACATAAAGGAGGAGGTCAACAAGATGCTTGATCTCGGGGTAATAGAGCCCTCTACCAGTCCATGATCTAGTCCAGTTGTTCTAGTACCAAAGGCAGGATCCAAGGAGTTGAGATTCTGTGTGGACTATAAAGTTCTTAATGCAGTCACCAAGACTGATGCCCACCCTTTACCAAGAACAGATGAACTGGTGGATAAACTTAGTTCAGCCAAGTACCTCAGTACGGTGGTCAGTCATAATGTAGAATGCAATAATGTAGAAAGTCAAAATGTTGAATTTTTTTTTAGAAAACAATAATGTTGAAAAACAATAATGTCGAACTTTTTCTACATTTTTTAGAATTTTTCGAAAAAAAAATAAATATATATATAATTAAAATGTGTTGAGTATGAGGGGTGAGAGGGTGAGAGGGTGGTGGGGGGGTGGAGGGTGGCCGGGAGGTGTTGGGTGAGGGGGGTTGGGGGGGTTGGGGGGGACCCCCCCTAGTAAATGATACTCTTCTTGTTTATTTATAAATAAATATATATATAATTAAAATGTGTTGAGTATGAGGGGTGAGAGGGTGGTGAGGGTGTGGGGGGGTAGCCGGGGGGTGTTGGGTGAGGGGGGTTGGGGGGGACCCCCCCTAGTAAATGATACTCTTCTTGTTTATTTATTTATTGATAGTGCTAATTGACATTTTTTTTCGACTTTTTTTTTCTAAAAATGTACTCTTTTCATTATATGTATATGTTTTCGACATTATTGTTTTTTTACATTTTTGTAAGTCGACATTTTATTTTCTACATTATGACTATAAACCCCTCAGTACATTTGATCTAACTTCAGGCTATTGACAAATAGCACTGACAGACCATGTCAAGGAGAAAACTGCATTCTCATCCCCAGGGGGCCATCTACCAGCTTAAGGTAATGCCTTAAAGAATGCACCTGCTACATTCCAAAGGATGGTTAATCGGGTTCTGAATGGGATGGAGGACTTCTGCATGGCATACTTGGATGACATTGCAGTGTTCAGCCCTACTTGGAAAGAACATGTTGCACACTTAGGATGTCTTTTGCAGGCTCTTGAGCAGGCCCATCTGACCATAAAGGCTAGAAAATGTCAAATTGGTCAGAGTAAAGTGGTCTACCTTGGACATGAGGTAGGAGGAGGTGAAATCAGGCCATTGCCTAGCAAAGTACAAGCTGTACAAAACTGGACCACCCCTACTACTCAAACCCAAGTGAGAGCCTTCCCAGGCCTCACTGGATACTATAGGAACTTCATAGAGAACTATGGGACCATAGCTTCTCCCTTGAATGTGGTCTCCTCTCGCAAATTCCCTAAGAATGTCAGGTGGAATGAGGAGTGCACTCAAGCATTTGAAGGCCTAAAGAATGGCCTTCGTCAAGCTCCAGTCTTAAGAGCTCCTGACTATAACCAAACCTTCATTGTGCAGACAGATGTTTCAAATACAGGTATAGGTGCAGTCCTTAGTTAACTGGATGAGAAAGGTAGGGAGCACCCCATTTGCTTCATCAGCAGGAAACTGAAGGAACCGGAAACAAGTTGGGCAACCATTGAGCGTGAATGCTTTGCTATTGTGTGGTCATTGAAGAAGTTTAGACCATGCTTGTATGGATCTACTTTTGTGAACTGACCACCAACCCTTGAGATGGTTGATGCAAATGAAAGGGGAAACCCCAAAACTACTGAGATGGTCAATCAGCCTGCAAGGGTTTGATTTTACCATTGAACACAGGTCAGGGTGTCACCACCAAAATGCTGATGGTCTCTCCAGGGTGTTTGACCGACTGGAGTAAGGAGATTCATCCAGGAGTGGATTAAATCCTCCTGTCCGTTAGTCTGGGGAGGGCGAATGTTAGGGAGAATTCTCCAAATGTGCTAATTTCCCTTTCCTTTTGAGACCCCCAGCAACTTTGCTGGATTTCTAGGATTTAATTTTTTACCTGGGAAGAGTGTGAGTCTTTTTTTTCCCCATTATTCCATGTATTTTGTGTGTGTTTTACTTCTGTGTTCTTTGGTTATGGAGTTTTAAAACAACTCCAGTGGCATCATACTTTTCTGTGTGTCACACAGCACCTTCAGTGCAGTGGCATGGGGGTGTCTTTCAGACTCCCCAAGGCTTAAATACCTTCTCTGGGACTGACTACCGTCTCCCAGGCCCTGTAAAGTTAAATTGACTTTCTAGTCTCTTTAAATTTACTGACCAAGCACACCCTATCTTACTATAGAGTGCTGGAGGGGTTGTCTAGCTTCCCCTGAGTCAAAACACTTTGTCTGACCTGTTCGTGTGACAAGTTTCTGCTATAATCATAGACACATTATGGCAATGGTGAAGGAACAGAACAGCCAACACGTGTTTCAACCGATCGTTTTTACCTTGGAATGCTGGCAGTTGAGCAGTCTGAAGATTACGGATTCCTGTGTTTATTGTCTGTGGTTCGCTGCAGATGCAGTCCAGTTTAAGAGAATTAGTGTGTGATATTGAGCTGCTTGTGCTAGTGTAATGTTTTATAACTGACTGAGTAAATAAATGTATATTCTTTTACCAAGGAACCTTAAGTAAGTGTTTACTTGAATCACTGTATTTGTTGGTCCTTTTTGTAACTTGTTCTACTGCTCACTTAAACCCTTGAGATAAGACTGGCTGCTCAGCCATCGCTACCACTTTACTGTGTAGTACAGGCTTGTACCAAAAGTGAAATTCTGCTTACACTTGTAGTCCTAATTGCCTGTAGTGTTCCCAAAGGGTACTTCAGGTGATTCTGCCTAACAGCGGGCGTTTCCGAAAAATATAATGCACATCACACTTCCCTCCAGCCAATCAGCGGGCGCGTCGGTTTTCCGCAGATATCACGTGCCCCTCGGGACCAGTAAGAGACCTGTCCGTGGAGCAAACAGGGAAATGGGTCTGCGGAGCGGAGCAGAGCCAGATATCACAATGTTTTTAACCTATGCTTTCGGGATGTAGCCGCTGCTCCTGCCGCAAATTTGGTGAAAATCCGCCCAGCGGTTTGTGCTATAGGCGTGAGCAAAAATGGTTTCCATTCAGTCTATGGAAAAAGAAGTGTCTTTGGTAGGGACCCCCATACAACTTTGCCCCCACTTGACATATCTTCACCAGGCTTGTCAGAAAAAATTCACAGTGGGCCATGTACTGTTTTTGCAAAGTTTGCTGAGGATTCAACAGGGGGGGAGTGAACTTATACGCCTACCGCAAGCTGTGTAATATACACACAACACCAAGAAAGCTATGGTGGGTTTAAAAGTTTTTTTTAAAAAAAAACCTTTTACCTGGAATGTGAAAGTATGATGGTCCATTTGAGCCAAGTCACCCATCCCACAACACCACCTAGTAGCCATTATTGGAAGTTCACCAACAATTCTGAGCCACAACAGCAAGGCATTGTGGGTATGCAAATCTTTTTCTCCATGAAATTGCCTTTTTCAAAGAGAGCAGTGCTATTTTATATACAGCTTAACCAACCCAAGACAGACATTTTGCAAGACTGTCAAAACGACTACATACTTGGTTTAACCCTTAACAAGGATCATCAGTTCAGTGCATATGTTCACATGTCTCCGTCTCATATGTCAGGGTCTCAGAGGACAAGGTAAGTCCTTCTGCTGGTCCAGCCAGGAAGGTTGGCAGAGAGCACTTTCAAGGACTATCACTGCCAGTAGGGGTTAGGATAGCAGTGTCTCTGCAGCTAGCATGCCTTCTCCTAATGCAGGTCACATCAAATGGTCCACTGGGGTGGGTGAGAGGAGGATCTTTCTCCCTCTTGAAGGTCTTCATTTTACTCCCAACGGTAGAGGACTTTGAGTGAACTTTTCCTGAATAAAGTTCCAGGTGATTTTGTCTTCTTGTGGTTCAAAGATGATTCAATTAAGCAGGGTCTCACCCGAAATAAACATTTTGCCTAGCCAAATTGGTTCATTTCATGACTTCTGTAATGGACTGTTCCTCTCTGACGTGACACAGGTCTTTGCCTGCTGATGTCAATAAAAGTGTTTTGTCTGCAGGAACTGTTGAGGCATCACAGGATGTGTGAGTGGCCTAAGAAACTCCATAATGGTGGGACCCCTCTCCTGGCTGTAACCTTTCGATTGCACTACCTTGTCATCATGCATTAAAGAGACTCCAGTAATAAGTGACCTGCTGTTACTTCCCAATTGCGATGACAGGGTTTTCTTTTGAAGCAATTTGAAGCATGGGCCCCTCCTTACCCACTGGGCGTATATGCTGTTACCTGTGAATGTGACAGCTTTCCCAGCAGAGAGGAAAGGGAGCTTCTAAGGCTGGACACCACAGTCTGTTTTCGTTGAAACTCAGCCCTAGACGTCGAAACGCAAACCTCTGACGGATGAATGAATAACTAGGAACCAGGTTGACAATAAAATGACATTGCATGGATTTTGGCCGGTTTAATGGTATCTTCCACCAGAACACTATCTCAAACCAGATATGACTTTATATTTATATTTATACGGTGGAAATCTATATTTTTCAAATAAACCTGCCACCAGTCCATCGAGATATACAGGTCATAGCAGCCTCTGAGGGTACAGCAGGCTGCTTTCAGGAATGCATGCTATTCACTGCCCAGTTGCCAAAGTACTGGAGAGCTGCTGGGGGTGTTCTTAGGCAGTTCCTTCAGAGATACATGGTTGAATCATACATTTTGTAGCCTGGAGCATTGCGAAAGTGAGTCCAGATTAGAAGAGCTCACTTTCTGATACAAAATCCCCATTATCATTTTGTGTTACAAAAATGTAAAACGCTTGGGATTGCCATCCTGTGCAAATGGTGGTCTGTTACACTGTCTTATCACAATGTGTCCCCCCAATTGCGTACTTACTGATGAAGCTCCATCCCAGCCTGCAAGCCCTGCTTCACCCAGGATAGGTCTGTTTGGGGACCAATCAGCGGTCTCTACCCTTTATGAGAATGTCTTGAAAACTATTGAAGGGAGCAACCATTGCCTGTTGATGTTGCTGACTTTGTAAGCCATATTTGATTCTGTAGATCAGGGCACGGAAGCCCAATGTTTTATTCAGTATACCAAGGTGGGAGACACCTCTGGTTTGAACTCATTTTAAGGTGGCAGAGTCCTTTTTCGACCCGTAAGTATAGAGACATTGTGGCATCACATATTATGTTTACCCTTTAGGTGAAAATAGAGGCACAGCATCACTGTTACTACGGGCATGCAGTGTGGGTCCTGCACAGATGACATCAATCACCATGTTTCTTTTGATGCAGAGCAGTGGGCATTGGGGTTGTGCTTCAATGCACTAAAAACCTGGATGGCTGAAGGCTGGTTGCAGCAGACTGTAGGGAAAGACGAAGGTTATAGTGTTCCAGCACATAAGGTCCATGGAGTTATTTTTTACTCTTAATATGTAACTACAAAGCCAAGTGCATTTAACAGTGAACAATAAGAACAAACAGGTCAACCTGACTGCTGGCTGCTAGCCACAGTCAGGTGATCGAGATTGCAGCAAACCCTTTACAAACCACAGTAGACTATTAACATACATCTCTCAGTTACTACTCCAGAGGCTACAGAATGCTCAAATGCTGCTATCAGGTCAATCAATAGTCTGAACTGACATACACTTATCTCTTAGACTAAGAAGACCTCCTCAGTCAGTAGCCACATTTTAAGCCTACAGTAGCATGTACCCGCTTGCCCACAAGGACTCCTTATTGTCAATGCCATGTGCACCGTTCCAGCAGTGGTGAAAATGTAGAAAGCATTAGAAGCACGTATGCCAAGCTTGAGAATTTGTGGTTGGGGCGCAAAAAAAGCAGGAAGGGACCTGAAAAGAATTCTGTCTTCATTGAGTATTCGCTATCATCTTTCTTGTGAGGGCAGCACTACAAAGTAATCCATGGACAGCTGAACATTTTGAAATAATCATCACCACTGGCAATTGCTTGGTGGCACTTTTTATCATTATTATTCCAGATATACGATTTACAAATGAGAAAAACGTATACAAATCAGTAATGGAGTCATTACAGAAGCTGCCGTCCAGTTGAAATTTTAGACTTTGTTTTCTGCATTTGACCTCAAGCAAAGCAGGGATGTTCTCTGTCATGTGGATAAAGAAGGACCAAAGGCAACTGTGCACTTGCAGTGTTAGTCAAGTAGTCCCCTCCAGTGTTTTATTTGTGTGGCACATTTAGTATATACAAATAGACAGGTGTCTGTGTCTGACCTGTTCGAGTGACAAGTTTCTGATATAATCATAGACACAATATTGCAATGGTGAAGGAACAGAACAGTCAACACGCGTTTCAACCGATCGTTTTTACCTTGGAATGCTGGCGGCTGAACAGTCTGAAGATTACAGATTCCTGTGTTTATTGTCTGTGGTTCGCTGCAGATGCAGTCCAGTTTAAGAGAATACTTCCATTTCTTAGTGTTCATTTTTCTCAATTGTTCTATTTATCAATATTTTGAGAACATTGCTGTGTAAAGCCTGATATTAATGCTGCCAAAACGTTCACCGGCCTTATTGTGGTAACGCTGTGTTTTGGCGTTTCTTGAATACACATGGGCCCTCATTACGAGTCGGGCGGTACGGGGTTAACGGCACCGGTAAAGGTGCCGGTGCCGTCAACCCCGTACCGCCCGATTACGAGTTCCCCTCCCGGGACCCGTTCTGCGCGTCTGGTGAAACCAGACGTGCAGACCGGGTCCCGCGAGGGGAAGAGGGAGCAAACAACGGGCAATTTCGTAATGGCCCGTTGTTTGCTCCCTCTCCCATTGCCATTCAGCCCTATGGGGGCTGAAATGGAAATGGGGAAGGACCGGGTCCGGGTCCTTAGAGGGAGGAATTACCGGGCCTTCCGAACTCGGAATGGCCTGGTAAATCCTCATTCTGAGAACCCGGACGCAATTTCGGCGGCTGCCATGCCGCCAATAGCGGCATGGCTACCGCCAAACTCGTAATGAGGGCCATTGTCTCCGTTCTGCGGGGGTAAAAGCCCAGCTTTTAAAAGGCATTAAAAAGATAGTATTTAACTACAGAGATGCCGGGGTAAACTCTGGTTCAGACACAACGTGCACATTGTGTAGCATATTGGTAAATGGGGCGGCATGGCTACCGGCGAATTCGTAATGAGGGCCATTGTCTCCGTTCTACGGGGGTAAAAGCCCAGCTTTTCAAAGGCATTAAAAAGATAGTATTTAACTACAGAGATGCCGGGGTAAACTCTGGTTCAGACACAACGTGCACATTGTGTAGCATATTGGTAAATGGGAAGTCTGGTATCAGATTGCGCAGTTGTTTGACTAGAAATTGGCCTTTTTATTTACATGGCGTGTACTAAGGGTTGCCTACTACACACAATTATTCGTGGTGTGGCACTGGGGCTTTCTGCTCCCCCGCCATTGCGCATTTAGGTGCGGTTGTTTGGGCCCCTGTAACTGCGGTTGATCGAGGCTGAGGAGGGATGAGGGGCTGCCCACTTCCTTACCAATGCTGCCGACGTTCATGGTACGGGAGGGTGCAAGCACCCAGACCTCTGGGTACGTCAGTATGACTGCAGCAGCAGGCTGTGAAGGGCAATGCCAGGGGCATGCAGACAGGATATTTGTTTTATATTGTGTTATGTAAGGTTTTCATGCTGCTACCACCTGCATGGTTTCTTGGTGCACTGGCAGATCTGTAAGGCAAAGAGGGAGGAATCCACAGATGACAATCCCCCTTGAAAACCCCACCTGGCATTTGTTTTCGATGGAAACCTGCAGATATAACTTCTCCCCAAGCTCATGCACATACTGTGGCTTTCATTTTTTTGTAAAATGTGGAAGCAATTCAAATAAAAGCTGTAGAATTTGAGGATTGCAAGTCTGCAAGAAGAAGCCACAAGTAGAACTATGAAATATTAGCTCTGTGTCTACACAGAAGATGAAAATAGCTAAAGTGGGGTCAATGTACTGTATTTGACTTCTACTGCACCATCTCTTCAGGAACTAATGCAATTGAGCCATGTGAGATATATATTACAGGGCCTGCGTTAGCGGCCCTGCTGTTATGTTTATGTTGCTCAACCCATAGGACAAGCACTTTTTGGGTGGCTTATAACTTTGCCCCACCTTGGATGAATCCATTCCAAACTTTGCAAAAAATGTATATGGCCCCGTCAGATTGATTCTGTGCAGTTTAATGAGCTTTTGTCAAGGGAGGGCAAAGATATATGGGGAGTCCCAAAATGTCCACAGACAAAATGGAAATAATTGTTTGCTCACATCTACAGCCCAAATCGCTGCTCGGATTTTCACCAAATTTGCAGCAGGAGCGGAGGCATGTCGGAAAGTGTGCTTTTGTAAATTTGGTGTAAATCCCTCTAGTATTTATTTTTTAAATGGCCCAAAAGTAGGTATAAAAAAAATAGTGATATCTGGGTTTGGTCCATGGACCCACTTCTCTGTTTGGTCTGCTGGACTGCAATCTGATTGGCATAGAGGGCAATAATGTGATGTCCGCGGACATCGCACTCGCTCACTGATTGGATGGTGAAAAGCGTAAAGTGTGTCCGATTTTTGGAAACGCTCCCCATGTTGGATTCACAGAAAGCCACTGTCGTCCACAAACATTGCAGTAAAAACATATAAAAAAACACAACATTGCACTTGTCAAACTTAACAAACAATATCTGGGCAGGTGAGGGGTGATGAGGATGCGATGTCATGTGGCCGTAAGAAGCCAAAAAAACTGTATTTTTCATCCTCGAAGTGCACAAATGTTCCAGATGTTCGGGTACTGTCTTGTGATGTTCACGATCAGGTCAGATGTTCAGGGACAGTTATGCCTATTTCTGCATTACAGGGTTGGTGAACAGCAGTTGTTGGATAGCTTATAACTTTGGTGCTGCTCAATGAAACTGCATGAAATCTTGAAATTTCATTCTAGACCTGATTCTGAATGGTTCTGGAAAGTGTGGCGCTGTTTTGTCAAGAGGGAATAAAATTAGAGGGGGTGTCCCAAAATATTGTCAAGGCTTATAAATGTGATGCCATTTGACGAACCTACACAAACGTTTGCAAAAAGATTTTAGATCTAGATATAAATGTTTCTGTAAGGTTTGGTGGTATTTTGTCTAGAGCGGGCTAAATTAGAGTGGGGTCTCAACATTTTTAGATGGCTTATAACTTTGTTGGCCTTTGATGAATGTGGACACAAGTCTTCAGAAAGATTATAGACCCAACCTTGAATGTCTGTGTAAAGTCTGAATGGATTTTGTCAAGTGGGGCTAAGTTAAATGACTATTGTATGTACATACATTTTGACACTTTTGAAAATATAAAACATGGGCAGATTTCCAGCAAACTCGTGTAAGGAGCATTGGCAAGGACCTTAAAGCATGGTTTTGCAAATGTGCCTGTGTTTTATTTTTTGACAAGTGTCACAATGTAGGTACAAAAAAATGTGATATAGCTTTGTTGACTGGAGCATAGCCTGTGGCCATGGGCAATGGCCAGATTTTCTAGGTCATGTCATAAGGTCATGACCCGGACAATCTGGCTACTGGCCATGACCACGAGGGACGATAAATGTGTTTAAAGAGGCCATGTCCACCTGGGACCGGCTATGTTGTAAAGTTATTCGACAGTGGGATAGGTTTGAAAGGGAAAAGAATGTGCTTGTGGTAATATGGTCATAGGGTTCTCTCTTTGTCTTCTGCAGGCTGCCATGAAAAGGGATGAGGGGCTCTGTACGGAGCTCTGCCTTCCCTTTCCATAGTGACCATCTTGGAAAAGGATTTTCCTTCCTGCAGCTGGACAACTAATGAAGCCTGCATTCAGTCACCAGATAAGCCGCTCGCCTGAGGACCTACCCGTCACATACTATTTCACTACTTGCACCCACTGCACAGACTCTCATACACCCAATAATCTCGGGGCAGTCCAATAACCCACCTGCCACACACCCTATCTACTTCTGTACACATACTATTGTACTACTTGCAGCCAGTGAGCAGACTCTTCAGTGCATGCCACCTGAGGCCCTGCACACATCTGTACAATACTATTATACTACTTTGAGCCAGTGAGCAGACTCTTCGGTGCATGCCACCTGAGGCCCTACACACTTCTGTACACATACTATTGCAGTACTTGCAACCATTCGGCAGACTCTTGGCTGCAATAAGCCAGTCGCCTGAAGCCCCATGCACTTCTCTACACATACTATTACAGTACTTCAAGCAGTAGGCAGACTCTTGCAGCCAGTCAGCAGACTCTTGGGTGCATGGCCTAGCTGGCCACAATTACCACAGCATAATACAGCCAAGAATCTGCCCAGTGGCTACAACTCTCAGAACAGTCCAATAATCCAGCTGCCACACACCCTGTCCACTTCTGTACACATACTATTACACAAGTTGCAGCCAGTGGGCAGACTCTTAGCACCTGGCCACAATCACCACAGCATAATATAGCCATGCACCCAACAATCTGCACACTGGCCACAACCCACACGCATACCCAGCCGCCTGACTCCATGGGTAATACATTCTGTGCCGATTTGCGCAATTCAGACCTCTGTGGATGGCATGTTTCGGTGGGTGAGCCGAGTGAAATGTGTGGAAATTCTGTTTTTTCCCCAAAATGTGGAATTTGCTGGTGGTTCTGGGTAATAAATTCTGGGCCTATTTGCGCAAGTCAGACCTCTGTGGATATGCACGGGTGTCTTCTTTTCAGAAATGAAAGGGGTTCCCAGTTTTAATTGGTGGCTTGGACAACCTAGGCCCAGATATGTATGGTGTGCATATGAGTCAAAATCCTGCAATTCTGCTGTGCGAAAAGAGTTGGGGTTAACCGTGTTTTCGGCTTTGCCCTTTGCGCCAAGGTAGGTGCATCCACACATGTGAGGTACCGTTTTCATCGGGACACCTGTGGGAATGTGGTACAGTAGCCATGTGTTTTTGGCGCCGTGTTTCGATGGGTGACCAGAGTGAAATGTGTGGAAATTGTGTTTTTTCCACCCAAATTTGGACTTTGCCGGCAGTTCTGGGTAATACATTCTGGGGCGATTTGCGCAAGTCAGACCTCTGTGGATTCCCAGAGGTGTCCTCTTTTGGGACATGCATGGGGTTCCCTCTTTTCCTTGCTGGCTTCGACACCCAAGTGGGTTGGGGGGCGCCTCATGCAGTCCTCCCCGGGCTTCCTATGAACGGCTGCGTGTGGTACAACCCCCTCCACTTGGGGTGAGGGGGAGAGGGACACCAAAAAATGTGGGACAGGCCCCCCAGTGGGTGGGGCACTAAGGTTTTGGCACCCTAGGGGAAGATTGGCACACCAATGTGCTCATCTGCGCCAAGGCACGTTTGGTAAACAAAGACAACAATTGAAAATGGCAGGCTGCACTTTAGGGGGGGCTGAGGGGCACCCTAATCCACCAGGGAATATTGTAATGTAAAGGGAAGTGCACCTCTCCACCCCCACCCCAAATGGAGGGGTGGGCCATCTCATGTAGCCCTCCCTGGGAGCAGAAATTGTGGGGGCTGTCATGCACTCCTCCCTCGGGTCAGGCTCCCTTCCTAGGATCAGATAACTGCCCCTAGGGAGGGCTGCATGACATGACGCCAAGTCCATTTTGGGTGGGGGGAGAAGGGACAACCCATTTCCATAAAAAAAATCCCTGGTGGTCTAGTGGGGTGGGGGGGCACTCCCCCCAAAACCAGCCATGATATTTGTTTTCTTTGTTTTTTCTTGGCCGCATTCCCTAGGGGTAGATGGGGGCAGATGGGGGCAGATGGGCACCCATCTGCCCCATGGGGGCCCTAACCTGCAGGCACCATCATTCAGGGGGCCTGCCCACACTTTCCTGGTGCCCCCCCATTGGATGGGGGGCCACCTCATGTACTCCTCCCTGGGGTCACAAATCTGCCCCCAGGGAGGGTGACAAGCGGTGCCCCCCTTTCTACTTGGGGTGGGAGGGAGAGGGCCACCACCCTTTCATGTCCTAAAAAGAATCAGTGGTGGCTAGTGGTACCCAATCCCCTCCCCATTCCCATTTCGTCCTACAAAATGTTGTTTTACCTTTTTCAAATGTCCCCACCCCTGGTGGCAGATGATCACTCATCTGCCCCCAGGGTTCTCCATACCTGTGGCCCCATGCTTTGGGGCCTCGGGGCAGGGGACCGCTTACCTAGTTAGCAGCCCCCCTCACCCTGCGTTTCAAACACATCCCAGGTGGTCTAGTGGCATTGCTGGCCGCAGATCGGGAGCTCTGCGCCCGATCTGAGGCCAGAAATGCTTACACAAAAGCTGTATTTGGAAAGGGGAGTATCTCCCCTTTCCAACGACACCACCCTTTCATGTCCAAACAAAAATCCATGGTGGCTAGTGGTCCCCAACCCCTCCCCTTCCCATTTCTTCCCGAAAAAATCTTTTTTCCCCCAAATGTCCCCACCCCTGGGGCAGATGGTCACCCATCTGCCCCCAGGGGTCTCCATACCTGTGGCCCCATGCTTTGGGGCCTCAGAGGGAGGGGCAGCTTACCTAGTAAGCAGCTCCCCTACCCCTGCTTTCCAAACACATCCCTGGTGGTCTAGTGGCATTGTTGAGTGCGGATCAAGCTCTCTGCACCCGATCCGTGCACAGCAATGCTTACACAAAAGGTGTTGATGGAAAGGGGAGAATCTCCCCTTTCCAACGTCACCTGCCTCAATCTCCAGCTTGAAATACAGCCGGAGATCGAGGCAGAGCAAGGTGGACACTCACCTTGTGTTTTCACTGTAGCAGCCGAAAATCACTGCTGCAGTGAAAATATTTCAGTTTCATGTCGGTGTGCGTTACGCACGCCAACATGAAACTGAAGGTAAACCAGCCCCTGGGGCAGTGAGGAGGGTCCTCCACCTCACATAACCCGGGGGTTGGATTACAGTTTTGTGCGATCCCTGCTTTGCAGGGATCGCACAAAACTGAGTGCCTAAAAGGACGAGGTATCTTATCCTTGGCAACAGGGAGGTAATCCCAAGGACGAGATACCTTGTCCTTGGCAGTTAAGGGGTTAAACAGCAAAAGCATTAAAATCCAACCAGAACTTCCAGCACACGGGACTACAAATCCCCAGGAGTCCCCAGTGTACCTATAGTTTTGGGTCCTGTCCAACAACCAATCCTGGACTGGCACAGCCCTTGCATCATGTCCTGCCTGTGTCTCCTCCTCTTTGGCAAACTTGCAATAATAGTACAACTGAAAATGTCCAACATTGACAGTCTTAAACTCTGGATACTGCTTCCAAATCCTAACCGACCAGTCCTTCCAGACGTTCCACGCCATCAGCCGTCTTTCAGCTCAATTGCCTTTGGTCTCATCACCTAGGGTCCAAACAAAACACAACATTAGGGGGAATACACAGCTATGAAAATTCAATTACATCACAGCGGAAGAGCATGGATTCATGAAAAATATATCAGCTGCATGTCATGCGATCATCCCACCCTGCATATTAAGGAACGGATAATGCTCACCTCTCTGTCTTTAATATAATCCAGATTCCCAACGCTATAAACCTGGGGAATCTTCATTCTATGTCAAGACCGGAGGCGAGCATTATGCTTGTTCAAAGCTTTCCAACACAACATTAGCTACAGATGAAACTGGCTTGACATAAAAGGTCTTAAACGTAGCCTCTGAAGAACAATCTGCTGACTTGAATATATCGTGCAAAGAAACCCCTACCACAAAAGCTGTGGATGCCATCTTCCCCCTGACGGAATGACCCCCAAAGATGTTCAAGTCTATGCCTGCCCAGCGCACAACTTCTGTAACCCACTTAGCTATGGTGGCTGAGGCTACTGCATGAAAAGGCTTCCTGTGCACTATGAGTAGCTGCTGCACTCCCCTGTAACTTTCTCATACTCCTTGATGCAATGAGCCATGCACAGTTTGGGCTTGTTGGGGTAATATGGATATGAAATGACTGTGCATGCTCTCTTAGTCCTTTTCACAATCTGAAATTCTACTCCTTCCAGGTAAAACACCTTCCTGTTAATCTCCAGAACCTTAACATCAGAGACCCTCCTAGATACATATCTATTGTACCGACCGCTGATCATTCTCTGGCCACTGCTTAAAGAGGCAGAAAACTACCTCAACATCCCACAAAATTAAATAATTTGGAGTGGGTGGCGTGCAAACTTTTACTCCTTGGATCAATCTGACCACTGCCCGGTGTTCCCCCGCCAAGTCGGCCCTCACACTTCTCGAGACCACCAGAAATCCCTGACCTGTAAACCCCAAACGTGCGAAAAGCTCATCCATCTTGAGACAGCTGTGCTAAAAAATTTAGGACTGGGACTACAGGTGCTGAAACGGGATGAACACGTTGCTGGATGCACCATTCTTCCCAACTGGCCCATGCTATGTCATAACTCCTAAGGCTGGAAGGTGCCCATGAGAATCTGATACAATCGGCAGTTTCTCTTGAAAAGCCTGGTGAGTTCCACTGTTGCGAGAATTTCTGCATGCCGATATGATATGATATGATAGTTTATTTATATAGCGCCTATACACAATGTGTTTCAAAGCGCTTCCCAGCAAGGGATGGAAGAAGGGAAAATACAATTACATTCTTGCAGGCCATGAACAACAAGAATGTGAAATTAACTATCGTACTCGGCCTGACAACATTTCAGATAGTCAGGGCTTTAAGTGGGGTAAGAAATCGAGGGGGGCCCTCATTTGGGGGCATGGCTTGTGGGAGGGGCGTGGCCTAAAAAGTACACAAATCGTAGGGTATACACACAAATATATATAAATGTTATATATTTGTGTGCGTACCTTACTATGGTTTGTGTACTATGCAAGCCATCTTTTCCAAACATAGAAATATGTAACATATTTCTACGTTTATAAAAGATGGCTTGCAAAGTACACAAACCATAGTAAGGTATGCACACAAATACATAACATTTATATATAATTGTGTGCATACCCTACGGTTTGCCTAGTTTTCAGGCCATCTTTTTTAAACATTTCAGGTTTATAAAAGATGGCTTGAAATGTGTACTTTCAAAGCCATCTTTTATAAACCTCGAAATATGTCGAGGAATCCCCAGGTTCGCCGAGGGTTAAAGACGCCTCGGCGACCTGGGGAAACAAAGGGACAGTAACTGCCTCAGAGTGGTGACCTCTCGCGCGAGGGGTCACCAGATGCAGTTACTATGACTGACGGAAGTGGCAGCCAGTCACAGCGTCGCTGTGGCTGGCTGCCACTTCTATCAGCTCGCCTGACTTCATTGCAGGCGCATCATCCCGTTTTTTGGAGACTGCCGGGGACCGGCCCCGGCAGGCCCCGGCCCACTTTAAGCACTGCAGATAGTGCAAGAGCTTAACCACAGATAGGAGGGAAATCGGAAACAGACAGGCGACTACCGTACTAGGCCTAACAACATTTCTGGTAGAGCCGGAGATTAACAAGTGGTGAGGGAGAGGGGAGGAGAAAGGAGGGAAAGGAATAAAACAAGTGACTATCGTACTAGGCCTGACAACATTTCAGATAGTGCTGGATGGCGGGGGGACAATTAAAGAGAGGCGGAGGAGACAAACATTTGTTGCTATAATACTAGGTACAGGGACAATTCTGATAGAGTAAGTGTAAGTGCAATTGCTGCAGCGACCCTGCTTGAACTAGAGGATGTGCCTGCCCCCTCGGATCACACAGTAGGTCTGCTTCCCACAGAATCACTCCCGGAAAATCTGAAGAAATGTTCATTAGAATCGGAAACCATGCCAGAGACTTCCACAGTGGCACCACCATCACTACCTCTGCTCATTCAATGCAGACTTTCGCCATGACCCTCGCTAGCATGATGAACAATGCAAAGTCATAATGTAGCGCTCCCATCCAACTGTGAAGGAATGCGCCTGTCCCTATCGCCTCTGGGTCTAGTTTCCAGCTGTATTATTTGGGAAGCTGCGCATTGAACCTGGAGGAATAAATATCTACCTCTACTGGGCCCCAGATTTTCTGTAACCGTAAGAATACTGGCTTGCTCAATTTTCAATCACTTGTATACTCTCGGTACCTGGAGTTCCAGTCTACTACTACGTTTTGCTTTCCCGGTAGATATTCTGCCGCAATTGCTAGCTACTTCTGTAGGCAATAATGCCATAAGTCCTTCGCAATCTTCACTAGCATTCATGATTTCATTCCTCCTAGCTTGTTTATATAACGTACCGCTGAGATGTTGTCCATTCTGAGCAGAAGGCAACAATTCACTGTGAAAGAACCCGCTAGAAGCCCTAAGCAGATTATGAGCAGTTGCAGCTCTTCTGCGGACCATTTTCCCCTGGTCTGTAGGAGACAGCACCTGGTGCCTGTTAGAGATCTTCAGGCCGATTCATGGAATCAATGTGTGCCGAAAATCGCAGCACAAGGGTGAAAATCGCAGTGCAAGCGTGCCAAATCCACGCACATCGATTCATGGAAGTCAGTGTGCGTGTAAATGCTGGGATGTGCGCTAAAATTATGGGTGGCGCATGCGGGCGCACACGTCATTAAACAGCGTGCGCTACGTGCACAGCGAAATCGCACATAGCGCAGCGCAGACAACAAAAGTGGGCGTAACACGGGGCGTAACACGCGGAATGGGGAACAACGCGTGAAAATGTGGGCGTTACGGGGGAAGTACAGGAGGTAAATGCTCGCAACGCCCACACGCGCGCCAACAACACGTATTCATGGAATCGAACAGGGGAAAGGTGTGCGCCAAAAAACATGCGCTAATCCGGAAACAACTACGCTAGCAGGAAGCAGGCGTAAGCGGCTCCACGCAGCATAAAAGTGCACGCAAACAACAAACAAGATCAGACGCTACAATGAATGTACCGTTCCTCGCAGCAGTGGTCGTGGGACACAGCAGGAGGAGGATAGCCAAGCCCCACATTTTTTTACCCAGGCCCAGCCTTTTTGGGATGCCTGACGACCAGGTGTATGGGAGGTACAGGTTTCCACTACACAGAATATTCGACCTGGTGAGTGAGTGGGAGGATGACCTCACCTCACCCACCCTGTGCTCCCAAGCACTGAGCCCCTTGGAAAAGGTGCTCAATGTATTGCACTTCTTGGCTACTGGTTCATTTCAGTGGACAAGTGCCATAGTGGGGGGGGTGTCATAGGCCACACAGTCACGCTGCCTACACCAGGTGTTGGCCATCATGACTGCATGCCCCTCAGTCCGCAGGCACATATACATGCCCAGAACACATGCAGAAAGGCAGGCTGCCGTCCAGGACTTTTACGGGGTGGCACACTTCCCCAAAGTGCTAGGTGCCATTGATTGCACACATGTGGCTCTACGTCCTCCCAGGGCAACTGAGCACATCTATCGAAACCGCAAGCACTGGCATTCCATCAACGTGCAGGTAGTATGTGATGCCAAGGGAATCATCACCTCAGTATATTCAAACTATCCAGGGTCCACCCATGATAGTTTCATTTTCAGAATGTCACCCCTAAACCGGGACCTAGAAGCTGGGCGGCATGGCGACACATGGCTGATTGGTGAGTATAAATGCCAAGGCACATGCATGCATGTCAGATACTGAGTAATGTGACAACCCCACTAATGATACCCATCATCACCTCCCCAGGGGACAGTGCTTACCCTCTGAGCACCTACATGATGACGCCAATTCGGAACCCCACCACACCACCCGAGGTAAGATACAAAACAGCTCATATTGCAACCCGGGCATAGTGGAGCGCACATTCGGAGTGTTCAAGTCACGCTTTCGCTCCCTTGACCGCTCTGGTGGGCAGCTGCTATATGCGCCCCCAGTATTGTGCAGGAACATAGTGGCAGCATGTGTCCTGCTCAACGTTGCAACCCGCCGGGGCCTGCCGGTGGACATGGTGGTGCCCCCACATCCCCAACCACATGCACGGCCGCTGCGCATGGGAGGTGAAAGGGCACATGGTGAGGCAGCCCGTACCCAGCTGGTGGCTAATTACTTGACCTAAAATCCTACCCCTGTGGAGTGCACACAGCCCTGGCACATACCAGCTGACAATCAATGATGATGACATAAGGGACAGTCAACTGTCACAACCATACCAGCCTGAGATTGGTCACCTGGAAGTGTTACATTGTGTGCATCCCTACCTACTTAAAGACAACCAATGCTGTGTGACAAAAAGACACACATTCATACAGCATGAATGACTACCCCCTTGCAAAACACCACATGAAAATAGTGCCATGTCAACCAACCCCTCCCCATCTCAGCTACCCAACACACCATGGCATGGCATGCAACGTGAAAGCATCCAAAAGAATGCCCAACACATGACACAAGTGTCACAAAGTGCACTGTCCCTAATGTAAACAGGCCACAGACAATATGCTCCCAGTAATCAATAAGAAACTGCACACATGAACAAATACTTACCAGCAACACAAAACAGCAACACAGGATGAAACAGTGGCAATATATGACAGTCAAAAATTAAAGTAGTGGAAGTCTCACAACCTGACAAAGCCAGCACGGCTCCCAGTCAATTGGTCGAAAACATTTGGTCGACAGGACAACTGGTCGACGCCATTTGGTCGAATGCCAAATGGTCGAATTTTTTTTTTTTTTTTTTTTTACCCCTTTTTTGGTTTTTTTTGGGGGGGTCCCCCCCCAACCCCCTTTTTTTTCTTTTTTATTTTTTTTCCCCACACGAAAACCCACAAAACACATATATATATATAAAAAAAAAAAAAATTCGACCATTTGGCATTCGACCAAATGGTGTCGACCAAATTGCAGTCGACCAGTTTGCTGTCGACCAATTGACTGGACACCAGCCAGCACATCGACCCCTTCCAACTGCAGAGTGTTGCTGTCCGGCAAATGTGTCAGTGTACTGCATACAACATGAACTGCATCTGCAAAGGAGACGGGCTTGTGAAGACATGAAGAAGGTACTTGTGAATATGGAGAAATACATGGATGCACAAGCACATATCAATACACCATGCAGAGTACAATCCAAGACCAATCCCCACTAGGGATGTACACACAGTTTTGACTACAGACTGCCCACACAGCTCATTGGAGCCCAATATCACTGTGTAAGTTACTGTCACTTGATCACACCCTTTGCAAGCCCATGGAAAGGGGAAGCAGGAGGGGTGTGTGTGTCAGGAAACCAAGCATCTAACCCAAAGACAGGACAAGCCTGCATGTGCCCAGCTGGAATACACAGTGGATGCCCATGGGAGCCACACAAAGCAACACACTGTAAAAAAAAATACAAAAAAAATGGCCATGTGTGGACCGGGGAGGGCGGGGGGGGGGCCATTCTGGATGCACAAGGTACAGGGTGCATCCCAACACCCACATGCATGGATGTTGGAAAAAAATATACCTCCATGGGCTCATGGCCTGCACGGCTACGCTACAGTGGGAGAACTGCTGTCGCTCTCTTCACCCTCTGCTGCTGCATCAGGAGGTGGCCGTGATATGGGAGGCAGCCCACGCATAGCCCTGGTATGGTCCTCCATGGCAGCAAGCATGTGGGTCTAGGACGTTTGGTTCTGGAGGATGATGGTACGGTGATCCCCATGCAGCACCTCATGGGTTGCCTGCATTTCTGCATGCATTGCTTCGCGTGATGCCCGGATCTCCGCACGGGTTGCCTGGAGCTCAGCTGAGAGCGAACGTGTGAGCTGCTCCAGCTGCTGTTCTGATCTAAAATTTCAGGAAGCCTCAAGTTCACCCAGAGTCTCTCTGAGGAACGCCAGTTCTATCCTCAGGGCTTCCCTGTGGGCCTGTGACTCTACAGATATGGCTTCGCGCAGAGCCTCCAGTCCAGCCCATCGGTCCCTGTTGGACGCCAACATGTCCTCCCTGTGTGAGTGGCAAATGGAGTCTGTTGCCTGCTATTGGAGCTCCATCTGCCTTTCAGGGGGGAGAATGGAAGTGGCCACCCTATCCGATGCCTGAACCATAATTTCACACGATGTTCCCTGTTGTGCTGCTATACTGTACATGGAGTTCTCCCATACAGTATTGCCTGGTGACACACGGCCACCGTGTCGGCGGGCACCACACCTGTTTGGGGCAAGGCGATCTGCACCTTTGCTGTGCTGGCACTGCCTGAGGCTGCAGGACTGCATTCCCCCTTTGATCTGCTGGCCCAGGAACAGGAGAAAATGTTGTGGAGTGTGACCCTGCATCCGTAACCACCAAAGGTGGAGTTACCAACACTGACATCCCCATAGAGCGGTCTACCCCCGGTGCAGGTGGGTTGGACAGAACAGCATCCCTGCCAGAAACACTCACCTGCAACAGCACATATCTCTCACTGTCCGATTCAGCACCTGATTCATAGAGGTCAGCGGAGGTGTACCCAGAGACACCCATGGACAGCATGGTCTGTAGAACAAAAGGGATTTCACCCACCACCACCTCACGTCCTCCACTGGTGCCCGGTTGTGGCTCTGATTCCTCCTGGGTCTGCACCATCTCCACCTCAACAGCATCAAGTGCCTCATCACCTGCTAAAAAATGAAAGATAACAAATGGAAACAGGCATGAGCACCATAGCACACACATAGGCCTGACAAGCCAGAGATCAAGTACATGAATTACACATGTCCCACATGACTATAACCCTGGCATGCATGCACTGTCAATGAGTTAGAAGGGGAGGCAAAAAGCAGACACTGAGGACTCCAAGATGGAAAAGCAACTCATTTGCTGCATGCTGGATAGCACTGGCATCACACATTAGCCTTTGAGTGGCATGTCCAATACACATACATGACACATGCCAGCACACAGATGGCACGTAGCATAGCCATGGTACTTTTCAGAAGTACAGGCATATGGAAGGAAATAAGTACTGTCACCCATCCATGTGAAATGGACATCATGAGATACAACATGCAAAATAGTGTTCAAAAACACGCATGTGCTACACGCTGCAACAGATCCAGTGTTCAATTATACAGTGATGACAGGCAGATGGATACATCCATGGTTGGTCACTTCAACATGACAGTAGACAACAGTCATGTTCTACATCCAAACAGGGCCCAAAAATGATTGTGTGCAGGCCATCACTCAATCAGCCTGAATGGTAAAAACATACCCATAACAAGGTCATAAATGTGGGCCATTGTGGGGTGTAATGTATGACAGAAACATGTCACATATGTGGCAGTAGGGCAGAAAAATATGTTGTAAAAATGTGAAGGATTGAAACAATCAGGCTGAATGAACACAGAATATCATGAACAATGTTGTTGCAAGATGACAGTTCAAGGGCAACTACAGTAATGTGGTGCAAATTGGCTACTGTAGTCAGAAGGGATACTGTCATACCCAAACCCAAGGCCGGTGAATGGTTTGGAGGAAGCACATGGGTGACCCATACCACTCATGAGTACACACCCTCACCTGGCACTCAATCAGTACACATCACCCAAGCAACATACACATGGATTACACACACATGCATGGGCACTCACCGGACAATGCTGCAAAATCTGGTAGGTCTCCCACGCCTTGGATCTGTTCCTCTGTGATGAAGGTTCCAGCAACAGACTCATGTTCAGTGAGTTGGTTGTACTCTGGTGGAGACCCACTGCCAGTCACCAGAGTAGAGGCATGATTTGAAGCCAGCTTGTTCTTTGTTCTGCGTTTCAGGTCATTCCACCGCTTGTAGCAATAATCAGCTGTGCGCCTCACAAATCCAAGGGCACTAATGTGGTCCGCGATGGTCTGCCAGTGGGCCCTACGTTGAGTAGGCGTAGTCTTGCAGCCTGCAGTCACCACCATTTCGTGTTTATGTGCCAACACATAGGCCACAAGTGCATCACGTTCGGCTTCATTGAAGCTAGGCTTCCTTGACGTGCCGGAGTGTGTAGCCGTGTCTGGGGTCTCAGCCTGTAGTGCAAGAGCACCCTTCTTCTTCTTGGAAGGTGGTGCGGATCCTGAGTGGTTTACGCTGCTCTGGTTAGTAGGGGCAGAAGCACAGGTGGACTGGGTACTTGAGGTTTGCAAAGGCACAATGACCAAAGGTCTTGGTGCAGGCATTGGCTGCAGGGTGATGTCAGCAGGGCCGACGTCGGTGTGATGGACTTGGACCGACACTGTCCCGGCTGGGAGACTCAGAGCTGTGGTGGATTGCCCCTGCAGCCTCCTGACTCTGGCTACTTGGGGCAGCAGATGACATTGCTGCCCCAGATCCACGTGGCCTGGTGACAGCAACCTTCACCGCCACACGTGGCTTAGACTTGGTGACCTGGAAGTCAACCTGGGAGTCATCCTATGCCGGTTCAGTTGACAATATGGGCCGGTGTAACAAGGGCTGAGCTGGGATGGTGTCAGCTACATTTGCCCCAACCATTGGGGGGTGGCGTAGGTGGCCCGATTGGTCCTCCACACACTGGCCTCTTGGGCCACCCTGCATATCCTGGCCACGTCCCCTACCACGCCCACACAATGCACAGGCACCCCTAAAACAAAAATAAATGTGCACACAAACCCTGGTAGACCACGTGCGTGGAAAAATTAACCCACACTACGCTGTGGCACCCAGAAACACAAAAATAAGCGTACGTGTGATACACGCAGCCTACAATGACACACGGGGGCAATCACAGTTGGTAAATGCGTGCGCGACTCACCGTCTGTCTGGAAAAAGAATGTGAAAAAGACGCGCAACACCCCACCAAAAGAAGAAATGAATGCTGTCCGAGGAAACAGGGAGTACGAACTGGAACCGTTGTGAAGTAATCGCGTGTGAACCGACAAGAAGTACAAGAATCACCTCCACAAAAGCATGTACAAGAAAATGACATCATACGCCTACCTTTTAAGCCAGCCAACACGTGCAACGTCACTTACATGCATACGCGCTAAGGCCCTTCCCTCCAATGGCACGCTGACGTGCATTTTTCTCACGTGCTGATTCACTATGCACCCGCGTTGTGGGAAATGCCCGCGCGCGTAACGTCACAGACATGCTTACGCCCTAAGGGCCTTTCCTCGAATTACGTGCTGACGTGCACTTTTTTCACATGCCAAATCACTCCGTATCAAGCTGGCCACGCGAAAGACCATGCTCCTGCCCAAACGGCCATTTTCCTGCCCCCAAGAGCCCCGAGCACGCTCCCACCTGACATATGCTGCTGCCTGCCGGCTGCCCACGTGCCCTGCTATTTGGTGCCTGCACGTCAGCCATCTGCAGGGGTCCAGTTGCTGTGTCCACCCCTGCTGGAACAGAAGACTCCCGACTGGGATACCATTGCTCCACAGCCCAGCCCCAGGACCCAGTTGCTCACCCACACCTGCCTCGGGGGTCGCCATGTCGGGGCAAACACTATCTGAGACCACTGGCGACCCCCAGCCAGAGAGGCAGAGGGCCACCAGCTTCAGTGAGAAGGAAGTTGGTGTCCTGGTGGAGCATGTCCTGGGGCATTATGATGCCCTCTTCACACTATCACGCGCCGACAAGGAAGGACGGGAGAGGATCTGGGAGGACGTCATGGATGCCATCAACGCGGAGGGGGTGGCAACCGCGACATCAAGCACGTCCAGAAGCGCTGGGCGGACCTCAGGTCCAGGACCCTCAACAAGGCCCCGTGCCTCGTGAAGGCAGAGGATGCGGAGGGGTGCCGGGTCCACCTGAGCAACATCCAGATGAGAGTCCTGGAATGCATAAGCCCAGCGCTCCATGCCCAGATCCTTCAGAGGAAGACCCATCTGGAGTCGAGTGGTAAGTGGCCATGCATTGCTGTGTGAAACAGGGCATGTTGCAGTGTGCTGGTTGTCAGCTACTTGCCTGTATGTGTAACATAAGCCATGTATGGATGTGTGTGCACCGGGACATCATGGTAATGCATGTGAGACCAGTAATGCGTGAACCACATGGATGGTTCCAATGAGATATGGGGAGCTGCATGCGGAATGCACAAATTAATGCATGCCAGTTCCTGTTCTTGGACATGGGTGGGGGGTGAGAGATGGGTGTTGCTCTCATGCACATGTATGGTGTGCATGTCTGTGTGTCTGAGAAGCGTGTGTGTGACTTTGAAACGCCATGGATGCATGACACATGTCCATGACGATGTGTAAATTCACTCATGCAGTCTGGTCACCGTTGTATCCGCTGTGTCTGTGGAGTACGAGCCATGATGCATGACCCTCCGGTGATGTGTGTGCATGGGATCAGTATGAGCCATGATGCATGTGAGTTTTAAGGCAACATTTATGTTAATAGAGGCCCTTGTACATGGATGCTGATCTTGATTGCATGCGCCGTGCCTGTTTCTGCATGTGTGTTGCCTGCATTGACCCATGTGTTGTGAAGGGATAGGATGGAAGTGACGTTTGACAGTGCCACTCATGTGTTATTGTTTCCTGTCTAGGGGACTATTGTACAGTACCCTGATGCTTGTGTTCTATGTCTCCCTCTATGCAGCGTCGAGTGAAGAAGAGGGTGGAGACGGTGCTGTGGAGCTAAGCGGCGGGGAAGCCTCCACCCGGCGGCAGCGCAAGTCCCAGACACCCTCCCAGGAATTGCCATCATCCGGGAGGGAGGGGACTGGTGCCGCGTCTGCCACTACGGTTGTAGCGGAAGGGCCGGGTGAGCCCCCACACGGGCTTGCAATGGCGGAAGACGGGGCAGAGACATCCAGGTTGGTGGTCTCCACAGAGGAGGAGGAGCCCGCTACTGAGCCACACATGGGGCCTGGTGGGGGTAGTACCACTCGTGCAAGTGGTGCAGTCCAGGGTCAGGGTCAGGAGGCAGCAAAGGTCGCCGCGGAGGAGCCTGTGCATGTCGCTGGCACTGACCCTGTGACTGCACCACCATGCACAAGCAGGGATGCCCCGTCCCAGGCCCATCCGCAGGTAGGGGGGAGGCCCATGTCATCTGGCTCTCCACTACCTGCAGATGAGAAGTCCCATGACCATATGGGCTCTGTCCTGATTGGTGTCGCGTTGCGCACGTTTTTTATTCGTGATGACGTGCGTGCTTCCTGGGGGGACCACGCACGCCATCACGAAGAGCTGCGTGGCAACGTTGCACAGTTGGGAGGGGCCATGGTCGTTGGGTTCCTACATGTGTCACACACTCTGGCGGACCTCTCCTCCTCTGTGGAGACTATGCGCCAGTCAATCTCCCTGCCGTCTTCCGGGCCCAGATTCCACCAGGCCCCCTGTGGACCTGGCCTGACCAACACAGCCAGCTTGGTGGAGATCCCATCCCTGCCACAGTCGGGAGTCGGCAGTCCAGTAGGGGTGGACATCCCAACAACTGGAGACCGGCGTTTGGAGGATGTGCAGGCATCATCGGACAGGGCACATGGACAGCAGCAGCAGCAGGCTCTAGGTGGGAGCGATGATGGTTCGGGCCATCAACATCAGAGGGGCAGGCATCGGCCAGAGGGAAGGAGGACCCTATAATGGGAGTGTCTTCCGTGTGGCTGCGGTTGGGCCAGCGGATAGGTGCGGAGCGGCGGCGGGTGGAAGAGGAGCAGCTCACCATGGTCAGGGCGGAGTTCTCCATGCGTCGGGCGTTGGGGCGGGCTGAGTGCCTCGAGGCAACTCGCAGGGAGTTGGAACAGGCCATGAGTGCATCCCTGCGAGACCTCGGGGCCAGGACAGAGTCCCGCCTCAAGGAGATAGACATGGAGTTCGATGATGCCCTGGCCCACAACATCACAGAGTGAGCTGCAGGACTTGCCCGCCGCCATTTTATATAGTTAGTTAGTGATAGGTTTCCTTTCTTTTTTATTTTATTTTGGGAAGCTTGGACAATGCCCCACATTTTTGTATATAGTTGTCAATTAGGTAGGGTTTTGTATATAGATTTCATTTCATTTGTTGGGCTCATGGACCCTTGTTGCAATATTTGTACATAGTTGGACAGTGGATTTCTTTTCTTACATCATTTACCCTCACCATGGATCAATGGATTTTTGGATTTTGGTTTCCTTTGGATTTACTGTGGTGGACAAGGATTTTTGACAAACTTTATTTTGGATTAATTTGGATTGTGTCATCATTATTATTTTTTTTGTTTTGGACATGCCTTTTTTTCTTCTTTATAATTATTTACATGCTTTGAATAATTTTTATTATTTTTGTGCACAATACATTTTGATTTCTTACTTCCATGTGTGGTATTTGCTGTTTGGTTTACTACATGTCACAATGTGGGTTTACACAATCACTCGCACCCAGTGTGTGTGTGTGTGATGGACATGTGTTGATGTGCATATTTGACTTTTGGTTAGCGACAAGTAATAGGCCTTTCAGTGTGGGGTGGATGGGAAACTTGATTGTGTCTAAAGACTGGGGTGGCGTGCAGTGGGATTTTGGTGGACATGAGGCCCATGAATGTGCATCTTTATGACATGTTGGGTGGGGCCCTGAGTCGGGGCCTGCTGGCAGGTGCCCGTCAATGCTGGGGGCGTGGGGGTGCTGGGGGACATGAGTCGGGGCATGCTGGCAGGTGCCCGTCAATACTGGGGGGTGGGGGTGCTGGGGGACATGAGTCGGGGGCCTGCTGGCAGGTGCCCGTCAATGCTGGGGGGGTGGGGGTGCTGGGGGACATGAGTCGGGGCCTGCTGGCAGGTGCCTGTCAATGCTGGGTGGATGGGGGTGCTGGGGGACATGCGTCGGGGCCTGCTGGCAGGTGCCCGTCAATGCTGGGTGGATGGGGGTGCTGGGGGGACATGAGTCAGGGACTGCTGGCAGGTGCCCGTCAACGCAGGGGGCGTGGGGGTGCTGGGGGACATGAGTCGGGGCCTGCTGGCAGGTGCCCATCAATGCTGGGTGGATGGGGGTGCTGGGGGACATGTGTCAGTGCTCACTTGTGCGTGGTGACATGTGGGCTGGCTGGGGGCTTCGCCAGGGTGGATGGGCTGCCTGTGGGGCATGGCCAAGGGTGCAGTGTGTTCTCCTGTGTTGTGGTCTGCTTGCAGGCCCTGGGGAGGGGGGAGAGGGCACACCTGGGAGGACACACACTGCCAATTCATTGGGGCTCCCCTGAAATACCCGTACCCCGCTCGCACAAGGCCAATCGTGTGTAAAACTTCCCGCGCACCCCCGAAATACATGTACCCCGATTGCACAAGGCCAATCGCGTGTAAAACTTCCCGCGCACCCCCGAAATACACGTACTCCACTCGCACAGGGTCTATCGCGTGTAAAACTTCCCACGCACCCCCGAAATACACGTACCCCGCTCACACAAGGCCAATCGTGTGTAAAACTTCCCGCGCACCCCCGAAATACACGTACCCTGCTCGCACAAGGCCAATCGCGTGTAAGACATCACGTGCACCCCCGAAATACAAGTACCATGCTCGCCCAGGGCCTATCGCATGTAAAACTTCCCGTGCACCCCCAAAATACACGTACCCCGCTCACACAAGGCCAATCGCGTGTAAAACTTCCCGCGCACCCCCAAAATACACGTACCCCGCTCGCACAGGGCCTATCACGTGTAAAACTTCACGTGCACCCCCAAAATACAAATACCCCACTCGCACAAGGCCAATCGCGTGTAAAACTTCCCCCACACCCCAACATACATGTACCCCACTCGCACAAGGCCAATCGTGTGTGAAACTTCCCGTGCACCCCCGAAATACACGTACCCCGCTCACACAAGGCCAATCGCGTGTAAGACTTCCCGCGCACCCCTGAAATACACGTACCCCACTCGCACAGGGCCTATCACGTGTAAAACTTCCCACGCACCCCCGAAATACACGTATCTCGCTCGCACAAGTCCAATCACATTTAAAACTTCCCGCTCACCCCCTAAATACACGTACCCCGCTCGCACAAGGCCAATCGCGTGTATGACTTCCCGCGCACCCCCAAAATACATGTACCCCGCTCGCACAGGGCTTATCACGTGTGATTCTCCTCGCGCAGCAGGGTACGTGTATTCGGAGGGGTGCGCAGGGAGTTTTACAGATGTTTTCGTGGTTGGGGGGCTGTATGCTGGTCCACTGGCCTGTGCGCCATGTACAGGATTTGTGTGCTGTTCATGGCGCGCAGGGAGGGGTTGGGGGTGTAATTGGCGCTGCTGCAGGGTCGCTGCACCACTCTGCACCACGGCTGGTTATGGATGTTAAAATCCATGAATACGCTGTGCGCGGAAATGGATTTTGGCGCACGCGGCTGGCGCAGACTGCCGCACACGCACACTGTGCGCCAGCCGCGTGCGCCACTTGTGCGCTGAATTCTATTAATTACCCCCATTGTCTGGAGGAGATGCACCTACTCTTATGGAATTTTGTTATTGTGGTAAAATGGTAGTATATTTTATTGTGGTAACGCATTGGTGTCTTCCCTATTTAAAGTGGCAATGTCCCCTTAGAATATACCCCAATGCCTGTATTTTATCCCTGGGTCTCCCAAAGTAAAAGTTACCAGACCTATTACACTTATATTTGACAGTGTCACTGTTTTGCCTCAGGAACCTATCTACAATGCTGACCTATGCTCTAGCAGCCAAATCACAAAACATTTTTCATTATGAATGAGTCATCAGATACACATGCATCACACGCTTTTAAACTTACTATGAACACCAACATTGACTTCAGGTTTTACCATGTGGTAAAACCTATTAACACCTGTTGTAAACTGGGGCTGTTCCCTGTAACCTCACAATCTCTGTGCCAGTGAGCACATTTATACACAGAAAACTCAGCCCAGACTAACTTAGTTTTAAAAACGGTATTTATGGACCGTTATTTGTATCTATTCAGAAAACATGACATGCAGTATAAAATTGGTTACAAAAGAGAATATATTACATGACACAGTTTTCATTCATTAATATACACCCTCCGTTTTTATCTTACCACCGACCTTTTACTTCGATACACTTGTCAGCAGATCTAGTTTGAGAAATAAAAGGGAAGAAAAAAAATGATCGCAAAACAAACCATTTTTCTGAATTTTCACAGCTGTGTTCATTTCACATCAAGGAACATTACACATGAAAGAAACCTGCCGGCCCTGCCTAACTTTAAAAATGCATACATTCGGGCATCAACCTCACTTATGACTGGCTTATATTCACCCTGGAAGTTGGCAATATTCCTGCACTGCTATCTCTGGAATAACCCTCCTTTCTGGGCTTTGCTCCCAATAAGAGATATCACAACCTCAGCACACCAGGGCAGCCCACAAGAAGGACAAAACTTGGATGCCAGCATCTTTGCTTCCCCAGTCTGCCGCCTGTCTCCTCAAACTCAGCCTGCCATCTGCCAGGAAGATTCTGAACATCTGCACTGCACGTCTCTGAACCTCTTCTCACACCCACTCACAGTATCTTTTATAATCTCACCCTGTCAGTCAATTGAATCCTTCCCCTCTGATCAAATCATGCCGCTGAAACCCATGTGGTATTACTGTTGGACAGCAAAAAGATACATCTCCCTTCCTTTGGTTTGCTGACTTAACAATAGTGTTTTTCAGTAGGGCACATTCTACCTTCGCAGTTTGTGCCATGCTGAAAGAAATCACACAGCCATTCTGCTTGCACATTTTATCTCCAGTGCAGAAGAGCACTCATTTCCAGTTCATCACATCTGAGCCCATTGTGCACTAATTTGTCAATGACAGGTTACAGGTTATTGGGAAGGGTTGTTAGATGATTATCACATGTTAGTATGAATGTTAATAGTGCAAATCGGACAGATAATCTGTTAAACTGAACTAGACCATTTTAAAATGTGCCCACTGCTAGACTGTGTGCTTTTCTTTCATGATGAATGTTTGTATTTCTACATGAACCCACTACCACTACCTGCCTATACAAGAACCCCTGTACTTCACTGCCCACAGCTATCCAACATTCCCCACCCGAACCTAGTTGTGTCTGATTCTATCACTAACTCTGGCACGTCTCCAAAGATGGCTCTGCCGTTCCAGGCTTCCATGTTCTGCAGCCACCAGTGTAGCTCCACTTTCCCTTTTTGGTATAATGGCACCATCTGATGATATCCCATATCTCCTTGCAGGTGTCCGATCTTTAGCCTCTGAAGCATTCTGTAGTACAGGGGCACTGGAAATATCACTTGGATCGATGCTGCTAACAACCCTACTATCCTTGCTAGATTCTGAAGCGAAAAATGCATCTCCTGAACAGCTATCATCAGTTCCTTCTTTATTGCTTTTTTCTTCTGCTGGGGTAACTCTAACGTGGCTTTCCTCATGTCCACCACAAACCCCAGGAACTCCATCCCTTGACTCTGGATGAGCTCTGACTTTTCTCGATTAATCAGAAGACCTAGAGATGACAGCAGAGCACTCACCTAGTGCACCTGAGCTGGCAACAAAGTTTTGTTCAGTGCCAGAACTAAGATATCGTCCAGGTTGATAATAATCCTGATACCCCTGTCTCTGATGGTTACTGCTACTAGTATCATCACTTTCGCGAAGGCCCAGGGGGCCGAGGCTAAGCCGAAAGGCAGACATGTGAACTGCCAGGTCTGCCCTTTCCAGAAGCTTTGAGGAACTGTCTGTACTCCTGAGCCACCAGAATGATAAGATAGGCAACGTTTGAGTCTAACCTCACCTACCAATCTCCCTTGCGAAGGATGTCCCTGAGGAGGAGTACACCCTCCATCTTGAAGTGCCTGTACACTAGCCAGCTGTTCAACTCAGTCAGGTTGATGGCTGGCCTCGACTTCCCTTTTCTGTGCACCAAGAACATATTGATGTAGAACCCAGTCGGCTGGGGGGGCACCTCTCAATAGCCCCCTTCTCTGCCAGACCGTGTAACTCCTCCTTGAGGAGGGTTTCTTCCACTTTTGTCATTCTGATCTGTATCGGAGCACATGTCTGTTGGGGGAACCCATCAAACTCTAGCTTAAAGCCTGCCACTGTCTGTAAAACCCAAGCAGTGCTTAACATCTCGCGCCATTTGCTTATACACAATAATGTTCGCCCCCCAACCTTGGTGTAACCCTCTCCTAGTGCACGTACCACCACCAGCACTCTGTTATCTGTATCCTCAGCGACCTCTATGACCGTGGGAGCTCCTTCCTCTGCAGAGGAAAAAAAACATCTTGCTGCCTGTTTTCCCAGTACTGTGCTCTGGAACGTTGAAGCATTCTTGCGTTGAACGGACTGGTCGAACGACCTCTGTGACATCCGGTCCCGGGGAAAACTTGTTCGGGAAATATCTTGCAGATCGACATCTGGGCTTTTTACAGAGCCGTGTAGGTCCCCACAAACTGGGACATCTCCTTTGGAAAAGCCTCTCCAAAGAGGATGCCTTGGGCTGATTCCCCTGCCTTGTGGTTAGCGAGGTCCCCCAGTTTACTGTCAATGTTGAGCAAGAGACTGCGTCGCCTCTCAGAGGAAAGTGCACAGCTGGCATTACCCAGAAGGCATAGTGCTCTCTGCGCTCAGCTGGGCAGGGTGGGTGCGTCCACTGGTTCACCAGTATCCTTGTCTCTTTACGCCAAGTCCATTATTTTTACAAGGGGTCTTGCCATGTCCAGTACCTTATTTTAGCTGCATTTCCAGGCTTGGTCAACCCCTCTCCTTACGTCCTTCATGGCCTTGATCACTAAGGTGACAATTTTGGCGTCTAGCTCCAGTGGGTCCATCACTTTAAATGAGAGCTCTGGACTGGGGCATTCCACCCTCATCCCCAATAGCACCTTTCGCTCCAGGGGTTTAGGGATGCGTTGCACCATGTACTGCGCCACTATCTGGAATGGCAACCACTCATTCGATTTTCGGTGTCTAATACCTTCGGGATCGAACATGTCATCCATGTCATCCCCGACTTCTGTACTGTTGGGTCTGCCCTTGCCGCTACTGTCCACATTATCGTCCTTGATGAGAACCTCCTCATCTTCCACCTCCTCCTCGTCAGAGGTTTTATCAACTTCATTGTCGGCCGCTGTGTTTATCACCCCTGGGATAGAGGATAAGAGGTTTGGCACTGCTTATTTCACTAGAAAGGAACTCTTTAGTTTACCAAAGGACTTGGCTACCTCCCGGGGCATGTTTTGGGCCCCTACATTCTGATCCGGGGGTAAAAGAGTGGGGGCTCTTCCAGGTTTTGTCCACCCCCTTATGTGCTGTTAGGCAGAATCCTGTGCAGTTCCCTTAGGGAGCACTACAGAAGATTAAGAGTACAGGTATGAGCAATAAATCCCCTTTGGTATCAGTCTGCACCACAAAGATTTAGTTGGTAGCTGTGGTTGAGCAGTCAGACTTATCTCAAGAGGGAGATTAGCAGTATTCAGGGTTTACACAATAGGGCTATAATACTATGGCACAAGGAAACACTGACCAAAGCTTTGTATTAAAAAGAATATATATGTATTTATTTTATATACTTCTAAAGTTAACACATTAATGACAGTTATAAAAGCAAGTTAAAATCAGTCAAGAAAATAATACACAACTCCCTAGTTAAATTATAGACAAGTTTGAGCAAGAGTGAAAACTGAGCAAAACGGCACAGTGGAAACCAATCACAAATGGCACTCTATCAATTTCTCACAAGGGAGGGAAAGCACAAGTTATGCAGTAATATATTCTTAAACACCCTAGCAACACTTCCCATAAGTTTATGAACAAGTTTAGGCAAGGCAGTACTTTAGTATGTATAATACTTAAATGAAAACTGAGCAAAATAGCACTCCACAAGTTTAAAAAATGGGAAGAAAAAGGTGGTTATAAGAAATAGGTGCATCAACACAGTTCTAGTTGAGAAGCAATCTAGAGAAGGCAGTTCTAACAAATTCAGCCAGAGTCAATAGGCCTGTGCCAGAGTCAGTGGTAGAGGGCAAAGGGCCCAGGAGCAAAATGTTCTTGTAGCTGCAGTCAAGTCTTTGTTAAACGATTCGAAAAAGTGGATGCAGAAGGTGAAAGCCAATGTTAGAAGATTGGGGTGGCCAACCCAACAAGTAGCTAAAGGATTTAAAACACATTTAGTGCTACCAACGGAAAAGGGCGGCCTGGTGGAACAAAGTACCTTAAAATGAAGAAGAGGCTCCTGCGGTGGCGGTTGTTCCTGGTAGTTCCTGCAGTTCGGGTGATCCAGCAGAGGAAGAGAGGCTCTCATTGTGGAGGAAGGTTCGAGTCACTGCACTACCCAGGGATGAAACCAGCCGCGGTGTTACCAAACGAAATAAAAGATACGCTCCTTTAAATCGTGGTGGACGGGTGCCTGGCTATCCGGTCTCCGAGTACAGGGTACTGGCGATTCAACCAAGGCAGGTCCAGGAAGGCTATTGGCAAACTGGTTGGCCCCACCAGCTCAAGGGAAGAAGGCTCTTGCAGATGAAGATCTTCTCTCGTCGTGTGGAGAAAAGTGGTGAGACGCTGCAGCAGGGCTTCACCTGTAGATCAGTTGTTGCAGATGTCTTTGGCTCCTCTCCTCTTCGGATTCTTAGTTCCAGTGGCGACGTCTTGCTCTTCCAGTCCGCAGGACCCTGTTTTTATGCAAAAAAGATCCCCATTCATACAGCCTAGCTGTCACTCACACAGTGGAGTGGTCCTCCTGGCGGGAGACCCTCCAGCCTATCAGGGCAGAGTGCGACATGGATTGCTGAGGCAACCATGTCCAGGGGTCTTACCCTCCCACACAATGGATCCACCCCAGACTCAGTGGCGCCGAAAGGAGGGCTTCTTGGCAGAAGCCCGCCAAAAGGACAAACAAAGGATCCCCGACCTGGGTTAGGAGTTTAGAGAAAGACATGAGAAAGAATTTATATAAAAGTTCTGGCAATTAAAACCTACCGGCGTAAAGTTAATATAAAAATAAACCAGCGGTATGTTAGAGGCTGTCAGTAAATGTGGTAGCCTCGAACAATGGGAAAATCCTATAGGGAAATATTTGCAGTCGAATATTTTTGGTAGTAGCCACTGCCACCAGCCAGAAACTTTTGAGAAAACACTGTACGGTACGCTCTCGAAAATGAACATAAGGGAAAAACATTAACCCTTTCCAGTACCTCCATAGTAAGATGGGTTGTACTGGTTTTGTTCATAAAGATTGACTAGTAAGTCAATGGGGACTTTACATGCCCTGGGCAACAGTAGTCAGTCCCAGGGTATGGAGTCTATATTTGGGGGTTGCTACGACACCCCTGTGTCACTGCACGGAGGGTGCTGTGTAACACATGTGGATAAAGATGGTTCCTATGGGGGTGAGATAAACCCCATAGACATTAAACACAAAAAATAGCCTAGAAAACACATAGAACACACATAGCAAATATGCCTAAGAGTGTGAAGAAAGAGTCAAACTCTTAGCAGGAGAAGAAAACAAACCCTTCAAATCCAGCAAAGCTGCTGGGGGATTCTATAGGTAAGGGAAATTAGCCATAGAATGAGAATTCTCCCTAACATGCGCAGCCTGTCTCTTGGACTGGTTGTGTGAGGTGCCCTCAACTGGGCTGAGCTCTCTCTCTTCCTCTTTTAAGGGGCCATCCCTGTTGAAGCAATGAGGGATTCCAGGGCTGTTAGGCGTTCCTGGATGGGCTGCACTCCCTGAGATACAGCCACTGTTAGAGAGTTCCCCAGGACCCTCTTACAACTCAGGGACAGGTCCCTGTCTCCCTCTAGCTCCTCATCGCTATACTCTGGTGTGGTGCTCTCTTTCACCATGTTCCTTTAGGGGAGAAAAAGCACACACTTATTAGTACTTCTTTTCTCTTTTTTTTGTTATTTTTTTGTTATGCTTTTAGTGCCTTCAGGGACTGACTGTTGCAGGCAGAAGAAAGGAAGAGTGACTGCACCTTACGCAATGTGCGTTTCCCCGTGGACAGTGGGCTTGGCTGCCGGCAAGGAGACGACTTTCTGACTAACTCAGTGTTCAGAGGAAAATCTTTGCGCCTGCACGCTCGTGCCCGCTTATCACGGCATCAGATCTACCACAAGATCCTTTCCTCTAATCCGATTCACAGCTGGAAAGGACCTATGCGGTGCGTGTCTGGACCCCAGGTAGGGCTACACGAAGGTAGAAGAATGTGGCTACCGCCGCCACCCATAATACTGTAATATCAATACGACCATGCAATTGTGGAAGCGTGGCGATTGTAGCTTATACTGGCTAGCACCCAACACCTTATCTAGTAAGTCTAATATGCTTTACCACATTATACCCACATTTCCGGCCTATAGTCGATTCCACAATATAATCTTAGCACCACAATCCTACTTCCCCTTTCCATATAGAAAAGAGCTAGTAAATGCCTCACGTCAAACTTTGCACTGGAAGTTCATGCCTGTGTTTCTTCAAAGCAGTCTTCTGAGAGTTAATGGTTTAATTGGTGCTGTAAACGCATACAAATCTTAACCAGGTCTGCTTTCAGTCACTTAGATTATTACCTGTATGTGTGCCTTTCACTGTAGTCCTGTTAAAAACAAGCATCATCAAAGCCAACTGTTTCGGCTTTGGCATAGGTATTAGATAGGCATTTGCCAGACACTGCTACTATATGCCCAGATACTTGCGCTATTTTCTGCTGCTACCATTAATGACCAGACAGTACCATCACGACAGTGCCAGGCAAATGCCTTTCCCATCCCAACACAAAAGCCAGAACTGTTGGCATTCCCACTGCTGGTTCACCGAAATGCCAGGGGTAGCGGAAGTGACATCACACGACCCTTGACTTCTAATGACACCACAGGAAGTTATGTAATTTGATCCCACCCTGAAGTGACATCACGGGAAGCGATGGAACACAATCTTTCACCCCTTGACAATACAGGAAATGGCATCAAATAGCATTGTTCCTAAGTACACTACGAAAAATATGGTTACAATATCAATGTAATGTGAAATACATTTCATACAATAAGGGTTAATCATGTGTATCGCTAATATCAGTGTGCATAGGACCACATTACCAAATTATGCGAATGCAACCAGACGTCCAAGGCCAATTGGTAATGATGTTTATTATGTAGCACTTACGCCTATGCGCTTTATATAGAACACAAATACACACAATATCACCAAACCTGTGTTGGTACTCATTTATCAACCTCAGAAGGAGGAATGGCTGAGGTGGCCTTGTTGGGATTCGATTTGAACCTGCAAACTGCCGATCACACACATCGCTGCAGCAAGCGCTCAACCCATTGAGCTATCTTACCAGCTATAACTATCTTACCAGTTATAGTAAAATGAGCAATTACATGTCTGAATGTTCTCAAAGTCAGAGAGCAGATTACACTGTAGTGGATACCATTAAACTGGTGACAGATTTAACAGCAGGACAATTCATCTGCAAGTTTGGTGCAAAGTTGACCATGTCACACATGCGTGTATTTACTTTTCAGGCTTCAGAGGTTGGCAAAATACATACTATTGGGAGGGTTCATAACTGTGTATTAAAGAATTTAGAGTAGCAGAGAGAAAGCAGCACACTCACAGGCTTCCCGTACAGCATCCCGTACTCTGGGCACTCCTTACCTCATACATGCAAGCAAACATCCTGAACAGCATGCCATGGAGATTGGAAACATAGACAGCACAATGAAATCAAGGGCCACTTTATGTGCTATAGTCAAACATTTCTACAATCTACACAAGCTTTTAGGTACAAGGATTTTGTCAAGTGACTGAGGACACCAACATGTCTTCTAATGATCGTAACAGAGACAAAGGCAAAAAAAAACATGTTATAACTGCAACTTGCAAAAAGCAAAATGCATATTCCAAAATGGATGCTTTTTCTACGCTAAATGCTGTTTGGATGTTTTTGTCTGCATTGTGAATTTGAGGTCTTTAATAACCGACTAAATCAGTGCCTCACCCCTTTGAAGTGTGCCTGAAATAAACCTTTGAGTCTAGCAACTATTGTATAGAATTCCCGAAAGATAAACTATTTGTTATTCCTATTCTTTCTTATTTAGGGTCACTGCTCAAAATGTTACACTTGTGGAACCCCCTGAATATTTTAAGAGGCCTGAACAAGAAAGCCAGCGACTCTAGAAACAAAGATCCACATGGTGCTGGCCACAGCCCAGGAGCTTACATTACAAAATATATATATATATTTTTTTAACCTTTTTTTTTAAGCAAGGGCGACCTCAGAGGTTGCTCGTGCGACCCCTGGCGTCCCCTAAATGACGTCCCTGCTGACTTTTTGTACCTGGTGCTGGCCTGCTGGCCCGCTCGGGGTGTGCCCTTTCTTCCCAGTCAGATGTATCCCACATTGATCTGTTTCTGGAGGTTTCCTCTCACAGGGCATACTCCTCTGCTCCCTGTCTTTTTGTGTTCTTTTTTCCCAGGAGTGGCACCACTTCATTTTTCGATGCTCCCCTTCGTCCCAGTGTTTTACTCTCCCGGGAATCTAGCTGTATAGTTCTGTCATGCTTTAGGGTTGCTAACATGGTCCGCAACATAACCTGCCCCTCACACGCATGACGTGGATCAACTTTCTGCAGCATGAATTAAGCTGTGCAAAAATTGCCATATTTATAAATGTAAACATAGCAATATTGGCAAAGGAAAAAAAACATGAAGAAGATCACTGAACACTATGAAGCCACCTAATCAAATCCAATATGCCTTTCCAGCCAGAACAAATAATGCAAAGTGGAGTTGTGCAAAATATGTGCAGTCAAACGCAGCTTTACAAAAAAGCACTCAAAATGCACCAGCAAACAGACATGTTATAGCTGCCACAATATGAATATATCATGTACATAGATGGCAACTCATAAAGAAGGTTAACTCGACCAGCTATTCAATATTTTTCAAAAGTGAAAAAAACTATTGAGCACTTACAGGGGCTGTAAGGTTGTTTGCACTATCCAATAACTTGAAGAAGTAATGTCTGATATGGGCAGAATATGCGATGTATTGTACACCTACAGATGTTTAGACATTAAGGGGAGGAAGTGGTTTTGCATGATTTTTGCATATGCTTCTTCATACTTTATGATATTTGTATTAGATGTCAAACTATACAGTGGAATCATAAGTAAAGGCCTTTTAGATGACATGCAAGAGCCAAGTGCTTTCAGGTCCTGAATACGAGCATGATGTCCTCGTCAGTGGTGTTGCACAATTGTGGGGAAGGACAATAGGGATTGTGCTGCCTAATATTTCCTTCAGCATGAGCATATAATTACAGCATTACTGGAATAATCAGGTATTGTACGTCGCTTCACCAAAGCAAACACTGAGTTTTTTTTTAAAGCAATTACCATGACGAAAAGATCAGCAATGAAAGACATCTGAATCCCCATAAAAAGGGGTTCCTTTCTGGTTATCCAGAACACTTTTAAAAGAGAGCGGAGGAAGCACTGGAAGGTAAGACACGCTCCAGCTTTCGTCACCTCCCCTGTCCTTCCACTGATCCCCTTCCCAGATCCCTCTCCCTTATCCCTTACTCTTCTGATCTCCTTCCTTACCTGATCAGCCATTGGAGACTGTCAGGGGCAGCAGGTGAGATTTGTTGGGTCTCAGCAGAGTGCAATATGAAAACTGAGGGGGGCGCCTATGCTAGCTGGAGGCTAAGGGATGAGATATGGATGGATATGTGTAGAGTTAACCCCTGATTGGCTGACCTGAAGCAATCCCAGGTACATGCATGTGTCTTGGCACAGGAAGAAGGGGACACAGCGAGCCTCCTGTCCTGTCCTAAATTATGAAACAGGCCTTTGTTTGAGCTTTGCCAAATGACAGTCCTGAGGCGTTTTAGAAAGGACCTATAGTCTATGTATTCAGTGATTTGTGTAAATGGGTTGACAACTAGATGAATGGTTCTTTTGAGGAAATTCACATTCTTTTGTCAAGATCTTGTGTGATTGAAAAGTAGCAATTGGCATGTGCAGTGCATTATATAATTAATATAAACATACAGCACAGAGATGATCTTTAAATGCCAACTCTTACATCATTATGCTGATTACTGCATCCCCTGTAGTGACACGGAACTCTTCTCCCTGATTGACACATTGTTCCCTCTCTGATCCTCTCCCCTGACCCACATCCCAGATCCCATCTTTCATAGCTTTCTTAGATCCTTTCCTTGGAATCTCTTTCTGTGATGTCTCTCTGCACAGATCCAGCTGCTAATTCATTCCATCAGTCTGCTCTTTTGATGTCATGCACTATTCATGTAACACAAACCCTCGATGATCACCTGCTTTTATATCTGCCCGAATAATGTAATGAATGCCTCTTCTCATCTCACTCTCTGATCTCCACTTCCTATCCTACTGCCCTGACACCATCTCTAGATCCTCCTCACTTATCCCATATGTTGAGTCTCCACTTTAAACCCTCTGATCGCTTCCTCAGATTGCCTGCACTGATTCCCGCGCTTGATCACCTTTTCAAATATTATCCAGAATAATCAATCATTGACTTTGATTTTTAACAAACCAGTTTTTGAGTTTGGGTCTTTTTTTGGCACCCTTTTAACCCACCTCTTAACTAAGCTTAATGACTGGATCCCCTTCCAGACTGCTCCTTGTTCTGCCATCCCCAAACCTCCTTCAGTTTGTACCCCCAACACCCATATACAGTTTGGGGAAAACTGAGCATTCATGAATTTTGCTATTTTTTGGGGAAATAAGGAGGCTTTTCTCCCATTTGGTAGTTGCTGTGCCAAAACACGGGGATAGGAATCCTCTCTGGAGAAGTTGCTGAGTGCCACATTGAAGGGAGGTAGATGACTTAATGACATCTCTCTATTCTAAGGATGCCCTGTTCCTCACTGCAAATCCCAGGCAATCACATGGCATAGGAAAGCGTCTACTACATCGTATCCACTGTGAGATATGCATTCTGCCTCTCTGGCACTTCTGGCATCCGGTATAACCAAACATAACTGAGCAATTGTGACTGTTGCTAGGCTCTGATTGGTTGGATAGTCGCATCCTCTATGCTTTGTCCTCTGTTCCCTCCACCTTCTCAAATCCTTTAGCATTGAAGCCTATTAGGAAATCCCCTCCTCTTCTCTACTGAACTGCAAATGTCAGCCTGTGCCACCCTGCACTTGGTAAGGTACAATGCAATTAACAGAAAAACGAAATATATAAATACAGTGAATTTCTGTATATGCCATTAAATAATGTTCACCTGCTCTGTAGGCTACTAAACAAGTCCCAAATCTAAATTTGGCCTTCAGTCATATCCTTGCCATTGCTTACTTTAATTTAATTTAATTTTGTCGTTTGTATAGCGCCTTACACCATAGGTATGGTCACAATGCACTGTAGGTTTAATGGCTTTGGGCGGACCGAAATCCAAGGTATGGGAAACTCAAAGAGGTGCTTGTGTGCATTATATCCAACACGAGGATAAGAGGGGCTGGCCAAGTCCCTGCTAGCCACCCATGTCTAATTGGCATGTGGACGGGTGGAGAGAGATAGACTGGGGAGGTGGTTTGGTGGGGGAATGCGAGAGGACAGTCATTATGTGTGTAGTTACGGTTTGCATTTTTTTTCGTAAAAGTTAGCTGCATACTTATGCAGACGTTTTGTGCAAAGTGTCTTTCGGGTTATGTGTGAGAGCAGACAGGGCCGGTCTTAAAACAGATTGCACCCCAGACGGGAAGCATCGTTGGCGCCCACCCGCCCCACCCGACCTGTGATCTCATGCATGTGTCATGGGCTGAGCAGCGGGAGTGGGGACTATGAGTTAACAAAATTGTCAATGCTGGCATCTGTTGAATTTCATGAACCTCAGAAAACCGCAATAAGAGGGTCAAACCCGAACAGGCCTGGTTATGTTAGTCTGCTTTTGCTCTTCATTTTTAGTACCAATGACCAGTTTGCTGCTGTGACTCAGGTCAGAGAATCAACAATTTCAGATCTACACTAATGTCATTCGTATGAACTCAAACATTTAGCCATTCTTAAAAGGTGATGAACTGGTCTTGAACAGTGTTACTCGAACCTCCAAGAACAAGCACCAGCAACATACCCACCGATAGCTGTAAAAGCCTGTCTATCTCAGCATTAAAATACATGCATTTCTGCAATATGTATTGCATCAAATATTTCACGGGAAGTTAAATATATTTAGGAGGGTCACACGTAAACAATATCACTACTCCATGTGAGTGGTAAAGTCTACTTTAAACATATGCAGAGAGTTAACATGCATGTACAATTCAACATAGCTCCCAATGTTAATGTTGGAGAGGTGGCGTTCTAAAATTATGACATTATAATGTGGACTTTACATTGAAACACACTGCAGTGCATTACCGCGGCAGAAAAATGGCAGTTTGAGTATTGGGGTTTGTTTCGCTCATGCTTGTGAACTCTCAAAATTCTTAAATGTTTCCTTCGTGATCACTCATTTTAGCTCCCAACAGCACCATGACACTGTTAGATCGCAAAGAAAAATTATGTCTACCATCCCAACATAAAAATAAAAACAATAAAATTCTTAAAGGGTGGAAGATGACCTTTTCTCGGGACTCATTAAGTTTACTTTTTGCAAATTACTAGTCGCGTGCTGCTTGAATAACAGCGGCCCTTGCACATTGTGCAGTATATAGATTAATTTCATTTCATGGGACTTGGAATACTGCGGGTATAAGGGGAAGCATCTCCAGTGTACCCCAAGCATAGTTTGCTTTTCCCTCCACCCTCACCCCCCAGCCTTGCAGCCCTGCGCTTTTTCACATTCTCCATTATGGTAAAGAACATTGTGCCGAGCTTGGGAGAGAAATGGACTATGCAGAAGGAGCTGCCTCCCAAGGGTGTGTTTAGCTGCTGGTGTATCAAATGCAGAAATGGGTGGCATCAAGAGCCCCAATCTCTGAAACATCTTTTGCGCACTGGTTGGTCACACGACAGAAAGTGTGAGCAGGTGATTCCCCAACACTTAAACCATTCTTTAGAGACCTGGCTTTGATTAATGTGGCGTTAGCTATTCAAGGCCATTTCCCAGCATTTGTGTTAAAGCTGCACCGTGCGGGGTACTTTAAAGGCCATGAATTGATGCTACAACATGTCGCCCCCAATGGAACAAAGAAAGTGAAGCATGCATCCTGCAAGTCTGGGTATTTGCATTATACGGAAGACGGGCCAACCGTCCACGGAGACGGTTTCTACTGTAGTTGCTGAGTCGCTTTCCCAAGACAGCTGCTGTGCGGACTTTGCTCAGCTTTTGGTTCAGTGCCTGCATTCATCCTTCACACCATCATTCACAAGGCACATTCGTGTAGGTGTTTGTTTATCTCCTTAGACTAGCCTGATTTCTATTCCAAACAAAAGCACAACGACAAAGAAGGGTATAAGACAAGCCTGAGCGAACAGTGAAATGTATGAAACTCTTGCATTAAAATAAAGTCAGCAGTGCATGCCCAGGACAGAGGGAACGATGAGCAATATGCTCGGGAATGGGAACTAGGGGGGCGTAGTAACCCCCAGACCGGCCCAAGAGTGGTACCGGCCCCCAGGGCCTCACCCTCGAAGTGAATTTGGCCCAGCCAACGGACCGACCAATCCAACCCCGCTGGAATGTGCAACTGTCTAAGATCTGCTGACGGTGACACGCTGCCCAGGTCTTCCAAGAACCGGCCTTTTTATGTCCTGAGGAGAGTCCACCACCAGTGCTTGCTTCCTTTTTCATGACTACTTGGCCTCCAGAGGCTGTTCTTGGATGGCCCAGTCATCTCTGCAATACCATTTTAAAATAAATAAAACACCTATGCAGCAATAGGCCTCACCTGCGAGGACGGGAGCAGGAGGAAAGAAGTGTGCTTGCCTCGACAGGCTGTAGTTACTGCCAGGTTTCCTGAAACAAGGCCAATCAGCGATGGCAGGATGCAGCAACTGTTTGTATTTGCTGATTCTGCTGCTGCTTGGCAGTGTGTGCTTGTGATGGGAACAACTTCAGGATTTAGTGACCCACTCGCTCCTCTTTTCTGTAATGGCCGGGGCCGTGAACACCAGCCAGCCTCAATAGAACCACACTTCAGTGTCAGTGCGCGCCCATAGCTTGGAGGAGGGCACACCACACGTGCGCCCATGGGCCTGGTTGGCGCCAGCAGCGCCGGTGCCACCCGAGGCCGGGGGAAGGTAATCAAGCAACAAATGTTGCTAATTTATTTGCCAATTTCCCTGCCCTGCCTGAGGGCCGAGGCCAGGCCTGTTTCTTGGCCCGGACGAGGTGGGCAACTGCCTGGGGCGCATTAGTCCCAGGGGGTGCAATTGCCCCGGTCCTTGGAGCCTCTGGAGGGGATGGAATTCCCCAGTTTGTGGGGCGGCACATTGACGTGGGGAAAGTTCCGCAGGTCAGGTGCTGGTGCTGCCCCTTCCGACTGTAATGTCACGTAGTACAAAAGTACTACGTGACATTACAGAAGTCAGAGGCTCCCTCTGACCACTTAGCGCCACTTGGGGTGGGGGGCATAAGCACACCAATAAAAACACTTTAGGTCCCCCTGCAACTAAGACCAGCCCCTTCCATCACAATGCCGGCAGGAAACTGCTAATGGTGTCCCATTAGTCACTAAATGGTTTCGTGCTGGCATTGAGATGGGAGGGGAGGTGCTGTGGGCTGTGGGGAGTGGGCGTGCCTTGCAGGGAAGCACCATGGGCCCATGGTGCATCCCTGCAAGCCCAGAAAATTGCCAAAATAATAGTTTAAAGCAGCGCTATTTCTTTCATGCCACTTCTTTTCCAAACCATATATCAATTACACTTTAAACCACTTCCTTGGCACTGGTGATGAGTTACTTCACTATGCGGATAATAGTTTTGACCAGTGTTTCTGAGTAAATATTCTTTAAGCTACGCACCGGTTTATTTATTTATTTATGCAATATTTGTTGGGTACATGGAGATGGATAATTTATTTATTTATGCAATGTTTGTCGGATACCTGTATCCGACACACATTGCATAAATAAATAAATATGGAGGAACCCGACAAACATTGCAGGAATAAATAAATAATCCTGGTCCATGTATCCTCACAACAGTCAAGACTTTACTGTATCAAAGCATAACCCTTGATTCCCATTCAAAGAATGTTAAAGTGATAGTTTATTGGGTTCAGGTGTCTCCTTGTCATTGCCCTTTTGGCTTAGGTTGCCTCCAAACCCCCTTCAGCATCTTGTGTTCTTTGTTGGTTGTATATACTGCATCCTGTGCCATATTCATGGTCTCTTGGTTGGTATGCCCAGTCCTCATTATCTGAAGCCTAAGTGGACTGGGGCATAAAATTGTCTTGGGCACCAGTGAAAAAGTGGCCCACCGTTGCAAATGGCAATTCATTCCCTGTGTGACGGACTGTTTGACTTTGGGTAGGAGTTCCTTAACAGTGTAGTTTGGGAATGGCACGCAGGGTGCAGTGGCAGTGGTGCGCAGGGTGCGGTGGGAGTGGTGTGCGGGGTGCGGTGCGTGGGGTGCGGTGGGAGTGGCGCATGGGATGGGGCCCGGGGGGGCGCATTCCTAGTGTTTCGCCCTGGGCACCAAATGGACTAGAAACTGCCCTGGCCGAGGCCAAAGAATACACGTGTAACACGTTCATTTCCTAACATTATAAAAATGAACATGCACATTCACTTTTATAATGTTAGGAAATGAACGTGTTACACGTGTATTCTAGCACTGCCCTGCCTGAGGGCCGAGGCTGCAGCCTGCAGCAGTGACAGTGGTAGAATACACGTGTAACACGTTCGTTTCATAACATTATAAAAATGAATAGGCACATTTTTTTATAATGTTAGGAAACAAATGTGTTACACGTGTATTCTAGCAATGTGGACTGCTGTTGCAGCGCCCCCTAGAGGCTGACTGACATCAGGCAGCCGCCTGGGCTGCCTGACGCAAAGACCGGCCCTGAATACAGAGAAATCTAAAACCCACACAGTTCATTGGACACATTATAACACAATCCCCCCAAAAATATATAATTACAAGGTGTACATTTTTAACAAACCCCTTCCCAAAAGCCTCTTCCGTATTTGGTAGTGGCCTTGCCTATTAGTTACACAACAACAGAATTCCTATCAATGACACACATACCTACCCAAAAAATACCTAAGCACATGAAGACCAGAGAAAGACACGTAGATTCCCTTTTGAACTATTCATGTTTGCTAATCGCGTTACCCAGACCTGTCCAGTGTTCCGATTTTTATGATTTCTATGTGACTGACCTTTTCCTATTCACATGAGTTCTGCCCACTATCTGACAACACAATCGTTCTCCTAAAATGTATTTCTACTGTGGTCCGCAAGAGCCCCAGGAGAGCCACCTGCTTCAAACAACCCCATGAATTCACAAGATGCCTATCTCTTACAACACTGAGATTTCCAGTTCACCAGAGATCGTATCTTCCTTTGTCATTGAGCACTTGAGCCATCTGCAAACTGACTGCAGCTACCTCATTGATCAACTTGAAAATCCAGTTCCACAACTGCTGACAAAGCCTTTGCAAACCTTTGCCATGATGGCGAAAACACCATTCTCCTATGTGGAGACCCATGATACACAGACCAATCGCACCTCATATATTTCATATATTTTACTACATTCAAAATACACTTTCCATACATGTGTACCATTATGTGTGCATTTTATACATATTATGATCTCCTATAATGAGCACCATTCATACAGCAAACTCCCTGTGCACATATTGATCGCCTGCTTTTCCTGAGTGTGGATGGACCCTCCGTGTGACAATGTTTCATCGTTATGTTTCTGAATGGGTGCAGATCTACAAATGTATCGCCTCTAAACAAAATAATACAAAGTAACCTACATGTAACACTTATCCCATTTACAATGAATGTTGTAATATTTGTAGCAATTTGTGAAAAGTGACTGAAATGACAATGATGGCGTGTCCACCCCCAGTCGGTGGTATGGGGCGCAGATTTTGAATTTTTCTAATTTTCCTACATTTCCCCCTTTAGTTAAACCATTAACAAACAAATCAATTTCCAAATCATCAATCTCACTATTTTTATGGAACACATCTTCACAATCGCTTATGCCATCATCCTCCCCTAGACAACCCCAATTTGACTCATCATTAGATCCGCAATCTACCCATTGTTCTACACATTCATTCCAACCTTGGAAAGAATGGAAACCCTAACCCTTCAATCATTCCAAAATCAGTTTGCATGGCCATGTGAAGAGGATCGGTCCTATACCTAGCCTTAGACGGGGTTACAAGAAACATGACAGTACTCCTAGGCATCTGAGTCGAGTAGAATTGAAGACATTTCTGACATGAGCAAAGAAGTGCTAGAGAAAATAAATCAAAGCAGGTGAAAGGACTTTTAAGTTCATGTGCATTCATGACGGCATCCAACAGAAAAGAGAGACCAAAAAGGTATTGTCAGTAATTCCTGCCTCCCTCTCCATGGTCCCCTTCAGAGTTTGCAGTTCAGTAATTGTTTGGGCCAAAGTTTCGTTATCCAAATCATTAGGAGGCACATATGTGCAGCAAGTTTTGCCCAATTTATGGCACGCCCCACACTCCATAGCTGTTAGGAAGTCCAGGATATAACGATTCTGTAGGGCTACAAGACACAAAGCCCTAAGTTTTTCTTTGATGGCACTGAACGCTAACACAGAGGAATTGATGAATAAAGGCATCTCGTAATGAGTTATTTGAAGCCATTTTGCATTGACAGAGGATTGCACCTTGGGGCCAATATCGAGGAGAAATAAGTTTCAGTATGGCTAAACAGTCAAAAACAATCAGAAATGTACCATAGAGCCTCTGAACATGCTGCTGAAACACAGTTAGATATTTTCGATCTCCTCAAAAAGTCAGTTTCTTCAGAGTCCTGTAAAGTTCGTAGATTGTCCATGTTCAATGACACCAGGGACGCAGGGGGCACGGGGAACAAATGTGGATTCAGACAGTGTCAGGTGGCTCTGCAGAACCATTAGGATTGGCACGTGCAAAGTGGTGATGCTGCATACACCACTCCAAGTTCGAGGTCATTGTACGAAAAGGGCCCAAATGAATTGCCACAGTACCTTCAGCCAAATCAGGAATACGCAGAGTGGTACTGCAGTTTTTATTCATGCCCACAGGCACTGTGCCATTATCCTTAAAACACAGAAGAAAACATGTATGTAACCGGATCTTAACAGGTTTCTCAGGCTCCTTGAGCCATGTCAAGAAATTCACATATTTTCTCTAAACTTTTTCACATGCCAAATTAGTTTGTGCCACCCCTTCTTTGGAGAGTCCCACCATCCCTCCAGCCTTGCAACTCATTACGCCTTGCTCACATCTGTTGTTCATGAGTATCAAACCTCAAGTTTAAGCTGCACACTTTGCATACAACAAACATCTTTGCAATCTTCCCCTGTTGAGTTTTAACATTCTTCATCGATCGGAAGAACAGAAGCTGCTACAGATCAACCCTGAAACTGCCCTTGAACTCTGCATAGGGCTAGGTGCAACTGACAATGTGCATCTGACACTTCTACCTCATCAGGATTAAATAATCTAGCAACATCAGAGGCATGGGGAATGAGGGAGCAAATGTAACATGACTCGGTTACTTTCTCCCTTCCCCCTCTCTTCATGTGCTGGTACCATATATAATCAGCTGCAAAACTCTGTACATCATTTACAATTTCTAAAGTCCTATCAGAATCATCAGATGCAAAATCAATATTGAAAGATTGTTGCGTTTCTGATGCATCCATTTTACCCAAATGTACCAATGTTTCCTCCCCTGTACACATTTTTTATAGAACACATAACCCAAAAGAAAAAAGAAAAGAACTCTATTAATTGCTGTACACATTGTCCTTTTACAACCAATTCCTACTAAAACAAGTCTATATTTTAAACAATTTTATAAAAAAGACAATGTGTTAAACCAATTCTTAGGTTTTCGTATGCTCTCCTCCCCAGGTCAGCTGGAAAGAACTGTGATTCCTGAGATTCTACTTAACTTAATTTTTAGTCGACTCCTGTTCCTCAGTAGTTTTAAGTCCTTCCACTCTTACAGCCATAGGAGTGAAGGAGATCCAGCGACAGACAAAAAAGTGAACGAAGACCATCTCGCCGGATAGTATCAATGGATGCTGATGCTTGTTTGGTCCCACACCGCCTTCAATCTTGTTTTGCTGATGAGATGCAATAACCTGTGAGGACACAATTCTGACACTCCTGGTTAAAGACTTAAGATAGTTGCCAAATTAATTTCCCAGAATTTCTGCTGATTTATGTGCATCAGTATCTATGCATGTGGCTGAGAGAGGTGTAAATATTCTATGACCTGTCACCAACTCATGAGGGTTGAAGTGGTGATATTTTCCAGGCTTATTCCGAAAACAGGGGAAGGCAGTAAAGCTATGACTTATGCACATCAGATCACATTTTTGATAACTGAGTTTTCAACAAGCCATTGAGATGCTCTACACCCCATTTGCCTGAGGGTGGTACACCAAGCACAACCTCTGCCATATGCCAAAAAGTGAAGTCATTTCAGTGAACAAAGTGTTAAAGAAGTAAGTCCCATTATCGGACCTTAACACTTCACAAATATTCCACCATGGAAATACCTCCCTTACCACGAATCTGGCTACTGACTTGGCATCAGGGTACACGCAGGGTCCAGCCTCAAGCCATCAGGAAAATGGACATACAACCACAATTAAATAATGATAGGTGCCGCATCTTTGTACCATATCAATGCAATCAACATGTAATTCCTTAAAAGGACCTGAAGGACCGAGTATAACCTGTCTTACCGCCCTCATAGTATCTCCTGGATTGAATCCCTTACAGAGATATATGATATGATATTAGATATGATATGATATGTCATTTGTAACATGTCTATGCACAAGTGTTTCAAGGCTGGACAAGGCAAGGAAGGGGGAAAAGAGGGAAGACAGAGACAACGATTTTACTAGGCCAAGTGACATTGAGATCGCACAAGTGCAGGGGAGGGGGAGGGGAAAAGTGCCAGGGGAAAGGGGGGAGGGCAGTGTTGTACATGGGATCAAAACAATAACAAGACATGCGGCCAGCTGGTAGCAGGTGCAAGGGTAAGTGCAGACAGCAGGTGTCCAAAAGTGCAGGTAGGGGGACTGTAGGGTTACATATGCAGACCCAAGTGCAAGGATTGCTGGGAGGCAGTGCCAGTGTGCAATTGGCCAAGTAGGGACCTCGGCCCAAAATCAGAGGGTAGCCAGGTGACCAGTGCAGTATCAAACAGGAAATAAGCAGGGGAGAGGAAGAGAGAATGCTGAAGCAAAGAGGAAGGTCTTGAGGTGCTTCCACAACCGGGGATGGTTCTCCTTGAGTTTCATAGAGGCAGGAAGGTTGTTCCAGAGGGAGGCTCCAGCCGAAGAAAGAGATCTATCACTAACGATTGGAGAAGCAACTGACGCTGAGGGAGTTGGAGGTGGAGGAGCAAATAACTTGAGTAGGAAGGTATTTACAAAATGAGTTGGAGGTATTGAGAACCCAGGCCCCAGAAGGACTTGTGGACAATGCAGAGGGTACAGAGTGTGCAATTACCAATAAACCTACTGACCTGCTCAGAGAAGGTTGGGCTCCCACCAATCTTCCTGAAGTTCCACTGCAATTTGTCCCTGAGGAGTATGTGCGGGAAATGCAGTTGCTCCAAAGCCACAAGAAGCAACTCTACAGGCATCACTACCTACCCAGTCATGACCTGCCTCCACAACAAATCTGTGGATGAGAGTGTACACCCCCTCTTCACAAAAACTTCTTTTCCTCCTGTGGTCCTTTACCCTGCAGTTAAACAATTTGTAACAAGGGAACCTCAGTATACGGGACCAACAAGTGTGCCTGTTGGGCCATCATTTCAATTTTAGGGATATCCGGGAGGGTCAACTAAGCTGCAGCCTTTGCTGATTGGTCCACGGCATCCCTCTCAGACAGGAACCCTCCTTCCTCACCTTTAAAGCCAGCATAAAAAACTGGTTGAGCAACAAACCACCTCAGTAAGATGTACCCACCAGAGATCTGTAGTCTCTATTGCATAGTCACTACTGTACATCCACTCTTGCATCTCATTCTCTGACCCACATGTAACCAAGGTACTACTATCGATGATAAGCTGTATGCCTGACTATTTTTGTAACCTCCAAGTCTCTCAAGCATCCAGTTACCTCAGGGTTTGGTGCACGATACAAATAATAAACAAATTCAAAAATAAAAAAATTACCATGTGCTACAAAATCAGTTTTACTAGGATGTACAGTGCATTTAACAACCACTACATCCATAGGCAACGTTAAAGCATCAATTAATCATGAAAGCAGCACAGCATGCAGGACAGGGGTCCCATCAGATCTTCGAAACCCTCTTCTCTGCCATCCGGATAACCCAGAATGTATTGTTGTGGTAACATACGCAGAGTCAGAGTAGATATTGACTGCGGTCCCTTTACTCATATCCAGCACCTCAATAAGCACCACCAACTCGGCTGCTTTTGCAGAGTAATGTGACGGCAATCGCTTCTCCAACCCCAACGGTACTCAACACCCACAAGACTTACAACCGCTGCTCCTGTATGTCTCTCACCAGTGCCCTGATGATTCATTGATTATCCATCAACAAAAAGTGTTCCTCCTGTCTTCAAAGCATTTTCTTTAAGACTTGCACTTCTTCCCTCATCTCCCTCGTAGGTCACACAATCATGACGATCATCACCAGGCTGCACTGACTCAGCCAAACAAGTCGCTGGGTTTACTACATGACACCTCAGTGGTCGTACGGAAGCATTTGACAAGATAACTTTGTGCCCAGAAACTCTCTGAGTAGTCACAGTTGATTTTGACTTCTTCAAAATTGCAAAAATTGCATGCTCCACTTACAGTGTCACCGGGCAGCCCATAGTAAAGGCTGCACTTTTTTGTATTGCAAAGGCCGCTGCCTCAAGATGTTGCTCACATGGAAACTGACCCTGTATAGCTGAGTATAACAACCCACTATAATAGGCCAATGGTTTGGGATCTAATGATGTTTTCAGTGTTAGGACCGCTGTCATTACCTTCACATCTGTATGTGAGAGGAATGTTAATAATAGTCCCTGGTGTTATCTCCTGTGACTCGGCAGACCGGAAAAAGCATTCTAGGGGCTATCCGCCATGTCTAATCTCTTATTCCAGGGACACAACTCTACACTATCATTAACCCATACAAGAATAATACATAATGTACTGGCATCCCCACTAATCATGTTGTTGCTGCAATATGCAGGGAAAAGCGCTGCTTCTCTTAATGGGTACAATCCTGGAGTTGAGCATACTAAGCCGTCCTTTGAAAACGTGATCAACATATTAAGCTTGCTCAGGAGGTTCCATACCAAAAGGTTTCCTGGAGTATCTTTGTAGTGTAACAAGGGAGCAGATTAAGTTTGAATACCTACCTTGATACACAAATCTTCAGTGTATGGAACCGGTAGAACAGCCCGAGAATATCCCTGCGTGTCCATTGCGTTGCCTGATAGGGAAAATACACCTTCTTTAATACAGGATTTCATGGCCCCTGTGTCAATCACGAAAGAAATTGTCTGTTTACCTACCGTTACACCTATCCGGGGTTCTTCCTCTGGATCTGTAGTAACCAATAGAATTGGACATATTAGAGATACCTGTGAGCTGGCCTATTCCTGAAACATGTGAGTACCAGGATGTGAAAAAGGGTTTCCTTCTAGTACACTTGCTCCAGTGTAATGGGTGACTGTCCCATTCGGTAGATGATTCCTCTCCCAAGCCTGTACTGGTGCCTGTGGTGAAATGGTCAGGGCATGAGTGTGTGTCATTTTAGTTCCCTGGTTCTGATCAACCTGTACTTGCTGCAATTGCACAGAGTTTGGGGCATAGGAAGATACTTGGGAATTCATCTGGAGGGGACCTGTGTTAAAAATATGTGGTCGATTACGACAATCCCATGACACATGCTTCATTCTTCAACACACCCAACACTGCACTCCATACATTCCTTCATACCCCCCTCCCATAGGGCCATTGAACTGGAGCCCCATTCTTCCAAATCTGTCAAATGATTCGACAGCTTTTGAAAATCCTCTCCTACCCAGTGGAAATCCTGTCATCGGTCTTCGTCCAGGTACATATGCTTGTCCCATTCCAGAGTCTATTTGTTCTTGCTGTCTGAACTTTCCCTGCAGTCCTTCTATGTGGCTGGTTAGTATTGCCCCCTCTAAACAAATCTTTGCTAGTTTTTTCTGGACCAGCTTGTCCTCAGCCTTTTGTGCCTGGTCCGTATTCGCCTTTTCCTTTTCTTGTCGCCTCTTACAAAAATGCTCAATGTGGGCCTGTACCGCCTGCCAACTCTTTGCGTCCATCCCAATGACCTTGTCTAGGTCATGCTACACTTCTTTAAGAAGTCCCTTTTTCAACATGTGATAAAAAATAAACACATTTTTGTCCCATCCTTCTCCCGTCCCTGCTCTCCACATCTCCTGAATCAACTGAATATGGGCAGTGGAAACCACATCCAACTTCATTGTTTTTGGCAAAATTTAATTTATGTTTGACATATCAGGATACATTATCCTCAGACTCCCCAAACGTGTGCCCTATAATGATTGAAGGCTGCTCCATCGTGGGTTTTCATGTCTAATTGAATTCCTGGATACCCCGCTTTCTTCCACAACTCGTCTGCCCATTCCCCCATCAAGGGCGTGAGAAGGTCTTTCATGTCCCCAACTGCCAATATGACACTGGCGGTTTGTTTTTCTAAAACATAAATCCACTTCCCCACCCCTGCAGTGAGCGAAGGAAGCATATTCATTAAGTTGTTCAGGTCCATGCCTGACCATGGGACATAAGTGGGTATTGAGTCACTTTTGCTTTTATTGGCGCTTCCCCTATCTATCCTCGCCCTCTTCCTATGGCTATGTGGGCTCCATGGCTCAACCGGAGACCCCATGGTGTATTTTGCAAAGTCCTATCTAGAGTGGGGGGCATAGCCTCTGTTTCCTGTCCTCCCTGCTCGTTGTCCGTCTCCCAGTCATCCTCCTCTTCCTCCTCTGTCCCTTATATCACATCCCTTGATCCTTTTGTGGGGACAATCACATGCTCTGGGCTGCTGTAGCAGGCTTTCTCTTTTCTCCTTAGTACTAACTCTGCATCTATTTTGGTGCTTTCTTTTTCCATGCCCACTGTTAATCTTTTTATGACAGCTTTATCAAGCGGTATAAGAATCTGACCATGCCTCCATCTTTCTCCCTCCACTTATTGTGTTTCCCTGTTCTCGTCTTCCTGCTTTTTACTCCTATCCTGTCCTGTTGTACCCTTGCTGCTTCCCTCTCCACTAACGTTGCTGCTTCCTCCCTATTCTGCTGTTCTTGCCTTTCCACTACTCTGTGTAATTGCTCCTCTATCCTGGAACTGCAACACTCCCCTAGTTGACTCTTCTTCATGCCTCCTTCTTACAATCCTCTCTCGCTTTGGCTCTTTGGGTTCCAAGGTTAACTCTGTTTTATCCTTAAGATAGACTTTTCTTCTTTCTTCTTCCCATCGAGGCCCACCAACAACCTTTACTAAAGAAGGCATTCCCATTCTGCTTCACTCATATTCCTGTATCTCAAAAGTAGGTGCAGACAGAGGTATTACCCCTGACCATCGTGTAACCACCAGAGTAGTCACTGGAGAATATGGAAGTTCAAACTCTGGATTTGTATACCCTTCTGCTGGTGACAAAGGATAGCAACCATATGAGTTGGTGCAGACAAGATTCCTATACCTTCATTCCTTGTCCCTTCTTTCATCATCACAACCTTGTGGGTCTTCCCCCCCTTCTCATATAACCTACATAGCTCCAAGATATTCAGTCTACTGGTCAATTTCGACCCCTTATGTTTGGTCCCTAAAAAAGTACGCAGATTTTACATTATATCCTTATCGTCGGACCCCATCACTAGGCCACGGTTTAAACATCTTACACTTTGTTTCCCTCAACCATTCCCGATTATGCTTCAAAAATGTTATTTTATGTCCGGGGAGCCCTTGGAATACATGATTCAATGGAGTTTCCATGTTTCAACAAAAATCCCCAAAATTCAAATATTATTTTAAAAAAAACAATCTCACAATACAAAAATTACTACCCAAAAATTCCTTTTTCTGTCCCTTGGAAGATGTTCCCCACACTCACTCTCTGCACTCACTGCTTTATCATAACCGCCTCAATAACTATGTATTCCTCAACCACGCACAAAAGACAAGGGGCCTCATTACGAGTCTGGCGGTAACCTGCCGGTTTTTCTGGCTCGGTTACCGCCGGACTCGTATTACCATTCCGCCTCTGTGATTACCGGAATTACTAGGGCATTACAACCCCAGTGACCCGGGAGTTCCAGAGGCGGAATTTGGTAAATCCCCATTCCCATTGAGTCCTATAGGACTCAATGGGAATGGGGACCATGGAAACACTGGCACCATCTCGTGATGGTGCCGGTGTTTCCACGTCCGCCTGCAGGCGGGCTGTGTTAAACCCGCCAGGTCAGACCTGGCGGGACTGACACCTCCGCCTGCAGGACTCCGAAATCACCCGGTATGGAAACAAAGGTGGCGGCGGGTGTAACGCCACCGTTATTTCCATACTGCGTGACTCGTAATGAGGCCACATCTTATTGAATCATGCCGGCCCAAATTCAAACAAGCAACCCGCAATATTTTCAGAGAGACTAAGGCTCCTACTTGGCCTGAAAAATTGTAGGTGTGGATCTTTAGCTCCGCCCCTTTACCCAAATTAGGCCCACATCTGAAAGTAGTAAGTGTGCCTTTTGTCCATAAAGCAAGTTTATTGTACAACGGCTGTGAGGGGGCTTAGATGGCATCTAAGAGTCGAACTAGCCCTGGTCTCCCTGAACCATACAAAGAACACACATTATATTCAATTTGAAACACTTAATACACTCCCACAGATCACAGATAGCGTTACAAAGTCATCCCCCCAAACATGATTGGTTTTCCTGTACTGAGAAATCTAAAACCCACAGAGTTCATTGGGCACAGACATTATAACACAATACCCTAAAAACGCATAATTACAAGGTTTACATTTTCAACACAGCCCTTCTCAAAAGCCTTTCTATATTTGGTGGCAGACTTTCCTATTAGTTACACAACAAAATAATTCTTATCCATGAATCACACAGACCTATCCAAAAAATACTGAAGCACATGAAGATGAGAGAAAGACACGTAGATTCCCTTTTGACATATTGATGTTTGCTAATCGCATTGCCCAGACCTGTCCAGTGTCCGATTTGTATGATTTCTGAGTGACTGACCTTTTCTTATTCATAAAAGTGCTAGGAAAATGTACAATGCCAAACAATACATGTTATAGTGCCTTAACGGGAAGTTCAAGTAGTCGTACACAGCAGTGTCCTAATTGACTATGCAGGTCCATACTGTGATCTAATGCAGGTCTTCCTCCTGACAACAGAGGGACTGAAAGTGTTGAATTAATCATAACCACTGCAAATTCTTCCAAACAGCTGCCAAGTACATTACAGCTTTTTAAACATAGCTGAGCCATAAGGGTATATAATATGTGCAAGTCTGCGTAAATGCTATCCCATAAGCGAGCACTGTAACCCGTACTGTAAGGCCGCAGCAGCTTTGCCCAGGAGCACACAACCACAAATATGCTTCGTTGATGCTCATCAGTGAGGCACAGCTTGAGTTGCCAGGCACTGTGGTACCGGACATGTGTTGATGTTAAGAGTGGAAAGAAATTAATGGGAGAAGTGGGGAAGGTGCGGGGGGGGGCTGTATGGATGGTTGCATAGAAGAAATATAAGCCATTCTGTGTGTTTTTATTAAATATTTTGTAAAACTCAAGATTGTAGTAGTTCACAAAAATATTAATCATAATCACAAACTAGCAACACACGAATCAATTCTCATTTTAAAAGAGGAATATTCAAATTGAGTTAATGGCAGGGTTTTCAAAGTAGTTCAGAGGGATAACAATGTTGCCTAAGTGGCTTTTCTGGTCTCCTTACGTGTTGCTTTGACTTTGCAGGTTACGAAGATGCTGCTTGCCGTCAGAGTCTTAGTGGTCGCTGCTCTGCTGTTTCCAGTCGGTGAAGGTACAATTCTGCAAGATTTTTGTTTATATTTAAGGTTTTTGTATCGTGCTGGGCATGTCACCATGTTGATCATTTCAGAGGGTTCTTGAATGTTATTCACGTTGATTAACATTAGGCCTGACAAACTATAACCTCCAATAACCTGAAAAGTGTTTCCACTGCATGAATTAACAGACATTGGCAATGCCAATAGTTTAGGATTGTGTGAGATCCCATTGGGGGAAAGACATATGTGAATAATCAAATGCCATATCATATCATTCTTGGATCAACAAAACAAGTACTTGTTCCTGTTGTTGACAGTCGACAGAGCTTGTGTATGTATCAGATGGCTTACACAATGCCAGGGAATTATCTGGTAACCACCACCAAAAACAGGGATTGTGACAAGCAGGTACAAGAGTGGCATTAGTGTCATTTCCTCTCCTTAAATGGCATATCAGACGAGTAGGCCAGTCTGTTCTAATTCATGCTTCAGTTTAACATAGTGGCATTAAAAAATGGTATCAACACTAACTGTAACCACTGTCCCAGCATCTGGTGCAGCTGCATGTTGCGGCTGTTGCTGAGGGGGAGTATCCTGCACTGAATCTGCCATGACGTTGCTAGAGGCAGACAGGTCGGCAATGCGGGGCAACACTGAGAGGAAATCAATATGTGTGTAAACGGAAGCATACAATTAGAAGCAAGGTTACGAAGTTTTAGTTGGGACACTCAACTGTAGGATGTGCGCGGGACCTGCCGTTAGACGTTCACCGTGGACCCAATGCACAAAAACGTGTTCAACTCGCCCCCTATGGCTGTGCAGTGTTTTCCGCTGACAGTAAAATACCCCTAAAATCCAAATAGAGAAAACGTGGAACTTCGGAACTCTCTGACTCCGAGAACCAAATGCCCCACATGAAAGTAAGTAGGTCACACAACGTTGGGTGTCCTAAGATTCCCTTAATCAAAGAACGATTCTTGTTACCCAAGGCAATCAAGGTGAAATGTTGACATGGAGAAAGGACTCAGAATGGCAAAAGATAGATTGAAACTCTGTAGGTCCCACCCCTTAACTTGAGACGAACAAAGCAGACAATTACCTAAGAGAAAATTCAGCAATTTTAATGCAGAATCTATTTCTTTGACCCATGACAACTGCTAATTAATGTTCGACAAAAACTTTAACCTCCATGTGGCAGACAAAAATTGTCTCATAATTGTACCTTCATGTTTAGACAAACATGTGACTGTATATTTGTAAATGTCATTATATGTTTTCATGGGCAATTTACTGTAAAATAGAAAACTTAGTAATGTTTCAATAAGCAGTACTAATTGAATTATATTTATTAGTAGAACCTTATCATTTCAAGATGGCCGCTACATTTACACTTTTGCACCTGTGTCTTTGCTTGTTTTGGGTAGGACAAGGCTGGAATGGGTGGGAATAGCTATAGGGATTATCATGAACTTCATCTAACATGGCCACCAGCATGGACTACACAAAGCCTGCTACTGATATAAAATAAAGTGAGACAGCTCAGAGAGTTCCCATGTGGTGGAGTTTTGGGTGGGGAACAGCAGGAATGGGTGGGAAAAACCATTGGGATATGCATGGCCATGGGCATGGACTGGCGAGCTCATAAACAAACAACACCCATAAACGGTGCTCCCGGCTCATATGTCATTCCTGTGTGTCCATCGTCACATGCCCTTCCGCCCTATCTTTACAAATCTGTACTCAAATGCAGTAGTTTGGGCTTTACAATTGTTGCAAGCTACTCCTAATAGCCCAAAACTCAAAACGAGGGCATATGTGGTTGGAGCTCCCTTTCAGACTTTGGCAACTTTCAGAGAGGAAGAAGATTGCTGCTAGAGGCAGGATCATTACATTTAATGAAGGGATAATAAAATGGAGTGGAGTCAGAGTAGTAGTATGACGAAATGTAGGCACAGGTAGTATTGACTGCAGACTGTCAGAGAAGCAGATTTAGTAGGTTTTGCCTATCCAGCATATACAGTGATTTGAAGTTGGTGAACACCACAAGAACCATACGGTGTGAGTCTGGGGAGATGGAATTTCCGAGGGAGAGTAGCTTGGGTGGCTGCGAGAGACATATGCACATGGCTTTTTATTTTTGTTTTAAGCCTCTCAAAATCTGCAGAAAATAACAGTGACTCAGATTCATGAGGGGACACCAGGCATTCTGTGTCTAAGTGATTGCAAGTGGTACACATGTCATGGAAAAAAAGTGTCAATTTTGTGCTTCAGAATCAGAAGGAGCAGCAAGAGCAGGGAATCCTAGAGGCAGTTTACACAAGATTTACGCTCACACGATTTTTGTGGGAGGAAGAAGCAGAGATTCGGGGAGGCAGCTTATACCCCATTCAGTGTCCATCTCTTGAAATGAGTCAATGAGAAACATGCCATCAGGTGACACCTGTGAGGTATTAAAGAGAATCCATGAGGGCAGCTGTGCAAGATTGAACACTTATGTGACATTTCTGGGGAAGCAGCTAAGATTCAGGAAGAAAGTTGATGTATCAGCATCTTTCTCTTGAAGGAAGTGGAGGAGACAGTCCCCATCGGGTGACACCTTGGAGGAGGGGCAGGCAATCAATGAGGGCAGTTAGTGCAAGACTCATGTGCATGTGATTTTTGTGGCAAAACGTAGCAGAGATTCAGGAAGGTGGGTGATACACCAGTCAGTGTCCACCTCTTGGAGCGCAACAGATAAGACATGTGACACCTGGGAGGAGGAGAAGAGAATGCCGAGACTCATGCTTGCATGCTTTGTTGTGGGAGAAAGTAGTTGGGCTTCTGGAAGGTGGGTGATATATCTAGGCCTGGCTAGTGAAGTGTCCATGGCTTGTCCCCTGAAGGAAATGAACAAATAACGACAGTGTCCAATAGCATCCTATTTATTATCTATGTACAGTGATTGTGGGTTTATTGTATTAACTGAACATTCCAGTTTACAATGGACTGAACCATCCATCCCCACCATGGGGGCTGGGTGGAATGTTGTAAAACCAGGAACAATGAAGAGGGCTCTTCTGCCCATGGAATGGGCTGGGCGAAAGAGAGAATGTTGAGGAAAAAAAGGGAAAAAAAACGACTGAAGTTAGCATGCTTTTTGCATGAAGAGGGAAAGCAAGGTAGCAGGAGGCTACAGACTGAGCTGCTGGTGGGCGGGCCTCGAGCAGACACCCAGTGCTGACTGCACTATATCCGGTGTGCCGCCCAGCATAAACCATGGTCCTTAATTGCATGCCCGATGCAGCCCAGGTACCCACAGGACCAGCTGACAACTTGGTTCAGACTCAGAGCCATGTGTGCGCGGCTGCCCGGGGAGAACATCTGGGCCACCCAAACCTAAGAAGGGTGTGTCAGGTTCCACAGTCATGCCCCTAAACAGGCCCTAAAAATCAAAGCTTCCAGGCGGCAAAGTGGGCCAGGAGCGTGGTGGGGTGCTGTGCAAAGATCCCTCCACTCATTGCTACGCAAGTGATGTAGTGAAGGCCCGGAAGGGCCAGACTACTAGATAGTCTGTGTGGGCTGGCCCCTCTTATCACACAATCTGGGAAGGAGGTAGGGTATCTGCTCTACCTTCATGAAGATGCAGGGTGAGAGCGGCATCCCGTTGGCAATGGGCATTCTACCTAAGTTGAACACTGGCCACCGTGGCACAGGACAGCTGCAATGATAATAGAGATATTCCAGGCTGAGTGACAGTGAGTGATGTACCCCCCCCCCGGGGCATGAGGTCCACCAGAGGAGAAACAAAATGAGGGACCGTGCTGGGTGATTATGGTGGCTGTCAGAGCATGGGTCCACCGAGGGACATTTGTATGGCGTTTGCCATGGGGTCGTTTTTTGGTGACAAACTGGGCACCACAAAGGAGAGAGCAGTGCCTGGGCATCGGCCACCACTAATACGCATCCATAAAGGCAGGCCTCGCCCCATTCCAAAAATAAAGGTAGTTTGGAAGGGCTGCAGTCCCAGGTGTGACTGACTGCGCAGTCACACCCATGTAAACGATGTACATAGTTTTAAATGTATACATTTTATAATTATGTCTTTATTTATATATGTATGTTTCTATATTTACAGTCAGGTAGCGATTTGTTTTAGTATGCATATTGTTGGACATTTATATAGAGGTTGGCTCACAGTTGAGTGGATGGGGTATTACAAAAAGTAAGTCATGAAGGCGAACTGGCGGCCTCCCAAAAGCCACGTATGTGTAGGCACCGCCCATTGGCTCCATCTCAGTCACGCTTCCACAGGGGGTGGTGCCTGATGGTCTGTCTTATCAGATCAAGCCTTAGGATCCCTTATCAACCCCGCTCAGAGGGGTGAACTAGAGAGGAACTACCCAGAGGGCAGGAAAGGAAAAGAATAAGAACATTAGGGAGTGTCAAGCGTTTTAAGTTTCTAGGTAGTACACCAAGCAGCGGTGATTGAATGAAGATTCCTGGCAGATACCAAATTTTGTGAGCCCATTACAGAACTTATTGTTTAAACAAGAACTTTGTGAGTCCAGTGAAAAGAGACATTGTGCCATCCTATTTAAAATACAGGGGAAGGGAACCACCCTCTGGATCCAAGGGTCTTTACCTTAGAGTTGTTCTCATACTTTTGATTTTGAAAACTTTTGCCAACATCAAGTCAAAGACATTTCCTTGTTGTTTTGTTTGTAGTTTGAGGGTCAGGACAGGAAGTGTTGGACACAAGGGCAACCTTTAAGTTACTGACATCCTGACATTGACAGAACCATTAGTTCTACTTTCTAGGTAGGTAATTTACTGTTTAGAATAGGGTTAGATAGGCAGTTTCCAAACCTAATATATATTTAATAAATGTCTTTGTTCGAAACGATACTACCTTGTGTCCATCTCTCATTGCGGACTCCTCACAGTGCATACCAGGGACATCAACTTCAAGACTGATATCATTTGATGAAGTATACCACTGACACCAGCTGAAAACTTTGTGATCACTGCAGGTGCATCCTACAGGTAAGAGAGGTTGTGGGGAACCCTCCTTAATTATTCCAGGATCTTGAATACTGATCGGTCATCAACACAAACAGGCAGTGGACCATCTCAGCTCTCCAGATACTTGATTTGGATCTTTTGGAGATTTCATCGGTTGGAAGGGATGATTACAGAGTACAATATTGACAACAAGTGGTCCATCTGGCCAGAAACACTTTCACAAATTTATGTTGAATCATTGAGATAAACCCCCCTGCTCCTGCAATTTTGCATTCAGAGTGAGTTTTTGGTGTGACCAGGTCAATTTCCTCTAATCACAGGAGCTGCTTCACAGTGTTGCTTGTTGAACAATTGACATTTATAAAAAGTGAACAGTCATTTCATTGAGGATGACTATGGAGCAACATCTACCCATAGCCAAAAACACCAGCCCGGATAATGATGATGTGTTACCCAGTACTTGTCAGCCACCTAAATGTGGAGAGCGGTTGTTTTGTGATGCCTGCGTTAGGTATGTGTAGTAGTGACTGAGGGATCCTTGCTAGTTACTGTTAAAAAAAGAAATGCCTTAACCTATTGTGCCCATAATGTTTTTAAAACATAAACCCAGGTGGAATTTGGGTCCTTTATCTCCCCTATCACTGTCTCAACGTGCGGTGTCCCCCAGGGATCTAACCTAACCCCCTGGTTTTTCAATGGCTACATGGCCCCTATGGCCTGTAGGATATCCACTTTTTCCTACAACTTTGAGTGTTACACGGATGACACACAGCTCTCCTTCAGGCTACCCTCGGCCTCTTCCCCTTCCTCACTCATACCTGACTGTGTCGTGGTGTTCTGCAAACAACTCTGCCTCAATGTCAGTAAGACAGAGATTGTTGTCATCTGGGCCCCTGATCCCACCTTTCCTCTACTACTGAGTTTCCTCTGTCTGTCCCCATTGATGGGAGGCTGTAACTCTGGATTTTCCATAAAATTTGGCCAGATTCATTCATTGTGATTTGTTTTCGGCACAGCCTAGATATATTCCTGGGCTAATTCACAGGATACAGTGGTCAGCCGGTTTGGTTGAGATAATAGTGTGACGATTGGCTTCGGCCTTTAAGTATTCATTGTTGGTTTTTATTATTGCCTCACAAATTGCACATACCAAACACCAAGTAGCAACTATTCTCAAGGGAGTGCGCCGTCCTGATGAAGATGGGCATCAACTGTGGCACAGCTAGATGCGCTATACCATCAGAACTACTATCAATAATCTGTGTCAGATGTAATGTTGTGAATTTTATTGTCTTGACACTGTAGTAGTCGACGTACGGCACCCCATTGTCAGTTCTTGTGTATATTACCATTTTCTGATTGCATATCCTTGCTTCTCCAGTTAAGTTATCCGCAGATGCATCTGAGACTGCCGGACCCCCCAATTGAGTGATCTCATTCACTCTCTGTGGGTTTCAGGCAGCCCAGTCGCGTTCCAGCGGTATGGACAGGTTAGACCGTCACTCCTTTAGATAAGCACTTTATTGTAATGCACTCCATCTTTATATAGCAAAATAAGTTAACACTTAATCACACAGATTTAATAGGTATTTTTTAACATTGATATGACAATAAAATGATTACAGTTTTTTAAGCTAATTATGTCTCTTTTGGGTTGATCTGTAGTGTATGTTCTGGTTTCTTTTTGCCATTTCTGATTGGTTTTGCCTTGCTTATTAAGCATTGCTCCACTTGACACGACCTCTGTTTGAATATTACTCCCACAGATGGCTGCCACTCTTGCATGGGGGGATTCACAATGTAAATATAATGCCTGCACTGACTGCCTCATTCCTTCCTCCTTCCACAATGACCTAGAGGAGGGAAGGAGTAAACATTTGGTAATATCTCTCCAAATTAGCCACAACTACCATGGAGCCAGCTCCCTGGGTCTTACAGGTATGAAGCAATGCAAGCAATGTGTCTGCATGCTGCATCCACTGGTACTGAGTATTCACTCCAAATGTAGGCACTACCAGTAGCATGCTGCTCCCAACAGTTTGTTGGGGGATGCCAAAAATAGGGACCTTTTGCTGGCCACATCTGGCAATGCCTACTGCTACTGCTGGGGCAGTAGTGGGTGCAGGGATTTTCTAATTCTCTGGATGTGCGCCGGATGATGCCATGCTGCTTGCTGGCCCTCGGGCATAATAGAACCAGCATTCTCACTCACTATCTCTGGAAGGCGTGATGGAGGCAAGTGGGTCACTAGTGGGGTCTGTGAAGTTAGAGGATTCCTTTGCCAGGTACATTTCATTGGGCAACCAACAAATGTGGTTTTTCATGGCTAACATCCCCAGGGTTTGGCCTTGTGTCTCTGCCCCTGCTTCACTTTGTTTCCACAGCTCTTCAGCATATAGAAGACCTCCCACTCATCCCTCTTGTGTGTCTTTCCTAGTGGCTGGTCAAAATTCTCCCACACCCAGGAGCTGTGTGGTGCTTAGTGGAGGGGGTAGAAGTCGAAACTGCCTCAGAGTACTGTGCCTGTATTTCCCCCTCTGCAGCATCAGACTCCTCCACCACCACCACCATCTCAACTCCCCTTCTCTCCTTCCACCCCCTCTGTGTAGGACCATCTCTTTCTGCAACAACACCACAGGCTGGTTGCCTGCTTTAGCCTCCTCCTGGATGATCTTCCCCCTTTGCGCCCTTGACCAGTTGGGTGGAGACCACTTCCTCTGCAAAAATGGCCAGACAGGAGTCATCCAGTCACTGAACTCCTGCAGGATGCTTCCTGCAAGCACCTCTTCCATCCACATGAGGGATATTCCTATGTCCTCCTACTCCACCTGTATTTCTTCTTGCTTTACTAGAGGTTCTTCCTCCATTTGGCTGTCCTCATGAGAACAAGCCTCTCTTGACTCCTTACCTCACTTGCCCCTGTGCTTGGGCCCTCCTTTAATGGCCCTACATCCTCTCACTTTCTTCATGTGGCAACCCCCAATGCACTAGCAGACCTCCTCACTGATACAGAAGACCAGTGAAGACATGTTGTTGGGTGGGCTTCCCAGGTATGCCAGAGTATGGCTGGGGGTCCACCTGAATTCGAGGGCCCAACACCTTCCCCAGAATAAACAGAGGACTCAGCCAATAGCAAGTAATACTGATGTTTATTGCAAATAAAACAAACAGGGATCAGTACAAGGAAACAGGTATTCTCCAGTACATCTCAGCTCTCCATGGCGTGCAGCATCATTTTGTACGAGTATGTTGTCATCACCTGGGCCCTTCCCCTTGGGTATTGAGAGTAATACTACCTATAGACAACCCTATAGAGGTTATTCTACTGGTCCTTGCCTGTCCCATCCCCAAGAAACAATCTATTACATCGTTGCAGAGTAATGGGTTTACCATTGGTTCCTACCCTTTGCCATCCATCCTGGCTTTCTAAGCTGTGATTGGTTGCAGCTGATCTCTCCAGGCCTAGGACTCAATTATGTTCTCAGCCCTATGTGCACCTCTTCAAGGTGATGTGAATGATTAAATATTTGTAATGTCACTTGTGTACACCACCTTTGCCTATGAGAATGAGCTCCTCATGTTGCAACACGTGTTGCTGTCTGTGTCCGACTCGCAGGAATCGTCTCTGCTTTCCCACCACGGGTGACTGTCCATTGTCTCATTGGGCTGTACCACGTTTTTAGAGACCACAAAATTGAGCTGTGCAGCTCACATTTATGAGGATGTATTCAATTTCTCTGCAGCTGGTCCCTTTGTCCTCTGCAGATTGGAACGTGTCTGCGTGTCGCTGATCCTGGCTGTGAGCCTGCTTCACGGTCTGTGATGCCTGAATCAGCTCTCCCCGTCCCTGCATCATGGCTTTTGGGCATTCTGTCATTTTCCTTAGACGCATGATATGATATGATATGATATGATATGCCATTTATAACGTGCCCATACGGAAGTGTTATAAATTCTGCATGTTCATGTTATTCTAAGTATTTGATATGTTAGTCACACTTAATCCTATCAGGTTCCATATGTATCCCTGTAGTCCCATAGTGTTGTTTGTGTTAAGCATCTGCAAGCTTGCTCAGGAACTCTTCTGCCTTGTGGTTCTGTGGTTCTGCGGTTCAGCGTTACTGCGTTTGGCTAATGAAAAATATAATAAAAGCATTGTATCTGTCCTCTAGCTATAAAAACTGTATATGCATGTTCTTCATGTATACGAATATGTGTTTGTGTGATGCCGTGCAGGACTGTGGGTGTGCTTCATGTCTAACACTGCTATGACGTGGTGTAAATAATTAAATCAGCACTGTGGTTATTGGTGCTTAGTCAAGGCTGTCCATATAGATGCCTCTGTCCCCGATCTCTGTTTCTTCTCCTATACATGTAAAGACTTACATTGTATTCGGTCTGTATGGCTGTCTGAGAGGATACCTTTCAGTATACTTGTCAATCATTTGTGCACTCGGGATTCGTCCGACATAAGATGGGTGGCTGCAGGCATTTCTGGCTTTTCATCTTGACATGAATCTGGGGGTGAGGAGGGGCATCTTCGTAACCTCTCTTCAGTCCCCCCTCTGGTCGACCTGTCGACCACATCGTCATATTTCACAACAGTCACTATTGGTTGCCATATCTTCGTTATCCATCCGAGGTGTCCATAATAATTGACATGATCGTCAATATTCCAGTCCATATAGCTACATATTCCTTCTGGTTTGCACCATACCCATTTTCCTTCATAGACCTTAGTATTTCATGGATTATCTAGCTCATCGCCTCAAGTGAGAATAGCGGATTAGTTCGCCATTCTGTCTCTCAACTTGTCTTGTTCCTCAATTTTGTCCTTTGTTCCGCCTATGTTCACATCCATCAGCACCTTCATGCCAATAGTTTTCTCTGCTGTGTTTAGCCACTGGCCGATACAGATCTTCACCACGCATAGTGTCACTAGTGCCAATATCAGTGCTCCTGATATTACCTTCATTCCGTCTGATAGCCATGATGGAATCAATGACCACAGGTAGGCTATCCAGCTCTGGTCCTTTCCAGTCCCCTTGGCTTCTTCCTCCATCTTGGCATGCATCTTAGATACAGTCAGTGTGCTGTAATCTTCATTGCTGGCATGTGTGAATGTGCTACAGGAACTCCCAATTTTTATGCAAACTCCTCCTTCCATTGCTGTGAGCAGATGCAGAACATATCTATTCTGGAGTGCCATCAACTTTACTGATCAGAGCTCTTCCTTCATTGCGTTGAACCCATTCACTGTAGAGTTTGTCACCATCAGCTCCCACCGGGTGGTCTGCAGGTACTTTACAATTGTATATGTCTGTAGAGCTGTAACTACTGATGTGAAACACATTGCGATCTGCTAATTAATCTATGTTCTGGTGGCACATCTTCTAGAGCTGCTTTGGATTTTTCTGAGAAATAGTTGCTTCTTTTCACTGTACTTATTTCCACCTGTCTTTTCCTTTCCCTGTTTGGTCCTCTTCTACTAACCTTTTCTTCCTTTTGCTAGTGTCCATCTTCGGGAAGTAATCAAGCTTTATATCCTTCCGTGGCATGACCAATGATGGCATATTGATGTGTACCAATGAGAAAACTCCTCCAGTTGGGTGGCAGCTTCTCATATGCCTTGGATCTGCAAGCCCAGTAGTAATCCATCAGTACTACTGTGCATGTCTACATCGCTGCATGCTTTTCTATGCTACAGCATCCCGTATTCTCCCCAATATTCTCCTCACCATCATTCTGGTAACAAAATGCTGGCATTTTCAGTGTATTATAGGCATTGGTCCAGCTTCATTCTCCACCCACGTGAGTAACTTTGCACTTGCATCCCACTCCTTCGGGCACTTGTCATTTTCTTTTTCTACTTGGTCACTGGTGATTGTGCTAGGGTAAGCTATTTGCTTCCCACTCTTCCATCCTTCCATCCATCCTCTGTGTATACTTTTTATTTTTATTTTTTTTAATCAACTTTATTTAATTTTATACCAAGAAATACAATGAAACATACAAGTGAGAGCCAACAATAACAACAATGTATATGACTTATTCCTTAAAAAGTGCAAACACTAGAAACACCAGACAACACAGCAACAATCAATACACAACAAAACAAAACAAAACATCAACACCCACCTACCTCCAATATCCTTTCTATATCGAAAAACTAATCCTACACCTTATCCAAATTAATCATTAAAAGAATCCCATTTCTCACCATACTCAATCTCCCGATGAAGACGAGATGCTCTAGACCTCTCATACCTTGAAAGTGTACACATATCTATCACCCAGCTATCAGTGTGCAGTTCCTTCCTTGATTTCCACACTTTCATAATATGATTGGTCTCCATTAACAGTGCCCTGTCAATCCAATCAGATGCATCACTAATGTTCACACATCTACCTTCAACTGAGAGGAAGACTACAGGCAGGAAAGTTCAAGGAAATGGCCTGCCCACCACCAGATCTATTCAATCCAATATCTCCCTCTGCAAGGTAAGCACCTTATCACACTCCCAAAGCATATACAAATAAGTTCCTTTTGAACGGTTGCACCCCAACATAAATCTACATCTGCCAAACTCCTCTCTCTCATTTTCACTGGTGTCCAATATACACGACGTAAGATTTGTTGGTGAAAATATCTCAAGTTCAAATTCATTTTGGCTCCCACCGACACCTTCCAAATATTATCCCACACACTCTTGGACAAATCCCTGCCCAACTCTGACAACCACTCCAAATTCAACTTCTCCCAAGAAGCCTGCATACATTCCTGCATAGGCATCAATTTGATAAATGTGGAAACTACGGTTGGAAGAGCATTAAACAACGTACACACTTAGGGTCTATCACTTAGCGGTTCACTTAACATCTGTTGCCTCTCCAACATCAATCATTCCAAAGACCTATTCTCTCAATCTCTCTATTACTCAAACCATACTGATTCACCAACTCCTCAAAGGCAACCATTTTACCCTCCCTCCACACATTCTCTATCTTCAAAATACCCCTATTAGCCCAACCCCTCCAATGTAGCATTATGTTCACAATCTGCAAGCCTGGATTTGACAAAATAGAAGCTGAATCTTAAAAAAATAAATTCTGACCACACCACTGGATCCATGAAACTAAAGCTGACTTTGTAGCCACCAACGCCTCCACCTTCGCCCCAGAATTTGGTAACCTCCCATAAGAGTATAAGCAGTCTATGGGAAAGGGATTCAGCTTCTCTCCCTCTCCTTCAGAAGCCAAAAATGTTCCAAACCCCCACCCTCCCTAAAATAATAGGAAGCCTTTTTTATTAGAAACCCTTATAATAATTCTCCAACACTGGGTAACCAAATCCCCCATCCTTAACACTACGTAGCATGAAAAACTGTGGAATTTTCAGACTTTTATCTTCTCCCCACCAAAAATCCATAAATATCCTATCAATGCGTTTGAGCACCTTCTTTGTAAATTTCTGAGGAAGAGATTGTATGTAATACAGAACCTTCGGGAGTAACATCATTTTAATGGCACTGAATGTTGCCCAAAGACTCAGGGTCAATCTATCCCATCTACATATGTCCCTAAGCAATATTTACTTTAATTTGTCCACATTATATTCCGCTGTCCTTCTAATATCATGCACCAAATAAACACCCAACTACTTTACCGAAACATCTGCCCACTGACAATCCCAATCCAATGACCTCCTATTTAATGGACTCATTTTCAATGGAAAAACCACTGTTTTCCCCAATTTACTTTATAGCCTGATAACTCCCCCACCTTTTGTCACATATTCTTAAGCAAAGTTGCCCCTTCTGTCGGATTCGTTAACACCGCCGTTAGATCATCAGCATACGCTAGAACTTTTATCTCACTATCTTTTAACTTCCACCAACAGATGTTCCGCTCCTGTCTAATATATGCCAGCAATGGCTCAAGGGCTAAATTGAACAAGAAGGGCGAAAGTGGGCAGCCCTGTCTGGTTCTTCTAAACAATTTGAAAGATTATGACATAACATCATTGACCCATAGTTTAGCCGAAATGTCGTACTTAAAGGCACCTATCACATTAAAGCAGTGCGGGCCAAAACCCATCTTAAGTAATGTATAATTCAGAAATGATCAGTTGACACAATCAAACGCCTTTTTGGCATCAAATAAGATAAGCAGAACTTCCTCCGTCTTTGTGCCAGATAAACCAATTATATTCAGCAAAGTTCTAATATTATCATAGCCATACCTTTTGTCCATGAAACCTACTTGCGAATAGCCTATCAAATCCCCCATATATTTCTGCAACCTAATAGCCATGACTTTTGCAAAAATGTTCATATCCACATTTAACAGAGATATAGGTCAATAATTACCACATTTGGTATGATCTTTTCCTCGCTTTGGAATGTGTGTGTTGACTGCTTCCTGCATTGAAGGGCATAACCTCCCTTCTGAAAGAAACTGATTATATAAGACACACAGTCTAGGAACTAAAGTCTTAATAAAGGTTTTATAAAACTCAACTGATAACCCATTTAAACCTGTAGATGTACCCACGTTAAGTTGACGAATAGCCTCACTCACTTCAATTTCACAAATCCGAGCATCTAAAGCCTCTCTCTCCTCAATAGACAGACTTGAGATGTCTATCTTTGCAAAGAAGTTATCTAACTTCAACTCATCACTCTGTGAAACACTTGATTATAGAGAAGCATAGAAGGATCTAAAACATTCACAAATGTCATTACTTCTAACCTTCTCATCTATAATCTTATGAATAAATGTTCTTTCAGATAAGTTCAGTTTGTTAGCCAAAAGGCGTTTTCTCCTATCCCCTTCTTCCCAATACTTCTGCTTCATAAAATATAAACCTCTCTCAACTTGTTCATCTAGTGCCTCCTTCAACTTACCCTTTGCATCCTCCATCTTGAACCTATCCCCCTTCTTACTAGACAAAACATACTTCTGCTGTAACAGTTTAAGCTCTGATTCTAGATCCTTAACTATTTTCACTCCCTCCTTCCTCATTCTGAATATCCAGTTAATAAATGCCCCCCGAATTGTTGCTTTAGAAGCATCCCACACCAACAAACCATCCGCAGAATCCAAATTATCCTGAAAATAGTTATCTATGGAAGTATTAATAGCCTCACATACTTTCTCATCCTTCAGAACAAATGTTTTGAGTCTCCATTTAACACTGGTCATTCCACCTATTGTCCAATCCGTATTCAATTTCACCAACGAGTGGTCAGAAAGACATCTTTCCCCCATGTAAACTCCAAATCCAGTTACCCCATTGACCAATCTATCCGATACCAACATATAATCCAACCTTGAATAAGAATCGAGAACTGGAGAATAAAATGAGAATTTATTTTTTCAGTGGGATGAAACAACCTCCAACTATCCACCAAAGCAAATGTATCTAGAAAACTACGGAAAGCACAACTCAATCTGAAGCCCGCAAACCTACACTCTGATAAATAGGCATCTAAAACACAGTTAAAATCACCCCCAAGAACAATCCTGTCACCACTCATGTCTTTCAAATAATCCATCAGCACTTTAAAAAAAACAATACCATTAGTACATGATCACAGAGTGGGGGTCTTGACATATCAACTTGTTTAGGTCCTGTGCATAAAGAAGTGTTGTCTGCCTAGTGAAGGAATGGAGAACACCCCTTGCTCCGTTTTAGAAAAAGAAAAGGGGGGGATGTGGACCCCCTTCTCCACATTATAGGCAGCAGCATCAAGAAATAGTCAACACAGAGTAAAGTTCAAGGTGAGTTTATAATTGATGAGCCCATCCCATATCAGCATACACCCCTACACAGAAAGCCTTCAAGCATATCCTACCCTCACCCTTCTACATCAGTACCACAATCACACCCCCAACATTGATCTGACATTGACCACCAAAAGAATTTTGTAAAGGCAGAACTGAGCAGAAGCAATAGCACAACAAATTTCTCGAACCCTCAACACTTGTATCATAGAAGGCATATTCAGAAAACAGACTTAACACCTACCAAGGAACCTCATCTTACCCCATCAGAATATAAGGAAAGGTAATACTTATACTCTTATAATACCACAAGAGTATAACCCACAATAACCTTCCCAACCATAAGACCCAACAAGATGCACCCCACATATTGGACTCCACATCCCTTGCCTCAATTCCCCCTCAAGGACTACATGTAGTGTCCAAATTCTAGACATCACACAGATTAACCAAAGGTGTTTGACCCCAAACCTATCCATGTCAACATTCCCTCCCTGCTCTCCAATAACAGAAAATACCCAATTTATACGATAATCCTAGAGCACAACAACAGTTGACACTGAATGGCCCACCAGGAAAACATGCCCCAAGGAGAAAACCCAAATGGAGGACTACACCCATTTCCACCACAGATCAGAGCAACCCCAACAATAATCTTTTGATACTGTACTGTGAGACATAAAGATATCAAAGTGTCCAAGGTGTCCAAATCTTAACCCTCCTAGAAATTCAAGATCAGGAACCACCCTCTCAGGCATACTCCAATGCTCTCTCCTGAGCAGAATGAACTAAAAATGCCATTCTCTGGAACCCCACTCCCTCCATAGCTCTAGAATATCCAAAATAAAGATGGCCAAGGAAATAGATCCTGCATAGATCCCACCAAAATTGGAAGTGACATTATATTATATTGATCCACAAGTCACTACAGTACAAGCAGCAAAGGCAGAACATGAAGAGACTGAGGTCCAAAGTGAGCTTTGGAACCACACAGCAACCACACCACAAATATGGCATATGATGAATACAAAGACAATGGCAGACAATGGCAAGTACACTAGTAGAATAAGTGTCGCAAAAAAAAAACATGCTTCAAAATCACATCAGAACAACTGCAGCACCCATGTGTCCTGCTGAATAAGCTCTGTATGGGAACACACCTAATCCTGAGGAAATACGAACAATTGCCGAAAAATAAGAACGAAAACACTTTTCCAGTTTTTCTCTTCGTCTGCAATTGGAGTACTGAGGCAAAATGTGGAGATCAAGAAGCGTTTCTGGAATCTTCACATACATCTCTCCACTGATTGCCCACATGCCTCACACTATGTAGCACAATTCCACTGAAAGCTTTCATGTCCCACACCCTGAAGCGCAACTTCCCTGATGACTTGCATGTCTCACATCATGAAGCACCGTTTCACAGTTTGCTTGTATATCTAACAATGTAAAGCACAACATAGCCTTGATGTATTAATGACTTGCATGCTTCACACCCTGAAGTACAGTGTGAGTATCAGAAGGTTTTTTCACATATAGTGAGGCTGTACTGAGCACTGAATGCACATTGGCCCTCATTACGACCCTGGCGGAGTGGGTTACCGCCAGCGGTAATCGTGGCGGACCCGTCCGCCCTACTACGAGTTCCCGTAGCGCCATGGAGCCTTTCTCCGCCTGGTTTTACCGGGCGGAGAAATCCATGGCGCTAAGGGACCTCGTTGTTAATTACGCCACCGTACTTTACGGTGGCGTAATTAACGCCTTCCCCACTCCCATTATACCCTATGGGGCAAGAATGGGAATGGGGAAGGGCAAAATGGGGATTGGGGATTTACCGCTCCGCCAAGGTCGGCATGGGGTGGAAAATCCGCCAACCCCCATGGCGCTATCGGCAGCTTTCCGCCGTGCTCCGCGGTGCATTTAGCACCGCGAATTCCGCCAGGGTCGTAATGAGGGCCATTGTCATTTCCCTGAGCCAGGCAACCAAGATCAGACCACTCCACTGAACTGGTCTATAATTAACGTTTTTGCTTCATTCTGCTTCCTTCAATCATTGATCAGTCATCTTTGAATATTTGATTGTATGGTTGCACCCTGACTAATTCAGAATCACCACCAGAACGAACATCACTGGATGGAAGCAATTTGTTGTACTCTTTTCTTTGGATCAAATTGCTGATTACTCTAAAGTGCATAATGTTCTGCATTTCTCTGTTACCCAGCTCAAGCTGAACCCCTCCCTTCAGAGTAGAGTCAAGGCTGATTTTCATGATGCTAGTTGCCCTTCTGTATTGACAAACATGAGCCCCACCTTGACGAAACGGCATGCTATCCCAGAGATTCAGGAGTATTGCTTTGAGCATTTCCATTTGTCACGTTTCAGTTTACACAATGCCTCCATTCTCTTTTTGAGCAGTATCTCTAGACACTAATATCATGCTCCATGTGCCTAGTGACTCAAGCTGGCATACCAAGGCTTGCCAAAGCTGAAATGCCTCTGTGATTGCTTGTGTTTCTTTTGCAGTGTGAGGGATGTGTGAAAGATGAATTGCATGACTTTGTGGCTTAGGTGGTAGGGTCTGTTTACGTGGTGTTGAAAATAGACTGGCTTGGCTGTGCCACTACAAAAAGGCACCCAACCACATGCCTAATAATGATGGGATGCTACTCTGAAGAATCATACATATATTAGAAACACTGTTGACCGTACTTCCACACATCACACACTCATTGTCTGAAGCCATAGTCTCGTTACCATTACTACTGTTGTTACATGTTTAAATGGTCACTGTAGAAAGGAATGCATATTTGTTGTAAATCTTAGAAATTACTCAGTTCAGCTTGAGAAGATACCTCTGTATGGTGATGTGCTGCTGTGACAACACATTCAGCCCCAGGAACTATCTTTAAACCTAAGAGCTGCTTAGCAACCTGATGCGTCCCGGAACATGAACAGCCAGCAGTACTTTCGAAGCCTGCCTGTGTTTACAATCAAACATACATTTCCCAAAGCATCTTATTACCTAAACAACAACTTATTCCTGACCCACAGGAGAAGCGCTCTGTTAGATGAGTTCCTGATATAATGAGGGGAACCCGATTCAGCGATAACCAATGTTGCACATCCTTTCAAACAGTAGCAGTTGCCTCCGACCTCCGAGCCTACAGTCAGTTGCCACCCGTCTCCGCATCACACTTGACCATACATGAGCATCTATGGTCTTTCCCAGTATCCAGGTTCTCCTCCTATCTCCTTCACCCTTGTCCATGGGCAGATCAATTGTTTCATCATTATAGTGTTTGTGTCTCCCTTCTGTGGCCCATCAGTTATACATCATATTGCTTCATCTAACTGCCAATAATTGTTCATCATGTCGAGAGTCTTTATGTAACTATTTTCATATGGGAATGTTGCTTAAGACATCCATTGCAATGTTGCTGTTTTCCCTTGGTATCTTCCTTGAGTTGTTACCATAGACCGGTACATCAGGCATTGGGCTCTTGCAGCTGGTATTTCAGTTACTATTAACGTTCTGGAAGCACTCATGTTGTAGGAGATTAATGAGCAGACATAACAGCTTTCCCCAGTGGTTTCCTTACCTACTTTTGTCATGTGCTTATACCACTTGTCATTAGACACTCAAGCAGTGTAAGTGAGATCTACTGCCTTCATGTCTGTGTCAACACTGCACTTACCTCTCCTTACTGTGCTTGCAATGCTCTCCTGTCCACCAGACATGGTCGTTCCACATGCTAGGGTGGCAGTAATGTTAGTGGAGAATACTGCATATTCGCTAGCAACAAGTAAACTTCTCCAAAATATGTATACAAATACTACACCCTGAATAAAAAGACACGACAATATGAGCACATTTTTTATTACATCACTCATCTTTACCTGTGCTGCTGGATCCTTGTGCAGCCTGATGATATAGTTGCCCACCTGAAATGCACAAAAATTAGCGTTCCTGTGTTAGTATCAGGTTAATCATTAAGCCCTGTCAACCATGTAATCATCGATGGAGAATATGAACAACTGCTCCCACAGGTGTCTAATTCCTCTGCCTCGGTATGGTGAGAACAGAAGGGTTTCTTGTACGAGTTGTAGGTAAGCTTGTGCAACAGATGCTACGAAAGCAAGACATGGGGTGATCATTCTCGAAACCGGCTGGGTCTTCTAACGTTGTGGACAAATTGGCTTGAAAAAGTATCAGGGTGGAAGTCAATGGGAAACATAAGCAAACATCCCCTATTGCAGTCAGCTTTCACAAATAATGTGTTTAGAGAATAAAATTACAACCAGACAATGTATCCTCATTCTAGATGTGTAGGCAGTCCGTTCCCTAGCTGTGCTGCCCTTGAGCGAGTAACCATTGGGTGTTCTCCGCTCGGCAGTGTAAGTTCAGAATTATTGTTTTGCGACTCTTGCTGCTGATTGTTGGCCCTGTTGAGCTTGTTGCCAGGTGAGGCCGCTGCTTGGTATGGCTTGATGTCTGCCATATGATTCTAAACCATTTTACCTGGCACCCTGACAGCTTTATCTGCTACTGCTTCATCAATGTGGGCCCCTGTGAATCTGGGAGCATCCCAACTTCTTACGAAATTCCTCAGCAACCATGTTTCTCCAATATTGGCAGAATGACCTCCTTTTCTGTGCGCATTGGATAGTGTAACTGTGTCAGTGCAGTGTTCAATAATGCTAACGGCATCATCACCTTCCCTGTGTTGTTCTGCCGCCATTGGGTGTCTGTTGGGGATACTGTACATCCCCTCCTAGTCCACAACACTATCTCTTCCCTGGGTGCAGATCCCTCAATTGCATTATCTGTGTTTCTGGTAATGCATTGTATCTTTCCTCCTGTACCATTGTTCTTGTATAATCTCAAGCATGTGATGCTGTCTCCATTTCTAGTGGCTCCCCAAAATATGCTGCACATTTTGCTTCTGAGTCTACTGCTTCATTTCCCCATGAGACAGGATCTTCTGCTCGTGTGTTTGCCTGGTACTTCACTATGGTTATCTGCACGGGGTACTGTATAACTTCTATTAGCCTGTCCTATAAGAGTGCATGCTGTACTGGTGACCCATCAGCTCTCCTGAAACCTCTCCTCATCCATTGTGCCATTTCTGAGTGGACTGTTGACGTCACATACATGGAGTCTGAGTATACTGTCACTTCTTTTCTTTTGCTGTGTTCCAAGGCAACTATTAAAGCCACTAATTCTGCTGCTTGTGCCGAATAATGTGATGTCAATCGTTCACTGGCTACTACCTCACTTGTTCCATCTTCCCTCAACCTCACCACTGCAGTTCCTGTATGCCTAACCCCATCTCTCTGATCAATTGTTGAAGACCCGTCATTGTACAGCATGTCTCCCCACTCAAGTGCATCCTCATGTACTTTGTGGGTGTCACTGACTTGCTGCATGGTTTCTGCACAGTTGTGTGCATAGTCCCCTTCTTGTAGGACATCTGCGAGAAAGATCACTGCGTTAAGAAGTCTGCACCTCAAAGCCTTGAGTAATAGGTTTGATAGTAACTCCTCATACCTTCATTCTCTCTGTGTTGTCAGTGTGCTCTTTGGTTTCTCCAGTATCGCAAAGAGGGCATGCTCCATGTAAAGGGTGGTATGACACCCCATGGGAGTCCTGCAGCCAATGCTTGTTTGCACTGGTAGTGTCCTCTCATCACTGGGTCAAGCTTCCCACTGTAATATGCTAGTGGCTTGTGCTCCAAGCTTGTCTTTTGTGTCAGTACTGCCTTCATCACTACTCCAACACTGCACTAATTACACAACCCCAGAAATTGCTGCATTTCTTTCACTGTTGTGGGTTTGATTGTCTTGCGTATTGTCTCTGCCCTTTCTGGTGTGATCTGGCGGCCATTTGGGGAAATTATCTGTCCAATGTCTAGCACTTCTTTCTAACAGTACTGTAGTTTGGCTTTGTCCACCTTGTATTCCTTGTCATATAACACTGTCAGCATGTGCACTGAGTCATTTCTACACTGGTCCTCTGTCGGGCTGCAAATCAAAATGTTGTGTACGTACTTCAGGACCGTGCTATCCATCTGTACATTACCTAGGTTCATCTGAAGGAACCTTTTGAATATGAAGGTGACTCCCAGTACCCTTGAGGAAGTCTTGTATGTTTCCACTTCCGGTTTCTATACATAGAGGAAGTCAAGTCTTGTGAGGCAGGGTATAGCGGTACTGAAAAGAATACATTCTTCAAGTCTATGACCATGAAGCAGACAGCTTCCGCCGGAAAAATGTTCAAAATTGTCACTGGATTTGGAATCAGGATACTCTGCTTCTACAATGTGATTTAGGGGGCACAAGTTCTGGATACAACTCCATGACACCCCTTTTGATTTGTGTACTGGGTACACCGGTGGGTTGCATGGAATTGTGATGTTACCAGAATGCCTCACTCCACTAGTGTTGCAATCGTTTCATAAATGCCCTCATCTGCCTCTTTTGAGAGTGGATACTGTTTGACTCTCCTGGTTTCAGTTGTATCTTCATCCCCCCTATTCCTTTTAGAAGCCCACATCATATGGACTTGTTTTCCATAGGATGTTGGGCACTTTGGCCAGATCCTCCTCACTGAAGGATGATGGTGTTTCCAGCGCCATTGCCATCCTCTGTGGTAACTCTGGTAGTTTATCTTCACCCAATATGTCACACTCATCTCAAATACCATTTGGTGCTCTGACATTTCATCTCAAAATAGTTCTTCACCTGTGTAAAGACTGGACAGAGTATCTGTACTCCTGCCCTCTATATGGCAGAGTAGAACCACAGAGCACCCCAGCCAAGGTTCTCTATATGGTAGACGTGGATGAGCAACCAAGGCTTAAGCTCTTAGGAGGTGATGCAGGCTGGTTCTTAAGTACAGTGTAGTCCCCAAGCCCCCACAAAGGAAAGTCCACACACTATATTATGTGCTAACACAGTTCTTTATTTAAAAATAACGTTCAAGATATATACATCAATTAATAATACACTTTGTCATCTGGCAATTTTATTATGACAAATATATACAATGTCTATGTGGTACCACACTTAGCTATCGATTCCTTTAAAATGCGTCAACTGCTGACAGTTATAATGGTATACAAATCATGCAGCAATGTGTAACAGCATAGATCATAGGAATGAAGGCAAGTTAGATAAAACAATGGAAGAATGGTTATTTAGCTACTAAGACACAGTCCTGATTTAGGATCCTCCCACCTGGGCAAACTGTAATAAAGAGTATTAAAAAAAGCCCAGTCGATTAATGTTTAAATAGTCTTGTTTCCTGGTCAAAATGTTCAACCACCTCAATATACTTGAGATATAAGATTTTTTTCAATGGTTCTACGACGATCCCTTGATCCAGGAGCCACAGGGCATCGAGATTCCTTGAAGAAAGGTGAACACTTGCGTCGAGACTACACCTTTGACCTTTGGGGTGCTCTTTTATGATTAGTCGAGGAAGTCGTGTGAAGATGAGGCGTGCGGTCCACCTCAATGCATAGAGTTCAGTGCTGCAAAGAAGACTCAGTGAGGGATGTAGGCCCAGCAACGGGGGTCAAGTGTTGGGAGATGCTTCGGTGGTCCTCTGGCCTGTCGGTACTGCAGCCGCAGCACATACCTCGGGATCGCTGCAGCGATCAGGACTCGACCACAGGCTGGACTTTGGATCTTCACTCCATCAGCGTCTTTGTTGGCTTCTGGTGGCAGGAAACCCACCAGCGGATTTTTCTCAGTAGCCGACGATCTCGACTTTCTCTGTCAGGACAAAGCGGTCGACTGTGATGGCAAGGGAGCCTTTTGTTCAAATGTTCTTAGGCAGAGGTGGAGCTTTGTGGCTCCGGTTGGCGAGCAGCACGGGGTCGAGCTGTCCACGCTTCTGGGCAACACAACTCAACTACCTTCCAGCAGTCACAGAAATCCTCCAAACATGGGTCGATGGCAATGGACTTCGATGGCCTCGGGGCCCTGGTGCTTTACTTCAAGATTATCTGGGAACCCCTTCTCTGGTCGACAGCCTTTCGGGACTGGCTTCCAGGGTACCTTGAAGAAGATCAGCTTTTGCACCATGTTCCCTCGTAGCTCGGGGAGAGGTGTCCCAGCCAGGTCTTCTCTCGGATCAGTCCTCGACAGACTCAACAGCATTTAGTTTTCGTCGAAGGAAATCAGCAGCAATTCTTCTTCCAGCTGGGTTTCAAGGATAAGCAGCTTCAAGTTTCAACTTCAGCTTCTGAACAAATTGGGAAGTGAGAAGTCCCCAGATATACACATCTGTCCCTCATTCACCCTGGCTGAGCCAGGCTCAGTCAGCCAATCACACAGAAGGGCATTCATGCAGGCAGGCAGACAATCGGGCTCACATGCATTCAGGCTATTCACTTCCACCCAGACACCCATAACAAGGAATGTGTATTGGGGCAAGCACCCAGCCTTTCAACACACCACACTGCATTCATGTCCGTTTCAGGCAGGGCTGTCTAATTCATTGTGTTACACACACAGAAACCAGACACCCATAACATATAATGCATATTGGTAATACACTCTATTCACACAGGTCCCACCCGAAAGGTGTACCCGCAACATACGGTCACTGGGAAGGCTCCAGCCAGTCTGGCCTGGACTTTCCCACAATACCATGTATGGTTCTTCCACTCAACAGCCATTCAGGGGAAGGGGCAGAGTCAGGGTTTCCCAGGAGTTTGGGACAACAAGGTAACAGGCAATAGAAACCAGGAGGTTTCCTTCTATCAAGAATCCACTGCTCCCAATGGCAGAGCCTGTGATCCCAAAATGGAGGATACTTAGAGCACCTATCAAATTCAGCATGGAGCTGCCACCAGCCCATATCCTGTTCTGTGCGCAACACACAGGTGCACAAAAACATACACTAGGGGTACAGGGTTGGACCCCCAACCATGGGTGCCATAAGGATATCCCAAGGGTCTCTGTTCGCTAAGATCAAAGGAGGAATAGCTGCACTGCCAGGAGTCCCAACTGGACTCCTGGGCAGAAATCGAAACAGAACACACATTATAAGGGAGTACAGGACAAGGGCATGGAGGCCCTGTCCCTCCAATGCATTTCCAGCATCACAGGCTGTCACTTGGGTCAACCTGTACTCCTCTGCTACAGCGATCACTGCTCGCCATGATCGTCCTGTGTCATCCATCCCATGTACTGCTATCCATTCATCCCTCACAACGACTGCCTCGATTTCTAGTGGCACTATTGTCCCTTCAGCCTCATCCAATGGTATCACTGGTCTCAACAAATACTTGTTTGGGACATGCCACATCTTCCCTTGAATCACTGGTAGCCATGCAATTGCAATCTCAGTCTCGTACTGGACCAGCTCCTCGTCTGTTGGCTCCCCTCTCTGTGCCTTCCATCCACAATAGGCTTGAATGAATTCTCTTACATTGAGCATGTGTATACCTGGTGTAGAGCACACTATCCCCTTTTCTGGGAATGAGATTGTCATGTTTAGTCTGCTCACAATGGCTCATCCCAGTATATTCACAAGTGTCTGTCGAGAGTAAAGTAAAGGCATAGATAAATTGTGTTCCCCTAAAGAAAGGGAGATATTATCTCTATAAGGAACCACTTCCAGAGCCCCAGAGAATCCTTGAGTATTCATGGCATTTCCTGACAATCTAAATGTTCCCTCTCGAATGCAGGACCTAGTCGCCCTTGTGTCTACAAGAAAGGAAAAAGTTGTGTCACCTATCGCCACCCCTATGCGAGGTTCCTCCGCAGGGTTTGGTGTGATCGACAGGATGGAACACATCAAGTCTGTCTGTGGGCTGTCCTATTGAAGGTGCTTGCATCTGTGGTATCTGCCTCATGGGCTGGTGTGCCTGTGGGTGTGTACTCTGTGTCTGTCTCTGCTGTTGCTGTGGTTGGTCCTGTGTGTAATAGTCGTCCTGGTCCCCCTGGAATGTCTGCTGGTATTGTGCTCCCCAATTCTGCTGCATCCCTTTGTTTCTGCAAGCTCTCGAAATGTGCCCCTTCTGCCCACATGACAAGCACTGTGGTGGCTCTCTCCCCTGCCCCTGGAAGCCCCTTGCATAATCCCCTTGGCCCTTCTCCACCAGTGGCCCATAATCCCGAATCCCTCCTGGGAAACCCCCTTGGTTGTGATGTATCTGTGGTCCATACCCACATCCTCTCGATGATCCCCCTCTTCCTCAGAACCCATGCTGCATGTTCCCCCAACCCACAAACACTCCTCCCGTGGGCGACTGTGTGTACTGCTGCAGCTGTGTTCCCTGTGCACTCATGCTTGTCAGCACTGGCCCTTCCATTGCGTACTTCAATTGTTTTTTCTGCAATAGTATTGCTTCCTCTAGTTTTCTTTCCTCTGCCTTTTTCTGGATTTTCTCCTGTGATAGCCTGCAGTGGTGTACTATCATAAGCTGTATTTCTGGCCAAGGTTTTGCCTTCATGCCTACCAACCTTTTTAGCTGCTTCGGAACAGGTTCTGGTAACCCCTGGCATAATATGTGATAAAATACTGCTACCATTTTGTCCCACGGTTTACGATTTTCAAGGTGGCAAAGCTTTTGGATCGCCTGTATGTAGTATAAGGGGTCTTCGTCTATCTCCATTTTGCAAGACATCATTGCACCACTGTCAGACGTGTCGAGGTATTGTGTCCTTAAGGCTTGCTATACGGATGCTCTACAATTTGCAAACATCGAACCATTGTGCGCCGTGTTCTGGGTGATCACTCCAGGAAACCCCACCCTTTTCCATACGTCATCAGCATCTTCCCTAAGGATTGCTACTAACAGTCGCTTTACGTACCCCACTGATAGACTCTGGCCCATAGTCATCCTTTCCATCTCATATTTCCATTTCCCTGCACCCGGTGACAAGAAAGTTAGCCTACATCTCACGTTTTCTTTGACAAAATGCTTCCATGCTATATATTTAGGTCACCCCCTCCCTTTTCTAGCACGGGCATCTGTGTGAACCCTACCTCCCCATTTGTACATAGAGTCAGTGTCTGTCTGCACTTCTAATGTGGGTGTACATGTCTATTGGTTCTGTTATGGGTATGCGAACACTCTCATCTGGCTCCCCCATTAGCCTCTCTCTAGTGCATACTATAGCTGTCTCTTCCTTCAAGCATCCTGCGAGGTCTCTAAGTCTCTCTACGTATGGTGCTATGTCATCAATGTTACATAACTCATCCACTGACCGTGGTGTCTGCTTGTCCTTGCTGCCCCCTACTCCCCCTGCACTAGTCCCCCCCTCCCATGTCACCCACTGTCTGCACCTGTCCCCATGGATTGAGGCCTATGTCGCTCCCCGATCTCGTCTTCACTGTTTCATCCTTCATTGTATGACACCGAGCCCATGTTACTGCAAAAGTCCTCCACAAAGCTCAGTCTTCTAGTGGTTGTGTCCCTGTTGTGTTTCATGGTAATGTTGATGTCACTTAAGTCATACCTACCTCCTTGCCCCCAGGCCCATAGACCCCTAGGCCCATTCAGTCTGATTCTGTGGTAATCCTCCCCTATGTGGTTGTGCTATCTGGTTCTGCTCGTCCACCCCCCTCCAGCTCTGTCACTTCCCCGATCCAATGTCCATCATGTCTTCATGTCTCTGATTGCGCGTTCATCCTCCTCCTTGCGTGTGCATTCTCTCACCAGTCTCTCCACCTGTAACTTTCTTTGTTCCCTCTCTATCAACATGCATTTTTCCTGCTCCTCTCCCTCCCTCTGCCTCTCGATCTCTTCTTGTTCTCTTCTCCTTCTTTCCCGCTCCTCCTCTCTCTTTCTCTCTCTGCGCTCCCTCTCTAACCTCACTTCTCTTTCCTTCTCTTTCCTGTCCGTTTCCTCGATTATCTCAGCCCAATCTGCAGCTTCGCTGTTCCCCCCTCAAGCCTTCCATTGCCTTGGTTACCCCCTGTTTCCCCATCTGTCAGCCCTTTGCATCTTCAGGAGGATCTGTCCCTCTATCTGCTCATTTGTGGCTGCGCCCCCTGGACCCTCCTTTGTGCCCTTCTGCTCCTCTCTCAGTGGTCAGCTACCCTGTGCCTTTCGGCCTCTCTTCCCTAGTATATGGTAGAGGTTTGTACGTCAGGTTTCAATACCCCTCTGCTGTTCTTAGGTCTCGTAATGGATACATCCCCTGTTCATCTTCTATGTCGTTGGAGACTACGCTTGGAGGGACGTGCAGAGGGAGGGATTGTGGGCCACTGCACCTCCTGCTTAAACCAAATGCGGGCCTCTACAGGGAGCCAGTGTAGTTTTATTCTGGCAGCTGTGATCGGTTCAGAGTTTTTCATCTGAAAGATGATGCGGTGGCTTTGTTTTGTACTTTCTGAAGTTCATGGAGATCAGCTTTACTTGCCCCACATAAAAGTGCGTTTCAGTAATCCACACAAGGTAAAATGACAGCTCTCACAAGTTTAGTGCGGTTTTCGATAGAGACAAGTGGGGCAACCTGTCTGAGCACTTTAAGATGGTAATTGGTGCTCCTTGAGATAGCTGTAACGTGAGCATCACAATCTAAGCTGCTCTCCATGTAAGTACCTAGCGTTTTAACTTTCTGCACGACTTTTATGTCACTGCCATCAATCCTAAAGCCTGAGTACGCCTGGTCCAGTTTAGTTAATGCATGGGTGGGTCCAACGAGCATAAGCTCAGTTTTTGATGCATTTAGGCAGAGCCAATTGGTAGACATCCACTTTTTTATTTGTTGATACACCATGTCCAACAAATGTTGGTCAGTATCATGGTTGCCAGTGATGTCAAGGACCAATTGAAAATCATCGGCATAGTTGCAGAAGAAGATTTGAAAAAGTTCTAAATCATAACAGAGGGGGAGGACATAGATATTAAACAATTGAGGGGAGAGACATGCCCCCTGTGGGACTCCACAAGTCAGTATTTGTGGTTCAGAGGCACAGTCCCCCCAGCATACCTGAGATTGTCGACCCTCTAAAAAGATCTCAACCAAGCTATGGCATTTGCAGAGAGGCCCCCGAACGACTGCATTCTGTTAAGAAGGATGTTGTGATCAAGCAGATCGAAAGCTGCTGATAAGTCCAGCAGCATCATCAGCCCTGACCTGCTTTCTTCCAGCTTAGAAAGCATAAAGGTCTGTAGATCTAAAAGGGCACTCTCAGTGCCATGGTAGCTTCTAAAACCAGACTGCTTTGTGTGAAGTATATCAGCCGTTTGTACATGGTCCTGCAGTTGGATGGTTGCTATCTTATCTATGAGTTTGAGTAAAAACAAAGTATTCGTGATTGGCCTGAGGTTTGCAGCATCAGAAGGATCTAATCCAACTTTTTTTAATAGAGGTGAAACCGCAACATTTTTCAGCTGCTGGGGAACTTTGCCCAACCGAAAAGAGGCATTTGTGAATCTACATAGAAAAGGCGCAAACTGCTCTTTGTGCTCCAAAATAATTTTGGTTGGGAGAAGTTCACCAGGGCAACTGGTAGGATGCATAGATTTCAGTATATTTATCATTTCCTCTACAGTGGTTTCCTTAAAAATAAAGCCAGAGGCGGAATCTGTTTTAGTGGCAGTGTTAGACATGAGGTCTTGTTTCGTATCGGTCAATTTTGTGTCAGATGATAATGTCTTATTAGGTAACGATACAGACCTGACTGTAAGGAGTGAAGAGGTCAGGGTTTCCTGTTCTTGCTTTTATCTGACCTCAAATTGAGGGTTTCGACAATCTTCTATTAAGGAGGAAAGCACAATGTAATCGTAATACATTTTTAATTCACTAAAAGCCTCTCTGGCTCTACAACCTGTTAGGCATGCTCTGCGCACCACCCCTTTCCACAATCACTGCCTCCTCAGTCACACCCACAATCTTGCGCATGCGCCTTTCACACACCGCCACTTGTTCACCCCGTCTGACAATGCTAGGGAGCATGTCAGGAAATCAAATTTGACACATTTGAACACGCTCCCTGTAAAGCTAGAAAAAGAATCCATTTTCTTTTTTTGGATTTCCTCTTTATGTCATTTTTACCAAAATATTTTTTTTAACGTTAATGATCAGTAATTTGTCATTTAGATTTTAATCGTTCTTTTGTAGTAGTAATCAAACCATGAGCAGTGTAGTCAGAAAGGATTTCCATTCTAATAAGGGAGTCAGGACTATTTTATAACTTAGATAATTTCTAGGTATTAGGGTGTTTGTATGGGCAACTACTCTAAGCTGCTCTTTGGGGAACCTCATATTTTCTTGTGTAGTTACAAGCCTGTAAGGTGAAATGAACCCCAGGGCCTTGCTGATAGTCTGAGTTGTCATCGAGTTTGGGGACTTTTAGTAAATCTTTGTATAATTGTTAGAATTGGTAGCTCGTACAGACCTGTCTACAGGAGAAACTATAGTAAAAGCATCTTTATAACCAGAAAAGAAAATTATTGTCACGCTTACCTTTAGATGATCTCTAGTCTACTGCACACAACCGATCACGTTATTTTACTAAACGCCACATTCTCTTTGCCAGTCGCATGGGTGTGCGCACACACAGCTATGCCTGTTGTCAACGCTGATTGCCTACAAGTCTTACTAATTTTTAGGATTTTAAAGTGAAGAAAATCAGGTCCAGTCAAACCAGCAATATCAGAACAGGAGCATAGGGGAGAAAAGGGTTTGATAAGTCAACTCCCTCTGGGAATTGCCTTTTTAGCTCTGTCTCTGAATGACGCTAATATGTATTTACCACAGACTCTTTACTTGCTGGTGCATTTTAACTAGTGGTGAGCATGTGTGCCCCATCTCCAGGTGGGGTGTTCAAAGAATCTCAAAAGCAGGCAAATTATGTATATTTCCACCTATGCCTTTGCATGATCTACAGGTGTTCTCAGGATGGCACCAAACCACCAATCGAATGCAAATAGGCTGAAGGGGTGCTAGACATTGGAAACATAGTTATCACTTCCATAGTCCTTCTTTTGCAATAAGTCGAGAGCAGATCCCAGAGCATTAATTAGCCAAAATGAAAATTTGCCTTAATCATCTTCCGAGGAATGATACCCCACATTATACCAGGTTTGCGTGCAGATTTTTGGTGTGGGCTCTGGTTTGGTGGCAGTCTCCCTCTTACTCCAAGGGTGAGGTTTCACCAACAACAGGATGAACAGGACAGACAGCTCCAAGAAAAACAGCTAAATAAATTAAATTAGATAGATGAGACTCCAAAAACTTTGTAGCGTAAATGCATGTTTTGCTCAATAGAGGATGTATCTGCTTGAGTCATTATTCTACTGGGTACAGGGTATCCTGTAGATAAGGTCAACCCTGTTTCTGTACACTTTTACAAAAATTCTATTGCCAATAACCCTTGACTAGCTGGATGGATTTGGATAAAATCCATCCAATAGTTTTTAAACTATTTGTCAGGGAAGGGGGGCGCCCTGCTTTAAAAAAAAGCTTTTGTATGAATCTCATATCTATAGCGTTTGAATATCTCCCATGGGGCATGGCTTGATGCGAGGGACTCTTGCAGTAATTCTGAAGGACGCAAATAAGAAAAGTGCTCAAAATCATGTGTGTTTGTATGTTCGGGGTTGGCTCCAGCCCCTTAACAGTTGGTGGGCTGAAATGTTGGCCCATGGTCAGCATTATTATGAGTATGGGTACTCCCTATTTTTTGGTAACGGCGGGTCGACACTATCAAATGGGAGACTTATATATAAAAAAAGAACAAAGATAGGTCAACTACCCTTTCCTTTTGTCCCTGAGTAGCAACAGGTGAAATCCAAGAAAATCTAGTAGACTCTCAGATTGATGAGGGCCACAACTTTCTGAAGTTGATATAACATATTCTTTTATTTCAGTGCATCTTCTGCACAACTTAAAAAGGACTGTAGATAGGTCTGTATACAAAAAAACTAAAAACAAAACTGTGCTAACCACCTACATTCTAAATGGTGTAGTAACACCGTGCTATCAAGGTAAATACAAAGTGAGGTTCAAATAAACAAAATATTTTTAAGAAAGGGAGTTATTCACCAATTCTGGGATCAGTAACCCTGATCATTCTTGCATTTATTAATGCGACATATATCTACAGAGGCAGCTGTTTCTTTATTCATTTATCACATATCTGCAGCCTCTCTATATTACTCTATAACATAGATTCAAGGTATATATAATGTTGTACATTCAACACAAATGACCTTTTTGTTTTTTGGTGTAGATTGAGACATAGAAAAAAAGGTAGTGGCAATTTCCTAATATTGAGTCGACATATGTTTCGGCCATATAAACTCATACAGATCACTCTCACAGTGCCGTTGGTTTTGTTGGTACAAGGCCGTCTTCAGGACAGAACAATACGTTTTTTGAAACGTGTAATTTATACTTTCCCAGGTTCAATATGTCTTATATTACAATCTAAAAAATTAAAAGGAAAAGGTTTTTAGAAGCTTTTCTAAAAAATAACGGATTTTCAGTTCTTACCTTCAAATTGTGGCTATGGCATGTATTTGTTTATGCCACTACATGGACTAACCTATTTTTAACTCAATTTTTTTCGAGACATCTTACGAAAAATCTTGATACAACATTTCTTGACAACATCGGGCTATTTGTCGGATGCTTAGTTCAGAAGGTGTGCTCATTCACCATACCTATGGATGTACATGCCTCTGTCAGTATTATTCTCATTACTTTTGGGTTAATATATTTTCTTGTTCTAAATGCAGCAGTTGTTTTACATTAAAGAGATACCTTATACATCTATTTGAGACTGGTTATTCTTTATCTGTCTGTGTGGTGTAGTTATGGTAAACTGTCTTGATTCTAACGGTGCGTTGTTGACTGCACCTCTGTTAGATACAGGTGTACACCATCTATAATGGAAGACAAAAAACAGCAACCCCCACAGATACGTTAGTTTCTTTGTTAGGGGACTTGTATTTTGATATGCAAGGGCAATCTATCTCAAATTGGGTGCCTTTGAATATACCAGCACCATCTGTTATGGGACCCTTTGTCCTCCTTTTGTATTTATATTTTCTAATGGCGAGTGGTCTCCAAAAGAGGCGCAGCTTTCACGTTAAAGTTAAAGCCAGTTCAGAAAGTTTCACAATGTTCTTTTACGAGATACTCGAGTATTGATAAAAATACACTCCTGATGGTAATGCAGCGGCAAGACTTGTTTGTACATTCATCGTTTAAACTGATACAAGAGTGCAGTTCTACCTAATACGAGAAACCGCATTGTTTAATATTTCATCGTACATCTATAAAGCATGCTTACCTCACAGAGCTCCACCGAATACTCCTAATCTTTTATGTGCCTGCTGCGCTTAACGGGCAACGGGATGCATTAATATCCAACCTTCTTTTCCGGAATAGGAGGGACGATCATGTGACCATGCGTCGTGTGAACGTCATACTGTTAGAAGACTACACGTTTGCTGGGATGTGTAGTTTATTTGTAAATCAAAGAGCTACATGCTAGAATGTGTAGTTTCATGTTAGAGCCGTACTATAGAGTGCTATACCAGACACCGAGAATAGTTCAGGGGCCTTTTGAAGAGGAGCTGACCCCATACAAAGGCTCCATTTGTTATCCCTGTGTTATATATGTGGCAGACAAATAAACTCGGAATGGCATTATTGATCTAAATGCTCTGCTCGTGTAAATAGCTATAAGGCTATTCTCTCGTTCTTAACGGAAGGTCATGTGAACTATAATAATAATAGCGCCCCCAAGTCTGGTAGGATGATGTAAATCCCAGACTCACTTTTTGTTAAAGATTTGTCATACTAATTACATAAATGATCTTCCAAACATATGTAAGAGGAAAAAACACAAATGATACCTGCTCTGCCATCCCTCATCGTGTACATGTGGTAATTTAGTTGTTTAGACCGTACAAAAGATAGTATGGCATCAAGGACTTTATTTATAGACACGCACCGGAGCAGTCTATTTTTAGAACTGCAGAAAGATATATATATATATATATATACTCTCGCATCTTTCTTAAAGTATTGAATTGCACTCAATCATAGTGGTTAGTTGACATTATGAACTGTGCCAGGATGGAGCCACCAGCTATGGTGATCGTTGTACATTTCGCCTGCCAGGAGAGTGGTACAGGATGGAATAATTCACAAGAAAATATTCCATTCTACCGCCACATTTAAACCTTTCTTAACCGAATTGGTGTCATAGATCCATCTTTGTTCACACCGTGTCAGAGCAAGATCTCGATTTCCCCCTCTTGGGGCCTGTTTAACCACTTGTAGAACACACCAAAGCATTTCAGTTGGTTTATGCTGTTTTTTAATAAAGTGGGCTACTAATGGTTTATTCTAAGTTTGGTTTTTTATGCATGATTTGTGCTCACAGATTCGCTGTCTCACCTGTCGCTTTGTCTTGCCGATGTATACTAGATTACACGGGCATATTATGACATAGACGGCCCAGGTGGTTAGACAGTTGGTGAAATCCAGCAATTGACCCAATCGTGTACCTAAAGTGATGCTTTTCATGTCCCTCGTTTGTGGTGACCTGTCATGGGGGGGTAAAGCCCATAGTGTGTTCTGGGTATATTTAGGTGTTAATTGTAGTGGATAAGTATGGACCAAGTTATCTTTCAAATTTGTTTGCCTTTTAAAGGCAAAACGTGGTTTTGCAGGGTTGAAACCTTGGGCCTCATTACGAGTTGCCCGGTAAAAGCGGGTTCATTACAGGCATGCCGGAATGAGCGGGTCCATGCTCGTATAAACCCGCTAACAGCGGGTGATTACGAGTGTGCGAGCATGCGCGTTCCCACATGCCGGTAGTGGCAATACCGCCATGCCGGTAAAGGGCCACCAACCCCCCTATACCGGCGTTGCGAGGCACGCCCATAGCATTACCGCCTCATAACAACCCCTAAATACCGGCACGGTAATACCGGCACGGTATTACAGTGTTCTTAAAAACCGGACCCGGAAATTACGTCATCGCGCAAGAACGGGAAATGGGCTGACGGCCATCTTTGAAAACACAATCCATTGCCATCCTCCAAAACCACCAGTTGTTTCGTGTTGTTCTGAGGCAGGATAGAAGCAGGATATCCAAGGCTACCAGAAGGCGACCCAAAGGAAGAGAAAACAGCGTTTTTCAGACGCTGAACTAAGCATGCTTGCTGACACCCTGGCCCAGCATGCAGACACGATCAGGAGCACTGACATGAAGCATGCAGCCCAAACCAAAAAAAAAGAAGTCTGGCAGGAGGTCGCACAGAGGGTGTCGGCAGTGGGAACCACCCCAAGGAGTGTGCATGACTGTAGGAAGCGGTGGGATGACCTCCGCCTCAGGGTTAGGAAGATCCTGGTGGATAACAGGAGGGCCACAATGGCGACAGGCGGGAGCCCACACTCCCCAGTGAAGTTGACGGCATGGGAGGGGAGCGCCAGTACCTTCATTGACCCTGAATCCATTGAGGGATTTGGAGACCAGGAGGCGGGCACCGCATCAGCCACAGAAGAAGGTGAGTGACCCATTACATCCATGTAGGCTAAACCATGATGTGGCACAAGTGATGTGGAAGTGAGACTAGGCAAGGCAATGCATCTCCCAGGCCCACATCAACATATTCAATCAAGAATGTGTGGCACACCCTGCAACACACGCATGCTGAGTGCCAATCCCAATGCCAACACAAGTGCAACATGACCCCACCGTGCCCATGGAACTCACCACACAGACACCATACCAATGCCATGCCACCAGCAATGCATTAATTTCCCACATGCCCCCTCAGAACACCAAATGCCACACCCCAGAAATAATTTGATGCATAAATGTATGTACATATCGCAGCGCAATACATCATAGCTGCCATGTGACACCATCACTGATGACCTGCATCTCTTCTATCCTCCAGGCACCGATGAGGAAGATGGAATGCAGGACAGGGGTGCAAGTTCATCCACTGCACGGCAAGGAACCAGGGCCACCGCCACCCCACAGCCCAAAAAACTGCCCAGAGCAACAGGCAGTGTGCCACACCGGGCAGTAGCCCTGCAGGAGACACCTGCAGCCACAGTACAGCAGCAGCCACCCACAACAGTGGGAGACGTTTCCATTCCCGCTCCGCCAGCCACCGCAGACGTTGTGGATACAGAAGTGGAGAATGAGGGTGACATCATGTCCGGCACACCCACCCCAAGTCCCATTACCAGCCTAACCCACCCTACAGAGGCCAAGAGCATGGACGACCCCTGCCTCCACTACTCAGACCTTGGAGACTCAGACATAGCCCTCTTTGAGGAGGACTGTGCCCTGGACGTGGGCCCCGCGCAGGTGCCATCCTCCACCCTGCCTACCACCACCCTGCCATCCATCACCCTGCCTACCACCACCCTGCCTACCACCACCCTGCCATCCACCACCCTGCCTACCACCACCCCGCCCACCAGTACTTCTGCAGCCAACGACTCCTTCAAGGCTCGCCTGTCAAGGGTTGAGGCCTAACAGGAGTAGATGCTCAAACTCATGCGGCAACAAATATGCAACGGGAATGACTCCATGAGGGCCATTGCCACAGCCATTGCAGCTAACACTGCTGCTGTTAAGGCATTGACATGTGCCATGAGGGAGTATATGGGGGCAATTACACAGGCCCTGCTTGCGAATCTACCTCAAATGCAGTCCCCACACCCTGGGGCAGGCATGGGACTGATCATCGACACCTCCACTGCCACAACATCTTCTACCTCGGCCCATTCGAGCCCCGTGCGGTTGACGCGGAGGAGTGCACGGCGCTTGACCATGGCACCCCCGGATCCCAAAATTGCTAAGAAATAGAGTGGGCAGACAATGACATTTTGAAAATGTACGTTGGTGAAGGGACCAGTGTTTGTTAGACATATGGGGACATTTGGGGTTTGTAGGGTGGGTGAGGGAGTTTACTTGGGTATTTTCGGGGTTTGTAGGGTGGGTGAGGGAGTTTACTTGGGTATTGTTGGGGTTTGTAGGGTGGGTGAGGTGTTCACTGGGGGTTGAGAGGGGATTTTGTTCATATTATCACATGTCTTGAAAATACACCCGTTGTGTGCAAGAAAATCATTGGCTGGACATACTTATTTTTGTGCATGTACATTTAATCTGTGATGGTGTACAGTGGGGCAATTCTAACCAAACAAGTGTGCATGTCCACATGCAGACAGTGTGTCACAGGCACATTACATTTATGGTCCCTGCATTTCAAAAGTATTCGTCAATTAGTGCTTGGCGTACAGCATGGCCATCCTGTGCATCACGTACTGGCAGGGGGGCTCCTTCGCCTCCGTTTCCATCCCCTTCATCCTCACCCGGCCCATGCATGTCAATGTCAGATGGCAGTGGTACATTCCTTAGGACGCACATGTTGTGCAGCATGACACAGGCCATGGTGATCTTCGCCACCTTCTCAGGCCTATATAGGAGTGCCCCACCAGACCTGCTTAGGCAGCGGAACCGCACCTTCAACAGGCCAAAGGTCTGCTCAATCACAACACTGGTACGAGTGTGCACACGATTGTACTCCTCTTCGTGGCTGTTCTGTGGGTTCCGCACAGGGGTTAGTAGCCATGGCCTCAAGGGATATCCTCCATCACCTGCAAGCAGATACAAATAGGTGTGTGTCACTCTGAACTGCCACCTTCAGGGAGCACAGTCATGGCAGCAGCTATTTGGTGTGGGCATGCACATGTCCCTGTACGTGTACAAAATAGTCACCTGGATGCAATGTATACTGTAATGAGGTGTGGTACACTGGATGGGGTTCAATAGATGATGCAGGGTGTAATCATGCATGCTATGGCAGATGTGCTGTGGTAGTGCAAAAATGTTTGGCCTCCAAATCATGCTGTATATTCTTTACTATGCATGGTCACACTAGCTGCATTGCCACTGTTGCCATCCTATTCAGTCATGCATTGCTTGCCATCACCATGGTGCCCTGGTTGTGCTTCTTACTTGTTGTCATCCATATGCAATTTTTGTGATATGTGGCCCAGTGATGTGTTATGCTCCGTTTGGCTGGTTCATGGTGAGGAGTGTTTAGCTCTGCATTCATTCTCCACTCACTGGTTAGTGCCACCCAGGTGCACTATTCCCCCCCTTTCCCACTCAGGTGCACTATTCCCCTCCCCTTTCCCCCCCTCCCTTTCCCACCCGGGTGCAGTAGCCCCCCCCTTCTGTATCCGCACACATCAGTACCCCACAGCATGGCCATGGCCCTGTTGTGCAACTCACCGAGCAGCCTGGCACGTGGTCCAGCATGTTGCTCCATGTGACGGGGGAGCGTGGAGTTGCGCAGTACCATGGCATCATGTGTGGATCCTGGAAATCGGGTGCAGCAATGTGTGATGATCTTACTGGAGTCACATACCATTTGCACATTGATGGAGTGGTATTGCTTGCGATTGCGGTACACCGCCTCTATGGCATGGGGGACTACCAATTCCACATGGGTGCAGTCGACGGCACCAACACAATTGGGCATGCCTGCCAGTGCATGGAAGCCTACTTTGGCTATCTCCTGGGCAGTCCGTGTTAGGGATATATGGGTGTTTGTGTGCTTCAGGAGGGCATCCAGCACTTGGTTCAGCATGCGTGAGAATAGTGGTTGTGTAATGCCATGCAGCTGGCCCACTGTGTGCTGGTAGGTGCCTGTGGCCAGGAAGTGTAGCACAGACACACCTTTAGTAGTGGGGGGATGGCAGTGCGTATTTCTATGTGGCTGGCAATGTCTTTCTGTATCATGTCCACTATGGTGGTGATGATGTCACGGTCCAACCGGTACAGGGTGTGGATCTGCTCAGGGTTTAGGTTGAATGGGCTGGGTCTGGTGCGAGGGATTGGTGGCTGCCTACGAGGCACTGGTGGCTGCGCTGGTGGTAATTGCTAGGCCTGTCTCACCCTCCTTCTCCTCCTGCGTCTCCTCTGTGCAGCCTGTTCTTGATGCTGTTGTTGCTGTTGTTGCTGTTGTTGCTGTAGTTGTAGCAGTATAGGCATGTCCTCCAGCACCATGATTGCAACTGCTAGTGGTAGCATTTTGGTGTAGGAAGGGGTGTGGTGTGTAGGTGTGCTCCTTTTATACTGGGCCACTCTACATTGCTTACACCTGTGGGGGCGGGGTTGTGGTGTGTGGGTGTGCTCAGTTTATAATGGCACAGCCTCCATTGACTCCACCTGTGGGGATTGTGTGCACCTGTGGCAGCTGCCTTGTATCCTGCTTGCTGTTTGCGGGTGGTCCGCGATGCCTGTATGGCCGGCATCGTGCAGGCCGTGATTACCGGCTTCGCGATGCCGGTATTTGCATGTATGCGTGGGTTGGAATTACCCCCTATTACCAACCTGGCGGTATTTGCTCCCTGAAGGGGCGCGTGTATGCGCTTATGCCGCTATTAGCGGCACCGTTGTTTAGTGTGCCACTAATACCAGGTTTGCGGGTCGGAATGCAACGGGACGGTAAACGATGCCGGTAATACCACACCGGCATCGTTTTTGCCTTAACAGCATACTTCGTAATGAGGCCCCTTCTGTTTTAATCATATCCCAATGTCTGAGGATTGTATTTTGAAGGATGCACGGATAGGACTAAAAGTGCTAACACACGTGATCTTATCCAAGGATGTTTTCTGCATCGCGTGTAGGCACGTCTCTCTATTCATGTGCTGTGCTCTCTTATATGGCCTATGTATTGTGGGCTTTGGATAGCCTCTATCTTTCAATCTAGTCTTCAATGCAAAGCCGTGAGATTTATAATGGGCTATCTGAGAGCAGTTTCTACGAATGCGTAGGAACTGAACGAATGGAAGTCCCTCTTTTAGACTTTTGGGGTGGAAACTGGAATAGTTTAGCAGTGTGTTCTTGTCTGTAGGCTTTTTGTACAGCACTGTTTCTAATGTTCCATGGTCTGTCTTAATAATTTCTAAGTATAGAAAAGGAACCCTTGTCGTATTATATTCGATGGTGAATTGAATGCAAAGGTTTTGGGTATTTAGCCACTTATGAAAGTCCATCAGTTGGATGATTTAGCCTCTCCAGATCATGCATACATCATCGATGTATCTATACCAAGCTTGAATATTGGAGCTAAAGGGATTGTTAAGATGGTAAATAGAATTAATCACAAAATAGTCCATATACAGATTCGCCAGGTTAGGGGCGAATGTGGCCCCCATGTTGGTGCCTTGTAATTGATTGAAAAAGGTTTTCCATACAAAAATAAATTCTCCCTTAATGCTAAAGGTATGCATTCCAGAATAAATGCTGTTAGAGTGGTGCTATGTGAGTCCAGATATTTAGCCATCACTGTGAGGCAATCTTGGTGGGGTATACTCGTGTATAGTGCTACTGCATCAAGAGTGACTAGTATGTCTTCCGATGTAGTATGGATGCTAGTGATGGTGATGGTGTTGATCAGACTACTAGTGTGTTTAATGTACAACTGCATTTTCCCAACGAAAGGCCTCAGGAACCAATCGGCGTACATAGACAAAGGTTTAAGAATAGAATTAATGGCTGCTACGATTGGACGTCCTGGTGGAGTAGACAGATTTTCATGCACCTTAGGTAGGACATAAAAGGCAGGAGTAGTCGGGTTATTATTGACTAAGAATTAATTTTCATCTTCGTCAATCCATCCTTGTTCCAGTGAATGTTTCATCAAACTGGTAATTTCTTCTTTGAGTCTGTTGGTAGGGTCATGAGGAAACTTACGGTAGGCAAGGGGATTGTTCAGGTGTTTCAAAACTTCAGTTTCATAGTCTTTTTTGTCCCAAAGGATTATGCCTCCTCCCTTGTCGCCTGGCTTAATTATAAAAGTGTCATTTGATTTTAATTTGACAAGGGCCTCTCTTTCTTTTTTTGACAAATTATCTTTACTACTGTTTTTAGTTCACAAAAGAATGTGTGTTTCCGTAATAATACGATTTTCAAATGCTATTATAGATGGGGAAACCATTGAGTTCAATGGTGTGAATCTGGATGGAGGTTTCAAACCAGTGACGCTAGATTCTTGTCTGTGGGAGAGGGGTTTCTAAAAAAATATTTAAGTATAATGAGCCGAAATAATTTTTGGAGCTCGACCTCTCTTTCGAAACTCCTTGCCAGTCTGAGGTGTACTGGTGATAGTGACATTTGACCAACCCTACCTATTCACTCTGCACAGAGCGTGGTCCGGCCCTGCGCTCTCCGTATAGGCGATTCCGGCAGATTTCCAATTTAGCGATTTTTCAGAACTAGGCAGTTATGACACAATATAACATACACAAGGCTATAGCAGACCTGGGCAATGCTGTGGGGGGAAGGCTAGTTTTTCATATTATTGCGGAACCGCACAGGAATGTTGTCAAGTGCTGTGCTTGAAAAAGAAAATGCATCACACAGAACAGAGATTGAAAGGGGGAATGGGAAAAGGTCATGGATGAAATACACAAGGGAGGGTTATTGGGGGACCAAAACGAGAGTGGGGGAACGCATGTGGTGTGCCAGCAGGGGTGGTGAAAACCTTTACATTTTCAAGCATTTTACAGTTACTGTGGACATTGGCAGACATTGCATTACCGCAGCAATCAGCATATTACGTAATACTACGGGACTATATATTGGGAATGATTTTCACAGGAATAGAAGACGTCACAGATCGAGCCATGCATTGTAAGTGCAGTAAATCATCTTGGGAATACAAATGGGGGGGGAACCAACATCCTATGGACCTCTGAGGCTTGCCCATAGTCTTTTTAACCTGCTTAGAGGTGTGATCTGATCTGCTAGGCAGGGGGAATGGTCTTTTCCAATAATTATTGCAACATGTACAGTGGAGATGGTCGAATGTCGTGACCCTGAGGCTGGCAGCTAAGGCCCTCTGTCTTTTTTAATAGTTCAGGAAACATGGACAGAGAATATGGCCGAAGACAGTGCAGAGTCGCTGCTGCTTAGCCATTGTCCCTTTGGGCGATGCCCCTTCTGTCACTGCGAGTTATAACTCAACGCCATCCCCGTCTGGAGCAGGTGGTTCCAATGCAAGACCTTGATGTTCCTTGTCCCTACTTCCACTGGCTGCCGGTAATCGGGAGCTATACTAACTGATGCTCGATGACAAACAGTTGAGACTCTCGCTTATTGCCTAGCTTGTTCCACCCTCTCCTTTCCATGCCACCGATCAATACATTATCACTAGGCTGAAGAGCGTGAAACTTGACGTTTGCATCATAGCAGCATTCTTTTCCTTTCTCTTTCTTCAATGCAGCAGCCTGGACAACCTGATTGAGTTGCTCTAGTTCATTTTTGAGCTGCCTCCCATAACTAGCGTACTTATTGAAGGTTGTTTTTTATGCGGACACTCCAAAACACACCTGTGTTTTGGAGTGTCTGCAGAAAAAACAGCCATCGAGAACAGGCAGCCAACTCATCCGAACATCAAGTAATACAGTGTAAACTCAGTGCCATTATTCCTTGTACAGTTGGAAGCCTGGCTCAGGTTAGCCACATGCTGACTCCATCCAGTCTTTTCCTCCGGCCTTAAGGTGCTCAGCATTGTCAAGAGAGTGTGATTGAACCTCTCCACCTGGACCTCCCCCTTTTTATTAGTCTCTGTAAAATCCACAGACCCAGTACAAAATATCTTACATAGAGTACTGGAAAGGGTTAATAATTATCCCTTTTTGTCGTCCCTCTTGGAACATTGCTTCGCTCCCTTTTCATTAAGACTTGGCTGGTGGCAGTGGTAACTACCCTATTTTTCATACCAAGATTATCTTAAATAACCGTGATATTGTTTTAGGCTATCTTGGTAGCCTCGAATTTAAACCCGCTAGACCATATACGTTTTTATACGGTTCCCGCTGGGTTTATTCACAATTTGTACTGTCACTTGTAGTCGTGTAGTCTTAATTGTGTGTGGTGTTCCCAAAGGGTACTGCATAGAATTCTGCCTAACACTGGTGTACAGCAGTGAGGATCAAGTATAGTGATTACACTTAGAGTGCTGCAAATACATTGGATCAACTAACCACAAGACTAAACATCACTAAAAAGCAATATTAATCATTTCTGATATGGAAAGCTACAGTCAGGAGACCCTCCTTAGTTACACTGTGGATTATCTGAAAAATCTGTGTAGAGAAAGGAATCTCTCTGCCAAAGGCAACAAGTCTGAACTGATTGAAAAGTTGTTAGAGAAACAAAATCTGGAGCGTAGGTCTGAAATACCTGACACCTCAGCAAATGTGGAAAATAATGAGGATGATAATGTGTCTATTATTGATGAGTTAGAGGATGTAGATGTGTCTCACAATATAGGTCTCACTGCTCCCTTACCTGTTGAGCAACCTCAACCTTTGTCTACTGAGACCCCTAGAGGTCCTACACCCAGTCCTGAATCCATTGCTCTAGAAAAGATGAGGTTTGAATTGGAATTTAAACATTTAAATGCTCAAACTGAACAAAAGCATCAAGAACTGAAGCTCAGAGAAATGGAGATGAACCATGCCTTAGAAATGAAAAAGTTGTCTATTGAAAATTCTTCTCTCCCAGAGTCTTCTAGGTCTTCCAATCCTAAGAGACCCCATATGCCTAAAGAAATTGTGGGTATGTATGAGGTTGAGCTTGATATTTTGGATTGGTTGGCAATGCTTGAATATAACCATGAGATTCAAGGTCTTACAGGGAATCAGTTGCTTCCCTGGCTCTTCTCTAGGCTACCCACTGTTGCATCTGATGTTGTGATGGAGTTGGGGGAGGTTGATAGGATAGATTATGAGTGTGTGAAGCTAGCTTTAATTGCTAGATTTGGCAAGCCCCCTTCCCAGTACCTTAAGAGGTTTAGGACCCTCAAAAAGCATGACGGTACCACTTGGGCTACCTGGGTATGTGAATGTTTGAAAAACTTAGATGGTTGGGTTAAGGGTTACAGAGTAAACACTTATGAAGGTATGAGACATCTTGGTATGTTGGAGTCAATTTATGATGCCTGCTCTCCCGAGCTCAGACAGCACTTGCCTGATTCAAAGGGGAGAGATCCCAAGAAGTTTGCTAAGGCTGCTGAGTTGTGGGTTGCCAACAGGGCTACTCACAAGGATTCCAGGGCAACTCAGAAGAAAGATGAAGGAAAACAGCCAAAGAAAGATAACAAGGAGAATTCTAATACCTCCAATCCAAAGCAGGGCCACAAACTGCAACATAAGAGTAAACCACCAGGGAAACTGAATCAAGCCAGTGCACCATCTGGACCCAAACAAGATGGAGGTCAGAACAAACCCCCATTCATCAAGACATTTGGGAAATTGTATGTTTGTGGGTCAACTGACCATTTGAAAGGTGATCCCAGATGTAAGGGTAAGCCTTCAGGGGTCCACCATGTCTCCTTAGCCTTCTCCCCAGAGGAAGAAGTACCTATGGCAACTGGAACATTTTGCCTACTGGATGATGAACACATGAGAGTCTCAGCTAGTGTTTCTTTAGTGTCCCTTGGCTTGTGGGAGCAACATAATTTAGATGTCTATAATTCCATCCCAGATAATACTAAAGAGTATTATAAAGATAGTGTTCTTGTGAATGGCCAGGAACCTCCTGCCATCAGAGACACTGGAGCCAGCATAACTGTGGTGGATGCATCATTTTTCAAGGTGGAGGATGTTTCTAAGGCACCCACACGCCTCACCAAGTTAGCTGGAGGCCCTGTGCTAATGCTGTGCCAGTTACCAGCTCTCATCCAGTGTAATGATATGACTGTCAAAATATCTGTTAGTGTGCAGAGTAAAGTGCTTGGGAGAGTCCTGTTGGGTGATAATCTGAAAACTCTTGGAGTTGTGTCCAGTACCCCCAGGCCTCCCAGCAAGAGGAAACAGGAGCTCACTAGGCCTGCAAGGGAGATGACCTTAAGAGGCTCTCCAGAGGAGTTGGTAGAGGGAAATATCACTCCCACTCCACAAGAGTTGCTCACTGCTATTTCTGGAAAGAAAGAGGCAAAGGGGAACCCAAGACATCAAGGAAAAAGTCAGACAGCACCCCTGTGCTACCAATGAGGACATCCCCAAGATTGTCCAAAGTCACACATGTGACTCCTCCACCTGCTAAGGCAGAGTCTGAGGTACAACCATGTGTGGTTTATCTGGAGGAAGACACTGTTTTGGTTGGAGATCTTGACCCCGTTGACCATCCTGAGCTGCAGTCTTTACTGTTAGAAGGTGGATCCAACAGGGCAGACTTCACTAGAGGACAAAGAGAGTGTCCCACTCTCGAAGGTCTTAGACAACAGGCTGCTAACCAACTTGATGGGAAAGAAGTTGGAAAGCATAGGTTAAGCTGGGAAGATGGCCTCTTCTATAGTGAACCGACTGAGTCTATCCCTGGGAACTGCAAAAGAATTGTAGTGCCCCTTCCCAACAGACTCCAGTTCCTGCAGTTGGCCCATGAGATACCTTTGGCTGGTCATTTGAGTTTCAAAAAGACCAAGGAAAGGCTCTCCTTATACTTCTACTGGCCTAAGATGGGTTCAGATGTTGACAAATTCTGTAGGAGCTGTCACACTTGCCAAACCTCTGGCAAGAGTGGAGACAAGAATGTGGCACCTCTGGTGCCTCTCCCAGTGGTGAGAGATCCTTTTAAGAGGGTGGGCATCGACATTGTCGGTCCCCTTGACCCTCCCACATCTTCAGGAAACAGGTTTATGCTAGTTGTGGTAGAACATGCTACATGGCACTCAGAAGCAATACCTGTGAGGATTGTTACGGCTCAGGCCGTGGCTAAGGATCTACTTGGTATTTTTACCAGAGTAGGGTTTCCTAAGGAAGTGATATCCGACAGGGGATGCAATTGTATGTCCATTACATGCAAGCCATGTGAAAAAACTGTGGTGTCACTTACAAGTTCTCTACAGCCTACCATCCACAGACAAATGGACTGGTAGAGAGGTTTAATCGTACTATGAAGAGCATGATAGGTGTTTTAGAGGAACCCCTTAAAAGAAAGTGGGACCTTCTACTGCCATGCCTTCTCTTTGCTTATAGAGAAGTCCCTCCGGAGGCCCTGATTAAGGAGGGGTTAGATAGTGCTACTACCCCACGCCAGTCAGAGTGACTGACTATGTGATAGGTCTCCGGAGGAGAATGCCACACATGATGGCAGAAGCTAGTGATAACTTGAAAGCAGGTCAGGCTCTGGTCAAACATTGGCATGACCAGAAGGCCAGCATGGTTAAGTTTACTCAAGACCAGCTTGTGTTAGTTATGGTGCCAACAAGGCAGAGGGCCTTGTAGGACAAATGGATAGGACCCTTCAAGGTTGTGGGCAAACTTGGCGAGTTGAACTATTTGGTGGATTTAGGCAGACCTAAGGAGGCTCCCAGAGTCTTTCACACGAACCGTTTGAAGGCATATGTCTAGAGACCAGAAGTGGGATCTTTGCTTAAAGCTTCAGCTCAAGAGGAGGAGGAGAGTGAACCTCTACCTGAACTCCTCAGAGGCCAACCATTGGATGAGAAAATAGAAGGAGTCAATCTCTCTTCTCAACTGACTTCTGAACAACAGGAAGAGTGCACAATTCTGTTAAATCGGTTTGCCTCCCTGTTTTCACTATCACCAGGCTTGACCCCTTGGGGCCAGCATGATAATCTCACTAGTGACTATTTACCTGTGGAAAACAGAGGTTACAGAATGTCAGAACATGTGAGATCCCACATCAAAGGAGAGGTCAACAAGATTCTTGATCTCAGGGTTATAGAGCCCTCTACAAGTCCATGGTCTAGTCCAGTTGTTCTAGTACCAAAGGCAGGATCCAAGGAGTTGAGATTCTGTGTGGACTATAGAGCTCTAAATGCGGTCACTAAGACTGATGCCCATCCTTTGCCAAGGACAGATGAAATGGTGGATAGACATGGTTCAGCCAATTAGCTCAGTACATTTGATCTGATGTCAGGCTATTGGCAAATAACACTGACAAACCATGCCAAGGAGAAAACTGCATTCTCAACCCCAGCAGTCCTCTATCAGTTTTAGGTTATGCCTTTTGGACTAAAGAATGCACCTGCTCCATTCCAAAGGATGGTCAATCAAGTTCTGAATGGGATGGAGGACTTCTGCATGGCATACTTGGTTGACATTTCAGTGTTCAGCCCTACATGGAAAGAACATGTTGATCACTTAGGATATGTTTAGCAGGCTCTTGAGCAGGCCCATCTGACCATAAAGGCAAGCAAATGTTAAATTGGCCAGAGCAAAGTGGTCTACCTTGGTCATGAGGTAGGAGGAGGTGAAATGAGGCCATTGCCTAGCAAAGTACAAGCTGTACACAACTGGGCCACCCCTACTACTCAATCTCAAGTGAGAGCTTTCCTAGGTCTCACTGGGTACCACAGGAATTTCATAAAGAATTATGGGACCATAGCTTCTCCCTTGAATGTGATCTCCTCTTGCCTAAAAGGTTAGATTGAATGAGGAGTGCACTCAAGCCTTTGAAAACCTGAAGAAAGCCCTTTGTCAAGCTCCAGTCCTAAGGGCTCCTGATTATCATCAACCTTCATTGTGCAGACAGATGCCTCCAATACAGGTATAGGTGCAGTCCTTAGTCAACTGGATGAGAAAGGTAGGGAGCACCCCATTTGCTTCATCAGTAGGAAACTGAAGGAACCAGAAACAAGGTGGCCAACCATAGAGCGTGAATATTTTGCCATTGTGTGGTCTTTTAAGAAATTTAGACCATACTTGTATGGATCTACTTTTGTGATTCAAACTGACCACAAACCCTTCAGATGGTTAATGTAAATGAATGGGGAGAACCCAAAACTTCTGAGATGGTCAATCTGCCTGCAAGGGTTTGATTTCACCATTGAGCATAGAGCAGGATGCCACCAACAAAATGCTGATGGTCTCTCTAGGATATTTTTAACCGATGAGAGGTAGAGATTCATCCAGGAGTGGATTACATCTCCTGTCCCTTAGTCTGGGGGGGGCGAGTGTTAGGGAGAATTCTCCAGAATGGCTAATGTCCCTTACCTACTGACTCCCTCAGCAGCTTTGCTGGATTTCTAGGAATTATTTTTTTCACCTGATAAGAGTGTGAGCCCTTTTTCCCACTCTTACATGTGTTTTGCTCTGTGTGTTTAACATTTTCTTGTGTTCATAGACTGTGGAACCTCACCTACTTCATAGGCATCATCTTTTTACTGTGTCTTACACAGCACCTTCAGTGCAGTGACACAGGGTTGTCTTTTAGACTTCCCAACTCAGACTCCATTTTCTGGGACTTACTACTGTCTCCCAGAAAATGTAAAGTTGCCATTGCCTTTATTCGTCCCTGTAAAATCCACAGACCCAGTACAAACTATCTTACCTAGAGTACTGGAAAGGGTTAATACTTATCCCTTTTTGTCTGTCTCTCTTGGAGTATTGTTTCGCTCCCTTTTCATTAAGACTTGGCTGGTAGCAGTGGTAACTACCCTATTTTTCCTACCGCGGTTAGCTTAAATAAACTTGGTATTGTTTTAGACTATCTTGGTAGCCTCGAACTTAAACCCGCTAGACCATATACATTTTTATACAGTTCCAGCTGGGTTTATTCGCCATTTCTTTTTGAAAATGTCTTTCTTGTGTTTTTCTCTTTGCACCAGACCAGGTTTGGGTCCTTTGTTCACCGTCCTTTCGCTGGCTTCTACACAGAAATCCTCCTTATATGCCTGTATGCCTGGGGGGGACAGGATGTGAGGGAGGGGTTTAATACATCCTGCACAGGGTCTCCTTGGAGACCCATGTCACACTCTGATCTTATTGGTTGTTTTGACTGTCCCGGTGGGACAGCCACCCTGCCGTTTGATGGACAGCCAGGCTGTGTGAATGGGGGAAAACTGCATAAAAAGCACGTCACTGGGTCTTGAAAGGCAGAGCCGCCACTGGAACAAAAGAACTGAAGAGGAGCTGACAGAAGAGGACCCCTACAATGACTGAACCGCCCAGTGAAGCCCTGCTGCAGGTCCGAATCTTCATACTCCAACGACAGGGAAGATCTTCAACAGATCTTCTCCCCTTGAGCTGGTGGGAACAACCAGTTTGCCAAACTGCTCATCAGGTCTCCCTCCTCTGGTTCAATTAGCTGTACAGAGCTACAGTGAACCGGATAGCCAGGAGGAACGGACCCTGCTTGCGTTTTAAGGAACACACCTTTTATTTGTTGCTTTGCTCTGCTACTAGTTTCTTCCCTGGGCAGTGCAGGACCCTCCAGTTTTCCTACTTCGTGTCAGTCAGACAGTCGGCTTCAAGAACCATGAGCCTGCAGAAACTATCAGGAACGTCCACCTCACCTATAGCTGCTTTTCCACTTTAAGGTGCTGTTCGAATCCGGTTGTTCGTTTTGTCCCGCCGCGGTGAAGGTGTGTGCAACCTTTCGCCAATCCCAGGGCTTGTCCTTCTCTACTCTATTAAGTAACCTTTCTGCTGACCAACCTCGTCCTGATCTCTTGGCAAAGACTTAACCACGAACTACCCTGAACTGTGCGATCTTGAGCAAAAGACCTCTGTCCTATTTACTTTGGCCCTAAGCCTTTTTGATTTGATTCCATCACGGTAGTTCCTCTTTCTAGATTGCTCTGCTTACTTACCTATTGGTTCTGCTCGATTTTTATCTCTTTTCCTCCCTTTTAAATTGCTGGATTGCCATTTTTTTCACACTTCATTTTGAGTTTAACATGTGAAGAATCTATTGGGTGCGGTGTAGTGTATTAGTAACGTGATTTTTCAACTGCTTTACTTTAATGAAATATTTTATAACTGATGTGTAAATAAATGTATATTCTTTTACTCAGAAAACTTGAGTCAGTGTTTGTTTGAATCATAGTAACTGCTGCCCTTTGTGCAACTATTGATACTGCTCACTTGCTCTTGAGATAAGTGTGGCTGCTCAGCCATCGCTACCACTTTACTGTGTAGTACATGCTTGTACCAAAGGTGAATTTGTACAGTCTTAATTGTGTGTGGTGTTCCCAAAGGTTACTGAATATAATTCTGCCTAACAGAAATGTATTTCTTACCAGTACATACATGAATGACAAGTAAGTAGGTTACAGGGTAAGAAAGGGACAACTACTACGTTTACTGGAGTACAACATACATAGAGATTTCAAAATGCAGATGCTGTAGATGGAAGCCGACATTGACACGATCCCAAGGTGGTTAGGTGGATGAGACCTACGCGTCAAGCTCATAGAGCCAGAGTTTAGTTTTGTTCTTGAAAGAGTGATAAGATGGTTCCTCTCTGAGTGTAGTAGGTATTGTGTACCAAAGTTTGGCCGCAAGGTCTGGGAAACTTGATCCCCCGGCCTTCGGCAGCTTGAAGCTAGGTACAGTAATTGCATCTACATGTGCCGATCTCAGGGGTCGCATGAAGCGGTTGGCCAGGTATGCAGGGGCCAGATTGGCTTGGGCCTTGTAAACTAGAGCAAGGGTTTTGAGGGATATTCGGTGAGCAACGGGAAGCCAGTGTAAATTGCATCTTGTTTCCGAGATGTGTAGTCTCCTTGGGATGTTAAGGGCTGCCCTGATGGTGTTATTCTGTGTTACTTGTAGCTTATTGAAGTTTCTTTGGTTGGTCCCTAGGTAGAGGGTGTTGCAGTAATCAATTTTAGCCTTGATGACCTTCAGGTCTGTGCCATCTGTCATCACCAGGATTTACTGTACTGTAAGCCCCCACATTCTGGTGCCTCCATCGCCAGATGTTTTGGGCATTGCTTTCCACTGAGTCTCACATTTGTGTGGTCTGCCTGAACTGGCTGGTGCAAACATCTCCAACAGGTCCATCAGATGGAGCTCAGTGCTGTATCTCTCTCTGCAAGTATGCCTGCAGGCACATACGGTGTAAGAACAATGTGCTGACATAGCGTGGTCCAGCCATCTCCCAACATAGTGCATCCATTGCATTAAACATCATGGAACAGTGTTGCAAGTTTTTCACTCTGACTGCTGTAGACTAGAGCCAGGGTGTTGATGGGGGTTCTGAATCCAGCTACATTACATATAAACCTTATTCTGACTCAGATGTACCCCAGATATTTATAGTCATTGGGGGTCATTATGAGTGAGGCGGTAAGGGGTTAACGGCACCGGTAAAGGTGCCAGAGCCGTCAACCCCTTGCCGCCCCATTATGAGTCTGCTCGCGGGAATCCGCTAAGGATGCCTGGTTTTACCAGGCGCCCTTAGCGGGTCCTGCGAGCAGGCCAGGGTGCTAACAACCTGCCCGTTATTAACGGTGCTAACAACGGGGCCGTTATGAACGGGCCCGCTGTTAGCACCCTGGCCCGTTATTAACGGGCCTGTTGTTAGCACCCTCCCCATGGGGCACAAATGGAAATGGGGATGTCCAGGGTCTGGGTTCCTTGAATGGGGAATTACTGGGCCCTCCAAAGTCGGAATGGCTCGGTAATTCCTCATTCAAGGAACCCGGTACTAATAGCGGCATGGTTAACCTCTAGCTCATAATGACCCCCATTGTCTCTTATGCCTAATGAGTTCAGTCCATCCAAGTGATCTAATGGGATATGCACCAGATATTTTCTGTAGAAAGGCATACATGATGGTCACGTGTGTGCCACTATCCAGTCATGCTAACAGTCATGGTGGCTAAAGGTCCTACAAAACCAGTAGGTTCTTTCCCAAAGTTAAACATGCTGCATTTGATACTAGTGAGACTACAAGTGATCTTCCTCTCGGGTAGAATACCCAGTCTGGCAGCAGAGGCTGGTTCCCAGAGGACTTTCCCTCCAATGGTGTCACTACAGCCTTGTGCCTGGCTGTTGTTGCAAAATGTATGTTTTCTGTCTTGACTCGAATGGAGAGTAGTAATTGTGAGGGATTAGGTGCTTCCCTTCCTGGTCCTCACTGATGTTTCCCACCATTGCGCATGCTGGAGTGTTGAAGGTCTGGAACCTCTCTGCAACTCTAATGTTATCAGGTGGGTCTGTGCACATATGGAAGGTGTTGCCCTCCTGCCCACACCTGTGGCATAACGGCCAGGGATAGAGTGGTGGAGTTCTCTTTTGATACTCTCAGGGCAACTGTGGCTCTTGAGAGCTGGTAGCTTTGATGTCACTAAAGGTGGTGTCTTGGCTGGCTAGCTGCATTGCCTGGATGATGTGGAACAAGTACTGCACTTGATGCCTCAGGTCATACTCTAGAGCTCTGTATGGGCACACCAGTTGATTAGGTAGACTACACACTGGGTACTCCATTTTCCCTTCCAGAATATGGACCTCCGGACCAGTTTATCAAAAGAAGTTGGCTTCTGGGTATGTTCTCAGAGTCACAGCTACATATGCATCAGCGGCAGCGATCTTGCTTGTTAGGCAGAATTGTATGCTGTACCCTCTGGGATCACCACATACAATTAGGACTACAGGTGTAAGCAAAACCAACCTTTGGTATAAGTCTGCACTACACAGTTTTTGGTAGCGAGCTGAGCAGCTTATCTCAAGAGGGAATGTGAGCAGTAAAAGATGTTACACAGAGGTCTTACAATCACAGTGGCACAAAAAGACACTTACACTCAAGATTTATTGGTAAAACACTTATTAATTTATTACACAGTTATTTAGAAAACATTCACTAGAAGGAGGCAACTTAATATTATACACAAACACACTTCAATACCAAACCAATACGTTTCTGAGTAAATTAGGCTCCCCTGAAATAGGAGCAAAATGGCATTTCAGTTACTTTAAATGGGAGTAAAAAGCACAAGTTAATAGAATAGATCACAAATACTTTCTTAGGCAGTGCAAATAGCTTTTGTTCACTAGAGGACTCGATTCAGTTCAATAGGCCTAGGCCAAAGTCAATGGACTGGTGTCTTGGATTGGGAAGAGCAGTTCTTGTAGTAAACAGTAAAGTCTTTGATAAAGTTCTCAGAAGTAGTTTGCACAAAAAAGAATCATATGTTGGGTCACAAGCTGATTAGGCCTGCAAGTTGGGAAAATTCTCTCAATCGGGTTGACACAGTACCTTAATATGTAGAAAAAGATTTGTGGCGAGTGGCAGTCCTGCAGTGAACTCTCTACGTCCAGTCTTTCTCTTAGTTTTACTGCTGGGGGTGTGTTTCCTGCTACACCTCTCACCATAAAACACCATTTATCCCGCGGAGCGGCGCGGAGTGGCGGCGAGTGGCAGTCCTGCAGTGAACTCTCTACGTCCAGTCTTTCTCTTAGTTTTACTGCTGGGGGTGTGTTTCCTGCTACACCTCTCACCATAAAACACCATTTATCCCGCGGAGCGGCGCGGAGTGGCGGCGAGTGGCAGTCCTGCAGTCATGTCAGGTAGGTCGGGCTCGACCGCCACCTTACCATCTAAACCACAGTTACTTGACGTTGAAGACACGACAAGTCGATTTCTAAGGAGTAATGCCAAACAGTCTTCTAAAAACACTTTCGCAACTAACCCAGCCAACTGCAATCATTCCCCTGTGATCCAGGGAGAAATATCAGAGGACCATCCACCAGCCCAGAGCCCCGGCACTAAAACATTAGCGCATCTGGGTAAAAGACGCACGACCTTGGGGCAAGGCAATGGCAATAAACCTACTAATCCGCCCTTTGATGCCCGCAACTCTAAACAAATCCAAAACTTTAACGAAGCGGACTCACCGGATGAAAACGCTATGTCACCGGATCTCCACGACGCTGAACTTCCACCGTCCCTGATGCCTGGGGTCTCCACTCCACCGCCGCGAGCTGGCTCGGTACCGACGGGAACTCCGCGACAACCCGGAGGGGCGGCCGCGTCGATTTCCCAGGCTCCGTTGCTGGACCTGCCGCGGGAGGTCGTGCTGGATAGCCGTCAGCCTCCAGGGGACGGGACCGCTCCGGATCATGGACCCCCACCATCGAAGAGCCTGCCGACGCCTGATGGGCCGACCCCGACTGCGGTCGCGGCTCCACGGTCTCCCGGAGGGGAGCCGGTGCAGAGCGGACCAGCATCGGAGAGCACATCGAGCCTGGAGAAGAAATCGGCTGACCCGGACGACGCCTCGCCGGAAGGGGATTCCTCTCCCCCCCCTTTGGGGAGGACGAGGGCGGCGGCACCCGTCCTGTCTGGGGGGCGCCGACTTAAGGATCGAAAGCCGTTGGGCCAGAGGAGACCAGGAGCGGAAGGTGCGCTTCCGACGCCGGCAAGCAGGAGTGAATCTACACCAGCGTCTCCTCTGGCGGGAGCCCAGTCAGTCACACCAATCCACGACGATGAAGCCCCAAATTCCACACTAGCCCAGGCTAACGCTGACAAAACTGAGAGGATCGTCTTAGACCCTCTACCACCCAGTAAAACGAGGGTTACACCCTCTGATAACACAATAAAAAAGATACCTCGGTTGATTGACGACCTCAACAAAAAAACCGAGCCCTTATCAAAACAAGTGAGCTCCACCAAAACATCACGGATGACTCCCAAAATACCAAGAAAGGGCCTCAAAAAACCTCAACGCCCCTTGAAGCTCTTATCAGACTTCTTTCACAAGCATTCTAAAGCCATTCAACAAAAATGTAAAGAACTGACAGATGCTGAAATCCTCGAGGCAGCAGACGCAATTACTCCCCCTCGAAAACATCGCAGGCTGATACAAGCAAACCGAAAATTACCCTACCTTCCTTCAAACAAAGACAATAGAGCTGCACCCGCTAGGGACCCGATAAAAAGTCACTTTTCTGGACAAGTAACACCAACAATTCCACAAATAACCTCTGAAAACGAGAACGAGACGAACGCGAAAACTTCATCCCCACCATCAATACCCATATCTACACTAGTTGCTCCTCCAGTTAGCAACACAACGGCCTTAACGTCAGCTTTTACTCAGCCTCTCCTACATAGCCATATTAACACAGTCCAAGAAACCCAGACTCTACCGCACCCTCCAAATCAAGAGATACGGAAAGAGGAGAGGTCTACACCCCTTCGACATAGTTTGATGCCATTGGATCCATCAGACCTCGCTTCGACGAGCATCACTCCACCAGTACCACAAGTTTTGATACTTGAAAAGGCCCTGAGTCCTCGGCAAAGCGACAACAACGCCCATAAAGAACAACCTACAGAGCCTGTGCCACCACCCCTAGGAGAGGCGTCCAAGCCCACAAACCAACTCCAGGAAAGAGACCCTGAAAGAAATCACCTTGTCAGATCAAAAAATAGTCTCCAGTTTGAGAAAACTTTAGACTCTTTCTACTCAAACTTGGACAATTACAACAACCAAAGAAGACACTCTTTTGACCTTCCATCCAGAAGATCAACAACTACCATGACACCTGGCATACGACTCCCATCACCTTCCAAAAGCAGACCGTCTTCACAAAGTCACATACCCTTAAACGACTCTCAGCCCAAAAAACTGGACACTTGCACTCTGATGTCAGCTCTATCAATAGCGCTAAATCCATTCGTCAAATTGTATGAAACAATCGGAGACACGATGAAAGACCACACATCGATTCAAACGACAATGCTAAATAAACTAACTTTCTTGGAAGGCTACATCTTGGCCTTAGAAGCAAAGATCCAGTCGTCAGAGAAAAAACAAATTCAAGAACCTTACATACTCTCACTCCAAAAACAGCCTCAAATCAAGTGCCCCTCCTCACAAGAGTTGACACAAAAAACTTCCAAAGGCACGCAAACCCATTCATTCATAGATTTAACTGTACCTCCAATCACCACGAAAGAGAACTCCACGTCACCAAAAGGAGGGAAAGAAGTAAACCCTAAAAGAAACGGAACCATGGCACTCGAACCAATCTTCCAACAACAGGTCCCTGCTAATTCAGCAGTGTTAGTTACCCATATACGTGCAACAACCCAGTCAAAAGAGAAAGGAACAGCCAAACTACACCGTGAAGTAAACAAGATCAACCACGAAAAAGAAGTTGAAACTTCTCTGAATGACGAAGACCTCCTGAACTTCACTCAACATTTTACAGACCAATCCATAACCCAATCCCAAGAGGTGCAAGGAACAACAGCCTTACTAACAACAAGTACAACCCCGGATGAAAATCCCCACACAAAACGAGCGACCATGGAACGACCTTTTTTCACCGACAAAGAACGAAAACGGCGGTCGACCATGACTAATCGCATCTCAAAAGACCGCTTACTGGGAAAGACGAGGGCCGAACTGCACTCCAAACCCTACAAGCCAGTAAGCGATAAACGCGAAGTACAACCTTGTCGGCAACCAATAAGGTTTACCCGAAGATCGAGCAGTAGCCCCCTTTCCTGCAGACTCAAAGCTCAGTCGCAGAAATCACAAACCAGAAACCATGTAAAGGAACCTACGAGGACAACCTACAAATCAAAAACTGATAAATATCATTCAAAAACTCAAACAAGATGGATATGGAAACTTGAGCAGATACCGGGCAACACTGACAAAGTGATACTAAACAGAAGAGGAGTGATGGACCTGTTTAGTTATATCTCGACACTCAGTTCAGTCAAATCAGCCGACCTCCAGATTGTCGACCCTAGCCACAAGGGTCCCAAAGCTATTTCTCATTTATATATAGCGTCACAAACAATAAACAACGCTTTCAAGTCTGCCCTTGAAGAACTCTTAATTATGGGATATGACCTTACGAGATCATCAAGAGTAATTAATCCACGTGATTGTCGAGAAAACAAATACGCTCAAGAGCCCAAAAGAAAAACTGAATACTATCAATCGTCACACCAAGCCCGGCCCCCGTCCAGAAAAAAACCAGCAAACACCCCCGTGCGGGTCCAAAAACCAGCTATGAGCAAAGCGAACCAAAAGCAAAATCATACTAGACCCGCTAAAAGCTTGGAAAACTCGACTCCAGCGCTCAAGAAAATTGAAAAACCTACGACAACTGCAATAACCAAATACTCAAAAGAACTCCTAAAGCTCCAAAGGACAGTCCAAAATGAGACATACCAGGGGGCTGTAAGCACATCTCAACCCTCACCTCCCCATTCATTTTGGTCCTGGCTGCCGAAAGCCCTCAAACAAAACTTACAAAAATAGCCACCCAAGAGAAGATCTCTCAGTAACACCTACATCCATCAAATCCCCAAAGCCCAAGACCAAATAAAAATGTGTTCGTGGAACACCCGAGGTTTTCTTCACCTAACAACCCCAGGATCCACGAACTTAACAGTCTACGACATTATCTGTCTTCAGGAGACATGGCTTCTTCTACCCCCAATTCTCGACGGCTACGAGACCCACACAGTGGTGGCCAAGAAGGGCCTCTTAGGCCGCCCTACAGCGGGGCTGCTCATCGCAATCCGCGGTGGTCGAGGCCTAACGGACTCATATAAAATAAAAGAAAATCACTTCATGATGATGGTCAAACTAAACTGGAAAACAACAGATGAAAAATCAAATAAACTAACAACGAAGAAAATCATAATTGTTACCATCTATTGGAACCCGGCAACTGTCGAGTGTGGGAAATTTATCAAAACAATAGAACAAGAACTGGACTGGGCGCAAGTCACACACCACCCAGACTACGTAGTCCTATGCGGAGACCTAAACATCCATAGCCAGCAGAGCGAAAAGTCAAAGGCACCCAAATGTAAAAAACGTCAAACTGACCAGAGATCCATCAAATGGCAAAACCTTATGAAAACGAGATCTTTCGACAACCTGGATCAAGTCTTTGCTGACCCAAACAGACTCCCTACATGGGAAGGAGCGAATTCAAACTCCACAATCGACTACATTCTGGTATCACGTCCTCTATTACTACACATCAATTCCTTCAAAGTGATTAAAACAAGGGAAAGTGACCACAATCTGCTGGAGACTACCTGGTTAACTAATCCGCCGAAAAACCACACAATGTGTGCAGAACTCGATCTTAACGCTCAAGGGACAAGACTCAGGATCACGGAAAAGGCAATAACAACCATTTCAAAGCTCTATAACGACCGAGCCAAACATCTACACACGTTGGCGGTTGACTACACACCTTTGTTGACCGTCTGTAGAGTTCCACTCAAGACCAAAAAGCCAATGGCAGTCGACCAAAAACATATGTATGATAAATTGGTCGCCGATAGAAAAAGAGAGCTAATGAAGACAAAAAGACTAGCACGAAAACTTGCCCCCCCACAGGCCACGACCATCATGAAAGAAGCAGCTACAAAATACAAAACTTGGTTAAAGGGCCACCGGCACAAGCTCTACCAACAAGATGCAGAAGACATCCTGAAAGCTATAACAGGAAACCACGCAAGAGACTTCTGGTCCCTCTTACATTCAACAACGCCAGGTGCGCGCCCAAGTCAGTTGAACTGTATTGGCCAGTTGGCCTGGGAAAAGTACTTCAGCACCCTGTTTAAGCGTACCTCGACAGTAACCTCTAGGACGACAAATAACGACACCCCTTGGAGGTGCCTAGACAACATCGAAGACATCATAACGTTAATCAAAAAACTGAAACCATCTCGTGCTCCCGGCCCGGACGGCATCACGAACTTTGATTTAAAAGCACACCCGGAAACCTGGGCGCCCTTGTTGAGTCAAATCTTCAGACGATGTTCCGCCACAAAAACCATTCCACCAACGTGGAAATGTGCTAACGTGGTACCTATCTTTAAGAAGGGCAATAGGTCAGACCCTACAAGCTATCGTCCGATCGCTCTCCTTGACCCAATAGGAAAGTTGTTTGGGTCACTTTTGCTAAACCATTTCACTGCCTGGGCCAATGAAGCTCCCTGCCACGACAAACTACAAACTGGCTTCAAAAAAAATCTGGGGACAAATGCAAACATATTAATACTGAGTGCCCTGAAAAGCAAAATTATGGAGGGTCGTCCACGCCTATTCATCGCCTTTGTCGACTTGACACAGGCCTTCGACAAGGTGGACCGGGAAAGACTATGGAAGAAACTGGCTCTATGGAAATGTCCCCCAGACATACTTAACCCCATCAAAGCCCTATATACCAACACTTCTATGCGGGTACGCCTGAACCAACAAGGACTGTTAACCGAAGAGATAACAACAGCCAGAGGAGTCAAACAGGGCTGCCCCCTGGCCCCCGCCCTGTTTTGGTCCTATCTAGGCGATTTCCAAGATACAGAAAAAGAGATTCGAGCGTTCCCCCCCAAACTCGGAGGAGATCAGATCAGTCGGCTCTTATACGCAGACGACTTAATCCTTCTGGACAACACCCCGATAGGACTACAACGTCAACTAACAAACCTACAACAATACATGACGACAAACAATCTGGAAATTAACCAATCAAAAACGAAAATGATGGTCATTGAGAAATCCGCAAAAAAGAAATCCACCCTACCGCTAAGACTAGGCGAAACAACTATCGAGAAAGTCTATAGTTTTAAATACCTCGGAGTCATTCTAGACAGCACTCAAAGAGACAACGCGATGAAAGAGGCACTTCGTGGAAAAACCACAAAACTAGCGACACAAGGAAAAGCCATTGATATTAAATTCGGCCGATTTTCAATCATACCTGTACGAGACTTCTACAAAAAAAAGTCATACCATCCTTGACATATGGTGTCGACGCTATGCCGACCCTCCCCCAAGACCTGTGGCAGAGCTTGGAAGCATCCTTCTGGAGAACAGTCTTAGGTCTCCCTAAATCAACGCCAATAACACTGATTAGACGTGAACTCACGCTTTCATCATTGAAAGCAACCATCGACTGTAATAGCGTCCTGCTCTATCGGAAGTGCATCCAGAACGACGCCCCATATGCCTACAAGTTGATAAGTGAAGAACTTCGTCTTGGAACTTGTCGAATGCTCACTCAATGGGAAACAAAAATCTTATCCATCCTAGACTCAGTGGCTTGTAGCACGGAGGACCTTATCAACAATCCAGTCAGAGTCACCAAAAAAATCAAAGAACTGGATTGGATTCTCACCACCGATATGGCTATGCGATACAAATCCACCAACCATCTACCAGTCTTTTGCAAGAAACTTGATAGTGTCCAACCATACTTGAAACTATTTCCGAACAGAATTGCACGAAACTACTATCTAAGAATAAGACTAAATCTTTTGGAAACTAATGAAATTCTATCGATCAGACACCTATCTACTACCAGCAGTTGCCGGCTTTGCAAATCAACTTCGGCAAAGGAATCCATACGCCATCTTCTTCTGACCTGTCCGTCAACGACAGACATACGACGTACCTATTTGAAAGACATTTTCACAAACTTTACCTTACAAGACGAAGAATCGTGCTGGAACAAACTGATAGACGGCGACAAACAGTCATGGCAGTTCGCAACAATAAACATCATGACCCACATCTTCAACGTGCTGCTCCCACGACAGGCTTCAGGAAACGCTCCACCAACCTGATCGCCAAATTTGACGGGCAGTTCTTGCTGCCGTTTGTTAAAAAATCTTTTAGATTAAAAAAACAAATTAAAAAAAAAAAAAAAAAAATTTAGCTGAAGACGTGGGTTCCTGGCAGTTCCTGCAGATCTCGCTCTTCCTGAGCCTCAGTCGTGGGGACAAGAGGAAGGACGTCTGGGGACTCCTGCACTGCGCGGAGACTGGTCAAACAAGGTGGTAAATGGAAGATCTTTGGTTTGAGTAGCTGTCTTCAAGCACACAAGCTGGTGTCCTTCCCCCTGGTTAACCCTAACCAGCACCAAGAATGGTATCCAGGTACCTTACAAGTTGATTGGTCCCACCAACTCAAAGGAAGAAGTCGTCCTTGAAGGGGCTTCTCTGTCGAGATGAACTCGACAATTCGGACCTGCAGCAGGGCTTCACCGGGCAAACCAATGGTCCAGGAGTTGCAGCAGCCGTCCTCTTCAAGCTCGTTTTTGGTTCTTTCGTTCAAGTGGTCAAATCTGCTTTCCAGTCCAAGAGACTCGCCATTTAAACATTTTTCTCCCTTTCATTCCAGCCTAGCTGTCACTCATCCAGCAGGGTGGCTGTCCTTGCAGGACAGTCAGCCAGCCAATCACACCAGAGTGCATTTGGGTCTCCTAGGAGACTAATCACAGGGAGTTTCGGACAACTCCCTCACTTCCAGCCCACCCCAGACACTCAGGCACCAGAGGCGGTCTTCAGTCCTGAAGCCTGCCAAAGGCGTAAGAACAAAGGGACCAAACCTCTTTTGACGCGCATAGACAAACTCTAGAAGGACCGTTCCGAAAAAGAAACTGTGAAAAAAGAAGACCGGGACCTGTTTAAACAAAGGGGTTTTGGGGGCCATCTTGAAAAACATGGCTCCCGCGATTTTTTGCTACCGGTGTTTGCGGTCAGGTAAAATCATGGTAGTTCATTGTAAAGCCATTTCCACCAGCCATTTCAATAAGAAAGGGTAACAATTGTCTGCTACATTCGTTTCTAGACACCGGGGATACTAGGTAACCCCTCCAGCACTCTATAGTAAGATAGTGTGTGCTGGATCTAGGAATTTAAAAAGACTAATAAAGTCAATGTAACTTTGCATTCTCTGGGAAACAGTAGTTTATCCCAGAGAAGGTATTTAAACCCTGGGACAGCCTAAAAGGCTTCCCTGTGCCACTGCACTGAGGGTGCTTGTGACACAAGAAAAGATGATGCCTATGGAGTTGTCTAAAACTCCATAATCAAAGGAATAAACACAGAAAACAAACAGAATTGAAAAGTTCAAAGCCCCAACGTTTAGCAAACGAGCTGGAGGGCTCTAAGGTAGAGGGAATTAGCACATGTATGAGAATTCTCCGTAACATTGCTCTCTGCATGACTTGTTGCAACCTGGTTCAGACTGTGTAGATCAACTCCTTATGGAAGGAAAGCCAGCTGCCAAATTGGCTCGGACCTGGCCAGATATTCTGAGAGCCTCTCACCTAGTTGGAAGCAGGTGGCATCGTAATTCACCACTAGCTGTGTCTCAGATTCTGTGGCTCCAAAGACTCCATCCAGAGTGTACATAATATCTTTCGAGGTGGGGGTCTGGATGCGTGGCACTTTGCACCTGGATGACTCTCACTGCAGGACCTCACAGACTCTCAATGGTGCTTCTCCGTTTCACCTGGTCAGGAGCTCACTAGTCATGGATCATCTGGTTGGTCTGGTCTGCCCACATCTGGTATTCATCTTTACCTTTCAGAAAAGGGTCTCAGGGGAACATAGGAGCCATGCTCTGATGGTGTAGCGATGCCTTGTGCAACAAATCATTGAATGCATCCACCATGGAGGAAGCTATCACTCTGGTGCCTCTATGCGCAGGGGTAGGTCTGGCATTCATGCTAGGCCCAGAGGATCTAGGGGTACTTGCAGGCACAGGCATGATAGTATCTACACTGGGTGCAGTGGGATGACTGAATGCAGTGCTGGGCAATGCAGAGCTTTGGCTAGGAAGTGATGGTAGTATAACCGGCAACCCTGTCCAAGTCTTTACTGCCCAAATAGGATTAACCACTATTAGGTATGTTAGATGTAAGGGCAATGTCTCAGGGCTGTCTTGTCTGCATTAGGGCCACACCAGGTCCCAGCTAGGTCAGGGGCTTTACCCAGGCACTTGACCTGTCTGATGAGGGGCTCTAGGGACCCTGTCAACTTGAGTGGCTGCTGGAGGTGTGGTTCTGCATGGGACGCCACCTATTATAAAGCAATGTTCAGTGTTAATCCTCTCACCCTCAGCCCAGCTGACTACCTGTAGCAGATCCCTGAGCATGATGTCTCTCAATCAGCTGTGGTGGAGCATTCAGTAAAATGCACAAATCAAAACACAAATACTACAATTACTATAATTCACAAATCACCTTAACCACAAATTAGCACAAAATAACTTCTGTACAAAAAACAGACACTTACACTACTAATATGTTCACTTGCCTCGGGACGGAAAGGGGAAGGGCATGACTCTGTAAGCAGGTTGTTAGGGTAGCTATAGGTACACCAACGGATGATCTCAGCAGTGCCTCCAAAAAATGTAGCGGGGGCATAGTCCTTACATGCTTGGTGTAAGACAGATGTAGGCGGCAACAGCAATACATTTCCTTCTTACACTTTTTCTTACTTTTAAATACTTACAGTAGGGCACTTTGTCTGCCAGTAGTGGCCCTGGGAGTCTCTGCAGACCCACCTGGACAGGGAGAGGCCCAACAGCAATCACATGGCGGTATTTTACACCTCACAGGGAGTGCCACGTACATCAGAAGCAGTCCAGGCGGACAGTGGTGATTTTGTTGCTGGGTGACATCTCCTTATAAGTAGGAACACAATTTGGTCCCAGGCTGCAACAGTGAATGCGATGCAGCACCCCTCCTGGCAATGGGGCACCACCACATGAATAAAGTTCTGGGCTACAGCAGTGACAGCGATGAGGCACCCCTGTGGGATATCGGTGCCCACGCGAATCAGGTATCATTTGTTATCTTTTGGAGGCACTGAGCAGAGCACCCGCTCAACTCTCCATTGTGAGGGGTGGCTTCAACTGATTAACAGTGCTAATATGTATACAATGGACCAAATTCTCATAAATGAGTAAAAATAATGCGCTACCATCAGCTACGCGGTTGCTGCGAGCCTTCCATACTTTAATGTTGGAACACCCTCCAAACACTGATGTATGCAAGGGAGCTGGACAGCGCATCTTTGCACTATTGTGCATCCCCTCCTGAATTGCTCAGGTCACTTTGCTCTTTTTGTTTGTCCTCATTGCATAAATGCTCAGGCCATCTTATTCTCAAAGGTACCCATTTACGAATAAAGCCCCCTTGCATACATCAGTGTTGGTGGGGGGGGGGCGCATTCGGACACTAATGTGCAACAGGCTCCCAGCAACTACATGGATGATAGTAACACATTTCAGTGACAGGCTTTTAAAGGTCTGGTCTCAGTGTCGTCCTAAATGCTGAGCTCTATGCAAGTCTATGCAAATAGGATGACCATACTCGTCATTAGCACTTACGGGGTTAAAACAAGCATTTCCATTCATGTTTGGGGATGGAAATGCAAGTGTGACAGCCATGGTTTAGACTGCAGCTGTCAGACTTAAAATAAAACTCATGACAGGGTGAGAAATGACAATGTCATGATTAGCACCACCCCCCGCTCCTGTTGCAAAAGGCGCAAGGGGACCAGCCTCATTTTGGGGAATTTAAAGGCACATCCGTTTGTGAATTCAGGATGTGATTTTAAATGCGACTTTATTTGGGCAGGTAGGAAACACAGGTAGGAAAAAGGCCATCTGAATGTGTGCATCTAAGATGCACTCATTCAGATGCCCTCTGTGAACTGGGCTGCTCTTTGTTTTGTGTGTGGAAGTGAGGCGATGCGCTAGCTAGGATCAAAGGAGAAGCACAGCCTTCCAGTTGCCTGCTCTGTCAGTTGGCAGGGCCAGGCTGTCTGACCAAAAACAACTAATGCTTCCACAGCTGGGCTCACAGTGCTGACACATGTATGATATCAAATTGATGTAGCTGTAATAAGTATGTCTCACCGCTATACCATAACTCAGATATGTCTTATATTTAAAGTTTACAACTGCCACCAGCATAGTACATCTCCTAGTTATGTTGTTCAGACCAGAGGTGCATATCTTAAATGCAGCACCTGCACTACAGTGACTTGACTTTCACTGCAGGTCTCAAGAGGGCAACTGTGATTTGAACCTGGTCTGTGGTTCTGGAAAGAAGGCGCTGCAGATCATGATACTGATTCAGCAGGGCACCAGTGTACACCATATTTCTGGCAGAGATTTTGCTGAAAGAGGTGCCTGGTTTGCAGGCCACCCTTTGTGAGATGGAATTACCATATCATTGTATTATAATAAAAATCAAAACATGTAAGGCATCTGCACCTTTGCTAGATGGCAATCCTTCACAACTGGACCTAATATACATGTGTAAAGATTGTGACAAAGTTCCTTGCCTAACCTGGAGGATTAACAGTGTGGTGGTCAAAGGGACTGGAGGCAGCCAGAAGTAGTGGATCGTGGAGGCACTATACAGGTGGTCTGAAGAGCACCCTCAGTTAGACCCTGCACTAAGGTGGGGAAAGTCACAAGCAGACAAACCAAACCTCAGATCCTTTTAAACAAACCCAAGATCAAGGAATAGAAAAGGTGCCCTTCCCCTTTAAGAGAAAATTCATTCACTCATTAAGCATCCAAGGTCAATGTTTCACCTTACATGCCAGTAACTCATGTGCAGGGTACAGTGTTGCCGGGAGAACAGAAGTCTTTTGCGAATTTCAAAGAACACACAGAGACCTGTCCAGCAGTCATCTCCCTTGTCTGAGAGAGATGGGGTGGAACAGCAAAAAGAGCAATACAAGCGTGCATTACCATTTGCATGACAGGTTGTGTGTGTGGGGATGAAGAATACAACAGTTCCTCAAGACAGAACCTTCCCACTTACCTCCAAAAGTGTTTTCCTTCATTTTGTTCACACATTGGATAGAGCAACTCAGGCAGTGCAGACTCAAGCAACAAGGCAAGGGCCACAAGTGAATTCAACATGGTGGGTGAGCCTTATACGACTTTGGTCCCACTCCCTAACCCAAAGTAGTCTCAGGTGCAGACCAAGCTACTAGCCACCCACCCATTAACCTCAGCATTCAGAGGCACAGTTTATATCCCAAAGCACCTCCAGGAGAAGGGAGGTCAGACTATACAGAATTGCCTGCTCATTCCAGTGGTGTGGGCTGTTTGAGAATGAGCAGACTGGGTGTTTGGCGAGGATTTGAGTTTGAAAGGTTTATTGAGGGAAAAGTTGCTTGGAAGAGGTACTTGTAAGATGGAAGGATAAAGGTACATTGGAGCAGGAAGATTTTCAACAGGAGAGAATAGTTTTGTATGAAAAGGATTATCATTTTCAGATAGGGGCATTGTGGGAGGAAATCTGTCATCTGGAGTGAATGATATTGGAGCTTGTATGAGGGCCTCACGAGAGAGCTGGTTTGAAGGAGGAAGGTTGCCGTCTGAAGGGTGACATATTGGAAGTCAGAAGGAAAGAATTATTTTGAAGAAAGAGAGGAGTCCTCTGAAGGAAAGTGTTAAAAAAGCAGAAAAATACTTGTTTCGAACTAGAGAGGAGGAGTTGGAAGTGAAATACCTGTCTAGAGGTGGAGCTATAAATACAAAGACTGAGATGGAGAGTGGAGAACAGGCAAACCAATAAGCCAGCATAAGTATGGATGTTCCAGCGCACCAGGTAGGTACAGGGCAGATTGTAGACGCAGGAATAGGAACAATGTGATATTGATACATTAGGGGACAGGCAGATAGAGACAGAAAGGAGGGGGGAGCAATCCCAGGACCAGGTCTCTAGTACAAGTAGAAAAGGGGCATGGAAGCAAGGCATGGTATCTGACTTCTGGAGGAGTCAATCCCTAAAGGGTAATGGGTAGCTGTCTTCTCCTTGTTTTATCCAACATGATCACCAGAGCGATAACCCGGGCATCTTGGAGGATCCCCTTCCTTGGAGACGTCATCATTGGGTTCTGGAATCTCACATACATGGAACCCAAAGACAAAGATCAGCATGTATGACATGGACTTCAATCCCCAGTCAGTAAAAGCTTAGTCTTCTTGATCTATTGAGAGAAACATTTCACTGCAACTCCTTTTAAATCCCCCCACCCCCATGTTGCACCATGTGCATCTACCACCCCTAATGGGTGTGAATTGGAGAACACCTGAAAAACTAAGAAACCATTGATTTGGCTGACCCCCCCCATCTTCCCAATCTGGAGGCAGTTGGTGAATACCCAAGAAAACATTGACTTTCCTTACGTTAACCCTGTTGTCTATTCCCACCTTGAGTAGTCTTCATTGTTGTTTTCAATTTTTCTGTTCCCTTGGACGCGACCCACACTATTTCTTGTGTAGATAATAAATCAAGTGTGCTTTCAAAATAGTAAAATATTGTTTCTATTATTTACAGCTGACCCGTGTTGCTGCACCTCTGGATGGAATTGTCGGTTCAATAGTAACTACAAATATATTAAAACTGCCATGAGTTGGATTGATGCTGAGGTAACATGAAGGAAATAATGTCTTTATCATGACACCTTTTCCCTATTTCCTTTTTCTCACTAGTTCACATTCCTCTATAATGATTGTTTATTTTGGTCCTATGTCAAATCTTAGCCTATCCTTCTTTACATCTTACTCAAAACTTTCTGAAATATTTGCTATCTTTCTAATAGAACATGGTAGCCACCATTGGAATTTAAGACTGACTGTCGATTATAATTTACAGCTTCATCGCAAACAGAATATTTAAGTTCCAAAATCATTAAAACATCCTCCTTCTTGCAGTTCTACTGCCAGAATCTCTACCAAGGTGCACATTTGGCTTCCATCCTCTCTGAAGATGAGAATGACTTTCTCAAGGAAATCACTTTTCAGTGGACAAAGAGCTATCCCCTCATCTGGGTTGGAGCAAGTGACTGTTACAAGGTAAATACATCTTCTTACATTCCTGACGTTTCCATATGTGAGAATGTTTCACTTAACTTGTTGAATTATTGATCCAGCTGGCTACTGCAAGTCAGTCTGCTTCATGGTGCTCCATTTTTGTGTCATTCACCAAATTTAAAATTGTGCACAAAAGGACAGGTGACCAGGTGTACAACCATGGAGAGAAGCAACACGTACTGTGGCAGCAAAATCACACCAACCACCTTCGTTTTCTGGATCAGTCAGCAAATGTTTCATCAGTATGCATACTCAAGAAAGAACTGGACAGAATGCACTGGGTGTAGATGACGCAGCTCCTCTCCCTGTGGGGAGATCTCTCAAGCATGGTGGCTGCCAGAACGCCCACTGTATGCACATTTTGTTTACTCAAGGTTATGGAAATTGTTTTTTGCAGAACCAATAGCCTGGCCGTTAGCCTAGACCATAGAGCACCATTTGATCTTGTCCTACAGAAAAGTGGCTTGGCAAATATTTGCTGAAACAAGTTGAACTTAGTAAAGCATTCAAAATTTACTTTCGAGCCCTTCTATCTGGCAAAAGGGCACGTAAATATTTGCTTAAAAGATATCATGTGCAGCCAGATCTTGAGACTCCATGCAGTCAAAGCAGGCATAATTTACACAAAAAATACTTTATTAGTTTTAAAGAACCAAGTGTTTGGTAAGTAAAGCTTTGATGAATAGCCTCACTTTCAAACAGTTTACAACTGGACACTTTGTAATGCCTCTTTTGCAAAATCCCCCATTCCCCCCTTTGAATCTGAGTAGTGCCACACAGACTCCACTGAATAGTCATAGAATTTAATTTGGGCCCACCCTGACCCACCAGGAGTTCAATGACAGCTACTTAGATCATAATGGATTATGACATCAACAGACATTACACTTGTATATCCAGAAACCTCTGGGCTTCATCTAAATAATTAGCTTCTCTAGATGTTATTTCGTCGTACATTAAGGCAATCATTGCTGTTTGAGGAGAGGAAAATGTTTGAGCAGTGTCATGCATGCAGCACTTGATTAGATTCGATTAAAGCATTAACAGAAACCATAATCACCAGAATAACAACGCATACTACCAAGCAATGTAACATAGGACGGTCCAAAAGATGGCCATCGCCAACCGATGTCTGCACAAGATTGCCACCTCCTACCTCATCCAACTCACTGCAGAAAAAACAGTGGCACGCTCCTTCGTTCCTCCCCCAGACGTGCTTTGCATACAGCCGGATTCAACCTCAAGCGAGGTAGGTGTTCTAGTTTTGGTGTTACTGCTCCCACCCTGTAGAACTCCCTTCACGAACACATACAAAATGAACCATCTTTCCTGGTCTTCAAAAAAACGAATGTGGTTAATTAACAAATATGTATAACCTGTAATGTACTATGCTCACTACCTTGTTTCTTGTCTGCAACCACCGACTTTGTACAAGCGCCATGATACCTCCGGGGCTGGGTGCTAAATCATATGAAAAAATAAATAAATAAATAAATAAGCATCAAAGATGAAGGTGCATTGCAATGTCTTCCTATGCCACTGTGTTCCAGATGTCCAGTGGCTGCTGTTGCCTTGAAGACTAGCATAGGGTGCAGCGTGGAGATTGTTGATTTGCGTTGGAAATGGGAGACCCTAGGTGCTGACATGGAACAGGAGGCTGCTGCTGTGGAGCAGGAAGCTGTTGCTATTGTCAATATGCAGGAGACTGGAATTAGAAGCGGTAGGCGTCAGTTGTTGAAGGTCTAGGGGTGGAGGGCGTTGCCATGGGTCAACCATACATGGGTGATTATGGGATGTTATGATGTTCCTGGTATAAAGGAGGGCAATGGATCGAAGTTAGTTCATAAGAATACAGTTTCAAAACATATTTCAGAAAGTCTCCTTTTTAGATTAGAGTGTTTTGTTTTTGTTTGTGTTAAAATGCGAGTGATAGGTTAAATGCAAATAATCTTTAAGCTATATATGATGGGTAATTCCATTATTTTTAATGAACATTAACACTTCAATACTGCGAATAAAGTAATTGAACATTGTTGCTCTCTTACAACACATACAAATTCATCATGTTGGCACAGGGTATTTGATTTAAGCAATAAATGAGAGCACCACAGATAGGATAATACTGATGGTCTTTGGAGAAAAGGAACAAACCAGACGTATATTAATCCCCTTTTAGGGGGTGTGAGTCCCAAAATACCTGATCCTTAAATGGCCAGTCTTTCAGATGGAGTGTACCAAGTGGCCATCAGCCTTGCGCTGTAATCGATCAGAACACTGAAGACCGACCTTCTCCATCTGAGGTCAGCATCCCAAATGCCTTCCATGTGGGAAAGAGAACCAAGGGGTCATTGAAATCAAGAAGCAAAATACACATGATCGGGAGCTGTTGGTACAGAAATGGAGACCTTCAATTCTAGTATATGTGTAAAATACACATGTTAATAGGCAAACAGGTGAGACAATATAAGGATGAGTTGAGAGAGCATACACTGCAAAAAGAATATTGCGTGTTGTGTCATGTAGGAAAGAGGTGACAACAAACAGAATAGAACCAGAACCAGAGTTCAGTCGGGGCAGAATACTCAAGTGAACACAGTGAGGTTGCTTAATTGTCACAAACAGAAAGGTTATAGCAAAACAAAAGCGGTGATGGCTGGAAGGTTTAGAATTAAGCTTCACCTCTGGAATTGCTCTGGGAAACCCTCCAGACCATCGTTCTTTGCCTGCCAAGCCATTACAAAAGGGTAAAGACCATTTGCAAATCAGGTTTGCTCCGACCCCAAAAGGGGCAGTCCAGTCCGAACTTCTAGATCACATCCCTTCTGCACACGACCACAAGCATCCCAAACATGTTTCAGCCTTGTTGGGCCTCATCAGTGAGGAGTAGCTTGGGTCTCTAGTCCCACCAGGCACGCTGCATACGTCTAGGCATACCCATCGCACTCGGGGTGATGCAGGTTAGCACAGGGGCAACACGCTGGTCTTGGAAACAAGACCACTCAGAACAACAGTGGTTTGAATCCTGGATCTGCGCTTAGAAACCAAACTCAGGTATGGTATTAGGCGCATTATTAAAAAACAATAAAATAAATAAACAAAATATAGCATATTCAAAGAGGTGATGGCTGAAAGCTTTAGAATGCATCTTAACTCTGGCATTGCTCTGGGCAACCGTCCAGACCCTCGTTCTTCACCTGTCAAGGTTATCACCATCTGTGGCACTTTAGACAAAGAAGACATAAATAAGGGCAAAGCAGAGTGAGCAATACAAATGTGAGGTATGTATATGTGGAGAAAAAAGTATGTCCCGGATTTTGCCCCTTAACAAGATAATAAACACAGAGTGTGATATTAAGGGAATGTCTGAGCAGCCAGAAGTAGCGTTTTCCTTTCACAACCCCTGTAGCAGCATTGGCCAGTTCACAGGAACAGATCAAATAAGACACTATAATTAAGGGTCTATTGTGATCAAAATGCAGTTGTGCAAGTCAGTTACTGAGACATATGAGGGGGTTCAGGGAGATGTCCTGCATAAGGTCTTGAAGGGGATGAGAGGTGGAAGAGTAGTTCAATATCCATTGAAAGCGGAAATGTTGACATGCTGAGTAAGCATCTAACTCTTCGTGAAAGCCCAAATGTCCCTCATGCGATTGCACAAGATGCTTTGTCCAGGTCATAAGGCAAACGCAATAAAAACAGGTGATCAAACTGTGATTCTGGGTGAATGGGAATGACAAAGAAAGCAGAATAAAGGGCAATGACAGTAAAATCCATTGCAGAGGGCGGAATGCAGGAGAGAATCATAGCAGTGTTAGGCACTACTGGGAATGTGAGCAACCCAGTCATCGTATCCACACGCAGATTTTGCAGAAGAGGGGTCTTGTATAAGCACCTGGTGTGACCAAACATGACTTGTTGTAGGAGGAAGTTGATAACAGGTTTGGTGACTTCTTCAGCTTTCTCTGAAAATGGGTATTGGGGAAAACAGGGAACTGAGACTTTAGGGTTAAGGATAATGCACATAGGTTCACCAGAAAGGACACAGCCCACGTCATGAGCGTTAGTAGACCATCATTGTGATGGCACAGCTACCAGACAGTCAGCAAAGGCAGAATGATTGGTGGACAAATGATGTGAAAAGCAGCTTTGTCATAGAGCAGCTCAATATACACAGAAAAGCATTGGCAATCATCTTAAAGGGAGGAGCAAGGCTGGAAAGAAAGGAATGTCTAGAGATAGAAGTAAGTCACAGCAGGAGAGGGAAGGAAAAAGGGGCACCAGAGGTATCAGACCCATCTGACCTCATTGAGTTTTTTTATTGGCCCCTCCACACATTCCCACTCTCCTAATAAATCCAAAATCCATGTATAATGTGCCCAAACCAGGACCCCCCTAAAAAAACATGGTGAAAATGCAGCAAAATGGCCAATTGCAGCGAACCTGCCGCAATCAAATGGGCCAATACTGTAGCAGCAGAGATTCTTGTAGCAATAACAGCATTAAGAGACCTTTAAACATTGTGACAATAACGACTTTCAATATAGCGTATGAGGGACCAGTACCAACAACACATAAACAGCAACCCAGACAGTCTGGATGTGAAATAAGGGTCCTCTTGGTGCCTTCTGAGGGTGGTGGGACTGGTTCATCGTACACATGGCATCCTCTATACAAAATGCTTATAGTGTCTTATCCTGTGCTGTACAATGTTGAATTCATGGCACTTGTCAAAGAAATTATGTCAAGTCCTAAACTATTGTTTATCTGTTCACTCTAGCAACAATGTCTTAATACTATCGATGATTGGCGCTAGGAAACCCTGAACCAACGTATGAGATAAAACCTGAGGTGTTGTCAGAGCAACATTTGACATTTTTGAAATGTTCATCAAAACACAACCTGGAGCATTTAAGATGGTCTGCAGGGTCTTCACATTCATTAATGCCTCTGTGTTTAATGCCATTATTTTCATGTGATATTGGAAACTTTCAGGGTCCTCCCCAAATTTGGGAATTGTTTGCACTCTAAAGGGTCGGATGGATCCAAGGTGTGTGCACCTGCACTGCATGTATGCAATCGTTCTTTCCATGCAGGTTGTGAATGGGGGCAACACATTGCATTCAGGTTTATTTTAAATATTTCACATCCTGATTACTTTGATTTCATTTCTTTTGCCAATTTTGAGACAAGGCCTTACAAAAGAGTGAACAATTGTCCTCGTGGCTCGTAGGAATATGCAAACACAACCTCTGATTCCATATGTTGTAAGATATTGGTTCAAAACGAACCCCTTCATGAGTTATAACAGAAGATCTCAGTGGTGCTTGGCTATTTATAACGTGCTTAAAACCCAGAGGTTTTCTAAGCGTGGACCCGGGGATCGAACCTGTGTTTCTCTGTGTCAGTGTAGTGTGCTGAAAGGCTGGGTGCTTGCCCCAATCCAGATTCCTTGTTGTGAGTGGCTGGATGGAGAAGAATGGCCTGAATGCATTGTGAGCCTGATTGGCTGCCTGCCTGCATTAATGCCCTCCTGAATGATTGGCTGGCTGGGCTTGGCTTGGCAGTGTGAATGAGAGACAGAACAGTATATTTGGGAACCTCTCACTTACCAGAATTGTTCAGAATCTTAAGTGGAAACTTGATGCTTATTCTCGAAGCCGAGCTGGAAGAAGAAGAATTGCTGCTGCTTTCCTTCAACGCAATCTTAAAGCTATTGTGCCTTCGAGGACTGATCCAAGAGAGGACCTGGCTAGGGCCCCTCTTCCTGAGCTACGAGGGAACATCGTGCAACAGCTAACCTTCACCAAGGCACCCTGGAAGTCAGTCCCAAAACGACTGCCAACAAGAGACAGGGACCGCCAAGAAATCTGAAGTAAAGCACCATGATGTCGAGGATGTTGACCACAATCACTGTTGAACGAGGTTTGGTGGAGCACTGTAACCTCAACGACCAGAGCGACAACGCTCCATTGCCTAAAACACTTTGAAATCAAGGATTCCCTTGTCATCACCGTCGACCGCTTTGTTCCACCAGAGAAAGTCGAGGTCATCGATGAACTGAGGAGAAAGATGCTGACGAAGATCCAAAAGCCAGCCGCGGTCGAGTCCCAATCATCAACACCAACACCGATGATCCGACGCCCTTGCTGGGGCTATGTTCTTCACTGATCTGCTTCGTGGCAACAAACTCTCATCATTGAGGTGTACCGCACACATCATCTTCACAGGACGGCCATGACCAATCGTCCATGAGGACCGCGCAGGTCGAAGCTGCTCTCTCGACGACATTGTTCACATTTCTTCATAGGAATCTCGATGACCCATGACTCTTGCTTTAAAGAGAGTCCACTCAAGAGGGGTCCGTCGACCAACCATCGAAGAACTCTGCTAAACTTAGGTACATTGGGGTAGTAGAACATATTAGAAGGAAACAGGATTATATCAAACATATACGGACTGGGCTTGTTGATACACTTTATTTACAGGTCGCCCAGGTGGGGGGACCCTCACACAGAACTGTGTCTTGGGTAGGGACAAAAGTATTCTGCCATTTGTTTAATTGAACTTGTCTTCCTTCTCATGTCCATTGTTGATTCACTTTACTAACTGATTTGTATGCCATTGGAAACTCATCAGTTGGTGTATTTAAAAGGTGTCAAGAGGTAACTGTGGTACCACATAGACATTGTACACATTTACCATATTAGAATTTCCAGAGTACAAAGTGTGTTATTAATTGTGTATATATTGAATCTTATTTATATAAAGAACTGTGTTATCACATAACATAGTGTGTGGACATTCCATTGTGGGGGAACCAGCCTGCATCAACTCCTGAGAGATTAAGCCTTGATTGCTCGACTTTCGTTACCATATAGAGAATCTTGGCTGGGGTGCTCTGTGCTTCTATTCTGTTGTATAGAGGTCTGGAGTACAGAGACCCCCCTCCAGTCTTTACAATTACCGCAGCTGATTTTACAGCTTGCAAGTAATATTAACTAAAACATTAAAGTAGATACACTGCCACCAGCCATAAGAGTTAGCTTGCCATAGTAAAACATGTTTTACTAGGTCAGTGAGAAAGGGGATACAATGTATCTCCTCAGCACCTCACATAAGGTGGGGTGGGCTGGTCTCACATATAAAATGTAAAGGGGATGAACATCCCTCTCTACTCTTGGGAACACTGGTTCACCCAAAGCATATTAAGATGCTGTGTGCTGCTGTATAGCATGGCCGGGACTTTCTTAGCAGTCACCCCAATTATTGGCAGAGAACACTCAGGCCCCTCAACGACTCCCAGCCACAAGAACAGGAGATTCGGCCATGGGGAAACGTTTTACTGTCTTTTATTAGCAAAACAAAAATGACAGGGATCACACCAGAAAAACAAATATTCTCCCGAGCTCTTCTAAGCATGTGTCACCCAGTTTTATCCCAATGTGACATCACAAATTAGCCGATTACATTGGTCAGTTTGAGCAGGTTACATATAGAGAATGTATAGGTTAGTGCTACTATTGGATAGCCATGTCTAGGAGCGCCTCCTAAATCCTCCCCTACTAGTATCAATCTACAATGTTGCAGGGTCAGAGAGAGAACACTGGCCATGACAACAAATTAAGTCCACGTGAATTGTGCATCTGAATTGGTCAGAGTGTGACCTCCCATCCCTGGGAACCAGGGCAGTTACCAGACTAAGGGCCTCATCACGAGTTGGGCGGTAACCCTTAAAATTGGCGGTAACGCTATCAGCGCCAATTTTAAGGGTCCGTCATATCACGAGTCCAAATACTGCCGGCGCCGTTACAGCCGGCGCAAGTACAGCCGGCTGTACAAGCATCAGCTGTAAAAGCGCCACTATCCATTTGCGCTAAAACATAGCAATCACAAGTCTGGCGTAGGCGCAATTAGTGCCAGAAAATGTGCCGAAAATACACCCATCAAAATGTTGGAGGTAAAAGAACACAGGCCACAGCAAAAAGGGCCCAGGTGAAACCAATGCAAATCAGAGGTCCACAAAGGACCCACCCATGCACAACACACCCTCCCCAACACCATTCTGCCATTTGGAGCCGGGAGCCTTGATGTGGACTTTTACCTGCTGTGCCTGGAGCTACAGAGACCAGTAAACCAGGCCAGGGCACTGGGAGCGCAGGGGGTGGTGGGGATGAGGAGAAGGAGGAGGAGAGCAGCACCAGCAAGGCGGCCAGCCATCCCCAGGGTCAGGCCAACACCCTGGGCCCTGACTGATGGCCAGTTGGTGACCGAATATCGGCTGGACAGGGCAACCATCACCCAGTTGCTGGACACAATCCAGGCTGACATCAGCAGCCATAGAGCCATGAGCACAGCAGTAACCCTGCTTGTGAAGCTCGTGTCCGTGCTACAATTCCTCGGGACTGGCAGCTACCAACACACCGTTGCCATGACGCATGGCAGGGCCCAGTCCACATTCAGGGCCATGCTGGGACAGGTGCTGGATGCACTGTTGAGTCATGTGAATGTGCACATCGCATTGCCTGCCACACAGGCACAGGTGAACCAGTTGAAGGGTCAATTCCATGCCATTGCCCAAGTCCGAATGTAATAGCAGCCCTGGACTGCACACATGTAGCACTCATACCACCCCAGGCACATGAGGCAGCCTACAGAAACCGGAAAAATTACCATTCCCTGATTGTGCAGATGACATGTGGCCCTGACCTCACCTTCAGCCACTGCTGTGCTCGCTACCCAGGATCCACCCACAACTCCATGGTCCTGAGCAACAGTACCCTGCCAGCGTACATGGAAAGGCACCGAGGGCAAAACACATGGCTGCTGGGTGAGTACAAATATATACTGTAATGCATGTTAATCCACATCTGATGGGGCTGGTCACACACAATGAAATCCCTGAATGTTAATAGGCAGCACCTCAGTGCAGCATTTCCATCCAAGCACCTTGCACGAGAAACCTTGGACATGTCCAACACAGCAGAAGACACCCATTCAGGATGTAAAAGACATGTGGCAGCACAGTGACACATGGAAGGCCTAACACCACAAAGCCTCCTGTGTGAGTAGCACTATGGATTCCCACACTGACACAGTACACCCTGCCCACCCGACAGTAATGCAAATGTAACACAAAAGTCGGCACATCCACAAAAGCACCACACATAAGTAGCCTGATTAATGCCAATGTACATCCCACAAACACTGTCCCCTGATTGGCCAATGAAATGCCTGGAGAACAGTACACAATGGTGACAACCAGCAAATGCAACAGCAGCCAAAGGGAATGGAAATGACACAGTGACAAGGGAATGAGTACTGTTACATTCTGAAACAGAGGCATACCAAGTTGTGAGTACTTCATTGAATTAATACTGCTCGTAGCACAGCACACTCCACAATGTTAGTGACCAAATGACAACTATGCCAAAATGACACTGATGACTGAGCCCTGTACACCCACTGAACTTACCTTCTCCCCAATCCTGCTTTCTCTCCCCTGCAGGTGATTCTGGATATCCCCAGCACACATGGCTCATGACCCCTGTGCGTCATCCGCACACTGCAGCAGAGCGGGCATACAACATTGCCCATGGTCGTACACGGATCTGCATGGAGAGGGCATTTGGACTGCTGAAGGCACGCTTCCGGTGCCTAGACCGTACGGGAGGGGCATTGATGTATCCACCTGAAAAAGTTGGAAAAATTGTACTGACATGTGCCATGCTGCACAACATCTGCTGTCGCAGGAATGTGCCACTGCCCCCTGATGCTCATGTGCAGCCACCTGAGAATGGGAGTAAAGGTGATGACGTGCCTGAAGGTGTTGCATGTGCACAAAGGGTTGGGCTGAGGGAGGGGAGGTTGGCCAGACAGGGCTTGATTGATTTTGTTTTTGATACGGGTGACGGCTACATTTTGCACATGTCACTTCAACATTAAAGAGCACTTAATCACAATCACTACTGTCCATGCGTTGTGAATTTTGAAACATGATTTATCCTCAGTTTAACAATCCCCCATTCCCCCCAGTGAACACCCAGCACACAATCCCCCCTCCGCCAGTGAACTCCCAGCACACAATCCCCCCTCCCCCCAGTGAACACCCAGCACACAATCCCCCCTCCCCCCTGTGAACACCCCACAACAGTGCAGGTAGGTGCATGTTTGTTTTCAGGGTACCCACAACGATGCCATGTCCAACTACGATGGTCGTGGGCGCTTTCCATGTCCAGGCCCCTCTGGTGTGTGTGACCTCAGGTGGCTCATTGTACAGCGCCTAGGAGAAGGCTCAAGGGATCCCTCCATGGGTGTAGTCGAGGCCGATGGGACTGACACGGTTGCTTGCATATGCTGACGGAGAAGGTTGTTCCCCTCCCTTGTCTGCTCAGCAAGTGCTGATACTGCCTCGCACAACTGCCTCACCCTTTGACCAAACCCTGTCATGGATGAGGTGCATTGCTCCTCCACTCTGCGTGTGCACGCATTGCCTAGGGATGCTCTGATGGTCTTGATGTGCCAGCTGTGCACTTTGGCCATGGATTCAACTTTGGCCTGTTTGGCCTCGATCACGTCCAGTCGTCCCATCACTGCTGCCCCCGTGACAAAGGGTACCCCTGGTGTGGCAGGTACCGGCCTGCTACTTGTGCGCTGTTGGGGGGGCTGCATGGGGACATGTTGCCGGCTGGGATTGGGCTGCCGGGCTCTGAGTGCCGGTCTTCAAGTCTGCCATATGATGGCGTGTCTTCGTCAATGCTGTGGTATGCGGACACGACGCACATGCACAGGTGGGGTTTGTGCTACCTGTGTGCCTGGCCCTCGGGTCCCCTGTGGTGTGCCCATGCCTTCAGCATCACTGCTTCCGGGTGAATGCAGACATCCTGCCGAATGCGCACGTGAAGGTGTCCCTCCCACGTTGGACTCTGACCCACAGGTGACTCCCTCTGCATCGGGGGCATGCCTGGTGGCTTGGGGCGAGCTGGCTGAGGACACCCTGCGGACATGTGGGTGCTGCAGCGGTCTGTTTGGGCTTCGTTGTTGTGATGTGGGATGTGGCCTGCATCGGTTCCCTTTCGTGCGGCCCCTTTGTGGGGTGGTGGTGCTGGTCGAGGCACGCTGCCACGGGCGCCGTGATGGTGTGGCCTCCTCCCCATCATCTTCATCCCGTGAGGTTTGCCGTGTGCCTGTGGGCTACATAAGTGGTGGATTGAGTTTAAGGCAACCTACATAAGTATCAAGCAGTTCATGCCATCAAGTGGGATTGTAGACAGTATCAATTATGCATTCAACTTGCATTTTGTCAAGTTACCATGTGTTGACTGGTGTGATGTGTGAGTGTGGAGGTACAGTGCATGGGAATGTTTGTGTGACAAGGTCACATGCAGGGTTGGGGTGCACTGCGCTCAGAGTCCGGGGGTGTATTCTTGCACACTCACACTCTACGTAGATGTCCCATGGCTATGGATGTCTGTCCCCTGCCCCTTGTATTGATGCACTGCACGTGCATGGTAGTCTAGGCAGCACTACGGTTCAATGGATCAAGGGATCACTTATGGGTGTCTGCAGTGCCTCACACGCATTTCTTCACATTCATTCACTCAGGGTCTGCATGTGTGGTACTTTTAGTTGCATGCATTTTGGGTGGGACTCACTTGCAGTCGGATCAATGCCAGTGCCTGCCTCCGCTCCACCAATTCCCTCGATGGTGCCAATGTCAATCAGGGCACTCATCTTCTCCTCCCAGGGTGTGAGTTCGGGTGGGGGTGGTGGTGGCCCTCCTCCAGTGCCCCTGCTTGCACTCCTGTGCTGTGACCGGATGCCGTGGACTCTCACACAAAAGTCATTGAGGAGCTTGCGACAATCCTCGCCATCCCGCGGCACGCGCCCCACTGCAGTTACCCTTTGGCTAATGTTGCACCAAATCTGTGCTCTGCGTTGGCCACTGGTCTTGCGCTGCTGCAGCTCTTCATAGTGGATCTCTGCCTCCTCCACCAGTACGGCCTGCTCCTGGTCGCTAAATCTGGGCTTCCTCTCCCTGTCCAGTGCAGACTTGCCCCTAGTGCGCTCCTGTGACATGATTCTGTCTTCCCACGGGTGGATGGCTTCCAGGGGCTGTGATATCTGACGGATTGTGATTTCCAAGATGGCCGCCGCTTTGTTTACCGTTCCGGCAGTGACACGTTTCCCGCACGCTAATAACGCGCGCTCATGGCACGCACTATTAGCGCAGTATGGCGGTAGCACACGGTGCGCCGGATTTACGGGTTCTTGGCCCGTTTTCCCATCGAGCGCTCTTTGCGCTACCGCCGTGCGTGTGAACGAATACTCGTGATCTGGCGGACTATCCGCCGGGGGGCTTGGCGTTAGCGCTATTTACGCTCGACGGGAAAACCGCCGCATTACCGCCAAACTCGTGATGAGGCCCTAAGTGTATGTTTTCAAGGCAATGAGAATGAACATGGAGGTAGGTGTGAAGTGTTCCCTAATGTTGCCATTCTCTGATCACCTAAGCATGTGAGAGTGCATTCAGTTGAACACCCAGATGCAAAACTTGTAACTTTTCTCCCTTGATTCAATGGGAGCACATCTCCTTGTCTACCGTGCTTGAATGGGCATTGTCCTGCTCAGCTGGGTCACGTGTGCTGAGATCACGAAATTAAGCCCTCTCACCTGTAATTATGAGGATTTTAGCCTGACTTTCTGCAGGTGGCTTATTGTCTTAGTAACTGGAGCTTTTCCGTCTCCACTTGTCCTTTTTATGATAGCACCGTATCTACTACCCCTGGAACTATGCAGAGAGTGCTGATTTCTCCAGACTGTTGCATCTTTTTTGTTATTTGCTTTGGGGTGGGTTTTTGAATAGTAATCTTTTATGATTCTACTTGCAGATGTTGTGTTTTATTAAAGTGTTTATATTTGTATAGAACCTTGATTGCACATTCCCTATATTTTTGACAGCGATATTGTGTTGTTTGGGTCACTACCGGTTAACCTTCACACCCCTCTTAAGAATACAGCCTTCCCTCAGCCCAGATTACCACAAAAGGCAAGGAAGGTATACCGTTTATTGTAGCTGTTTGAACTTTATGATTGTGTTGTGTTTTGGTTGGTAGTAGTGTGAGGGCTGACTGGGCCATTTTACCCCTACTCGTTCTTGTACTCCTGCAAGGCAAAATCCAATTTGTCACACATCACCTCTTATGGATGCTGTTGGAACCCACGCAATACAAAGAGGAGAACTTGTAAGCATTTAAATGGTATGTTTTTCATTTATCCAAGTAATGGTTTGAGCTCTTATGGTAGGCTGAAGATCAATTTGTGAGATGTCTAGTGATCAGTTATTTGTGTTTTTGTTAAGAACTCTCGACAAGGAGCAATGCAGTTCGAAACACATTTCGACTTCATTTAATTCGGAAGCATCATGCTGTCAATACACTTTAGAAACTTTTGGCATTTGTAGTGATCCTTTGTGTTTATATACCTACATTAGTCGATTTGAAGTTAGTTCTCCTTTATATTTACACATACATTGGAGTACACATACCTTCAGAAGATGTTCTTTTATGAAACAGTTAATTCCATAGCCCAGACTTTTCTTTTTCTTTGCACCTCCTCTTTGTAAACCCATCATGGTTTGACTATTAAAATAATCGTCAACGTTTCATGTCTGCCCCATTTTCAAGATGTATTAACAATGGGCACTTCTCAAATACTTTGTGAATAGGTACCAGTCGCTGGTGGAGAAGGTCGCTTTAAGACTATATAAACCAAAAAAGGCAACTCATTGCCCCTCCCTCATCTTCACTTCTATTTATCAACACATGTTTTTTATGCTGTAGTCTATTGTAGCATTTCGTTGTCCAACCTAAAAAACAGGATTATCCAGGAAATTTAAATGTATTTATAGAACTTACAAACATACATTTAAGAATGCATTATTTTTCATATAACGCAAATTTGATACCAAATTTCATGCAACAAAATGTTAACATTACATATATATATAAAATATTTATGTTGTGTGGTTAGCAGCAGTGTGGTTTAGTTGGTTCTCAACATTTTCACAATTATACAGAACAACACAGGGTATCTACGTTTATAATCAGACACCTGGGTGGAGAAAGAAAAGATTGACAACTTATCGTTCAGTACGTGATGTTGTCTACACGTCGTTCAGCCCTTGTTTCCTAATACTTTGATCCAAATGTTATTGACAGGTGAATGGTGGGCTTTCTTCAGGATGGTTCTTCTTATATGTGCGAAAGAAAATCGGTAGAACCCCTTTCCTTGAAACAATGACACTAAAAATCGGTACAACCCCTTTCCTTGAAACAATGACACTTTAATAAAAGCTCTGTAAGACTATGCGCCTCATTATGAGGTGGGCGGTAAGGGATACGGGGCACCGTTAAGGAGACCGGTGACGGTAATCCCTTACCGCCCAATTCCGAGGTCCCTTAGCGGGAACCGTAAAGGACGTGTGGTCTGACCACACGTTCTTTGCGGGACCGTTATTAGCACCTTCCCATTGAGCCCTATGGGGGCTCAAATGGGCATGGGGAAAGGCATTTGGAATGGGGACTTACCGGGTCCGCCTAGGGTGGAATGTCCCGGTAAGTCCCCTCTCCACCAGACCGGACCCAGGCACGATTTTGAAGGCAGCCATGGTGCTAATAGCACCATGGCTACCTCCAAAGTCTTAATGAGGCCCTATGTCATTGGTGGACACCACATTTAAACACATTTGTGAGTTTCTATCTAGAGTGTGAAACACTAACCTTATTTTAAGAGGGGTGTAGATGCACACTTTTAGTTGTTTTTCTCAAAACTGCAGGTGGCATGATAACTTTTGCCTGCTTAAAAAACACAGATAACCTTAATTTTGTGTTCTAGAAGGCCTCATCACGAGTTGGATGGTAATCCGGTGGATTTCCCGTCGAGCAGTATTTGTGCTAACGCCAAGCCCCCTGGCGGAAAGCCCTCCAGATCACGAGTACGCATTAATGCACATAGGGACATGGCGTTAACGCAAATAGCGCTCGATGTAGAAATTGGCCAGGGACCTGTAAAATCAGCGCAGCGTGCGCTACCGCCGTGCCAATAATGCGTGCTATTAGCGCGCGCTAATAGCACGTGGGAAACGCTTCACCGCCGGAACAGGAAATAAAGCAGTAGCCATTTTGGAAATCACAATCCGTCGAATATCACAGCCCCTGAAAGCCATCCACCCCCGTGATGAGTGAAAAATGTCACAGGAGCGCACTAAGGGCAAGTCAGCCCTGGACATGGTCAGGAAACCCAAATTTAGTGACCAGGAGCTGGTTGTACTTGTGGAGGAGGCAGTGACCCACCATGAAGAACTACATGGTGCACAGCAGCGCAAGAAAAGCAGACAGCGTCGGGCGCAGATCTGGCGGGAAGTCTGAAGTAGGGCGCGTGCCTTTGGATGGGGAGGACTTTCGCAAGCACCTAAATGACTTGCGTGTCAGAGTACGTGGCATACTATCCCAGCACAGGAGTGCAAGCATGGATACTGGAGGAGGCCCACCACCACCGGAGCTCACACCCTGGGAGGAGAAGATGACAACGCTCATCGACATGGGCACCATAGAAGGAGTCGGAGGAGTTGAGGCTGGCACCGGTATCCAGCAGGCTGCATGTGAGCCCCCCACACAAAATGCATGAACCTGTAAGGCCCAGACATGCAGACCCTGAGTGAATGAATGTGCATGCAATGTGCGTGAGGCACTGTAGACACCCATAACAGACCCCTTGTACCACCATACCGTAGCGCCCCCTAGACTCTCCTGTACGTGCACTGCATCAATACAAGAACCATGGGACAGACATCCATGGCCATGGCACAACCATGTGATGTGTGAGTGTGCATGAAAATACCCCAAGCAACATGTGCATGGTATATCCCCAGCACGCATGTGATGATGACACACAAACATGTCCGTGCAGTGTCCATCCACAGTGACACATTCCACCAATCACAACATGGGGGGTGAACATAATGCAAGTGCAATGCATAATTGCTACTGTCTACAATCTCACTTGAAGGCATGATATGCATGATACTTATCTAGGCCGCCCTGAACTCATTCCACACCCTATGTACTCCACAGGCACACAGCGATCACCACAGGACGACGATGACGGTAAGGAGACCACTACATCACGGCGCCCGAGGCAGCCCTCCTCCAACAGCACCACCACCCCACAAAGGGCCCGCCCGGAAGCAATCGGACGCCGGACCCATCCCACATTACCACACCGCAGCCCAACCAGATGACTGCAGCACTCACATGGTTGAAGGGGGTCAGCACCTCCTTCACCCTAATCCATCATGCAGACACTGGATGTAGAGGAACCAAACTGTGGGTCAGAGCCCGATGAGGGACAGACAGCTACAGCTGCACCTCAGGTAGAACTGTTGAGCTCACCCAGATGCAGTGACACAGAAGGAATGGCCACACCTCAGGGGAGCCCAGAGCCAGTAGCACAGGTAGCACACACCCTACGTGTGCATGTACGTTGTGTCCGCACACCAGAGCCTGACGTTGACACACCATCATATGACACCAAAGAGGATAGGCACTCAGACTGCAGCAGCCACATCCAAGCTGCCAACATGTCCCCATGCAGCCTCCCTCCCAGGCAGAGCACAGCTGTCAGGCCGGTCCCCGTTGCACCCGGATGTAATTGAGGCCAAACAGGCAAAAATAGAGTTCATGGCCAAAGTCCACAGCCGGCATATCATGGCCATCAGCAGAGCCATACGACATGCCACCAAGTACATGACCCGAGACAACGCGCGCACCCAGAAAGTGGTGGAGGGATGCACCACGACCCTGACAGGTTTCGGGCAAAGGGTACGGGAGTTGTGCGACGGACTATCTGCACATGCAGAACAGACAAGAGAATCCAACAACCTTCTCCGCCAGCAGTTGCAGGTCAGCGGGGCAATCCCATCGACCTCCACTACGCCCACGTAGGGGTCCCTGGAGCCTTCACCTAGGCGCTGTTCATTGCGCAACCTGAGATCCCGCTCACCAGAGAGGCCAGGACTTGGAAAGCGCCCGCGACCTTCATAGATGGACATGGCACTGTTTTTAGGTGCCCTGAGAGCATGCACCTACCTGCACTGTTTTGGGGAGTCCACTGGGAGGCAGGGGGGATTGTGTGCTGGGAGTTCATTGGGGGCAGTGGGGATTGTGTGCTGGGTGTTCACTGGGGGGAGGGGGGATTGTGTGCTGAGTTTTCACTGGGGGGAGGGGGATTGTGTGCTGGGTGTTCACTGGGGAGGAGGGATTGTCTAACAGTTAATAAATCACGTTTGGAAATCATACGAAGCATGGACATTCATGATTGTGAACATGGGCTCTTTAATGTTCATGTGATATGTTACATGTACCCATCACCCTTTCAGGGTCAATTGTCATTCAAGCCCTGTCTAGCCAACCTCCCCTCCCCTACCCCATCCCTGTGTACACATGCACCAGCTTGGGGCACATTATCATCCTGTCTTCCATCCCCTGATGGCTGCACATCGCATCAGGGGGCAGTGGCTCATTCCTGCAACAGCAGCTGTTGTGCAGCATGGCACATGTTAGGACTTGTTTGCATATGTTTCAAGGTGCATATGTCAATGCCCCTCTCATACAGTGTAGGCACCAATAGCGTGCTATCTACAGTCCAAATGCCCTCTCAACGCATATATGTGTACGTCCCTATGCAATGCTGTATGCACGCTCAGCTGGAGTGTGTGGATGACGCACAGGGGTCATGATCCATGTGTGCTGGGGAAGCTGAATCACGTTTGTGTTGATAAGGTCCTGCTATCACATTGCTTTGTTGCCACGCACACTGCATCTTGCAGGGCATGCATCAATTGAGGTCGACATGGAGCTGTGTTACGATGTATGAGTGGGTCTTCATGTGTTTTGCACTCATCTGGTACATGTGCACTACTTGTCATTTGGTCATTTCCAGTGTGGTGTGCTAGGGGCAGCATCGGATCGATGGACTACATACTGGAAGCACCACACCCGTATCTAGTTGTATCAGGTCTGTCCCTTGTCGCTGGATGAGGGGACACTTGCATCTGTGTGTGCATGCAACATTTTGTTAGGCCATGTGTCATTGGCATTCCCTTTCGGTGGTGTTGCGTTTGCCAATTTGCACTGTTATGTCCACTAATCCTGGCATGTGATTGGCCAATCAGGACTCATTGTTTCAGGGATGTACATTGTCATGGATCAAGCAACTCGTATTTTGTGTTGTTGCGGATGTGCCTACTTTTGTGCACCATTGCAATGATTGTCGGGTGGCCAGGGTGGGATGACTAAGGTATGACAGGGTGGGGAGCAACAGTGCGTCCAGCACCTGTCCCACCACAGCGCTGAGGGTGGACTTCATGCATCATGGCACCGGTGAGTTGGTAGCTGCCAGTCCCAAGGTGTTGTGGCACGGACTCAAGCTACATGAGCGGGGGCACTGCAGTGCTGATAGTCGTACGGCTGCCTATGTCTTGTCTGCCTGGATTGTGTCTGGCAACTGTGTGATGGTTGCCATGTCCAGCCTATTCTCGGTCAACGATTGCACATCAGTCAGGGCCTAGGGTGTTGGCCTGACCGTGGGGATGACTGTCCGCCTTGCTGGTGTTATTCTCTCCCTCCTTCTCCTCATCCCCACCAAACCCTGTGCTCCCAGTGCCCTGGACTGGTTGGCTGGCCTCTGTGGCTCCATGCGCAGCAGGTAGTTACCCACGTCAGGGCTCCCGGCTCCAAATGGAAGCATGGTGTTTAGAAGTGTGTGTCGTGCATGGGTGGGTCCTTTGTAGGCCTCTGATTGGCATTGGTTTCACCTGGGCATTTTTTACTGTCTTCTGTTGTCTTTTACCTCCACCATTTGGCTGGGGGTATTTTCGGTGGATTATCCGCTGGTTTTCTGGTGCTAATTGCACCTACGCCGGACTTGTGATAGTTCTTTGATTGCACGATTGGGTTCCGGTGCTTTTGCTGACGGCGCTTTTACGGCCGGCAGTACTTGCGCCGGCTGTAATGGCACCACCAGTATTTGTACTTGTGATGCAGCAGACCCTTAAATGTGGCTGTGATTGAGTTACCGCCGGATTTAAGGGTTACCGCCCAACTCTTGATGAGGATATGAAAAAAGGTTCTACATAAATAAAGGATACCGAAATCACAATAACATCAGAATAGCTCGAAAAAAATGTGCAGCCATCCGAATCCGATGTTAACTAGGTATTCATGTTTATCAAGTGTAGTTTCTTAAAATACTGTTATCATCTGCCTGCAAAGCTAGAAGACAGTTTTTTAGATGTCAGTGATATATATTTCCAAACATGGACAAAAAATATAAAGCAATTTTTGTTTTGCTGCGATACTTCGTTTCAAATCCTGTTCAAAATTGTTTTATATGCACAATGGCTTCTATAATTGCTCATCGTTGAAGGGCGGGCTCCATAATTACATAGAGTAACATAAGCATGCTTACGAACTATTAGTGTGGCATAGTAACTCAGCACATACATCAGGGCTTCATCGCTATCAAAGCATAGCCACTGTGTTGCTGCCCCTTTAAGGGCTTTAGCTAGCGGCGGAGTGAAGTTGCACTCCGCCGCGTACTCTATAAATAAAGGCGGAGTACCCCGCTGCGACAGTGCGACCGGGGAGCCCGAACTCAACAGACGTCTCTGCCTGAGTCTGTGTTGGGAGGTGGGGACTCACGGGCATCGCCTGGGGGGCACGCATAGACCCCCACCAGTGGCGACGAGTCTGAGACTTTGCCCGGGCCTGGCGGTGATGATTGCTAAAATTTTTGAATCGGAATGAAGGAAATTTTTCGACTGTTCCATGCCGCGGGATGGGCGTTTCACACGCGGCTGGCGGCCATTTTGTTGCTGAGGCACAAGATGATCAGGGAGGTCCAGAGAGGACGTGAGTGTCACCCAGACCTAATTTTTTGATAACTTGATAGCGGGTAGTTATCTCTACCTACACATGTCTGAAATTTGGGTCTTTATCGATTTTTGGGTGAACTGCACCGAGTGAAGGTGAGGTGCTGGGGAAGACTGCTGATTCCTGCTTTGTCCCTGGACCTCCCAGGCTCAATTTTTTGACAATCCTGCTGGACTTTAGCCCCATCTGTACATCCATGTAGCTGGACACCTTGACATCATGACCTGCTGCTGAGCTGGAGCAAGGATTCTGGACTGGTGTACTTCATGTTCTGGAAGGCCTGTCCTAGCTGGGTGAGTTACGGCTCCTGCTCCATCTAACTGGGGTGCTTGTGCGCTTGAGGCATGAGTGCACCTGGTGATCATGACGGTGGACAACCAGTGGACCAGCAACTACCTCAAAGTCAGCCTCCACCTGTGATTCAACCAGGTATCCAGCCTGCGCCTAACCAGCCTGACCGCAAGTCATGGCACAAATGCGGCCCACAGCGGCACTCCAGCCAATCATTGAATTCGATTGGGCTCCGTCCAATCTGGGGCCCAGGTGGAAGTGGTGGGTTATCCGTCTTGACATGTATTTCAGGGCAACGATGGAAACCAACGATGACAGTAAGTTGGCGACATTGCTGTTTGCCGCAGGGCCTGCTGTGCAAGAATATTTGAGTCTCTCCAGCCTGCTGATACCTCCTATGATGCAGCCAAGACAACTCTCTGCAATCACTTTCTTCAGACTATGAACGCTTCATGATGCTATCTGCTCGCCAGAAGGAGGATGAGACGCTGGACACTTTCTATGGCCGTCTCAGGCGTTTGTCACTGGCGTGTGCATTGTGTGACCCTGACGATGTGATCAGGACCCTGCTCATTCAGGCGTGCTCATCAGGGAAACTGTGAAGACAAGTGCTGAGGGGACCTGGGACCACCCTGGCTCACATCTTGTAGCTGAGTCGCTGCCAGGAGGTCTCGGAGGCATGTGCCTCCATAATGGAGGCGGGCACACGTCCAATGAAGGCGGAAGAGGTATGTGCGGTGGGGCGTGGTAGCAGAGGTGCCAGGAGGCCCAGTGTCAACTTCTGTGAGAGGGGCGGGAGGTCAGGAGAGGCGTGTCAGAGATGTGGTTACGACTTGCCCCATCCTGCAGAGTGTCCAGCACTAGGAAAAACCTGTGGGCGGTGAGGTCTCGCTGACCACTACGCTCGAGTGTGCAAGGCATCTCTGCCAGTGATGGCGCCCAAAGGTCCGGTGCGGTCTGGCTTCTTTCAATAGTCTTGCCTGCCCAATATTGCCCAAGTCGACCAAGGTGAGGAAGATGCACAGCTGGACGAAGAAAAGGAGGGAGAAGAGGAGAATATCTTCTTTGTGTCGAGTGTGGAGGCCCTCAGGTCTAGAAGCAGACGCAGCTACGATGCATTGTGGCAGTGAATGAATCCCCCGTTCCTGTGTTGGTGGATACGGGAGCGTCTGTCAACCTGATGGTCCTTGGACACTATGATGCCATGAACAGTCCCCCAAGGCTTGCTGCATGCAGAGCTTGCATATTTACATTCGGAGGTTCCCAGCCGATTCCCCTGGATGGGGCAATTGTGGCCAAGGTAGAAAGAACATGCTGGCTCAAAAATAACAGCACAGTTCTGTGTCACACCGGTCAGCACTAACAGGCTACTGGGTTGTGCAGTAGCGAAGGCCCTGGGAATCGTGAGCTTTGCCTACTCTGTTTACCTGGAGGACATTCATGACTTGCTGGACAAGTACTCTTGTCTGTTCCAAGGGATTGGACAGATGGCTGGTGATCCGGTGAGGTTACACATCAACCAATCAGTGCAGCCAATTGCTCTTAAACATTGCAGAGTGCCCTTCCACCTCAGAGGCCTTGCGGACAAGGAGGTGGACAATTTGGTCAACCTCAATATCATCGAGAAGGTAGAAGGCCCGACACCATGGGTGTCCCCCATTGTAGTGGCAAGGAAACCCAAGCAACCTAATTCGGTGAGGATCTGCATCGACATGAGCTCCCAACAAGGCAATATGGAGGGAGCGACACCTAACACCGACCGTTGATGACATTATCACTGAGTTGCAGGGGCCTCGGTTCTTCTCGAAGCTCGATCTCAGGGCCGGATACCATCAGGTTTTGCTACATCCTTAGTCGAGATATATCACAACGTTTACGACTCTTATTTCCAGTTGTATGTTCTGGGCAGACCCATGACTGTTGTGACAGACCACTAGCCTCTGCTCCCTATCCTGGAAGGGTGGTCCTCGAAGCCACCGGCGAGAATTGAAAGGCGGATGCTCGCCTTGCTTGAGTATGGGGTCTCGCTGGTGTACAGGCCCGGTTCCAACAATGCTGCCGACTACCTGTCCCGCCATCCAGGGAGTGGCAGTGAAGGCACAATGGAAGCCTGTGTCGAGGAAGCGGATGACCATGTGCAGATGGTGGTGGAGGCGGCAACCCCAAATGCCTTACCACTCGAGGATCTGGAGGCAGAGGCTGCTCAAGATGAGTGCTTTTGCATCTTAAAGACCCCATGCAAGAGGGTTTGTGGAAGAGCTTGCTTGAATCCTTGGCGGGGCGCACGCAAGAAGCCAAAGTGGTGCTTGAACAGCTATGGAAGGTGTGGGAAGAACTTTAATTCTCTGCCATCGGCCTCCTGCTGAGGGTCGACCGGATCGTGGTCCCTCAGGCCAAGATCCAGGAAGTCATTGGTCTGGCACACCAGGGCCATCAAGGGGCTGCTAAAACCAAGGCCCGCCTCCGCCTCAAGGTGTGGTTCAGCGAACTGGAGCGGCGGGTGGATGAGCATGTGGACGCATGTGTCTGGCACAATGAGATCCGGCCATTGAGGTGATGCCAAGGGGAACGTGTCCATGGGAGGTGGTGCATGCCGACTGGGTCCACCACGCAAGGTACACACTTCCTGGCGGTGGTAGATGAGTACTCCAGGTATCCGAAAGCTGAATAAATCAAGTCGGTAGCCTTTGAGCATGTGGTGGTGGCCCTGGATAAGGTGTTTGCGGCTCACGGTTTCCTCAATATCCTGTGCTCAGACAATGGGGCGCCATTCCAAGGTGAGCGGTTCGCAGAGCTGATGGACAGTTATGGGGTTCAACACTGGAACATCACCCCTCTCTGGCCGAGAGCTAATGGGGAGGTGGAAAGACTGATGCAGGCCCTAAACAAGACATTCCGCATAGCACAAGGGCAAGGCTGATGCCTGAGAAGAGCACTCTATCAATTCCTGCAGGTCTATCGGTCCACTCCACACACATCCACAGGAGTGGTCCCGGCGGAGGCACTGTTCAATCGGTGCTCGAGGGGGCTGCTGCCAGAGGTCGGAGGGAAGGAACCAGGGGTCATTGATGATCAGCAAGTGGAGCATGATCGTCGGGTGAGAACTGAGCAGTAGAATTTGAGGAGATGGCTTTGGCACCCAACACCTGGTGCCCGGGGACGAAGTGCTAATTAGAAACATGCATCCCCACAGGAAACTGTCACTGTCATATGAGCCTGAGCCATTGGGTGCCGTGGCAGTAAAAGGATTGATGGTGACAGCCTCGGATGGCAGGGCATCAGTCACAAGGAACATGAGTTTCTTCAAGAGACTGAGGGAACCCAGAACTGATACACCCCAGGACATTGTGAATGTACCCGACGAGGGCGGAGATACGGGACCCCTCCCTCTGTCTTCAGCCGAGAGGACGACTGTGTATGGACCCCCCATGCCAGAGGCGAGCAGGAGGTACCCCCCAAGGACAGGGCAAGGGAAACCTCTTCGCCTCAGTGACTACCTGTTATAATAGATATCCTGAGTGACCCTGCGGGGTGCAGTAGTCAGACGGGTACCCAGGGTGGCTGTAATTAAAGGGGTACAGTTGGGTGATGTGTTCTGTTTATGTTGGTTAATAGGTTGGTTTGTTGTGAGATTTAAAACTGATTTCGTTGTCCTCATGACAAAGGTGGATTGTGCTGCTGCCCCTTTAAGTGCTTCAGCATGCGGCGGATTGACGTTGCACTCTGCCGCGAGCTCTATAAATAAAGGGTGGTGTGCCCGGCCACGACAGTGTGACCGGGGAGCCCAAACTCAACAGACATCTCTGCCTGAGTCTGTGTCGGGAGGTCGGGGATCACGGGCATCGCGTGGTGGGCTATCATAGACCCCAACAGCCACTGTCGTTTTTGTGCAGGTACACATTCAATGTTGTTTACCTTCTTCAGCGTGTCGGACTACCGCCATCGTTACTCGCTCTGTCAGAGTGCAGCTTTAGTGGCAGGCTGATGATTTCCATGTTACCTGCAGACGACTTGAGCCCTCAATGCAGTTTTTTTCTTTGTCTTTTTCCAGCGCCATTTTGAAGTGCTCGGATGGCTGTTTCTACTCTCATATGTTTACAAATACCATCATTTTAAAATACAAACATTTCTTTTAAAAAATATCTTTTTAAACACAAGGAGTAAAGGCATCAACTTACTTTTTTATTTTATTCAAAATTGTTATATTCATAATTTTTCATGATTGTCCCAAAATCGTGTACAAAGGGGTTGTTAATTTTAATTAAACACTGCGTGACCTGGTTCAGCACATATGTTTTTACAAAAGCTGAATTCCTTTACATGTTGGTACCTTAGTCGAGATAACTCGGTCCCATTGTTTAACTGGTTCCTATAGAACGACTTTTTCGTGCCTGTCCAGCACGGAAATTGTATATATATTTCTTTGGATGAACAAACATCACCATTCAAATTCTGGATTATGTTTGTAAAATGGATCTGATCAAAACGAGTGGAACTAGGTCTCATGCCTCTTGGGATAGGCAAGGACAAACAGGAGCAAAGGACCAATACAACAAAGAGAGACAATGTTCTTGTTTGTAATCTTTCATGTATTCCCAGCTAAGACATGGTGTGGAACCAGCTAGCGAGAAATAGCCATTTTCAAGGGACACAATTTGCAGCCTATTCAATAACATGCCTATATGCAGTTATGGGAACTTACGCACATTTGTACGACCAATCAGCCACATAGTTTGACCCAGGAGATCTGCCATTGGAGGGTGAATTGTCAGACAGCCTCAGGGTTTAATCGTTGTAAACCTGCACTGTGCAGTATACTGCTAACCAGTTCACTTACATTATATGGCACACAGCTCCCTCTCTGAATGGCATTAGCCTACTCAGCCGAAGTAGATATCAGATTCTTTCTCTTTTGTCTTTTATGTTATTTCTTGCACCACATTACCTCCTCAGTTTGCCAAGCCCATGAAGGTATTCATAGCCTGTCTGTAAGAACCACAAGCGTTTTCTCTCCTCTGATTAATAGTTAAATTGTTGACGGAGCTGAGAAGGGAAAAGGCCAGCGCAATAACTACCCAAGGGCGTGGTTTAATAGGACAGAAGCCACTTGTAGTCAGAATCTTTTTTCACTGTCCTTCCCCTGCCCCAGATCGATTTTCACAGCAGAGCACCAGAGTATTATCCTGCTGATAGTGTATTATTTAGTATTTTCTCTTTGTAGAAAGGAATGGGAACAAAAATACAACACAAGAGAGGGCTCATAACTGGGCTAGAGTATGTCATCGGGAAGCTGACTTAAGTTCCAGAGCAGGAGTCCTCTCTCAGTCAAATCCCCAAACTACATCTTCATGAAAAGGCACATTTTCCCCCCTCTAGGAAGTCAGTGGATTCACCCACTTCACACTTTTCCTAGCGGGGTGACACCTTTTAAAACAGTTTCACTTCAGGTTGGCCACTGATTCCCCTACTGGATACATCGGGCCAGCCCTTAGTGGATGGCCCATTAGGAAATAGAGGTGAATATTGTAAGGGATCAAGAATAAGACTCATACACAGTAAGCAGTTTTGATATACATGCGTTGTTTAATAGATAAGATAAAAATAAGATGGGTTGGAGGAAACCTATCTGTCCCTAATCCTAAGAGGGGTTTTCCTGTCTCAACAAAACTAAGGAACATCTGTGTCAGGATGACAAACAAAAGAGCATCTTCTGTCCTGTGTTCAAAAAATCTAAACTGACCCCTACACTCTACACTCAGTATAATGTACTCAAGGAGCATGACTTGTCCCTTGAGTTTCCCTTAAATGCACAGTTCATTACAATATTCAATTTCTCATACCCCTGTTATACTCTCCTGTCAGGGTATTTGTGACTTTCTTATTGATCCTTAAAAGGGGTATGAATCCTCTGTCTTGTATTCACACTTTCATGTTCACTTCTCGGCTCACTCCTGGTGTACTTCACTTTTCTTCTGACTCCTGCTTTATCCTCCTGCCAGAATATCACTTCACATTGCTTCTCACTGCTGGTTTACTCTCCTGCCAGGATATCACTTCACTTCCTTTTCTCACTCCTGGTTTACTCTTCTGCCAGGATCACTGGATATTACTTCACTTCTCTTCTCAATCCTGATTTACTCTCCTGCCAGGATATCACTTCACTTCCATTTAACACTCCTGGTTTACTCTCCTGCCAGGAAACCACTTAATTTACTTTTCTCTGTCCTGGTTTACTCTCCTGCCAAGATATCACTTCACTTCCTTTTGTCTTCCTCTCTAGGCTGTGAGTACCAGAGTGACTGTCTGCCAGGTTCACCTACCTGCTCAGGCTTTTCCTTTCTCCATTCAATCTTTCTTTCATCCATGTGACAATGTTTTTCCAATATTGGGTTACTGACCCTCTTTTGACAAAGTTCGTCTCCCACAACACTATTCAGATGTGTATCAAATCTTCCTCTCATGCATTGGGTCCTTGACCCAGCTTTATCACTTTTCGCATACGTATTAATCCCTTCTTTGAAATACTGTGTCACTGCCCCTTTTCAACAATGTTCTCATTCAGGTCAGTTTCTTTAATATGTTCAGTTGGGCTCTCCCGCATTACCACTGCAGCACGCCCTTTGCATTTCTGTGTTCCAGTAACCCATTTGTTCTTCCTGGGCTTATCGGGCACCTTTGGCGGTACTCGCGTCTCTTCTTCTGCTTCTTTCCCAGTCCACTGACTAGGTGTTTGTCCCATCAGCTTCTACTTTGTTTTCCTTTTCTCCAGGCAGCTCCAGCTGCCCATGGTCATCAGTCGGTAAGCTTATTTCAGTCCGGTCTCCCTGAACACCATTTCATTTGTGTCAGCCTCTGTGCTGCTTCTTACAGCCGTCTCATCTCTGGCATCCCAGCCGGCATCAGAACAAGATTCAACCAGCTTCCGACTCTGCCTCTCTCCCAGATCCCTGTCAGCTGTGGCTGTTTTAAACTTCCCGACAATGGTCCATATTTTCCAAAGTCTATAATGCAGCGCTGGCTTACCCCTTCTGGTCATCTTCATTGGTCCTTCCCTCTTCTTCCTTGTCTCAGGTCTGAAATGGGCTGGGGAGTAAATAGGGTGATTGGATGGGAAAACTTGTGAAATTAGTATGTATGTCACAATAGGCCATACAGGTATGTTATGAAGGTACATGAGTATCATGTGGACTTATGGCAGCAAGGTTATTTTGGTTCAGTGTTTTCGTAGGTCGCTTGAGTTGGTCTTCCCTATGTTGTCCTCCCGCAGATAGCCACCCCCAGGATCAGAGTCGGGTAGCGTCATGCCTTTCCCTGGTCATGTAAGAGACGCTTTCCTACAGAGAGTCAGTGACGATATTGCTAGATTTGACACAATATCTAAAATATTGTTTGTTGATGTGCGATTTTCTCGCGGAAATCAATTCTTTATCTGTGCAGTTAAGTAAGAACATTTTAAATAAGTTGTTAATTAATGCAGCTAGCAAACAATTGAGTTTAATATGGATTAATATATTATAAATGTATTGTTAATGGGGCAATCCGAATAAACTTTTTGAAATTGAAGTAAGAACATTACACAATAAGCACAGGTAATCTTGGCATTTAGGAAACACTATGCACTGTAAATATATTACAAATATACATAATAATATAATATAATGCCTTGCATACCTGGTGACTTTTTAAGTACAATACAATGTTAGGGACAATAAGCAGTGGTGACTGGTGTATTTTTAAACTGACAGGACGTAAATATTTGTCCCTAATATGGCCGAGCGACTGAGCGTAGCGAGGAAGCCCAACCACTCAAGGGGGTTTTGGGGGAATTTCCCCGTGTGAGTTTTGTTAAAATAATTGGTCTAAATGGTGCATTTTAGAGCACACTGTTTTTGAAAAAATGGGGCAAAAAGCCACACAGATTACAATTGGGTTGTGTAGAGTAACTCATGAAAACATCCAATAGATGTAAGTCAACAACAGGGCACAGGAGCATTTCTCCAACACATTTTCATGATGCCTTTTCCAACAATATGTGCCAGTATAAAACATTTTCACACTAGCTGTGCCCATACATTTCCATGCTGACTGCAACATTATGTTCTGTTATTCCCATATAAGAACATACTCATGTTTGCTTTGTGCATAATGCCAGTAATGATACTATATGGACACATGTCCATGTTTGTTTGCAGTGTCCCCAAGTAAGAACATACTCCATTTGGCTTTACCATTAAAAATGCATGCCAAAGTATGAAAACATGCCTAAACTGGCTGTACTGAAATGCCAGTCGAGCTACATAATAACACTTATCATGCTTGCTTTATAAAAGATGCCCAATACAAAATGTCATAGCACAATATGAAATGACTGAACTTGCTGCATTGAAATGCCAGTCTAGTACATAATAACACTTATGCTTGTTCTACCAAAGGTGCCTAATACAATATGTCATGCCACAGTAAGAATAATACCATATTATTGGGCAAGATCCTCTCCATGGCCAGGCCCAACCGTGCAGGGGGGTGTAGCCCTTATCCTCCCTGAGTGGATTCCTGCCACTGTCACTCCTACGCAGACCTACTCCTCCTTTGAATGTCTCTCTCTCTCCTAACCATTCCCTTACCATGGCTACTATTTATCGGCCACCTGGTCAAATCTCCTCCTTCCTCTCTGAGTGGGCAGACCTCTCCTCCTCACTCCTGTCCTCAACCACTCAACTCCTCTTTCTTGGTGACTTCAACATCCACTTGGATGCCTCCTGTCCCCCCACTGGACTCTTTCGTGACTTCTGTGACTCCCTCTCACTCTCTATTCTCCCGTCTGGGCCTACTCATTCTGCAGGGCACACTCTTGATTCTCTGATCTCTTCTGACCTTCCCCTCTCCGTCCCTCTCTCCACTCCTCTCTCCTGGAGTGATCACTTTCTCCTTTCCTCCCACCTCACCCTCCCTACCCCACAGGCAAAGCCACCCTCATCACTGCCACCCACCTTCTCGGTCATCCGACCCATGAAGGGCGTGTCAGTTGAGGCTTTCGCTGCCACCTTCTCGCCCCCCCCCTTCGGCTGACTCCCACCCTGACACAACCCTCTCCATGCTCCACTCTGCCATATCTGACACTCTTGATATCCTTGCCCCCGTCATGAGAATCTGCCTGAAGCCCAAAGCCAAATGTAACTCCTGGTATGACTCGGATCTCGTCACCCTAAAACGCAAGTGCAGGGTGGCAGAGAGGAAATGGCGTGCTTCATGTTCATCCTCTGACAAAATGGCCTGCCGCCTACTCCAAAGGCAATACCGTCTCTCCGTTCTCACCAAGAAGAGAGCCCTTATCCAAGCCTGCATCTCTGCGGCATCTAACAACTCAGCCGAACTCTTTAAAATCTGCAAGGAGCTTGCCAACCCTGCTGCAGTCTCCACCTCTCCTGTCCCCTCCCAGGCCCTCTGCACAGCACTGGCCTCTCACTTCATCTCTAAAACTCAGGACATCCTGTCCTCACTCTCCTCTTATCACCTCCCTCCCTCTCTTCCCGGCTCATCCTCTGGCCCTTCTGCAGCCACCCCTCCTCCCTCATTCTCTGCCTTTCCCCTTCTTTCTGCTGACGAGGTTTCCAGACAAGTCCGATATATGAAAGTTTCATCTAAACAGGTTCACCCCTGTTCCTCCAAAACTATCAAGGACCACATCGACTCCCTGGCTCCTGCCCTGGCTGACTTTTGCAACCACTCTTTCGCTTCTGGAGTCTTCCCATCCCCCCTTAAGCACTCCCTTGTGCACCCTCTTCTTAAGAAACCCTCTTCCGACCCCTCCTGCCCGGCTAACTATCGCTCAATTTCCATCACTCCCTTCCTGGGCAAGCTCCTGCAGAAACTGGCCATCTCCCAGGTTAACCTCCATTCTGAATCTGTTGGTAGTCTCCATGACCATCAATCTGGCTTCAGAGCTGCCAGAAGCACGGAAACTGCTCTCCTGAACATCCGTGAGGACCTGCTCGTGAACCTTGACTCCAACACTCCGTGTGTTCTCATTCTGCTCGATCTCTCTTCTGCCTTTGACACTGTCAACCATGCCATCCTGCTCAACCGTCTCCGTGATAACCTGGGTATCACTGGTCAGGCTCTGGCGTGGCTGACCTCTTTCCTTTCCAATCCCCCTCCCAGGTCCAACTGGGGTCTTTCCTCTCTGACATCTTTTTCTCCACCCGTGGTGTCCCCCAGGGATCAAATCTCTCTCCCTGGCTTTTCAACCAGTATCTGGCACTCCTTGCCCACCGCATCGCCGCTCTCTGCCCCAACTTCCAGTGCTATGCGGACGATACCCAGCTCATTTTCAGGCTACCCTCGGCCTCCTCCTCTCCTTCCCTCATCTCTGACTGTCTGTCTGCTATCCAGGAATGGTGTGCCGCCAATGACCTCTGCCTCAATGCCAGTAAGACTGAGATTCTACTCATCGGCACACCCACTCCCTCCTTCCCTGCAGCTCTCTGGCCGGCCTCTCTTGGCCCTCTTCCTGCTCCTACCTGCAAGGCAAAAAACCTCGGGGTCATCTTCCACTCCACACTCTCCATCTCTCCTCATATATCTGACGTCTCTAGGAAATCACACTACCAGCTGCACCTCCTCAGAGGTATTCTTCCCTTCCTCTCCTTCCCCCAGAAGCTCACTGTCTCCCGAGCCCTGGTTCTCTCGAAGCTGGACTACTGTAACAGCCTCTATCTTAATCTGCCTGCCTCCACTCTCCGTCCTCTGCAACTCATCAGAACAGAACTGCGAGACTTGTCCTTGGCCTCAAGCCCAGGGACCGTATCTCTCCAGGACTGAAATCTCTACACTGGCTCCCAGTGGCTGCGAGGATAAAGTTCAAAACCCTTTGCATTGTCCACAAGGCCTTCTGGGGCCTGGAGCCTAAATACCTTCAACTCTCTCTTCCTAAATATCTTTCTTCCAGAGCCCTTCGCTCATCCGCCTCCAACTCCCTCAGGGTCAGCCGCTTCTCGAAGCAACGAGCTGGGGGTAGATCTCTCTCCGCGGCAGGGGCCTCCCTCTGGAACAGCCTTCCTGCCTCCCTGAAACCATCTCCAGTTCCGGAAGCACCTCAAAACCTTCCTCTTTGCTTCTGCTTTCTCTCTCCCTCTCCCCTGCTAAATTCTTCACTGAAACTGCGCTGATTCTGCAACTGGGCCTCTCTCACCGACCTCGGTCCCGGGCCCAGCCACTCTCCACTTGCACTGCCTCCCTGGCAACCCCTGCACTGCGGGACTGCCTCTGTATCCCCACAGCCCCCCCTTCCCAGCACGTGTCTGCACTTACCTTGCACTTGCCTCCAGCTGGCCCTATTTATTTATTTTATTCTACTTACTTGTACTGCACTTCCCCCCTCCCCTTTCTCAAGCACTTTTTCCCTTCCCCCTACCCCTGCACTTGAGCGATCTGAATGACACCTGGTCTAGTAGGATCGTTGTCTGTCTTCCCCTTGTTCCCCCCTCCCTGCCTCGTCGTGCCTTGAAACACTTGTGTATAGGCGCATTACTAATGCCTTATCATATCATATCATATCATATCATATCATATTATCCACCAATCCTACTTGCTTTATCAAAGATTCCCAATACAAAATGTTGTGCCTCAGTAAGAAATGGCTGGATGCATTGGAATGCCAGTCTAGCTACCTAATAACACTTATGCTTGTTTTACCAACGATGCCTACAAAATGTCATGCCACAGTAATTATACAACCAATCCTCCTTGCTTTATCAAAGATGCCCAATACAACATGTCATGCCTCAGTAATGAATGGCTAGTCTTGTTGTATAAAATGCCAGTCTTGCTTCATATTAACACTTATCATGTTTGCTTTACCAAAGATGCCCAATACAAAATGTCATACCACAATAAGAAATGGCTAGACAGAATGCATTAAAATGCAAGTCTAGCTACATAATACCACTTATCATGCTTGCTTTATTAACCATGTGTAGTCAAAAATGCCATGCCTGCTCCATGGTGTGCCAACGCCTTGCAGTCAGACATAAACACAATAATGATGAATATGATTATGTGAGATTGTGAGGCGCTGGGAGCACTGGGGAAAAGCATGTTTTATTTTACTGCCCATGTATCATAGACGTCCAGTAAGAAAATGCCACGCCTGTCCCCTGGGTCCCAACTCCACACACATATACACAATCAATTTGGCTTTGTGTGTAGACCAGGCATTGGGGGACTGGGGCAGGGATGGTATTTTTTATTGGACTTCTATTATAGACCTCCACTAAAAAAATATCATGCCTGCCCCCTGCCCCTCAAAGTGCCAAACACATACAGGCATGCAGTTCTCCAGCCAGCATTTCATATGAGCTTGGGAAGAAAATGCCCCCAGCCTTGCATGGCTCATTGAGTTTATGCTGCTGGGGAATTGCAACTGTGAAAGGGGAAACCAGTTTCCCTATCACAGTTAAGAGCACTCCCTCAGCTGAACAAAAACAGCTGCGGGAGTGCTCGTATTTTACTCGGCTGGCTCCTCCACAATGAGTGAGAGGGGGCCAAGACCCGGTGGGTTGACGCCCCCTCACCCATTATAGACAAGCCACACCTGACAATAAGGGACCTCTAATTGTATAAGGGGTTAGCCCCTGCATATGCATTTACTCTGAAGGAGTATTGTAGTCATACACAATGTTGCCCCTGCAGGAAAAAAGTAATAGTGTTGCCACTTACAGGGAAGTGCCTCGCCAGTGTATTGATGGCTTCCTAGGCGAATATCCTGTGCACCAGCCCAGCAGCAGGATGTGAATGAAGCATGCCTGAATAAATGTGTGCTTGAAACGTGTGCACCCCTGTGTTAAGGCAAGGGCATGCTAGTGAGTTGAATAAACTGAGGTCAATTGAGTGGCAAGATTTGCTAGTGAGTTTGGATAATTCAGCCGCTAAAAGGTAGCTATATCTAGAAATGACACTATTATGATGAGGTTGCTGCAATTGCTCCCAGATGTTACGATGTTTTCGATGCATAGTCTTACAACTCTGCTCACATGTCTCACAAAGTCCATGTTTTCTTGACACATAAGCCATCCTTCACACAGTAAATGCAGTGGCCATTTTCTAAAGTTCCAATCGCACATGCATACTCAAATTGATTGTTAACAGATAACAAATACGTTCATAGGAAACTGTGAAAAATTGCTTTCCAAAGGAGTCACTTTTCCTGATGGTGTGATTGAAAGGCTTGGCTTCAAACTGGACTGCATCAGGTTTCCAAGTGCCACAGCTTGTGCCACTTATGGAGGTTTGGTCCTCATTTGCCAAGGACCTCTGTCATATAGCTTCTAACATGTTGTCATGAATTAGCCATGCTCCGATGTGATATGTTGCAGTTTTCCTTGTGTTTTCAGGATAGATCTTTCGTATGGACGGATGGCTCAAAGCTGAGTTATAAGAAATTTTCTGCTGGTGAACCAAATAATAATGGTGGTCGCGAAGCATGTGTCAACTTCAACTTTTATTGTAAGTACAAAAGAGTGAATACTATGGAATTGCAATTACAATATTAAGTATACAAGAGTGAATGGGGTCAGTTTATTAGGTTATTTCTTCATGTAACTAACCTTTTTTGTACATCATACCATACACCGAAAATAAGTAGTGGAACTATTTGCCCCAGATCCCCACAAACCCCTTTCGCCACACCTCTCCCACGTGCAATCCAAACCCCCAAACAAATGCACCTGCTGTTTAAGGGAACATTCAGGGCAGTGCATTATTCAACTTCTTCCTACACTTTTATTTTAAAACAAAGCCATTCTGGAACAGTTTCTTTTTTAAATAAAAAGTATAGGAACACTCAAACGTAATGAAAAAAAGTAGAGGAGCACTGCTAACAATCACTCCCACCCAATGATTAAAATGAATGCATACTTTATAAGGACAACTTAGGTATTTAATTATTACAAAATAAAAACACATTTCATTTAATAACACATGTTGAGTGCTTTAATCACGAGTAAACTTATATTTTGTACTACACCACCACTTTGCCAAAGCCGTTATTGCTATTACCACTGTGTGCTAATAGCCCTATAGTTCTCGAGAGGTGTTGTCACATGGGTTATTGACCCATCGTCATCATATGGCCAGAAGCAAAGGTGGGTCACTGTCCTGTGGCACAAGGAATACTCCAAGACTCTCTGGCAGTTCAAGGGTTTCTATGGAAGTTCTTTGGGCCATAGGGTCGTCCCTCTATCTTTTACCTGCTCCCTAAATCAGGCATTTCTGATCCACATGTTAGTAGATACAGAAGGTTGACTCCCTATTGTCTAATTCTGCCTTGGATTAGGTGTTAGGACCTAATGGCAGACACCTTTTCTCAATAAATTCCCTCAGGGACATCCAAACGTTATATACTCTATCCAGGCGTTAGTGTTCTACTCTGATTTGGGAATTGTGCCTTACAGACCTCGTTCATCTATCATGTTGACTCTGACCACTCTCTCTCTGGCTCTTCCATCTTCTCCCCTTCCTCTGCACTACCCAATTCTCCTACCTCCTCCCTCCAATGTCTCTCCCTTCTTCCAGGTCTCGCCTCCACTCTATGATGTTTTTCTTCCCTCTAATACACTACTGCTCCCTCTTCCACAATACTGCTGCCTCCTCCACACTACTATTTCCTCCTCCCGACCTCAGCTCCCTCCTCCCTCCAACTACTACTCAGCCACCCTCCTTTCACCCAGTACCATACACTTCACAATCATTCCCTACACTGACTCTCCTCGCCACATTTACCACACTGACACACAAACTCACACTGCAGTCCCACATTCACTCCCTAGCCAATACCTCACATTCTCCAGAAATAATCTCCACACTCAGCCGCTCCTTCCTTCCTACTGTTGTTCTTTTGGCTGTCCATCACCTCGGACCTCACTCGAATAATCCATGCTTCCTCTGGCATCTTATATCCCCCTCACTTTCTCTACTCCCCCTACGTATGGTATATTTAAAAAAATAAAGATATAAGTAGCAGACTAAGAACCTGCATACTTCCTTAACATGGACCAACATCTGAACAACAATTTAGGCCCGGGAAGGCAATTGTTTGTGTTTGTGTTCAGAGGACTGTGGTAAATCAGAAGAAGGACATGTACTCTGAGAAGACATTTCAATGATGTGAATATGAATAATGTCTATCTTTCCCTATACTAAGGGGTTTCCCCACCTAATAAAACAATCTAAGGTGCTCATCAGTCGTCAGTGTATGTCTATAAATTAAACGCTCCTCCATCCAACTCTAAACCTATCTGACCATAACACTATCATAACAGCTCAAAGTCAGGAGAAGGTTTCCTTTCTCCTGAGATTTTCTGGTTTCTTCGCCAACTACTTTTTAATAGATGATCTTTAGATAGTCTTCAGTGACCATTTGTATCAGTTTGAACAGTTCATTCAGGCGTGTTAGGCACTTTCGTGTCTTCTGTTATTTCTCTCTATAAGCGATGATCATGTTCACCTCCCCTTGTACACTTATCAAGCAAATATCCTGCCCTTGTTTCTTTCTTACTTTCCTATAATTCATAGTCTTTGGTTTCTGTTTGTTAGAGGGACGTTATGGTTAAGTTGGACTACTAAAAACCTATGAAATTCACTAAAAAACTTTATAAACGTGTCATTATGGTTCAAAGTACAATCGAAATACCCCTGACATTGGACAGTTATGGTAGGCTAAGCAACCATAACTGCCCGCACCACTGTGCACTGCTAACACGAACACCCAGGACATAAAAGATGACATCACAAATGTCATTGATGACATCACTGATGACATCACATGTGCATTTACTTTTCAGACGAGGAGTTGTGAATGTAATTTTAGCTAAAAAATATCAGGGAATATCAGGACATGTGTAATAAAGTACATACTTCATCACGCAATGTAGTGTTGTAAAGAAAATTCCATTGCAGTGTTCTTTCTAGTACAGGAACCTACTCATACAGAAATGTAAGTATTGGCTGCAGCATACACCACAGTGGTGCTAAGTTTGTACTTTCCAAAGTTGTATAATAAAAAGGTGAATGTTTCCGTATCACACTTTTCTGATCTGTGAAACATGTACTAAGTTGCTAATAATGCATCACTTACTACATATATCTAGTATTACACACAAAACATAAATAGACTACAATGCATACAAAGATGGGGCTTATATATGGAGAGTAAAGTAAGCATACAAGAGGCAGTTTCATTATCAACTGTGTATAATCTACATGATTGGATTCACGCACAAAAATGATTGCTGTGTTTCAGGGCTGCTTCTTCCACTGTATATGTACATCAAACGCTGCAATTAAATTCTAAAGAAAGCAGTGTAAGAACATGTGAGAATAGCAACATTAATAAATGTAATACCTTTTGAGAGTGAAGTTTCTGACTGTCAGTAAATAAACCCACCTGGCCTAGATATGGCAGTGAACAAAAACGAAGGGGCTATACATGTGATGTCATCAGTGATGTCATCAATGACATTTGTGATGTCATCTTTGATGTCCTGGGTGTTAGTGTTAGCAGTGCACAGTGGTGCGGGCAGTTATATTTGCTTAGCCTACCATAACTGTCGAATTTCAGTTTTTTTTTCGATTGTACTTCGAACCATAATGTCACGTTTGTAAAGTTTTTTTAGTGAATTTCACAGGTTTTTAGTAGTGCAACTTAACCATAACGTCCCTCTAACAAAGTTTTTTCTAGTGAATTGAGCTAAGACCATCCTCCTCCCCAAAAAACAGCAGCACTAATGTAATGAAGGAGTATGACAAACACTGACCCAACCTTAGAAATAACAAACGCACAATATTTTTGCACCGGACACCCACTCCCCCATATCACTGTTTGATGCGTCTTTCCTCATTTCTGGTCGCAACTGGCCTTATTAGCTATTCTACCAAAAAAGAAAACCATCCGTTAACAAAGTAAATGTTGCGTTAAGAACCACCTTTCACAGTAAAGGACATAGACGCAATAAGATTTGACAATAATAGTATAGATGTGCAAAGCATTAACGTATGCTATGGAAAAATAGGATTTCTGGTTATAATCCGGCCCGCTGAGGGCCGGATTACAAAACAAAATCCTTTTCCAAGTGGGCCACAATGGAAACGAAAGGCGGTTGTTCCATACATAGCCCCTCTTCGCATTCCATGACAGCAAGGTAAAAGCAACAGTATGTACCATGATGCAGAACCTGTAAATAAACATACAGCGACGTATAACATGGTACTTTACATTTCAAAATGATGCACATGATTTTTAAAGAAAACAGTAACATTTTAGAGTTTGGAAAGTACTTTTATTTAACAAACAACTGTCAGAGATGTACGGACTAATTCCATTTCCATTTAATTTGTAGCAATGACTCTAAGGCCAACATTGAAAATGTTCATGGAGAGACACATGCAGTTAATTTTGCATACACAAAGTCTGCGTTTCTGTTAAAGCACTCAATTTGTTTGCACAGGTATTTCCAAAACGGCGGCATCACCATTGCTTTACACTACCATAAATGATATTAAGTTGCTCCTTGTCGCTAGTTCAGCGTAGGGACAGAGCGGCCCTGGCCTGTCATCTCATAACATTATAATGGACAGGCACCCGGTCACCAGCAGTTGCATCTGGCATGGAAAGAAGCCGTCACTCGGCATTTGAAAACCATGGCACGCACAGTACGGCAAAATGTAGCTAGGCAGAAAACGTAAGAGAAATCTGTGTCAATACCCCACCTTTAGGAAAAATTTCCAAAACAGCCACAAAGATTGTGGAAAATACTACACAAATGTAAGTGGCCAAAAATGACATTTTGAAGAAATATTAGAGTTGACCATGGGTACATATAATGACACCCTAAACAGAACTTGCCGTAAGGGTTAAAAAAAGGACAACTACACAGTGAGATGGTAATGCAGTTATGGAGGCAGCATGAATGGACAAGCAAGAAAAAATTACATGTCGTAATGTTACACAAGACCAAAAGAACGTGCAAATTGATACACAAAGCTATGTGGGCAAGCATAACATTTCAAAGAAAAAGAAATAACGGTCACCAACGGGTACTCTAGTCTTAGCCTGCAAACGCGAACAATGTACACTCTTTGGTATTGGAGGAAAATTACAACTGTGCAAAAATATAATACTTCAGTTACATTGTCACAATTAGTGTACAGTCGTCAAAATTAAACTTACATCATCTGGACAGCCTCCATTATTTTTGCCAAAGGCAGACAGCAAACTGTTCGCATCAAAGAATCTTCGTGAACTGATATTTCATGTTCCTTACAAACGTTTTTAAAATATAACCTTATCAAATAGTACATTTTTTTCAAGTTTTCATTCCTTGCATAGCTTTTAAACTTTCCCTTTCGCTCAAGGTAAAAAAACAATAGCCCCTTATGAATTTACTTGGATGCGTGGGCCTACTGAGCTCGCAACCAAAAAAGCAAATCAACTGACCTTCACTCAGAAGGCAAATACATTCTCACTTTGCAACAACATATGAGCATCCTATCATGGGAACCGCTACTCCCATACGCCGCGTAAACCACTGTTTCCAACAAACACTGCAGGTGGCATCCGCAGATATCGAAACATAGGACACCAGTCCGACTTCAATATTAATCTGAAAACATTGTAACACAGACACAGGCATTGGTCGCCGTGCATTGATCACCAACTTCCACTTTACCGTATGAATTTGGTGGCAAGAAAACACCACTTTTTTCAATTTTCCGCGGCCACATTCCATTCCAACCTAAGTAAAGCTCACCTTCGGAAACAGTATTTCATAATTGTAACAAGTGCATTAGTGTCTTGTTTTGTATGTGTTACCGGCGATGTACATGTACACCAAAACATGAACAAAATATGGCAGAGGCCGCAAAGAAATCTGACGCACTTCACGCTGTTCCACAACCAATCAGTGAAAGTGCCACATGTCCACGGACATGATGCTACGGATTAGCCAATCGATTTCTTGTCCGCGGAGCAAACAGGAAAGTGCGACCGTGGAGCGGACATAGATATCACACATTTTTCCAGACCTACTTTTTCATCGTTTTGAAGAAAAGTAGTGGACAGATTTTCACCAAATTTACAAAAGCATGCTTTCAAGACCAAGCCACTGCTCCTGCTCAAATTTGGTGAAAATCTGTCCAGCGGTTTGGGCTGTAGGCGTGCACAAAGTTTTTCCCCATTCAGTCTATGGGAAAAAAAGACGTTTTGGGACCCCCCCTATAACTTTGCCCCCCCTAGACGAAACCTCACTAAACTTTGCAAAAAAATTCAGAGTGGGCCATATACTTATAAGTTTGGTGAGGATTCGTCCAGGGAGAGCGAAGTTATAAGCCGCCCAAAAAGTGCTCTTCCTATGGAAACAGCAACTTAACCATAACGTGTAATATATATATATTTATTTTAATGTATTTATTTATATTGCACCGAAAGCTTGCAGGCATCGGGGTGCACACATATAGACGTGGACTTACACAGCAGACAGGACATGAGTGACTACCTATATCATAATGCGGACCCTCTAGGTGAATACCTTCACCGAAACATATTTGTTTTCAGGGCTTTCCTAAATAATTTGTAGTTTTTTTCTTGCCTTAGCCGAATCGGTAGGCTGTTCCATTTCTGAACCGCTTTCACTGGAAATGCCCGGCCATTTGATCGTTTGGAGCCCAGTGCCTCTGAACTTAATGGTCGCCTTGGAACATAGTGTGCGAATATTTTCTTTTAGGTAGACCGGAGCATGCCCAAATAGGCATCTGTGAACATGGTCATGGTCTTGAAATAGATCCTGTCCTCCACGTCCAGCCAATGGAGGGTCTTTCTATCTGCTGTGATGTGCTCTTGCCTCATTTTTTTTAACGATTCATACAGCGTTGTTTTGAATGGTTTGACCACCTTGCAATGCATCCCTTACTTGTGCCTATCAAAAGCGCATTGCCATAATCTAGCCTAGATAGTAATGTGGCCCTTGCTATAGTTGCTCTGTTTTCCTCATTCAGATAGGGTCTGATGTGTTCAAGAAGACGTAGGTAGAATTGGCAATGTTTGTTAAAATAGGTAACCTGCGCTTCTGCGCCCAATGTAGCTTCCAAGTATACCCCTAGTGTTTTCACTTTCCCTGCAACTTCAATGGGAGAGTCTTTGATGTAAAAGGTCTTGTAATCTTCACTTAGCTTGGCTCGTGCTTGGTGCAAGCCGAAAATCATCAGCTCAATTTTGCTCCCGTTCAAGCACATCCAATTCCTTTCCATCCAGGCTTCAATGATGTTGTATGTGGTTGCCACCCTGCTGCTAACTCTGTCGTAGCAGCCACTCAGCTCCACCACCAGCTGGGTGTCATCTGCATAGTTTGTAAAATATGCTCCGATGTTATCAAGCACTATGCAGAGACACCTCAGGTAGAGATTGAATAGCAATGGGGATAAGCTGGCTCTCTGGGGCACGCCGCAACTAATGGGCGTTTTGTTTTAAAAGTTGTCCCCTGCAGTGAATTTTGGAACTCCTATCTGATCGGAATGAGACTACCCTCTGGTGGCTTCTATAGAGCAGTTGTCCACATTTTCCAGTGCACATTGGATCTGTTGATGATCTAGTAGGTCAAATGCTGCACTTAGACCTAATAGAACCAGCATGCCCATTTTACCTTTATCCATAATGATCAGCATATGGGTTTATAGGTCTAACATAGCTGTCTCGGTGCTATTTACTGCTCTGAATCCTGATTGTTGTCTGTGAAGAATTTCACTTGCCTCTACAAATGTTTGAAATTGGGCAGTAGCCACCTTATCCATGATTTTCAGCAAGAAGTTGTCATTGGTTAATGGGCGAAGATTACCAGAGTCCTTCTGATCCAGGCCTGTTTTTTTTTAATCAATGGTGTAATAGTGACTGTCTTGATACTCTTAGGTATCTTCCCATCTCTGAAGGACTCATTCACCATCCTTGTAAATCTTTCTCTTGACTGTGACGAGCATGAGAATTCCATTAATGATTCTAATACACTTTTGTTATATTTTAATTGTAATTGGTTATTTGTAACACACTTAATACCCAGAGTCTTCTAAGTGTGGATCGGGGGATCGAATCTGTGCTGCTTCGCGCTGTCTTGCGTCCAAGGTGAGTGTGTTTCCCCTGAGCTATCCTCCCGAGACAATTTGCCTTTTTCAAGACTGTGACGAGTATGAGCGTTCCCATAATGGGTCTTATTCACTCCCACGGGTCTCCCGTTATCCCTTTTACCTTCCATTTTCAGGGTTAACGTCACCAGGTTTTTTGTTTGCTCATGAATCAACTTCCATTCCTTTTAACCTGGCGTTTTGTGTCCTTTCACCAATTCCTCCCCCGTCTGGTAATCTTGGATGTCTAAATGAGAGTTTGAATACCAGTTTCTCCTGTGTATGCCAGGACAGACCGGTGTTGGCATTGTTGTGAGGCACGTTGGTCCGCCATGAGTCTCCTGTGGTCATGCAACAAGTCACAGCCTCTCTCCTTCTCTGCTTCACGATGCCATGCATCCCATTCTAGTTTCGCTGCGTTCCTCACTACAAATTTTAGCGCGATTGGCAGTTCTCAACCTCTGATACCTGCAGGATGCTTTGCGTCTCGTTTCTCCTCTCTGGACTCCATGTGTGATCCCTTTTGAAAGTCACAGACTTTATTTTCGTTTGGCCATGCTCCTCCCCTTTCTGGAGTGATGTTGCCATGGGGTTTCCCATGCACAAGCCTATGTTCCTTTTTCTCTTTCTCTCTTGTATTCTCTTCTCCTTCATACATCTTCTTTTTCGTCCCATTGGAATGTGAATTTAGGAGAGGGTTTTCTATCTCCTGTTGGCCATAACACATACTGGTTTTCTCTATGCATATGTTGTCATCATAGAGGTGTGAGGATGCTACTTGGAAAAGTTCTCTAGGGAGTTCCTCATGGGAACAGGAGCCTTTGTCCCCAAAGGGGGAATCTCACCATGTGATGTCCCATTTGCCTAGAGAGGTTATTGCAGAGCAGGCTGACTCCCCTAGCCTTACAGTGGGGGCTCCCACTTGGGAAGAAGAGTCAATTCCCTCGATTCATCACAGGGTCTATTCCATTTGGCTCCAAAGTAAGTCCCATGTTGGAGGGTATTGAGTTGTCCCAGTGCAGTCCATGGTGGTTTTGGACGCATGCAAACTGCTGCCCATCCTTGGCACTGCCACTCAGCAGTACTGCACGGTTCTTTTGTCTGCCATGTAGGGACACTGCTGCAATGCCTATCTAACCGATGGTCTTCCTCTCTCTGCTTCGGTATTCAGAAGACTGGAATTTTGGTTGTGGCTAGTCTTGCCTGGGTTTTTCTGCAACAGAGGTATGGCTCTGGCGGATGGATCTCAATTTGATGCTTCTTATTGCTTCCAGAAGATTTGCCTTTGCAAAAAACAAATGAAACTGACAGGCATTGTGTATAGGGGGCATGGCTTGTATAGGATGCCTCTTGTATAGGAGTCACAGGTGTACTGCTCAAAAATAAGCTGGTACAAGTGGGAGAGGTTGAAATTGGGACCTGCTCCACTGCCACCGTCCCCCTCAAGGTTAGGACTGGCACTGGATTTCTCCCTGGTTGGTCTCCCACCCCCGACTGAGAGGGCTTTCCATCCCCTATTGTCAGGGCGAGTACCTGACCTTGTCCCACCAATGCTAAGGACCCCTCTCTCAGTCTATAAGGCATTGATAGGTCTGTGTCATGGTTAAAAGTGCAAATATGATTTTCATGCTCCTACTGGAAGTGCAATCTTCATGTTGGGACTGCATTTGAGGAATCGATTTAGAAATTATCATGCAGATGTCCTAATTTGGGGACAAGATGAAAAAGGACATTTTCCCTTCGAAATGGAAAATATTTATGGATAACATAATAGGGTGATTTTTGGGAAAAAGGGGATTTCCAAGGACTTACTTACATTATACCCTAAACCGAACAGGTTGAAGTTTAAAGGGAACATAACGTTTTAACTGAAATACAATCTTTTGTTCCTTTTTATGTATGTTTCAATAAGGAGTGGATGGGTCTTAAACTTCTAGGCCCCAATAATAGTTTGAAGCATTAAAATAAAGATTCCATCCCATAGCAACACAACCACTCTAGAGCAGATTTCTTCTTCATCATCATCAATACATTTATTGCAGATACAATCCATTAAAAACATCATAATAAAAAAACATACTTATAACAATGATACAAAATATCCATACATAAAACTTAAAATATTGTGCATCAGAAGCTCATTAAACAAAGTAAACAGATTTGAAGTGCTGATATGGTTCGAATCAAATTGACAATTACTAATCCACCCACACACATGCGCCTACTGTATCGTCTGCACAGCCCAACAAAGACTTTATAGAAGCTTTATTGTGCCTAACACTGCCCAAACTGGAACTTTCAATTGTGACTATCGTTTTTGGCGACATCAATCTTGGTTTCAAGGATTTATCAGATCTCTGGACAACAATCAGGAATTTTGGTTTTAAACAAATGTTTGCCTTGTCCACGCATACTAATGGCCCTATTCTAGGTTGGATTGTGTTGAAAAACTCTCTCATCAGAAATAATCATGGTCAAAAAGTTAATTGGTCTGTTCACCTCTGTATCTTTTTTAATATTGTGGCCTCAAAGGTAAAGAATAATTATTTTCCCAGCAAAAACTGTGCCAGTTATCCCGGTAAAAGCAGTATTTGTTTGAGCAAGGTAGTAAATTAATTTCATACTAGGCTCAATGCTCTCAATTTTAATGCCCAGCTTTCAGATCTGGTCTGTGCTTATATGATCTTGATTGTCGATACTGAAGGCACGCTCACACCAGCAATAATACAACCCGCTGGGGGAAAAGGCCCAAGTCGATCTTGTAAGGATAACCATTTTTAATCTTACACAAAAATGAGAGAAATAGCAAAGAACTCTGCTGCCAAGAACATTCTGCCGAAAAAGGGTACACGTAGAAGCTTAAGAGGAGACACATCGTCATCGTGACATCACACCATACCATAAAAAATCTGCATCTGGTTGGTGTGCCACTATACATGATCAGCCGATTCCATAAGGGATGCCAGGTCATTGGTTCCAGCCCAGTCCGTCCATCTTTCATCAAATGGGTGTTGCAGAGATCATCTTCTTATCACTGATGAAGGTCAATGAACAAATTAAATGCACTCCTAGCACAATGCTACTTCATCATTATACTGTGCACCTGACAGGTTTTAAGACTGGTACGAGAGGTTCTAGGCCACTCTGAACTCCCCACACACATTTTACTCACTCCTTCTCTTGCCATCCAGCTCCAAGGTCTCTACCCTCGTTTTTATCCCTCCCGGCACCTCACAATACAAATAATATGAGTGTAGGCCAAAGACGTGCAATGTCCATTCTCCCTGAACATTCAGGACTTGTTACTTTAGTGTTGGTGGTCAAAGGTCACCTGGTGCCATGGAATTCAAGGATCTTGGGGCTTAGTCAGTTATATGGGCTATTACTCGTTGTCGCCTGGGGTTGGGCTGGGGCATACCTTGGTCAGTGTGAGATAACATGCACACCAGGCGCCGGTCCATGATTGCAGCCTTGTAGGGCACATTCCTTTTGGGTAAAAAAAAACATCTGTTCAACACTCTTCAAACAAGGAATGAGCTTTATGGCAGTTGGGGTGTGGTGTAAGGAACGCCTGGTGACAATAGTAAGACAGACCACAGTTCAAGGGTATTTATTGAACTGTCACAAGGTTGTGATAAACACCTATCTAAGCCCAATCTAAAGATGTGAGCTAGTCCTTACTCCTAATTTACAAATAATGTGGTGTGAAGTTCATGAAAAAGAAAGAAGTGTTCACAAAATAATAAGTCAGGATGATTAGGCCATTGGCCTCGCTTCCCCACGTTTTCAGCACAGGGCAAGACAGTTCACTCGAGCCAAGCACACACTCTGGCTTCTGCGGCACGAGAATACAGTTCTATTTTCACATTTCAGGATCTCTTTGCTTCTTGCAAGTCTCTTCACTCAGAGGTCCGGTGTACACAAAAAAACATGTAAACGTTATTTTCCCTGGATCCCACTCTTCCAGGCTCAGATTCCCTTCAAAAGAATAATTCAAAATATTCTTTCTCGGGTGAATCACTGTTCACCCCGGATCCCCCTCTGCTGGGCTCAGATCCCTTTCTTTTCTTTTCAATTAGTCTCCCTCAGCTGGGTTAGAAACAATTGCAATGTAGTTTAAACTATCAAAGACTTTTGAATGTGCACAGGATTTATCAAGATCCGTTTCATGACCACTTTGATATCAGTATTCCATTTTCTCAAACCCAGCATCAGTTGGATACCTAACAGAGACCTTTGAATGAGCACCCACTTGGCACTGGACCACTCTGTGTATGGTATATTGGGTTGCCTCCCAAAGTTCAATCACAAAGTTCAATTTGCTTCTTTGGTTCCAATTATACTTACGCCAATCATAACCAACGCCTCACACGTGGTTCTCTTTATGCCTATTTGATGCTTGCAACCTTGGTTCAAAACACATGCTGTTTTGGTGTCAGTCTCTCTGACTCACTGGCTGTGCTGTCTTTTCTCATGGCACTTTGTTGTAGGAGCCAACGACATTACCAACGTGGTAATCGCTCCTCCCCACCTTGGTTATCAGCGTGGGAGAGCGCCGGGTACCTCTGACACACTGTGCAGGTTTGATCAGCATTATTTCCTGTTCTTTGGTTTCTTATTTTCCAAGGGCCATGAAAGTTAGAGGTCACAGGTACTTCCTTCCTTGCGACTCTCTCTGGTCTTGCCGTCTTGCTCCATGTATTAAACTACCATCTTGGAACTTCTGTTTCCTCGTGTGGTTTACTTAGCTCACAATGTGGGTTCATGTTCTGCCTTTTTATCCATGGGAGGAAGTGTGATGATAGTCAGGTGTGTTTAAAAATCCAAAATTGAATGACCTTGCCTGTCCATGGTGTTGAGAAATTGCAGTTATACAGCTCTGGTGTTAGTCTGTTGTCCCTCATCGTGAACTGTTTGTGAGAAAGTGTTCGTGTCGGGAAAATTAGGGGGGGTTGAGTTCCTAAATATGCCACATGGTAGGATGGGGAAAAGGTGTTATTGGGAAGGGGATACTGCGTCTCACACTCCAGTGTCCCACTTCCACTCGCCGAGGACAAGGTGATCTTTCTGCACTGGTCCAACCCCAGGAACTGGATCCAAAAGCGATGGCTGTGTCTTGGACACCTGGATCCCTGGGGACTAGCGTGTGAGACACCTTCAGGTTTCTCAAAGTCAGTTGTCCTCAAGGGAGCTCGGTTATGGCTGGAGGATTCAATTCTCAATTATGGCCTAGTTCATGAAATGCTGCATTCGCTGCACAGGCCTTGTTGCCTAACTAAGGTTACTAACATCTACACTAAATGTTAATCTTGCTCGCGCTCTGCACTACACTATTTGGGTTGATTAAATTAGGGTGCAGTCCTACCACTGTCTCCCCTCCACCCTGGCCCATCAGAGTGCTTCGAATGCAGCTTGCCTTACTCTAAAACGATTATGGGAGAGGGACGGGGTCACCCCCTTCCCAACAATAACGTGGACCGAGTTGCTCCACAAAAAACAAAATATCATAGAAGTCCAAAGCAAAATGTGGCATGATATACCAAAGATCTGCATGGCCTTCAAACCAAAGCACATGTAGTCGAGAGGAAAGGGAACAATAAACCCACTGTAATGCAACCACTAGAGCTTAAATCCATTCAGAAAAGCTATATGTTGGTGATCATAGATACAAAGAAATGGAATAATAATACGCAGATCACAACCATAGCAAATTCAACAATACTGCCTTTTAGAATCCTCGCTCAATTTATTAACGCCCCATGCATCTATTTAAGTCTGCTGCCCTCTAAAGCATGATATGACAAGCTTCCGCATTTTTTTGTTTTTTTATGAACAAGATTACAGCGATTCAGAAATTGATTGTAATGAAATTGTAACTTCAAACGTTGCATCAGCTGGCTCATTTGAGGCCTGTCCTGAAATGCAGCTTTCACATTCCAACAACAACATGTGCTCAGTAGTAAAAACATTGACTTTGACTGACCTCAGGCCCAGAAGAAAAATGCCTTCTTTGTTGATTGCTACGTAACTTGAGGTTCTAACCCCCTTATTGCAAACACTGCAAATTAGTCCTGACACCCTAAGTCCCACTGCTAAAAGACTCTGGATCCTGCACCTTGTGCTAACTACAGGAACATTTATTGCTGTCCCTTTTTGTTAAAAATTCTGGGTAAAGTACATTCTATTCAGTTAAGGGACTACATTGAGGAAGTAAACCTTGAAGGGGAATGTCAGTCAGGTGTTGGGCTGAACTGGAGGCATGGAGCAATGTTTCTTGGTGTGATGGGGAACTTCCTTCAATATATTGAAATGTACGTGTGGGGCATCCTCGTGTTGCTTGATTTCTCATCAGCTTTCAATGCGATTGATAATCAGATCCTACTGACTGCTTTATGGACTTGATCCTGTTACTCATAAATGCTCCCACACCGTGATATGCAACAGGTCATCTTCCTTTAAAGTCGTGACCTATGAATCGGTTTCTGCCATGCTTAATTGTAGCATGCCGTAGGGCTCCTGTCTCTGAACCATTTTGTTCATTGTAAATGTTTAGCCTCTGGGATTACATGGTGAAAGAACATTTGACCTCCCAGTCCCATAACCTTTCGCCAATGATCTTCCCTTAAATGTTTGCGCGCAAATCAAGGAGGAATATGGGTCGATAACAAACAAAAGACAATTAATAACCTTTTCTACAGATTTTTACTATGGTAGCCCAGGACCATGAGGTGGGTACTCTTTAGTCCTTTAATTTCATATTAAAAATATACCCCAGTCAAAGCATTGGGATCAGGTGAGATCAGGTGTTATCCTGCCAAGACCAGGAGAACTGCCTTTTTGGAGAATATGTTGCCTTGACAGTCTCTACAACTGTTATTTCAGGCAGTATTCTGGATATGCCACCAAAGTGCCCCCCCGATATTCACATGCCCTTACACGTTTCTTGCCTGATATAATGGGTTGAAATAATTAACCCAATGGGTAGCTGAAACATCAGGGTTGTAGGGTGATTTGCCATCTGGTGACAATTTGGCAGTACGTTTCCAAAGTTGTATGTGATCATTTTGAAATACAGCCTTATACAGAGATACCCATGTGCTTCTAATGTAGACTCCGTTTCTATCACCAGTCAATCTTTTATAATTTAAAAGGAAATCTATGATCGTATCTGCCTTTCTTTTCAGGGTGTTTAGTTCAAACGTTAAAACCATCGTGGCCTCTCTATAATCATTATGAAAACAGGACACAGTCTTAAAAGATTTTGATGTTCCCTTAGGCAGGGTGAACTTGGAGCACAAGTCAACAGGTTCCATATAAGCCTGCCGTATCTCTTCTCAGCGATACTCAGCACAAAGGATTATCTCAAGTAACCATTGCCTATTTTCTACTATATTTTTGGACTTTGCTCAATTGAAATGCTTGACTTGCTTTGTTTGTGAATCAAATCTGTTAAAAACATAAGCAGCTGTTGGTTTGAAACAGGTCAAATTGATGTGAATCCGAAATAAACCCTGATCGCGGAATACCATCAAGTACAATAAAAAAAACAAAATAAAAACAGAATTACAGAAAATTAATAAACTGGGGGAAATGGTTCAAGGAGGGTCCAACCAAATGGCACTATTATCTATCCATGCCACTGAACCAAAAGTCATGTTTAGCCCTCCCTCTTTAGGTCCATTCTGATTTAAGCCAGGATCACAGTTGCCTATTTTTAATTTCAGCTGATTTGCACAGCAAAACCAATTTCTATCTTTCCTATTTTCATTTTGTGTAAGCATTTTTCTTACTCAGGCTATCCTCCATTTTGGAAAATGTCTTAAATCCCAGAACAAAGAAGTGACATCAATGGCCGGGAGGATGTACAATTTGCATTTCCTTTCAATACCAGTACTTCCACCCCTACTAGTAATATGGTTAGTGCAAATACAGCTATTGCTGCCACTGCATGTATCTCGATAGCTTCTGACAGTACTACTAATACTTGTATTACAAATACTATTGCTAGTACGAATAGAGGTAGCATTGGTAGTGATAGTGCAACTACTGTGAGTATAAGCATTGCTGTTGCTAGTGATAGAGGCAGTAGCAGTGGTATTGCTAAGGTTAGTGATACCAATGCTAACTGAAGAATAAACAGAAGTACCAATAGTACTCTTGGCATTGCTTCAAAAATCATTTATCTTGGCAGGAGAATTAATTGCATTTATAGTAGGATTGCTATGACTATTTGTAGTACTACTACTGCCAATAATAGTACAAGCCAACTGATACTACTAGTACAAACGGTCTTTTGTTAGCAAAGTGTTATTTCTACTACTATTGGATGTACCTACTAATATTGGTACAGTAACAAATATTACCACTGCTAGATGTAACACTACCACAGTCACCAAGTGTGCCATTGGTAGTGTTAGCGTTTCCACGCTTATTACCCATGAAACAAGGCTGCCATAGCGGCTCAGTTGCACTGCACAAGACCACATTATATTACTTTGCCACCACTAGTAGCATTAGGACTATTACTTGTACTGCTACTCCGATTAATCCTCTTACCTCTACCATTGCTATTAGTGCTAGTACCACTAATGATATTGTCTGGTAGCCCTGATATCATGGTTGACATTTCTTGTAATAGTTATAAAGCTATCATCAGAAATGGAATAAACCATAAGACAAGTATCTTTAATATTTGCGTAGAACCAGAGATAAGCACATGAGCAGTTTTTCTAGTAGTAGAAGCAATACTCTCAGTTGTAGTGTTCTAACAGTAGTACCAACAGGATGGACAGTGCAATCAGTAGAGTGGTATGGTTTACAGGTTGTCCAGATGTGCAGGTAAATAGGGAATGATAAACGGGTTCTCCATCGGTGGCGGTGAGATTACAGGTTCCTAATGTATGTTAAATCAGTCTGTGAGGGGGAAATATCATCTGGTATTACTATCTACTGAATGGAGTGAGGATAGGTCCAACTACTAGGTTTCCATCTTTGTAGTGGAAAGTACCAACATTCAATCTTTTATTTTGCATCTTTGCTGTTATGATGGCTCTAAAGACTGTGAACCCCCTCCTCCTCTGATGCCACTTCATGTTTTCAAAGATTGGAGCTAGTTCTTCATGGTGCCCTACTCGTTACTTATAGTTACTATTACAAATAGTAGTAGTTAAAGTGCAAGAAATTACTGGTCTTGACATTTTTTAGGCGCCATACCTATAGATCTATCTATACTTTAAAATGGAAAATCAGGTAGTTTGTTTTTTCCGCATACAATTCCACACCGTTCCACCAATCTGCACCACAATTTGCATAGTTACCTGTCAGGACCCTGCGGACATCACTGGCTACATTACATGTGGACACCTCACCCGTTCACTGGATTTCAGCCCCAGCACATAAGAGACGGTTGCCTGGAAGTGACGAAACATCAAGGTGGACATAAAAGGGCCAGGCAGAGCTCACTTCAAGCACCTGGATGCGAGGAATAAAACTTCAAGGTCACTTATGGACCTTGAAAAACATATTTCAAAGCCGTAAAATGCACCGTTTCCGAAAACGTTGCACTGCAATGCATGAAATATCAAAGCGGTTGTTGAAGGACCGGACAAAGTTCATTATTAGCATCTCAATGCCGGAACAAAAATCAAAGCCTAGGATCCCCCGTGTCTGAGATATCTGCAACGAAATGCACCACAACGCACTGCATCATGCCAGGGTGAGGCGACAGGTGGGGAGAGAGCACAGAAGGTCCCATTATGCTGCATCACACCAACTCTCACCTCCCCTCCATGGGCCTCATTAGGACCCAGGCGGTAAGGGGTTTACGGCGGCGTAAACAGCGCCGACCCTTACCGCCTGATTCCGAGGTCCCTTAGCGCCATGGATGTTTTAACACCTGCTTTTGTTAAAATCCATGGCGCTAAGGGACCTTGTTGTTAATTACGCCACCGTAATTTACGGTGGCGTAATTAACGCCTTCCCCACTCCCATTATGCCCTATGGGGCAAAAATGTGAATGGGGAAGGGTAGATGGGTTAATGAGGACTTACCGCCCCACTCACCTCGGAATGGGGCGGTAAATCCGCCAACCACCATGGCGTAAACGTAGTTTACGCCATGGTGGTAAAGGTACGACCCAGGCGGTAACTTACCGCCTGGGTCGTAATGAGGCCCCATGTCTGCTCCAGACATATAAGCCTGCCACGTGTGCCCATTCTCAGTGCAGAATGCAAAGCATATCCAATGATAAGCGACTCGAAACACCCACCTACAGGATCATTGACTTACATAAGCGACTCTTAACAGAGACCTACAGGATCATTGATTTTCAACACTTGATGAGAGTGTCATTTTGTCGGTCCACAGAACGCATGCAGAGTACAGATATATGTGCACCTGCATACACTGAGAAGACAAATATATGATTTTATTAGTTCAAAGATACTAACATAGAACATGGGTCGCTTTCGAATATCGACACAGAATGTCCAACTGAAATAAAAATATTTTAGCAAAAAATTTCTGAAATTGGTTACACTCTCAAAGAAAGTGTTATGGTTTGACAATAAACAGACCATACATCTTTTCTTGGTCCTTATACATAAAGCCAAGGTGAAATTGGTCAGTCATCAGTGTGCTTCAATTGTCCACTAGATAAACAGCTGGCAGTTGACACCCCGCAGAGGCTGTCTAAGGAAAATCCCCAGGAATGGGTAAAAACCCTCAGGATGATGGCCTCCAGAAGAAATGGGGAAGCAAGCAGGAAGGAGTTCTTATACTGGAGAGAAGACTGCAGCAGTAGGAACTCAGGAGGCAAGGATAATGCAGGAGTCGGGAAGATTGCAGCAAACGGGATTCCAAAAAAGGCAAGATAATGCAGAAGTCAGGAAGATTGAAGCAAGTGGGACCCAGATGCTAAGGATAACACAGGAAGCAGGAAATAACAGGCAAAGAAAGGCAAAGAAAGGGGGAGGAAGGATCACAAGGCAAGGGAAATGAAGGAACCATCCACACAGAATACACTAACCTGAGTGTTGCGCCACTCCATTCCCTAAACTTAGCTTCCATTTGGAGCAGCGATCTCGTTGTGCGTAGCGTCAAGTGAAAGGTGGTGCCCTCTTGGATTGACGTCTCAGCGGGACACAGAGGCCATCTTAGGTGTAGCATAACATAGAAGGACCAGGTGGCCATCTTTGAATGGGCGATGGTGGCGCAAACCCAAGCACCAACGTCACCAAAGAGACCTGCATAGGGTGCGGTTGTGGTCAAGACAGTGCATGACAGAAAGGGTTGTTTGTTGTAGCTACACAAAAGATCATCAAAGATTCTGTAGGTACGATTCTTTAGTAAGTATGGCTAATCCAAGTTTCCCACAACGGTATCTTGTTGAATTATTACACCCAGAAGCCTGATGGTTTTATTTGAATTTTACATTTTGCAACATACGGACAGATATGGCTGTGGGAGCATGTACTGGTACAGATAAAGAGCATAGAGAATGCTCCTTGAGTAGAGGGGTCATACAGGATCTCAAATATGTGAGTTTCTTCATGTCCTCTGTTATCTGTTGAAAGAAGATTATATTTAAAGCCGCTATTCAACAATTCAAATACATATACATTGTTTAAATCTTATGAATCTACGATGAGGCTGTATAGATAATGGCCTCTCTTTATGTTTTATTTTGTAATTAGTTGGAAGTGTTGAGTGTTTATTTGTATTGCGTTTTACATTTTGAATGATTTTGTTATAAGTTTTAAAATGTACATTTGTATGATTTTGAAAATCTAATCATAAATAAATGAAATTAAAATGAACTAATTAGAAGGGCCATTAAAACCAGGAGTAGTAGAGTGCAGAGTAGTCCTAGTGAAAGCAGTTGTAGTTTACTAATAGCAGATCCAGCAGGACATTTAGTAGCAGTAGTTGTAGCATTAACAGTAGGAGTATGGGTAGTCTGGTTAGTTGGATATGTTCTCCAGGATTGTCCTTCAGTGGTGGATATGGGTCAGATCCTCCATCTACCGGTGTGGGGTAAAGTGTCACCTGAGTCCATGAAGGGGCAGATCACAGGAGGTATCATCAGTGGCATGAGGAGGTCGAGGCAATGTTAGGTATAAATGCTTTGCAGTGGAAAATAAAAGGCCACTTTTCCTCCTGCACCTTTTCTCATTTAAGAATCCATGCTCCTCTAAAGCTTCCACTTCATATTTCACAGACTGAAGCTACTCCGTAAAATGGAATGAGGAAGTAACTTGTTTTAAAAACATGTGAACAAATGAGATAGAAAGAGAATAAGAGTGGGGAGTCAGCAGCAGATTAATGAATAATCCTTAACGTCTTTTTTTGTTGGTAAAACACGTATGTTCCATTTAAGAGTGGCATAATAACTGTAAACATCACAGAAAACACATTCTAAAAAGATGCTCATTCTCCAGAAGTGCTCCCAATTTGCTTGTACATTTCGAGCTTAGTTTGAACTCATACCATTGTTGTATTTGGTGAAACTGTGGACCAATCAAGAATTGTGAAGTTATTCTGAAACACTAACGGACCTGATGAACTGTGACACAGCCATTCATCTCCCATAGTTTGCCTCCATGAAGCCAACAGTGTAGCTTCAGAAGCTGGAACAATTCTGGAGTGATCCAAGGTCAATCCCGGGGGAATGGCATCAATGTCCTGTAGAGAATGGACTTCCAGCAACAAGAATGCTGATCATGTGCCTCTAGCCTTTGGTCAGTTATATTTGGAGACCAAAGTATCTTGGAAGTGCGAGAGTTGTGATGGACATTAAATCGCCATTTGTGCGCCCATGCTTTAAGAAACTAAGACTGAGCATTCTCGCATTTTCACCTTTAATGAACATGTGGTATACAACTGAGAATGTGTGTTGCCCATTCTGGGAAGGGATCTTTGAATCCGTCCAACATTTCTTTTTTATTTGCCTAGAGAAATCTGGAATTTGCACAGACAACCAAAAACACTGCTTAAAGAACCATGGTATCAGAATGATAGAGAGTACCGAGCTTCTTTATGGGAACTTGTGCAATCCGGATGTGGTGTCCGATGTCTCAGGCTACCTACTAAGGGCCTCGAGAAGAAGAAAATCCAAACCTAGAAACCTAAGCTTCTTGATCGACTGAGCTCTTGAGGCCTATTTTATGTTACCTATGTACGGACATATGAATTTCTGTCTTTTTAAAATATGTTTAACTTGATATGTGCTGAGCTTTTGAATGTATGCATGCCTTTAATGTTTTTTGCTTTTATGGATTTTTTGCTGAACTAAAGCTTCTTTGATTGATTGATTGATTGATTGATTGAAGATCTTTAATTCATAAACCTCTTTATTTTCTATTGAGGGGAATTGTTTTTAGCCAAGAAAACCATCTCATTAGGATGCAGAGGTCGAGGCTTTACTGAGCTGTTGGTTTTCATATGCATAGTAAAAATGATCATTTCACCTTCATTGTTCTGGGCAAAGAGCAAGCTTTTAATGTAAGCATTATGGGAGATTACAAAATGGTAGAAGAGCTCCCAAATTGTGCCAGCTCTCTCCATGTTCTGCGCCCTAGATACTCTGAATCCAAATGTCTTCCATTGCCTAATCACTCACTTCTGCCCAGCAGGCTTCACAGGTTTGTTTTAGGCCCAGTTCAGAAATCTCTCAGCCTCACATGTGAATGAGATGTGAAAGCTGATCCCTAGAGAACAAGAGACACCCTAAGCTGAGCCCAGTCCAACTCAGATGTCTTCTACTCACATGTGGAAGAAGTTATGCAATTACTGTCAGACAGAACCGAGGATATCCTTGGCTGGGTCCACACCAGCTGGTGAAAACTGTTGTGAGATGAGTTCTGATTGACTTGTCTTCATGCTGGCTCCACTTTATTACAATCGGGCACACATTTGCACTTTCAAAAATAAAAGCAAACATTCCCATAACTTTAGTTCTATGCAAATCACAGCAAAATACTTTGGAGATTAGGGCCAGATTCTAAGAAAATAGCAGAAATGAAAGGGTTGCAGAGAATGTGCTTGATTCATTTGTGCTATTTTTAGAACTGCTCAGGTGCCTTATTCACAAAGATGATCTGAGAATTTAAGGCGGAGCTGGGCAATAGCGCAAAGATGTGCTCTCCAGCCCCTTTGAACATAGTAGTGTTGGGAAAATGCTTCAAAGGGCCTGTCTCAGTGAAATGACAGAGTAAAGAAGAAAGCATTTCCATGCTAGTATGATAGCAGTGGTTTAACCTGTGACTGTCACACTTCAAAAACAAATTATGAATTGGCCCTCTCCCTGTCCTTGTTCTGAATAGGTGCTGGAGTAAAGATCCTCATTTGTGGGGATTTTAAAATGCATTCCGTTTGTGAATTTGCAATGCACTTCCAAATGCCCAGAAACACACCCGTATTTGTGCAAATGCGCAAAAGGACAAAAAATGGGCATCTGAATGTACTCAATTTGATGAACTTTGTGAATTGGGCTGCCACTGTTTTGGGCCTACCAGGGAGATGCGCTAGCAGACCTCCTGACTTGCGCCCAGACATTTCTGAGAATCTGGCCCTGGGTGTTTTTTGTTTGTCTGCCTGCATCCAATTCTGAGGTTGCTGGAACTTTGCCACCAGATATGACACAAAATACAAACTGCCCATGTATTTAACTATCTATTTAACTATGTTGGTGCATATATAAAATAAACCCAATTCAGATGAAGGACATCTTTGGGCTTTCCAGTCTATTGTATTAAAACTTTACCTTATCTGCATAGTATCATTGAGTTATTGAAGTCAGGAGTGAAAAATGCCAAGTGTGTAATAGTAATTTACTTTTCTAAAGGCAGCAGGTGCTTAGAGGAAAGACCAATGATTCTACTTACTGCATGCCATGTGGACATTTCTTACCTGAAGGTAACTTTTCCTGAATGGAGGCCATGTTGTCTAACACCTGCTAGTGTGTCAATAGACTTTGCACAGCAATAAATATATATGTGTCGTCATTTAAATGTCAGTGATTCAGTTGTGCACTGGCATGAATCAGACTGGGATCAACAATAGGCGGTCAGCGGACAACGAGAATCGAGACTGGTGCGGCTTTACAGTTGCTGGCTTGTTTGTACGTTGTACGTTGTGTGGACGTAGAGAGGTCCTTTCATCTCACCTTTTTGCACCAGCATTGGTTCAACCATCTCTCATGGAAGATGGTGAAAGCAGGCGTAGATGCAGGCGCTGATGCTGGGCCAATAGCCATTTGACCCGCACATGTAAAATCAGTTTTGTCGTGGTTGTCGCTCAGAAAGAGCAATCCCCTACTACCCTATGGAACCTCACTCCTTGATTGAAAATGCAACTATTACTACGGGCGAGAATACTGCTATGGGTGACCCAGTTGACAACATTAGATTCCCTCCAGAAGAGGTCGCCCTTCATTGCCTAATCGACGTTCGTGTGGAAATTGGCCTGACGACAACCTCTCCCAGAAACATTCTAGAGGGTCCTTCAGAGAATGAAGCCCCATTTTCACCCTTTCCCACTCTTGAAAAGACAGTAAACAGTGGCATAGAGGCAATGACTTCTGTTCTGGAGGTCCCTCCCATTCTGACTCAATCTATAAAACCCCTGAGCAGTGCCGGTAACACAGAGCCAAGCCTAGAGGATAACAATCACATGTGTACAGACGTCGTCAGAGCCCCGGATGTAGCTCAGCAGACTTACACTTACAGAGCCCTGAACTAAAATACATATAAGCCCTTGCACAGTACTGACTCTGGGCGTTCATCCTGGAAACCAAGAGGTCTAACCCCAGTCACAATTCAAGCACTTGCACTAATTCTCCATGTATTGAGTGCCCAATATGCCACACTGGTCAACACTTTCCAAATGACAGGTGGTAATTTGTTTCACCAGGGCAAAGCCCCTTTAAAACATCCAACCCAGCCAGCATTGTGTAAAGACATGGCTCAACTAACTGACTGTGAAATATTAATTGAGACCCTTTCTCTTCTGAGCCTCACACTTTGAAGCCCCAACAAAGAAGCTCAAGTCTCCCCAATTGTCCGGTGGAGAGAATGCTTCATATAGGCATCAAGAGGGTCAACTAAGTGGGTTTCATAGTGATTATACCATTTGAGGCTCTCTCAGACCATGCTGGTGGACAAACTAGGGGAAGCCACTGCAACAACAAGCAGACCTACAAACAGACTAAAAGATGCACACCGCTGGTTCTCCCGAGACCTACACTGTCTCACTCGAAAACTTGAGATCGGTCACACACTCTCTGCAAAAGTCATATATTAACAATTAGCTGGTATGACTTTGACCCGATATTAAAATCGGCATTGCCAGATGAAGACTTGTTACTGAACCTTGTTGCCGCCCAGGTCAAGGAAAAAGACTCACCCAAATCTCTTATAGACGCAAACATGATTACGGCCTTTTCTCTGACAATGGCACAATTCATGAAGTTGTACGAGAACATTGCGGACCAGCTTAAAGGCCACTCAACCCTCTTCGCAATGTTAGACTCAAAAATGTTTTTTGTCGAGGGCTTCATATTGTGGAACATGGGTAAAAACTCAGAGCACATAACTAAATGTTTAAAGAACATCCTGGATCCTATTATAAAAGAAAAAGACAAAAGAAGGTCCTCCAAGCTTTTATATCTTAACAATGGCACACTTTTGATACCCAATTCCCATGACAACAGCAACCAACCACAAACTGACAAGCACATCACCAAGTCTTCTAACGTTACTGCCTCCCTTGAAGCAGATGCACAGAACGTCCTTACATTGGAAGACATACAGGATGTGGAACAGATTAATCCTCCACAAGCTATCAACACTGAAAGACCAAGACCCAAAGATTCTCTGAACTTGCCAGATTCTGAAGCAGATGTACAGAACATCAACAGACTGGAAGACAAACAGGTTGCAGACCCCGTCACAGTGTCTCAAGACAGCAATGTGAAATGTTCTAGACATAAAGACCCTCTGAGGCCACCAGGTCTAGAAAAAGCCAGAAATATACTAAAGTGCCCTTTTAATAAAGCGGAAACCTCTGCAGCTCTTTCCACAGTACCCTCATCTGATATTTGCAACCCAAACAAGCAAATCACATAACAAAGTCTGTACTACTGTCATGATTCCTGCCCCTCATGTCCCCAGCCCTCCAAGATGTCAGGCTGGAGCCAGACCACGATCACCTACATGGCCCTCAAGGGCCTCTCCATCCCTCCAAAGACCCACTTGGAGTCAGACTTGGCGCTTGTGGCACCAGACTCACTCACTCCCATAGGATAACATTGGGGATTGGACTTGTAGTGCATTGATGGGGACAAGATGGATGCCCCCACATATTTCGGTTCCCAGAACTGCATGTGCAGTCTAGTCTTTTGGGTGTGGTTCAGCCCAGAGGCACTTGGGATACCCAGAGACTATTTAAGCCATGCCCAGGCTGAGAAATACGCTTTGTGTTTTCTGCACCTGCAGCGTGACACCCACCGTGTTCGGATCGGTCTCCAGTAGGCCTGCATCTTTCTTCTGCGCTCAGCTCCTGCAAGAACAAGAACACCGTTAGGAACAGCATTACCTTGCGGCGCTTCTGCCCATCATTCATCGCTCCTTCTGTTCTGCGGGCATCTTCGTCGGTGTCATTCCCAACCCGGCATGCTGCTTCCTAAGGAAAAGGGAAAGGAACAGAAAAAAAGGCATTAGTAAGCATTCTGCAAATCTTCGCTTATTTTTCAATACTGTACGAGCTTCAAACGCTTACCTGAATCCCAGCCGCTCTGGGGGAACTCTGTCTCCAGAACTTCTCATCCATCTGCAAGAGGGAAAAGACACTCCAGGTTAGCGTGGAAACATCTAGAGGCGCCGCATACCACGCTTACTCACCGCATTTGTTCTTCATAACCGGCATCCACGTTGAAAACGTCGCGGCACCAAAAAGACACAGGAAAAGAACTCAGTTCAATACAAATACGAAAGGGGTGCATCGGGCATCGCGCTCTCACTCACCTTCAGCGCTACTCATCTCAGCAGCACACCGCCATCCCCGGACACCGGCCATCATCTAAGGAAGGAAAGGAACGAAGTTAGAGAACTGTTAAAAAAACAAAACTCATTATACTTACCTGTCGGACTCTTGCCAGTGAAGTAACTAGGCAGCAACGAGCCCGCATCAATCAACGCGCCCCTGCGCTGAAACGCAGGACAGAGAGCACACTATCCAAGAAAACAAGGTGAGCTGTGGATCAAAGGGAAGGATTGGACCCCGGGAAGAAGGGGTTCAAGCACACAGAGACAATAGGGAGTTAAATTCTACCAATCCTGTGTTTGAGGCCCAGTCTCCAGTCAAATAGCCTCCAGGGAAGGGTTCGAGGTCGTAAGAGGTCAGAACAGGCTGAGTGACGTCCCTGTGGATACCAGGTGAGCGTTACAGAACACAAAGCCTCACATCAAAATCCACCTGGGTGTCATGGAAACGTCAGAAACCGACCAGTTAGCCCACATGTTGGGGTAGCTACGTTCCGAAGTACATGCGGCCAGGCAGGAGACCAACACCCTGAGGAGAGAGCTGATAGTAGCCAAAGAACGCACTGATGATTTAAGCCGGCAACTTCTCCAGTCACAAGCAGGGCATGCACCATTACCGGGGAGCATGCCCTCGATGCCAGCGTCATCAGCCAATCCCGTTCAGATAACCCTTCCTGGGGCAGTTCCCTTGGCCCCGCCCGAACGATTTACGGGGGATCCCAAGAGGTTTGCAACGTTCATGAACCAGTGCCGCCTGCACTTCCTTTGTAGGCCAGGGGCCTTTCCGAAAGACCAATCACAGGTCGCTTTTGTGCTATCCTACCTTAGTGGTAGCGCCGCAGACTGACCTGTACCCTTTGTGGCCCAAGACGATCCTTTGCTGCATGACTTCAGAGGCTTTCAGCAGGAGATGGAAAAGCTGTTCGCCCGTCGTACTCATGGGCAGGCATTAGACAACGAACTTCTGTCCCTACACAAAGGGAATCAAGACCTATTAACATACATGGCCACGTTCAATAGACTCGTAGTGAAGCAGAATGGCCAGTGGAGAAGAGAACCACGTTATTTCATCGGGGGTTACGGAGGGAGCTCAAGGATGTTCTTGCACAAGTAGTGAACCCCTCGAAAGACTGCTCAGAATTCACTGACCTTGTTGTTCAACTGGATCATAGGTTGCAGGACCGAAGAGCAGATCGAACCAGACCGGACCCTCGCCCTATGTATGTGCGTTCAAAGGACAATACTGCCCGAACAACGGAAGGCTCAGGAGAACCAATGCAAATCGAGGGGGGTCAGATCCCCCTTGACTTATGCGGAAAGGGATAAAAGGAGACAGCAGCAGTTATGTCTGTACTGTGGAAGGTCAGGTAATTTCCTTAAAGAGTGCTCTGTGAAGCCACCGAGGAGGACGGTAGGGGCCACGGACAAGGAAGATACCATCAAGGAATCGGAAAACTCCCCAGCCCGGCAAGTGTAGGGGTCCACTTGCCGAGCAAAGAAAGTGAACTACAGCACTCCCATTTTGCACGATCTGTGGTCTTGATCAATCACCAACAACCATCTCGGATGCACGCAGTAAGAGCGTACATAGAGAGTGGAGCTGTTGGGAATTACATCGACCAGGATCTTGTGGCAAAGATGGGGCTTCCGTTATGCCCTAAATCAACCACCGACACTGTTACCACTTTCGACGGCACAGAAATAGCTTCTGGTCCAGTATCCCAATGCACTGCAGCTTTAACCCTTCTGTGCCAGGATGGACACCAAGAATCTATCGTTTTCGACCTCATTAAGGCACTACAGTTCCGGTTGATTTTGCGAATGCCATGGTAGGTAGCTCACAATCCTTAATTCGATTGGCAAGAAAAATTATTGGCCTTTCCCGAGACTTGCACCGACACATGTTATCGCCAAGAGAAACAACCAATAGACACCAGAACCTCCATGCTTGCGACTGTGGCAATCAGCACCCTACCAAGTAAATACCAGGACTTTCAAGATGTCTTTTAGAAAGAACAGGCTAATACCCTGCAAACACAAAGACCATATGATTGCCAAATCGACCTGATCGCTGGCGCACAAATCCCTTGTGGGCGAATTTACGCACTCAAGGAACCAGAAAACCAGCACCTGAAGGCCTATCTTGACCAATACCTGGCCAACGGGTTCATCCGTCCCTCGAAGTCTCCAGCAGCCAGTCTTCTATTCTTCGTACCGAAAAAGGAGGGGGACTTGAGAACGTGCATCGACTATTGCACACTGAACCAGATTACCGTCAAAAACGCTACCCCCTGCCACTGATCCCTAAATTGCTTGATCAAGTCAAAGATGCCCAAATCTACACAAAACTGCACCTGAGGGGGGCATATCACCTTGTTCGTGTAAAACAGGGGGACGAATGGAAAACCGCTTTTCGCACCAAATGCGGCTTGTACGAATATCAAGTAATGCCCTTTGGCCTTTGCAACGCGCCTGCTGCATTTCAATACTTCATGAACAATGTCCTACGGAATTGATTGATGTCTGTGCTCTTGTGTACATCGACGATATCCTAGTATATTCCGCATCAAAGCAGGACCACTTTAAACACGTCCGATCCGTATTGGAGAAACTCCGTCAACACCAGCTCTACGCCAAGCTCGAAAAGTGCTCATTCCACGTCTCCGAGGTGGAATTCCTGGGCTTTATTCTCAGCCCGAATGGAATCCAAATGGATGTACACAAGGTAAATGCTATCCTGAACTGGCCATCCCCAAATTCATTCAAGGGGGTTCAAAGTATGCTGGGTTTTGCAAACTTCTACCACCGGTTCATCCCAGGATTTTCGCAAATCGTGCATCCCATCACATCATTACTAAGGAAAAGCAACAAAAAGTTCCATTGGACAAGAGAAGTCGAGGAAGCTTTCCAGGAACACAAAGCAAGATTCACATCCGCCCCAATCCTACGCCACCCTCGCCCTGATCTCCCATACCAGGTGGAAACGGACGACTCAAGCATAGCTATGGGAGCCGTCCGCTCACAAAGGACCCCGAAACGGGCCAGTTGCACCCTGTCGCCTTCTGGTCACGTAAATTCACACCCCCTGAACTCAATTACACTATCACAGACAAAGAACTCCTGGCCATTAAGACAGCCTTTAAGGCATGGCGGCACTACCTCTTGGGCGCCAGACACACAATCACCGTAATAACTGACCACCGGAACCTCCAATACCTAAAAACGGCAAAGGCCCAATCCTCACGACAACTACGTTTGGCTCTTTTCTTTGCTGAATATGACTACGTGATTACATTTCGATCCAGGGGTGAAAACCGGGAAGGCCGATTGCCCTTTCCTGTATGGGGGTGGAAGAGCAAGGGTATCAGACTCTGACCCAATAGCAATCATCCCGAGTGACAAGCTCCTAGGAATCACAGCAACCATAACTCAGAAAGAATTACATGAAGAAATGCAAAACCTGATGAGTCCGGAGCAATTACAAGTGTGGAGTGCACAAGGAGAACATTACATGATAAAAGATCAGTTGCCCTACTTCAGGAATCGTTTATTCTTACCAAAACAAGAACTACGAGAACAAGTCATGTCCGGTAATCATGATTCCTTGATCGAGGGCCACCCCGGAATGGCTAAAACCCTAGCCAAGGTAAAACAAAATTATTGGTGGCCCACGTGGCGTAAAGACATTATCCAATTCATCCTATCTTGTGGAGTGTGTGCTCAAAACAAGTCATCCAAGCAGAAACCGGCTGAGCTATTACAACCATTGGAAATCGCACCAGCACCCTGGCACACGTTGTCCCTCGATTTTATTACTGACTTACCACCCAGTCAAGGGTTTAACAATATTCTTGTGGTCGTGGACCTATTTTCAAAAATGGCACATTTCATTCCTCTTAAGGGGCTCCCAAATGCTTCCACTCTGGCAAAGGTATTTCTTGAAGGCATCGTAAGGCTCCATGGGTTTTCTTCAGTTTTGGTCTCAGACCGAGGTACTCAATTTGTAACTATTTGAGCGATTAATGCAATTTGAGGAATTTGATGGGGTTTGCCTTCTGGAGACCTGGCTAAGAGACACGCTACTACTCTAAGGGTTTGCTACCTTTTTCAATCCGGCAATGAAAGTTTTGAAGGGAAGAGCCATGGCTGGTCTCCTTATACTTCTAAACAATTCCATTGGGCTGAGAGCTACATGGGTAAGGAACATTTCCCCCAATCAAAATTGTGCTACTGAAAGCGACAGTCCTAAAGACAATACTGTAGGGTCGATGCTACTATGTTATTTGTACTGGAACATCAAAGCTACGACATCAAACAACTTTGTCTAACAGGCCATGGAGGAGATTGACATTGCCAGTGCCACTAGGCCAAATTTGAATATCATATTGTGCGGCTACTTAAGCATCCACTGCTTTAACAACATCCTAACAGTCATAGAGTGCCCAATACCTAACTTGCAAGAAGTTGAACTGCAAGGTCTGATTTGGAGAAGGGAACTTACTTTAAGAAATAGCTAAGTAATAAATAGTGCAGTGGTGTGAGATACACCACCCAACCCAACTTGGAAGCGGTGGGGAGATACCCAGATATTGGATTACATTTTTCTTTCAGACAATCTGCATACAAACTTAATGGACATGGTGGTTATTCATACCAACCTCAGTGACCAGAATATTCTGAAGATGCGAATCACGTACAAGGGGCTTATGATGATGACAGAAAGCCTTGAAATTCAGTCTAAAAGGAACAGACTAAGATTGTCACAAGAAAATGTCATTGCTCTGACAACAGTCCTGGGGGTGGCCTCCAAAACCCGTCGATATAAACTATCCCAGATATTTGTCCATATAGACAGAAAGGACTGCTACGGGTGGGAGAAAAAACTTCACCCATAGACACAAGTTTAAATTGGCAGTTTCTGTGAGAAAAAAGACCTGGATTCCCTAGTAAAAGCCCAAAAGAAACAACCATCACTACTAACCCAAGACACTGTCAAGAAAGGCAAGTTAACCAACAGAAATTGGCTGAAACAACATAGATATATATTAAGCCAACAAGATGCCGAGCGTATGCTGCAGCTTGTCGCCGCAAAAAACTCCAGCGAGATATGGCACATTTTCAATTTAATGGATGCTCCCCAGCAGTGTACACTGACAAATTCAATTCCGGCGGGAGAGTGGATAGTACATTTCACCACCCTCTTTTCTAGTCCATTAGAGAACCATGTAAATGACCAAGACCCTAACTTTCAAAAATGGTTATTTGAAACTGAGAGGGAAGACATCCTAGACTTAATGAAAAATTCTAACAATTTGAGAGCTGCTGGCCCAGATGGGCTGACTAATATGACTCTCAAGAAGAACCCAGAAAAATTGGCATCTTTTATGTACGACTTGCTGAAATGAGTGAAGCTCAGGAAAAAAATACTAGCCTCTTGGACCACCTCAATCATCATCCCGATCTTCAATAGGTCGGTAGGTCCTTTCCATCAAATTATAGACCCGTCGCCCTATTTGACATTATTGGCAAAATCTTTGCTGTTTTGATCCTGAAACACCTTGTTGCTTGGAGTAGGGAAGCAAATCATTGTAATCGATGGCAGGCAGGATTTGAAAAAGTCACTGGTACCGTCTTGAACTTGTTCTTGATCAACTTTCTGAAATCAAGAAATTATACAGAAGAACAGCAAACAACTCTACGTGGCTTCAGTGGACTTGTCACAAGCCTTTGAGTCAGTGAACAGACAAATCCTCTGGTACATCGAATCAAATAAGGCTGAAAAAACTGGGTGACTTGACACATCCCATTGAGACAACAATCAGCCTTAAACAAGATTGTCGCCTAGCTCCTGCAATCTTTATCTTATACACATCGGATATGGAAGAAGCATTTAAAGAGATCAGGTTTTTTCCACCATCCATAACCCGAACACTAGTAAGAAGACTACTATACGCGAATGATGTGGTGATAATGGATGAAAAGCCTATTGGTCTTCAGCGCCAATTACAGCCTTGACTGCCTATCCATCCGCCAATGATCTCCGGATAAATACATCAAAATCTGCTGTGTTGACATTTGGTAAGTCGCTGGGGAAAGCTGGGAAGTCCAACAGTGTATAACGGTTTATAAATGGAGCACAAATCCCAGCGATCACTCAAACGACATACCTTGGTATATCAATAAACAACACCTCCTCTGATGCACTTAGAAAAACCGATTTAAAAAGGAAATTGAAGATTTTATCAGAACAGGCGTAACTTATAAAAGTCCAATATTGTAAATGTTCACTTGTCCCAGTAATTACATTCGACTGTATGAAAGCAATCCCCATCTTAACTTACGGGGCGGAAGCATCAATTCAACTGAGCTGGAAGGAGTGGAAAGCACTAGAGGGTATATTCTGGAGATACGTTCTTGCTTTGCAAAATTGTATAATAATAGCAGTGATCCGAAAAGAACTGGGTCTTATTTTGTTACTTACAGTAACTGTCTGGAAGACCCTATCCTTCTACCGAAAATGCCTACTGCCCCCCTCGGAAGGTGGATTCACCTTACTTGGACAAGCACTCCAGACTAAAAGGGAACGGATACTGGAAGAATGGAGCACCAAATGTAAAGGAACATTAGACTCGATTGGCGCCACAGAGAACCTGCTCAGGGAAAATCCAGACTACTTAAAATGTATAATTTACGATAAGGACTGGATCGACACCTTGGACTCAATGGGCCTTATTAAAACTCTGGTAGATCCGTGCTGGTAAATACGGCAGGCTGCCGCTGGAGTTGTGTATTTTTTCTGGTGCCTGGCAATGGGGGAATTACTGGAGAAATTACAGTGTCGGGAAAAATACTTCCCATTCCCTTTGAGTCCCACAGGACCCAATGGGAATGGGGAAGACTGTAGCACCGGCACCATTTACAATGGTGCCAGTGCTACCTTCAAAGTCTGCGAGCGGGTGCCATTCAGCCCGCAGGTTAGACCTGGTGGTGGAAAGGCACCTGGCCTGCAAACTTGTACTCTGCCGGTCCGGTAACAACAGAACCGGTAAGCCTACCGGAACCGTTGTTACTGGACTGGCAGGGTTGAAATGAGGCCCAGTGTCTACCTTGAAACTCTATGGGAAGTATTGCGCTGCCCTTAGCAGGCGAAGATCTATTCTACCGTACTTGAGAATGTTCCCCTCGGACAGCCTGCGGAACAAATTTCTAAGACTGCGTTTCAACTTGCTGCCAACAAGGGAGCTGCTTGAAGTTAGGAAAGCAAAGGAACTCAGGGACTATCGCTGCAGACTGTGCAGCTGTAAAGTAGAATCCCTGCATCATTTGATCATGAGATGTCCGGCTGTCAACCACATTAGAACCAACTTAATGGGGAAATTTTTTGTTGGAAATCAGTCTCTAACAAAAGGAGACATTTGTCTATTAGTGGTGCAAGTGACCAGGCTTTCACGGACATTTGTCTTGTTGGAATTGGTCACAACCATTTTTCCAATACTTGATGCAGGAAACAAAGCCGCTACTTGATTGTCTCTGAATTGTTATCCTAAGGCTGGCTTAAGTCCTACGTATATATACTTATTTAAGTTCATTATTGTGCTTTTGTCAACTGTCTCATTAACTATGATTGTTTGATCTGTAACAGATAAAAGGATTCACTTGAATCTATATGCTAATAAAAAATAAAAAAAATTGGCGATCATGAAAAGCTATCATTACAGTAGGATTTATGGGGGTGTTTACAGGATTGAGCCAAATTAGCAAGGATTAGCAATTTAAATCAATGTCTAAAATCAACAACAAGGCTTCTCCTTGGGCTCAAAAGATTCTTTGCTCAGCAAATGCAATGTCTTGGCGTTTAAAGTGTCACTGCACTTCTTTCTTTCCTGATTCCATCCATTCCTGGTTTTTAGTTCCTCATCCTTGATGGGATTGGGTGCCTGTGCCAGGGAACTTCAGGTCTGCCCACATCTGCATGGTAGACTTCACAAGGGATAGAAACTGGCCTCAGATAGTACTGGCAAAGCCCCAGAGCTTCCACAATGGAACGGATAATCTAACTTTCTGTACAGTTTCTTGCTCTACTTCACTTGGCCTCAGCCGACCTACAGGTAGCCAGAGGCCTTCATCACAGCACCCTATAGGATGGAAAACCCAACTAGGCAGATCAAATTATCATTATAAGTACAGTTGTTCAGGTAAACGTGGTAACACAGTCGCAGTAATTAAGTACAGCCACATTACAGCACTTCCATGCTACAGGTTTGGTGGTATTTTGGAAGATTTATCTCCATCAAAAAGCTGGAGCTAAATCTTCCACGTTACTGCAGAAAATTGGTGCAATTACCACTGCAGTATTACCGCAGGCTTTAATTCTGCCAAAATCCCCATTAAGTCCTTTGGAATGCAAAAATTGAGAATTACACCCCACTGCCACTCCTTGTAATCCTGTGGTAAACCCACAGGACTAAGAGGCTGTAACGGTAATCACATTTGGCAGTAATTCAGCAGATTTACGAACAAATTACCACCAACTCCTAATGAGGCCCAAAGAATTGTCTGAATGTGAGGCTGTTTAGCAGAAATAACTTTCATGCAAGTCAAGTTACTTGAGCTCCTTAAATTTGAAAAACCCCAGAAGGGAATCTGTTGTATTGGTCCAATTCAGTAAGCCATCATCAAACAATTAGTGTTTAGATTCTTAGCACAGTCAATTGTGAACATTCCATTAGTGAATACTTTGCAATGTTGTACACACTATAATGCTAAAAACCAGTGCACATAAAACATATATCATTTGATAAATCACTCATAAACAAACTATTATTTCTCCACATTGCTCACCTTCCTTTCCCCAACATGTCTACATATTACACCCTTCTTTTTCTTATTAACATGGTGTTATATGATACATGTGTAGGTAACATGAGCAATGTGACCAGGGCATAATAGTTATTTGTAATGCCATGTTTAAAAGCTACAGTACAAAAACATACATTACTGAACTACGTTTGTTCTGAGTACTCATCCTTTATAATGTGCAACTGTACAAAAAACTTAAATATTTGATACACAAGAACATTAGTATGTTCAAATCACACATGAAAATAATGAGTATGACCCATGCAGAAAACAACGCGACTAAGAGACAGCCATGATTTATACATTTCTCTCCAATGAGGTCGGTTTTTCAGCTGGCATCTAGCGCCTACTCGTACCTCTAACAGGAGTTTTTTTAAGTTTGTCTCCTGCTGTAAAATTAAATAAGTTACAGCAGCTAGAAGACAGGTAAGTGTTTGTTTAAACCCCTTTGAGGCTCCAGTGAGTTTTCTTTTAATAGAACATTATTATTCACAATTTTATAATAGCCTTTTTTCTCTGTTAGACCCAATGAGAGTATTTTATAAGCGGGGAAAAATACGTATTAACAGGAAAATGGAAATGTGTTTTTAATAATTATTTCTTAGCACCTAGTTATTCATGTACATTACAAGATATGGTTTACTTCTTCTGATCAGCCAGTAATAATACAATTAATGTGCTACTACCTGCATTACTGGACCAAACATATTCATGCAGCTGTGTGGGTGAAAGCAGGGGTGCAAGGTGCTAGGTGTCTGTTTCCATTTTTTGTTGGGAGTATTTTTACTCTTTATTTTTTCATATTTACATTTTCATATTTTTTGGGAGTATTTGCCTATTTTTAGGGAGTGCAAATGGCCGATAAACCACTTATCTGTAAGGCTGCATAGACCATTGACACAGTCTCTGTCCTGCTCGGGTGGACTTAAAAACTACATTGATGCAAGGCAATAAATGAAATACCACACACGTAGGTGGTGAGACTATTTCTCAAAATGTGACCTATTAAATCGATTGCTTTCTTACATGTTTTTTTCAACAGCTCCTGGTCTTTGGAATGATGAGCACTGTGAGGTGAAGTTTCCATTTATCTGCAAGTTTACAACACCTTGCACTTACTGAGGTGCGCTGGACAGCCTCAGCGGAAGCCGGGTACTCCATTCTTCTGCAGAAGTTGCACGGTCTCCATAATCAAATCTTTCATTATATTATTGATTGCAAACCTAATAATCTCAGATCAAAGACTCAGATTGGAAGCTTAAAAACCTGTCCGATATCATACTTTAGAGAGTGATTTAAGCATTAGCGGCATGTTGTAAAACATGCCGACACATACTTAGGGCACCTTTCACCACATTTCACTCTGTCTTCAATAAAAGGGAAATGTGGTGCAATGTGTGCTAATTACATGACAGCTTATTTCATTGCATCCCAGCAAGCCCGAAATGTAGTACCTTGAATCACTGCAGATTCTTGTTCAATTGGGCAGCCGAGAGATGCTTGCAATGGCTAAAATCTAAGCATACATACCCAAAGTTCACATGCCTGACCTTGGCATGGGCCATGGCATGTAACAGTAAACTCCAAAACATGTGAACAACTCTAAAAATGCAATACTCTTTTCCTACTGTGACTAAAAACACATGTTTCCCTCTTTCCTCATTTCAAATATATCTCTGACGTATTTCATTTTTGAAGATGGTCAAGTGTTCTGTTTTTAAAATGTCCTAACAGTAGATAACTCCATGAAATGTGCTAATGAAATATGGTATCATTGACCTTCATTCTGTTTACTGGGCAAAACTATGAGATTCCCTTTATTCCAAAAATGTATAGGTCATTGTTATAAAGGACAGCAGAGAAAAGGCAATTGCTGAAAATGCAAAGTAATATGTGTCCATAATCACCTGAACATCAATGTCTAAGGAGTGTGAGTTTGGAGAATAAATATAACTTACTCATGTATTCACATTATGGTATTTTGTCTCTTGTTCACATCAATATCTACATGGCTTTAAATTTGAATAAACCATACATTTTAAAGTTTTCAGAATGTCTCATGAGTGGTCATATTGTCCAAAGCTCTTAACATCTGAACTGTTCGAAGTATTTTTGAAAAAGTGCTGTGCACAAGTAATAAGGGTAGCCTAATTAAACAGTTACATATACATAACAGTCATCAATTCCTCTCTTGATAAAGCCTTGTTTTGCTTTTTGCATGTGTTTAATGTCTGTATACAATAAATGTAAATGCTTTTGAAAATAAAAATAAATTCAATAAACAAACTCAATATGTTTGAATAATGGTCCAACAACCAGGCACATACATCTAGCATAATATCCATGTTACTGAATGCACATTATCCATTCCAATTTCTATCAGAGAAATATAATTTCCTCTACTGGACGCCTCATTTACAAGTTCCTTACAGTATCACTGGATTGGGTGCTTTGGTAAACCAGCCAAAATGACAGAGACAGAATTGGTGTCCTTTGGCTTTGGAATTATCAGTAGCAAATATGTTGGAATCTATAGGTTTCCAAAACATAACCCAAAATGACAGTCCACTATGTATTTTTTCTCAAGCCGCTACCTTCTGTTTTGCATCAGGCAATTGATCCCAACAGGTAACCCACTGCAAAATTCCCAGCGCAAACGGAGCAGATTATTACCTTAAAACGCTCAACCAAGATGGAAAGGGAAATGCTTTTACAAAGAATTTCTATGAGGAATCCATCAATGCAATTTTACAAGGAGGTGATGAATAAAAGACCTGTTTATACACTGAAACAAAAACATTAAGATGCAATGGATCAGGGAACGTATCCCGCTTCTGTCTCTTTATCCAAGTGGAATAGTTTTCTTGGTTATCAGTATGGATATCCCTTTAAGGCAAATGTGAAAGTCCGGTTTTCTAAAATTTTATTATAGACATTTCTCATAGAATCCGTTTTTTGGATCCACAATTTTACAATTTTGCAATGTTGCAAATCTCACCTGGACCCATTCTTTTAATGCAACAATCTCATTGCATAGAAAAGGTAACAGAGAACCAGGTCTTACGTATCTGTGGTATACAGTAAGCAATTATAATCAGTATCACAGCTGGCTCAAAGAATACTCCAATGCTCTGAGACTGTTCAAGAGTTTTTATTATTGTGGTCCCTATGGCTACTTTCCTCTACTACCACTGCAACACTACTGCTACTCCTTCCCCACTCCAACTTCTAGTTGGTCAAGCCTCCTTTCACCCAGTATCATAGAAGTCAGCCCACTCCCTGCACTGACTCACCTAACCACACTCGATGCACTATCATGCACTCTTACACTGCAGTGCAGTACCACTTCCACTCATTAGCCAATACGTCGCTTTCTCCAGAAATTGACCACACTCTCTGTGACTCCTTCCTCCCTTCTTCTGGTGTCCTGGTCATCCACCTTCTCCTCTTCTGACCCCCTACCCCGGAATGACCCTCAATTCCTACTTCCAGTTGCATCCTTATATCCCCCTCCCTCTGCTGGCATTCGTTCTCTCTCCATGGCCATTTAGGCCATGGCCCTGTCTACCCCACCCGGGCATGTTGAAATCATTAAAAATATAGGCTATGTCCTGCTCAATTTTTCCACATGGGTCAGCCGTGGAACAACAATAGTGGTGAGAGAAGACATATGTGTTCATGTTCTGGATGCCAGTTTCATTTGCCCACTAGACAACTTCCCCGGGCCAGGGATTGGGGTTCCCCCATCTTACTACCTGGCGGTCGTTGAAGCTTGCTGGACATTGTGCGAGCTTCGTTGTTGCTTGGCAATGAAAATGAACTAATTACAAGGGCCATTAAAGCCAGGAGTAGTGGAGTGCAGAGTAGTCCTAGCAATAGAAGTTGTAGTTTACTAATAGCAGAACCAACAGGACTTGTAGTAGCAGTAGCCATAGTAGTAATATGTAAAATGGACCTTTTCTCGTTTAAGAATCCATGCCCAGCCAATGCTTCCACTTTATATTTCACAGATTGAAGCTACTCCGTGAAATGGAATGAAGAAGCAACTTGTTTTAAAAACATGTGAACAAATGAGACAGAACGAGAATAAGAGTGGGGAGTCAGCAGCAGATTAACGATGACTCTTTAATAAACTTCTTTTTTGTTGCTAAAATGCATATGTTCCATTTAAGGGTGGCATAATAACTATAAACATCACAGAAAACACATTATGAAAAAGTTGCTCATCCTCCAGAAGTGCTCCCAATTTGCTTGTACATTTCGAACTTAGTTTGAACCCAATCCATTGTTGTATTTGGTGAAACTGTGGACCAATGACGAATTGTGAAGTTATTCTGAAGCACTAACAGACCTGATGAACTGTGACACAGCCATTAATCTCCCATAGTTTGCCTCCATGAAGCCAACAGTGTAGCTTCAGAAGCTGGAACAATTCTGGAGTGATCCAAGGTCAATCCCGGGGGAATGGCATCAACGTCCTGTAGAGAATGGACTTCCAGCAACAAGAATGCTGATCATGTGCCTCTAGCCTTTGGTCGGTTATATTTGGAGACCAAAGTATCTTGGAAGTGCGAAAGTTGTGATGGACATTAAATCACCATTTCTGTGCCCATGCTTTATGAAACTAAGACTGAGCATTCTCCCCTTATCACCTTTAACGAACATGTGGTATAGAACTTAGAATGTGTGTTGCCCCTTCTGTGCTAGCTTTTAATGTAAGCATTATGGGAGGTTACAAAATGGTAGAAGAGCTCCCAAAGTGTGCCAGCTCTCTCCATGTTCTGCGCCCTAGATACTCTGAATCCAAATGTCTTCAATTGTCTAATCACTCACTTCTGCCCAGCAGGCTTCACAGGTTTGTTTTAGGTCCAGCTGAGCTCCCAGAAATCTCCCAGCCTCACATGTGAATGAGATGTGAAAGCTGATCCACAGAGAACAAAAGACATTCTAACCTGAGCCCAGTCCAACTCAGATGTCTTCTACTCACATGTGAAAAAAGTAAGGCAATTACTGTCAGATAGAACTAAGGATATCTGTGGCTGGGTCCACACCAGCTGGTGAAAACTGTTGTGAGATGAGCTTCTGATTGACTTGTCTTCATGTGGCTCCACTTCATTACAATCGGGCACACATTTGCACTTTCAAAAATAAAAGCAAACATTCCCATAACTTTAGTTCTATGCAAACCATAGCAAAATACTTTGGAGATTAGGGCCAGATTCTAAGAAAATAGCACAAATGAAAGGAGTGCAGAGAATGCGCGTGATTCATTTGCACTATTTTTAGAACTGCTCAGGTCCCTTATTCACAAAGATGATCTGAGAATTTAAGGCGGAGCTGAGCAACAGTGCAAATATGTGCTGCCCGCCCCTTTGCACATAGTAGTGTTGGGAAAATGCTTCAAAGGGCCTGTCTCAGTGAAATGACTGAGGAAAGAAAAAAGCATTTCCACGCTAGTATGATAGCAGTGGTTTATGCCGTGACTGTCACACTTCAAAAACAAATTATAAATTGGGCCTCCTCTGCCCCTGATCTGAAAAGGTGCTGGTGCAAGATCCGTGTTTCTGGGGATTTCAAAATGCATTCCATTTGTGAATTTGCAATGCACTTTTAAATGCCCAGAAACGCACCCTTATTTGTGCAAATGCGAGAAAGGACGAGAAATGGGCATCTGAATGTACTCAATTTGATGAACTTTGTGAATTGGGCTGCCACTGTTTTGGGCCCACCAGGGAGATGCGCTAGCAGATCTCCTGACTTGCGCCCAGACATTTCTGAGAATCTGGCCCTGGGTGTTTTTTGTTTGTCTGCCTGCATCCAATTCTGAGGTTGCTGGAACTTTGCCACCAGATATGACACAAAAAACAAACTGCCCATGTATTTAACTATCTATTTAACTATGTTGGTGCATATATAAAATAAACCCAATTCAGATGAAGGACATCTTTGGGCTTTCCACTCTATTGTATTAAAACTATAATTTATCTACAGAGTAGCATTGAGTTATTGAAGTCAGGAGTGTAAAATGCCAAGTGTGTAATAGTAATTTACTTTTCTAAAGCCAGTAGATGCTTAGAAGAAAGAGCATTGATGCTACTTACAGAAATCTGTGTGTACATTTGTAACCTGAAGGCGAGTTTTCCTGAATGGAGGCCATGTCTCCTGGCACCTGTTCTTGTGTCAATAGACTTTGCATAGAAACAAATATACATGTGCCTTCATTTAAATGTCAGTGATTCAGTTGTGCACTGGCACGATGCAGAGTGGGATAAACAATTGGCGGTCAGCAGCCAACGAGAATCGAGACTGGTGCGGCTTGACAGTTGCTGGTTTGTTTGTACGTTGTACTTTGTGTGGACGTAGAGAGGTCCTTTCATCTCACCTTTTTGCTCCAGCATTGGTTCCACCATCTCGCATGGAAGGTGGTGAAATCAGGCGTAGATGCAGGCGCTGATGCTGGGCCAATAGCCCTTTGACCCGCCACATGTAAAATCAGTTTTGTCGTGGCTGCCGCTCAGAAAGAGCATTCCCCTACTACCCTCTGGAAAATCACTCCTTGATTGAAAATGGCAACTATGACTACGGGTGAGAATACTGCTACGGGTGACCCAGTTGACAACAGTAGGTTCCCTCCAGAAGAGGTCGCCCTTCATTGTCCAATCGACGTGCGTGTAGAAATTGGGCTTATGACAACCTCTCCCAGAAACATTCTAGCGTGTCCTCCAGACAATCAAGCCCCCTTTTAACCCTTTCCCACTCTCGAAAAGACAGTAAACAGTGGCATAGAAGCATCGACTTCTCTTTGGAGGTCCTGCCCATTCTGACTCAATCCATAGAACTCCTGAGCAGTGCCGTTAACACGGAGCCAATCCTAGAGGATAACAATCACATGTGTACAGACGTCGTCGGAGCCCCGGATGTAGCTCAGCAGACTTAAACTTTCGGAGCCCTGAACCAAAATACATATAAACCCTTGAACAGTACTGACTCTGGGCGTTTATCCTGGAAACCAAGTGATCTAACCCCAGTCACACTTCAAGCACTTGCACTAATTCTCCATTTATTGAGTGCCCCCAAAATGCCACACTGGCCAACACTCTCCAAATGACAGGTGGTAATTCATTTCACCAGGGCAAAGCCCCTTTAAAACATCCAACCCGACCAGCCTTGTGTAAAGAATTGGCTCAACTAACTGACTGTGAAAGATTAATTGAGACCCTTTCTCTTCTGAGCCTCACATTTCGAAGCCCCAACAAAGAAGCTCAAGTCTGCCCAATTGTCCGGTGGAGAGAGTGCTTCATGTAGGCATCAGGAGGGTCAACGAAGTGGGTTTCGAAGTGATTATATCATCTGAGGCTCTCTCAGACCATGCTGGTGGACAAACTAGGGGAAGCCACCCCAACAACTAGCAGACTTACGAAAAGACTGAAAGATGCACACTGCCGGTTCTGCCAAGGTCTACACTGTCTCACGCGAAAACCTGAGATCGGTCACACACTCTCTGCAAAAGTAATAGATTAACCATTAGCAGGGATGACTTTGACCTGACATTAAACTCGGCATTGTTAGATGAAGACTTGTTACTATACCTTGGAGCCTCCCACGTCACGGAAGAAAACTCGCCGAAATCTCTTATAGACGCAAACATGATTGCGACCTTCTCTCTGACAATGGACCCATTCATCAAGTTGTAGGAGAACGTTGCGGACCAGCTTAAAGACCAATCAACCCTCTTGGCCATGTTACACTCAAAAAAATTTTTTGTTGAGGGCTTCATATTGGCACTCTTGGGGAACATGAATAAAAACTCATAGCACATAACTAAATGTTTAAAGAACATCCTGGATCCCATTATAAAAGAAAAAGACAAAAGAAGGTTTTCAATGCTTTTAAATCATCAGAATTTCCCACTATTGGTACCCAAATCCCTCGACAACGGCAACCAATCACTAACTGATAGGACATCAACAAGTCCTCTAATGTTACTGCCTCCCTTGAAACAGATACACAGAACGTCGTTACATTGGAAGACATACAGGATGTGGAACACATTTAATCGTCCACAAGCTAACAACACTGAAAGACCAAGACACAAAGACTCTCTGAACTTGCCAGATTCTGAAGCAGATGTACAGAACATCAACAGAATGGAAGACAAACAGGTTGCGGACCCCGTCTCAAGACAACAATTTGAAATGTCTAGACGTAAAGACCCTCTGAGGCCACCAGGTCCAGAAAAAAGCCAGACATGTACTAAAGGGCCCTTCTAATAAATCAGAAACCTCTGCAGATCTTTCTGCAGTACCCTCATCCGGAAAAACCTACGATATTTGCAACCCAAACAAGCAAATCACATAAGAAAGTCTGTACTATCAAGACAAAGATGACAGGTCACTCTAATTAAGAACATCAAGGATTCAGACTACTTGACTTTCAACAAGCAGGACATCTCAACAGATAAAACAATACTTGTTCATCAGGAGAGAAACTGGGGTGCAGTACCCCAAAAATCCATGGAGGACTCTCACATTAGTGTGGAATCAGAATGTGACCCACAGAGCCCTTCCCTGGCCCCTGAGGTTGCACCTTCACTGGGGACGCACAACAAAATACCACAAAAGGAAACATGAAGTGATACAGAGTACCTGATAAACCTATTCTGAAGAATGGGACAAAGCCCTTCTGACACAAACTTCCCTGGCAGATCGATTGGCTTCCCTGAGGTTAAACCACAGCCATAGTGCCCCAACCAGTTATACATTAGAAGAATAAAATAATGAAGACCTTGACGACGACACATAGTGGCAGATGGAAAATGATGACTTGGACGAGAGAACATCTCCTTGGATTACGACCCTAAGGTCACTTGCTAGGACAACGGTACAGTCCCGGGGCCATACTGGTAAGATCTTCCAGGCAGAAAAGTGTATCAATTGACCAAGGCCATTGAGTTGAGGCTTCAGGGCATTATAACAAAGAAGCAGTGCCCTCAACGAGCTGGCTGATTGGTCAGACAAAGACTCATTGACATGGGTCGCTAGAAAAGATAAGATGGCCAAATTAAACCTAATGAAAAGAGTCGTAGAAGCAAGAGGAGATGATACGACTCGCATGCTTTTGGAAAGAATACTACATTTACAGGATAATCTCATTCTTAATAGCGCAAATGTCCTAAGACTTTTCCACAGCAAATGTTTGCTCATGACTATTCATTCCAAGGATCTTCACTTTATTGATTTTCCTGAGGAGTCAAGAAAAGACAAGGTGGTCATTTACTTTTCTTCAGCCAAAATTAAGCAACTCCTGGAGAAAGAAGCCCTTCACTTAAACTCTATGGGGTTTCTCTTTAAAGAAATTAGCACACTCTGAACTGAGGGAAAACAAAGTCAAAATCCTAACAAGTAGACCCTCAAATGTTTGCAAACCTTCAAAGAGTATACTTAACGACACGGGGCACAAATCCACCTTGCGAAATCAAATCACAAGTGGTCAATTGCGTGAAGATGGGTGGTTGCAAACAAACAATTTCAAAATTATGATAGATAATTCTCACCTGGCTCCGGGCAACAGTTGCTCCAAAAAGGTAAATGGGCGGACGAGGAAGACGAAGGATGGCATTGGTTGGCTGGTGCCTTAGCATCTCAGCCATAATGCCGAAAGCCTGGTACGAAGGGCTCCCAGCGAGATCTCACACTGGGATGGTGGAACATGAGAGGCTTTAAGCATTTGCTCGGTGAGGGATCAGTGCAATTTGAGGAATTTGATAGGGTTTGCCTTCAGGAGACCTGGCTAAAAGACACACCACTTCTCAAAGGGTTTGCTACCTTTTTAAATCCGGCAACGAAAGGGTTGAGGGGAAGACCCATAGCTGGTCTCCTTATACTTCTAAACAATTCCAGTGGGCTGAGAGGTACATGGGTAAGGAACATTTCCCCCAATCCAAATCGTGCTACTGGAAAGCGACAATCCTCAGGACAATACTATAGGACCAATGCTATTATGTGATTTGTACTGGAACATCAACGCTACGACATCAAACAACTTTGTCCAACAGGTCATGGAGGAGATAGACATTGCCAGGGCCACTAGGCCACATTCGAATATCATATTGTGCGGCAACTTAAACATCCACTGCTTTAACAACATCCTAACACTCATAGAGTGCCCAATACCTAACTTGCAAAAAGTTGAACTGCAAGGTCTGATGTGGAGAAGGGAACTTACTTTAAGAAACATCTCATTAATAAATAGTGCAGTGGCGGGAGATACACCACCCAACCCAGCTTAGAGGCAGGGGGGAGATACCCAGATATTGGATTACTTTTTTCTTTCCGACAATCTGCTTACAAACTTAATGGACATGGTGGTTATTCATACCAACCTCAGTGATCATAATATTCTGAAGATGCAAAACACGTACAAGGTGACCAAAGGGCTTATGATGATGACAGAAAGCCTTGAAATTCACCCTAAAAGGAACAGACTAAGATTCTCACAAGAAAATGTGATTGCTCTGACAACAGTCCTGGGGGACCCTCCAAAACACATTGATATAAACTATCCCAGGTATTTGTCCATATACACAGAAAGGACAGCTACGGGTGGGAGAAAAAACTTCACCCATAGACACAAGTTTAACTTGGCATTTTCTGTGAGGAAAAAAGACCTGAATTGCCATTAAGAGCCCAAAAGAAACAACCATCACTACTAACCCAAGACGCTGTCAAGAAAGGCAAGTTAACCAACAGAAATTGGCTGAAACAACATAGATATATATTAAGCCAACAAGATGCCGAGCGTAGGCTGAAGCCACAAAAAACTCTGGAGAGATGTGGCACATTTTCAATTCAATGGATGCTCCTCAGCATTGTACACTGACAAATTCAATTCCAGCGGGAGAGTGGATAGTGTACTTCACTGCCCTCTTCTCTAGTCCATTAGAGAACCATGTAAATGACCAAGACCCTAACCTTCAAAAATGGTTATTTGAAACTGAGAGGGAAGACATCCTAGACTTAATCAAAGATTCTAACAATTCGAGAGCTGCCGGCCCAGATGGGCTGACTAATATGACTCTCAAGAAGAACCCGGAAGAATGGGCCACTTTCATGTATGACTTGCTGAAATAAGTGAAGCTCAGGAAAAAAATACCAGCCTCTTGGACCACCTCAATCGTCGTCCCGATCTTCAATCGATAGGTAGGTCACTTCCTTCAAATTATAAACCCATCGCCCTCTTTGACATTATTGGCAAACTCTCAGCTGCTTTGATCTTGAAACACCTTGTCGGTTGGAGTAGGGAAGTAAACCATCGCGATTGATGGCAGGCAGGATTTGAAAAAGTCACTGGTAAATCGCTGAACTTCTTCTTGATCAACTTTCTGAAATCGAGAACTACACAGAAGAACAGCAAACAGCTCTACTTGGCTTCAGTGGACCTGTCACAAGCCTTTGATTCAGTGAACAGACTGATCCTATGGTCTAAGCTAAGAGCCTGGTGATGCCCCACTTATAAAGCTATAGGGGCACTTCACTCTGGTACATCGATTCAAATAAAGCTGAAAAAACTGGGTGACTTGACACATCCCATTAAGACAACAATCAGTCTTGAACAAGAGTGTCGCCTGCGATCTTTAACTTATACACATCGGATATGGAAGAAGCATTTAATGGGATCAGGTGTTTTCCACCACCCATATCCGGAACACCAGTAAGTAGACTAGTATACGCGAATGATGTAGTGATACAGGACGAAACGCCTATTGGTCTTCAGCACCAATTAGATGCCTTAACTGCCTATCCATCCGCCAATGATCTCCGGATAAATACATCAAAATCTTCTGTGTTAACATTTGGTAAGTCGCTGGGGAAAGCTGGGAAGTCCAACAGTGTTTAACGGTTTATAAATGGAGAAATAATCCCAGCGATCACTCAAAAGACATGCCTTGGTATATCAATAAACAACACCTCCTCTGATGCACCTAGAGAAACTGATTTAAGAAGGAAAGTGAAGATTTTACCAGAACAGGCAAAACTTATAAAAGTCCAATATTGTAATACACTCCCAGTAATTACATTCTAATGTATGAAAGTAATCCTAATCTTAATTTACGGGGTGGAAGCATCAATTCAACTGAGCTGGAAGGTGTGGCAAGCACTAGAGGGTATACTTTGGAGATACGTTCTTGCTCGATTGGCGGCACAGGGAAACTGCTCAGGGAAAATCCAGACTACGTAAAACGTAGACTTTACAATAAGGACGGGATCGACACCTTGGACACAATGGGCCACATTACAACTCCAGCGGAGCCGTGCCAGTAAAAATGGCAGACTGCCGCCAGAGTTGTGTATTCTTTCTGGGGCTGGCAATGGGGGAATCACTGGGGAATTACAGTGTCGGAAAAATTACTCCCCAATCCCATTTGAGTCCCATAGGACTCAATGGGAATGGGGAAGTTGGTAGCACCGGCATCATTCAGAATGGTGCCGGTGCTACCGTCAAGTCTGTGAGCGGGTGCCTTTCTGCCCTCCAGGTCAGACCTGGTGGGTGGAAAGGCACCCGGCCCGCAAACTTTGACTCTGCCGGTCCGGTAACAACGGTGCCGGTAAACCTACCGGCACCGTTGTTACTGGACCGGCAGGGTTGTAATGAGGCCCAGTGTATACCTTGAAACTCTATGGGAAGTACTGCGCTGCCCTTAACAGGCGAGGATCGATTCTACCGTACTTGAGAAAGTTCCCCTCGGACAGCCTGCGGTACACATTTCTAAGACTGCGTTTCAACTTGCTCCCAACTGCTTGAAGTTAGGAAAGCAAAGGAACTCAGAGACGATCGCTGCAGACTGTGCAGCTAGAAAGTAGAATCCCTGCATCATTTGATCATGAGCTGTCCGGCTGTCGACCACATTAGAACCGACTTGATGGGGACATTTTTTGTTGAAAATCGGACTCTAACAAAAGGAGACATTTGGCTTTTAGTGGTGCAAGGGCTTTCACTGACATTTGTCTTGTTGGAATTAGTCACAACCATTTTTCGAATACTTGATGCAGCATACAAAGCCATTACTTGATTGTCTCTGAATTGTTATCCTAAGGCAGGATTAATGCTGTTTTAAGGCTTGCTTAAGGCTGGCTTATGTCCTATGTATATACTTATTTAAATTCATCATTTTGTTTTCGTCCACTGTCTCGTTAACTATTTTGATTGTTTGATCAGTAACAGATAAAAGGTTTCACTTGAAACTATATGCGATCATGAAAACCTATAATTACAGTAGGATTTATGGGGGTGTTTACAGGAATGAGCCAAATTAACAAGGGTAAGCAATTTAATTCAATGTCTAACATCAACAACAGAGTAGCTTCTCCTTGGGCTCAAAAGGTTCTTAGCTCAGCAAATTCACTGTCTCCCTTTGTCTTGGCGTTTAAAGTGTCACTGCACTTCTATCTTTCCTGATTCCATCCATTCCTGGTCTGCAGTTTCTCATCCTTAATGGGATAGGGTGCTTGTGCCAGGGAACTTCAGGTCTGCACACATCTGCATGGTAGACTTCACAAGGGATAGACAGGTAGGACTGGCAAACCCCCAGAGCTTCCATAATGGAACGGATGGTCTAACTTTCTCTACAGTTTCTTGCTTTACTTCACTTGGCCTCAGCCCACCTGCAGGTGATATCCAGGGGCCTACATCACAGCACCCTATGAGATGGAATACCCAACTAAGCAGATCAAATTAACATTATAAGTACAGTTGTGCAGGTAAACGTTGCGACACATTTGCAGTAATTCCATACAGCCACATTACCGCACTGCCATACTACAGGTTTGGTGGTATTTTGGAAGATTTATCTCCATCAAAAAGCCGGAGGTAAATCTTCACCTTACCACCAAAAATCAGTGCAATTACCACTCCAGGATTACCGCCGACTTTAATTCTGCCAAAATCCCCACGTAACCCTTTGGAATACAAAAATGGGGAATTACACCCAACTGCCACTGCTGGTAATCCTGTGGTAAACACACAGGACCAAGTGGTGGTAACAGTAATCACAGTTGGCAGTAATTCAGCAGATTTACCTCCAAATTACCACCAAACTCCTAATGAGGCCCACATTTGAATGTGAGGCTGTTTAGCAGAACTACGTGTTATGCAAGTAAAGTCACTTGAGCTCCTTAAATTTGAAAACCCCCAGAAGGAAATCTGTTGCATTGGTCCAATTCAGTAAATCAGCATAAAAAAAACAAGTGTTTAGATTTTTAGCCCAGTCGATTTTGAACATTGCATTAGTGAATGCTTTGTAATGTTGTACACACTATACTGATAAAAACCAGTGCACAGAAAACATATATCATTTGATAAATCACTCATAAACAAACTATTATTTCTCCACATTGCTCACCTTCCTTTCCCCAACATGTCTACATATTACACCCTTCTTTTTCTTATTAACATGGTGTTATATGATACATGTGTAGCTAACATGTCCAATGTGACCAGGGCATAACAGTTATTTGTAATTCCATGTTTAATAGCTACAGTACCAAAACATACATTGCTGCACTGTGTTTGTTCTGAGTACTCATCCTCTATAATGTGCAACGTTACAAAAAACTAAAATATTTGATACACAAGAACATTAGAATGTTCAAATCACACATGAAAATAATGAGTATGACCAATGCAGAAAACAACGCGACTAAGACACTGCCATGATTTATACATTTTTTCTTTAATCTGGAGCAATGAGGTCGGTTTTTCAGCTGGCATCTAGCGCCTACCCATACCTCTAACAGGAGTTTTTTAAAAAAATGTATTATTTATTTGTAATTGCTCACAGGTTTTACTGCTGTAAAATTAAATATGTTACAGCAGCTAGAAGACAGTTAAGTGTTTGTTTAAAACCCTTTGATGCTCCAGGGAGTTTTTCTTTCACTAGAACATTATTATACACAATTTTATAATAGCCTTTTTTCTCAGTTAGACCCTGGTAGGTTTGGCGCGGCCAATCAGGTTGCTGCATACTCCAGGCTATAACCATTCGCATGGCTCCATGGTGCAACCCACTTTACAGGTTTGCTATGCTTCGAATCGCCCTTTTTGTCCAATGTACACACTCTTCCTGTTGCATCTTCTCTTCATCGGGTGTGTGCTTCAGTCCTCTTCGGCTTTCTCCCCAGGTGGCACTGGCATTGCCATGGAAACATAAAGGTGCATTTTTCTCATTTGATGGATCCGCCTTTCACCAGGATGAGTGAGTTGTTCTGAGCTAAGTGTAATGTTTTACTGCTGCCAATAGCCTTAATACCTACCGTCATTTACACAGACCCAGTGCGGCAGATAAGATTTGGAAGTGAGAGTATTTTACTCCCTATTTTTTAAAGTTGGCTGTAAAATTATTTTTTAGGGAGTAAAAATGAAATTAGAATACCGAATGAGAGTATTTTATAAGCAGGGAAAAATATGTTTTAACTGGAAAATGGAAATGTTTTGTAATAATTATTTCCGAGCACCTAGTTATGCATGCACATTAAAAGATAAGGTTTACTTCTTCAGATCAGCCAGTAATAATAACATTTCCTGTGCTACTACCTGCATTACTGGACCGAACATATTCACACAGCTGTGTGGGTGAAAGCAGGGGTGCAAGGTGCGAGGTGATTGTTTCCATTTTTTGTTTGGAGTATTTTTAATGATATTCTTTCATATCATTTTCATACCAAATGGGGCATACCTGGTATTAATCCATACTTCCCTCATGTCTGCTGTATTATTCTCAAACAATGATCTAAGTTCAAATATCTCATCTACTATCAGAGGACTTTTTGTTAAGGAAACACCTCTTCTTCGGCTCCCCTCTTGGATATCCTTGTGTTCTTAAAGCAGTAGTCGAAAGAAAGAAAGGTAATATCTTCAACTACACACTCCTGTCTTTCATGAAGCACTAATTTGTTAAAGGAGGCATGGAAGTTAAGAAAGACAACCGTCTCTGGATTCTTCCTGAGCTCTGCAATGTTTCAGCACAGATGCAAGTGAGAGGTTTGAAGTAGTCGTGGCCTAAGTGCAGGAAGGCTGAGGGCAAATCAGTTCATGGGCCTCATTACAGGTTTGGCGGTAACCATGCCCTTAATAAGGGCATGGCTGCATCCAAAACCGGGTCCGGGTTCCCTGAATGGGGAATTACCGGGCCATTCTGAGTTTGGAGGGGCCATTAATTCCTCCCTCAGGAGACCCGGGCCCGGACTTTCCCCATTCCCATTTGAGGCCCCTTAAGGCTCAATGGGAATGGGAGCAGGAGCTAACATTGGGCTGATTACGACCAGCCCGTTGTTAGCTCCCTGGTCCCCTCGCGGGATCCGGTAAGGACGACCGGTTTTACCAGGCGTCCTTACTGGGTCCCGCGAGGGGACCTCGTAATATTGCGGAATGGTGTTAACGGGCCCGCCACCATTAGCGGAGTGATGAGAAAACTGTTGGCATGTGTGTTGGAAGCAAATTCATTCAGATAATGGGGATCCTTTTCTAAAACCCCAGATTGGTAGTAAGTGTTACACCCCTTTTCCTTCCACTTTTAACAATCCTGGAGATTTTGATGGATTTTCCATTTGAATTGTTAAAGCTGAGAGGATTCAGCATGTGATGTTATGCTGGTGCTAATACAATGGAATCTTGTGGATGCCACCTGAATTTACCATCAGTTTAAGCAGGCGGAGTCCATAGGAATGAATTGTAAACAAACTCCCGCAATCATGAATTGCAAGAGGCTTTAGCCTTTTTAGCCTTTTACCAAATTGTATGCGGCAAAGGGAAGTGTGAAGGACAATTAGCATGTATCTCACTTATTCAGTCCATTTTCAAAATGACAAGAATTACATGGATGGGAAATTCTGTGTGTAATTTCAAAAGTTCACACTCCCCTTCAGTGCAATATCCGATTTGTGTAGTTACCTCAATATGTGTGAGGACCACAAGTCACACTCCAAATTAACCACCCGAGAGAGGGAATATCAGTTGTGATTATGAGAACAACACATGGGAATCATGTGAGCAAAGAGACAAGTGTGAGAACATTTCCAGTGGCCCTGATAGATTTGATTTTGGTGTAACAGTGCCCTACTTGCCTGAATAACAATAAGAGTATGGATCCTAGTGATCTAAATAAGAGCCTCTTCAAACAAATAGCCCTCCAATAAAAAAAGCCATTTTAGCAGCAAAATCTAACTCCTTCAATGATAGGATCTCAAAGGCCAACTCCCAAGCTTTTGGCAATCTTTAATGAATTAGTCACTAATCCGGCTACCGCTGACGAGATAACTAAAGACAAAGCCTAGTGTGCCAGTATTCAGTCCGCCATGCTCAACAAAATAACACTCCTCCAGAACAAAATCCAAAACCACTGCAAAGCCCTCCCAAACCAAAAAACCAACCGCCCTACACAAGACAAGCATAGTAATCTCAATCACACTCAATTCTCCTTCAGAGACGTCACTGAACTTGAGGTCCTTAATCTCATCAAAAACCTCAAACCAACCCTCTGCGAAGCATACATTTTCCCTCCCAAAATTATCAGGGAATGCGCCAATGACCTAGCACCCCTGATTACTGCCTTCATTAACACATCTTTCCAAACAGGAACTGTCCCAAACAATCTCAAGGAAGCCTGGGTACGGCCATTTCACACTTGACCCAGCGCAACCCAAAAACTACAGCCCGATAACAACAGGCCCGTTCCTCCTACAAATCCTGGACAAAGCAGCTCACATCCAGATCCAATTATAAATAGAAGCTAACTCCATACTAGGCAAAAGACAATCTGGCTTCCGTGTCGGGCATGAAACAGAATCTGCCTTATTAGACCTAAAAAATCAAATCTCACAGATCATGGACAAAGGCAAACCTGCCTTGCTCCTCCTTCTCGATCTATCAGCTGCTTTTGACCTGGTAGATCACCACACATTCACCACCCACCTCACCCATGCAGCCCATTTCTCTAATCAAGCAGCATCCTGGATCACTTCCTTCCTTGAAGGAAGAGCCATGAAGGTCTACTCTGACACAGCTAACGCAGATCCTACCACTATAAACTGCGGTGTCCCCCAAGGATCTTGTACAGCCCCCACCCTCTATAACCTCTTCACAAAACCCCTCTTCGACCTACTTGACTCCATGGGAGTTGCATATACAAACTATGCATACGACACTCAAGTATTTTTACCCATATCTGGACTCTATCACCAAGACCCCACAGCCCTTCACAACATCTATGCCACTATTCAAGCTTGGATGGCAATCAATGGCCTCTGTCTTAACGGGGAGACAAACACATTATCAAAAGTAAGCCCCCAATACAACAACTTCAACATAGATAACTCAACCATCTCCATATCATCCTCTGTCAAGACTCTAGGTGTTCACATTGATGCAAATCTATCGATGAACAAACAAGTCAGCGCCATAGCCTCTGCATCAGCGTTCAGCACCAAACTCATCAATGCCATTAAACCCTACTTATCCACCCCCAACTGCTTGGCCATAGCTAGACCAACTATAGGAGCCAAACTTGATTATTGCAACGCCCTCCTAGCTGGCACCTCCGCCAAAAACATTCACAGACTGCAAACCACACAAAGCAATGCCCTCAGAGCCGCCATGAGCATCCCTAGAAGAGACCCCATGCCAGACGTGAAGCCCGGTGGCTCCAGGTCAAAGACTGTATTAGCCTGAAAATCCTCACAATCACTCACAGATGCATCAACAAAACCGCTCCAGCATACCTATATGAAGCAATATCAAGGACCACATCCACTCACCCCACCAGAACTCAGTACACCAACCAGCTACACATACCACACATAAAGAGAGCCACAGTGGGAGGTCTAGGCTTCTCCTATATTGCACCGAAACTCTGGAACTTACTCCCTGCCACTCTTAGAGCTGAAACTTCCATCTCTGTCTTCCGCAACAAACTCAAGGCCACTCTCCTCAACTAGCAAGTGGAGGACTGCCTCCTCCACTTCAGCCATGTATATTGTAATATAACACAAATGTAATATAACTATTTTGTAACCTGTATGTATACTGATAATGACTATGTAACTATTTTGCAACCTTTATATATATTGCTAATGACCATGTAACTAAGTAACTAAGCTTTGTACTGTAACAAGTGCCACAATGTCCTCGGGCTGTTGTGCGCTATATAAATAGGAATAAAACAAATTAAAACAAAGTATATATATATATGTGTGTATATATATATATATATATAGTTAAAAAAAGGGACGTTCTACATATGAGAAGGGTAAGGTCTACAAATATAGTACTTTTTACTTTTTTAATTCCTGACTGACAGTGAAGAAAGCCACCTGGCTTAGATATGTCGGTGAACAAATAAAGAGGGAGCTAGACATGTTATTTATTTATTTATTTATTTATTTATTTATATAGCGTTAAAGCCCACGGGCATCAGAACGCTTACATATAGACAGGACAACAAAGAATGAGGACGGGACTAGGCGGAAGAGGCCTGAATTAATTCAACGTGGTACAGTGTGTTTCCAGGATTTACTTAAAAAGTAAGGTTTTCAGTTTTTTCCTGAAGATGAGATAGTTAGGTTCAAGTTTTAGTGAAGTGGGTAGGTCATTCCATTTACCGATGACTATTGTCGGGAAAGCCTTGCCGAGGCCATGTTGTTTTTTAGTGGTAATGGTTTGTAATTTGCCTATATTTGATGATCTGAGGCTCCTGGATGGTTCGTACCATTTAAACTGTTTCTTGAGGTAGGCCGGGGCTGTGCCATAAAGACAACGATGTACTATGGTGAGAGACTTGAAAGAAATTCTCTCCTCCATAGCCAACCAGTGGAGGGCTTTCCTTTCTCCGGAGATGTGTTCTCTCCATGATTTTCCAGTGATCGTTCTGATGGCGTTGTTTTGGATGGTTTGGCATCTTTTCAGGCACTTGCTGTTGGCTCCCAAGAGTAGGGAGTTTCCGTAGTCCAATCTAGATAATATAGTGGCCCTAGCAATGATGGTGCTGTTCTTTTGGTCTAACAGTGGCCTGATCTTTTTTAGGAGGATTTGGTGGTACTGGCAGTTTTTTTTAAGATAGCTTGTGTGTGCTTCAGCGCCAAGAGAGGCTTGAAGATACACACCTAGGGTCTTTACTTTTACTGATATTGGAATCTGGATGTTTTTGATGGTGAATGAGTTAAAGGCAGGGCTCAATTTCTTTCTGGCTTGTGGGGATCCGAAGATCATGAGCTCAGTCTTAGAGCCATTCAAGCACATCCAGTTTTCTTTCATCCAGTGTTCGATGGTGTTGTAAAGGATATTAAGTTTATCGTTGTCTATTTGATGGTTTCCACTGAGTTCAAATACCAGTTGGGTATCGTCAGCGAAGTTGGTAAAAAATATGCCCATATGGGATAACATGGTGCAAAGGCATCGCATGTAGAGGTTAAAAAGTAATGGGGAGAAGCTGGCACCCTGAGGGACCCCGCAGTCGACTAGCTTAGCGCTAGATGCTTTGTCTCCCCAAACAATCTTAGATTGTCTGTTTTGTAGAAAAGAGGCGATCCATTCAATGGCTTCCTTTGAGCAATTGCCTGATTTTTCAAGGGCCTCGCGGAGTTTGACATGATCTAGCAGATCAAACGCCGCCGAAAGGTCCAGCAGTATCAGCAGCCCCGACTTGCCTCTGTCCAAAATGGAAAGCATTTCAGTTTGGAGGTCCAATAGTGCTGACTCGGTGCTATGGCTGGATCTGAACCCAGATTGTTGTGGATGAAGTAGGTTGTTTTCATCGATGTAGCTTTGAAGTTGGTCAGTGGCTATTTTATCCATAATTTTCAGCAGAAAATTGCAATTTGTGATGGGCCTGAGATTGGCAGGGTCCTGTTGGTTAAGGTCTGGTTTTTTTGGTAAGGGAGTGACCGTAACTGTTTTGATGGTGTTGGGTACAGTATGGTCTCTAAATGAGGCATTTACCATTCTTGTGAGAAAGGGGCAAAAGATATCGGGGTTTTCGAGAATGAGCTTAGGGGGAAGAACGTTTTCTGAACACGAGGTACACCTCATGGTGGATAGCGTTTTCTTCATTGTGTCGACTGTGATGGGTCGAAATTGAAATTTAAGGACTTCTGTCTCGATGTTATGTTCTATAGAGAGAGTCTTAGCTGAGGTATTTGTGGTCTGGCAGTTAATGATGGTTTCTCTGGCTTTGGTTATTTTATTTTGGAAGGCAGTCTGGACATTCTCACAGTCTGTTTCCGTTGGTTGGAATGGTGGTGTGAGTGTTGTAGGCTTATCTATGGATTTAAGGATTTGGAAGAGTTTTCCAGTGGAGTTTGCCGCGGTACTTATGATGTCATTATAGTGGTTTTTCTTCAAATCCACTAGTTTTGATTTATATAGTTGGTCTGCTGTCTTCCAGTTGCTTTTATTAGTTTCGGAAGGATCTTTTAACCATTTCCTTTCAAGAATTCTTTTGTCCTTTTTAAGCTTAATGGCTTCTGCGGTGAACTATTTTTGGTGATTTGGGTTGGGTCTAACTTTTTTGTCTTTCAGGGGGGCATGAGTGTCTAGCAGTTTTAACATGCCTTGGTTATAAGTCCGAATTATATGTTTACTATGGTCTTCATCCTTGGTGGAGCTCATGATTTTCTGCATTTCCTCAGAGAGCAAACTACTCGTGATCTTTTTCAAGTTTCTAGCCATAACTGGTTTAGGTAAACTAGCTGGTTTTCCCATCAGTGATGTCATCAATGACATTTGTGATGTCGTCTTTGATTTCCTGGGTGTTAGTCTTAGCAGTGCATGGTTGTGGCACGAGTTATGGTTGCTTAGCTTACCATAACATGTGATGTCATCAGTGATGTTATTAATGACATTTGTGATGCCATCTTTCATGTCCTGGGTGTTAATGTTAGCAGAGGACAGTGGTGCAGGCAGTTATGGTCGCTTAGCCTACCATAACTGGCGAATTTCAGGGTTTTTTTGGTTTTACTTTGAACCATAATGGCACGTTTGAAAAGTTTTTTTAGTGAAGTGCACAGGTTTTTGGTAGGGCAACTTAACCATAATGTCCCTTTACAAAAGTTTATTATTTTTAATTCACAGATTTTCAGCAGAGCAGCTTAACCATACCGTGCTTCTTGCAAAGTTTTTTTTCTAAAGATGATAGCTTTACAGTAGTGCCACGTAACCATAATGTAAAGCAATTTCTGACTTATTTAAACACCTTGTGGAGAATACCAATTGACAATATGCTGGTGTACAGCAAGGTAATGTGTCCCAGAATCCGTAAACACTTAACAGTAAGATGTTTGTGTTGTGGACAATGTGGAAACAGATTTCATATTGATATAGGAACGACCACCTGCAACATGTGCCTTGCACAGCACCAACATGTATTGGTAGTTATCCATTAACAATGTAGTGCACATTGCATACTTTCAGCAAAAGTTTTAGTTATCTGAAAATGACATCATCTAAGGCCATCCATCCTCTCCAAGGAACAACAGCACTACTGTAATGAAGGAGCATGACAAACACTGCCCCAACCTTAGAAATAACGAACGCACAATATTTTTGCACCGGCTACCCACTCCCCCATATCACTGTTTGATACGTCTTTCCTAATTTCCGTTTGCAAATGGCCTTATTAGCTGTCCTACCAAAAAAGAAAGCCATCCATTAACAAAGTAAATGTTGCGTTAAGAACCACCTTTCACAGTACAGGACATAGACGCAATAAGATTTGACAATAATAGTATAGATGTGCAAACCATTAGTGTGTGCTATGGAAAAATTGGATTTAGCCCCTCTTCGCTTTCCGTGACAGCAAGGAAAAAGGAACAGTATGTACCGTGACGCAGAACCTGTAAATAAACATACAGAGACGTATAACATGGTACATTACAGTTCAATATGATACACGTGATTTTAAAAGAAAACGGTAACATTTTAAAATGTGGAAGAGTATAGATGTGCAAAGTATTAACGTTTGCTACGGATAAATAGGATTTCTGGATAAACAAAATCCTTTTTCAAGATGGCCACCATCAAAAGAAAAGGCAGTTGTTCTATATATAGCGCCTATTCGCTTTCCATGACAGCAAAGAAAAAGCAACAGTATGTACCGTGCTGCAGAACCTGTAAATAAACATACAGCGACGTATAATGTGGTACTTTACATTTCAAAATGATACACGTGATTTTAAAAGAAAACAGTTACATTTTAGAATTTGGAAAGTACTTTTATTTAATAAACAATTGTTAGAGACGAACGGACTAATTTCATTTTTGAATAATTTGTAGCAATGACTCCAAGGGCCGTCAGTGAAAATGTTCATGGAGAGACACATGCAGTTAATTTCGTATATGCAAAGTATGCGTTTCTGTTGAAGCACTCCATTTGTTTGTACAGGTATTTCCAACACTGTGACATCACTTTTGCTTTACACCACCATAAATGATAATTAGTCGCTCCTTGTCACTAGTTCAGCGTAGGGACAGAGCGGCCCTGGCCTGTCATCCCATAACATTATAATGGACAGGCACCCGGTCACCAGCAGTTGCATCTGGCGTGGAAAGAAGCCATCACTCGGCATCTGGAAACCGTGGCACTCAGAGTACGGCAAAATATGGCTATGCAGAAAACGTAAGAGAAAATGTATGTCAATACACAACCTTTAAGAAAAATGTCCAAAACAGACACAAAGATTGTGGAAAATACTACACAAATGTAAGTGGCCAAACATGACATTTTAAAGAAGTATTAGAGTTCACCATGGGGACATGTAATGACACCCTACAAACGCAGATAAACAGCACTCGCCGTAAGGGTTAAAAAAAGGACAACTACACAGTGACATGGTAATTCGGTTATGGATGCAGCATGAATGGACAAGCAAGAAAAAATTACATGTCGTAATGTTACACAAGACCAAAAGAACATGCAAACTGTAACAAGACCAAAGGAACATTTCAAAGAAAAAGAAATAATGTTCACCAACGGTGACTCTAGACTTAGCTTGCAAACGAGAATAATGTATACTCTCTGGTATTGGAGGAAAATTACAACTCTGCAAAAATATAATACTTCAGTTACATTGTCACAATTAGTGTATAGTCCTCAACATTAAACTTACATCATCTTCACAGCCTCCATTATTTTTGGCAAAGTCACACAGCAAACTGTTTGCATCAAAGAATATTCGTGAACTGATATTTCATGTTCCTTACAAGCGTTTGTAAACTATAACCTTATCAAATAGTATTTTTTTTCAAACTTTGATTCCTTGCGTAGCTTTTAAAGTTTCACTTTTGCTTAAGGTCAAAAAACAATAGCCCCTTATGAATTCACTTGAATGCGTGGGCCTACTGAGCTTGCAAACAAAAAAGCAAATGAACTGACCTTCACTCAGAAGGCACATACATTCTCACATTGCAACAACATATGAAAATTCCCATCAAAGACTCCAGGTGGCTGCCTCAGATTTCAAAAAATAGGACACCAGTCTGACTTCAATATTAATCTGAAAACATTACAACACAGATGCAGGCATTGCTCGCCGTACATTGAGCACCAACTTCCACTTTACCGTATGAATTAGGTTGCAGGAAACCTGCCCACAACCAACATGCACCCAAGACTCCAGGCCCTCCCTACAACCACCTGAGTGAAGTGGGGTGGTACGGGTGTATCTATAAGTGTGGTATGCTTCAGTGGTTGTGGCTGTTCTGTCATATTTGCATGCACCATGGATACACGTTAACGTAGACATGTAAGGTTGTATATACATATCTGTATATGTATGTGTGCATATATTGTTACTCACGATAATGCCTCCTTGACTTACCAAGACCATTGCTTCGTATTTAATGTATCTTGTACCTTTATTTTTGCTCCTACTGCAATCACTGCTCTATGCATTGCTACCTTGTACTGTAACTAAGTTTTAAGATTTCTTGTTTCTGTTGTGCCCGTCTACCTAAGTGCTTGGTGCGCATTACCAAACAAATAAACAAATAAACAAACAAACAAACAACACTCCTAGCTGTATGTCCCCGGATATTACAATGTATTTGTGTGCAGTGGCTTATACCTCCAGTGGCCAAGACTCTACACACTCTCCACAACCATCTGATCGATAAGCAATACTACAGGTGTATCCATTGCTGTGACATGCGGCGCTGGTAGTGGCCAGGGCGTACAGTCTTGGAAGTATGGCCTTCGGCCTACGGCCTATGTCCATGCATCCGAGACTCTACACCCTGGCCACAACCACCGCATCATGTCACACCCATGGCAGCGTACAAATGAATAGCACACTCATAGGGAAAAAATAATTTAATTACAGCATGTACTCAATTTCAATGTTCTCTAACACCACGCGTATCCTTAGAACAGTTTAAAGTTGCCTGCGCACAGCACGGACTGAAATACTACCCTTATGAGACCCCTCATTTTCTGTATACAAACATCCCAAACAAGGCGGGCATAGGGAATACATCATTAACACCTACTGGCTGAACAAATACAGTTTTTCACCCATCTCTTACTGTCTGAACCTCCCCAAGCACTCTGACCCAACAAAATAGTTTTCGAAATAGCATGTTGCCTGCTGGTGGCGCTGCGCTGTCGGGCGCATCCAAACAATCTGACGCAGAACGCGTCTCACTGCAGCCAATCGGCAGAGATGTCACATGTCCGCGGTCATGATGGCAGCTCCTTAGCCAATCGGTATTTTATCCGCGGAACGAACAGGGAAGTGTGTCCCCGGAGCGAGTGTGTCCGCCGAGCGGACATAGATATCACAAATTTTTTTGCTTTATGTTTTGGTCATTTTTAAAAAAACTACTGGATGGATTTACACCAAATTAACAGAAACACGCTTTTGGGACCAAGCTGCCGCTCCTGCTGCAAATTTGGTGAAAATCCGTCCAGCGGTTTAGGCTGTAGGCGTGTGCAAAGTTTTTTCCCATTATGTCGATGGGAAAAAAAGATGTTTTGGGAACTCCCCTATAACTTTTCCCCCCCTGGACCAAACCTCACCAAACTTTGCAAGGAAATTCAGAGTGGCCCATATACTTCTATTGCAGAGTTTGGTGAGGATTCGTCCAGGGGGAGCAGAGTTATACACCACCCAAGAAATGCTCTTCCTATGGAAACAGCAACTTAACCATAACTATATATATAAAATTCAGTAAAGAAACTTTTGTTAAAGGGACGTTATGGTTAAGTTGCGCTACTAAAAACCTATGAAATTCAGTGAAAAAACTGTTAAAAGGGACGTTATGGTTAAGTTGCGCTACTAAAAACCTATCAAATTCAGTAAAAAAACTTTGTTAAAGGGACAAAGTAAAACCGAAAACCCCCTGAAATTCGGCAGTTATGGGAAGATAAGCAACCATAACTCACGCCACCGTGCACTGCTAACACTAACACCCAGGACATCAAATATGACATCACAAATGTCATTGATGACATCACTGATGACATCACATGGCTGGCTCTCCCTTTTTTTCCTACCACATGCGGACTGTTGATCCTGCCCATATCTTCACAAACTTTTACAATTCCCTGTACATTGCAATCAGGCACAGTGCTCCACACCACCTCCACTCCTTTAACATCAAAATTCTTTGCAACTTGCCTGCATTGAGCATACTGTTGTAAACCATGCACAAACATATCTCCAAGCACCAACACCCTGACTTTCTCCACTTCTGCCATCTTCACTACACACAGTCTCGTTGAACACAAATCCACACCCTCAACATCTGATTGGCTGATCCCTACAGTCTTCTTTCCATGCTGGATTTGCTGGAAAACCCCGGATGTAGCACGCCCTGTCCGCAGACTGCATAACTCTTAGACAGCCCTTCTACCATTTCCACTTCATTCTCTGTGCCATTCCCTCATTGGATACAGCTAATCAAGCACACAATATGGAGAACGTCCTCAGAACACCCCCATTTTCTTTATGTACGAACATTTCAGGACACCGCGAGTGTTCTTAGAACACTTTCAGCTTGACAACGAACAATACAGACAACGTCTTCAGGACACCCCCTGCGAACATTCCAGGACCCCAAGAGTCTTCTTACAACACTTTCAACTTGACACCAAATCCATTCTGTTTAATTACGAACATTTCAGAACAGCTGTGTTATCCGCAGAAAAATCAAACACAACAAAGTGTCTAGCACTTAAAGAAAACAGAACATTGAACCTATCTCATACTCCCCCACCCTCCCAAAACACTCTTATACACCAACACACTCCACTAAATACAATTTATAATCCAAGTTTCACCGCACTGTCCGCGGTCGTCCGCGAATGCAAGATGGCGGGCACCACAGAAAATCTGACGTGCTTCACGCACCACGCCGTCCAATCAGCAAACACGTTGCATGTCCACGGAGATCACGCAAGCCGCTCGGCCAATCAGGGCACTGTCCGCGGAGCGAACCGGGAAGTCCGTCCGCGGAGCGAACGGAGATATCACTAATTTTTTTGCCTTACATTTTGGTCATTTTAAAAAAAACTACTGGACGGATTTACCCCAAATTTGCAAAAGCACGCTTTCGGGACCAAGCCCCTGCTCCTGCCACAAATTTGGTGTAAATCCGTCCAGCGGTTTGGGCTGTAGGCGTGCGCAAAGTTTTTTCCCATTATGTCTATGGGAAAAAACAAAAGTTTTGGGACCCCCGCTATAACTTTGCCCCCCCATGGACCAAACCTCTCCAAACTTTGCAAGTGGCCATATACTTTTTTTGCAAAGTTTGGTGAGGATTCGTCCAGAGGGAGTGAAGTTATAAGCCACCCAAAAATGCTCTTCCTATGGAAACACCAACTTAACCATGACTACATGTCCATGTAATATAAGAAAGAAAGAAAGAAAGAAAGAAAGAAAGAAGAAGCACATTGTTTAGTGTTACAATATTTTGTATATGCCATAACATTACAGTTGATTTCTATAATTAGGGTTGTAGTTCTTGCAGAAATGCAAACACATGAACACAGAAGCACAGAAGGCAGAGCTACAGATTCATTGTGGTGTAGTGCCATTATGTACATACAAGAATGATCATAATGTTATTTTTTCACATAATTCAATCAAAAATGACATACATCTGTAGAACATGTGTTTACAATGGCTCCACCAATGTAGGCCAGTATGGCCAAGTAAGAAGACTGATCATGTGGGATTTGATACCAGCAAAAAAGACTATGTTACTGTGAGAAAGCTTGTCCGTAAGGATTGTACAATGCTGCCCAGTATACCCAAGTAAGAAAACTCATAATGTTGGCTTTCCAATGATTTCAGTAGAAATGCTATGCCCATTTTAAGAAAACATGTACATGCTCCCTGCACCAATGAAAACTCCCCCCACCTTTTATCCCCCAAATAAGAACCTTCATCATGTAGGCTTTGTCCATAATGTGAGCAAACACATGCTTCTGTTAGAACAAATTGCATAAAGGTTGATGTTGCACCAATGTAGCCTTTCTCCTATTCAAAGACTTGTTCCCTGGCCCATGATCACACAATCTTACATGCACCTGGACCCAGGGACCTGAGGCCCTTTAAGAGGAGGTAGAAATACGTAGCAATGGATGGGGATGCAGTATTTACTCACACATCAATAATCAGACCGACTCAGGAAGTTGGCAAATCACTCTACTTTTTTATTAACAATGAGCTAAAATGGAGTTACAAAGGACATCAGTGGACGTTCACCAATTTCTCTCAAAGCATCACACGAAAAACACAAACTTTTATACAAAAAATTTGATGTGGCAAACTAAGAAAACCTACTAGGGATTAAGGGAACATCTAGGTATACATTCCATACTGTCGGTAGTCGTGATTGGGTTTCTAAGATCAGGTGAACAACTAAGCCCATCCCAACTGCAAGTCATCTTCCTTGTCATACTAATACACAACACCTTATTGGTTACACAAAATATAGCGCTTCTTACTATGTGGCCCTCTATAATTGGTTGGCACACTTGTACCCTGCTGTAATATTCCACATGCTAGCAGCATGCAACTGGCCACACCAGGTGTAGGGGGGTGAATTTAACTTCACCTCCTCATCCAATTAGCCCAACTTCCATCATCACTTCTGCGGTCTGTCATTCAATTAAGGCTTTGAACATGGCCTTGTAGAGGCTCACTGTGCCTGAGAAAAAAGGGAGTGTGGCATGGTCTTATCTTCTGGTTTCTGTGTAGCTCAACCCAAAGTCAATTTTCATCTGACCATGTGACTGTAGACCATGTTTTGAGCTTCATTGCTGTATTTTAATACCATTAAATGAAGAAATCTTGGCACTCTCAGCAGCTTTCAGTAGTTTTCCATTACCTCAAACAGGAGCTGTCCTTGCTACTTACGTTCATGTAACTTCTTAAGCAGACAACCAGGCTGACGGTGGCCCGACGCTTGACACTGGGCCAGGCAAGCCTTTCTAGAATCTTCCCTTGTTGTCATCTATTTTCAACTGCGCCACTACTAAGGTGCATTGTGGAACATCAAGTTTTCTATACGTTCCTATGTTTATATGTTGGCGCATGGCTGCAATCTATTCACTACGTAGCCAGCCTCAGGATTACTTTGTCTACTTGTGTTACAGCATCTGTACAATTATAAAATGACTTTGCATCTTCTTCAGTGCTTCTCACGTTAGCCTCTTCATTTCGATCCGGAAATATTGCTTTACTTCGATACTTCATCCTTAAATCTTATAGAATGTCTATATTCTTTGTTATTTGCATCTTTCCTGGGTGCGTCAATTTTGCTTTGTATGACGTCACAATTCTTCTGGGTCTTTTTCCAGAAGACCATTATTTCTTTGTGAATGCATATAGGTCTTTGCAGTATAGGCTTCTTCACTGGTACTGAGCATGTCGCAATTTCCGGTTCCCAACATATAGGCAGCATGTGGGCTAAGCTTCTGGTAGGGGTACTTGGCTCCTCCTCTACACTCCCCCTTTTGGGTAATTTATCGACCACTCTTTCATCAGTCTTCACTTTGAGACAGTGTGTAAAGGAGGGTAAGCCCCAATTTTTTGTTAAAGGGGGATTGAGCTAAAAACGGGACTTGGTTCTGGAGGGAAACAAAGTAACGAAAGCTCAATTACCCTCTTTTCGTCCGCCTTGCAGGGGAGCAGGGACAGAGGGATTTTTCGATAGATATATTTCTTATCTATCTAGAAGTCGCATAGAAGCATTTCATTATTCCGAGAGCAGTCAAAATAAAAACACACATTTTAACAGTTTAAGTTATACACTTTTGTAAGTAGTCGGTGCTTTCCACAAGGCACCTCCAGACTTAGAAAGAAATACATGAAATTAAAAAGTCCAGCAAAAACACACACATATTCTGCTCGTGGTGTCTATGGTTAGTAAAGTGACAATTCTGATAAGACACTTTGCCAATTTAATTGTTAAATTTCTTGTTCAGTTTGGGGAAACCAAGACAATAAATAACATGTGTGTTTTTGCTGGACTTTTTAATTTCATGTATTTCTTTCTAAGTCTGGAGGTGCCTTGTGGAAAGCACGACTACTTACAAAAGTGTATAACTTAAACTATTAAAATGTGTGTTTTTACTTTGACTGCTCTCTGAATAATGAAATGCTTCTATGCGACTTCTAGATAGATAAGAAATATATCTATCAGAAAAAATCCCTCTGTCCCTGCTCCCCTGCAAGGCGGACGAAAAGAGGGGTAATTGAGCTTTTGTTACTTTGTTTCCCTTCACTTTGAGACATCCTCATCTGAAGAAGTGCTTCTTTGGAGTCCATATCTTTATGACTCCTTTAAGACATCCTGCAGATTTCACATGTTCATCAACACTCCAAGTCATAAGACTGCATTGTCCATTTGGACTACAGTAGATCCATCTTCCCACATACTTCTCGTGGTTCTTTGGATACAAGGACTTTGTTCCTTCGGGTGCATGAATACTGGCCTTTACGTAGTCTCTGATTTCTTCGTCTCTCAGCTCCTTGGGTTTGAACCCAGATTCAACATTGATCATGATCTTCATTCCTACTGCTTTCTCTGCTGTGTTCTTGCATTGTGTGATTATTATCCTGATCACACAGAATCCAAACATGATCATCATTAACAGGGCTCAAGGAACTTGAAAACGTTCGCCATCCATTGTGGAACACATGAAAAGATTGACGCAAACCAGCCATCATAAGCAATGTCTTCCACTTTGTCTTCCATCTTGACGTGTAAGTTTGTCAATATCATTATGGCCTCCATCAAAGTGCCATTCTCGTTGGTGTGAGAAGGTATGAATGTGCAACATGATTCTCCGATATTTTGGTACAAACACCTCCATCCATGGCTGTAATCATATCCAAGACATATCTGTTCTGACAAGTCATCAGGCGTGTGGCTCCTAGCTCCTCTCTGATAGCATTGAATCTCTTTATGGTGGTGTTAATCATCTGCAAAAGCTCCCATCTGATAATCTGCGACCATTTGGCATTTGCCATTATCTGGATTCCAGGCATAAGGATAACAGTAAAAACTGAAGCTGTTTCATTGAACAGTCTCTGTTCATATGGAATAGAATCAAAAGCTTCAATTGATTTGGCTGAGAAATAGTTTTCCCTATTTATTTGATCCAGGAGTACAGCAGATCTCTTCTTCCTCAGGTGAGGTTCTTCTTTTGGAAACTCGCCAATGTTCAGGTCACCCTTTGGAATCCCTAATGCAGGAACATGAACAATTACAATGGAACATAGTCCTCCCCAATCTCTTTGCAGCTTCATGTAAGCTCTGAATCCACAGGTCCAGTAGTGATCCATTATCACCACTGTCCCATCTTTCATTCCTAACACATCTAAATGTTGACAGCATTGTAGATTATCTCCAGCTTTTCTCATACCATTATTTCTGAAGCATAGTTCTGCACTAACCAATGGCACTATCAGCAAAGGAACTCCTTTGTCTTCAACCCACGTTTGCAATTTTGCAAGCCTCGGCCAAAGAGGTTTGCATCCTTTTTCCATGCGTTCGATAACTGGCTGGTGATTACCAGTTACTAGCACAGCTCTGCATATTACTACATGTTACTACACAGCTTCCTTCCTCCGAGCCATCTGGAGAAAGTACTGTCCCCCAGATTTGCATCTGACCTCTTTCCTTGCAGCTTTGTATTTCTTCATCAGTTTTTTCTTGGCAGTTGAGTTTTATGTTTATTTCCCATCTGATTCCAGCTCCCTTCATGCCTGGCTGTTCATAATTTATCAGATGATCTCTGGTGGGTGCTCTTTCTCTTGTCTTCAGGTCTTGAACATAATCATCTTCTTCTGGTGCTGACCATTCTGTTACCAATACCAAGGATGCCATTTGGCACTGGAATTGACCTCTTGTATGTCAGAGTGCAAGGTGAGTCAGGCAATGAGCTGTCTGAACATCTGTCTCTATAGATATGAATATCTTAGATTTTACTATAGCATATGGTAGGAGAGCACATACATAGCAATCCTCCTTAGTCCTCTTTCCCACTTCATTCATGTTTTGATACCACATGTTGTTTCCCAAATGTGCAGTGCTATCTAAATAATCATTTAATGCATAATCGCCCTGCTTTGCATTTCTCTTGGGCCTCTTGCTTGACAAATGGGTTTGCACATAATGGCATGGAGAAAATTAAAAACAGACCTCCCTCCAAAAGGAAGCATAGGTCCACTTGTAAGAGAAGCAGATGCTTTCTCATGTATCACTGGTGTAGGAACAATCACATATGGCCTTGGCCTTCTTTCAATTTCTAGTTCTGCCACTGGAGTGGGAAAGAATAACGAAACTCCTTCCTTTCTTGGACTACTATAATAAACAGTGTGGATCAATAGAAACAGAAAAACAACAGTAGTTGCTGAACAGGCATATATTATCCATCAATACATCAGACCCCACCATCAGTGTCTCTCCACACGTTGTTGATTCTGTTCACTCACTGGACCTGCAATATGTTCAATTTTTTCACAGGGTACACTGCGGTATTACATGGTGACTTTTGTACCATCATAGCTGATAAAGTCTTAAAAATCCCCTTGTCTGCCTCTTGAGACACTGGGTACTGCCCTGTTCGACGTAAGATTTCTCCTGTTTCAGCTTAATCTTAACTTATCCCACCCCCTTCAATAGGCATACGTCATAAGGGCCTGTAGTCCACAAAGAGGTCGGCACCTTCTCCATATCCTCATTGAAAAATATGGGGCGCTGCCTCACTATCATCATTTGCTATGGAATTTCTCTTCTTTCTATTCTAATCCAATAAGTAATGCTCATTTCAAACACTGTTTAAAGATCACATCTTTAAACATTGTTCCAGGAGTCCCGGGCTCACAAGGCAGTGCAGCAGGGCCATCATGTCCTACATTGGAGAGCCACAACAATGGCTTTCCCCCTCCCCCCATCAAGGGGAAGATTTGTGCTAAGGAGGGAGTTGTTTCCAGTCACCTGCCAGCAAAATCAAGTGCGAAAAATACAAGTATCAGAATCCTCAGAGCTAATTAACTTTTCACACCTGAAACAGAAATGCAGACCCGCCTGTAAAAACAAAGAAACTCAGCCTCCCTGAAGATTGATGAAGTCATGAAATTGTGTGTTCTGAGGAGAAGCTAAAGACTGGTAACAGAGCGCCTGCCTTCACATCTTTACTCATTTCAAACACTATTCCATATCTTCATCAGTGATGTCAGTTAATCTGTACCCTTCCCCAATTGCAATTACCATTCTCCATGGTCTACACTCATTATCAGTTTCTTTGAGCATAGCCTATTCACCTTGTACTATGACTGCCTGTAATTCTAGGGGAATAATCTGTCCCCCCTCTTCATCCATAGGCACCTGTGGCTTGAATAGAAATTCATCAGATATTCTCATTATCTTACCCACTAAACCGGAGCCATGTTAACAAAATGTGTACCACAGAGTGAAAGACTTCTGACTCTAATGGTGTTCCCTGCAGCACTATTTGCCCTGTAAATGCCAAGATAATTTCACCCATGTTTAAATAATGTATTAGTGGCGTGGAACACATGCCAGTAAAATAATTCATCATGCTCAACGTTGTCATGAGATCTCTGCCCAGAATTTTAACTGGTGTCTGCCTCAAATATAATGGCACGGACATATCACATTCTCCTAAAGAGACTTGTAATTTCTGAGTAAAAGGAACTCTACTTGTAGCTCTAGAGAAGACTTGCGCATTCATTGCATTTCCAGATAACGAAAACCTTCCCTCTCGTATACATGAGATAGTTGCCCCTGTGCCTACTAAAAAAGAAAAGGACTTGCCTCCTAGGGTAACATCATTCCTTGGTTCCTCTTGAGGATTTGGTGTCACCGATAGTACTAAACACATCAAGTCACCATGTGAGCTGTCCTATTGTGGATACATGCTTATTCCCGTAACTGTAAAAGGACTTCCTCCCACGACAGTGACACCCCCTACTGTAGGAGTCAACAACTGTCTGGTGTTTGCACTCTGTATCTGCATGGGTGCGTGCTGTGACTGCCCTTGTGGTGGATTCAATGGTGTTTTCTGTGGTTGCAAAGCCTGTTGTAATGGTGATGCTTGTCTCTGATACACTGTCCGATCTTGGGCAAATCCATCCCTACCCTGTGGGCTATATGCTGGAGGATAAGATGTCCCCTCCCTTGAGAGTTGCCCATTCTGTACATAAGCCTGATGTTGTGTATAGCATTCTGTACATACCCTTGGCTCCCACATGTGCAACATACAGGAGGGGGGTTTCTAATCTGCCCTCCCTGCATGTTTTGATTATCATTCTGCACAATCTGAAAGCCACCTTGATTATTCTGGAAACCTCCTCTTCCTCTGAAACCAGTTCCCCTGCCTCTTGGCATAAACCTATTGCCTCCTTGATCTGATTGACATTGATTGTATGCCTGTGACATACCGCTGCTTGCTGCTTTCCCAGCCCTTCTCCACTTGTCAGCACTGCTCCTTCTAAAGCGTACTTCGACAATTTCTTTTGCACTACTTAGCTTCTTTAAGCTTCCTAGCATCTTCCCTCTTCTTATTCTTTTCTTGCAACAATCGGCAATGATATGCAATAGTCAACTGTTTTCCTGCCCATGGTTTCACTTCCATTCCAACTAACTTCTTGAGCTGTCTCTGTACCTGCTCTGGCAGTCCTTGACACAGAATATGATAGAATATGGGTATTGATTTCCCCCATGGCTCTCGAGTTTTCAAAATCCACCGTTCTGTAAAATGTTGAATGTAAGGAAGCAGATCTTCGTCCTCTTTCATCTTACGTTCCATAATTGCACCCATCTCCAACATATCAGGATATTGTACTCTAAACACTTTCCAGACTGCTGCATTACAATTATTGAACGGTGCCAGATCATGCACAATGTTCTGTGCTGTGACACCTAAGTGTCCTGCTCTTGTCCAAATGTCATTAGCCCTTTCCCCAAGGATAGCTGCTTGAAGACCCTTAATGTCCCCTATGGCTAAAGTATTTCCTCCTGTACTTTTTCCTAATTCGTATATCCACTTTCCAGCACTCGCTGTTAAACTGGAAAGTTTGCATCTTAAATTGTCTTTATCCATCTGGAGCCAGGGGATATACTGCTGTCTGACCCCTCCTTTCTGTAATAAAGGGAATTGTGAAATCCCAAAATCGCAATCAGCTCCCATTGTCTGCCTAGACAAAGCAGAGACAATGGTTCCTGATCACCTTCTACCTGGTACTGACCTTAGTCTGCTCACATATGGTGACAATTCCCCGCTCTCACTATGGGATCACCCTTTAGGTTGCTCTGAGTATGCCATAGGCTCTAGTATCCTTTCTTTAGGTTTGTCTAGATCTGACCACCTTACTTCCTTATCTGTCTGAAGGCTTCTGTCAGATCTGCATATACTTGCAATACTTGCACTCCCATCTCCACTGAAGGTTTCTCTGTCTTCGTCTGACATTTCTTGTCCCCAACTAATATGACTGTCATCTATCTCATCTCTGTTTAGAGTCAGCCTGTCCAAAGACAAGGCTCTGTGTTCAGGATTGAATGGGCTTCCCTCTTTGCCTCGTAGTTGGGCAGCTAAAGGGCGATCTTCTTTTTCTTCATTCCTCGCCCCATCTTTTCTCCTCTGCTGATAAACCTTATCAATTCCATCTCTGATGTTTTCTCTCTCAAAGTTTTGCTCTAGGTTTACCTAGAGGATCCTGGCACTTTGTCTTCCGACGAGAAAAACTCTTCTATGTCGCCCCATAATACTTCTGGGCCCGGTTCCATTAACTCTTTTTCAATGTGATCAATGTTGCGTGTCCTCTGTCTTCTCTTTTGCTCTATTTCTTCGTCAAATTCCCTTTGTTTCTTGGCTTCCACTCTCACCCTTTCTTCTTCCTGTCTTTTCACTTCCCTTCTTTCATTTGCCTTATATACCGCTTAATTTCTTGCATTCTTTTATCTCTTAATTTCTGTTCTTCCTCTTCTTCTCTCTTTTTTCCTAACGTGTCTTGTTCTTCGATTGCTCTTTGTCTATTATCATATTTTCGTTGATCCTATGCCCCTTCTTCCTTTCTTAGTTGTTCTTCTTGATACATCTGTTCTTGTCTTTGTCTGCTCTTTCTTTTGAACTCATCTTCTTACGCTATCCACAGGAAACCTCACAGTCCGCCAGCTAAATGGCAGAGGACATCTGATGTTCTGACACCCCTTAAAAATCTACTTGGTTGATGGATCTTTAACCATCCTACCTCTGCTACCATGTGAACCCCGGGACCTGGGGCACTTTAAGACAAGGTAGCAATACTTAGAGATGGATGGGGATGCAGAATGTACTCATTCATCAATAATCAGACCAACTCAGGAAGTTGGTGAAACACTATACTGCTTTATTAACAATTATCTAAAACAGGGAGTTACAACGGACATCAACCGACGTTCGCTCGATTTCTCTCAAAGCATCGCATGAAAAACACAATCTTTTATACTAAAAATGTGTTACTATTGATGTCACACTACGCAACTAAAAAAACCTAGTAGGGATTGCTATAGGACTAAGGGAACATCTAGGTGTACATTCCATATTGTCGGGAGTCGTGATTGGGTTTGTAAGATCAGGTAGAAAACTAAGCCCATACCAAGTGCAAGTCATCTTCCGTGTCATACTAATAATACATTACACCTGATTGGTTTTATAAACTATAGGGCTTCTTAATACTTGGCCTGGGGGGTGAACTTAACTTAATCTCCTCACCCAATTAGCCCAACAGCCATAATCCCTCCTGCGGTCTGTCATTCAATTAAGGCCTTGAACTCGGCCTTGTAGAGGCCCACTGTGCCTGACAATAAAAGGGAGAGTGGCATGGTCTTATCTTCTGATTTCGGTGTAGCTCGACCCAAACTCTATTTTCATCTGACAATGTGACTGTATTTGAGCTTCATCTCTGTATTTTAATACCATTTAATGAAGAAAGATTGGCACACTCAGCCGCTTTCAGTAGTTTTCCAATACTTCAAATAGGAGCTGTCCTTGCGTCTCACGTTCATGTAACTTCTTAAGCATACAACCAGGCTCACGGCAGCCCAACTCTTGACACTGGGCCAGGCAAGCCTTTCTCGAATCGTCCCAAGTCATCAGCTATTTTCAACTGTGCCACTCTTCAAGCCCTTTCCATTCACAGGGTTTAAGTTTGCTAAGGTGCCTTGTGCAACATCCAGGTTTCTATCCATTCCTATGTATGTACGTTGGCGCATCACCGCAATCTATTCACTACGTAGTCTGCCTCAGGATAACTTTGTCTGCTTGCGTTACAGCATCTGTGCAATTATAAACGGACTTTGCATCTTCTTCAACGCTTCTCCTCACGAGCATCTTCATTTCGATCCCGAAATGTCGCTTTACTTTGATACTTCATCCTCAAATCTTACATAATGTCGATAGTCCTTCGTTATTTGCATCTTAGCTGGGTGCGTCAATTCTGCTTCGAATGACGTCACCAGTCTTCTTTCCTGTTCATTTTCATACTTCTTCCAGGTCTTTTTCCAGAAGATCATTATTTCTTTGTGAATGCAGATAGGGTTTTCTCAATGGATACCTTGTCTCCAGAATTCTTTGCGGTATAGGCATCCTCACTGGTACTGCGCATATTGCAATTTCCAGTTCCCAACATATAGGTAACATGGGGGCTCAGCTTCTGGTAGGGGTAGTTGGCTCCTCCTCTACACACCCATACAACATACACATTATCTCATTCACACATGCATTTATACAGCAAACAGTGATCTCTCAATCAGATGTGCACCCAGACAAACCCTTGTAGACACACATATGTACACAGATGCTCTATATGCATCAAGCACAGCTCCACAGCAGTGCACAATGGATTTAGACAGGTTATGGTATGATCTTAGAATATCCTGGGAAGACTGTGAGTTCTCCCCAACTCACACTGATTGACTTGTAAACGCTTTCATTCACCATGGTTGTGCATCTCTTAATTAGAATTCCACAAAAGCCATGCTGCAGCTCACAATGCCCCTAGAACCTGGGCTTCTGGGCAAACTTCTTCATTTACCAAGGAGCCTTCCTTTCTGTTTGCTATCTTATACCTTCTGGACCATGCTGGGTATATCAAGAATTCCTGACACCATAACTAACAAGGATACAGATGGAGTTGAGGCCTAGGGGGGATCTCCCCTGTACCACCACCGGTTGCCTGAAATGCTGTGCAGGCAGTGGGACCGGCCCCTTAGGGTCACCCAAACCCATTCTCCTTGCATCTCCAATGTCACATCATTGCAGCATCCTTGGTCTTTCAGTGAGAGAGAAAATTGCTTATCTTTTACAGTAGAGAACCTGAGCATGCAAACTACACCACAAGTAACAAAACTAAATGATCTACCTTACCTGCCTCCCGACATTAAGCAGGGTGAATCTTCCCACCTGCCCTTACTTTTGCAGTCACTCCCACCCATGGCTCTTATGTGTGAGATTGTTAGCCCCTGTGCTATTTTCTAATCCACTCCTGCTATCCTGCAACAGATTTGCACTGACTCTGCACCCCACCATCAACCTCCCTCTCTCGTTTACCGTGAAGGGAATCTTCGTTACCTGCTGCAACTCGCTGACTTGATCTTTCACATCCGTCTGCATGCCTGATGTAGCCCCGCGGACTAGGAGTCAAGGCTTTTCCAGAGATGCATTTACATATACTGACATTTTCATCTGATTGTCTGGCTTCCCAAACTCGCTATGTACCTTCTTGCACCTTGGTTCCTGTTGTAGCCCCTTGCCCCTGAGGAGAGGCATTCCTTTGCTGCACTTGCCATCATTTCCAATGTCGTTTTCTTAGTTGCATTGACTTGCCTGTATGCCTGACATAGCCCCTCATTCCTCGAGGGAAGGCTTTTCTCGGCTGCAGTCACTCACACCAGCATAGTCTCATTTGCTTTCCTGTATGCCTGACGTAGCCCCTCATTTCTTGAGGCAAGGATTTTCCAGACTGCAGTCACTCACATCAGCTTAGTCTCATTTGCTTGCCTAGATGCCTGCCGTAGCCCCTCATTCCTTGAGATGAGGCTTTTCCAGGCTGCAGTCATTCACACCAGCTTAGTCTCATTGGATTGCCTTTATGTCTGACGTGGCCCCTCATTCCTCGAGGCAAGGCTTTTCCAGGGTACAGTCACTCACACCAGCATAGTCTCATTTGCTTGCCTATATGCTGACGTAGCCCGTCATTCCTTGAGGCGAGGCTTATCCAGACTGCCGTCACTAACACCAGCTTATTCTCATTTGCTTGCCTTTATGCCTGACGTATCCCCATAGTCCCTCATTTCTTGAGGCAAGGATTTTCCAGACTGCAGTCACTCACATCAGCTTAGTGTCATTTTCTTGCCTGTTTGCCCAGCGTAGCGCCTCATTCCTTGAGGTGAGGCTTTTCCATGATGCAGTCACTCACATCAGCATAGTCTCATTTGCTTGCCTAGATGCCTGCCGTAGCCCCTCATTCCTTGAGGTGAGGCTTTTCCAGGCTGCAGTCATTCACACCAGCTTAGTCTCATTGGATTGCCTTTATGTCTGACGTAGCCCCTCATTCCTCGAGGCAAGGCTTTTCCAGGGTACAGTCACTCACACCAGCATAGTCTCATTTGCTTGCCTATATGCTGACGTAGCCCGTCATTTCTTGAGGCGAGGCTTATCCAGACTGCCGTCCCTAACACCAGCTTAGTCTCATTTGCTTGCCTTTATGCCTGACGTATCCCCATAGTCCCTCATTTCTTGAGGTAAGGCTTTTCCAGGATGCAGTCAGTCATACCTGATTGTCACAATTGCATAACTGGTTCCCCTTTCTGCAGTTTTTCCTACTTGTTCCTGCACTTTGTTACCTTGTTTAACTTGTTTGTATTTAATGTACCTCTGTCCTCCTCCCCTCCTACACCTAACTTCCTCCCACTCTCCTCCTTTTTCATGTTCAGCACTTACACGTTCCAAATCGTCTCACGGCCTAGTCAGAATGCTTTGTTTTCCTACCCTCTACCCCCTCCTACACTTTCCCCTGCTATCCCTACACAGTGTACTCATGCTATAGTACTTGAACATTTCGAATGTTTCAACGCTTTTAAAGAACGTTTTTGTTTTTGTTTATAGCCTCTTCCTCATCCCGCTTCACCCTTTTCTTGATGCATCTTGAAATAAAAATGTTCTGCATAGTGTACATTACAAATAACCAATAAATACAATAAATACAATATCCTGACAAGTAGCTAATTTAGTTTACATTTCAGCTGCCATTTGGTGAGTTCTCACCCCTAAGCTATGTGTAATATCAGACATTTTGTGAGAAGCTATTTTTGCACCCGGGCTGAAACTTGAGTCAAAGGGTGCGATGAATAAAAATAGGAACCACAAGAACATGACTAACCTCAGATAATGACAATCGTGACCTTCTCTTGTACTTTTGAATAGTTTGTCTGAATGTAGGCATACCTTTGTCAATGTTGAATACGATGCAATGTTCACATGGCCTCCATCCTTGAAAAAGATGGCCAATGAGGTTTACTAGTTGACAAAAGAGCATATTGTGAATGAGGCAGCTGCATTTGCCAGAATGGAAACAAGTCACCTATTCAGTAAAAGACATACATCATATTACCTGCACAGTGCTGAGGTTTTGCTGACAAAAGGTAGCAAAGAGGGCTTTTTTACAAAAATAATAAGATATTTTCAAATGATGTTCACAGCTACTGTGGCTAGGGGAAACAAAGGCCCTCATTACGAATTTGGCGGTAACCATGCCGCTATTGGCGGCATGGCTGCCGCCGAAATCGCGTCGGGGTCCGGGCCATTCCGAGTTCGGAAGGCCCGGTAATTCCTCTCTCTGAGGACCCGGACACGGTCCTTCCCCATTCCCATTCCAGCCCCCGTAGGGCTGAATGGGAATGGGAGAGGGAGCAAACAATGGGCCATTACGAGATGGCCCGTTGTTTGCTCCCTCTTCCCCTCGGGGGACCCGGTATGCAGTCCTGGTTTTCCCAGGCGTGCTTACCGTGTCCTGCGTGGGGAACTCGTAATGCGGCGGTACGGAGCGAAGGGCGCCAGCACCTTTTACGGCGCCGTTCACTCCGTACCGCCAGGGTCGTAATGAGACCCAAAGTGCTTGTATTTATTGCTGACAGCTTCCAATAGCACTTGTAGCACTTAAGGGCCTATTTACGATTTGGGTGGTAGTGGCAAATCTCGTGGTATTAACTACTGCTGTACATTATCCATTTCCACATTGAAGGTGGAAATGGATAGAAAAGTATTTAAAAAATACATTTTATGATTATCACTGACGGAGGTGGAAAACTCATAATTGGCCGGATTTTCAGAAAATACCACCAGTGGAGGTGCTTTCTTCCTTCAGTGGTATTTCATGAAAAAAATCCACACAACCCATAGCCGGGCTCACTGATTTGTTACCTGTTTTAGCTTCAATTAAATGACTTGCTGTCCATTACCTAGAGGACACGCATAGCAGTTTTAACTATCCTGGAACAATTGGGGCCTTTTTGTATTTATGTCCAAATGGCTGGTGCTTTATTGTAGTTGCACTCCCAAGTTAAAAGTGTGTAATGTTCCATTAACACTGGTTTGTTTGTGGATTTTCATCTGAATTTCTGAGCTGTTTTGTATACCAAATAAGTATGTATGCGGCTGCTAGCAGGATCTCATTACGAGTTTGGAGGTAACCCGCTGGTGCCCCCGGCAGGTTAGACCTCCCGGGAGCAACGGCCCCTGCAGGCATAGTTGTAGACTGGCAGTCCAGAAAGGGCACCGGTACGTTGCTACCCACACCCTTGTTTCCAGACGGCCATACTTAGAATGAGGCCCAATGTCTTAAGTTAATAATGCACAAAACAGAATATTAAACCTTCTATTGATTTTACACAAGTAGGTAAAACCAATGTATCACTTGGCTGACACACTATTTTGGAACTATGATGTCTCAAAATAGTTATGTCCTTATTCCTGCGAATTAGATGGTCATGTATGTGGGGGCAATTGTAATCCCTATACTAGATTTCTGCATTGCTCCCTATGCAGAGCTTTCAAAACAAAGAGAAGCCTGTACTTTAAGCAGTCAAAATATCAATGCTTTATCTTGCGTCTGACTTTGATTATGTCTCAGTCAATAAAGAGCTCAGAATAGGCAGCCAGATCTTCTTTAAAAACTTTACCTTAAACATGCTCTCATTCAGGCAGAGGCTGACATGGATAAAATGACCGCCACCACTGGGTGAGCCAAGTTGCTGTGTTGCTGGGATGAAGTCAAGATTTAAAGCAACGAGAAAGAGCAATCCTGAATCCTAACTTAGCTAGTTCTCCTTGTATATGGAATTAGGCGCGCTACCACTTAGCCTTATCTGGGGGGGAAGTGGTAGTAGTGCTCCACATTGTCCACTGATAGGCCATTGAGTGGTGCAGTAGCAGTTGGCTGCTCGTGTCTACTCACTAGGATAATAGCTTTTGCTTCTCTGCTGTCCGGCTCATGGGTCTAAGACCAGGATAATGGAGAGAGAGTTGGACGCCTCAGCTGGATCCTTTTCAGGGATGCACAGCAGTCCTCTTCTATGTGCTTATCTGTTGCCAACCATAAGACATGAGAGAAGCCTAGGCAAGCTGCCCCGCTTGCATCATTGGCCAACATTCCGTTGACTTCAGCAGGGTTTGCGTCAGGCACTTTGGAAATGCTTCAGTTAAATGATGGTGCATGTCCCTCGGATGGGGAAGAATCGCTGCTAAACTGTCCATCAATCGCACAAGATAATAGTTTATGTGCTGGTTTGGGTCTGCGCACAACAGGACACTCTCCTGAATTGCTTTTGCTCTTCATAGTTGAGCACCACAAGGAGACATGAAAACAAGGTTATCATTAATCATTAAGAAAAGACATCATTTGGGGGGTTGCTAGAGGCTTCTGTGGATCTGCAGAACCCCTTGATATATTCTAAAACTATATACCGTAACTGACCTTCTCCCTCAAAGCCGAGCCATCCGTGAGGTGTGTAACAGTGGGGAGCAGTATGTGAGCTGGGTGAGGATCCCATAATCCAGAGGGAGGGTGCATTCTGGTTGTGCTCCCTGATTCATGGAATATTTTGCATGGTGCAAAGTCAGTTTTCACTTTGATTCGTGGAACAGTGCACAGTGTCTTTCTGCCGTGCAAAGTAAACTTTCAAAGCAAAAATACACTTTGCACTGTTGCATGAATCCGGGTGTTTGTTGGAAGTGCAAAGCCACTTTGCACCAGTGAAAAGTCACTTTGCACTGTGCAAACAATTCCATGAATCAGGGCCTAACTCTGTTATGCATGTACAGAAAGCTTTCCCTGTTTGCATGGAGTTTAAGAGCTGGAGGGCCATTATGATGATGTGTCAAGTGGTGCTTAGAGTTGTGGTGGGCAATATTGGGCACCTTCCCAAGAGCTCCCCCCTAGGCCTGCCTTATCTTGCAGCAAATGAGGAGAGGAGAGGAGACACAGGCTGATTGTAAACCAAGCTTCTTGTGTTGGATTGCAAATACACAGCATGCAGAGTGATCAGCAGGGAACACAGCATGCAAGTGTTCAGGCAGTTTGGCACACGGCGCTCTCTCTCTAGGGACCCCACCCTAGAGTGCAATTTTTTATAGCATATCATAGGCAAACACTAACATGTTTCTGTACTTTCACAATGGGGCTGTTACTTGGCACGATATTGCAGACATTTGGCAAGAACAGTTGACATCTTACTTGTGCCCTTGTGATGCAGCCCTGTAGGGACATTGTGTTGTATTATGTATTAGCAACATTCACAGAAGCCCTTCTGTTATCTACCATACATGGAACTACTGATATACTATACTATACTGTAGAGAGTAAGCGGACAAGAGGGTCTGATGTGTCATCTTCCATAGGAGGGGTGTGGGCTGTTCGAGTCCAGGGTGCTGTGTGCAGAGTTACACAAAGGGAGACGACATGCAGGGGCTGAGGCCTAACTATATGCATCTCTATGGGGGAGCCTAATGTAGCATGCCATAGACTAATAACAATCCTGCGTAACATAGCATTGCTTAGCATAACATAGCATAGCAATCCTACATAATAGAGCATAGCAAAGCAATCCTGCCACATCAGAGTTGAGCTGTACTTGAGCTAGGCAAGCAGAAAAGTGATGTGTCTTGGCCACGAGAACAACAGCCGACTCTGAAATACAGCTTATCATTAAAGGTGCTCATGATGGTGACTAACAAAATAAAACAAATGAGGCTTTGCTTAAGGACAGAGGCCTGCATTCCTTTCTTCTCTCCCTTACGCTCAACCTGCCTGGTGGGAAACAAAATCTCACGCGCAGTCTTTTGAGCCCCACAATTCTTTCTTGACAGTTATATACATTTGCGTTTCTTGTATAGAAGTCAGGATGTTACACTTCATATTCAAGGAATTGCTAGCTCAAAAATATTATTGGTTTAAAAGATGGGCAATAATCAAAAACATAGATCAAGCACCTTTTTAAAGAAAGTTCCTAAGTAATCTTTTGAGCAAACAAGGCTGGAAGCGTTTACATGGTGGCATCCATTTTGGTGATTTGAAGCAGCCTCCTCTGCATGTTAAGCTCTGCTCTTGCGGCACTAATCAAGCAGCAAAAGCCCCCTACTGGGAACTTTTGCTTACTGCTGCCAGAGCAGAGCTGAGCATGGAGAGGAGGCTGCCTTCACTTTCATTTTACATTTTCGTGCTAGCCAAGCCCAGGGAAGCACAGAAAACATAAGATGAAAGTCAGAGCAATTATGCAGGTAAGTGCTTATTTTTCTTTTTCTGAACAAATCACTGCAATTACAAATACAACCGGGTTGTATTTATAAATGCTGTGGTTTTCTTTTTAAGTTTCCTGGGCTTCTCCGGCAGTATAATTGCAGTGATTTGTTAAGAAAAAGAAAAATAAGCACTTACCCACATACATCATATCTGCCTTCATTTTCTGCTCTCCTTCAATAATGAAGCAAAAGCCACCCACTGGTAGCTTGTGTTTATTACAGCTCGCTGGATTTTGCTTCATTAGTGCCGCAAGGGCAGAGCTTAACAGAAGCACAGGAGGCTCATCCATTAAACAAAATGGATTCCTCTTAGTGCATGACATTTTCGAGTTTGAGCCTCATTTGCTCAAAACTTTACATAGGAGCGTTGTTTAAAAATATTTGGGCCATCTTTTTAGCCAATACAATTTGTGAGTGAACTATCCCTTTCAATAAATACTGCAACACCACCAACAAAGCGGCTGTCTAGATGGGGTCAGGCCCCATGTTAATTAAGATCCTGTAAATGATCACAGAGGTCCTGGGGTTGCTAGGCTTAACTCCTCAGGTGGCTGCCATGGCCCTCCCTGGTCAATAATCCTCCACCAAGCTTGGAGCCCTTCTAAATACTTGGAACTTGAGCAACTCCCTCCACCTTATTTCTCACTGTTCTCATCTTTGCCTTTCACTCCTTTCTGCCTCTCCCCTCTTGTCCTTGATGTTTTGAATGGGCCTGCTATTTTCCTTTTCCACCCTTAACTGTCCTTCTCTGGTCCTCTCCTCATTTTCAATGGTCTGTAGTTTTTTCTCCTCACCCGACTCCGCCTCAACCTTCTTTTTCAACTCCTCTTCTCCTTTTCTTCATGTATCTATTTGATCTCTTCCTCCTCTGCTACCATTTCTACTGTTGGTTTCCACCTATGCTCCTCTAACCCCTCTTCTCCCCCTTTATCACCGCCTTCCCTTCTCTCTCTCTACTGTTGCTCTCCCCTTCTCCTTCAGACTGCTCCTCCACTCCTTAACCTCTGCATTCTGGTATGCACATCCTTTCTCCTCTCAGCTTCAGGTCCTGACTGCCATGCCCCATCTATCTCTTCCTACCCCCAACTATCCATCCGTGGACCAACTTGTCGGTTGCTCAAGTATTTAATAAATGTCAACTCATTTGCATTTGGGATTGGGTGCTATGATTGACGTGCACCCAGAGGGACAACACATCTGCCATATGTGTCTGATCTGTATGTGGTGCCCATGTAGATCCTCCAGCATATTTTTCATTAAGTTCTAGAACCATTTTGAATTTGAATGCCCGTGTTGATGTTCTTGGACCTGCTGTACTGTTTTAAGCGTTGAACATTACCACATTTGTATCTGTGACTATTTTAGGTCTGTGTGGAGCTTTGTGAGCTCCATGTAACTATTGGGCTTGCAGGTGGAGGTGTGAATGAAACCTGTTAATTTTAAGTTGCTATATTCTAAATATCTTTGGTTGTCCACAGAAGTAGGTATTATGCACGGGTACAGTCAAAGCAAGCCATTCTGTACGTATGTCTGTGTTCCCTGGTGCTGGGCCTCTTGAACCTTTCCGCCTCGGGGTAGAACAAGACAGGGCATTATCACTCTGTTTTCAGTATGCGTACTCTTTAGGGTGATCCGTTGCGGCATACCCGATTTTAAGGATATGCGCATATTGGGTGACCTGTTCGAATCTGTCAAGGCTGATCCATTTGTGGCTCGAGCCCCCCCCCTTCAGGAGTGAGCATGATTAGATAGCCCCTCCCAGCAGTAAATAACAGGATGTCTGATAGGAGTTAAAGGCCGTTTGGATCCACGGAAAAAGACCTTCCCGGGTAGATCTTCCTATTAACCACCAGGCAGGCCGCTATTGGGTCAAAGGCTTCGGCGCCCGCAGTCCCCGATGAAAAAGTCTAAGATAGAGATCAGCACAGCATTGACAGCGTCTACAGACCCAAACCAGTCCTTCCTTCAAGGCTTCCCGTAAGGCAGGGTTTAAAGGTACAAATACAGCCCAGGTAAACCAAAACCCATGGCACACCACTGGGCCAGGCCAAAATTCGAGCTTCAGTACCACTCAGAGGCAATATGCTGGCCTCGCACTTACCATTACCTCGTGGGTCTTTACAGGATGAAGTCCCTGTGTGCCTCTCTACACCGCACCGCACGGCGTGTCTCCGCCTGGGGAGGGTTTAGCCCAACGCGGGGGGGAGGGGTGGCTGGATATCTTCTGAGTCTCACTCACTCGATTAGCCCAGCGTTATCCAGGCAGCACAAAGACTCCAAGGTAACGGAGCAGCAAACGCTCGTTGCTCCAGTGCTCGTCAAGCTAAAATTAGAGTAAAGGACCCACAATTGCCAGCGTACCATCGAGTCCTGCCAAGCCAGCAAATCTGTCAAGCCGCACTGCCACAAGCACGTTAGATTGCACGTTAGATTGCTAGCAGCCGCTTCCGACACTGTGGTTCTTAATTCCTCCACAAACTATTGAGCCTCTTCAGGACCTTTACTTAACTATCAATCAATTTATTATTGTCTCAAAATGTACAATTTGTAAAAATGTTTCATTCATAAGAAATCAATATTACCCATATTGAGAAGAGAGAAACAGATAGATATAGGACAGGAAAGTTCATATGAATAAATGTAATTTGTGTTAGGTATTAATCTCATAGAAGTTACCTTCGATTAGGGTAACAATATTCTGTCTAAATAATAAAATGTATAATTTCTTACTTGTTCTCCTTTGTAATATTCAAACATCTAATATCTATATCTAAAGTTTAGGCAACTTTATTTAGTTATTCTTATTTCATCTGTACAATATGAAACAACATTCTAAAATCAAAAGAGATTTTTATTGGGGCTTAATTAACTATCAATATTCTCATAACGGCTATGATTCTGTCAAGTCAACTTCTCTGAACATTTTCAAAATTGTTTTTGTTGTTTTCTATTTTTAGTATCTCTCTTATCTAAATAAATGACCACGGGATGTGTTTAGTGCTACTATATCAAAAGTACACTTCATACATTCATTTTACAATACCATACGTATATATAGATTTATCTGAATTTACCAAGTTCTTGTAAGCAATCTGGAATGTATTCCTCATGATTTTGGCGTTTGTGAATTTGTGGACACCATCTTTTTTTTGTATTTCACAGTATAAAGGCATAGAACTAGAGAGTGGACCTCTCATAATAGACATAGCAGAGTGCCATCTGTGATTTTGTTGGTATTGAATAGGGAGAAGAAACCCAGGTTTTAACCCCTTAATTGCCAGGCAATTATGCAAGTCTATGCAAAAAGGACAAGCATACCCGTCCTTGGTACTTAAGAACAAGGAGCCAAACATGGGACAACTGGAGGAAGATAACCAGCAGGAAAAAAAGAATAGTAAGGTAGGCAGGACCGGCATGTACAGAGGTAAGGAAGGAAGGTAAGAGAGATTGAGCGAGAAGGAAAAGGAGATCAGCTTTTGAAAAGGGTGCAACGAAACAGTAAAGATTTGTCAATACCAGGAGGAGTGTGGAAATAGAAGTGAAGGCTGGAATGCAGGAAAGGGAGGCAGAGCCCTCAAGACCTGGGTCAGAGAATTGTTCCTTAAGTGGTAAAGGAGGAACCAGAATAAGTGTCAGAGAAAGGGTATAAGGGAGAGACTAACAATTTGAAAGATTGGTCAGCTATAAACAACCACTAGGAAAGATGAATGTATCATGCGGTCCAACTAGTTGGGCAGTACTCGCTTCCGACCCCCAATTAGAGGACTTAACAGTACTGGGTGGGAGTACCTGGCAGGAGTGTCCAGGATTACCAATGCATCAACCTGATTATTTTCATTCTGGCCAAGAAAAAAACGTGTTTGGGACACTAAAAAGTCCCAGACACTTTGAGAGACGTTTTGACCTGCCACGGATGAAGCTCTGATCTCAGAGAGAGAGGCAAGGACTGAAGGCCATAGTCCTAGAGAAAGTGAAGGATCTGGCAGAGACTCACAGTGCTGCTACTACCAACCCTAGTCCCATTCCCCAGGACTCAGTTAAACTTAATTCCTTTTGTGACCAAAGTAAACGTTATAGGAAACTTTCAATCAGATTTGTGTGAACCATCGGCAGCACAGCATGCACAGCCACTGTGGACTGACTACACAGCCTTGAGTAAAATGGCTCAAGATTCAGGTAAAGTGTTTTCAAAGTAGGTTCATTTTAAAGAGTTATACACGAGACGCCCAAGCTAGTGTGCCAAGTACCACAGTGAAGTTCCATGCAGCATAACAGGAACCAGAGGTAGCAAGTTGTGAATGGTTTTCTCTCACTAAAATTATTTATTATACCCAGTTCGCCCAGATCTTGAATTAAGTTCCCGAATGTCTACAGTTTACCTGCATGCACACTGGGAATTCATGTTTTAACCCACAGTGAAACGTCAAATAAGAAGCATTGGTAGAGCTGGTATTTGGTGGCATGACTACATGAGCAGAGATGGTCCAGGTCAGTGCATCAGAGCTTGTGGATTCAATCAGGAGTGATATGTGTCTTGAAGCAGCAGAACAGGACCAGAGCATAAAAGAGATCCAGCCAGAAATGCCAAGCTATGACCAGCCATCTAAGACATTTGTGGAGAACATACTGCTTAATTATACAGATATGAAAAAGAAGAGTGAGAGGGTGGCTTTGAGATTTTAATTCCAAAATTAACGATGTGCTTGGGTGGTATCTTCTGCCTTGAAACATCTCTTAACTGTTTAACATAATTTGATTTCTAATAGGCTGGTGCAGCCATGATATGATATGATAGGTTATTTATAATGTTCTTAATACCGAGAGGTTTCTAAACGCGGACCAAACCTGCATCGCTCCGTGTCGTCTTGCTTCAAAGGCGAGCACGTTGCCCCTGAGCTATCTTCCCGAGACAATTGAAACACCTAGGGCCTCATTACGACCCTAGCGTTAAGGGTTTAACGGCGCCGTAAAAGGTGTCGGCACCGTTAAACCCTTAACGCCTCATTACGAGTTCCCTTTGCGGGACCCGACCTTAACGCCTGCTTTTAGCAGGCGTTAAAGGTGGGTGCCGCAAAGGGACCTTGGTGCTAAGTACGGTGCCGCAATTTGCAGCACCGTACTTAGCACCTTCCCCATTCCCATTGAGCCCTATGGGGCAAAAATGGGAATGGGGAAGGGCCCATGGTCAATGGGGAATTACCGCCCCGCCAACCTTGAAATGGGGCGGTAATTCCGCCATTCACCATGGCGGACCCCGGCATGGACCATGGTGCTAATAGCACCATGGTTTAGCACCGGGGTCGTAATGAGGCCCCTAGATTGTTGTCATACATGTTGTTGGTGTGCAGGCTTAGAGGCACATTTACTTGCTATGTAGGCATAGCCATTCTGTGTTTTAGAATAAGGATGCATAGAACCGGAGGCGGTGTACTGAGAATTAAACATCAGTAGTTGGTTTATTGGTTCTCATTAAGAGTCAATTCCTACAAATGTCACCTGCCCCCAACCCGTATGTTAATGATTCTGTGTCCGAAAGGATATCCGTAAACAACTCCTGCTGCTACTTTGTTCTATGTGGCGCTTTGCTCAGCGGCAGCTCTAGAGATCAGAGACTTCTTTAGTGATGTGTGCATTTGTCTAAGGCAGATGAAGACACTTGGCTATTGTACTACCAAAGCCCTAAGTGAGGCTGTTGGATCGCAAACAACTCTCTCCAGACCTGACAAAATCCTGTGGTTCCACAATCAGGCTCATAACGTGGGGGCTGAAGGGGGATATATATTCTTTCAAATGGATAGCCTTGAAGGGCTGCATCAGGCTGCAAGGGCTTGCACTAAACACAAACATTGTATTTCCACATAGAGATTCCCACACCAGACTGAGATAATTTAAGGTTGAAGTATTCTGTTGATACTAATGATGCTGTGCTAATTAAGCTTAAAACACAATGAGAGCCCAGAGTCCAATCGAAGGATGATGCAACTCCCACAGGAAAAAGCAACAGCGAACGACCATCAACCAATCACAGGCGCCAGGTTCTCTCGCCAGCAAAGGATAGAGCTATAAATAGATGTTCCCATCCTAAGCAAGTCGTTCCCACTAATGAAAGAGACAATGCTTCTGTCCTGTGTTTTCAGGGCAAAGTAAAATCCTCCTGACAGGTGCTTTGTCTGCGTTGTTGTGGTTTGCAAGAACCCATCTCAAACTGGACGTGTCCATCAAATCTTCTGTGCTTGCAACTAGTTGAAACCAGAAAAGGTCTCCCATATAAATCAAAAGGTTAAATCAGGTACGTTTTTCTGCATTCTTGTAAATGCTTCATTGAATCAAGATGTTATGTTATGTTATTGCATACTTGCAGAGCGCGCTGCACCACAAGGGTATCCTGCTGCTTACAGTGGAGATCCCAGCAAAGAGAAAACAGGGGAATTTTAAGACAGAAACCAAACAAAACTGTTTCTTCCGGATAAAGGAAAGCCTTTAAGACTTTCCCAACCTCCGAGTGGTTTTCAATCGACCTCAAAGATAAAGGCAGGGTATTCCAGGGAGTAGGAGCCGCCACTGAGAAAGCTCTGCCACCTACAGTCACCTTTCCGAGACCGAGGAACACAAAGAAGATGAAGATTTGAGGAAGGAAACTTCCTGGTAGGCCTGCAGGGGATCGTCTTATTACAGAGATGGGAGGAGCCCTGTCGATGAAAGGCTTGGTGTGTAAAACAGAGAGCTCTCAACCGGGAGCCAGTGAAGTATATGCAGTACAGGTGAGGCATGGGCAAACTCAGGTAACCCAGCCACCAACTCAGCGAACCTTGTAGCCTGATCAGATGTTTTTAGGCTGAGCTGGCAAAGTTGCAGTATAATAATCATTAATCACCTAAACAGAGGAAGCCACTACTGGTCCACGAGGAGCACAAGGATTATAAGGTATAACCTTTTTAAGTAGTTTAAGTTTAAAATGGCGCGAACTGCACCCAGCACTAATTTGATGCCCAGAAGAGAGGCAGTGATTTTAATGACCAGGTTGCCCAAATAGGGGTGGGGGGCAAAACTCAGCGGGCCTGAGAGACCATGCTGGCGGTGGTCCAATCACTTTGATTTCTATCTTGTCTCCATTCAGTTTCAGACAATTGTCATTCATCCATTCACTGATATCCACCAAACAGCCCCTCAAACGAGTGGCTGCTCCCTCCAGGTGCTGATCTACAGAATATACCTTATTCTGTGCCCCAATGATCTATATGAGACAGTATAAATGTTTCAGAAAACAGAAGAGAACTTGCTTATGGTCTGTCTAGAGTGAGTCATTTTAGACAGAGGAGAGATGGAGACCAGGATCAGGTATCGATGGTCAGACAGGACAACGACATCCATAAAATGTTACCCTGAAAGTTCACATCAAAGAGCAACAGGAAAATGCTTCCTTCATTTTACAAAGTGGGATTGCACACAATCCAAATTGTGAGGCCTTTTATTGAACTAGATCAAAAAAGTTTGTGCAGATGATAAAAGGCATTAGCTGTCGAATGGCCTATAGGTCTTCATCAGATGGTGCTCATCGAAAGGAATGAGCAGCAACACAACACAGTGCTGGGCATTCCTTTCACTTAAAAAAGCAAGAGAACATCTTCACGTGACTCCATTGTGTACAAGAAGAATGTGTGTGGAATGTAGTCCCTGGACACCCAACTCACCGAGAGAGCAATGTATTAGGGATGAGGACAGACATGCAAGGTTGCACATTGAAAAACAATGTGCAATGCTAGCAGTGCTGTGAAATTACATTTTAAGCATGCACCCATGTAATTACCTCCAGTGATTGCAATGCCCAAATGGGCTTAGGAATGGCACTTTGCACCACTGTGTGCAGTAAAACACTGTGTCAGATGTTTGCTTGATAAAATAATGAGTATGCTATGATATGAAATGTATAACGCATCTGTACAGAAGTGTTTCTAGGCGTGATAAGACAAGGAGGGCGAAACAGAGGGAGGACAAAACAACAATTTTACTAGGCTGTGTGCCATTCAGAAAGCACTAGTGAAGGCAAGGGGAGTAGTGCAAGTGGGGGAGAAGTGCAGGTAAACAAATGTACAGCCAGTGGGTGGCTCAGTGCAGGCTGTCAGAAAGTGCAGGCAACCGGTGGCTCATAAGTGCAGAGAGAGGGGAATGTAGGGTTACAGATACAGACCACAAGTGCTGCGGGAGCCAAGAGGCAGTGCAAGGTGTAACTGGACAGGCAGGAACCTGGGCCCAAGTTCAGAGGGTGGCCAGGTGAATAGTGCGAGGAACAATCAGGCCATCAGCAGGGGCGAGGAAGAGAGAAAGCAGAAGTGAAGGGGAAGGTCTTGAGTTGCTTCCAGAACCGGACATGGTTCTCCTCAAGTTTGAGAGAGCCAGTGAGGCTGTTCCAGAGGGAGGCCCGGGCTGAAGATAGGCATCTGCAGCCAACTCTCTCCTTGAAAAAAAGTGACTGACCCTCAGAGAATTGGAGGTGGATGAGCAGAGAGCTTGAGATGGGAGATACTTACAAAGAGAGAGATGGAGGTAGTGCCCTCCCAGGCCCCAGAAAGCCTTGTGGACAATGCAGAGGGTCTTGAACTTGATCCTTGCCGCCACTAGGAGCCAATGAAGAGATTTCAGAGCTGGAGAGATACGGTCCCTGGGCTTAAGGACAAGGACAAGTCTTGCAGTGCTGTTCTGGTATTAATCAATATTAATCAATATTATGTGAATGAAGACAGAGAAACTACATTTCCCTACATAAGTTTTCTAGTTTTGTGTTTCAGGCACGTTATGCGAATACTTCAGAGACAGGATGTTTGAGAATTGTAAGAATAAACAAAAAAGCAATGGAAGAGATCATTAACACATATTAAATATATCAATAAGAGTTTCTGAAGATGGGAATGAAAGATGGTGCAGTAGCTTATTTCCATAATTCACATATAACGCTAGACAAAGCGAAGGCAATAACTGTGGAATTTCAAAAGTCAAGGCTGGCCATGCTTTGCAGAAAGGGTAATTTTCTAAGAGGGGCAAGGGGGTTGAGGGGAGACCAACAGACATACTCTGAAATCAAGGAAACAGCACATCACCTATGTATATCTATGGCATTGACTGTCAGATGCAACAACCTCTTTGAATACTGGTTTAGAGGGAAAAATAAGTGCTGGGTTTACACTGATCACAATGGGAATTTAAGACCTTCTCAATGTAAACAACATTTGTTTCAAGTTACAACTGAATAAGATGGACTATTTTGATGGATATTGATGGATAGCCAATTAGTTCCATTCTTTATTGTAAATGGAGAATTTTTCAGTTTTGGGTTGAAAGTCTATTTTTCTCCATTCCTTAGTCCACATTTTTTCCACAAATGTTTTAAAATCAGTTTTTCAAGATGGTACCACATATGAGATGTGTGGAATGGGCCTGATTCAGGTTTCTACCCTAAGACTCCTGTCCTCCAATTTGATTTCTTAAGCTAAAGTCCAACTCTGACCTCATCTGTGGTGGCATAAAGCAACGATTTCATAACAAGACCTTTCGAAAACGATTTCTGGTCATGACTATTCTGATCAAATGAATCAGCGGATCCCACTGCTGAAATAGGCTGCGCCTTACAAATGCCTTTTTGGTATATTTGTGCAGATTTGTCCAATTTCAGATATTAATCCTCATTAGTTAAGCCCTTGAATTAAAAATCCTCATGCACATCTCAGGCCTGGGTCAAGGATTCTTGCAACCACATTGTCTCCCAAGCATTAAGTCAACATGTGTTGAATGCGGGGGAACATATGAGGTGTCTGCTGGTTGTACCAGAGGAGGCTGTATAGTATTCCCAGCAACAGAACAGGCTGTTGCTACAAAGTTCTCTCTGAGGCCTTCCTTCGAGAAGGGCAGGATCGGACTGGCCTATAGGGCAACAGGGCAATGCCTGGACCAAAACGCAAAATGCTAGCATGGGCCAGTTTTTGGGGTCAATGTAGGGCACTTTGATGAGTTACTTTACTATGTGACCAGTAGTGTTGACCATTGTCGCCGGATACATATTCTTTAAATTGCACAGTTGGCATCACATTTTATCAACAAAAGTCCACCTTGGGTACTATTCAAACAGTCTGTCACAAAAGGGATGAATTACCTTATGCAAATGTTGGCCACTTTTTCGTCGGTACAATTGTATCCTCCAGTCCGACCCTGGAGAAGGGATGGGGTTAGTGGTAAAACAAGGCACGGGGATGTGTACATTTGGTTCAGGAGCCCATGAACAACTGCGGGTCATATCTTGTGGGTCTCCCTCAATGATATGTACTCAAATGTACACATGGCGTAATTGTACGGCTCTCGGGGAAGTCCTGATGTATGTCTGCGTCAGAGAACTCACATTATGCCAGACAGCATTTGAACTATTGTCAACCCTGCAGAGAAGGGTGTATTTGCCATTTGTACTCACTAAAAATTGGAGAAAAAAAACTCCAAAACAAGAAAGTACAACTACTCCTGGGAAAAAATAAACAGGAAACGGACACAAAGGAGACTGTACCCTACTTTCACCCTTTCAGCTACTTGTCGTAGTTCCACAGAAAGAAACATCTGTAAGGTTCCATGTGATAATGTCCCTGCAAAAGTTTCGCTATGCAAGAATGGTGCTGTTTTTTTGCAGCAACATTGTCATTTGCAACCTGCGGCATACACCACCGCAAACCGTGCATTTTTTTAAAGGAAGCGGGGGTCACCCCCGCGAATCCCGCTCCCATTTACCCCATATATTCACCCCATGAATAATGTTGCGTATGCCGTTTCCCAGTGACTACATATATGGCAACATTATTTATGGGGACAATGTTACCTGATACCATCTGTAATTACTGCCCAATCCCAAGAGTTAAAAATTGATGCTTTAATGTGCACGAATAACTGAATGCAAAGAAGCATTTATTACAAAACAAAGTCTGTTTTCAAGTTAAAACACATATTTACTCACTTCAAATAATTGTACTCCCAACCATAAAAAATGGGGAGTAAAATACCACCAATGAAAAATCTTTTTTTGGGGCACTGCATATGATAATAAAGGGTCCTCACTTGTGAGATGGCCCTGTCACCTATAGCTCCCCTTTAATTATTGCTTTCATATGGTCATGGTATATGGGCTGTAAATAACTGCTGAACTGTCTCTTTCCTCAGCCTCTCTCTCTCCTGTCTCGTTCTCCGATAATACGCCTTCATACTGATGGGGTACACGTATTTCAAACAGTTTCTTGCCCCATATTAGGTACGATGATCTGAAGGGGTGCAATGGTTCCCTGATAATGCAGTGCACTAGTTGCCTGATGAACCGCTAGCCTACCAACGCTGCCTGACTGTAATGCCATCCTTTTTTAGTTTTGGCTTATCTAGTGCAAGCCAAAATTATTGCCATGCAGTGTGGACAGGGGATGCTTGGCATTTTTGGATGGATGCATCTGTATCTGTCCTTTGCCATCGTTCCCACCTTCTCCATTCCCCTAACATCCCCTAGTTATTGGGAGGATAGCTCAGGGGCAACGCGCTCGCATGGAAGAAAGACGACACGGAGCAACACAGGTTTGATCCCAGAGTCCATGCTTAGAAACCTCTGCGTATTAAGCGCATTATAGATAACCAATTACAATTACATTGCCTATTTTTTGAGAGCAGGTGCTGTCATGATTTTCTACTGGTCGTGTTTGCTGTCACTCTCTACCGGAAATAGGGGAATCTGCGGCTTGTGTTTGTATTTATTAAAACAGTGCATGGCCCTTTCATCAGAAGCACCTTGCAGTGGATCACAACACGAGGGCAGATCAGTTCGGGGATCAGGTGGCTTACAGGAGAATATTTAAAATAGACTGTGGACCAGTTATTCACAGCGATCATGAGGACTTTACAGACTCAAATAGAAACATGACATGCAATATGTGCCTAGTGGAACACATCTTTAATAGTTATTAATATTATTTACACATGGGAGAGGGGGAAGGACCATGGCGGACCAGATAATGCAGGGCACCTTTCAACGCGAGGGGCGATGTTGTTTAGAGGGTCCAGTAGTAGGGAGCAAGGAGGGTGTATAAGATGCCACTCTTTGCATTGCTGAGTGACAGCAGGAAGAGCCAACAGAAAATATCCAGATTATCCCTCCCCAATAAGACCCATAAAATAATTTTGCAAAGTTCAAATATCTACTTATTACACGTCCAACAGTATTTCAGTGCTCCTTAGATTATGGGAAACATTTCTAGGGATCGAGACGTTTTAGTTTTTTTTAGTTTTTTATTGGATGCTCTTGTTCCCATCATATCATATACCATTTAAAAAAAGGCCAGATGTAGTTTCGTCTGAAGCCATCATGCGCAGTAGAGGCTGCCTGAATGCACAGAATATTCCGCTATAGCGAGCTGTTGCCTTAGGATATACAGTGCCCAATTCACATAGCTTAGCCTGTTGTCACCACTAGAGGGAGCGGTAGGTTTAGGATCCATAGTGTTCCAACTGTGTTAATGAAAACCTACACTTTGGCCCGTGTGCATGGGCCTGTAAGATAGTATTACATAAAAGAATACAATGTTTAATGGTACCCGAAAACCTTTAAAACAATGGGAAATAATGTGTAGAGCTGTTGGAGGCTTCCCTTCCCTAAATGAGCAAATTCATTTCAGAAGTGTTAGTTTAACACTTGCTTGTTCCGATAGAAACAGTGTAGTTTCGCTTTCTTTCTGCATGAGCAAAATTTCAAATAATGTTTTGAGATTTTGTTTTGTCTGTGGCTGGGCACCTCCTCACGCTTTGTGTCTGAACCTAATCACTCCCTTGGCCTGGCAATGGCCAATGCAAAATAAGTAATGGCTTCCTGTCCAAGACCCAGGGATGCATGAGTCTTCTTGACAATGGTCGCTTCTGAGGACTGTTTCCAGGGGCAGCTATCTTCTGGGGCGCACTGTGCCACCGGTGGGATTTCTTCACCACCCGTGTCCCACACCACCAGACCAAGCTTAAGCATTCCTGAGGAAGAAGACATTCCAGGAGCATTTCTAACTGCACCAGCTGTCCTCTATATGCGTTGTCAGATAGATTCAGTTCTACGAGATACCTTTGTTGGAAGATGGCAGCTCCAACATGACGCTGTCCAGGTACATGTGGTGGCACCTGTCCCTGTGCTCGCTGCTTAAACCCCTTCCTGTAACCCTACCTATGTCAGTGCCCGTACACCATGCTCCCTATTTGTATAATGATTCTATTCCGAGTACCATTACTAATGTCCTCAACCCATACTTAACCCTAACTGTGCTCTCTCAGTCTGAATATCTTCATTTCAGCAGCTACTTTTCACATAACTCTTTTTTTTAAGTTGAATTAAATGTGTTTCTTTTAATGTATGTATTTTTGTGATGAACTGTGTAAACGGCATTTGACAGAATGCCATGTGCCAGGTGCAAACTCCGGTTTGTTTTAAAGTTTGTAAGAACTATGTGAAAGTGGATTCTGACAGAAAGGCTGCTATGGCAAGCAAACACACTTTCTATGCAGGCTCTATAGGGAAAAGATGGTGTCAGTATTTACAATGCGCTGGCATCTGGGCATTGGGGCCAGTAGCTAAATCTTTCAAAACCATATAGTGAACACAGGTGAACGTCTGCTGTGCAGAGTCAAAACAACACAAAAGCAATTGGGAGTTGATCTGGTAGCCTCCCAGAAACAAACCTGCATATAGTTTGAAATATGCAAATAGAAAACTGCTATTTAATATGCTATGGTTAAAAAACGTAACCTTACATATCACCACACATTTACAAATTATAAAAAAGGGAAAGAAGCGAATGGACACTTATCATCCCATAATCACATAAAATATACATATGCTTTACACTATTCAAAAGAAACAAATAAAATAAAAAGAAAAAACAAAGAAAGAAAAAGATAAAGTGTACTATTCAAAACACTGTTAAAACAATTGCAACAATTCCTCTTAATATCAGATTAAATACCAAAAAATGTATCTGCTTTTCCCCATCACAAATCACAGAAGATTCTCTCAAATTAATTAGTTGCATCTAAAATGTACACAAATCTCCAATTTGCCAAGACATTTTTAATATTTCAATGTGCTTTAAAGATTTCAAAACTGCTATGGTCGACAACATTTCGTGACCACTACCAAATCTTTCCCAAAAATTATCTGTGCACAACCAACATGTGTCATGCGTAAATCTGCACAAAAAGAGAGTCCTTAAGTTTCCCAGGGCATTATAACGTGTTAAAAAATGTTTTAGAGTTCGAATCTCCCCCACGGAATTACAAAGGGGACAAGAGCCAGCTTCCTCATATCGATATACATGTATTGCTAACACTTTGCAGGTTGGGAGCAAATTAAGTCTGAATCGCAAAAAGGATTGTCACCAATACACATTGGGGGGCTTGCACAAGTACAATGGCATTGCACCTAATGGTTTATCACCTAAGGAGAAACGTTGACACATGGAGTAAATATGCATCCTATCAATAGTGGCGATCAAATCTTGCTTAAATAGAAGCATTTTGATAATATCAGATTTGAGAATGTCAGTATCCTGTTGCCTATTATTTAGCATCTGTTCCACAAACAACCTAAATTCAACTACAGTCCCACATGACGCAGTGGCCAATATATCTCTCAAATCAGAATATAATGAAGTATGAGGAGGATCCAAACATTTTCTTTGAAAGGAGAGCACTTTCCACCTAAACCACCCTCTTAGCGACACCAGGCCCAATTTGAATCTTAGGGCCACTACTGGTAGACCTGAGGATAGGTTTAATGGCCTCTTCCAAATCCATACCTCAGTAAGATCCCAATCTAACTCTCCCGATATTTACGATATTTCTAGGCCATATAGAATTGTGGGTACCACTTCCAGCTTATAAAAATCCGCAATTGGTATAATCGAAAATCTGCAATATTTGATAAGATTTTTATTCATTTGAATCGACAAAAATGATCAGCCATTTTATTTTAATCTCTACTATGTCATCTGTGTGTTGGGAGACAAGCAAGTCAAATCCCAAATATGTCAGCTGGGTTACTGGAGTAAAAATCAGATGACCTGTTTTTCAGGTGAACATATAGGGTGTGCTCTTTTTGTGTGTGAATCATATCATATAGCTTTATAGATCTGCAGCGAGGGCCGTACCAGGCGTTGTGGGCCCTGAAGACCGAGTTAATGACCCGAGCGAAGCAAGGCCCTTTAACAAGGTATGGGGAACCATAAAGCTAGGTACGGGCCAAGCTGCAGGTCTATAAAGCATTTAGAACACTCTCAATTTGTTATTAAAGTACTATAAATGACACATGTTTATTGAAGTAGAAAAAACTGATAAATGATACATAAATGTTGCAGCCACATTGACTTGGTTGTGTTTTTTTTTAATGTGGTGGTGGAAGGTGATTGGGTGGGTGGAGTATGCCTTTAAACTGAAATCAGGTGTGGGTATGCCTGTCCAGTCTTTCACTTAAGGAACATTCAGTTTTCACCCCTACACAAACTTACACTTCCAAATATTGCACACTTCAAAAAAGTAACAAAACATTACCAAGCCCACATTACATGTACATTTATTTAGCGTATTCTCACCTTACCTTTCAATTGTCTCCTTTTCCATTAACCTTCCCATAGTACATGCAGGAAACATCCAAACATTGTGAGGAGGTCGTGGCAAGGTTCCCCCTGACTTCATAGCAGCGAACAATCCTTCATGCCACTTTATGGATAAAACAAACCTTCTCGGTGACTTAACAATTAAACAAACGCTTTCCTTGCAAAGTGAAAGCGGAAAGTGTTTCCTTCGGTTTGCTTCCAGTGGGTAGGGTTCCATTGCCCACGTTGATCTTGCAAAGTGTAATTCGGAACAGAACGTTAACTCTTTCCCTTCCAAAATTATACAGAGACAAACGCAGCAACTTTCCCGGATTCAGTGGGTGTCGGCAGTGCAGCGAGAACAGGTAAGCAATTACCACAATAATTGCATGCTATAATCAATCTGCGGGCTATACCAGTTCGTATAGCCAGTAAATTGACCAATCACAGCTGTCAAGCACCCTCTACTGTGTTCTAATATTCGTTTTTGCTTAATTAATTACCAGGCCATTTGAAAATGCATAGGTTACAGTACCAACAAGGTGCACATAAGCTAGCCATGTTACTGGTAATGTCCAATTTGTCAGCCTAGACAAAGCTGATGTCACTATGGTATACCAAAAGTCAGAAAGGTAACGGTTGAAGAAGCAAGCCACAAGAACACAGCCTTGCAGAAGCCCCCTATAAGAGTGGGAATCCTTTGTTAGGCTACCCTGCCTGTTCAAACTAACCTGGAGCCCAGTGTCATTATTTAAGTGTTAAAACATAGCTTTATTCGGCTATAAAAACCCTAAAAGCATCAACACATCACAATCATAGAAACAATTATAAAACCAAAAATTAATCAACAAGAGAAATACATTAAAACCAGACCCAGCGAGAGTACATATTATAAAGTTTGGAATTTGTCCCAGCAATCCAAGAATATGCAGTTTTCTTAACCGTGCCCTAAATACATATTTAGAGGTAAAATAAACTGCATTCAAATCTTTAGTGTTTTTACAAAAAATTGCAGTTGCAGCAGTAAGTCTGACATCCCCCAACCTAAAAGAGGTAGCAGATAACATTCCCTCAGATCCTTGTATCCGGGGCAAAAAAATACAAAATATGTTGTCGTGTCCCGAGTAAACTACAGACCTTACACTGACAATCGTTGGAACAAGACCACTTTTCTGTAAATGTAGCCAACTTCAATGTGTTATTGTGCAGATGAATATATAATGCCCGAGCTTAACCAGGACCAACACCGTCTAAGTAAGGCTCATAACCCTTTGTTTTAATTCAAAATACAAGGAATCAGTGCTCAAATTGATACAAGCACATTTCATGCTATTTATAGTTGCCTCATGACACACTTTTTTACCATCACCTTAAACCCTTACCGATAAACCTAAGCCAGGGCAAAGAGCCTGATCCGGGTACATTCAACAGACTACTAAGCACATCTCTATATTTACCCAATTCAGGTACACTACAAATTCGAACCCAGGATAACAGCGGTTTGGTCACCAGTACCTCGGAGATTGCCTTGAGATCATATTCCCAATGAAGGCTGGCCATGTAGGTACCTTAAAAATACCAGAAGGGTTGCCAATATTGCCCATTTTATTAATTTTGCCCAAAGCAACTCTCGATTGACAGTATAGAAGGCTTGTAAAAAATGTATTATTTCGACATAAACTGGCGTTGCTTCCTTCTTACAGGGCATTACCTGTAAACAGCTTAATTTGTAGCCATTCGTGGTGGACCCTTTCTAAATCCTGTCTGGTATTTTTGCAATCTACCAAATGTGCATTCCCATTCATTAAGTTATTTTAACACCATTGCTGCAAAAATGGTACTGCCAGGGTTTAAGAGTGCGATCCATCGATAGTTTGAAAGATTGAACTGATCCCCTTCTTGAAGATGGGTATGATAACAGAGGATTTCCATGACCTGTGGTTTTTACACATTACAAATATTTTATAAAACAATGCATACACAATGGTTTACCAGAGTGCCACATCTGATTTAAAAATGTGGTTAGTTAGTCCATTATGGCCTGGTTCCCTAGAATATGAGGCTTTGCTAATGTGCTGTTCAATTTCTTCAAAAGAAAATTGAATTTCCACAGCATTGTATGGATTGTTATATTAATCCTATGCTCAGATAATCTATACAACCTATGGAAATGCTGTTTCTAAGAGTGTTCTGTTGGATGTATACTAATTGACCTTTTTGCAATTGACCCCGGGAGAATTGAGCTCGGGAGAATTGACCTAATTTAAAAGGTCAATTAGGACAAATATGTGGGTGAAAACCCCTGCAATCCCACCCAATACACTTTTATAGAATCCAAAACGAACCCAATATATATATAAAATAACTAAAATAATATAATGGTCAATTGTGCACAAGGTCAATTAGGACCACTATAATTAGGTCAATTGATATGATATGATATGGCATTTGTAACGCGCCTATACACAAGGACAAAAGGTCAATTGTAAAAGGTCAATTTAGGTAATACCTTCTGTTACACTCAAACATTTGAGAAGATCTTGGGTTATCACCAATTGATTAATTATACTCCAAAAGTTTTGAGAAATATTTGCTGTCACTACCTGCAACATATTTTCTTTTGAAGGCAAATAATGAGGTAGGTCCTATGCCAATTTTTATACGTCTGCCTTAACTGCTTCACCTTTTCCTTATAGTCTGCACTGGACCCATCATTCTTATGAAGCCTCCTTTGATCACATCTCAATTGACTTTTCTTTTCCTGTACCACATGGTCAAATCTATATCTTTGATCCTTTTTTATTATGTTCACCCTACGCAAGCCTGTGTCATCCGGCCAAAGTAAGTGCATAAAGATTTCATAAGTAATAAACCTCAATTTTTTGGAAGATATCAGAAGTAATAAGAACATTTCTTGTTTGTTCATTTAACTTGCTAACATAGCTAAACCTCATTGCTAATTAATGGGTATGCTGGGAGACTCAGACCTTCTCTCCTCTTCCATAGAGAGACTTAATTTCAATGTTACTATGCTATGAATGCTCACAGAGGTTTCTACAATCATAAATGTGTTACAAAGCTCCCATGCATCACCAGAAAGCACTCTAAAGTCTGTAGTTGACGCAGAATGTCCATTGTGTCATGTGGTGCTTCCCCAGTGTCTCCCTTGATGCTACTGTTCACAATCCTCAAATACCAAACTTTGAGAAGCTCTCTCCACCTATTACCATGTTTATATCTTGCATTTAGCTTTTTCCTATTCCCTTCTTTCTTTAAACGATCCAAATTAAATTCCCAACCATGATCAGGTTACCACCCTTGGTTTCAGACATATGATCTTCAGGAAATGTCTCCAAACCCGGGATATACTCTTTTAAGGCATAACTCAAGGGATTCCAATAGATATTGATCAGTAGCAAAGTGTCCTCAACAGCTGCCGCTTTAGTTGTATTCTAACAGCTAAAATACCATCAATATAATTTGATAAGATCGCCACATCTTCCAAAATTATATTATTAACTGCAATTAACAAGCCACTCAAGAGCTGGCCCAAACATACCTTAATCGCCAAATGTTCAATAACAGTATAGGCATCAATTAAAAGCTGGTCAGTTAACCAAGTTTCTTGGAGAAATATATATTTTCGTTCCCCCAAAAGATCCTGCATTTCAGTATTACTCACCAAACCATTAAAACCCCTTTATTTCCAACTTAATATTGCACACTTCCCTATACATAATTGACAATTAAAGACTGGTTCCTCTTCCGCCATGTCTCCCAAAATCGTTTGACAAACTTCTAGGGAGCCAAAGCCAAATTTCAGTATCCTGTGTTGTACTTTTTTCTAACCGTTCTTCCAACTGGACCATCCGGGGTCCTGATACATTTCTGTGGCTGGTAATTTTAACATCTCCTTTCAAATCACAACAATCGGGCAACAGAGGATATTATCGGGCACTCACTTTCTTATTGCCCCCACAAAACGGCAAACTATCAGTGCCATTTCCCAAATCCCTTGGACTTCTACTAATATAATGGTTACTACTATTTTAGAGGATATGCAAAGTTCCAGAATATCTGTTTGCAGATCAACGAAAAAAGTAAACCAAACCAATGTCTCTGGATGTTAACAATCTGAGGCAAGGAATCTCATGCAAAGGTTTAGGAACATTTGATCTATTTAAGACTACAGTCATGTCCGTCCGAACAATGAGTTCCAATATAATTCTATTTGGTAAATGTTCTACCTGCGATGGCCCAATGTCTACATTTTCAGCACTTCTTTATACTTGGGCAACATCATATTGGCAGAAGACACAAACAGACCACCAGCAGATCTACGAGCCATAAAAGTAGATGGAGCAGAGTAATGTTTTGTTGATTCCTGCATGTACTGTGCCTCTAATAGAAAGTCTGATCCCATAGCTTGGCACACATTACTTCTCGATAACACTGCAGGGCATTGCTTAGGAGCCAAGTTCCCACCAATAGAATCAGGAGTCTTGAAGGCCCTAGAAGAAGGTTGATTTGTTATGCTCATTAGGGGCCTAGTGTGAGTCTCTTTATCTTTCAGCAACATTACTAAGACTTCGTTTGAATCAGAGGTCGCAAATATGGTATATATTTGCGCATTATCTTTAGCAAGTTGATAATGGGGGCTGGGCTCAACCTGTACAACTGAGCATTCTAGCTCATTTACTGGTACATCAATGCCACTTGGGTAGCCACAATTTCCCTACACCTATTTACTCTTACAACTGGTTTATTATTTGCATTAGTTATGCCATTCCCCTTATCCACCTGTACAGGGTTAGATACTTTCGCCATCACCGTAACTGCTTTGGCGGCTTAATCGTCCATCCTGTGAAGATTCTGCAGAAATGTTCTTGAATTATTTCCACAATTATTTTTTCGTCAATTTTTCGATGTTTGTTTCACTTTCTTAGTATGGGAGCCGAGCCATCATTCTCAACCGACCCTGCAATCTGAATTATAGTTAGTGCGATGCTAGGTGCTGTTGGCGCAGTTCTGATGTTATTTAGAGCGCCGTTAGCACTCAGATTATTCCCCTGATCCTTAATCTGCTCCAGAACTCATTCTAAAGTTACTTTGATGCCTCTTAATTGCATGGTGTGTGCCTCCAGTTCTAACTTTATATTGCCATTGAGCTAAACAAATGAGCTGAGGACCATATTTAATGCCGAAATCGATGGGGCTGTCAACTTTACTTGTCGCACCAGGCCACGCAGTGTGTGACAGAAGCCCTGCTGTGTCCAGTGGCTACTTGCTGAAAAAGAAACACCATCTTTATCTATTAACATTTGGTGTTCAGTCATGAAGGAGAGAGCCTCCCCTAACAGCGAAGTTCCATCCCCCCTGCGCCATTACGCTTCCTTTCAAAATTACCTCATTCTTGAGCAATTGACATGTAATTCCTGCTTTTCTGGATGACATTCTAATTGGCCCATCCACTCCCATCTGGAGTAGGCTACCATCTATAATATAATTACGCCCTTCTTGCATTGATGTAGTGGGTTTAATAGTATGATGCACTTACGTGCTAGAGCCAGCTGCCAAGTAAAAACCGTTTTTCTTTTTTTGTATAGAACTAGTAGTCTTGTGCCTGTTTCCAATTATGACTTCCGGTATGTTGCTTGCAAGGCATGAGGTTAATGGCTGATCTATAACCTCTGCTTCTCAGTAACTCCATTATTATTAAGTTGAACAGAATATAAAGTATCCGACACAGCCGTTGTGTTATGCAGTAACACTGATTAGTTTGCATCATTCGTTTTTCTGTCAGGGCTATCCCTGTGACTCTCTGCAAATCTCGTGTCTACATTACGCAACGATACTGATTCAGGCTCAGTTCCAAGCTTCTCAGGAGCTTTTAATAAATGTCTTGCATCATTTGTTGTTCCATCAGTGCCATCTTTGTGACTCTCTTCCCGGCTCATGGCTACATTCATTGCAATTGTGAACCCGGGATTTAGGAAGCAACCATATGGCACTGACTTACTTCTTAGCTCATACATATTTCTTAGAGTTTGTCAGCAGAGAGCATAAACAAAAAAAGCAAAGAGAAGAAGTCAAATGTGTACCCACACTCGCCAAAGACACTCTCCAATGGCGTTATTTCACCGACCACTGGATGCTGGACTGCAGGCTGCACGCGCCACAAACCTTGCGCGTGCTTCACGCTTTCCCAAGGTTTTTGAAAGCCCAATGGAGGGGGTTCAGGCAGCGCATGACTTCCAGCCAACAGGCACACTTCAGTAAAAGCACCAGCACACTGTGTAGCCCAGAGTAGACTGCCAATCTGTAGTCTGCACACGCCACACACCTCATGCACGCTTTGGGCTGTCCCCAGGTTTTGAAAGCCCAATGGTGGGGCTACAATGCGTGACTTCCAGGCAACGGGTAAAGTTCAGTAAAAGCACCAGCACACTCTGCAGCCCAGAGTAGTCCGCCAGACTGCAGTCTGCACACGCTGCACAACTCTTGCCTGCTTCGCACTGTCACAAGGGTTTTGAAAGCCCAATGGGAGAGGCTTCAGTGCATGACTTCCAACCAACAAGTAAAGTTCAGTAAAAGCACCAGCACACTCTGTAGCCCAGAGTAGACTGCCAGACTCTAGTCTGCACACGCCAGTCACCTCATGCACGCTTTGGGCTGTCTCCAGGTTTTGAAAGCCCAATGGGGGTGCTAAAATGCGTGACTTCCAGGCAACAGGTAAAGTTCAGTAAAAGCACCAGCACACTCCGCAGTCAAGAGTAGACTGCCAGTCTGCAGTCTGCACATGACACAATCCTGGCATGACATCTTTCTTCAACATTACACTGGTATAAGGAATCTGATTATGAATTATGAAAGACTACTAGCCCCAAAACGTCCTGACAGCAGTAAGGTATTTTGCAAATAAAGAAGCCTCATGTTAAACCCCATTGGCATTTCCAATGCTCTGTCATACCTAGTGGCAATGAACTAGAAGTCTACAAATGGGATGCTAGGTATTGTTCACAAGAAAGCAATACTTTGACAAGGAAGTATGTTATGCTATGGACAAGAACCGAACTTATAACCAACACTTGGCGTGATATTTGATCCTTTACTCGTGATGTAACTTCAAATTCACTATTTGGTCATATCATCTAATTATTACATCAGACCTTTTTTGAAAATGTTGACATTCTCTTTGAGGTGAACACCTTGACACCATTGCTAGAGTTAAAGTGGGTTCTAAACTAGATGGCAGTAATGTCATCTATGTGGGAGCCTGCAATACTTGTTACAGCGTTAGCAAATTCTACAAAAATTGTGTAGCAAAAGTTTATGTTACTAGGATTTTGTTGAGAGGCCATCTTTCACCAATTCCATTTTACCTACGCTGGTTAGTAGAGGAAGTTGGAATAAAATGTAAGGTAACCACTCTAGTTTTTAATTTCCTCCATAACAGTGCTCTGCTGTTACCTGGTTCCCAAATTATTTTTCACAAAACATCTTTTGTTCTTCTTTCCTGATAGTAGTGACTCCCCGCAGATATGATCTCTAATATGTGGGAAGAAAATTGTCGCAGTTCAAGGATCTCTCTGGAATTCTCCTTGTGAACCACTTTGTACCTCTCGAAGTCTACTACTTAAAAAAGAAAATCTGAAGACTTTTTATTCAAAACTTATTTATCTTCATAATCTTACTATCATGAACATTTTTATCTGCCTCTGTGAAATACATGTACTTTTACGCATCCTCGGTTTCAGCGCAATCTAAGCAGAAATTATTATTAAATGACATATTAGTTTCAACAGAATTCAATTGACTAAACTTGCCATTCACTTATTGGTAATAAGACAAAAGAGAAAACGTCTGTGGAAGCAGACTCAGAACAGACACCAACTGGCTTCAGCCCACTCCAGGAAGGGCTTTGCACTAGCAAGTGACATTTCTACTCATCATCTCTGTGCGCAGGGAATTTCCAAGCGTTGTAGAGGAACAGATTAGGGCAACGGTTGCTTTGCAGCCACGGCCTTTTATTTTTGGTGAGACAGAAAATTAGCAGAGCTACAGCAAAGTAGGAGCATGCAGCAGTGTATATGACTTCCACCATTTCGGAACTCCCAGCATCACCAGCACGTGCCACCAAGATACAGCAAGAGGAGCATGGGTACCTAGGAATTCCTGCAAGAGTGGGAGGACCCTGCACAAGTAGAAGAATCCCCTTCAGATATCAGCTGGGGCTTGGACGCCAACAATTACCTACTAGGATCATGTATACATTGAGTGGGATGGACCCATTCTGTGAGAATTGAGCTGTGCGTGCGCAACCGAGAAGTGCCCGTTAGTGCAGCTTTGCTGCATTGGACTTTGCCTCCTGTGGACACATTATATATATGTTTTAAATTATTTATATAGCTGATAAATACACATCAACCTTTCAATATTTTCTTTTTATACATATTGTTAACATAATACAAGGTAATACAATGTTTACACAGTACATAATACAAGTAAACAAAAGCTAGAAAATGTAAAACCAATTGCTCAAATTAATCATAATTAATATAACCAATATATATGTTTACTCACTGCATTCTTCCTTGACTGATCTATTTTGGCCATGGAATTTGCCATAAGATCTAACTTCAAGAATTTCAAATAATTCACAATTGAATAACTAACACTTTGACTTTCTGTGTGAAATAATCATGTTGATTATATACAAGATATGTCATGCCAAATTGAATTGAACTGCAAGCTCCGCCCTCAATTAGCAGCGTCACTACAAGAACCGGCATACATGCGCAACGTTGTTGGTCATGAACATGGAAATTCTTTCCCTCACTAAACTGTTTGAAACGTTAAATGCCAAAATATTGCACCAGTCAATATTAATAAATCGAATCCTAGACTGGATAACGAATGCACAAAAGGATAACATGGTGAATGTTAATATGAAATCATCACAAATGCTCAATGGGGTACCCACGATCCAAACTCTGCAACATAGTTTGACACATGGCTTATTTAATCCTGCCTCTAATGTGTCCAAATTCGAGAAAACAGTCTTGCGAAATAGAACAACCTTTACATCCCCCTGAATTATCTCCTCCTGTAGCTCTTGATAAGTCAGTGGAAATGTGTGCCAAATGCACAACCGATTTATGACATTTTTTAACAAAAAAAGCAGAGAAAGGGACAGAGTATGCCACTTCCTAGACAGAACCCAATCCCTATCCCCATTCACTCTCCATTAGACGAGATGGTAATGGCCATGACTGTTTCACAGAATACAGACAACACATCCAAAGCTGATAAGCAAATAGCGCAATTTTATTCATCAAACATTACAGAACCCATGAGACCAATACAACCAAATCAGGGTGAATTGACACTTCAACAAATAATAGCAGAAATTCAAAAGTCAATAGAATGATATCTGGCCTCGCAATATGAAAAATATTGATAATAAACAACTCTATCTACAATAAAACCAAAGTAAACTTGTCTCCTCCGCGTATCTAGATAAAAACTCTTCCAACAAAAAATGTCAACTGCAAAGTGAAATTAATGTCAGGAAGAGTAATGATTATAAATCTAAAATTGCACAGAACCAACATCACCGGTTGATTATGAAATACCGCCCGTCTCCTTGCACAATGTATGATCCTGGTAGGACAACCATTCTCGGCATGTTTGGAGACATTCCAACTCTGGAAGACCTAACATCAGCCGATATTCAACAGGTTGATTTTCTGAACAATGTGGATTTATCTGTGGTGAGACTACGGATACCGTCAGGTGCAGTGCTTAATGCCATATGGCAAGCAAAAATTGAACTTTCTGCAATGGACTTTGTCATCACCCAATATCCCACCATGCAGAGTTATGAGTGGGCAGACCTCTCCTCTTCCCTTCTGGCCTTAACCACTCAACTCATCCTTCTTGGAGACTTTAACATCCACCGGGATGCTTCCTGTCTTTCCCCTGGACTCTTTCACCAACTGTGCGATTCTCTCTCACTTTCTATTCTCTCCTCTGGCCTGACTCACTCTTCAGGGCACACCCTGGATGTTCTGATCTCTTCAGACCTTCCCCTTTTGATCCCTATCACCACTCCTCTCTCCGGGAGTGATCACTTTCTCCTTTCCTCCCAGATCACCCTCTGCAACCCTCAGGCTAAGCCAACTCTAGCACTGCCACCTACCTTCTCGGTTATCCGACCCATGAAGCGTGTGTCAGTTGGGGCTTTCGCCACCACTTTCTCCCCCTCCTCCACCCTTGGCTGACTTACACCCTGACACAGCCCTCTCCATGCTCCACTCTTGCTATATCTGATTCTCTCGATGTTTTTACCCATGTCATGAGGATCTGCTTGAAGCCCAAAGCCAACTGAAACTCTTGGTATGACTCTGACCTCGTCACCCTTAAACGCAAGTGCAGGGTGGCTGAGAGGAAATGGTGGACTTCCAGTACATCCTCTGACAAAACTGGTCTGCCGCCTGCTCCAAAGGAAATACCGGCTCTCTGTCCGCACCAAGAAGAGAGCCCACATCCAAGCCTGTGTCTCTGCGGCATCTAACAATTCGGCCAAACTCTTTAAAATCTGCAAGGCCTGGCCAATCCTGCTGCAGTCTCTACCTCTCCTGTCCCCTCCCAGGCCCTCTGCACTGTCCTGGCTTCTCATTGTATATCTAAAACTCAGGACATCCTGTCCTCCCTCTCTTCCTCTCCCCCTCCCCCCTCTACTCCCAGCTCTTCCTCTGGCCCTCCGGCCACCTCTCCTCCCTCCTTCTCTGCCTTTCCCCTGTTCTCCCCAGATGAGTTTTCCAGACAAGACTGATCTCTGAAAGTCTTATCAAAACAGGTTCACACCCCTGTTCACCCCATTTCAACCCTGTTCCTCCAAAACCATCAAAGACCACATTGACACCCTGGCTCCTGCTCTGGCTGACTTCTGCAACTACTCCTCTGCCAGTGGAGTCTTCCCTTCCCTCCTGAATCACTCCCATCTGCACCCTTTTCTTAAGATACCCTCTGCTGACCCTTCCTGCCCGGCTAATTATCGCTGGCAAAACTCCTGGAAAAGCTAGCCATCTCCCAGCTCATTCTTCACACTTAATCTGTTGGTTGTCTCCATGACCATCAGTCTGGCATCAGAGCAGCCAGAAGCATGGAAACTGCTCTCCTGAACATCAGTGAAGACCTGCTCTCCAACCTTGATTCCAGCACCCCCTGTGTCCTCATCTTACTTGATCTCTCTTCTGCCTTTGACACGGTCAACCATACCATCCTGCTCAACCGTCTCTGTGATAAACTGGGTACCACTGATCAGGCCCTGGCTTGGCTGACTTCTTTCCTCTCTGATCGACCATCTAAGGTCCAACTTGGGTCCTTCCTCTCCTCTATCTCTATCTCTACCTGTGATGTTCCCAAGGGGTCTAACCTCTCTCCCTGGCTGTACAACCAATACCTGGCACTTCTTGCCCACTGCACTGCCGCTCTCTGCCACAACTTTCAGTGCTATGCAGATGACACTCAACTAATTTTCAGGCTCCCTTCTGCCACCTTTTCTCCTTCTATCAATTCTGAATGTCTGTCTGCTATCCAGGAGTGGAGTGCCACCAATGATCTCTGCCTTAATGCCAGTAAGACTGAGAATCTCCTCATCTGCACACCTGCTCCCTTCTTTCCTGTCACTCACTGGCCGGCCTCTCTTGGCCTTTTTCCTGCTCCCACCTGTGAGGCTACAAACCTTGGGATCATCTTCGACTTCTCTCCTCACGTCTCTGACGTTTTTAAGAAGTCACACTACCAGCTGCACCTCCTCATAGGTATTATTCCTTTTCTCTCCTTCCCCCAGCAGCTCACTGTCTCCAGAGCTCTGGTTCTCTCTAGGCTGGACTACTGCATCATCCTCTTTCTAAATCTGCCTTCCTCTACTCTCTGCCCTCTGCAACTCATCCAAAACTGGACTGCGAGACTTGTCCTTGGCCTCAAACCCAGGGATCGTATCTCTCCAGGACTGAAATCTCTGCACTGGCTCCCAGTGGCAGCGAGGATTCAGTTCAAAACCTTCTTCATTGTCCATAAAGCCATCTGAGGCCTGGGCCTTCAATACCTTCAACTCTCTCTTCCTAAATATCTTCCTTCTTGAGCTCTTCGCTCATCCGCCTCCAACTCCCTCAGGGTCAGTCGCTTCTTCAATCAACGAGTTGGTGGTAGATCTCTTTCTTCTGCTGTGGCCTCCCTCTGGAACAGCCTCCCTGCCTGTCTGAAATTTGAGGAGAAACATCTCCGTTTCCGGAAGCACCTCAGGATCTTCCTCTTTGCTTCTGCTTTCTCTCCTCTGCTCCCTGCTGATCTCCTGGTTGAAACTGAAACTGCACTGGTTTACCTGGCTACCCTCTGATCTCCGGTCCAGGTCCCCTCCCCACCAGTTGCACACCTGCACTACCCCCTGGCAACCATTGCACTCAGGGACTGTTTCTGTATCACTAAAGTCCCCTACCGGCACTTGACACCTGATGTCTGCCCTTACCCTTGCACTTGCCACCAGCTAGTCGCACTTCTTATTTATTGTCTTAATTTATTTTATTTATTTATTTATCTTTATTTTTTACGGTTATTATGTACAGCACTGCCCCCTCGCCCTTTCCCCTCACACTTCCTTCCCCCACTGCTGCACTTGCACGATCTCAATGTCACCTGGCCTAGTAAGATCGCTGTCTCTGTCTTCCCTCTATTCCCCCTCCCTTGCCTCCTTGCACCTTTAAACACTTGTGTATAGGTGTGTTATAAATGCCATATCATATCATATCATTTCATGCTAACAAAAAATAACTAATTGTTGAGTTAGAAAGACAATCACCCCTACCAATTATATCGTCTAATATACATAGCCAGACAAAGCAACATGTTTTGTCTACTCATGAGAACTTGCATTTCCCACGAGACTGTCTCAGGGTGCAAACATAACAATGCAGGCATAACCACCAGAACAAAGTTACTCTCACGAGCTAGAACACACGCGGCTTCACACATCTCTTAGACGCCTCTTCAAATTTGATTAACACCTTTGATATCATAGTGTTTCAAGAGACATGGCTTTCAGAGGTTTAGATATAGAATAACCACAATATTATTCTACACCCAGCTAAGATCCCCCCAAAAGGCCGACCTAAATGAGGCCTTATGGTAGCAGTCAAAAGCAGCTCAGGCTTCACAATACACCCGTAGAAATATCCCAATCAATTCTTACAATTAGTTAAAATAAAACATTCAGAGGGAGTGATAGCATTCCTAAACATCTACAGAAATCCAGCAGTTATAGCATATACCACATTTTTTAATGATCCTGAAAGAATCCTGAATATTGTTGTCCAGTCTATGGATGTCACTAATACTATTCTAGTGGGGGATCTAAACTTACACTGCCCACCTCAACAAGCTTCATTATCGAATCCAGCGTGCCCAAAATGGATGACATTAATGAAAGAGAGACAGCTAATAATGACAAATGGCTCTCTCCCAGGTGACTTGCTACCTCAAAGCACGTGGCCCAGGCGCTCAAACAAATGCATCACTGATTATATATATGTAGATTAAAATACATCCACTAGAGCAACAACATTTGAGGTAATCAAGCAAACCTACAGCAAACATGAAATGTTAACCGTGCATTGGACACTAGAACTACCCTCCACTAAAGCGACCAGCTCTAAATATGAAGAACAGATAACTATAAATGCAGGGACCCTTTTTCGATGGATGAATACCACCTTGCAGCGTTTGAATACCAACATCATACGGGCCCATGCATGTTTTGATGGCAATACCAACTTCCAGGGTGAAACGTAAACAGCTGCACTACAGCTATTCAAAATTCCCTCTAGTACAGCTAGAAAAGCCAATTATAAAAATTTGATCCAGAACTGCAAGCAAGAAAGGAAGACTTTTGTCGTGGAAAAAACTAGCCTCCTATCTGCCATCGAATGAAAGAGATATTGCTCTAAATAGAAGTGCAAATATAGAAATTGGACAAGAGCTAAAAAAGCAGTTTTTCCAATGCGATGGAGAAAGTATGCTCAAACAATCCTTTCCAAAAGCTCAGCACAAACATGATCTTTGCTTAACCTGGCGAACCCTGCATGTCAGATTCCAGTTCAGATTAATGGGGTAACAGAACATCAATGGTTGTCTCACTATTCTAACATAAATGCCCGCCGCGAGACGTCCTCCAGTCAACACATCACCATCACTTCAAATAAACTTCAGATTTCTGAAGAGGATATTGAGTATTACATACAGAAATCAAGTAGCTCAAGAGCACCGGGCCAGGGCGGCTTGAACAATGCGATGTGAAACAACATCCGAAAGCTTGGGCAGCCATCCTCTATAACATCTTTATCAACATTCTAAAGACCAATGTTATTCCTGATTCATGGCGTCAATCTATAATAGTGCCAATATTTAAGAAGGGCGATCGGACCCTTCCAACTATTTATAGGCCTAAAGCACTTCTTGATGCGCCTGGGAAAATCTTTGCCCGGTTTATCCTAAGGGATTTCAATTTATGGTCTGCTTAACATCACATTTGTGATCCATTTCAAACTGGATTTGTGGCCGGGCTGGGGACGGCAATCAATTTACTAGCCACTACTGCTATGAAAACACACTTTATCTCCATCAAACAGCCTCTCTACCTGGCTTTTGTCGACTTCCGTAGGGCTTTTGACTCCGTTTCGGGAGAGTTACTGATGGATATACTACACGAGGCTTGATGTCCCTTATTTAAGCACTGCACACTAACACCAAGGTGCAGATAAGACTGACACTTGAGGGTGTTTTATCAACTCCCATCGTCACCTACAGAGGTCTGAAGCAAGGATGTATCCTTGCTTCAGCCCTATTCAATTTTTACATCTCTGACTTAAAAGAACATTTTGCAGATGTTGTGACAGATGTCCTGAAACTACGACTGCACCAGATATCAGCTTTAATGTATGCTGATGATCTAGTTATTTTGTCTAAAACTCCACAGGGCATTCAGAGATTACTTAATACTCTTGCATACTATGTACAGAAAAAATCGACTAACCATTAACCTTTAAAAAAACAAGGTAATGTGTTGTGATGGGAAGCAACGAGTAAAGAAAGGGCCCAAGTGGACATTACAAGACACAGAACTTGAATTAGTCCATCAATACACATATTTAGGCCTTAAAATCAACGATCAGGAGAATGACAAGCCCTATTTACTCACTTTAGAAAAAAAACTTTCCACTGTAATTTCCCAAACCACTATCTTACTTACTAAATATGGCACATTTTCTGTTACCCCTGCAATAATCTATTATAATCAGAAGGTCACTCCCACACTTTTGTATGGTTCAGAAACAAAGGGAATGTTTCTTGAAGTCGTTTGGCAAAGCTTTGAAGGGAAATCTTTGAGGCGTGTACCTAATTTGCCGCAATTTGTGCCTGTGGTCTGGATTAGACATGAATGAGGTCTTATCTCCTTGCATGGACGATACTTATGTCACATGACTGCTCTCTTCAGGAAGTGTGTTGCAGCGACAATGTCAAACATGCTCCTTGGTATCCTATCAAGGTACATGTTTTCTACAAGACATGCATTTATAACTAAATGGAGAGATACTGTCATAAATACTCTAGTTGCAGCAGATATCTTGTTACAACTCTTATTAGAAAATCCCTGACCTGCCAAAATAAAATTGTTCCAAAATGACTGAATTAAAACACATGCAAAATGTCAAACCTACAAGGACTTCAGGAATAATCCTTTTCAGGACAAAGAATATCGCACAGTAGAATTATATATGAACAAAAGTCCATCACCAGCGCACAAATCTGCTTTTCTGCGTATACAATTTAACCTATGGCTCACAAAAGATGTACTAGCAAGGTGTAAGATAGTAGCTAGAAAAGAAAACATTTGTTGATTTTGTAAAAACCTGATCAAATAGAAAGTCTACGTCACTTGCTAGTAGAATGTCCGATGTTGAACCACAACCGCTCTTTTTATCTGCAGACACAATTCAAAGTTGTTAAAGACGTAACACCTGACTTATTATGGCAACTTATTTTTTGCTCTAAACAATCTTCAGTTGGAATAGCTGCCATTGGCTTCTTCAATGCTTTCCACCTTAATTAACGAATGAGTAATAACATTTTACACACATCTGTTACTAAAGCTATAACGTTACTTCGGAAATTAAAAGCAAATTTGTTTACATAGTTTTAATTAGGCCTTTTCTCGCTTTTTGACAATATAATGCGATGGCATTTTATATATCCATGAATTAAATTGCAAAAGTGATTCAAGCATTATCTTTCGTTCGTTCTTTTCTTTTTTTGACCCTAGCATAGGCAAAATATCCAAATAATTTGATAGTAGAGCCTTTGTTTTAATATTCCTAGAGAAGTTAATTAACTATGTACATTTTATATGGTGCTTTTCCTTACTGATTGATGTACTTCTCTTTATTGATTGATGTTGTTGCCAAAAACTGTCAGATTACTAATTTCATTCTGTTAATTTTTTATGCTTCTAATTGAATCATAACATGGGGTCAGCATTAATTAATGAACAATATGTAATGTATTTTTTCATCTAGTGTTCATTCTTATATTTTTAAATTATGTGATTTTTGTATTATTGTTGAACATATTGTAAAGTTGATTATATTCAGCTAAATCAATAAAAAACATTATAAAAAGAATTGAGCTGTTGGGGTTTTTCAAGACTCAAAGCTTCCTTTCATAGAAGTAAAGACAGAGAATCAAGGAGAGTGACATCAACGTCAATCAGCAACACCTTGTGAAAGTGCCACTTCAATTCTCTGTTTATGGGACCTCAGAATGTGAAAGTGCCACTTCAAGATACTGTGTATGGGATCGCAGAATGTCAAAGATCCACTTCAAGATAGATTGTATGGGATCTCAGAATGTGAAAGTGCCACTTCAAGATACTGTGTATGGGATCGCAGAATGTGAAAGTGCAATTTCTGACAAGATATATAACTACACCCTCTGTATGTAAGGCAGCATGCTTACTCAACACCTGCACACATTCACAGTTGGCACCAGTTGATAACAAATTATAGCCAAAACACTGACAAAAAAGGTAGCATTGAATCTTAGATCATCGTTTACATACTTTTTTCGAAATCCATAACTGTCACAGCTGGACCTACTACGATTGAGTGAGTTGCAGGTGTTTCATTAGAAACGTTTTATAATGTATGAGATATATGAATTTCCCAGCCACATATTACCTTCCAGACAGCGGTGTCATTGGCGGTGACTCTTGAAGAGCTACTGATTTTTGCAAGGGGGTCTGTGCAGTTTTGTCGCACGTATGTCTCTTGCAAACCCATTACTCTGTATGTGTGTCGCCCCTTTTCAGTCTGGTGCAAGCATTCTTTGTCCACTCCCCAGATGTGTCAGCCTGTTATTGCTACCCTCTTCCCTCCACTGGTATGATAGCAGCTCGGAAGCAGCGTGCTATGTCTGAATTGTACAATTTCATATTTCTTGGCCCATTCAGGGGCAGGAGCGTGGTACTGCCTACCCTTGCAATGTGTATCTCTTATGCAGTGGATCTTGTCCTGCCATAGCAGAACAGTGTGGCTGTGAAAAAATACTTTTATAAACTCCACGCTTAGAGATGTATGAACTTCACACAAAATCCTCAGCTCTTTATGGAGCAGACTTGTGAGGTTATATACATCCTAAGATTCTTACAACAACTGAAAATACATTTTTGAAAGCCCTCCTTATCCTCCCCGTTAGTTCTCCGAATGCTCCAGTGCACATGGAGTGCGACCTCAGACCCCTTGATGATGAGGTAGGATGAAGACCTGTGTTTTATTGGATCAGGATATGGAGCAACCCAGGCTTTCACAAATTCCTCTTTAGGAGGGGGGCAATCCATTTACTGGTTCCAACATGTCAAGAGATGGCTCACAGCATTGATCTTATTGACTATTGGGGTGTCCTAGAGCTCATTGTCAGGGAATCCAAAGCAAAGTGACAGAAGCAGCTAATCAGTGTTTAAAATGGAAGATGGAAAAGGCATGACCAGGGCTGCATACGGGCAATTTGCATTCGCTTTCAAAGCCAGATTTTGGTAATGAAGTATATTTGGATCTCATAACACCACCATTTGCACGTGCACTCTATGTGGAAATCCGTATGTGTTGTCTGAATGTGGGCAGATGCAATGTGGTTGTGGATGGGAGCCATGGGCACTAGCTGCCCATTGTGTTGGGCAGAAGAGGGAACAAGTCTACACTTCAAGTTATTGTGTGAGCACCAGAAGGCCCTCTCAATTAAATATCTGGAACCCCTCTTTATTGCAAATTGTATCCGAGCCACAGTGCAGGCGATGTCCTCTGGATCTGGACGCGGTATTTTACGTAGCAAGGTATATCCACTGCGCATGGTTAAGAAGAAATCCGTTGATAAAAGCTCTTGCTCTTAAACAATTTATGTATATTATTAATGTGCTTAACCGTATGCAGGTGGACATTTTAGAGTAAGTGGTATTTTAAGTAGATGGACGTTTATAATGAAATGTTTTGTTTTTGATTGGCACATTTTTATTTGAAATTGAATGTAGAATTGACTTTGTATATTAATGGATGTGGATAGAAATACACAATTTCATGTTTCTCGTTTTGTTTCATATGTATGTGTATTTATTGATGACTGAAGATTCTAAATCGAATAAAGGAATTTAAAGTTTATAAACATATGTTGGGGATATAGTACTGTCACTGCACTGACCATGCCACTTAGGTTGAAGTCACTGTATAGTCAAGGCATTGGCCATGGTTCATGGGTTAGAGGCAGTGTATAGTCATCAGGTCGTAGTGCATACTTTGAATGCACAGTACAATTGTCACAGTGGGCTTCATTACAAGTTTGCCAGTCCGGAAATAAGGGTGCTGGTAAACTCACAGGCAACCCTTTTTTCCGGACCGGCAAACTACGGGTTTGCCTTGCCAGAGCTGCTGTGCCCGACAGGTCTGACCCTGCAGGCACAACGGTCATGGCAGGCAAAGCCGCCACGGAAGCACTGGCACCATTAACAACAGTGCTGGTGCTTCCGTGTCTTATCGGACTCTATGGGAATGGGGTTTAATGAAATTACCGGTGCCTGACTACCCAGCCACCGGACTTGGGATAGCCTGGTGGCACCGGGAAGTTAGGCACTGGTAACTTTTTACAGGTCCAGCAGGGTTACCACCTGACCCGTAATGAGACCCACTGTCTGTGTTACGCATGTTAAACGTAAAGTTACTGCAGTATTCTAATGGCTTACACTGGTCATTTCAAGTATATCAGGCGTAGTGTAATGGCACAGCACTGGCCTTACTGTGTACACTGTTTGTACAATACAGTTATCTGACTTCCCATAGTAAGCACATTGAAGGCATTGTACAGTCACAATACCGACCATGGAACATATATTTGAGGCAGTGTACTGACACCACTGTACTGTTGAAAGTACGGTACACTGCCTGCACCAGTAATAGTCCATGGGCCTCATTACGAATCAACCGGTATGGAAATAACGGTGGCGTTAAACCCGCCGCCAACGTTGTTTCCATACCAGGTGATCTCGAGTCCTGCAGGTGGAGGTATCATTCTCGCCAGATCTGACCTGGTGCGTTTAACACCGCCCGCCTGCAGGCGGACGTGGAAACACTGGCACCATCACGAGATGGTGCTGGTGTTTCCAGGGTCCCCATTCCCAGGACTCAATTGGAAAGGGGATTTAACGAAATCCGCCTCCGGAATTCCCAGGTCACCGGGGTTGTAATGCCCCAGTAATTCCAGGAATCACGGAGGCGGAACGGTAATACGAGTCCGGTGGTAACTGAGCCAGAAAAACCGACAGGTTACCGCCAGACTTGTAATGAGGCCCCATGTGTTTAATGCAGAGAAGGTTCGTTGCGTTGTTGCGCTCGTTATAGACGTGTATGGTCACTGTTGGCCATGCTGTGTACTTTGAAGGCATATATTTTCACTGGCTTAGTCTGTACTGAAGGCACTGTAAACAACCAAGACGTTGCCAGAGCCGCACCAGATAGCAGCTCCAAGTTACCCACCATGACCTCTACTAACCTACATGTTCAATCTTCATGCTCAAACACACTACACGCATTCCAACTACAGCCCACGTACACATCAGTTGCATAACCCTCCCAATAGAAACCAAACAGCAGAACACCACCTCTCTACAATCCTCCTGCATACCACAGCCCCAGCCAATGCCTCCAATCATCACAGTCATGTCTAGCTCCGCTCTGGACACAAATGCCACTATGCTCACAATACAAGACACCTAGAAACTGCACGTAGCCTTCAGTGTGATCCCGTCCTATAAGCATCAACATAACAGCAAAGTTATCTTGGGTTTTACCTCTTTCTCCCCTAACCTAACCCACGCCTTCTCTTTCGGAGCCACGTACAGCCTGCAGTTACTTCGCGGGGCCGCCGCTTCTGTTCCGGCTCCTCCTCCTGCTGTAGCTTGTGGCTCTGCCGCCCGCTGCTCTTACATCACGGCTCTGCCGCCCGCTGCTCTCATTCTCACCTTAGCGGCTCCTGCCACCTCCTGTGATCTTCACAGCTTCGCAGCTTGCAGCCCTGCTCTGAGATCAGCTGTTTCCACAGCTCTCTCCGCCTTTAGTTGCTTCGCGGCTGACTTCTCACTGCTCCCTGCAACCTTCTGTGAATCTGACCTATTCTTCTGCAGACCACTTCCCTGCCTTGGGATACATCTTCCTGAAACCGATTGCTACAAGAATATTTTTTTTTCCCTTTCACAGGGTTTTTCCCACTTTAGGGGCTTGGCCCTTACGATTTCCTTTGTTGCCCCATTTACTTCAGAGCTCATAGGATACTGTGAGGGATTATTCCGCCTCTACTATCCGTCCTGTCTGTGGCTCTCACCAGGATACAGGACATTTCTTACTAGGTGGTCGTAATACAATGCCAAACATTTATTTTTGACATGAGTCCCTCGTTCCCAAAGACCAACTGTAAAATGGCACATCCAACGGTCACATGAAGATGTGCATTCCCATGTAACTTTACCATATATGCTCACACACACAGATCCACTTTACTCGTTAGTTTGTTCCATCCTCTACCTCATAAGCTTCAGATTATATATTAATGTGCTATTTTAACTATCTTCAGGTACTTCCTTCTTTTCTTGTTTTTTCTCCTTTCATTTATAGTGAGCCTTTTCCCAGTTCTCACTTCTGCATGAGAGCTGCACATGTTTCGGGTTGTCACTGCCATATGAGACCTGCAAACATGAGCATTTGTTGGGTTCTCCCTACTAGACAGGAGTTGCAAATACATTCATTTGTGTGAGTTATCACTACTACATTAGAGTTGCAAACATGTACTTTTCACAGGTACTCCCTGCAAATGAGAAGCACAAACATGAACATTTTTAAGTTTCTCGCAGCTACTTAAGAGCCCCAAACTGCAAGTATGCTTCTGGATCTCCCTAGTACACATGAGCTGCTACTGCTAGTATTTCCTAGAGACAAACTATCTGCAACTGAGGATACTATGCCATAGCTGAAAACTGAGAATACTATGGCACAGCTTAAACAAAGAATACTATGTTATGTTATTTGGCATGTATATAGTGCTCTTTATATCATTGGCATGATCTCAAAGCGCTGGTAGGTTGAACGCCCTCGGGGACCGCAGTCCAGGTCAGTAGAGAGAAAAGGTGTCATAGGGTGCGTGGGAGCAGCAGTTATGTGTGCAGCTGATGTATTTGTCTGGTGATAGCTGCATCCTGGGGCTAGGTGTGGTGGTGGAGATATCAGTTGAATGTGTGCAGTCTGGTGGGAGGACACCAAGACTGGGTTCTGGCTGTGTTAGGCCTGTAGGACATGCTTATGTGAGCAGGTAGGCCGGTTTGTCCTGGGATATAGCTGCATTTTATTAGAGTGATGAGGTGTTCATGAGGTAGTGTTTTTATGTGAATAGCTAGGCCAAATTTATCGAGGTGTATAGCTGTACTCTACTTGAGTGATGGTGTATAGTAGAGAGTGAGGGTAGTGATATCATATAATGGTTTATTCTTAAAGCGCCTGAGACCAGGCAGATTAACAGGATGGGAGGGTTACACAGCAAATGCACACATGGGGACAAATCAGAAAAGATGTGCACGAAAGCAAGTTCTGAGATGCTGAGAAGCTGAAGCTGAGAATACAATGCCATAGCTGCTTCTGAGGATAATATGCCATAGCTGAAACTAAGATAATTTCTTTGGGTCTCCCTATTACACCATATTGTTTGTCTGAACTCCCTGTTATGCCATAGTGCAACTTCACATGTTTTCTCTGGCTTTCTCTTATGCATGCATGCTGCCAGACTCTCCCCTTTTTTCACTTTACTGGGGAATGTTAGGGTAGATTAGCTTGCAGAGCATATCAGACTGCACTGTTCTTTAACTTCATCTCTGTCCGGCTGACCACCACCTTTCTTTAAATGCAGGCAATGTCGGCCTGCATGCCACACTAGGTGATGAAGGGAGTCACGCATAGCAATTTCCCCCCCCCCCAGGGGTGAAGAGCCAACGCAGGCCTGATAGCTGCAGCAATATCACTGCCACCGGTGCCATTGCCTATGGTTGTGACTGCTTCACACTCTGCTGTTCTCGATGACCAATTGGAATGACCAACATCTTCAGAATGCTGGCTGATACTTCATCCACACCCCTGGAGGGCAGAGTCAGGAATGTGGATGATAAGTGGATCTTGCAGGTCCAGTTTTCACCACAATGTAATGTAGTTCCACATTGCAGTTAAGCCCAATGCATATCCGCACTGCTCTTTCCTCTTCTCACACTCTTCTTACAGGGGTTGCGCCTACCTGTGCACTACTATGCATGTGTGTTTCCCTCGGGCAGGTGGGTGTTCTGTCACACCCACGAGGAGCACATTGCAAGAGCAGCTCACAGTCCATTGTTATGCCTTTAGCCCCATATTGCCTACTCCACAGTAAGGGAGCCAGCAAATCAGCAAGGTTGTCCTCCTCCTCCCCCTCTAGCCACCTATCATTCCGCTGTCCTTCTTTCTCCTAACCCATAGCTGTTTCCTAATCTTCCACCTCCTGTCCCACATCTGCCTCCTTGTTTACACCTTCTGCTGCCCCGTATTTCTTCCCCTCGTCGACCCTCTCATATTCGACCTCCTGCCCTTCCCCTTCCTGTCCTTCCTATTTCCTGCTGCCACACATTCACCTTAATCTGTTCCACCTCCTGCTGCTCCCCAGCTCCCATTTCCTCCTTTTCCTTGCCTGCAACACACCTGTTGTTCTAAATCCTGCCCCAATCCTATTCCCTATCCACAACTTCTCCTTTTCTTGCCCTGCCTCCACCAGTGTCTAAATGTTCCTGCTACATCTTGTCAGCCTCCAGCCACATCAGCTCTTCTGTTGATACTCTGACCTCTTCCTGCCCTACAGCCACACCCTCCTCTTCAAACACCAAGTCGCTACTTGTTTTTTGTTGCAAATGTCATCAATATTTGTGAAAAGCCCTGGAAAAAGATGAGGGTGGCATGGGCCGGCCATCCACACACTGCACATACTTGCTTACCTTGCACCTGCAAACTTAACAGTTTTACAGCATAGTTAAACAGCGCACAGTGGTATATACAGTTATTAGCCCAGCAGGGGACAACTAACGTGAATCAAGACAGAGAACTCTGCCGGGCCAGGTGGATCCAGAAGTCAAGCAAAATGTCCTTAGGGCGATTGACGCCTGGCAACGGGGTAATGTAGAGTTCCTCTTTGTCATTGGCCCAAGTGAAGTCACTCAGCCACATCTCACGCATAAGAGGTTGTTTGTGAGTCTACCAATCAAAATGGCCCTCTTGGCAAGCAATAAACCCAAAAACAAGAATGTACGCTTAACCACATCCAATTCCCTGTGAAGCCCAGCACACACTCAATAGCCGTCAGAGATAACTGTTGACCCAATATGTCAGAAAGCACAGAAATGAGAGCACACCAGTAATCACCCAGCTTAGAACATGACCATAACATATAAAGCAGAGTCACTTTATCATCCTTACATCTGCTGCACACTCACAGCACATCGGTCTGTGCAATATTGATGGAGGGTAATACAATCTATTGAAGATCTTAAAATGTCTAAGTCTATGGGCCTCATTCTAACCTTGCCGGTATCCTGACAGTAAACCCGCCAGGATACTGGCAACGGCTAATACCGTTTCCGGCACTCGGTAAGGCGCGAGTGCTGATATTAATCAATCCTGGCACTTTATTGCCAGACCGGCTGACTTGGAATGAGGCCGTATATTTGGAGTTTAAGGATGCCCTTTCGTTAAAGCACCTATTGCCTTCAACTGCCCATCTATGAATAGAGTTTGGAGGTGGCTGCACCACTTAGAGCGGGTCGGTCTGACTTCATGTGTGTCCATGGTCCATGGTCTGAATCAGTTTGCACAGCATAGAAACACCCTTCCTGACAAAGGGCACCTGCAATATATATGGGATGTGACAGGGGTTCTGCAGGAAACATTGGCCAATGGGCCTTAAAAGTGGCATAATGCCCAAGAAATTCAGTGCCTTTAGTGACCCATCACCCAAGGCTGATGTCATGCCATTCCAACTCAAAAAGCAGCCTTCCCCATATAGGTGACCAATATTAAGGATGCAAGCCCCAGACTTTTTCGATGCCCTTATCCATAGTAGGTTGCATCGACAGCCCCCATAAAGGGAGACGCTGGTCGTAAATAGATGACAGCTGAAGCCTTGTGTTTAGCATTGTCTGCACCTTCCAAGTTGCCCCCACGGGGTCAATCGGGTGTATAGCATGATACTTCCCACCTCCTCCCATAATGGCAACAAGTGTGGGGACAATACATCTGAATTTTATTTATACAACTCTGCCTCCAACCCATCAGAGCCAGGGGCCTTCCCACTGGGCATGTCAACTATGGCTGGATCTCCTCCACTGTCATAGGTACATCCAACTCACCCCACACCTCCCTGGAGAGCAGGGTGGTTGGTATCCTGCTTAAATACTGCTCAGTCTCGCTAACGGTAGCGCTCCCCTTAGGCTGATCTATTGCCTGATAGAAGTCATAGTTATAATATTATTGATATCTGTATCAGTATGAACTGTCAAACCATTCACTTTCCTGATAAAAGGTATGTGTGCATCCCCACTCACTGATTTAATCAGGTGAGCCAGTGTTCGACTTGGTCTGTCAGCCTCCCACTAACTTCCTGGCTAGCACTGGTCTGTACATTAATTTCAGTTCCTTCTGCGTGAAGTCCCTGTATGCATCCGATGTGGACTTAATCTCGAGATCCTTGCCTGGAGACACACTATATTCGCACCTCAATTCTGTTTCCTTCGCAGCCAACTCCCTCCTCAAGCATTCAAGGATCCCAAATTCCGTGGATACGTCCACCCCTATAACATACACTTTGAATGCCTGATAAAGAGTTGCCACCATTGAACCTGGCAGGACGGGCAGGATGTCATGCCTGACGAGAAGTGCATCATCAACAAGACTGGGCGTGGTCGGACATGTTGTGGGGAAGAAATGAGCACTGTCTCGCTGTATTAAGTAATTCATTGGATAATAGCCACACATCAATTCGGGAGTACATGTAATGCACAGAGGAGTAGAACGTGTACTCCCTTTCCATGCCATGTAGCGTGCGCTAGGCATCCTGGAGCTTCAATGAATGCATATTGTGCAATATTTTCTGTGCCTCCCTAGTCAGAGAGCGGGTCGAACGTAGGTGCGACATAGCAGTCTCCAATATAGTATTAAAATCCTGCCATACACATTCTATGGCAGCTGGTAAGATGCAGACAGCTCGAATACCCTGCCATAGAAGCCCGGGTCATCTACATTGGGGCAAAAAACACCAATTCATGGAATCCAACGCAGAAGTAGCGCAAGCGCCGCAAGCCTGCCGTGGCGCAAACCAGCAATTGCGCGGCATGCGTATTGATGGAATTTGTGAGTCATCAGTAACCATGGTGCAATGAACATCAAGCAGCGCCAGTAACACCCCCAATCACCTGAGAGTCATGAAGCAGGCCATGGAGCTATCATGTCACGATGCACTTGAGGGCAAATTGGCACCGTGAGGCAATCACAAATCAAGAACTCAAGTAACACACATCCCAGAGTGTTGGCCAGTCACACACTCACTACTCAGACACATGCACATGTATACCATGCATGTCCATGATGTAGACATAAGCACGTATGCGTCACACCTCTCACATGCCCCAGTCCAGACACGGGTATGCAAACATGTGCGTGTCATTACATGCCGGTGCGCATCACGCATTGCAACACAGACACCATTGATGTGGCACACACTTGAATGGACTCACATGCAGCACTGTCAGGGACAAGCACAGAGATATCTGTACTGGAGGCATGCCAGACATAAGGCCAAGGGCCACACTCCAGCCACACACCAACATGCACTATGGTGGACAAGAACACAAGAACACTTATTAGTCTACTCCAGACAGAGCACCAACTCCAAGACCTGGACGTACAGCGCTGGGTAGAAGCGCTCCAGGACCCGCATATCATTGGTGATCAACTGGCCCCGGTGCCCCACTCAATCAACACCAGCCTTGAGGAGGCGCCAGCCCTTGTTGAGGGTCCTGGACTTGAAGTCTTCCCAGCGCTTGTGGACATGATGGTGGTCACGGGGTGCCACTCCGTCTGCATTGCAGTGACATGATGGACCGCACGGATTCATCACAAGTCTCCGGTAAGCCACGTGCATTGTGTTCCATGAATCGTCAAACGGGCGTTGCGCGCATTTTCATGCACAAGTCACCCTTTTTAGGTGCAATGAATTCCATGAATCGGGCAGTAAGCATGAGAATGTCTTTCTTGTGCACAATACCATGCACCAACACGTACTTGCCCTCCAAATTCACCCTAGTATTCAGATGTTTAAATTGTAGCGAGCAGTGTATCAAAATTGGTGCGATAGCAGACACATACGTACGATCGTCGTGCCTTCTGCAATCGCGAGGCAGTCTGAGACATTTACCTGGCATTGCCCAACGTTAAAATTATGAAGACCTTGCTGTAATCCAAGCCTCTGATGAAGAGCTGCATTCAGCTTGAAACTCGTGTCAGGCGTCCCCTTGTATCTACAATAAATTTCAATTGCTTGGCACAGAGAGACTGGAACCACTTTTGTCTTCATTACCCTTTTTAGGTGCAATGAATTCCATGAATCGGGCAGTAAGCATGAGAATGTCTTTCTTGTTCACAATACCATGCACCAGCACGTACTTGCCCTCCAAATTCACCCTAGTATTCAGATGTTTAAATTGTAGCGAGCAGTGTATCAAAATCAGTGCACCACTGGCATTCGTGGAGTATGATTTGTAGTATCTCTGAGGCCCCAGTTCAATGTGATACTAAGCGCTTGCCGATCAAGTGCCTGTGCTCCTAGGAGGAACAAAATCTGAGCTCCTTTCTTATTAGCATACGCTACAATTTTCCGGTCCCTTATCGAATTGCCTAGTCCCCTACCATTCCAACTAAGGAACGTGACCTCCTGTGTCATTCCCCTACACATGAACCTTAAATGCACAAGCATGCCATACCACATTGCGCCTAGGCACACTCCTGAACCATGTTCCACGGTGAGTTCCCCCAAGTGTAGTTTAAAATTACCCAATGTTACAGCAATCTACCCCCACCCTCTCTACCCCACTGTAACCCAAACTGTGGCAGTGCCTACCCCCACCCAACTCCCAACCAACCCTAATTTGAACATTTGCACTCACAAGGAGGGATGTCTGTTACATCACGTGGTGAGTGACTCGTTTACATTATATAACAACTTACACTGTAGAAGCTGAGCCGATCTAAATTGACATTACAATAGACACGGAACACATAATTACAGTGTAACATGAACCTGACCAGGACATAAATTTAAAGTAGAGCCCTCAGGGTGGGAATCGCATAGAGGGCTATGCCTCTCTATAAAGAATACAGCTTCACCTTGGTCTATGAAAAAGTACACTCAGTTTTTATGCTAAAATGTAAGACATGCCGGAAACAGCATAGCGCCAGAGATATTCCTTTCCCTTAGCAGTTCCTTGACACCAGTGAATGTACGCCATTCCTGCTGCAGCGCAACAGTGAAATCTGGGTAGATATGAACATTGTGTGACTCAACGCGAAGTTCCTTCAGTTCTCTGGCCCACCGTAGTAGCCGGTCTCTGTCTCTGTAGTTCATGATGTGAGAAATAATGGGTCACCGATAATCTCCAAGCTTAGGTTTAAGTGCAAGATCTCTAAAAAGCGGTGAAAGCCCTGTGTCACCCAGGAGTGTCTTAAGCAAATCCTCCACGGCTACTTCCATGTTGCCTCGAAATGCACCCTCCTGTATCCCTATAATGCGCAAGTTGTTCCTGCAGGATCTCGACTCTAGGACATCACATTTAGCTTTCACCAATTTCATGTCCTTCGTCATGGATGCCACAGTTGTTTGCAAATTCATGATATCATCCTCTGAGGTGCATATCCTGCTTTCAGCTTCTGTGATCCCCTGTATCTGCTTTTCCAACTAGGCACACATAGATGTAATATTAGCAGTAAGATCATCCAGCTTATCATTGACTGAGCTGAAGCCTTTTGCATGGTCTCTAAAATATGCTGCATACTCAACCGCTCAATCGTTGCCTGGGATGTGGGGCTCGAAAATGTACCTCCTGCAGGGGCCACTGCCTCTGTGGCTATGGGAGTGACTTTCGCATAGTGCTCCATGCTGCCGCCCTTCTTGCCTCCAGCGCCTTTTGTCGTGCTCAGCACCTTCCTACTGTGAGTTGAGGTAAATCACTGGGAGCTGTGCCCCAGTACCGGTCAGTGTAGCAAATGGCTGCAATTTGATGTATGGTATTACTGGTAATTGAATAGTGTGAATAGTCACCCAGTGGAGCAGTCAGTGCCCCTTCAAATGTCCTCTGCTGGATATAATGCTTCAGGACAGTAATGGTGAGAAATTGGAGCAGCTTCACTTCACCCATCCCAAATACTGGTCTACTGGATATATGGAGGCCCAGGCATACCCCCCTCGATCTGGCCAGCATGCTCCTGGGATACAGAGTGTTGTAGGAGAGGCCACCACTGCAGGCCTCACTGATGTCATCTGTAATGTAATGATGAGATTCAATAATCCAGCCCAGAGTCAATAAGGTTACATCAAATGAGGCCCGGGCATGTGCTAACCTCACTTGTCGACAGGGACCAGAAATAAATTAGTGCTGCAGCCGGGCATGCGGTCCCTCACCCCGCTGCACCAACAGCAGTATGGTTCCTCTCACTGCACCGTGGGCCGCTCGAACTCAACGTTGTCCGAGATGTGATCAGCCACCCCCGAAAGAGCAGAGCAGAGCCAGCCCCCTTCCAGGACCCGTTGGGTCCAAGGCTTCACAGCAAGTCTTCACTCTGCTGAGGAGCAAGACTACATTGCACCCGGCCCCATGCGAGCTGCAGGTTTGAGCCTGCCATCAGAGGCAGTTCTGGCCACCACCACTCTGCTCACTGCACCCTGCCTCGCTGTCAATGCAGTGCTTGCCCGGGATCCTCAGTGTATACTGTCAGTGTCAGGTGGTTACCAAGGACAGGAATTGGATCCCACTGGTCCGGATCCACTCCTCTACACACCGGACCACATTGCATGGTTCCTAAGGCTAATCGCTCGGAAAGAATGGCGTGAATCGCCCATTCCACAAGGAGCTCTGGAGGAAGCCGCCATGCTGGCTTGGCTGCTCTACAGCACTCCCTGTACACAGACATTTGATGGCAATCCCTGGCAGCAAGTGCTGGGGCATGAGATGCCAATAAAGTATGTGTCAAAAAAGCATGGGTGCCTATACATATGGGTGTGACAACTAGGACATACTTATAGAATGCCTATATAAAAACCAGGGGGCTCATTCCGAGTTTGGCGCTGTGGTAAAAAGTGACAATAATTCTATTACTTCCACTTTTTTAGGTGGTAACAGGATTACCTCCATTTTTACAGCACCATCAAATTAACAGGCCGATTCATGGAATAAATGTGCGCCGAAAATCCCGGCGCAGAGGGGCCAATACGTGCGCTGCGCCGAAAATCAGCGCAAAGCGCAGGGAAACCAGCACACGTCGATTCATGGAAGTCCCTGCGCAAGAAAAGCAGAGGACGTGCGCGGAAAAAACGCGCGGCGCAGGCCGGCGCACAGGTCAACCAACGTCGTGCGCCACGGCCACTGCGCCATCACTCCGAGCGCAGCGCACAGCTCTAAAGTAGGCGGGACACAGGGCGGGACACTCGGAATGGGGAATAAAATGGGGCACAACACTCGGAATGGGGAAGAATGTGGGCGGCACGGGGAAAGTTTAGGAGGCAAGTGCGCGGAACGCCCACACGCTCGCATACAACACGTATTCATGGAATAGAATAAGGCAAAAAAGCGCACGCTCAAAGCAGCGCACAGGCACAAACAGGCACAAACACGACCGCCACAAGAAAGCAGGCGGTAGCGTCTCTGCGCCTGCAAGAAATGTGCGCTAAAAGGTGCGCCAACAAATAGCACCTATATACAGACATGATCAATGTCCAATACTGTGGCCCTCCAGGACAAAAGACGTACAAAGGGGTACCCACAAACACACACACGCGCAGAGAGAAAAAATAAACGTGTGCGTGCATACCGGGGTGCGCGGTAAGTTGCACACGCGATATGGCCGGGTACGTGGATTTCAGGGGTGCGCGGGAAGTTCCACACGCGATATGGCCGGCTACGTGGATTACAGGGGTGCGCGGGAAGTTCCACACGCGATATGGCAGGGTACGTGGATTACAGGGGTGTGAGGGAAGTAGCACACGCGAAAAGGCCGGCTACGTGGATTTCAGGGGTGCGCGGGAAGTTGCACACGCGATATGGCCGGCTACGTGGATTACAGGGGTGCGCGGGAAGTTCCACACGCGATATGGCCGGCTACGTGGATTACAGGGCTGCGCGGGAAGTTCCACACGCGATATGGCAGGGTACGTGGATTACAGGGGTGCGAGGGAAGTAGCACACGCGAAAAGGCCGGCTACGTGGATTTCAGGGGTGCGCGGGAAGTTGCACACGCGATATGGCCGGCTACGTGGATTACAGGGGTGCGCGGGAAGTCCCACACGCGATATGGCAGGGTACGTGGATTACAGGGGTGCGAGGGAAGTAGCACACGCGAAAAGGCCGGCTACGTGGATTTCAGGGGTGCGCGGGAAGTTGCACACGCGATATGTCCGGCTACGTGGATTCCAGGGGTGCGCGTGAAGATCCACACGCGATATGGCAGGGTACGTGGATTTCAGGGGTGCGCGGGAAGTTCCACACGCGATATGGCCGGCTACGTGGATTACAGGGCTGCGCGGGAAGTTCCACACGCGATATGGCAGGGTACGTGGATTACAGGGGTGCGAGGGAAGTAGCACACGCGAAAAGGCCGGCTACGTGGATTTCAGGGGTGCGCGGGAAGTTGCACACGCGATATGGCCGGCTACGTGGATTACAGGGGTGCGCGGGAAGTTCCACACGCGATATGGCAGGGTACGTGGATTACAGGGGTGCGAGGGAAGTAGCACACGCGAAAAGGCCGGCTACGTGGATTTCAGGGGTGCGCGGGAAGTTGCACACGCGAAATGGCCGGCTACGTGGATTTCAGGGGTGCGCGGGAAGTTGCACACGCGATATGTCCGGCTACGTGGATTCCAGGGGTGCGCGTGAAGTTCCACACGCGATATGGCAGGGTACGTGGATTGCAGGGGTGCGCGGGAAGTTCCACACGCGAAAAGGCCGGCTACGTGGATTACAGGGGTGCGCGGGAAGTTGCACACGCGATATGGCCGGCTACGTGGATTACAGGGGTGCGCGGGAAGTCCCACACGCGATATGGCAGGGTACGTGGATTACAGGGGTGTGAGGGAAGTAGCACACGCGAAAAGGCCGGCTATGTGGATTTCAGGGGTGCGCGGGAAGTTGCACACGCGATATGGCCGGCTACGTGGATTACAGGGGTGCGCGGGAAGTTCCACACGCGATATGGCCGGCTACGTGGATTACAGGGCTGCGCGGGAAGTTCCACACGCGATATGGCAGGGTACGTGGATTACAGGGGTGCGAGGGAAGTAGCACACGCGAAAAGGCCGGCTACGTGGATTTCAGGGGTGCGCGGGAAGTTGCACACGCGATATGGCCGGCTACGTGGATTACAGGGGTGCGCGGGAAGTCCCACACGCGATATGGCAGGGTACGTGGATTACAGGGGTGCGAGGGAAGTAGCACACGCGAAAAGGCCGGCTACGTGGATTTCAGGGGTGCGCGGGAAGTTGCACACGCGATATGTCCGGCTACGTGGATTCCAGGGGTGCGCGTGAAGATCCACACGCGATATGGCAGGGTACGTGGATTTCAGGGGTGCGCGGGAAGTTCCACACGCGATATGGCCGGCTACGTGGATTACAGGGCTGCGCGGGAAGTTCCACACGCGATATGGCAGGGTACGTGGATTACAGGGGTGCGAGGGAAGTAGCACACGCGAAAAGGCCGGCTACGTGGATTTCAGGGGTGCGCGGGAAGTTGCACACGCGATATGGCCGGCTACGTGGATTACAGGGGTGCGCGGGAAGTTCCACACGCGATATGGCAGGGTACGTGGATTACAGGGGTGCGAGGGAAGTAGCACACGCGAAAAGGCCGGCTACGTGGATTTCAGGGGTGCGCGGGAAGTTGCACACGCGAAATGGCCGGCTACGTGGATTTCAGGGGTGCGCGGGAAGTTGCACACGCGATATGTCCGGCTACGTGGATTCCAGGGGTGCGCGTGAAGTTCCACACGCGATATGGCAGGGTACGTGGATTGCAGGGGTGCGCGGGAAGTTCCACACGCGAAAAGGCCGGCTACGTGGATTTCAGGGGTCCACCCCCCATCCACCAGGGACACCCTCCACCAGGCCCCCACCCATGTCTCCCACCACCCCCACCCCCAGCACTGTGGGGAACCTGCCAGCAGGCCCCCACCCATGTCCAACCCATGTCTCCCACCACCCCCAACCCCCATCCACCAGGGACACCCTCCACCAGGCCCCCACCCATGTCTCCCACCACCCCCCACCCCCCATCCACCAGGGACACCCTCCACCAGGCCCACACCCATGTCTCCCACCACCCCCACCCCCAGCACTGTGGGGAACCTGCCAGCAGGCCCCCACCCATGTCCAACCCATGTCTCCCACCACCCCCCAACCCCCCATCCACCAGGGACACCCTCCACCAGGCCCCCACCCATGTCTCCCACCACCCCCACCCCCAGCACTGTGGGGAACCTGCCAGCAGGCCCCCATCCATGTCCAACCCATGTCTCCCACCACCCCCAACCCCCATCCACCAGGGACACCCTCCACCAGGCCCCCACCCATGTCTCCCACCACCCCCACCCCCAGCACTGTGGGGAACCTGCCAGCAGGCCCCCACCCATGTCCAACCCATGTCTCCCACCACCCCCAACCCCCATCCACCAGGGACACCCTCCACCAGGCCCCCACCCATGTCTCCCACCACCCCCACCCCCAGCACTGTGGGGAACCTGCCAGCAGGCCCCCACCCATGTCCAACCCATGTCTCCCACCACCCCCAACCCCCATCCACCAGGGACACCCTCCACCAGGCCCCCACCCATGTCTCCCACCACCCCCACCCCCAGCACTGTGGGGAACCTGCCAGCAGGCCCCCACCCATGTCCAACCCATGTCTCCCACCACCCCCAACCCCCATCCACCAGGGACACCCTCCACCAGGCCCCCACCCATGTCTCCCACCACCCCCACCCCCAGCACTGTGGGGAACCTGCCAGCAGGCCCCCACCCATGTCCAACCCATGTCTCCCACCACCCCCAACCCCCATCCACCAGGGACACCCTCCACCAGGCCCCCACCCATGTCTCCCACCACCCCCCACCCCCCATCCACCAGGGACACCCTCCACCAGGCCCCCACCCATGTCTCCCACCACCCCCACCCCCAGCACTGTGGGGAACCTGCCAGCAGGCCCCCACCCATGTCCAACCCATGTCTCCCACCACCCCCAACCCCCATCCACCAGGGACACCCTCCACCAGGCCCCCACCCATGTCTCCCACCACCCCCCACCCCCCATCCACCAGGGACACCCTCCACCAGGCCCCCACCCATGTCTCCCACCACCCCCACACCCAGCGCTGTGGGGAACCTGCCAGCAGGCCCCCACCCATGTCCAACCCATGTCTCCCACCACCCCCAACCCCCCATCCACCAGGGACACCCTCCACCAGGCCCCCACCCATGTCCCCCTGGCCCCTGGTCCTGACGATACACAATAATGGCAGTAATGGCCAGCATACCCAGCACAAACACCCAGGCAAGGATTGCATGCACCCACATAGTGAATGCAATCACATGACACAACCCCAAAGGCAAGTATGCAAAAGAACACATGTCCGCCACACACACATACACAACGGGTGCAAGTGAATGTCAAAACCCATATCATGACATGTAAGAAACCAAAGAAAAAATGACACAAGTGTAAGATAATATAAAAATGTATTACAAAAAATATCAAGTAAACTATTACAACTATCTGGCAAAGCAAATAAAAGGTCCATGTCCGGGAACAAAAATGAGAAACCAAAAAACAAAGGATAGAAAAATCAATAGATTTTGTCCAAAGTAAACACATGTAGTATGAAATGAAAGAAAAACCATTACGACATGGTGTAAACAATATGAAAGTAAAAAAATGTACCTCCCAAAAAATAACAATATATACAGGATTGTTCAAGGGTCCATGAGCCCAACACCACTAATGAAACCTAATACTAACTAATTAAAAAAATATGTACAAAGAAGTGGCCATTGTCCAAGCGGTCCAAAATAATAAAAAGAAATAAAGGAAACCTAGCACTAACTAACTAAAAAACTATATACAAAGGCAGCGGGCTAGTCCTGCGGCTCACTTGGTGATGCTGGCCAGGGCATCCTCGAACTCCATGTCAATGTCCTGGAGGCGGGACTCAGTCCTGGCCCCGAGGTCTCGCAGGGACAACCCCATGTGCTCACCAAATTCCCTGCGAGCCTCCTCGAGGCACTCAGCCCGCCTCAATGCCTGATGCATGGAGATCTCCGCCCTGGCCATGGCGAGCCGCTCCTCTTCCGCCCGCTGCCGCTCCGCACCTATCCGCTGGCCAAACTCCTCCCACACGGAACACACTGCCATGCCAGGGTTGCCCTGCCCTCCGGCCGATGCCTGCCCCTCCGATCTTGATGGCCCTGAGCCATGATGCCTCCCACGTCGAGCCCGCTGCTGCCTCCGACGCCACTGCCTCTGCCAGCACGACGGCATCCAGGCTGATGGTAACCACCGACGCCGTCGTGCACGTGCCCTGCCCGATGATGCCGGCACATCTTCCATCTGCTGGGGTCCACTTGCTGTGTCGTCCACCCCTGCTGGACCTCCGACTCCCAACTGCGGCAGGGATGGGATCCCCACCGAGCTGGCTGCATTGGTCGGGGCAGGTCCACAGGGGGCCATGGTGGCATCTGGGCCGGAAGACGGCAAGGAGAACGACCGGTGGATAGCCTGCACAGAGGAGGAGAGGGCCGTCAGATTGGCCAACACATGCAGGAACCCCCCGAACATGGCCGATCCCAATTGGGCCACGTCGGCACGGTGCACTTCGTGATGACGTGCGTGCTCCTCCCGGGAAGCACGCACGGCATCACGAATCACAGCCGTGCGCATCGTGACCCCAATCAGGACCTGCTCCACGCGGCCAGGGGTTCCCACGGCCGCAGGTGGAGGGGAGTCAGTTGACATGGACATCCCCTCTACCTGCGGACGGGCCTGGGACGGGGCATCCCTGCTGGTGCATGGTGGTGCACTCACAGGGTCAGGGACAGCGACATGCACAGGCACCTCCACGGTGACCTGTGCTGCCTCCTGCCCCTGGCCCTGGACTGCACCACTTGCACCAGCAGGGATGCTCCCACCAGGCCCCATGTGTGCACCAGTGTCGGCCTCCTCCTCCTCTGTGCAAACCACCAACATGGATGGCTCCTCACCGTCTCCCGCCGTAGCAGGCCCCTGTGGGGGCTCACCCACCCCTTCCGCTGCAGCCGTGGGGGCATCCCCGCCGCCTTGCTCCACAGCGCCGTCTCCGCCCTCTTCTTCACTAGCCGCTGCGTAGAGGGAGACAAAGGACACAAGCATCAGGCTACTGTACAATGGTCCCCTAGACAGGAAGCAATAGCAGATGAGCACCCCTGTCAAAGTACACTTCCATCATGTCCCTCCACAACACATGGGTCAGTCCAGGCAAAACACACACAGTAACAGGCATGGTGCATGCCATGCACATTTCCATGCATGTCCAATTGACTCTTGAAACATTCAATGATATGTAACTCACATGCATCATGGCTCATGCATATCACATGCACACACTTCACCTCAGTCACATCCATCTGGCCCCAATCACACCGAACACAGGCAAAACAAGGGTAAGTTGGGTGCGTCACTGAATCTGTGCATTGTCACACACATGAGTCATGCATCCATGGCATGCACAAGTCACAGACATGCAGGTCAGGCACACAGACATGGCTACCATATATGTACCTGGCATCAGCACCCATCCTTCACCCCCATCCATGTCCAGGTACAGAGACTGGCATGCTCTCATGTCCCAAATCTGCATAGTGCTCCCCATGCCGCATTTCAACACATGCAACAACCATGTGGGTCACACATCACTGGTCGCACATGCATTACCATGATGTCCCAGCACACATACATGCATACATGGCCCATGGCACACATACAGGCAAGTATCATAGAACCAGCACACCGCAACATGCCCTGTCTCACACAGTGATGCTTGGACACTTACCGCTCAACTCCAGACGGGTCTCCCTCTCAAGGATCTGGGCGTGGAGCGCTGGGCGTACGCGTTCCAGGACCCTCTTCTGGATGGAACTCATGTGGCCCCGGCCCCCCTCCACGAGGCGCCGGGCCTTCACAAGGGTCCTGGACCTCAAGTCCTCCCAGCGCTTCTTGATCTTCAAGACGTTGCGGGTTGCCACCCCCTCCGCGTTGATGGCAACCACACAGTCGGCCCAGATCCTCTCCCGTCCTTCCTTGCTGGCGCGGGACGATCCAAAGAGGGCATCATACTGCCCCAGGACATGCTCCACCAGGACACCAACTTCGGTGGCAGTGAAGCTGGTGCCCCTCTGCCCCTCTGGCCTGGGGTTGCCACTGGTGCCAGATGTAGAAGTGCCCGACATGGCAACCCCAGAGGCAGGTGTGGGTGGGCAACTGGGTCCTGGGGCTGGGCTGTGGAGCGATGTAATCCCAGTTGGGAGTCTTCAGTTCCAGCAGGGGTGGACACAGCAAGTGGACCCCTGCAGATGGCTGATGTGCAGGCACCAAATGGCAGGGCACGGTGGCAGCAGGCAGGCAGGCAGGCAGCAGCAGATAGCACGTGGGAGGCTGCTCAGGGCACTGGGGGGGCAGTAACTCGGCCTTCGGGGCAGGAGCGTGGTGTTCCGTGTGTTTTCGGGTGGCCAGCTTGATACGGAGTGATTTGGCACGTGAAATTCCTGCACGTCAGCGTGAAATCCGAGGAAAGGCCCTTAGCGCGTAAGTGCGTCAGCACGCATACGCGATTCTATTGGACCAGAGTCCCTCATCGCGTAAGCGCGTCTGACGTGATCCGCACGGGCGTTCCCCACTCAGCACGTGAAGACGGAGCACACGTGGAAATACTGCACGTCAGAGTGTCATCGCGTGTAATTGGCCAAAAGTGCGCGTACACGCCATTGGCCTATGTACGTGTATTTCATCGCGTGTAATTGGCCAAAAGTGCGCGTACACGCCATTGGCCTATGTACGTGTATTTCATCGCGTGTAATTGGCCAAAAGTGCGCGTACGCGCCATTGGCCTAAGTACGTGTATTTCAGGGGCGCGCGGCCACTTACACAAGCAAGTACGTCAGCGCACCTGTATGCCTGCTGCGTGGGAATTTCCACACGCGATTGGAGTGGGAACTCGATTCCAGGGGTGCGAGGCTCACACGCTCGCCTACAACACGCGCAAGGCATTATTCTGCGCACTTTTCAATAAACAAGCCAGATGCCAGGATGAACATACCGTTCCTAGCAGCAGTGGCAGTGGGCTACCAAAGGAGGAGGAGGAGGAGAGTCAGGGCCAGAATATTCACACCCAGAACCAGCCTATTCGGGATGCCTGATGACCAGGTGTATGGGAGGTACAGGTTTCCAGCACACATCATACTGGACCTGGTCAGTGAGTGGGAGGATGACCTCACATCACCCACCCTGTGCTCCCAAGCACTCAGCCCCCTGCAGAAGGTCCTGAATGTACTGCACTTCTTGGCCACTGGATCCTTTCAGCGGACAAGTGCCATAGTGGGTGGTGTGTCACAGGCCACGCAGTCACGCTGCCTACACCAGGTCTTGAACATCATCACTGCACGGCCATCAGTCCGCAGGCACATATATCTCCCCAGGACTCATGCAGAAAGGCGGACGTGCATCCAGGAATTCTATGGTGTGGCTCAATTCCCCAAAGTGCTTGGTGCAATTGACTGCACACATGTGGCTCTACGTCCACCCAGGGCAACAGAGCACATCTATAGAAACCGCAAGCACTGGCATTCCATCAACGTGCAAGTTGTATGCAATGCCAAGGGAATCATCACATCAGTATATGCCAACTATCCAGGGTGCACCCACGACAGCTTCATCTACAGAATGTCTACCCTATGCCGGGACCTAGAGGCTGGCCAGCATGGAGATACATGGCTGCTTGGTGAGCATGAATGCCACTGCACATGCATGCATGTCAGATACTGGGTCATGACACAACACCACTAATGATACCCATCACCACCTCCGCAGGGGACAGTGCCTACCCTATCAGCCCCCACATGATGACCCCAATCCGGAACCCCACCACGCCACCCCAGGTAAGGTACAACACAGCCCACATTGCAACACGGGGCATAGTGGAGCGCACATTCGGAGTGCTGAAGTCACGCTTTCGCTCCCTTGACCGTTCTGGCGGGCAGCTGTTATATGCTCCCCGAATAGTGTGCAGGATCATAGTGGCAGCATGTGTCCTGCACAACGTTGCAACACGCCGGGGCCTGCCCGTGGACATGGTGGTGCCCCCACATCCACAACCACATGCACGCCCGCTGCGCATGGGAGGGGAAAGGGCACGGGGGGAGGCAGCCCGTACGCAACTGGTGGCCAACTTCTTCACCTAGGAATCACAGTGCTGGCTAGTGCACACTGCTCTGGCACATACCATCTGACAATCAATGATGACACTACCTGACAATGTCTGAAAATTACTTGACAATAAACAGTCAGATACACATCAGCCTGAGATTGTTAACATGGAAGTGTCAATATGTGTGCACCCCTAGCTACACATACACCAGCAATGCATCACAACGCAAAGACACAACTCCATCAATCTAATATGCATTGCCACAGGCGATTCACTACATGACAACATTGCCATGTCAACCATTCCCTTCACAGTCCCGCCACTGAGGACACCATGTCATGGTATGTGACAGCAAACAAACTGGCCATCACAACATGACACCAGTGTCACAAATAGCAGTGCCCCAAATGGAACATAGCCGCACTTGAGCAGCTAACCGCCCTGGAGCCACTACTACACACCTGTGTAAGAGTATTTTCAATCAAATTACACACCAACCCACCCTGAAGCCCACCCAAACAAGACACATTGCATGTAATCAATGGTAGTCTCATTACCTGATTCTGCTGGTATGTCCTCACCGTCCAGATGTACAGTGATGGCGCCATGCAAAAGTGTCAGTGCACATCTACCGACATGTAGTCTGACTCCAGAGAGTATGCCCTTGTGAAGATCTGTGTGAAATACCTGCAAAACATGAGCAACATATGTAAGTAGAGGCACATATCAAACCATCATGCATAGTTAGGTGCAACAACAATGAACACTATGAATGTCTACACAGTATTGACTATGGACTGGCCAACAGCTCATGGGAGTCCAATGTCACCGTGTAATTTGCTGTCACTTGGGCACACCCTTTGCAAGCCCATGGAAACGGAAGCAGGAGGGGTGTGGATGTCTGCTACCCAAGCATCGAAACCAAACTCAGGACAAGCCTGCATGTGCCCAGCCACAATACAGTGTATGCCCAGGTACCCACACAAGGCAACACTCTTGCAAAATAAAAATAAAAACGAGAAAAAATGGCCATGAAAGGGCCGGCGGGGGGGGGGGGCACCTATGAGGTCCGAGGACAGGATGCACGCCACAATCCACCTGTGTGGATCATGGGAAAGGAAAACACCCCATAGGCTCGTGGCCCACACGGCTACTCTGTTGTGGGAGATGAGTCGCTATGGCTCTGGCCAGACCCTGCAGCTGACTCTGGAGGTGGGGGAGCTGCCTCAGAAGATGGTGTGACAATGGGAGGCAGCCCACGCAAAGCACGAGTTTGCTCCTCCATGGCTGCAAGCAGGCGGGTCTGGTAGTTCTGGTTCTGGGTTATAATCATGCGGAGGTCCCCATGCAGTAACTCCCGGGATGACCTGACCTCCGCACGAGTTGCCTGCATCTCGGCCGAGAGCGTCCGTGTCAGACGCTCCAGCTGCTCCTCTGTCCTTCTATGGGATGAAGCCTCAAGCTCTAACAGGGTCGACCTGAGGTGACGGAGTTCTTCCCTCAGGCCTTCCCTGTGGCGCTGGGACTCCATGGAAAGTGATTCCCGCAGAGTCGCCAGTGCCGCCCGCCTGTCCATGTTGGACGCCAACATATCCTCCCTGTGTGCCTGGCAGATGGACTCTGTAGCCTGCTCCAGTCGCTCCATCAGCCTTTCTGGGGGGACAATGGAAGTGGCCACCCTATCCATGGCCTGTGCAATCATCTCGGATGATGCTGCCTGTTGGGTGGCCATACCGTAGATGGATTGCTCCCAAACGGTATTGCCAGGTGGCATACGGCCACCACGTTGACGGGCACCACACCTGCCTGGGGCAAGGCGGACTGCGCCTTGCTGTGCCGGCAAGGCCTCAGGCTGCAGGACTGCATTCCCTCTCTGATCTGCAGCCCCAGGAACAGGATCAGAGATTGGGTGGTGTGGCCCTGCATCCGTAACCACCGGAGGCTGATCTGCCGACACTGACATCCCCATTGAGGGCAATGGCCCGGCTGCAGGTGGGTCGGACAGAGGAGATTCTCTCCCAAGAACACTCACCTGCGACTGCACATAGGTGTCATCCTCCGAGTCTACACCTGAATACTGCTCGGGGGAGGAACCCCCAGAGACACCCCTCGACAGCACGGCCTGCAGCACTTGTGGGTTTTCACCCACAAACACACCACGTCCCTCACTTGTGGTAGGTCGGCCCGGGTTGCCCTCCTGGGACGGCTCCACCACCACATCCCCAGCATCAACAAGTGCTTCGTCCCCTGCAAAGACATGAAAGAGAAAAATGGAAACAGGCATTAGCACCATGGCATGCACCAAGGGCTGATGAACAACAGAGGCAGTAGTTCTACGACACATGTCCAACATGACTGGGAGACCTCCTATGCATTCACCATCACTGGGTCTGTAGGGGAGGCTCAGGGCATACAATGTACAGATTGGAGAGCAACGCCTGCTCACCTTGCTGCCTAGCACTGCCATCACACATTGGCCGGTGATTGGCATGTCAAAGGCACATGCCATCACACACATGGCATGTGACATAGCCACCAAGTGAAGAGGGAGAGGAGGGCTACTTTTTTGGATTTCAACCACTCTGGTCCTGACATTGCATCGTCACATCCATAAGTATACATGTTGTACATGGATCTGCTAGTCCAAATTGGCAACGATGCACAGTGCCTTGTCTACATCAACAAAATGCAGTAAACAATGTGATTCCACCTCCCCATCACCTGTAAAGGATTCATATTGCATTCGTGAAGCACCGGTCAAGTAATGTATGAAGGTACAGCGGAGCACTGAGGGGTGGTGGGGCAGAAGGGGATGCCAGTCAACAATCCTACTGGTGCTGGTGTCATTCATGTCACGCAAGTGCAGGGGTGGGTGGCACAATGAAGTGCAAGGGGAAGTGGCGGCTGGAAGTGCTGTACAAGGTAAGTAGGACTTGACGTCAAGGGCAGATGGTGTTAGGCGCAGACAAGTGCTGGGGGGGTGGCCTATAGGGGTACAGAGACAATCATGCAGTGCTGTGGGCTCGGAGGGGACAGGGGAGGTACACACTGCTTCTGGCTCGGCAAGGTCCTTTCAGATTTCTATGTGTCCTGCAGAGTTGTCACATGCCGCAGATATGTGCCCTTGGATTGGGGATCTCATCTTGGTGAAAAGGGTGAGGCGCTATTGCCTTTGGAGCATGTGGCAGGCCAGTTTGCCAGAGGATGGCCATGATGCAGGACATTCCCTCTCTGCCACCCGGCACCTGTGGTTTGGGTTCACAAGATCCGAGTCATGCCAGGACTCTGCATTGGCATGGGGCTTCAGACAGGTGGTCATGACCGTGGCAAAGACATCCAGTGTACCTGACATGGAGTGGAGCATGGAGTGGGCCCTGTCAGGATGGGAGTGAGCCTAAGGGGGAGCTGGATGGGGGGGAGATTTTGGCTGCATGAGCCTCGACTGACACACACTTCATGGGTCGGAATACCAAGAAGGTGTGTGACAGTGGTGAGGGTGGCTTTGCCTGTGGGGTGGTGAGGGTGAGCTGGGAGGAGAGGAGAATGTGATCACTCCAGGAGAGAGGAGTGCAGAGATGGACGGAGAGGGGAAAGTCAGATGAGATCAGAGCATCAAGAGTGTGCCCTGCAGAATGAGTAGGGACAGACGGGAGTCTAGAGGGTGAGAGGGAGTTGCTGAGGTCACAGAAAGGTCACGTGGGGGCGTCAACAAGCATGCAGGTGGATGCGTACAGCACCAAGGATGAGGATTTCTGTGTCTGGGGACATGAGTGAGGAGGAGAGGTGAGGACACTCAGAAAGGAAGTAGTACATTTGACCAGTTTTCCCAGACACAGTACGCACTGTTTGAGAATGTCAAGGTGTGGTGGAGAGAGACCTCACACAAGCCATTCCAGAGTGGAGTAGGTCTAAGTAGGAGTGACAGTGGCAGGAATACCCTCAGGGAAGCCAAGGGCACACCCCCCCTGCACAGTAGTGGCGGGCCAAGGAGAGGGTCAAGGATGCAGACAGAGCTGGCCGTCAGACATGTTTCCATGAGACCAAGGATGTCAAGGTGCATAACCTCATGTAAGTGACAGATATCGGAGGAATGCCTGATGCAGCCGCAGTGAAAGGAGTGTAATTGTGGAGGAGGTTGACAGCCTTGGAGGACTTACGGGGAGTGCTAGAGATCAGAGGTGCAGCATGTGTAGGAGTTGGAGTGGGAGGCGGAGAAGGTTCATGGGAGGGTGCAGGGAGGCAGTGCAGGATTGATGAGGAGAGAGGAGGGGGGACAGCAGGAGAGGTAAGGAAGTTGATGAGATGTGGGTAGCATTTCTCAAGGAGATTGAGGTTGGCCTAAGGGACTTGGACTGAGACGCTCCCATTACCATGCACATCAATAGTGGCCTCTGAGGATTGGAAGGAGGCCAGGAGTACACCCCAACGGGTCCCACCAATGATGGTGGAAGAGGAGCAAGGAGAGAGGACAGGGACCATGTGAAGGGTCTATGGGACAGGCAAAGGCATGTATGAGCAGATGTCAGTGAGAGTTAGCTTAGAGTAGGCTCAGATGCACTGGTCAGCAATAGGGTGGGTCGCATTGGAGGGCAGGGTGCCCTCATTTGACTTTTGGCAAGCAGGTGTCGTGAGTAGGGCACGATGGTCTGAACTGTAGGAGTCATGGAAGATAGACCATGAAGAGCAGCATGGAGTGTGAGGGAATGGGGCTCGAAACCAGACGGTACCAAAGCCCACAGGTGGGAGGTGGATGTCAAGGCAACATCCACAGTATGACAGCATGTTGGTTGGCATTTATATACAGAGGACGCATTAGCATGTGGTATCATTGCATGTCAGGCATGTGAAGATGAAACTTTAATGGCTGGGGGAAAGGATAGGAATGGTATGTAAGACATCAGATGAATAGACAGGGGAGTATGAGCAACAATGTAGTGACAAAATGACAATTCAAGGGCAACTTCCATGGTGTCGGCCCATATGTGCACTGTTGCCAGTAGGGATAGTGCTGTGGCCAGATGGTGTTGCACTGAACATACTGGATGAGGCACATGGGTGCCACTATCAACTCTGCCACACACCCCCTTGACAGGCACCCAACATGAATGCTTCACACACACACCATGCACATGGATAATACACACATGCATGTGCACTCACCGGATGATGCCTCGTAATCAGGGAGGTCTCCCACACCTTGGAGTTGTCCCTCGGTGACGTAGGATCCAGCTACAGACTCGTGTGGTGTGAGTTCTATATCCTGTGCTGGGGACCCACCTCCAGTCACCAAGGTTGCGGCATGACTTGAGGCCAGCTTATCCTTTGCCCTGCGCTTAAGGTCATTCCAGCGCTTCTGGCAATCACTAGCTGTGCGCCTCACTACTCCAAGGGCACTTATTCTGTCAGCAATGGTCTGCCAGTGTGCCTGGCGTCTGGCATGTGTGGTCTTGAACCCTGCAACGATGACCATTTCCCTATCATGATCTGACACATACTGAACAAGTGCATTCAGTTCGGCTTCTGTGAAGCTTGGCTTCCTTGATGGGCCGGACTGTGCAGCCGTGCCTGGGGCATCAGCCTGTGCCGGACGTGCACTCTTCCTCTTGCGCTTGGAAGGGGGTGGGGATCCAGAGTGTCCTACGCCGCTGTGGACACTAGGGGCAGGAGTCGTGGTGGACTCAGTACTGGGTGTGTGGGATTGCCCACTCAGCATGGGAGTAGGTGCAGGCATTGGGGGTAGTGGGATGGGGTCAGGCCTGATCTGAGGTGCATGAACTAGGACCGACACAGTCTTGGCAGGGTGTATGAGAGGTGGGGTGGATGGAGCCACACCCTGGCTACGGGGGCCAGCAGATGACCTATCTGGCATAGATGCGCGTGCCCTGATGACACCAATGTGCACCGGTGCACGTGCAGTGGACCTGCTGACCTGGATGTCAGCGATGGGATCACCCTCGGACAGGTCTGGTGCCACAATGGCCTGGTCCGACAAGGGCTGATCAGGGTTGGTATCAGCCACATGACTCTCAACTGGGGGGGGGGGGGGCATGGGTGTCCCTGACTGGTCCTCCAGACTGGGGGGGACAGGGGCACCCTGCAAGTCACAACCACGTCCCCTAGTGGATCCTCCACGGCCACCACGTGTGGCTCGGCCACCTTTGCCACCCTTACGGCTTGCACGCCTCCCAACCATGGCACTGATGGTATTGTGCGTATGGGAGTCGGTGTGCACAATTGTCCTGGGCAATTGGGTGTCAAAGGGGTTGGGTACCAGATGGTATTCGTACCCTAGTGCAGTGGCAAGGCTATATGACACCCCTGGGGAAAGATGACGGGTCACGCAACGCACAGGCACCCCAAAAAAGTTAAGGAACGTGCACAATACCCCTCCTAGACCACGTGTGCTGATGGAAAACCCTGCACTACGCTGTGGCATCCAGTAACACAATGAACGTATGCGTGTCACACGCAGCCTAGATTGACCTCTGAAGGGGTAGGCTACACACGGGGCAAGCACAGATGTTAGATACGTGCGTGACTCACCGTCTGCCAGGTAAAAGAGCGTGAAAAATGAGCGCTTTTGGTTGGCAACACCCCCGCCAAAAGAAGATGTGTACGCTGTCTGAGGAGACAGGACAACAGTAGAAGGGGACACTGTTTGAGGGAACAGGCCCAGGTAAACCAGTACAAGAGGAAAAAGAGAAAAAGCTGTCAGAGGTAACAGGGAGTACGAACTGGAAACGCCGTGAAGTAAATCGCGTGTGAAACGACAAGAAGTACAGAATTCACCCACTCGCTCTCCACGAAAAGCACGTACAAGGAAATGGTGTTCAACACTACCTTTTATACAGGCCCACACGTACAGCGTCACTTACGGCGTGTACGTGCTTGGCCCATGTTCACCAATCACACGCTTTGTCACTCCTGCGTGTGGATCCTTTTTCACCAATCACACGCTTTGACACTCCTGCGTGTAGCTCACTTTTCACCAATCACACGCTTTGTCACTCCTGCGTGTAGATCCATTTTCACCAATCACACGCTTTGACACTGCACGTGCAGGTAACTATTGACGCACATATGCTGGTGACGGGTTTTCGCGCGATTCGCTGAGTGTGGGGTTTTCACGTGCAAAATCACTCCCTATCAGGCTGTCCACGCGTTCAAACACGAAAGACCAGGCTCCTGGCCAGGAGGCCAAATTTAAGTCCCCCAGAGCCCTGAGCACGCTCCCACCTGCCATCGGCTGCTGCCTGACTGCCTGCTGGCCACGTGCCCCACAGTGCTGGTGGGTGGGGGTGGTGGGAGACATGGGTGGGGGCCTGGTGGAGGGTGCCCCTGGTGGATGGGGGGTGGGGGTGGTGGGAGACATGGATGGGGGCCTGATGGCAGGTGCCCCTGCACTGCTGGGGGGTGGGGGTGGTGGGAGACATGGGTGGGGGCCTGGTGGAGGGTGCCCCTGGTGGATGGGGGTGCAGGGGGACATGAGCAGGTGTGCAGGGTAGTCCACTGTTTTGTGGGCTGCCTGCAGGGGCCGTGGAGGGTGTACAGGGTACACCTGTGAGGGCCCACCCAGCCTATTCGCATGTGATAATTCCCACGCACCCCTGTGATACACGTACCCTGGCCAATCGCGTGTTGAACTTCCCGCTACCCCTGTAATACACGCACCCTGGCTGTTCGCGTGTGATAATTCCCGCGTACCCCTGGGATACACGTTCCCTGGCCTATCGCGTGTTCTACTTCACGCGTCCCCCTGTAATACACGTTCCCTGGCCAATCGCGTGTTGAACTTCCCGCTACCCCTGTAATACACGCACCCTGGCTGTTCGCGTGTGATAATTCCCGCGTACCCCTGTAATACACGTTCCCTGGCCTATCGCGTGTTCTACTTCACGCGTACCCCTGTAATACACGTACCCTGGCCAATCGCGTGTTGAACTTCCCGCTACCCCTGTAATACACGCACCCTGGCTGTTCGCGTGTGATGATTCCCGCGTACCCCTGTAATTCACGTTCCCTGCCTAGTCGCGTGTAGTACTTCCCGCGTACTCCTGATTTGAAGATTGCCCGCTTTTCTTTCCTTGTTTGCCTGCCCTGTGAAGTGGTCCAGGGTTAGCGCAGCCCTTAGCGATGATTTAGCGATTTTGATGGCTTTTCCTTGCGCGAGGGCGTTCTTGGGGGCGTTACTGGCGCTGCTGCAGGCTCGCTGCGATTCTCTGCGCCACGGCTGGTTTGGGAGCTTGAAATCCATGAATACGCTGTGCGCGGAAATCTGTTTTAGCGCACGTGCCTGGCGCAGACTATCGCAGGCGCACGCTGTGCGCCAGCCGCGTGCGCTACTTGTGCGCTGGATTCTATGAATTAGCCTCTACATGTTTTGGCGGAATTACAACTAGCGGAATTACTGAGTGGTAATTCGGCCAAATTTTTATAAAATGACGGACGGTAATTCTGCTGGTGGTAATTTCCCCAAAAATCCCCAATACATAAATGGGAACTAACACCACCCCATAACCACTTTTAATCCTGTGGTAAATCCATGGGATCAATTGGCAGTAACAATATCTGATTTTGGCGGTAATCTGGTTACCAAATTGCCAACAATATCGTAATGAGCCCTCAAATCTATTGTCTTTGAAAAGTTTTGTTTTCCTTGGTGTCAGGCAACAGTTGGGTCATTTAATTGTGTTGGATTTATATAGCACTTTAGCAAAGCACTGCACACAGTTTGAAAATCAATATAAACATATTTTGAAAATTGACAGCAGTCAATTGGTCAATAATCTGGCAGAGACCTCATTTCACTGAAATACCGGGCGTAGTGCAAGTGACATCACACAACCATTACCCTCTGAGGACATCACAGGAAGTGATTTAATTTGACCCTGCCCCCAAGTGGCATCACACACCTTTCACTCATTGACAAAACAGGAAGTGGCATCACCTAGCATTGTTTCTCGGTACACTACAAAAACGAATGTTACCATATCACTGTAATATGATATACATTTCATACAAGAATGGATCACCATATGTAGCGTTAATATCAATGTGTATAGGCCCATATTACCAAATTACTGTGAATGTAAGCACACTTCCAACACAACAACCTCGACTATTGTACATCACTCAGGCTAAACTGTGAACAGAAAGAGCATCTCGAAGAGGCCTAAATCCCAAAGCTCAGACATCCAGTGCCTGCCAAGTGTGTGGAGTGAGGGGTCAGCAATGCGAGTCAAGACTTTGTTTAGTATTCTCAAGGTTCAACATTTTATTTTAAACAAAAATAAACAATACACCCTAACTAAACCTACTCTACCAGGGGATTCCCTACCTAGTCTAGGATCTAAGGGAAAACCTCTAGCATTCACAATACTAACCCTTACACTAATCAACATAAACAATTAAATAAACATCAAAACAATATAAATGAAATGTTACCAAACAACCAGTGTCCTGGATGACTTCTACCTGCTCTTGGGCCGATGTTGTTGCCCCAGAAATGCCCCAAAGTCAATTCTTTCAAGAAAAATAAATGTCCTGAAAAGTTCCAAAGAAGCAAAAGTTCACACAACAAACATCCACTAGGAGCAGTTCTTGAATGAAAAGATTCTGCTTTCCAATTTCCAAAAAGAAAAAAAAACAATACCAATGTTATTTCTGGACAGCCTCTCTCCAGGAAAAGATGAACAAAGTTGAAGACAAAAGTACCACTTCTGCTTAACAACACTTCTGTTTTGCAACTTCTGCGTTGTATGCCATTTACAGTTCTGCCAGGAGGCTTCTGCTTAGAAATTGCTCTCTCTCCAGCAACTCCCTTGATGAAAATGTAAGACTAGGCTCCCTTGCCCCACAGTTAGCCCTTGGCGTCTGCTTCATACAACTACTACAGTTCTGACAAGTGTATTTTCAACCAAAGTTCTGCTGCTCTGCTGCTACTGCAATTTATAAGGATAGGCAACTCCAACAATATTTCTTCAAACTCTACAGGTTGGAAAGGCACTCTTCTCTTTTGTGTCACAAGAAAGGGCAGCCTCTTCACCTTTCATTCTGCTTGTAGTTACCAAATATAGTTACATTTGTCAAATACCCAGCTCCCTTCCCAAGCTACAAGGACACTGTCTCATCAGTGGCTACCTGTCATGCATCGCCCCTGGAAGTACTGGCAGAAATGGAAGTACACCTAACATGGTGGTCCTGTGTTCCATTGTATCATTCTAGTCTATTTCCAAGATGGCCACCGAATGTTTATCTATGGAGAATTGGATACAATCCTTGCGTTGTATCGTCTATGGTTCCCACTCAGGGTTTCTGTGTTGTTCCAGCGACTTTCTCTGCAGTACAGCGCTCCGCTATATTTCTCTTCCCGTGCAGTTCCCTCTACGTTCTGTACTGTTTCCTGCACTTTGGTGACTATTCATTTCCTTAAGGTACTGTGGTTGTTATTTCATTCTATTTCCTTTCTCCATGCATCTCCTCCTATCTTACATCGTTTTGCTTTCCCTTCTTGCAGATCTCCTGTCTCTGCACGCCTCGCCATCAGAGTTCTATTTCTTTTCCTTTTGTACGGCGCTTTCGCTCTGCCGCACGGGTGAGCCGCTACTTGTGATGCTGTTACTCATTCATTCCTTGCTTACTGGCGTACGTGAGTTAGCTAGCCTACCTTTCTTTTTTGTTTCCTTTTTCTTCTGGATACGGCTTCCTCTTCCCATCGGCGGCACTGCTTCTGCCTTTCAGTCTTCCTTCTGATTCTTCATGATAAGCTTTTCTCATCTTCACCACTTACCTCTGCCGTACTATACTTAACTTCTACGTCCCTTTGAACTGAACAACTGTCAGCACTCTTTGAACATTTTGGGGAACTACGAATCCCAGAGTTCCTTTCAGCTTATCAAAATCAGACAGTATCAGAGTATTGCCAGCTGACTTCCCATTTCCTCCGGGACTACAATTCCCAGAGTGCATCGTACTACCAAGATCCGGCTCACCAAGATACAATCTACTTCATTGGAAGACAATATTTGGATCCAACAACCATACTTCACCTAACAGGGTTTTTTCAGCCAGGAGGCTTTTTCCCTGATACTTTGGGTCTTGCTCCCTCAGGTTCACCTAGTCTGGTTTACCACTCCCAATCAAGGTGGCTTCCGAAGGAGCACATCCTTATCTTCATCAGAAGAAAGAAAAGAAACCTATAGGACAGAGGAAACCACGACAGAAGAAGACTTCAGAAGCATTGGACAGTTCCATAGAGGAAACAGGTGAGGAGGAGTGTGGGGAAGACCTTCGGGAGTCTGACAGAATACAACGCCAAGAGATCAAAATGGTTTCACTTGAACAATATCAAGAGTTATGTTACGCCATCCAAGGTCTTCGAGTTGAGATGCAGATGGTTCACACCGAAAATGCTGCCCATGAAGAGGGTAAGGGAGACTTACCTGTTATGCCATTTACGTATGGTAAATATGATGGTAACCCAAGACTTTTGAAAGAATTCCTAGATGCCTGTTCCGTATACATGTCTTTTAGACCCAAGGCTTTCGAGACGGAGAGAGCCTGCGTGGGGTTCTTGGTGTCAAATCTGAATGGTAGCGCATTGGCATGGGCAACACCATTGGTGACAGGAAATGATCCACTGATTGGTAATTACAACCAATTCCTCCAGAGTTTCAAGGAGAGATTTGAAAGACCAGAGGTTCAATATTCAACCTTTCAAGCCATACTGGACATAAAACAAGATAACCAGGATGTGCAGGCTTATGTCTCCCAATTCCAGAGATTGGCACAGAATGCTGGATGGCCCAACAGAGCTCAACAGACTATCTTCAGAAGGGGTTTACAGGAGGAGATTAAGGATGAGTTGGCCCGAATAGCTCGACCAAGTTCTTTCCAGGAATTGGTGACACTTTCCTTGCAGATAGAATTCTGACTTACAGAGAGAAGATTTGAGAAACTGAAGAATCGTGGGTTTCCACCTCCTATGAACATTCCGACAACCACCAAGGAGAGACCTAACACTGAGGAGCCCATGCAAATACGTGCTACGAGGGGTCCTTTGACCACTGAAGAGAGAAAGAGACGGAGAGAGCTGAATCTCTGTAAATACTGTGGTTCATCCAAACATCTTCTGCGAGACTGCCCTGATGTACCCCCATGCCGTCAGGGAAATGAACAACCCCGTACTTTGGCAAGGGAAGCAACGGGGAGACAGATTCAAACCCTTGCAGTTGCACCAGAACCAGACCCCAAGGGGACAACCGCTTAATGGCATTCCAGATCACTTTATCCACATCAGTTGGAATGTCCGTTAAAGTGTATGCTATGTTGGACTGCGGGGTCGCAGGGAACTTTATAGATGTTACTTGGGCTAAGGAACATAGTATTCCTCTGGTACGAAGGAATCAAGCCATACCAGTAGAAGGAGCCGACCGTAGACCTCTGTCCTCAGGACTCATAGAAATTAAGACTTATCCCATTCTAATCATGATGGAGGGTCACGCTGAGAAGATCATCTTTGATGTGATAAGGGCTGCTCATTTCCCTGTTATTCTCGGGATCACATGGCTTTGTCTACATAACCCCACCATAGACTGGAGAGCCAATAGACTTAGTTTTGACTCCGACCTTTGCGGTCAGAATTGCATGCAGAATCCCAAGAGAGAGTTCCATGCTGGTTGCTTGGTTGAGCTTCCTAATCCATCCATCTCCTTGATTCCAGTTCAATATCAAACCTACTCTGAAGCATTCAAAGATGTTATTCCCCGACTCCTTCCACCTCACCGTCTCGAAGACTGCGCCATCAATCTTAAGGAAGATGTGCCACTTCTGTTTGGCAGGATGTTTCCACTGTCCCAGCGTGAGAAGGCTGTACTCAAAGACTATCTTGAGGTCAATTTAAAGACTGGACTCATAAATACATCTAACTCATCTGGTGGGGCCTCATTATTTTTTGTGTCCAAGAAAGGAACTGAAGAGTTACGCCCATGCATTGACTACAGAGGTCTCAACGACATCACTATCCGAGATAGGTATCCCATGCCCCTAATTCGTGACATTTTGGAGGCCGTATGGGATGCCTGTATCTTCTCCAAACTCGATTTGAGAGGTGCTTATCATCTGCTCAGGATCAAAGAGGGCGACGAATGGAAGACCGCTTTCCGGACACCACTGGGTCTCTATGAATATCGAGTGATGCCATTTGGTTTGGTGAATGCCCCTGATATCTTCCATAGGTTCATCGACAAGATATTCTCTGACATGCTGTATATCTCCGTAGTTATCTATCTGGATGACATCTTGGTTTTTTCCTCTGATCTACAAAGCCATCGTATTCACATGAAGGAGGTCCTTCGCAGACTGAAGGCCAATCAACTGTATGCCAAGCCTGAGAAATGCATTTTTGAAGGCACAGAGGTGTCTTACCTGGGGTACATACTTTCCGCTGAAGGTATTGGTTTTGATCCGGGTAAGGTTGAGGCAATACTTCAATGGCCGGAGCTAAAGTCAGTTAAAGAGGTCCAAAAGGTTCTGGGTCTGGTGAACTTTTACCGTCGTTTTACACCCGGGTTTTCCAAAGTGGTATTACCTTTAACCTCCTTGTTAAAGAAGAATGTGAGATTCTCTTGGACTCCCGAAGCACAAAAAGCCTTTCAGTATCTCAAGGAGTTGTTTACCACGGCTCCTATATTGATGCAGCCAGACCATCCAAGCCTTTTTTTTGGGAATCTGATGCTTCAGATAGCGCGGCAGGAGCAGTTCTACTACAAGAGGACAAAGCTGGAGTTGAACACCCTATCGCCTATTATTCTAGGACTCTGACGACAAGCAAAAAGAACTACTCTGTGTTAGAATGAGAGTTATTAGCTATCAAATTGGCTTGTGAAGAGTGGAGACACCTGCTCCAAGGTCCTTCGAATCCCTTTGTGGTACGTACTGGCCATCGGAATATAAAGGTCCTCAAACAGATGGAGTATCAGAATGCCAGACATGCCAGGTGGGCATACTATTTTTCTGGATTTGATTTCACTATTACCTATATCCCTGGTTCACAGAACGTTGTAGCGGATACCATGTCTCACTGTTGGGCTAAAGAGATTGACCAGCCACGAACAGCTGAACACCTCATTCCTGAAGAAAGAATTTTGGCTCTAAGCCGTGTCTGGGAGCAAACCGGTAGAAATATGACGCTATGACCTCACTCAGAGTGACGGACTTCTCTTTCACAGATCAGCACTATATCTTCCTTCTTACTCCTCACGTATCCAGGCTTTACAGTTCTGTCACGACTTACCCTTGACGGGACACAAGGGAGAAAAGGCAACTTTGGAACTACTATCCCGAGTTTTGTGGTGGCAGTCCATGCGTCGAGACATACAGATGTACGTATCTGCTTGTTCTATCAGTGCGTCTCACAAGATTTCTCGACAGAAACCACTGGGATTACTGCAACAAGGGGGTTTGCCCTCTAAACCTTGGGAACAGGTGTCAATGGATTTCATAGTCGATATACCCCCTTCCGAAGGGAAGACGGTTATCATGGTAACGGTAGATTCATACTCCAACTTGGCACATTTTTCGGCCTTATCCGGAGTTCCTTCTGCCTTGGAGACCTCTGTGGTTTTCTTACGAGACATTGTCAGACTCCATGGCATTCCTGGTACTATAATCACGGATAGAGGTTCCCAATTTACCTCCCATTTTTTGGTCTGCCCTCTGCGAACAGCTATGAATTCGTAGAGCATTATCATCCGGCTATCATCCACAGACTAACGGTCGGACCGAACACCTTAATGCCAATCTCGAGCAATAACAACGTTGCTTCTGTAACAAAAGACAAGACAACTGGGAAGGTCTGCTTCCCATGGCTGAAGTCACCTACAATAACACTTTTCACAATGCCATAGGGATGAGTCCTTTTAAGTGCACTTATGGGGTTCACCCTCGTTTCTTACCCATCATAGACCAGACGGTGTCCAAGATACCCGCTGTGGAAGAACTCTTGAGTGAAATTGACAAGACACACAAAGAGGCATTAACCACTTTGGAGGAAAGTCGGAAGGAATACAAAAGATATGCTGACCGCAAATGCAGGTACAATCCAGAGTGGAAAGCAGGTATGAAGGTGTGGTTATCCACCCGCTATCCTCCACGTTGGACTCACCTGGGAAAATTCTCTCCCCGATATCTGGGTCCGTTCATTATTCTCTCCAAGATCAATCCTGTTACTTACAGACTGCTACTACCCAAGAACATGAAAAGAATCCACCCAGTATTTCATGTTTCCCTTTTGAAAGCTTACGTAGAGGATCCCTTCAAAAGGACCGTTTACAGAAGACCTGTTCCCAAACCCACAGAGCCTGAAGAATACGAGGTGTGCAAGCGGATCGACTCTAGATATCACAAGGGCACTCTACAATACTTGGTGCACTGGAAGGGGTATCCCGATTCTGAGAGATCATGGGAACCCAGGAGACATATTCATGCTCCCTGTCTTCTGCAACAGTTTCACAGAAGGTATCCTGGCAAGGCAGGCGGAGCCGGGCACAGATGGGGGCATACTGTCATGCATCGCCCCTGGAAAGTACTGGCAGAAATGGAAGTACACCTATCATGGTGGTCCTGTGTTCCATTATATCATTCTAGTCTATTTCCAAGATGGCCACCGAATGTTTATCTATGGAGAATTGGATACAATCCTTGCGTTGTATCGTCTATGGTTCCCACTCAGAGTTTCTGTGTTGTTCCAGCGACTTTCTCTACAGTACAGCGCTCCGCTATATTTCTTTTCCCGTGCAGTTCCCTCTACATTCTGTCCTGTTTCCTGCACTCAGGTGACTATTCCGTTCCTTAAGGTACTGTGGTTGTTATTTCATTCCATTTCCTTTCTCCACGCCTCTCCTCCTATCTTACCTCGTTTTGCTTTCCCTTCTTGCAGACTTCCTGTCTCTGCACGTCTCGCCGTCAGAGTTCTATCTCTTTTCCTTTTGTAGGGTGCTTTCTCTCTGCCGCATGGGTGAGCCGCTACTCGCAACACCGTTACTCATTCATTCCTTGCTTACTGGCGTACGCGAGTTAGCTAGCCTACCTTTCTTTTTTGCTTCCTTTTTCTTCTGGATACGGCTTCCTCTTCCCATCAGCGGCAATGCTTCTGCCTTTCAGTCTTCCTTCCGATTGTTCATGATAAGATTTTCTCATCTTCACCACTTACCTCTGCCGTACTATACTTACCTTCTAATTCCCTTTGAACTGAACAACCGTCAGAAACTCTTTGAACGTTTTGGGGAACTACGAATCCCAGAGTTCCTTTCATCTTATCAAAATCAGACAGTAACGGAGTATTGCCAGCTGACTTCCCATTTCCTCCGGGACTACAATTCCCAGAGTGCATTGTAGTACCAAGATCCGGCTCACCAAGATACAATCTACTCCATTGGAAAACAATATTTGGATCCAACAACCATACTTCACCTAACAGGGTTTTTTCAGCCAGGAAGCTTTTTCCCTGATACTTTGGGTCTTGCTCCCTGGGGTTCACCTAGTCTGGTTTACCACTCCCAGTCAAGGTGGCCTCCGAGGGAGCACCTCCTTATCTTCATCAGAAGAAAGAAAAGAAACCTATAGGACAGAGGAAACCGCGGTGGAAGAAGACTTCAGAAGCGTTGGACAGTTCCATAGAGGAAACAGGTGAGGAGGAGTGTGGGGAAGATTTTCGGGAGTCTGACACTACCCCAAGGCTATAGTGCCACTCTTCCAGCCCTAGATAATCTGTGTCACCCCTAATTTTGGAAGTCTCAGGGGTAACACAGCTTCAACAACTCTTAAACAATTTTGTTCAATACTTAAATGAGCTGGATATGCAGTTTAGGGTTTTGGCTATTTGCTTTTGCTATACGTGTTCTCTGCTCAGCTTGTACTGTGTTTATAACTTTACTTCGTGCTTTGTGATGTTACAAGAGATCAGTTTGACAATAAAAACGAAATTAGGCACATGCAAGTTCGTTTTAACTGTGATCTGCGCACTTCAAAGTTACGCGGTCCCACCGGCAGCGTTCTCAGTATTAACAAGAGTCATGTGACTGCTCGGCATCAAGTTGTGCTTCACAACGGGAAAAGAAAAGGCATTTACAACACGCAAGTGTTTCAGCTTTGATATTAAATTGGGTGTTACATTTCCTGTGTTAATAGGACTTCCCACGTCCACAAATAGGTTTATTTCGCTCAATTATGCACACCAGTGGTAAGAAAACTGGCTACTGTTACCAACAAGGTATTTTTTTTTGATTTGGAGAACGGAGCTTCACTTTCCCGACTCCACAATCACTGTAACTGCGGGTTGCTTCTGCTTCCCGGCTTGGTTTTTTCAACTACTACTGCTACAGGCACTGTTGGGACCCACAACCCTCTGCCGCATTGGGTGTCTCCGATTCGGCCTCATCAATGGAGAGACTTCTACTCTCCAGTTTCCCTCAGCTTGCTTTAGCACACATGCCTTGTGTGGATGCACAACTTCAGCTCGGCATTCACAGCAATTATGCATACCTGGAAAGACTGCCTGTTTCCTCCAGTCTCTTCCAATGCTGCCACAGTCAAACAGTGTTTGTGAGCACAGTACCAGCTCTGAGTTGTTAGGAGAAATCTGCTCTTTCTCTACTCCGGTGTCCCTTCTGTGGTCACTGCCAGCCTCATGCTTTGCTTCTTCTACTTTTTCTTATGCCAACCTTCCGGCTCACACTCCAGCTTCTTTCTACTGCTCCTCCCTGCAATAGTCTTTCATGCCCCTCAGGTGGGTTAATTAGTTTCAGGTTCAGGCCCTTAGAACTAATTTCCTGACCCTGCCAACAACTATGAGATTTGCCTGCTGACCTGAGCTCCTTCATGTCTCTGTAGCCCTCTTCTTCTTCTTTGCAGCACCAAAGGGATTCTGAGACATGCAGTCCTTTGTGGAATGTTTTAAATACAGATTTCTCTCCCTTAATGTTATAATAGGATAAAACATGTTTAACGTTTTTAGAGACAGATTGTGCACAGCAAGTCACGGGTTTGCTGATCCTGATGCCATACATTTACCATTGTGGAAGAAATTGATTTTTAGGAGTAAGAAATAGGTTCTTTAGGTTCAACACTAGGTAGAAGGGCTTCTCTAGATTTCACATTTATACCTTTGGTAGAAGGCTGAGATATTTTTAAATAGGAATACGTCAATTCCTCCTCTAAGATTGAGATTAACAAATTCTTCCCCCATGAAAAGAACTGGGTCTCATCCTGTGAAATCCCCCAGTCTCCCTGGGCCTTATCTCCACCCAGGTGATCTTCCTGCAGTACACCACCCCCAGGATTAGGATCAGGAAGTGGTGCCCTCGTTAAGCCCCCTGGGAGGAAACTTTATGCAAGGTTTTAGTGGGAGGTCCACAGGATTTTCCACACTGGCCAAAGATTAGAAACAGCAACTGACCAACACAAGTCCAACCAGAAGACAAGGCTGTACCACTTCATGCTTTTACACTTGGACAATACGCACATGGTTTTCTTGTCAAATGTGCCCTTTAAACCGTTGCAGAGCAACCCCCTCCCGCCAGTCACCCAGAGCCTGAATAGCCCCCGACCATTTCCCACAGGCACTCTACCATCAACTAAGAGTCATTAGGGGCCCACCGTCAACAGTTTTAAATGTCATGCACCTGCTCCAGCCCTCCAACACCTTACACCTCTAATGCCTTGCTCCAACACCTTCATGTCTATACAGTGTCACCCTCCAGCAACTTAAGTTTCCAGCATTCTCCACCACCATCTACCTCAGGCAAACTAGCAACTTAAGTCTCCAGTACCCTCCTTCAACAGCCCAACAGTGTGAGTCTCAATTACCCTCCTCAAACATCTTATGTCTGCATTCAATGCATGATATCTCTCTTACAGCACATTACACCTCAAACACTCTCTCCCAACATCTGTAAGTCACTAATACAACATCTTAAGTCTCCAGTGCCATCCTCCAGTTTCAGCTCCTCATCACTGGCTCTCCAGCATGCCTAGCCAAACTTCATGATGCATACAAATCCTTCTCCTTCGACAGCCACTTGATACTTGTTGCCTCCTCCATCAAAACCCTAGGCGTTTACCTGTACTCCTTGCTGTGCATGACGGGACACGTCAACTACAATCACCTCCTCCTCAGAATACGCCACCAAACTTATCAATGCCAGTAAACAGTTTCTGACCGGCCAGAACCACCTCGAAATTGCCAAAGCCATAATAGGCTCCATACTGGACTACTGCAATGCCCTACTCTGTGGTACATCAGGAAAGAACCTCCACAAACTTCAAACCATCCAAAACAATGCACTCTAGGCCACGTTGGACATCAGCAAGCACACCCACATCTCTGAGGCAAGAAAATCTGTGCACTGGCTACCCTCCAAAGACAGAGTTAAGTTCAAGATTCTCTCCGTAACCAACCAATGCCTCACCAACAATGCCCCCCTTACCTGTTACCTGACTGAAAAAATCATAAAACACTCCTCCACCAGACCGGTCAGGTCTGCCAACATGCATCATCTTGTAACACCTTGATACAACAGGAAGAGATTAGGAGGGGCTAGCTTCCTCGTCTGTGCCCCTGTGCTCTGGAACAACCTCCCTCCCGCTCTGCCTGGCGAACCCTCCTATAGCACCTGCAGGAAAAAACTCAAAACTCATCTTTTCAACTGACAATGTTTTTACCTTTTTATGCCTGTAACTAGCGCCTAGATGCCTATGAGATTTGCGCGCTCCTAATAAATGCACAAATAAATAAACAAATCAACATTGAGCCTCAAGCACACACCTCAAACCCTTCTTAAATCTTAACAACCGAACATTGCAAGTCTCTGTTCCCCTCTGCTAGCATCTTACATCTCTTACAACATCTTCAACATCTAGAGCCTTAAGCATCTTAAGTCTCCAGCACTCTCCCACAACACATTGGGCCTCGTAACGAGTGTGCCGGTCTGGTAACAACGGTGGCGGTAAGCTACCGGCACCATTGTTACCGGACTGGCATACTCCGAAGTCTGCGAGTGGGTGCCTTACAGCCCACCAGGTCTGACCTGGCAGCCGGAATGGCACCCGCTCGCAGACCTTGATGGATGCACCGGCACCATTCATGAATGGTGCCGGTGCATCCGTCCTCCCCATTCCCAACAAGTCCAATGGGACTTTAATGGGAATGGGGAGTAATTTATTCAGGCGCCCGGCAATAGGGAATTACTAGGACCGCCGGGGCTGTAAGGCCCCAGTAAGTCCCCAATGGCGGGAGCCGGAAAGAAAATGACTACGGTGGCAGCCGTGCCAGTATTTACTGGCGCAGCTACTGCCAGACTCATAATGAGGCCCATTGAGTCTTAAGTACTTTCTCCAATATCTCTCTCACTACCCTCCTCCAATAGCTTGAGCCTCAATCACATTCATCAAATGTTTTTAAGACTCTAGCACCCCCAACACTTTTTGTATCAAGTACAATCTCCAACATTATAAGTCTCCAGCACACTCCCCCAGCATCTAACATCCCAAGTGGCCCTTAAACACCTGCAATCTCAGGCACACTTGTTAAATCTCCGAAGTCCCCTGCACACATCTACAATCCGTTAAATCTGCAGTACAATCCGTCAGCATCTTCAACTTTCCAGAGCAGTGCCCCGCAAACCTCTTAAGTCTAGTGCACTCTCTGCAAAGCCGTAAATCATGTGCACCCTCCCCCAACATCCCAAGTGTGCAGTTTTTTTTTGTTAGATGGGAGATAGAGGGGAAGGATGTGTTGCGGGTCACAGTAATTGCAGTTGTTTTTTATTTTAAAATGTAAACGGCAGCAGCTCCATGACATCACCCCTAGAAAGGCCTATTTTATTATTTTCTTTGGTCCTTTATATCTTGCTTAATGGCAGCATCCTGCAGCTTCTAAGCACTAGAACAGCAACTGAACCCATGTTTCACTGCATCCTCCTGTTTCCAAAGCAAGTGTGTTACCCCTGAGCTATCATTCCAAATATGTATATTTTTTCTTGAGGAGGCACCAGATGTTTACTTAAAAGGCGAAGGGTAACTTCATGTAAATTAATTATTTCACCTTGCGTCTATCTACAGTGTGCCTTTGATGCAGGTCTGGCAGATCTGGACCAGGTCACACAGTGCCCAGGCAGGATTGTTGGTAGAAGTCATTGGGGCACACCCCTCTCATCACAGGCCCAGTGGCTCACTGGATGTGCAAAGCCGACAACAAGATACACTGATGAGATTTGATGTTTATGCTGTGCTGTCACTAAGTACTGAAGCCTGCTTTTACTAATACCCAACTAGCTTGGCCTAGCCCACATAACCTTCCTGTTTCTACAGTACGGGGTATGAGCTTCACAGACAGATCTGCCTCTGAACCCAACCATTCAGGCATTCTTCACTAATGGACTGCCAACCGGTTAGTGATGGCGGCTTCATGGTCTTTTCTGAAACCCTGTTATTTCTCCAGCTGACAAGAGCTAGATTCCCGGTGAAAAAAGCTGTGGCACATTTAGCTGCATTTAGAACTGCCTTTTTCGGTGGCAATACAGATATCTGCTCTTGGCAATGCCTCTTTGTCCAGTGGCCCAGGGGTCGCAAGGACAGGTCTAAGGGTAGCAGAGGGGGAGCAAGGGGTAGCAGCTGCTACCCCTGGCAACCCCCAAATGATGTCCCTGTAATATGGGGGTGGGCTGATGAAAGGTAAGGAGATGTAAGAAGGGTATGGAAGACAGAAAGCAAGGAAGTGCAGTGAACAGGCAGGGGGAGGAAGTACCACAGCTTCGGGGAGAACTGGGCAACAGGATAAGGCAAAGGAGATTTGCAGGACAGAGAGAAGCGTCTGCGAGGAGAAGTGGAGAAAGAGAGCAGGGGAGTAGAATGTGCCAGGTAGTCGACTTGTCAGAGATAGGTGGAAAGGTCATAGAAGGGGGCAGATCTGGTCCTTGGTCCAGCCAGGTACTGCCCTCAACTCTGTACACCTCAAGTGTGCTCCCTGGTGAATGTACCCTAGGAAGAGACCGAAAAGCCAGCAGTGACAGGCCGCCTTCTGGAACATGCATTTGTAGATTAGAGGTTGGGTCTGCCCAGCTCGATCAGTTTAGGATATCAGCTGACCCAACTGCAGCTCCCAAAGTAATGGTCTGCATGCCTTTACAGTTTGGTCCATTGCCATACTTCCTAGAACAGCCTGCAAACATGTACCTGAAATAGGTTCATGTGCAGTTTTGATGAAATGGTGCTTGGGGGAGCAGGTCATTGGGGTCTGAAACCTTGAACTGTCCAGACAAGTTTGCTTATGAATCCTGTTATTGCCCAACTTGAATATGCTAACTAGGGCTGATGGGAGTTGTAGTCCAAAACATATGAAGAGCTAACGTTTGCACATGCCCTAAAAGCATCCTCTATACAGCTAGCTATACGATTTCTCCTGGACACGAAGGACAGTCTCTGAGAATCCCCTCTAGGAAACATTTCTGGACATCTGCAAAGGAAGTACAAAACCCACAATAGAAGATCCCTCTCATTTAAGATCCTCTTTCCAGTTGCCTTTAAGTTTGATATATGTGAGAAGTCCTTCTGTCATCTCTGACTGTCTGTCTTCTATCCAGGAGATGTGTGCCGCCAATGATCTCTGCCTTAATGCCAGTAAGACTGAGATTCTCCTCATCTGCACACCTGCTCCCTCCTTTCCTGTCACTCTCTGGCCGGCCTCTCTTGGCCCTCTTCCTGCTCCCACCTGCGAGGCTAAAAACCTTGAGGTCATCTTTGACTCCACTCTCTCCTTTTCTCCTCACATCTCTGATGTCTCTAAGAAGTCACACTACCAGCTCCACCTCCTCAGAGGCATTCTTCCTTTCCTCTCTTTCCCCAGAATCTCACTGTCTCCAGAGCTCTGGTGCTCTCTAGGCTAGACCATTGAAGTAGCCTTTTCCTGAATCTACACTTTTCTTTACTACATCCTCCCAGCTAATCCAGAAAAGGGCTGCAAGGCTTATTCTTGGCCTCAAGCACAGGGACTGCATCTCTCCAGCCCTAAAAACTCTCCACTGGCTCCTGGTTGCTGCAAAGATCAAATTCAAATCCCTCTGCGTCATCCATAAGGCTGTCTGTGGCCGGGGACCACGCTATCTGTAAATTGCTCTCACTAAGTCCTCTCCCTCCATACCTTTACGTTCCTCTGGCATCAACTCCTTGTGTGTCAAACACTGCTAAACAGCGAGCTGGTAGCAGATCTCTCTCCTCAGCAGACTACCTCCTATGGAACAGCCTCACCCTTCCTCTTCGTCTTGAGCCGGATCTCGTCAAATTTCAGAAGCTCCTCAAAACTTCCATAGTCACGTCCTCCTTCCCTTCCTCCCTCCTCTGCTAAATCCCACTGTTGCTGAGATTGGTGACCACGGCCCTTATGTGTCCTCTTTGGACCTGGACTTCCACACCCAATCACCTCTAACCTCCACCCACTCCCAGCACTTGCCTTGGCAACCACTGGCCTATGCCACCACTGGCCTGCACTTACTAATCTATTGGCAGCTATCCACTCTCACCTAAGCACGTACAGCTCCTGACTCGCTAGTGCTTTCCCAGGGTACACCTAGTACTTACCGCCCCACTCCCTCATCCCTTCTCTCCCTCTGCACTTGCACGTTCTGAATGCTCACAAGCCTAGTAGGACTGCCCCAATCTTTCATTGTTATATTTGATGCTTTCCCTTGTTCATTCCCTGTTGCAATGTGGGTGCTTTGAAACACAATTTACTTGATGTATAAGCATCCTAAAAAGGCACAATAAATAAATAAATAAATAAAGACAAAAAACAATGGCGGCCCCTGCGGGACCGATTCCCATCAACATAAGTGAAGGGAACCGACGTGGCAGAGGAATGGGGTAGTCGTGGCACACAACAAGGTGTTTCCCACCGGCAGGTAGGTAGGGGGGCAGATGGGAGCTCATGATTTCAACGTCGCATGCATTTCGAATTTGTCATTTCCGAATTCGCCAATGTTGAATTCGAAATTTTGTGCCTTGTTTAAATCATGGATATCCTTCTAAGGAAAGGTTACCAGGGATCTGTTACTTTGCGTTATTTCACCAGGCTAATAAGACAGAGCACCAATAATTTGGCAAAAATTCAGACACCATTTCGAGGCTTAGTCGGGTCGTATCCTTGACATCAGTATTTCAGGGACTTTTGGAGAGAGCATCATACATCCTGACTCAACTTTCCACAGACCCATTGCTGCAGCAGGGTGCCAGCCATGTTGAAAAAGGGGACGGAGAGGTCATGCGGGAGGCCATTCCTACCACTCAATGAAAAGAAGACACTGGTTGGCAAAATGATATAGAACGTTTCTTCTGATTGGTGCCGCCCCACAAGCCTGATATTTCACAACCAAATGACTGTGAAATCTGATACAGTGGCTTTGACAATATGCAGCTGGTTTCCTAGAAATTGTCAGTTATTGAAAAGATAGTTATAATGAACAACACTTGTATCGCAGGTCATCACTTATGAGATGCTGCTAAATGGGTGTCTAATATGTACCGGTCCTGCCTTTGAGTCCTCTGATTACCATAGCATAGTCAAAAACATGTCTGTTAGTTACACCGAAGTGGATTCTAATTTTTCTTTTTCAAACCATTTTCAATACGCATGAATACAAATCTGAGCATTTATAAATATATCATTCTGCCACTGTCTCCTAAATGTGAATATATGTTTTTAATTTGAAAACTACCCACAACTGAAAATGAAATCTAGAAAATTAAAATTCTAAAGCATACCCTTTTGAATACTTTCCATTGCTATCCATTTACGTTTGAAAATGTAAATTTTAATATATTGCTTTTCAAGTGTATTCAAATTGTTAAAACTATGTTTTCTTCCGGCTGAAACCCCTGACCTCGCCTTCCTCCTTCCCCAGGGAATGTTTCCAATGATTTACCACCATTGAAAAGGGGCGGAGGTGGGTAATTGTGATCCATTGAAAACCTTCCATCCATTCCGTATGGCTTTTTCATAATGAGACTACATGGCATTAATGGGAAGCACTTTATGATGGCACTGACGTTCATATGGTGTTAGCACCCTGGTGACAGGGATGTGTGTCAGGTAGTGGGAGTAGAAGAGCATGTTGTTTCAGTACCTGAACCTCATGAAACTGTATGTTTTAATGGTTTTAGAAAATTAGTTTTATATTTATTTACTTGGTATTTGTAATCGTGTGAAAAGGTTGCAACGCAACCAAATGCACTTTAAATCAAATTAAAATAAAAAATAAATAAAAAAGTACCCAAGCATATGATGACATTATGACAGATATTAAAGCAGAGTAACTGTGTATATGATGAAACTAGCTTCCACGCAGTGCAGGACATGGACATATGATTGCAATACCTGACATTTGATTAACTTACCTATTTCTTTAATGTAATGTTATGTTATATTGATTTATACTTGCACTTGCCACCAGCTGGCCCTATTTATTTATTTATTTTTATTCTACTTACTTGTACTGCACTTCCCCCTCCCCTTCCCCTTGCACTTTTCCCTTCCCCTACCCCTGCACTTGCGCGGTCTGAATGATACCTGGCCTAGTAGGATCGTTGTCTGTCTTCCCCTTGTTCCCCCCTCCTGCCTCGTCGCGCCTTGAAACACTTGTGTATAGGCGCGTTACAAATGCCATATCATATCATATCATATATCATATCATATCATACCACGCACCGCTACCACCCAGTGGTGGTCTCCACGCGCTCACGCCGCTCTGCAAGAAAAGGGGTTGGGGTGTGTTAGAGAGGATAAGATGATAGGTTCAGAACCAGGGGAAACTGGTGTCTGTGTACATTGTCTTGCGTGCGTGTTGGTTGTGTAGGCCAGCTTGTTGTAACTGTAAGGGTAAGACTCAGTGCCTCAGGTGTGTATTAGTGTTTATGTTGGGTGTGTGAATCGTATGCGGTTAGGGTGGAAGTATAATTGTGCACACTAGTTTATTGTATCCATAATGGGAAGTCCAGTGTCGTGGTTGTTTGTTACATCGGTGAGAGAGTTGTGTTGGTGGGTGTTTCAGTGTGTTTGTGTGTGGTTAGGCTCGGGTTTTATGGATTGTGTGCACTGGCATGTTCCGTCTGAGGCTAGGTGCAGTGTCTCTGAATTTTGTTGAGTGTGAAAGTTCATTAATGCTTGGTGTGTGTATATGCATTTTGGTTATCCTTAGCTGTTTATAGAGGTTGTGGATTGTGTTGTAGGAGCAGGAGTAGGATGGATTGGTTGTACATTTGTTAATCTCGACAGTAACTCCAAAATATGTCCCCAAGCAGCCCCATCAGCCGTGTAACTGGGCATAGGATGACAATCCCATAATCAAATCAATATTAGAGTATTTGGCCATATCAAGGCATCAACTTGCATGTTTTGTGAGTACTTTGCAAACCTTAGTAATTTCACTAATACTTCACTCCTGTCTTCATCTCTGTACTACATCCCTCGCCAGTCCTCTTCACTGCCCATCTCTGAACACTGTACTGTCCCAGGACACTCTGCCATGACACACCCATCATGATCAATACAGAACATCTTCGCTGTATAGAAATGTCATTCCTATTGGCTGTGCATTTGCTTGTTGGTTGTTGCTTGTTGGTCGTTGTAGCATTTGGTATGCCCTCACCAATGTATCTGCTTTCAAAATACTAGCACAATAGTAACAACGATTTTGAGTAATGTAGGCTTTTTGCTTTACTTTATTGTGTAAAGGTTCTGTTGTTGGTTTCTTTGGGGATGGTTTTTATATAATGACTTATCAGTTTATATAACGACTGCCTCTGCCTAATCCCTCAGATCTACAACCATGAAATTAATGCGAGGCGCCAACAACAGCACAGCCATCATAGAGTTCTTCATCAGGGGACTTCCAGACCTTCCAGAGATGCACATGTACTTCTTCATGGTCTTCTTGCTGATCTACTTCCTAACCATGACAGCCAATATGACCATTATCGGATTGGTGTGGATGGATCACCACCTGCACACACCCATGTACTTCTTCCTGGGCAATTACTCCTTCTTGGAGATGATGTATGTTTCAACAACAGTCCCTAAGCTCCTGGACATTTACCGCTCTGGAAATTATGCTATTTCATTCTCAGCCTGTATTGCCCAGCTCTACACGTTTACAGTTCTCGGTGTTACGGAAAGCTTTTTCTTAGTGGTAATGTCTTATGACCGATACTTAGCCATCTGTAGCCCTCTCCACTATGCCACCATTATGAGTCAGAGATCCTGTACCTTCTTGGTACTGGGAAGTTGGGCAGCTGCAGTCCTGATATCCGCATCCCCTCTCGTCATGATTGCACGGCTGCCATTTTGTGGGCCCAATGAGATTGACCATTTTTTGTGCGAGTCTGCACCCCTTCTTCAACTCGCCTGCTCTGATACCACCTTCAGCAAAACAATCCTATCCGTCTTTGCCTCCATCTCGATATTAGGGTCCTTCCTGTTCATCATGGTCTCCTACTCGTACATCATTATTACCATCATGAGAATTCCCTCAAGGCGGGGCAAGAAGAAGGCGTTCTCCACATGCTCCTCCCACCTCACAGTTGTCATGATTTTCTATGTGACGTCGAGCGTGTCATATGTGAGACCCGCCGAGAGCAATCCCCTTCAGAATAAAATAGTGGCAGCCTTTTATGCCATTGTTATTCCATTGCTGAATCCCTTCATCTACAGCCTGAGGAACAAGGACATGCAGGAGGCCCTGAGGAGCGTGTTTCGCAGGGCTTCACAATGTGCAACTCACACAGATATTATGAGAGTGATCGTCCAAGAAGAGAAGAAAAATTGGTGATGCGCCATGTGAATCGACATTTGGGGACATTTTAAATGATTTGAAAATTGCAACGGGAGGAAGACTTACATTTACACTTCCATGTATGCAGCCTTTTTTATTGCTTTTACGATGGGCTGTAAGGCAGGCCCGGGAATCAGGGCCGTCCCAGGTTTTCGTGCCTGTTTATGGGTCTTTACAGAAATAATCATTCATGCAATCAATCAGGTGCTTGCATGCTGCATGACTTCAACATGAATTGAATCATTACACACTGGTTTTCCTAGTCAATTCAATGCAGATGGCGATGTGTGTGGAATTAGTACAAGGACAGTTGATGCACATTTTACATTCCTTTCACCAAGCTTTGTGCATTAAATCAATTATTGTTATTCCCCAACAAAGGACCTCATTATGAGTTTGGCAGTAATTTGGCAGTACCTCTACCGAATAGAGGCTAAAATCATTTACCATTGCCACCACTCAGCCTTGTGGAATTGTCCCAAAACTTTGAGTGTTGGAAAGGCAGTGTACATCCCCATTTTGGGGCATTTGTTCAGATTTATTGCAAGTAGTAATTTTGCTGCGGTAAAAACAATGAGTTTTGGAGGCAAAGAGAATGATTTGCCTCCAGCTTTTTGCTCCAGGTAAATCCTCCACTTCACTCAAAAACTACAGCATTACATCAAGAAAGTGGATGCTGGTAAAATGGTGGTTATTTTTTTACCGCTATTTTACTGGCATTTATCTTCTACAATCGTACTTGGAATGAGGCACCTGTCTCCACCAGTAAATTGTGATCTGCTCCTCACTCAGCCGGCATCAGAATAAGAAACATCAAGACCAATAATCCATCCGCACGGCCCTGACTATGAATCCCTACTCATATATACATCTGCATCATGTGATTCCAGGTCAGCTGCACAGCAGAATCATATAATTTAGTATAAATGCTGTAGTGATAAAGGTACTGTGCAAATGGCAATGCGCAATGGGCACCAAAATAAGGGACCCCTCAAAGTTTGGTGCAACTCATGAGAGGCTACTAGTTTGAATATTAATAAAAACTAAGATCATCATTGATGAATCCGGCTCCACTCCTGTGTTCACCCTATTCATCATTTCAGAGCTGGCTGTTGCCTCCAGTATACATGTCATAAACACATCTGTTTCTTGTAGAGATGCATTCATACATCCATTACCAGCAGCAGGAGAACACATCAACCCCTTTGAAAAGTAGTGTTTCTGGTGGTCAAACCAGCAGAATGTCTACTCAGGTATAGATATTCCTAATGTGCTCAGGCCACTGCTGAGCCAACGTAATAGTATCACGGTAGCTCGGGCTACCATTATATCATGTCTTGACTATGTAAATGTTCTACTTCTGGGAGCCAGCAGTAAATGCATTAAACAATGCCAAACAATACAAAACAAGGCCATTAGATCTTTTACAGGCAAGCCCCGAAGAGAACATATTACCAGTGATAGAAAGGACCTCCATTGGTTAGCAGTAGAGGAACGCATCACGTTTAAATCCCTGACACTGGTCCATCGCTCTGTATACGGTACGGTCCCTGCTTACCTAAAACAGGAATTCAAATTGTATGAACCTAGTCGAAACCTCAGATCTGGAAACAAGGGTCTGCTTGTAGTTGCCCCCCTGAGAAAGCTAGGGGCCTAGGCAGAGCCTTCTCCTCCAAAGCCATTTCAAGATGGAATGAGCTACCTCGCCACCTCAGATATGAAAGCAATCACCCAAAATGTAGGAAGCAGCTTAAAACTGCTCTTTTCAAATAGATCTGGAGAACCTGATCCTCTCCTCTCTTCATCTGACACTTAAGTCCCTTTTTCTAGTTGTCCTGCGCTCTTACCAGTCCACGTGTACTTGTTCCACGCCCTGATGCTTGCGAGCTCCAGCACGTTATAAATATATAAATAAATAAAATAAATAAATATAGAATCCTAAATATCATTCTTTAACGATCCCTGTGCAAAGCCCCAGCCCTTCCTCTTCTAAAACTCTAGCTCACTAGGGCCCTTTCAGACCCTAATTGAGGGACACAAGTTGCAGCCATTTTACCTTTACGTCCAAAACCTGAAGCTGTCTGAATGAGGATATAGGGTTCATGATTAAAAATACGTTGCTGTTTAAGAGAGCACTAGGATCGTATCTGCATATGTGGTGGGGATATGGTCTAGTTACAGGATCTTGGGACGCAGTTCCAGAGGAAATGATTGGGTTGACGAAGGTAAGGATTCAGCTGATGGTGAAGCAGTGCCTTCTGGGGCTCTGTCCTAGCAGGAAAAGGAAGCATGGTAAGGCACTAAATAGAGTGATATCATTGGGCTTCATACTGGCAAAATGTGTGATCGCATTGGCGTGGGGGCAGGGCTCAAGTCCTAAAAAACGTAGTGCAGGAACTCCGACACATGCTTAGGGAAGGGATGTCGAGTAACTGAACCAATCCCAAAGTGAAATATGCAAATTGCATTCAGATTGTCTTTCACGACTGAGAAAATGCACCACCAATTAAAGCATTTGCCAAGAGAACAGATTTTAATATTATATTTCAAGCTAAATATAAAAGGTACGCACCTTTTGGAGGGCAGAAACTTAAACAAAAAACATCCTTCGTTAGAAGAACGCAACATTTCAGGGATCGCGATGGGCAATGTATGATGTCTTGTGGCTAAGTGTCTCATTTCCCAATTGTGCAACCTGAGTACGGTTCCAGGCCGTGGTCAAATGAACTAATTTGTTAAAAGAAATTACAATTCCTTTCACACACAGGGGGGACAGAATCAACCCTTTAAAAAAAGTGGGTGAACGCCGTCCACCTGTGTAATCCCTCGATTTAAGCCATGGTGGAAGGCGCAGATTGGACACAGGATACGTGACTGGCGAAGGGCGATGCGAAAATGATTCAGAGCTGAGAGGGATGTGACGTTGTCTACCGGTCCTTCTGAGGACGGTGCCTCTCGGTGCAGAGCCTGGCATGAATTGTGGTACTCGCTCGGGGACTTCTTGAACCTGTGACTGCCATAGGCTATTTGCTGGGCTGGCTGAGGCAGCGTGTGTGCAGACTGGGCCCTTCAGTGACGGCTTGGTTGGGAGGAGAGCGATATGGTGGGTTGGGATTATATGCACAGTGTGCTTGGGAGGAGCCAAAATGAGGGTATGCAATTATGATTAACTAGGAAAGCAAAGGCTCGGGTGGGGTTAGTTGGGGATTGGATTTAGAGGGGGAACCTCTTTTTTTTTTGTAAATGGCAATATAAGGGTTGTGTTAGAGGCCGGGATGGACAGCAGGGGGAGGGGGTGTGACATTGCCAGGACAGAAAAGATTATGTGGCTGCTCTTTAGGGAAAGTTTGTGTACAATGTAAGTTGGCATCACACTGGTGAACTATTGTATTTGGACAGGACAATCATCAAAATATGCCATATGCTTTATGCTGAAATTGAATATATACAAGTTTTAAAAAAATACTTTGATGTTAGGGTGAGTGTTTTGAAATATAGTACGTGATTAAAGCTCACAGCACTTTTATCACTTCCATTTGTTCTAATATAAAGATCACTGGTTATTTTTGTGTTCCCAAAATGCTCTTTGATTTTATTCAAAGCAGCCAAGAACACTCATTGGTGGTATTTGTCTCCTTTTAATTTCACATTGGGGCTTTTCGAAACAGTACAGAGGAAGTTTATCTGGAATGAAAACCAATCAGAAAATACCATATACAGTTATTCTAGGTTTTAATCATGTGCTTTTGCTCTGAAACACAAGTGTAACATTCCTATTATGACTACAGTTTTAACTGGGACATTATAACATGTTCAAAAGTGCAAGTTTACAATGTTAATACAATTAAATCGTGTCTCTCTTTAATAGCTTCTTTTGCTGAGAATACACACCATTTTGTATCTAAAAATGTTCTTCCTTGCTGGAAAGGGTCATGCTCAGATTAAAACCAATGATCTGTTTCTTCAAGCACCAAGGCAAAGGGTGATTGTTTGTGGTTGCCCCTGATTGGCTGGTGGTGCTGCTCAACCCATGGATGTATTACAGTATGCACAAACACTAATTATTAACAATAAATGGAAAATAAGAAATGCAGTTATACACCCTTCAGCCTAGTCCTCTGGTCTCTTGCAAGGTCTATCAGAACCCCGGCAGCCCAAGAAGAGGCTCTGCATATTCCTGTCTCCTCCCATGTATGGATAATGCCTCCTCACTATAACTCTGAAATTCCTGGTGGATATGCACTATTTTTTGTATATTTAGCACCAGGCCAGCCCTATGTCTCGGATTCCTCTGTCACTGCTTCTCTCATTGGACTCTTAACCATACAACAACAGAGCCCTGGCCCCCTTCAAGATATATGTGTTTTCCTCTGGTCACACTGCTGTCAGTGACAGTTGGTGTGGCTCTAGCAAACACGCTCCTGGCAAAGCAATGTCTGCCTACAGAGAGTGAGAGAGAGACAGAGTGAGAGAGAAAGAGAGAGAGAGAGAGGGAGAGAGCGAGAGACAGAGACCTAGTCTACCATGTTAGACAATGCTTAAATTGCATAAGGGGGACCACCTGAGTTTGCACTTATTTGCAAAAGGGCTCCCTCTCTTCAATTGTAGTTATTTGCACTATGAAGTGTATATAAAAGGTGTACACACTGGCAAAAAGTGTGAATGCCACCATGTATGCATGGATTTCTATGGAAACTGCCTGCCTTTACCAAGTGCTAAAACAAGTAGCTTTCCCAAGAATCCATAGTTTTTTACGCCAAAATGAAGGTGACATGTAGGCATAAAACCAAGTGGATTTTGTAAGGGAATGGGGAGGGGAGGCAGAAATGGTACTCCTGTTCTTTGCCACCCCTTGCCTCTAAAAAACATTAAAATACACAGGAGCACAAAAGGTGTTCAGATAGGCGCAACACGTTTATGCCTGTTTTAAAATGAGTTTTTATTTTCCAGGTACTTAACAAATACATAGAAAAAGTTTCTGTGTGTTTTAACCATCACAGGCAAAGAAACTCCATTTTGTCAAATTATATTTTCATCGGAGTGTATGCATAGACCATGTGTTGATAATAGTTCACTGTACATTTGAAGTAGATACATTTTCCATTCTGTCCAAGGCACTGTTTGAACAACATTTTAAATAATAACTAAATAGTTTGGGGGCAGGGCGTTTTGGGATCTCTCTGTAAGTGGATGGTAGACAGTGTACTTGTTCAACATGTTCGTTCCATAACACCTGCTTGTTTAGTACCAATTTGGAATACCTTCTTCAAATAAAATGATTCATTAGTGCATCATTTTGTTTTTTAGATCCTCATCCAATAAACATAAGGGGCTCGATTCATGGAATATTTTGCACGGTTCAAAGTGACTTTGCGCTGCTGAAAAGTGACTTTGCACTGCGGACACAAACCCCGATTCATGAAACTGTGCAAAGTGTATTTTTCCAGTGCAAAGTCAGTCTAAAGTAATTTTGTACTGCACAGTTCCATGAATCAGGGTTTGTGTTGTAACTGTGCACAGTGTATCTTTCCAGTGCAAAGTCAGTCTAAAGTCATTTTGTACTGCACAGTTCCATGAATCCGGGTTTGTGTTGTAACTGTGCACAGTGTATCTTTCCAGTGCAAAGTCAGTCTAAAGTCATTTTGTACTGCACAGTTCCATGAATCAGGGTTTGTGTTGTAACTGTGCAGTGTATCTTTCCAGTGCAAAGTCAGTCTAAAGTCATTTTGTACTGCACAGTTCCATGAAACAGGGTTTGTGTTGTAACTGTGCACAGTGTATTTTTCCAGTGCAAAGTCAGTCTAAAGTCATTTTGTACTGCACAGTTCCATGAATCAGGGTTTGTGTCGGCAGTGCAATTTAACTTTTCAGCAGTGCAAAGTCACTTTGAACCGTGCAAAAAACTCCATGAATCAGGCCCACTGATACATGTGTGTATGGAGCATTTCATGTTTTTCTCAAAGGGGCTTCCAGCATGGAGTACTGAGTTGGTAAAGGGTGGGCTGCACATGCAGCTGCCATGCTGCCAAGGCTTGCCCGCTCCCCATTGCCCTTCAACTTCCTGTGCTGGTTGCTATTGTTGCTGGCAACAGAGCGTGAGGAGAATTGCCCAAATCCCTCATGCTTCTCGGTGCAGGCCCTTCTCTGCGGTAGAATTCTGGTGGTGGGCCTGTGCTTCTGCTGCGATTTGCCAGCAGTTTTTTAGGCCTTAGGAAAAACCCTTCCACTCTGTCCTTTCTCTGCAATCTATGGGCTGTTACCTGCGGCTTCCCGAGGTTGGAGGGCAAGAGCCACAGCTGCTGTTTAGCTGGCTGCTCCACAGGGCTGGCTTCATCCAAAAGAGTAACATGGAAATAAGAACAGTGTAGGGCAGGATGCAGTATCCCCCTAACTTTAGTGAGCATCTGTGTTTTTTCCATACCTGAAGTGGAGAGGGGGAGCAAGTTTTCGCCAGCACTTGGTTAGCCATTGACAAAACTACCAGCCTTACTTTCTTCTCGTCCCGGTGTCTTCCTACTAAGCCATTCTCTGGCATTCTACTGCTACCTTGCCTGCTGCCAACCTTCTGACAATTACAGGAGCGGTAAAGGGGCCTGTGGTGGGACTTCTTGGCCTTTTTGATTACTGGACGAACGGGAGCACTGTTTTCCCACCATTTTAGAAAAGCTGGGAAATGTAAACACAGAATTTGGTACTCCACAAAAGCAACTGTGTTCCACATGAATTCCAGCCATGCCGGGTCCCAAATGCTCTCCGTTATCTCCAAATTTATACATGGGAAGAGGCGATAACAAGTGCGGAAATTGGTAGCACATGTCAGTTTCTCCAATAATTACCTGGATGAAGGCACTGGTTCGCTTTGGGCAACGTAATTAACATTAATACATACATATTGTAATACATAATTTGAAAAACTCAGACAAAATTCAACAGATGTACATCACTAGGGGTAAACATGTAAATTATCTTGAAAAAGACAAAAAATGAACACAAAAGATGGACACACATACCGACAAATTCAGGAAGTAAATACAGATATTAAAACTCTATCTAAATCCAACAATAAAGAATAAACAAAATTGTTTCAATAATACACCTTATTGTTTGTTTGTTTTTGCTATACACCCCGAGTTTTTATCACGGGTGCTCAGATCAATGCATTTGACAGAAAAAAATGGGCCATGACAGGAATGCGACCGTTGTTTCTGACAAAGAAATACTCACGTTCTATGGACACAATGTAAAGGTATCACCTTAAAAAAAAAAAAGGAATTGCAAAACAACGAGGCCGAAAACAACATTTTTAATCGAATTTCAGCAGGATTTTTGCAATTGTTTTCAAAACAATAGATAGGTTGGTGTATACAAAATAAAGGATGCGGGGTGTGGGGGGATGTGGGGGGTCTCCCCCCTCATTTAAATCCGAACATATTTGCACAAAAAAAGTCATTTGCGAAATTCGATTAAAAAAAAAGTTGTTGTTTTATGCCTTTTTTCATTATTATAACGCAGAACCAATGGAAATGGAGGGCAGGCCTAGAGGGGAGGCACGTCGCAATGTGCCCATGCTGCAGAGAAGAAGGGATATGAGTGGTAGGCCATGGAAAGTAAGGGCTGGGAAGCTGCGGAGGGAGGTGGCAGCGGGTCAAGGGTGGGAAGATGGAAGACGAGTGAAAGCGGCAGAGAGCTTGGTCACAATGCAAGCTTGGAACATGAGATTCATCCCAAGTTTTGAGCAACCAGATTGGCTTCCTCACCCACTTCGGGTAAATCATTTGTAATAATTGACCTTTTTTAAGATGAGCAGTGCCAAGAATTAGTAGACAGAATTTTTTTTCACTCCGAATAATCAATCATGTGTTCAGATAACTTGGACAAGAAACATTATTTTCTAGGGCAGTGATGTGCCACTCCCCCCACTGGCCGTGTGGCACTTCCTCATTCACCAATCTCTTGGCCAATCAAGCCGGTAGGGCTAAGAAATCTGATAATTGGCATGGAAATAGGCCAATGTGATGAGGAGTGGCTGGGTTCTCAGCACGGCAGTTACTTTCATTATGAGAGCACCTTTCCGCCCACACCACTCTCTTCCTCGCCCCGGCACGCTCCTGACAAACACAGCCCAGGTGTCCCTAAAATCCCCAGCATATCCCGCATCCTTACCCAAACCTGGGTCGCTCCTCCCATTTGCGACCCGTTTGAATGCCTCTGCTCCAAGCGGCTGCACCCCATATTAGGCGGGGTTCACCTGGCTGGAGCGCCCAACATAGCTTCTGATGCCCCCTATCTTTGTCAGAGTGTACCCAGCGGACGAGCATCACATCAAACAATTCCTTCAATGCAGCATTATGCTATGAGATGAATAACCAGGGAACCAAGCAAAACAAAGAGGTGATGGCTGGAAGGTTTAGAATTAATCTTAAACTTCTGGCACTTGCTATGGGCAACCCTCCAGACCATCGTTCTTCACCTGCCAAAGCATTACAAATCGGTTTTGGGCCTACCCCCAAAGGAGCATTCCAGGGGCTGAACTACTAGGTCACATCCCTTCTGCATGAGACCAAAAGCATCCCCAGACATGTTTCGGCCTCATTGGGTGTCATCAGTGAGGAGCAGCTTGGGTATCTAGGCCCAGCAGGCACAGGACCCACTTCAGGGCATACCTGTCCCACTTGGGGTGATAAAGCAAAAGAAAGAGGTGATGGCTGGAAGGTTTAGAATTCATCTTAAAACTCTGGCAATTGCTCCGGGCAGCCCTCCGGACCATTGTTCTTCACCTGCCAAGCCATTACAGAAAGGGGTAGGACCATATGCAAATCAGGCTTGGTTCCACACACAAAGGGGCAGTCCAGCCTGAACTGCTAGGTCACATCCCTTTTGCACGAGACCACAAGAATCCCCTGATTTGCAAATGGTCTTTCTCCTTTTGTAATGACTTGGCAGGCACAGAAAAATGGTCTGGAGGGTTGTCCAGAGTAATGCCAGAGGTTATGATTAATTCTAAACCTTCCAGCCAACACCCATTTTGTTTTGTTAACTAGGGAACCAGCCACTTTCCAGCAATCACACGAGGCAGATTGCCTAACGTTTTTGTAGGCGCCCCATCCCACCTCAAAATGGAACATCATAGCTGTATAACCTCCTTGTGAGGTACTGGGCCATAGTGGGAGTTATGAGTCTGTAAACCTCATTAAATGCCCTTGCTGTGCTTTAGCCTTTAGCTCGCTCTTCAGTGCCCATACATCCCATTATCTTTCTTGGTCAGGGGCTATAAAGCTTAAATAAATTCATTTGGGACAAAGAAAGACAAACATTAACATGATTAGCTTTCAAAATCTCACCCCATCTTCCAGTTTTTCAAGTAACATTACTTCTATCCACTTGTATATTGGGATAGATTGAGGATATCTGACATCTCTTAAAGCTTTATAAATGTTTGAAGCAACATAAACACTAGGCAGATAAAGAGGCATTTCAATAGGGTTTCTTAGTTGAGCGATTTTCTACATTCTGAATAAGTACCTGAATACATGATCTGAATGATGGGCAAAATCAGACTCGGGTAATCCAAATGGATTAGCGCTTCAAAAGTAAAAAAAAAAAAAAAAAAACTTGTTTGGCGCAACCAAATCACTCAAAATGCCAACCCCTATCCATTGCTACCATGTAACATATTTTCTATTTATTAATATAGACGTATTGCCCCAAACTGATGCTTTACTAGTGATATGCAAATTACCATTTGTATCATTGTCAATTTCTAGCGAAGCCTGTTTGGTAAAATTAGGAATCGGATTGGAGTTAACAGTTTTCCTGTCAGGAAAAGGATGAAATAGAAAGTCGAAATTAGACTTTGTTCCACTATCAGCCATGTCGAAATGTTTATTGTGTGATATGAAGAATTCGGTATGATCCAAAGAGTACCTTACTTCTCCACAAAGGTTATGGAGCTGCACTTGTTATTCTGTGAAAGTCATGTGTCATGTGTCATGTGTCATGCCGGCATTGGTGTAGGTGTTGGCATCTGCATTAACATGCTTTTGGAATCGGTTTTGATGATTTGCTCCACACATGAACATGGGGTGCAGACCCCTGTGTGCTTTCAGATTCACAAGTATTTCATGCAACAGATATCAAGATGCTTATGCTCGGGTGAGAGGCCGCACAGCTGAGACTCTCCCTGCAACCTTTCTGTAGCGCAGTTTAAATACTGTCAATATTGTCTTCACTTCTCAGTGCCCCTCTTAGTGTTATGCCCACCGCGCCAGCTATTCTGCCACCTGACCTTGAACACCGTTATAAGAATGCACGTCTTACTGAGATCAAAAGTGCACCTTTGACAACAGCATGCAATTTGGTGCTTCAGTGAATGAGGATAGTGAGCTGTGATGGATGCATGATCAGGAGAGTGGGCGTGCAGGTCAGCGATTGAATGGGAGTGGGTGCATGGGTGCATAGGAATTAAGTTTGGGGTGGATTAGGTGAGTGCGTGAGAGAGTGGGTGAGTGATTCAGTGTCTCAATGTGCAAATGAGTGATTGAGTGAGAGGTTTTTTAATGCGGTGATAGTTGGGCGGGGGGGAGGTGTGAATCTATGGGTGAGTTGGATGAGCCTGTGAGTGTTTGAGATTGATTGTGCAGGAACGCATGAAAGTGACAATAGTCCACAGTGAATCCCCGCTGCTTGCATCTTGACTGGCAACCCCCCTTTTTGGGTCAATGCATCTGACATACAGTGTTGTGATATGGAAGCCTCATGCTGTAGCACCACACAGCACCCTCTTGGGAAAGAACTCGCCAACACCAGCATTGGCGATAACACAAGAGCGCCAACCCGCAGTAGAGCAAAGCATCAAAGTAACGGCTGGCGTAGCTGAAGCAGGATCAGTGGTTGTGAACAGTCAGGATATGGTGTTCATGCTCTAGCTAGCCACTCTCTTGCCTACTTTGAAGTGTGCTTTAAAGCGTTACTGGCACATATCCTATCAACCAAACAGCTGCAGTTGATGTGAATATAATTTACCAAATTGTGTACAGATCTGACTTATAACAGCTCAGTTGCATCGGCCCTTTAAGAGATCAAAGATAGGACTTCCCCACTAGTCACTTATAGCAAGTGTGAGGAACTATGGACTCAAAAGCATTTGCCATCAACACCCCCTCACAGCAAGTTATTTGGTTTTAATCGAAACCAAGTCCACAGGGTCTAAAGCGGCACAACCCCTTTCTTCTTTAACAATATTGTCTTGAACCACGCTTTGCCTCTGCAGAAATGTTTACACTCCTCATCTATGTATAGTAAACGGATCTGTGCATGGTGACAATGTGGCAGGAAAAGAAACAGTTTGACCTTTAAGTCAATTACAGTAAGTATGCTGTTAGTGAAGTGATACTGACCAGCAGGAGATCAACATCAGTTGTTGAGTTCTTTGCAAGTTGAATGAAATGCCCTGAAGCATCAAACTGGAAAGGTAGCTGAGAAAGTCGAATGACTGTTGATGACATCTCATGTGTTAAGACCTGCCTGTGCATTCCTTTTTAAATAATCTTGATGGGAGAACTCCACCAGTGGCTCCAGGGATGGGGGTTGAACTCACTTACTTCGCTTGGTCACATGCTCGTATTCAAAGTGGGAGAGGGATGATGCCTTATTTTAAAAATCAGAAATTGACTGCCCTGGCAATTGGAACTAAAATTCCTCCCACTGCCATTTCCCCCCACTGCTAAATCAGCAACCAAGGGAATGTAGTGGGGCCCAGTGTGTCATGCTGTTCCCCTTCCCCCAGCAAAGCACTCTAGACAGGCTAAACCCAAAAGTAAATGCTATTAACGACACACTTCGCCTCATTACAAGTTTAGCCCTATAGTACAATAGTGCGGGGAGATCTGTTATCAGCACCTTTTTGGACAGTAACTAATTTACTGCCACTCTCAACACAAAACCAAATTCTGAAATTGGTACTGAAGTGAAGGAATTTTCTGAAACATATAGGGTCCGATTCACAGAATTATTTGCATGGAAAATAGGGTACTTGTGGACCAAACTATGTGCAAATCTTTGTAAGTCGATTCATGGAATCGAATCTGCAGTACTTTCCCTGAACTTGCTTGGAGTTTGCGCAGGCTCAGCACGTCTCTGCAAGCCCCAAAGGGCCTTGCACGAGTCTCCACGCATATCATGAGCGTGGCTTGCACAGAGGGCTGGGAAGGGGTGGAACACCAAAAATGGGGATGCACTTGCTAAAAATTGCCCGCAATTGCGCGGCACGCAATGTATTAATGGATTCGATCATCCAACCTCTCGGCTGGGAAATGGCCACACAAGTTCTTCATACTATGCGCCACCTGACGGCAGGCTTAAATACACTTGTGCGTAGGAATTACAGCTCAGAGGTGGGGTTGCATGTTGAATATAGGGGTCCGTGTACAAAACTGAGGTTCCAATCTAACTTAGGGGTGTTCGTACGAAATTTAGTGGGGTGCAGGAATAGTTTACGGGGATTCGCATGCATATTTTCTGAGTAATTAGCGAGTTTCCATTTTTTATACACATGTTGTCGTGGTGCCAGTTACAGTTACGGGGGACCCCAAGATGCAGGCCTGCTTTGCACTGTTTGAAGGGTGCATGTATTCACGCCCGCGGAGCAAATGTAGCTATTTTCTTTCTGCGCGCAGTCTCGTGCAGTGTCCTTCTTTGCGTGCGGCCCTTGTGGAATTTCTGTACACCTTTCCATGGAAAGGGCCCCTAGCATATAGCTTGAGATAACTGTTGCTCCAGAAATTGAGGATTTACTCTATCAAAATTAAGGCTTGCAGTAATTCTTCGAAAATACGCATTGGTTCCATGCACTCCAAACATGGGAACTACCCCTACTGTTACCCCACTGGTAATCTGGTGATAGTTCTGACAATGTGGTGTAACGTAAAGTCAGTTTGGGGGTAATTACATTTGACTGCAATTACTCTCGAATTAGCCCCAAATTCTTAACAAGGCCCAATGTCTGTGAAATATTGAAGATCAAGGTTCAAAGTGGCACATGCTTGATTTTAAGTAAAAATATCCAATATGCCAGACAGTTTAAGACTTCTGCCTGGTCTGGGGCAATGCACAAAACAAAACACTCCAATAAAATAAATATACCTCCCTTAGTTTATGGTCACCCATGCCCTAGACACACATGTATTTGGTGCAGGCCCACCTTGTCAAGAATTGCTGACAAAACCACTGCCTAGTGGTAACATGGCTGAGCAGTCATGGGCCACTCCTAGGATGGTGCAGTTCACATACAATGTAACACACTGATAGCATTCACTAAGAGGCGGCTAACCACACAAGCTGTTTTTATGACATAGGCTTTGTTTCCTGTGAAAATAGATACTTTGGTGGAGTTTAGAGTTAAGCGATGTTTGTTGGTAAGAGTATGTCAGTGTTCTCAGGTTGAAACTCAGACAATTTTGGTTAAGCCCAGATTTTGGGTGGGAATGGCTCGTCCCGATAGGCATTTATTTGCAACAGACACACACTCATCTCTCCTTCTCCTGGCAAGGCTGTCCTGTTCATGAGTGGTACAGTCCCGGTATTATGAAGGTGCAGATGTGTTCCAGAAGCCATCTTTAAAGCCAAAGCTGGTCTCCTTAGGTGCAGCCCCTATTAGTTCTGTGCCTGTGAGTCTGGGGGAAGGGCAAACAGCGGTCAGCATTCTTCGGGTATTTTAAGAGTCATCCAAAAGTAATGGACAACCCCCATTGAATATATTGGAATATTGGAAGCTGAGCTCGAACTCTACTTGCAATTGGACATGTGAATCCGCTGTGTTCATTGCAGACCACATGAGAAATAAGCTGAAGATGCTAACAATGTTAACTGAAAACTCGCTGAATAGGAATTGAGGTTTGATCTCCAGATAACAAGGGTATCCTCCCTCAGAACAACCTACACACATACCTTTAGATGGGTAAAAGCACATGCTGTGAGGATGTATAAGTTACTAGGGCTATGATTGTTCTCCCGCAGACTCTCAGATTCTTCGGTCACCTCTACAGTCTTGGGGATATAGCACCCAGCACGCTTCTTGGCTTCTCAACACCTATAGGAAGGTACTGGTTGGGTTCATGTACAACAAAATACGGGTGTCCTTCTTGGGGCTGATACAAACAAACACTGTCAGGCTGGGAGCGTCAATAGAGGGAGGGGACTGTCCCTAACATGGGGATACTGGTCACCATGCGGAATAAGACAGTCTTCTTTGGTCACCCCAGAGTCTCATGGATGTGGCACCTATGGATCAAATCACAGTTGTTGGAAAATAGCACAATCCCGCCTCATAGCACAAGTCTTCTTCACTGAGGTGGAGCTCCCTGCCTGGTATTGGCAATCCGCACAAGAAGCAATGCATTTGTCGTGATCAGGGAATATAATGTCTTAATACACAGTACTGGGCAGGTGTCCTTCATTTCCTCTGCAGGGATTCTTTCTTCCCAGGTTCTCTCTCTTTATTTTTTGTTTCTATTATTTATTTACTAGGTGATATAACTTACAATAAGTCTTTCAGCTTTCTTGCAAGTAAAAAAAGCTACACACAATTTACAAAACGACAGTGTAACAAAATAGCAAAATGACAAAATGAGAAACTAGCAAAAATGGGAGGGCTCTGGGAAAGGGAAAAATGGACAAGGGAAAGAAGACGAGAAGAAAAGAGAATAGAAGAGAAGCAGAGCATTTTAAAACAAACTTCTTGACTGTCCTCTGCGCCATGCCTTCACCTTATATCTGAAACTACCTAGATCGCATCATGCATTTGAACTCTTTCTCCAAGTAGGCAGTCAGGGCAATAATCAGGGATATCCTTTCCCCTTGCAACATAATGATCCACCATTCCTCAGTATGATTGTCTTAATCTCTCTAAAGGAGGCCCCAGTAACAGGGATCTAAGTGGCATTTCAGCCTCACAGGACAGAACCAGATGTTTAAGAGTTTCTTTCTCTGTCTTTATTTGACATAGTCTACCACTGGCATTCCTTTTACTGCCCTTATCCCGTGATGACAAAAACTCCAGTGTAAGGTACAGGTTCAAGCGAAATCTCATTCTGATGAGACTGCTTGGACACCTTGACAGGTATCTGGGGAGTACGCTGACAGGCCTGCGAACCGGGACCCCTTGTGAACAGAGTTTAAATTGACTGAATTTTTCTTGTGTTAACATCAGTCTTGTCTCCAGATTTTGACCTTTACTGAGTCAGGATTAGATAAATATTGATCTTCTGTTGAGTCTAGACTTTCCAAGATGTTGGTGCATGCACTTCTCCATTCCTGCAGGCCTTGATCACAACCACCCGTGAGTGCCCCTTTCAATATGCGAAAACCTCTTACTGGGGCCGCTGCCATGCACTTTCCAAACAGTGCCAGGGTTCTCCATATAGCCTGTGCCCACATAGAGATTAGTCCCAACTCCTGTCTCAGCACTAAAATAGTGACACAATTTGGAGGTTCAATACCTTTTCCCAGAACATTCTTTCTAGAATGCACCAAATTTTATTTGGAAGTGCCAGAAAAGCTACCACTCCGAATGTCATCACTGGGACTAACGTCATTTTATAGAAGGTTAACACTGGAACAATGGTGAATTTGGCATATTTTTTCTGAATCGTTCTTCCTTGAGTAGCAACAGTTTTTATTTTATTCCTCAACATAATTTCCTGAGGGGTATCCGTCAGGGTTATGTTAATGCAACTCCCACGGTTTATGATTGAATTCACTCCCAACAGCCTCTCATGATCTAGATGCCACACTTTTTTGCTCAATTACCTTCCCTTTGCTGATTGTAGGATCAAAATCCTTGTTTTCTTTGCGTTAACATTTAGACCATTATCCTGGACTTAGGTGTCTAATGTGTTCAGTTGCCGTTGTAGGCCCACAGGTATTTGGTCAATTAGGACCACGTCATCCGCGTTCAATAAATGATCAATCCTCACTCAGCTGCTGTTGGGGAGGAAGATCCTCACTTTCCGCAAAACAGCCAGTAGATCAGATAAGAACAGGTTAAACAAGACTGGTGCCAGTGGGCACCCCTGTTTCAGTCCTCATGATGTTGATATAGATGGTGATAGCGTGCCCCGTCGATCCAACTTTATCTGAAGCCGTGTATCAGTGTATAGATCTTTAATCGCTTCCAGTATGTCCTTTGGAGACCCCCTTTTATCCAATTTGGGCCAAAGTTGCAGTTGCTTTATTGAGTCAAAAGCCTGTGCTAGGTCAATGAAGGCCATATATGTCGTTTGATTAGTCTTGGTAAACCGTTATTTCAAGAGGTTGATTAAGAACACATTCAATGATGTGTTCATTCCCTTGACAAGACCTGATTGCCAGATGCCAAAATTACCTTCCCTGTTTATCCACTCTTCCAGACCTCCCAGGACCAATTTGGCAAACACCTTTCCAACCACATCCAAGAGGGCGATCAGCCAGTAATTGCAGGCATCCGCCGTGTCACCCTTCTTAAATATTGGTACCACTATGGACATCTTCCAGGAGGCTGGGACTTGCTTTAGCCTCTTGATCCTTTCAAAACGTATCCCAGAGACTTGGCCCATAGTTCTGGTTCCTCCTTCAACATGGCATTCATCAACCCATCTGGTCCTGGGGCCCTTGAGCTGCTTGGATTTTTAATAAGTGTCAAAATCTCCTCTTCGTCAATTCAGAAAGCCCATTTGGTACTAGGGTTCATGACTCCACTGCACAACTCTACTTCTTTCACGTTAAGCACCTTTGTGAAGTAGTGGATCCACTCGTTTTCTGCTACTCTGTTGCATTGTAATGCCTCTAATGGACTATTTATAGAGTTTACTAATTTCCAGATGTATTCACAAGCTTTTGTCCAGTTTGTATATTTTTGCTTCCAAGTTTTAACCTGGTCAGCACTGGTAGCGGAGTTCCCTGCTTTAAAATTCTTTAGATCTCTTCTCAGACGTCTCCTCTCCTCTAGTATCTCTGGATCATAGCAATGTTTATGTGCGAAGGCAGCTTTTGCTCCTTCTCTTCACTTTTCCAAAAAAGCCATCAGAAGTTTAGGATATTCCAAGATGTTACAGTCAATCCACTTCTTAATTGATGAAAGGTCTATGAACTGTTTAGTCAACCTCTTTATTTTTATAGCGTCCAATTTTAGCCGGTTTCGGTCTTGCGTGATGGCGACCCTACAGGGGTAGATTCCTACTGACGGTTTGGTCCTTCTAATACATGACAGCTTGACTATGTTATGGTCACTGAGTGTTGACGGCATTACCTAAAGGTAAGACACATAAGGTTGTACATTTCCTGACACATATAAGTAATCCAAAACCGTGTCCGAGCCACCACACTTCCATGTTGGAAGAGCTGGAATGTGCCGCCTGGTTTGTCCATTTAACAAGTGAAGGCTCGCTGTTCTGCCTCCTCTGCCCCTCATAAAACCTTTTTTTATGCATCTGTCAAGTTGTTCTTTCCCTCCACTTCTTAATTGATGAAAGGTCTATGAACTGTTTAGTCAACCTCTTTATTTTTATAGCGTCCAATTTTAGCCGGTTTCGGTCTTGCGTGATGGCGACCCTACAGGGATAGATTTCTACTGACGGTTTGTTCCTTCTAATACATGTCAGCTTGACTATGTTATGGTCACTGAGTGTTGACGGCATTACCTAAAGGTAAGACACATAAGGTTGTACATTTCCTGACACATATAAGTAATCCAAAACCGTGTTCGAGCCACCACACTTCCATGTTGGAAGAGCTGGAATGTCCCGCCTGGTTTGTCCATTTAACAAGTGAAGGCTCGCTGTTCTGCCTCCTCTGCCCCTCATAAAACCTTTTTTTCTGCATCTGTCTAGTTGTTCTTTCCCTCAAGATTGACATATTGAAGTCTCTACATATGATGATTATTGGTGCATCAAGAGTTTCCACCAGCATATCCACCAGCTCAACAATTCCCTTAATAAAAGTGGAGTTGCCAAGTCCTGCAGAGTTCCAATATATGTTGCACACAATCAACCACTCAGGGTTGGTCGTCCTTAACCCAGAACACTTGATCTGTGCAACTTGAGTGTTGGGATTTTGGTTCCATGTTTCTATGATATGAAATGATTCTACATTTTGTATTAGCTTTAATAGTCCAGATCTCCTTCAGGGCTGGGTTCAAGAGGGCAGTGAAACTATCCATGACCAGAGGTGTCCTTAGCCAGGTTTCCTGTTGGCAAATGATTTCAAATTTGTCTCAGATCAACTCCTCCTTGCCAAACAAGTGACCAAAGCAGCTAGTGTTCCAACTTCCTATGGCCCATTAGCTTGGTAATTGCAGATAGCATAGTTAGGTTCATTTCTTTTTGACAACCAATGTGTCAGACAACAATTTCCAAGATTTGTTACTTTCCAAGTCCAATTCTTTGTCCTGGTATAAGGGTATTTTCCTTTTTGACAAATGGGAGTTGCTGACCTTTATGCGAAGGGCAGACTTGTGCTTTTCCCTCCTAACCAGTATTTTCATGTTGTTTGTCTTTCTTGTGCTTTTTCTAATTTGATCGTTGTTTTAAATTCTCTCATGTTAATTTCTTTCCTCACATCACGATCTGTAGTGTTGGCCTCCGTGGTTTCTGGGTTTCTCGACAGGGCAAACTCCAATAGTGAGATGAGTGAGGCCTGCTCCAAAATTACTTCCTTAGTTAGATCACCTTCCGGTTGGACCACCATTTTGTCAGTCTCTGCTCGCATTGGGAATTCCACCCTTGGAATGTTATTTGTTTTAATCAGTCTCAATTTTGGTATCCGTTGCAGCATTCTTGGGACATTTCCTCTGTTTAGAATCAAGCCATCATCTATGTGAAAAATCCGTTCCAGAGTAACACTCTCGTCCCAATCTACCATCTCCTTACCACGTTCTCTGCAGTTATTCTTTTTCTTTTTTTGGGAACCTTCTCCGAAGGTTTATCAAGCCTGTCAGTCACTAGGTTCACAGAAGAGACAGACTGTGTTGAGAACTTCTCCTCTGATGTTATGGGGCTTTGCAGATGTTTCTTTGATGTTAATGCCAAGCGTTTTTGCTCTAGTGTTCTAACTCCGAGATTGACTTCTCCCGGTACCACTGGTGGCAGCCTCAGGGTTAATCAACAAACACCTCTTCACTTCGCCCAGTTCGCCATCCAGTATTTGAATGGCTATTTCCCATTGTTCTTCCCTCTCCTCTTCCAGGATCTGTTCAAGCGTTCTTTCCTTCAACATGATGTCTTTGCAATTTTGCTTTGCAGATCTTATATTTTCTCCTTACTCCCCTTCCTTAGGACCTCTTTATTTTTTCATCCTTTTGGATCTTTTCTTTCCTTTAAGATTGCTGTTAACATAGTTTCCTCAACATTCAATACACCTCAACAGAAGCTCGTACCGCTTCTCACGTTCATTGTATCTTCTCGAATAGATAACCAGGTTCTTGGCGGCCCCAACTGTTGACACTGGGCCAGACAAACTTTCTCGAATCTTCCTTCAGCATCAGTTGTTTTCTTCATCTGCGCCACACTTTCAGCTCTTCTGTTCACGGGATCCTAGTTTGCTAAAATGTGTTGTGGAACACCCATATTCTATACAGACTTATATTGGCGGCACAGCCTGCTGTCTATTCACTACGTATAGCCAGCCTTCATGATGATTTAGTCTACTTGCATTTCAGCATCTGTACAATTATAAAACGGCTTGCATTTTCTCCAGTGTTCTCTGCACGTGCAATCTTCATTCTGCGCATGAAATGTTGCTCAACTCTTTACTTTGCCATTAGTTTCCATAAGGTCTATAAACTATCTTCTTCAGCATCTCTTCTGGGTGCATAATTCTTGCTTCATGTGACATCACCATTCTTCCCATGAAAGGTTTCTCTGTCTTCGTTTGACATATCTAGTCCCCAGCTAGTATGGCTTTCGTCCACATCACCTTCATTTAAAGTCAGCCTATCTAAGGACAAGGCTCTACTCTCAAGACTAAACGGGTTTCTTTCTTTACCTCGCGATTGAGCAATTATAGATTGATCTTCTTTACTTCATGTTTCCTGATTCACCTCTTGCTTTCAAATCCTGATAGGCTTTATCGAACCTCTCTCTGATGCTTCCTATCTCAAAGTTCTCATCTAATGTTACTTTAGATAGCCCTGACTTTGCTCCCTGCGATGGGAGGAACTCCTCTAGGTTTATCCTGGATGGTCCTGCCATTGCTCCTGCAACAGGAGGAACTTCTCTATATGGCTCCATGATATTACTGGACGCAGTTCCATTAACTCTCTATGAATGCGATCAATATTGCGTTTCCTTCGTCTCCTTTTTCACTCCATTTCTTCAACTAATTCTCTTTGCTGTCTCACTTCCTGTCTAACCCTTTCCTCTTCTTGTCTTTTCTCTTCCCTTCTTTCATTCGCTCTATATTCCTCTTCTTCCCTTCGTCTTTGTATTCTCTTATCCCTTAATTTATGTGCTTCCTCCTCTTCTCTCTTCCTTTCTTGCCTTTCTCGTTCTTCGATTGCTCTCTGCCTGTTGTCATACTTCCTTTGCTCCTCTGCCCTTTCTTCTTTTCTCTGCTGTTCTTCCTAATGCATATGTTCTCGTCTCTGCCTGCTCTTTCTCTTGTGCTCATCTTCCTTCAGTCTCTTTTCTGATTCCCTCTCTATATCTGTCCACCCATCCATTCGTTCTGTATGAGTTTTACCTTGTCAGCTTTATCCTTTTCCCCTTTCCATCTCTTAATCTCTGTCTCCATATCTAGGGTCACATTTGGTTGTTTGCTTTTCTCTTCCTTATTCTGTAAGGCATTAAAGGTCCCCTCTTTTCTGTTAGTTTCCTCTGGACTATCGTCACTGCTGTAGGCAGGCGGTTCATATATTGGATTACAATATCCTTTCACCGCCTTTAGTTCCTTTAACAGATACAATTCTACATCTTCAGTACTATCGCTGTTTACTTCGGGCGAGATAAGGGGAGCAGAAGGCTCATCACCTTCCTCCCTATACTGATTAAGCATCCAATCCTCAGGAGGTGGATCTTCCCTTTCCTCCTGTTACATTTTCCAGAGCTCTATCTCTTTCCAGTTTATTCCCTGTGTACGCAGCGTGCATGTATGTGATCATGTGTTGCAAAACAGCCTTTGACAGCAATCCCCCTTGTGGCCATGGCATGAACATTTTATCTGCTGCAACCTTTACCCATTCTACACTATACTGTCTGAGTTTAGGTGCATATTTTGGCTGTGTCCTGCACAGGTTCATCAGTGGAGTAACACCCCCCCATTATGCTAAGTCCCAATTGACTGTCAATGCTTTCCGTTGATTTACACAGATACGTTTCAGAAAAATAACAAATATGAACGCGCTCCAACACTAGCCGCTCAAGGCCTCTATTTCTATATATTGCAGCACTGCCTGCAGTCTTTTCAGTACGTATAGCCAGCCTTCATGATGACTTACAGGGTAATTCATGGAAGAAATGTGCGCCGAAAAGGGGAGCGCAAGTGTGAAAATCGCAGCACACGCGTGCTAAAGCCGCACACGTAGCCGTTCATCGATTCATGGGATGCGCTGCGCTTGTGAAACCTGTGATGTGCGCCAAGTCCGTGGGTGGCGCACGTGGGCGCACATGTAACTATATGGCGTGCACGACGCGCACAGGAAAAGCGCACATCGTGTAGCGCACACAAGAAAAGTGGGCGGAACACGGGGCGTAACTAGCGGAATGGGGAACAACACGTGAAAATGTGGGCGTTACGGGGGAAGTACAGGAGGTAAATGCTGGCAACGCCCACAGGCGCGCTAACAACACGTATTCATGGAATCGAACAGGGGAAAGCCGTGCGCCAAAAAAGACGCGCTATTCCGGAAACACGTACGCCAGCAGGAAGCAGGTGTGATTGGCCCCACACAGCATAAAAGTGCATGCAAACAACAAACAAGCTCATAATGAATATACTGTTCCTCGCAGCAGTGGTCGTGGGACACCGCAGGAGGAGAAGGATAGCTAGGCCCCGCATTTTGTTACCCAGGACCAGCCTTTTTGGGATGCCTGATGACCAGGTGTATGGGAGGTAAAGGTTTCCACCACTAATAATACTAGAACTGGTCAGGGAGTGGGAGGATGACCTCACATCACCCACCCCGTGCTCCCAAGCACTGAGCCCCTTGGAAAAGGTGCTCAATGTACTGCACTTCTTGGCTACTGGGTCATATCCACTGCCATAGTCGGGGTGTCTCACAGGCCACGCAGTCACGCTGCCTACACCAGGTGATGGCCATCATGATTGCATGCCCCTCAGTCCGCAGGCACATATACATGCCCGGAACATCTGCAGAAAGGCAGGCTGTCATCCAGGATTTTTACGGGGTGGCACACTTCCCAAAAGTGCTAGGTGCCATTGATTGCACCCATGTGGCTCTACGCCCTCCCAGGGCCACTGAGCACATCTATAGAAACCGCAAACACTGGCATTCCATCAACGTGCAGGTTGTATGTTATGCCAAGGGAATCATCACCTCAGTACATGCCAACTATCCAGGGTCCAGCCATGAAAGTTTCTTATTCAGAATGTCACCCCCAAACCAAGACTTGGAAGCTGGGCGACATGGCGACACATGGCTAATTGGTGAGTATAAATGCCTCTGATCATGAATGCATGTCAGAGACTGAGAAATGTCAAAAACCCACTAATGACAACCTACATGATGACGCCAATTCGGAACCCCACCACACCACCCGTGGTAAGATATAACACAGCACATATAGCAACCCGGGGCATAGTGGAGCGCACATTCAGAGTGCTGAAGTCACGCTTTCGCTCCCTTGACCGCTGTGGTGGGCAGCGGCTATAAGCGCGCCCAGTAGTGTGCAGGATCATAGTGAAAGCATGTGTCCTGCACAACGTTGCAACCCGGCGGGGCGTGCCGGTGGACATAGTGGTGCCCCCACATCCCCAACCACATGCACGGCCGCTGTGCATGGGCGGTGAAAGGGCACGTGGTGAGGCAGCCCGTACCCAGCTTGTGGCAAATTACTTCACCTAAAATCCCACCCCTGTGGAGTGCACACAGGCCTGGCACATACCAGCTGACAATCAATGATGATGACAAAAGGGACAGTCAACTGTCACAACCATACCAGCCTGAGATTGTTCACCTAGAAGTGCTACATTCTGTGCATCCCTAGCTACTTAAAGACATCAAATGCTGTGTCAGAAAAAGCCACACATTCACGCAGCATGAAGGACTACCCCATTGCAAAATACCAGATCAAAATAGTGGCATGTCACCCAACTCCTCCCCATCTCAGCTATGCAACACACCATGGCATGGCATGCAATGTAAAAGCAACGAAATGAATGCACAACACATGACACAAGTGTCACAAACTGCACTGTCCCAAATGGAAACAGGCCACAGACAATTTGCTCTCAGTAATGAATAAAAAACAACACAGATGAGCAAATACTTACCAGCAAGACAAAACAGTACATGATCATACAGTGGTAATATATGACAGTAAAAAATTAAAGTAGTGCAAGTGTCACAACCTGACTAAGGCAGCACATCGACCCCTTCCAACTGCAGAGTGTTGCTGGTAGGCAAATGTGTCAGTGTACTGCATACAACATGAACTGCATCTGCAACGTAGACAGGCTTGTTAAGACATGAAGAAAGTACATGTATATAAGGAAAAAGTCATGGATATAGAACTATATATAAATCCACCATGCAGTGGAGAATTGAACAACAATCCCCACTAGGGATGTATACACAGTTTTGACTACAGACTGTCCACGCAGCTTATGGGAGCCCAATGTCACTGTGTAAGTTACTGTCACTTGGTCACACCCTTTGCAAGCCCATGGAAAGGGGAAGCAGGAGGGGTGTGTGTGTCAGGAACCCAAGGTTCTAACCTAAAGACAGGACAAGCTTGCATGTGCCCAGCTGGAATACACAAATTTGGGAAGGGCCATCGCAAATGGAGTACAGACCTATGCAAAGTCTAATCCATGGATCTGAAAAAAAAGGTTTGCATGCCGTAACATGCACCTTTTGGGCACAAAGTTTCTATGAATTAGGCCCTTAGACTATTTGTGAGGCAAATGCAAACAATACATCCATGGGCGTAATTATAGGGGGGAATTGGGGCAACAAGTCCCCACCAACTTTTGTGGCATGCCTTTTTGTCCCCCCCCCCTCTTTTGGTGGAAGGGTCGGGGGGCCGCCTTATTCATTGATCATGCAATGGGACAGCTTTAGCCTGGCTGAGGTGCCCAGCCAGGCTCACGCTGTCTAATTACATAATGCCAAGCTGAGCTCAACTGTGTGTATTTTTGTTGGAGGGCTGGACTGCGGGCTGACCCTAGTGAGGGGGCACAATTTGGACAATCACATTTGGTGTCAGGGGAGAATCCAGCATTGCAAGAGTGAGGGGTGAGGTAAGCCATGAAACGCAATGCATGTAATTGTTTTATTCACACCCCCAAACCGCCCAACCCACCTCCAATCTACTTTTTTGGTAACATTAGTGGCAGATGGCATTTTTACAGACAGGAAAAAAGCTGTGATAATTGCAGAAGCAGGAAAGTCATCTATTAGGGCTCTGTCCAGGTGCTCTGGGGCAAAATACATGGGAACCTCCTAATTTGCGCATGGAGTGCACCAACAGTAGTGACTTCACAGAATAGGACATTGCCAGGAGCATCATTAGTCTTTGATACGTGGAGGCACCATGGAAGCGACTTTAGCATAAATTGCCATAAGTAAGCTAAGTGGCAAATAACTTTGTGTTGCACAATACCCACATTGCACTATTGTTATATATGCAGCAACTTAATAGTCATTAAGCTTTTTTTATTATAATAGCATGATATATTAACATAAGCTTTGAAGTCAATCAGAATCACGTACAGAGCATCAGATAAGACACCATTTGATTAAATAAATTGGCCAGGATCACACACTTTGGTTAATTGGTGAAACTGATTAAAGCAACTGTGCACATGTTCCCAGGTTTAGTTGATATAGATATGTATTAAGGTTTTGCTTTAAATTTCATGTTCTTAAATAGTTATTTCTGACAATGCCTTGGAAGCAAACCACATTACATAATAAGCTAGCCTTTCATAGTAAACTAACTGTAAACTATATAAAATGTCGTAGAAATATGTTGTGGAATGAAAGTTGTATTCTCCCCATCCTGAATGCAAAGTCACAATAGCATCATGCAGATTAACGTGAGCCTATCAAAGCCCCCTTGTGTTTTAAAGCCATAGTCATTATTTTATAAAACATGCAACATTATGCACCCTTCTCACTTCTGATCACTCCCTCTTATTCACATTTCTAAAGGGACAAACCTCCCTGCTCATAGTCACCTACTCCCTCCCATCAGTGCCTAATGGCTCACAGTGTAATGCTCTTTTAACACAGAGCAACGTGAGGACCCTCTGCTTACCGGAGCTCCTTGTAACATTGTCCTGGCAGCGGGACACCTGTACCGTTTGTAAAGTGCAAGGTGTCCTGTTGCCAGGACATAAGTGTGCTGACCAGGAATTGCTTGGCTCACATTGTCCTGCCATTGGCACACCTTTTCCATTGGGCACCATCTTTGAGGTGCCGAACGGGAGTGGCACCCGACTGACAAATCTCCCGGTCTGACCTCCCGCTCGGTACGCGACTCTTTGGGGTCATTTGTACACAGGAAAACATACCTGAATTTTATTGAGTCAGACCTTTGCAAGTAATTAATGAAATCAGAATATGCAACCTAATGTGTCATTTTAAAATCTTGCAGGCATCCATTTTTTATTATGTATATATTCTTGTTTGAGTCAGTGCCCTGGTGGCAACAATTAAACACCAGCCCACTTCTGCATGCTTGTAGGCCTTCTTTAGGTAGAGGGAGTGTAGGCTTTTTTACTGTTGTCAATGCAGTGAATTCTAAAGACCAACTGTAGTGTTATATGTTTCAGAAGACTGGGTGTCTTTAGAATTGAATTTTAAAGATATGCCACCAGTCTTATGAAAGTTATAAGAGCAGCGGCAATGGACCCTTGTGGTATAGTAGCTTAGTGTTCTCCCTCAGAGCCACCGTCCACCCTTCCTCCAACCTGCCCTTTTCTTTCACTTGTCATGCCCCTCCCCCAACATTTTCAGCAAAGTTACTGCACTGGATACATTCACCTTTCAGGTGATGGTTTTTATGTCTTGCACTACAAGAGGGCTCAGCGTGCCGTGATCATATTTCTGAAACGTATTGGCTCTGACTTTGAGACGACTGTCGCTTAATGTTGCAACCAGATTAAATGCAGCTGCAGTATGGGAGTAATTTGTCCATGCTTAAAATGTTACTTTTTTAGCACCTCTAGTATTGCAAATTGTTTTTCAATATGCAACGTTGCATGTCTGTCCTGATCCCTAAATTATTGATCTCCAGGTGAGGTGGGTGTGCAGGGATTACATTCCATACACATTCTTCTTGTACACAATGGAGTTTCAAGTGAAGATGTTCTCTTGCTTTTCTAAGTGAAAGGAATGCCCAGCAATGTGTTCGGTTGCTGCTCATTCCTTTCGATGAGCACCATCCGATGAAGAATGCTATGGGGCATTCGAGAGCGAAGACCTTTTATCATCTGCGCAAACTATGTTCCAGTCAGTCAGTTAGCTATGCTTTCTTCGACAGAGTGCCATACAAGCTGCACAAAACAATGTATAATACATTGGAATTTAAAATCCAGCACATTTCCATACCAACAAAGTCTCAAAACAAACTTCAAATACAGAGCCAATCACATGACAGCCTGAGCGCAGAGTGCAGGTGCTAAATAAAGTGCAAATGCAAAACGTACTACAATAGCCGCATAGTCTTAACATAGATGTGAGTGCTGCGCCCAACGGCATTGTTGGTGTTGATACGAGCTTCACTGGTCATCAACACCGCCATCATGTGCCCTTGTTCAGCTTCGATCTTTGGGGGGAGCGGATAGAATGCGATAGATGGCAAAGATAAAAAGGTTAACATAATTTCATAAATAACAAAACACAGACACCAGCCAATACATCCACAGTCGCTGTACACCTTAATGTTTAAAACAATCAACATACAAAATACAATTAAAAGTCGGAAGTGATATAAGGATAAATAAAAATAAATAAATACATACATACAAAAAGGCCATTCATGGGAGAAATCAAATGGCAAATTCTGGTGGGAGGGGGTAGAGGGGGGAGCTCTATAAATTAATAGCGCTTGCTGTCTGAGTGATGGAGAAATCAGGCAATGAAATGCACCGTCTTCATGTCAGTTACCTGTCTAATAAATGTCATTACCTGATCCATTTCCCTGTTAGATCTTCATAGTCACTGCACAATAGCATAAAGTGAGCCACTGCTTCTCTTTTAAAGCCACACACGGGGCGTGTACAATCACTGAATCCACGCCAATTGCTGGTCAAAGCAGCAACATCGAAAATGATAAGCCTTAGCTTCAAGAAGAGCAGACGTGTCCGTGGCGGGCCCACCACATCCAGATACTTTGAGAAGCCACTGTCAAGTGTACATAAAAGGTATTGCAGACCTGTATGAAGTGAACTACAGGCTTCCAAGACATTTATTTTAACCCTCACCCCACATGCTTTATCAATGCAATGTGGATTAAGCCACAAGGGGCTTAAATTCAAGTTGGAGAAGACATTCCTCACATGGACCAACCATGGCAATGACCTTCCCCCTTCCAGACTCATAACATGAGAGAGAGATTCCCTGTACTTGAAAAGGGTGGGAGAACTCCAGATCCTCACCAAATAAAGTGCAGGTCTTATGCACACCTCATCCTCTATGTACCAGGGATCAAAATCCAGGTGGAGCGATGCATTCAGGCAACTGACAGGGAGCATAAGCTTTTCTCTCAAGAACTGATTTTCGGCTATGCTTAGTTTATCACGATTTATGTAGCCCCATATTCTGCACAATACAGGGCGGCAGATTTGTCTTGAGCCTATAGATTTCCAGTGCTGGAGGAATTGCACCCTTTCCATGGTTTAGCCAGTCCAATAAAAGGGATCACAATTTGGATTTTGTGTAATCCCACTTTATAAAATAAAGGAAGCATTTTCCTGCTGCTTCTTGATGTGTATTTTCAGGGTAACATTTAATGGATGTCATAGGCCTGTCTGATATTCGATGCCTGATGTCGGTCTCCATCTCTCCTCTAGCTAGACCAGTGTTCTTCAAACATTTTGGGCCTGGGCCACCCCTGAGCAAAGTGTGGGCAGGCCAAACCCCCCCAAAATGCCAAATGGACTGTATGTCCAAATGGCTATGACCTATCATGCGCCGTCACAGCGCTCTACTTCCAGTATAGTGTTTGGGCTCCCCCACCAGCTCCCATCACAGTCCCTGGGTTCCCTCATCTCACTCCTAACCCAGTCCCTAGGCTCTCCACACCCTACCACAGACCCTGGGCTCTCCCCATTGTGCTCCCACCACAGTCCCTGGGCTCTTCCCACCCTTCTCCCAGCATAGTCCCAGGGCCAGTGGCAGCTGCTGAATTTTTTAAGTGGAGGGAATACATATTTCTGCCAGATATGCCATAGAAACCGAGCATACGGAGGGAGCCCAAACAAATCAAGCAGGGCTTGGGGGGTGGTGGGATTTCGACTGGAAATTCATTAAGGTATTGGGTTAAAATATTGCATTGTGTTTTAGGCTGCTTGGGTTCTAGAATCTCTGCGAAGTGAGATGGTTGGATGTAGGTGGTGAGGTGGCTGTGGGCCTATGGTGACGTGGGCCAGTCTGTGAGGAGAGTCTGGCAAGCCTTAAGGAGCCTAGTATGGGGTGAGTGGAAGGCAAAGGGGGGGCTGAAATTATGGAGTTGTGGGCCGGGGTGCTCAGGAACGTTGTGGTGGTCACAGGTGCACTCACAATACTCATAAAGGGAGGTCCTGAAGGGGGGTTGGCTCAGTGAATGTGGTATGTAGCTTTGCTGAGATGATTAGTAGTGGGAAGGCTGGGACAGTCTGTGATACTAGTTGGGGCAAGGCGAGCACTTTAGGGAGGAATGGTGTTGGGCAGGGGAGGCGGTGGTACCGGGGTCACCAAAGCTGAGCAAGTCCCTTCCCTACTTTAGTGAATGATCCTGATGTACAAGGCAGGGAGCCAGGCATGGTGGGCAATGAGATGAGGGTGTAAGACTGGATAGGGTGGTCAAAGGGTCTGGAGTGCTTCTTAGATCACTCAGATGATCAGGCTATTGCACAGTGGATTCTATGAAGTGGGTATGGGAGACAAAAATGGTGGGGTACAGTAACAGGGTATTTATAATAATAGGAGGTTTGTGACAGCTCGTAATACAATCCACAGCTGCCAGCGACGACTAAACAATGGTATGTAACAAATAAAAAGGAGTAGCATACAACCTAGCAGCCAGAACAGGGTTGTTTGCATGTTGATGGGGTGAACCCCAGCATTACAATATTTGGGAGGGCACGGTACACAGTACAATGGTGGAGCATGAAGGGGATTCAGAGTGGTGGAATACAGTATGCAGTGATTTTAAATTTGTAACAGGTACATGACAACTTGTGATGCTCAATTACTAAGGACGATTAAGCAGAAGTACATAGCAAGGCCAAAGAGTAGCATGCGCCGTAGCGGTCAGAATGGCGGAATACAGTATGTGGTGTTTTAGACTGGTAACAGGTTCATGACCGCTCGTAATACAGAGCACAGCTTCCAAGGACAATTGTACGGTGGTAAGCAGTGTAACGAAGAGACACTAATACCATAGCGGGAATGCCATAAGTTACTGACGTGTTAATAGGATGTGCCTCGGTAATGCAATATTTGGAGCAGCAAGCAACTACAGTGGGCATGAGCCGCAAATGGGTGCAGATAGAATGGGCAGATAATGCACAGATAGGTAGCACAGTGAACAAACAGTGATTATAAGAAGCGGGTCAGAGTGCAAAGTTAGAATTAGGTGGTGGTAGGTCACTGTGTCAATTAGAGGACCTTAGTAAGGCATTAAAGTCACTCACTGTGGGTGCTTACCGGCTTGGGTCTGATATGCTGCAGTGATCAGATGACTCTGTAATGGGTGGAATGTTTCCTCATTCCGCCCGGCTCGGACAGGCTTGCACAGGAGCCTTAGTGTGCAGGCCTTGGGAGGGAGGGCCGGCTGACGCCTACTAGCATCCTGAATTGGCTGAAACAAAGTTAAAGCAGCCAATCAGTTTGGGTGCAACAATAGTGTTGGTGGTTGCCGACGATCGAATCTAGGTAGTAGCCATATTTAAATATTCTCGGGCTGCGGTGCAGCAGGGCTTCAGGTGCCCTATAATTCACAGCACACACATGGCAGTACTGCGTGCTCTCATGCCATGGGCACAATTTCAACAATGTCAGCATCAAGTAAATGTACAGGTGCAGGTCCCCAGCCAGCATTTCCAATGAGCTATCGAAGGCTGGTGAAGCATTGCTCACTGAGCATGTGTGGCTGGGGAACTGAACTCTCAAAGGGAAAATGTATTTCCCTTTGACAGTTCAGCCAGCCCAGGCGCACTCCCTCAGCTTGAAAAAACAGCTAATGGAGTGCTCAGTGTTTCACTGGGCTGGCTCCTCAGCTGTTCTGTAATGGGTGAGGGGGCCACTGGGTTGATGCCCCCTCTCCCATTATGGACGAGCCACACCTGCCCAGGGCTCCCCTGAACCCCGCTTTTTCTTTCCTCTGTAAAGAAACATTTTTTTCAACTTTTCAGTCTGGTGTCTCGCACCTCGCAGCTGGAATGTGGCAGCATGCCCCACAGTTTGAATACCTCTGCTTGCAAATCAGGAGACATAGTGATTACCTCAGGGGTAGTTGGAAAGTGGTAAATACTGCTGAAAGGTAGCCAGACAAAGTTTTCATACACTTTTCAGGCACGTTTGTTGCTTCTTAAGGATGTCTCTTGTATTTCATGTCACTTTTAGACCGGCAGTAAGGGTAAGGGTAAAGGATAATGGACAAGGCAAGAAAAAAGTTGAATTATCTGAAACTCAAAAACAGAAAAGAAAATAATGTATTCAAACAAAATGGTAAAGGGTCATGTTCTCCTTTTAAACACCTTTAAATGAGGTTGTATATTCATGTCTTTTTACAGAGTTTCACAAAATAGCTTGTTGCAAAAGATCCAGGCAACCTCCGGCTGGTGAATTTTATATTGGGTGGGGCGTAATTATTTATTCTATGTTGGCATAACTGTAGGAATAAGTAGTGGGAATTGAAACCATGCAAGAATTGTAGCGTGATCTGAGACCTCTATAGAAAGAGTAAGCCGGTGTACAAATGATGATGGTGTTGCAGCCGGTGTGTGTGTGTGTGTGCCTTAGCACTGATGTGAGACACTGATGGGAATCATCCAAACCACAGAAAGGAGTGGGCATAGCATAGCTTGAATTGATTGAATAGAAGAGCAGAGCATAGTTTAGCATAGCATATTTTAGCATAGCATGACAGTGTAGTTTTGTGTATGGGCTAACAATTAACCTACTGATTACTAATGACTAACTATTAAACACTAATTTTACAAACTAAACTGTTAGTAATTAGAAGGTCTCACTGCCGGCTGTGGGTGAAAGGGCACCATTCACAGAGTGATGTGAGGTTAGAAACACAAGCAGAAAATGCAAAAGTTGAAGCTGAACTGCAGTGTGCGTGCAGGAAACGGAATGCACTTTGTAAACAGTCTTTTTTTCGTGCAGGAAACAGAGGATGAAAATGTTGCATGTTCATCCGGGCCTTGTGAATCAACACTGTACAAAGGTGACTGTAAAAAAACTGAACAGCTACTGGAAACTTATTCAAGGACTGGTCTTACTAGGAGAGTTTTTGATAGATGGGTGATATCCCTAGGCGGTACGAAGTGGGTGGTGAAATCATATATTTTCTCTATGAAGGTATAGACAAGTGGGATGGTGGAGAGAAATCTTAAAAGGAAGAGAGAGTAGGAAGGAGGGGCTCTGCCGTTGTTAGGGAGAATTCTCTGTTTAGGCTGAATTTCCTAACCTAGTGAGTCCCCCAGCAGCTTTGCTGGATTTCTGCAGTTTGTTTTTTTCCAGCCTGCCAAGAGTGAGATTCTTTTTCTCCCACTCTTGGACATGAATGTGTGTAATTCCTTTGAATGTCAATGTGTTCTATGGGCTATGGGGTCTTTTACTCCATAGGGTCTCATATGTTTTGCTATGTGTGTTACACTGCACCCTCCGTGCCGTAACACAGGGGCGTCCTAGCGGACCTCCATCATAGACTCCATACCCGGGGACTGACTACTGTCTCCCCGGGCATGTAAAGTCACCATTGGCTTTACTAGACCTAAATTTACTAACAGAACTAGTACAAACCATCCTATTGTGGACGTACAAGTAGGGGTAATTCGATTACTCCTAGGTCTGTTATTCGAGGGGGCACTGTCATGTCCCCCCTCGTCGAGTTTTGGCTGGTGGCAGTGGAAACTACTTGTTATGTTCGACCCCGAATATAACCCTATGGGATTCTTCCCATTGTTGGAGATTGATACTGTTTCTCGTTAATCTCTAACATACCTCCGGTCTACTTATCTTAAATAAGTCTATCGGATGGTATTTTCTGCCAGAACTCGGCTTTTTAAAATGGCGTCTGTGTTCGTCTCTGTGACTCCTAAACCAAAGGTTGAGCCCTTTGTTCCACTTTTGGCGGGCTTCTGTACAGAGACCCTCCAAAGTGGTGCCATTCTGTCTGGGTTACCACAGGGGTGTGGGAGGGGGTTTAGGCACCCTGGACCGAGTTGCCTTGCCAACTCCGGTCGCACTCTGGTGTGATTGGCCCAAGTGGTGAGCCTCCCCGCTCACCACTTAGCGTGTTTTGAGTGACAGCTAGGCTGAATGAATGGGGGTTTTTTGCATAAAAGCAGGGCTTTTGGGACTGGATCTTCAGAAGTCGCCACAGGACCTAAGAATCCGACGAGGGTAAAGCTGAGCCGACCTGCAACGACGACACCTCCGGTGGAGCCCTGCTGAACCGACTCACCACTTCCCGATGACAGAGGAGATCTCCCTGCCGGAGAGTCTCTTCCCCTGACTGGTGGGAACAACCAGTCCCCTTTGCTTTTTCTTCGCCTCAGGACGCAGTGGTCAAATTGCCCGTGCAGAGCACCTCGGCAACCGGATAGCCACTACCCCTGTACTGTGACCAAAAGGTGGTGCCTTGTGACGGAGCACTCCGCGGCTGGTCTCTTCCCTGGTGGTGCAACGATCTTCAACTTTCCTTCGACGACGAGATCATCTCTTCTCTTGGCAAAGACCGGACGTGCATCCACCACCAGGAACAACTGCCCCCGCCGGAGCTGTCTCTCCACAATCAAGGTACCGTGTCCGCCTGGCTTCCCTTGTTGCCGGATAGAGTGAGGTGTCTTAATCCTCGCCTTTCCATTGGGTCGCCTCCAAGCTTTCTTTAACTTACTGTTCTGAACTGGTCCAATCTTTCCATAACAATTTGCGCTAAAGACTTGAAGAGCATTTCCACTGAGACACTTTTTGGGACATATCGCCTTGCCTCTCTCCGAGTGGGCCTGGCCTCTGAGCTTTGTGATCTACAGTAGACCCTGCCTTACTTGCCTTGCATTTGTCCGTAAAGTATTGGTACCGAGTGATTTCATAACCTGCCTTATTTTTCTCTCCTGTCCTAACGAATATTAGAGTGTCATCTAGGTTAAAGCATACACCTCTGTCTGCAAATAAGTGATGCCGGTGAACCTAGACTTGTCGAACTATTGTTAGGGGGATTGACCTTTTTCTTCATATAGTGATTATGATCGAAGTTGTTTGCCGTATTAGTGCCAGAGTGTTTTCTATAGATGTGTCGTTATAAATAAATACCTTTATATCTTTACACTGAAGCCTTGTTGCGTGTTTGCTTGTCTTACGGTGTAGAATTGCCCTATGTTGTATACTCCACATACTGCCTAACTCTTCTTGAGGGAAGTCTGACTGCTCAGCCACAGCTACCAAGTGAATCTGTGTGGTACAGACTGCTACCAAGTGGGTTTACTGCCAAACACCTGTAGTCCTAAACCTTTTGCAGTGTTCCCAGAGGGAACTGCACAGGTTTCCGCCTAACACTGGTGTACAGCGGTGGGATTTGTATCGAGTATACAGTTTAGAGTGCTTTTCGACACTTTAGGATAACTAACCACAAAGCTTAGCACTAAGAAGCAACTTTCAAAAACATGTCTACTATGGAAGCTTAAAGTCAAGAATCCTTGTCAGGTGAAAATACTGCGAGTTTGCGAGCTCTCTGTAGACAAGAGAATCTTTCTGTAAGGGGCAAGAAGTTAGAATTAATAGAGAGATTGCTGGCGAACCAAAGTCTGGGTACTGGTTCAGAGGAACCAATTTCTCCAGCAAATGTAGATAACAGTGATGGTGTTGATCTAAATCGTAATTCTGTTTATAGCGATGAAGAGGCTGAAGAGGAAGGAGAGGCTAATGAAACTGTCACCCCTGCTCCTCTACCTGCCTTACCAGCTGTACCTACGGGGCCCATACCAGGTCCCACATGTAACCCTGCTTATTTTGAACTTGAAAAAATGAAGCTCGAATTAGAATACAAACGGTTCTTGGCTCAATCTGAACGAAACCAAGAGCTCGAGTTCAGACGGATGAATGCCCAGGCTGAGCAGAAGCAAGTTGAGTTAAGACTCAGGGAAATAGAACTTAATCACGAGTTAGAGATGAAAAAGTTGTCTATGGAAAATGCTTCTCTCTCCTCTGGTTCCTCTAGGAGCTCCAGTCCCAAAAGACCCCGGATGCCGAAGGAATTAGTGGGTATGTATGAACTGAGATTGGATGTGTTGGATTGGTTAAAACTGTTTGAGTACAATCATGGGCTCCAGGACATCACCAGGAATGATTTACTTCCCTGGTTGTTCTCTAGGCTCCCTCCTGTTGCGACTGATGTGGTAATGGAGTTGGGGGAGGTGGATAAGACGGATTACGAAAGTGTGAAACTAGCTTTGATAGCTAGATTCGGGAAGACCCCTTCCCAGTATCTGAAGAGGTTTAGAACCCTCAAAAAGCATGACGGTACCCCTTGGGCTACCTGGGTGAGTGAAGGGTTGAAAAACTTAGAGGGATGGATTAAGGGTTACAAAGTGAACACTTATGAGGGTATGAAGAATCTTTTTATGTTGGAGTCTATTTATGATGCCTGTTCTCCTGAGCTCAGACAGCACTTGGCTGATTCAAAGGAATTGGATTCCCGGAAGCTAGCTAAGGCTGCTGATTTATGGGTTGCCAACAGGGCTACTCATAAGGATTCTGGGGCAACTCAGAAAAAGGATGAGGGAAAACAGCCTAAAAAAGACTCAAAAGAGAATTCAAATAACTCAAATTCCCCAGAGTGCCCCAAACAAAATAACCAGGGTAAACCCCAGGGAAAACCACAACCGAATAGTGTACCTTCTGACCACAAACCAGAAGGAGGTCAGAACAAGCCACCATTCCAGAGAGCATTTGGAACATGCTATCTCTGTGGGGCAACTGACCATATCAAAGGAGATCCAAAATGTAAGGGTAAACCTACTGGGATCAGCACAGTCTCCTTAGCCTTCACTCCTGAGGAGGAAGTCCAAATGACTAGTGCTCACTTTGAAGTCTTTGCTGAAGAACCTTGGGTTCTTCAAGCAAGAGTATCCGTAGAGCCAATGGATCTGGTTAGTAATCAGAATAGGAGCGTGTATGACTCTATACCAGAAAACTCTAAATGTTATTATGTGGACAGTGTTCTTGTCAATGGCCAGGATACTCCTGCCAGGCGAGACTCTGGGGCCAGCAGAACAGTAGTGGACGAAAGATTTTTCAGGCCTGAGGATGTTGCTAAGGCACCCAAAGGTCCCGCTAAGATGTCTGGAGGCCCTGTCCAAATGGTTCCAATTCTACCAGCCCTCATTCAGTGTAATGACATGACAGTGTTGATTCCTGTCAGTGTTAAGACTGAGGTGCCTGGGAGAGTCCTGTTGGGGAATGATCTAAAAACTCTAGGAGTAGCATCCAGTACCCCCAGGCCTCCCAGTATGGAGACCCAGAACCAAACCAAATTGGCTAGAGAGGCCACCTTAAGGAACCACTCTAAGCCTGTGGGAACCTCTACTGGGAACCCCACTACAAGCCCTGGTGTTGGTAAGTTGACCTCTGACCCAGGCAAATGTCAGGCTAACATGTTAGGGAAATGGGAGCCCCAACCAAGCTCCATCATTGTTCCCCCAGTTATAGAGTCTGTGACTCCCCCTGCTTCTGAGGAAGAGGTGGATAGACCTACTGGAACCCTAACTAGGCCTAAGAAGACTGGTAATTCTCAGTGCTGGTGGAAAACCGGAAAAGAAAAGTCTAAGACCAAAGACCTTCAGACTGTTGGACCTTCCACCGAAGACTCCAACCCAATTCCTAGACTTAAGGGGGAAACTCCTGAAGTAGGAAAGGTAAGATCTCAGAGGAAGGAGAAGCATGTACCTTGCTTATCTCCATCCCCTCCAACCAAGAGGCCTAAAACCCAACCTTCTCCCAACCGAGAAGTGGTGAGGACCTCTGGAGGCCCCTCAAGATCTAAGGGAATCCTTTATAAGGACCCCTTGAAAAATCCTAACACAGGTTCAAAAGTTGTAACAACTTCTGAGGGACTGGTCAACCAGATCCCCTATAACTTTAAAAAGACAGATGTCTCTCAAAGGGTTTGTAGGTCATATAGCTTGCAAAGGAAAACCTTTGATTTGACCATAGAACATAGGTCAAGGTGTCACCACCAAAATGCTCATGGTCTCTCTAGGATGTATGTCATCGACTAGAGGTATGAGATTCATCCAGGAGTGGATTAAATCCTCCTGTCGCTTAGTCTGGGGGGGAGCCAGTGTTAGGGAGAATTCTCTGTTTAGGCTGAATTTCCTAACCTAGTGAGTCCCCCAGCAGCTTTGCTGGATTTCTGGAGTTTGTTTTTTTCCAGCCTGCCAAGAGTGAGACTCTTTTTCTCCCAGTCTTGGACATGAATGTGTGTAATTCCTTTGAATGTGAATGTGTTCTATGGGCTATGGGGTCTTTTACTCCATAGGGTCTCATAAGTTTTGCTATGTGTGTTACACTGCACCCTCCGTGCCGTAACACAGAGGCGTCCTAGCGGACCTCCATCATAGACTCCATACCCGGGGACTGACTACTGTCTCCCCGGGCATGTAAAGTCACCATTGACTTTACTAGACCTAAATTTACTAACAGAACTAGTACAAACCATCCTATTGTGAACGTACTAGTAGGGGTGATTCGATTACTCCTAGGTCTGTTATTCGAGGGGGCACTGTCCCGTCCCCCCTCATCGAGTTTTGGCTGGTGGCAGTGGAAACTACTTGTTATGTTCGACCCCGAATATAACCCTATGGGATTCTTCCCATTGTTGGAGATTGATACTGTTTCTCGTTAATCTCTAACATACCTCCGGTCTACTTATCTTAAATAAGTCTATCGGATGGTATTTTCTGCCAGAACTCGGCTTTTTAAAATGGCGTCTGTGTTCGTCTCTGTGACTCCTAAACCAAAGGTTGAGCCCTTTGTTCCACTTTTGGCGGGCTTCTGTACAGAGACCCTCCAAAGTGGTGCCATTCTGTCTGGGTTACCACAGGGGTGTGGGAGGGGGTTTAGGCACCCTGGACCGAGTTGCCTTGCCAACTCCGGTCGCACTCTGGTGTGATTGGCCCAAGTGGTGAGCCTCCCCGCTCACCACTTAGCGTGTTTTGAGTGACAGCTAGGCTGAATGAATGGGGGTTTTCTGCATAAAAGCAGGGCTTTTGGGACTGGATCTTCAGAAGTCGCCACAGGACCTAAGAATCCGGAGAGGGTAAAGCTGAGCCGACCTGCAACGACGACACCTCCGGTGGAGCCCTGCTGAAACGACTCACCACTTCCCGATGACAGAGGAGATCTCCCTGCCGGAGAGTCTCTTCCCCTGACTGGTGGGAACAACCAGTCCCCTTTGCTTTTTCTTCGCCTCAGGACGCAGTGGTCAAATTGCCCGTGCAGAGCACCTCGGCAACCGGATAGCCACTACCCCTGTACTGTGACCAAAAGGTGGTGCCTTGTGACGGAGCACTCCGCGGCTGGTCTCTTCCCTGGTGGTGCAACGATCTTCAACTTTCATCGACGATGAGATCATCTCTTCTCTTGGCAAAGACCGGACGTGCATCCACCACCAGGAACAACTGCCCCCGCCGGAGCTGTCTCTCCACAATCAAGGTACCGTGTCCGCCTGGCTTCCCTTGTTGCCGGATAGAGTGAGGTGTCTTAATCCTCGCCTTTCCATTGGGTCGCCTCCAAGCTTTCTTTAACTTACTGTTCTGAACTGGTCCAATCTTTCCATAACAATTTGCGCTAAAGACTTGAAGAGCATTTCCACTGAGACACTTTTTGGGACATATCGCCTTGCCTCTCTCCGAGTGGGCCTGGCCTCTGAGCTTTGTGATCTACAGTAGACCCTGCCTTACTTGCCTTGCATTTGTCCGTAAAGTATTTGTACCGAGTGATTTCATAACCTGCCTTGTTTTTCTCTCCTGTCCTAACGAATATTAGAGTGTCATCTAGGTTAAAGCATACACCTCTGTCTGCAAATAAGTGATGCCGGTGAACCTAGACTTGTCGAACTATTGTTAGGGGGATTGACCTTTTTCTTCATATAGTGATTATGATCGAAGTTGTTTGCCGTATTAGTGCCAGAGTGTTTTCTATAGATGTGTCGTTATAAATAAATACCTTTATATCTTTACACTGAAGCCTTGTTGCGTGTTTGCTTGTCTTACGGTGTAGAATTGCCCTATGTTGTATACTCCACATACTGCCTAACTCTTCTTGAGGGAAGTCTGACTGCTCAGCCACAGCTACCAAGTGAATCTGTGTGGTACAGACTGCTACCAAGTGGGTTTACTGCCAAACACCTGTAGTCCTAAACCTTTTGCAGTGTTCCCAGAGGGAACTGCACAGGTTTCCGCCTAACACTGGTGTACAGCGGTGGGATTTGTATCGAGTATACAGTTTAGAGTGCTTTTCGACACTTTAGGATAACTAACCACAAAGCTTAGCACTAAGAAGCAACTTTCAAAAACATGTCTACTATGGAAGCTTAAAGTCAAGAATCCTTGTCAGGTGAAAATACTGCGAGTTTGCGAGCTCTCTGTAGACAAGAGAATCTTTCTGTAAGGGGCAAGAAGTTAGAACTAATTGAGAGATTGCTGGCGAACCAAAGTCTGGGTACTGGTTCAGAGGAACCAATTTCTCCAGCAAATGTAGATAACAGTGATGGTGTTGATCTAAATCGTAATTCTGTTTATAGCGATGAAGAGGCTGAAGAGGAAGGAGAGGCTAATGAAACTGTCACCCATGCTCCTCTACCTGCCTTACCAGCTGTACCTACGGGGCCCATACCAGGTCCCACATGTAACCCTGCTTATTTTGAACTTGAAAAAATGAAGCTCGAATTAGAATACAAACGGTTCTTGGCTCAATCTGAACGAAACCAAGAGCTCGAGTTCAGACGGATGAATGCCCAGGCTGAGCAGAAGCAAGTTGAGTTAAGACTCAGGGAAATAGAACTTAATCACGAGTTAGAGATGAAAAAGTTGTCTATGGAAAATTCTTCTCTCTCCTCTGGTTCCTCTAGGAGCTCCAGTCCCAAAAGACCCCGGATGCCGAAGGAATTAGTGGGTATGTATGAACTGAGATTGGATGTGTTGGATTGGTTAAAACTGTTTGAGTACAATCATGGGCTCCAGGACATCACCAGGAATGATTTACTTCCCTGGTTGTTCTCTAGGCTCCCTCCTGTTGCGACTGATGTGGTAATGGAGTTGGGGGAGGTGGATAAGACGGATTACGAAAGTGTGAAACTAGCTTTGATAGCTAGATTCGGGAAGACCCCTTCCCAGTATCTGAAGAGGTTTAGAACCCTCAAAAAGCATGACGGTACCCCTTGGGCTACCTGGGTGAGTGAAGGGTTGAAAAACTTAGAGGGATGGATTAAGGGTTACAAAGTGAACACTTATGAGGGTATGAAGAATCTTTTTATGTTGGAGTCTATTTATGATGCCTGTTCTCCTGAGCTCAGACAGCACTTGGCTGATTCAAAGGAATTGGATTCCCGGAAGCTAGCTAAGGCTGCTGATTTATGGGTTGCCAACAGGGCTACTCATAAGGATTCTGGGGCAACTCAGAAAAAGGATGAGGGAAAACAGCCTAAAAAAGACTCAAAAGAGAATTCAAATAACTCAAATTCCCCAGAGTGCCCCAAACAAAATAACCAGGGTAAACCCCAGGGAAAACCACAACCGAATAGTGTACCTTCTGACCACAAACCAGAAGGAGGTCAGAACAAGCCACCATTCCAGAGAGCATTTGGAACATGCTATCTCTGTGGGGCAACTGATCATATCAAAGGAGATCCAAAATGTAAGGGTAAACCTACTGGGATCAGCACAGTCTCCTTAGCCTTCACTCCTGAGGAGGAAGTCCAAATGACTAGTGCTCACTTTGAAGTCTTTGCTGAAGAACCTTGGGTTCTTCAAGCAAGAGTATCCGTAGAGCCAATGGATCTGGTTAGTAATCAGAATAGGAGCGTGTATGACTCTATACCAGAAAACTCTTAATGTTATTATGTGGACAGTGTTCTTGTCAATGGCCAGGATACTCCTGCCAGGCGAGACTCTGGGGCCAGCAGAACAGTAGTGGACGAAAGATTTTTCAGGCCTGAGGATGTTGCTAAGGCACCCAAAGGTCCCGCTAAGATGTCTGGAGGCCCTGTCCAAATGGTTCCAATTATAGCAGCCCTCATTCAGTGTAATGACATGACAGTGTTGATTCCTGTCAGTGTTAAGACTGAGGTGCCTGGGAGAGTCCTGTTGGGGAATGATCTAAAAACTCTAGGAGTAGCATCCAGTACCCCCAAGCCTCCCAGTATGGAGACCCAGAACCAAACCAAATTGGCTAGAGAGGCCACCTTAAGGAACCACTCTAAGCCTGTGGGAACCTCTACTGGGAACCCCACTACAAGCCCTGGTGTTGGTAAGTTGACCTCTGACCCAGGCAAATGTCAGGCTAACATGTTAGGGAAATGGGAGCCCCAACCAAGCTCCATCATTGTTCCCCCAGTTATAGAGTCTGTGACTCCCCCTGCTTCTGAGGAAGAGGTGGATAGACCTACTGGAACCCTAACTAGGCCTAAGAAGACTGGTAATTCTCAGTGCTGGTGGAAAACCGGAAAAGAAAAGTCTAAGACCAAAGACCTTCAGACTGTTGGACCTTCCACCGAAGACTCCAACCCAATTCCTAGACTTAAGGGGGAAACTCCTGAAGTAGGTAAGGTAAGATCTCAGAGGAAGGAGAAGCATGTACCTTGCTTATCTCCATCCCCTCCAACCAAGAGGCCTAAAACCCAACCTTCTCCCAACCGAGAAGTGGTGAGGACCTCTGGAGGCCCCTCAAGATCTAAGGGAATCCTTTATAAGGACCCCTTGAAAAATCCTAACACAGGTTCAAAAGTTGTAACAACTTCTGAGGGACTGGTCAACCAGATCCCCTATAACTTTAAAAAGACAGATGTCTCTCAAAGGGTTTGTAGGTCATATAGCTTGCAAAGGAAAACCTTTGATTTGACCATAGAGCATAGGTCAAGGTGTCACCACCAAAATGCTCATGGTCTCTCTAGGATGTATGTCATCGACTAGAGGTATGAGATTCATCCAGGAGTGGATTAAATCCTCCTGTCGCTTAGTCTGGGGGGGAGCCAGTGTTAGGGAGAATTCTCTGTTTAGGCTGAATTTCCTAACCTAGTGAGTCCCCCAGCAGCTTTGCTGGATTTCTGGAGTTTGTTTTTTTCCAGCCTGCCAAGAGTGAGACTCTTTTTCTCCCAGTCTTGGACATGAATGTGTGTAATTCCTTTGAATGTGAATGTGTTCTATGGGCTATGGGGTCTTTTACTCCATAGGGTCTCATAAGTTTTGCTATGTGTGTTACACTGCACCCTCTGTGCCGTAACACAGAGGCGTCCTAGCGGACCTCCATCATAGACTCCATACCCGGGGACTGACTACTGTCTCCCCGGGCATGTAAAGTCACCATTGACTTTACTAGACCTAAATTTACTAACAGAACTAGTACAAACCATCCTATTGTGAACGTACTAGTAGGGGTGATTCGATTACTCCTAGGTCTGTTATTCGAGGGGGCACTGTCCCATCCCCCCTCATCGAGTTTTGGCTGGTGGCAGTGGAAACTACTTGTTATGTTCGACCCCGAATATAACCCTATGGGATTCTTCCCATTGTTGGAGATTGATACTGTTTCTCGTTAATCTCTAACATACCTCCGGTCTACTTATCTTAAATAAGTCTATCGGATGGTATTTTCTGCCAGAACTCGGCTTTTTAAAATGGCGTCTGTGTTCGTCTCTGTGACTCCTAAACCAAAGGTTGAGCCCTTTGTTCCACTTTTGGCGGGCTTCTGTACAGAGACCCTCCAAAGTGGTGCCATTCTGTCTGGGTTACCACAGGGGTGTGGGAGGGGGTTTAGGCACCCTGGACCGAGTTGCCTTGCCAACTCCGGTCGCACTCTGGTGTGATTGGCCCAAGTGGTGAGCCTCCCCGCTCACCACTTAGCGTGTTTTGAGTGACAGCTAGGCTGAATGAATGGGGGTTTTCTGCATAAAAGCAGGGCTTTTGGGACTGGATCTTCAGAAGTCGCCACAGGACCTAAGAATCCGACGAGGGTAAAGCTGAGCCGACCTGCAACGACGACACCTCCGGTGGAGCCCTGCTGAACCGACTCGCCACTTCCCGATGACAGAGGAGATCTCCCTGCCGGAGAGTCTCTTCCCCTGACTGGTGGGAACAACCAGTCCCCTTTGCTTTTTCTTCGCCTCAGGACGCAGTGGTCAAATTGCCCGTGCAGAGCACCTCGGCAACCGGATAGCCACTACCCCTGTACTGTGACCAAAAGGTGGTGCCTTGTGACGGAGCACTCCGCGGCTGGTCTCTTCCCTGGTGGTGCAACGATCTTCAACTTTCATCGACGACGAGATCATCTCTTCTCTTGGCAAAGACCGGACGTGCATCCACCACCAGGAACAACTGCCCCCGCCGGAGCTGTCTCTCCACAATCAAGGTACCGTGTCCGCCTGGCTTCCCTTGTTGCCGGATAGAGTGAGGTGTCTTAATCCTCGCCTTTCCATTGGGTCGCCTCCAAGCTTTCTTTAACTTACTGTTCTGAACTGGTCCAATCTTTCCATAACAATTTGCGCTAAAGACTTGAAGAGCATTTGCACTGAGACACTTTTTGGGACATATCGCCTTGCCTCTCTCCGAGTGGGCCTGGCCTCTGAGCTTTGTGATCTACAGTAGACCCTGCCTTACTTGCCTTGCATTTGTCCGTAAAGTATTGGTACCGAGTGATTTCATAACCTGCCTTATTTTTCTCTCCTGTCCTAACGAATATTAGAGTGTCATCTAGGTTAAAGCATACACCTCTGTCTGCAAATAAGTGATGCCGGTGAACCTAGACTTGTCGAACTATTGTTAGGGGGATTGACCTTTTTCTTCATATAGTGATTATGATCGAAGTTGTTTGCCGTATTAGTGCCAGAGTGTTTTCTATAGATGTGTCGTTATAAATAAATACCTTTATATCTTTACACTGAAGCCTTGTTGCGTGTTTGCTTGTTTTACGGTGTAGAATTGCCCTATGTTGTATACTCCACATACTGCCTAACTCTTCTTGAGGGAAGTCTGACTGCTCAGCCACAGCTACCAAGTGAATCTGTGTGGTACAGACTGCTACCAAGTGGGTTTACTGCCAAACACCTGTAGTCCTAAACCTTTTGCAGTGTTCCCAGAGGGAACTGCACAGGTTTCCGCCTAACACTGGTGTACAGCGGTGGGATTTGTATCGAGTATACAGTTTAGAGTGCTTTTCGACACTTTAGGATAACTAACCACAAAGCTTAGCACTAAGAAGCAACTTTCAAAAACATGTCTACTATGGAAGCTTAAAGTCAAGAATCCTTGTCAGGTGAAAATACTGCGAGTTTGCGAGCTCTCTGTAGACAAGAGAATCTTTCTGTAAGGGGCAAGAAGTTAGAACTAATAGAGAGATTGCTGGCGAACCAAAGTCTGGGTACTGGTTCAGAGGAACCAATTTCTCCAGCAAATGTAGATAACAGTGATGGTGTTGATCTAAATCGTAATTCTGTTTATAGCGATGAAGAGGCTGAAGAGGAAGGAGAGGCTAATGAAACTGTCACCCCTGCTCCTCTACCTGCCTTACCAGCTGTACCTACGGGGCCCATACCAGGTCCCACATGTAACCCTGCTTATTTTGAACTTGAAAAAATGAAGCTCGAATTAGAATACAAACGGTTCTTGGCTCAATCTGAACGAAACCAAGAGCTCGAGTTCAGACGGATGAATGCCCAGGCTGAGCAGAAGCAAGTTGAGTTAAGACTCAGGGAAATAGAACTTAATCACGAGTTAGAGATGAAAAAGTTGTCTATGGAAAATGCTTCTCTCTCCTCTGGTTCCTCTAGGAGCTCCAGTCCCAAAAGACCCCGGATGCCGAAGGAATTAGTGGGTATGTATGAACTGAGATTGGATGTGTTGGATTGGTTAAAACTGTTTGAGTACAATCATGGGCTCCAGGACATCACCAGGAATGATTTACTTCCCTGGTTGTTCTCTAGGCTCCCTCCTGTTGCGACTGATGTGGTAATGGAGTTGGGGGAGGTGGATAAGACGGATTACGAAAGTGTGAAACTAGCTTTGATAGCTAGATTCGGGAAGACCCCTTCCCAGTATCTGAAGAGGTTTAGAACCCTCAAAAAGCATGACGGTACCCCTTGGGCTACCTGGGTGAGTGAAGGGTTGAAAAACTTAGAGGGATGGATTAAGGGTTACAAAGTGAACACTTATGAGGGTATGAAGAATCTTTTTATGTTGGAGTCTATTTATGATGCCTGTTCTCCTGAGCTCAGACAGCACTTGGCTGATTCAAAGGAATTGGATTCCCGGAAGCTAGCTAAGGCTGCTGATTTATGGGTTGCCAACAGGGCTACTCATAAGGATTCTGGGGCAACTCAGAAAAAGGATGAGGGAAAACAGCCTAAAAAAGACTCAAAAGAGAATTCAAATAACTCAAATTCCCCAGAGTGCCCCAAACAAAATAACCAGGGTAAACCCCAGGGAAAACCACAACCGAATAGTGTACCTTCTGACCACAAACCAGAAGGAGGTCAGAACAAGCCACCATTCCAGAGAGCATTTGGAACATGCTATCTCTGTGGGGCAACTGACCATATCAAAGGAGATCCAAAATGTAAGGGTAAACCTACTGGGATCAGCACAGTCTCCTTAGCCTTCACTCCTGAGGAGGAAGTCCAAATGACTAGTGCTCACTTTGAAGTCTTTGCTGAAGAACCTTGGGTTCTTCAAGCAAGAGTATCCGTAGAGCCAATGGATCTGGTTAGTAATCAGAATAGGAGCGTGTATGACTCTATACCAGAAAACTCTAAATGTTATTATGTGGACAGTGTTCTTGTCAATGGCCAGGATACTCCTGCCAGGCGAGACTCTGGGGCCAGCAGAACAGTAGTGGACGAAAGATTTTTCAGGCCTGAGGATGTTGCTAAGGCACCCAAAGGTCCCGCTAAGATGTCTGGAGGCCCTGTCCAAATGGTTCCAATTCTACCAGCCCTCATTCAGTGTAATGACATGACAGTGTTGATTCCTGTCAGTGTTAAGACTGAGGTGCCTGGGAGAGTCCTGTTGGGGAATGATCTAAAAACTCTAGGAGTAGCATCCAGTACCCCCAGGCCTCCCAGTATGGAGACCCAGAACCAAACCAAATTGGCTAGAGAGGCCACCTTAAGGAACCATTCTAAGCCTGTGGGAACCTCTACTGGGAACCCCACTACAAGCCCTGGTGTTGGTAAGTTGACCTCTGACCCAGGCAAATGTCAGGCTAACATGTTAGGGAAATGGGAGCCCCAACCAAGCTCCATCATTGTTCCCCCAGTTATAGAGTCTGTGACTCGACCCTGCTTATGAGGAAGAGGTGGATAGACCGACTGGAACCCTAACTAGGCCTAGGAAGACTGGTAATTCTCAGTGCTGGTGGAAAACCGGAAAAGAAAAGTCTAAAACCAAAGACCTTCAGACTGTTGGACCTTCCACCGAAGACTCCAACCCAATTCCTAGACTTAAGGGGGAAACTCCTGAAGTAGGTAAGGTAAGATCTCAGAGGAAGAAGAAGCATGTACCTTGCTTATCTCCATCCCCTCCAACCAAGAGGCCTAAAACCCAACCTTCTCCCAACCGAGAAGTGGTGAGGACCTCTGGAGGCCCCTCAAGATCTAAGGGAATCCTTTATAAGGACCCCTTGAAAAATCCTAACACAGGTTCAAAAGTTGTAACAACTTCTGAGGGACTGGTCAACCAGATCCCCTATAACTTTAAAAAGACAGATGTCTCTCAAAGGGTTTGTAGGTCATATAGCTTGCAAAGGAAAACCTTTGATTTGACCATAGAACATAGGTCAAGGTGTCACCACCAAAATGCTCATGGTCTCTCTAGGATGTATGTCATCGACTAGAGGTATGAGATTCATCCAGGAGTGGATTAAATCCTCCTGTCGCTTAGTCTGGGGGGGAGCCAGTGTTAGGGAGAATTCTCTGTTTAGGCTGAATTTCCTAACCTAGTGAGTCCCCCAGCAGCTTTGCTGGATTTCTGGAGTTTGTTTTTTTCCAGCCTGCCAAGAGTGAGACTCTTTTTCTCCCAGTCTTGGACATGAATGTGTGTAATTCCTTTGAATGTGAATGTGTTCTATGGGCTATGGGGTCTTTTACTCCATAGGGTCTCATAAGTTTTGCTATGTGTGTTACACTGCACCCTCCGTGCCGTAACACAGAGGCGTCCTAGCGGACCTCCATCATAGACTCCATACCCGGGGACTGACTACTGTCTCCCCGGGCATGTAAAGTCACCATTGACTTTACTAGACCTAAATTTACTAACAGAACTAGTACAAACCATCCTATTGTGAACGTACTAGTAGGGGTGATTCGATTACTCCTAGGTCTGTTATTCGAGGGGGCACTGTCCCGTCCCCTCTCATCGAGTTTTGGCTGGTGGCAGTGGAAACTACTTGTTATGTTCGACCCCGAATATAACCCTATGGGATTCTTCCCATTGTTGGAGATTGATAATGTTTCTCGTTAATCTCTAACATACCTCCGGTCTACTTATCTTAAATAAGTCTATCGGATGGTATTTTCTGCCAGAACTCGGCTTTTTAAAATGGCGTCTGTGTTTGTCTCTGTGACTCCTAAACCAAAGGTTGAGCCCTTTGTTCCACTTTTGGCGGGCTTCTGTACAGAGACCCTCCAAAGTGGTGCCATTCTGTCTGGGTTACCACAGGGGTGTGGGAGGGGGTTTAGGCATCCTGGACCGAGTTGCCTTGCCAACTCCGGTCGCACTCTGGTGTGATTGGCCCAAGTGGTGAGCCTCCCCGCTCACCACTTAGCGTGTTTTGAGTGACAGCTAGGCTGAATGAATGGGGGTTTTCTGCATAAAAGCAGGGCTTTTGGGACTGGATCTTCAGAAGTCGCCACAGGACCTAAGAATCCGACGAGGGTAAAGCTGAGCCGACCTGCAACGACGACACCTCCGGTGGAGCCCTGCTGAACCGACTCACCACTTCCCGACGACAGAGGAGATCTCCCTGCCGGAGAGTCTCTTCCCCTGACTGGTGGGAACAAGCAGTCCCCTTTGCTTTTTCTTCGCCTCAGGACGCAGTGGTCGAATTGCCCGTGCAGAGCACCTCGGCAACCGGATAGCCACTACCCCTGTACCGTGACCAAAAGGTGGTGCCTTGTGACGGAGCACTCCGCGGCTGGTCTCTTCCCTGGTGGTGCAACGATCTTCAACTTTCCTTCGACGACGAGATCATCTCTTCTCTTGGCAAAGACCGGACGTGCATCCACCACCAGGAACAACTGCCCCCGCCGGAGCTGTCTTTCCACAATCAAGGTACCGTGTCCACCTGGCTTCCCTTGTTGCCGGATAGAGTGAGGTGTCTTAATCCTCACCTTTCCATTGGGTCGCCTCCAAGCGTTCTTTAACTTACTGTTCTGAACTGGTCCAATCTTTCCATAACAATTTGCGCTAAAGACTTGAAGAGCATTTCCACTGAGACACTTTTTGGGACATATCACCTTGCCTCTCTCCGAGTGGTCCTGGCCTCTGAGCTTTGTGATCTACAGTAGACCCTGCCTTACTTGCCTTGCATTTGTCCGTAAAGTATTGGTACCGAGTGATTTCATAACCTGCCTTATTTTTCTCTCCCGTCCTAACGAATATTAGAGTGTCATCTAGGTTAAAGCATACACCTCTGTCTGCAAATAAGTGATGCCGGTGACCCTAGACTTGTCGAACTATTGCTAGGGGGATTGACCTTTTTCTTCATATAGTGATTATGATCGAAGTTGTTTGCCGTATTAGTGCCAGAGTATTTTCTATAGATGTGTCGTTATAAATAAATACCTTTATATCTTTACACTGAAGCCTTGTTGCATGTTTGCTTGTCTTACGGTGTAGAATTGCCCTATGTTGTATACTCCACATACTGCCTAACTCTTCTTGAGGGAAGTCTGACTGCTCAGCCACAGCTACCAAGTGAATCTGTGTGGTACAGACTGCTACCAAGTGGGTTTACTGCCAAACACATGTAGTCCTAAATCTTTTGCAGTGGTCCCAGAGGGAACTGCACAGGTTTCCGCCTAACAGCCGTGATAAAAGGGGAAGAAGCATGGGATTCTAGAGAGAAGAAGGAACATTGACGAGTTTAGGTGGTTTATGTGGAAGGCGTGTGCAATGAGTTGAGACTGAACCAGGCTACTGCCGTGTGTACTGAGAGTCTGCAGCAGAAAGGTGGGTGTTGGGTAGCCATCACTGAACTACTGTGACTGATGGTATCAAATGCCCACGCTTTACACTATATGCATCATAAAAACAAACAGAGCACACAATGACTGCCCACCCATGTTTTTCTTTACAACAGCGCTCTTTGGCTTTCATCAGAATTTGTCAAAATATGACAGAATCCAAATACAGCTTTAAAAAATGCATTCCAGTGCCTGCACATACACTTCAGGTCAGCGAGGTGGACAACTGTTTGATATTTGTTCAAAATATGCCATTTCCTATTAGAACAGAAATGATATCAAAATGCCTCACTTTCCCTACTCTAATAAAGGGGACACCTTCTCACACAGGAGTTGTGGCCCTCACACTAAACATCAAATACAAAAGAAAATATATGGCAATTCAACAATAACATTGCCAGTATCTTGATAACTTTTTAACAACCTGGGTGAACTCCCTTTCCCGGGACTCAATGTGTAATCATCTTCAATGTTCCTCAAAAGAATATAAGGAAATACACATAGGTAGTAAAGTGACAGTACAGTTCTTGAAAAGTCAATATTAAGGAAAGGATCTGTCAGCCAAAGTTCCAACAACAACACAGGTTCTTCTTCTGATGAAATAAAGACTTTGCACTTCCTCAGAATATCATCAATGTTTTTATCAGCCACAATGCCTTTTTACCACTTTCATTTACTCAAGAAGACTTGACACTGTTAAAAAAGAAATACAACTTCTTGGATGTTAATGGAATAAAAGTCTTGGTTAACAATAACAAGTTGTTTATTCAGGTTATAATTCACAGTAGGTACATTTGTCAGGATGACTTCTCATATTTGGTGTTTCTACTTCAACAACTTTTACTTCTGCCACAATTTACCATGAGGTCATTCTCCTTGGCCACATAGCATTCCACTTCATTAGGACTGCTGCATTTTTGCATACACTGACAACTCAAATATACCTCCACAGCTTCAGTACTTTGCATGAGACAGGTTAAGACAGGATTCAATTTAAGGCACTGCAACATCTTCAATTAGGCAAGACACTCTTCCTCTGAACATCTCTTCAAAAGGGGCAACCTCTTTGACTCTCTTATTTGTCTACAACCACAACAACCTCAGCATTTTACATAACTCCGCCAACTTTACCTTTGCATCTTTTCCACTGTTAGCCACATAATTACCCACAAGCCTTGGTGCCACTCTCTTAGCTTTAGGTAATGTTTGCACACATGTATCCTGGGCCAGATAGAACTGCTATTGGTCTCACAGCAATGGTTAGACCAGTTTCTGGCTTTGAGAAAGGCTGCTGTTATTCTCAATAAGGGAATAGTCTTGGCTTGGACAATGCTCGTGGTTGCATGCTAGGCCTGTATTTTAACATGGATGCTGCTCCACCACTGCCATTCTATGGAGCTCTTATGGTTGTATCTCTCAAGTAAGTCATGCATTCTATTATTGTCTAATTTAAGCAGAACATCAGTTATCATAGGTGTCCCTCATTTTAAATCACTCATGTTTGTACTGACTCACCGTGAACGTATCTTTTTTCGGGCTGGTGTTGCTCATGTTGGCTTAGCTCCTCAGTACCTTTTTCACTCATTAGTAGTGATTTGCAGTGCTTAATTTGTCAGAAAATAAGTGTGATGGCACACATTTTTTCTAGCATGCGTGTAACACATGAGAGCGGGCAGTTCCCCACCATGGCTGCTGCCAACCACAGCTGCTCCCCACAGTGTCAACACATTTGGGGTTCAACTACAGCTCGCACCTGCTCATTGGGGTTGATGGATGCTCTGGCTATCATTACTTCAGAATCAATCTCAGTATGAGACAATAAGTGACATGATTTCAGAAATAAGTGCCAGGACTGAGCCCAGGTAGACACCCACACAAATTAAGTTGATATGTTAAGACCCCACCCTAGCTCAGGCACGCTGCTCCACATGCATGCATGCAGTACCTCTCACAAAAGGCCAGCCCACCCATGGACATACAAAACTTCATTTTAACAATGTCTTTGACTGAAATATAATGTTAGTGTGTTTGCGTATGCGTATTGAGTCATACTGACGGGGCCGCAACTCTGACACCCCAGAAGTCATCTAATTGAAACACAAGAGTGTAATTTACGCTATCTGTGGGAGTCTTTCAGCCTCACTCTGATCACAAAGAAATACTTGTGTGAAACAGGGGCACAATACCAGCACAGCCTTCAATCTGGTATTTGCCAATAACTAAGATAACACAAAGGGGATTGTGGTATGCACACTGCAGGGCAACCCAGTTTTATTAGCAATGTAAAGCTGGGTCAAAAAACAAGACCAACAAGAAAGCTCTCACTCAAGTTTTTCTCCAATATTTCAACAGGAAACAGCAGTTTATATTGTCATTCTGATGTCATCATGATCACTGAGTTATGAAAATCTATCGCTCCTAGTCATTGGTTCCCTCTGCTAAGCTCCATTTATAATTCTATATGTCCCACAATAATGATTGGATAACTCTTTATCTAAGATCCCACCTATAAAACATCCCATAAAATGTGCTACATCATTATGCTGGAATATTATTGGTAGGCTCTAAATTACTTCTGCAGTGAAAAGGATATATGCTTATTGGTTAACATGTAGCAACATTGTCCTTTCTACTGCTGGGGTATAAAGAAGTGTGGATGCAGATGAGGGTGGGGAGAAGACCAATTATCTCCATCTCAGTTCTTAATTAAATAAAACAACCCATGTTATCTCTGCCATGATGTCTCAGAGTTTCAAAGAGTTTGTCCTCGCTCAATTGCCAAGTTTCGGCATCCCCTGGCTTGCCTCAGTAGACGCCCCATCCTGCCTCAATACATTTTGAATAACTATTGTTATGAGTCATGCTGCTTTTAACATGTTTAATATTTTCATCGCAGCATCTATTTGTGATTTTGCTGCATCCGTGCATGTGCGTTACGACTAGCCGTTTTCAGAAACATTACTATGTCAGCTACCAAGAAATTTAGCAGGCAACTCTTTGTCCCATGGACTTGAAATCCATCTGCTGTGTTATTAAAACTACTTCACCTCAATGGTTGAACGGCCACGGTGGGAGACACTGATATCTTGTTTCTTTATGAACACCCTCCTTTAAAGTTCCCTTGGCCTTGCACTTTCCTTTGAGGTAGCCATCGTCCAGTACCACAGATTTTCCTGAATTAACTATTTTTGTTTCAATAGCGTGCTTGTTGTGAGGAACTCTTAAAGCTACAGGAACTTATTCTCTACTATGCTTGTCACATTTTATCCCTGCAGGACACCTTCACTTTACTATTTACCAATTTCCTGATGCATGCCTGTCATATGTCATCCCATCCTATCGGTATGTGGCATCCTTTATCTACCTGCCATCTTCTAATCTACTTGTGTAGTGAGTCCCTTGCATCTGCACATGCCTTACTTTCACGTAATCTACTCTATTTTAAAGCACACTACTTGTGCATTCTAATGCCTTCATGCTAGGCCCCACCTGGCTCCTAATTGTGTAGCACCAAATATCTTAATCTTTATGACAGTTGCATTTAAAGGAGACTTCAACATGCAGTTTCAAATATGTCCTTTCTCACCTTATAACTTAATTTGTTCTGTGGAATGCGGGGGTCGGGGCAGCTTGCAATAACGGCCCCACTATATGTGTGCGATTGGATGCACCTCTGCACCTGTGTGCCATGCCTTCTGTCCCATGCCCGATCCCATGCCACAAGAAATATTAATTTAGTGATTAAAAATAACTATTTCAGCAGCCTGGGTTGCTGATTAGGGTGCCTGGCATGCAGTGTGGACATTCAGATATGATTTTGTGAATCATTTACAAGAATACAAGAATACTCACGTGATTTATCAATTTGAATTTTATAGGAGACCTTTTCTGGTCTCAAATGGTGGCCAGCACAGAAGGTTTGATGGACATGTCCAGTTTGAGATGGGTTCTTGCAAAGCACAACAATGCAGATAAAGCACCTGCCAGAAGGATTTTACTTCACCATGACACCACAGGACAGAACATTGTCTCTTTCATTAGTGGCAACTATTTTTTAGGAAGGAGAAATCCTTGTATAGCTGTTTCCTTTGCTGATGAGAGAACTGGGCGCCTGTGATCGGTTGATGATCGTTTATTGTTGCTCTTTCTGTGAGAGTTGCTATATCCCTTGATTGGACCAGGGATCTTGTTAGGTTTTAAGCTTAAATAGTAAAGCTTCATTTATTTTTTATTTAATGCATTTTTTACATGCCCAAAACTGGAGGTATCAGGTCATAATTTACATGAGGTAAGCTTTACTGGTTACAGGAAAAAATACAGGATTATGAATAATGATTACGACATGAGAGTTGAGGTGTCTCAGATAAACTCAAAGCATGGCTATTCGAGGTAGGGGAGCTAGGAGCTCGGGGGCGGAGCAGACTCATGGTTAGAATTTGTTGTTTATAAGGCTCTTAAAGCGCTGGTGGGAAGGTTCCTTTCTGATATGCATAGGGAGGGAATTCAAGATTTTGGCTGCAGCTACTGGAAAGCTAGCCCCCCACCTCTGGGTCTCTTGAATCATGGGATGAAGAGATGGGAACTAGAACCTCATCTGAGGCATATAGTGGTCTTTTTCTGAGAAACAGTGTTGTTCAGGTAAAGAGGGGCTACGTTAGTGATACATTTGTGAGTGGGAGTGAGAGTGCTAAATAGGATTCTGGTTTTAATCGGAAGCCAATGCATCTCTCTCCTGATGAGGGAAATATGATAATTTCTTTTTAGTCCAAACGCTGCGCTAAGGGCTTTGTTTTGTAACAATTGCATTTTGTCGAGGGTAGTTTTTGTAGTTCCTAGTAAAAAGCTATTACAATAGTCCAGTTTTGAGAGAATTAGGGCTCGGGCTAGGGTGAGGCAGTTTTGAGTGGTAAGAAATTGGTGGCTGATTGCAATGAGCTTAGCAGTGTAAGTGGTGGGCGAGGCTAGGCTACTGATGTGTTTGCTCATTGTGAGGTTGGAATCTATGTGGATGCCTAAGGTTTTGTCGTGGTTAAGTATTGGGATGGAGGAACCATCAATGGTGATGGTTGAGTAATCAGAATGGAGGGTTTTTCAGTCGGGAAGGAGGACCTACTATGAGGATCTCAGTTTTATCATCGTTAAGACAAAGGCTATTTGTGGCCCTCCAATGTTGAATAATGACATAGACCTTATTGATGTTGGCTGAGTCTTGTTCGTAGTCTCTCGTGATGGGGATGAGGACCTGGGTGTCACCTGCGAAATTGGTGTAGATAACACCCATGACATCCAATGCTGCGAACAAAAGTTTTGAGTAGGCATTGTAGAGAGTGGGAGAGAGGCATGAGCCTTGGGGGACACCTAGGGGGACTGGGATGGGGTTGGTGGCCTCAGCACCAATGGAGACTCTTAAGGATCGATCCACCATAAATGACTTTACCAAAGGGTGGCTTCTGGGAGAAGTTGTCTGCAAGGGTGTTACAAAGCTTGTTATCAGCGGACAAAGCAGCGGACAGGTCATGCAGGAGAAGCATACACATTTTCCCCAAATCTCTTAGGCTGTCCATCTGGATCTTGAGGTCCAAAAGTGCAGTTTCAGTACTATGCTTGGGCCGGAAGCCAGATTGTCTTGCTCCTAGCAACAGGTTACTTTTCAGGTAGTCTTGGATTTGGGAGTAGGCTATCTTATCCACTTTTTTAAGTAGAAAAGAAACAGACGTGATGAGTCAGTAGTTTATGGGTAGGGTGGCGTCTAATGAATTTTCTTTTTAGAAGCGGGGTGACCCATGCTTCTTTAATGCTAGCTGGCACAGAGTTGGTATTGAATGACACACTGATGAAGTCAGTGATGATGGGTGCCTGAGTTGGGGCACAGAGTTTGACTAGGCAAGTCGGAAAGTTGTTGCCTTTACAGTTAGGCGGTTTCAATGAAGAGATGGTGTTCAGAACCTGGTCTTGAGTGATGAATTTAAATTGGGTGGTATTTTTTGGAGTGCTTGTGTCCTCCATCATTGAGGGTGGGCTTTTGTTGGCCAAGAGGTTTCTTTTGGTTTGGATTTTATTTTGAAGGGTGAGGATTTTTTAGGCAAGTGCATTTTGAAAGGTGGTACAGCAGTCTTTGCTTGCATTGGTAGGGGTGGTGGCGGCGATGGGGGCTTCTAATTGTCTCAGTTTGGAGAATAGCTCTATGGTGTAGGGAGCAATGTTATCTATGAGGGTATTTAGGAGTTTCCTTTATGTGCTATGACTGCTAATTTGTAGGCTTTGTTTGCTGTTAGAAATAGGTTGGCGGTTTCAGGAGAGGGGGACTTCTTATGAGAGTGTTTTAGCAGTCTTTTATGTCGGCGAAGAGTAATGTGCTCTTTGTCAAACCAGAAGTTGATTCGCTTGGTGTTTCTGGGATTTTTGGACGTGAGCGGGGTCACTGTATTAATGGACGCTTTTAGGCAGTCATGGAAAATATCAGTGATGATGTTCGGATAGTTGAATGTAGTGGGAAGTGATTTGAGGGCACAAGAGAGTAGAGGGGTCACGTTATCTACTGTGAGTTTACGGGTGTTTCTTACCATAACGGGGGCGAGTGAAAGTTTTGGGGTTGCCTGAATGTCCGGGAACAGCATGCTGAAAGTGATTAGGTAATGGTTGGTCCATGATACTTTAGATTTGGAGTCCAATGATAGATTTGTGTTAAGGGTGAGAATCCAGTTTAGGATTCTGCCTTTGGAGTGAGTGGGTGAGTTAACCCATTGGGTGAACTGCATTTCATGGAGGGCTGCATGGAATGTGGTGGCTTTATTGGCATTAAAACCAATGTTGGGGTCACCTAGGATGATATATTTGTTGTTGGGCTTGAGTAGAGGTGTGAGGAGTAAGGGCATTTCGGTTTTGGGGTGGTTAGCGTTGTTGGGCACTCTGTAAATGATGAGGAAGTTAGTTGTGGTTTTGGGATCAGTTGTGATTTTCAGATGTAGCAGTTCATACCCAGGGAAAGAGAAAAGTGAGCAAGCTCTGAACTGAAGTATGGATTTGGCAATGCTGACCACTCCTCCTCCAGCGGTGTCCTTCTGGTCAGTCCTTAGGATGGTGTAGTTTGGTGTGATGGCTAATGCTAATAGGGGGCCCGAGGCTTGGTGAAGCCAGGTTTCCGTCACAACTAGGAAGTCTAGGTGTTGGTCGTGGATGTCGATAGCATGTGCGCCTAGAGATCTCACACAAAGGGCACCTTTAACTCTAGGGTAGGGTATTGTTTGGGGGCGTGGAGCTGTCTGTGGGTATGTCAGGAGCGGGGGGCGATGCAGGCTTTTTGGGCCGTGAAGAGCTTTGTTCATGTTGTAGGTAGGTCATGGTCGTGGCTTGTGTTTTAGGCCGCTTGGGTTTCTAGAGTCTCTGCGAAGAGAGATGGTGGGATGTAGGTGGTGAGGTGGCTGTCGGCCTATGGTGATGTGTGCCAGTCCATGAGGAGTGTCTGGCAAGCCTTAAGGAGCCTAGTATGGGGTGGGTGGAAGGCGAAGGGGGGGCTGAAATTATGGAGTTGTGGGCCGGGGTGCTCAGGCACGTTGTGCTAGTCACAGGTGCACTCACGATATTCATAAAGGGAGGTCCTGAAGAGGGTTGGCTGAGTGAATGTGCTATGTAGCTTTGCTGAGATGATTAGTAGTGGGAAGGCTGGGACGGTCTGTGATACTAATTGGGGGAAGGCGAGCACTTTAGGGAGGAATAGTGTTGGGCAGGGGAGGCGGTGGTGCCGGGGGCACCAAAGCCGAGCAAGTCCTTTCCCTACTTGAGTGAATGATCCTGATGTTAAGGCAGGGAGCCAGGCATGGTGGGCAATGAGCTGAGGCTGTAAGACTGGATAGGGTGGTCAGAGGGTCTGAAGTGCTTCTTAGATCACTCAGATGATCAGGCTAGTGCACAGTGGGTTCTATGAAGTGGGCATGGGAGACAAGAATGGCAGGGTACAGTAACAAGGTATTTATAATAATAGGAGGTTCGTGACAACTTGTAATACAATGCACAGCTGCCAGGGACAACTAAACAATGGTATGTAACAAATAAAAAGGAGTAGCATACAACCTAGCAGCCAGAACAGGGTTGTTTGCATGTTGATGGGGTGAACCCCAGCATTACAATATTTGGGAGGGCACGGTACGCAGTACAATGGTGGAGCATGAAGGGGATTCAGAGTGGTGGAACACGGTATGCAGTGATTTTAAATTTGTAACAGGTACATGACAACTCGTGATGCACAATTACTAAGGACGATTAAGTAGAGGTACATAGCAAGACCAAAGAGTAGCATGCTCTGTAGCAGTCAGAATGGCGGAATACAGTATGTGGTGTTTTAGACTGGTAACAGGTTCATGACCGCTCGTAATACAGAGCACAGCTTCCAAGGACAATTGTACGGTGGTAAGCAGTGAAGTGAAGAGACACTAATACCATAGCGGGCATACCATAATTTACTGACATGTTAATAGGATGTGCCTCGGTAATGCAATATTTGGAGCAGCAAGCAACTGCAGTTGGCATGAGCCGCAAATGGGTGCAGATAGAATGGGCAGATAATGCACTGATAGGTAGCATGGTGAAAAAACATTGATTATAAGAAGCGGGTCAGAGTGCAAAGTTAGAATTAGGTGGCGGTGGGTCACTACATCAATTGGAGGACCTTAGTAAGGCATTCAAGTCACTCACTGCGGGTGCTTACCGGCTTGGGTCTGATATGCTGCAGTGATCAGATGACTCTGTAATGGGGTGGAACGTTCCCTCGTTCCGCTCGGCTCGGACAGGCTTGCACAGGAGCCTTGGTGTGCGGGCCTTGGGTGGGAGGGCCAGCTGACGCCTACTGGCATCCTGCATTGGTTGAAATAAAGTTTGGGTGCAACAATAGTGTTGGTGGTTGCTTACGCTCCAATCTAGGTGGCGGCCATCTTTAAATATTCTCGGGCTCAAGGCTTCAGGTGCCGTATAATTCACAGCACACGCATGGCAGTACGGCGTGCTCTCATGCCATGGGGCACAATTTCAATAATGGCAGCATCAAGTAAATGTACATCGCGTAGCGTGTTGCTAGCAGTGATTTCGCAATATGTAGGTCTAGGCAAGGGTAATAGCCACATGGCTTCCCTTGGTGCGGGCAAGTATGCACAATGGTCCTGCAGTGCGCGACGATGACCCAGGGGCACCTGCTCTTCATTAGTATCACTATAATACTTCGACCTTAAAGTAGCTCATTCTGCTGGAAATCTCTTTGTTAATAAAATGGTTGTGTTTAGTGCTGACCTTTCCAGCCTGATCCAGCCTTTGAAAGCTACCCATTTTAATGGATTTACATCCCCATTTGCATCCCACGTTATTTAGATTTTTTTTAAATGTTGTTATTGTTTCTGTCTAGTTACTAACCTTTTACGCTACACATTAAATACATGATTTACAGACACATTACAATTATGGAAATTCTAAAACAGAACATTTTTACATATAAAACAATGTTGCATTAAAACAATGATCACAGGTACTTCATATAATCAAACACTTACTAATTCACGGCTGTGTGATAGCCATTTTCTTACTGCTGATTTCCAAACAAAATGAGACTCCCTTTTATGACTAGTGAGTCTGCAGCATACATTGTTGACCAAGAAATATTTTCTGATTTGACACATTCCAACTCATGACAAAATGTGACATATCCTCGTTGATATTCTAATTTGAGATTAGGACAACAGGTCAATATATGTCTGGCCGTTTCTACAAACCTTCTACAGAGGTGACACATTCTCTCTGCAGAAACAATTTAGCGATGGGTTGCTCAAGTTTAGCAGATAATTACGTGGTTGATCAATTTAATGGGCATTTGTCAAATACGTGAGATGTCTTTTCAGTTTTGCCGGTTTCGATATGGAATTCATTTGATCCCAATAATTCATCTTTCGTTTAAAGTCGACATACAATATTCCTAAATTTGACATAATGGGCATAGCTAAGCCAATTTCACGCAAATGCTTCTCCACGGCGTTTGCCAGGATTTCTGGATTTGTGAAGGTTATGCTTAGCAAAGAGCGCTGACATGGAGTTGATTTTATCTTCCTCAGATTTGATCTTGAAATAAAGCTTGCAACAGGCAATCTACCAGTAAGAGGTCAAAGTAAGTACCCCAAGTTCTAGGCATAGAGCCCCAACTGGTACAGATTTGGGCAGACCAAGGACGGAGTGAAGAATGTTTCCCTGTAGTCGTTCAAACCATACTACATATCTGGCAGGTAGAACTTCCAGTCCATACATAAGACTAGGTGTACGACCCCTTTTGTAAGCTTCAGGTGTGCCCTCTATAGAACCACCACATCTGTGATTGATGTACTTGTTAATTAAGTTCCCCTTTGTAATGATGCTGGTACAAAAATATTCCCAGTAAAAATGTAAAGTAGGGTGCGTCTTAATGAGGAGCCCCAAATAGATATAAGTATCAGTCAGCTCTAAATTGCCCTCTTCAATATACCACCAATGACAGTTTGCTTTGATATTTGTTCTACTGATCACCATGATTTTTTTGGATTGATTTAACTTTAGACAATTCAGTAGAGCGTACTCTTGCAACCCATTCATGGATTCCCTTGGAAACAATATGTTTCCTAGGGAATGTTTGTTTTAACAGTGCACATCATAAGAAAGGATGATTTGATTAATTGTAATTACTGCATATGTTGTGGTCAGTTATTGTTATGGTAGATTTAAATTATGTAACCACTCCAGGCATAGCTATCAACTTGTATCACAACAAAGTGCAGCTTATATTTTGAAGGCTTTGTAAATGTACTTATCTATATCACAGAAGAAGAGAGTGTGTTATCCCTGAATCGAGTACCTGTGATATTGGGAGTGACATTAATCTCCTTCTCCTTCCTTTTGTGACCTCTTCCCTCTCTATCTGTAGCTGCTCCACCTCCTCTTCACTCTCTCTACATTTGAGCATTACTACCCTTTGGGGTTCCCCTTCTCCATTCCCGCTTAGCTTCACAGATGTTGCCACTTCTTCTTTGCTCCTTACTTCCCCCTTAGATGTGTCTCCTTGTTCCTTCTCCTTTACCTCTTTTGAACTGTCTCTTCCTCACTATGGCCTCTCTCTCTTCTCGACTTTTACTCTTCCAAGTGCCCACTCACTCTGCCTCGCTTCACTGCATCCTCTCCCACCGTCTCTGTCTTTTCTCCTCATCCCCACTCATTCTGCTTCACTCTGCCCCAACATCAACCACACTATCAAACCATCCCCAACACCCACACTCCCTCTTTGTAGGTCATGCTCTTATAACCTTGATGTATTTGCAATTGGAGACATAAGCAGAAGACTGACGGTGACTGTAACTGACTTGGGAGCAGGCACTGGATTGGTTAGAGAGGGTGCTGACTATAATTCCCCGAGGTGAATCTATTCCCGCTGCGGTCTGTCACATGGCTCCATGGGCTAAGGCCATGAAGGGACCCAGCACCCTCTTGCAGACAGGCAGAGCTTGTGACGAAGTCTGATGTCTTAGGCTAAATGATGGGACTCTGGAGACTATGGGGGCCAGTGTCCACCACTCACTCCATGCTGTATGCTCAGGAGGAAGCATACAAAGGATCCCCCCGGCTCCCCTGTCTAACTCTAGCCTGCTCTCCTTAATGACCTCTCTGGCTCCGAAGTACACTGTGATGGTTAGGGGAGGTTACCCCTGTGTAAGTAATAGAGGCTTCAGTATTCACCTTAAACTAGAACATCTAGATCATGAGAGGAAATAGTATGGGCTTCAAAGAAAATCAATGGTGCAAAGCTCAGCGCTTTCAAGAGAATGGCTTGCTTTGACCGCAACCGGGCATAGGACCTACTTCTGTGGATGACCACAGGTATCAGGGCCTTAGCAACTTGGAATTAACAGGTTTCATTTACCCACTTGATAGCCCAGTTACATGGAGCTCACAAAGTTCCACACAAATCTGAAATAGACACAGATACACATGTGGTAATCATCAATGATTAGAACAGTACTGGGGGTCCAAGAACATAAACACAGGCATATTGAATTCAAGATGGAGCCAGAGCTTAATGAAAAATCTGCGGGGGGATCCACACGGGCACCACTTGCAGATCAGACACACCTGGCAGATTTGTTGTCGTTCTGGGTGCATGTCAATTACAGCACCCAATCCCAAACAGCAATGAGTTGACAATTATGAAATACTTGAGCAACCCATAAGTTGGTCCACGGATGGATAGAAGGGGGCAGGAAGAGACAGATGGGACATGGCAGCCAGAAACTGAAGGTGAGAGGAGAAAGGCTGTGCATATCAGAATTCAGAGGTGAAGGAGTGGAGGAGCAGTCTGGAGGAGGAGGGGGGAGCGCAACAGTAGAGAGAGAGAAGGAAAGGGGGTTTTAGAGGGGGGAGAGGGGTCTAGATGAGCACATGGGGAGACCAATAGTACGGATGGGAGCAGAGGAGGAGGAGATCAAAAAGAAACATGAAGAAAAGGAGTAGAGGAGTTGAAAAAGAAGGTTGAGGTGGAGTCGGAAGAGGAGAGGACCAGAAAAGGACAGGTAAGGATGGAAAAGGAAAATAGCAGAGCAGTTAAAAAAATGCAAAGAGGAGAACAGTGAGAAATAAGGTGGAGGGGGTTGGTCAAGAGCCAAGTCTCTAGGGAGGCTCCTACCTTGGTGGAGGATTAGTGACTAGGGAGGGCCATGGCAGCCACCTGAGGAGTTAAGTCTAGCAACCTCAGGGTCTATTGTGACCATTTACAGGATCTTAATTAGCAAGGGGCCTGACCCCATCTAGACAGCCGCTATTTTTCAATGGTGGTGCTGCCGTATTTACTGAATATGAAGTGTGACATCCTGACTTCTACGCAAGAAAAGCAAAAGTATATAACTGGCAAGACAGAATTGTGGGACACTTAAAACCCAAAGGACTGTGAGTGACATTTTGTTTCCCACCAGGAAGGTGGAGCGTAAGGGAGAGAAGAAAGGAATGCAGGGCACTGTCCTTAAGCAACGCCTCTTTTGTTTTCTTATGTCAAAGTCACCTTCATGAGCACCTTTAATGATAACCTGCATTTGAGAGTCTTCTGTTGTTCTCGTGGCCACGACAAATCTCTTTTCTGCTTGCCTAGCTCAAGTACAGCTCAAATACAGCTCAGGTACAGCTCCACAGCAGTGCACAATGGATTTAGTCTGGTTATGGTATGATCTTATAATATCCTGGGAAGACTGGGAGTTCTCCCCAACTCACACTGATTGACTTGTAAATTCTTTCATTCACCATGTTTGCGTATCTCTTACTTCGAATACCACAAAAGCCATGCTGCAGCCCACAAAGCTGCTGGCATCTGGGCTTCTGGGCAAAGTTCTTCATTTACCAAGGAGACTCCCTTTCTGTTTGCTATCTTATACCTTCTGGACCATGCTGGGTATATCAAGAATTCCTGACACCATAACAAACAAGAGGCCTCATTACGACCCGGGCGGTAAGGGATTACTGGTATCGGTAAAGGCACTGGTGCCGGTAATCCCTTACCGCCCAATTCCGAGGTCCCTTTGCGGGTCCTCCCTTAATGACTGGTTTTACCAGCCGTTAAGGACGGGATCTGCAAAGGGACCTTGGAGGTAATTACGGTACCGCAATTTGCAGTACCGTAATTACCGCCTTCCCCATTTCCATTGAGCCCTATGGGGGCAAAAATGGGAATGAGGAAGGGCCAATGGTGAATGGGGAATTACCGCCCCGACAACCTTGGAATGGGGCGGTAATTCTGCCATTCACCATGGCGGAATCGGTAAGGTACCGGCGTCAACCATGGCCTGGGTCGTAATGAGGCCCAAGGATAGGGATGGAATTGAGGCCTATGGGGATCTCCCCTTTATGATCCCTGGTTGCATGAAATGCTGTGCAGGCAGTGGTCCCAGCCTCCTAGGGTCGCCCAAACCCTCTCTCCTTGCATCTCCAATGTCACGTCATTGCAACGCCCTTGGTCTTTCAGTCAGAGAGAAAATAGCGTATCTTTTACAGTAGAGAACCTGAGCATGCAAACTCCACCACAAGTAACAAAACTAAATAATCTGCCTGACCTGCCTCCCGACATTAAGCAGGGTGAATCTTCCAACCTGCCCCGACTGTTGCAGTCCCTCCCGCACATCGCTCTTATGTGTGAGATTGTTAGCCCCTACAATATTTTCTAATCCACTCCTGCTCCATCGACCTCCATTTCTCGTTTGATGTGAAGGAAATCTTTGTTACCTGCTGCAACTCACTGACTTGATCTTTTACATCAACCTTTCGTCTGCAGGCATGATGTAGCCCTTCAAGACCGGAGTCAAGGCTTTTCCAGAGCTGCATTTACAGATACTGACTTTGCATCTGATTGGCTGGCTTTCCAAAGTTGCTATGCACCTTCTTGCACCTTGCTTCCTGTTGTAGCCCCTTGTCCCTGAGGCGAGGCATTCCTTTGCGGCACTTGCCATCCATTCCAGTGGTGTTTTCTTAGTTGCATTTGCCTGCCTGTATGCCTGGCGTAGTCCCTCATTCCTCGAGGCGAGGTTGTTCCAGGCTGCAGTCACTCATACCAGCATAGTCTCATTTGCCTGCCTGTATGCCTGGCGTAGTCCCTCATTCCACAAGTCGAGGTTGTTCCAGGCTGCAGTCACTCACACCAGCATAGTCTCATTTGCTTGCCTGTATGCCTGGCGTAGCTCCTCATTCCGCGAGGCGAGGATTTTCCAGGCTGCAGTCACTCACACCACCATAGTCTCATTTGCTTGCCTTTATGCCTGATGTAGCCCCGTAGCGCCTCATTCCTTGAGGCAAGGCTTTTCCAGGCTGCAGTCACTCACACCAGCTTAGTCTCATGTGCTTGCCTGTAAGCCTGGTGTAGTCCCTCATTCCTCGAGTTGAGGCTTTTCCAGGCTGCAGTCACTCACACCAGCATATTCTCATTTGCTTGCCTTAATGCGTGATGTAGCCCCGTAGCCCCTCATTTCTTGAGGCAAGGCTTTTCCAGGATGCAGTCACTCATACCTGATTGCCACAATTGCATAACTGGTTCCCTTTTATGCAGTTTTTCTTACTTGTTTCTGCACTTTATTAACTTGTTTAATTGTTTGTGTTTAATGTTCATATGTCCTCCTCCCCTCCTGCACCTCCCTTACTCACACTTACCTCCTTTTTCATGTTCAGCACCTGCACGTTCCAAATCGTCTCACGACCTAGTCAGAATGCTTTATTTGTTTTCCTACCCTCTACCCCTCCTGCACTTTCCCTCCTACCCCTACCCCCTGTACACATGCTGTAGCACTTACACATTCCGAATGTTTCAAGGTCTTTTAAGAACGTTTTTGTTTTTGTTTTTACCCTCTTCCTCATCCCTCTCCCCCTTGTCTTGATGCACCTTGAAAACCAATTTTGCTGCATAGTGCGCATTACAAATAACGAATAAATTAAATATCCTGACAAGCAGCTCAGTTTACATTACAGCCACCATTTGGTGAGTTCTCACCCCTGAGCTACGTGTAATATCAGACATTTTGTGAGAAGCTATTTTTGCACCGGTGCTGACACTTGAGTCAAAGGGTGAGACGGGTAAAAATAGGAACCACAAGAACACGAATTTAATTGTACATTTTACACTTCTGTATAGATACTGTTACTTTCTGTTTGAGGTCTTTGCTCTCGCCACAAACAGCCCCTGTACATATCTGTATATTTCACTCCTTTGTATAGATATTGATATTTTTATGTGTGAAGATTTGTATTTTTGCATTCCTGTAACCCTTAATTACATATCTCTATAATTTTATCTCAACTGTACATTTCTGTAACCTTGTAAGCTTTGGATATTCTTTCTGCCTGCGCCCTGTTGCCCCTGGGTATGGTGCGCCATATAAATAAATAAACAAACAAAGAAACAACAAACAAAACTCAGAAATTGACAGTCGTGGCCTTCTCTTGTCCTTTTGAATAGTTTGTCTGAATGTAGGCATACCTTTGTCAATGTTGAATAAGATGCAATGTGCACATGGCCTCCTACCCTTGACAAAGATGGCCACTGAGGTTTACTGGTAGACAAAAGGGCAAATGATGTATGAGGGAGCTGCATTTTCCAGAATGGAGAAAAGTCACCTATTCAGTAAATGACATACAGCATATTACCTGCACAGTGCTGAGGTTTTGCTCACAAAAGTAGCAAAGAGATCTTTTTTTACACAAATAATATGATATTTTCTAATGATGTTCACAGCTCCTGTGGCTAGGGGAAAACAAAGTGATTGTATTTATTGCTGACAGATTCCAATAGCAATTGCAGCACTTAAGGGCCTAATTCCGAGTTGGGTGGTAGTGGAAAATCTGTAGGTATGAACTACTACTGTACATTATCCATTTCCACATTGAAGGTGGAAATGGCTAGAAAAATATTTTAAAATCATTTTATGATTATAACTGACGGAGGTGGCAAACTCATAACTGGCTGGATTTTCAGAAATACCACCAGTTTTAGTGGTAGCTCCCTTCGGTGGTATTTCATGAAATAAATCCACCCAACCCGTACTCGGACTCACTGATTCGTTCGTTGCCTGCTTTAACTTCAGTTAGATGACTTGCTGTCCATTACCTAGAGGACACGCCTAGCAGTTTGAATTCTCCTGCAACATTTGGGGCCTTTTTGTATTTATGTCCAAATGGCTGATGTGTTATTGTAGTAGCATTCCTGAGTTAAAAGTGTATAATGTTCCATTAACAAGGGTTTGTGTGTGCATTTTCATCACAATTTCCGTGATGTTTTGTATACCAAATAAGTATATATGTGGCTGCTGGCAGGGCCTCATTACAAGTTCAGCAGTAACTCTTCGGGGCCCCCGGCAGGTCAGACCTTCTGGGAGCAATGGCCCCTGCAGGCATAGTTGCAGTCTGGCAGTCCGGAAAGGGCGCTGGTATGTTGCTACACACACCCTTATTTCCAGACCGCCAGTCTTAGAATGAGACCCAATGACTTAACTTAATAATGCACAAATCAGAATATTAATCCTTCGATTGATTTTACACAAGTAGGTAAAAGCAATGTATCACTTGGCTGACACTTTATTTTGGAACTAAGATGCCTCAAAATAGTTTTGCCCTTATTCCTGCGAATTAGATAGTCATGTATGTAGTGGCAGTAAACCCTATACTATATTTCTGTAATGCTCCATATGCAGAGCTTTCAAAACAAAGAGAAACCTGTTCCTTAAGCAGTAAAAAAAATCAACGCTTTATCTGGTATCTGACTTTGATTATGTCTCAGTCAAGAAAGAGCTCAAAATCGGCCGTCAGATCTTCTTTAAAAACTTTACCTTAAACATGTTCTCATTCAGGCAGAGGCTGACACGGATAAGATGACCACCGCCACTGGGTGATGGTTGGTGTAGAGCTGAGCTGCTGTGTTGCCGGGATGATGTTTACTCAGACTGTTCAGGGCTTTAAAGCAACGAGAAAGAGCAACCCCGAATCCTAACTTAGCTAGTTCTCCTTGTATGTGGAATTAGGCATGCTACCACTTAGCCTTATCTGGGGGGTGCTGGTAGTGCTCCACATTGTCCAGTGATACACTGTTGAGTGGTGCAGTTGGCTACTCCTGGCTTCTCACTGGGGAGATAGCTTTTGCTCCTCTGCGTCTGGCTGATGGGTCTAAGACCAGGATAATGGAGAGCGAGAGTTGGAAGCCTCAGCTGGATCCTTTTCAGGGATGCACAGCAGTCCTCTTGTATGTGCTTATCAGTAGCCAACCATAAGACATGAGAGAAGCCTAGGAAAGCTGCCCCGCTTGCACCATTGGTCGACATTCTGTTGACTTGGATGCGGGCAATGATAAAAAAGGGGCTCTTACAAGATTCGTCTTCTCCGCCAGGCACTCCCATATATACCAGATATGGATCGTGCCTTGGTGGTCAGAGCTCTGATCAACTCTAAATTAGACTATTGTAATGGACTTTTGGCCAGAGCTCCGGCCAAGCAGATCCATCGCTTACAAAAGGAGCAAAATGCTGACATCCGATTGGTGTTTGGGGTATCTGAAACAAACCAATCTCAGACCTGCGTCGCTCTCTACACTGGTTAGCGGTCGAAGACGCATTAAATTTAAGATTGGGTGGTTAGTATTTAAATGTCTAAATGGATTGGCACCAATTCATTTAGTAAATAAACTAAAGAGATACCATTCTACTCGGACTTTAAGATCAATGCCTGCTTATTATTTCAAGGTTGAACTGTGTAACATGAGGAGATCGCAGTTTCTCAGTTGCTGGACCCAGATTATGGAATAGCCTGCCTTTCAATTTAAGAAGGTCAAACTCATTACTGACTTTTAGAGCAGACGTAAAAACCTACCTATTTAAATAGAGTTTATTCCCTCTCTGTCTCCTTAGCTGTAGATTATGCTGCTGGTTATAACTATCTGACTGATGTTCTATTGTACTAACTAAATGCTCCACCTGCGCCAGGATTCTATTCAGTTTGTTGTGTGCGCAATACAAATTCTTCAAAATTCAAAATTCAAAATACATTGTTGCAACATCAACCAGCATGCAATTTGTTCTTACAGAGTATGTGTTTGCTCACATTATGGGCAAAGCCTACATGATGAATGTTTTTACCTGGGGGATGAAAGGTGGAGGGATTTTCATTGGTGCAGGCAGCATGTACATGTTTTGTTAAAATGGGCATAGCATTTCTACTGAAATCATTGCAAATCCAACATTATGAGTGTGCAGGCCTTATGGACAAGCTTTCTCACAGTAGCATAGTATATTTTTGCTGGTTTCATGGGCAAAGCCCACATGATCAGTCTTCTTACGTGGCCATACTGGCTTACATTGGTGGAGCCAGTATAAACACACTTTTCTACAGAGGCATGGCATTTTTACTTGAATTATGTGGAAAACCAGCATAATGATCATTCTTATGTGTACATCATAAGAGTAAACCACAGTGAATATGTAGCTCTGCCTTTTGTGTTCATGTGTTTGCATTCCTGCATGAACTACAAACCTAATGATATAAACCAATTGAAATGTTATGACATATACATAATATTGTTACACTAAACAATGTGCTTCCTCTTTCTTATATATAAATATATAAATTCCAACACATATGAAACTTTACAAATACACTATAATACTCTTATCATTATTCAAGCAAGTAGGGCACTGTCACACCAAAATAAAATCTTTCAGGGCCACTGGAAAAGTTCTCCCACAACTGATATTTCCTCTCTCAGGCTTCTTGGTGGTAAGAGTGTGTCCTCTCTCATCAGAAACGTTCTTTCAATGCTGAGTTCATTCCTTGTCTGTTATCCCTTTTAATTTATCTTGCACATCCAACTGCAGGAGCCACCACCCTGTTCTTTCTTTCTCGTTTTGCCAAACAATTCTGTTTCTGTGGCCTGTTTGCACTTGTACTCAGAAATGTCCAGTTCATGTGTGGGCATCAATCACCACACATTCAAGCTCTGTGTTTGTCATCTCAATTTTAAACAGCAAGATCGGCAAACAGTCAACTAGATTATGGGCCTCATTACGACCCTGGCGTTAAGGGTTTAACAGCGCCGTTAAACCCTTAACGCCTGATTACGAGGTCCCTTTGTGGGACCCGACCTTAACGGCTGGTTTTACCAGCCGTTAAAGTAGGGTGCCGCAAAAGGACCTCGGTGCTAATTACGGTACTGCAATTAGCGGTACCGTACTTAGCGCCTTCCCCAGTCCCATTGAGCCCTATGGGGCGATAATGGGAATGGGGAAGGGCCATGGTGAAATGGGGAAATACTGCCCCGCCAACCTTGGAATGGGGCGGTATTTCCCCATTCCACCATGGCGGACTCGTTACAACACCAGCACCAACCATGGTACTAATAGCGCCATGGTTTAGCGCCGGAGTTGTAATGAGGGCCTATGTTTCTTTCCCAGCAGATGTTCCGGTACACTTGCATTTTTATTCTCGGCCATGCCACTCGCGGCAACGCTTTTCCATTCTTAACAATACTAGAATGTATACCAGCAGCTAGTGGTTAATTTGCAGTGTGACATATGGAGGTAACTACAAAAATCGAATATTCAACTGAAGGGGAGTGTGAACGTTTGAAATTACACACAGATGGTTCCATCCATGTAATTCTTGTAATTTTCAAAATGGACTCAAAATTAAAGAGTAAACCACATGCTAATTGTCCTTTACACTTCCCTTTGCCGTTCTGATTTGGTAAAAGGCTAAAGCCTCTTGCAATTCATGATTACGGGAGTTTGTTTACAATTGGTTCCTATGGAGACCGCCTGCTGAAACTGGTGGTAAATTCAGGTGGCTGCCACAAGATTCCATTGTATTAGCACCAGCATAACATCACATGCTAAGTCCTCTCAGCTTTACCAATTCACCTGGCAAATCCATCAAAATCTCCAGGATTGTTAAAAGTGGCAGGAAAAGGGGTGTAACACTTAATACCAATCTGGGGTTTTAGAAAATGATCCCCATTATCTGAACGCATTTGCTTTCAACACATATGCCAAAAGTACTCTCGTCACACCTGCGTATCATGCTTTCCAGTTTGTTAAGCAAAGGAGAGACACATAAACCGATTTGCCCTCAGCCTTCCTGCAGTTAGGCCAAGACTACTACTCTCTCTCACATCTGTGCTGAAACATTGCAGAGCTCAGGAAGAATCCAGAGACGGTTGTCTTTCTTAACTTCCATGCCTCCTTTAACAAATGAGTGCTTCATGAAAGACAGGAGTGTGTACTTTGGGTATGAAAATTATGTGCAAGAATATCACTAGATCATATCAGTATGTCATGCGCCGTATTCCTGAAAAAGGTTATAGTTGCAGGGGATTTTAACTTCAAATGCACATGAAGTAGAGACATGATGATGATTCCAAATTATGAGCATGGTCTAAAGAATTTGAGGTCCACGCATGCCCACTACAAGGTCAGTATTTTTCTTCTCCCCTCCTTTCCAGTGTCTATTTCAGGGATTACCCTGCCCCACACAACCCACCTCCCACTGCGCCCCACAACTAACATTTACCAGCAACCGTGGCCTTTTCCAGCTTCCCTCTAAGCATCATCCCCAAAAAACAGATCTACACCTTGTCACGCAACGCAACACTGCCATATGCACATCAGTTTTGGGGGGGTTGTGATGAATCCTGCGGATCCCTCAATAAACCCCTGCCTGAAGTCTACACTGAGGTGGCCAGTGAAAGGCAGATGCTTCCTGATCCTGACCTTGGGGCTGGTGTTCTCTGGGAGCATTACCTCGGAGGAGACAAGATTCAGGGTGGTGAGAAAATTCCATGGGATGAGACACAGTAGTTTTCTCCAAGAGGGAAGAACCTTTTACAAATACTAAGGCATGTAATGGGCTTTTGTCGTTATGATTTGTCTGATCCACAAATTGAATGTCCTAATGAGGATAAAGCTAATGTAAAATCCCTAAACATCTTATGAAAGGAAAGTCTGCCTGATACTTATAAAGTTAGAAATCATCCTAACTCCCAGAGGTACAGTGAAAGGAAATCTGTAAATAATTGCTTAAGTGAACTGACTTCCCCTTTCCAAGTACATTCTTGTGATGTTTCCTTAAATACCCTTAAAGGAAATGAACTTGAATTCAAAAGTAGAAAGCTGACTAGAAAACCTGATTTTGTTGTTGGGAACTTCAAGTCCCGTAATTCCCTAAGTACTGGGACGAGGAAGAGGGCTCAAGAGTTATCCAACAGAAGTGGTCAGCTTGTTAAGGTAAATTACCCACAGCTGAGGGAAGCAGAGAGGCTTAAAAGGGCCCCTCAGGTGCAGGCCATTAGTAGTAGTAGCAGTAGTAGCAGTAGTAGCAGCAGCAGTAGGAAGCTGAAAGAGGCACGTTGTTGGCAGTCCGAGCAGAAGTTGAAGGAAAGAGAGAGCGCCAGGACCATTGCGTGGCAGATTCTAGCCACCGGTCCTGAGAGGGTCATTTTGTCCTCCTAAGTCTGAAGTGCAGAGGTTGCGCAGCGGGAAGCATGCAGGAGACCATGGCTGTGAGCTGGTATGCACAAGGGGGCTCAGGAGCAAGCCGAACGCCTTCAATGCATGGCAGGAACAAAGGCAGCTTCCAAGAGTAACTGTGTCCATTCGAGAGAAGCCAAAGCAGTGGAAGTCCTGCAGCATGCTAATGCATCAAAGATAGAAGTGGTGAGTATTACCAAGCACTCTAATCCCTTTCGTATAAGCCGGGCAAGTAACAGTAACAAGGAAAAATCATTTGCGTGCGAGTGAAATTGCTGTTAACCCAACCATTGTTTGTCGGACAATGAAATGCAACAAAAGTAGCACTCGTGTATGAGTGAAACTGCTGCGATAATCTCAATTGAATACTGAACTGAAGAAAACAGCTTAAATACGAATCGTGTGTGCCTAAAAGTGATACTAATGTGAAGGTAGAGCCCTTTTAAAACAGCCGAAACATTGCAGCAATTAAACCAAGTGACCGAATTTTAAGATTGCGAGTTTCAGTGAACATACAAGCATTGCCCAAAGCCAAGAGTGGTACAAGCATTGCCCAATGCCAAGAGTTGCACAAGTATTGCCTAAACCCCAAATAAACTAACAACAAGGCATACAATTAAGCTAATGTGACCAACAGGAAGAGAAAGGGTGAATGCAATGTTTTCAAAGGCGAAGCTTATTGATTGTGATTGTTCCTTAAAATTAAAGCTGGTATAAAAACTCACATTGCCAAAGCAAGAAGGAAGAACGTCAATGTTAGATCCTTCATGATACTTGGTTATTGGTGTTGTAGACAGACAAGGATGCCCTTCTGGAAGGTGAATGTTCAAAAGAAGAGTGCTGTGCTAACATGAAAGTGTTGAAGAGCACTAATGTGAATTTTGTCTTTTCTGAAAAGTTGTTGAAAGTCATTGAAGAGGGGGTCCCAGGAATGCCCCTCCTCACCCCATGAACATAATGGGCCAAAGACTCAAGAACGCTCAAAGTCACACATTATTTGTGCAATCCCCAAGTGTGTCCACTGACTGGCATGTATGCAGAGAGGTATCCCCTCAGACAGCCATTGCAACCATATCCAGTGCATATCCCGACGAAGATCGTGGATCCAAAACACTATAATGGACTGCATTTATTAAATGCCAAGAAAACACTGAGCCGACGTCACTAGTGACACCATGACGTAGCAGCGTTAGTTATGAAACACACTCGCAGCCCTGCATAGCATCACACAAGCACACACTTGTATACACGAAGAACATGCTTGCACAGTTCTCCAGAGGACAGATACAAATACATACTGTCACTGCTTTTATTATTTTTTTCATTAGCCAAGTACAGTGTCGCTGAAACGCAAGGGAACAAGAGATCCTGAGCCGGCTTGCAGATGCTTATGGCAATTAACTCTATGGGACTACAGGAGTATATATGGAGCCTGGTAGGACACGTACCACTAACCTATAGGAAACATAGCACAGTACGAGCATGTAGAAATCACATTGTAAGTTTAAGGAAAATTACAGAAGGCCTTATCTATAGGACCCCAGACAAAAGAAGCAGGCTCAGGCTGCACAAAGCGGGAACGCCGAGCTCACAGCCAAGGACAGGGATAAACTAAGCGCATTCCAATCTCCAAACCACAAGTAGCCAGCTGCAGGAAAACAGAATAAATCCTCATAAATATAGACCCAAAGAGCTCAATTTTGTGGTGCACAACAACATTAAGCAGCCAAATGAGACAATGGGCATTCACTCGTTGTGGGAAGATGAGTTTTTCTCAGCAACCCAGATGAGAAGTGAAACAAATGTTACAATGGGCGGCGCACTCTCTTAGGAGCCAGGAACGCAGCTCTGGGTTTATGTGGAGTTTTCTTTATAAATGATCATGTAAGTGAGACCTTAGTATTGTTTGCACTGAAAGTGATCTTTAGCATTACCTTGTTTAATGAGTTGGTGACGTCACCCTGTAGGTTTTTGCATAGGACTTGGAAAGCACAAGGTTTTGTGGACATGGTGTTCAGACCCCTCAGATTGACAGAGGCGGTTGTCCAGTGGCGGTGAGCAGAAGGCACATGCGCAAGATTGGTGGGTATGCATGAGGAGGTGGAGAATTACGGAAGGGCGGTACGCGGAGCACGCTTGACAGGTTGCAGTGGTCAGAGAGCTTTGAAGAAAATTCAAAGAATTGCCAGTGTATTGTGTTTTTTCCCCAACAGCAGACTGTCGAAAACCTCAACTTGAGGTCAAGTAAGAAAAAACGCAATGTATCAAAAGAAGTGTGGGTGTGACATGCCCCTACAGCACTTATGTAAGACCCTTCCGCCCTATAAGGACAAGATTTGTAAATATAGCGCAGAATGGATGAAAATCACTGAGGGGAAATTGACTAAACCATAGCCACAATGTGGAAGTTTCTCCAAGAATGTGCAGCAATCACTACTGACACACCTACAAGACACTTTTAAGGGGTAGAAGTTAGCCAACCACAGTGAAACATTTGAGCTGTGATGGATGTTTCATGAGGACGAGGGGGAAGTAGTGAGGCGTCAATGAATGCTGAACCAACAGGAGGCAACAGGGCCAGCGTCCCCACCCTCCACTGCCCCATCCTCTCCTGTGAGCAAAAATGCTGAGGACACAGACGATGAAGAAAGGCTTTACCCATTACGGGAGTAAATGACAGCTGAGTGGTATTAAAACCCATTATTTCAACCACCACCTTATAACAAAGGAGGAGGTATAGAAAGGAATTGGGCAAGCGATCAGCAAAAAGGCAACAAGCAGTGAGGTGCTGAAAGGCACGAAATAGGGGCCAGAGGGCATAGCCATGAACGGGTGGGTGGGGGAAAGATTCTTGTAAAGCTAGATGGGAAGACAGTAGGAGAGTCAGCAGGGGCGACTAAAGAAATTGAAACTGCTGAAGCTGTTGTAAACTTGTGGTTGTCAGTAGATTTAGAACTTCAGAAGCACTGTTGGTTTTGGAAAACTGTTGTGCAGGCGAGTAGACCTGCACAGTAAATCATTGTATAAGTGGTCCTGGTATGAGAGTAAACCAGGTGGAAGTGGAAGTTCTGTGAAGTTATCCTGACAAAGATAAAAACATTATGTGTGGTGTTGCAAGGTGAGCTGAGAAATGCTGATAGTAAGAAGCTGTGCTTCTTTGAACCTTATACATTGTGGCAAATCATCCTGGCCAAGAATATCATTGATGCTATTTGATGGACTGAAAATAAGAGGAGGAATCTTTCTTTTGTTGAACATTGGATTATTGGAACTTTCTTTTGACAAATTGAAGGTGCAAAGAACTGTGTCAGAACGTTGTTACAAACTCAGATTTCATTGTTTCATTTTGTTGAACGTTGGAACTTAGTCCAACTTAAAACCTGGGTAAGGGGAATTCCTCCAGGTTGTAAAGAGAGACAATGAATAAATTACAAATAAAATTATTGTTGTTATAAATAGCCATATATGTTCTTGTGTATTTTATGTACAAGTGTGAGGGCCGGTTATCCTTTGTTAGAGTGTTTCCTTCAGTTTATTTTAGTCAGAGAAATGCTTGCCAGGGTAGGGATAGTATGCATTTATTGAAATGTATAATTTAATGAAATGGCATGTATTGCAAAATCATCTAAAAGTTGTCTGCCTCACATTTCTTACCCCTCACAGGGTGCAGTGAACAGACCTCAATCATCGGGTGTGAAGTAGTCCATTTCTGGTACTCCCGTTTAGTATACCATGGGAAAGAGCTGAGTACAATATTGAGAGGTGATATTTCTGCAAATAATACTTTTAATACTAATGCAACAGCATATGTTATCTAGTACATACCTGTTGTGTGTGGCTTTTATTGGAAGCCATCTGCAACAATTGTTTTTAACTCTGCCTCCTCCTATGTCACTTCATGGCAGAGGATTATGGATGGCATAATCCAAAGCAGTGAGTGCATGTCCGGGGGATGCAGCATTTTCTCTGCCTTTCATGGGTCTCCTAAGACCTGGGGGTAGTTGACAAAATCCAGAACCCTAGCTCCAAAGATAATTCATGGCTTCCCTAGCAGAGTGGATGAGACAGTTCAGACAGTTTCAGAAAATGATGGCTCCCAAATTGTCAAAGGCTTCTCTGCCTTTGAATGCAGAGGAGTGATGGGGTCATGCAGTGAAAGGTGGTGGGGGTGTGTGGCCAGATGTCAGGTGATATTAGTCGTCATGGTGGATACCAAAAAGGAGGGTGGGAGAGTTTTATTTCTATTATGCTGTTTCTGCCCCACCCCATGAAATGTTGGTGCAAAAGGACAGCGCATGCAGCGGAAAAGGCGTGTCAGGGTGTGCCATGCCCCCCATCATATTACAGATTAATAGCTTTCAACAATAGGTTATTGGACCACAGGGTTATAAGTGGCATTATGGACTAGTAGAGCTTCACTCTTGTTGTCTGGCAGATGTCACTTAGAAATCTGTATTTAAGTATAGCAAGTAGTTGATGTTGATCCACTATATGTTTGTTGTTTTCATGGAAATAACCTTGCATTTTCAGTTAGATTTATGATTGGAGAACAACCACTTCTCATCATAGCTATTGGTCTGCTGTCTGTTGAGGCTGAGCCGCATACTGACTTTATGAGGATATGGAGATGGAGGGGAAAGCAGAAAAGTGGAGTGTTATGGAGAATTCTCCAGAATGGTTAATTTCCCTTACCTTTTGAGTCCCTCAGCAGCTTTGCTGGATTTCTAGGGTTTAATTTGTTACCTGGTAAGAGTGTGAGTCTTTTTTCCCACTCTTACATGTGTTTTGCTGTGTGTTGTAAATGTTTATGCTCATGGACTATGGAGTCTCACCCACTCCATAGGCATCATCTTTTTACTGTGTGTCACCCAGCACCTTTAGTGCAGTGACACAGGGTTATCTTTTCAGACTTCCCACCTTAAACTCCATTTTCTGGGACTGACTACTGTCTCCCAGAACATGAAAAGTTACCATTGACTTTACTAGTCTTTTTAAATTTACAGGCCCAGTACACCCTATCTTCCAATAGAGTACTGGAGGGGTTAATAGTTATTCCCTTTTGTCTGATTCTCATGGAACATTGTTATGTTCCCCTTTCTCTAAGATTTGGCTGGTGGCAGTGGTATCTATCATTTTTATTCTACCGCGGACTATGAAAATAGCCTCGGTACCATTAGAGGCTAGGGTGGTAGCCTCAAACTCAAACCCGGTAATCCACGTTTAATTTAACTTGGTTTTGGTCGAGTTCTTTTGCCATATCTTTTTGTAAAGGGCTTTCTAGTGTTTTACTCTGCGCGCCAAACCAGGTTTGGTTCCTTTGTTCGCCGTCCTTTGGCGGGATTCTGCACAGAAGCCCTCCTTAGGCACCTGAATGTCTGAGTGGGCAGCGTTTGAGGGAGGGGTTTGAGGCCCCCTGCACAGGCTCTCCTTGGAGACCCAAGTCGCACTCTTGTTTGATTGGCTAGGTGGCTGTGCTGCCACGACAGCCATCCTGCTGTGTGATTGACAGCCAGGATGTGTGAATGGGGGATTTAGTGCATGAAAAGCCAGTCTCTGGGACTGGAAAGCAGAGTCACCACTGGAACGAAAGAACCAACGAGAACCTGAAGGAAGACGACTGCTGCCACTACTTGACACCTGGTGAAGCCCTGCTGCAGGTCTGAATCGCCTGAAACTTCAACGACAGAGGAGATCTGCAAGGAATCTTATTCCCTTGAGCTTGGTGGGCATAACCAGCTCGCCAAACACCAGACAACGGTCCTCATCCTGGTCGAATTTGCTGTGCATCGCTGCAGTAGATTGGATATCCAGTGGGAAGAGAACCAGTTTGGATTTTAAGGAGCGCACCTTTTATCTGTCATTTTGCTCCGCTGCTGGCTTCTTCCCTTGACAGTGCAGGACCCTCCGGCCGTCCTCTTTCTTGTCATCACGAATGAAGCTTCAGGAACCGTGAGCCTGTAGGAACTGCCAGGAACAACTGCCTCAGCTACAGCATTCTTCTTCTTTTAAGGTACTGTGCAAACTCAGTCGTTCTTTCCGTCCGACTGTGGTGAAAGTGCTTGAAATCTTTCTGCTCTGTGAAGGCTTTTCCTTCTCTTCTCCTTTAAATAACTTTTCCTCCGACCAACTTCGTTTTGAACTCTTGGCAAAGACCTCACTGAAAACTACTCTGAACTGTGTGATCCTCTGCAAAGACTTTGAACCATTAACATTGGCCCAGACCTATTGACTTGAATCCTAGTTGTATCAGCCTTTTTCTAGATTGCCCTGCCTATAACTTGTTGGTGCTATTGATTTGTGATAACCTTGTCTTTTGTCCCTTTTAAATTGCAGGAGTGCCATTTTGCTCACACTTCATTTTGAGCTTAACTTGTCCAGAATTGATTGGGTGTTATTGTAGTATATTAAGACTGTGATTTTCTGCTGCGTTATAATAGTGTACTGCTTTATCTGTGATGGTGTAAATAAATGTATATTCTTTTGCTCAGAAAACTTGAATCAGTGTTTGTTTGAACCATAGTAATTGTTGTCCTTTGTGTAACCTCTTGTGCTGCTCACTTTACTCTTGAGATAAGTCTGGCTGCACAGCCATTGCTACCACTTTACTGTGTAGTACAGGCTTGTACCAAAGGTGAATTTGTACTTGCACTTGTAGTCTTAATTGTGTGTGGTGTTTCCAAAGGGTACTGCATATGATTCTGCCTAACATGTAGCGGTAGAACAAACGTTGAAAAGACTGGTGAAGAAACATTTGCAGCCTGTTGCGGTACTCATGGATATTCTATTCTATATAGGATATCTTCACCCAGTAACTTTATAGTTGTTGAAATGTTTTGTAGGTTTCTGGTGTATGTTTACTTTTAAATCTTGGCAGACAAGGTTTGACTCAAAGAAAAGATACAGTATTTAGGAGGATGTTTATGAGAAGTTATGATCTGTAGATTTTTTGTTATAAGGGGTGATCTTTGTAGATTAAAAAGGACATTTGATCTCTCGTAAATTGCAGCTAATACAAAAGATCTTTGGTTAAAAAAAACATAAAATGTTGTAAACATTCTCTTTGCTTTGCATAATGGGCTGTTACAGCAGAGATTATCAGAAGCATGAACACTATGAAAGTTCAGATCAGGGTGAGTCCTGTAGACATTTCGCTCAGGATTGCCAAAAGATTCTAGACTAATGTGACAAAGCCAATATCTTGACCTTGACAAACGGGTCTAAGAAATCATTTCAGCAGAAGGGGGAAGCTCTAGCAAGTCCTAACCCTGAGGACTACAGCAAATGAGAGTGCCCTGATTCCTGTCCCCTGCCTACTGTAAGCATGTTTTTCAGCAGTAGACCACTGCCTCAAGCCATACCTCCAAGACACGATTCTGGTCAGTGTTTCTCTGTTTATTTTAGAGACGCAACATCTGAGCAAGAAACCAAGAAGAAGCATCAGGAAGAGAATCAGGATTCACCAGCCTGCATCTGTGACAAAAAACTTGAAACATGACCACCAACAACCTGCACACCATTATTCACTGATTAGCAGAGGGGAGAGAGAAGCCAACGGAGAAAGACGGCAGCTACGGCACCAATGCGAACAGGCAACGCAGGGATTCATTGGTCCGTAGCAGAGAGAAAGAGATCAGCAAAGAGAAGACTCTGTGTTCATGTGCAGCCGAACAAAGCACCACGCTGTGCTGCCAAACAACAACAAAGCTCAGCAAATGTCCAGCAAGCTTCATAGACTGCCATGTACTAAGATGGGGAACCCTAATCCCTGGCCCATGAAAGTTGCCTATTGGGAACATCAAGCTGGCACCCAGAACATGAACACAGTTGTCTTCTGCACCACCAGTTTTGTTCCATGGCTGACCCGTGTGGAAAAAGTAATCAGGACATAGCCTGCTACTTATAGATTTTAATGATTTCAACATGCTCCGGGTGAGGGAGACAGGGCCATGGCCTGAACGGCCAGGGAGAGAGAACCAATGCCAGCACAGGGAGGGGGATATAAGGATGCAACAGGAATCAGGAAGTGAGGGTCATTTGGGGGGGGTCAGAAGAGGAGAAGGTGGACAACCAAGAGACCAGAAGAAGGGAGGAAGGAGTGGTGAAGTGTGGAGTCAATTTCTGGAGAAGGTGACGTATTGGCTAGTTAGTCGAAGTGGTATTGCACTTCAGTGTGAGAGTGCTTTATAGTGCATTGTGTGTGGTTAAGTGAGTCAGTGTAGTGGGTGGGCTGACTTCTATGAAACTGGGTGAAAGGAGGTTTGACAAAGTAGGAGTTGCAGTGGGGAAGGAGTAGTAGTAGTGTTGCAGTGGTAGTAGAGGAGAGTAGCCGTAGGGACCACACAAATAAAAACCCTTGAACAGTCTCAGAGCATTGGAGTATTCTTTGAGCCAGCTATGATACTGATTATAATTGTTTACTGTATACCACAGATACAGAAGAACTGGTTCTCCGTTATCTTTGCTATGTAATGAGATTGCTCCATTAAAAGAATGGGTCCAGGTTAGATTTCCAACATTGCAAAATTGTAAAATTGTGGATCCAAAACACAGATTCTCTGAGAAGTGTCTGTAATCAAATTTTAGAAAAATGTACTTTCCCATTTGCCTTCGGGATATCCATAATGATTACCAAGAAATCTACTCTGCTTGGATAAAGAGACAGAAGTGGGATAGGATTCCTGATCCATTGCCAGGCCCCAGTGGTTACTGCCTTGGTCCTGAATGTTTTGGACTATTGTAATTCACTCTATCTGGCTCAATCTGGCTATCTAATCGGGCGGATGCAACTGCTCCAAAATGCCTTGGCCAGATACATCATCCGCCCTCTGTTTGGTGCCTATATGACCCCTTTGCTGAGGCAATTGCCCTGGCTCCCTGTTGTTCATCGGATTATGTTTAAGTCTATGTTCATAGTGGACAGAGCCTTGTATGGTGCGGGAGCTGAATTTCTGCAAGTTAAGTTCTCCCGCTACCTGCCTACTCGTTCTCTTCGATCGCAAGTAGCCTTACGGGTGGTGATGCCTAGCTGTAGGCTTGCCTGCAAAGGAGGACGCGCATTTTCGGTTGCAGCCGGAAAAGCAGGGAACGACCGCCGGAAGACTACAGACCACTTTCCCTTCCAGCGGAAACTGAAGACCTTGCTTTTCTAGTAATGGCAACTTGGAACTATTCGTCACCTTCCCAGCGCCATGATGCACTCGGGCGAACGCGCGCTCAATAAATACAGTTAATATAACATTTTAATGTTTTTGTTTTGGTGCATAAACGTGTCTTTTATTCATCAACTCCTTGTAAAATTGCATTGATGGATTCCTCATAGAAATTCTTTGTAAAAATATTTCCCTTTCCATCTTGGTTGAGCATTTTAAGGTAATAATCTGCTCCTTTTGCGCTGGCAATTTTGCAGTGGGTTACCTGTTGGGATCAATTGCCTGATGGTTAACTTTTCTAAACCTATGGACTCTAATATATTTGCTATTGATAAGTCTAAAACCAAAGGACAGCAATTCTGTCTCTCTGTATTTTTGAATGGTTTAACAAAGCACCCAATCCAGTGATACTGTAAGGAACTTGTTAATGAGGGGTCCACTAGAGGAAATTATATTTCTCTGATGGAAATTGGAATGGATAATGTGCATTCTGTTACATGGATACTAGGCTAGATGTATGTGTCCAGTTGTTGAACCATTATGTGAACATATTGAGCTTGTTTATTGAATTTATTTTTATTTTCAAAAGTATTTGTTATTGTACATATTCATGGGGTCAACAACATTTACATTTATTGTTTATGGACATTAAACACGTACAAAAAACTATTCTGCACCAGGCATTTCCCCAAAACAGGGCTTCATCAAGAGAGGAATTGGTGAATTTTGTGTATCATACATGTTTATATGTAACTTTGTAATTAGGCTACCCTTTCTTAGAACAGTTCAGATGTGAAGTGCTAGGGACAATATGACCACTCTGAGACATTCAGAAAACTTTAAAATGTATGGTTTATTCAAATTTAGAGACATTTGGATATTGATTTCAACAAGCAACAACATATCATAATATGAATACATGAGTAAGTTATGATGTGGAATAATTGGCTTTCATCATAAAATGGAATAATATTCATAGGTAGTCACCAGACTCACACTCTTCAGACATTGACACCAGGTGATAATGGACAAATATTACTCTGCATTTTCAGCAATTGTATTTCCTCTGCTGTCCTTTATAACAATGACATATACATTTTTTAAATAAAGGGAATCCCAGAGTTCTCCGCAGTACACAGAATGAAGGTCAATGATGCCACATTTCATACAAACGTTTCATGGAGTTATCTTGTATTAGGACATTTGAAAAGCGGAACACTTGGCCATCTTCAAAAAAGAAATACATCAGAGATATATTTGAAATGGGGAAAGAGGGAAACGGATGTGTTTAGTCACAGTAGGTAAAGAGTATTACTTTCTTAAGATATAGAGTTGTTCACATGTTTTGTAGTTTACTGTTAGATGCCATGGCACATGCCAATGTCAGACATGTGAACTTTGGATATGCATGCTTAGATTTTAGCCATTGCAAGCATCTCTCTGCTGCCCAATTGAACAGGAGTCTGCGGTGGTTCAAGGTGCTACATGTAGGGCTGGCTGGGATGCAATGAAATAAGCTAACATATAATTAGCACACATTGCACCACATGTCCCTTTTATTGAGGACATAGTGAAATGTGGTGAAAGGTGTCCTAAGCATGTGTCAGCATTTTTTACAACATTGATATTAATATTTTATTTCTATCGCGCTCATACACAAGTGTTTCAGAGCGCGACAAGGCAAGGGAAGGGGAACAGAGGAGAACAAAAACAACGATCTTACTAGGCCCAGTGACATTGAGAACACGCAAGTACAGGGTAGAGGGGGAAGGGGGAGAAGTGCATGGAAGGGGGAACAAAAGAGTGCGGAGCAAGGAGGAAAAAAACAAAAATAATAATAAAATAATAAATAAAAAGACAACAAACAATGGGAGTGCAGCCAGCAGGTGGCAAGTGCTGGGTTTATGGCAGCAGGCCATGTAGGTTGTGAAGTGCAGAAAGAAAAGGGGAGGGCTGTATGGGTACAGATACAGACCCCAGTGAAAGGGCGTCCCGGAGGCAGTGCGTCAGGGTGGGAAGATGAGCAGGTACCTGGGCCTGTAGGACAGAGGATGGCCCGGTGCATGGTGCCGAGGGAGAGTAGAGTGCCGAGGGACATGCAGTTAATGCTTAAATCAGTCTCTAAAGTATGATATTGGACAGGTTTTTAAACTTCCAATCTGAGTCTGCAATAATAACCTTTAAATGTTTGATCTGAGATTATTAGGTTTGCAATCAATAATATAATGAAAGATGTGATTGTGAAGACCGTGCAACTTCTGCAGAAGAATGGAGTACCCAGCTTCCGCGGGGGCTGACCAGCCCACTTCAGTAAGGGTAAGGTGTTGTATACTTGCAGATAAATGGAAACTTCACCTCACAGTGCTCATCATTCCAAAGACCAGGAGCTGTTGAAGAAAACATATAAGAGAGCAATCGATTTAATAGGTCACATTTTGCGAAATAGTCTCACCTCCTACCTGTGTGGTATTTCATTTATTGCCCTGCATTAATGTAGCTTTTAAGTCCACATGAGCAGTATAGAGACTGTGTCAATGGTCTGTGCAGCTCTACAGATAAGTGGTTTATCGGAAACTTTTACTCCCTAAAAATAGGCAAATAATCCCAAAAAATAAAAATAAAGAGTAAAAATACTCCCAACAAAAAATGGAAACAGACACGTAGCACCATGCACCCCTGCTTTCACCCACACAGCTGCATGAATATGTTCAGTTCAGTAATGCAGGTAGTAGCACAGGAAGAAACTGCCATTATAACTGGCTGATCAGAAGAAGTAAACTGTATCTTTTATTGTGCATGAATAAATAGGTGCAAATAAATCATTATTACAAAAGTATTTCCATTTTCCAGTTATACATATTTTTTCTGCTTTAAAATACTCTCATTGGCTATTCTAATTTCATTTTTACTCCCGAAAAAATTAATGTACACCCAACTTTAAAAAATAAGGAGTAAATACTCCTACTTCCAAATCTTATTTGGAGCACTGGGTCTGTGTAAATCACGGTAGATATTAGGCTATTCGCAGCCGTAAAACATGACACTGAGATCAACACAACTCACTCGTCCTGGTGAAAGGCGGATCCATCAAATGAGAAAAATGCACTTCTATGTTTCCATGGCAATGCCAGTGCCACCTGGGGAGAAAGCCGAAGAGGACTGAAGCACACACCCGAGGAAGTGAAGATGCAACAGGAAAGGTACGTACATAAGAAAAAGAGGGTGATTCGAAGCATGGCACACCTGAAAAGTTTGTTGCACTATGGAACCATGCGAATGGTTATAGCCAGGAGTTTGCAGCAACCTGATCGGCTGCGCCAAACCTACCAGGGTCTAACTGAGAAAAAAGGCTATTATAAAATTGTGTATAATAATGTTCTAGTAAATGAAAAACTCCCTGGAGCCTCAAAGGGTTTTAAACAAACTCTTACCTGTCTTCTAGCTGCTGTAACATATTTAATTTTGCAGCAGGAGACAAACTTTAAAAAACTCCTGTTAGTGGTATGAGTAGGCGCTAGATGTCAGCTGCAAAACTGACCTCATTGCTCCAGATGATTGAGTGAAATGTATACATCATGGCAGTCTATTAGTCACGTTGTTGTCTGCATGCATGTGTCATACCCATTATTTTAATGTGTCATTTGAACATTCTAATGTTCTTGTGTATCAAATATTTTAGTTTTTTGTGACGTTGCACATTATAGAGGATGAGTACTCAGAACAAACACAGTGCAGCAATGTATGTTTTGGTACTGTAGCTATTAAACATGGAATTACAAATAGCTATTATGCCCTGGTCAAACTGGACATATTATCTACACATGTATCATATAACACCATGTTAATAAGAAAAAGAAGGGTGTAATATGTAGACATGTTGGGGAAAGGAAGGTGAGCAATGTGGAGAAATAATAGTTTGTTTATGAGTGATTTATCAAATGATATATGTTTTCTGTGCACTGGTTTTTAGAAGTATAGTGTGCACAACATTACAAAGTATTCACTATTGGAATGTTCACAATTGCTGTGCTAAGACTCTAAACACTTGTTTTTTGATGCTGATTTACTGAATTGGACCAATACAACAGATTTCCTCCTGGGGTTTTTCAAATTTAAGGCGCTCAAGTGACTTTACTTGCATAAAACTTAGTTCTGCTAAACAGCTTCACATTCAGAAAATTATTTGGGCCTCATTAGGAGTTTGGTGGTAATTCGGTGGTAAGTCTGCAGAATTACCGACGAATGTGATTACCGTTACAGCCACTTTGTCCTGTGGGTTTACCATAGGATTACAAGCAGTGGGGCGTAATTCCCCATTGTTACATTCCAAAGGACTACATGGGGAATTTGGCATAATTAAAGCCGGCGGTAATCTTGCAGTGGTAGTTGCACCAATTTTCTGTAGTAAGGTGGATGATTTACCTCCAGTTTTTTGCTGGAGATACATCTTCCAAAATACCACCAAACCTTTAGTATTGCAGTGCGTTAATGTGGCTGTACAGAATTAATGTGACCGTGTCATCGTGTTTACCTGCACCACTGACCTTATAATGTGGCCCTTGTGCCTTAGAAAATGATGTTAATTTGCTGTGATGAAGGCCCTGACTACCTGTAGGTGGGCTGAGGCCAAGTGAAGGAGAGCAAGAAACTGTAGAGAAAGTCAGGTTATCCATTCCATTAGGGAAGCTCTGGGGCTTTGCCAGTCCAATGTGAGCACCAGTTTCTATCCCTTGTGAAGTCTAGCATGCAGATGCATGCAGGCCTGAAGTTCCCTGGCACAGGCACCCTATCCAATCAAGGATGAGGAACCGCAGACCATGAAAGAAGTGCAGTGACACTTAAAATGCCAAGACAATGGGCCTCATTGCGAGAGGAGCTGCCGGTCCCATTAATACCCCTACCGCCCCATTACAAGGCCTCCTCGCGGGGCCCGCTAAGGACGCCTGGTTTTACCGGGCGTCCTTAGCGGGTCCCATGAGTAGACCAGGATCCTAACAACGGCCCGTTGTTAGCATCATCCCCATTCCCATTGAGCCCTATGGGCTCACATGGGAATGGGGATGTACTGTGGTCGGCTTCCCTGAATGGGGAAATACCGGGCCCTCCAAGGTCGAAATGGCCCGGTAATTCCCCATTCAGGGAACCCGGACCCATTACTCGGAATGGGGGTAGCCATGCTGCAAATAGCGGAATGGTTACCTCCATTTTCGTAATGAGGCCCAATGAGAGACAGTGAATTTACTGAGCTAAGAACCTTTTGAGCCCAAGGAGATGCCACCCTGTTGTTGATGTTAGACATTGATTTAAATTGCTTATCCTTGTTCATTTGGCTCAATCCTGTAAACACCCCCATACATCCTACTGTAATGATAGCTTTTCATGACCACCTGTTTTTTATCCCATTACGCATCATGCCAGTGCACAACTGAATCACTGACGTTTAAATGACGACACATGTATATTTTTTGCTATGCAAAGTCTATTGACACACCAGCAGGGCTCCATTCAGGAACAGTTGCCTTCAGGTGAGAAATGTTCACATGACATGTTGTAAGTAGCATCAGTGTTCTTTCCTCTAAGAACCTACTGGCTTTAGAAAAGTAAATTACTATTACACTTGTCATTTTACACTCCTGACTTCAATAACTCAATGCTACTATGCAGATAAAGTAAAGTTTTAATACAATAGACTGGAAAGCCCAGAGATGTCCTTCATCTGAATTGGGTTTATTTTATATATGCAACAACATGGTTAAATACATGGGCTTTTTGATTTTTGTGTCATATCTGGGGGCAGTGCTCCAGCAACCTCAGAATTGGATGCAGGCAGACAAACAAAAAACACCTAGGGCCAGATTCTCAGAAATGTTTGGGCGCAAGTGAGGAGATCTGCTAGCACATCTCCCTAGTAGGCCCAAAACAGTGGCAGCCCAATTCACAAAGGGCATCTATTTGAGGGCATCTTAGATATGCTCATGTTTGCCCTTTTGCGCGTTTGCACAAATACGGGTGCATTTCTGGGCATTTCAAAGTGCATTGCACAGTCACAAACAGAATGCATTTTAAAATCCCCAGAAACGTTGATCTTTCTCCAGCATCTATTCAGAAGAGGGGCAGAGGCGGGCCAATTCATGGTAGGATCATTTCTGACTCTGTCATAATTTATTTTTGAAGTGTGACAGTCACGGCTTAAACCACTGCTGTCAAACTAGCATTTCCATCGCCTAAATGGGGATGGAAATGCTTTTTTCCTTCCTCTGTCATTTCCATTGAGACAGGCCCTTTAACGCATTTTCCCAACACTAATATGTGCAAAGGGGCTGGAGAGCACATATTTGCGCTATTGCTCAGCTCCGCCTGAAATTCTCAGGTCATCTTTGTGAATAAGGGACCTGAGCAGTTCTAAAAATAGCACAAATGAATCACGCGCATTCTCTGCACTCCTTTCATTTGTGCTATTTCCTTAGAATCGGGCCCAAATCTCCAAAGTATTTTGCTGAGGTTTGCATAGAACTAAAGTGATGGGAAGGTTTGCTTTTATGTTGAAATGTGCAAAGGTGAGCGTGTTTGTAGATAAGTGGAGTCAGCATGAAGACAAGTCAATCAGAAGCTCATCTCACAGAATTTTCACCAGCTGGTGTGGACCCAGCCAAGGATATCCTTGGTTCTGTCGGACATAATTCCATGTGAGTAGAAGACATCTGGGTGTATCTGGGCTCAGTTTAGGATGCTTACTTTTTGCTCAGAACAATGAAGGTAAAATGATCCTTGTTAATATGCATAATGAAAACCAACAGCTCAGTAACGCCTCAACCTCTCCACCCTACTGAGACGGCTTTCTTGGCTAAAACCAATGTCCCTCAATAGAAACTAAAGAGGTTTATAAATTAAAGTTTGATTAATCAATGAAAGACGCTTTATTTCAGCAACAAATCCATAAAAGCAGAAAACATTAAAGGCATGCATACGTTCAAAAGCCCAGCACATATCAAGTTAAAAATATTTGAAAAAGACAGAAATGTATATGTTCTTTCATATGTAAGATAAAATAGGCCACAAGAGCTCAGTCGATCAAGAAGCTTAGGTTTGTAGGTTTGGCTTTTCTTCTTCTGGGGCCCTTAGTAGGTAGCCTGAGACTTCGAACACCACATCCAGATTGCACAAGTTCCCATAAAGAAGCTCGGTACTCTCTATCATTCTGATACCATGGTTCTTTAAGCAGTGTTTTTGGTTGTCTGTGCAAATTCTAGATTTCTCTAGGCAAATAAAAAAGAAATGTTGGATGGATTCAAAGATCCTTTCCCAGAAGGGGCAACACACATTCTCAGTTCTATACCACATGTTTGTTAAAGGTGAAAATGCGAGAATGCTCAGTCTTAGTTTCATAAAGCATGGGCCACAAATGGCGATTTAATGTCCATCACAACTCTCTCACTTCCAAGATACCTTGGTCTCCAAAAATAACCAACCAAAGCCTAGAGGCACATGATCAGCTTTCTTGTTGCTGGAAGCCCATTCTCTACAGGACATTGATGCCATTCCCCCGGGATTGACCTTGTATCACGCCAGAAGCGTTCCAGCTTAAAAAACTACACTGTTGGCTTCATGGAGGCAAAGTATGGGAGATTAATGGCTGTGTCACAGTTCATCAGGTCTGTTAGTGCTTCAGAATAACTTCACAATTCTTGATTGGTCCACAGTTTCATCCCAATACAAAAATGGTTTGGGTTCAAATTAAGCTCGAAATGTACAAGCAAATTGGGAGCACTTCTGGAGAATGAGCATCTTTTTAGAATGTGTTTTCTGTGATGTTTAAAGTTATTATGCCACTCTTAAATGGAACATACGTGTTTTACCAACAAAAAAAGACGTTAAGGATTATTCATTAATCTGCTGCTGACTCCCCACTCTTATTCTCTTTCTATCTCATTTGTTCACATGTTTTTAAAACAAGTTACTTCTTCATTCCATTTTGCGAAGTGGCTTCAGTCTGTGAAATATGAAGTGGAAGCTTTGGCTGGGCATGGATTCTTAAACGAGAAAAGGACCAAGAGGTAAGGTTGCCTTTTATTTTCCACTGCAAAGCTTTTATACCTAACATTGCTTCGACCTCCCCATGCCACTGATGATACCTCCTGTGATCTGCCCCTTCATGGACTCACGTGACACTTTACCCCACCCCTGTAGATGGGGGATCTGACCCATATCCACCACTGAAGGACAATCCTGGAGAACATATCCAACTAACCAGACTACCCATACTCCTACTATTAATGCTACAACTACTGCTACTAAATGTCCTGTTGGTTCTGCTATTAGTAAATTACAACTGCTTTCACTGGACTACTGTGCACTCTACTACTCCTGGTTTTAATGGCCCTTCTAATTAGTTCATTTTCATTTCAGTTTTTTGTCATCAGGTTACCAAAACCATACAAATCACCATTTCAAAACGTATAACAAATCATACAAAATTTAATACACAAAACAAATAAACAATCACCACTTATAACGGATTACAAAATAAAACATAAAGAGAGGCCATAATCTATACAGCATCATCTTAGATTCATACGGTTTAAACCATGTATATGTATTTGAATTGTTTAATAGCGGCTTTAAATATAATCTTCTTTCAACAGCTAATACAGGACATGAAGAAACTTACATATTTGAGGTCCTGTATAACCCCTCTACTCAAGGAGTATACTCTATGCTCGGTGGTCAGTCAAAATGTCGAAAATAAAATGTAGAATGACAATAATGTCGAAAAATAAATGTAGAAAAAAAAATGTCGAATTCCCTCTTTTTTAATTATATATTTATTTTGGGGTCCGGGAATAAAAAAAAAGGTAAAAAAAAAAAAAAAAGGGGGTAACCCCCCCATTTCGAATAAAAAATTTATGTACCTTTACATGCCACATCTGTCTGTATGTTGCAAAATGTAAAATTCAAATAAAACCATCAGACTTCTGGGTGTAATAATTCAACAAGATACCTTTGTGGGAAACTCGGATTAGCCATACTTACTAATGAGGGGTATTTATAGAATCTTTGATAATGTTCTACATCTTTTCTGAAGCTAAAACAAACAACCCTTTCTGTCATCCACTGCCGTGACCACAGCTGACCCCAGCCGCACCCTAGGCAGGTCTCTTTGGCCACGATGGTGCTTGGTTTTGCTTCAAACAAAACAAAACCATACATCACCGTATAATAACCCCCGGATGCACTCCAAAAGGTTTCCTCCGAACCCAAAGTTAGTATGGCACTGTATTTATTGGGAACTCAGCAACAAGTCAAAGTCCCCACTTTACCTACATACGAAGAATATATTCAAAATTTTCAAAATATTTTTTAGAACACAGTTCAACTAAGAATTCCAATTCAGAAACAAATATGATTTAATAAACATTAAAAAAATTCAATTTTCAATGTAATTCCAATAGATTCACAAACGTTAAGCACAGTGATATTACTCAAAACAAATACATTTTTTCTCATAACTTCAAAGTTTTTAGTCTACTACTCATACACCAAACCCCTATTAACTCGTAGGGCTCCTATTTACAAACAAACATATAATTTCAAACAATGCAGTGCTTCACATAATTCATAGTTTAGAAGTCCATGTAACGACACTGTGGCTTCTAACTTCAATTCCACATAATACAATTACAGCCCTTAGGGCCACATGTAATCAACTTTATGGCGAAAGTATCAAAGGACTTCCTTTTGTAGATATATCCGAATAAACGTCTCTATATGTTGTTACACTGCCAACGCGTTTCGGATTGGAAAACAATCCATCTTCAGGGCCTGGGAAGCCTAATCGTTCCAAAGGTTGATTCCAAATTCGAAAGTGCACCTTTGAGAGTACAGACATTCCCACATCAGAATACTAATCAGATGTAGGCATTCAAAAAGCAATAATCCACCAACACCCGTGACCAACCTTAACACTCTGCACAGGGAAGTGACGTCTCCAAAGAGATCCTAACCAGACAAGACAAATGATGACAGATTTAGCTCAGGTAGTGCCAACAACACCATATACTTCAACAAAACCTCATGCGCTGTACACCATACAAGATCCATAACACCACACAGTGAAAGTAATAGGAGTACCCCTGAGGGTGAAAGTGACTACACCAAAAACAGAGGACCCCAAGGAACATAAGACACCACAGTGTTAAATTACACCATGTACTCACCCCCAAACGGGGAAATTAAATGACACCAAAGTAGATGGTAGCTGGATCAATGGGTTCTGAAGTGTAAAGCCTCCACATACAGATCAGACCGGACCTCCGGCGTTAAACCGTACCCCGACCGACCGTGGTCATCACTCACCTGTAACAGCAGAGCATATAGACTTCTTAAAGTCAAATCCCTACCAACAAGCCGACAACATTACTAATGCCAATACACCCCTGCTTCAGGAAATCTTGTACGCTTACCAGAATAACGCATAACCGCATTCACTCGAGACCAGACTTCCTAGTACTGGGTAGCCGCACTGATCTGCCCAACGGACAGACACAATCCGCTAGTGGAAGTACGCATGCGTGCATTGTGCTCAATGACGAGATCCGCCGTCAATGAAGGGAAAAGGGACGTACGAGCATGTCGCCCGCCATCTTGGATCGGTAAGCGAGTGTAACCAAATCACTCGAAATATGCCCAATTTAATCAGAACACGAATCAGTGTTAAAGGATAATGAATGATGTTATTAAAAAACAAACAATCCGGTGCTGCAAAGGAACCCGCCCTAAACAGACCCACCCAATGTCCGTATAGGCGAAAGACCACAACATACACCATGTATTCAAGAACTGACCGAGCAGAGGGGGATGCAGAAAAAAAAGATCTGCCCCAGTCCCCATGCCGGTCAGACGACAGAATTATACAACTCTACAGAAAGTGATAAAGTGAGCCACATCCATATTACACAGAGGGGAAACAAATGAATTAACAGAAAACCTAGAAAAAAATTGCCCGCACCCCAAAAACGGGGATGTCTGTACTCCAGTAGGCACCTCTCAAGGAATGAAAATTCAATCAAAAACGTAGTACTTATAATCTCAAAAAAATCAAAGTTCTCAACATCTAAACATTTACAATAAGCTCACCATTTAAGTGATAGCCATATATTATACTGTGATTCCTCAGACAAACTGCATTTTCTTATCCTGAATCAATATAGTTCACCATTTAAATGATAACCATATATTTTACTATGATTTCTCAAACAAGCTGCATTTTCTTGTCATGATTCAGTATACAATTCCACATGAGGTAGTACAAAATCCACATTAGAATCTCAGATGAAACACATCAAATCGAATTCAACGTTCATGCCTCTCGGATTTAAAGAGTCCAGTAAATCAATCCACATGATCTCCCTCTGAAGGAGCTTTCTATGGAGATCACCCCCTCGTGGGCCCATTTTGACTTTCTCAAGGACTACACATTTGAGCTGAGCTGCAGTGTGTCTGACTATGTGAAAGTGACTTGCAACTGGAGATTTTTGGTTGTTTGTGCGAATATTTGATTTATGCTCCGACCAGCGGGTTTTCACCTTCCTTGTCGTTATCCCCACATAGTACAGACCACAGGGGCATTTCAATCCATATACAACATTCGTAGCATCACAGGTACAGGAATGTTTTAACTAAATTGGTTTACCAGAATGTGGATGTGTAATACTGTTGCCTTTGATTATATTTGCACAGTGTGGACAATTCTGACATTGAATCGTACCCTTGTGCATGATCTTGGTTGTAAGTATCTGAACTTCGGCCTTTATCAAGCTTGATCTCAATGCTTTATTGTTCCTGTAGGTGAATCTAGATAATTGGGGGAATAGCTGCTGTAAGTGAGGGTCAATTTGTAACATCTGCCAGTGGTTCTGGATTATCCTCCTAATCCTTGCACTCTGTGTCGAATATGTAGTCACATAGACCAAATGGTCATCAGTTTGTTTACGTTTAGGAGTTAAGAGAGTTCCCTTACTATAGATCTTGTCCTTCAAGAGATTTCTTGAATAGATGTTGCATCATACACCCTTGCTACAAATTTACGTTCCAATGATGTTGATTGTCGCTGGTATTCAGTTATTTCAGATATGTTCCGTCTATACCTCAGGAACTGGCTCATTGGCACACTCTCAATAGTTCTCTGTGGATGGAAACTGGTAGCTAACAATAAGCTGTTTCTGTCTCTTGTCTTAGTGAATACTCTAGTCGCCAATCCCTGTGCCAAAGTGTAGACCTCCATATCCAGAAAATGAATCATTGATTGACTGGTTTCTGTTGTAAAGCGGATCCTAGGATGCATTTGGTTCATCATCTCAAAGAACGCATGCAGCTCCTCTGTTGGTCCCGTCCATATCCCAAATATGTCATCGATGTATCTCACATATAGGGATAAATGTTGTTGCCATCTCGGGATGGATAACACATGTTTGTGTTCCAAATAATACATAAAAATGTTGGCATAGCATGGGGCCATAGCGGCCCCCATGCTAGTGCCTGAGGTCTGAAGAAAAAACCCTTCACCAAATTTGAAAAAGTTATTGTTTAAGACCAATTTAAGAAGTATTAGAATGAATAGATGGGGCCTCATTACACGGTAGGCGGTAGGGATTTACCGGTACCGGTAAGGGATTACTGGTATCGTTAAATCCCCTCCCCAATTACGACCTGAACAAACCGCTATTAGCGGCACCGCTAAGTACGGTGGCACTATTAGCGTCAAGTCCGTGGGCGCGCGACCCCTCAGTCCGGAAATAGCGTCATAGCGCTAATAGCACGCCATCACAAGCCATGCGGACATGGAAATACCGGCAAAGCGAAGACCCAAAAACCCCTTACCGGCAAGGCGCTAATACCGGCATCGCGAACCACCCGTTAAAAGACCTGAGCAGTGTTCCCACCTGCCACAAGTTGACAAAATCAGCACAGGTGGAGGCAATGGAGACTGGCAGCACAAAAGAGCACACCACACCCCTTCCCACACCCATTTCCACACCAAGATGGATGCAATATTAGCAGCATTACATGGGCTGGAGGACATGATTGCAGTGCAGCAGCTACAACAACAGGCAGCACAGAGGAGACGCAGGAGGAGGAGGAGGAGGGCAAGACAGGCACATCAAGCACCACCAGTGTACCTAGTGATACCACAGAGGCAGCCACCAATTCCCAGGATCACAGCCAGTCCATTCAACCTAACCCCTGAGCAGATACACACCCTTTACCATCTGGACCGCGATACCATCACCACCATTGTAGACATGATATACGACGACATTGTGAGTCTCATAGACATCCGTACTGCCATCCCCCCTCTACTGAAGGTGGTAACTGTGCTCCACTTCTTGGCCACAGGCACCTACCAGCTTACGGTAGGTCAGATGCATGGCATATCACAACCAGTATTCTCACGCACACTGAACCAAGTGCTTGATGCCCTCCTGAAGCACACAAGTCAACACATAGCCATGCCACGGACTGCCCAGGAGATCTCCAACACTAAAGTTGGCTTCCATTCACTGGCAGGCATCCCAAGTTGCATTGGGGCCATCGACTGTACCCATGTTGAACTGGTGGTCCCACATGCCAATGAGGTAGTCTACCGTAACAGAAAGCAATACCACTCCATCAACGTCCAAATGGTATGTGACTCCAACAAGATCATCACACATTGTTGTGCCCGATATCCCAGATCAACCCATGATTCAATGGTCCTGCGGAACTCGACAATACCACGATACATGGAGCGACATGCTGGATAACGTTTGTGGCTACTTGGTGAGTAGCAGGCCAACCACATGGCAGTGTGATGTGGATTGTGAGGGTGGGGGGATGCATACTCCAACTGGGTGTGAGTGGGGGGGTGCCATTGAAGTGAGCCACACCCGTACAACACTACTGAATTGCCATCAAACAGCATGGTGACTTCAAATGAGGAATGGCAGTATACTAGCAGTGTGGTACAAACGTTGCCAGGGCCGGGAAACAGGAATGACTTAAACTCGGCCAGGACATGGCAATCTCTGCCGTATGCATGCATGGTGCATGTCCACTTGCAAGGACTACCTCACCTTCCCACATTGCAGTTACCCTGATTGCCATGCGTGCTTGGATCAGTGGATGTCATTCACAATGCTATGATTGATTGTGTGATATGTACAGGTTCCACTTGATGTAAACACTTACACATACCCATTGTTGCACCCATGCAGGTGATGCCGGTTATCCCCTGAAGAGGTGGCTCCTTACCCCTGTACGGAACCCACAGAACAGGCACGAAGAGGACTACAATCGTGCACATACCCGTACCCGCGCGGTAATTGAGCAGACATTTGGCCTTTTGAAGGCACGCTTCCGGTGCCTCAGCAGGTCGGGCGGGGCACTCCTGTACGGGCATGAGAAGGTGGCCAAGATCACCATGGCATGTGTCATGCTGCACAATATGTGTATCAGACGGAATGTGCCAATGCCCCCTGACATTGAACTGCAACCACCTGCTGAGGATGATGACGGGGATGAGGATGGAGGAGAGGGGGCTGCAGGTCATGCAGGTGGCGATGCCCAGGAGGGAGATGCTGTGCGCCAGCACCTGATAGACCATTGTTTCTGATACACATGGATTAGGAGGGTGCAATTGATGTGGAGCTCAGGGCACTGGGTATTGGGAGGACATTGACACTGTGCACCCTTCACCAATAAAGCACACATACACAATAATCAATGTCCAGTCATGTGATTATCCATGCCATAACGTGTGTATTGAGCATTATGTGAATCAAAAGTGCACGTACCCTCCACCCCAAACATCCTCTCCCTCCCCCCTCCCCCCATGACTCCCCCAAACACCCTCACCCCCTCCCCCATAACTCCCCCAAACACCCTACCCCCCTCCCCCCATAACTCCAACAAACACCCTCACCCCCCTGCCCCCACAACTCCCACAAACACCCTCACCCCCCTCCCCCCACAACTCCCACAAACATGGTGTGCACATCAGTGCTGCATTAGTCTGCAAGTGTCAACAGTGAGAGGCTGGCCCTACTTCCCTCCTCCACTACCACCATTGGGGGGTTGTGAGTCTGGCCGCCGCAAGGACCAGCTGGACCTGCGCAGGGTGCTTGTTTGGTCGGAGCTGGCAGACGATGAGGTGCCTGGTTGATCAGGTCCCTGTGTGTGACGCATGCTCTCCATCGCCTCAGCAATGCGGGTTAGGACCTGCCTCACAGCGGCCATCTCATCACATAAGCGCGTCGTGTTGCTTTCCATGGCTGCTTTCATGTCCCTTGAAAATTCCCGAATCTCCTCCCTGGACAAGGCAGCCTCGCTCACTTGCCGGCCAACCAGGGCATTGAGCTCCTCCTGGCGCTGTCGTATTAGGCTTATGCCCTCGTCTGTGTCCCTGCCCCTGTTTCTCCTTGGAACAGCTTGCTGCATGTGGCCGCCATCAGGTGAGCTCGCCACAGGACTCAATAACCCCGCCAGTGATTCTCCGGCATACACCTCATGGATGCTGCCATTTGTTGTGTTGCATGGGCTGTGGTGTGAAGACAGCTGGGGACTGGGTGTACGCTGCACTTCCGGTGTCGGACATGGGTCCTCCACATCACTCATGGGTGCCGTGGTAGCTGCTTCCCCGACGGAGCTCTTGGCTGCGGACAGCGTGCCTTCTGCCACTGGCTCCTGAGTGGTGGGAGTGGGTGGTGTGGTTGCTACCATAGTGTCGGATGGGATATCAACCCTTGGTGTTGTCGGTGCGTGTTTGGCTTTGGACCGTTGGGCCACTCCAGATTTCCCAGTGCCCCTCGATGTACTGGGCCTGGTGCCTGCATCCTTGCCCTTGGCCTGCTTTTTGGGTGGTGGGGCCTGCGTTGCAGAGTCCAGCTCCTCACTGTCAGATTGTGAGCCTGTGGGGGAGCAAGACAGGGATAGCATCAGTGATGGGTCAACGTGCATCATGCATATGTTGTTGTTGCTGCAGTTCTATGGATTTGGACATCTAGTTTGGACATGCAGTTGTTGGCCAGATGGGTGGGTCATCCAGACATGAGTCAGGGTGACACGTGTGTGAGGTGCTGCATGCATGTGGTTGTGTGGGGATGTGCACGGCATGTGTGCAGGTTCTATGCATGTGTGTGTGATGCCCCCATCCATTAGATAATTCCCATGTCACATTTGGGGGAGGACCTCATGCTTTGCATTGCAGTGTTTTGCGTGGACACTCACCTCCATCTGACGTTGTTGCCACACCGCGCTCCATTTGGCCCACTCCCTCGATGCATTCAATGCCAATGATGCTGGCACATGTCTCCTCCCACTCCTGCATCTTCATTGGGGATCCTCCTCCGCCTCCTGTGCCCATGGCCAGACTCCTGTTGGCCGATAGTATACTGCGTACACGGAGGCGCAGATCGTCCCACCGCTTGCGCACGTCCTTTACGGTGTGGGGGGTGGTGCCCACCGCACTGACTTTCCGCACCACCTCTGCCCAGATCTCCTTTTTTCTCAGCAGTGCGGGACGCCGCATGTCACTTGCAAACACTACAACTGCGTTTTCAGCTAGTGTGTCTGCTAGCATTGTCAACTCCTCGTCTGAGAAGCGTTGTTTGCGCTGGCGCACATCAGCTTTCTTTAGGGCCTTGGGCATTCTTTGATGTCATGGGTAGAAGTTTTTCCAGCTGTGTTGTTGCAGCTGGTCCTGGGTGCAGAGGATGGCAATGGATTGTGTTTTTAAAGATGGCCGCCGAGCTCTTTCCCGTTCCTGTGCGATGACGCTATTTCCGGTTCCGCTTTTTTACGGTGACCGCTAATAGCGGTGACCGCTAATGGCGGTAAGCGCTATTAGCGGTAACTGCTATTTCCATGTAGCGTGAGGGCGGAGGTGCTATCAGCACTTTGGTCAAAGCCGGTAAGGTGCTCTTGGGGGACTTTTGCGGCATGGCGGTAGGGTCATTTACCGGCATGGCACTATGCGCGTGTCGGCGTACTCGGAATGGGGCGCTATTAACGGTCGCCTGCGAGGGCGGACACGCTAATAGCGCCATGACGGTAAATTCCGTTTTTTACTGCCTACCGTGTAATGAGGCCCATGGTCTCCCTGACAGTTGTCAGATCTTAGTAAAATCCATTTGACAGCTTCTAAGCCTGCATCGTGTACAATATTTGTGTAGAGGGAGGTGACATCCATCGTGAAAAGGGTATCACGTCCAACCTCAAATTGTACTTCTTGTAATTTTTGTAGGAATTGCATGGTGTCCCTCAAATACATAGCTGTGTTCTGTATCAGGGGCTGTAAGAGCTTGTCCAGGTATTGAGCCAAAGGCTCCAATAGGCTATTAGATGCAGCAATGATCGGTCTCCCAGGGGGGTTCATAAGCCTTTTATGTATTTTCGGCAAAATATAAATGACCAGTGTTATGGGATGTTTATTTTCCAAAAAGATTCATGTTTTCTCTGATATGACTCCTCTCTCCACTGCATCATCAAGTGTTTCCTGTATCAAGTGCAAGACCTGTGCTGTCGGATTGAAGGGAATCTCCCTGTAGGTTACTGGATCAGCGAGCTGTCTTTCTATTTCATTGATGTAGTCCTCTTTGTCCATCAAAACCAATGCACCGCCCTTATCGGCTGGTTTGAAAATGATATTGGTGTTATCTAATAGGTTCCTCAGAGTCTATTTTTATCTCACAGTAAAATTTCCATACCCTTTGCTTTGAAAGTGCAATTTCCTAAATTTCCGAAGAACTGATTTTTCAAACACAGACAAGATATTATTTTGGACAGGTGGGTTAAACACAATCGTTGGTTTAATTTCAAGAAATGTTGGTGGACTCTGTTGGTCTCGGTCCTCATCACACCCATCAAAGAAGAGTTTGTTTACGCGGACGACCTCATACTTTTAGACATGACTTACATCGGTCTACAACGAAAACTAGACGCCCTGGAAATATACGTACATCAAAACGGACTGGTGATTAACAAACAAAAGTGTGAGATAATGACACTTCAAAATTTAAGATCTGTGAAGAAAAAACAAAGTAAACAAAATTGGTATATAGAAAAGACGAAATTAAATACTGTCAGTGACACACGATACTTGGGAATGAGAATCAGTTCCAAACTAGATGACGCACCTTGGGCAGAAGTAGCAAAATCAAAATGCAGACAATTAGCATGTCAAGCAATTATCATTAACAGACAGTTTGGAAAATTTTCGCTAAAACCAACGATCGACTTTTATCGACAAAAAGCCATGCCAGCAATAATCTATGGAGCTGAAAATGCCCTAGGATGCTCCCACAAGCTCTGGAATACTCTAGAAAACATTTTTTGGGTAAAAGTCTTACACTTACCCCGTGGCACGCCAACAGTCTGTATTAGATATGAATTGGGGTTAATATCTATCCATGCCAGGGTGTGCTGGAATATTCTATGTCTCCTTAGGAAATGCTCTATAAATACACCTGCGCCACAGTATGAAATACTAAAAACAAAACAATATCTTGGTTGCACCAGCCTAGTACTATGGAAAAAGTACTGTACTGAGATACTAGACGTGTATGACATTAAGTTATCAATGTTATTGGAAAATCCGATGTTAGCGAAGAAAAAAATATGGAGCATAGACTGGCATTTAACATGCGAACAAAGACGGAACTGCAGAATGATGGCAGATGTACCAGGAGAGGCTAGAGCGCATGGGTGTCTGCAAGCGTACCTGACGCTATTTCCTAACGTGTCGGCAAGATCTACTTACTTAAGATTTAGACTAAACTTAATGGACACTAAAGAACGTCGATACGTTCACAACTCTACTACAGAGTTAGTGTGTCGCTTTTGTAAAATTGGAAATGAGACGTTGAAACACCTTACACTCTTTTGTTCTAACCTACGTACACTGCGAACTCGCACGTTTGGTCCGGTGTTTGCAAAAATGCAGACACGGTGTGCGGATGATTGGTGGAAAGGGATATTTGAAGGATTAAACCGTCCATTGATGTTTGCATTAATAACATTTCTTGTGGAACTGGATAAACGTCTAACCACAGTCTTGGTTCCAGTGGCCTCGGAACCCTATACTCAATGACATTTTAAGGAGAAATCACACCGATTTTTTTGTGTAATGATGATAATTTTGCACCTGTAAATGACTTATCATAGGAGACTGAAGAACTCCACAGAGAGGATGTAATTCGTGGCCAGCTGTGCTGGGTGTTGAGTGTACCTCAATAGTCTTTTCGTGTGTTGTGTTGTAGCTATCATCTTCTTTTTAAAGGTTTGCATAAACCGTATAAAAATAAAAAAAAAAAAAAAAAAAAAGAAGAGTCGCAGTTTCATTTTACGAAGTAGTCTAAAGAAATCAATTTTTCTTTCAAGAGCGTACTGTTGCTTTGGGGAACAAATGACAATCCCTTACTCAAAACCTGTAGTTCCTAATGTGACAACGGCTAAGAGGATATATTCGCTACTAGCTCTTCTTTTGTAGTTTCTTTCTCTGTGGATTTTTTCTTACCCCCTCGTCGGATGGGTCTTTTTCTAAAAAACGAGCTCTATCTCCGGTTGGTGGCTCCTCCTGCGGAGAAACAACGCCTCCTGCTTCCGTGGTTGATTACATTTCCAATTCCGTACTAGATGCTTCAGATGTTGAGGTTTCGTTTCCAGGTGGTCCCGGCTTCGGTGTTTGGCCAGGATATGGTTTACTTGGGCGATGACCGTAGTACTCCTGCCACGTGTACACAATATCAAGTTTGTAGTCCAGTGTGTCACGTCTAAACTTCCTGATTTATTTTGTCTCCAATTCCTGTTTATACTTCTGTAACTTCTGGTTTGTATCGTCCAGGACTTCCTCAAGTTGATTGGCTGTTAGGCCTTTGCTTAATGATAATTTTAATCCTTCGATATCCTCATCTAAGGTTTTCAGATTATGAGCTAGTTCTTCGATGGTTAACAATATCAAATCGAGGGAGCACTTATTGAGTATTTGACGCCACCTTTTAACAAAGGTGGGATTTTCTTTACACAATGTTGGTTCCAAATTCACCCTGAGTCCGCGTGGAATCCTCTGTGTTTTGAAATATTGGGATAATGTGGAGGCACGAAGTTTAAGATTAATCAACCAACGTACTTTCCATTCCAGTTGTTTTATAAGGACCTCAGGTTTATCGGAGGTACTAAGCTCCTCCCCAGTTGTTTTGATTAAAGCTAAAATGCATTTTGCTTCTTCCTCGCTAAAACCTAGTGTTACAAAATTTAAAACACAATACAAATAAACAATCACAACTTATAACGGATTACAACATAAAACATAAAGGGGGTAATTCATAGAATTCAGCGCACAAGTGGCGCACGCGGCTGGCGCACAGTGTGCGCGTGCAAATCCCTGCGCCAGCCGCGTGCGCTAAAATCCATTTCCACACACAGCGTATTCATGGATTCCAGCCACCAAAACCAGCCGTGGCGCACAGTGGCGCAGCGACCCTGCAGCAGCGCCAGTTACGCCCCCAAGAACGCCTCTCGTGCAGGGAAAAGCCATCAATATACCCAATCCAGCGCAAAGGGCTGCGCTAACCCTGTACCAGCAGGGCAAGCGGGCTACGTGTATCACTGGGGTGCGTGGGAAGTACCTCACGCGATTGGCCCGTGCGAGCAGGGTACGCGTATTTCAGGGGTGCGCCGGAAATTCCACACGCGATTTCCGCAGGGTACGCATATCTCAGGGGTGCGCGGGAATTTCCACATGCGATTGGGCCCGTGCGAGCAGGGTACGCGTATCTCAGGGGTGCGCAGGAAGTGCCACACGCGATTTCAGCAGGGTACGTGTATTTCAGGGGTGCGCGGGAATTTCCACACGCGATTGGGGGTACGCGTATCTCAGGGGTGCGCGGGAAGTGCCACACGCGATTTCAGCAGGGCACGTGTATTTCAGGGATGCGCGGGAATTTCCACACGCGATTTCAGCAGGGCACGTGTATTTCAGGGGTGCACAGGAATTTCCCCACGCGATTGGGGGTACGCGTATCTCAGGGGTGCGCGGGAAGTGCCACACGCGATTTCAGCACGGCACGTGTATTTCAGGGGTCCGCAGGAATTTCCACACGCGATTGGGGGTACGCGTATCTCAGGGGTGCGGGGGAAGTGCCACACGCGATTTCAGCAGGGCACGTGTATTTCAGGGGTGCGCGGGAATTTCCACACGCGATTGGGGGTACACGTATCACAGGGGTGCGCGGGAAGTGCCACACGCGACATCAGCAGGGTACGTGTATTACAGGGGTGCACGTGTGGGTCCTCCCAGGTGTTCCCTCTACACCCTCCACGGCCCCTGCAGGTGGCTCACACCACAGGGGCCTACCCTGCACATGTCCTGCAGGCACACCATCCACCATGGCCATGACCCCCAGCCAACCCACATGTCAACTTGCACTACTGCCCACCAATGCATGTCCCCCCACCCCCCCAGTCACCAGGGGCAGCCTCCACCAGCCCCCCACCATTGTCTCCCACCACCCCCACCCCCCAGCACTGTGGGGCACCTGCCAGCAGGCCCCCACCCATGTCCAACTCATGTCTCCCACCACCCCAACCCCCCAGCAGTGCAGGGGCAGCCTCCACCAGGCCCCCACCCATGTCTCCCACCACCCCCACCCCCCCAGCACTGTGGGGCACCTGCCAGCAGGCCCCCACCCATGTCCAACTCATGTCTCCCACCACCCCCACCCCCCAGCAGTGCAGGGGCAGCCTCCACCAGGCCCCCACCCATGTCTCCCACCACCCCCACCCCCCCAGCACTGTGGGGCACCTGCCAGCAGGCCCCCACCCATGTCAAACTCATGTTCCCCACCACCCCCACCCCCCAGCACTGTGGGGCACCTGCCAGCAGGCCCCCACCCATGTCCAACTCATGTCTCCCACCACCCCGACCCCCCAGCCACCAGGGGCACCCACCACCAGGCCCCCACCCATGTCCAACTCATGTCTCCCACCACCCCCACCCCCCAGCACTGTGGGGCACCTGCCAGCAGGCCCCCACCCATGTCCAACTCATGTCTCCCACCACCCCCACCGCCCAGCACTGTGGGGCACCTGCCAGCAGGCCCCCACCCATGTCAAACTCATGTTCCCCACCACCCCCACCCCCAACCACTGTGGGGCACCTGCCAGCGGGCCCCCACCCATGTCCAACTCATGTCTCCCACCACCCCCACCCCCCAGCCACCAGGGGCACCCACCACCAGGCCCCCACCCATGTCCAACTCATGTTCCCCACCAGCCCCACCCCCCAGCACTGTGGGGCACCTGCCAGCAGGCCCCCACCCATGTCAAACTCATGTTCCCCACCACCCCCACCCCCCAGCACTGTGGGGCACCTGCCAGCAGGCCCCCACCCATGTCTCCCACAACCCCCACCCCCCTGCAGTGCAGGGGCAGCCTCCACCAGGACCCCACCCATGTCAAACTCATGTCTCCCACCACCCCCACCCCCCAGCACTGTGGGGAACCTGCCAGCAGGCCCCCACCCATGTCTCCAACCACCCCCACCCCCCAGCAGTGCAGGGGCAGCCTCCACCAGGCCCCCACCCATGTCTCCCACCACCCCCACCCCCCAGCACTGTGGGGCACCTGCCAGCAGGCCCCCACCCATGTCCAACTCATGTCATCCACCACCACCACCCCCCAGCACTGTGGGGCACCTGCCAGCAGGCCCCCACCCATGTCCAACTCATGTCTCCCACCACCCCCACCCCCCAGCAGTGCAGGGGCAGCCTCCACCAGGCCCCCACCCATGTCGACCACCACCCCCACCCCCCAGCACTGTGGGGCACCTGCCAGCAGGCCCCCACCCATGTCAAACTCATGTTCCCCACCACCCCCACCCCCCAGCACTGTGGTGCACCTGCCAGCAGGCCCCCACCCATCTCCAACTCATGTCTCAAACCACCACCGCCCCCCAGCCACCAGGGGCACCCACCACCAGGCCCCCACCCATGTCCAACTCATGTCTCCCACCACCCCCACCCCCCAGCATTGTGGGGCACCTGCCATTAGGCCCCCACCCATGTCCAACTCATGTCTCCCACCACCCCCACCCCCCAGCACTGTGGGGCACCTGCCAGCAGGCCCCCACCCATGTCAAACTCATGTTCCCCACCACCCCCACCCCCCAGCACTGTGGGGCACCTGCCAGCAGGCCCCCACCCATGTCCAACTCATGTCTCCCACCACCCCCACCCCCCAGCCACCAGGGGCACCCACCACCAGGCCCCCACCAATGTCCAACTCATGTCTCCCACTACCCCCACCCCCCAGCACTGTGGGGCACCTGCCAGCAGGCCCCCACCCATGTCCAACTCATGTTCCCCACCACCCCCACCCCCCAGCAGTGCAGGGGCAGCCTCCACCAGGCCCCCACCCATGTCTCCCACCGCCCCCACCCCCCAGCACTGTGGGGCACCTGCCAGCAGGCCCCCACCCATGTCTCCCACCACCCCCACCCCCCAGCAGTGCAGGGGCAGCCTCCACCAGGCCCCCACCCATGTCTCCCACCACCCCCACCCCCCAGCACTGTGGGGCACCTGCCAGCAGGCCCCCACCCATGTCCAACTCATGTCTCCCACCACCCCCACCCCCCAGCACTGTGGGTCACCTGCCAGCAGGCCCCCACCCATGTCAAACTCATGTTCCCCACCACCCCCACCCCCAGCACTGTGGGGCACCTGCCAGCAGGCCCCCACCCATGTCCAACTCATGTTCCCCACCACCCCCACCCCCCAGCAGTGCAGGGGCAGCCACCACCAGGCCCCCACCCATGTCTCCCAGCACCCCCACCCCCAGCACTGTGGGCCACCTGCCAGCAGGCCCCCACCCATGTCAAACTCATGTTCCCCATCACCCCCACCCCCCAGCACTGTGGGGCACCTGCCAGCAGGCCCCCACCCATGTCCAACTCATGTCTCCCACCACCCCCACCCCCCCAGCCACCAGGGGCACCCAACACCAGGCCCCCACCCATGTCCAACTCATGTCTCCCACCACCCCCACTCCCCAGCACTGTGGGACACCTGCCAGCAGGCCCCCACCCATGTCCAACTCATGTCTCCCACCACCCCCACCCCCAGCACTTTGAGGCACCTGCCAGCAGGCCCCCACCCATGTCAAACTCATGTTCCCCACCACCCCCACCCCCCCAGCACTGTGGGGCACCTGCCAGCAGGCCCCCACCCATGTCCAACTCATGTCTCCCACCACCCCCAACCCCAGCCACCAGGGGCACCCACCACCAGGCCCCCACCCATGTCCAACTCATGTCTCCCACCACCCCCACTCCCCAGCACTGTGGGGCACCTGCCAGCAGGCCCCCACCCATGTCCAACTCATGTCTCCCACCACCCCCACCCCCCAGCACTGTGGGGCACCTGCCAGCAGGCCCCCACCCATGTCAAACTCATGTTCCCCACCACCCCCACCCCCCAGCACTGTGGGGCACCTGCCAGCAGGCCCTCACCCATGTCCAACTCATGTCTCACACCACCCCCACCCCCCAGCCACCAGGGGCACCCACCACCAGGCCCCCACCCATGTCCAACTCATGTCTCCCACCACCCCCACCCCCCAGCACTGTGGGACACCTGCCAGCAGGCCCCCACCCATGTCCAACTCATGTTCCCCACCACGACCACCCCCCAGCAGTGCAGGGGCAGCCTCCACCAGGCCCTCACCCATGTCTCCCACCACCCCCACCCCCCAGCACTGTGGGGCACCTGCCAGCAGGCCCCCACCCATGTCTCCCACCACCCCCACCCCCCAGCAGTGCAGGGGCAGCCTCCACCAGGCCCCCACCCATGTCTCCCACCACCCCCACCCCCCAGCACTGTGGGGCACCTGCCAGCAGGCCCCCACCCATGTCCAACTCATGTCTCCCACCACCCCCACCCCCCAGCACTGTGGGGCACCTGCCAGCAGGCCCCCACCCAACATGTCATCACAATCTAGATCCCTAGTCCCTATGGTAAGCCTCCAAATGCTAAACACCCACCCGACTATTGCATCCACCCACTCATAATATGCAATTACATCACAGAACACCAATTGCAAGTTCCGAAACAAACACATTTCCCTTACATACACCCAATGGGTGTCAGTGAATCTCAAAACACATATCATGAAATGCATGAAACCAATGAGATACCACACATTGAAGTTCACCAAAAAAAATATGTATTAAAGGAAACATAAATAGAGTCAAAAATGAAGAAACAGAAATGTGAATGTACAAAAATGAAAAGAAGCATGTCCGTTAAAAAAAGCAAAAACAAAAATTAAAATCCAAAGTAATGTTGTCCAAAGTCAATGTCCACAAAACAAAATCCAATCGGAAACAAAAAAGAAAGCCATTGCTCCATGGTGAAAAAGTGAAAAGAAATTACAATCCAACTGTGAACTATGTACATGGGAACAAGCCAGGGTCCATTATCCCAACAAAATAAAGGAAACCTATCTAACTACACTAACTAATAAAAAAAAACTATATACAAAAATGTGGCCAATGTCCGAAAGGTCCAAATGAAATAAAAACAAAAATGAAACCTAACACTACCTACATAACTATGTACAAGGGCAGCGTGCTAGTTTCACGGCTCACTTGTGGATGTCCCGGGCCAGGGCATCATCGAACTCCTCCTCAATGTCCAGGAGGCGGTCCTCCTCCATGGCCCCGAGGGTCCGCAGGGCCGTCAACTTCTCCACCTCCAAACCCCTGCGGATTGCCTCGAGGCACTCGGCCCGCCTCAGGGCCCTCCGCATGGAGTTCTCTGCCCTGACCATTGTGAGCCGTGCCTCTTCCGCCCGCTGCCGCTCCGCATCTATGGCGTGGCCCAACCGCTGCCACACGGAAGACACTCTCTGTCCTGGGTCCTCCTGCCCTCCGGCCGATGCCTGCCCCTCCGATGTTGAAGGCCCCGAGCCTTCATGGCTCCCACCACTTTGCTGCTGCTGCTGTGCCTCTGCCCGTGCACTGCCTCCTGCTGCCTTCACATCCTCCGCCGGCTGGGGTGCAGTCGTTGACGTGGCCACCCCTGCTGGATGTCCGACTCCCGACTATGGCAGGGATGCCTCCTCCACCAGCCTGGCCGCACCGTCAGAGGCAGCTCCACAGGGCACCCAGGTGACTGATGGGTGGGAAGATGGCACAGAGGACGACTGGCGCGTAGGGGGTCCAGTTGAGGAGGGGGTCGTAACAAGACCCATCAGACGGAGGAATCCGGCCTGGGTGACCTGTCCCAGCAGGCTGACGTGGTCAACGAGCCATTCGAGATGACGTGCAGTCTCTTCATGAAAAGACTGCAGGTCACCTCGCATGGCCCGTTGACGCAACGCCACACCAGCCAGGACAGGCTCAACCTTGACAGGCTCAACCTGGATAGCCACGTCCGCAGGCAGAGGAAGGCCAGTTGACGTCAGCTCATCCCCTGCCTGAAAACGGGTCTGGACGTAGGCATCCCTGCTGGTGCAAGATGATGCAGGGACAGGATCAGGGACAGGATTGCACACAGGCATCTCCGCGGCGGCCTGTGCTGACTCCTGTCCCTGGTCCTGCACTGCACCACTAGCACCAGTGGGATCCCCACCTCCAGACCCCGTCTCTGGTGCTTGCACAGCCTCCTCCTCCACCAAACCCCCCACCAACCTGGATGACTCCGTGCCATCTTCCCCTGTTGGGCCCTGTGGGGTCCCAGCTGCCCCTTCTGCTGCCGAGGAGTCCAACTCCAACCTCCGCCTCTTGGACCTCCCCCCGGCAGCTGCGGCCTGGGATGCGGCACCGGACTCCTCACTCCCCGACGAGATGACAACATGGGAGGGGAGGCGGGCCTTGCGTCTCCGGCTGGCGGTGGGATCCCCGCCGCTGTGCTCCACAGCACCTTCTCCGCCCTCTTCATCAGTTGACGCTGCAGACAGGGAGAAACAAAACACAGGCATCAGGGCACTGTACAATGGACACATACACACATGACAGTTGTACATGAGTGGCATTGGCAAACCCCAGACATGTCATCACAATCCCCAACACACATGTCATTACAACTCGCACACATGAGCCATACCACAGCCATATTGCAACTGCCACCACCATCCATACACATACAACAGCATGAGCAGCCAAAGGTGAGCCAGACACCACATGCAACACAGGAAGTGCACCACACATGTACACACACCACCACACTTGCATGCATGTGTACACCTCTGGCAAGTGTCGCAGTGTTCAGACGGGCATCCATGTCACATCTGCCAATCAGGCTTCCACATACCGCTGTCACATGCATCCATGTTGCATCACTGTTGCACCCTTGTCAAATACACACACATGCACATGTACACAGCGCTGATACATGCAGGCGAAAACAACATACATGCGTGACATCACGGACATGTCTACTCACATACACATTCATCCAAACATGTGTGCCCACACAACTGCATTTGGCATGCAAGCCCACACACACAAGCACCATCCATGTCTCACACATTACAGCCCTCGCATGTGTCAGCCCCACGGCCCTGTACACCCCCACCCATACTCGACCCCATACAAACAGATGTGCAACCTGCACACTACTGAATAATCACCACACGCACTGCTCACAATCAGGATGCATGTACACTCACCGCTCGACTCCAGACGGATCTGCTTCTCAAGGACCTGGACGTGGAGCGCTGGGGATATGCGTTCCAGGACCCTCATCTGTTCTTCCGACAAGTGGCCCCGGCGCCCCTTGGCATCCGCTGCCTTCAAGAGGCGCCGGGCCTTGTTCAGGGTCCTGGACCTGAAGTCCTCCCAGCGCTTCTTGACATGTTGTAAGTCGCGGACTGCCATCCCCTCCGCGTTGATGGCAGTCACGATGTCAGTCCAGATCCAAGTCCGTCCTTCCTTGTCAGCGCGGGAACTTCCGAAGAGGGCATCATACTGCCCCAGGACTTGCTCCACCAGGACACCAACTTCGGTGGCACTGAAGCTGGTGCCCCTCTGCCTCTCTGGCCGGCGGTTGTCAGTGTTCACAGATGGTGTTTGCCCCGAGATGACAACCCCAGAGGCAGGAGTGGGTGGGCAACTGGGTCCTGGGGCTGGGCTGTGGAGCGATGGAATCCCAGTCGGGAGTCTTCGGTTCCAGCAGGGGTGGCCACACCAACAGCACCCCTGGCTGATGTGCAGGCAGCAAATGGCAGGACACGTGGGCAGCAGGCAGTCAGGCAGCAGCAGATGGCAGGTGGGAGCGTGCTCGGGGCTCTGGGGGGCAGTATTTCGGCCTTCTGGGCAGGAGCGTGGTCTTCCGTGTGCTTACGCGTGGCCAGCTTGATACGGAGTGATTTGGCACGTGAAAAATCTGCACGTCAGCGTGTAATTCGAGGAAAGGCCCTTAGCGCGTAAGCGCGTCTGCACGCATACGCATTTTCATTGGACAGAAGGCCCCTCAAGCGCAAGCGCCCCTGTGACATGACGCGTACAGACGTGCATGGGCATTTCAGCGCGCGTGAAAAAATGCACGTCCGCGTGTAATACGAGGAAAGGCTCATGCGCGTAAGCGCGCGTGTAAAAATGCACGTCCGCGTGTAATACGAGGAAAGGCCCTTAGCGCGTATGCACAGCAGCACGCATATGCGATTTCATCGGACCAAAGGCCCTTAGCGCGTGAGCGTGCGTGAAAAACTGCAGGTCCGCTTGTAATACGAGGAAAGGGCCCATGAGCGTAAGTGACGTGACCCGCGCGTGCGTTTCCCTCAGCACGGGTTAAAGGTGAGCGGGCCCAGCAGTTCGCTGTACGTGCCTTTCGTGGAGACCGATGTGTGTTGCTGCTTCCTGTTGTTTTGCGCGCCATCACAACTTCACAGCTATCAAGGACGTATCTCTTCTTTTGGCGGGGGTATTGGCTACGCGTGTTTTTCTGCATCGCGCTAGTCAGACGGTGAATAGCACATGCTATTTTTCCCACTGCGGGTGCCCCTGTGTATTGCACCCATTTTCAATGTCATAGTAGCCTGCGTGTCCCACGCGTACGCGTTATTCGTGTTACTGGGTGCCACCGCGTACTGCGGGAGGTTTAATCCACACACGTAGGCTGCAGGGTTGCGTGCACGGTTTTACTGCAGTTTTGGGGTGCCTAAGCGTTCCGTGACCCGTCACCACATCACCGGGGTCACATACAGCCTTGCAGGTGCAGGGGGGCTGTTAACATCTTGCTTCCCACCCCCTTCACCCCAATTGCCCAGGTCAATTGTGCTGTACACCTCCCATTGGCACCACTCCATCTGTGCCAGCACTACTACATCTGTGCCATGGTTGGGAGGCCACCAAAGGTGAGGGGCGCCTCAGCTGGGCGTACTCCTCGTGGCGGGCGTGGTCAGGGACGTGGCCGTGGTGACCAGGGAGTAGGGGGACTCCAGGGTGTCCAGGGCATCCACAGAGGGGGAAGAGGCAGGGGTGCGCCACTTGAGCACAATGTTGTGCCATGTGTCGGTGCAGCCATGCCACCACCCCCTGTGGTTCCGGGGGATGCACCTCCTGCATCTGGCACTGGCACCCGTATGACCCGGCAGTCCGTTCCATCGACTGCCACGGGCCCAAGGGTAGTGGTAGCTGCAGGTGCAGCTGTGGACACCGCTACCCAGGCTAAGGGTCTGCCAGCGCAGGCTGCGTTGGCACTTGAAGAGCCCTTGGTAGATCTCCAACAGGCCAGGGGGGAAACCATAGGGGCAGGCCGGGCTGCTCAGACCAAGACACGTGTCCCTGGGGCAGTCATGTCATCTGCTGCCCCGAACAGCCGGGTGTTGGCAAGTGCAGGGGCAGATGCACCCAACAGCACCCCGGTTGTGAGTCTGCCAACCAGGACAGTTGCGGTCAATGACCCTGCCACAGCTGATGTTGCTGCGCAGGGTCCATTAGTGGGCACCCAGCTGCCACTGAAACAAGTCAGGCCTTTGGTCATCCCTCCACCTGCCACTCCCTCGGCTCAATCCACCGAACCCACTGGCCATACTGGTCAGGGCGGCATTAGCCAGCCAGGGTCTGCGCCACAGTCCAAGAGGAGGAAGGTTGCACCTGCAGCACAGGCTGGAACCCCACACACAGCCACGACCTCCTGCACGTCGAGGAAGAAGCCTTTCTGTAAGCAGGAACTGGACTTCCTCGTGGACTACGTGTGGGGCCACAGCCGTGACATGCTAGTGGGTGCCAATAGTCAGACTACGGCTGCCCAACGTGACACCCACTGGAAGCATGTTGCAGAACATGTCAGTTCATTCGGCCATGAGGTGCGCACGGTGCAGGAGTGCAAAAAGCGCTGGAATGACATCAAGCGCAGCACTAAGGCTAAGCGTGCCTCAAATTACAACTTGACTGGCGGTGGGCCTGCACCAGAGGAGGAAGAACTCACTCCGCATGAGGCTCTCGTTGCGGAGTTCATACCACCTGAATTGGTCGAAGGAGTGGGAGAGATGCTGGACTTTGATGCCCAGTCCAGTGAGTGTTGATGCGTGTTTGTAGAGGGCGTGTGTGTTTCACTTGTGGGATGTGTTGTGCATGATCGCTGCTACATGTGATGTGTACATGGTTCTGATGTGTAAGTAATGCAATGCTACTGTCATGCATGTCTCCTCTGCCTGCATGCGGGACTCCATGTGGGCATGCTCCCTTGCCCCTCCTCCGCCACTCTGCACCCCAGTTCCACCTTTGCACTGGTCTGCTTCAATCTTGCCAATGTGTAGTTACTTGTTCATGTGTCCTGTGTAGATGCTAACTTCCAGCGTAGAAACTGCCAGACATATGCCGTGTGGTACAGCCTTAGTACTCGATGCAGGGTATCCCACTTGTACTGTGCATGGGTCAGATGTCCCGCAGGGACATGAGTGCCCATTCATGCTCCATGTTCATTGCACGCATGCCCCTATGTGTCCTTGACTGGATGATCACTGTAACATGAGTCCTTGGTTACATACATTGCCTGCCATCTCATCGGCCTCTCCATGTCAACTGTGGCTCAGTCATGCTTGGAACACATGTTTAGGCTCTGACAATCTGTGTGGCTCACAGGCCTCAGCCTGTTCAATGGCCAATGACTCTGTCCAACTCTTGTTGTGTCTTCTTCACACGTGGGCAGCCTCCGGATTTTCCATCATGTGTCCTGCCCACTGTCCCAGCATCATTTGCAGTGTAGTAATTTGAATCACATTAAGCTGTTGATGCCAGTCAGCACTGCCTGTCAATACACAGGTGTATGGTCAGCCTTTTTATGCCATGCTAGGCATCCCTGCTTTGGTACTGGGGTGGAGGGGTGCTTGGCTTCTAGACATGGTACACATTGAATGCACAATGCACGTGATGTCTGAATTTGACATTGCACTGCCTTCACATTTCCTGGCACACACCATGGAGTGCTTGTACATGTAGGTAGTGAGTGGCATACACATTTTCTGCACTGCATAGACCCACTTCCATGGAAACTGCCACCTTTCAACAGGTCTGATCACAGACGCTATTCAAAGTAGACCCAGCATGCATGCCAGGTCATATGTTGTGTGTCACATGTCTGGCGGATGCCTTTGCTGTCGGTGTGTGTGTGTGTCGTGTGCTTCTGACATGTGTAGTGACCTTTTTCTCTCTATTTTGCAGGTGATGACGCAATGGATGCAGAGGATGGTGTCGTCATGCCTGACACAGGGTTGGTAAAACCACTTCAACCCGGCACTAGTGGGGGTCGTGGGGTGGTAGGCCACGAAAACCCCCAAGTGCTGCAGTCCATCTTGTCTCTGGCTGCCTATGAGTCCAGCCTTGATGAAGACTCTGACGTCCATGTTGAGTTGGATGTGCATCATGTCCATGTGTCAGGGGTGAGTGATTCTGATGTGGACACTCCTCTGTCTGCGACACCTGCACTGAGGGATCAGACAGTCTTGGTTCCTCCGCCCGTGGTGGATCGGGACGTAGGGTCACCCTCCACACCAGTCACTGATGTGCCTGGGACATCACGTTGACGGGGGCATGTAGTGGTGCAGCCGCAGGCGGTGCCAACACAGCAAGGACCCCCGGTCCTTGGGTCCCGCAGGGGTCAAGCCCGGCAACGCGGTCGCTGCGCGCAACCGCTGTATACTGAGTGGGAGCAAGACATGACTGCCAATTCTGAACGGCAGGGGGCAGCAATGGAGAACATCACTGAGAGCATGGAGTGGCCCGATCTGTGCTCCCCCCTGCTAGGCAGGTGCTTCTCCGGCAGCAGGCGGCCGGTCCACGGCCCGCTCGCTCAGGCTGGGCATGGCGGCCTCAGACAGGGCACGCCAGGCTGAAATGTCGTCTCTGCGTCAAGCAATTGCTGCTCATGCAGAGGCGCACATGGATGCCCTGAGGGAGGAGTATGCTTCCCTCAGATCCACTCTGGGTGTCCTTATGATGTCCCAGAGGCAGCAGGCAGAGGAGAGGTTTGCACAGCTTGAGCGCACCATCTCGGCTGAGCTACAGGCTTGCCGGGAGGTGCAGCGGTTGTCCAGCCAGGCCTTGCAGGAGGAACTCCGTGTTACACATGCTACCTTGCAAGAGGAAGCATGTGTATCACGTGAGGTTCTGCATGCAGACCTACAACACATCGCCACACAGAACCAGGCTCACCCGTCCGGCAGACTTGCTGCCGACGAGGGGCAAGCTGCGGCTAGGCGTGGCCAGGCTACTGTGCCACGTCCTCCTTTCCAGGATGAGCCAGACTCGGACGACCATCTATCTCCCACATAGGTCGTGCTGTGCAGGCGTTGAGCCCATGGAGGTTTTTTTTTTGGCTCAGCATCATCGCATGTGGATGTTGAGCAGCACCCTGTACCTCCCCCCTCCTGGGTGCCTCCCCTCCCCCCCGGGTCGTATGTGGCCATTTTTGAATTTTCTTTTAGTTTAGTTAGTTAAGTTTCTGTTTGATAGTTAGTTTAAATAGGTAATGTAGGTTTTCCATAGTTAGTGTAATTAGTTAATAGTGGAGTTAGTTTAAAATTGCTAGTCTATTGTGCTTTCATGTGACGGTGCGGTGCTTTGTGGCTTTCGAAGGCATCCACTGTCTGTTCCAGCTGGGCCCTGCATGGTTGTCTTGTGTATGTGTTTGCTGCTTGGGGTCCTTGACTCACATATGCCACTCCTGCCTCCCTTATCCATGGGCTCGCAAGGATGGTTCGGTGTTACAGCATTTTACACAAGGGCTTTGGACTGTCATATCTGTGGCATGTCTGGTGCTGTGTGACTTGTGTTGACACCCCTAGTCGGGATGATTTAGGTGTCATTGTCCACCTTTCAGCTTTTGCTAGATGGGGTGTGTCATGATTAATGTGGACATTGATTGCTATGCATTGTGTAGTATGTTTCATATCTTTCCTGTACATGTGCTTGTTGCAATTCATGCTGTAGATAGTGTTCCACACTTTGGAGGTGATAGACGGACTGATGGTGTGATTTGTGATGTAACTCTCTGACATGGTCAAGTAATGAGATGCCTGATGAGACACACACAGATGACTTTGAAGCATTAATCATGTGTTTCATGCCCTTTCTGCAGGGGGATGAGCCTCCAGAGCACCTTTGCCAGCAGACATGGCCCATTGGACGACGGAATTCTGGACCCGTTTGTTGGTGCCCACATGCACATGTGTGCACAAGCAGAGGCACAGTGATTGCAGACCCACATCCTAGAACTGCTGACATGTTCCAAGGAACTCCAGGCAAGGTGAGCATCACAGGGGGGCCACGACACAGCAAAGCTTGCACCAGGCGAGTTGCACATGCAGGCTTAGTCACAGCACTGAGGGTGAGCTTAGACGAATATTGGTGTTGAAGCACACAATGCAGCTCAGATGTGTTTGTGGACTGATGGCTGTTGATAGTAGGGTTGTCTGGGACACATGCAGGGGCAGTGGCACATACCCTCCGGTACACCAAGGTCCATTGAGGCAGTTGTATCAACCATGTAGCCTTCCGAGACATGGAAAGGGGCAGCTCACAGGGACATACAGCAAGGGACATACTCGGGTGCAGTGCATGTCTTTTCCACGTACTTCATGATAAATACACTGCCAACTTTGTTTCGGTCATGGTGGTACGCAACTTGCTCTGTAGTCATGGCTTGCTATATGGGTCTGTCTGCTTACCCAGGGAACATTGCATGTTGTGTGAATTGTGACACATTGGTGTTCCATTTGCCATGCACCCACCAGCGGTTGACTTACTGCATTGACTGTGTATGACCCGTCACAGGGGTGATGTTATATATGGGTACGAAGCATCGACCACAGATTGTCTGTTTGTAGAGTAGTTTGTTGCTATGGGGCATGTTTGGTGTTGTGTTTTTGTGTAATTGGCACGTACAGCTTGTTGACTGTGGCTCTCTTTGCAGCATTGCAGTGCTCCTGTAACCGGACCTGAGAGTGCGCAGGCAGGAGGCCAGCACTCAAAACCAGAGCTAAGTGTCTTGTTGTTTTTCTTACGAACTGCTCTGCATAGGCTTGCTGGGGAGTGTACTGATGCATGGATGTATGTGTGGTTCAATTTGGTATGTTGTTTTCTCCCTAATCACCCGTGATCCTATGCAATTTTGAAACCTGTACCCTCTACCCGGTGTTCCTGCTTCCCGTGCCTATCCAAGCAACGTTCCCTGACCCTCTTTCCCCACTGGGGTTGTGGATGCCTGTGTAAGCCCCGAATTTGCAGGCGCCAAAACCCTAGAGGGGGTGGTTGTTTCGTACCACTCCTGAGCCTGAACTACAGAAGGCCATGACTATGATGTCCAAGTTTGTTTGGATTGTGTATGTGTTAATGCAGGTTGTACATTTTCGTGCATTCCCTAGTTTCATGTGTCATTCCTCCTCCCCTCTCCTGCCACTCCTTCCAGTCATCCAGTGTGTCAACACCTGTCCCGACTGCATATCCCTGAACCTCCTTCCCCACCAGGGTCTCGGGGGCCTGTGTGAGTTTGACCTTGCAGGCACCCAGGACATGGTGGGGGTGGTTGTTTCGTGACACTCCCGCGCCTGTACAGGGGACCTGTGACAGTACACATACATTCATGGTGCATCATCCTATGTCATGTACCACACATGTCTCACATCCTGTCGTGACATTGTTTTGCTGTAATACCTTGGTTGCTGCATCATTGTGGTAGTACTTGGCCTTTGTGAGGTACTGTTCAGTCAAGTCATCTACTGGAGGGTGTTCGGGTTCATTTTCATGCCTTGGATTTTGTGATTTTGGAAATGAGTGTGGATTCTGAGGGCTCAGGCATCTTTTTACACACAAGGTGGGAGATGGTGACGAAGGTTAAAGGTGATCCTGTGGCCAGGTGGAATTGAGGTTTGGAGGCTCCATGACCCAGGTGCAGTTGTTCAGTGGGTCATGGTCATTTGTGAGGGAGGGGGGGGGTTGTTGTTGATAGTTGCCTTGCCCTGCAGTGTGATGGGAACTCTGACATAGTAATGGTGGTATCCTATGTACATGTTGTGTTCTGCTGATCAATGCCTGTTCATGTGTTGTGTTTTCCTTTCAGGTGCGAGGGGATAGTTGTGGTTTGACATGCTGGGGTGTACACATGGTGGATGGTCACATGTGATGTGTAGGGAACACTGATGGTCACTGGAGAGCACATGCATATGTGGAGTGCATGTCCTTGCAGAACCACACACATGCACTCTGATGCACTACATGTACTCCCACCCTTGCATATCCACGTGTACACTGTTTGCCTTCTGGTGCCCACTGTGTCCCGGCAGCACATGTTCTGTGACCGATCATGGATCCAGTACATGCCTAATTTGATGTTTGACGTGGTCTGTCACTTAGATGTGATGCTCAGGGTGTGCATCACACACAATGGCTGTTCACTGTGCTGTGCGCTGAGCAGTGTGATGCAGCAGTAGGACACTGCACACATGAGCTGCAGTGTTGATTTTGCAATGCATTATGTGCATGTAGACAGGCATTCATTGTGATGTTACATCTACGACTGTTGTAATGCATTTGGAAATGACTTATTTTGGGTGGGAGATTTTGTTGGTCTGGCATTTCATCTGATTCCGGGTCAGGCAGCAGTGTCCGATGCCACTGTACATTAAGGACATGGCAATGTGTACCTCATCGTTACTGCGTTGGTGTATGGGTATTGCTTGCCATGTCATGTTGATGTTTGGGAGGGTTTGAGTGACATGACAGTGATGGCCATGGCCTGTTTTGCAGGTGTGTGTGATGCACACCTTGCATGTCCGGGTCATCCGCTTCTCAGAGCAACTAGCTGGGGGTAGATTTCTCTCCGCAGCAGGGCCCTCCCCCTGGAACAGACTTCCTGCCTGACTTGAACTTGAGGGGAACCATCTCCAGTTCTGGAAGCACCTCAAGACCTTCCTCTTAGCTTCTGCTTACTCTCTGCCTCTCCCTTGAAGAATTCTTCACTGGAACTGCACAGGAGCTGCAACTGGGCCACTCTCACTGCCCTCGGTCCCTGGCCCAGCCACTCTCCACTTGCACTGCCTCCCTGGCAACCCCTGCACTGCAGTACTGTCTCTCTATCCCTACAGCCCTCCCTTCCCAGCACTTGTCTGCACTTGCCTTTGCAGTTGCCACCAGGCGACCTATGTATTATTTTTTTGGGCTACTTCCCCTGTACTGGACTCCCCCCCACCCTTCCCCTTGCACTTTTCCCTTCCCCCTACCCCTGCATTTGCACAATCTCAATGACACCTGGCCTAGTAGTACCGTTCTCTGTGTTCCCTTGTTCCCCCCTCCCTGCCTCATTGCGCCTTGGAATACTTGTGTATGGCCCATATCATGTCATATGTCATATGTGTGCATTTTGGTCACACAGGATAGCTTGTGTTTAAGTAGCTAGGGATGCAGACGATGTGGCACTTCCATGGCAACTATCTCAGGGTGGTAGGGTTGTGACAGTTGACTGTCTCTTTGTCATCATCGATTGTCACCTGGTATGTGCCAGGCCTGTGTGCACTCCGCAGGGGTGGGAGTTTAGGTGAAAAATGTGGCCACAAGCTGGGTCCGGGCTTCCTCGCCACGTGCCCTGTCCCCTCCCATGGGCAGCGCCTGTGCCTGTGATTGGGGATGTGGGGGCACCACCATGTCCACTGGGACACCCTGCCGTGTTGCAACATTGTGCAGGACACATGCTGCCACAATGATCCTGCACACTACTGGTGGTGCATAGAGTAGTTGCCCACCAGAGCGGTCAAGGGAGCGGAAACGTGACTTGAGCACTCCGAATGTGCGCTCCACTATGCCTCTGGTTGCAATATGGGCGGCGTTGTATCTTACCTGGGGTGGTGTGGTGGGGTTCCGGATTGGCGTCATCATGTGGTTGCTCAAGGGGTAGGCACTGTCCCCTGGGGAGGTGTTAATAGTTGAGATTATTTGGGTTTGGATATCTGTCTGAGTGTGACTTGCATGCATGTGCAAGGGCATTTGTACTGACCTAGGAGCCATTTGTCACCATGCTGCCCAGCTTCCAGGGCCCGGCTCAGGGCGGACATTCTGTATATGAAACTGTCATGGGTGGAGCCAGGGTAGTTTGCATAGACAGAGGTGATGATTCCCTTTGCATCGCATACCACCTGTACATTGATGGAATGCCAGTGCTTGCGGTTTCGGTAGATGTGCTCAGTGGCCCTAGGTGGACGTAGGGCCACATGGGTGCAATCTATGGCACCGAGCACTTTGGGGAAGTGTGCCACCCTGAAAAAATCCAGGACAACGGCCTGCCTTTCTGCGGGTGTTCTGGGCATGTATATGTGCCTGCGGACTGAGGGGCGCGCTGTCATGATTGCCAGTACCTGGTGTAGGCAGCGTGACTGCGTGGCCTGTGAGACCCCCCCCACTATGGCAGTGGTCCGCTGAAACGACCCAGTGGCCAAAAAATGCAGGACATTGAGCAGCTTCTCCAAGGGGCTCAATGCTTGGGAGCAAAGGATGGGGGATGTGAGGTCATCTTCCCACTCACTGACCAGGTCTAGGATGATATGGGGTGGAAACCTATACCTGCCATAGACCTGGTCGTCAGGCATCCCAAAAAGGCTTGTCCGTGGTGCAAAAATGCGTGCCCTGGCTATTCTCCTCCTCCTGCGGTGTCCCACGATCAGTGCAGCGACAAATGGGGCATTCATCGTAGCTGTATATACGCGTTTGTTGTTTGCGCGCACTTTTATGCTGTGCGCGGGGACGCCTCCGCCTGCCTTCGTGTGGGCGGACGCGTTGACGCCTGTGCACGTCTTTTGCCGTGCGTGGGTTTCCCGTATTCGGGTGTCATCGCGTGTGATCGGAGGGGAGTGAGCGTACACGCGATTGGCCTGGGTACGTGTGTTTCGGGGTGCGCGGGAAGTTCCACACGCGAGTAGCCTGGGTACGTGTGTTCCGGGGTGCCGGGAACTTTCACACGCGATTGGTGGACATCCACGTGTGTTCTGTCATCACGTGCAACGAGGGATACACCCGCGCATGTCACGTCACAGACGCGCTCACGCGCTGAGGGCCTTTGGTCCAATGAAATCGCATATGCGTGCTGCGTGCATACGCGCTAAGGGCCTTTCCTCGTATTACACGCGGACGTGCATTTTTTCACGCGCGCTTACGCGCATGGGCCTTTCCTCGTATTACACGGGACGTGCATTTTTTCACGCACGCTGAAATGCCCATGCACGTCTGTACGCGTCACGTCACAGGGGCGCTTGCGCTTGAGGGGCCTTCTGTCCAATGAAAATGTGTATGCGTGCAGACGCGCTTACGCGCTAAGGGCCTTTCCTCGAATTACACGCTGACGTGCAGATTTTTCACGTGCCAAATCACTCCGTATCAAGCTGGCCACGCGTAAGCACACGGAAGACCACGCTCCTGCCCAGAAGGCCGAACTACTGCCCCCCAGAGCCCCGAGCACGCTCCCACCTGCCATCTGCTGCTGCCTGACTGCCTGCTGCCCACGTGCCCTGCCATTTGCTGCCTGCACATCAGCCAGGGGTGCTGTTGGTGTGACCACCCCTGCTGGAACCGAAGACGCCCGACTGGGATTCCATCGCTCCACAGCCCAGCCCCAGGACCCACTTGCCCACCCACTCCTGCCTCTGGGGTTGTCATGTCGGGGCAAACACCATCTGTGACCACTGACAACCCCCAGGCAGAGGGGCACCAGCTTCAGTGCCACCGAAGTTGGTGTCCTGGTGGAGCAAGTCCTGGGGCAGTATGATGCCCTCTTTGGAAGTTCCCGCGCCGACAAGGAAGGACGGACTCGGATCTGGACTGACATCGTGACTGCCATCAACGCGGAGGGGGTGGCAGTCCGCGACTTACAACATGTCAAGAAGCACTGGGAGGACTTCAGGTCCAGGACCCTGAACAAGGCCCAGCGCCTCTTGAAGGCAGCGGATGCCAAGGGGCGCCGGGGCCACTTGTCGGAAGAACAGATGAGGATCCTGGAACGCATATCCCCAGCGCTCCACGTCCAGGTCCTTGAGAAGCAGACCCGTCTGGAGTCGAGCGGTGAGTGTACATGCATCCTGATTGTGAGCAGTGCGTGTGGTGATTATTCAGTAGTGTGCAGGTTGCACATCTGTTTGTATGGGGTCGAGTATGGGTGGGGGTGTACAGGGCCATGGGGCTGACACATGCGAGGGCTGTAATGTGTGAGACATGGATGGTGCTTGTGTGTGTGGGCTTGCATGCCAAATGCCGTTGTGTGGGCACACATGTTTGGATGAATGTGTATGTGAGTAGACATGTCCGTGATGTCACGCATGTATGTTGTTTTCGCCTGCATGTATCAGCGCTGTGTACATGTACATGTGTGTGTATTTGACAAGGGTGCAACAGTGATGCAACATGGATGCATGTGACAGCGGTATGTGGAAGCCTGATTGGCAGATGTGACATGGATGCCCGTCTGAACACTGCGACAATTGCCAGAGGTGTACACATGCATGCAAGTGTGGTGGTGTGTGTACATGTGTGGTGCACTTCCTGTGTTGCATGTGATGTCTGGCTCACCTTTGGCTGCTCATGCTGTTGTATGTGTATGGATGGTGGTGGCAGTTGCGATATGGCTGTGGTATGGCTCATGTGTGCGAGTTGTAATTACATGTGTGTTGGGGATTGTGATGACATGTCTGGGGTTTGCCAATGCCACTCATGTAAAAACTGTCATGCGTGTATGTGTCTATTGTACAGTGCCCTGATGCCTGTGTTTTGTTTCTCCCTGTCTGCAGCGTCAACTGATGAAGAGGGCGGAGAAGGTACTGTGGAGCACAGCGGCGGGGATCCCACCGCCAGCCGGAGACGCAAGGCCCGCCTCCCCTCCCATGTTGTGATCTCATCGGGGAGTGAGGAGTCCGGTGCCACGTCCCAGGCCGCAGCTGCCGGGGGGAGGTCCAAGAGGCGGAGGTTGGAGTTGGACTCCTCGGCAGCAGAAGGGACAGCTGGGACCCCACAGGGCCCAACAGGGGAAGATGGCACGGAGTCATCCAGGTTGGTGGGGGGTTTGGTGGAGGAGGAGGCCGTGCAAGCACCAGAGATGGGGTCTGGAGGTGGGGATCCCACTGGTGCTAGTGGTGCAGTGCAGGACCAGGGACAGGAGGCAGCACAGGCCGCCGCGGAGGTGCCTGTGTGCAATCCTGTCCCTGATCCTGTCCCTGCATCATCTTGCACCAGCAGGGATGCCGACGTCCAGACCCGTTTTCAGGCAGGGGATGAGCTGACGTCAACTGGCCTTCCTCTGCCTGCGGACGTGGCTATCCAGGTCCGGGTTGAGCCTGTCCTGGCTGGTGTGGCGTTGCGTCAACGGGCCATGCGAGGTGACCTGCAGTCTTTTCATGAAGAGACTGCACGTCATCTCGAATGGCTCGTTGACCACGTCAGCCTGCTGGGACAGGTCACCCAGGCCGGATTCCTCCATCTGATGGGTCTTGCTATGACCCCCTCCTCAACTGGACCCCCTACGCGCCAGTCATCCTCTGTGCCATCTTCCCACCCATCAGTCACCTGGGTGCCCTGTGGAGCTGCCTCTGACGGCGCGGCCAGGCTGGTGGAGGAGGCATCCCTGCCACAGTCGGGAGTCGGACGTCCAGCAGGGGTGGCCTCGTCAACGACTGCACCCCAGCCGGCGGAGGATGTGCAGGCAGCAGGAGGCAGTGCACGGGCAGAGGCACAGCAGCAGCAGCAACGTGGTGGGAGCCATGAAGGCTCGGGCCTTCAACATCGGAGGGGCAGGCATCGGCCGGAAGGCAGGAGGACCCAGGACAGAGAGTGTCTTCCGTGTGGCAGCGGTTGGACCACGCCATAGATGCGGAGCGGCAGCGGGCGGAATAGGCACGGCTCACAATGGTCAGGGCGGAGAACTCCATGCGGAGGGCCCTGAGGCGGGCCGAGTGCCTCGAGGCAATCCGCAGGGGTTTGGAGGTGGAGACGTCGACGGCCCTGCGGACCCTCGGGGCCATGGAGGAGGACCGCCTCCGGGACATTGAGGAGGAGTTCGATGATGCCCTGGCCCGGGACATCCACAAGTGAGCCGTGAAACTAGCCCGCTGCCCTTGTACATAGTTATGTAGGTAGTGTTAGGTTTCATTTTTGTTTTTATTTCATTTGGACCTTTCGGACATTGGCCACATTTTTGTATATAGTTTTTTTCATTAGTTAGTGTAGTTAGATAGGTTTCCTTTATTTTGTTGGGATAATGGACCCTGGCTTGTTCCCATGTACATAGTTCACAGTTGGATTGTATTTTTTTTTCACTTTTGCACCATGGAGCAATGGCTTTCTTTTTTTTTCCCCATTGGATTTTGTTTTGTGGACATTGACTTTTTTTAACGGACATGCTTCTTTTCATTTTTGTACATTCACATTTCTGTTTCTTCATTTTTGATTCTATTTATGTTTCCTTTAATACATATTTTTTTGTTGAACTTCAATGTGTGGTATCACATTGGTTTCATGCATTTCATGATATGTGTTTTGAGATTCATTGACACCAATTGGGTGTATGTGATGGAAATGTGTTTGTTTCAGAACTTGCAATTGGTGTTCTGTGATGTAATTGCATATTATGAGTGGGTGGATGCAATACTCGGGTGTGTGTTTTGCATTTGGAGGCTGACCATAGGGACCAGGGATCTAGATTGTGATGACATGTTGGCTGGGGAACATGAGTTGGACATGGGTGGGGGCCTGGTGGTGGGTGCCCCTGCGCTGCTGGGGGGTGGGGGTGGTGGGAGACATGGGTGGGGGCCTGGTGGAGGCTGCCCCTGCACTGCTGGGGAGTGGGGGTGGTGGGGAACATGAGTTGGACATGGGTGGGGGCCTGGTGGTGGGTGCCCCTGCACTGTTGGGGGGTGGGGGTGGTGGGAGACATGGGTGGGGGCCTGGTGGTGGGTGCCCCACAGTGCTGGGGGGTGGGGGTGGTGGGAGACATGGGTGGGGGCCTGGTGGAGGCTGCCCCTGCACTGCTGGGGGGTGGGGGTGGTGGGAGACATGGGTGGGGGCCTGGTGTTGGGTGCCCCTGCACTGCTGGGGGGTGGGGGTGGTGGGAGACATGGGTGGGTGCCTGGTGGTGGGTGCCCCACAGTGCTGGGGGGGTGGTGGGAGACATGGGTGGGGGCCTGGTGGAGGCTGCCCCTGCACTGCTGGGGAGTGGGGGTGGTGGGGAACATGAGTTGGACATGGGTGGGGGCCTGGTGGTGGGTGCCCCTGCACTGTTGGGGGGTGGGGGTGGTGGGAGACATGGGTGGGGGCCTGGTGGTGGGTGCCCCACAGTGCTGGGGGGTGGGGGTGGTGGGAGACATGGGTGGGGGCCTGGTGGAGGCTGCCCCTGCACTGCTGGTGGGTGGGGGTGGTGGGAGACATGGGTGGGGGCCTGGTGTTGGGTGCCCCTGCACTGCTGGGGGGTGAGGGTGGTGGGAGACATGGGTGGGTGCCTGGTGGTGGGTGCCCCACAGTGCTGGGGGGGTGGTGGGAGACATGGGTGGGGGCCTGGTGGAGGCTGCCCCTGCACTGCTGGGGGGTGGGGGTGGTGGGGAACATGAGTTGGACATGGGTGGGGGCCTGCTGGCAGATGCCCCACAGTGCTGGGGGTGGGGGTGGTGGGGAACATGAGTTGGACATGGGTGGGGTCCTGCTGGCAGGTGCCCCACAATGCTGGGGGGTGGGTGTGGTGGGAGACATGAGTTGGACATGGGTGGGGGCCTGCTGGCAGGTGGCCCACAGTGCTGGGGGGTGGGGGTGGTGGGGAACATGAGTTGGACATGGTTGGGGGCCTGGTGGTGGGTGCCCCTGCACTGCTGGGGGGTGGGGGTGGTGGGAGACATGGGTGGGGGCCTGGTGGAGGCTGCCCCTGGTGTCTGGGGGTGGGGGTGGTGGGAGACATGGGTGGGGGCTGGTGGTGGGTGCCCCTGCACTGATGGGGGTTGGGGGTGGTGGGAGACATGGGTGGGGGCCAGGTGGAGGCTGCCCCTGGTGACTGGGGGGTGGGGGTGGTGGGAGACATGGGTGGGGGCCTGGTGGTTGGTGCCCCTGCACTGCTGGGGGGTGGGGGTGGTGGGAGACATGGGTGGGGGCCTGGTGGTGGGTGCCCCACAGTGCTGGGGGGTGGGGGTGGTGGGAGACATGGGTGGGGGCCTGGTGGAGGCTGCCCCTGCACTGCTGGGAGGTGGGGTGGTGGGGAACATGAGTTGGACATGGGTGGGGGCCTGCTGGCAGGTGCCCCACAGTGCTGGGGGGTCTGGGTGGTGGGGAACATGGTTTGACATGGGTGGGGGCCTGCTGGCAGGTGCCCCACAGTGCTGGGGGGTGGGGGTGGTGGGAGACATGGGTGGGGGCCTGGTGGAGGCTGCCCCTGCACTGCCGGGAGGATGGGGGTAGTGGGAGACATGGGTGGGGGCCTGGTGGAGGCTGCCCCTGGTGACTGGGGGTGGGGGTGGTGGGAGACATGGGTGGGGGCTGGTGGTGGGTGCCCCTGCACTGATGGGGGTTGGGGGTGGTGGGAGACATGGGTGGGTGCCTGGTGGTGGGTGCCCCACAGTGCTGGGGGGGTGGTCGGAGACATGGGTGGGGGCCTGGTGGAGGCTGCCCCTGCACTGCTGCGGGATGGGGGTGGTGGGGAACATGAGTTGGACATGGGTGGGGGCCTGCTGGCAGGTGCCCCACAGTGCTGGGGGGTGGGGGTGGTGGGGAACATGAGTTGGACATGGGTGGGGGTGGTGTGAGACATGAGTTTGACATGGGTGGGGGCCTGCTGGCAGGTGCCCCACAGTGCTGGGGGGTTGGGGTGGTGGGAGACATGAGTTGGACATGGGTGGGGGCCTGCTGGCAGGTGGCCCACAGTGCTGGGGGGTGGGGGGGTGGGGAACATGAGTTGGACATGGGTGGGGGCCTGGTGGTGGGTGCCCCTGCACTGCTGGGGGGTGGGGGTGGTGGGAGACATGGGTGGGGGCCTGGTGGAGGCTGCCCCTGGTGACTGGGGGGTGGGGGTGGTGGGAGACATGGGTGGGGGCCTGGTGGTGGGTGCCCCTGCACTGCTGGGGGGTGGGGGTGGTGGGAGACATGGGTGGGGGCCTGGTGGTGGGTGCCCCACAGTGCTGAGGGGTGGGGGTGGTGGGAGACATGGGTGGGGGCCTGGTGGAGGCTGCCCCTGCACTGCTGGGGGGTGGGGGTGGTGGGGAACATGAGTTGGACATGGGTAGGGGCCTGCTGGCAGGTGCCCCACAGTGCTGGGGGGTGGGGGTGGTGGGGAACATGAGTTTGACATGGGTGGGGGCCTGCTGGCAGGTGCCCCACAGTGCTGGGGCGTGGGGGTGGTGGGAGACATGAGTTGGACATGGGTGGGGGCCTGCTGGCAGGTGCCCCACAGTGCTGGGCGGTGGGGGTGGTGGGAGACATGAGTTGGACATGGGTGGGGACCTGCTGGCAGGTGGCCCACAGTGCTGGGGGGTGGGGGTGGTGGGGAACATGAGTTGGACATGGGTGGGGGCCTGGTGGTGGGTGCCCCTGCACTGCTGGGGGTGGGGGTGGTGGGAGACATGGGTGGGGGCCTGGTGGTGGGTGCCCCACAGTGCTGGGGGGTGGGGTGGTGGGAGACATGGGTGGGGGCCTGGTGGAGGCTGCCCCTGCACTGCTGGGGGGGTGGGGGTGGTGGGGAACATGAGTTGGACATGGGTGGAGGCCTGCTGGCAGGTGCCCCACAGTGCTGGGGGGTGGGAGTGGTGGGAGACATGAGTTGGACATGGGTGGGGGCCTGCTGGCAGGTGCCCCACAGTGCTGGGGGGTGGGGGTGGTGGGAGACATGAGTTGGACATGGGTGGGGGACTGGTGGTGGGTGCCCCTGGTGGCTGGGGGGTGGGGGAGGTGGGAGACATGAGTTGGACATGGGTGGGGGCCTGGAGGTGGGTGCCCCTGGTGGCTGGGGAGTGGGGGTGGTGGGAGACATGAGTTGGACATGGGTGGGGGCCTGCTGGCAGGTGCCCCACAGTGCTGGGGAGTGGGGTGGTGGGGAACATGAGTTTGACATGGGTGGGGGCCTGCTGGCAGGTGCCCCGCAGTGCTGGGGGGTGGGGGTGGTGGTAGACACGAGTTGGACATGAGTGGGGGCCTGCTGGCAGGTGCCCCACAGTGCTGGGGGGTGGGGGTGGTGGGAGACATGAGTTGAACATGGGTGGGGGCCTGCTGGCAGGTGGCCCACAGTGCTGGGGGGTGGGGGTGGTGGGGAACATGAATTGGACATGGGTGGGGGCCTGGTGGTGGGTGCCCCTGCACTGCTGGGGGGTGGGGGTGGTGGGAGACATGGGTGGGGGCCTGGTGGTGGGTGCCCCACAGTGCTGGGGGGTGGGGGTGGTGGGAGACATGGGTGGTGGCCTGGTGGAGGCTGCTCCTGCACTGCTGGGGGGTGGGGGTGGTGGGGAACATGAGTTGGACATGGGTGGGGGCCTGCTGGCAGGTGCCCCACAGTGCTGGGGGGTGGGGGTGGTGGGAGACATGAGTTGGACATGGGTGGGGGCCTGCTGGCAGGTGCCCCACAGTGCTGGGGGGTGGGGGTGGTGGGAGACATGAGTTGGACATGGGTGGGGGCCTGCTGGCAGGTGCCCCACAGTGCTGGGGGGTGGGGGTGGTGGGAGACATGAGTTAGACATGGGTGGGGGCCTGCTGGCAGGTGGCCCACAGTGCTGGGGTGTGGGGGTGGTGGGGAACATGAGTTGGACATGGGTGGGGGCCTGGTGGTGGGTGCCCCTGCACTGCTGGGGGGTGGGGGTGGTGGGAGACATGGGTGGGGGCCTGGTGGAGGCTGCCCCTGGTGCCTGGGGGGTGGGGGTGGTGGGAGACATGGGTGGGGGCCTGGTGGTGGGTGCCCCTGCACTGCTGGGGGAAGGGGGTGGTGGGAGACATGGGTGGGGGCCTGGTGGTGGGTGCCCCACAGTGCTGGGGGGTGGGGGTGGTGGGAGACATGGGTGGGGGCCTGGTGGAGGCTGCCCCTGCACTGGTGGGGGGTGGGGGTGGTGGGGAACATGAGTTGGACATGGGTGGGGGCCTGCTGGCAGGTGCCCCACAGTGCTGGGGGGTGGGGGTGGTGGGGAACATGAGTTGGACATGGGTGGGGGCCTGCTGGCAGGTGCCCCACAGTGCTGGGGGGTGGGGTGGTGGGAGACATGAGTTGGACATGGGTGGGGGCCCGCTGGCAGGTGCCCCACAGTGCTGGGGGGTGGGGGTGGTGGGAGACATGAGTTGGATATGGGTGGGGGCCTGCTGGCAGGTGGCCCACAGTGCTGGGGGGTGGGGGTGGTGGGGAACATGAGTTGGACATGGGTGGGGGCCTGGTGGTGGGTGCTCCTGCACTGCTGGGGGGTGGGGGTGGTGGGAGACATGGGTGGGGGCCTGGTGGAGGCTGCCCCTGGTGCCTGGGGAGTGGGGGTGGTGGGAGACATGGGTGGGGGCCTGGTGGTGGGTGCCCCTGCACTGCTGGGCGAAGGGGGTGGTGGGAGACATGGGTGGGGGCCTGGTGGTGGGTGCCCCACAGTGCTGGGGGGTGGGGGTGGTGGGAGACATGGGTGGGGGCCTGGTGGAGGCTGCCCCTGCACTGGTGGGGGATGGGGGTGGTGGGGAACATGAGTTGGACATGGGTGGGGGCCTGCTGGCAGGTGCCCCACAGTGCTGGGGGGTGGGGGTGGTGGGGAACATGAGTTGGACATGGGTGGGGGCCTGCTGGCAGGTGCCCCACAGTGCTGGGGGGTGGGGTGGTGGGAGACATGAGTTGGACATGGGTGGGGGCCTGCTGGCAGGTGCCCCACAGTGCTGGGGGGTGGGGGTGGTGGGAGACATGAGTTGGATATGGGTGGGGGCCTGCTGGCAGGTGGCCCACAGTGCTGGGGGGTGGGGGTGGTGGGGAACATGAGTTGGACATGGGTGGGGGCCTGGTGGTGGGTGCCCCTGCACTGCTGGGGGGTGGGGGTGGTGGGATACCTGGGTGGGGGCCTGGTAGTGGGTGCCCCACAGTGCTGGGGGGTGGGGGTGGTGGCAGACATGGGTGGGGGCCTGGTGGAGGCTGCCCCTGCACTGCTGGGGGTGGGGGTGGTGGGGAACATGAGTTGGACATGGGTGGGGGCCTGCTGGCAGGTACCCCACAGTGCTGGGGGGTGGGGGTGGTGGGAGACATGAGTTGGACATGGGTGGGGGTCTACTGGCAGGTGCCCCACAGTGCTGGGGGGTGGGGGTGGTGGGAGACATGAGTTGGACATGGGTGGGGGCCTGGTGGTGGGTGCCCCTGGTGGCTGGTGGGTGGGGGTGGTGGGAGACATGAGTTGGACATGGGTGGGGGCCTGCTGGCAGGTGCCCCACAGTGCTGGGGGGTGGGGTGGTGGGGAACATGAGTTTGACATGGGTGGGGACCTGCTGGCAGGTGCCCCACAGTGCTGGGGGGTGGGGGTGGTGGGAGACATGAGTTGGACGTGGGTGGGGGCCTGTTGGCAGGTGCCCCACAGTGCTGGGGGGTGGGGGTGGTGGGAGACATTAGTTGGACATGGGTGGGGGCCTGCTGGCAGGTGCCCCACAGTGCTGGGGGGTGGGGGTGGTGGGGAACATGGGTTGGACATGGGTGGGGGCCTGGTGGTGGGTGCCCCTGCACTGCTGGGGGGTGGGGGTGGTGGGAGACATGGGTGGGGGCCTGATGGTGGGTGCCCCACAGTGCTGGGGGGTGGGGGTGGTGGGAGACATGGGTGGGGGCCTGGGGGAGGCTGCCCCTGCACTGCTGGGGGGTGGGGGTGGTGGGGAACATGAGTTGGACATGGGCGGGGGCCTGCTGGCAGGTGCCCCACAGTGCTGGGGGGTGGCGGTGGTGGGAGACATGAGTTGGACATGGGTGGGGGCCTGCTGGCAGGTGCCCCACAGTGCTGGGGGGTGGGGGTGGTGGGAGACATGAGTTGGACATGGGTGGGGGCCTGCTGGCAGGTGCCCCACTGTGCTGGGGGGTGGGGGTGGTGGGAGACATGAGTTGGACATGGGTGGGGGCCTGCTGGCAGGTGGCCCACAGTGCTGGGGGGTGAGGGTGGTGGGGAACATGAGTTGGAAATGGGTGGGGGCCTGGTGGTGGGTGCCCCTGCACTGCTGGGGTGTGGGGGTGGTGGGAGACATGGGTGGGGGCCTGGTGGTGGGTGCCCCACAGTGCTGGGGGGTGGGGGTGGTGGGAGACATGGGTGGGGGCCTGGTGGAGGCTGCCCCTGCACTGCTGGGGGGTGGGGGTGGTGGGGAACATGAGTTGGACATGGGTGGGGGCCTGCTGGCAGGTGCCCCACAGTGCTGGGGGGTGGGGGTGGTGGGAGACATGAGTTGGACATGGGTGGGGGCCTGCTGGCAGGTGCCCCACAGTGCTGGGGGGTGGGGGTGGTGGGAGACATGAGTTGGACATGGGTGGGGGCCTGCTGGCAGGTGGCCCACAGTGCTGGGGGGAGAGGGTGGTGGGGAACATGAGTTGGACATGGGTGGGGGCCTGGTGGTGGGTGCCCCTGCACTGCGGGGGGTGGGGGTGGTGGGAGACATGGGTGGCGGCCTGGTGGTGGGTGCCCCACAGTGCTGGGGGGTGGGGGTGGTGGGAGACATGGGTAGGGGCCTGGTGGAGGCTGCCCCTGCACTGCTGGGGCGTGGGGGTGGTGGGGAACATGAGTTGGACATGGGTGGGGGCCTGCTGGCAGGTGCCCCACAGTGCTGGGGGGTGGGGGTGGTGGGAGACATGAGTTGGACATGGGTGGGGGCCTGCTGGCAGGTGCCCCACAGTGCTGGGGGGTGGGGGTGGTGGGAGACATGAGTTGGACATGGGTGGGGGCCTGCTGGCAGGTGGCCCACAGTGCTGGGGGGTGGGGGTGGTGGGGAACATGAGTTGGACATGGGTGGGGGCCTGGTGGTGGGTGCCCCTGCACTGCTGGGGGGTGGGGGTGGTGGGAGACATGGTGGGGGCCTGGTGGAGGCTGCCCCTGGTGACTGGGGGGGTGGGGGTGGTGGGAGACATGGGTGGGGGCCTGGTGGAGGCTGCCCCTGGTGACTGGGGGGTGGGGGTCGTGGGAGACATGGGTGGGGGCCTGGTGGAGGGTGCCCCTGGTGGCTGGGGTGCAAGGGGACATGCGTTGGTGGGTAGTAGTGCTAGATGACATGTGGGTTGGCTGGTGGGCATGGCCATGGTGGATGGGGTGCCTGCAGGACATGTGCTGGGTAGGCCCCTGTGGTGTGAGCCACCTGCAGGGGCCGTGGAGGGTGTAGAGGGTACACCTGGGAGGACCCACACGTGCAATTCACGTGTGCTGCTCCCCGCGCACCCCTGTAATACACGTACCCTAATGATATCGCGTGTGTAACTTCCCGCGCACCCCCGAAATACACGTACCCCGCTCAATCGCGTATTTAAATTCCCGCGCACCCCCGAAATACACGTACCCCGCTCAATCGCGTGTGTAACTTCCCGCGCACCCCCGAAATACACGTACCCCGCTCAATCGCGTGTGTAACTTCCCGTGCACCCCCGAAATACACATACCCCGCTCAATCGCGTGTGTAACTTCCCGCGCACCCCCGAAATACACGTACCCCGCTCAATCGCGTGTGTAACTTCCCGCACACCCCCGAAATACACGTACCCCGCTCAATCGCGTGTGTAACTTCCCGCGCACCCCCGAAATACACGTACCCTGCTCAATCGCGTATTTAACTTCCCGCGCACCCCTGAAATACGCGTACCCCGCTCAATCGCGTGTGTAACTTCCCGCGCGCCCCCGTAATACACGTACCCCGCTCAATCGCGTGTGTAACTTCCCGCGCGCCACTTTTTTGATGCGCTGGGACTCTACCGCCTGCCTTCGTGTGGCGGACGTGTTTCAGCTTGTGCGTGTCTTTGGCTGTGCGTGGCTTTGCCCTATTCGATTCCATGAATACGTGTGGTTCGAGTGCGTGTGGGTGTTCCGTCTGCTTCCCTGCAGTACATCCCCAGTTACGCCCTTATTTTCGCGCGTTGTTCCCCATTCCGTGCATTACGCCCCGTGTCCCGCCCACTTTCTAGTGTGTGCGCTGAGGTTGTGCGCTTTCACTGTGCGCGTCACGCACGCCTTTCGGGATGTTGCAGTGACTTGTGCACCATGCACGGGTTTGGCGCACATCCCGTGGTGAACACGCGCAGGGACTTCCATGAATGGCACGCGTGCGCGTGCGCCTGTTTTTTTCCGCTTGCGCCTGCTTCCGCATGCTTGCGCATGCTTGTGCGAAGATTTTCGGCGCACGTTTGTTCCATGAATCGGCCCCAAAGAGAGGCCATAATCCATACAGCTTCATCTAAGATTCATACGGTTTAAACCATGTATATGTATTTGAATTGTTGAATAGCGGCTTTAAATATAATCTTCTTTCAACAGCTAATACAGGACATGAAGAAACGTACATATTTGAGGTTCTATATAACCCCTCTACTCAAGAAGCATACTCTATGCTCTTTTCTGTACCTTTACATGCCGCAACCATATCTGTCTGTGTGTTGCAAAATGTAAAATTCAAATAAAACCATCAGACTTCTAGGTGTAATAATTCAACAAGAAACCTTTGTGTGAACTCGGATTAGCCATACTTACTAATGAGTGGTATTTAGAGAATCTTTGATAATGTTCTACAACTTTTCTGTAGCTAAAACAAACAACCCTTTCTGTCATCCACTGCCGTGACCACAGCTGACCCCAGCCGCACCCTAGGCAGGTCTCTTTGGCCATGGTGGTGATTGGTTTTGCGTCACCATTGCCCATTCCAAAATGTCCACCTGGCCCCTCTACGTTATGCTACACCTAAGATGGCCACTGTGTCCCGCTGGGATGTCAATCAAAGATGGCACTGCCCTTTACCTGAGATTGGTGCTCCAAATGGAAGCTAAGTTCAAGCAATGGAGTGGCGCAACCCTCAGGTTAGTGTATTCTGTGCGGATGCTTCCTTCACTTCCCTTACCTTGTGAACCCTCCTCCACCTGTATTTGCCTGTTATTTCCTGCCTCCTGCGTTATCCCTAACATCTGGGTCTCACTTGCTTCAGTCTTTCTGACTTCTTGTGTGCTGCAATTTTCCTGACTCCTGCATTATCCTTGCCTCCTGAGTTCTGCCTGCTGCAGTCTTCTCTCTAGTAAGAACTCCTTCCTGCTTGATGCCCATTTCTTCTGAAGGCCATCATCCTGAGGGTTTTTACTGATTCCTGGGATTTCCCTTAGGCAGCCTCTGTGGGGTGTCAACTGTCAACTGTTTATCTAGTGGGCAGTTGAAACACACTGAAGACTGACTACTTTCACCGTGTCTTGCTTCTTATACAAGGATCAAGAAAAGAGGCACACTCTGTTTACTGTCAAACCATAACACTTTCCTTCAGAGTCCAACCAATTTGAGAGAATTTTTGCTAAAAGATTTTTATTTCAGCCTAACATTCTGTGTCGATATTTATAAGTGAAAGAACAAAGAGATAGAGTAATTCTGCTCTATCAAGAACTGGTGCTCGCAGTTGGCCCTAAAGAGGGCTGAACATTTGGAAGATAATGTATCAAATAGTTTATCCACAACCTTTATAGTAATAAATGATCGCCATCAAATGTTATGAGTTATAGAAATGTTTAGTCACATCCCCTTTTCATAGCTCTTTTTGAATATTATTCTGTCATATTCAATGAGGCTGCACCAACTCAGGTTAGGATTATCTTTTTACAACCACTCATTCAAAAGACAAACATGTATATAAAGGATTCTACACATTTTTTACAGCGACTTTAATCAGTACCGTTCAACTCTAATCATATTTGCTTTACCATAGACGTCAAAAGTCTCTACACATCGATTCCGCATGATCAAGGTCAAGAAGCAGTAGAATGGTTACTTTTGCAAGAAGAAGACATTCCAGCACAGAAAGAGTTTATCATGGTACTTCTTGAATTTATCGGTAACAACTCCTATTTCCTATTTCCAATATAAAAATTAGTTTTTCCATCAAGTAGCCGGCACAGCTATGAGGGCCACCATGGCACCCGCCTATGCCAATGCATTTATGCATACATTTGAAACTGAATATATACCTAAAACATCAATTGGAATAACAACCTAGGGTTGTGGATCAGATACATTGACGATATTTTTGGTATCTGGACAAGCACTGAAACAGAATTGCAGAGTTGGCTGCTGAGTTGCAGTCTGTGGCAGTCTACTCTACAGTTTGCAGTCTTTCTACAGCTTTTTTTCTGCTTTGAGAGTTGGACATAAAAACCCCACCAAACCGCGGAGCGGCCGCGGAGTTGGCTGCTGAGTTGCAGTCTGTGGCAGTCTACTCTACAGTTTGCAGTCTTTCTACAGCTTTTTTTCTGCTTTGAGGGTTGGACATAAAAACCCCACCAAACTGCGGAGCGGCCACGGAGTTGGCTGTTGAGTTGCAGTCTGTAGCAGTCTACTGTACAGTTTGCAGTCTTTCTACAGCTTTTTTTCTGCTTTCAGGGTTGGACATAAAAACCCCACCAAACCACGGAACGGCCGCGGACTTGGCTGCTGAGTTGCAGTCTGTGGCAGTCTACTCTACAGTTTGCAGTCTTTCTACAGCTTTTTTTCTGCTTTCAGGGTTGGACATAAAAACCCCACCAAACCACGGAGCGGCCGCGGAGTTGGCTGCTGAGTTGCAGTCTGTGGCAGTCTACTCTACAGTTTGCAGTCTTTCTACAGCTTTTTTTCTGCTTTGAGGGTTGGACATAAAAACCCCACCAAACCGCGGAGCGGCCGCAGAGTTGGCTGCTGAGTTGCAGTCTGTGGCAGTCCGTGTGCAGGAGGTGGCAGGAGCCCCTCAACCCAACATGGAAGTAAGGCGAATGGAAAATCTAATTTCGCCATCATCATCAGGAGGAGACGATGAGGAGGCGCGGTGGATGAGAAGTTCAAGCCAGAGTACAAGTCAGAGCTCAAGGCTAGCTCCTCTTCGCTTGGACCCTCGATGTCCATCGGTGGTGCGCGCCCCTTCAAGAACAAAGAACCCACAAAAACCGAGACTTCTAAGTGACATTTCCTTAAAACCTCTTGACCTTGCCACACCTCTAAAACATGCTAACTCTGTGTTCGGCAAGGAGGACTCACAAAGCGCATCTGTACCACTTGCATCAACCCAGGGGCAAAGTCCGAATGCCCTGCCCCAAGACGACGCCCGCAGTAAAGAAGCAAGCCAGTTTGGAGCTATGACAGCAAAAACAGGCACACTAATAAGGGAGGCGGGGAATCTGCATGTTTTTAAGTTCCCAGTGCTGCCGACCGAAGGGTGGGCTGCGAGGGAACTTCTTGCGGCTCCCCAACTCCGACTGCCGAATACAGCCAGGAGGGCTTACTCCAAATCGCCCCATACACAGGCCCCGAACTTGCCTCGAGGTCAGGCTCTCCAGTGGCTGGGCAGGCGCCGGGAGGTGCGCCGCAAACCGCTGAAAGCTTCTCCGGCAGCAGCCTGGACGCGCCGCAGACGCCGGGGAAGGCTTCGCGTGTCCCGGGAACGAGGGAGAACGAGGCGTCATCCGAACAGAGGGAGGTTCTTACGGAGATCGCCCCGGACGAGAATGAGGCTCCACTTCCTCAAGGGGGTGGAGCCAATGACAAATCACCAGCAACGGAGGAAAAAAACAGTGAACCAAACAGCGATCTATGGAATCCACACCCACAAGACTCTAATGAAATCTCGCACGTAGATCAGCGGTTAATATTCAATTTCCCAAAAAAAACAGTAAAAAATACCTATTCTGCAAAGCAAAAGCAAAAAAATCAGAATAAAAAGAAAAAACCATCTGGCAATATTCCGCAGCAAAAAAATAAAAACAATAAAAAAATTCATCAGAAAAGATGCTGACCAACGCTGCAATATGCAACTCGCTAAAAGCGTATTTTGCCAGCCGATGTTCTGCTCGAACTGACAGATGCAGAAATGTTGGATGCAACACTAGACGTGACTGGAGGCCCAAAAGCATCCAAGTTTCCTTATACACCAAAAGAGAGCACAACATATTTGGATGACAAAGAACGTAACCAGGGGGATTTTCCATTGACTGGAAGCGAAGGAGGAGCCCAAACAGGACCACCGGAAACCTACCGGTCTCCAGTGAACCTGTCTTCCCCTCTTCCAGAGAACCCAGCGACAAGTAGCGCAAATGAGTCCCAGCGCCTTCTATCCATTCTTCAAACCAATGAAATACAGCCAATTAGGAAAGGCTACAGAAGAGGTCGTGAAAAGGCCACTTACTGAGAAACAACCATCACTTTATTCTCCATCTCCGGTTAAAACAAATTGCCAGCAGCCTCTTCCAACTGTTTCATTGGAACCAAAGTCTCCAGAACCCTCATCTCAAACATCACCCTCTATTCAACATGGTCGTGCTCATACTCCATCCCGAAGGAAGAGCACGGGCCTGGTTTAACAGAGGAAGCGCCAAAGGAGACTTCACCAAGAAAACGAGACCTGACAACATTGATGTCAGCATTGACTATTGCGCTCGCCCCATTTGGAAAGTTATACAAAGCAATAAATGACACATTAAAAGATCAGACTACATTGATTGCCTTGACTCACACTAAAATGACCTTTTTCGAAGGCTACATTACTGCAAAAGAAAAAGCCGACAGTGTAATATACGACAAAATCATAAATGACCCCAAGCGTCCCAACTCAACAATTTCAACTTCTTCATCACTGCCTATTGTCATAAAAGACTCTAGAGACAGTGCATCGCAAACTGATCAAAGTGCTAAAAAAGTAAAAGAAGTCTGCACACAGACTCAGTTAGCCGACAAACAACTTGTAAACGAAATCTGTTTCAATTTTGGGAAAAAGCCTCTGAGTAACCAAAAACCAAAAGAAAAAATTGAATCATCGAGACTTTTCCTTTTGAAGGTGTGACAAAAGATCGGAACAAAAATCGTCTGACAGAAGTCAAAAACTCTCAGGAGTGACGAAACCACCAGCACCTAAAACCAATCTATCAACTTTTGCACCGATCAAACACCTACTGGCATGGCTACCGAAAACGTCCTTTGGTCAAATAAAGAAATAGCAACAAACTCCGTCTAGCATCAAGGCGGACTTCAACAATGTAGATGCGAAAGAACAAAGACCGTCATATGACTGCCAGCCACGAACACTCAAAATGATGTCCTGGAATACAAGGGGTTTCAACCATCTGACTAAACCTGGAGCAAAACACCTCGGAGAGTTTGACATTATCACCCTTCAAGAGACATGGCTTGTGACCCCCCCGACCATCGATGGCTTCACACTTGTAATCTCTCCGGCCAAGAAAGGTCGTCTGGGGGCCAAGAAAGGTCGTCTGGGCCGTCCGTCTTCTGGGCTTCTTGTGGCAGTCAGATCGGGCTCAGGCCTCTCAATTCAAAAGAAGATGGCGGCAACTCAATCCTATTTAGCAGTCTCAATAAAATGGGATCAACTAGACAGGAAGAGTCAAACCTCAATCTCCTTGGTGATAACTGTTATTGCAGTTTACTGGAACCCTCAAACCATCTCAGACAGGCTCTTCATTGAATCAATTGAAAGTGATATAGACAACATAATAACAACCCAAAATAGCCCACTAATAATCCTAAGTGGAGATTTAAATGCAAAATGCCCGATTGACCACTCAAGAAGTACTTCATTGCGCCCGTTAAGCCAGGTGGAATCTCGTGGACAGAAATGGGAATCACTTATGGCTTCAAGAAATCTTCGCAACATTGATCATTCACTCCCGCAGAAGGTCTATGTCCCAACGTGGGAAAGGGGAGCCCAGGAAGGGACGGTAGACTATATATATGTCTCAGAGGCGATGCTCCGTCAAATCACATCCTTTGAGGTCCTAAGGGCGGAGGAGAGTGATCACAATATTCTGCAAATTGCATGGCCAACGGAAGGCGAGGACAAAATGACAATGTCAGAAAAAACGGAACCAAATAACCAAGGAAATCGCCTAAGGCTTACTGCCGGCCGAATGGAGGAACTGTCCAGAAACTATAAAAGCCACTGAAAACCAGGCAACAATGAGTCATCAAAATCTACTGACTATCAGCCCCTACTGATCCCCTTCATGATCCCCAGGAAGCCAACCCAAAAGTCTACTCAACAACCGCTTCACACCTATGACAAGGATTTGGTAGCAAAACGTTCTACCCTGAGGAAGCTAAAGAAACTGGCTGCACAATCTACCTCAGAAGAACCCAGAAACCTCTATATGAAGGAACAAAAAAAGTATAAATCTTGGCTACGCTTCCGCAGAATTTTTCTTTATCAACAGGATTCTGAAGACATGCTCAGAAAATTGGCCAATAAAAATTCAGGAGCCTTCTGCCAATTAATAAGAAGCCTCGAAGAAGGAGCAATCGCAAAAGGTTTAAACAATGTCCCATAAGAAGAATGGAAAACACATTTCGCCAAAACCTTTCAAATTCCGAGCCAAACGACAGAAGAACTAAAGACGGAGGCTAGACAAACTGTTTGGGAAGATTTTCGGACGAAGACAACATCATATTGGCCATTAAGCGCCTGAAATCATCCAGAGCTCCAGGGCCAGACGGAATAACCAATATCGATCTGAAAAACCATCCAGAGGAGTGGGCAAACTTCATAGGGCAGGTATTTGAAAACTGCAGCACCACAAGATCGATTCCAAACTCCTGGCGCACCGCAGTGATTGCCCCAATTTACAAAAAAGGAGACAGAACTGACCCGAGAAATTATCGTCCAATAGCACTCCTGGACACAATCGGGAAACTTTATGGATCATTTCTTCTAAGGAGCTTCCAAACATGGACAAAAACAGCCCCATGCAGAGACCCATTTCAAACAGGGTTTATGAAAAACTTGGGGACCACAGCGAACATCATGGCGTTGAGCACAATAAAAGCTAGATTCACGCAAAGACCCGGAAAGGTATACGTGGCCTTTATAGATCTAAGCCAAGCCTTTGATCAAATAGATAGAAATTTGCTCTGGTCCAAATTAGATAAATGGAAGTGCCCATCTAACATTCTTGACCCAATAAAGGCGTTCCACGACAAGACAGCGATTAGGGTCAAGCTGGACCAAGCAGGAAAGCTTTCCGAAGAAATTCCGACCCTTAGAGGGGTGAAACAGGGCTGTCCATTGGCCCCGGCCCTAATAATTTCCTTTTTGGGCTACCTTAAAGAAAATTCGGAAGAGATAAGATCTTTCCCTTCTGAAAATTGGAACCACACCTGTGATGCGCCTATTATATGCCGATGACATCATCCTCTTGGATCAAACTGAAATTGGTCTCCAAAGGCAACTTGACAACTTGGTTAACTACATATCGAACAACAACTTAGAAATTAACAAGGAGAAAACAAAAATCTTGATATTGGTCCAGCCATCAAAGTCGAATTCAAAATCTTTCAAATGGCACATCGAAAACTCGCCTGTGGAAGTGGTAAAACTCATCAAATATTTGGGGGTGATACTGGACAATTAAAAAACAGAAACTTCAATGGAACAGTTTCTACGGGATAAGACCTGAAAATTAACCACACAGGCAAGAATAATCGATCGAAAATACGGGAGGTTCTCGCTTCTCCCTGTTATTAAATTCTACAAAGGCAAAGTAATACCAAGTTTGACGTATGGTTGTGAGGCAATGCCAGCGATTCCTCCGACGATTTGGCCTAAACTGGAAGCCTATTTTTGGCATAAAGTCCTTCAATTCCCGAATTCCACAGGAATTTCGATAATCAGAAGAAAATTGGGAACTCTCTCCTTAAAAGCAACAATTGAAGCAGGTGAAATGGCGCTTTACAGAAAAATAATAATGCAGGACTCTCCTCCCCTATACAAAATAATCAACTCTGAAATCGTCAAGGAAGATGCAAGGCCCTTTTAAGCTGGGCTGCTAAACAGCGAGCATCTCTGGCCAATAATGGCTGTAGCGAAGCAGATCTAATTCAAAACCCCACGAGGATAAAACGCAAGATGGACCAACTGGATTGGATTGAGACTCTAACATTGGCAGGAAAGAATAAACTTCTCACTCATGTGAACTTTGAGCCAAAAAAATTACACTCGCCGAATGAAGTTTTCAAGAGATTTCCAGACAAATTGTTAAGATCCACCTTCTTGCGCTCTCGCCTCAACTTACTTCCAACAAACGAAATAAGGGCTATCAGAGGACAATCGCAAACAAACCTCTGTCGATTGTGTGGATCAGAGCGAGAGCCAGAAACAATAAAACATCTTCTTCTGCATTGCCCCAAAACAATAAAGTGGAGAAGAGCTTACTTGAGACCGCTGATCGACCCTAACTCCTTGTATGAAGAAAAGGTCTGGTGGAATCGACTGATGAGCGGATCGAGGACAACTTGGGCCCTGGCAACTGCCAAAATACTAAAGAACGCCCTAGAGACTTGTTTACGTAAATCAGAGGGGCCAGATGGAGCCATTTCTAGTTTACCGAAAGGTTCAAACTGAATGGAAACCCACTCAGACTTCTAAGTCCTAGAGTGTAACTTCAAAGTCCAAACTTCTAACTTCAAGTTGAACTAAGCTTGGGAAGAAAGAACAGAAAAGAAACATGAAAAGATCTGTTCATTTCGCTTTTGCAAAATCATTGAATTGATAGAAGCAAATAATGAAAGAAAATAACAACCTAGGGTTGTGGATCAGATACATTGACGATATTTTTGGTTCCTGGACAAGCACTGAAACAGAATTGCTAGAATTTTTTAATTACTTAAACACTATCAATCCCAGAATACAATTCACACATGAATACTCTATAGAAAAAATACATTTTTTGGATGTGGAAATAAGGATCACAGACGGTGAGTACCAAACAACTATTTTCAGAAAGAGTACTGATCGCAATAACCTTTTGCAAAGACTCAGTTTCCACCAACCAAGCCTAATAAAAAATCTCCCCTATAGTCAGATTCTAAGGGTAAAAGGAATAGTCAGTGACCCTTCTGATTATGAAAAAGCAGTGAAAGACATGGGAGACCAGTTTTTGGAGAGAGGCTACTCTACGGCTGAAATAGAGGCAGCCACCATTCGCACAGCTACACAAGACAGAAAAGATTTGTTGAAACCTCAAGTAAAGAAGAAACCCACACCTTCTTTGGTTTTTGTATCCAAATTTTCCAGACAAAGCAGGCGGATCAGAACCATAATTAAAAAGAACTGGAACACAATAACGTGTGATCAAAGAATAGAACACCTGTTTAAAGAATTTCCTACTTTTGCATACCGACGTAGTCAAAACCTTAAAGACAAACTAGTGAACACCAAACCTCCCCACAAGAAGAAACTCACAGACCGCATTGGAACATTTCCTTGCCTCAACTGCAGTAATTGCAACTATATTATAAAAGGACCAATCATCAATCATCCGCACTCTGGAGAAAAAATCAAATTAAGAGAATACGCGACTTGTGACACCCAAAACATCATTTATGGTATCAAATGCCCATGTGGATTTTTCTATGTAGGTCAAACACAACGCACGGCGAAAATTCATTGGAACGAACATAGATCATGCATCAGGAACCGAACAGTTACCTCAGCAGTAGCAAGACATTGGTGCGAGAAACGTCATAGTTTGGCACAGATAAAATTTGTGATCCTGGAGGTGGTTCCAAAAGCGACTTGACCAACGAGAAACGTATTGGATTGATCGACTGGGCACTCTTGCGCCAAAGGGTATCAATGAAGAGATAAACTATATGTGCTATTTGTAATTCTGTAATTTTTTCCTTTTTTCCTCTGTTTCTAGGGAAGAACCTTGCTGTTTTGCCGTCTGGGTTACCCCTGTAATCTAAGCCTGTCTCCTTGATTTAGATCACCAAGCTTTTTAAGATGGACACCTTTATAGAACAGTTCACTCTTTGTGGACATAAAAATGCACTAGAATATGCCCCATCTTGGGCCAACAAACACATACCTTAAAACTGCAACTGTTGGTAATTCCCTGTGTTCCACTGCGGATCTTTGCAAATTCTACTTGTAACTACATTCTTTGTTCTCATGATGTTCTTGGAGTTCTATGCTTGAAATGAAATTTTTTTGGTGCAACGCTCTGTTTGCCTGATTGCTATTTAGCCTTTCTATGAGATATGTAAGATTTTGTGCCAGCGCGACAGTCTCTTTTTCTCATTGGAGAAAGCGCACATATTTTCTATGTACTGGATTGCAAAGCTTCCCTGCTCCCATGGTGATTGTCCCGCCTTCTGTGACGCTACCAAGGTGGGACCCAAGGCGTACGTGCATCTACATGACGCCGTTGGGTCACCATGGAAACAATCAAATACGGAAATAGGCATTTGCGTGCTCGCTCGTGCGAATGCAGTTGTCACTGACACAGCGTCTGACAGGTAAGGTTGACTCCATTTTCCCTGCTCTTACGGCTTCAATTAACGTTTCTTGTTATTGATTAGTTTCCCTGTGGATTTTACAGGAGCCCGCACTTCTACCCATTGCTTCTCACGCATATGGAGAAACATTTGAGAATTATTTGAAACTTAAGGTATGGGACATTTTTTATAAACAAGGTTTTGTTAATTTGCGGCATATACAGATACTCAGTTATTGACATAGAGCTTTTTTTTCTTTTTTCTTTTCATGTTCTTTCCGTTGTGGAACCGTTGGATTTGGTATGTGTTTAAATGTGTTCATCTGAAACATTGTTGTTACGCAATGGTTGACAATTGTTGAAATGTTGGTTAATGTAGATAGATCACTGAATCAATGTACCGCCCTGATGAAGGTTTTTTGTAACCGAAATACATTGGCATCTGTACATATAATCCTAACCTGATTTGGTGCAGCCTCATTGAATATGACAGAATAATATTCGAAAAGAGCTACGGAAAGGGGATGTGAATAAACATTTCTATAAATCATCACATTTGATGGCGATAATTTATTACTATAAAGGTTGTGGATAAACTATTTGATACATTATCTTCCGAATGTTCAGCCCTCTTTAGGGCCAACTGCGAGCACCAGTTCTTGATAGAGCAGAATTACTCTATCTCTTTGTTCCATGATTTTTCGGTCCCTATGCCACAGGACCTCTTTATAACTGGTTGCCCCAGGCGAAAGCTTCTCAAGATTGAACAGCATCTAATGTTCAATGTATGAGTTACATTGTAGTGCCCACCTTTACACTTCGTTTTTGTTACTTCAGACTCGATATTTATAAGTGACCCATGTTCCACATAAGTGTCCTTTGACCGCATAAAATCTTCATATATTTATCTTCTCAGTGTATTCAGAAAGGGGGATAATTGAACCATGCTGTCAAGAGCTTTCGCAAATATCCTAGGTAAGCCCAATAGTGCTGTACACACTTCCTGCAGTTAAAAATAGAGCAATGCAGGTGACTACACATTTAGAGAAGCACGATCATGTTTCTCAAGCTTTGCGTGTGCTTGTTTGGATCCCAATCGAGGTCCAAATCCATGCTTGGGATATGTGCTTCACATCCTCAGCGGCCTTGCCCCAGACTACCTGTCAACCCTTATAGAACTTCATTCTCGTAAACGGACACTGAGGGCCACCTTTTTGCACCTACTCTGTTGTTAAATTTCCGAGATTGCATTTAGGTGGCAAGTATCTGAAGTATTAGGGTGTCCACTGCGGAATGCTTTACCCATATCAACTAGAGAAGGTTCTTCCTGGCAGACATGTATGCAATGCTTAAAGCAACATCTTTTTCTTTTATGAGAACCTTGAATTTTATTGCATTTTCTCCTTTTGCAATTATCTGTTTCAGCAGGTGTTTTCGACTTTAATGTCTTTATATTTGTTTTGTAGTCATTGCATGTTATGTTGTTTATGTATTACTCGCAAAAAGTACCTGTACTTCACAAGGTTTCTGTAGACAGACAGGATAACACTCTCAACACTTGCTGCCAATTAATGATTTTGTAGTTCCCTGTTGTGAGACGCTTATTATTTGATGTGCTTAGCACTTTGAAGTTACTGCACTGAGAATGGGCACATCTGGCTGGCTTACATGCTCCGGAGTAGATGTGGAGGGGAGGTGAGTGTTAGTGTGCTGCAGCATGATGGGACCTTCTGTACGCTCACCCCACTTGTCACCTTGCCCTGGCATGGTGCAGTGCATTGCGCTGCGTTGCAAATATTTCAGAAACAATGCGTTCTAGGGCATTGAAACGTGGTTTTCAAGGCCTTCGATACTGCCTGAAATAACAGTTGGAGAGACTTTCAAAGCAACAGTGGGCCTCATTATGGATCTGGCGGTGATAGCGGTGGGTTGCCGCCGGACCCATAAAAAATGACCGCCACCTGAATTCCCTGTAACACTGGGGTACTACATCCCCGGCGGCTGGGAAGTCAGGCGCCTGTAATTTTGCAAGTCCCCATTCCCATGAAGTCCAATAGGAAGCAGACACTACAGAAAGTGAAAGTGAGCAACCTGCACGTAAACTGAATTTTTTAGAAGAGATGCAGTTGCTAGGGATGGACGTGCAAAACAGCAACAAGAAATCCAGAGGCAGAGGCTGTGGAAAAACGACGGGACAAAGAGGAGGAAAAAAAGAAGGAGGGGCAACAGGTTCAGATTCCGGAGACAAGGACAAGACGGTACGGAAGACCCGCTCTGGAACCAAAACATTGTAGAGACTAATATGGAGCAACAAGACATGTCCATTATTAACCTCTCTTCGTATCCTCTTTCCAAGGACCACCTGAAAGTTTTAAAACTCGGCCTCAATTTTTGCCCTACTAGCTATTACAACTATGCTGAAACTCGCATAGAATTTGACAAATATATGTGAAAAGTCAGGCTAAAAAAGTTTTTTTGCCATGAATCCATCCAACCAACCTGTTCAAGAAACATCAGAGGGGTTTACTCCTGTTACCATTGAGGACATGGCTACATTTGGTAATCTCATAAGCCTGGAATCAGACTGTGTAGAAGTTGATGATATTAGAGATCTGGACTGGAATTCCATGAATATACATACAGATTGGCCAGGCACCAGTCAACTCAGGTGCAAATTTAGATTCAATCCCAGGTTTAATCCTGGAGGACACATAGAAGCATTCCAGGACTTAGTGATTAATGACCTGAAACAAATCAGGAAGACCAAAGGGAGTTTTCATGGCAATATTACCTGTCAAGAACAGAATGTCTTAAAACATCTCAGCACTTTACCAGATTGCATCATTAAACCTTCATATAAAGGGACGAATAGTGTTGTGATGAATCGTCTGGACTACATCAAGGAGGCGGAAAGACAACTCAATTATCATTCATGCTATGCAAAATTGGAAGAAGATCCCACTGCATGTATGAATATGAAACTTTTAAACTTGCTTAATACATACACAGACAAAGGATTACTTGAGGATGATATGTGCAAGTATTTACACCCGAAGTTCCCCGTTATGCCCAACATCTACTTTCTGCCCAAAGTGCACAAAAGCATGCGGATACCCCCGGGACGTCCCATTGTGACCTTTTGTGGGGCATTATATGAGAACACTTCTAAGTTTGTAGATGAGACTCTGGTGTCTTTTGTGTTTACACTTCCATCTTACCTGAGAGACACCAAAGACTGTTTGAATAAAGTTGATGGCATCACTTGGGAACCTACATACTTGCTCACCACCCTAGATGTGGTATCCTTGTACACCTCCATCAAGCATAATGATGGCCAGCTGGTGTGTGAATATTTTCTACATACAAGGTCTATGATCTTTTTATCACACAATCAAATGATACTAGACATGATCCATCTTTGTCTGACTAACAATTTCTTCCTGTTTAACAGAGAATTTTATGTACAGCTCCAGATCACAGCCATGGAGACCACATTTGCCACTCCTTATGCCAATTTGTTTATGGGTTGGTGGGAAAAGTTTGTTGTTTGGAGCACAGAGAACAATTGCGATACAGCCAAAATAATACTCTGGTTGCGGTATATAGATGATTTATTCATTATTTGGTACGGAACAAACTCAGAGTGGCTGGATTTCATCAAGAAATTAAATATCAATGAATTCAATCTCCAGTTCACAGAGAGCCATAACAAGACTGCTATCGTGTATTTGGATATTCTTGTTAAGGTGGCTCAGGAAGAACTTGTCACAGAACACTACAGGAAGCCAACAAGCTCGAATATACTGCTACACGCTAAAAGCAATCATCACACCTCCCTTAAATGGAGTATACCATATGGCGAATTCATTCGCATCAGAAGAAACTGTTCTAAGCTGGAGACATTTGATACAGAATGTGCACGTATGGCCCTGAAATTCAAACAGCATGGATACCCAAAAAATACTTGAACGAGCTTATCATAAAGCTAGAGACCAAGAATGCTCCTCACTCCTAATAACTAAAGTTTTGCCACCACCAGAAATGTGTAATAGTGAGACCCAACTCATTCTCGCTTATGGCAGGACTTCCCAGCATATACGGCAGATCATGCGGAAACACTGGCATGTTTTACAGCTGGATGAAGATTTGGGGGCGATGTTGGGAGACAGGATGAATATTACATTCTGACGTTCTATTTCTCTAAAAGATCATTTAGTCTCCAGCCTCATGAGCTCACCTACCTTATCCACAGGCCTATCTTGGCTCAATACATTCACTGCAGGCTTTTTCAAGTGCAGGAAATGCAAGGCCTGTCAGTACACCAAAGATGTCTCCGACTATGAACACCCTATCCTGGCGAGGAGCATTCCCATGGGATCACAAATCACTTGTGACACCGAGTACGTGGTTTACATGCTCACCTGCCCCTGTGACAAGTGGTATGTTGGGAGCACCATAGGAAGACTTAAGCTGTGCATGCTCCAGCATATTCGGGCTATCAAGAATGTGGATCCAACATACCCTATGGTTGTGCATTTTTAAGGAAGTACATAATGGAAAGTTGGATGGCTTTACATTTGTTGGCATTCATACAATAGCCAAACACCCAAGGGGTGGGAACAGAGAATTGGCACTTAGACAATTGGAAACTAAATGCATCCTGGATTTAGAAACGAAAAAACCAAGAGGCCACAATTTAGATGAAGAACTCTATACCTTTTTAGGAACTTAACAATGATAGATTGATCTATCAATATGATCGTTTTAGCCATATAGATGGACTTCACCTCTCTGTGATGCTTTGTTTTCATGCCTTTCCACAACCATATTTTGGTTGCACCTAGCCAACTTGGTTCATAATATTGTCCAATGTCTCATTTTTCATTTTACATATGAACTGTGTTAGAAGCTTTTCATATGATATTCTATTTCTGCATTGTCTGTGTTCTTTCCCTTTATTCAGAGTACACAACTGGTTTTCTCTCCTTACTTCTTTCCTTTCTTTTCTGCTTATTTATGGCCCTCTCTCTAATAGCCTTGGTTCAGATGTTTTTTTTCAGGTCTGAGGGTTTGCTTGAGCTTGCTTAGTTTTGTCACGGGTTACTCTATATGATTCATATTTTTGGTTGGTTTGTAGAGATTATCTCACATGGACATTAATGTCATACCTGAGACATTTCATCGGATAATATTTAGTATAGCTTTTTAGAATTTTGAAATATTGTTTTATATCGTATTTTATTTTCTAATTTTGTTCCCTTGGGAGTGCATAAAGGCTATTAACATATTGGGACAATTTATCAGTCACTCTCCCTTTTAATTATTACTCTTTCTGATTCCTTAATATCGCTAGGCTCTTTTCCACATTTACCAGACTTTAACGCTGTGTCATAGTGCAGTTCATTTTTAACAAACTGCTATATATAGATACATTTTTTAAGGACTGAGCACGTGGCCCTTGACTGCGGGGACTATACATGCATGTGAGATTCTAGTAGTCTAGAAACATTATTAAGAACATACTATTTTACATTTTAGTCTCTGCAGTGTCGGCTCCTGTGGTAGCAGTTTATACACACAGCCATTACTTTTTTGCTGGTTTGCACAAGTCAGAATGTTTACTAGAGATGTTTACAGGCACTAAGCACTTTATCGTTTTGTAAATATCTAACTATCTAACTGGGAGGAATATATATCTCAGGTAGATTCTGCTTTGCATATTTGCACCAGTTAAATTGTTTACTATGCTCATTTGTACCTGCACTAAGCACTTTATTTACTGATGCTTGCTTCAGTACTTGGACACTTCCATATTAGTGTGGCCTGTTATTTTTGCTATATACATTTATGCTAAGGCCATTGAAATGTGTACTATTTATTTGTACTAGCAGTAATGCTTGCATCTATGACATGCATGGATGGCTATTGCACGCTAAATCAAAGGTGGTAACTAATCGTGGTAAATGTTGTGCACTATGCATGCTAAATTAAAGTTGGTAACTGATCGTGGTAAATGTTGTGCAATATGCACAAACATTTCCTGGCAAGAATCTGCTACATGAATTTCCTACATTTTTTCCACACTGCTTGAGAAAATGTAAACTGTTCAAATATTAAGCATTGGGTTTTGAACTTTTCTGTAACAGTTTCCAGTAATTATGGCACTAATTGCATGTGTAATTATGTCTGCCTTGTTGGAACCAAAAGAAGTATCAAGCACCAAACGTAGACACTCTATCCGCATTCAAGGGGATAGAGACTGATGAGCCTTTATAAAGTCACCTTTTCCATGTTTGCACTTCCAGCGTGATCAAGTGGTGTGTTACCGCGAAACGCATCGTTTTTGCAGTTTTCCTTGCCATGCTGACTTACATACAATAAAAGGATTGTCAGTTTGGGTGAGCTTTGGTGTTCCTGTCTTTTTGTAGAGAGTCATCTTGGCTTTCTCTGCTTTCTAAGGAGTGCATTCCGGCAACTTTTTCCTGGTTCCATTTTGGATCGGGTAATTTTTGTTTATATATACATATATATATATATATATATATATATATATATATATATATATATATATATATATATATATATATATATATATATATATATATATATATATATATGTATATATATATATATATATATAAATAGGAGTGAGTGAACTATGGATGATTCCACTATGCATTTTAGCAAAGCTGGACCAGAAAAAGGAAGGCTTTTCCAGTGTGTCACAGTTGAAAAGCAATTGAATTACAAGAGTTAATCAAAGCAGGGCGAGGCTGGACCAGCCCCAAGAAGCCAAGGTCGCTTTGGGCTGGAATGATCAGACAGTAGTTACAATCGTGTGAAAGAACAAACTCCTGTTCAGAAGACGTGCACGAAAACAAGGAATACATCAGAGGTTCATTAAATAATAGTATTTTAAATGCACCAAGAGCTCAAAATCGTGGTCTTCAGTCACGTGGATGGGTGAAAAAGGACAATCATGACGAACCACACCTACCCATGGGGACAGAGCCAGCCTCTACTGGCTCGTATTCTCCAGCAAAAGGAACATTTCCAAGGCCAAGTTGAAAGCCTTAATTGACGTGCAGACCACAGAGGTTATGATAGATGATATGCTAATTGGTGGGAAGCTATGGTCAAGACCAACCCACCAACACCTGGAGACCGCCTACGTCCTGCTGGTGTATTGATATTGATATTTTATTTCTATCGCGCTCGTACACAAGTGTTTCAGAGCGTGACAAAGCAAGGGAGGGGAACAGGGGAGAACAAAACAGCGATCTTACTAGGCCCAGTGACATTGAGAACGCGCAAGTGCATGGGAGAGGGGGAGGGGAAAATTGCATGGAAGTGGGGAGAAGTGGAAAGTGCGAAGCAGAGGAGAAACAGATAATAAATAAATAAATAAATAAATAAATAAATAAATAATGAAGACAACAAACAGTGGTAGTGTAGCCAGCAATTTGCAAGTGCTAGGTTTAAGGTAGCAGACAGGGTCTGTCTGATTAGTGCAGGAAGACATATGGGGGGGGGCTGTATGGGTGCAGATACAGACCCCAGTGCAAGAGGTGGCCCGGAGGCAGTGCGGGAGGGTGGCAGGGTGAGCAGGTACCTGGACCCGGAGGACAGAGGGTGGCCAGGTGCACGGTGCCAAGAGAGAACAGATCAGCAGTGGAGAGGGGGAGCGAAGGCAGAAGAAAAGAGGAAGGTCTTGGAATGCTTCCGGAACTGGAGCTGGTTCTCCTCACGTTTTAGAGAGGCAGGGAGGCTGTTCCAGAGGGAGGCCCCAGCCGAAGACAGATATCTACCCCCAGCTTGTTTCTTTGAAAAACGACTGACCCTGAGGGAGTTAGAGGCAGAGAAGCGAAGAGCTCGAGAGGGGAGGTATTTGTGGAGGGATAGCTGAAGGTATTTTGGACCCAGGCTCCATAAAGCCTTGTGGACAATGCAGAGGGTTTTGAATTTAATGCTTGCATCCACTGGGAGACAATGGAGAGATTTCAGAGCTGGAGAGATATGATCCCAGGGCATGAGGCCAAGAACAAGTGTTGCAGTCCTGTGCTGGATGAGTTGCAGAGGGCGGAGAGTAGAGGCAGGTAGATTTTGAAAGAGGCTGTTACAATAGTCCAACCTAGAGTGAACCAGAGCTTGGGATACCATGAGCTTCTGGGGGAAGGAGAGGAAAGGCAGAGTACCTCTGAGGAGGTACAGTAGGAAGTTTGACATTTTAGAGACCTTGGAGATGTGGGCGGAGAAGGAAAGGGTGGAGTCAAAGATGACCGTGAGGTTTTTAGCCTCGCAGGTGGGGGTAGGAGGAGGGCCAAGGGAAGCCTGCCAGAGAGTGAGGGGAAAGGATGGTGAAGGTGTGCAGATGAGGAGGATCTCCGTCTTGTTGGCATTCAGACAAAGATCATTGGCGGCACACCAATCTTGAATGGCAGTAAGGCAATCAGAGATGAGAGAGGGAGAGGAGGTGGTCGAGGGCAGCCTGAAAATGAGTTGAGTGTCATCAGCGTAGCACTGGAAATTTGAGCAGAAAATGGCAATGCAGTGGGAAAGAGTTGCCAGGTGTTGGCTGAAAAGCCAGGGGGAGAGGTTAGATCCCTTGGGAACACCACAGGTAGAGAGGAAGATAGATGATACAAAGGACCCAAGTTGGACCTCGGAGGGTCGATCAGAGAGGAAAGAGGTCAGCCAGGCCAGAGCCTGATCAGTGAAACCCAGGTTTTCACAGAGATGGTTTAGCAGGATGGTATGGTTGACCGTGTCGAAGGCAGAAGAGAGATTGAGGAGGATGAGGACAGAGGGAATGTTAGAGTCATGGTTGGAGAGCAGATCTTCATGGATGTTCAGGAGAGCAGTTTCCATGCTTCTGGCAGCTCTGAAGCCAACAGAATTGGAATGAAGGTTAAGCTGCGAGATGGTCAACTTTTCCAGGAGTTTGTCCAGAAAGGGAGTAATGAAAATTGGGTGATAATTAGATGGACAAGACGGATCAGCTGTGGGTTTCTTGAGAAGAGGATACACAAGGGAGTGCTTCAGAGGGGAGGGGAGGGATCCTGAGGCAAAGGATTGGTTGCAAAAATCAGCAAGGGCCAAAGCGAGTGTGTCAATGTGGTCCTTGATGGGTTTAGAGAAACAGGGATGAACCTGTTTTGGTGAGGCTTTCATAGATCGGACTTGTCTTGCAACCTTGTCAGGGTAGAAAAGAAGAAAGGACAAGAAGTATGGTGGTGGTGGCTAAAGGAGGGTCAGCAAGCACAGTTGTTAGATGTCACAGAGACACAAACTTGAATGTGGAGTATCTTCATTGGTGAGGACAGAGAGTCGGTATTGCCTTTGTAGCAGGCGACAGGCCAGTTTGTCAGAGGATGAACAGGAAGCCCTCCATTTCCTCTCAGCCACCCTACACTTACGTTTAAGTGTAGCCAGGTCAGAGTCATACCAGGAATTGCACTTGGCTTTGGACTTCAAACGGATCCTCATGACAGGGGCAAGAGCATCAAGAGTATCAGAAATTGAAGAGTAGAGCAGAGACATGGTTGTGTCAGGATGTGAGACAGCCAGAGGTGGAGGGGGGGGGAGAGAAAGTGGCGGCAAAAGCCTCAACGGACACACGCTTCATGGGCCTGATGTCCGAGAAGGTAGGTGGCAGTGTTGGGGTAGGCTTGGCTTGGGGGGAAGAGAGGGAGAGATGAGAGGAGAGGAGGGAGTGTTCGCTCTAGAAGAGAGGAGTGGTCAGAGGAATGGAGAGGGGGAGGTCAGAGGAGATCAAGACATTGAGTGTGTGCCCTGCAGAGTGAGTCAGGCCAGAGGGGAGGATGGACAGGGAGAGGGAGTCACAGAGGTCATGGAAGAATACAGATGAGGAATAAGGAGAGTCTAAATGTATATTGAGATCACAGAGGAGGAGGAGTTGAGTGGTAGAGGCCAGGAGGGAGGAGGAGAGGTCCGCCCACTCATAGAGAAATTAGGTGATTTGACCAGGAGACCGGTAGATGGTAGCCACAGTGAGAGAATGGGTAGGTGAGAGAGAAAGCCTACAGACAAGGCATTCAAAAGAAGAGTGGGTCTGAGTGGGAATGATACAGGCAGGAACCCACTCAGGAAAGATCAGGGCTACCTCCCCCACTGAACCGGGAGGATCTGGGTGTGGAGAGGATCTTGTAGCCATCAGGGAGGACAGTGTCAAAGCTTGTGACAGAGCTGGCCATGAACCGTGTCTTAGTAAGACCCAGGACATCAAGGTGTAGTTCTTCAAGGAGGTGGCAGATGTCAGAGGAGTGCTTGGCAGCAGAGCGAGAGTTGAGAGTGGCAATATAAAAAAGGTTGCCAGCCTTAAAGACCTTCCGGGGAGTGTTACAGATCAGAGGTATGCCCTGCGGAGGAGAAAGATCCCTAGGAGGGGCAGAGGAGGTGGAGAGAGAGGGCAAGGTAGCCAAGGGGGGAGAGGAGGGGACAGCAGGAGATGAGAGGAAATTGATGAGGCAATGGGAGCACCTATCAAAGAGGAGGAGATTTGCATGAGGGCCTTGGACCATGACAGTGCCATTTAGGTAGACATTAATGATGACTTAAGAGGAGTCGGAGGAAGCCATGAGAACTTCCCAGCGAGTGCCACCATTAATGGGAGAGGAGGATATAGGACAGAGCACAGAGATCATATGAGGAGTCCATAGATCTGGTGAAGGAACGAAAAAGAGGATGTCGGTGAGGGTCTGTCTGGAGGAAGCATTTGAGTAGGTGTCGGCGATAGGAAGACCAGGGATAGAGGCCAAGATATCCTTTTTGAACTTCTTCCTACCAGACTTAGTAAGAAGGGAAGGATAGTCAATGGAGAAGCAGTTGGAAAAGATAGGAGAAACAGAAAGCGCCATGGGGGTGGAAGTGAAGAGAGGATGGAGAAACTAGGGAGGGGGGTAAGGCAGGTAGGTGTGGGACAAAAAAGAGTGGTGAGTTCACTGGACTGGCAAGTTACTGAGAAGCATCAGTATGCAAGCAAAATACAGAGAATTTCGCAATGGGCAGCAAGATTTGACTTTTTAGCACAAAGCAAAAACAGCGTAGGTGGAAAAGTACTGACAGATGCAAGGGTGCCAACCAATTATAGAGAGCCAACTAGTAAAGAGCCCTATAGTTTGTATAACCAATGGGACATTGTGTATATAATGACATACATAGTGACCTGTTTTACGGGTGGGCTTAATTGCCCCACCTGACGTTAAAGTCCCTATCACTCTCTTAGACAAGTATGAGCGTATACCTAGATGTTACCTTAGGCCCAATCACTTTCTCCAATAGGTTTTTGTAGTTTTCAACGCAGGTTGACGTCAGCAATGATGAGTTTTTGCTATATAACTCATGTTTTTAATGAATTGTTTTGAGATCATCCTGTGATTCATCACTTGCTGTCCGTTGTACTGACTGTTTTAGATAATTGATATTAAAACAGTTAAACTTTGCCAACTTCCTGAGTTGGTCTGATTATTGATGTTTGAGTATCTTCTGCATCCCCATCCTTCTCAAAGTATTGCTACCTCGTCTTAAAGGGCTGGGTCGGTAATCCCGGTTCACATGGTAGCAGAGAGATGATGGTTAAAGTACCGTCAACATAGTAAGCTTTGGGGTGCCAGTAATATCGGACGTCCTCCGCCATTTAGCTTAAAGAATGTGAAGCTCCCTGTAGAGAGCGCAAATTAGCTTAATAAATCTTGAAAGTGTAGGTGTGACGGGTCCCTCGGTTTGTCTGGAATCCCCTCCCGATTTCTACAGGAAGCTGAGCAGATGGAAGGCTGAAGCGGCTGATTGAGGAGGTGACGATCCCGAGAGTCGGAAGTCGAAAACACGAATGGCTGAGTAGAACTGAGTGAGGTGGCAAATTGTGAATGGGCAGTGAGTGGAGAGAGTGATAAGGGGAAATAAGTAATAGAGGGAGGTTGGGGTAAACCACTTGAGATGATGAGCTTCAAGTTGTTAAGTAATTGACTTGAGACAGGGATAGTCAAGCAATTGAGAAACTGTGAGACGTGGAACGTCATAGTGGATATCACGTTTTCAGAAGGAGTTGTATCCAGAGTCCCAATAGTGGATGACGTAGACTATGGACATGTTTAAAGACTGTCTAAAGGGAACAACTCAAACTCCGCAGGAGTATTTTTAGGGACAAGCATAGTCACAAAGAGCGAATGAAGGAAATAAGGAATCATCAAGCGGAGCGTAGACTCAAATAAACGTAGGCAGGCCAAGTCTGTCAGTTTATCTGTTTGTTTTAAGTGGTGTATAATGTTTATGTGGTAAAAAAATAGTGTATATAATTTAAGAGAGGTACAAAAGAAAGTACAGAGATTTGAAATGTAATTATTTGTTTATTTAGTTGAACTGATAATGTTTAGTGAATAATTAGACTGAAATAAGTATGTGATTTAAAAGGCTTGGAGCTGCGACGATTGGAGCATGCTCATATTGTGTTATTTTTCTGAAACATAATTTTTAAAGTGTAACACGTAACGGTGAGTATTGAAAGTCACGTGTGACGAGTCAAAATGGAGGATATTACTCCGCTTAAACATCTATGCAAGCAATTGCAAAAACATGCACCTAAGCTTAAACAGTACAGTTCGGCATGGGTTAAGGGCACAGCAAACAATAGGTTCATGCCATGGCCACAAAGGGATCACTATCAAAGGCAGTTTTGCAACACATGACGACATATTTGCACGCAGCATACATGGGAAAAAAGTTAGAAAAGAGATTAGCGAGCTTAGAGCTCTGGAAGCTGTACCAGGAGGAAAGGGAAGATCCACCTCCTGAAGACTGGATGCTTAACCAGTGCAAAGAGGGGGGTGAGTAGTTGTCTGCTCCCACCGCCGCATCTGAAGTAAATGGAGATAGTACAAAGGATGACAGACTGTACCCGTTAAGAGAACTTAAAGCAGCAACAGGGTACAGCAATCCAGCATATGAGTCGCCAGCGCATAGCAGCGATGAAAGTCCAGAGAAGCCTCCAGAAAGAGATGTGATCTCTAAAGTCTTACGGGACAAAGAGAGATGTGATTGACCAAGTACATCCTTAGATATAGGACGGGAAATAAAGAGATGGAAAGGAGAGAAAGATAAAGCTGATGAGATAGCACTGATAAAGAACAAATGGATGGGCGGTCAGATTTTGCTCAAACTTGATGGAAAGAGAATTGAGGAAGCAAGGCAAAGGGAAGATCAGGAAGAGCAAGATAAAAAAGGTAGAGGACAAGAGGAACGATTGAAAGGATATGAGGCTAGAAGAAAGGATAGACAGAGACAGGAACAGCTGTATCAAGACGAGCAGCTGAAAAAGCAGGAGAAGGCATATGAGCAAAGAATGTATTATAATAGATAGAGGGCAATTGAAGAATGAGATCAGCTAGAAAGAATAAGACAGGAAGAGGAAGAGCAGAAATTAAGAGATAAAAGAATACATAGACGAAAAAACTAAGAAATACTTAGGGCAAACGAGAAAAGACAAGTGAAAAGGCAAGAAAAAGGAAGGATAAGAGAAGAAGCATGGAAGCGAAGAAAGCTTGATGAATAAATAGAATGTAGGAGAAGGCAAAGTGCACGCGATATTGATCACGTAGAATAACAATTAATGGAGCCTAAAGCAGAAGTAGCATGGGATCACATAGAAGAATTCTTCCCTACACATGAGCCAAAGCCAGGTCTGTCTAGAGCAAATCTAGAGGATGATTTTGATACTAGAAGCATTGGGAACATGATCAATAAGGTTTATCATGATATGAGGACCAAGAAAGAACCAAAAGGAAAGGGTAAAAATGACCGACTCGAAAGCACGCAGTTGCACGAAAAGGAGGGAGGCTTATACAATTTCGATCATAAGGCATTGTCTCTGGACAGGTTAACTCTGAATAGAGATGAAAAAGAGGGAAGTCATACAAGTTGGGGACAGGATATGTCAGACGAGGACAGAGGCATCTTCAGTGGGAGGAGGGAGATAACTCATGTGGTCCCGAAGGATGTTCTCCGATGGACAGAGAAGTAAGGTGTTCAGATCTAGACCTACCCAAGGGAGATAACTCATGTGGTCCCGAAGGATGTTCTCCGATGGACAGAGAAGTAAGGTGTTCAGATCTAGACCTACCCAAATCTAGGGCATCAGAATCTCTGGCACGGCCATGTCGACCCAGAATGCAATCCCATAGTGAGAGAGGGACTCGCCACCTTATGTGAGCAGGTTAAGGTCACTACCAGAAAGAAGGCGGTGCAGAACCATTGTCCCTGCTATGGACAGACAGACAATGGGGGATGAATGTGAGTTTGGGATCTCAAAGTTTCCTTTGCTAGAGAAAGGAGGAGCCAGACCGCAATATATACCATGGCCACAGATGGATAAGTATAATTTACGGTGTAAACATCTGAGTTTATCTTCCGGTGCTGGGAAATGGATACATGAGTTCGAGAAAATGATAGGAGGAAACACGTTAGCTAGAGGAGACATTAAAGGTCTTCTAGCTGCTATTCTTCGGAAGAGAGCAGACAATATTTGGTCCAGAGCAGGATAATCGAGTGTCATGGCGCAGTACAAGGCTCATGATGGAGTGCCATTTAATAACTGTAGACTGGCAGTCTGGAAAGCGCTGTGAGTGCAGTATCCAGACACGTCAGATATGGGAGCTATAATGGCACAGAAGATGCAGGAAGGGGAGGATGCTCTGGTTTATATTCAAAATTTCAAATAGCAGTGGTCTTTGGAAATGCAGGAGGCATGGGGAAAATCTATACCTGTATTCTACCATACATTATGTGATGGGCTGCCAGATGCAGTGCAGAAACAGCTCAGGAAACTGGTGGGTATGGAGGCAAAACCATGGACAGAAATACAGCTGACCATCGCACATTATTGCATATTGCTGCAGGAGAAAAACCGAAAGAAAGATGATGTTAGGAAAGGTGAAGAAGCAAAATGAGTGCAAACAAAATGGTCAAAATACACCGTAGAAAGGGAAATGTTGACTAATGGAGAAGGGCCAGGATCACAACAAACAGCAGGCATGTCACAGGTGAAAAACCAAAGGTAGTTTGATCAAGGTAATAATGGATTCATACCAAGGGATAGGGGAGGCCTGCGAGGAAGAGGCTTCCAGAATAATCAGGGACATTTCCAGAATAATCAAGGTGGGTTTCAAGACACGCAGAATGATAGTGAAGGCATGCAAGGAGGGCAAATTATGAGACCTCCTATATGTTGGACATGTGGAATGACAGGGCACCTTTCATGCATGTTTGGTAGCCAAGGGTTTGTGCAAAATGGGCAGTTCTCAAGAGGGGGCACTACTTATTTGCCTGCATATAGTCAACAAAGTAGAGAGGGGTTTGCCCAAAATCAGACAGTGCAGCAAGCACAAGGCCGAAAATGCAACAAGATTTGCAAACAGAGCAGACAACAGTAAATCCGTCACAAGGGCAGTCATAGCATTCACCCATGCAAATACAACAGGGAACAAGCACAGGTCAGATAAGGACTCCAAGTATAGGGGTGTTACTGTTGAGGGAGGAAATCCTTTCACAGGTACAGGAATAAGCATTCCCCCACAATAGAACAGCTCACTGGGTGACTTGATGTGTTCAGTATTATCTGTGACTCCCAATCCTCAAGAGAACACGAGGGTTGACGTCAATATAGGAGGCAAATCTTTTTTAGTAGACACTGGTGCAACGCCCTCATGGATACAAGGGGGAAAATGTGCATTATCTGGGAATGCCATGAATGCTCAAGATTTCACAGGACCTACAAGTAGAGTTCCTTTTACTGAAAAATGACCAGTCTCTATAGGAGAATGTGATATGCCTGTACCGTTATTGTATTCAAGACAGACACCATTAATATACTAGGTTGAGATTTAATGACAAAGTTGAACATGACAATTTTGTTTACTGATGAAGGCATAGTTTGCTCAATGCCAGAAATACATTATTTAAACAATAGTGAATGTATTATGGCATTTACAGGCCAAATGGCCATACCAGGAGTACCGTTAGAACCAGAGGTCTTTCAATGTGGAGTACGCATTTTGTTAACATGGCTACCTGGTTTAGTCGGTAAGACTGTGAGAATATCTGATGAGTTTTTATTTAGACCAAGGATACCTATGGATGAAGAGGGGGGACAAGTCTTTCCCTTAGAGTTACAAGCAGCTATAGTGCGAGGAGAATTAGCTATGCTTGATGGAGTTGATTATGAAGGCAGACGATGGAGCACAGTGATTGCCATTGGAGAGGGTTAAAGATTGACTGATGTCATTGACAAGGATATTTTTAGGGACCACTGGTCAGATGACGAAGAATTATTTGAAATGAGTATCACTTATTTGGTGAGAGCAATAAGACGTGAGGTTCCCCAGAAAATGATGTTAGCACGAAAGCGTCCCGAATTTTTTAATGAAGACATGGCGAAAATGCCAGTTTCATTATGGACAACAGGCCACAATGACGTAGGCCTATTGAAATGGGCTGGAGAAGTTAAGTTTAAACTGAAACCAGGAGCAATTTTGCATCAAGCATGACAGTATCCCATGTCTCGAGAGGCAGATGAGGGTATTTTTAAGACGATATCCGCCATGATGAATCAAGGCATCTTAGTGATGTCAGAGTCACCATGTAATACTGCAGTGTACCCTATCTATACATTTAAGGGGGGTTGTGGTGTTTTATTCAAAATATGCGCCCAATTCATCAGATTGTAGAGCCAGAATTTCCTCTAGTTCCTAATCCAGCGCCAATCTTATGTAGTATCCCTGTTGAGGCACGATGTTTCACTGTGATTCCCTTGAAAATTGCATTTATCTCAATTCCATTGCATGCAGATTCTCAAGATCTGATTTCATTTACGTTCAGACAGACTTAGTTAAAAAGCACAAGATTAACCCAGGGGTACTGTGAGTCTCCATCGATTTTCAATACATCCCTGCAGATGGACTTTAGCAATATTGATTTGCAAAGTGTTGTGCTGCAATACGTAGATGACATATTTGTCTGTAGCACCTTGGAGGAAGAGTGCAGATGCGATTCAGTTTGGCTAAGGATTATTCTAGCAGAGAAAGGATATAGAGTGGACAAGGAGAAATTGCAGTATTGCCAAGAAGAGGTGTTATATATAGGTCAGCTAATTTCATATGAAGGAAAGAAAGTTAATGCTGAAAGGGCTAAGGCTATTTTCAAGACAGCAAAGCCACACACGATAAAGCACATGCAAAGATTTTTGGGGCTATGCAATTATGTTAGAGCATGGGTATTTGATTATAGTTCATATATAAGTCCCCTGTTACAGGCTCTGAAAAAGGCACAAGCAATTCAGGAATACATTGTCTGGACTGAGGAAATGGAGGAAGGGTTTGAAGAGTTGAAAAATGCAATTTGCACAGCTCCAGTCTTAGGGATTCCCAATTATGCTGAGGAATTCTTCTTATTTTTGCACACAAATGGCACAGTCATAACATCAGTACTCACGCAGAGAACCACGTTGGGGTGTACCTCTAGCATATTAAAGTGGGATTCTGGACCCAGTAATGAGGGTCACTTTCCTTGTGAACAATCCTTGCCAGCCACTGCATTCACCATTGAGAAAGCTGCCAGCATAGTAATGGGGTGTTACATGACGTTATTTGTTGAACATGCTCTGTTTGCCATTCTTGAAAAACCTAAGGTTACTTTGACGTGTCACAGGGCTTCTGCCTATGAGGTGGTCATATCGAATCCAGCGATTAAAATAGTCAGATGTAGAATTCTGAACCCTGCCATGTTTGTAGAAGAACCACTGGCAGAAGACGAGCATGCACATAATGAGATCCCAAGGGTGAAAGAAAATGCTTTAGCAGCTAGGGAAATTCTCTTTATTGACGGTGCTTCTAGAATCAATCAGAATGATGGACACAGATCTACAGGTGCTGCTGTGGAAAAACATAGAGCCATGGGGGCATTTGAAGTATTGATAAGTGCACAACTACCGTCTCACTTTTCAGCACAGGCTGCAGAGCTAGTGGCGCTGCTTGTCACGCTTGAGAAAAACGCAGACCAGGAAGTAGCAGTGTACAGTGACTCTGCCTATGTGACGTCAACAGTACACGCACGACTAGCATGTTGGAAAAGGAGGGGCTACCTCCGAGCGGACGGCACTCCAGTGCAACATGCCGCCATATTAGACAGACCTATTAGAGCACTACAACTCCAATTAGCCATTGCGGTCATTAAGTGCGCAGCTCACACTGAGAGCAGACTTTATCTCACGCAGAAATCAAGTCACAGATGAGGAAGCGAAACAAGTTACATGTTCAGAAGTTATAATGAAATTTTATATGCCTAATGTAAATGAAAGAATGCTAGTGATGATGAGTGTGAATGACAATTTTAACAGTTTGTCTAGAACTCAATGGAAATTCAAGGGGAAGCACCACAGGATGAGAAAGATCTGTGAACTCAGAGGGGATGTTCTTTGACTCCTTCCGAAGCATTGTGGCGACAGGAAAGCACTGGTAAACTGGTGATGCCTGTAGCCTTATTAAGGGTGGCATTGAAACAGCTGCACTACCCTGCGCATGTCACTAAAGAAAGCCTTGCAGCAGCTAATGTGGGGGACTGGTTTGTACCAAACCTTCTAGAACATGTTGCATTTTATGTTGTAAACTGCATCGTATGCCAAAAGTTGACTGCTGGGCACACGCTGCGTACAGTTAGAGGAATCATCCCGGGACCTAATGGTCCTTTACAGCATTTATACATCGACTATGCCGATATGCTGCAGATCTGTAATGGATTTTTAGGACAAGTGTTTCCTAGATGTGGAAAATATGAAGTATTAAGATCAGATAATAGCCCTCATTTTGTCAACAAAGTCTTTGAGCAAATAAGCTTTTTGCTTAGTATAAAGCACACGTTCTCATCGGCTTATCACTCACAAGTGAATAGGATCTTTGAAAAACTCAACGGCCTGCTTAAAGAAAGGATAGCTAAATTGAAGCTTACATTAAAGAATGGATGGTTACATTGCCTGCCTCTTGCATTGTATGCGTTGAGAAATTAACCAGGCTCTGACCATCATATTATGCCCCATGAAATAGTGACAGGTAGGCGAATGAGGACACCCCTTGCTCCTCCATCAAGAACTAGAAGTGATGCCCAGACGACAGCAGAATTGTTAGGAAAGGAGTTACATGCCTACTTAACGTTTATGACTACAAATATCTCTGTCATTTCAGATCATCTCAAGCGGAAGGGGTGTGGGGCTCAGAACGGAGATGGAGACCATACAACAACCGGACCTGAAGAATTACATCTTCCCAAACTTTTCCCAGAGATGAGATCCTAATAAGAAACTTTATGAGGAAGTGGCACAAGCCCTGATTTAACAGTGTGTTTGTCGTGGAGGACGTAACGCTGTCAGCCGTGAAGGTCCAAGGAAGACGTGTGTGAATATTTCTCTGAGATGTAAAGATCTACACCGGGGAGTACCCTTCACCCCCAACCCATTCAGAAGGAATCAACGCAAAAGAACTTCAGCACATGCAGACTAGATTCATGACGAAGAAGAAGGATGCAGAGACTGTCCAATAGACAGATACAGAGTACATTGGAATGTGGTTCTGTCGAGACACTCTTTATAATTGTTAAACAAGGAGTGAAAGAAGAGTTATTTGCTCTTGAGCCACAGGATCTTGCTAACATATGACTGAGACACATTTAAGTCTTGATCGAGAAGGAGAAATGCCAGATTTGGAATTCCTTTTCAACGACTGGAAGAGGGAACAGTTCCCTGATTCCTTTCTCACTGAGTTTCTCTTTGGAGGCACACATGGTAGTGCCTGATGGCCACATCCACCTAATCGTTCTATCTGTTTTTCTCTTCATTCTTCGTGCATACCCTGTCCTTGTGGGGAGAATTACTAGTGTTCATCTGTTCCTGCAAGATCCTAAAAATGGTCCAATCGTAAGGAGATTGATTGCAGCTTTTATAGAACAAGTTCTCCAGCTTCCTGAGTACAGTTTTGTAAACACAAATGCCCCTATCTGAGGACAATGCTAATAGACTAGTTTGAATGGTCTTCTATTTCCTGATTGAAGAACCTCTGCATCTTGTTGGAAGGCAAACTGACATTTGTACTTTCCAGAGAGATCAGATAAATCTAGTGGCACTTAATAAATTGCTACGTGACATTATCAAGCAAGTGCATCTGTTTTCTGAGAGAATATAAAGACCAATCCTGAATGAGGCTTGTGAGGGAAGAGATCCAGAACTTACTGTCCTTAATCTTTTATTACTTACTGGAGACCTACCCTCATTTTGTCTGGCAAAAGGACGACTCCTGTATGTACATCAGCAATCCTGTTAATCGTCCTGCAATTAGCCAGCTGCTAAGGAGCTTGTGGAACACATCCAGATGTCGCCAGAGTATTTCATGATGTGGCCCGAACAAAGTTTGTTTTCTCCTTCCTTAAAAACGATTGAGAATGGGCAACATCGACAGCAACAACGTGGCTAACAATGAGAGGCCACCACGACGATAAAAGGAGCTACTGCTGCGTCAAGTGGGCCTATTTGTATGTCATTTATACATGCATCTTATTAATTGTGATCCTTCTCTCTCTTACAGTACGCAATGCCTACTATATAGATTCAAATAAAGCAAGGATCCCTGTGTATCTTCCTATGCAGAAGAAAGGTACAGATGTGGCAACTACAAGACAGCTTAGACCTTATGTAATTGTTCTTACACAAGTGGCACATGTAAAGACACCAAGTTCACTAACAAATGTTCCTATAATTCCCCCAGTGAGAAGGAATTATGCTGATATACTTCATGAGATGATTATAAAAGATCATGAGAAAAGGAGGAGACCTAAAAGAAGTACTAGAGAGGATAATCATAAGTTGAACGATTACCTGGATAGTACAGCACATTTGGGAAATAGCATATGGTATCAGAATATGAAAGAAGTGGGAAGGAGGACCTCAAAGGAGGAATGCTTTGTATGTGCACTCCTTCCTTATAGTGTGGGGAAGTCCAAGATGTTCATGGCTATTGAAATAGATGTGCAGATAGCACATTGTCTATCACACATTGCGATCTGCTGTACAATAGGTCAGTTCATGGGCCGAACAGCCTATCTTAAATGGGCAACGGAATGGACGGACCCAGAGGAAGATGACTATGTCCAAGACACAAAGACAAAGACATAGTAAAAATCATTTGATCAGATACGAACAGCCTGGAGTAAAAGGAGCTGGAATCAGGTGGGAAGCAAACAGAAGACTTGAGAGTACAGGAAAATCTGCAGAAGAAGTTTGAAGATGGAAGAATAGAGGCCAGATGCAGGTTTGAAGATCAGTGCTTTCACCAGCTGCTGAGAAGAAGGCGTGGTCATCTGCAGAACGTGGGTAGTGATTGGCTTCTACCAGCCAACCATTGACATTGTACAGAATGGATGCAAACCTTTATGGCCAAAACTTACTAAACTACTGACATGGGTCGAAGACAAAGGAGGACATTTGCAGAGTGTGCCTTTGGGAAGCACACAACTGTGTTTCAGAAACAATGGCACAAGAAAAGTTGGAGAGAATCAGAATTGTGGTTGAGTATTTGATGTACCAGGAATTAACATTGGGGCAGCAGTGATCATGGATCAGGACTGGGCTTGTGGATCCAGAGCTTATATGAAGCTGCCAAGGATTTAGGAGGATGATATTCCATAGTAAACATTCATGTTCCAGGGTTGGTGATTCCTAAATGTTATTTAAACATTGGCAGCTTTCCAAAAGCAGATGCTCATCTGAAGAAGAAGAGATCTGTAGAGCTGATAAAATGAATGAAGAGAGATAACTATTTCTCAGCCAAGTCAATAGAGGCTTTTGATTCAATTCCATATGAGCACAGATTGTTCAGTCAAACTTCATTGATATTCACGATAATCTTTATGCCAAGGATCCAGACAGCAGCACATACTAAGTGGTTGCAAATAACCAGATGGGAGTTGTTTCAGACAATCAACACTACCATAAAGGGATTCAATGCTATCAAGGAAGAGCTGAAAGCCATACTACTGATGACACTTAAGAGCAGATACGTCCTAGACATGATCACAGATATGGATGGAGGTGTGTCTGCCAACATTGGACAATCATGTTGCCCATTTATACCTTCTCATGATGACGAGAATGGTACCTTGACAGAGGCCACAGAGATGCTGACGAAGCTGCACATCAAAATGGTAGACGAAGTGGAGGACATTTCTGATGACAGTTGGTTTGGATCACTCTTTTCATGGGTTCCACAATAGATGGCAGATGTGTTCAAGTTCCTTGGAGCTCTGTTGGTGATGATCATGCTTGGATTATGTGTAATCAGATTGGCTATCTCACAATGCACGAAGACTGCAAGAAAGCCATATGGATGAAAATCATGATTGATGATGAATCCAGATGGAAAACCAAAGAGCTAACAGATGAAGAAATCAGAGACTAAGTAAAAGCCAGCATCCAATCACCTGAGGGAATGAAGTTCCTGTACCCAAAGAACCACACAAAGTATGTGGGGAGATGGATCTATTGCAGTTCAAGTGGACAGTACATGCTTATGACCTGGCAGAAGGATGAGCATGTGAAATCAGCTGGATGCCTGAAAGGAGTAATACAAATATGGGTCCCACAGAACAATTTCTTCAGACAAGGATGGAAAGGATGATGGGAGAGTGCTCGATGAATAGCCCAGCGAGGGGAGTGCAGAGAAGGAGCCAAGTACCCCCACCTCAAACATCTCACCCCTGTTGCTTATATGTTGGGAACCAGAGTGTGAAACACGTGCAGTGCCAGAGAAAATACCAATACCAATGATAATCCTGGAAACAAGGTTCCCATTGAGAAAACCATACCTGCATACATGACAGTATGATGGCCATTTCAATGAAATACCAGAAGAGGTGTGAAAAATGAGCAAAAGAGCAGATTGGTGACATCACACAAAGCAAGATTGATGCACCCAGAAGAGATGGAGAGACAAGAGAACATAGATATTCTACAGGTGTCGGAGAAAGTATCAGCGATAAGTAACATTGTGGGACTCGAGATGAAGATGTTTATGTTACAGAAATGATGAACATATCAAGTTATTTTACACATGTACAGATGCAAAGAAATGCAAGTAAACAAAGTATTCTTAAGGTTAGCTATGTAGTTAATAGATTGTGGCATGCGCCAACGTATATATATATATATGAGTAAGTGAACTATGGAAGACTTCACCATGCATTTTAGCAGAGCTGGACCAGAAAAAGGAAGGCTTTTCCAGTGTGTCACAGTTGAAAAGCCATTGAATTACAGGAGTGAATCAAAGAAGGGTGAGGCTGGACCAGCCCCAAGAAGCCAAGGCCGCTTTGTGCTGGAATGATCAGACAGTAGTTACAATTGTGTGAAAGAACAAATGCCTGTTCAGAAGATGTACATGAAAACAAGGAAGACCTCAGAGGTTCATTAAATAATATTTTTTTAAATGCACCAAGAGCTCAAAATCGTGGTCTTCAGTCACGTGGATGGGTGAAAAAGGACAATCATGATGAACCACACTTATGCAAGGAGATAGAGCATGCCTCTACTCCCTCGTATTCTCCAGAACAAGGAACATTTCCAAGGCCAAGTTCAAAGCCTTAATTGATGTGCGGACCACAGAGGGGATGATAGATGATATGCTAATTGGTGGGAAGCTATGGTGAAGACAAACCCACCAGCACCTGGAGACCAGTCCGCATGCTGCTGACGTAGGTGGAAAAGTACTGACCGATGTAAGGGAGCCAACCAATTATAGAGGGCCACGTAGTAAAGAGCCTTATGGTTTGTATAACCAATGGGACGTTGTGTATTTAATGACGTTCATAGTGACCTGTTTGAGGGGTGAGCTTAGTTGCCCCACCTGACCCTACCACTCTCTTAGACAAGTATGGAGAGTATACCTAGATGTTCCCTTAGACCCAATCACTTTCTACAATAGGCTTTTGTAGTTTGCAACGCAGGTTGATATCAGCAATGACAAGTTTTTGATAGATAACTCATGTTTTTTATGAAATGTTTTGAGATCATGCTGTGATACGTCCGTTGATGTCCGTTGTACACCCTGTTTTAGATAATTGACATTAAAACAGTTCAACTTTGCCAACTTCCTGAGTTAGTCTGATTATTGATGTTTGAGGATCTGGTGCATGCCCATCGATCTCAAAGTATTGCGTCCTCGTCCTAAAGGGCTGGGTCGGTAATCACTTTTTAGCAGGGTTTTGCAAAGTCAGTAAGACAAAGACATCACCAGCATGGGGAGAGAAACACCATTAGAGTATATGTACAAGGCCCTCTCACTGTATTGGGACAGGGTGGAAAAATACCATAAGCAGTGGATCTCGGAGACAGGAGGTTTGGGTATGCCCTGTCCATGGCCAGAGCAGGGCTCCCACAATATGAGCGTCCTGGAACATATGGTCACATTCTTAGTAGCAAAATATAAGCGGCAACAGCTACAGAAGAGAAAATACATTTTGGACCTTTGGTGAATGTTTGAGGACACTGGGGACCAAGCGGACGGAGCAGGGGCAGAGATACCGAAATATGGAAAGTGCAGGAGGGGAGAAGGATAGGGTGGGGCGTCAGCGGGGTGCAGGGATTATATCCCTTGCCAGCGTGTTCTGCAGAAAGGTATCCAACCTATGTGCCCACCTTGATAGGACCCCTTAAGCACCAGTGACACCACAGGCTACCGCTCCCCCCATTATGCACACCCACCTGAACTATCAACTCCTGCAGGTGTCAGGCATAGAGCGTTTGAAGAAATGCTGACAGAGTTGCCAGCAGAGCTGAACAGGGTGCGGGTATCCTCAAAAGAAATGAGGGATGAAAGGGTGTCGGAAAAAGGATCAGAAGAATGGAAATCAGGGGACTTCTTGCTCAGGATGGATAATGACAGAAGATAAAATGGATGTATTCAAAAGTAGGGAAGAGTGGGTGAGTGAATACTCTTGGGACAGGAGGATATGGTGTTGGGAAACGATGTGCAGGAGGACGATAATGGTACGTTTGATGAGGGGCGAGGGGCAGGGTTAAAAAGAAGGAATGTGTGAAGAGGCGGCTATCAATACACCCCAGGCATCAGGCTCATGGGTTAGGGCAGGTTAGGGAATAGGGTTGGCCCGATGGTGTTAGCAAGGAAAAGGGGAATTGTGAAGAAGGGGTGGGAAGTAGGGCAAAGATGCAGATGCCCCTCATACATAAGGGGGCAGGGATGACAAAGTATGTGCCCTGGCCCAGATGGATAAAAATAACTTGATCAAGGCTCGCCCACTGCTCACAGCAGGGACGAGTAAGTGGATATATGAGTTTGAAAAGCAAACAGCAGGGTAGTTCCTGTCAGTGGGTGATATCAAGAGCTTAATGGTTGCTTTATTTGGGGACCAGGCCAGGGATGTGTGGGTGAAAGCTGGGTATCTGGGATTAACCCTGCTGGACGATACACATGATGGAGTATTGTTCAATGGAATTAGAGCACAGTTGTGGGATGCACTACAATGGGCTTTCCCAGATACCCCCAATTTACAGTCCTTGATGCAGTGTATGCAGTGTACAATGGGCGATGATGTGGACCCAGCTACATTCATTCTTAAATTACAACAGATAGTTAAATATTGTTTTTCTATTTTATTGTAAAGAAGTGCAGAAGGCGTTAGATATGATTGTGGGTATCAAATCAAAGGGTGGCCAGAGTATAATTGTGCACCATTGCAAAATATTCAAGGAGCGGAATAGGGAAGCAGCCCAAAGGTGTGAAACGGAGGAAGCGAAACTCGTAGAAAAGAAATTGCCAAACGTTGTTATGCAGGAACCTGTGTCGATGCCAGTACAGGTGGAGATGAAAGAAAGCACCCAACAGATCATGAGCGCCACCATTGCTGTGCTCTGGGCTGAAGGAGGACTGAGGAGTGGGGGGCAACAGTATCCTGGCCCACAGTGGCAGCAAGGAGGACCACAGCGAGGAAGAAGAGGGGGCTTCCGAGGAGCAAGAGGGGTGGAGCTTGGATCCAGAGGGGGTGGGTTTGGACCATCACAATGTGGAATTGTTTGAGGTGGGGGAATTTTGCAAGGGAATGCAGGAGCAGGTCTGCAGTGGGGTATAATTATGGGTCACATCAGCAGAACGAAGGCCCCCAAGGGCTAGGGTATCCACAACAGTGTCAAGGGTATCAGAATCAATTGCACCGGTCAGTAGGGTACTGAGCAGGACGTCTGCCCCCTTTGAAGGAGCAACAGGGATGGGGGTAACCCGTTCTCATTCCCTGGAATGAATACATATCCTGATTAGGACAGGCCACTGAGAGCATTCATGAATCCGGTCTTGTTAATTACTATCCACCTAGAAGAAGAATCCTTGATGGGACGGAGATAGGAAACAAGCAGTTCATATGTATGGTGGACTCAGGTGCAATGAAATCATGCATCATGGAGGGGAATTTCCCATTATCAGGCAATTATCACACAGTGACTCTCTGGGGCTATTTCCATGGTTCCATACACTGAGGAGCTGGATGTAAAGGTGGGAGGGAAGGTGGTGCGGGCTCCCTTACTACATTCTGAATGTTCGCCTGTGAATTTGCTGGGAAGGGACCTGCTCAGCAAATTAAACATAACAATTTAATTCACAGATTGCGGTATAGTTTGCTCCACACCTAGGATGTGCGCAATAAGGGCAATGCTGATAATACACACAATGACATGGGAGGTGGTGCTTCACAGGACTCCTGTGGACCCAGACATGTTCATTTATGTTATTAATGTGCTCATGGAGGCAGAGCATCAGATTGCTAAGCAATGTTGGTGAGTGCTTACAGATTTTATCTTTCATCCGGTTTTGTCGCCTGAGGTGGTGGCGGGAACAATATTTTCGCTGGATTTACAGGGATTGTTGGTCTTTGACAAGAGGGTTGTCATGCTAGGAATAGACGAGGACGGGTGTGAGTGGCACACAGTGCTCTGTATAGATCCAACAGTACAGTTAAATGAAATAGCGGCTGATGAGCTGTTTGAGAAAAATGACAAAAATGGGGATATAATATTAGAGATTTGTATCCCCTGCAACATAATGGACCAGTACCGAAGGGTGCAGTGTCCCCTGATGTCAGTACTTACTCTGCCTCTTTTTCATGACAAAGACTTACAACATGTGCCTACGTATTTGTGGACTACAAATCCACCCGATGTGGGACTACTGAAAGACCTGACCCATGTGCGTATAAAACTGAAGTCAGGTGTGGTGCTACCCAGGGTAAAACAATATCCCTCATCAAGGGAGACAGAGGAGGGTATCAGAAATACAATACAGACCATACTGGATCAGGGGATCATCGTGCCACCCCTGCCTTTGTGTAATATGGCGATATACCGGTTCAAGAAATCAGCAAGGGGCAATTCGAAATTGATCTAGGATTTGCGCCCCCTCAATGATGTGGTACAGAAAGAATTTCTGGTCGTTTACAATCTTGCGACAATTCTATGCATTATTCCCAAAGAAGCCACATACTTCACTGTAGTGTACTTGAAGAATGCATTATCTCGATTCCACTCCATCCTGAGTCAAGGTACCTTAAAGCATTTACACAGGGCCAAATGCATTTTGAACACACTAGGTTACCTCAGGGGTACTGTGAGAGCCGGAGCATGTTTATCATAATAGCGATTTAGGGAACATTCAGGTACCCAACACAATTGTCCAATATGTGGATGATCTGCTAGTGTGCAGTGAAAGTGAGCAACACTGCCAAAGGGATTCCATTATACTCCTACAATTGCTGGCCCATAAGGGGTACAAGGCCGACATTGCTAAGTTGCCATACTGCCTACAGTGGGTGCTCTATATGGGGCAGCTCATATCAGCAAATGGTAAAAGAATACTACCAGATAGGGCAGCGTCAGTGTTAGGCAGAAACCTGTGCAGTTCCCTTGGGGAACACTGTAAAAGGTTTAAGACTACAGGTGTTAGCAGTAAACCCAATTGGTAGCAGTCTGCACCACCCAGATTTACCTGGTAGCTGTGGCTGAGCAATCAGACTTCCCTCAAGATGAGTTAGGCAGTATATAGAGTATACACATTAGGTACAAAAATACAGTAGCACAAGCAAACACTGACCAGAGCTTTGGTATAAAAGTATATAATTATTTATTTAAAAACACACTTGAAAAAATACACTGGCACTAATATGTCAAGCAAGTTCAAACACAGTCACTAGAAATATATACACCTCCCTGATTAATTATTCGACAAGTCTTAGGAAAAGAACACCACGTATTATCAACACAGAGGTGAGCGCTTAACCAAGATGGCACTCCAATAATTATTTAAAAAGGGAGAGAAAAGGCAGAAATAGGAAAACAAACAATACCAACACTTTTAAAGAACCACAGCAAGTTAAGAAAGGCAGGGTCTACTGTAGAGCAAAAAGTTCATAGGCCAGGCCCACTCTTGGAGAGAGCAAGGCGGAATGTGCCCAAGATCACACAGTTGAAGTACACTTTAAAAGTCTTTGCAGATAGTTCAAAAAGGAGTTAGATCAGTTCAGAAAAGTTAGTTAACAGGTCTGAGGTCACCCCAGGATAGAGAGTCAAGGATTTATGGGACACCTTAAACAGTCTGTTGCAAGGGAGACCAGGCGGCACACAGTACCTGAAATGGTGAGAAAGGTCCAGCGGGGGCAGTCGTTCCTGGCAGCGGGTGCAAGTCAGTGCGGCGTCCAGGGGAAGAGAAGATCTCGATGTGGAGGAAAGCTGGAGGTCGTTGCCCTGCCAGGGAAGAAACCAGCTGCGGAATTTCCTGGTTAAAAGGTACTACCCTTTTATTCGTGGTAGTGGTGAAGCGTGGCTATCCGGCTGCCGGGGTGCTTGGCACGGGCAATTTGACCACGAGTCGATCCAGGAAGGCGAGAAAAGGGCAAACTGGTTAACCCCACCAGCTCAAAGGATGAAGACTCTCCTGGAAGAAGATCTTCTCTGTCGTTGGGAAGTGGTGAGTCGGTTCAGCAGGGCTCCACCGGTGGTGTCGTCATTGCAGGTCGGCTCAGCTTCTCCCTCTTTGTATTCTTTAGGTCCTGTGGCGACTTCTGAAGTTCCAGTCCCCAAAGCCCTGCTTTTATGCAGAAAACCCCCATTCATCAGTTCTAGCTGTCACTCAAACATGCTAAGTGGTGAGCCGGGCGGCTCACCACTGGGCCAATCACACAAGAGTGCGACTTGAGTTGCCTAGGCAACTCAGTCCAGGGTGCCTATTCCCCCCTCCCACACATCCTGTAGACCCAGACAGAGTGGCACCACTTTTGGAGCCTACTGGGCAGAAGTCCGCCAAAGGTTGAACAAAGGGCTCGACTTGGGTTGGAGTTACAGAGGCAAACACAAACGCCATTTTAAAACCGAATCCTGGCAAAAAGACCCAACCAGAGAATAAATATTAAATAAATAACCCGGCGGTATCTTTAACATTGCACCAAAAAAGTGGTGCATTTTAAATGAATGGGAAAATCCCATAGGAAATATTCCGGTGGAATATTTCGCGTGGTAACCACTGCCACCAGCCAGAAACTCGACAAGGGGGGACTGGACAGTGCCCCCTTGGAAAACAGACCCAGGGGCAATCGAATTACCCCTACCAGTACTTCCACAATATGATGGCTTGTACTGGTTCTGTTCACAATTTAAGACTAGTAAAGTCAATGGTAACTTTACATGCCCTGAGAGACAGTAGTCTGTCCCAGGGTATGGAGTCTATGTTTGGGGGCAACTATGACACCCCTGTGTTACTGCACTGAGGGTGCTGTGTAACACACTTATCAAAAACACATGAAGCCCTATGGTGTAAAAGACCCCATAGCCCATAAAACACATTACAAAGTCAAAGGGCATTCTCAAATCAGGCCTAAGAGTGGGAGAAAAAGAGTCTCACTCTTAGCAGGAGAAAAAAATAAACCCCAAAAATCCAGCAAAGTTGCTGGGGGACTCACTAGGTTTGGGAAATTAGCCTTTACAGAGAATTCTCCCTAACAGTCAGTACGCGTCACCCCTACACCCACCTCAGTTAAAGAAATGCAGAGGTTTCTGGGGCTGTCCAACTAATGCAGAGCGTGGATTTTAGATTACACGGCATACACAAGGCCACTTCTGCAAGCCCTTAAGGAAGCACAAAAAACAAAGGATCATAAGCTACAGTGGACTGCAGATTTGATCAAATAGTTTGAGGAACTAACACAAGTTATTAGTTCAGCACCTGCATTGGCCATCCCAGACCACACACAGGAATTGTATTTGTTCCCACATTCAGATGGCTAGCTCATGACCCCAGTGTTGACACAGAAGAGAACTATGGGCCATAAGACATTGGCCTATCACAACAGCACACTGGAGTCAGTGATGTCCATGTTGGACTCCTAGCAGTGCAGCTATTCCTATTTTTGGTTTGGTGTACAGACCCCTCGGATACCCTTATGGCACCTATGGGTGGAGGTACAACCCTCTGCCCCTAGTGTATGTTTTTGGGCACCTGTGTGTGACCCACACAACAAGGTATGGGCTGGTGCAGCTCCATGTTGAAATTGACAGGTGCTCTGAGTAGCCTCCATTTTGGAGTTACCCATGCGCTGTCATTGGAATCACTTCATTCCAGATAGGAAACAAGGTGGCCCCTGGGGCCTCTTGCTTTCTATTGCCTGTTACATTGTTTCCCAAAGTCCTGACAAGCACTGTCTCTGTCCCTTCCCCCTGAATGTCTGTTGGGTGGTGTTAGGAAAGATTTCCATTTATGTGTAATTTTCCCTCCAGTTCTGTACCCCCCAACTTCTTTGCAGCTGTTTAACACCATAGTCTGACTTTGCCAGGGGAGCACAGCCTTCTGCTGCACTCCTCTGGGCTTTCGCTCACTTTTATGGGGAAACTGACATGCCCTTAAAATAGTCAGTAATGGAGTGGCCACCAGGGGGCGCGCGGATGAGTTCCTTTCCTGCGTGAGCGCCGTCCTGAGGTCCCGAAAAGTGGAATGAGCCCCCACTTCTGGACCCCCCCGGGGTTAAAACTCGAGACAAAGGTTTATGAAGGTATCGACCATACACGGGAGAAATCCCGGGTGAAAACGGCCCAGGCTTCCAGTAAATATAGCCAAGAACCTGTGGCGGTGAAAACGAAACTGGATGCAGCCCTGAGGCGGCTCGGGACCTTGTGCCTGCCAGGAGCGATTACTGCGCTGGCACCAGGAGGAGCGCCTGCCGAAGGTTGAGCCCCCACATCTACGCGACACCACTCTTGGAAGCGAGGACCCCACGGAACAGTTGATGGGATGCAGTAGCGGGGAAAGGGCCTGAAACAAGCTAGACGGTGCGAAGCCGGTCGCCCCGCGGAGACGACAGAGACACAGGCCCTGTGCCCCCTCTTCTGCTGAGTCGCACTCCGGCGGAGGGATTACTACGCCTCCCTCTGCAAGGAGCGTGACCCAAGAGAAGTAAGTGATTCCCGCTGGCCCCTCCATCGCTTGGCGGTAGCGCACAAAGCTTTCAGCCCGAAACTGCGACACAACTGATTGCGGCCTTGACGGCGCCCCTCGCGAAACCCGCGAAACCAAATATAGGCAACGCTCTACCTTCCAGCCGCGTGGTGCCTTGGGGTTCCTTTCTTAAGCGATAACAAAGAAGCGGGCATACGATGGGTGCACTTTCCGTCTGATTCGCGGGTCCCCACGTGGAGGTGTCCACGGGACGTTGAGAGACTACGAACAACCCTGCTCCCTCAAGACGATAAGGCCCTTGCTTGGACTGTAACAACAAATGCATCTCCCCCACAGAGGGTAAGGCCCCCGGCGACACCCTTAAAACAGTCCGTCTGGGCCAGATACCAAAATAATAGAACGGGGAAATTGGTCTAGGGGCGTGTGCCTCCTCTGTGGTACCAAGTACTTGAGCTTTTGCACTTACGACATGTTGAATCTGCAACACCAGGTGCATGAACGCCCGCCAGAAACTTGCCATATACGCATACGGATTAGCACCCCGAATTGACGTCGGACCCACAATGGCCACATCATCAATTGTTGGCGCAGAAACCGCCGCGACAAAAGGAGAAATTGCAGATTTACTGGCGGAAATAAGAAATATGGGTGCCAGCATAGGAGGAAAAATCGATAAGCTCACACAGCACCTTGATAACGTAGAGGGCAGGGTTGAGGGCGTTGAGAACAATCAGGCCTCAATTGACGTCCTAGAAATGCAGCTCTCACACAGAATAACCGAATTAGAATGGAGGGAGTAAGAATTTAAACTCAAGATGGAGAATCACGAAAGGCAAAACAATCTATGCTTTTTTGGGATTCCTGAGAAGGAAGGAGAGACAAGGAGGACCTAAAAACTACCCTTCACGACATCATTAAGCTAATCGTTGCGGACGACAACATTGATGAACCCAAAACGGAACGCATTCACAGAGCGGGAGGCCCACCTGGAGGCCCGAGGTCAGTGCTGGCAAGATTCCACCGTTATCAAGATAGGTCGAGAGTGCTGGAAAAGGCATGGAGTGGGGGCACCATTACCCTAAGTGGGGCCCAAAAAACAATATACCAGGACCTCTCCGCCCTGACACTAGCCCTGAGGAAAATGTGCAAACCACTCACGACGTGGCTCAAGTCTCAGGACACGCGCTACAGGTGGTGATATCCCTTTTCTCTCTCCTTCGAACATGAAGGCACGAAGATCAGGCTGAGCTCCGAATGGCAGATCAAGGATTGCATCGCTGACTTACTAGGCCCGCAGGATTGCGAGGAATCCAGCGACCATCCTCCCAGGGATGGGTCAGAATGGCAGACACAGGGCCCAAAGAGGAGGAAGGTGAAAGGTTCGAGGAAATACCGCAGAGGGAACGGTTCTCCGGAGGGGGGCAGCTAAGCCTCGATAAGTATAGTACTCTTTGCTTGAACTGACATTTGATATAAGGACAACATGGTTGCTTTTTTTTTTGGGTGAAATGTGATAGAGACTTCCACTTATGTTGTGGTATTGAGCTCACTCTGGGGGGAGGTTCTTGGGGGCTCATTAGTTATTTTGATGTTTACTCTACGAGGGGACCGTGAGATAACAGTCTCCACTGGTGGTTCGGTCCATGGTGAGTGAAGCTAACAGAGCCCGATCGTACACCACCAAACTCAGGTAATGGGAGGGAGGGGGGGAGGGGTCGGGGGACTGGGGCGCGTGTTGAATCAAATGTAAACTTAAGAACTATGAGCAGTGCAACGGTCATGTGGTTGTTTCGATACCAAGGAAGTGAGTTACAATGGTCAGAAAATATGGATGGTCCTAGATCCCGTCGTTATGATGACCGCTGAATCATATTGCAGGGGTGCCATAAGGGTGGGGACGTTAAATGTCAAAGGTCTTAATTCACCAACCAAAAGATCACTTGTCTACAGAGAATTTGGCAGATCAAAAATTGACATCCTTCTATTGCAGGAGACGAAATATATGAAAGGAGAGGAGAGGGTGGTCCTGGGGAGGCGTTTCGGGATGGAATTTTGGGGCTCAGGACCGTTGAGGATGGGGGAGTGGGAATCCTCATTAGGAAGGGGTTGGACTTCAAGATCACAAAGGTCTGGTCAGATGTTGAGGGCCGTGCCCTACTGGTTTCGGGGACCATTGGGAATGTGTCCACTACGATTGCCACGATTTATTCCCCCAATGTAGGGCAAGTTAGATTTCTCTCCAAAACAATTCCCAAGATTATGTTAGGGTCAACAGGCCATGTCATCCTTGGGGGAGATTTTAATATGTGGGCAGATCCCACGCTTGATTGGAAACCTGGTAATCCAGAATCGCGCGAAATAAATGGAGGCGATCACGCTCAATTCAGGTAATTGATGGAACTCTATGGACGGACTGATGTGTGGAGACAAATGCACCCTACAGAGAAAGCTTACACCTTTTTTTCAGCCCCACACAACACCCTCACCCGCATCGAACCACCTCTATTTCTCAAGGGACTTATTCGGTACGACCTCACACACAGAAATCACACCAATCACATGGTCTGATCATGACATGGTGATCGCTGACATGGTATGGGAGTCCTTGCCAGTTAGAGGTGCGAATTGGAGATGCAATGAAACCCTATGGAAAGACCCTGGGCCTCATTACGACTCAGGCGGTAAGGGGTTTACGCCGGCGTAAACAGCGCCGACCCTTACCGCCTGAGTACGAGGGCCCTTAGCGCCATGGCGGATTTAACACCTGCTTTTAGCAGGTGTTAAAATCCATGGCGCTAAGGGACCATGGAGTTAATTACGCCACCGTAATTTACGGTGGCGTAATTAACGCCTTCCCCACTCCCATTATGCCCTATGGGGCAAAAATGGGAATGGGGAAGGGTAAATGGGGATTGGGGACTTACCGCCCCGCCAAGGTCGGAATGGGGCGGTAAGTCCACCAACCACCATGGCGTAAACGTAGTTTACGCCATGGTGGTAAAGTCACGGCCCAGGCGGTAACTTACCGCCTGGGTCGTAATGAGGCCCCCTGTCTTTAAACTGGAAATGGAAACTGAGATCACTGAATACTTTCGATTGAATGATACTGGGGAGGTTTCTAGACAAGGGGTCTGGGATGCGGGCAAGGCAACCTGGAGGGGAATCCTTATAAGGGAGGGAGCCAAAAAGAAAAGAGAGAGGGCTTTGATCGAAAAAAGACTCCGCAAGGAAATCATCCAACTAGAAAATGAGGCGAGGGACGGGGATGTGCCAAACCATGAAAAAGCCTGCCAAGCGCGGACACAAAGAGAGGAACTCCGTCACATGCAACATGATAAAATGACTCACAAACTCCTCTTCCTTAAACAAAAGTTTTATGAGAAAGGGGACAAGGCAGACGCGTTGCTCGTGGCCAGGCTGCGAGCACAACAGGCAGAACACAGAGTGCAGAAAATAGTTGATGGAGGCCCCAACACCCCGATAACTAGCACCACCATTCCCGAAGCCTTTGCAGACTTTTATGAAGCTCTGTACACCCCAGAGACGGTACCGGATTCATCCGGTATTCGCTCCTACCTGTCTGACATTGATATGCCCAAATTGTTGCCCACTGAATCAGAGGCCCTGGACGCCCCCGTAACTGAGGAGGAGATCCAGGAGGCCATAAAACGATTAACAAAATCAATACCCTGTCAAACCAATTGATCATCATGGACAAAAAATATGGCCGCTTTTCGGTTAAGGCGGCGATACATTTCTACAGGATGAAAGCAGTTCCAGCGCTTACTTACGGCATGGCCGCAATGTTTGGTATTCCAGACTCAACTTGGCCGAAACTGGAAGGCTCACTTTGGAAAAAAGTCCTGCGACTGCCTATCTCGACTCCGATAGCCCTCATCAGAAGGGAATTGGGTCTTACTTCACTCCAAGGCTCAATATCTCTAAACAGCCTGATGTTCTATAGAGAAGTTAGGTCATCTGTGGAAAAAATCTACACCCTGATTCAGGAAGAAATCGTGAAAGGGTCAAACAAAACGCTAAAAGCCTGGATGGAAAAAAAACAAACGCTGCGAAAGACAATAGGTAGCTCAGAAGAGGAGCTCCTGGATAATCAAAAAAAAACGCAAAAAAACTGAAAGAGCTGGACTGGTGTGAAACACAACTGAAAGCAGCAAATTACAAGGCTATGGCATTTCTTCCACCTTTTGGCCAAAAACTAAATGAGCCAGTCAGCTACCTCTTGAAATTCCCGAACAAATCTGCCCGCTCGACGTTCCTGAGAGCAAGAATGAATACTTTAAAAGCCAATGAGGTTCTGAAAATCAGAGGAAAAGCAGCATCGTATTCCTGCCGATTCTACCGGAACCAAGAGGCCAAGGAGAGCCTAAAACATTTGATCCTCCAGTGTCCGGGAACCAGTGACAAAAGGGAAACCCACTTCGGCCACCTCCAGTCCACTTTTTCTAAAATGGATGAGGACTATTGGTGGTCATACCTAATGAACGGGCTAAATCGAAGACCAGTAATCGCAGTGGCAAATTTTGTACATAGTCTGAAGCTGGACGTCATATGCAACCAACTAGAATGAGCACTAAAGGACTTAGCCCGTTTTGGACAAGTACCGGAACAAATTCATTTGGAAACAGGCATGCTTCTTTTGTAAAAACTACTAATAACAGTTAAACACAATAATAAAAAAAAAAAAAAAAAAACGATTAACACTGGGTAAATCCCCGGGCGAAGATGGGTACACTGCAGGTTTTTACAAGACATTTTCCACCCAGTTTACGCCCTTTCGAGCGAATCCTCCAGACTCATTCGTTAAGGCACTCATAACTGTCATCCTGAAAGAGGGGAGAGACCCCAAAAACTGTGGATCATATCGCCCCATTTCCCTGATCAATCTAGACGCGAAGATATACACAAGGGTCCTGGCTGCTAGAATTGAGTCATTCATGCCCCGCCTCATCCACCCCGACCAAGTTGGCTTTATATTGGGCCGCCAGGGTGCAGACACCATGCGTAAAACCCTGCACCTGATACATGCCTCCCACAACCTGGATACTGATCCTTCATTATTTTCCATCGATGCAGAAAAAGCGTTCGATAGGGTTGACTGGGACTTCTTGATGGGAGTCCTTCGCAAGATTGGTATGGGCCCTAAACTTAGGAAGGGAATCCAGGTGGTTTACTCGAGGCCCGCAGCTTCGGTATTTGTAAATGGGACATGTTCTAGGTGGTTCCGATTGAAGCGAGGAACCCGACAGGGATGTCCATTATCGGCCATCTTGTTTGCCCTATCGCTTGAACCCATGGCGCATAAAATACGATCGGACCCCAGCATAGAAGGTATACACCTGGGTCACACTGAACACAAACTGGCATTATATGCTGACAATATACTCCTTCATGTGGTCAATCCCTCCAGATCCATCCCACAAGTTATATCTCTCCTTGAGGAATATGGCCAGTTATCAGGGTTTAAGGTCAATCAATCTAAATCCATACTGTTCCCCCTCCAGGGCACACCAGAGGCGAATGAATCAAAATATTCCTCCCTTGGATTGACGTTAGAACATGACGCTATGCAATATTTGGGGATTCAAATTACGAAATGAATGGACACCCTATACGAGGCAAATTTCCCAAAACTCCTTGCGGGATTCCATGCAGACCTAGCCAGGTGGGACAAACTAACCATCTTGTGGCTTGGCAGACTTAATGCTATAAAAATGACATGCCTCCCGAGGTTCCTCTATCCCTTTCAGATGCTGCCCATTAAAATTCCGGAACGATACTTCGCCGAGGTCCGACAATCAACCCTAAAGTTTTTGTGGCAGGGGAAGAAAGCCAGAATCGCCTACCGCATATTGACACTGCCCAAAGACAAAGGAGGGGTAGGCCTTCCCGATCTTAAGAAGTACTATGTTGCGGCTCAACTTCGAGTGCTCATCCCTCACTTACGCAACCACAAAGAGCCTCAGTGGATAGCTATGGACAACCACTATCTAGACCCAGAGACACTCTCAGAGTGGCTATGGTCCCCATGAAAAAGAGTCTTGAGGAAGACAAGGGAGCATCCGCTCTTTGCCACCTTATGGGAAATATGGAGAGAGGGTCCAGAGATGAGAGAAATCACGACGTGGCCGTCCCCCTTGAGTCACCTGTGGTCCCCGGGCATTAATAACTACATCCCCAATGTTAAAAGATTCCAGGAGTGGTATGAGGTGGGACTAGAGAGGGTAGGTCAGCTCCTCTTATGTGATTCCTTCATCACTCTCCCGGAACTGACAGAGGCCTTTAATATAGGCGTACTATCCACCTTCCATTACCTACAGATCAAAGGGGTCCTAACGAAGGTGGCATGGAAAGCAAAACTTAGTAGAGAACTCACCCCCTTCGAAAAGCTCTTGGACTCCAAAACTGACAGGAAAGGCCTGATTTCCGGCATGTATAAATTACTCGTAGAAGCGGGTGGAGGGAACACACTTAATCTCAGGACACGTTGGGAGAAAGACATGGGCCTAGAAATAGATGATGACATATGGGATAATATGTGCCGCATGGCAACACGCACATCCATATCGTGCTAATACAAGCTACATTCCATCAAACTTTTGCATCACTGGCAGTATGACCCGCATAGACTATCCAAAATGTACCAGTCACCCCCCACTCTGTTGGCGTGTAAGTGGACAAGTTGCGGACTATTGGCACATGTGGTGGGGATGCCCTAAGATTAAGATCTATTGGGATGAGGTCTTGGGGTGGATTAGACACCTGGACAGGATTCAACGGACCCTCATCTAGTCCTTTTCGGTCTAGAGAAAATAGACAATGAGTGGAAGAGAGTACAAGGCTTGGCCCCCCATCTCTTGCTTGCAGCCCGAGCCTTAATAGCCACCAAGTGGAAATCAGCTATGACCCCAACCGAGACTGAATGGATAAACATTGTAATGAACTTATGCACCATGGAAAAAATCACAGCCTCACTCCACGGCAGATCAACACAGTGTGAGACCCTGTGGTCCGATTTTTTATCCAAACACACATCAAACAAACATCCACCCTAGTGGGGACAAGGTCCAATGTCCGTGTGGCTCGAATGGGTCCCTCCCCTCTCGATGCTGTCTCCCCTCCACCCTCCGCTTTGATCCTGTCTCCATACTACCGAACAGACGACATCCAAATCAAGATAGGATAGGAAGCCCTCCCTATGGAGAGCCCCTGCACACATGACATCGAAAAAGTTTCAAGCTGTGACAATGACCACATGACCAAACAAGCACGACTCCTTGGTAACACGACTTCCTAGTCCACTGGGGGTTGGGGGGTCGGGGGAAAGTGTAAGAGAATGAAGAAAACGAGGGATCCAAGTAAAACGTTTTCACTGCTATTCAGTTTGGTTCATGGTTACGAAATTGTGCGATGTATTCTGGTTTTATTTCCACCTGTTTAATGCCTATGAATCCATATGTAACTTTTTCTTTTGTTTCTTTTCCATTGAGAAATTGTTATGTGTTAAAACCTAATAAAAACCAAATTTAAAAAAAAAGAAAAAATAGTCAGTAATGGGAGTCTTTGTTTCCCTTAGTCCTTTTTCCAATGTTGCAATTTTTCTGCAACATATAACAAGTGTGCAATGTACCTTCCAGTACAGCACACTTGCTCTCTTAGTCATTTCCAAAGGCCCTAGATACTCTCGAAGGATTTTTTAGGAGATGTGCAGATGTGTCACGGACAGGGCTGGCGGCAGCTTATCTTTTCATTTAATTTTAACCATTTCCTGCCAGGTAAACCGCGATTACCGCGTTTGACACAAATAGGTGGCCTAGCTCCAAAATGGCCATGCCACAAGGTTCTTTGTCCTGTTCTTTGGCCATCTTCCCCCTTCACCTTCCCCAGGTCGAGCTGACACGGGTCAGTCCTTGTTTTGTCATGCATTTTCCAGTGAAACCCCAAGCTTTCGCTGGCTTCTGCATGCCTTGTGTGTGTGCCTCCAGGATGTGGGCTGGGGTGTCTGTCCCCAATACACATCCTGGGCGCCAGAGAGTCTGGAGTGCTGTAAATGCCTGGGACCACCGTGGTCCGTGATTAGTCCATGTATGGTATGCTTGTATGTGAGCAGATCTCCCATTGGGTCCTCTTCGTTTTGGCGCAAAGGAGATTCTGGATAAGAGAAGCCCCCAAACGCCCATACCATGTTGATCTCTGGAGTTCTCACTGAACGAAGGACAGAATCCAAGTATCCTGAAGCTAAGAAGCCGAGTTGAAGAACCGCTGGTGACCTGCTGGAAGGTTTGGCACTCTGAGCACGCTGTTGTCCCGTGGGACCCCTCTGCATCTGGTCATTCTAGAAGGTCTGCAAAGATGCTTCAACCCATTGGAAGAGTGGGACCAACTATTCTCGGCACCTTCAACAAAACCTGCAAGTAAGCCTTCTCGGAACTGTCCCTGGACCATCCAGTGGGCTGACCATCTTACAGAGGACCTTTGCTCTGTCTCCACGCCATTTCGAGGAGACACTCAAAACTTGGTATATCGCTAGCACTTTGTTCACGGCACCGTCCCACCAAATTTCGTACACTTGGCATTCCCAGGACTGAAGTGAGACAAGTGCGCCAGAACCGGAGCATATGCGGTTACCGTGTCACCCAGCCGTGATGAGGATCTTTGAAGGTGCCCTGCATTTGTGCCCCTCTTGCCCACGAAGCATGCTGCAGTGAAACTGGCCTGATCCATCCACCAGGAGTGGAGAAATTGCCACTGTCCCGTTTGGGAATCATCGCTGTATCTTCATCGGTGAAAGCCGCAGAGTCGCCAAATTGCCTCACTTGAACCTGCAACCGAAGTGGACTTGATTGCCGAAGTTTGGTACGGAGTGCGATGGGGGTTGGTGAGTAATCACAACCCTATCCAGTGGCCCCTACGGCCTCCATCCCTTTTTATGAATGAGTGGCCCCTAGGGCCCCTCTCCTTTCCACTGCTAGTGCGAACTAGCAAACTTTTCCTAACTCTTGCAATCGACTCTGCCCTCAAGTTGAGACCCTCCACGAATAGTGGGAACCTATTCTTCATCGCCTCACCCACCTTCCTGAGTTGCTATGGACCCTTGAAGAGACCCCATTTTGCACATTGGAACTACCGCATGCGCTTGCATTGCCTGTACATTTGAGCATTAGGCTCCCCTCTTCTTAGGGATCGGACTGCCTCTTAGTTAGGAGTGTGTTGCAGAAGGGGCTAAAGACTATTTGCATTGCCTGTTTCCTTCCCCTTTAAGTTGTGGATCCATTTTGTGCATTAACCCTTTAGACCCCACTGGTCTTGTATATATATGTATTTAGGTGAGGATTGTGTTGCATCATAAGTATTACTGTGATTTGATATGTGTGTTTGAAACTCAAAGGCATTGAAATGAATATATATATATATATATATATATATATATATATATATATATATATATATATATATATATATATATATATATATATATATATATATATATATATATATATTTAATATATTGACATCTGACTGGGAGTGATTTGTAAGTGTCCTTTACTCTGTGTGCTCATTGAGGTCTTTCAGTCACTCTCACCCCTCCTGAGACCTAGTCTTGACCGCAGCCAAGCTACCTTGATTGGTCTGTATTGTCCAGAAGGTTACACTGTTCCAAGAAACTAGGCTGGCCTTCTGAACATCTACCCACCAGGTCAGAGTTCAGAAATCCTTCTTAACAGGTAAAAGTTCCATATATGGTATTGGGGGGAAGTCCAGGCCAGGCTGGCTCGAGCTTTCCCTGTGACTGTATGTTGTGGGTACACCCTAGAGGTGGGACCTGGGTAAATGGAGTGGATGACCAATATGCACTTCTTGTTATGGGTGTCTAGTTTCTGGTATGTGACACAAAGACTGAGACAGCCCTGCCCGGAACTGGTATGAATGCAGTGTGTTGTGCTGAATCTTGGTACTTGTCCCAATACACATTCCTTGTTCTGAGTGTCCGAGAGGGAAGCGAATGGCCTAAATGCACTGTAAGCCTGCTTGGCTGCTTGACTGATGAATGCCCTTCTGAGTGATTGGTTGCTGTAGTGTGACCCAGCAGAATGAATGAGAGTCCAAACAGTATGTCTGGGGCCTCTCACTGCTAGAAATTGTTCAGAAGCTGAAGTTGATACTTGATGCTTATCTTTGAAGCCCAGCTGGAAGAAGAAGACTTGCTGCTGCATTTGCTTTGACCCAATCCAAAAGCTGTTGAGTTTTCTAGGACTGATTCGAGAGAGGACCTGGTTAGGAGACCTATTCCCGAGTTACGAGGGACCATCAAGCACCGCTAAACTTCGGCGAAGCTCCCTGGAAGTCAGACCCTCGTCAGGCTTCTGACCGGAGATGGGGGCCACCGAGAAGAACGAAGAGAAGCACCGGACATTCTGCCCACCATCGTTGACCAGGGTTCACAGGTTTGCTATAACCGCTGGAGGCCCGTCGAAGCCATGGTGAGCAGAAGCGGGGACCGATTGATGCTGTGCTGCCAATGACGGGAGCCGCAATGCTCCATTGATTAAGACACTCTAATCAAAAGTCGAGGCTGCCGATGGGCTGAGGAGCATCCTCCGGTGGGTTTCCCGCCACCCGAAGACCGCTGAGATGCCGGACGACTCAAAGCCCTTGCTGGGCCAAAGTTCTTCATAGACTCTTTGCGGCTATGAACCCTTGTCAGCGAGGTGCCCCGCATGCCTTGTCTTTGCAGGACGTCCTCGACCCATCGTCGACGAACACCGCTAGGACCAACGCTGCTGCCTCGACGCCATCAAACTTTACATCGAGAACAATCAATGCCATGTTACCTTCTTCGAGGAGTATCGACAATCCGTGGGTCCTGCCTTAAAGGGAATCACTCAAGAAGGATCCACTGATGCCTCTTCGAAGACCTCTGCTATTCCGGGTACATTGGGGTGGTAGAAACATTTTAGAAGGAAATAAGACTCATTGAACAATATATGGACTGGGCTTGAAGTACATCTTTATTTTACAGGCTGCCCAGGTGGGGGGATCCCCACACAGAACTGTTTCTGGTCGGTAGGGACCCAGTAGTCTGCCAATTCTTCTAACCAACTGCTTTCTTCCTATGTCTATTGTTGGCTCCCTTTATTAATTGATTTGTGTGACATTTGACCAAAGTACCGTTGATGCACTTTAATGAACTCTGATAGTAATTGTGGTAGCACGTAGAACTGTGTATATTTTTACCATTGTAGATTAACTGAGCACAAAGTGAGTTATTGTGATTGTATATATAACCTTGAACCTTAAATATATAAAGACTGTGTTTTCAGTAATACAGTGTGTGGACATTCCTTTGTGGGTTTTTGGGGACTACATTGTACTTAAGAACCAGCCTGCATCACCTCCTGAGAGCTAAATATTGGTTGCTCTCCCACGTTTTACCAAATAGAGAATCTTGGCTGGGGTCCTCTGTGCCTCTCATCTGCCATATAGAGAGCAGGAGTACAGGCACCCCCCTCCAGTCTTTACACCTTTCACCTTCCTAAGAGATATGCCCATTGTCGAAGATCTAAGGGTGCTTTACTGTGGCACATACGAGGGGGCAGAGGATGACACCTCCAAAGCGAAAGATTGCACTTTGGCAGAGGGTGAAGTACTGTTCGTTGATGGGTCATCCATAATTGACCAAGAGAGTAGACAGAGACATACAGGGGCAGCAGTGGTATGACTTGAAGAAGGGGAGTACGAGATGCTGGTTCTGAAAAGATTGTCCATACATTGCTCTGCACAGGCGGCAGAACTCATAGCGCTCATCGAAGCAAGCATTGAGAGCCTTCCAGGGGTGCCATGTCCCAATATATTCAGACTCAGTGTACGTCACAACAACTGTGTATTACGGTCTATACTGCTGGAAGAGGAGGGGGTTTCAGAGGGCAGTTGGGTCTTCAGTGCAGCATGCGGCACAGCTATAAACACTGATAGAAGCATTATCCCAGCAATCTGTTGTGACAGTCTTCAAGTGCGCCATCCACACTAATGGGACAGATTAAATATCAATGGGGAATGCAACCACTGATGCCACAGCCAAAATGGCAGAGTACCTGCTAAATAAAATGCCTGCTGAGTACATCAAGAATACCCCACCAGCAAGCGAACATCCAGTACCTTACACAGCATTGCCTATTTCCCAGATAATTGAATTACAAGGAAGTGTACCAGAAAGGGAGAAATAATTGTGGCTTCGAAGAAGATGCAAGCAATCCCCGAGCTGGGGGTAGATCTCTGTCTTCGGCTGGGCCCTCCCTATGGAACAACCTCCCTGCCACTCTAAAACTTGAGGAGAACCATCTCCGGTTCCGGAAGCACTTCAAGACCTTCCTCTTTGCTTCTGCCTTCGCTCCCCCTCTCCCCTGCTTATCTGTTCTCTCTTGGTACTGTGCACCTGGCCACCCTCTGTCCTTCGGGCCCAGGTACCTGCTCACCGTGCCACCCTCCCGCACTGCCTCCGGGCCACCCCTTGCACTGGGGTCTGTATCTGTACCCATACAGCCCCCCCCCCCTATTTCTTCCTGCACTTATCAGACCTACCCTGTCTGCTGCCTTAAACCTAGCACTTGCAAATTGCTGGCTGCATTACCACTGTTTTTTGCCTTTATTATTTATTTATTGTTATTTATCTGTTTCTCCTCTGCTTCGCACTTTCCACTTCTCCCTCCTTCCATGCACTTTTTCACTCCCCCTCTCCCATGCACTTGCGTGTTCTCAATGTCACTGGGCCTAGTAAGATCGCTGTTTTGTTCTCCCCTGTTCCCCTCCCTTACACTTGTGTACGAGCGCAAATGAAATAAAATATCAATCAATCAATCAACAGATCTATTGTGGAGACAAGAGTTCTCCGGGAAGACACTAATGCTCCAGGAGCGGCTAGCAGTGTAACAGTTACACTTCCCATCCCACAGTTTGAAGCAGCACATCGCAGCAGACATACAGGAGGATTGGTTTATCAGGAGAACATCACAGAAATGGTCGGACATTGCACCACATGTCAAAGTTTCAGTACAGGAATTACACTACGGACCTTATTGGGCACATTGCCCCACCCTACTGAGCCATTCCCGTGAATTACATATAGGTTATGCTGACATGGGTGAGCATTGCAATGGCTCCAGGTCCCTCATAGTAGTAGTTTGTCCATTCTCAAGGTGGGTAAATGCAGGGCCCTGTGCTGCTAGATTCTTGGTACGCAAGGTTTTCCCTCAATGTGGTGTGTGCGAGGTTTTAAGGTCAGACAATGGTACACATTTCAATACAGTTTCAGCACGTCACAGCACTACTTGGCATTAGGCACCAGATGTATTCAATTTACCACCCACAGGACAACAGTAATCAGGATCCTCAAAAGCAAATTGTCCAAACTGTGTACCACATTGAATAATAACTGGGTGCACTGCTTGCCCGTGGCCCTCTTCAGTCTATGCACACAGCCCAGCAAAGACCACCATTTGTCACCTCATGAGGTGGTCACTGGTCGGAGTATATGCACACCCCCATGTCTCCTGTAAGTAGAGCTTCAGATGCACAAAGGGCAGCAACAGTGTTAGGTGATGATTTCAAAGATGATTTGACCACACTAACACAGGAAATTAAATGTGTCTCCCGAAAGATTGCACCTCCCAGAATTGAGACAGCAGACACACCGTACATAGCAACCATGACAGCGACAGATACTGAGTGCATGACCACACAACCGCTGCTGCCTGGTGACTTTGTGTACATTCTGAATTTTGTGTGTAGGTGGAACAATCCTCGGTTCCACAAGCCCTATGAGGTGGAGTTTTGCACTCACCTCACTGTGAAGGTAAAGGGCTTGCGATATTGGGTCCATCTCTCCAATGTCTGCAGGGTACCTCCAGACAGCACGTAGGCACTTCAGTTATCGTAAAGGAGTGGCAGTAGTACCTGTGCCCTATCTACCTCACTGGCCAGTGTAGGCAAAGGAAGTGTGCGGTGTCACACTCCTGTCGCACTGCAGGACTCTCGAATTCCAGGTGTATCCTCCATCACGGCTCAGTATATGCAGATACCTACCACATTATGAAAGCCATCCCCCCATAGTATAGACCTGGAGCAACACCGCAGCCAAGGTACGTATATTTCACAACACTAGCGTGGACATGGGCCACAGGCACGGCCAAGCATCCATTCATGATAGAACACGCCTACCGCTAAGCACATCCGGTCTAGTGTACACATAGCCGTCCAGACTGAAACACCTGATGTACCTCAACACCTCTGCCACTAGCATACGGCAACCACCACCCGAAAGGAATTTGGTATAGCCGGCCACACATAGACTCTTCCAAAAATAGAAAACTATCTCTAACCCCCACCAGCACCCACCCATGTGTCTGTCCTCTGTTGGGCTGCTTAGTCGCGCCTTGCCAGCCACCCAAGTCATAGAACGGCAACAGGCATACACATATCTACTAAACTAAACCCCCTAGAACTTTCCAACCACACACAGTCACAAAGGGCATTCAACCGAGGAAAAAAGCGCATTGAGGCCACACAAGTGGGGAAAGAGCACTATATAAATATACAATACAATACAATACAATACAATACAATACAATACAATACAATAATAGGCCAAAGCTCAGCTGCTAGCTCTGTAGATTTCTTCCCCCAGGAGTTCCTTCTCTCTCTCTCTCTCTCTCTCTTACTCTCTTTCTGTTTTTGTCTTCATCTATATCTCTCTTTCTCTCCTTTTCTCTCTCTCTCCCTCTCTCTCTGTAAAGGTATGTCTTGTACGTCTCTCATTTTTTTTGTTCTGTGTATTCTGCCTCCATTTCAGGAGAGAAGAAGATGAACCCCACCGATATAAATAACGGTTCGTTAAGTAGGGATCCAAAGTGTTAATGCACAAATGATAATACACAGGCCTATGCCTATTACTGTGGCATGACTGTTAATTGTAGATTTATGTATGATATTGATGGTATTCTTGGGGCTTTATTGAGGACAGTATGTTATAGGAGGAGGTCATACAATGACATATTCGATAGCAATGTAAAGGCCGGCACCCCTGAGAGCAAGTAGATAAGAATGAAAAGGGAAGTACAAAAGAAGTATTATAGGTATCAAGGGCTGGGTTTGGATGTCATTGAGAATATACGGCACCCCAAGTTTACAAAACAGTTGGTATACTGACATGAGTGGCATGGGAAGAAACGATGTGAATGGAAGCTGTTGTGTGTGTTCACTCATTCCACGCTCGTCCGGGGCTCCCATGGTGTTAGTACCGCAATCAGTCACAATTATAGAGGCACAATGCCTAGTTTTTCTTGCACTATGCAGAATAAAAGGAACGTTCCAGGCACAAAGTTTGCAACTTCAAATGGTGGTTCCAGAACTTGTAAAGTGCAGCGACGATCCAAAAAACAAGTGTGTGGAGCTACACTATTTGATGGTGATAAGGCATAAATATGTCAGTAACAAGTGGCAGGGCATCACACTACTTTGCCTGGCAGAAGGACTGGTAACATATGACAAGGAAGTAATAACGAGGGAGGACAATTTCTGTGCACAAATATTGTATTGCATTGTATTTGTTGTTTATATAGCGCTCTTTCCCCATTTTTATGGCCTCAGTGCGCTTTGTGGTTGGAACGCTCTCAGTGACCGCAGTCAATGTGTATGAGGTTCTAAGAGTGTTAGGGAGAATTCTCTCTTTAGGCTGAATTTCCTAACCTAGTGAGTCCCCCAGCAGCTTTGCTGGATTTCTGGAGTTTGTTTTTTTTCTCCTGCCAAGAGTGAGACTCTTTTTCTCCCACTCTTGGACATGATTTATGGTGTTCCTTTGACTGTTAATGTGTTTTATGGGCTATGGGGTCCTTTACTCCATAGGGTCTCATGTGTTTTTACTATGTGTGTTACACAGCACCCTCTGTGCAGTGACACAGGGGTGTCATAGTGACACCCCACCATAGACTCCATACCCTGGGACTGACTACTGTCTCCGAGGGCATGTAAAGTCACCATTGGCTTTACTAGTCCCAAATTATGAACAGAAACCGGTACAAACCATCATATTGTGGACGTACTGGTCGGGGCAATTCGATTGCCCTGGGGTATGTTAGTCGAGGGGGCACGTCTTCGTCCCTCCTGATCGAGTTTTAGCTGGTGGCAGTGGATACTACTTTTTATATTCGACCGCGAATATATCCCTATGGGATTTTCCCATTGTTCGAGGCTACCAACTTTAATTATTTAATTCTCATAGCCTCGAACATACCGCCGGTTTATTTATTTAATATTAATTTGCCGGTTGGTATTTTTTGCCAGGACTCGATTCTAAAATGGCGTTTGTGTTCTCTTCTGTGACTCCAACCCAAGTCGAGCCCTTTGTTCCACTTTTTGGCGGGCTTCTCCACAGAAGCCTCCAAAAGTGGTGCCACTCTGTCTGGGTACCACAGGGGGTGTGGGAGGGGGTTTAGGCACCCTGGACTGAGTTACCTTGGTAACTCAAGTCGCACTCTTGTGTGATTGGCCCAAGTGGTGAGCCGGCCGGCTCACCACTTAGCATGTTTGATTGACAGCTAGGCTGAGTGAATGGGGGTGTGCTGCATAAAAGCAGGGCTTTGGGGACTGGAACTTCAGAAGTCGCCACATGACCTGAGAATCTGACGAGGGAGAAGCTGAGCCGACCTACCATGACGACACCACCGGTGGGGCCCTGCGGAACTGACTCACCACTTCCCGACGACAGAGAAGATCTCCCGACTGGAGAGGCTTCTTCCCCTGACTGGTGGGCACAACCAGTTTACCTTCTTCTCTTTGCATCCCAGGCTGTCTTGTGGTCGAATTGCCCATGCCAAGCACCCCGGCAACCGGATAGCCACTTACCACTGGACCGCGAATAAAAGGACCGCTCCTTTTACCTGAGAACTCTGCGGATGGTTTCCTCCCTGGCAGTGCAACGGACTCCTGTCTTTCTCCCCGATGAGATCCTCTCTTCCCCCGGACGAAACACTGACTTGCATCCGCTGCCAGGAACAACTGCCCCCGCTGGAGTCTTCTCACCACTTTAAGGTACCGTGTCCGCCAGGTCTCCCTTTCCAAAGATTGCTACAAGGTAATAATAATCCCTTAACCTTCTGGACCGGGTTGGCCGCCTTGACCTTCTAACGAGTCCCTTTCTTTTGGTCCAACTCTTTTTTGAACATTTGCAAGACTCTTGTGCACTTCAACCGTGTGACCTTGGACACATTTCGTTCTGATCCTCTTAAAGTGGATCCGGCCTTCTGAACTCTAACTTCATGGTTCTACTTGCCTTTCTCTCTTGTTTTGTTCTTATGAAAAGGGTTGGGATCTGTTTCATATTATACTCTGCTTTTCTCTCCCTTTTAAAACGAATTATTAGAGTGCCATCTGCGTTAAGCGCTCACCGCTGTCTGAAAATAAGTGGGGCTTTACTTAAGACTTGTCTAAAATTCCTCTAAGGGAGTGTATATCTTTTAGTCACCGTGTTTTTGAATTGCTTACTATTAGTGCCTGTGTGTCTTTCTAGATGTGGTTTTAAATAAATAATTATATCTCTTTTACACCAAGCTCTGGTCAGTGTTTCCTTGTTTTACTGTGCTCTTCTGACCTATTGTGACTACTCTGTATACTGCCTAACTCTTCTTGGGGGAAGTCTGACTGCTCAGCCACAGCTACCAAGTGAATCTGTGTGGTACAGACTGCTACCAAGTGGGTTTACTGCCAAAAACCTGTAGTCCTAAATCTTTTGCAGTGGTCCCAGAGGGAACTGCACAGGTTTCTGCCTAACAAAGAGTTAAGATTAAGAGAGGCTTGTGTGCATTTTTGCTGGCTTAGGATTTAGGTGGCTGGCTATTCTCCAGTAAGCAGCGCAGAGGTCAGGCATGTGGGTGGGCGCTGTTGGTGGTTTAGGATAGAGTGCTATTGCTGAAGATTTGATGTGTGCCCAGCTATACCAAATTTTATTTTCATTGGTAGTCGCTCTATGATAGGGGCAGAGGTGTTGAGGTACTTTAGGGGTTTCGGTGTGGACGTAAATATGGACAGAACATATCACAAAGCTGATGTGGATTGCAACAATGGAAAAGCCAGTGCAAGTGCACAGGGAAGAAGCATAAGAACTTTGTTTCCGCACCAAGGGTACAGTCTTTGTCGGCTCGAACGAACACTGCAAGAAGACTCTCCTGATTCTAGACATAAAGAAGGGAATGGCAGCTGTGATGGATTACTACTGGGTCTGTGGCCAACAAGCTTACTTGCACATCCCACCATCATTGAGGGGCCATTGTTCGCCAGCCATGCTGCACTCAGCTCTTCTAGTAATCCCAGAAGAACACCTAAAGGAGTGAGCACTGCCTGCCGAGGAGACAACTAGTTCCTCCGTATTTGCAAAAGAAGAAAATAACCTGTTGCCCATCCAAGAGCTCTGCATCCTGCCAGGGAAAGGACAGCTCCAACAACTAAGGAAGAAAAGATTGAATTATCCAAAGATTCCTCTGCATTGAAACCTGAAGGTGTCTCACACTTTAGTCCCTAGGGATCTGTCATCCAGGTGGCCAGGACACGGCCATCGCTTTTGGTTGCAGTTCATGGGGGTGGACCAGTGCAGGAGGATCACCTGAATGAGGGGTCCTCGGGGAGTGGAAGTGGGACACCGGACTATGAGACACAGCATCCCCTTCCCAATAACAACTTTTCTCTATCCTACCAGGTGGAATATTTATGAACGCAACCAATCCCACTTTCCTGACAAAAGCACTTTCTCACAAACAGTTCACCGTGAGCGACAACGGACTAACACCAGAGACGTATACCTGACATGTCCCAACACCATGAACAGGGAAGATCAGGCAATTACAGATTTTTACAAACACCTGACTACCATCACACTTCCCCACACGGATAAAAGAAAGAGCATGAACCCACACTCTAAGTGAGGCAAACCACACGAGGAAACAGCAGTTCCAAGATGGCAGTTTAATACAAGGAGAAAGACGACAAGACCAGAGGGATTCGCAAGGAGGGAAGTACCCGTGACCTCTAAAGACCGTTACTTTCTTGAGCCTTGGAAAGTAAGAACCCGAAGACCAGAAACTAAAGCTGATCAAACCTGCACAGTGTGTCAGAGGTACGCAGGGCTCTCTGGATTGATAACCAAGGTGGGGGACGAGCGATTGCCACCGTGGTGCTGTTCTTGGCTTTTACAAGAAAGCGGCGCCCGAAAAGACAGCACAGCCAGTGAGTTGGAGAGACTGATCCAAAATAGCTTGTGTTTTCAACCAAGGTTGCAAACGGCAACTTTGCATAAAATGAACCGTGTGTGAGGCATTGGTGATGAGCGGCGCGAGTATAATTGGAACTAAAGAAGCAAATTGAACTTTGTGATTGAACTTTGGAAAGCAACCCAAGATATCATATGCAGAGTGGTCCGGCGCCACATGGGTGCTCATTCGAAGGTCTCTGTTAGGTATCCAACTGATGTTGAGTGTGAGAAAAAGAGGGTCTTGCTAAATCCTGTGCACATTCGAAAGTCTTTGCTAGTTTAAACTACATCACATTTGTTTCGAGCCCAGATGACGGAGACTAGTTAACCAAAAGAAAGGGATCTGAGCCCAGCTGAGGTGGATCCGGGGTGAACTGTGAGTCACCTGAGAAAAAATATGTTGAACTATTGGTTTGAAGGGGATCTGAGCCTGGAAGAGGGAGATCCAATGTTGAACTTTTGTTTTGAAAGGGATCTGAGCCTGGCTGAGGGAGATGCAGGGTGAACCATGAGTCACCTGAGACAGAATATTTAGAACTATTGTTTTGAAGGGGATCTGAGCCTGGAAGATGGGGATCCAGGGATAAGAACGTTTACGTGTTGTTTTGTGTACACCAGGCCCTCTGAGTCAAGAGACTAGCAAGAAGCAAAGAGACTTGGACACAGCAGGTCCTGAACTGTGAAAATAAAACTGTATCCTTGTGCCACAGAAGCCAGAGTGTGTGCTTGGCTCGAGACAACCGCCTTGCCCTGTGCTGAAAACGTGAGAAAGGAAGGCCAACGTTCCAATCATCCTGACTTATCATTTTGTGACCACTTCTTTCTTTTTCATGAACTTCACCGCACATTATTTGTAAATTAGTAGTAAGGATTGGCAATAGTTTTTTTTAGTATAGGCCCTTTTATGTTGACAAGACTCCACTAGGACTGCCTTCTTTATTATTTGATGGTCGTAGCTTGCTCCCATCTTTAGATTTGGGTTTAGATAGGTGTTTATCACACCCTTGTGAGAGTTCAATAAACACCCTTGAACTGTGGTCACTTGTGTCTGTCTTACTATTGCCGCCATGCATTCCTTACATCACACCTCCAACTGCCATAAAGCTCATTCATTGTTCTAACAGTGTTGCAAAGATGTTTTTTTACCCAAAAGGAATGTGACCTACAAGTCCGCAATCATAGACCGGTGCCTGGTGGGCATGTTATCTCACACTGGCCAAAGCATGACCAAGCCCACCCCCAGGCGACAACTAGTTATAGCCCATATAACTGACTAAGCCCGAAGATCCTTGAATTCCATGGCACCAGGTGACCTTCGTCCACCAACCCTAATGTAACAAGTGCTGAATGTTCAGAGAGAATGGACATTGCACGTCTTTGAGCTACAATCATATTATTTGTATTGCGAGGTGCTGGGAGGGATAAAAAACGAGGGTGGAGACCTTGGAGCCAGATGGCACGAGAGGGAGTGAGTGAAATGTGTGTGTGTAGGTCAGAGTGCCCCAGAACCTCCCTTGTGCCAGTCAGGTGCACAGTATAATGATGAAGTAGCATTGTGTTAGGAGTGTAGTTAATTTGTTCATTGACCTTCATCGGTGAGAAGAAGATGATCTCTGCAGTACCCAAGTGATGGAAGATGGACCAACTGGGTGAGAACCAATGACCTGGCATTACTTATGGAGTAGGCTGATCATGTATAGTGGCACACCAACCAGCTGCACAGGTTTTGCACTGTACAGTGTTACGTAACAATGACAATGTGACTCCTCTTAAGCTTCTCCCTGTACCCTTTTTTGGCTGAATGTTCTTGGCAGCAGAGTTCTTTGCTGTTGCTCTCATTCTTTTGTGAGATTAAAACTTGATATACTTGCAAGATCAACTTTGCCCTTTTTCCGTAGCGGGTTGTATTATTTCTGATGTGAGTGATAATGGGCGTGCCTTCAGTATAGACAATCAAGGTGATATATGCACAGACAAGAGCCGAGAGCTGGGGATTAAAATTGAGAGCATTGAGTCTAGGATGCTATTAATTTACGTCCTTGCTGAAACAAATACTACTTTTCCTGTGATAACTGGCACCATTTTTGCTGGGAAAGGAATTATTCTTTGCCTTTGAGTCCATAATATTAAAAAAGATCCAGAGGTGAACAGACCAATTAACTTTTTGACCATGAGTATTTCTAATGAGAGAGTTTCTGGACAGAATCCAATCTAGAATACGGCCATTAGTATGTGTCGACAAGGTGAACATTTGTTGAAAGCCAAAATTCCTGATTGTTGTCCAGAGATCTGAAAAAATCCTTGAAACCAAGATTGATAACATAGACCTATAATAATACCTTGTAGACTGAGGGAGGGGTCATTAGCACTGGTGGGACAAGGTCAGATACTCGCCTTGTCAACAGGGATGGAAATCCCTCTCAGTCGGGGGCGGGAGTCCAACCAGGGAGAAATCCTTTGCCCGTCCTAACCCTGAGGGTGACAGTGGCAGTGGAGCAGATCCCAATTCCAACGTCTCCCACTTGTGCCAGCTTATTTCTGAGCAGTCCACCTGTGACTCCTATACAAGCTGCCTCTCATACAAGCCATGCCTCCTATAGAAAATGCCTGCCAGTTTATTTTTTGTTGTTGTAGAGAATGCAAGCTGATTCTGAACGAACGAAAATACTGGTGTCGTTAACCAGAAGAATGGAAGGTTAAAGATATAGCAGGAGACCCGTGGGAGTGAATGAGACCCATTATTGGATTTCTCATACTCGTCACAGTCAAGAGTAAGGCAAATGGTCTTAGGAGGATAGCTCAGACGCAACATGCTCACCTTGGAATCAAAACGACATGGAACAGCACAGGTTCGATCCTTGGTTCCACGCTTAGAAACCTATGGGTATTAAGCGCGTTATAAATAACCAATTACAAATTACCAAGAGGGAATGAGAATCTTTTTTGGAATGCTCATACTCATCACAGTCAAGAGAAAGACAATATGACAGGAGTGCATGAGAATCAGTATTGGAGTACTTGTGCTCATCTTAGTCAAGAGAAAAATATTTTAAAGTCAACACACAGAGCAGTGAATGAGCAATATTGTGGAAATGCCACAGCTGGTATCAATTCAATACAAGAAGATCTAAATAACCTAGAGGCCCACAGGTTAAAGACTACTGAAGACAAAACTATAGGAAAGTAAGAAACAAACTAGAAGGATAGGATACTTGCTTGATAAGTTTAGAAGGGTAGGAGAAAATGATAATCCCTTATAGAGAGAAACAACAGAAGACACACAAGTGCCTAACAAGCCTGAATTAACTGTACAAACTGATAACTGATCAAAATGGTCACTGGAGACTATGTTAAAATCATGTATTAAAAAGCAGTTGGAGAAGAAACCAGCAAATCTCAGTAGAAAGGAAATCTTCTCCTGACTTTGAGTTGTTATGATCAGATAGGCTTAGAGTTGGACGGTGGATTGTTTAATTTATAGACATTCACTGATGAGCACCATAGTTTTATTAGGTAGGAAAACCCTTTAGTATAGGGAAAGATAGACATTATTCATATTCACATCAGTGAAATGTCTAATCAGAGTATGTGTCCTTCTGACCTATTACAGTCCTCTGAACACAAACACAAACAGTTGCCTTCCTGGCCCTCCATTGTTGTTCCGCTGTGGGCCCGTGCTAAGGAAGTGAGCAGGTTCTTAGTCCGCTACTTATAACTTTTTTTTATTTTTAAATACACCATAGGTAGGGATGAGAGGGCCACATTTGCCCAGGACAGAGAAATAAAGTAGAGAAAGTGAGGGGGATATAAGAAGACCACAGGAAGCAGGGATTATTTGACTGAGGTCAGAGGAGGTGGACGAGCAAAAGACCAACAGTAGGAAGGAAGGAGCAGCTGCATGTGGAGATGATTTCTGGAAAATGTGAGGTATTGGCTAGGGATTGAATGTGGTACTGCAGTGTGAGTTTGTGTTTCAGTGTGTCAAATGTTGTGAGCGGAGGCAGTGTAGGGACTGATTGTGAAGTGTATGGTACTGGCTGAAAGGATAGTTGCTAAGTACTAGTTGGAGGTAGGAGGGAGCTGAGGTTGGGAGGAGGGAATAGTATTGTGGAGGAGGGAGTATTATTGTGGAATAGGTAGTAGTAGTGTATTAAAGGGGGGAGGAATATCATAGAGTGGAGGTGAGATCTGGAAGGAGGGAGAGACATTAGAGGGAGGAGGTATGAGAATTGGGTAGTGCGGTGGAAGGGGAGTAGAAGGAAGAGCAGGAGAGGGAGAGGTCAGAGTGATCATCGTAGAAGAATGAGGTCTATAAGGCACAATTCTTAAATCCTAGTAGAACACTAATGACTGGATAGAGTAGATCAAGTTTGGATGTCTCTGAGATAAGGCATTTTGCCTTTAGGTCCTCACACCTAATTAAAGGCAGAATTAGACAATGGGGAGTAAACCTTCTGTATCTACTAACATGTGGGTCAGAAATGCCTGGTTTAGGGATTAGGTACAAAACAATAAAATATATAGGGACGACCCTACGGCCCATAAGAACTTCAGTAGAAACCCTTGAACTTCCAGAGACTCTTGGAGTGTTTCTTGTGTCACAGGACAGTGACCCACCTTCGCCTCTGGCCATATGATAGTGAAGGGTCAATAACCCAAGTGTTAACAACTCCTATCAAGAACTATAAGGCTACTAGCACACAGTGGTAATAGCAACAATGGTTGGCAATTTGGTGGTGTGGTACAAAATATTAGTTCACTAGTGAGTAAAGCACTCAAAACATGTTATTACATGAAATGTGGATTTATTTTGTAATATTGAAATACCTAAGTTGTCTTTATAAAGTTTGCATTCATTTTAATCAGTGGCCAAAGTGGGTAGGAGTGATTGTTAGCAGTGCTCCTCTACTTTTTTTCATTACGTTTCACTGTTCCCATACTTTTTTTTTTTTTAAATAAACCGTTCTGGAATGGTTTTGTTTTAAAATAAAAGTGTAGGAAGAAGATGAAACGTGCTCTTCAGTGCACTGCACTGAACGTTCCCTTTAACAGTAGGCGTGTTTGTTTGGGGTTCGGATTGCACGTGGGAGGGTGCAGTGAAAGGGGTTTGTGGGGATCTGGGGCAGGCCAGCAGGGAACATAGTTCCACTACTTCTTTTCGTACACTTCGAGCATTGATTTTCATTTTAAACTTGCTTGAGCTGGAATAGATTTGATAGGATCTTGCATTGGGTGCAATGTTAAAGTGAACAGACTTTCTTTAAAAAAATGAAAGCATTGTTCCATGTTTTAGCTTCCACTTTGGTTTGTTACATTAGTTTGCATAGTCATATTGAAAGAAATCTTACTCGCAAATTGTATTGCTGTTATTTGAAATTAGGCCATTTATTTTCTTTTGATTCCATGGCTGTTTCTGAAGTTAGGATGTCAGGAACGCAGTCAATAACATGAGTTATTGACTGCATTCTGCAAATTATGATTGGCTGAGAGGAGGTCAATAACAATTCACTTGTTGTGATAATATTTTGTGTACGGCAAGATGTACAAAAAGGTTACATGAAGAAATAGCCCAATTAACTGACCCCTACATTCACTCTTGTGTACTTAATTTTGCAGTTGTAATTCCACAGCATGCACTCTTTTGTACTTACAATTAAAGTTGTAGTTGACACATGCCTCGCGACCATTATTATTATTTGGTTCGCCAGGAAACCAGTTCTTATAATTCAGCTTTGAACCATCCGTCCATACGAAGAATCTATCCTAAAAACACAAGGAGCAGCATATCACATCAGAGCATGGTTAATTCATGACAACATGTTAGAAGCCAAACGACAGAGTTCCTTTGCAAATGAGGACCAAGCTACCATAAGTGCCTGTAAACCTCATGCAGTGCTGTTTGAAGCCAAGCCTTTCAATCACACCATCAGGAAAAGTGACTGGGTTGGAAAGCAGCTTTCACAGTTTGCTATGAAAGTATTTGTTATCTGTGTTTATTTTACTAGAGTATTACAAGAGTAATCACGCATTTTTCTATTGCTGGATAATTAAACCAATAAACTGTTTAAAGGACCAAAGGTTAGCCTGAGTAACCATGAACAATTAATGTGAGTATGCATGTGTTGTAAGAACTTTACTGTGTGAAGGATGGCTTCTGTGTGAAGAAAACATGGACTTTGTGAAACATGTAAGCAGAGTTGTAAGACTATGCATTGAAAACACCATAACTTCTGGGGAGCAAGTGCAGCAGCCTCATCATGATAGTGACTTTTCTAGATTTAGCTACCTTTAAGTGGCTGAAATATCTAAACTCAGTAGCAAATCTTGCCACCCAATTGGACCCAGTTTATCCAACTCACTAGCATGCCCTTGCCTTAACACAGGGGTGCACACGTTTGAAGCAGATATTCATTCAGGCATGCATCATTCACATCCTGCTGCTGGGCTCATGGGTAGGACATTCGCCTAGGAAGCCATCGATGAACTGGGGCAAGGCACTCCCCTGTATGTGGTGACACTATTACCTTTTTTTCTGCATGGGCAACATTTTGTATGACCACAGTACTCCTTCACAGTAAATGCCGATGCAGGGGGTAACTCCTTATACAATTAGAGGTCCCTTATTGTCCATAATGGGCGAGGGGGCGTCGACCCACCGGGTCTTGGCCCCCTCTCACCCATTATGGAGGAGCCAGTGGAGTAAAATAAAAGCACTCCATCAGCTGTTTTTTAAGCTGATGGAGTGCTCTTACGTGTGAAAGGGAAACATTGTTTCCCTTTCACAGTTACATTTCCACAGGTGTGCAAGCTCATTTGAAATGCTGGCTGGGGAACTGCATGTCTGTATGTGCAAGAGGGTGCTCCTGTGCGTCCTCGCACATACAGACAGAGCAGGCTGAAGTGGTGCGTCTCCTGACCCACGATCAGGCCACTTGCATGCATCTGCAGGAACCAGCAAACTTCCTGATTCCTGTTCATACTAGCAGGGGGCTGGAGCATTGGAACCTCCGGACCCACGGCAGAATGTACTTTTGTTTATGTTATTTTTTTTAATTGTAATTTTGTGTTGTTAGGTGAATGTATGATGGATGCTGGTGTGAATGAGAGAGTGCTTTCTGTTTGTATGTTGTGTAAATGTGTGTGTTTGTATGTTAGTTTGTTTAGTATTTAAATATGTGTATGGCTGCGTGTATGCTTGTGTTATGAGTGAGTGCATGATGGATGCTCGTGACTGTGAATGAGACAGCGAGTGCTTGCTGTGTGGTGTCTGTGTGTGTGTGTTTGTCCTGTTCTGAGATGAGTTTGGCGAGTGGGGGTAGGAAGTTTGCACAACAAAGGCATTTTAAAAATGCCTTTGGTGCAACTCTCCCCACCAGCAAAAAATCAACACTCCATCTGAGGAGCTGTGGGGCCCAGGGGAGAGGGATGGTATTATTTTACTGGACATCTATCATAGATGGCCAGTAAAAAATACCATTCCTGCCCCCCTGAAGCCTCCCAGCACTTGGATTGTGTGGGTGTTTGACACTGTGAGGCCCACGTAGGGGCATGTTATTTTTTTACTGGACATCTATGACAGATGTCTAGTAAAAAACTACCATACCTGCCCCCCTGGCCTTCCAGCGCCTTGCATACACACATAATAAGCTTGATTGTGCGTGTGTCCAGTAAAAAATACCATCCCTGCCCCAGAGTTCCCCAGTGCCTGGCATTCACACATAACCACATTGATTGACGTGTCATTTTTTTTCTGGGCATCGATGATAGATGGCCTGTAAAAAACACATGCCATGTCCGAGTGCCCACCAGCACCTTGCAATCACACATAATCACATTCATCATTATTGTGATTATGTCTGACTGCAAGGTGCTGGCACGCCGTGGAGCAGGCATGGCATATTTTACTGTGCATTGTTGATAAAGCAAGCATGATAAGTGTTATTATGTAGCTAGACAAGCATTTTAATGCAGTCTGTCTAGCCATTTCTTATTGTGGTATGACATTTTTTATTGGGCATCTTTGCTAAAGCATTATTATGAAGCAAGATTAGCATTTTTTATGCAGCCAGTCTAGCCATTTCTTACTGATGCATGACATTTTGTATTGGGCATCTTTGATAAAGCAAATATCAACAGTGGTATTACTCTTACTGTGGCATACCATTTTGTATTAGGCATCTTTGGTAAAATGAGCATACGTGTTATTATGTAGCAGAACTGGTATTCCAATGCATCCAGTCTAGTTATTTCTTATTGTGGTATGACATTTTGTATTGGATATCTTTGGTAAAGCAATCATGGTAAATGTTATTACGAACCAAGAATGGCATTTTTTATGCTATCAGTCTAGCCATTTTTTGCTAAGGCATGACATTTTGTATTGGGCATCTTTGATAAAGCAAGCAGGATCAGTGGTATTATTACTGTGGCATGACATGTTGTATGAGGAATCTTTGGTAAAACAAGCATAAGTGTTATTATGTAGCTAGACTGGCATTCCAATGCATCCAATCACTCTCCACTGGATCCGCTCCTCCTATAGTAAGTACCCGCTTGACCAGCCATCCATGCTCCTGAGTAGGATATAACTTTTATCATGTTTTCATTTCTCTGTAGGCACACGGATTCTCCAACGTGCACCTTTTGAATTGACTACTTGCAACTGGATCTTGCCACACTTCACCTGCTGCTCCCTATGTTTACGGCGTAGAATATCTTGAACTTGATGTGTAACAGATCACACTATAGTAAGTGCTTTTTCTTCTTCTTTATTTCGAGTTATGTCATCAGTCCTATTTACTTGGACCATCAACTAGATAAACAAAATGTATATTATCTCTAGGTGTGGTGGATTCTCATCAACACCTTTGGAAGTAACATTGTGACCTCATGGTACGCTTCTCATGAACACCTTTGGAAGTCACATTGTAAGCACACAGTACGCTTCTTTTTGTTTCAAAATGTTTGTATATTCATTTAACATAAGTTTTAGGTTGAGTGACATTTTTCCAAACTTGTATGCCACTCCCACAGTTTATAAATGATTGAATATATAAAAACTATCACCTAAGATTAGACCAATGTATTAACCTTGTAGCTACACAAGTTAAATCATGGAGAAACCAACCAGGTTTATTAGAATGTACTATTTCAAACCATTGATTGGACAGATGATGATTGAGATGGATATTTGCACAAAAAACCTTTTTGGGATTTAGATTACTTTCATTGACTGATTTGTATATATTTTCTTCTTGAATTTGTAGATTTATGAAAATTAAATGAAACTTGCAGCCCCTGATGAAGAGAATTGATCTCGAAACGCGTTGCGCACACATGTTTGGAATAAATCATTTTTGAGAAAAATTGAAAAAACCTTTGTGAACTTTGTATTTATGGTCTTGTTCGTAACATGTCGGGCACAATGCGGCGCCACAACAAGGCTGGCTTCCTTATGGTTGCTAAGCAACCCATTGTTTGAAATACCGCCGAGATCTGCCGGCAGGCGGAAGAGCCGGGCCACCGACGGCCATCTAAGGCCCTGTTTGCCCCTGCAGCCACCAGAATCACCTCCCAGGTGTCGAGGGCAGGAGCCCCCACCTACATCGGCACGGAGGATCAGCGGATCCATTGCCCATGCCACGCCTTGCACCTGCTATCTAGATGCCCTTCTCCTGTGACTAGCTGCCCCCTGCTGCTCAACCCACTCATTTGGTGAGTTTTGCCCCATACCTGGCCACTTTCACCCCTGGCAGCCCGGGTCCCGCGCCTGCATCCGCGCCGACATTCATTTCAGAAACAAAATGTCAGGCGCGATGCGGCGCCACAACGAGGCTGGCTTCCTTATGGTTGCTAAGCAACCCATTGTTTGAAATACCGCTGAGTCCGCCGTCAGGCGGAAGAGCCGGCCCACCGAAGGCCATCTAAGGCCCTGTTTGCCCCTGTTTGCACCGATTGTGCCGGTGCCGTCCTGTATGCTGCCCCTCATCTTCACCCATCAGACCTATATTATGAACGTGTTGCAATCCAGCCGTCGTTCCTCCTGCCTCATGCTGTACCCTTTGGTCGCCATTAGACCACATTTAGCATATGATGAGACCTATGCTGCACCCTTGGTCGCTACTTGATTTATGTTATGCCTTGTGTTATGCCTTTATGTTAGGCCTTGTGTTGTGCCCTATGGTCGCCTTTAGACCACATTTAACATATGCTGAGACCTATGTTGCGCCCTTTGGTCGCCATTAGACTTTATCTATTCTACGCTGTGCCTTGTGCTGTGCCCCATGGTCGCCATTAGCCCACATTTGACCCATGCTGCGCCCTTTGTTTGTTATTTGACTTATGTTGTGCCCCGTATTGTGCCCCATGGTCGCCACTAGACCACATCTGACCTATGTTGAGCCCTGCGCTGTGCCCTATGGTCGCCATTAGACCTCACCTGACCCAGTCTGAGCCCTGTGTTGTATTCTATCGTCGCCAGTAGACCACATCTGACCTATGCTGAGCCCTGTGCTGTGCCCTATGGTCGCCATTAGACCTCACCTGACCCATGCTGAGCCCTTTGTTGTATTCTATGGTCACCAGTAGACCACATCTGACCCATGCTGAGCCCTGTGCTGTGCCCTATGGTCGCCATTAGACCACTCCTGACCTATGCTGAGCCCTTTGTTGTACCCCATAGTCGCCAGTAGACCACATCTGACCTATGCTGAGCCCCGTGCTGTACCCTTTGGTCGCCAGTAGACCACACCTGACCTTTGCTGAGCCCTTTGTTGCACCCTTCGGTCGCCAGTAAACCACATCTGACCTATGCTGAGCCCTGTGATGTGCCCTATGGTCACCATTAGACCACCCCTGACCTTTGCTGAGCCCTGTGTTGTACCCTATGGTCGCCAGTAGACCACATCTGACCTATGCTGAGCCTTGTGTTGTGCCCTCTGGTCGCCAGTAGATCACATCTGACCTATGCTCAGCCCCGTGCTGTACCCTTTGGTTGCCATTAGACCACATCTGACCTATGCTGAGCCCTCTGCTGTGCCCTATGGTCGCCATTAGACCGCATTCTCCTGACACTGGAATTGGAAGGATGCCATACCTAGCATTAGTCCTCTGTATCATGGCTACAGTCACACAGGTTGTCCCTAGCAGTCAAGATCACATCGATCAGTCACCAACTCCTACCTCAAACTTCAGCCAACTCACTACTAACGCTATGCAACCTAATCTCTCCACATTCTGCAAGGCCCAAGAAACAATACTCTATGCCTCCCTACCATGTACCACTTCCAATAGAAACAACAGACTCCGCGCAAGACTAGCCAAACTACATGAACCACTGAGAAGAGCCCTTCCAGCCTCCAACCTCAAAACCAACTACAAACCTAGCCCACGATTGCCCAGCCACTCTAAATGGCCTACTCAAACATCTAACTTGAATGTGAACACCATCCAGCTTAATAACCTCCAACCTAAAGCTTTGCCACTGTAGACAAACCCATCCGAGCTAACAAAACTCCTGAGGACCCCCCCCTCAAGGGAGTGCTCCTTAATGCTAGATCACTAGTCGCTCACGCTACGGATATCGCTGATTTAATCATGGAAGGGAACCTGGATTACCTTGCAATTACGGAAACTTGGCTCCATAATGCAGCAGGACCTGCCCTCATGCTAGCTGTCCCTGACGGCTACACCATAATCAGACAAGACCGTGATAATGCACGAGGTGGCGGCATTGGGATTATTTCTAAAATGGCTCTTGGTCTCAGACTAGCCCCTACCCAGCCTCTACTATCATGTGAAACCCTCACTGCCAAAATGCAGATAAACAAGTTGCAATCCATTACCATACACCTTATATACAGACCACCCGGCCCTCTTGGTACCTTTGAGGAAGACTTGCATAATATAATTATGAACAACCTGAAACCTACCACGCAACTACTTATATTAGGTGACTTCAATTTAGGATTTAACGACCAAACGGACAAAAATGCCACAGAAATAGCTAATATGATCAAAGCACTAGGCCTTACCCAAAAAGTCACTACACCCACCCACCTTAAAGGGAGAATATTGGACTGGGTAGCGGACCTTAACTGTTCTGCCACTATCACTTCCATCCTGCCTTTAGCATGGACAGACCATTCTCTGATCTCCTTTCACTTATCCACTATCAGACCCACTCCACTGGCTCGACCACGAGCGCCACCATGCCCACCAGAAGCAATAAAAGTATCACCGTAGAAAAAATCATCCCCGTCATACTGCCTACTCTCAACACACTGCCTGATAATCTCGACCCCAGCAGCCTAGTTCAGGAATTTAACAACATTATGCTCACCACATTGGATAAAATTGCTCCTATCAAACTCAGACCGAGCAAACCCATAGCCCACCTAAACAAGTGGTTCACCCCACAACTCAAAGACCTTTGCACCTTAAAGAACAAAAGTGAAACAAATTGGAGACTATGCCCCTCTAGTGAGAATAAAGCCAAATTAACTGCACTCTCCTCACAGTCCAAAAAGGAAATCTGGCAAGCAAAAAGCGACTCCTACGACGAACGTATTGCTAATTCAAACTCAAGCATGAAAGAACTCTTCTGCATACTTAAAGAACTTGAGTCCCCTATTGCTATCCTGGACGTCTGCACCAAGGACAAATCCCGGTGTACAGATATCCAACAAGCCTTAGCGCATAAAATTGATACACTTCAGAATAAAATTCAAATAAAAAAGAAGGCTCTAAACCTACAGCATTCGCCTAACACTCTCCTGCCCAACGAGCCACCACCGGCACATAATGCCACATTCCGCTTCTCTAAAATGTCCATCCTAGAGGTAGAAAAAATGATCCTATCATTGAAGCCCTCAAACTGTAAAGGTGATATCTGCCCTGCACAGCTAATAAAAGACGCTGCTAGAGAACTCTCCCCATTTATAACCAAATTGATAAATGCCTCATTTGCTACAGGTACTATACCTGCCAACCTCAAGCAATCCGGGGTGGTACCACTCCTCAAGAAACAGACACTTGATCCCCTCATCCCTACTAACTACCGGCCTATTACCACGGTCCCTTTTTTTACTAAAAATACTGGATAAGGCCGCCTACACTCAAATTCAGAAGCATTTAGAATTGCACAAACTCCTGGGCAACAGACAATCTGGCTTCCGTCCACTGCACAGAACTGAGACTGCCCTAATTGACCTTAAGTCCCAGATAGACGAGTTGAGAGACAAAGGTAGGACAGTACTCCTGCTTCTACTCGACCTCTCTGCTGCATTCGACCTGGTCAACCACAAGGTCCTATGTCGGCACCTTGACTCTGCAGCTCACTTCTCCATGGACGCTATCAAGTGGATCGAGTCCTTCTTGAGTGAGAGGACCATGAGAGTCTTCTCCCCCTCAGCATCAGCCGATCCTACACCTATCCTATGTGGTGTTCCCCAAGGATCCTGCGTCTCGCCTACCCTCTACAACATCTTCACTAAGCCACTGTTCGACGATCTGGACCAGCTGGGTATCACCTACACTAACTATGCAGATGATACTCAGATTCTCCTACCACTTTCTGGGGATTACGGTACGGACATGGGCCTAGTGAACAAAGTTTACCTTATCATCCAAGCATGGATGGCCACACACGGTCTATGCTTGAACGATGACAAGACTGAACTAATAATATTGGGCTCGCAGGCCAACATTAAAAAACTAGGTCAAGAATATTCATCTTTCAATATTGATGGCAATACTATTAAAGTCTCCAAGGAAGTAAAAACCTTGGGATTCTACTTGGACTCCACACTATCCTTTGACAAGCAGGTCAAATCCCTTACCTCGGCTACGGCTTACACATGCAAACTTCTTAGAGCTGGTAAACCGCTCCTCTCTGACAATAGTTGTCTGATCATGGCTAGAGCTCTTATACTCTCTAGAATCGACTATTGCAATGACCTCTACATTGGGGCTAACAATTCCACCATTCATAAGCTCCAAACGCTACATAATAATGCTTTAAGAGCAGCCCTTGGCATAAATAAGAAAACCCACATTTCTGCTTTGAGACGTCAACACAAATGGCTCTCCACATCCAATAAAATACTTCTAAAAACACTCTCTTTGACACACAAAGCCTTGAACAATGCGGCCCCTAGTTACCTTATAGACAAACTTCAGAGAAGAACTTCTCTCAGACCCACCAGAAGTGGGAACACCAATTGCCTAAATAGCCCCAAATACAAACTTACCACCATCGGGGGTAATGGCTTCACTGTTAAGGCAGCCAAAAGCTGGAATGCACTGCCCCAGGAGTTGAGAGCTGACCAACCATATCCACTCTTCAGGAAAAACTTAATAAAACACATCACTGCCACCAATCCTTAGCTTCCCATCACCTTCTCCCCTGAGGACACTATCCTGCAATTATGAAACAGTATATTTTGCTATATTCTTTCTTTATGTAAATACTGCAGCCTATGTATATGTTACCATATAAGATGTATATCCTTAGTGCATGTACCCTTGCTTCAGTCCTATTGTTCATATTGTATATATCCTGTGATCATGCAAAATTGTTCATCTTGCTATATGTAAATTCTGTAACCTGTGTATACGCAACCATGTAAGCCTTGCATTTCCTTGTCGTTGCACCCTTTTACTTACGAGTCTTGTGCGCTTAACAAATGAATAAACAAACAAACAAACAAACATAGATCTATAGAGAAAACTGAAATACCTATTTCCGCTACTCTAAAATTATTGGGCTTTTCTAGCCATAGACAGTGTGCAGGAGACAGGAGTTCCCAAACAGGGAACTTATTTTGTCTGATCTTTGATAAAGCAAGCAGGATCAGTGGTATTATTACTGTGGCATGACATGTTGTATTAGGCATCTTTGGTAAAACAAGCATAAGTGTTATTATGTAGCTAGACTTGAATTCCAATGCATCCAGTCTAGTCATTTCTTATTGTGGTATTACATGTTGTATTGGACATCTTTGGTAAAGCAAGCATGATAAGTGTTATTACGATCGAAGACTGGAATTTTTTATGCTACCAGTCCAGCCATTTCTTACTGAGGCATGCATTTTGTATTGGGCATCTTTGATAAAGCAAGCAGGATCAGTGGCATTATTCTTACTGTGTCATGACATTTTGTATTAAGCACCTTTGGTTAAACAAGCATAAGTGTTATTATGTAGCTAGACTGCCATTTCAATGCAGCCAGTCAGTCCTTTCGTATTTTGCTATGGCATTTTGTATTGGGCATCTTTGATGAAGCAAGCATGATAAGTGTTTTTCTGTAGCTCGACTGGCGTTTTAGTACAGCCAGTTTGGACATGTTTTCATACGTTGGCATGCATTTTTAATGGTTAAGCCAACTGGAGTATGTTCTTATGTGGGGACACTGCCATATTTTGGCGAACAAACATGGACATGTTTTCATATAGTATCATTACTGGCATTATGCACAAAGCAAACATGAGTATGTCCTTATGTAGGAATAATAGGATATAATGTTGCAGTCAGCAAGAAAATGTATGGGCACAAGCCAGTGTAAACATGTTTTTACTGGCACATATTGTGGGAAAAGGCATCATGTAAATGTGTTGGAGAAATGCTCCTGTGCCTGTTGTTGACTTGCATCTATTGTACTTTTTCATGAGTTACTCTACAAAACCTAATTGTAAACTGTTTGGCTTTTTACCATTTTTTCTAAAAGGTGTGCTCTAAAATGCACAATTTTCACTGATTATTTAAAAAAAAACTCAGAGGGGGAACCCCCCGAACTCCGTTTGAGTGGTGTGGGCTCCCTCACTACGCTCAGTCACTCGGCCAAATCAGGTACAAATATTTACTCTCCGCCAGTTAAAAAATACACTAGCCGCCACTGCTTATTGTCCCTAAGATTGTATTGTACTTAAAAGGTCAACAGGTATGCAAGGCATTATTTTATATGTTTATGTATACTTGTAATGTATTTACAGAGCATAGTGTTTCCTAAATGCTGTGATACTAACTGTAATACATTACCTGTGCGTATTGCGTAATGTTCTTACTTCAGTTTAAAAAAGGTTATTCGGATTGCTCCATTAACAATGTAGACATAATAAATGAATCCACATTAAACTCAATTGTTTTCCAGCTGCATTAGTTAACAACTTATTTAAAATGTTCTTACTTAATTCCAAAGTTAAAGAATTGATTTCCCTGAGAAAATCGCACATGTCAACAAACAACATTTTTGATCTTGTGACGAATCTAGCAATGTTGTCACTGACTCTCTGGAGGGAAACGTCTTTTACGTGACCAGGGAAAGGCATGAAGTTATCTGACTCTGACCCTGGGGGCGGCTATCTGTGGGAGAACAAGATAGGGAAGACCAACTCCAGAGATGTAGGAAAACACTGGACCAAAACAACCTTGCAGCCATGAGTCCAAATGATACTCATGTACATTTATAACATACCTGTGTGGCCTATTGTGACATAGATACTAATTTCCCAAGTTTTTCCAACCAATCACCCTATTACTTCCCTGCCCGCTTTAGACCTGAGATGAGGAAGACGGATGGAGCAATGAAGATGACCAGAAGGTGTAAGCCTGCGCTGCATTATAGTCTTTGGAATATATGGACCATTGCCGGGAAGTTTAAAACTGCCACAGCTGACAGGGATCTGGGAGAGAGGCAGAGTCGGAAGCTGTTTGCAACTTGTTCTGATGCCGGTCGGGACACCAGAGACGAGACGATTGTAAGAAACAGCACAGAGGCTGACACAAACGGTGTGCAGGGGGATCGTACTGAAAGAAGCTTACCGATTGATGACCGTGGGCAGCTGGAGCTGCCCGGAGCAAAGGCAAACAAAGCAGAAGCTGGCAGGACACACAGCTAGTCAGCGGGCTGGGAAAGAAGTGGAAGAAGAGATGAGAGAACTGCCAAAGGCACCCAGTAAGCCCAGGAAGAAAAAATGGGTTACTGGAACACATGAAGGCAAAGGGCGCGCTGCAATGATAATGTGGGAGAGCCTAACTGAACATATTAAAGAAACTGATATGCATGAGAACATTGTTGAAAAGGGGCAGTGACCCAGTATTTCAAAGAAGGGATTAATACATATGCAAATAGTGATAAAGCTGGGTCAGAGACCGAACGCTTGAGAGGAAAATTTGATACAAATTTGAATAGAGTTCAGAGAGACAAACTTTGTCAAAAGAGGGTTAGTATCCTAATATTGGAAAAACATTATCACATGGATGGAAGAAAGAGTTAATGGAGAAAAGGAAATCCTGGGCATGTAGGTGAACCTGGCAGACAGTGAGTCTGGGACTCACAGCCAAGAGAGGAAGACAAAAGGAAGTGAAGTGATATCCTGGCAGGAGAGTAAACCAGGACAGAGAAAAGGAAATTAAGTGATTTCCTGGCAGGAGAGTAAACCAGGAGTGAGAAAAGGAAGTGAAGTGATATCCTGGCAGGAGAGTAAACCAGGAGTGAGAAAATGAAGTCAAGTGATATCCTGGCAGGAGAGTAAACCAGGCTTGAGAAGAGAAGTGAAGTGATATCCTGGCATCCTGTCAGGAAACAAACACAGGAGTGAAAAAAGGAAGTGAAGTGATATCCTGGCAGGAGAGTAAACCAGGAGTGAGAAGCGAAGTGAAGTGATATCCTGGAAGGCGAATAAACCAGAAGTGAGAAGAAAAGTGAAGTGATATCCTGGCAGGAGAGTAAACCAGGTGTGAGCCTAGAAGTGAATCCGACATTGTGAATACAAGAGGGAGGATTCATACCCCTTTTAAGGATAAATAAGAAAGTCACACAAAGTACACGAAAGTACTGTTAGCTGGGAAAGAACGCTGGTGAAATTGTCTCCAACCTCGCTCGTTCGTGTCTCTGCTGTTTCTTTGAAACCCACGAAGCGAACGTCTTTACAAAGGCACACGGAAGCTGCCTGACCTTCCAACAAAGGAAAAAACACTCCTCTCTGATTGGACCAGTGACTCCTCCTTTCTTTCCTTGATCCCGCCCATGGGAATTCAAAAATAGCGTGCCCAGCGCACTCGCGCGCGCACACGCAAAGTACACGAAAGTACTGTTAGCTGTGAAAGAACGCTGGTGAAATTGTCTCCAACCTCGCTCGTTCGTGTCTCTGCTGTTTCTTTGAAACCCACGAAGCGAACGTCTTTACAAAGGCACACGGAAGCTGCCTGACCTTCCAACAAAGGAAAAAACAGTGAGAGTGACTTTATTTCCCTTTCTGGAACGTAAACGTACATTGACTATTTTCTTTGCTGCTAGCTGAACTAAACCCCTCCCCTCTCTTACTTGTCTGCAGCTCCTCTCTGATTGGACCAGTGACTCCTCCTTTCTTTCCTTGATCCCGCCCATGGGAATTCAAAAATAGCGTGCCCAGCGCACTCGCGCGCGCACACGCAAAGTACACGAAAGTACTGTTAGCTGTTTGCTGCTTTTGCTGGTTTATGGTTTTAAATTTATATTAGTATTGTGCTTCGTGACTCATCGCGAAAGCAGTGGTGTAGCTCCGCTCGACTGCGGTTGTTTTTTTTTTTTTTTTTTTTTTTTTTTTTTTTTTTTTTTTTTGGGGATACTTCTATTTCTGTGGATCTTTGTGCAGACATACGCTTTGTAAGTATCTTTGTTTGTTAAATTATGCAGTGTGTCGTAATGACATTAAAATCAGGAATGCCAAACATGGGACCATTAACAAGAGGTACTATTGAGCACAGGCCACATGGGCTTGCTTCAAATGGATTACCCAAAAGTTGCACGGACACATCAACCCCGCTTGCACGAAATTCTCATATGCTAAATAAGAGGAGTTTGAAATCTGCAGGGTATGCTGACATTCGTCAGTTTTGTAAAAACCATTCTAACCTGACGCAAAACACCTGCAATAGTATGTCAGCAGTGATCCCTCCTCTGCTCACCCCCAGTTCACCACTTTCTATACCTACAATTGTGAACACTAACAGCGTTGGCAGTCCAAATGAGTGTCTTAATGCTGATGAATTTGTTGTCCCTGCTGCAGTAACTGTCATTTCAGACAGGTCACCTACTGATAGTGTCATACTGGGCAATATATTTACAGCTCCTGCCCAAGAAACTATTGTAAATACTTGTAGCACAAGCAGTGAGCAGGCATCTATGTCACAAGAAAATGTTACACCTTCTCACTTATCTCACTCTTCTATACGAAATCTTTCAGCTTCACCTGAGTTATTCTCAAACAATAATCACTCACACTCAGCATTAGAATTCTCATATATGGCCCCAACGCCGCGCAACCCGCGCATCAACGGATCTGACACCCCTAAAAAAACAGAGGCCAAACCAACGCCTAATTTACTAGAAATTACTTTAAATTCAGTAAATTTGGCAATTCAATCAATGGCCAAACTGTTCGAGACCCTTGATTTGAAATTGACAAATCAGAATCTACAAATAGAAAAAGCATTAGCATGGCAATCCGCTTTTATGCAAGCCATGAAATTAAAAAAACATCATTCTAGCTATGAGGAATCTAAATTAAATTCTGCAAATGTAGCTACACAAACTGACTGCCATGCAGACTTTGTAGTGAGTCCGTCTGTTATTAAACCTGTAGATCTGCAGAATAAGTACTCGGTACTCCCACACCTCGCAGAACCTATTCAGGATAAATATCAAATGGCTCCTTCCACTAAAACCAGACCTTTGGCTGTACCCACTCAGCCCCCCAAAGATACTATTGCGTCACTAGATACGATCCAGGAGAAACAACCCGTGAGGATACACAATACTGGTAAGGTGTTGCAGGCTGACCCTCAACTTAACTCAGAGCCTTCTGCTAAGTCACCTGTTTATGCACTATTTGATACAACTCGATCAGATAAACAGAAGCAAGTCACATTTCTTGATGCAAAGAAAACAAAAAACATGCCCACTCCAAAAAATAATGGTCCTTCAAAGACTAAACACTTTATCAAAGTAGTCACTAACACGCAAAAAGGCAAACTGTTAGTCTCTAATGCTATTACAAAAAAATATCAGCAACAAGCACAAGCTCGGAAAGACGCTGCGGGCTCTAGAACTTTAAAGAAGATTGCATCTTATACTCCTCTCAACGACCTGTTAGCAGCAGCGGTTGACATGGATCGAGCTCAAAATTTAGAGATTACTACTGCCCCTTCAGCAGATAAGGCAGGATGTGCAGGGCAGTCTGATGGACCCACACAAGAGGCACTTGAACTAAGAAGGAAAGAAATCAGACATGCTGTTGACGAATACATGAGCAGGCAACCCTCCCAAAAAACTCTAAATTGTTGTGAGCATCACAATAGAACAGATACGATACAAACTTCAGCTCAGCATCATATAACTCCCATAAAATTACCCCTGGCCACAAGTCTTCTATCAAACCAGGTGAACAGTGAACATACAATCATCCCCATACCTATTGGCACTAATGCACCCAAATCAACTCCTTTGTTACCCTTACGATCTAGCTCTTGTCAAGTTCCAGGTCTTTGTTCAATCCATCATCTCACAAATCAAACAAACCCGAGTTTATCCTCAACATCACACCCTCAAAACAGTCTTCTATCTCACGCTCCCCCTCCACTGAAAACTGTTGAGGAACTGGACACGAAGACTGGAAAGGGTAGTGATCTGGTGACACTACCATCACAACTTCTCCATATATTCCAATTAGCGTTGCAGAAAGTTGGTAAAGTCTCTAACCAAGCAACATCATCTGTTGTCGAGGTAAAACCACAATCAATCATTGTGAAGAAACAATTGCAAGTACACACCAAAAGACCTGCATTATATTCCTTAATTATAGCTTGCAGGCCTCCTCCGAGTGTGCAATATGATCTGAATCGCAGATCTATATTAACAATATTCTCAGAGATTCCTGTGCTAGAAGACATTAATTCGATTGATTTGCAGTTAGTTGAATTTGATAATGAGCACTCACTTTCTTCAGTGAAGATATGGATTAACTCACGAGTTGTCTTGAACACAATTTGGCTTGCAAAAAGACAACTTTACGATTTAGGATTTATCCTTAACATAGATTCATCGACCATATCATTTCCAGAAGTTGCAACACGATCAGATTTAATTGAGAGTAAGTGTGATATGCCAAAAAATTCTGAGTCAAATATAAAAGATCTAACCACAATGCTTTGTACATGCATCAGAGAGCTTGACATGCACTAACTAAGCCATTTTACAAAAACAAAATCTATGGTCACCTTAGTCAGTTGGAATACGAGGGGTCATCGCCATCTCATTAATAGCCCCAGCTTAGGCACCATGAATGCCGATATATTAATGATGCAGGAAACATGGCTTGTTGAGCTCCCAATGTGGGATAATTATGACGTATATCTTAATCCCGCTCTTAAGAAAAAATTGGGAAGACCAACTTCAGGTCTTCTCATTGCAATCAAACAACATCCTTCGTTTTCCTCTGAATATTGGCTTTCCCCTAATCCGTTTCTACAAGCTGTGAAACTCAAAGCTGGTGGTTCCACCTATGCTTTAATTAACATGTACTGGAACCCAGTTGGCATATCTGATCACGCTTTTATGAAAGATTTGAACAACTTAATGGATTTAATTTATGTTGACAAATTAGTGTCATTTGTCATTCTAGCAGGTGACCTTAACTTACATTGTCTGGAACCAACTCATGACAAATCTAGATTGGCTTTATGGTCGCATTTTGTTGAGTCTCGAAGTTTGCAAATGTTGAATGGCACTTTTGTTGACGATATTCCTCCTCACCCCACATGGCATAGGGGTACGTCTACGGCAATAATTGATTATATATACGTCAATAAGAGCTTAATCAACAAAGTAGTTAGTTTTCAAGTCCAAGATACTAATTTAAGCGACCATAACATTCTACTTGCTAATTGGATCTCGACAGAAATCTTAGAAAATACATATTCGAAATGCGCAGCTGGACTTCTCTCTATTAATTCAGGTTGCAATAGACTAAGATGGTCTGAAACGTCCTTAAAACGTTTTAGTCAATTCTATGCCACAGAACTACATAAAACCAGTGCGGTGAACACCAAAAATACCGCATACCATAACTTGATGCAATTGTTTCAACCTAATCTATCACACCAGGCAAAGCCTAGATTAGTACATTTGCATGTGTTTAGTAAACAAATTCAATCTGTGAAAAAGTCATATCGATCTCATAAGAGACAAATTTTAAAATTACCAATGGGACAAAGGAATGGCTTACTATTAAAATTGAAAACTAAACACAAGAATTGGATGCGAACCATGAAAGCCACACTATATCAAAATGACAGTGCATGTATGCTAAGAAATATTGCTGGTCAGAATACTGCCCAAATATGGGCCACCATTAATCAAATTTCAACAGGGCACCAATTAGCATTATTATGTAACAACGTTCCACAGCAAGCTTGGGTGACGCACTTCACGCAATTGTATGAGCTCCCGCAAACTTCGCTTGGTGGACTAGCCACTGTAGAACCAATCACATTCCTGTTGAAGTTTGACAGAGAAGACATTTCGTACTTCATAAAAAAAGCAACCACCTCAAGGGCTCCAGGACCTGATGGCTTGTCCAATTTTACTTTGAAACAACACCCAGACATTTGGACTGACATTTTATGGAATATGTTCAATAACATTAATCTGACACAAACCATTCCGGAAACTTGGACTCATTCTATAATCTTACCAGTCCACAAAAAAGGTGACAGAACTCACCCTGCCAGTTATAGGCCCATAGCGTTACTAGATGCACCAAGTAAAATCTTTAATCGCATCGTACTTAGAGATCTTAATGTATGGGCCTCCACTCAACACAAAAGAGATCCCTTTCAGGCAGGTTTTGTGTCTGGATTGGGTACTGCCCCTAATATCATCACCTTAAATATGATAAGATCTCACTGTTTCACTCAAAAACAACCTTTATATCTGGCATTCATAGACTTTAAGGTTGCATTTGACTCTATCGATCGTAATCTATTGTATAAAAAATTAGTGCGATATGAATGTCCACCTTCACTTCTTGCCATAATCAAACTCCTCCATACAAATACCACTCTCCAGGTTAGGTTGACAACCGAAGGTTCATTATCTGTGCCCATTCATACAGCTCGAGGCCTCAAACAGGGCTGCATATTGGCCTCTTTTCTCTTTAATCAGTTTATTTTAGATCTTGGTGATTCTTTTTCTGATGTACTAACTGATGCTCCTAAACTGGGCTTGCAATTGGTCCCATGGCTGCTATATGCAGATGATTTGGTTCTTTTGTCGACAACTCCACGAGGGTTGCAAAACCTACTTGATTCTTTATCCATCTATTCCTTAAACAATAATCTTGTTATTAATTTGGAAAAAACTCAAGTAGTGACCTGCTTGCCAAATGTAAAAACATTTGGTAAAAGAAACTACAAGTGGCACTTGCAAAATGTTGAATTGCAGATTGTTTCTGAATATAAGTATTTGGGCATTATAATCTACAACAGAATTTCAGAAAAACCATATGAAAATTCTTTGGCATATAAGCTTCAAACACTTAAATCGCAGGCCATTATATTAATGTCCAAATTCGGTAAATTCTCAATTCAGCATACTGTGTCATTTTATCAAGCTAAAGTGGTTCCCATATTGTTGTATGGTGCTGAAACTAAACTATTGCACAACCCATCAATGTGGGACATGCTTGAATCCAAATTTTGGAAAGCTCTGTTAAAACTTCCGAACTGCACCCCACTGCCATTTATAAGGTATGAACTTGGTCTGATTACACTCCAGGCGCAGTTAATGTGGAAAATGTGTTCTTTCTTACGCAAATGTCTCTTAGGTCTTGAAAATCGTAATGTACTGAGTCCTGTTGCATACTATCTTGTGACCTCCAACCATCTCTTTCCTCGTACTTGGAGAAATTGCGTTTTAAATGCTCTATCTGATGCTTCCATGACTTTACATGTACTCTTGGCAAATCCAAATCGAGCAAAGCAAAAATTGTATCAGACAGATTGGATATGCACTAGGGAGAAATGTTGTACTTACAAAGATTTTGAGGCTCAGTTGTTTGGTCATAAAAAATTTCGGGTGATATCAGATTATTTGCTGAAATTCCCATCACCCTATATAAGGCAACAATATCTGCGATTCAGGTTTAATTTATATCCGACAACTGAAATCCTGGCTAGGAGGGGTCTTATCACTTATGATTTAAATCATTGTCGATTCTGTCAGAACACAATGTGTTGTGAAACATTGAAACACATAATAGTAGCCTGCCCAGCTCTAGACGAGATAAGAAAATCATTTTTTAGCAAACAATTACAGATATATGTACCTTTGACCGATGATGAAATTTGGTTCAAAATTTTTTCAAGTAACAAGCTGGGAGTTAGAATTGCTATTGTGCAATTCCTGGATAAAGTATTGTCGGAAGCCACTTTAGGTGAAGATTGATTACAGAATCTCTAGATTTGTTATGAATTTAGAAATTTCGAACTATTCCAAGGATAAACATGTTTCATTGTTGTTTTTCTTTCCTGTTTTTTTTAATTCTTTTAAAATGTTTCATTTGCAATTTTAGTTATATTGTGCATACTGTATATTGCAAATTCTCATTACTTGTTTTTTTAAATATTTGTTATTCTTTTTATATTTGAAAGGTTGATTTATCAACCAACCAAATAAATTAAAAAAAAAAAGAAAGTCACAAATACCCTGGCAGAAGAGGATACCAGGGGTATGAGAAATTGAATATTGTAATGAACTGGGCGTTTAAGGGAAACTCCAGGGACAAGTCATGCTCCTTGAGTAAAGTTGAATTGTGGAAGTAAGTATAACAAGTGGAGGAATTCAAAAGGGAGGAATCATTCCCCTGGTGTGAGGTGATAGGATGGTAAAGTATTGAAAGTGGAAAACAGAAGAAGTTAAGAGAAATAACTATTTTCCTCAAAACATTGAACGTATACAAACTGGAGGACCTCAAGGGGGAAACTGTGCTCCATGAAAATGTGGACTGAAATATTGGGAGAAGAGCAAAGCCCTCTGTTTTGGGGAAGCAGTGGGACATTATTGACTTTTATCAGTAAGTGCTGGATAAACACTGAAGGATCAGAGAATCCATAGTGGAAGGAAGGCCCCCTTTCTCTATTAGAACCTTTCTTTATGTTCTGCACCTTAAGAACTTTACGTTGAGATCTTTGAAAGGAAGCTACAAGTACATAGCTTACCAGAATCCCGTTTTGCACATTATAATGAGTTTAGAGATTAAGGGTCAGTTTAGGATTTTTGGACTCAGGACAGAAGACGCTCTTTTGTTTGACATCCTGACACAGATGTTCCTTATTTTTGATGAGGCAAGAAAATCCCTCTTAGGATTAGGAACAGATAGGCTTCTTCCAACCCTTCTTATTTTTACCTTATCAATAAAACATCAAATTTATATCAAAACTGCTTACTGTGTCCGAGTCTTACTCTTGACCCCTTACAACATTCACCTCTATTTCCTAATGCACCATCCACCTAAGGGCTGGCCTGTTGTCTCACAGTAGGGGAATTAGTGGCCTACCTAATGTGAAAACGTTTTAAACGGTGTCACCCCGCTAGGGAAAGTGTGAAGTGGTTGAGTCCACTGACTGCCTGGAGGAAATAAATGTGCCCTTTCTTGAAGATGTAGTGTGGAGATTTGACTGAGATAGGACTGCTGCTCTGCCACTTGAGTCAGCTTCCCTGTGGCTTGGTCTATGCCAGTTATGAGCCCTCTCTTGTGTTGTATTTGTGTTCCCATTCTTTTCAACAAAGAGTAGAGAGAGAAAATACTCAATGAAACAGTAACAGCAGGAGAATACTCTAGTGCTCTGCTGTGAAAATCGATCTGGGGCAGGGGAAGGACAGTAGAACAAGATTCCGAATGCAAGTGTCTGCTGTCCTATTAAACCATTCCCATGGGTAATTATTGTGCCGGCCTTTTTCCTTCTCAGATCTGCCAACAATTAAACTATAAGTCAGAGAGAAAACACTTGTGGTGCTTAGAGACAGGCTATGAGTCCCTTCTTGGGCTTGCCAAACTGGGTGGTAATTTGGTGCAAGAAATAACATAAAAGGCGAAAGAAAAAGAATCTGATATCAGCTTCGTCTGAGTCGGGTAATGGCATTCAGAGAGGGAGCTGTGTGTCTTATAATGTAAGTGAACTGGTTGGCAGTATACTGCATAGTGCAGGTTTACAATGAACATTTTCCAGTCTCACTGCGCCAACACACAGACAGGGTAATTCATAGAATCCAGCGCACAAGTAGCGCACGCGGCTGGCGCACAGCGTGCGCCTGCGATAGTCTGCGCCAGGCACGTGCGCTAAAACTGATTTCCGCGCACAGCGTATTCATGGATTTCATGCTCCCAAACCAGCCGTGGCGCAGAGAATCGCAGCGAGCCTGCAGCAGCGCCAGTAACGCCCCCAAGAACGCCCTCACGCAAGGAAAAGCCATCAAAATCGCTAAATCATCGCTAAGGGCTGCGCTAACCCTGGACCACTTCACAGGGCAGGCAAACAAGGAAAGCAAAGCGGGCAATCTTCAAATCAGGAGTACGCGGGAAGTACTACACGCGACTAGGCAGGGAACGTGAATTACAGGGGTACGCGTGAAGTAGAACACGCGATAGGCCAGGGAACGTGTATTACAGGGGTACGCGGGAATCATCACACGCGAACAGCCAGGGAATGCGTATTACAGGGGTACGCGTGAAGTAGAACACGCGATAGGCCAGGGAACGTGTATTACAGGGGTACGCGTGAAGTAGAACACGCGATAGGCCAGGGAACGTGTATTACAGGGGTACGCGGGAATCATCACACGCGAACAGCCAGGGTGCGTGTATTACAAGGGTAGCGGGAAGTTCAACACGCGATTGGCCAGGGTACGTGTATTACAGGGGTACGCGTGAAGTAGAACACGCGATAGGCCAGGGAACGTGTATTACAGGGGTACGCGGGAATTATCACACGCGAACAGCCAGGGTGCGTGTATTACAGGGGTAGCGGGAAGTTCAACACGCGATTGGCCAGGGAACGTGTATTACAGGGGTACGCGTGAAGTAGAACACGCGATAGGCCAGGGAACGTGTATCACAGGGGTACGCGGGAATTATCACACGCGAACAGCCAGGGTGCGTGTATTACAGGGGTAGCGGGAAGTTCAACACGCGATTGGCCAGGGTACGTGTATCACAGGGGTGCGTGGGAATTATCACACGCGAATAGGCTGGGTGGGCCCTCACAGGTGTACCCTGTACACCCTCCACGGCCCCTGCAGGCAGCCCACAAAACAGGGGACTACCCTGCACACCTGATCATGTCCCCCTGCACCCCCATCCACCAGGGGCACCCTCCACCAGGCCCCCACCCATGTCTCCCACCACCCCCACCCCCCAGCAGTGCAGGGGCACCTGCCATCAGGCCCCCACCCATGTCTCCCACCCCCCCCACCCCCCATCCACCAGGGGCACCCTCCACCAGGCCCCCACCCATGTCTCCCACCACCCCCACCCACCAGCACTGTGGGGCACGTGGCCAGCAGGCAGTCAGGCAGCAGCAGATGGCAGGTGGGAGCGTGCTCAGCGCTCTGGGGGACTGTAATTCGGCCTCCTGGCCAGGAGCGTGGTCTTTCGTGTTTGGACGCGTGGACAGCCTGATAGGGAGTGATTTTGCACGTGAAAACCCCACACTCAGCGAATCGCGCGAAAACCCGTCACCAGCATATGTGCGTCTATAGTTACCTGCACGTGCAGTGTCAAAGCGTGTGATTGGTGAAAATGGATCTACACGCAGGAGTGACAAAGCGTGTGATTGGTGAAAATTGATCTACACGCAGGAGTGACAAAGCGTGTGATTGGTGAAAAGTGAGCTACACGCAGGAGTGTCAAAGCGTGTGATTGGTGAAAAAGGATCCACACGCAGAAGTGACAAAGCGTGTGATTGGTGAACATGGGCCAAGCACGTACACGCCGTAAGTGACGCTGTACGTGTGGGCCTGTATATAAGGTAGTGTTGAACACCATTTCCTTGTACGTGCTTTTCGTGGAGAGCGAGTGGGTGAATTCTGTACTTCTTGTCGTTTCACACGCGATTTACTTCACGGCGTTTCCAGTTCGTACTCCGTTACCTCTGACAGCTTTTTCTCTTTTTCCTCTTGTACTGGTTTACCTGGGCCTGTTCCCTCAAACAGTGTCCCCTTCTACTGTTGTCCTGTCTCCTCAGACAGCGTACACATCTTCTTTTGGCGGGGGTGTTGCCAACCAAACGCGCTCATTTTTCACGCTCTTTTACCTGGCAGACGGTGAGTCACGCACGTATCTAACTTCTGTGCTTGCCCCGTGTGTAGCCTACCCCTTCAGAGGTCATTCTAGGCTGCGTGTGACACGCATACGTTCATTGTGTTACTGGATGCCACAGCGTAGTGCAGGGTTTTCCATCAGCACACGTGGTCTAGGAGGGGTATTGTGCACGTTCCTTAACTTTTCTGGGGTGCCTGTGCGTTGCGTGACCCGTCATCTTTCCCCAGGGGTGTCATATAGCCTTGCCACTGCACTAGGGTACGAATACCATCTGGTACCCAACCCCTTTGACACCCAATTGCCCAGGACAATTGTGCACACCGACTCCCATACGCACAATAACATCAGTGCCATGGTTGGGAGGCGTGCAAGCCGTAAGGGTGGCAAAGGTGGCCGAGCCACACGTGGTGGCCGTGGAGGATCCACTAGGGGACGTGGTTGTGACTTGCAGGGTGCCCCTGTCCCCCCCAGTCTGGAGGACCAGTCAGGGACACCCATGCCCCCCCACCCCCCCCCCCCAGTTGAGGGTCATGTGGCTGATACCAACCCTGATCAGCCCTTGTTGGACCAGCCCATTGTGGCAGCAGACCTGTCCGAGGGTGATCCCATCGCTGACATCCAGGTCAGCAGGTCCACTGCACGTGCACCGGTGCACATTGGTGTCATCAGGGCACGCGCATCTATGCCAGATAGGTCATCTGCTGGCCCCCGTATCCAGGGTGTGGCTCCATCCACCCCACCTCTCATACACCCTGCCAAGACTGTGTCGGTCCTAGTTCATGCACCTCAGATCAGGCCTGACCCCATCCCACTACCCCCAATGCCTGCACCTACTCCCATGCTGAGTGTGCAATCCCACACACCCAGTACTGAGTCCACCACGGCTCCTGCCCCTAGTGTCCACAGCGGCGTAGGACACTCTGGATCCCCACCCCCTTCCAAGCGCAAGAGGAAGAGTGCACGTCCGGCACAGGCTGATTCCCCAGGCACGGCTGCACAGTCCGGCCCATCAAGGAAGCCAAGCTTCACAGACGCCGAACTGAATGCACTTGTTCAGTATGTGTCAGATCATGATAGGGAAATGGTCATCGTTGCAGGGTCCAAGACCACACATGCCAGACGCCAGGCACACTGGCAGACCATTGCTGACAGAATAAGTGCCCTTGGAGTAGTGAGGCGCACAGCTAGTGATTGCCAGAAGCGCTGGAATGACCTTAAGCGCAGGGCAAAGGATAAGCTGGCCTCAAGTCATGCCGCAACCTTGGTGACTGGAGGTGGGTCCCCAGCACAGGAAATAGAACTCACACCACACGAGTCCGTAGCTGGATCCTACGTCACCGAGGGACAACTCCAAGGTGTGGGAGATCTCCCTGATTACGAGGCATCATCCGGTGAGTGCACATGCATGTGTGTATTATCCATGTGCATGGTGTGTGTGTGAAGCATTCATGTTGGGTGCCTGTCAAGGGGGTGTGTGGCAGAGTAGATAGTGGCACCCATGTGCCTCATCCAGTATGTTCAGTGCAACACCATCTGCCCACAGCACTATCCCAACTGGCAACAGTGCACATATGGCCCTACACCATGGAAGTTGCCCTTGAATTGTCATTTTGTCACTACATTGTTGCTCATACTCCCCTGTCTATTCATCTGATGTCTTACATACCATTCCTATACTTTCCCCCAGCCAATCAAGTTTCATCTTCACATGCCTGACATGCAATGATACCACATGCTAATGCGTCCTCTGTATATAAATGCCAACCAACATGCTGTCATACTGTGGATGTTGCCTTGACATCCACCTCCTACCTGTGTGCTTTGGTACCGTCTGGTTTCGAGCCCCATTCCCTCACACTCCATGCTGCTCTTCATGGTCTATCTTCCCTGACTTCTACAGTTCAGACCATCGTGCCCTACTCACGACACCTGCTTGCTAACAGTCAAATGAGGGCACCCTGCCCTCCAATGCGACCCACCCTATTGCTGACAAGTGCATCTGAGCCTACTCAAAGCCAACTCTCACTGACATCTGCTCATACATGCCTTTGCCTGTCCCATAGACCCTTCACATGGTCCCTGTCCTCTCTCCTTGCTCCTCTTCCACCATCAATGGTGGGACCCGTTGGGGTGTACTCCTGGCCTCCTTCCAATCCTCAGAGGCCACAATTGATGTGCATGGTAATGGGAGCATCTCAGTCCAAGGCCCTTAGGCCAACCTCATTCTCCTTGAGAAATGCTAGCCACATCTCATCAACTTCCTTACCTCTCCTGCTGTCCCCCCTCCTCTCTCCTCATCAATCCTGCACTGCCTCCCTGCACCCTCCCATGATCCTTCTCCGCCTCCCACTCCAACTCCTACACATGCTGCACCTCTGATCTCTAGCACTCCCCGTAAGTCCTCCAAGGCTGTCAACCTCCTCCACAATTACACTCCTTTCACTGCGGCTGCATCAGGCATTCCTCCGATATCTGTCACTTACATGAGGTTATGCACCTTGACATCCTTGGTCTCATGGAAACATGTCTGACGGCCAGCTCTGTCTGCATCCTTCACACACTCCTACCTGATGTTCAGGAGACCCTCTCCTTTGCCCGCCACTACTGTGCAGGGGGGGTGTGCCCTTGGCTTCCCTGAGGGTATTCCTGCCACTGTCACTCCTACTTAGACCTACTCCACTCTGGAATGGCTTGTGTGACGTCTCTCTCTACCACACCTTGACATTCACAAACTGTGCGTACTGTGTCTGGGAAAACTGGTCAAATGTACTACTTCCTTTCTGAGTGTCCTCACCTCTCCTCCTCACTCATGTCCCCAGACACAGAAATCCTCTTCCTTGTTGCTGTACGCATCCACCTGCATGCTTGTTGACCCCCCCACGTGACCTTTCTGTGACCTCAGCAACTCCCTCTCACCCTCTAGACTCCCGTCTGTCCCTACTCATTCTGCAGGGCACACTCTTGATGCTCTGATCTCATCTGACTTTCCCCTCTCCGTCCATCTCTGCACTCCTCTCTCCTGGAGTGATCACATTCTCCTCTCCTCCCAGCTCACCCTCACCACACCACAGGCAAAGCCACCCTCACCACTGTCACACACCTTCTTGGTATTCCAACCCATGAAGTGTGTGTCAGTCGAGGCTCATGCTGCCAAAATCTCCCCCCCATCCAGCTCCCCCTTAGGCTCACTCCCATCCTGACAGGGCCCACTCCATGCTCCACTCTATGTCAGGTACACTGGATGTCTTTGCCACGGTCATGACCACCTGTCTGAAGCCCCATGCCAATGCAGAGTCCTGGCATGACTCGGATCATGTGAACCCAGACCACAGGTGCCGGGTGGCAGAGAGGGAATGTCCTGCATCATGCTCATCCTCTGGCAAACTGGCCTGCCACATGCTCCAAAGGCAATAGCGCCTCACCCTTTTCACCAAGATGAGATCCCCAATCCAAGGGCACATATCTGCGGCATGTGACAACTCTGCAGGACAGATAGAAATCTGCAAGGACCTTGCCGAGCCAGATGCAGTGTGTACCTCCCCTGTCCCCTCCGAGCCCACAGCACTGCATGATTGTCTCTGTACCCCTATAGGCCACCCCCCCCAGCACTTGTCTGCGCCTAACACCATCTGCCCTTGACGTTAAGTCCTACTTACCTTGTACAGCACTTCCAGCCGCCACTTCCCCTTGCACATCATTGTGCCACCCACCCCTGCACTTGCGTGACATGAATGACACCAGCACCAGTAGGATTGTTGACTGGCATCCCCTACTGCCCCACCACCCCTCAGTGCTCCGCTGTACCTTCATACATTTCTGGACCGGTGCTTCACGAATGCTATATGATTCCTTTACAGGTGATGGGGAGGTGGAATCTCATTGTTTACTGCATTTTGTTGATGTAGACAAGGCACTGTGCATCGTGGCCAATTTGGACTAGCAGATCCATGTACAACATGTCAACTTATTGATGTGATGATGCAATGTCAGGACCAGAGTGGTAGAAATCCAAAAAAGTTGCCCTCCTCTCCCTCTTCACTTGGTGGCTATGTCACATGCCATGTGTGTGATGGCATGTGCCTTTGACATGGCAATCACCGGCCAATGTGTGATGGCAGTGCTAGGCAGCATGGTGAGCAGGCGTTGCTCTCCAATCTGTACATTGTATGCCCTGAGCCTCCCCTACAGACCCAGTGATGGTGAATGCATAGGAGGTCTCCCAGTCATGTGGGACATGTGTCGTAGAACTACTGCCTCTGTTGTTCATCAGCCCTTGTTGCATGCCATGGTGCTAATGCCTGTTTCCATTTTTCTCTTTCATGTCTTTGCAGGGGACGAAGCACTTGTTGATGCTGGGGATGTGGTGGTTGAGCCGTCCCAGGAGGGCAACCCGGGCCGACCTTCCACAAGTGAGGGACGTGGTGTGTTTGTGGGTGAAAACCCACAAGTGCTGCAGGTCGTGCTGTCGAGGGGTGTCTCTGGGGGTTCCTCCCCTGAGCAGTATTCAGGTGTAGACTCGGAGGATGACACCTATGTGCAGTCGCAGGTGAGTGTTCTTGGGAGAGAATCTCCTCTGTCCGACCCACCTGCAGCCGGGCCATTGCCCTCAATGGGGATGTCAGTGTCGGCAGCTCAGCCTCCGGTGGTTACGGATGCAGGGCCACACCACACAATCTCTGATCCTGTTCCTGGGGCTGCAGATCAGAGAGGGAATGCAGTCCTGCAGCCTGAGGCCTTGCCGGCACAGCAAGGCGCAGTCCGCCTTGCCCCAGGCAGGTGTGGTGCCCGTCAACGTGGTGGCCGTATGCCACCTGGCAATACCGCTTGGGAGCAATCCATCTACGGTATGGCCAACCAACAGGCAGCATCATCCGAGATGATTGCACAGGCCATGGATAGGGTGGCCACTTCCATTGTCCCCCCAGAAAGGCTGATGGAGCGACTGGAGCAGGCTACAGAGTCCATCAGCCAGGCACACAGGGAGGATATGTTGGCGTCCAACAAGGACAGGCGGGCGGCACTGGCGACTCTGCGGGAATCACTTTCCATGGAGTCCCAGCGCCACAGGGAAGGCCTGAGGGAAGAATTCCGTCACCTCAGGTCGACCCTGTTAGAGCTTGAGGCTTCATCCCATAGAAGGACAGAGGAGCAGCTGGAGCGTCTGACACGGACGCTCTCGGCCGAGATGCAGGCAACTCGTGCGGAGGTCAGGTCATCCCGGGAGTTACTGCATGGGGACCTCCGCATGATTATAACCCAGAACCAGAACTACCAGACCCGCCTGCTTGCAGCCATGGAGGAGCAAACTCGTGCTTTGCGTGGGCTGCCTCCCATTGTCACACCATCTTCTGAGGCAGCTCCCCCACCTCCTGAGTCAGCTGCAGGGTCTGGCCAGAGCGATAGCGACTCATCTCCCACAACAGAGTAGCCGTGTGTGCCAAGAGCCTATGGGGTGTTTTAGTTTCCCATGATCCACACAGGTGGATTGTGGCGTGCATCCTGTCCTCGGACCTCATAGGTGGCCCCCCCCCCCGCCGGCCCTTTCATGGCCATTTTTTCTCAATTTTCTTTTTTCTTTTCCAAGAGTGTTGCCTTGTGTGGGTACCTGGGCATACACTGTATTGTGGCTGGGCACATGCAGGCTTGTCCTGAGTTTGGTTTAGATGCTTGGGTAGCAGACATCCACACCCCTCCTGCTTCCGTTTCCATGGGCTTGCAAAGGGTGTGCCCAAGTGACAGCAAATTACACGGTGACATTGGACTCCCATGAGCTGTTGGCCAGTCCATAGTCAATACTGTGTAGACATTCATAGTGTACATTGTTGTTGCACCTAACTATGCATGATGGTTTGATATGTGCCTCTACTTACATATGTTGCTCATGTTTTGCAGGTATTTCACACAGTTCTTCACACGGGCATACTCTCTGGAGTCAGACTACATGTCGGTAGATGTGCACTGACACTTTTGCGTGGCACCATCACTGTACATCTGGACGGTGAGGACATACCAGCAGAATCAGGTAATGAGACTACCATTGATTACATGCATTGTGTCTTGTTTGGGTGGGCTTCAGGGTGGGTTGGTGTGTAATTTGATTGAAATTACTCTTACACAGGTGTGTAGTAGTGGCTCCAGCGCGGTTAGCTGTTCAAGTGCGGCTATGTTCCATTTGGGGCACTGCTATTTGTGACACCGGTGTCATGTTGTGATGGCCAGTTTGTTTGCTCTCACATACCATGACATGGTGTCCTCAGTGGCGGGACTGTGAAGGGAATGGGTGACATGGCAATGTTGTCATGTAGTGAATCGCCTGTGGCAATGCATATTTGATTGATGGAGTTGTGTCTTCTCGTTGTGATGCATTGCTGGTGTATGTGTAGGTAGGGGTGCACACATAGTGACACTTCCATGTTAACAATCTCAGGCTGATGTGTATCTGACAGTTTATTGTCGAGTAATTTTGTGACATTGTCAGGTAGTGTCATCATTGATTGTCAGATGGTATGTGCCAGAGCAGTGTGCACTAGCCAGCACTGTGATTCCTAGGTGAAGAAGTTGGCCACCAGTTGCGTACGGGCTGCCACCCCCCGTGCCCTTTCCCCTCCCATGCGCAGCGGGCGTGCATGTGGTTGTGGATGTGGGGGCACCACCATGTCCACGGGCAGGCCCCGGCGTGTTGCAACGTTGTGCAGGACACATGCTGCCACTATGATCCTGCACACTATTCGGGGAGCATATAACAGCTGCCCGCCAGAACGGTCAAGGGAGCGAAAGCGTGACTTCAGCACTCCGAATGTGCGCTCCACTATGCCCCGTGTTGCAATGTGGGCTGTGTTGTACCTTACCTCGGGTGGCGTGGTGGGGTTCCGGATTGGGGTCATCATGTGGGGGCTGATAGGGTAGGCACTGTCCCCTGCGGAGGTGGTGATGGGTATCATTAGTGGTGTTGTGTCATGACCCAGTATCTGACATGCATGCATGTGCAGTGGCATTCATGCTCACCAAGCAGCCATGTATCTCCATGCTGGCCAGCCTCCAGGTCCCGGCATAGTGTAGACATTCTGTAGATGAAGCTGTCGTGGGTGGACCCGGGATAGTTGGCATATACTGATGTGATTATTCCCTTGGCATTGCATACAACTTGCACGTTGATGGAATGCCAGTGCTTGCGGTTTCTATAGATGTGCTCTGTTGCCCTGGGTGGACGTAGAGCCACATGTGTGCAGTCAATTGCACCAAGCACTTTGGGGAATTGAGCCACACCATAGAATTCCTGGATGCACGTCCGCCTTTCTGCATGAGTCCTGGGGAGATATATGTGCCTGCGGACTGATGGCCGTGCAGTGATGATGTTCAAGACCTGGTGTAGGCAGCGTGACTGCGTGGCCTGTGACACACCACCCACTATGGCACTTGTCCGCTGAAAGGATCCAGTGGCCAAGAAGTGCAGTACATTCAGGACCTTCTGCAGGGGGCTGAGTGCTTGGGAGCACAGGGTGGGTGATGTGAGGTCATCCTCCCACTCACTGACCAGGTCCAGTATGATGTGTGCTGGAAACCTGTACCTCCCATACACCTGGTCATCAGGCATCCCGAATAGGCTGGTTCTGGGTGTGAATATTCTGGCCCTGACTCTCCTCCTCCTCCTCCTTTGGTAGCCCACTGCCACTGCTGCTAGGAACGGTATGTTCATCCTGGCATCTGGCTTGTTTATTGATAAGTGCGCAAATTAATGCCTTGCGCGTGTTCTAGGCGAGCGTGTGACCCTCGCACCCCTGGAATCTAGTTCCCACTCCAATAGCGTGTGGAAATTCCCACGCAGCAGGCATACAGGTGCGCTGACGTACTTGCGTGTGTAAGTGCCCGCGCACCCCTGTAATACACGTACATAGGCCAATGGCGTGTACGCGCACTTTTGGCCAATTACACGCGATGTAATACACGTACATTGGCCAATCGCGTGTACGTGCACTTTTGGCCAATTACACGCGATGTAATACACGTACATTGGCCAATCGCGTGTACGCGCACTTTTGGCCAATTACACGCGATGTAATACACGTACATTGGCCAATCGCGTGTACGCGCACTTTTGGCCAATTACACGCGATGACACTCTGACGTGCAGTATTTCCACGTGTGCTCCGTCATCACGTGCTGAGTGGGGAACGCCCGTGCGGATCACGTCAGACGCGCTTACGCGGTGAGGGACTCTGGTCCAATAGAATCGCGTATGCGTGCTGATGCACTTACGCGCTAAGGCCCTTTCCTCGGATTTCACGCTGACGTGCAGGAATTTCACGTGCCAAATCACTCCTTATCAAGCTGGCCACCCGAAAACACACGGAACACCACGCTCCTGCCCAGAAGGCCGAGTTACTGCCCCCCCAGTGCCCTGAGAAGCCTCCCACGTGCTATCTGCTGCTGCCTGCCTGCCTGCCTGCCTGCTGCCACCGTGCCCTGCCATTTGGTGCCTGCACATCAGCCATCTGCAGGGGTCCAGTTGCTGTGTCCACCCCTGCTGGAACTGAAGACTCCCAACTGGGATTACATCGCTCCACAGCCCAGCCCCAGGACCCAGTTGCCCACCCACACCTGCCTCTGGGGTTGCCATGTCGGGCACTTCGACATCTGGCACCAGTGGCAACCCCAGGCCAGAGGGGCAGAGGGGCACCAGCTTCACTGCCACCGAAGTTGGTGTCCTGGTGGAGCATGTCCTGGGGCAGTATGATGCCCTCTTTGGATCGTCCCGCGCCAGCAAGGAAGGACGGGAGAGGATCTGGGCCGACTGTGTGGTTGCCATCAACGCAGAGGGGGTGGCAACCCGCAACGTCCAGAAGATCAAGAAGCGCTGGGAGGACTTGAGGTCCAGGACCCTTGTGAAGGCCCGGCGCCTCGTGGAGGGGGGCCGGGGCCGCATGAGTTCCATCCAGAAGAGGGTCCTGGAACGCGTACGCCCAGCGCTCCACGCCCAGGTCCTTGAGAGGGAGGCCCGTCTGGAGTTGAGCGGTAAGTGTGCAAGCATTACTGTGTGAGACAGGGCATGTTGCGGTGTGCTGGTTCTATGATACTTGCCTGTATGTGTGCCATGGGCCATGTATGCATGTATGTGTGCAGGGACATCATGGTAATGCATGTGCGACCAGTGATGTGTGACCCACATGGTTGTTGCATGTGTTGAAATGTGGCATGGGGAGCCCTATGCAGATTTAGGACATGAGAGCATGCCAGTCTCTGTACCTGGACATGGATGGGGGTGAAGGATGGGTGCTGATGCCAGGTACATATATGGTAGCCATGTCTGTGTGCCTGACCTGCGTGTCTGTGACTTGTGCATGCCATGGATGCATGACACATGTGTGTGACAATGCACAGATTCTGTGACGCACCCAACTAACCCTTGTTTCGCCTGTGTTTATTGTGTTTGGGGCCAGATGGATGTGACTGAGGTGCAGTGTGTGCATTTGATATGCATGAGCCATGATGCATGTGAGTCACATAACATTGAATGTTTCAAGAGTCAATTGGACATGCATGGAAATGTGCATGGCATGCACCATGCCTGTTACTGTGTGTGTTTTGCCTGGACTGACCCATGTGTTGTGGAGGGACATGATGGAAGTGTACTTTGACAGGGGTGCTCATCTGCTATTGCTTCCTGTCTAGGGGACCATTTTACAGTAGCCTGATGCTTGTGTCCTTTGTCTCCCTCTACGCAGCGGCTAGTGAAGAAGAGGGCGGATACGGCGCTGTGGAGCAAGGCGGCGGGGATGCCCCCACGGCTGCAGCGGAAGGGGTGGGTGAGCCCCCACAGGGGCCTGCTACGGCGGGAGACGGTGAGGAGCCATCCAGGTTGGTGGTTTGCACAGAGGAGGAGGAGGCCGACACTGGTGCACACATGGGGCCTGGTGGGAGCATCCCTGCTGGTGCAAGTGGTGCAGTCCAGGGCCAGGGGCAGGAGGCAGCACAGGTCACCGTGGAGGTGCCTGTGCATGTCGCTGTCCCTGACCCTGTGAGTGCACCACCATGCACCAGCAGGGATGCCCCGTCCCAGGCCCGTCCGCAGGTAGTGGGGATGTCCATGTCAACTGACTCCCCTCCACCTGCGGCCGTGGGAACCCCTGGCCGCGTGGAGCAGGTCCTGATTGGGGTCGCGATGCGCACGGCTGTGATTCGTGATGACGTGCGTGCTTCCCGGGAGGAGCACGCACGTCATCACGAAGTGCACCGTGCCGACGTGGCCCAATTGGGATCGGCCATGTTCGGGGGGTTCCTGCATGTGTTGGCCAATCTGACGGCCCTCTCCTCCTCTGTGCAGGCTATCCAACGGTCGTTCTCCTTGCTGTCTTCCGGCCCAGATGCCACCATGGCCCCCTGTGGACCTGCCCCGACCAATGCAGCCAGCTCGGTGGGGATCCCATCCCTGCCACAGTTGGGAGTCGGAGGTCCAGCAGGGGTGGACGACACAGCAAGTGGACCCCAGCAGATGGAAGATGTGCCGGCATCATCGGGCAGGGCACGTGCACGACGGCGTCGGTGGTTACCATCAGCCTGGATGCCGTCGTGCTGGCAGAGGCAGTGGCGTCGGAGGCAGCAGCGGGCTCGACGTGGGAGGCATCATGGCTCAGGGCCATCAAGATCAGAGGGGCAGGCATCGGCCGGAGGGCAGGGCAACCCTGGCATGGCGGTGTGTTCCGTGTGGGAGGAGTTTGGCCAGCGGATAGGTGCGGAGCGGCAGCGGGCGGAAGAGGAGCGGCTCGCCATGGCCAGGGCGGAGATCTCCATGCATCGGGCATTGAGGCGGGCTGAGTGCCTCGAGGAGGCTCGCAGGGATTTTGGTGAGCACATGGGGTTGTCCCTGCGAGACCTCGGGGCCAGGACAGAGTCCCGCCTCCAGGACATTGACATGGAGTTCGAGGATGCCCTGGCCAGCATCACCAAGTGAGCCGCAGGACTAGCCCGCTGCCTTTGTATATAGTTTTTTAGTTAGTTAGTGCTAGGTTTCCTTTATTTATTTTTATTATTTTGGACCGCTCGGACAATGGCCACTTTTTTGTACATATTTATTTTATTAGTTAGTATTAGGTTTCATTTGTGCTGTTGGGCTCATGGACCCTGGAACATTCCTGTATATATTGATATATTTTGGGAGATACATTTTTTAATTTTTTTATTGTTTACACCATGACGTAATGGTTTTTCTTTGATTTCCTACTACATGGTTTTGCTTTGGACAAATTATATTGATTTTTTAATCCTTTGTTTTTTGGTTTATCATTTTTGTTCTTGGACATGGACCTTTTATTTACTTTGCCACATAGTTGTATGTTTTATTGGTTTACTTGATTTGTGTTTTTAATACATTTTTATATTATCTTACACTTGTGTTATTTTCTCTTTGGTTTCTTACATGTCATGATATGGGTTTTGACATTCACTTGCACCCATTGTGTATGTGTGTGTGACAGACATGTGTTCTTTTGCATACTTGCCTTTGGGGTTGTGTCATGTGATTGCATTCACTATGTGGGTGCATGCAATCCTTGCCTGGGTGTTTGTGCTGGGTATGCTGGCCATTACTGCCATGATTGTGTATCGTCAGGACCTGGGGCCAGGGGGACATGGGTGGGGGCCTGCTGGCAGGTTCCCCACAGTGCTGGGGGTGGTGGTAGACATGGGTGGGGGCCTGGTGGAGGGTGTCCCTGGTGGATGGGGGGTGGGGGTGGTGGGAGACATGGGTTGGACATGGGTGGGGGCCTGCTGGCAGGTTCCCCACAGTGCTGGGGGTGGTGGGAGACATGGGTGGGGGCCTGGTGGAGGGTGTCCCTGGTGGATGGGGGGTGGGGGTGGTGGGAGACATGGGTTGGACATGGGTGGGGGCCTGCTGGCAGGTTCCCCACAGTGCTGGGGGTGGTGGGAGACATGGGTGGGGGCCTGGTGGAGGGTGTCCCTGGTGGATGGGGGGTGGGGGTGGTGGGAGACATGTGTTGGACATGGGTGGGGGCCTGCTGGCAGGTTCCCCACAGTGCTGGGGGTGGGGGTGGTGGGAGACATGGGTTGGACATGGGTGGGGGCCTGCTGGCAGGTTCCCCACAGTGCTGGGGGTGGTGGGAGACATGGGTGGGGGCCTGGTGGAGGGTGTCCCTGGTGGATGGGGGGTGGGGGTGGTGGGAGACATGGGTGGGGGCCTGGTGGAGGGTGTCCCTGGTGGATGGGGGGTGGGGGTGGTGGGAGACATGAGCAGGTGTGCAGGGTAGTTCCCTGTGGTGTGTGCTGCCTGCAGGGGCCGTGGAGGGTGTACAGGTAATGCCTGGGAGCACACAGCCATATCGCGTGTGGGACTTCCCGCGCACCCCTGAAATCCACGTACCCGGCCATATCGCGTGTGGGACTTCCCGCGCACCCCTGAAATCCACGTACCCTGCCATATCGCGTGTGGTACTTCCCGCGCACCCCTGAAATCCACGTACCCTGCCATATCGCGTGTGGGACTTCCCGCGCACCCCTGAAATCCACGTACCCTGCCATATCGCGTGTGGTACTTCCCGCGCACCCCTGAAATCCACGTACCCTGCCATATCGCGTGTGGGACTTCCCGCGCACCCCTGAAACCCACGTACCCTGCCATATCGCGTGTGGTACTTCCCGCGCACCCCTGAAATCCACGTACACGGCCATATCGCGTGTGGAACTTTCCGCGCACCCCTGAAATCCACGTACACGGCCATATCGCGTGTGGAACTTCCCGCGCACCCCTGCAATCCACGTACCCGGCCATATCGCGTGTGGAACTTCCCGCGCACCCCTGAAATCCACATACACGGCCATATCGCGTGTGGAACTTCCCGCGCACCCCTGAAATCCACGTACCCTGCCATATCGCGTGTGGAACTTCCCGCGCACCCCTGCAATCCACGTACCCGGCCATATCGCGTGTGGTACTTCCCGCGCACCCCTGAAATCCACGTACCCTGACTAATCGCGTGTGGAACTTCCCGCGCACCCCTGCAATCCACGTACCCTGCCATATCGCGTGTGGGACTTCCCGCGCACCCCTGAAATCCACGTACCCTGCCATATCGCGTGTGGTACTTCCCGCGCACCCCTGAAATCCACGTACCCGGCCATATCGCGTGTGGAACTTCCCGCGCACCCCTGAAATCCACGTACACGGCCATATCGCGTGTGGAACTTTCCGCGCACCCCTGAAATCCACGTACACGGCCATATCGCGTGTGGAACTTCCCGCGCACCCCTGCAATCCACGTACCCGGCCATATCGCGTGTGGAACTTCCCGCGCACCCCTGAAATCCACGTACACGGCCATATCGCGTGTGGAACTTCCCGCGCACCCCTGAAATCCACGTACCCTGCCATATCGCGTGTGGAACTTCCCGCGCACCCCTGCAATCCACGTACCCGGCCATATCGCGTGTGGTACTTCCCGCGCACCCCTGAAATCCACGTACCCTGACTAATCGCGTGTGGAACTTCCCGCGCACCCCTGCAATCCACGTACCCGGCCATATCGCGTGTGGAACTTCCTGCGCACCCCTGCAATCCACGTACCCGGCCATATCGCGTGTGGAACTTCCCGCGCACCCCTGCAATCCACGTACCCGGCCATATCGCGTGTGGAACTTCCCGCGCACCCCTGAAATCCACGTACACGGCCATATCGCGTGTGGAACTTCCCGCGCACCCCTGAAATCCACGTACACGGCCATATCGCGTGTGGAACTTCCCGCGCACCCCTGAAATCCACGTACCCGGCCATATCGCGTGTGGGACTTCCCGCGCACCCCTGAAATCCACGTACACGGCCATATCGCGTGTGGAACTTCCCGCGCACCCCTGAAATCCACGTACACGGCCATATCGCGTGTGGAACTTCCCGCGCACCCCTGAAATCCACGTACACGGCCATATCGCGTGTGGAACTTCCCGCGCACCCCTGAAATCCACGTACCCGGCCATATCGCGTGTGGAACTTCCCGCGCACCCCTGAAATCCACGTACCCTGCCATATCGCGTGTGGAACTTCCCGCGCACCCCTGCAATCCACGTACCCGGCCATATCGCGTGTGGTACTTCCCGCGCACCCCTGAAATCCACGTACCCTGACTAATCGCGTGTGGAACTTCCCGCGCACCCCTGCAATCCACGTACCCGGCCATATCGCGTGTGGAACTTCCCGCGCACCCCTGAAATCCACGTACACGGCCATATCGCGTGTGGAACTTCCCGCGCACCCCTGAAATCCACGTACCCGGCCATATCGCGTGTGGAACTTCCCGCGCACCCCTGCAATCCACGTACCCGGCCATATCGCGTGTGGAACTTCCCGCGCACCCCTGCAATCCACGTACCCGGCCATATCGCGTGTGGAACTTCCCGCGCACCCCTGCAATCCACGTACCCTGACTAATCGCGTGTGGTACTTCCCGCGCACCCCTGTAATCCACGTACCCGGCCATATCGCGTGTGCAACTTCCCGCGCACCCCGGTATGCACGCACACGTTTATTTTTTCTCTCAGCGCGTGTCTGTGTTTGTGGGTACCCCTTTGTACGTCATTTGTCCTGGAGGGCCACAGTATTGGACATTGATCATGTCTGTATATAGGTGCTATTTGTTGGCGCACCTTTTAGCGCACATTTCTTGCAGGCGCAGAGACGCTACCGCCTGCTTTCTTGTGGCGGTCGTGTTTGTGCCTGTTTGTGCCTGTGCGCTGCTTTGAGCTTGCGCTTTTTTGCCCTATTCTATTCCATGAATACGTGTTGTATGCGAGCGTGTGGGCGTTCCGCGCACTTGCTCCTATACTTTCCCCGTGCCGCCCACATTCTTCCCCATTCCGAGTGTTGTGCCCCATTTTATTCCCCATTCCGAGTGTCCCGCCCTGTGTTCCGCCTACTTTAGAGCTGTGCGCTGCGCTCGGAGTGATAGCGCAGTGGCCGTGGCGCACGATGTTGGTTGACCTGTGCGCCGGCCTGCGCCGCGCGCTTTTTCGGCGCACGTCCTCTGCTTTTCTTGCGCACGGACTTCCATGAATCGACGTGCGCTGGTTTCCCTGCGCTTTTCGCTAATTTTCGGCGCAGCGCACATATTGGCCCCTCTGCGCCGGGATTTTCGGCGCACATTTATTCCATGAATCGGCCTGAGAGTTTGTAGACACTGCTTAAATTGCAGATTTATTTAATGAAATGGACACTGTACCCACAACTTCCAGCCACCTGCTGCCTTCTGCGTGTTTATTTCATTGTGCAAGTGCAGTGTCCCACTAGGCTCCTTTGCCCACCCCCTTTTTCCAGGTTTACAATGATTAAGCCCTCATGCTGTCTGACAATTCACCTTCCCATGGCATATCTCCTGGGTCAAACTATGCGAATGATTGGTCGTACAAATGTGCATAAGCTCCAATAACTGCATGTTATGTCATTATACATCTCCATGCTTGTAGGCCCATTTTGGGGATGGCATTCAGTGCCGACTCAGATTTGCAGGGTAGTGATTAATGTTGCATTTTGGGTATGGCAAAATCATCCTTGTTCATGAGCAGTGTGTTGCATCCAGCATCACAACAATAAGAGCGAGTAGAGGTGCAGTTAGTTTCCCTCTAGGCCCGTGTGTCAGAAGCTGCTTGCAGCGACAACGGGTCTCGTATCATGAAAAAGGGTGCATTGTGTCTGTTATTACGAATGTCAATGGCAAGGACTGCAATGGGTCTGTTGTAGTGCTACAGTGTATGAAGGAGAGTTATGTATTTGATGCCAATGTGTAGGAATTACGCATGTATTGAATAGGCTGCACATTGTGTCTCCTGAAAATGGGTCGGGCATGAAACATCGACAATTATTTACATAGTCAAACCATGATGTGTTTACAATGAGGAGGTGCAAAGAATAAGAAAAGTGTGGGCTATGGAATTAAGCGTTTCATAAAAGCTCATCTACTGAAGGTATGTGTGAACATAAAGGATAACTAACTTCAAATCGACTAATGTAGGTATATAAACACAAGGGATCACTACAAATCCAAAACGTTTCTAAAGTCTATTGACAACATGATGCTTCAGAATTAAATGAAGTCAAAATGTGCTTCAAGCTGCATTGCTCCTTGTCGAGTGTTCTAAACCAAAACACGAGTAAACTGATCATTGTACATCTCACAAATTGGTCTTCAGTGTATCATAAAAGCTCAAAGTGTTACTTATGAAAAACATACAATTTTAATGCTTACAATTTCTCCTATATATATTGTCTGGGTTCCAACTGCATCCTTAAGAGGTGACGTTTGACAAATTGGATTTGGCCTTGCCTTGTACAACGATGAGTAGGGGTAAAAAGCCAAACCAAAACACAACCGAATCATAAAGTTAAAACAGGGACAATCAAGAAGTATACCTTCTTTGCCTTTTGTGGCAATGCGGTCTGAGGGAAGGCTGTACTCTTAAGAGGGGTGTGAAGGTGAAACAGTAGTGATCGAAACAACACAGTATTACAGTCCAACATAAAGGGAATGTACAACCAAGGTCTATACAAATACAAACACTTTAATAAGATCCATCATCTGCAAGTAGAACAAAAAGAGATTACTATTCAAAAACCCACCCCAAAGGAAAGAACAGAAATGATACAACAGACTGGAGAAAGTAGCCCTAAATGCATAGTTCCAGGGTTTCTAGGTAAGGTACGATCATGAAAAAGGATATTAGGTTGAAAAAAGGAGCAACCATGACCTAACCACTCTCTGTGGGGCTCAAGTGGACTGTGGCGGTTGTTCAGTACCTTGATTCAGTTGTTGGTGTTCTGACTAATCAGACCTGAGTCCAAATGTTGATGTTAGGCTCATTCGGACAGTTAGGAACTCTGAGGCCCTGGCAACAAGCAGACATTGAGTAGGGTCAAATGTGGGTGCTCTCTATGGTCGAATAGTGACAGTTCAATGATGCAGGCCAGGGCAGTCCCAAGAACACTTCACAGTAGGCCAGGCTGGATCGGTCTTTAGCCACTGGATAGGGCGTGGATTGACACTGCAGTGGTTTGAGTCAACGGGTGCCAGTTGTTGCAGTGGTGATCAAGGATGTGCTGATGACCAGTCAATGAGGTGGCGGTTCTCAGGCTAGCTGGGCCGAGCCGTGGTTGTAAACCCCAGTTACAGTCGGTGAGTGTCCATCCAGAGATTTGATTTGGATTCATGGGTTGAGCAGTCACTTTGGGCCTAGTGGGCGATGTGCTTTGCTAGGACATGCTGCAGTGTCAAGCTGGTTTAGATGCAGTGCAATATTTCAGCTGGTTGGAGGAACGCAGACACAAGCACAAGCACCTTCCCTATTGTTCATGATGCAGAGAAAATGGAGTGACCGGGTCAGTGCGAGAGAACCGGGAGCTTCGACTTGTCTGGCCCTCCAGTTGCTGTGAGGCCTTTGTAAAGGACTGCAGGACCGGATGCTCCAGTTCAGGGTCTGCTCTTCTCACACAGAATATCAGTTGCAGAATGTTTGGTTCTGGCCCTCGGCACTGGTAACTCCTGATGTTCCCTGGGAGTTGTTAAAGGACAGATCTTCCTTAGGTCTTGGATGTCTCCTTCCCCTCCGGTGAAGGGCTTTGAACAGTACAACTGTTCCAAAGGAAGTCCAGATGAACATTTTCAGAACGTCTATTCGTCCTTAAAGGACCCTTGATGAACTGAAGGAATTCTGTTGAAGGGTTGCGAGACTCCTTCTTTTAAAGACACAAACCCTCAGGTGATTGGACTAAAGCTAGCTTGCTTTAAGGGACCAATCCCTGCTCCAGGTTCGGAGTGGACGTTGCCCTGTTGATCTTGCACCCAAAGTGCTTTGCTCCAGAGGAAGTGTAGAAGACAGGAAAGAGAGACAGTGGAAAGAGGACAATGGAAGGCATCTTCCAGTGGCCAGAGCACTCCTTCCTATCCTTCTCCTGCCCCTTTTCCTCCTACTGACAACAAGGACCATTAGGTATACACCACCCTTTTGGTAGCCTCCTCCTGAATGGGTGTAATCCTTTGATACCTGGGCCCAGTACAAAGCAAATCAAAGAGAGGCTGGGTCCTCTGGGTTTCTGTCCTGCTATGTTGCAGTATCAGCCCGTCTGATCCAAACACACATTCCCTTCCACAGTAGAGCTGACTCACAGGAGCTGACGCATGTGCAATTTCAATTGGGATGTGGTGGCCATTATCATATGTATCACCATGCGCTATGCTTAAACTCAGGAAAAATGCATTCTTAGCGATTATCCTTCCACCAGCATGGGGTACTCATGTTCACCGTAGTTTGGGTATGGGGGCATATCTTAAATGTCACCTGTTAGTTAAGATGTTCATATATATGATAAATCTTCTTTATCTGTGTCAACCCCAGAACTTTTTGCTGGACTTGGTGATTAGTTCTGCGTATTCCTGGTTGAGTGGGATTTTTTTCCCCTCTCACGCTTTCTTTTACTCTTTTTATGGGTGACCTTTTCATGTCTCTCCATAGCATATGTTTGGAATTATAGTTCCCTATAACGTTTTGGCTGACTGCATTTTACAATGGCAGTGTAGACAGGGAGCCAAATCTAACCGTCATGCACCCCACACGACCTTCAGCATGAAGGTAGAGAAATGAGATATGTGCCTCTCTTCTAGGCCCATCGCCACAAACTTCGATGTATCGCAGTTGTGAGAAACGCTATTCACTCAGGCAACCATTCAGAGCATACCCAATCAATGACTTTGACAATATGGAAATTAAATTGATTGAGAAAGTGGACTGACTGCAAAGCCAGGAATCAATGATGTCATCAATGAAATCACAACGTAGCTGCATTATACATGAAGTACATATTCAGCCATTTATGAAGTTACACGAACATGCACTAGTTTATTGCATATAGGCACGAAGCACATGCTTATGACCCATTTAGGTAAGGGGACAGATACACGTACATGCTGTTGTTTTCATATATTTTGCTAAAGCTGAAACCGCATGTTGCAAAGAGTTGATATACTTAGCTTGCACATGCTTGACTGCTATTAACATGGAGCAGCCATAGGGAATGATATAGAAGCTAGAGATCTCTGAAATGGATGGCAAAGGAGAGACAGGCTTTGAGAACATGGAAAGGCTGACACGATCGCTGCAGCCAGAGGCAAGCAGAAACAAGGCACCCAGCCAAGGACATGCAGAGACAGAACAATAAGCCACCTGCAGAATTTCAGGCTAGAATCCTCATAATTACAGGTGAGAGGGCTGTGGTTTCAGCACACTTGGCCCAATTGAGCAGGACAATGCCCATTCAAACAAGGTAAACGAGGAGAGCCATTCCCATAGAACCAAGGGAGAAGACGCTACAAGTGTTGCATCTGGGTGTTCAACTGAATGCACTCTCACAGGCTTAGGTGATCAGAGAATGGCAACATTAGGGAACACTTTGCACCTCTGTGTTCATTCCCAGTGACTTGAAAAGGTACACTCAGTCTGGTAACTGCCCAGGGTCTCACGGATGGCAGGACACACTCTGACAAATCCAGATTCACATTTCATGTGGGGATAATTTGTTGCAAGTGCCAATGGTCTCTCTGAGACCCTGCAACATTGTAGATTGATACTAGTAGGGATGGTTCTAGGAGGGACTCCTAGACATGGCTATCCAGATTTAACACTAAACTATATATTCTGTACATGTAACCTGCTCGAACTGACCAATGTAATCGGCTGATAGGTTTTTTGGGTTGGAACCTGAATTTGTGACGTCACATTGGGATAAAATCGGGTGACACATGCTTAGAAGACGGGAGCTCTGGAGAGTATTTGTTTTTCTGGTGTGATCCCTGTCATTTCTGTTTTGCTAATAAAAGACAGTAAAATGTTGCCCCATGGCTGAGTCTCCCGTTCTTGTGGCTGGGAGTCATTGATGGGCCTGAGTGTTCTCTGTCAATAATTGGGGAGACTGCTAGAGAGTCCCAGCCATGCTATACAACAGCACACAACATCTTAATATGCATTGGGTGAACTACTGTTCCCAAAGGTAAAGAGAGATGTTCATCCCCTTTACATTTTACTTGTGAGACCAGCCCACCCCACCTTATGTGGAGTGCTGGGGAGATATATAGTATCCCCTTTCTTGCTGACCTAGTAAAACATGTTTGACTATGGCAAGCCAACTCTTATGGCTGGTGGCAGTGTATCTACTTTAATGATTCTTTAGATTTGCAGGCTGTCAACTAGCCGCGGTAATGCACAGAATGGTCACTATGCTGCTACAATGGCGGCTTCCTCCTTTCTTTGCCATTTTTAGTATGCTTGTCCTTTCGTAGGCCTCGGAGCGCTCACAAAAATGGACAAGTAGTACAGAATCAAAACGTTTGTATAGCTGGGTTCTGGTATCCTAGGAGTAGAGGGAGTTGACCGTTAGGTTACACTGTTCCTTCATCGAACAACCAGGTTTTGCCACTACAACTCCAACTAAGATACCTGAGACCCAACCTGCTCCAGAGGGAGAGGTGGCGAGGAATCATGGAGATCCCTCTAAGTCCTTGGGATCTTTTGCTAAAGATTCCATGAAAAAGTATATTGCAGGTTCAGGAGCTGAAACACCCCCTAAGGGATTGTTAAGTGAGACCCCTTCTTGTAAAAAGAGAACATTTCCAAGCAATGATTGCAGGTCCTGTAGTTTGTTAAGGATAATGGACTTTCCAGCTCATCTCAAAAAGGGTTACAAAAAGGGTTACAAAAAGATTTCTGATGGACTCCACGGTAGATTTAACCGACTGCGACATGAGATCCATCCAGGAGTGGATTAGACCCTCCTGTCCCTTAGTTTGGGAGGAATAAGTGTTAGGTAAGATTTTAAATTATATGATAAATCTTCATTACCTATATCAACCCAGAACCTTTGCTGGACTTGGTGATTATGTTATCTTGTTCCATGATCGAGTGGGAAACTTTTTCCCCTCTCACCCTGTTTTTTGCTGCTTTTCTTGGTGACCTTTTTATGTCTCTGAATAGTGTATGTTTGGATTTATAGTACCCTATAACCTTTGGGCTGTCTGTATTTTCCCATGGCAGCACCCAGCATCCGATGTGCAGTGTTGCTGGGTTGCCCTTTGGGCTTCCCTTTATTATGTTCTCATAATATGCCTTGGGTGAACTATTGTTCACAAAGGTAAAGAGGAATAATGTTAGACCAGCACACCCCACCTTATGTGGAGTGCAGGTGAGATACATAGATATCCCCTTTCTCATTGATCTAGTAACATTTGTGTTACTATAGCAAGCTAAATTTTATGGCAGGTGGCAGTGTATCTACTTTAATAACGTTTTAGTTTATTTTTATTTTTTTTTAAAAAACATTTATGAAGCACACGTAACCCAGAGGCATCTAGGCGCTTGAACTTAATCCATTTGGTTACAGAGGTATGATTCTTCATATACAAATGCAGTACGCCATGTATTCACATCATGCAAGTATACATATATAACTATCAGAAAGCCAACGCTGCATTGAATTACAAGCTCTAATGAGTCAAATTGAACAGTTATGGCGCAACATGAATTTGTATCAGGCATAACATGTGTTATAGGTTTGAGTACGTTATTGGGTTTATGTCGTTTTCTTCTTTATGCATGTTGACACTAAGTTTGAAATAGACTTTTTGAGCTAGGGACTGAGTCTACTGCTGGGAGTCTGAGCTGAAAAGCCGAGTTTTTAGGTTTTTTTGGAATGACCACAGGGAATTTTCGTTCCTCAGTGATAAAGGCAGAGAGTTCCACAGTTTAGCCGCTACAACAGTGAAGCTAGATACACCTGCTTTCTGTCTCCTGAATCTTGCTGTAATGATGAGGTTAGAGTATTATAAGGCTTGTGTCGGTCTATTGGATTGGGTTTTGGCAATTTGTTTGCTAAGGTATGCTGGTCTGCTGTTAGAGAGATAGTTGTGGGTGAGAGAAAGGGTTTTAAATGTGATCCTCTGTTGGACTGGACGCCAGTGAATGTGTCGTCTGGTTGACGATATATGTTCATTTTTAGGTATATTCAAGGCAGCTCTAATAGCATTGTTTTATACTATTTGGAGTGTCCTTATGTTTCTAGTATTGGATCCAGCCAAAAGAGAATTACAGTAATCGATCCTAGCGAGAATCAGCGCTCTTGCCAAGGAAATACAATTATCTGTCAACAGGAAAGGTCTGCTGGCTCCAATTAGTTTTGATGTATAGGCTGCAGATGAGACAATGGCATTGACCTATCTTGTTAAGGTGAGTGAAGAGTCAATGTAGACCACAAGAGATTTTACTTTGTTAGCTACGTTAATAGTATGACCATCAATGTTCAAGGATTTATAACGTTGTGATAGGTTGTTTAACTTAGATTTGCTCCCAATTAGAATTAACTCATTTTGGGCCATCCAGGCCTCTATAGCGAGGTAGATTTTGTTGAGATTGTTTGAATCGGAGTCATAACATCCTGTGATGGGTACGAGTATTTGGGCGTTGTCTGCATAATTTGTATACATGACACCCTTTTTGTCTAACTTGTCAAATAGAAGTTCTGTGAAGGCATTATATAATGTAGGCGACACACAGGAACCTTGTATGCCACATGTTACTGGGGCTGGTGGGGCTGCTGATGAGGCAGATTAGACCCTCATACTACGATTGGAAAGAAAGGATTCAAACTATTTGATAGCTTCCAGGGAGAAATGAACAGCTGTTTCTAGGTGGTGGTATAACATTTTTTTGTTGACCAAATCAAAAGCTGCAGATGGGTCTAGCAGTAGGAGGATACACAGGTCTCCTCTGACCTTAAATTGGTTCATTTGTGTTTTTAAGTCCAAAAGTGCAGTTTCCGTTCCGTGGCCAGGTCTGAAACCAGATTGTCTCAGGCCTAGGAGATTGTTAGATTCCAGGAATGTTTGAATCTCTACGCGGTCAAGGATTGTTAGTAAGAAAGGTACTGTAGTGATAGGTCAGAAGTTGTTTGGATTAGGGTCCAATGTGTTTTTTTTAGCAACGGTAGTACCCAAGCTTCTTTTAGGTCATCAGGTACTGAGCTGGAGGCAAATGAACTATTGATGAGTGTGGTAATGAAGGGTGCCAAATTGTTGGTGCATTCTTTGATAAAGGTAGCGGGACAGGTGTCACCTTTACATCTTGATGGTTTTAAGCCTTACTTAATATTGCTTGAAGGCTGTGAAATCAGCCGAGGTAATGCACCGAAGGGTAACCATGCTGCTAGAATGGTGGCTTTCTTCTTTTTATACCATGTTGAGTATGCTTGGCCATCCTAGGTGGGTGAGGACCTGGTTATAGTTTTGTTTTCGGCAGGAACCCTTTTGTGTTTCCTGTAGAGGCTCCAGGGTGTCTGTGTAGGTAAGAAGGGAGGGTGGAGTCTGAAACTCTGCAGGCCATTGTCTTCTTTGTGACGGAAAGGAACCATTTCCTATTCGGTAATTGGGTGTCCTGATTGGACGGCCAGCCACCCCTTTCATTAAACTGCAGGGAGAGTTTGCAGAGTTTGTGCGTGGGTTCCTAGATAAAAGTCTGATTCTGGACTCTGAAGACAATTCAATCACTGGAGCTGAATCCAAAGAGGAAGAGGAAGACACAATGGCTGTAACTTATTCCAGCAACCAGAGAGCCTGCTGTGTTTCCAGAGCCTGTTATAACCCTTCCTTCCAAGCAACCTGGGGGTCCCGAAGACAACAACACATCCCCAGAAGCTGGTGAGACTCACTATTCTTGAGATGTTCTGCAAAAGGATCCATCACTCAATGCACTGTGACCTTGCCCTGCGCAACATCTTTCGAAGTACTATTCCAACTGAAACTTTGCTGGACTCCTGCTGGATCTCCAGCAACATGATTTGAATTCCTTAAGTCTACTCACCAGAGTGCTGGAGTGAAGAGAGCAGCCCAGTGATATTCGTTCTTCATCTGGTTCCTGTAAAAGGTTGCCAAAACCACAGAGCCGTGAGAAACATTGAAGATTCCTTTGCTGTGAGCCTATTCTGATGACTGTGGCTGCAAGTTCCCATCCAGTGTCTGTTTCTTTCGTTACCAGACCGAGAATTCAGGCACCGGGTCCTGTGGTGCTGCATCCTGAAGTCCTCCATCCAGAAGTTCTTCTTTGCTGATGTACTCTGTTGGCTTCGGTCTTAAGTCTTGTGTTGATACCGTGTAGCTGAGTGGGTGATTCATGTGTTTCAGAGTAAGCCCATACTGTTCACACGGGCCTAATGCATTTAGGAACCCTTCTCCATAGTCCCTGAACACTTTCTACTAACTTTGAAGTCTGTACTTACTTGCTGAAGAAAATATCCTCTGGAGTTCTGACTTTCCTGCATCTGAGCCTCATCCTGACCTGCCTACTGCCGGGTCCCTATTCTGCCTCTGAGATAACTCAAGCCCTAGAAGGAAGGACTTTACAAGTAGAAGACTCTGTCTTGAAATTATCCCAAAAGTACTTACTTGTAAATGTGATAGTGCTGTAACTGTATCTCTGAAATCTGATGTTACAAAAGTGTCCTGAAGTTCTTACTTACCTTTGAGTTGCTTGTTGCCCCTGAAAAGCATATGAAGTTACTTAATTAACTCTGTATTGTGTTTCACCCTTCTAGAATGTAATTGAGTTGGTATTGCTTTATTATTCTGAAATTGAATGAGTGTAAAAGCTTACCAACAGGGTTTAACCAACTTGAATAGATACACCATTTTTATGCGGTTCAACTTGGTTTTGCTTACCTTGCACTGCTTAGTGCACTTCTAAAATTGTCTTAGAGTTTTTATTTATCCTAGAGTTGCACACTGCCCCTTTGAAAAGAATGCTAGAGTGCTTACTTAACTTAGAATTGTGTTCCACACTTATGAAAAGAATCCTTGGTATAACTAACAATTTTAGTGGACAGATATAGTGCAAGAGTTTATATACCAATAGGGTTTTACTTACGTTGAATAGCTGCTGCCATTCCCAAACTGTAACCTAGAGTTATGTTTACTTTGAATTACTTAGTGCATTTCTAAAACAGTCTTACTGGGTTCTTACCTATCCACGAGTAGCTGTCTGCCCCTCTGGAAAGTATGTACGTTCTTTTCTTCCCATTGAACTGTGTTCTGAAAAGTAATATTGGCAACAGTATCCATTCTGAAGAAGAACGTTAGATGTGTTGCAAGGTTGATACTTGTAACAGTGATGGTACAACTAGGTGATTGTTGAAACTGAATGACACTGTAGGTTATGACCAATAGGCTCTGCTGCCCCTAATTTACTTATTGTAGTCTATTTTGGTTTTACTCCCCATGAGTAGCTGATTGCCATTCTAAATGTGTATTATTAGGATTCACTCACCTTGAACTACATATTGATGTTCTAAATAAGGTTATATATTGGTTTGCATCGCATAGTATGGCGTTTTTTTTATTATTGTGTTTATGACTTATGAAATAGTACTTACATTTCCAAAGTTTTTTCTTTGCCTAAATGTATAGAAATGAAACCATTTCACAATACATAAGTGTATCAGTGTTTCTTTAGACCATATGTATGCTACAATGTCTTTATACCTATCTACAGTCCACTCTCCCTCCTAAAATAAGCCTGGCGGTGGTCAATGCTACCAAATATTATAAAGCATTATACTAAGAGTGCAGTTCTGTATTGCCTCAGGTATAGTTTTATGAAGATCTTAGTTGAACTTTAGAAAAACTTGCCTTAACTTCACCTCTGCGCTGCACTGACCTTGTGTCGGCATTTTGTGACTTTTGAACCTGCTATGTGCCACGAGCAGAGTGGGTGTCGCGTATCAGGTTACCTATGCAGCAGAGCACAAGTTCACTATGTTTTCGGAATGGAGTTGGAGAAAGGGGGATTTGGTTAGCAGATTGTCCCTTTAGAGAAGGAATCACCTGCATCATTTTATGTTCTAAACATCAAAAAAGTCAGGGCAATGCAACCTTGCCAGATGGCAATGCCTCACATGATGAGAATAAGGGAACATTTTATAAGTGACTGCACACCGAAAAAATGTTGATGTTTGTGATAACTCTTCTGTCTACACATCGACCCTGACTTAATGGACATAAATAAAATATTTGGCAGTGCTGGCTTTAGAAAACTGCAGTGTCTTATAAATGCACTCTAAGGGCCTCATTACACGGAAGGCGGTGATCCAGGGTGCTATTAGCACCCTGGACCATGCCGGTAAATTACCGGCACCGCCTTGGCGGTAAGGGGATTTACCGCCCCATTCCAAGGTCGGTGGGGCGGTAAATCCCCCTTCCACCATTGCCCTTCCCCATTCCCATTTCTGCCCCATAGGGCTCTATGGGAATGGGGAAGGCGCTAATTACGGCACCGCAATTTTGCGGTGCCGTAATTAGCTCCGAGGTCCCTTAGCGGGTTGGTTTTTAACGCCTGCAAAAAGCAGGCGTTAAATCCCCCAACCCGCAAAGGGACCTCGTAGTACGGCGGTAAGGGTTAACGGTGACCGTTGCCATTAACGGTGACCGTTAACCCTTACCGCCGTCCGTGTAATGAGGCCCTAAATCTACGATAAATTGCTGAATTAATATTGTAACCTGGAGGCAATCTGCCAAGCAAATATAATGCCAAAACTAATAATTATGCCACAGGCAAGCTCTGCATTATAGTTGATACGTGGTGTATAAAATTGCCATTAGTCCTGATTTACATTTAAGAAGATCCCTGCATTTGAAATCATTGCTGCGGTGCACCAGAATATTACCTGATGGAAAAATAATTAGGTATATTAGCAGTTTGCACAATTGCTAGAAATAAAAAAATCTTCAGTGATAAAGCTACTTGAGAGTATAGATAGCGAAATACACCAAAACATGAATGTAATTGTTTTCTTCAATGGGGAAAGGCTCAATTACTGACCAATGAACATCCTAAGTTCATAGTCATACTAAGACAAATGGTTAACTGTTCTAGTTTTATTAATCCAGAGCATTTCACACCTCATAAGGTCCAAATGTCTCTTCCCGTTGCATTTCTTTGTTTGCACTTGTTCCTTATCACAGAGATAATTTGCATTGTGATGCTCCAGTTAATAATGTCTGACCATTGGAATGCCCTCATTGCTTGTCCTGATTGCTCTGTAATATTCAGGTATCCTCTCGTGTAGTTTTCTAATGGTATTATCAAAACAAAATATGCCACAAATATAGAAAACATTATACAAAACAAATTTGTTTTGACAATTAAAAAGGCTCTTGATGTGATCTTGTATCTCTTTATCCTAATATAATGCACTGCATTTCATAAACCCACTGGTTTGGACATCGAGCCGCTTAGGACTAGCTTTGGATGTGGTGTCTGGTAGTGATCTAGGTCTTAATATAGTATGAGGTTTCTTATAGGGTATCACACGTTTTTTGGTGAAGGAATCTTTAAGGTCACCATCACAAGGTAAAAGATTCCAGCATTTTGGTAAAAAGCCAAAAAAGGCATGACTTCTATTGTTATAGCCAACGGTGATTGCCACAGTTTCCTTCTGTAAATGAAGTGACCTTTTTTTGCTTAATAGTGAGCAGCCCCACTCCCTGTAAATGACTAACATTTTATTTTAGCATCAAACGTCTATTGAGTTTATAAACTCATGCCTTGACTCTCAAAATGATTGTTACCCACATGCAAAAAGGAGTAAGTAGCAGTAGGTTTTCTATGGAACTGTGTTGTAATGGAATCATTTTCAAAATGAATTAAGATATAGAGAACAACAATTGGTTTTGCTTTCCATTCAATTGTCATTTTAATGTTTAAGTCATTAGTATTGAGGTGATTGACACATTGAGCCGGTTTCTCAGATGGATTGCTCCAAATGAAGATGATATTTTCGAGATGTCTTTTCCAGAAACATGTATTGGGGTGGATGTCTCTGCTGCATACATTTGGTCGCGTTCTCACTGCTCCATAAACAGATTGGCTTAAATTGCAACACATCTTGCCCCCATTGCCATGCTTTGTATTTGAACAAAAGGAACGTATTTGTAGGTGTTAAAACCAACATTTCAAGCAATACATTGCAATGAGCTAAATAGCTTGCAAGCCTATCACACAAGTGTTATTTTATCACAATGATGTCTAATGTGTGTTGTATGCATGTACATGAACTCACCACATCCAGTGATGCTAGAATGTACATATCCTAACATTCGTTGACGTGTAATTTAAAATGTATATTATACCGTTCTCTGATGTATGATCTTATGTTGTAGAGATGTTGTTAAAGGAACACATTAACACATACTGCCTTTCACATACTTTGTCCACCAATCATTCTGCCTTTGCTGACTTTCTGGTAGCTGTGCCATCACAACGATGGTCTACTAATGCTAATGAAGTGGGCTGTGTCCTTTCTGGTGAACCTATGTGTATTATCGTTAACCCTAAATTCTCAGTTCCCTGTGTTCCCCAAAACCCTCCTTCAGAGAAAGCTGAAGAAGGCATCAAACCTGTTATCAACTCTCTCCTACAACAAGTAATTTCTGGTCACACCAGGTGCTCATACAACAGCCCTCTTCTGCCTGTTCAGAAACCTGGCCAAGAGGCTTATCACGTAATGCGTGTCAATACGATGACAGAGCTGCTCACAATGCCAGTAGTGCCTAACATTGCTACGATTCTCTCCTGCATTCCGCCTTCCGCAATGGATTTTACTGTCATTACCCTATATGCTGCTTTCTTTGTCATTCCCATTCACCCAGAATCACAGCTTGTTCACCTGTTTTTATTGCCTTCACCTTATGACCTGGACAAAGCATCTTGTGCAATCGCATGAGGGACATTTGGGCTTTCAGAAAGAGTTCCAGGCTTACTCAGCATGTCAACATTTCTGCTTTCAATGGATATTGAACTACTCTGCCATCTCACATTCCCTTCAAGACCTTATGCAGGACATCTCCCTGAACCCCCTCATATGTCTCAGTAACTGACTTGCACAACTGCATGTTGATCACAATAGACCCTTACTCATAGTGTCTTATTTGATCTGTTCCTGTGCAAAGGCCAATGCTGCTATAGGGGTTGTGAAAGGCAAACACTACTTCTGGCTGCTCAGACATTCCCTTAATATCACATCCTGTCTTTATTTTCCTGTTAAAGGGCAAGGTCCGGGACATACCTATTTATTATTTCTCCAGATATATATAAAAAAGGCTGTTATTATCCTTACCTCCCATTTCTATTGCTCTCTCTGCGCTGTCCTTGTGTTTGTCTTCTTTGTCTAAATTACCACAGATGGTGATAACCTTGGCAGGCGAAGAACAATGGTCTGGACGGTTGCCAGAGCAATGCCCAAGCTTAAGATTAATTCTAAACCTTTCAGCCATCACCTCTTTTAATTTTCTATATTTTATTTCATTTATTTATTTTATTGGTTTTTAAAAACGCGCGTAATACCATACCTGAGTTTGGTTTGTAAGGGCGGATCCGGATTCGAACAGCTGTTGCTCTGCGGGGTCTTGCTTACAAGAACAGCGCATTGCTCTTGTGCTATCCTGCATCACCCCGAGTGGGACGGGTTTGCCTAAACGTGGGTCCTGTGCCTGCTGCGGCAAGAGACCCAAGCTACTCCTCACTGATGAGGCCCAACAAGGCTGATATATGTTTCGGATGCTTGTGGTCTTGTGCAGAAGGGATGTGGTTAATCAGTTCGGGTTGGACTGCCCCTTTTGAGGTGGGACTAAGCCTGATTTGCATATGGTCTTTCCCCTTTTGTAATGGCTTGGCAAGCGAAGAATGTTCGTCTGGAGGGTTTCCCAGAGCAATGCCAGAGGCCGAGCTTAATTCTAAACCTTCCAGCTATCACCTCTTTTGTTTTGCTACAACCTTTCTGTTTGTGACAACAAAGCAACCTCACTGTGTTCACTTGAGTACTCTGCCCCACCTGAACTCTGGTTCTCTTTCTATTCAGTTTGTGGACACCTCTTTCCTACATGACTCAACATGCAGTATTCTTGTTTGCCAGTATATGCTCTCTCAACTCAGTTTTATATTCTGTTGTGTCACCTATTTGCCTATAAAATGTGCATTTTACACAGATATTAGAATTGTGGGTCTCCATTTCTGTGCCAACAACTCCTAATCATATGTATTTTGCTTCTTGATTTCAATGACCCCCTTGGTTCTCTTTCCCACCTTGAAGACATTTGGGATGCTGACCTCAGATGGAGAAGATCGGCCTTCGGTGTTCTTCTCACTTGTATCACAAGGCTGATGGCCACTTGGTACGCTCCATCCGAAAGACTGGCCATTTAAGGATCAGGTATTTTTGGGCTCACAAGGGGATTAATATATGTCTGGTTTGCTCCTTTTCTCCAAAGACCATCAGTATTATATGCACTCTCATGTATTGCTCGATTCAAATACCAAGTGCCATCATGATAAATGTGTATGGTGTTATAAGAGAGCAACTATGTTCAATTACTTTATTCACAGTATTGAAGTGTCACTGTTCATTGAAAACAATAGACTCACCTATTATACATTGCTTAAAGATTATCTGCATTTTGCTATCACTCCCATTCTAACACAAACAAAACAAAACACTAAAATCTTAAAAGGAAACTTTCTGAAATATGTTATAAAACTGTATTCTTATGATCTAACTTCGATCCATTGCCCTCCTTTATACCAGGAACATCCCGGAATCACCTGTCTATGGTTGACCCATGCCAACGCCCTCCACCCCTACACTTTCACCACCAGACTAGAACACAGCTCGCGTTACAATTCGATTTTCACATATTCTAAAGACCAAATGTCTCCTGTAGGTCTATCCCTAATCAGGCTGTTGTTGTAGTGCTGGGCGCAATCCAAAAACATGCGATTGAAATACGACAAAAGTTGCATCAGTGGAAGAAAACCAGAAAGCCTTCCATCCCTTCTGACGCCTACCCCTTCTAATTCCAGTCTCCTGAATATTGGCAATAGCAACGGCTTCCTGCTCCACAGCAGCAGCCTCCTGTTCCATGTCAACACCTGTGGTCTCCCATTCCCGCGCAAATCAACTATCTCCACGCTGCAACCTATGCTACTCGTCAAAACAGCAGCAACCACTGGACACCTGAACACAGTGGCAAGGGAAGAAATGGCCATGCACCTTCATCTTTGCTGCTTATTTATTTGTATTTATTTATTACATTTGATATAGCACCCAGCCCCGGAGGAATCATGGCACTTGTACAAAGTAGCTGGATGCAGACAAGAAACAAGGTCGTGAGCATAGTACATTACAGGTTATACATATTTGTTAATTAACCACATTCGTTTTTCTGAAGACGAGGAAAGATGGCTCATTTTGGATGTGTCCTTGAAGGGTGTTCTACAGTGTGGGGGCAGTAATACAAAATCTAGAACCCCCAGCTCGCTTGAGGGTAAATCCGGCTGTATGCAACACACGTCTGGAGGAGAAGCGGAGGGAGCGTGTCACTGGTTTTGCTGCAGTGCGTTTGATGAGGTAGGAGTGGGCATTCTTGTGCAGACATCGGTGGCCGATGGCCAGCTTTTTGACCTGTTCTATGTTATATTGTTTGGTAGTATGTTTTGTTATTCTGGTGATAATGGTTTCTGTTAATGCTTTAATCGAATCTAATCAAGTGTTTCATGCATAACACTGCTCAAAATGTTCTTATGCTCAAAGAGCACTGATTGCCTCCATTTACGAGGAAATAAAATCTAGAGAAGCTGCTTATTTAGGTGAAGTCCAGAGGTTTCTAGATATATAAGTGTAATGACTGTTGATGTGATAATCCATTATGTTTCATACCTTGACCGTATGATCTAAGTTGCTTCCATTGAACTCCTGGTAGGTCAGGGTGGGCCCAAATTAAATTCTATGACTATTCAGTGGAGTTTGCGTAGACACTTCTTAGATTCAAAGGGGGGATGGGGGATTTTGCAAAATAGGCATTACAAAATTGTTAGTTGTACACCGTTTAAAAGTGAGGCTATGCATCAAAGCTTTACTGACCATACACGTTGTTCTATCAAAATAATAAAGCCTTTTTGTGTAATTTATGTCTGCTTTGACTGCAAGGAGTCTTAAGATCTGGCTGCACATGATTTCTTTTTCGCGAATATTTATGTTTGCCCAATAGAAGGGCTGAAAAGTTATTTATGAATGCTTGTTAGGCAGAATTGCAGGCAGTACTCTCTGGGACCACTACACACAATTAGGACTGCAGGTGTTAGCCAAACCAACCTTTGGTATACGTCTGTCGAAAACAGTTTTTGGTAGCGAGCTGAGCAGCCAGGCTTATCTCAAGAGTGAATGTGAGCAGTACAAGTAGTTACACAAAGGACTTTCAATCACAGTGGTTCAAGTAAACACTTATACGCAAGGTTTCTTGGTAAAAACACATATTTATTTATTACACAATCATTTAGAAAACATTTCACTAGAAGAGACAATGTATTGATATAAACAAATCAAGAAATCAAGAAATACAAAAAATAAAAATATCAACAAATAAACTCCAAAACTAAACTGTAAACTTTGAAGCAGTTTGAGCTCCCTTGAAATAGGAGCAAAATGGCAGTCCAATTACTTAGCAGTGATCAAAAAGGACAAAAGTAAGTAGAACAGATCACATATACTTTTTAGACAGTGCAAATAGTTTCAGTTCACCAGAGGAGTTCGATTAAAGTCAATAGGCCAGGCCAAAGTCAATGGGCTAGTGTTCTGTATAGGATAGAGCAGTTCTGCTATCAAAAGGTAAAGTCTTTCGCGAAAGTTCTTAGAAGTATTTGAGACGAAAAAGAATCATATGTCGAGTCACAAGCTGATTAGGCCTGCAAGTTGGGAAAGTTTCACGAACTTTCACCGCAAGAGTGGCGTTCTCTCAATCGGGTTGGCACAGTACCATGGTATGAAGAAACAAATGCTGCTGAAGTCGTGGTTCTTGGCAGGTTCTGCAGATCTCGCTGTTCCTGAGCCTCAGTCATGGGGACAAGAGGGAGGACGCCGGGGGACTCCTGCACTGCACAGGTTCATTGAAGAAAGCAAACAAAATGGGGTCACTTCAGTTCCAGTAGCTGTAGATTCAAGAACACAAGCTAGTGTCCCTCTCCATGGTTAATCGTAATCAGCCTTGAGAATGGTATCCAGGTGTCTTATGAGTTTATTGGTCCCACCAACTCAAAGGAAGAAGCCGTCCTTGAAGGAGCTGTCGAATGGAGTTTGGCAATTCAGACCTGCAGCATGGCTTCACTGGGCAAACCAATGGTCCAGGAGTTGCAGCAGCTGTCCTCTTTCAGCTCATCTTCGGCTCTTTCGTTCCAGTGGTCGACTCTGCCCTCCAGTCCTGGAGATTCACCCTTTAAACAGTTTTCTCCCACGCATTCCAGCCTAGCTGTCACTCACCCAGCAGGGTGGCTGTCCTTGCTGGACAATCAGCCAGCCAATCCCACCAGAGTGCATTTGAGTCTCCTAGGAGACTAAGCACAGGGAGTTTCGGGCACCTTCCTCACTTCCTGCCCACCCCAGACACTCAGACGCCAGAGGCGGTCTTCAGTCCTGAAGCCCTCCAAAAGCACACAAACAAAGAGATCAAACCTGGTTTGGCATGCAGACACAAACACTAGAAGGACCTTTCCAAAAAGAAACAGCAAAAAATGAAGACCGGGACCTGTTTAAGCAAAGGGGCTTAAGGCGGCATCTTGAAAAACATGGCTCCGGTGATTTTTTGCTACCGGTGTTCACGGTCGGGAAAAATCATGGTATTTCTTTGTAAACCCACTGTCACCAGCCTTTTCAATAGGAAAGGGTAGCATTTGACTACTACATGAATATTTAGACACAGGGGATACTATGTAACCCCTCCAGCACTCCATTGTAAAATGGTGTATACTGGGTCTAAGAATGTGGAAAGACTAGTAAAGTCAATTTCACTTTACATTCTCTGGGAAACAGTAGTTTTCCCAGAGAATGTATTTAAACCTTTGGGAAGTCTAAAAAGACATCCCAGTGTCACTGCACTGAGGGTGCTGTGTAACACACATGAAACGATGCCTTTGGAGTTATCTTAAAACTCCAAAGTCAAAGAACACAAATGTAAAACACGCATCAAAATACATGAAAGAGTGGGAAAAAAGGCTCCCACTCTTTCCAGGTTAAAAAATCAAGTCCTCAAAATCCAGCAAAGTTGCTGGGAGTCTCTAAGGTGAAGGAAATTAGCACATTTAGGAGAATTTTCCATAACAATGCTTTAATAAGTTCATCTTTTTTCAGCAAAAAATGGCCTAGCCACTTTTCTGTAGCACTCGAATGGACAAGATCAAATGTTTCTGTATGTTCTGTCTAAGCTAACGGCCATGGTATTGGTTCTGCAAAAATCATTTAAATAATCTTGAGTAAACGAAATGTGCATACAGCGGGCGTTCTGGCAGCAGCCATGCTTGAGAGATCTCAGCACAGGAAAAGCTAAGTCATCTACAACCAGTGCATTCGGTCCAGTTCTTTCTTGAGTATGCATACTAATAAAAGATTGTAAGAGTATATATAACATTTTACTAAATATGTTGGCATTTTATGGTGTTTTATTGCAAATGCAGTGGCATTTTTATGTTGTTGTTGCCAGCAGTAATATGGCACACACATATATATAGATATTTTTGTGTTGCCAGTATAACATATGAATATGTTGTTGGTGGCATGCAAGGTACAGAATTCATAACGCAGCAGAAGCCCAATGTGAAACTGCAGAGAATGAAGTGCACCATTTATTTTTTGATACCTCATACATAGAAGACTACATTATTTATATAACTGACTAACTTAATTAACATTTACTAAACACTAATTCTAACTTCCCTAACATTATAATGTAGTCTCATGTGCAAAATGAGGTGAAAATACATATTCTGATAGCACTGCTATAATTCAGTTTTTAAATGTACACTGGCATTTTTTTCTCTCTTTCTGTGTTAGTTTGCAGAAAGCAGAAAGTATCTGCAGCAGGAAATAAATTGAAACAGTTGCAGAGAACAAGGGGCTCATTGTTATAAAACTGAAGGGTGGTGCTGAAAACAGGCTTTTAACCTGATTCGAGGGAAGTGTCTGACGATATGACACATCAAAATGGAAATTATCCGAGTTTTGCTAATGGCAAAAACATAGGAGGGAAGTTATTTCTTGGAGACTGGGCTGTGAAGATAGAAGTCCAAGGTGTCACAGAGCGCTGGCTTGAGAGTTTCTCACCGTGCTTCCCAGACACACAAGATTACAGGAGCCGTTCGTGCTGACTGGGCCTGTCTTTGTGAGGCGAGTGAAACAAGGTCGCGTGGGGGACTTCAAAGAAACACTTTTGGTAAGGAGATATGTTCAAGTGAGGTCACTGTGTAAGGTCGCATGGATGACTGAGCTGTAGTACAGTGTAGACAGGATAGGAAATCCCTGCATCTTTATTTCGTCATGTTCAGAATGTGGGAAAATTAACTCATATTTAAAAGGCTTGCTGGCTCTGTTTCTTTTTCTTTTGTATTCCAGATGATGATGCAATGTATTCATGGTAAGAACTAATGGTTGTGAATTGTATTTGTATATAATATAATGAGAATATATAAAAACAGATGGTTTAGCGTCATTTTTGCATCTGCAAATTTATATATATATATATACAGGGGAGATTCATTCTCTTTAGTAGTGCATTTGTCAATTTGCCCCTGCAGGTAAAATAACAACCTAGAATACGCTGATAATATCCAGTGATAAAGCAGGTTTGTGTGTGTGTTTGTGCCTTCCTTGCATGTTGTTTGGAGGGAATCTGATATAATATATAGGTCGTTGGATGTAGATAAGCCAGTGACATCCAGGGGCGCATAGATCGCTGGATGTATATAAGCCAGTGATACCGGCCACAACCTATAGGTGGCAATCTAAATAAAATTGTTGGATTTCCATCACGTGCATAGGTCCAAAGCTCTCTATAGACCACTGGGAGGTACCCTAATAGAAAGGAAGGTTTTGTTTTATGATGGAGTTATAATATAAGGAAGAAAACCATGCTCACCACTAAATACCACCCCAATATAATATAACAAGTTGTGTTCACTAAAATATATGAGGCCAAACCCAATCTAAATGCAAGGCTAATTTACCACCAAACTACCACTCATATTTTGACGGTAAGAAAATACCACCAAACCCCAAATGTACCCCAATAAGATAAAATATCCTACAGATAATGGTGCTTTGGCCGGGAAAGTGGCTGTAGAGCACCTAATGGGCATGGCAAGTGTGTCTCACACTACCTTACGTGCATTAGAGGGAACCAATTTTATGAGAGCAGTGTGACACTAAAATTGGATTTCAGAATGTCTCAAATGGAGGCCACATTCCCAGAGTTAGTGCAATATCTGGAGGCAAAGCTATATACACATGGAACATGGTCATCAAATAATGCCACAGAGTGGCATGACCGCATCTATGGTGAAGTACAGAAAGAACCATTAGACAGCATCTTTGCAGAAGGCAGCCTAATTCAGGTCTGCCTTTTGAGATTATTAAATGCAGCTGATGAACATGCAGAGAAAGATTGTCTGATATGGCTATGTGCCAAGACATGGTTTATACTAAATAGGTCTCTGTGAATGCAAGAAAAAGATACCAAGCTGATTAGCAGATTAAGAGTTGAACTGGATGGAGCTAGTGAAAAAGAGGAAAAGTTAAGAGCAGAATAGGAGGTATGTCAAAAGGACATGCAGTCAAAATGTAAAGATCTCGACACTCAATTGTCTCAAAGAAAGAAACAGATTGAGGATAGTGAGCAAGAATTAAAACACTTGAAAGCGTTGGTAGATCATATTATACAAGATAAAGATGAAGTTGTTTTGGAAATGCAGGTTTTACAAAAAGAACATTTTGAGAAAGAAAGTGATCTTCAAAATGCTGAACAAGAGATAGTTAAAATGTTTCAGGAAAGTGACAAAAGAGACAAAAAATTCAATGAATGCCAAATGCAAATGAGCGATATGCAAAGTGTGATCAATAAGATGAGTGATGAAAACAATTACTTGCGAAAGGAGGCAGATAGGCTCCTTAAAAAGTGCAAAGATTTGGAACAGAAAATATGCATTTTCAGGTCCCAGGACAAACGACAGGGCACCACATTCAATGGAGTTGAGGTGAATCCTATTTATACACAGAGAACTAGTGCCACAGTGGCTGGACTGGTGACCGAACTTGGTTGCAACGCCCTTGGGGGATTTGACACACCCATTGGGGGCCACCACGAATCCCATACGCCTGAAACAAGGGTTGAATCACAAAGTAGTGCAATTCCATGCATAGCAACGAGTAGCCCCATTAAAATAATTAAATCAATCAAGGCTCTGATCAAACCATTTAAAAAAGGAGGGGAGTGTTGTATAGAGGATCACTTAGAGGTGGTGCACGATATATTTAAAGCCCACCAGATACCTAAGGAAGAATACAGACAATACTTTCCCTTAACTCTGGATGCTCCCACAGGGGATTAAATGAACAGCAGAACATGACGTGGGCAGAGTTTGAAAAAGGGATTAAATGTCATTTTTTTCCATTCCAATCATTACAGGAGGCAAAGAAAGTTACTTACACAATTACGGCTGAGCCTAATACTTCACCTCGCCAATTTTTGCAAGACTTAAAAAGAGCTTTTTCTCGCTTTGATGTATCTTTTGACCCCAATTCCAATGAGTTTAAAATTGCCTATTTCTATGGGCTACAGAAAGACATCGGGCCTCATTCCGAGATTGGTGGTAGTCATGTCGCTTTTTGCGCCATGACTGCCACCAATAATGGGTCCGGCACAGGTGTAGTTCAATGGGGACTTGCCGGTGTAGTCCGACCTTTGCGGGACCGATAAATCCCCATTGAAAATGCCATTACCCATTCCCATTTGAGCCGCCATAGGGCTCAATGGGAATGGGGAGTGTGCAAATAACGGGCTCGCGAATGTCAAGCCGATTATTTGAGCCCTGGTCCCTTAGCGGGTCCCGTCCATAATGGCTGGTCAGACCTGCCGTTACTGGCAGGACCCGCTAAGGGACCTTGTAGTAGTGCGGTAAGGGATAACACCAAAGTACAAAACTATATGAAGTACTCTACTGTCAGGGTAGAGAGAGAGATACAATGAAAGACACTAGACCTAAATTTAAAGAACCCTGTGCAACAGTGATGGAGATCAGGTCAGCTAAAATGTCCCTTGAGTCCGCTCAAAGTCCAGGTAAAAATAATGCGACACCTGAACAAAGGGGTAATCAACAGAGGTTGTCGCTCCCTGCACCAATGTTTCAATCACATGATCCTAGTAATAGGGAGAGCCACATCAGCCCTAGGTACTTAAGAGACAGACCCCGGGCAGGATATCGGCCTGATATGTCAGGTATGATCAATAATCAGAGACAAAGTCAGGATCAAAGAAATAATGGTCCATACCAGACATTGGGGGCACAAAGCAGATTTGATCCTAACAGCATGATATATGGTAATCAGGATAGACCTTGCTATGTGGATCGATTTACTGAAAATGCAAATCAGCATAGGGGACAATACTCACAAAATGAGAGACAAGACATGAGGCTGAGTATGAATTATACCCCACGTCAATATCACCACCACCAGGGGACTATAACCAAAGGATGAGTGCACCCCGATCCCCTCCACATAAGAATCAAGAGTTCAGAAGCAACCCCAATAGAAATAATTCTCCTGAGAGATATCAGAATAGATTCAATCAGTGGGAAAACAACCAAAATCGACCTAGGCCGCAAAGAGAATATTCTAGAGAAATTGAACGATTCCAGTGTCTCGAGGCCCAAGTAAAAATGTTGGCTGAACAAATAGGAAAACTATGTACGGTTCAAAAACAGTCATCAAATGAGGGGGCAGAAGGCAATGACCAGGTGGTTTCCGATAATAAGTGACTAAATATTAATTATACCTGCAATGCTAAAAAGACAGATTGCCCTGATTTGGTTTTGCATAATGACTCTGAGATGCTTAATGATTTAAAAAGGAAAATACCGACAAATGGACATGTGACAGAAATTGCAAATACATCTAAAAAAGAAGTTCAGTTTAACGTGGAGTTAAATCAAACGTTGGAGATTTGTAAAATGAAAAAGGAAAACATGAAATTCCAAAAGAACAAAGGGACAGATTTAAGAAAGACAACTCATGTATGGGTAATACATTTGAACAGGGAGTAAGTGGGGATGCAGGAACGCTTTCCCTAGACAATCAAAACACTAACCAAATACAGGCAGAAAGAATAAATACTCAAAAGGAGGGTACATACCAGTCACCTGAAGAGTTCTTTGAGCCACAGATTTTTGAGGAAGTTAAAAAGACTGCTACCATGCCAAATAACCACAAATGCACAGAATTAGAAAATGACAAATCATGAAGTAATGTTTCTACGCATATTCAGTTGGAGGATTGTAGTGTGAACTCTGATGATCTCGGGATGGAAGGGTGAACAGTGGCCACACTCCAAAGGACCTCTGAATATGGGGAAATGAGTAAGGTTTCTCAAACGGAAATGGCCAAAAAGGAGGGAAAAATTACTTTCCATTTACCAATGTGCTTAGCCAAAAGTGAAAAAGGTCTGAGAAAAGTGAATCCTGAAATTAGTAAGAATTCACACTTTTTGTGTGTGTTAGAAGAAGTTGAAGAGAGGTATTATGCTCCCATTACAGTGGAAGAGAAATGCAATACATTTGCCATGATTGACACTGGTGCACAGGCCACAATTATGTCCAAAGAGTTGGTAAAAAGTATCAATGAAGGGAGATCTCCACAGAATCAGAACACAGTGAGACAGAGTGAAGGCCCAGTGCATAGCTTTAACTGTGAGGAGGTACCTATTATAGGTGTTACCGAAGTTGACATAAAGATAGGAAAACACAGAATGAAACAGGAGGTATTGATCACATCTGTTTGTGACATTCCAAATAGGGAAATAATTCCAATCTGTCCTGATGGGGACAGATTACCTGAAAAGATTGTCTCCTCTCATAGTTGGGGTAAATGGAGTACTGTGGTCCTTAACCAAAAAAAACCGTTGAGACCTAAGGAAATAAAATCACAAAACAGCAGTATAAGTGAATGCCACACTGTCGCCAAAACAAATGATGCAGTGGAGGTATACCTCCAGAATAGCTGTGTACCTAGTGTCACTGTCATTTTGATGTGTCAGGATAAAATGCAAAGTGAAAAAGAAAAACAATCTGTGCAGATTTATTTGGATCCCAGGAAGAAATGGCAAACTGAAATAGATGAGCACACATGGCGCTTTAATTTAAAAGAGAAGAAATGCAAACAGAATACTATTCCTAAAGCAGACACAGAAAAACACATCACCACCCTTGCTCAAATACACATGAAAGATGAGCAACCATGGGTTCACATTGATATAAATGACCATTCTAAAATGATAAAAGCCACTTTGGCGCTTGAACAGGAAAGGAGCTTTATTAATGAGAAATGACTGCAGAGAATAATGGAAAGGGAGGAGATCCCAAAATTTAGAATTAAAAACCAATATGTCTCTGGTTTGGACAACCCAGATTTTGAAAACCGAATTGCAGGAAAATTCATGATAAAGATTAACATTGGACAGAAAACCATCTACCACAATGTGTGGATAGTGAGTGGAACACAAAATGATTTTTACATGGGCAATGATATCATGCACAGAATGTGTATGGTGTTAGATTTCCTTAATAAAAAAATATGGTCCCGGCTAGGTGGGCCTGCACCTGAATTTGAAGACAAGAGAAAGGCTTATCATTGCGCACAATTGGTCCCATACACAATTGAATTACAGGCGAGGAAGGATATTACTATTCCTGCATTCACCAAGCAGGTTGCAATAACGCTCAAGTGCAAGAATGGACAGCAAATGAAAGATTCTGATGCATTTGTGTGCCTGAATGAATCCATGAAACAGCAAGGCCTGGATAATGAATACACCCCATTGATAGATGTTGTAGAAGGATCTGTCAAAATTATGGTAAATAATAAAGGGTGTCAGGATATTCATTTAGAAGAGAATTGTTAATTAGGAATGGCCATACAAAAATCACATTATACCGCAGATTTCAACAACATGGTGATTGGAAATATTCCTGAGAGATATGTAGATGCACAGGGTGTGTTGCCAGAATATATGGATTCTCAACCTAAAGGGATCTTTAAAAGTATCCTTATGATTCAAATGAGACAGTGTGCTGTCACCAAGAAAACTGTATAGAATTTGACTTAAGTGAAAATGAAATAGGAAATCAGCACATTGAAGTGGAGGTTGATATGCCAAAATATTTAAAAGTGGCAGCTTTACCGAGAGACACAGCCACAAAATTGGAAGAAAGCACAGAGGTTCCTCCATTGGAGGATTTTCCAGAATTTCCAAAAATGGTAGAGGAGCAAATTTTGTTAGCAGATGTATGCGATAGCGATGAGGATAAAAATGAATTGAGGAAATTATTTATGGAATTTAAAGAAGTTTTTGCCAAAGATGCATATGATTGTGGCCCAAATAATTTACATGTTGCCACATTACTGGAAGGGTGTGGTAGAAATCCAGTATTTGTGCACCAATATAGATTACCACTGGCATGTTTAGAGTCATTGGCAGAGATAATTAAAAACTTGGAGTCTCTGGGAATTATCAGGCCCATTCATAGCACCTCCAACACTCCTATTTTGAGTGTGTTAAAGCCAAATGGTCAATGGCGTCTGTGTGCAGACTTGAGAGAATTAAATAAAACGGTGCCAGTGTCCAGATGGCCGCTGCCATTCATTGATCAAGGTCTTGCTCAGATGCATGGCTCAAAGGTATTTACTACCTTAGATTTCACATCTGGATATTGGTGTGTGCCACTGGCAGAGGATATTCAGAATGTATTCTCATTTTCATTCGATAAAACGCAATACGCATGGGCTAGAACACCATTCGGGTACGTCAATAGTGGCAGTGAATTTGGCCTATTTTTGAGAAAGGCTATGCCTGATGCAGTGGAAAGAGGAACTATAGTTTATGTGGATGATGTCCTGATAAAAAATGAAAACTTAAAAAGCCATTTTGATGAAATTAGACATGTTCTTGGCCAATTGCAAAAGCGGGTGCCAAAATATCTTTACAAAGAGCACAATCGTGCAAGAGAAAGGTGAATTTCTTAGGCCATGAAGTAACTGAACATGGACTAAATCCATTAAAGAAAAAGGTGGAGGCCATACAGAAATTGAAAAATCCCAGAAATGTGAAAGTTAAAAAAGTTTATTAGGAATGACAGGATATAATCGGAAATGTATTGAAAATTATGCTGAAATTACTCAACCATTAACTTAACTATTGAATCTGAATACACCCCGGAAATGGGAAAAGGAGCAATCTGAGGCAGTTGCTAAATTAAAGGAATGTCTCATCAAGGCACCATGTTTAGCATACCCCATACAAAACAGAGATTTCTTTATGGAAATAGGTTTCTCTGAACATTGTATGCAGTGTTATCTCAAAAACATGATTTGAACAACAAAACCATTGCTTATGCAAGTAAGGCATTTTCGCAGGTTGAGGTTAAATTCAGTGAACTGTGTGGGCGTTGCAGCATTTTCGCCCCATTGTTCAAGGAGAAAAGGTAATCATTGAGACAAATCATCAACCATTGCAGTTTTTACAGAGTAAAAGGATTAGGTCAGGCAACCTAGCACAGTCCAGAATTACTTCATGGACATTGGCGTTGCAAGGCTTTCCTGTAGAAGTGAGGTATGGCCAGATGAAGTAGAGGTGTAATCTAGTTTGCAGGAGTTTGAACAATCATCACACAAAGCTTTTGATGAAAAGGCATGATAGAATTTACCAACTATATATGGTGACGGTTGTGCTTTTCATATTGAAAATGACAGTAATAAACAATTGGTATCAGGAATTGGGAATGTCTGGATGAAATGTGAAGGAATTCCTAGTATAGGGATGAGAATTGGGGCTAGGGTTTGTCAGGTAGCGGAATTGGCAGCCATTTATAAAGCAATTACTACTGCAGTTGATAATAAATTCATAGAAATTGTCCTGGTGACTGATTATGATTATGCACGGAATAGCTTTGTGGAATATTTGCCTGGCTGGAAAGAGGCATGCTTACATATAATAAAAAGCCCCACAAACATGGAAAAATGATACAGGCTATAGACAAATTAGTGTCAGAGAATGATTTAACAATATATTGGAGGAACATTTTTGGACATTTAAAAACTCCAGGAGAAGATAAGGAGGGTAAAGATAAAGCAGAAATGGAAATGGTTACCCTTTAGAGGTGCTACAGCGCCCATTGATAAGAAATCCTTCGAATGGAAAAAAATCACATGACCACAGTTGGAAATTGATATTGCTCAGTTTATCTTGAGAACGTTGCCCTTTGGTGATAACACGTGTTTCGACGTATCCAACGTCTTTTTCAAATCAGGGCTACAAAATTCATAAATGATAAATTGATTTACAAGTCAAATAATTTGATAAACAAGAATATGCAAATTAAATGATCAACAAATTAAAATAAATTGGCCATTGATGTAAAACACAACAATTACAAGTCATTATAAATTCAGTCATCTTGCCGGTTCATAACCACAATTTTTCCTCCTTTATCCGCCGATTTGATAGTCAAGTTTTGATTTCGTTTGAGGTCCAAAAGTGCTGTTCTTTCTGCTTTGGTCAAATTGTCATAATCATATTTAAAGCCATTTCTATAGCTCTTTTTCTGTTAGTGATATTAATCCAGATATCATATCAACAAAAATGGCAGAATATCTAGAAACAAGGGAAACCGATGCGGTAAATCTTTTTGCCCCCAAGGGCAGTAATGCACATGCGTTTGCATCCAATCTGCCTAAGCCTAGAGAAGACCTACGGTACAAATTCGTAAAATTGGAACGAGCCTCTAAGAAAGAAGTAGACAAGTATTGGGAGATTGTATCATTAAAAAAATTATGTGACCAAAAAGCAAATACCAAGAGGTCTAAGGATTCTGATTTTTCCGGATTTCACCAAAGATGACGATAAGGATTTAGCAGACCTATGGGAACAGAATCTTAATCATAGCTCCAACACCATGCTGGAATTACTAATTGAATATGCCTCAAGAGAACACAAGAGAATAACGGAACAAATAGACATAATCAAAAAAGAAATCATGGAGGCCAAGGCCCTAGAAGTAACAAAGGAAAAAAACTACCAAAAGATGTTTGAAATTTTGAAGGACTACCAGGATGAAATCAAACTAAGAAAAATGTGTAAGTTTTTCCGTGATAACAGGGATTATGAGGATGACAAGGTGTACACTTTTCAAGAGAAATATAAACAATTTATTAAACCAGTATCAAGAGAGAGCACACCCAACACATCACCAGGGAGTTCGGATGCAGAATCAGAAGGGGACCAAGCAAAGGATTTAGAAACTCCAGTAAAAACAATTGAGGGACAGGGATTCCTCAATCAAATCAGACGGTACAAGAAAAGCAACAGAAACAATCCACAAAAACAGGTGCGTTTTTTATTACCCCAACAGCCTATTCCACATTCTCAGAATATAGGAGGAGGGGTCAGCGGGGGAGTGGCCGACACGGGCAATCTAGACGCTCTAGAAGATTTCAGACGGTTAACAAGAGCAGGAGCGAAAGAGGCAGCGAGAAAGACGCAGCAAACGACTTAGTTGTAAATTTGTCCGATCATCATCTAAAAATGGAAGACATCACTTTGCTGAATAAAGGATTCTCTTTCGCCCCTTCTACCAATTTTGACCCAATAAATGTACATATAGATTTGTTTAAGTTCATTAGGAAATTGAAACTAAAAAAGTTTTTTGCAACGCAAGTCCCAATGTTCCAGGCTAAAGAACCAGATATCGAAGACAGTGACTACACAATTAAAGAATTAAGAAATATTCACCTTTTAATCACACTACAGGATACAATAGAACGACCCATTCATGAAACCATATATGATTTGAAAATACAACAAACCAGCCTTCAAGCAAGGGACCTGAAAGTGAGATCTAAGTTCACCGCTAACTTAACCCCAGATAACCTTGTGGATACCTTTTACCAAGCAGTCACCAAAGATCTCAATGACCACATGGACAGAAACACTAACAAGAAAAAGAGCTATAGAAATGGCTTTAAATATGATTATGACAATTTGACCAAAGCAGAAAGAACAGCACTTTTGGACCTCAAACGAAATCAAAACTTGACTATCAAATCGGCGGATAAAGGAGGAAAAATTGTGGTTATGAACCGGCAAGATGACTGAATTTATAATGACTTGTAATTGTTGTGTTTTACATCAATGGCCAATTTATTTTAATTTGTTGATCATTTAATTTGCATATTCTTGTTTATCAAATTATTTGACTTGTAAATCAATTTATCATTTATGAATTTTGTAGCCCTGATTTGAAAAAGACATTGGATACGTCGAAACACGTGTTATCACCAAAGGGCAACGTTCTCAAGATAAACTGAGCAATATCAATTTCCAACTGTGGTCATGTGATTTTTTTCCATTCGAAGGATTTCTTATCAATGGGCGCTGTAGCACCTCTAAAGGGTAACCATTTCCATTTTTGCTTTTTACCTATGGAGTAGAGGAATCCAAGACTCCTGGGTTACCCTAGCTCCATGCGACCTCTCAAATTGAAGCACCACATAACAGGGCGCAGAGTTCTAAGTGAGAAGCACCTCAAACAGATTCCTCACACCATTTAAAGATAAAGCAGATCACTTAGCCAAAATTGGGGCTGTGATGGGAGAGTTGCTACCCATTGAACACTTAATTGGTGAAGTACAGATAGATGCAGTTACACGCTCTAAGACTCCAAAGGAGGTAGAACAACCAGTAGTGCAATGGAGTTATGATACACCAGATCAAGATCTGATTAAGACACAAACAGACACATGATGCAATTTTGGGGGTTCTATTATAATCATTTAATGGATCCTGAACAAAATCCTTTCACTGAAAATGATTGTACAGGAAAAGAAGAGTTGAGGGTATTGTTAAAGAATAAAAAACGAATTAGATTACAGGATGGGCTCATGATCAGGGAATCCATAACAGGACAAATACAGTGGGTGGTAGCCCTTTCATTCAGAGGGATAATGATGCACCATGCACATGATGCAATAACTGCAGGACACGGAGGTTCACAAAAGACCTTAGAGATACTAAAAGATTATGCTTACTGGCCACATATGTCCCAAGATGTGGAATTATATACTAGGGGTGCCTACTATGTGCCCAATTTAAACCCGCTTCACCAATGCATAGGGCTCCACTGATGAAAAGAGGCTTAACTCTTCCATGGTCAGATTTGCAAATAGACTATGTAGGGCCTGTAAAAAGGTAGAGTAGGGGAAACCGTTATATTTTGAGCGTGGTTTTTTTGATGTCAAAATGGATAGAGTGTATTCATGCACCAGATTGTAGTGCGCAAACCTCAGCTACATTACTGGTAAATCATATATTTTCAAGATTTGGATTACCACAATGAATAGAATCAGATAGAGGAAGTCATTTTACAAGCGCTTTAATGAGTAAAGTGTGGGAGATACTGGGGGTGAAAGAAAACTGCATATTACATACAGACCAGCCTCTTCGGGGAACATTGAACATTGCAACAGGTCTGTTGTGGAGATATTAAAGAAATGTGTAGCAGAGGCAGGTTCCAGCTGGGATTTAGATTGCCCCTGGTTTTGATGGCAATCAAATCGACTCCTGCCAAAACAACAAGTATCAGCTCTCATGAGGTGTTAACAGGAAGCAAAATGGTACTGCCACAACATTTATTATACAGGACACATGAACAGACACTTGTAAGTGCACCTACAGTTCACAAATATGTGGAAGAACTGAGGAAGCATTTACAACATGCATTTGCGCAGCAAAACCTGCTGACAGTGCAAAATCATATTATGATAGAAAGACATCTGTAAAAGAGAATAACACAGGAGATAAGGTATATAAATTTCATTTTGGAAAAGGGAAACAGAAAAATTCAAAATTTCTAGCAGCCTGGCAAGGGCCTTTTCAAATTGTAGATAAGGTGTCTCCAGTAGTCTACAAAATATTGAAGACTGAGGGTGAAACGGTAACAGAGCAATTTGTTTATGTCAACCGAATCAAGCCCTGTCATCCCAAACATGAAATCAGGAGACTTGAGCAAGTAGAAACAGCTTAAGTGCCCTGAAGACATGGAAGGGAAGACACAGTGGATATTAAAAAGTATCCCACATTATAGAAATAAAAAAGAATTCTGGTCCTTATTATAAAGGTAAATGTAAATGAAAATACCCTAGGTAATGAACATTGACATAAGGGGCTGAAACAGATTGAATTATAATGGTACAATGTTGAAAAATATTTTGATGTATAATGGTGTCTTATGTATACATTTGTTTTCTCTCGAACGTGTGCTTAGTTTCAGAAAGCGAGCAGAATGTTCAGGACAATTTTTATTTATGGTGTACAGGGTTGAAGTTGGTATTGTGCTATGTGCTTAATCTGTCTCTTTTCTATTTGATTTAGAACAACTAAGGACACAGGAGATGATGGAGTTCTGGAGTCCACGGGATGAAGCTCAAGTAATGCCTCAGGACCGAAATATGGAGGTGAAGACAAAGTAACCGGGACGCCCTAAGAAATGACTTCTTTGGAAAAGAATCCAAGAGCGCCAGGGTGAAAGAGTTTCATGGAATAAACCAAATGATGAAGAATTGATGATCAGGACGTTTTGGAGGTGCGATCATAAAGATGGCGAACATCATTAATGGAACAATGGTGATTTACACTTAATTCCGCAGCCTTGTGGGTGAAGAAGATTATCTTATGTGACTGGAAGTATGGGCGATGGAGTCCAACAACTTTATTGTTATATTTAATTATTTTAATTAGTTATGTTAGTTATTTGTTTTATTTATTTATTTTAGTTTATTATTGTGTTATTGTAACTTAAACTATTGATTTCACAAATGAACAAAGACATTTGAACAGACATGGACACTTCATTAAAAAAAGTTATACATACATGTGCACATGTGTCTGAGGACTTATGGACCCATTTGGGATATGTTTTTTCTGTTATTATGATCAAACAGTGGTTTCTTATGAAATATTTCAAAGTAAATTTTATTAAGTTGCTATTATTTCAACCGTGAATCATATAATGGAAAAAGAGAAGTACAGTTTGTGTTTCCTCAAATTGTGGATTTGGGTAGCCATAATTGTCAGAAAAGGAGGGAATATGTAAGAGTATATATAACATTTTACTAAATATGATGGCATTTTATGGTGTTTTATTGCAAATGCAGTGGCATTTTTTTGTTGTTGCTGCCAGCAGTAATATGGCACACACATATATATATATTTTTGTGTTTCCAGTATAACATTTGAATATGTTTTTGGTGGCATGCAAGGTACAAAATTCATAACACAGGAAAAGCCCAACGTGAAACTGCAGAGAATGAAGTGCACCATTTTTTGTTGATACCTCATACATAGAAGACTACATTATTTATATAACTGACTAACTTAATTAACATTTACTAAACACTAATTATAACTTCCCTAACATTATAATGTAGTCTCATGTGCAAAATGAGGTGAAAATACATATTTTGGTAGCACTGCTATAATTCAGTTTTTAAATGTACACTGGCATGTTTTTTTTCTCTCTTTCTGTGTTAGTTTGCAGAAAGCAGAAGGTATGCACAGAAGGAAATACATTGTAACAGTTGCAGAGAGAAAGGAGCTCATTGTTATAAAACTGAAGGGTGGTGCTGAAAACAGGCTTTTTAACCTGATTGCAGGGAAGTGTCTGACGATATGACACGTCAAAATGGAAATGATCCGAGTTTTGCTAATGGCAAAAACGTAGGAGGGAAGTTAGTTCATGGAGACTGGGCTGTGAATATAGAAGGCCAAGGTGTCACAGAGTGCTGGCTTGAGAGTTTCTCGCTGTGCTTCCCAGACACACAAGATTACAGGAGCCATTTGTGCTGACTGGGCGTGTCTTTGTGAGGTGAGTGAAACAAGGTCGCGTGGGGGACTTCAAAGAAACACTTTTGGTAAGGCGATATGTTAAAGTGAGATCACTGTGTAAGGTCGCATGCATGACTGAGCTGTAGTACAGTGTAGACAGGGTAGGAAATCCCTGCATCTTTATTTCGTCATTTTCAGAATGTGGGAAAATTAACTCATATTTTAAAAGGCTTGCTTGCTCTGTTTCTTTTTCTTTTGTATTCCAGATGATGATGATGCAATGTATTCATGGTAAGAACTAATGGTTGTAAATTGCATTTGTATATAATATAATGAGAATATATAAAAACAAATGGTTTAGTGTCATTTTTGCATCTGTAAATGTATATATTCTCTTTAGTAGTGCATTTGCCAATTTACCCCTGCAGGTAAACTAACAACCCAGAATAAGCTGATAATATCCAGTGATAAAGCAGGTTTGTGTGTGTGTGTGTGTGTGCCTTTCTTGCATGTTGTTTGGAAGGAATCTGATATAATATATAGATCGCTGGATGTAGATAAGCCAGTGATATCCAGGGGCGCATAGATTGCTGGATGTAGATAAGCCAGTGATACCGGCCACAACCTATAGGTGGCACTTTAAATAGAATTGTTGGATTTCCATTACGTGCATGGGTCCAAGGCTCTCTATAGACCACTGGGAGGTACTCTAATAGAAAGGAAGGTTTTGTTTTATGATGGGGTTATAATATAACAAATAAAACCATGCTCACCACTAAATACCACCCCAATATAATATAACAAGGTATGGTCACTAAAATAATATGAGGCCAAGCCCAATCTAAATGCAAGGCTAATTTACCACCAAACTACTGCTCATATTTTGATGGTAAGAAAATACCGCCAAACCCAAAATTTACACCAATAAGAAAAAATATCCTACAGATGTAATGACTGATCCAGAAAACTAAGGAGGTTTGTGTGATTTGGCTGCCACAGTACTGGTTTCTTCTCTCTATGGTTGTACACCAGGTCACCTGTCCTTTTGTGCTCAATTTTAAGGTTAGTAAATGCCACAAAAACGGGGCACCTTGAAGCAGACTCACTTGCAGTAGCCAGTTGGATCAATAATTCAACAAGTTAAGTGAAACATTCTCATATATGGAAATGTCAGGAATGTAAGAAGATATATTTACCTTGTAGCAGTCACTTGCTCCAATCCAGATGATTGGATAGCTGTGTGTATGCTGGAAAGTGATTTCCTTGAGAAAGTCATTCTCGTCTTCCGAGAGGATGGAAGCCAAATGGGCGCCTTGGTAGAGATTCTGGCAGTAGAACTGCAAGAAGGAGGATGTTTTAATGACTTTAAAACTTAAATATGCTGTTTGCTGAGAAACTGCAAATTATAATCTTCAGTGGCCCTCATTAGGACCCTGGCGGTAAGGGGTTTGCGCCAGCGTTAGCTGCGCCGACCCCTTACCGCCAACTACGAGTTCCCATAGCGCCATGGTCATTTTTCCGCCCGCTTTTTGCGGGCGTAAAAATCCATGGCGCTATGGGACCTCGGTGTTAATTACGCCACCGTAGTGTACGGTGGCGTAATTAACACCTTCCCCACTCCCATTGAGCCCTATGGGGCCGAAATGGGAATGGGGAAGGGTAAATGGGTCAATGGGGACTTACCGCCCCGCCGACCTCGGAATGGGGCGGTAAGTCCGCCATCCGCCATGGCGTAAAGGGACTTTGCGCCATGGCGGAAAAGTCCGCCGATGGCGGTAAAAATCCGCCAGGGTCGTAATGAGGGCCAGTGAGTCTTAAATTCCAATGGTGGCATTCTATTAGAAAGATAGCAAATATTTCAGAAAGCTTTGAGTATCAAACAGTAGCATCAAAATGGTAATGTAAGGATTGTGATGTATATATAAAACACACTACAGAGTACCATCTAATACAGCATTCTTCATTTAATTTATGTATTAGCATTTATATAACGCACAGCAGCCCTGAGGCATCATGGCGCTGTTAGAGCGAACAAATCTAGTTACAAGGGAGAAAACTGATCACAAAGACAGGCAAAAAGCAAACTAATGACAAGACGGTCTGTTAGCTTGTGCATACTCAGTTATAGTCAATACAAAAGGGAGAGTTGGGTGGGTAACAAAGGGATTGTCATTTGAACAGTGTTGTTTTGAGGCCTTTGCAAAAAGTAGTGAGGGAGGTTTCAGCTCGAAGGGCATTGGGCAGGGCATTCCAGAGTTTGGGAGCTAGGTGAGGAAAGCCTATAGCCCCTGATTTAGCCCTTTTGATGGGCGGGATGCAAAGTTGGTTGGAGTGGTGCGATCTTCTGGGGCATGTGGATGTGTCTCTGTTGATGGTTTCGGATAGGTAGGAAGGAGCAGAGAGGCTAAGGCATTTGTGGGTTAAGGTAAGAGTCTTAAATTTCATTCTTTCCTTAACCGGGAGCCAGTTGGCATCTCGTCTGGCTTGAGTGATGTGATCTCTTTCGGGGATGTTGAGAGCTGCTCTGAGCTCATTGTTCTGTACAGTTTGGTGCCGGTCTATGCTTTTTCCTGAGGTGCCTGCAAGGAGAACATTGCAGTAATCTAACTTGGCACCAATTGTGGCTCTGGCGATAGAGAGGCAATTTTGGTTGGAGAGGAATGGTTTGATGGCATTTATTTGTTTAGTGGTATGCGAAGAGGCGGAGGCAATGTCACTGACCTGTCTGTTCATGGACAAGGTGGAGTCAAGATATACCCCAAGGGTCTTTACTGAAGAGGAGACAGGGATGGTAGTGTTGTCAATGATGAAGTTGTCGTATTTTTGGTTCAGTTTGTTCAGTATTTCTTTGGGGCCTATGAGAATGATCTCAGTTTTGTCTCAGTTGAGGCATAGTCCATTGGGTGCCATCTGGGCTTTGATGGTGGAGTATATTTGGAGAAGGGCTGCTCAGTCGTGGTCATACAAGCCGTTGAGGAGAAGGAGAACTTGACTGTCATCGGAATACTTGGTGTAAGCTATGCCGAAGGAGTCCAATTTGACAAAAAGGGGCAAACAGGTTGTAGAGGGTGGGTGTGGTGCATGAACCCTGTGGCTGAGTCTGAGAAGACTTTCATAGCTCTACCTTCCAGGAAAGAGGTTATTCAAGAGGAGGCATGTTCAGAAAAGTGAGCTGCGTTGGTGAGGTGGGACATAAGTGTTTTGTGATCCACTAGGTTAAATGCGGCTAAGTCCTATTGCAGTAAGAGGGCTAGTTTCCCTTTGTCCATTATCTTGGTTATTTGTTTTTTTTAAATCGAGGAGGGCAGTTCGGTGCCATGGACTTTGCGGAATCCTGATTTTATTTTGCCTAGGATGGAGTTGGTTTCAAGGAAGTGCTGGATCTGATTACAGGCGGCCTTATCTAAGATCTTAAGTAGGAATGGGACGGTGATAATGGGGCGGTAGTTGTTGGGAGGGCTTTTTAAGAAAGGGGCGGACCCAAGCTTTTTTTAGACTGGACGGGACGATACCTGAGGTAAATGAGGCATTCATGAATGCTTTGATGAGGGGGGACATGAAGTCAATGCTATCTTTGATGATGTTCGGTGGACAATTGTCACCTTTGCACGTGGCTGGTTTGAGGTGTTGGAGGAGAGCAGTGACTTTGGTTTCAGAGATGTCCTGAAGGAAAAGAGAGGGGGGCTTCTGTGTGGGGTTGGTGGGCGTGGCAGGGGGGTCAGACTTGGGTAATGCATTGCGTTGAGCTTGTATTTTATCTTGGAGAAGAGTGGTTTTGTTTAGAAGTGCTGCCTTTATGCTGTCACACCAAGCTTCATCTTTAATAATTTCATCAGGGCTGGTGGGTGGGGAGGTGAGATCTTTGAAGATGGAAAACAGCTCCTTAGACTTGGAGATGGCTTTGGAGATTTGGATGTTGATAGCATTAGATTTAGCATGGAAGATAGCTTTTTTATATAGCGTTGAAGTTCTTTTGAATTCTTCCCTGGTAGAATCACAGGGGTTGGACTGCAAGTTGGTTAGATGCAGTAATCACTATTCAGGGCACAATGCAGTATTCAATAGTCAGATCACCATGGGCTAGATGCAGTAATCACTATTCAGGTCACAATGCAGCATTCAATATTCAGTTCACAGTGGGCTAGATGCAGTAATCACTATTCAGGACACAATGCAGTATTCAATAGTCAGATCAAAGTGGGCTAGATGAAGTTATCACTATTCAGGGCACAATGCAGTATTCAATAGCCTGATCACAGTGGGCTAGATGCAGTACAATGGAGTACTGACAGTTGTTAGTATGAGGCAATGTGCAGCGCTTATTATATCAAGCTCATATAGTGCAGTACATATTGTGCTGGGTGTGTTCAGTGGCGTTGTACAGGGCGTCTGGTCTTCGGAGTGGGATGTCAGATTGCATACTCGATTGCGAGGACAAGTGCAGATATTACAGGGGGTGCTGCATTGGTAAAGAGGTCGGCACAGTTGCTTGTGAGCAACAAGTAAGAACATGTAGGAAATGAGGAGTAGCCTCTCCCCAAGACTTACTTTGCAAGGTGGTGTGGGCTGTGATAGGCAATGTTCAAAAGGCACGGCGTCGCGAGGGGAGGAGGTGTAGAGGACAGTTTCAATCACACCCTGGTTTGGAATACACACTACAGATCCCCTTTCACGCAATTGTTACCAGACATAATTACAGTGATGATACAGCATGTGTGCTTTTCAGGGGTTAGGGATGGATAGATTGTGCAATTCACATCCCAAGCGTCGCAATACTGTATGCAGGAGTTGTATGTGCATCACTTCTGGAATGGACAGAGAACAGAAACTGAAAGTTGGGCAAGAGCAGATGTACTGATGAACTGCAAGGTGTAGTACTGTTGGAAAAATGTACAACATGAGCCTAGAAGTGTAGAAGCAAGAGAGGGTATAGGAACATTAGACAACTGAGAAAGATGTAAAGAAGGATAGGCTAGGCATAGGCAGAAGAAAACATAATAGATAATTGCAGATGAATGTGCACTAGCGAGAAAAAGGAAACAGGGAAAATGATAAAGGCGGTATTTCCTTCATCTTACCTCAGCATCAATCCAACTCATGGCATTTTTAATGTATTTGTAGTTATTATTGAACCGACAATTCCATCCAGGGGCGCAGTAACACGAGTGGCTGCTTTTCTCTTGTTCACTTATGCTTTCATCAGCTGTAAATAATAGAAATAATATTGTGCTATTTTGAAAGCAGACTTGATTTATTATCTGCACAAGAAATAGTGTGGGTCAAGTCCAAGGGAACAGAACAATTGAAAACAATGAAGACTACTAAGGGTGGGAATAGACAACAGGGCTAAAGTTAGGAAAAGTCAATGTGTTCTTGTGTATTCACCATCTGCCTCCAGATTGGAAAGATGGGGAGGGTCAGCCAAATCAATGTTTTCTTAGTTTCTCCGGTGTTCTCTAATCCACTCCCAGGAAAACTGGGGAGCGGGGGGTGATTCACAACATGACAAATAGGGGTGGAGGATTTAAAAGGAGTGGCAGTGAAATGTTTCTCACAATAGATCAAGAAGACTCAGCCTTCATTGACTGGGACTTGAAGTCTATGTCATATATGCTAATATTTGTCATTGGGTTCCATGTATATGAGATTCCGGAACCCAATGATGAAGTCTCAAAGGAAGGGAATCCTCCACGATGCCCGGGTTATTGCTCTGGGGATTTTGTTGGAACCTTAATGGAGATAAAACAAGGAGAAGACAGCTGCCCATTTCCCTTTAGGGATTGACTCCTCCTGGAGTGAGATACAATGCCTTGCCTCCCTGCCTCTTTTCTACCTGTACTAGAGACCTGGTCGTGGGATTGCTCATGCCTCCTTTCTGTCTCTATCTGCCTGTGCCCTAACGTATTAATATCATCTTCTTCCTATTCCTGCATCTACAATCTGCCCTGTACCTACCTGGGTCCATATTAAAAAAAAATTACACTGGTGCAAGTGCAAAGTTTGCATGGTATTAGCACTAGGGCAAAGTTTGCCCTATTTTAAAAACACTGGGACACATTATAAAACAATTGCACCTTGACAAGTGCAGTTTGGCATATTAAAATCACCAGGGCAAACATTTCACTAGTGCAAAAAAGATGCATTTTCTCTACATGTTTGCAACAGGGCAAAGTTTGCCCCAGTGCAAATACAGAATGGTATTAGCACCAGGACTAACTTTGCCCTGATGCCAAAATGTATCTTTTTTAGCACCAAGGCAATGTTAGCCTTGGTGCTTTTAATATGCCAAACTGCACTTGTCTAGGTACAATGTTTTTTTAATGTGTCACCGTGTTTTTAAAAATAGGGCAAATGTTGCCCTAGTGCTAATACCATGCAAACTCTGCACTTCCACCCGTGTAAAGTTTCTGTAATCTGGCCCAGGTGTGGTGGAACCCCCAGGTTTATGCTGGATTGTTGGTTTGCCTGTTCTCCTTTCTCCATCTCAGTCTGTGTATGTATAGTTCCACCTCTAGACAGGTATTTCAGTTCTAACTCCTCCTCTGCAGTTCACAACAACTATGTTTCTGCCTTTTTAACACTTTCCTTCAGAGGACCCCTCTATTCCTTCAAGATAATTCTCTCGTTCTGACTTCCAATATTTCACCCTCCAGATGGCAACCTTCCTCCTTCAAACCAGCTCTCTCGTGAGGACCTCATACATGCTCCAATATAATTCTCTCCAGATGACAGCTTTCCTCCCACAATGCCCCTCTCTGAAGATGATAATCCTTTTCAGCCAAAACTATTCTCACCTGTTGAAAACCTTCCTGCTCCAATGTACCTTTATCCTTCCAACCTACAAGTACCTCTTCCAAGCAACTCATCCCTCAACAAACCTTTCGAACTCAAATCCTCTCCGAACACTTTCTCTGCTCATTCTCAAACAGCCCACACCACTGGATTGAACAGGCAATTCTGTATAGTCTGACCTCCATTCCCCTGCAGTGGTGCTTTGGGATATAAACTGTGCTTCTGAATGCTGAGGTAATGGGTGGGTGGTTGGCTAGTAGCTTGCTCTGCACCTGAGACTGCTTTGGGTTAAGGAATGGGACCAAAGTCTTATAAGGCTCACCCACCATGTTGGATTCACATGTGCCTCTTGCCTTGTTGCTTGAGTCTGCACTTCCTGAGTCTCTCTACAAAATGAAGGAAAACGCTTTTGGAGGTAGTGGGAAGGTTCTGTCTTGAGGAGCTGTTGTATTTTTCATCCCTACACAAACAGCCAGTCAGGCATACGGTGTTGAATGCGTGTCTTGCTCTTTTGCTGTTCCACCCCATCTCTCTTAGACAAGGGAGATGATTTCTGGACGGGTCGCTGTGTGTTCTTTGAAATTCATTAAGGCTTCTGTTCTCCTGGCAAGACTGTTCCCCTGCACATCGGTTACTGGCATGTAAGGTGAAACATTGACCTTGGATGCTTGATGAGTGAATTAATTTTCTCTTAAAGGGGAAGGGCACCTTTTCTATTCCTTGGCCTTGAATTTGTTTAAAAGGATCTGAGGTTTTGGTATGACTGCTTAGTGCAGGGTCTAACTGAGGGTGGTCTCTATCTCCACTATCTCTGGGCGCCTCCCATCCCTTTGACCATCACAATCCTCGAGGATAGCAAAGGAACTTTGTCACAAGATATACACATGCATATTAGGTCCAGCTGTGAAGGATTGCCATCTAGCAAGGGTGCAGAAGCCCAAGCTTTTTTTATTTTTATTAATAATAAAATGATTTGGTAATTCTATCTCACAAAGGGTGGCCTGCTAACCAGGCCCTGCTGAATCAGTATCATGATCTGCAGCGCCTTCTTTCCAGCGCCACAGAGCAGGTTCAAATCGCATTTGCCCTCTTGACAGCGGCAGTGACAGTCAAGTCACTGTAGCGCAGGTGCTGCATTTACGATATGCACCTCTGGTCTGAACAACATAACTATGAGATGTACTATGCTGGTGGCAGTTTTAAACTTTAACTATAAGCCATATCTGAGTTTAAGGTATAGTGGCGAGACGTACTTATTACAGCTACATCAATTTGATATCATACATGTGTCAGCACTGGGAGCCCAGCTGTGGAAGCATTGTGTGTTTTTGGTCAGACAGCCTGGCTCTGCCAACTGACAGAGCAGGTGACTGGAAGGCTATGCTTCTCCATTGATCCTAGCTAGCGCATCGCCTCACTTCCACACAAAACAAAGAGCAGCCCAGTTCACAGAGGGCATCTGAATGAGTGCATCTTAGATGCACAATTTCAGACGACCTTTTGACTCTGTGTGTGTATTTGCGCAAATAAAGGGGCATTTAAGATCACAACCCAAATTCACAAATGGGATGTGCCTTTAAATTCCCTGAAATTAGAGTGGTCGCCTTGCGCCTTTTGAAACAGGTGCAGGGGGTGGTGCTAATCATGACAGGGTAATTTTTCACCCTGTCATGAGTTTTATTTGAAGTCTGGCAGCTGCGTTCTAAACCACGGCTGTCACACTTGCATTTCTATCCCCAAACAGGAATGGAAATGCTTGTTTTAACTCCTTAAGTGCTAATGACAAGTATATTCATCCTATTTGCATAGACTTTCATAGAGCTCAGCATTTGGGATGTCACTGAGGCAAAACCTTTAAAAGCCTGTCTCACTGAAATGTGTTACTATCAACCATGTAGTTGCTGGGAGCCTGTTGCACATTCGTGTTGTAATGTATGCAAGGGGGCTTTATTCGTAAATGGGTCACCTTTGAGAATAAGGTGGCCTGAACATTTATGCAATGAGCACAAATGAAAGGAACGCAGTGACCTGAGCATTTCAGCAGGGGCTGCACAATAATGCAAAGATGTGCTGTCCAGCTCCCTTGCATACATCAGTGTTTGGAGGGTGCTCCAACATTAAAGTATGACAGGCTAGCAGCAACCGCGTAGCTGAGGTAGCGCATCATTTTCACTAATTTATGAGAATCCGGTCTAAGTGACGGGGACAGGAACAATGAAAAGAAAAAAATACGAAGGATCCCCTGGTGTGTGATGCAGTGCTATGGACCCTTCAAATAAAATAAAAAAGAATGCGTGCAGTGGCCCGAGTGGAGCACTGTTAATCAGTTGAAGCCAACCCTCCCAATGTAGAGTTGAGTTGGTACTCTGCTCAGTGCCTCCAAATATTTGGGGTGCCTCACTCGACCTGCATTTTCAAGATGGCTTCATTACTTTTTTCACTAACTGTGGTGGTGCCTGGTTTGGCCAAACTCGGCCACCCATTGGTTGCATTGGTCTAGACAGGCCAATCAGAGCAACCAGGAGGCAGGAGCCAGCTCTGACCAACCAAGGCCCACAACGAGGCCCCTGTCTGCTCCCTGTTCACTACAAGTACGCTTTCACCACCTGGTCACCTGTGATGCTGTGTGCCCCCCCCTGGTCGCCTATGATGCTGTGTGCCCCCCAGGACCCCTGGTCACCTGTGATGCTGTGAGCCCCCCACCCGCCCTGGTTGCCTGTGATGCTGTGTGCCCTCCTGGTCGCCTGTGATGCTGTGTGCCCCCCAGCTCCTCTGGTCACCTGTGATGCTGTGTGCATGCCCCCTGGTTGCCTGTGATGGCCCCACCCTCCTGGTTGCCTGTGATGCTGTGTGCCCGCCACCTCCCCTGGTCACCTGTGAAGCTGTGTGCCCCCCAGCCCCCTGGTTGCCTGTGATGCTGTGTGCCCCCCACGCCTCATGGTTGCCTGAAATGCTGTGTGCCCCCCACCCACACCTGGTTGCCTGTGATGCTGTGTGCCCCCCGCCCCCTCCCGGTCACCTGTGATGCTGTGTGCCCCCCACGCCCCCGGTCACCTGTGATGCTGTGTGCCCCCCACCCCTCCTGGACACCTGTGATGCGGTGTGCCTCCACTCCCTCGGTCACCTGTGATGGCCCCACCCCCACTGGTCACCTTGTGATGCCTGTGATGCTGTGTGACCCCCAAAACCCCAGCTCAAGTGTGATGCTGTGTGCCCCCCACCCCGGTTGTCTGTGATGTTGTGTGCCCCTCACCCCCCCTGGTTGCCTGTGAAGCTGTGTGACCCCCACCCTCACCCCCTTTCTTGCCCTTGATGTCCTCCCCACCCACTCCTCGTATCCCATTCTTCCAAGCCAGATAGTGCCCCCAAATCATTTTTGCATTTGCATGCTGCTGCCTCTCCGCAACATGGGGTAGGCACCATGTATTTGCCCATTGCTGGACTTTCGCATCTTTGTCCTGCTCTCGCCCTGCAACTTGAGATAGGCACAATGTTTTTACCCACTAATTTGACGTTTGCATCTGTGTGCTGCTGCTGCTGCCCTGCAACATGGGTTAGGCACCATGTATTTGCCCATTGTTTGACTTTTGCATCTGTGTGGTGCTGCTGCCCTGCAACAAAAGGTTAGGCACCATGTATTTGCCCATTGTTTGACTTTTGCATCTGTGTGCTGCTGCCGCCCTGCAACATGGTGTAGGCACCATATATTTGCCCATTGTTTGACTTTTGCATCTGTGTGCTGCTGCTGCTGCTGCCCTGCAACAAAAGGTTAGGCACCATGTATTTGCCCATTGTTTGACTTTTGCATCTGTGTGCTGCTGCCGCCCTGCAACATGGTGTAGGCACCATATATTTGCCCATTGTTTGACTTTTGCATCTGTGTGCTGCTGCCTCCCTGCAACATGGGGTAGGCACCATATATTTGCCTACTAATTTGACATTAGCTTCTGTGTGCTGCTGCCACCCTGCAACAGGGGGTAGGCACCATGTATTTGCCCATTGCTGGACTTTCGCATCTGTGTGAAATGTACCTATTATGTTTGTCAAACATACTCCAGATGTAGATCCCCGCACCCGGAGGTGAGCTCTCCCAAGTATGTATTAAATGTACCTATTATGTCCCTCTTATGTACTCTTGAAGTAGCTTCCCGTAACAAGAGGTGAGCTTTCCCAAGTATGTATTAAATGTACCTATTATGTCCCTCATATGTACTCATAATTTTGTTCCCCGCAACAAGATGCAAGCTTTTCCAAGTATGTATTTTTTGCACTATCCAGGTCCAATGTATGGCTGGTCTGCAACTATTGTAACTTGTTTTCTTCAAGCACTTACTGTAACCATATTCTTAAGTTAAAGTACCTAGATGCCTCTCGGCTTTGTGCGCTATATAAATATCAAAATCAGATTAAAATATCTTCAACTCTATCTCACTAAATACTCTCCCACTAAACCTCTTCGCTCCTCTGGCACCAAATGTAAAACATTTTGCTAAAAAGAGGGCAGGGGTTTACTCACTTTCCACTGTGCGGTCCCTCCTTTGGAATAGCCACCCCTACCCGTGCGCCTTGTGCAGGACCTTCTCAAATTCCGGAAGCTCCTTAAGACTTTCCTCTTGTCCCCCTCCTTCCCACCTTCTCTCCTCTGCTAGTCCCACAGTTGCTGAATCGGTGTTTTTGGCCCTTATGCATCTTTGGGCCTTGACCTCCATCACTGATTACTCCCAGCTCCTGTCTATCCACATCACTTTGCATCTGCACACCCTCACTCTGGAGACTCGCACTGACAACTCCTGCGGCTCTGGCCGTGTAGCACAAAACATTCCTAGCACTTCCTCTATGGCTCTCCCACGAGATCGGACCCCCGAGCACTTAACCCCTCTTTCCTCTTCCTTTCGGCACTTGCACCTTTTGAATACTCACAAATCATAGTAGGTTTGTCCCTCCTCCTCTTCCCCTGAGCTCTTACTATTGTGTTGCAATGTACCCTCCCTTTTTCCCTGCCCTGTGGGTGCTTTGAAACAGTATATTCTTATTGTATAAGCGCCTAACAAGCAAACAATTAAATAAATATATAAATAAATAAATAAATAAATAAATAAATATGTGGTGCCTCTCCCCTGCCTGAAACCTGTCTCATGGAAGGGCAGCAATAGGTAATTAAGGTACTTGGTGTCAAAGGGTCTTCTCATGGGAAAGGGGGATATTGTGATCTATCCAATGGAGTCACAACATCTCCCTGGTAGTTGTATCCCCCCATGTGATCCTCCCTCATAAAACCACCCCAAAGGTCAGGATCAGGTAGCGTCTGCCGTCCCCTGGCCACATGGGAGAAGGTCACTGCCTAGGAATCTGTGATCTTCACTAGATTCATCAAAAGACTGCATCATTTTGTGTGATTGATGTTCTTCCTACTGCTTGCATTCTTTCTCAAATTGATGTTGCAAGAACTGAAGCAAAGCATCATTGCCCATTACCCTCTATATGAGGTTTGCTGCAAGTCTTCCTTCCTCAAAAGATAATTAAAAATCAGACACTTTCATCTTCAAACGAGGTTCCATAAAGGAAGTCAGCAGACACTCAATATTACCTTTAAATCTAACTACCTGCGTATTACCTCTCAATGTTGAAAAGAATGCCTTCATCAGATGTGCAACATCTGAGCAATCTGCTAAGGCACAGGCCCTCTCCATGTTAGAAAGGTTCAACCCAAGCAGCTACACCAGAGTGAGAACTGCACTGAGGGATGACTAATCAGCTTGGTGGCCTGCTCAAAAGGGTACTGGGTTTCAGCTGCTAGTGATATAAAAAATATACCCCATGTAGAGCTGAGTGTTGCGGTAATCTCTGGTGGTGCTGCACTGCTCACGTATTGTGTAAAAGTAGGGCTCCTATGGGTGCACACTGTGGTCCTCAGGATGCACAGTTGTAACTTGTGGTGCACCTGTAATCGCTGCAGCACATTCTTGGCATGGTAAGCTCAGCTGAAATGTGAGCTGATCTTCTGTGCCACAGCAGCCATTTTATGGCAAGCTCACAATTGCTGAAAAAAAACATGTGATCACGAGAAAGTAGTTGACATGACAGCAACAACAACCCAAATGTAAATTACAAGGCTTTCCCACTGTGCCTCCTCTCCTTGACCTTCGCCAAAATGTCAACTTCCCTGTGGCTTCTACCCTGAAACACTTGTATGCACAATGATGCCTGAAGCGCACGCACCTGATATCTCTTAAATTATTCATGCTTAGCTGAAATCAGACGTAAAGGCGACTCTGAGTGCTATGATGACCAATTAGGCAAAGATCTGACCACTGATTTACATGTCCATGGCGAGGTAGATTTTTCAGAAGCAGTAGTACCTATCCCTCTGATGCCATAAACTCATCCTAAAGAGAGATGAAGACCTGGAATGTTCAATCTCCTTCCACTTTTCCAGTGCACTCTGTGTTGTTCTCCCCTGATTCTGATAGATAAGAGCCCCAATCCACATAACAAGTGCTGAAGTAAAAGTCCATGCTGGTGGCCATGTTCAATGAAGTTCATGCTAATCCCTAAGGCTATTCCCACCCATTCCGGCCTCGTCCCACCCAAAACATGCAAAGAGACAGGTGAAAAAGTGCAAATGTAGTGGCCATCTTGGAATGATAAGGTTCTACTAATAAATATAGTTTAATTAGTACTGCTTATTGACGTATAACTATGTTTTTATTTTTACAGTAAATTGCCCATGAATGCATATAATAACATTTACAAATGTACAGGCGCATGTTTGTCTAAACATGAAGGTACAATTATAAGACCATTTTTGTCTGCCACATGGAGGTAAATATTTTTGTGGAACATTAATTAGCAGTCGTCTTGGGTCGAAGAAATTGATTCTGCATTGAAATTGCTTTGTTTTCTCTTGTGAAATTGTCTGCCTTGTTCGTCTCAATTTAAGGGGTGCGACCTAGAGAGTTTCAATATATCTTTTTGCCATTCTGAGTCCTTTCTCCATGTCTATGTTTCACCTTGATTGCTGGAGGCCCTGTGCTGGTTGGGTAACAAGAATTGTTCTGTGATTAATGTTGGCGGTCTCCGATGGGCCGCCTCCGTGAGCCCCCCACCCCCTGTGGTAATGAGACACAGAGACGGAGATGTTGTCGGTGTGGGCTCCCCGGTGAACTGACGTCACCAGGAGCCGCCCCGTTTATTTAAACTGGCACGCGACGGAGTTGACGTCACTCCGTCGCGTGCGTACCCTTAAAGGGGCAACGCCACACTCCTCCTTTTCCATAACAACAAATTGGAAATAGGAGTACTTAACTAGCACACATCTATGACACATATCACTCTATAAGTTTCAACAAAAACCCCCATTTATTGACAGCCACCCCGGATCCCCCGTGTGTACCTGTCATGGCCTGACCATTAGTCCCCGGTCAGCCTCCCAGCTCAGTCCGTAACATAGTCACTGAGACGGGCAGGTTTCCCACGCCCTGATCTCAGGGGGTACCTCCTGCCACCGTCCCTGGCGGGTGTTCCTGGACTGGGTCCGCCTCGAGCCGGCGATTCCACTACGGCGCGTTCTCCCCCACCTTCATCCAGAGCGCCTTCACTTTCTCGGTTGTCCGGGTTGTCCACTCTGGGGTCACCAATCTTCCTGAAGAACGACGCATTCCTGGTTACCGATGAAGTTCCATCCGATGCAGTCACCATTGACCCCTTGACGGCTACCACGTCCAGGGGGGCGGGTTCATACGTGAGAGACAGTTTTCCATGAGGGTGACGATTTCTTACCAGCACCTCATCCCCCAGCGCGATGTGTGGGGGTCTGAGCCCCCTCCGGATGTTCTCCATCTGTGTCCTGACCTGTCTGTCCTCTTCCACCTGCTCATTGTCGATGACGGCGGGGTCTCTGTCCCCCACCTCCGGTATGACATCTCTCGGGCACCGCTGGAATAGTGCTTCTGCCGGAGCCACCCCCGTAGATGAATGAGGGGTGGTGCGGTACCCTCGTAGGAATACGTACAGAGCCCTCTGCAAACACTCCCCTTTTCCATGGGCAATGCGGAACACCTTGTTGAGGGTGCGCATCATTCGCTCGGCCTCCCCGTTGGCGCGGGGCCACAGCGGGGTGACCCGCCGGTGTTGAATTCCATACTCTTTCATGAGCTCTGCGAAACTCTCCCCCTGGAATGGGGCTCCGTTGTCCGAGCACAGCACAGAGGGGAGGACATGAGTGGCAAAGATCTTCTCCAGCGCCACCACCACGTTCTCAAACGCCACTGAGTCTATAAACTCAACTTCCGGGTACCTCGACCACTCGTCTACCACCACTAGAAAATGCATGCCTCTGGATGTAGACCCAGAGTCGGCGTGCACCACTTCCCATGGTCGAGTCCCGCGGGGCATTGCTTCAATGGACGGTTCCTTCTGGGCCGGGGCCGCCGCCTGACACCACACACAAGAGGCCACGAACGCCTCCACCTTCCGCTCCAACTCAGGAAACCACACCTTCTGACGGAGGCGAGCTTTGGTTTTGGGGGCCCCTTGATGACCTTGGTGCGCCAGCGCGATGACCTGTGCCACTTTGGCCTGGGGCACTACGATCCTTTCCCCTCTTAGCAGTAGCCCCGACTCGGAGAAAGTTAGTTCCTCTCTCACTCTCCAAAACTGCTCGAGAGTGACCCTGGCCTCACATGTTCTTCGCTCCACCGCCTCCAGCACTGTCTTCCAGGCACCCTTCTGCATGGCCTCCTTCAGGATGGAGAAACACTCGTCGCCTTTCGAAGCCGCCTCAAGTTCCTCTACCTGCATGGAGTTGGGTGTCGCAGTCTCTATGACCAGGCAGACGTGTTCGTCGGCTTCCTCCGCCGACGCCGACACCTGCGAGTCGTTCCTGGGGTGTCGAGATAGGTAGTCCGCCGCATTGTTGGCACCGGGACGATAGGTCAATGACACCCCATACTCCAGCAGGGTGAGCATCCAACGCTCAATCCTCACTGGCGGGCGAGATGACGAGCCCGCCATGATCGGCAACAGCGGCTTGTGGTCAGTGACCACGGTCACGGGACGCCCCAGAATGTAGAGGCGGAAGTGCCGACAGCCCCACAGCACCGCCAGGGCCTCCCTCTCGATTTGAGAGTAACGTTGCTCAGTGTCAGACAGGGCCTTGCTGGCGTATGCTATTGGCCGGACCTCCTGGTCTTTTCCCACTTGCGTGAGCACTGCCCCTAGCCCATATGGGCTGGCGTCCACCACGATCTCCGTCTGCAGGCTCGGGTCAAAGAATGCCATGGTGTCATGCGCCGCTAACGCCCCTCGAATATCGTCAAATGCCGCCTGTTCCAGAGGGCCCCACTGCCAGGTGGTGTCCTTCTTGGTGAGCGACCTCAGGGGCTCAGAGCGGGATGCGAGATTTCTGATGAAACGGCCGCAGAAAGTGACCATCCCCAGAAAACTCCTCACCTCCGCGACATTTTCGGGCGGGCGCGCCTCCTTGATGTCTCTCACTTTGCGGGGATCTGGTGACACCCCATCCGCCTTGAATACGAACCCAAAGAATTCGATCTCCGTCTTCAGAAATTCGCACTTGTCCTTGTGTAAAGTGAGGCCCAGCAGACGTAGCCGTTCAAAAGTCTTGGACAGGCGTGACAGATGCTCCGTTTCCGATTTGGCGTACACTAGGATATCATCGCTGATATTAAGGACGCCCTCCAGATCCGCCAGTGCACCTCTTATTATGTTTTGAAAGACCTCCGCTGCCGAGGACACCCCAAAGCTTAGTCTTTTATATCGATAGAGACCCCGATGTGTGGTAAAGGTAGTAATGTACCTGGACTCGGGGTGCAAGACCACCTGATGATAGCCCGATCTCAGGTCGAGCTTAGAGAAAAACCTTGCACCCTGCAGCTCCGCAATAATGTCATCGATGGTGGGGGTGAGGTGTCGCTCCCTCTTTATGGCCTTATTAGGCAGCCGCATGTCCACACAAATTCTCACAGCATCGGGTTGCTTGGGCTTGCGGGCGATGACAATGGGGGACACCCAGGGGGTGGGTCCTTCAACCTTTTCGATTATGTCCAACCCCACGAGGTTGTCAAGTTCACGATCCACCAGATCCCTGAGATGGAAAGGGACCCGTCGGTGCTTCAGCGCCACTGGTTGTATGGATTCATCGATATGGAGCCGGACCGGCTCACCCACCAGCTGTCCAATGCCCTCAAACAGGGATCCATGTTTGGCCAGGAGGACCTGGATGTCCTCTAAGTATACTGCGTATGCGAACGTGACAATACCCAGTGCCTCCGCCGCGGCACAGCAGAGCAGGGTGTTGTCGCTCACCGGTGTAACGTAGAATCGAGCCTGTATGTGTGAGTCCCCATACTGCACACCGGCCACGAATACACCGTCTAGAGGCAAAGGCCGGTCCCCGCCGAAGGTGAATATGCGTGCCCTCGGCGCAGCCAGCGCAGGCGGGGCCAGCATGGTCTTGTAATGCTGGCGGGCCATTACATTTACAGAGGCGCCAGTGTCCACTAGCATCGGCACAGAGTCTCCATTAACCAGCACGTTACACCTGGGTTGTCTTTTGGAGCGGGACTTGAGCACGCTCACACTGGACACGAAAAACACGTTCTCCTCATCCTCGTCCTCCTCCTCCTGAGGGGCTCCTTTGTCACCTTGGTCCACCTGGGCAACGTTGGAGGCCCTCTGGGGCCGGAAGAAGCCGGCTCGAACTGGTCCCCTCGGCACAATTTTGGGGGCGGCAGACTTACACATTCTGGCGAAATGGTCAGGGCCTCCGCATCTGCCACACTTGACTCCCGTTGCCGGGCACTCCGCGGGGTGCGGGAGATCATAGCCACACTTCGGGCAGGAGACATTCGACCCCTGCGCGCGCTGGCTCTGATTGTTCATGGGGCGCCTTAACCCGCGGCCTCTTCCGACCGCACAGATCTCTTCCTCCTTGGCTGGGCGAATACCCGCTTCCATCCTGGTTGCCCGCAGTTCAGAGACCTCGTGGCACCTCCCCAGTTCTAGGATGCGAGGGAGGGTGATGCCCGGCTCTCGCAGGATCTGGCGTCTCAGTTTCCCAGAGCTGCACCCCTGAATCAGTTGGTTCCTAATCATGACCTCGGGGTCATTCCAGGCACACGGTGCTGCCAGACGCCGTAGCCGCCCAAAGAATACATCCAGAGTCTCATCATCTTTTTGGCGAGCCGTTCCCATGAGAAAACGTTCATAGTCCGCATTGGCCATTGGCAGAAAATGATTATGGAGTGCCTCCTTTGCCGCAGCAAACGATCCGTCCACCGGCTGCAGGGACATAAATACCTCATGCACCGCCGGACCAGCAGAGTACAGGAGGGGGGCCAGCTTGCCGTCGTCCGTTGTTTCCATAGTGGCCCTGAAATACATCTCCAGCCTATCCATCCACATCTTCCACCTCTGTCCCAGGCCTGATGGAGCACCCGAGATATCAAACTCAGGCATTGGCTGTAGGGACCCCAGTGGTTTCGGCGGAGGGGCAGGTGGAAGCACAGGCGGTACCGGACCCACAACAGCAGGAGCAGCAGCAGCAGCAGCATCCTGGTTCATGGTGGAAAGCGCACAGGCACCCCACAAGATTGGCAAGAAAGGGGCCGCAACTCACCACCAGCCGTGATCTTCGTGAAGGTGTCACTCCAGCCAGCATGCAATGATGTGTCCAAAAATTGAGTAGAGGAAGAGACAGACTCCTAGTGCAACAGCAGGCTCCCCATGGAGTCTCCCTGCCTCTGCTCGACAATAATAGTGAAAATTGTCAAAATTTCCTCACGAAATTGACATGTGCTGTGTTCAGCGACCATCCGCCGCTGAAGTTTCCAAAAATTAAGCCCGGATGGCTCACCGACGCTTCGTTATGAAGCCGTGAGTCTCCGAGGCCTGTTCATCAAGATGGCCGCCGGCCGCGTGCGTCGCTTCCTTCTCTGCGGTCGGAGTTCGTCGCGCGCTCACATACGATCATCTGCGCTGCGGCGGAACTCCCCCGCGTGTCCCAGGAAGCGATCCCGGTCTCGTCGCCACTGTTGGCGGTCTCCGATGGGCCGCCTCCGTGAGCCCCCCACCCCCTGTGGTAATGAGACACAGAGACAGAGATGTTGTCGGTGTGGGCTCCCCGGTGAACTGACGTCACCAGGAGCCGCCCCGTTTATTTAAACTGGCACGCGACGGAGTTGACGTCACTCCGTCGCGTGCGTACCCTTAAAGGGGCAACGCCACACTTAAGGACTCTTAGGACACCCAACGTTGTGCGACCTAGTGGAGACTTAGTTTCATGTGGTGCATTTGGTTCTCAGCGTCAGAGAGTTTGGAAGTTACACGTTTTCTCTATTTGGATTTTAGGCGGATTTTACACAGCCATAAGAGAAGAGTTGAACAAGTTCTTGTGCATTGGGTACACGGGGAACGTCTAATGACAACTCCCACGCATATCCTACAGTTGAGTGTCCCGACTAAATTGTTATGACCTTGCTTCTAATTGTATGCGTCCGTTTACATGCATATTGATTTCCTCTCGGTGTTGCCCCGCATTGCCCGACCTGTCTGCCTCTAGCAGCGTCATGGCAGGTCCAGTCCAGGATGCTCCCCCTCAGCAACAGCCGCAACATGCAGCTGCACCGGCAGCTGCGGCAGTGGTAAGAGTTAATGTTGATGCCCGTTTTGAATGTCACAGTCTTAAACTGAAGCATGAATTAGAACAGACTGGCCTAATCGTCTGATATGCCATTTAAGTGGATGAGATGACGGCAATGCCACTTTTGTACTGGCTTGTCACAATCCCTGTTTTTGGTGGTGGTTAACAAATCATTCCCTGGCAATGTGTAAGCCATCTGATACTTAACCCAAGCTCTGTCGACTGTCACAAACAGGAACAACTACTTGTTTTGTTGATCCGAGAATGCACCTTTGATTATTCACATATGTCTTTCCCCCAATGGGCTCTAGCCTCTCACAAAAGTCCATTACCAATGCTTGGTAATTCATGCAGTGGAAACTCTTTTCGGGTCATTCGAGGTTATAGTTTCTCAGGCCTAATGTCAATCAACGTGAATAACATTCAATCACCCTCTGAAATGACCAAAATGGCGACACGTCCAGCACGATACAAAAACCTTAAATAAATACAACAGTCTGCCAGAATTGTACCTTCACCGACTGGAAACAGCAGAGCAGCGACCACAAAGACTCTGATGGCAAACAGCATCTTCGTAACCTGCAAAGTCAAAGCAACATGTAAGGAGACCAGAAAAGCCACTTAGGCAACATTGTTATCCCTCTGGACTACTTTGAAACCCCTGCCATTAACTCCGTTTGAATATTCCTATTTTAAAATGAGAATTGATTCAGGTGTTGCTATTTTGTGATTATGATTAATATTGGTCACTGTTTTGTGAACTACTACAATCATGAGTTTTTGAAACATATTTAATAAAAACACACAGAATGGCTTATATTTCTTCTATGCAACCTTCCGTACAGACCCCGCACCTGCCCCACTCCCCCCATGTGTTTCTTAACACTCTTAACCTCAACACATGTCTGGTACCGCGGTGCCTGGCCACTCAAGCTGCACTTCACTGATGGGCATCATGGAGGCATATTTGGGGTTGTGTTCTCCTGGGCAAAGCTGCTGCAGCCTTACAGTACGGGCTACAGTGCTCACTTATGGGATAGCATTTAGACAGACTTTCACATATTATTCCCTTATGGCTCAGCCATGTTAAAAAAGTTGTAATGTACTGGGCAGCTGTTTGGAGGAATTGTCAGTGGTTATGATTAATTCAACACTTTCAATTCCTCCGTTGCCCGGAGGAAGCCTTAAATTAAATCACAGTATGGACCTGCATAGTCAATTAGGACACTGCTGTGTACGACCACTTGAACTTCCCATTAAGGCCATATTAACATGTATTGTTTGGCATTGTCAATTTTCCTAGCACGTTTATCGTGGTAGAGCCCTATCTGCCACCTTCTTTGCACATTTATCATGACAGCATTTATAGTTTAGCTGCGTGTAATTAGGGGTCACTCTTCTAGTACTGTATATGGGAATATCGTCTGTCATATCTGAGGGTAATTTTATTAATTTGGGGTACATTTTTCTAGTGGTGTTTTTAAACGTATTGTATTAACTACACATGTGTTTTAGGACCTTTTTCATCCACTTAAAAAGTGTTGCTTCCTGTGATGGCACCAGATGAACATCTGTCATTTTACTTCCTATGATGTCATCAGGAATGAGAACCATGTTATGTAATTTCCTGTGATAAAGCTAGCCATGTCACTTCTTCTTACCTCATACATTTGGTCATGTGATGATAATTAGGGTACACTCTTCCACCCCTTACCACCATTTTATCACAGCAGAGTGAGCATAGCCCATATCACCAGAAGCCATCTCAGTGGGATGGGCACCTCCCTTCTCTCATGAACTAATCCCAACACATGAAGCTGTGACAATCGGGTGGGCAGATTCCATTTTTCACAGGAGCATGGCAAAATATTGAATGTTCACTGCCAGCCCAACTCTCCAGAAGCTTCCACAGCCGGACAGACAATTGTAATCTCACACAAAGCTATTCAACAGTGGGCATCTTCCACGCCTGTAGCACATTCGTCCATCTATGATTCTATGTGGCCAAAATGGGGCTTTATTTTCAAGCCCCTGGCGAGTAAATAAAAGTGCTAAAGATACACGTACATGCCTTTCACCTGTCCTAACACCTTAATGTATGCTTTAGTGGTTTTTGAAGGCAGAGGAGAGCATGGAACAGGACTCACGTTTCAGCCTCCCTTTTCCCCATACCTTAAAAAACCACTTGGCTTAATGCCAGCGTGGTATTTTCATGGTGGCGAATTCACTCAATTTTGGGCAAACATGAAGGGCATGCAGGCGATATACCTACATTAAAGCTTTTGTTTTCCACTTTGTTAAGTAAAAGATTACAAATGCAAGGGGAGGCCTGTTTGCAAACAACAGTAAACATAATGGGGCTCTCATTTTCATCAATTTGTATGATGGAGAGAGGGGGCAGAATGCAACTTGCTTTTCAGCCTCACCCTTCCTCTCCACCATAAACATGCTCCAGCATTTGCGCCTGGATGTGTTTCCATGCTGGTGCAAATTCTAGGAATCGCTGTGGAGCCCGTTGACTTTTAACACCAGCAAAAAGCTGTGTGACTCCATAGGGATCCATTGTGTACGCTGCCTGCTAGGCGTACATGGCAGGTAGCGTTTACTTAATTTGCATTATGGAGGGACTAGGGCCAAAGGGAGTGAGTAAACGCTTGTGCGCTGCCTTTTGCCCTGCCCTTTTGCACTCCGCCATGCAAATGATCAAAATTCGAATTATGCCGGTCACCCAAAGGAGCTCCAATGGGTGCCACTGTGCAATGTACACCATTTTTTAACGTTAGCTCAACGAGGGGTCATTTTAAATATCCTTGAGTCTTTAACCAAGGTGTAAAACCGAGGTGAAAAATAGGTTTGTCATTGTTTTAACCCTCCAGGTCATTTTGAAAATGTTTTAAAAACCGAGCGGGAGAGAGGACAGGAAATACGTATCCTCATCATGGTTCCTGCTCTGCCTGCAAAATCTCTTTGTTGTTTGCCTGCATGAAATTTCCATCCAACAAATGGATTCCTTTGGCATCTGTCTGCAGGCCGACTCTAAAGGAAACCATTGCAAATGCTGACTGCAAACCATTATTTGCAGGCAGCATTCACATTTTTACAAAAATTATTGAAGATTAGCACCCTGGGTGGGGAGCCCGCCAATCAGGTGGGTAAGGAGGCAGGCTTCAACCGCTGGTACAAGCCAGCGTTTGAAGCCGCCTGATGGCCGACTCTCCCCACCGCCACTTACCCCCATCCTCCATCCCACTCTCCGTACTTAACTTTTTTTGGAGGCAGTGCGTGCCACCAAGGCATGCGCTCCTTCTCTTTGCCTCACGCAGGCCACCATGGAAAGGGAAGAGGGTCTCCGTACAGATCCACGCCTTCACTTTCCATTGTAGCCTTTTTGGAAAAGTATTTTCCTTCCTACAGTGGGATGCCACGCACATCCACCTGTGGGAAGGAAAATCCTTTTTTTAGTACCCGCGATTACTGCTTTGGCAACACGGGGTGCTAATGGTCTTTATCCCCCGTTCCAGGCCCTGGAACAGGAAAGAATGCCAGAGTAAAGGCAATTTCACCTGTTTTTGTCCTTTAATTTTGCACTCCATTTATGTGAAAGTGCAACATTGCATATAGGAGACTGGACAGCACTTGCGTGCTAATGTTGGCAGTTCCCTGCATGCCATAGGCATTTTTAGTAAAATGGTCGTTGGGGGGTATTTTTGTAATCAGTGGAGCAGGAAATGGAGGTGTAAAAGAAATGAGTAATGCCTCAAACCTTGATTTCCCACTGTAGCCATTTTGAAAGCACATAGATGGACGAGGACCATGGAGCAGAGCTTACGTCACTGCCAGACTTTCCTCCTCAATCTTGAGTGAGCGCTTTGTTTAATAGCTGTTCGAGAATGCAGGAGTAAAACAAATAGATTCCTTTGGAATCCACATAATTTGACAACTGCTAAAGAGCAGGCGGCTTCTGTAGGAATCTGTCCATGAATGCCATTAAGTGTAATTTGAAGGCATCATTTAGTTTTTTACAAGACGGAGAGTGAAACTGAAGAGTCAAGGTTTAAATGTAAAATTGTATGCAGGGAATCCAAAAGCATGTACATGCTAACGTAAATCCCCTACATGCAATTCAGGTTTTTTTATAAAAAATAACCCTATAAAGCAAGGCAAAGCCATCTTTACAGTTTATATTTACTCTCCATTTTCCTTAAAAGTAAACATGACCTGCAAATTGCACTTGTAGGCAGAGTTTACTTATGTATTCCTCTAGAATCCACCTGCTTATTAGCAGGTGCTAATTCGAGTCTGATTCCAGAGGAATCCATTAATTTAACATCAGCATGATAATCTCATGCAGGTGTTAAAAAAAGTGCTCAGCGACGAAAGAGGAGGGAATAACGGCAGAAATGTTAGCTCAAATCTATGCCCCTCCCTCACCTTATGTCAGCATGAAAATGGGCTGAAGCGCAAAAAATGGAGGAGTAAAAGCAATAAGCTTTGCTTCCACGACTCCATGTTCCACTTCACCCAGTACAAAATGACCCCTTTCTCTTAAATGTTGCACTCCGCTTTAAAAAAGTGGAAAATTGCATGCAGGGAACCCAACAGCATGTCAGTGATGATGTTGGCAGGCCCCTGAAATGCAATTCACATTTTTTTTTAATGAGCACCAAATGATTCTGCCTCTCTGTTATACAGGAGTAGATCATTTACAAGGGTGACCAGATTTCCCAATGGGGGATAGACATACAAATAGGACTACACTTTTAGCTTACTAAACACAAAAGATGGACTAAAACACAAATAGAACTCCATTACAACTGTAGTCCTACTCCTATGTTGGTGGCCTATTCCAAAGTAAAGTACGGGGGTGTTTTGCAGGCACAGCAATCTCATTGGAGGAGAGAGGCCAGGGAGGAAGCAGGAGAAAATAGGGGGTAAAAAGTAAGCAGAGAGAGCGGCACTGGGCCAGATTTCGGGATTTGTTTATCGGTCCCTGGCAAAAACTGAGACGGTAGACACCCATCCCTCAAATCCTGTGAAGGGGTTATAAAACTGAAAAAGCTCTCGAGACGCCGGTACCAAGGCGAAAATATTGGGACAGTCCCAGCAAAACCAGGGTGCCTGGTCCCCCTATCAATTATTGTCCCACAGACATGCGCTTTGTTTGATGGAGGAAGGCAATATACTGTGCTACTGAGTCTTAAACCAATATTTAGGAGTGAGACCTAAGAAGTGTCTTGCTGGGATATTGAATTGCAAGTAGCTATGCAATCTTTATTAGTAGCCAAGGGAGATTGTCCAGCCAATTAGGCAGGTGGGAGCATGGGCAGAAACCATCATTAACTGTCCACATTCTATCTGCCACTCGTGTGCACGCACCTCCTAAAGCTGCCCGGCATTTTCTCCCTTCTTCAACCAGGCCCCTGTCTCCTTGGATCCTTCCTGGCCTCACTGGTCTTCTCTTCCTGCTCCAAATCCCAATTTTTCCCCAACCCGCAACCACCCCGACCCCCACACACTTAGGTTTTAACTTTTCGCCCTGGCGTGCTCAACTTGCTCCAAATTTATGTTCACAATAGAAGATGAAAAGGAACTAAGTCTCAGCCCCAGTACAACCCCCACCCTTGAAAAAAACAGCATATTATATCACACAGGAGGCAGAGCTTGGATGCTAATTACGATAATCCCTATGTAGCGCAGATGGGGTCAGTAATGTACCTGGCTAGGGCTAGCCTGCTGTTACCGGCTGTACCCGGTCCACATGGCAGGTTTTTACCTATATGTGTCCAAATGAAGCAGGTGCTGGGGATGTATTTCCCAGATCTCTCATCCATTAGATTAGGGTCTGGAATGCTGGATGACGACCCAGTGCACTCTCTCTGGACTCAACGTTTGCTCAGTTCTGCTCTTCACATTATCAGACCTAGTGAAGGACCGCTGCCTTATCTACAGCACTGCTGCTATGCAGCACTTGATCACAAGGACTCCAAGATCCTGCCAGCCTCATTCAGCAACTTCTCCAGATAACCTTCCTCAGTGTTACTCTTCATGTTCGCTTTGGCGGTTAGCTGTGGCAGAGCATAGTGCCCATGAGGTGCAAAAAGGGCCACATTTAATAAAACGAGAAGGTGCATGGGGCACTGCCAGTCTGTGCTCTGCATGCAGGGAGGTACAAAATGCCCTCGATTTTAAAACGCAAGACCAGACACCAAGCACAGCACAACAAGGTGCATTTGGATAATCTGCATTGTAAGGAGACCCACTTTGGGGGCTGGTCACTATCAGCTGCTAAGCAGTAATTGGTTGAGGCTGGATAACATGTGAGCCAGCTGATTGACAGCAAACCTTTCCCGGATATATCCCCTTTAAGAGGGACATGGCAGCAAATACAACAACACATGCCACACTGGGGCATAAAAAAAGGTTTTGCTACAATAAAATGTAGATTGTAAATATGTTGTCTGTCTCATTGCCTATTGTTAGTGTTCGCTATTAGTTGGCGCTAAAAAAAAAAACTATTGGATTAGACTACAGCTATGGAGAAATAGCATATGAGGAGGGGCACAAAGCTTGCAGCTGCGATTTGGTTATCGTCCCCACCGATTGACTGCCCATGGCCATGCTAATAACTATGTCCATTCCCACCCACTTCCTGCTGCTCTCCACCCAAAACACATCATCCTGGGATCTCTTTGAGCTAGCTTTATTAATCCTCACCATCAAACTTCTGGTGGGAAGTGCCTGCTGCCAGTGTTTTTCAAAGCATTCTAGAGTTAATGACTTAATTGGAGCTGTAAATTTGTCACGGTGTGGTACAAATTAGCCAGGTCTGTCTTCAGCCACTCAATGTATAAGCACTATGCGTGTCCTTCACTGAAGTTTTGGCTTGTCTATAAGTAGTAGGGATTTCCCAGGCATTGTCAGTATATGCTCAGGAACTCACAGCATTTTACAGCTGCTACCATTGATGGCCAGTTACTACCAGTGTGGCAGTGCCTGGCAAATGCCTTTCCCATGCCTACACAAAAGCCAACATACTTGGCATTGCCAATGCGTGTTCCAACATGCAGGCAGCACCAACACCTGTACAATTTTGTTCCCTTTTTAAATGTGGTAGACTATCTTTTTAGAAGCTGTAACCTATTGATGACGTGTTTCCCAGTTTCCACGTCATCAAAATGGGGGCATAAATGCTGAGGCGCGCAGGGCAACCGTTTCTTTTCTAAATCTCCCACAATGCTTCTTGAAATGCGCTTCTCCAGTTCTCTATAGGGCAATTAGGTAAGCGTTCTATGCAGGGGTGGCGCCAGCCTCAAAGGTGTGGGGGGCTGTATGGCAGTTTTGAAAACTTTTAGTTAGACAGGACATTAAACCCATTGTGCTGTTGATCCATTTCCTTTGCCCTGCTCCCCAAGCCCAGGAGGCTGAGTAGACATTACGCCTTCCATTGGCCCATTACATGCATCTTTCACCCCAACTCACCAGAGGCATAGCCACGATTGTGTAACAAGTGGGGCCTGGAGCCAATGTAGTAGGGCCCACACTAAGAAGAGCCCGCAGAAGGATGGGCACTTGTTCTGCCCCCAGCCAAATGCCCAGTACTGACAGAGCATAGTGAGAGAGGGCAAACCTTCCAAGAGGGGTTGTCTACTTGAGAAAAGTTTTTAAATAATCGGTTACAATAGTACTTTTTACAGTACACTTTCTGTGACAAATTAGGTAAAAAGCCACACAGTTTACAATCGGTTTTGTAGGGTAAGACAGGGGGCGCAGAGATGGACTGACGCACCTCCTCTCGTCTCCCCAGCAGGGCACAGATCGTGGGACCTGAGCCCCCCCCCGACACCCCAGGAGTGAGGAGCTGGGACCACCCCCGCCTGTATGAAGGTGCCGGGCGCCCCTAGCCCGAATCTGAGCCCCCGAGGTGGAACCGATCCGGAGTTCTGAGCCCTCGAGTCCCGAGGGATAGAAGCCCCTCCCCCCTGCGGCGCCGCGGCTCCGCGGAAATCTACGGTGAGCCCGGGCCCGAGTGAGGCCTGCAGAGGGCCCTGGCGACCCCGGCCGACGGCTCCCCCCCCCTGCCTGGTACAATCTGGTGGTGGCGATACGCTCCTGGGGGCAGACGCGGCTGATCCGGGTGCTAGAGAGGAAAGCACAGTGAAACGGGAGGCCAGGACGAGGCCTTCGCCAAAAGGAGCGGGGGAACACCCATTGGAGTAAGCGGATCCTGGTGAGCCCGTGCAGGGTGAATTGAGGGCCCGGGTGGCGGCGCCAGCAGGGCGCAGGAGGTGGGCCTCTCACGGGCCTGAACGCGCAACGCACGGACTCCCTCAGGCCGAGTGGCGCACTCGAGCCTAGGAGGTAAGGAGGTCTGGGCCTGGGCTGGGCAACCCCCGAGAGGGTTATCAAGGTTGGATGCAGGAGAGAGGCTGAGGGGAGCCCCCGGTATACACTTGGGCAACGGGGCGTCCACCGAACAGTGCGAGCCCCAGGCAATCTGAGGGGCATATGGAGCCCCGTTGAAAGAGATCACCCCCAGCAGGTCGCATAAAGGGATAAGCACGGGACCTTGAGTCTTCTCCTCCGAACGTCTAGCCCCTGGAGTGTCAAACTTTATCACTGATTCGACGGAAGTGAAGTTGAGCTGTTCAAGGAGTGTGAGGCGTGGCGGGAACCCTGCAGAGGAGGAAACCTCACCTACAGGAGGAAACTGGTCAGAGACTCGGACCCCCCAGAGCTGAGTCGCTGCTCCTTGCCCCAAGGCAGACGCTGGCCCCCACCTCCGGTGACGCTGTCAGCGATTGAGATAAGTAAGCCGTCTGGGATACAAACATTTGAGGGAAGCCCCCGTAGAGCAGGTATGCTTGGGGAGGGGCCTATGAACTGGAGAGAATCCTTGCAGAAGTTTCGTCGCACGCCTCCCGAGCCCCTGACGCCCCCTGAAATGGCGGCCCATACGCAACAGGAATCGGCGGATGCAAGCACAGTCACCAGGGGTATGGCGGCCCTTCTGGAAGAAATTAGAGGCTTCAGGGCGGACATTACCCTACGACTGGACACCTTAGACAAAAAGGTGGACAATATAGATGACAGGGTCCAGGCATTGGAGAACAATACAGCCTCGAGCGACGTTTTCGAGACACAATTTGACATGCGCCTGTCGGAGCTAGAGAGAAGAGAAGAGAAATGTTCCTTAAAAATGGACGATTTGGAGAATAGGGAACGCCGCTGTAATTTACGTTTCCTAGGCTTCCCGGAACATGATGGTGAAACGCAAGCAGACATCATCAAGGCCGTCAATGCGGTAATAGGAGTGCTATTTGAGGGTGCCAACACCAACGAACCCACCATTGACAGAGCCAATAGAGCAGGGGCATCCTCCAGAGGCCCCAGATCTGTTTTAGTCCGCTTTCACTACTACTCTGAAAAAAATAGGATCCTCGAACTGGCTCGCAAGAAGGGCCCGGTGGAGTGGGAAGGAGCCCAGATCTCGGTATACCAAGACTTGTCGGCCTTCACCCTTGCAAGACGTCGCCTCTGCTCTCCGCTGACAAAGATGCTCCAATCCAAGGGAGTCCGATACAGGTGGGGGTATCCATTTTCACTCTCTTTTGAGTTTGAGGGCTACAAGTACGCCCTGATCACTGAGGACGATATCCAGAGAGTGTCGGGCGAGCTATTAGACAATCCAAGCATGGAGATGGGGGACCAGGATCATGAGCGATCCCCGACAGGCCCAAAAGGGAATAAAGCTCCGAAGGAAAGGCGCAGAGTTCGTGGCCAAAGGAAATTCAGGAGAGTGGCTCCAGCATCGCCGGCCCCCTCGAATAGCTAAAGCGAGCTTCTGGTGCCCGACGAAGAAATTGACATTTGACTTTGTGAATGGAGGGTGATGTAACAGTCTGTGATTCGCATTGAACCCGAGGTTGGGGGGGGCTCGAGTTGTGATTTATGAAGAGTTAATGAGCCCGGAGGGGGGAGACAATGGTTGCCTGGTTTGGGTTTTTGGATGATGCCACGAATCAACCAGGCGATCAGGGGGGAGGGGGGAAGGGGGTGGGATGAGGGGGAGTTAGGTTGTTGGGGTTACAGTTATAGCGCGCCAAGTTTTTGGGTTTTTCTCGCACCCCGGGGGCTGTCTCGAGCCATCTGTGGGTTGCAAAAGCATTGTGGGAGCAACAACGCTTGCTGTTCTGAAAGTGGAGCTATGAGCCTCGACCTGTGCTCTAATGGATGATGCACTCCAATCCTTGACAGTGGGGTCATTGAATGTCCGTGGGCTTAACTCGCCTACAAAGAGGTCGCTACTCATGAGGGAATTTGCGAGGCTGCGGCTACATTTCCTCTTTGTGCAGGAGACCCATTGGGTTCGGGGGAAAGAGCCTAAGCTTAAGGCCAAAACCATAGAGCAGGTGTTCACGGCCTCTATACAACCAAAGAAGCGGGGTGTAGCTCTGTTGGTGTCCCCCGGGGCCCATTTTGGGTTTAAAGCTTCAAAGGCAGACCCGGAGGGTCGGTATCTCATGGTAAAAGGGGATGTGCGGGGCCGTTTGTTCACATTGGTTTGCATATAGGCCCCGAATGAGGCGCAGGACACCTTCTGGGAGGGTATGAAAGGGACAATAATGGCATTCTCTGAGGGCACCCTTCTGGTGGGGGGGAGATTTCAATATGGTGCTTTGTCCCGAGCGGGATAGGAAGTCTGTAAATCCTTGCCCCAACATCCGTCTCCATAGGAAGCTGGTGTTGGCCTTTCAGGAAGTGAATGGGGTGCTGGGTTTGTGTGACACGTGTATACCTGAGAAGGGTCGGAACCCCGATTATACATTCTATTCAAAGCCACATGCTGTTTTCTCGCGCATAGACTACATCCTGGTGGACTCCTCACTGCAGGGAGAGGTCTCGAGCTCAGGAGTAGAGACCGTCCCCTGGACGGACCACGATATGGTAAAGATTAGGATCTGCCTTCCCCCAGCCCCGGCAGCTGGATCCCGGTGGAGGTGTAACGACCTCCTCTTGCAAGACAGGGAGATACGTCAATCCCTCCTGGCAGCCATAGAAGACTACTTTACCCTTAATGACAACGGGGAGGTTGGTACCATGGGAGTATGGGAGGCATTTAAGGCAACTATTAGAGGCACCCTCATTGGTATTGGGTCTGGGAGAAAAAAGGAGAGGGACCGTGAAGGGAAATTGTTGAAGGACAAGATAGGGGCTATTCAACCAGGGGGGGAGTTGAAAACACAGATGTTTCCTGGGCAGTGGGAGGAACTGCAGGGGCTGCGAGCTAAGTTGGCTGATCTACAAGTGGGACAAACGGAAAGGAAGCTCTCATTTTTGAAACAAAAGTATATGGAAAAGGGGGAAAAGGCGGATAAGATATTGGCCTGGAGACTTCGCGAACTTAGGAATAGCAGGAGGGTGAATTCAATCCACACCCCGGAAGGGGACTCGACCGCGAGGGACACCAAGATAGCAGAACAATTTAGGCTATATTATGAAAAATTGTATTGCTCAGAATATTCGGGGGACGGGAAAGACGTTGACAGATTCTTGGACTCCCTCCCCGTCCCAGGCCTTCTCCCCGATAAAGCCGAGGCGCTAGAATACCCCATTTCCCCAGAAGAAGTAATAGATACTATATCCTCTTTAAAGATCAGCACTGCCCCGGGAGACGATGGCTTTACAGTTAAGTTTTATAAGACCTATAGGTCTACGCTTGCCCCATTCATGGCTAAGATGTTCGATGCTGCGCTGGACCAAGGCACTCTCCCACCCACGATGATGTCAGCTTTAATTGTAGTCCTGCCTAAAGAGGGCAAGGATCCCACATATTGCCAATCCTATCGCCCCATATCCCTCCTTAACACCGACGTTAAAATATTGGCCAAACTCCTAGCGAATAGACTGGCAAAGCTCCTCCCTACCCTAGTACATGGGGATCAGGTGGGCTTCATTCCGGGGCGCCAGGGGTCAGATAATATAAGAAAAACACTCGACCTTATGCACGAGATATCTAGACAGGGAGTGGAAGGGTACCTCCTCTCACTAGACTCAGAAAAGGCCTTTGACCGCGTCGAGTGGCCTTATATGGGCAGGGTTCTCCGAAAGATGGGCCTGGGAGACAATTTCTGTGGGTGGGTCGCGGCACTATATAATGCTCCCTCTGTGAGAGTGTTGATTAACGGAGGCACCTCAGAACCCTTTTCTCTTTCTAGGGGCACCCGGCAAGGATGCCCCCTGTCGCCCCTATTGTATGCTCTGGCAATGGAACCCCTAGCCATAGCGGTTAGGAACGACCCGGAAATCACGGGAATACGGTGCGGAGAGTGTGACTTTAAACTCTCCCTATTTGCAGACGACATAATGAGTTACCTAACCAATATTCAAGAATCCCTACCCCGGCTGTTCGATCTCATGCACCATTTTGGTTCCATCTCTGGGTTGAGGATAAACACATCTAAATCAAGTATCATGCCCATGGGCCCGAGGGATCGAGACATTGGGAGCAATACCGATATTCTGGGGGTCAGAATTGAACGAGAATCCACTAGGTACCTGGGCACTACCATCCCCAGAGATCTATCACAACTATACCAGTGCAACTTCCCGGGGATCCTCGCTCAGGTCAGTAGTGACCTCAAAAGATGGGCACCCCTCACGCTTTCTTGGCTGGGGCGCATGGTCACGGTGAAGATGAATGTCTTGCCACGCCTCCTCTACCTTTTCGCAGCTCTACCCGCTGTGATACCCGAGACCTTTTTCGAGGTGCTTCAGTCCCGTATCCTCCATTTTATTTGGAGGGGTAGGAGGCCGAGGGTTAAGACCTCCACTCTGACCCTCCCAAAGTTTCATGGTGGTTTTGGACTCCCCGACTTCCGGCTCTATTATAAAGCAGCTCAGCTCAGGGTGATGTTGGAGCATATGCGGGACGACATGGGAACATACTGGACATATGTTGAGGACATTCACGCCCACCCGAAAAAAGTTAGGGATTATTTTTGGGTCTCTCCTAAGGTTCTCCCTTCTCAGCTCAGAACGCATCCTACCCTGGCAGCCCTGTGGGCGCTATGGAAACCCAGTAAAGCTAATAAACAATTGTCCACTTGGCCTTCCCCGCTGTCCTCGCTCTGGGGCCCCCCCATCGACCTGGGCACAAGGGGTTTCCGAGACACTCAAGCCTGGTCAGATATGGGCTTGGAAAGAGTCTCCCAGCTCTCACGTGAAGAGGGCTTCATAGAGTATGATAGCCTGATCGAGGCTCTGGTAGATAGACCCCCCACGGTCTTCGAATACCTACGGTTGAAGGGGATATTGTCCCAGCCTCGGTGGTCCGAACAGCTTAGTCGCCCCCTCACTCCATTTGAATCCATACTGGCTAAAAGTACATCACGTAAGGGTTCGTTGTCCAAGTTTTATGGTGTATTGATAACGTCAGACCTAGAGGGCAGACAACCCTTCAAACACATATGGGAAGAGAGGTTGGGGATGCCATTGGATGATCATACCTGGAGGGCTGTTTTTAAATGTATCTTTACGGGTTCCCTGTATACGGCTGCCATGGAACATAGCTTTAAAATCCTCCACTCTTGGCATCGCCCCCCGGCCTTGTTGTCCAAGATGTTTCGGGATGTGTCCCCCTTCTGCCCTAGGGGCTGCCACCAACGGGGAACCTGGTTTCACATGTGGTGGGGTTGTCCGGTTATACAGGTTTACTGGTCGGAACTACTCAGCTGGATCAAGGATATTGAGGGGTTCGGCCCGTCCCTACACCCGTTAGAAATCATACTGGGCACCCCCTTGCCGGAGACGGAAGCAAATGTGTATCCCAAGGTCGTTGGTGCCATGCTGCGAGCAGGGAGGTTGGCGCTCGCTCAAAAATGGAAGAGCGTCTTGGCCCCCTCCAAGGAGGAATGGCTCTGCAAACTCAGGGTGATATTTTCGTTTGAAAAACTTACTGCAATAGCAAATGATACCATGACTGATTTTGTACAAGAATGGGCTGCAGTTCTTTTGCATGATGACTGTGTTTCCATGCGCTTGTAGAAGGGATATTGAGCTGGATTGAACATGGTACACTTCCTCATACCCCTCATAGACCCGGTCTAGCCTTTGCTCAATTGTTTCTCAGTTGCACCCCACTGTCTCAAGTGATACTCTTAATAATCAAGTGGTTAGCAAGTGTTCTCCCCTATATTTCAATAAGTTCGCAACACCTCTAAACTTGGCATGTTAACCGTTTGGGGGGGTGGGGTGGGAGGGGGGAAATGGGAAAGGGAGTTAAGGTAAAGTAAAAGAAAATGCTACTGACAATGTGATTCATATTGCTGTTTTTGCCGGTTGGGTCGGCCATCCTGCCCAACCTTATTTGTTTATTGTCAATAAAACAAATTTGAAAAAAAAAGTCCATTAGATGCCAAGTCATCAACAATGCACAGGAGCATTTACAAACGCATTTTCATAATGCCTTTGCCCACTATATGCCAGTATAAAAACCATTTTCATAGTGATTGTGCCCACACATGTCCATTCTGGTGCACCTATATATGCTGCTATTCTCACATAGGAAAATACTCACGTTTGCTTTGTCCATAATGCCTGTAATGATCGTATAACAAAACATGTTTATGCTGGCTCTGCCAATACATGCCAGTATCCCCAAATAAGAACATACTCCTTCCTGTTGGCTGTGCCTTAATGCCAGTAAAAAAAAAAGTAATGCCACAGTAAGAAAACATATCCTTGCTTAGTACACAAATCCCCCACTCCCCATATAAGAGCTCTCATCATGTGGTATTTGCTCCCTAATGGCAGTAAATAATGTTATGCCACAGTAAAAAAACATTGCCTTGCAGGCTGCATGAATGCCCCCGATACAATGTAAGAACACTTGCGTTGCCTTTGGCCTTAACACCAGTAATAAATTGCAATGCCACAGTAAGAAAACATGCTCTTGCTGGCTAACCGGTAGGATAGCTCAGCGGGCTGAGCACTCGCTATTGCAATCTGAGTGAGATTGGCAGGTTCAAATCCCTGCAAGGCCAACTCAGCCTTTCATCCTTCAAAGCTTGATAAATGAGTGCAAACGTTGGTTGGGTGATACATTTTATGTAAATATGTTATCTAAACTGCGATTTGGCAAAAGCACTCTATAAACAACATTATCATTACACAAATTCCCCTTTATAAGAACACTTATTTTGCACTCATCATGTTATATTCCCACCACATAGGAATATTTATGTTACCTTTGACCTTAACACCAGTAAACAAAAAAGCCAAGTTAAAATAGGGAAACATGGAGGAGAACTTCCCAAAAGAGGAAATGAGCCGCGATAACATCACCAATGGTATACATTACATATTTTAATGTAAACAAATAATGCATTTTGTACATACTTTATTAAATAATAATTTCTATTTTTCTAACAGTACATAGTTTTCATGAAGAAACCAAGTCCCAGTTTAATGATACATAAATCCCAGTTATGATTTTAAGGAACTTTTACAGTATGTAAACATCATGTCATTAAAGAAGTTCCCTAGCCCTTGTCCCCAGCAATCATCCCCATCAAATTCTGAACTTTTAATCAATGACGTTTTGATGAAGCCTCACTCCCTTCCTCCCCTCATAATTATTGTAAACATTTTTTTTTAATTCTCCCAATTATGTTTTCCATTCTGATACTCCATCTCTTTCTTGAAGAAATGTATATTTTATACTATAAATGTTTTGTATATTTTTATGTAATATTTCCTTTTATTTTTAAAACTCCCATTTTAGTCTGCAGGGGTGATGTCTGGACATATCCGGTTTCCCATGACACACTTTTAATTTGTTTGCAGACACCGTGCCTGTTCTACGGACACCAAGCACATGCGCTCTCCGATTCCTGTCTGATGGGTGTACGCAGACGGCCGTCATGCCTGCAGATGGCCTCAGACGTCATCATGTGGCCGCACCTGTGCAGAATGATGGTGTGTCCGCGAACGGTGCTCATGACCACAGACAGTTTAAACATGCTTTTCTAGAGTGTTTCAATTAGAAACTTTACTCTTCCACAGCTCTGAGACCCATTCTTGGTTGATCTGGCAACATTTTACAAATTTGCAAGGTCTATTTTTGACTCTTCCTCAGAAGGGACCCACCCATTACTTTTCCTCATTCTAAATCTGGCTTTCCAGAAGAGAGCACCTGCTTCACTGCTGCGCAGATTTGTTTTGCAGAAGTTGTTTTTGGAGACCATGGCATTTCTTATGGCCATTGCTTCTTCACAGCAACCTGCACCACCACCACCATCATCATCTGGAGGGCCTGGAGAGGGAAACAAGTGCAGTGATACAAAAGAGAACGATCAAGATGAAGAAAAGGTTGGAGTGGAGGAAGTCCCCTGTCACCAGTACTCGGAGTGAGTCATGGGTGTAGCAATTTTTCATGACCATTGGAAATGTTCCAAAGGCTCGTGCAAGCAAGGGTCGATGCACTGAGTGCAAAGTTGTACTCAGTAGTGGGAAACTTGATTGTATTCCTACAGGACTACTTCCATAAGGCGCCACACCAACTCGACCCACCCAACTGCTCTGAGAAAGGCAATACCTTTCTCAGGTTAGAGTAGGTTGACTTCCTCCACCCCATCATATTCATCTGCTCCTGTTACCACAAAGGGTACTCCTATGGGGCAGAGGATCCCAGCAGCTTCACAGGCCATACAGAACGCTGTTGACCCTTAACTTCTGAGGTTCACAGTACTAGTGCTTTTCGGAGTTAAGGTCAAGGAGCGTGAGAAACACTGCCATCTACCTGAATAAGGCATGTCAAACATATTCCTATCTCCGCCAGCCCCTTCGTCCCTGTGGGGTATGCCCCTTCCCTCCCTACCCTCCCCTAACTTGCCACTCCTGAAAAAAAGCCAACACATTTACAAATCCAAAAAATCACAAATAAAATGGTTCATTTACTAGACATAATTCACAGTTTAAAAAACGGAAGAAAAAAAGTCACAGGCCCTGTGCAGCCTGCATAGTCAACGGACAGCGCGGTAGTCTGAGGACTTCTACAAAATTCCAGGGTGGGATAGTTGGAATAATTTTAATTGTTTTGCATTCAAAAAGGTAGGCTCTTAAAAGAATATTTTTTGTTTTTTGTCTTGTATGCATTTTTTTTAATGTTTGGTTTTACAAACTGAACTAAGAAAACATTTAACTGAATTCAATTATTTCGTTTTACTTTCATGAAATCTGATTACCCACATCAGTTAGATGGACTCCATCTCTCTCAAAAATGTTGGCCCTATCAAATGTAATGTTCTCATTACAAAACAATGTCATGCCAACATCTCACACAAAAGCTGACTCTGCTTTATTGATGTTGCACCTTGCTTTTTCCATTTGTGGACGCAATGAACTTGAGTGCAACCACAATTGTCTCTGGGCAATGTGTGAAAAAATAATTTACCAATGATGGAACATTTCCTTCAACTTTCCCAATGTCTCCTTCATTGCACACTGCATACTTTCCCTCCAAAATTAACAGTAATAATGTGCAGATGTTTCAATTCAAGCATATTTGCACAAAATGGGAGCAAGTCCAACCACTTTATGCTTTGCATTCCATACCAGAACACTTCCAATTCAGGGAATGCAATATGTTTGGCTATACCAAAATGCTCAGCACACACCTTCAACCAATGGATCCAATAGTTCCATCAAAATCCAAACACTCTGCCTGCTGAAAGACATTGCCATGGCCATTTTGAATGCTCTCACAAATCCTAATAACAACACTCCTGCTACCATCTCTCATACGCCACACCCAGGAAACCTGATTGGCTAATCCTCCGAGGTCCGCAGACACCACGACAGTCCATGTTCTTCACAGTCGCCTTTCCATGCCAGACAATCTTAAAAGACCTGGATGTGGCACATGCTGACCATGGACTACAGTGGTGTCCACGAACATCGCAACCACTGAAAGGGGTGGGGGGAAATTAAACACAATTTACCTTATTTAATCTTCAGTGGTGGCTCTGACAAGTACCATTTTTAGGGAGGTTTTATTTTTTATTTTATTTTATGTGCAGTACTACTGTACAGTCTACATTTTCCTTTACAATGTTCTTACATTAAATTTTTCAATACATTCATAACTTTGTAAAGGAACATTTATTTCCAACATTTGTGAAATGAAATCCATCTTGACAACAAAAATTCACACCATCCGAACTTATATTGTCATTCTCAATAGAGGACATTCCTGCAGCATATAAAAAAGCAGAAATAGCTTTATTGACAAGCTGCCTTGATTCTTCAATTTGTGGACTGGAAATGTTTCCCTCTGATTTATTTCAGAAAAAATAATCTTGGCACCAGGAAACAGTTCCATTAGGCGTTTAAAGAAATCCTTCAGGGCAACCTGCAAATACAATGGAGTCACAACTGTTAGGGAAAATTCTCCAGAATGGCTAATTTCCCTTTCCTATTGAGTCCCTCAGCAGCTTTGCTGGATTTCTAGGATTTATTTTGTTGACCTGGTAAGGGTGTGAGCCTTTTTTCCCATTCTTACATGTGTTTTGCTGTGTGTTGTACATGTTTTGCTCATGGACTATGGAGTCTCACACACTCCAAAGGCATAATCTTTTTACCGTGTCTCACACAGCACCTTTAGTGCAGTGACACAGTGTTGTCTTTTTCAGACTTCCCAATCCAAACTCCATTTTCCGGGACTGACTACTGTCTTCCAGAACATGTAAAGTTGCCATTGACTTTACTAGTCTTTTAAATCTACAGACCTAGTACAACCTATCTTCCAATAGAGTACTGGAAGGGTTGAAGGGTTAATAGTTATCCCTTTTTGTCTGTTTCTCATGGAATTTTGTTCCCCTTTCTCTAATATTTGGCTGGTGGCAGTGGCATCTACCATTTTTATTCTACCGCAAGCTATGAAAATAGCCTCTGTACTTTTAGATGCTATGGTGGTAGCCTCGAACTGTAACCCGCTGGACCCCTTTTATATTTTTTTGGTTCCGGTTGGGTTTATCCGCCATTTCTTTTTATAAAGGTCTTTCTTGTGTTTTACTCTGTGCGCCAAACAAGGTTTGGTTCCTTTGTTTGCCGTCCTTTGGCGGGCTTCTGCACAGAAGCCCTCCTTAGGCGCCTGAGTGTCTGGGTGGACAGGATGTGATTCTTTTAGTCAGAAACCTCGACTCAGTGTTTGTTTGAACCATAGTATTTGCTGTCCTTGGTGTAACTTCTGTTACTGCTCACTTTACACTTGAGATAAGTCTGGCTGCTCAGCCATCGCTACCACTTTACTGTGTAGTACAGGCTTGTAAGAAAGTTGAATTTGTATTTGTAGTATTAATTCTATGTGGTGTTCCCAAAGCGTACTGCATATGATTCTGCCTAACAACAACCCTCAAACTCTCCCCTCCACAATGCACAATCACAATGTCTGGACATTTAAAGTGAGCCATACTCTCACAAAATGAAAACACTTTTGCCCAGTTTAAGCCACAAACTACATGCCACAAAACTTCTACTTCTGCCAATCCAATATTTCTAAGGATGCCATGATTTTCAGCATAAACCTTCAATGACTGAATTAAAGAGTCCCCCAGAATCCACACAGTCTGCTTTCTCAAACACATATACATAGGTATTTTTAGTGGCCTCCCAACTCCTGCAAACAACTTCTGCTACCCTCTCTTCCTGTATCCACACCCAGCAAACCTGATTGGCTAATCCCCACAGTCACCTTTCCATGCCTGGCATCCACAAAAGACCCGGCTGTGGCACATGTCATCTGTGGAATACTGTGGTATCCCCAGACCCCGTAGCACAAGGGCAGACCTTTTACCCTTTCCACTTCCATATTCTCTACACTCCCTTATTGGCTGCTTTGAAAGAGCCACACATCTATCCATCAATCATATCATACAAAACCTCTACACCTAACCCTGTCATCTCACTTCAACACTTCAGATGTACACTTGAACTCTCAGAGTACATATCTCCTGTTAATGAAAGGCACCTGCATCAAAAACGATTGTGAAACTGTACAACATTTCTATTTCTAGATTAAAAAAGGTCTGCATCTAACAGTACATAGTAGAGGTATGCTTATATACAAAAAATATCAACTCTTTCACTAATATATATAGACAATTCCTGCTACTTACACTGTAATAAGCTTCTCAATAAACATATTCTCTTTTTTAACCACTCTAGCAAATGCCATGTATTGCAGTATTCATCATCTACTCACACGAAGCAGCAAACAATATGAATGCTCTTGCACTTCAAAATGTTTCTTGTTACAAGCATTGGGATGAAAGTTAAAATATGCATATGTGCATGTACAGCAGCACTGTGTCACTGTTTCATAAAATAAAGAAAAATCAGATAAAACAGATATTTAGACCATTTTTAAGTGCCACTTAGTGTCTGCCAGTTTAATATGTTGCCAGCACATGCATATATCCCAACATCACCCATTCCAATCTTTAGGTGCTTATTAAGTCTTTATTTTTCCTTTGTGTTCTGTTACTTCCAAATGACTTCACCCATTAAAAAACTCAAACTACAAGTCCCAGAATTCAAAGAAAAAACACAACTGAACTTCAAGATTCGAAACTGTGACATGCATATCAAATAAACATATACAATGCTGTGTTTTTCAAAATAGTTCAAAAATGCATGTCTGCATTTATAGCAGCATTGTGTCACTTTTTCATAAAAGAATGTAACATCAGATCAAACATTTTTGTACACCATTTGAAATTGGCACTCAGTGTGTGCCAATTTAATATATTAATAGTACATGTTTACTTTCTAACATATCCCATTCCAATCTTCAGCTGCTTATGCAGTCCTACTTTTTTCTCTAAAATCTGTGACTTGTACTCCAACTTTCATAATGGCAAAGTGGAACCCCAAGTCACAGAATGCAAACAAAAAATCTAGGACTACATAAATACCTACAGGTTATAATGCATCGTGTTGGCAAGTATGCATATACTCCTAACATGTTAAACTTCCTCACACCAACTGCGATATAATAGTGTACTACAAATCTATTCAATCAACCTTTCCTCTCTTTTGCAAAACGTAACAGAGCTTCTATAAATGCACATACGTAGTTCTTATCATTCATGAAAATCCTCCACCATTAAATGTTTTACCCACCACTCCTCCTTCCTTCATAAATAACACCTTTGCATACTAAAAGTACTAAAAGTACGTCACCATCACCACATATCCCCTCTAACCTTATTTTACAATTACGGGAAAGAAGCACATTACCAAAGCCAACAACCAAATAAAGAATACCCTTCACACCCAACAAAGTAAGTACATTAATGTACCATGTATATGTATGTAATTACAGCAGCACAGTTCCACTATATATTACCCCAGACTACTCTTTTCAAACCAACATTTCCTTCACTCTAGCCCATTCTAGTCCAACATTCACATTCTTATTATTCCAAACTGCACACCACCATTGAAACACCCACTCTGTTGCTCGAAACAGCACAATGACCCTACAGATTCCATCACACCACGACTCCCTTACTCACTAACCCAACACCATCACATCTCTGCAGACTCTTACTCTCACAACCTTCCCAACCACACCTAACATACCACCTCACAATCAAACAGCACTCTACTCACCTCTACAATGATACCCACAAACCCATGCATCATACATGCATATACATTGCACAAAGTTCCAACGCAAACTTTCTCTTTTCCCAACTGACACAACAAAATGCCTGCTAAAAATCCACTCTGTTGAAAAGAAAGAAAAAATAGAGCAGATAAGACTCAAACTACACCATATAGTCATCCACCTCTAAAACAATTTATAGAAAACATTGAAACAAAAGAGCTAGTAACTTCACTCAACAAAACAAAACCAGCCACAACTAAAAAAGGTGAGGCCCCTCTTGCAAAAACTAAAAGTAAACAATTATGTACAAAGAAAATCAGACCTACTAACAAACCTAACCCTCTATCTACCAGTGTTAACGTAGTCATGGTATGATATGGCATTTATAACGCGCTTATACACAAGTGTTATGAAATGGTGGAACACACTATTATGGCAAAAGAAACCCTTGTAGAAAAAGAAAATCCCCCAAAAACTTTGAACCCAATGCTCCATTCACCCAAACAAACCGTCCAGTGTACAAATGGAGATGCATCTCAATGTGTAATGTATGCCAACAATCCTTTAAATCTTTATGACAATTCGTCAATCAATATGTGAAACTAAAAAACAAAAGTAGAATGAAAACTTTACAAACCATAGACTCCTGTCCAGTGCATATCCACACTGGTCTGCAAGGACAATTGTTAGCTTGCATTTTAGAAACTGCTTGCAAAAGCACTTTCCACCACATCAAAATGTTAGCAATACACCATTCTACTATACGGAATCTTGTGCATCGACTATACTATGCAAAAAGTCCTGCTCTAGAACTACAACATTTTAAAAACATTCTCCTTCATGGAACAGCCAAAGAACCACTTCAAGAAAATGAGCACATCCAACATAATTACTTTGGAACTGAAGTTGACTTAGAACATTCTGTACCTTCAGAAAACATTACCGAAAACCTCATAAACACCAACGTCCTAATAAAGACATACTAAAAAGAAATAGCTATATTTCAAAACACATCTGCTGAAATACCAAACCAAACATGTGTCTGTTGTCACAGAATGTTTTATAAAAAGAGTACACAAATAATAGATATAGCCTACAAAATAGAAGACAATGAAGAATCCCACTGGTTCCAATTAGCTTTATATCTAACAGCAGAGACTAAATACAAAATAACTGACCACTCAACAGTTTGCACGTATTGCAACACAAAGCTTGACAATAACCAAATGCCATGATGTGCTATAGATAATAACTTCAAAATATTCCCACTTCCAAAAGCTCTCCAACAGATTAACTTGTACAATAGCATTATAATCCAAACAGTGGACCCATTTCAAGCTATTATACGCCTTCAACCGAAATCAGCCAAATTACCTCCATTCGATTTATTAAAGGGCATCTGTGGCAAAGTTGTATATTTGCCATTAGTTCTGAAAGAAAATGTACAAACTCTAGGAGTACAACGACCAATAGATCAATCTTTGATTGAATTAGTTAATGGTGTGCCAACAAAAGACAAAACAATTTGGCAACAACTAGTCGACTTAAACAAAGTTAGACAAGCACTACAATATCTGAAAGAAAACAATGAATACTACAAAGATATAAACATAGAGGAAAACTTTAGAGAAACCACCCACATTACTCAAGACTCACCAGCAACTTGCCAATTTGAACGTGTAGATCCTGTTACTGCAGCCAACATTTTAGACCAGTATACAATTCAGCCACCACACTCCAAAGACACCGTTGATGATGCCTTTGAAACATAATGAATGCATCAAGCCAAAGGATCCCCAATGAACATATGGTAAAAAAAGTGTATAAGCATGTTCTTTTCCTCTATTCTTTGCTACAGGAAAAGGAGGAAGATATGATGAGAGGTCCACGCAAATTAGTGCATCGATATCATTCTTTAAGAATGTGTTCTGAAGACACCAGATTCAGACAAAATGTCAAATACATTTTCCATCTCCTCTTCGAAAGTGAACTAGCAACTCTATGTTGTGGAGTTGAACACACATTAAAAACAGGCTCTAACTTTTTAAACATATCTGCTACCCAACTGCTTGAAAAACATGAAAGACACATATGAAGTTTTGCAATCAAGTATCACAAATCTCTTGGCCAACAAGCATGGTACAAAAGAGTACTGTTTCCAACGTCACACTCATTTATGTTCGTATGCTAAAGAACCTAGACCCAACCACATGGTTTGTTACTTTAAGTTGTGCAGAATACACATGGGATGACTTGCACGACTTCTTACACACTACAAACCAAAATAAAGATGGAATAAATATAAAAACTCCAGGAGAACTCTGTTCTGTTGACCCTGTCAATGTATCAAGGTACTTTCCCGCTTCACTGCCATGATGCACTTTATCTGCAATAAAACTACCCCTCCACTTGGGGAAGTGCAACACTTCTTTTGGAGAAAATAATATCAATCCAGAGGAGCACCACACATCAACATGCTTTTGTGGATAAAAGATGCTCCTAAATTTGGCCATGATAGTGATGCCACTGTTTTACAGTTTATTCAAAAATTCATTACCTGTGACATCCCTTCAGAAACCACAGACAGTGACCGACATACACAAGTCTTAGGCTTCCAAAAACATAAGTGTGGCAAATATTGCCGATGTAGATATAAAAACAAAGGCAAATACTATACCGAATGTCCCTTTGGCTTTCCTAGACGAGTATTCAAAAAAGGACAAGTAAATAGCTTGATGTCTTCTTTTAGAAACAGCGTAAAAGATGAATCCCCATAAAATACATTCAACGTTAAATGGGACAAAGCATCCAAGTACATCAAAGATAACAATGCAATCATTGCAATCTTGTGGAATGCAAACATAGACATACAATACATTGCAGACAATTCTGAGAAAACAGAGCTAAAAACCACTCGGATGACATATCATCTGACAAAACACTATCACAAAAAAATTGTACAGCTTCGGTATAAAAATGCTCTCCCATAGAGAATGCGGGTGCTATGACGCTGCAAACCATTTAACATGTACAGCCTTAAATAACAAATCTGAACACATTGGGGGTCATTCCGAGGTTGGAGGTAATGGAAAAACAATGCTGGTAAAGGATTACCGGCATTGCATACGCCTCCAGCCTATTCCGACCCAGGACCCCACTGTTAGCGGTACCGTTATTAACGGTGCCTCTAATAGCGGCATGGGCACTCGGCCCATCATACCGGCAATACCAGCATGTCGTTAATCGGAGGAAATCACAAGGTAGGCGGACAAGCAAATACCGGCATCATGAAGGTGCTAATAGGTGATACTGGCATGCCGGTAATAACGGCATCGTGAGCCAACCGTAAAATGCTATGTGCAGTGTTCCCAACTGCCACAGGTGCACACAATCAGCACAGGTGGAGGCAATGGAGTCTGGCCCAGTACAAAAGGAGCACACCCACACACCAAACCCCCTCCCACACCAAGATGATTCCAATAGTAGTAGCAATACTGGAGCTGGAGGACATGCTTGTATTGCCACACCAGCAACAACAACAACAACAGCAGGCACCACAGAGGAGACGCAGGAGGAGAAGGAGGGTGAGACAGGCCCAGCATGCCCCACCAGTGCAGCCAGCATTACCACACAGGCAGCCCCCAATCCCACGCACCAGAGCCAGTCCTTTCAACCTAACCCCTGAGCAGATCCACACCCTGTACCGTCTGGACCGGTACACCATCACCACCATCGTGGACATGATACACGATGACATTGTCAGTCTCATTGAAATACGCACCGCCATCCCCCTCTACTGAAGGTAGTGTCTGTGCTCCACTTCCTTGCCACAGGCACCTACCAGCACACAGTGGGGCACATGCATGCCATATCACAACACTTATTTTCTCGCGTTCTGAACCAAGTGCTGGATGCCCTCCTCAAGCACACAAGGGACTACATATACCTACCACGGACTCCCCAGGAGAATTTTGATACAAAAGTTGGCTTCCATGCACTGGCAGGCATGCCAAATTGTATAGGTGCCCTCGACTGCACCCACGTGGAGTTGGTGGTCCCGCATGCCATGGAGGTGGTGTACCGCAACCGCAAGCAATACCACTCCATCAATGTGCAGATGGTATGCGATGCCAGCAAGATCATCACACATTGTTGTGCCCGATATCCTGGATCAACTCATGACTCTATGGTCCTGCGGAACTCGACACTACCACGCTTCATGGAGCGACATGCTGGATGACGTGCCTGGCTGCTTGGTAAGTTGCAAGACCGGCACATGGCATTGAAATGGGGGGAGAGATGCACACACCACCATGTTGTCAATGTTGATGTGCCTGCACGATGTGCACATCAACGAACACTGTGCCCCAAAGCATCCCAAACGGTACATGACACACAAATCCTATAGGAATGAAGTAAGGTCGACACCTATCACAACATGACTAACAGTATACCACCCCACATCTCACAACACGTGCACCACTCATCAGCGGACCTCACTCTCCGTATCACCACACCATCCAGCAACATGCATTGTATATGCACTATGTTGCTGTCTCCAGCAAATCACCACACAGGACAAGCATCCTTGGGAGTGCATTGAACTGAACCACCAAGGGAATCCACTGTGTGTCACAGGGCTGCCACAACCACAGGAATGCTGCATGTCACCATGTGAAAAATCAGCGCTGAATGCCTAATATTGCAGAGACTACTTCCAACGATCCCAGTAAGAAAATCTTACAGAGCACAACACATCACAAATTTGACACGAACACAGCTGTATTGTTACGCTTACCTGGTCTCTGCGGGGGCGCTGGGGCATGGTTGGAGCCCTCCCTCGACTCGGCTCCCTGGTGTCGATTGTCTTCCCCAGCTGTCTCGGTGAATAGGATTCGGGGTACTGGTGTCGCACCTGAGGGAAGAGGAGAGGGAATGAGGATGGCGTGGAGGTGCCTTGAATTCCCTCGTCCCTTTCGTGCCAGAACAATGTCTTCCCATGCAAGCTCACATAATTCTTTGTGATACTGGGCTCTCCGTCCTGCTTTCTTCACCAGGTGCGCATAGAGCGGGCCTAGTTACTTCACTGGCCCCCGAAGTGGCAATCCAGACCGGTTGTGACCAATCCACTTGAAGGTAAGTCTTTGGTTTTGTATGTCTCTTGCAGTGAGTGTTGACGTAGTGATAAGCAATAATGGTAACTTGCTATGTCTATGCGTGTTCCCCAATAGGTGTGAAGATGAGGGTCGGAAGCGTAGAGTTGCTCTTGGGATTCCCCAGAGGAAGATGGGATCAAAAGGTATACTAGTTGATATGATGGAAGTCAAGGCTCAGGTAAAATGCTGCCCAGAGTTTGTGATTGTGAGATTTCTAACCTGTTGTATTCTTTTCTCTCGTAGGAGCGGTCCAACGGAGTGAAGCAGAGTCTGGAGGCTAGATGGCAGTTTGATGGCTCTGGAGGACGGTTGCGCGCTGGAGCGGAGAAGCGGAGGGATGGTCCCGCGTCGGTAGAAGTTCAAAGTGGAAGAAAGGAGGCCCGACTCTGGCGGAATGCAGATAGAGTGCCCACACAGCGATGGAATGGCTTGAGTCGGGTAAGCACGCCTTCAGCGATGGAGCAGCTGGAGTCTGGTAAGCACGCCTTCAGCGATGAAGTGGCTGGGGTCAGGTAAGCACGCCTTCAGCGATGAAGTGGCTGGGGTCAGGTAAGCACGCCTTCAGCGATGAAGCAGCGGAGTCAGGTAAGCACGCCTTCAGCGATGGAGCGGCTGGAGTCAGGTAAGCACGCCTTCAGCGATGGAGTGCCTGGAGTCAGGTAAGCACACCTTCAGCGATGATACGGCGGTAAGCGTCACGCTGCAAAGCAGAGTAACGTGAAGTGAGGGCATGCGTCTGAGCTGGCCTTATATAGGCTGGCTCCGGCTCCTCCCTTAAGCCACGCCTTGTGGCTCCACCTTGCCTCGCCCAAGGATTCCAGCACGTGCCTCCCAATGCGATTCTATGGCCACGCCCGGCCAAATGCATGTGCCTTAGGCACAGAATGTTCCAAGCACATGGGGGTGATGAAGGCCTGGGCCATTGCCCCATGGCCATGACATGTATGCGTGCACAATGCATGTGCAACAAGACGGCAGTGCACACCATGTATCATCTTGAAGATGCAACCCACACCATTAGTCCATGGCACTGGACACATTGAGGGCCTGAAAATGGCGTGCATACAACCAGGGAAATGTGCATGTGACCAACGATAATCTGCAGGCATGTGTGACTAGTACAGCTGTCCATCATGATTCGACTGACATGTACTTTTTGTTGCCTCCCATGCAGGTCACAGTGGCTATCCCTTGAAGCTGTGGCTCCTCACCCCTGTCCGAAACCCACAGAACAGGCATGAGGAGGACTACAATCGTTCCCACACCTGTACCCGTGTGGTCATTGTGCAGACCTTTGGCCTGTTGAAGGCACGATTTTGCTGCCTTAGCCGGTCGGGTGGGGCACTCCTCTAAAGGCATGAGAAGGTGGCCAAGATCATCATGGCATGTGTAATGCTGCACAATATGTGTATCCGCAAGAACATGCCCCTGGCCCCTGACATTGAACTGCTACCACCTGGTGATGATGAAGGGGATGAAGAAGATGTGGCTGCACATCATCGCGGTGCCGATGCACAGGAGGGACGTGCTGTATGTCAGTCAGTGATAGCACAATATTTATGACACATATGGCTGCAGAGGGTGACATGACAGTTTGACAGAGGGCACTGCGTCTGGGAGTACTGTATATGAATAAATGACACATGCGCAATGATGAATGTCTACTCTAGTTTCTTTTTTTCACACAACAGGTGTATTGAAATTTACGATGAAGAAGAAAGTGCACCAACCACCCTCACCCCACTCACCCCAAAACTCTCCAACACACCCTCACCCCTCTCATCTTCCCCCCAAAACTCCCCAACACATGTCCAAACAAGTATCCATTGCCTCCATCAGGCTGGCCAGTCTACTTCCTGGCACTCCCTGCACTTGGTGGTGGCATGTCCGGCCGGCGCAGGGTGCACGCCGACCTGCGCAATGGGCTGGTCTGTGTTGAGCTGGAGGACGATGATATGGCCACCTGCTCCATCTGGGGGGGCTGCTGGACGTTCAGCCTCCATAGCATCAGCGATGCGGCTGAGGACCTGCCACAAGGCGGATACCTCCTCGCACAGTCGGGATGTATTGTCTGAAAAGATCTTGCCCAGGGAGTTGGTGTTATCAGTGATTATCTTGCCCAGAGAGGCGGTGTTTTCACGCCACTCCTGCCTTGCCTGGGCATTGTCATTCACAAATAGACGCACAAGGGCAGTCAGCTCCTCATGACGCTGCGGCCCTGCCGGTACACCTGTGGAGGTGAAGGGTGCTTGGATGTCATCTTTGGACTTCGATGGGCTCCACTATGGGACTCATGGCCCCTTGGTAATACTCCTCCCAGACTGCTCTGGGTTGGTGGCATGGTCAGACTCTAAAGATGTGATCTGGGGGGAAGGTGCCGGACTTGGTGTGTGGGGCTGTTCTGAGGAGTCATCTTACATGGGCACCCACACCTCTTCCTGCACCTCCTCCTGAGCCAGGGGTGCTGTGGCTGCCGCCTCCCCGACTGAGTTGGACTCTGCTGAGTGTGGAGCATCAGCTGTGTCTTGTGGCAGTGTGACAGGGCTTGCGGCTTCTGTCTTGACTGCCCTTGGCGGCACCAGTGCTGTGGCATCTTGAGGTGGTTTCCTTGCTGGTGCATGGCGGGCCTTGGGTTGGGCCTTTGAGATCGAAGGCCTGTTGGCCTCATCCCGGGCCCTCTTCCGGGGTTTGGTTGGCTGTGGGGGTGAGTCCTGTGCCTCGCTGTCATGGTCTGAGCCTGTGGGGGTCGAAGAGAGGGACGGCATGAGTGATGGTTTGATAGTCTTCGTGCACACATTTGTATAATTGCTCAGCTACACAATAGAGGGTAATGGGCATTTGAGTTTGGATGATCACGTTGCTTGCTACATGGGTGGGTAATGCAGGCATACGTCAGGGTCACTCATGCTGTGGAAGACGTATGGTATATGACATGCATATTTTTTGGGGCCTGCATGCAGTGTGACTTATGCCATTTACATCTTAATGTGGTTTGTGTTAGCTATGGCATTGCCTTGCTGCAGGCATCTGCATGTGTCTGTGCTGCGTACGACAACTTTGCTGGGAATGTGTGTGTATTGGGTCATGGCTTGCCTCTTTAGACAGACATATTCGTGGACTATCATCAGACTCTGCATTACAGTGCTTTCTTAGGACACTCACCTCCGTCCGCCGATGACGTGGCGCCACACTCCATGTCTCCCACAACTTCTATGGACTCCATGCCAATCAGGCTAGCACATATGTCCTCCCACCGGGACAGCTTTATGGGGGAGCTTGCTCATCCGCCAATTGATATAGCCTGGCTCCTGTTGGCCGAGAGTATGTTGCGGACTCGCAGCCGCAAGTCGTCCCACCTCTTTCTGCAGTCCTTGATAGTGTGGGGGGTGTTACTGACCACACTTACTTTTTGTGCCACAAGTTCCCAGATCTCCTTCTTGCGTCTTATGGCCTCCCTCTTCATGCTCTGGGCAAACACGACATCTGCATTTTGTTTCAGGGTCTCCGCGAGCATGGTCAGCTCATCTTCATTAAAGCACTCCTTGCGCTGGCGGGAGGCGCCCTTCTTCACAGCCTTGGGCATTGTGGTGTTGTAGTGGTTAGGTTCTCACACACAGCAGTATCCAACAGGTCCTGGGTGCTGAGGATGGCAATGGATTGTGTTTTTAAAGATGGCTGCCGTGCTCTTTCCCGTTCCTGTGCGATGACTCTACTTCCGGTTCCGCTTATTTACAGTGACCGCTCACCGTAAATAATCACAGATGCACGCTGTACCTTTTGCCCTACACCTATTCTAAGCTGCATGTGGCAACAGTCCAAGATGGATGCCTAGCAGCAGCAGAGCCCAGTCTCCTGGCTCTGACCCACCCCACCCTGCAGATCATTCCGATTGGCTGACGCTGGCTAGAACTTAGCCAATCCAACGCTGGGAGGCGTGAGCCGGCCATCTTCACTAAGGCCATGAACGAAGGCAAACACCTGTCCTAGCCTGTCCATGCCAGTACCTGCCACCTGCCACAAACCCTGCCTCTCACGATTCACTGCCTGGATGTCTCCAGCTTCAGGTACTGTGCCCAGAAGTAATGCACTTCCACTCCTGCCTTAATTACTTTTGCGAACACCAACTTTGCCTCATTGTTGTGGCCTAACATGACCCACGGCTGCAAGAAGCTCTCTGTGCAAAGAGACTACCTTGGACCACCACACTTGGTGCCACTGCCTTGAGCTGCCTCAAAACCTACACTGCCTGAATAATCTGCACTGCTATATATGTATACCTGACCCTACATTGTGCCGCCTCTAGCCTATGCTGCCCTGCGTCATAGCATGCATATACTATTTATCCTACATCTGAATGACACGTTGCGGTGCATACAATGAATTGCCACTGATTTTCTATTGTTGCTAACTGCGACAGCTCTGGCCCAGTCCACCTGGACCCTGCCTGCCTAGCTACACCGACACTGTGCATCTAACACAGAGGAGCTACTGTCAAACTGCTCATCCACTTACCCCTACTGCCACAACAGTTCACTATAACAGATCCATCTACTGTCACCACTTGTTAACCCGCATTCATAGACTCACAAACCCTCCAATCACAAACTCATCACCTGCACCTTTAACATGTGTTGTGATCCTCGAATGTAGGTGAACCCAATTGTTGAAATTAGCTATGCTATCTTTACCTCTTTACCATGATGTGATTTTCGAATATAAGTGAACTCAATTGCTAAAACTAGTTGTGAATGTGCTTTCAAATAGCTACATGCTTTTTCAACCAATGCTGTGATATTCGAATCTAGGTGAACCCATTTGCTAAAACTAGTTGCGAATGTGCTCTCAATTAGCTACATGCTTTTTCAACCAATGCTGTGATTCGCGAACCTAGTCAAATTAGGTGAACTCTATCACAACTGCTATCACTATTACACTAGCTTAGCGCCTGCCACCTAACTGCCCTGCCCAACATGAGTAAAACAACTAACACCCTGTCCCTTATAATCACGGTCAGCTTCACTATCATCATGGCCTCCGCCACCTACAATACTAGTCCACCTACAGACAGAAACATGAGACTTAGGTCAAGACTACCCTGTATCTATGAACCGAAAAGAAATCAACCAAGTAACACCACTGAACCCGTACCCACCCACTACCACTCGGCCAAGCGAGTGCAGGCAACTAATACATCCACCCCAATCTTAGTGACAGATCGCTCTCACTTAAAGAAGCACCCGATACAAAATAATCACTCAACCAATCCTGCTCAGATCCTAACCCCAAGAGCTCTCTAATGATAACAGGATCTCTCATTAATGCTAGATCTATGGTTGCCCATGCCACGGACATTGTAGACGTATTAAACAATGATAACTTGGACCTACTTGCCATAACAGAGACCTGGCTCCACGAGGCTGCAGGACCCACCCTGATGATAGCTATACCAGACAGCTACCAGATCCTTAGGGTAGATAGACAGAATACTAAAGGAGGTGGCCTAGCCATTATCTATAAAGCCTCCTTGCCAATTAGGCTTGTCACCTCTCCCCTGTGCTCCTCTTGTGAATAACTCACAGCCAAACTGCTGTTATCTCACAACCGCACGTTGACCATCCATTTGATTTACAGGCCACCGGGACCATTAGGGACCTTCGAAGATGACCTTACCAACCTTATAACTAACAACTATCAAAACCACGCCCAAACATTTCTGCTGGGTGATTTCAATATTGGCCTTAATGACCATGATAACAAACATGCTGACTCTATTGCAGCCCTACTCAATGATTACGGGCTTACCCAAAAAGTCCTTGCCCCGACTCATATCAAAGGCAGAACCCTCGACTGGGTATTAGACCTCAACTGCAATATTGCTATCACTGACATTATCCCACAAGCTTGGACGGACCATTATTTAATAAACTTTACCACCACACTTGACCTTTTGAGCCCCAAAATTATCAACATGGCACCCCCCCTTCTACTAGAAGTAAGAAAGACATTACTGCAGAAAAACGAATCCCTCTCCTCCTCCCAACCAATAATAGCCTTGGCAATAACACTGACCCTGACACTCTAGTGGACACCTTTAACAAAGCTATGACCTCTGCATTAGACACCATTGCACCAATCAAACTGCGCAAAGGTAAGCAGGACGCTCACCTGAATGCCTGGTTCACATCCCAAATTAAGGACGTAAGAAAACAAAAAAGAAAGCTTCAAGCCATCTGGTGCAACTCTCCCACCGAAAACAATCAAGCTAAACTAACCCAACTATCCAAACTCTATAAGAACAAAATCACTAATACAAAAAAAATACTCTTTAACGACAGAATCGCCAAAGCTAAATCAAATACTAAGGGACTCTTCTCCATCCTCTGGGAAATGGAATCCCCCTTATAACCTATAGACACTACTCCCAAGGATAAGACATGGGGCCTCATTACGACCCAGGCGCTAATGGGTTAACAGCGCCATAAAAGGCTGCGGCGCAGTTAACCTATTAGGGCCTAATTACGAGGTCCCTTTGCGGGACCCGACCTTAACGGCTGGTTTCACCAGCCGTTAAAGTAGGGACCCGCAAAGGGACCTTGGTGCTAAGTACGGTGCCGCAATTTGCGGCACCATACTTAGCGCCTTCCCCATTCCCATTGAGCCCTATGGGGCAAAAATGGGAATGGGGAAGGGCCATGGCGGCATGGGGAATTACCGCCCTGCCAACCTCGGAATGGGGTGGTACTTCCCCATTCCGCCATGGCGGACACCGGCATGGACCATGGTGCTAACAGCACCATGGTCCTCCGCCTGGGTCGTAATGAGGCCCATGGTGTACTAACATACAAACTGCCCTATCTAACAAAATCACTACCCTCCAACACAAAATAATACAAAAAAGGACTCTCTGCCTCTCCCTGATCATAAACCACCACCCCCCTTCGAATCCAACACTATCCCTCCCTTCAGCTTCAAAACTATATCTATTGTGGACACTGAAAAAGTGATTCTCTCCCTGAAACCGTCTAACTGTAAGGGAGACAGCTGCCCAGTGCAAATAATGAAGGACACAGCCAGGGTCTAGCCCCTTTCATCTCGAAGCTTATAAACTCCTCCATTAAATCTAACACTGTACCAACTAACATGAAATAATCCTGGGTCCTCCCCTTAAAAAACAAACCCTGGACCAATCCATCCCCACTAACTACAGACCCATCACGATAGTTCCTTTCCTTCTCAAAATTATTGACAGAGTGGCATACTTACATATCCAGGACTACCTGGAAGCTAACCACTTGCTAGGCACCCGGCAATCAGTCTTCCGTCCTCTCCATGGTACCGAAACAGCCTTGCTTGACCTCAAGACTAAAATTGAGGAGCTGAAGGATAGCGGAAAAATTGCACTGCTTCTCCTACTGAACCTGTCGGCCGCCTTCCATCTGGTGGATCACGCAGTCCTATGCAACCACCTCAAGGTCGCTGCCAACTTCACAGGGGAAGCTATAGCATGGGTCCAATCCTTTCTAGCTAACCGGACTTTGAGAGTCTTCTCAGCATCAACTTGTGCTGATCCGATCCAAATAAAATGCGGAGTCCCACAGGGCTCTTGTGTCTCACCCACCATGTATAACATCTTCACCAAGCCACTGTTTGACATGTTGGACAGGCTGGGCACCACCTACACAAATTATGCATATGATACCCAGATCCTCATACCCCTTTCAGGAAACTATGAGACAGACCTGGCCTTGATGAACAAGATATACATCCTCATTCAGGCATGGATGGCGACGCATGGCCTCTGCCTTAACGATGATAAAACTGAGATACTGCTCCTCAGATCTGCCACTAACCTAAAGAAACTACCCTGAAACTACACATCCTTCAATATTGATAAGAATACCATCATAGTTTTGCCTGTAGTATAAACTCCAGGTTTCTATTTAGACTCCGCCCTCACCCTCAAAAATCAAGTTAGCTCCCTCGCCTCCTCAACAGCTTACACCTGCAAGCTAATCCGCGCTGCCGGACCTTTGCTCTCCAGCGCCAGTTGTACTACCCTGGCCAATGCATTAATTATGTCCAGACTAGATTATTGTAACGCCCTGTACTCTGGAGCTAAAAAATACGCCACAGACAAATTACAAAGACTGCAAAATAATGCCCTAAGAGCAGCACTGAATGTCCCAACCAGAGACCACATCTTTAAATTTAGGAAAGAAACCCACTGGCTAAAAATAAAAGACAGAATCTTCCTCAAAACTAACTCCATAACTTCCAAATGCCTAAACAACTTAGCTCCCTCATACCTAGTGGAAATAATTCTGAGGAAATCCACAAGCCGACCTACCCGGTCCGCCAATTCATTCATGCTTGAAACCCCACGATTTAAGCGATCCATGGCTGGAGGAACTAGCTTCCCAGTCAACGCTGCGCAATATTGGAATACACTCCCAATTGATCTCAGACGCCCACTACCTTACACTAGTTTCAGACACAATGCTATTAACTGGCTTCTCACTAACAACCCATAACCCCTTGTCACCACACTATCCCCACTGGACTCATTGGACTAGCCCCGCCTCTAACTTGCACCTTGATTAGCGAGATCGGGTACCTCACACTGTATTATATGATCTGCACTCACATATAAATATTGCATATTCTGTATAAACTTATTGTAAATAAGCAGTCCTGAGCTGCACCTAATCAGGTATACCCCGCTGTAATATACACTGGGGGTCATTCCGACGTTGGAGGTAAGTACTGTCTTTACCGGCATGGTGTAAATAACGTGTCCGTGTAGGTAATAGACTGCTAATAGAGGGCCATTACGACCTTGTGGGCACGAGCTTTGCGCCATGCCGGTAACGACAATACTGGCATGCCGCTAAAGCCCCGAAAAAGGCCCTTAGCGCCATCAACTAAAGCATAGATTGCACTACCGGCATGAATAAAGACGGCATTTGTTTGTTTGTTTGTTTATTAATTTGATAATGCGCACCAAACCCTCAGGTAGACGGGCGCAGCAGTAAAAGAATTCTCGAGGCTTGGTTACAATGCCAGTTGTAGGCAAGTACATACATGGAAATAAAGTACAGTACAGTAATAAATGCAGTAGAATACAGTGGGGGTCATTCCGAGTATGGTGGTAGCCATAGAGTCATTAGCTCAATGGCTGCCTCCCATACTGGTACCGACACCGGTCTCGTTCAATGCGGACTTACCGGTCCATCCCGACCCTCGAGGGACCGGTAAGTCCCCATTGAACAAACCATTCCCCATTCCCATTTGAGCCCCCACAGGGCTCAATGGGAATTGGAAGGGCGCAAATAACAGGCTCGCGAATGGCAAGCCTGTTATTTGCGCCCTGGTCCCTTAACGGGATCCTTAAGGGATGTGTGGTCCGACCACACGTCCCTTGCGGGTACGGTTAGGGGACCTCGGAACGGGCGGTAGGGTATTACCGGCACCGGTCTCCTTACCGGTGCCCGTTATCCCCTACCGCCCGACTCGGAATGAGACAACTGGCAAATATTCAGTCTCAACTTGTGAAGGAAGCCTAGTGAAACTCACCAAACCCAGTCGAATTAATCATATATAGTTATCATTTAGAACTGTACTACATGGCCCAACTCCAACTTTTTAAAGCTTGGAGAAAATAAGATGAATTATTAGGTGACTTTGGCTCATTTGAAGCTGCATTCAAAGCAAATGAAATGATTAACAACTCACTCAAGAAATTGAACATGGTTTTAAAAATTAAACTAAAACCTGTAACTCTAAACATAAATCTCTGCTCCTGTATGTAAGTGGTGAAGGTGGTTCTTGTAAAACAATCTTAATTATAATAATCACCATATTTCTACAAAACTTAGCAAACAACAACCTTTCGGCTGTAGTAGCAGCCCCCACAGGTTTAGATGTCTACAACATAGGAGGTGTAACTTTACACTGACTACTACTCCTCCCGACAGAATACCAAAACAAATGAGAATACTACAAATTATCAGCAGGAGCTGCTACTGAAGTATGCAGAATTATAAAACAAATGAAAGTGTTCCTGATAGATAAAGTAAGCATGGTTTACAACCTCATGTTGGCTTTAATTCATCTCAGAATGCAAGAAGCCCTAAAAATCAACTATGAAGAACTGTTTGGAGGAAAACATGTTATTGCCTTTCGGAGACTTCCTACAGTTAACACGAGTGAAAGGGCAACCTATTTTCAAAACATTAGGACACAAACAATGCCGCAATACCCCCGACCTGGGATGTGTGTGTTTTGGTCAGACGCAATTTTATGTGCCATGTCTAATTAGTTTTAGCATTGTTATTGGGTGACACTGCCATGCAGAGCATATCTGTGACTTGTTAGCCAGATAGGGCCAGTAAGTCAGAATATGTGCCCACTTGGCTCTGGGATACATAACCCTGGCGGTGTCATCTGTGTTTTTATGACTATATCATGAAATTGCTAATAGATGCATTTTATACACTTTCCACATTGATACATGTCTTTTTGTGGTGTTTTTTATGATTGGTGCACGTAGGACCTATGGCCTACGGAATAAAACTATGAAAATTATTTTTTTATTAAATGAAAAATTTGGTACACTGTGTAATTTTCATTTTGTGAGGTGATGCAATCAACTCATGGAATGTGACCTAGTGTAAATTGGGGCTAGGCCATTAAATTTGTTCCAAAATGGTTCATCTGGGGGACTCCCCTCTGTGTGTTAATGCAATACCCTCTGCAGCATTGGAAATGTAAATCTCTGGCAACATTTTCACTACAGAGAACTAACTCAAAACATGTGCCAGTCTGCAGACCTCACATATGCCAAAATTATAAAAAGCATTAGAACTGGTCTGCTTACTAAAATGCTAAATTAATCTTAAATAGCACAATAATCCATGAGCTATATGGACAAAACAATCTGCTCCTGATGTCATGAAACAATTAACTCAACACAATCTAAAATGCATGTCCTTATTGCCAACCCTTGCAAGCTGTATTCAATTCAACGAGACAATGTTGTATTTGTATTTGTATTTTATTTATTTGTAGCGTGTGCCAGGCCCAGGGGCATCCGGGCGCGAAAACTTGTGAAAAGAAAAGCAACCCATACTGCATATCAGCTCCACAGACAAACTAGAAGAGCATGGCATGACACTTCCTATGTGTCAACAAGCAACAGCACAACTAAATAGCTTAGAAACATGTATCCAACACAGCTGGATTGGAGAAAATATTGACTATGGGCCTCATTACACGGTAGGCGGTAAGGGATTACCGGCACTACGAGGTCCCTTAGCGGGTCCCTTCCTTAACGCCTGGTTTTACCAGGTGTTAAGGACGGGACCCGCTAAGGGACTTCAGAGCTAATAACGGTACAGCAATTTGCGGTACTGTTATTAGCTCCATGCCCATTCCCATTGAGCCCTATGGGGGTCTCAAATGGGAATTGGGAATGGTTCCTGGAATGGGGACTTACCGGTCCTGCAAAGGTCGGAATGACCTGGTAAGTCCCTATTCCGGGAACACAGACCCGGAATGCGGTAAGGGGGTAGTCATGGCGCTAATAGCGCCATGGTTACCTCCTACCGTGTAATGAGGCCCTATGTGTCTAAACTGCAGAGTAATTCTAAAACGTAACCTTGATGAGGAACACGGTTTAGTGAAGGGTGCAATTGGTACAGTTGTTCGTTTCCAAACATATCCACATGACAACAACATTCAGTTTGTCAACATCCACTTTAACAAACTTGCAGAAGTTAAAAGAATTGGCCAGACAATAGCATATTTCCTTCTTTTCAAAGAGATGTACGTAAGCAGAGAGTACATTTCTATACCTCTTGTATATGCTGTCACTATTCACAAATCATAAGGCCTAGCCCTAGATCAAGCATTGATTGACGTTGTCAGCAAAGTCTTTAAAGAAGGTATGAGTTATGTAGCACTTTCATGCCTGCATACACTCAATGGTCTATTCCTAGTAAACATTGATTCAAACAAAGTCAACACCGACATTCCTTGCATCCTGGAATACAAAAGGATATTGCCACTATACACCCCCATCTAGATATGTACCCTGTACCTCAAAAATAGAAACCTTTAAAAAGACAATGGGCCTCATTCCGAGTGTGACGGTAAGGGATAGCGGCCACCGCTAACGAGAGCGGTGGCGGTAATCCCTTACCGCCATACTCCGAGTTCCCTTTGCGCCATGGAGGTTTTAACACCTGCTTTTAGCAGGTGTTAAAAACCATGGCGCTAAGGGACCTTGATGTTAATTACGCCACCGTAATTTACGGTGGCGTAATTAACGCCTTCCCCACTCCCATTATGCCCTATGGGGCAAAAATGGGAATGGGGAAGGGTAAATGGGGATTGGGGAATTACCGCCCCGCCAACCTTGGAATGGGGCGGTAATTCCGCCATCCACCAAGGCGCTGCCGGTCCGGGTACGGCATCAACCAAGGCGTTAATAGCGCCATTGGTTAGCGCCGTACTCAGAATGAGGCCCAATTAATACAAACAGAAGCTATAGCAGATCTACCAATAATACAGCTAAAAAAACAACGACCAGCTCCTTCTGCATTAAGCATTACAACCACAAAACTGTATAGTACAAAGCCAACTGCACGTCTTTCAGAAAAGAAAGAACCAAATGTCTCTTCTCCAAAGAGATCTGCAGGCCCATCAAACGATTCACAAACAGAACTCTCTGGTCCATTTAAATTCAGCAACATACCTGGAGTAAATTGTTATGCTAATGTGACAAATCTTCTCTTTCAATTGCCACCAATTGATCACAACATTTACTTAAATGGTTCGGACCAGTTGTGTTTGCAAATGCTTGTCTTTCATAGAAATGCCACAAATAATCCTGACAATACTTACAGTGTTTCAGGTATAAAACAAGAATTGGACTACTGTGCAAGAATGGTAACATTTACCAAAAACACACAGGAGGATCCACAGGAATTCCTAATGTACTTACTACAAGTACTGGAAACCAAAGATTTCCCAATAAATGTCATACACATGGAAACATAAATGCACCCTCTGAAAGAATGGGCCTCATTATAAGTTTGCCGGTCTGGAAACAAGGGTGCCAGTAAGCTCACCGGCACCCTTGTTTCCGGGCCGGCAAACTACAAGTCTTACTGACGGAGCCGCTGTGTCTGACAGTTCTGACCCTGCCGGGCGCAGCAGCCACGGTAGGCAGACTTTTCACGGGAGCACCAGCACCGTTGCTAATGGTGCCAGTGCTTCTGTGTACCCACTCCCATAGAGTCTCATAGGACTCTATGGGGGTGGGTCTCATATGACTTTATGGGAATGGGGATTAACAAATATACCGGTGACTGACATCCTGGCCGCCGGACTAGTAATGAGCCGGTGGCACCGGGAGGTCAGGCGGCGGTAAACTATTATGGGTCCGGCGGCAACCCGCTGGTAGCACCGGCAGGTTACCGCCAGACCCATAATGAGGACAATGGGCCTCATTACGAGAGTGCTGTTCCAGTAACAACGGTGCTGGTAAGCCTACCGGCACCATTGTTACCAGACCAGCACTCTACGAGTCTGCCTGCCGGGGTCACTGTGCCCAGCAGGTCTGACCCTGCCAGCTACAGTGACCACGGTAAGCCGACCGTAACGGAGGCACCAGCACCTTATTTACGTTGGGAATAGGGAATTTCATTTTCCGGCTCATGACTTCTCGGACCGGCGGGGCTGTAATGCCCCAGTGTTTCCGGCAAGTCAGGTGCCTGAAACATTTGCAAGACTGGCCGCAACCTACTGGTTTTACCGGCACGGTTACCGCCGGACTTGTAATGAGGCCCAATGTTTCACATAACCACATCCATAATGAACAATTTGCATATGTATCCATACCAAATTCTGAATCAATTCCATTTCACCAGCTTCTGCAGAATGCAAATCATTACATTGTATTCCCTTTTTGCAATTCAGACAATCATCCTACCATACAGATAAACTCACATGGCCAATATGTCATGCTAATGCTTCTAAGGTCCAATGCAGATGGTACCAAAAATAACTTTCAGCTTGCAGACTTCACTCAAGGCCAAATATCTCTTGGAAAGAAAACCTCTACAGCAGTAAGTATAGTATACCACACTGGTGAAACATCCACTTCAGGACACTCCACTGCATATGTAAAAAAAAATAAGTGGTTGCTTTGAATGTAATGATAACCCCAAAACATAGGTTAACAGCAAATTTAACAAAGGCCTACTTAATATTCCTTCAACCCAATTTTAGTCACTAAGGGCCTCATTACGACTTTGGAGCTAGCCATGGTGCTATTAGCACCATGGATGTCTCCAAAGTCGTCTCCGGGTCCTGGTTCTCTGAATGGGGACTTACCGGGTCATTCCAACCTTGGAGGACCCGGTAAGTCTCCATTCAAAAAACCCTTTCCCATTCCCATTCAAGCCCCCTAGGGCTCAATGGGAATGGGGAAGGAGCTAATAACGGGCCTGTTAATAATGGACCTGTTATTAGCTCCCTGGTCCCTTAGCGGCTCCCACTAAGGGCGGCTGGTAAAACCAGCTGTCCTTAATGGGACCCACTAAGGGACCTCGGAATGCGGCAGTAAGGGGCTAACGGCACCGGCATCCTTACCGGTGCCGTTAACCCCTTACCGCCGCACTTGTAATGAGGCCCTAAATATAGTACAATTGACAGTTAGAATACAGCAACGGTTATCTAACTGCATCCATAATACTAAAATAATACATTTCAAAGTCAATCTATTTAGAATACGTCAACAGGTTTCTAACTACTTGAAAAATACCCTTCATTCCAAAACACTTCAAATACGCCATCTCAATTCTTATACGACAAAACATCTTCTAACCTGTATCATGTTAAGAATATGCCAACAGGTATGAAACTACTTCAAGCATTCCCTTAATCACAACATAATTCAAACAAACCCTTACAATCACAGAACTGTAATTGATTATTATTAATCCAGTATGGATTTTTTCCCAAATGGCCCAATGATTATTTAATGTAAAGACAACAGCAGCATGTCATACACTAATGTTGTACCAAACATAGTACTTAGAATATACTGTTTACAAGGGTCTAATAAAAATGTATATGTCAAATTGCATACAACTACAGCTGTTAAACTATACTGCTTATAGAATTCTACTGTTGTTTTCCATAGAAAATAAACTAGAGATTCCAGCTTCATAACGCTATAAAGCTAAGTATAATCAAATGCATATTCTATGAGCACTATTCTCAATTGTACTACAATCATAAGTACCATATACAGTTCAATTTCATCATTCCTCCATATTACAAACACTTTGTACCCCCACTACATTACCTATAATTACTATACACATATTACTACTAGGGGGATTCTGGCCATACTCCTACTACATTACCTATAATTACTATACACATATTACTACTGTGGTGGTTGTGACCAGTGGATCTATGCCCCCATGCCCCCCAGAATCTGGCTAATGGCCTCAACCACCTCATTACAATTAACTATATAATAAGTATGTACCATACACCATCAATTAATAAAACTCACCCTCAACCCCTGCAATCGAAATGATGTCTGCAGACACCAGAATTGACTGCAGACTCAGCATTTCCAAACCCCTTCTTCACCTATAAAAACAGCTCCATTGTTACTTTCATGCAACTTGCCTACTATTTCTTCCCTCCATTTTGCCATTCTTCTTTGCACCTATTGGCAGTGCAGTGCAAAGAAAAATGGTGTAGCAAAGCCAGGGCAATTGTGCTACATGACATTTCAACTGGAATGTGCACGCACAGAAAAACAAGCATGCATAATGACATAGCCTGATTTTTTCTTGAAGCACAGGCTTTTTTTTCTTTGCACATGCAACATATAAAAGCATGTATTCATCCTATTATCGCCTTTGCTTTATATTAATCTTAGCTTCAAACAAAGAGAAGAATTTTATTTGCTTGCTCACGCGTGCACTTCACGTCATGCTTTGCTTCAGAAAAAGTGGATCACATGTTCCTCCTACACACGCATGCATTCAATTTCACTATGCCCGGGTTAAAGTTACATTATCAGTGTGGAGAGGCTCTGCTGTGAATGAATTTGTAAGTAAAACATGAAGCACTGTCAAGGAGGAAGAATGTGACCAGGACCAGGAGGAGGGCAGAAAAGATGGAAATACGTCATAAGCCTCGCTTTCTCACAGGCCCTTCTGCCCTGAGTGGCACTCCCCTACCTGTCCCCCATACTTCTTGTTTACTGCACTTGCACGATTCGAATGTGACAAGGCCTAGTAGGATTGGTTTTTGTTTCTGTCATCTCTGCCCCGCCCTTGTCTTGTTGCGCCTTGAAACAAATTGTGTATAGGTTCATTATAAATACCCAATAAAGAATAAAAAAATAAAAGGGAAAATGCCCTCCACCAATGGGAAGAGCTTCATATGGCTTTAAAAGGTTATAATAAGGATGTTTCTGGCAAGACTTTATCTGAGGTGAGATTAGGGCTCCCAGTGACTCCCAAAATGCAGTCCAGAAATTGGATGGTGTGCACCAATTTGGTAGTGTTTCCCTGGTTTCACTGTTGGATACTGTGAACCCTTTAGTCTTTTCTACTAATGAGGTAGAGGGTGCACCTCGTCTACAAAGGAGCGGGACTCCATACCCAGACCATCTCCCAACAGATATTTTTAAAATAGACTCAATGAAATGGGTACCGGTTTTGGATAAATTTGTTAATTCCATTAATATTGGTTCTAATCTCCTTAGATCTTGGGATGGGGCAAATGTGATGAAAATATAGCTGTTTTCTGGTTACCAAGGGCATATGCTAAGAGTGTGTTTTAGTCCCTTTCACATTCTCATTGCTTATCAACCACATTGCAAATTATCCACTTCTGCAGGCTGTAGATGCCCCTGTAATTGAAGGTGGGAACTTAGTCTGCTTCTGTCAGCAGATGATACTGTCACCTACTCGCACGGCTCTAAAAGAAAAGCCTTTAAGGAATTTTCAAATCGTTGTAACATCAAATATCTTGTAATCAATGTCTCTCAGAACAAGATGATGATATGTAGCAGGAATATTTACCTAACATACACCTGGAATTGAAAATCTCAATAACTTTGATTACCTAGAAGTCTGATTTAATGGAAAGAGGAAGTGGAGTTTGTAAATTACCATTATCTCCTGATAATGAAGAGACAGACTGACACTACTTCTTTAAAGGTCCAGCAGAAGTATGGTAGCCCCAACTATTGAGGTCTATAGGGCACAGGCTCAAAGTGCAGTATTATATGGTGCCGAAGTATAAGAATATAAAAAGATTAATTTACAAATTGAAAATACATTTTACAAAAGTGTATTGGGCCTATCTAAGTGCTCCCCGAATAGAGAAGTGAAAATGGCACTTGCGTAGAGGGGAATAGAATATGTTACCCAATTAAAACCATTATTTTTTAAATGTATTTATTGTGTTACAGTTTAAACACGTAAATATTCAAAAAATCTAAACAATTGAAGCAGACATCGAAGTTACAACAAATCCGAAGAAAAGAAAAAGAGAAACATGAATAAGACAAAACACTAAAATTCTCCTGCAAATTGTCAAAGATGTCCATTGCCACTTACAATGCACATCCAAAAGCTATAAGAAGAAAGTACTAATACATTGGAAATAAATCAAGGAAAATGTGAACATCAAATAACATATAGATTAGGACAGACAATAAATAAGTGTTATAATGTCTCCAGGATGTTTTCTTTTTTGCAAAATCACAAACACAAAGGTTCTGCATAATCTTCTGGCTGGCACCTGCTACCTCCTTAGTCGGAAGTAGATTGAGTCTTTGGGCATCATTACACGGTAGGCGGTGGACCAAGGTGCTAATAGCACCTTAGTCCATGCCGGTAAAATACCGGCACCGCCTTGGTGGAAAGGGGAATTACCGCCCTATTCCAAGGTTGGCGGGGCGGTAATTCCCCCTTCCACCATTGCCCTTCCCCATTCCCATTTTTGCCCCATAGGGCATAATGGGAATGGGGAAGGTGCTAATTACGGTACCGCAAATTTGCGGTGCTGTAATTAGCAACAAGGTCCCTTAGCGGGTTGGTTTTTAACGCCTGCTAAAAGCAGGCGTTAAAGTACTAACCCGCTAAGGGACCTCGTAGTAAGGCGGTAAGGGTTAACGGTCACCGGTACCATTACCGGTGACCGTTAACCCTTACCGCCTACCGTGTAATGAGGCCCTTAGTCTTAAGAGGTTTTGTCTTCCCGTTCTGCTGGGAAATGTCCTTAAATAGAGAAGGACTTGGTCAAGTTATTTATCCAGATGGATGCAATCACTAAATAATTTGTAGAACCTTGATCGCTCTATTGTGTTGTTCCATTTCCCAATATCCATATTCTTTTCTTAATAAGCGGTGGACTGGAGACGAGGTAGGGTACTGGTATGTCTAATTTTTCTAAAATGTTGTTATGTTTAAGATTCCAGTTGTTCAGAATCAGACACAAATGCTTTGTTATAGATTCATTGAACTCACAGAAGAGTGAAAATGGAGAGGGATTTATTATTTTGGCTAAAAACAGCAAAGGTTTCTAATCTATGAGCACCTGCAAGGAAAGTAATCCTAGTTCAAAGAGGATTGAAGCTAAAGAAACCTCCAAAGAGGGTCGACGGGTTTAATAGTATGTCTCTAGATGTTCAAATCACATTTTGACAAATTTATGTTCGCATAGTACGTCTCTGCTCCAAAGATTAGCAGTGGGACAATTTTACCCTTGTATAGTGTTAAAAGTGGCAACATAGAAAGGTGTTTTAGTTGGGCTGAAAATTACACAATTGAGAGTGAAGGTCATTGAAAATCACTCCAAAGTGACAATGCCTAATCATGACACCCAGGTATTTCCAGCTATTTACCGATTCCAGATTTTAATTTTCTGCATACCAATGGCGTATTTGTTTTCTTTTTTTTCCATGAAGAGTAAATACATAATCATGTTTGTCTGGGAAGGATTAAGTTCCAAATCTAAAACCTTAAAGTAGGTGGATAAAGAGTTTAATAGTTTCTGAAGCCCCAAAGCAGTTTGGCACGCCATCCATCAAAACAATGTCATTGGCGTATACTAGATGTTGAACATTAATATGAGCCAGATGTGGACGGAAAACATTCTCAAGGGTTTTACCGAGGTCTGGGATATATATATATATATATATATATATTGAACAAAGCAGGGGCCAGTACACCACCTTTGCATACACTGTGAAAGGTGTGCCCCGCAACCGACATCGAACCCTTGATCTAAACATATATTAACTGGGGTGTTTAATTATGTTAATTGAATGTGTAGGACAGCCCAGAAAACTCATTTTGCCCCACAGTTTGGTCCTGTTGACCCTGTTGAAAGCCTGAGTAAGGTCGACAATGCAAGGTATAGAACGGTGTTTGGTCGAATTTTTGTCTCTGTGCTAAAATACTCCCATCTTAGAGACCCCCAGTTTTTTTGCTGGATTTAGGACCTTTTATTTTAACTCCTGATTGAATGGGACCTTTTTCTCATTCTCTTATGTGTTTTCCCTGATTTGGATTTTGTGTTTTCACTGTTTTTGGAGTCTGACAAACTCCATAGGCATCTGCATTTTGTATGGTGACACACAGCACCTTCAGTGCAGTGTCACTGAGAAATCCTTTACATTTCTCATAAGGTTTAAATACCTTTTCTTAAGTGAACTACAGTTCCCAGGAATAGTAGACTGAAATTGACTTTGCTTAACTTTTCTCTTTGTAGGTCCAGCCCACACCATCTTATGTGGTGTGCTGGGGGTTTACCTAGTAGCCCCTTATCCTACTTTCTCATGTAACATTTTTATGTTACCATCACTACTTTAAATGGCTGGTGGCAGTAGTTTAATGTTTCCTACCATTGTGCTTTTGTACCACAGGCTGAACCCTCAGCTGCAGTACAGCACCCATGGATGACCATTTTGTCAAAATGGCACCTGTCTTTTTTTCACCAATTTCTGTTTCTGAAGTCTTTCTTGGCTTACTCTGTGCATTGAGATAGATCTGAGCCCTTTGTGTGTTTTTCCTTTGGTGGGCTTCGGCCCTTTAGCCAGCTCCTGGCTCCAGTGTGTCTGGAAAGACAGGATGTGACGGAGGGTCCTGAAACTCCCCTGTCCTTTGTCTTTATGAGACCCTGAACAAAACTAGTCCTGATTGGCTGGCTGGTTGACCTGTTTGACAGCATAGGATGTGCATGAATGGGAGAAACCTGCTTAAAAGATAAGGGTTTTGGGACTACAGACAGAGTCGATCACTGGAAGAACACCCAAAGAAGAAACCATGAACAAAGCTTGCTGCAACCTCCTGGACCTTCAATTGCCCAGTGAAGCCCTGCTGCTGTGCTGACCTCCTTTTCACCTCGACAGAGAAGCTGTGCAGGAACGACTTCTCCCCTTGGGTTAGTGGTACCAACTAACCCTGAGACGAACTCCACTTGGCGCCCTCCCTGAGTTGCAGTGCCTCTCCATTGCTGCAGAACCCCAAAGCTCAGGGTCGAGGGACCATAATCGAGTACAATGTCTGCCGTGGAACAAATCCAGTCAAAAGCTCCAGGAGCCTCCTGAAGATACTCCAGAAGCAGAACATTTTGAGCCTGAGTGCAGGACCAAGGGAGCACGCAGAGGCCAACCAGTGTCCAGCATTCTACATCAGTGCTGTTTTCAAACTGCTGAAACCGCAAAGTGCCGCTGAAATGAAAAGAGCCTGTAGCTGCTGATGACCTTCCAGAGTAATGCTGCAGGAGCCCTCCAGACATCCTCCCTCTTGTCCCCACGACTGAGGCTCAGGAACCAGGGTCTGCTTCGCTGTAGAAAGACAAAATCCAGCTGGACCACCTTTTCTTCTAACCAGAGGTACAGTTTTGGTCTTGGGGTAATTACCTTCTTGCCTTAAATCATGCTGCCTCACTTGAGACTTGCACCTACTTACTTTCTGAGTTGATTTCAACTCCTTTTTCTCAGGCTAAACCGCTTGTGGCCCTATTATTTATTTTACTGAACTCTCTAACTTTGTGCAAGACTTTTATCCAAGAAGTGCATCAGAACTGTAGACTGTGTCCCAATGACTTTGGCTGTCCTAGCTCCCTTCTGGGACTCTTCTAAATCTATTGACTTTGGCATTTCTTCTCCCCCCATAGGTTGTGGCTTGTTAAACACTGTTACTGCTGGGAAAGGCTTATCTAGACTTCATTGGAGGATTCAGTTGTCCTCACATTTTCCTGAGAAACTGTTCTAACTTTTTTGCTTCCCTTCACCTTTCCTTTCTGCAACTCTGAATCTGCAAAGTAGCGTAGTGTAATATAGAAATGCAAATACTATCCTTGTGATTGATGTCACCTCCGGGTGTAGGAGAACTGTATTAAGCATATCCAAATATTATTCACTGACTTGTTTGATTCTGAAACGTAATTTCAAAGTTTTTTCATATTGTTACAATCTTTTGCCTTTATAAAGACCACTTATTTAAAACTGACGTTAAATAAAAAATAACTATTATAACTGAAGGTATAACTGAAACCTTGAGCGTAAGTGTTACTTGGCCAATTGTATTTACAGATTTTAATTTTACAGCTCTACAGCTCACATTTACCCCTCTTGGCTGCTCAGTCACACTACCAACATGTGTAGTACATACCTGTACCAAAAGGTCGGTTATCTAATACCAAGCAGATAAGGCGTGTGTAGTCTCACACAGAGTGACTGCACCAATTCTTACCTAACAAGGGGAACGCTGCATTACCACCTGCTGCTGTAGTATGGACAAATTAGGCTAAACTCTTTGCGCCTCCAAAGATTCCAAGACTTTTTTTTCACATTTCCTATTGAGTACTTATTTTATTTCGTTTTTTAAATGCTGTTGAGTATTTTTTGAACATTTGCAAAGAATGTGTTAAGCACAGATTGATAAACAATATGTATCTATATGCTACACTATTCACTCCCACCTCCTCAATAGTTTTTATTTTCAGTAGGAACACCAAGTTCACATGGTCCAGGTCCAGTTCAATAGGGTCAGGAAGGAGGCAGTGATAACTGAGGGCAAAGTTATAAACCTAAAACATTGTTGTTGCCCTAACCGTCTTCATATATATCTTGGGGGCATCACCTGAAGCAATGCAAGCCTTGGGGGTGAAATATTTTTGTGGTCAGCTCCTTGCCTTGGGGAAGTTCAGTTCCTGTATAGGTTTCAGGGTGGAACATCTCTTCTGATATCTGAGCAATAAATCAACTGTAGCAGGGATGTGCCCTGCAAGATTTCAATCTGGAAGCCGCACTATAAACATCTTTTTTTGTTGGAAAAAAGTCTTTTTACTCCCGGCTATCTTGTTTGGAATATCCGAAATAATTATTTGTAACACTCTGGTTAGTACGAAAATAATCCGTTTTTTATTGGTGTTTTCTTGAGTGGTTCATTCAATAGATACATTTTTGGGTGGTTTAGAAACACTGTTTAGGACTTGGTGTGCAAGTTCGGTCAGCCGACACATGTTTCGACCCATAGGGTCTTTCTCAAGGCTGAGCAATATTCAAGAGTGCCAGGTGATATGTGCTTCGTGACAATTTTGTGACATGTTACAGTACATTCAATTGTGGTGTTTGAGTGATGTGAAATATTGGTGACAGGTTAAAAAACATGACATCAAAACACATTGATGTGTTGTAATTAGAGAATTTGTTTTCAATTTAGAGGAAAAAGGGGGGAGGAGGAAGAAAGGAAAAAAGTCAGTAAACAGTTGTGTTCAAGTATTTTGGGTACGAGTGGATGAGGTAGAATGCCTCTTACCATGTATTATTCGCTGTGTGCCCTCAGTGGGGTTCTGTTGGAATTAAGACTGTCCTTACGGCAGTCTTGGCTCCTGTTGGGCCCTGGAGGGAGAAGTAATCGGAGAAATTGTGAGTGGGTTGCTTAACCCTACAATGGGGCATGGCTGGGCACTAAGTATGAGTGCCCCATGTTAGTCTCCCTTGTCGGGATTGTAGCGTGGAAGATGGAAGTCCTAGGCTAAGTGCTGCTGGCTGGGGCCATTTCCCATTAGCGGTTTGGAAATAACATCAAGGGCTTTTCTTGAAGAGCTCTTGTGTGTTTCCAACAGTTTCAGTGTCTGCTGTTGCTTATGCGGCATTGAAATCACACCACGGGCATTTTGCAGAGCTCGTGTGTGTTTCTCAGCCGGGTTGGCAGAAACAGGAATTGGGAGCTTTTAAGGCCGAGTCCCTGTGGAGTACGGCTGCATACTAACATTACGGGCGGGCAGGTAGGCTTACCTGTGTGCGCGGTCCGGCGTCCTGGGCGGTGCTGTGCTGCTCTTCCACACCGCGCAGGGCGCCACCATTTAAAGTAGTTCGCGTTAGCGTTGAGTCACGTTGGGTGGCTAAGCTCGCATGCGCGATCAAGTAGTGTTTCAGGGCCGATCCCAGCGCATGCCCGTCGGGAGCTAAGACCGCGCATGCGTCGCGGTTCAGTGAGAGACACTATAGTGTTCGGCTAGTGTGTATATATTATGGGATGCCATGGCACGTGCCCTGTGGGGAGCAGGGATGGATGATGGTGGGGATTGTTTTGGGAGAATCATGGGTAGTGTGGCTATGTGTTGAAATAGCCTGTTGATACATGAATTTCTAGCTGGGATGGTTGTCCCAAGAGCGCGATGGAATGAGCTATGTGAAGGTCCAGTGGGCTATGGGGTGGTACACTTTATAAATGATGGTTGGGTAAAGCCTCATTGGGTTTCGATTGTCTATGTGGCATGTGTCTATTCTCTGACTGGTGGGTAAAACCTACAATTGGTGTGTGTGGCATGGTCGTGTGCTGGGCAGATATTGCCCAGAGAGAGGTCTAGTCATTAGTCCCAGGGGGGATAAGAAGGGGAATAGGAGGTTACAGAAAAACATTCAGGTCATGATCTTTATTCAGGCCGTTTTTAACACATCTGAAGTGACAAATCAAACGTGCTTCCTCTTGTCTCAGTTTTTGGATTCTGTCCCCTCCTCTGGGACCCAGCCGGACAGTCTTGAGTCCGATGAACCTGATGTCACTCTTGCTGTCCATTTGGTGATTCTTCTGCCAGTGGTTTGCCAGTGGTAGTTTAGGATCTTGTGAATATATACTATTCATATGTTCTCTTATCCTGAAGCGTGTTTCTCGGATGGTGCTGCCTATGTATATTTTATTGCAAACACAAATTATTGCATATATCACAAATTTGCTTTTACAGTTGATGTGCTCAGTGATGTTGAAAATTGGGCAGCCTGAAAATTTGGCGCATTTGGTCTGGGTTGCATACTTGCACATTGAGCATGTCCCGCATCTCGTGAAACCAATTGGTGTAAGTTTGCTGAGCCAATCCTGTGCTGTGATGTGTTTGTCTGAAAGAAAGGAGGGCTCAGAAAGGTCCTCAGAGTTGGTGCTCTGCTGTATGACATACTAGGATGTGTTTCAACAGGAGCCAAGACTGCCGTAAGGACAGTCTTAATTCCAACAGAACCCCACTGAGGGCACACAGCAAATAATACATGGTAAGAGGCATTCTACCTCATCCACTCGTACCCAAAATACTTGAACGCAACTGTTTGCTGACTTTTTTCCTTTCTTCCTCCTCCCCCCTTTTTCCTCTAAATTGAAAACAAATTCTCTAATTACAACACATCAATGTGTTTTGATGTCATGTTTTTTAACCTGTCACCAATATTTCACATCACTCAAACACCACAAATGAATGTACTGTAACATGTCACAAAATTGTCACGAACCACATATCACCTGGCACTCTTGAATATTGCTCAGCCTTGAGAAAGACCCTATGGGTCGAAACACGTGTCGCCTGACCAAACTTGCACACCAAGTCCTAAAGAGTGTTTCTAAAACACCCACAAATGTATCTATTGAATGAACCACTCAAGAAAACACCAATAAAAAATGGATTATTTTCGTACTAACCAGAGTGTTACAAATAAATTTTTCGGATATTCCAAACAAGATAGCCGGGAGTAAAAAGACTTTTTTCCTACCTACCAAACTGGGGCTCAGGCTAAACCCCAAAACCACTCCTGTGATCTTGCTAAAACTCACAATCACAATACAAATGGAGCTTAGCACAGGCAGGTTCCATTCCTAGAGCCTAAACCTACCTCATCTTTTATTGTTGGCTTCAAGGATATGTGTTCTTTAAGGGAATCTTAAAGAGGAATCTGAAATAGTTGTAACTTTCTCATACCTTTCTCACACCTTTCTCATACCTGCCTTATGTAGCTCTAGCTAGATTGAGTTATAAAAATCTAGATGTGCTGAGATGTAGGCATAAAAAGTGATATATGAGCCTCCATAGCATGCATAGGTGAGCAAGGCAGGATATTTTCCACTCAGGTATCATTCTCAATTGATCATCCAAAAGAACTCATAGATCGCTGTGAAACCTCTGTTGTGGGGACAACAATGGGCTGCATGCCAGATGAATCTTTGATACATTGAGTAGCCATGTTAAAGGTGTGTTTGTCCTAATGCCGCTTGTCTAAAATCCATTTTTTTCCTACTTTACAAATTCATCATTTTTAATCAGAAAGCTATTTTCTGTACTATGGTTTGAGCTATGGATTTCTGTTTAACTTTAATTGCCATTTGTGCTGCTTATTGGTCTAGCACAGTTCTGAATGAAGTGTTCTTAGATGTTATTGCTGCTTGTGGGCATTTAACAGAAGACTATTCAACAAGCAGAATGATAGGCACAATTACATTTAAAAAGTTATTAGATGTTAAAAGGGTGCATTTACAATGTAATGTGAAGCTCTGAAGGCTATTATAATAATTTAATATTTTGAGTATAGAAAGGTTTTAATGGTGGAGAAATTGTATATCCAATTCAACTCTTGAGGGGCTCCATAGGTAACATAGGGATTGTCGTTGAACACCCCATCTAGTGTGTGGCCTTAGGTTTGGATGGGCTATGCTACTGGGGATCTACTGAATAGCATATTTAGTATTCAGCCGAATACCGACTAGTTTGTCAAATATTCAGCTGAAGCCGAATGAAGCTGAAGAGCTGTTTTATTTAATAAATCACTTTCTAAATCTAGAAAAAAATACACTTTGCACCAAAAAAATGAAAGCACTTTTTTAAATAGGTATTCCAATGTTTCATGTACTTCCCTTTATTTTCATCAACATCTTATTCCTATTTACTGCACACAATGTGGTATAGACCATATTAACCATAACCCAGGGACTGTATGTACGGAAAGATGTTGCATATGCAAAGGAAGTGCTACACAAAATGGCAGGATTCACAAATGCAAAGTTGTAAGGTGCTGGGTGGCAGTTAACAACATGGATGCTGAAATGTACAGCTGCCATTGCAAATATCACAACCTCTTGTGAGTTACAGGTAAGCTTATCTGGAAAATGAATTTCGAATCTTCCGTCTTGCTCAGACATGCACCTTAGTCTGATAATTAGTCACGAATGCTTTCAGACAATATTTCATTCCATTTCCTTTGCAATCTGCACTCCATATTGCCTCTCTGGGTCATTACATGCATCAACATGAGAAGATAATGTATTCAGCTGGAGCCAAACAGCAAGAAATTATTCAGCCGGAGATCAAGTTATTTTTCAGCTCGAATTTGGCTGCATACTTACTCAAAGCCAAAATTCAGTACACCCATATTTGATAACAGATGGCATACGTTCAGAGAGTCCATGGAATAACACCCTTTAACTTGGAGATTGATTGGATTGTAAAGCCGAGATTTTAAATCTCATTATCACTACAGAAAAATATTTGAAAGCAGACGGGTGGTGTGTTTTATATTTACCAATACAGTGCTGATGATGTGGGGAGATTTTTAAACAGTGCAATTGTCATTTTAAGACAGATGTGTGCATGATCATATTCAGTATGGACAGTTGTGAAGACTGTTTGTAGCATAGCTCGTTGGAGGTACATGAGCCAACGGGAAGAGGGACTCTCTGAACATAGTTCCCTACCGTATATAAGGTAGTGGAATAACACTGCTGACATACAATGTTCAGAAAAACCTATTTCTATAAAGAAATCCCTGTCCTTTATGGGGTATGCTAAACATGGTGCCTTTACAAGACATTCCTTTAATCTAGCCACTGCATCAGACTGCTCTTTTTCCCATTTCCAGGGAGTATTCAGTTTAAGCAGTTTAGTCAATGGTTGAGTGATTTCTGCATAATTTTCAATGAACTTTCTGTTATAGCCTGTCATCCCTAATAAACTTTTTACTCCTTTCACATTTTTAGGATCTTTTAATCTTTGTATGGCCTCTATTTTCTTCTTTTGTGGATTTAGCCCATGTTCAGTCACTTCATGCCCTAGAAAGTTCACTTTTTTCTTGCACCATTGTGCTTTTTGCAAAGATACTTTGGCGCCTGCTTTCTGCAATTGGCCAAGTACATGTCTTATTTCATCAAAATGGCTTTTCAGGCTTTCATTTTTTATCAGGACATCGTCCACATAAACTATTGTTCCTCTTTCCGCTGCATCCGGCATGGCCTTTCTCAAAAATATGCCAAATTCACTCCCACTATTGATGTACCCGAACGGAGCTCTAAGCCAGGCATATTGAGTCCTGTCAAATGTAAAGGAAAATAAATGTTGTATCTCCTCTGCCAATGGCACGCACCAATATCCAGAGGTGAGATCTAATGTGGTAAATACATTTGAACCATGTACCTGAGCTAGGCCCTGATCAATGAATGGCAGTGGCCATGTAGATACTGGTACTCTTTTATTTAACTCTCTCAAGTCTGCACACAGCCGCCATTGACCATTTGGCTTTAACACACCTAAAATAGGTGTATTGGATGTGCTATGAATGGGCCTGATGATTCCCCGCGATTCCAAATTTTTAATAATCTCTGCCAATGATTCTAAACATGCCAGCGGTAGTCTATACTGGCGTACAAATACTGGATTTCTGCTACACCCTTCTGGTAGTGTGGCCACATGTAAATCAGTTAAACCACAATCATAAGCATCTTTTGCAAATACATCCTTAAACTCCATAAATATCTCCCTCAGATTGTCCCTCTCTTCATTGCTTTCACACGCATTCGCTAAGGAGATCTGTTCTTCTACCATTTTGGAAAATTCTGGAAAATCTTCTGGTAAGGGAATCTCGGCGCTTTCCTCTAACTGTGTGGCTGTGTCTTTTTGTAAAGCTGCCACTTTTAAATATTTTGGCATATCAGCTTCCACTTCAATGGGCTGATTTTCTGTTTCATTTTCATTTAAATTAAATATTATGCAATCCTCTTGATGGCAGCACACTGTCTCATTTGAATCATAAGGAAACACAGAATGAATTTTAAATATTCCTTTGGGCTGAGAGTCCAGGTGTTCTGGTAACTCACCCTTGGCATCTACATACTTTTCAGGAATATTTCCAATCACCATGTTATTTAAATCTGCCGTATAATGTGATTATTGTATGGCCATTCCTAATGGGGAGTTTTCCTCTAAATGAATATCCTGACAACCTTTATTATTTACCATAATTTTTACAGATCCTTCACCAATATCTACCAATGGAATGTATTCATAATCCAGGCCTTGCTGTTTTATGGATTCATTCAGGCATACAAATGCATCAGAGCCTTTCATCTGCTGTCCATTTTTGCATTTCAGTGTTATTGCAAACTGTTTTGTAAATGCAGGAATAATAGTATCTTTCCTCATTTGTAATTCGATTGCATAAGGAACCAGTTGTGCACAATGATAAGCCTTTCTTTTGTCTTCAAATTCAGGTGCCGGACCATCTAGGCGTGACCATATTTTTTGATTAAGGAAATCTAACACCATACACATTCTGTGCATGATGTCATTTCCCATGTAAAATTCATTTTGTGCTCCACTCACTATCCATACATTACGGTAAATTGTTTTCTGCCCAATGCTAATTTTAAGCATGCATCTGCCTGCAATTCGGTTTTCAAAGTCTGGACTGTCCAAGCCAGAAACATATTGGTTTTTAATCCTAAATCTCGGGATTTCTTCCCTTTCCATTATTTTTTGCAACAATTTCTCATTAATGAAACTCCTTTCATGTTCAAGCGCTAAAGTGGCTTTTATTGTTTTAAAATAGTCATTTATACCAACATGAACCCATGGTTGCTCATCTCCCATGTGTATTTCTGCCAGAGTGGTAATGTGTTTTTCTGAATCTGTTTTAGGAGTAATATTCTGTTTGTATGTTTTCTCTTTTAAATAAAAACGTAATGTGTGCTCATCTATGGCAGTCTGCCAATTTTTCCTTGGGTCCAAGTATATTTGTACAGGTAGTTTTTCATTGTCGCTCTGCATTTTGTCTTGACACATTAATATAACAGTGACACTAGGTATGCAGCTATTCTGGAGATATACCTCCACAGCATCATTTGTTTTGGCAACGGTGTGACATTCATTTATATTGCTGTTTTGTGATTTTAGTTTCTTAGGCCTCAATGGTTTTTTGGTTAAGGACCACAGCACTCCATTCACCCCATCTATTAAAGGAGACACTCTTTTCAGACAATCTGTCCCCATCAGAAATGGAATTTCACAAATAGATGTGATCAATACCTCTTGTTTCATTCTGTGCTTTCCTATTTTTATGTCAACCTCAGTTACACCTATGATGGGCACCTCCTCCCCATTAAAGTTATGCACTGGGCCTTGATTTTCCTTCACTGTGATCTGACTCCGTGGGGGTCTCCCTTCATTGATACTCTTTACCAGCTCCATGGACATAATTGTGGCATGTGCGCCAGTGTCAATCATAGCAAAGGTGTGGCATTTTTCTTCTACAGTGATGGGTGCATAATATCTGTCCTCAACTTCCTCTAATACACATAAGAAATGTGAATTCTTACTGATTTCAGGGCTCACCTTTCTCAGGTCTTTTTCACTTTTGGCTAAACACATTGGTAAATGGAAAGACATTTTTCCCTCCTTTTTACCCATTTCTGCGCAAGAGACTTTATTCATTTCTCCATGATCAGAGGTTTTTTGGAGTGTGGCCGCTGTTCGCCCATCCATCTGGGTAACATCAGAGACCACATTACAACCTTCCAACTGAACATGTGTAACAACATCATTCATCAATTTGTCATTTTTTAATTCTGTGCATTTGTGATCATTTAGTGTGATACCAGCCCTTTCAGCCTCCTCAAAAATATGTGGCTCAAAGAATTCTTCAGGTGATTGACTTACACCCTCCTTGTGAGTATTTCCTTTTTCTGTCTGTGTTTGGTCATTGTTTTGCTTGCCCAGGGAAGGAGCTATAGCATCCCCACTTACCCCCTGTTCACTGGTATTCCCCATGCATGAGTCATTTTTCTTAAATCTGTCCCTTTGTTCTTTTGAAATTCCTAATGTTTCTTTTTCATTTGTGCAAATCTTTACTGTTTTATTTAGCTCCAGATTAAACCGTACCTCTTTTTTAGAATTATTTGCACTTTCTGTCACAAGTTCATTTACTGGCACTTTCACATTTAATCCATTAGGCATCTCAGAGTCGTTATGCAAAATTATATCAGAGCAATCTGTCATTTTGGCACTGCAGTTATCATGAGTACTTAGTCACTTTTCGGAAGCCCCCCGGTCATTGCTATGGCCATCAGCCCCCTCCTTGGAAGGTTGTTTTTGCGCTGTACAGAGCTTTCCTATTTGGTCAGCTAACATTTTCACTTGGGCCTCAAGGCACTGGAACCTTTCCATCTCTCTAGGATCCTCTTTCTGTGGCCTAGGTCGATATTGGTTGTTTTCCCCCTGATTGGATCTATTCGGATACCTCTCAGGTGATTGATGTCGGTTGGGATGGTTTCTGAACTCTTGATTCATTTGTGGAGGGGAGCGGGTTGCACCCATCCTTTGATTATAGTCCCCTTGTGGGGAATCATTGTACTGGCGTGGATTGTAGTTCACGTTTTGCCTCATGTCCTGTCTCTCAGATTGTGGGTACTGGCCCCTAGGTTGATTTCCATTATCAGTAAATCGATCCACATATCGGGGCCTATCCTGATTACCATATATCATGGTGTTGGGATCAAATCTGCTCTGTGTCCCCAATGACTGGTAGGGACCATCATTTCTTTGATCTTGATTGTGTCTCTGGTTATTGTTCATACCTGCCATATCAGGCCGGTATCCTACCCGGGGTCTGTCCCCTAAATACCTAGGGCTGATGTAGCTCTCTCTATTACTAGGATCATGTGATTGGAACATTGGTACAGGAAATGGCGATCTTTGTTGATTACCCCTTTGTTCAGGTGTCACATTATTTTTACCTTGGCTTTGAGCAGACTCAAGGGACATTTTGGCTGACCTGATTTCCATTACTGTGGCTGGGGGTTCTTTAGATTTAGGTCTAGTATCTTTCATTTTATCACTTTCTCTACCCTGACAATAGAGTACCTCATATAGTTTTGTGCTTTGATGTACAATCCATTCAAGGGACTTGTCACGGTCAAATTCACGGACCAATTGGGATATGATGTCTCTCTGTAGCCCATAGAAGTATGCAGTTTTAAACTCATTGGAATTTGAGTCAAAAGATACATCAAAGCGAGAAAATGCTCTTTTTAAGTCTTGTAAAAATTGGCGAGGGGATGTATTAGGTCCAGCAGTAATTGTGTAAGCCACTTTCTTTGCCTCCTGCAATGACTGAAAAGGAGAAAAATGACGCCTAATTTCTTTTTCAAACTCCAACCATGTCATATTCTGCTGTTCATTTAATCCCCTTATGATGCTGGCCGTCGGGGCATCTAAAGTTAAATGAAAATATTGTCTGTACTGTTCCTTAGGTATCTGGAGTGCTTTAAAAATGTCATGCACCGCTTCTAAGTGATCCTCAATGCAGCATTCACCTCCCTTTTTAAATGGTTTGATCAGGACTTTAATGGATTTCATTATTTTTATGGGGCTACTTGTTGCAATGCATGGAATTGCACTATTTTGTGATTCAATCCTGTTTTCAGGTGTATGAGATTGGTGGCTGCCCCCAATGGGAGTATCAAATCCCCCAAGGGCGCTGCAACCAAGTTCAGTCACCGGCCCAGTCACTGGAGCACTAGCTCTTTGGGCAGAGCTAGAATTCACCTCCACTCCATTGAATGTGGTACCCTGCCGCCTCTCCTGGGACCTGGGAATGCACATTTGCTGTTCTAAGTCCTTACACTTTTTAAGGAGTCTGTTGGCTTCATCTTGCAAATAGTTGTTTTCACCATTCATCTTATTAATCACCTCCTGCATGTCGCACATTTGCATTTGGCATTCATTGAACTCTTTATTTCTCTTGTCTCTTTCTTGAATCATTTTAATCATTTCTTGTTCTGCGCTCTGGAGATCACCTTCTTTTTCACAATGTTCTTTTTGTAAAATCTGCATCTCTGAAACAACCTCATCTTTATCCTGTCTAATGTGATCCACTAATGCTTTTAAGTGTGCCAATTCTTGCTCACTATCTTCAAATTGTTTCTTGCTTTTGGATAACTGAGTATCAAAGTCTCTGCATTTTAATTGCATGTCTTTTTGGCATACATCCAATTCTGCTCTCAACATTTCCTGATTTTTACTTGCCCCATCTAATTCAGTCTTTAACCTGTTAATTAGCTGAGTATCATTCTCTTGCATTCGCAGGGACTTGTTTAAAATAAACCATATTTTGCCGCATAGCCGTATTAAACAGTCTTTCTCTGCACTTTTATCGGCTGCATTCAATAATCTTGTAAGGCAGACCTGAATTATGCTGCCTTCTGCAAAAATATTGTCTAGTTTTTCTTTCTGCACCTCACCCTGAATGCGGTTACTCCATTCTAACGTGCTATTCGACGACCAATTCCCATGTGCAAACAACTTTGCCTCTAAATATTGCACTAGATCTGAGAATGTGGTTTCCCTTTGTGACATTCTGAAATTCGTTTTTAGTGGCACACTGCTATTATGAAATGGGTTCCCTTTAATGTGCAAATGGCAGTGTGAGACACGCTTGCCACGCCCAGTAGGTACTCTATGATCACTTTCCCGGCCTGCAACGCACCATAAATATGCAGGGTATTTTGTGGAGATTTGGGGCCTGACGGTATTTTATTACCGCCGAAAAAAATAACTTAGCAACAATCACTCCTTGTATTCAGATTGGGCCATGTACAACAATAATACAGTGGACATGCATTATTTCAGCACCCAGACATGCATATTTGGTATGCGTGGTTGGTATGCGTGGTTGGTGGTATTTTGGTGAGCATAATTCCCTTGTTTTATTTGTGGCCCCAATGTCCAGAATCCCTTATCTTTGCTTAGATTTTTCGTGTAATCACTAGAGAGACCTCAGACCTACATTTCAGGAATACCACATTTTCAGTGTTAGTGTTAGTGTGCCACCATGTGCGATCTCACTGACTTATTTACGACAGAGAGCTATATGTGGTAATTTTGTGGTAATTTCCACTACCTTATATACGGTAGGGAACTATGTTCAGAGAGTCCCTCTTCCCGTTGGCTCATGTACCTCCAACGAGCTATGCTACAAACAGTCTTCACAACTGTCCATACTGAATATGATCATGCACACATCTGTCTTAAAATGACAATTGCACTGTTTAAAAATCTCCCCACATCATCAGCGCTGTATTGGTAAATATAAAACACACCACCCGTCTGCTTTCAAATATTTTTCTGTATTATAAAAGTTGCATTTAAACACGATCTCACTCTTTACAGAAATAAATAAAATAGCACAGTAATAGCATTGTCTGTGATACACTGAAAAGAGAGTGGCGGAGAAAAGAACTCAATTGGCAACATTAACATGTGATTAAGGCACAGGAATCTCCTTTCCTACACTGACTGAATATTCTCGTACACACTCAGCTCCCACACTTATGTAATTACCTTATCTGTTCAGCCCGAGTTTTCTTCAGCTGTTCTCTTTCTGAATGTGGCTCCCTTGAAGATTAACCCAAGTGAAAACGAGCGCCTTTCGTTCTCAAACCGGGGTCATTGCCTGGAACTCTCAGCTTTTTCAGCAGAAATTCTCCAACCAGGAAAAAACAGCTCCTTCTCCTAGCTCTGCCAAATCTCGACTGTCCTCTCTCCTCTTCAAACTCCCCCCAGCAAAACCCTCATCACTGCCTCTAGCATGATACTTGCTATGACGCTGCTCCAATCAGAAATTAATCACGCCATCTCCTCCCTCTCTACACAATGGCTCATTTTTATAGTAATACTTTGTAATCAACTGATTTCCTGTTCTTTCGAGCCCTTTTGCTTCCTGTAGTTATGTGGACAGAGCAGCAGAGAAAACGAAAAAAAAAATGAATGTGCGTTTAAAAGTTCACTTTCAGAATAGGCCTAATTCTGCAGTGGAGACACATTTTTATTAGTGGGTTATGTTAAATTCAGTTTTATTAGTCAGGTTATTTATGAGTAATGTTAGTTATTAATTTTCAAATGTGTCTCTTGCACCATAGGCATTTCAGGTGAAAAGTATTGTGCATTTTTGAATGTGCACGTGAAAATAGATTTGCATCTTATATGTAAAAATCGTTTTTGACTGAATAGCCTGACTTTACTTATATGTCCATGTTATCCTGGCAACACATATAACAATGCACCATAGGCATTTGGTGCTGCATCAAAAAAAAATTGCTACCTGTGCAGTAGTGCTGTACTCTGTGCTGTAACACGCCAAATATCCTTACAGATTGTAAAGCCGAGATTTTAAATCTCATTAAGGCACCACTGAGAGCTCAATGTAACAATGAGTAAAAGCATATTTGTCAAAAAATCCACATAGTCATGTGTTCATTATTTGTGGGGATGATATTATTAAATATTGTGAAAAATGATTGTGTTTAAAAACTGTACATAACATTTCGAGTATATCTCTTTATTTATATCATCTCATAACAATCTTTATAAAAGAAGAATACTAATTTCCAAGATCTGAGTAGTCTGTTAGGGTATGCAGTGATTTCAACGAATGAAAAACAGTGAATTGAATTTTCAACGAAACAAAAACATCTAAAAAAAATAAGGAATTTGTTAAAGCTACATATATGTAGTTGGGAATAGGAATAGTAGTTTTATTGGTTGGGAAAGGTATGAATAAAAAAAAACAGGGAGTGTTTAGGAGTTGAACCCACCCCCCACAATAAACAAAGGAAAAAATCATTCTTTTTTTCAGGTGTTTTTGGTTGGTTAAAAATGAATTTGTTGTTTTGTGATTCGTTTAAATCACATGTAACCGTCTGTTAGTCACAACAGTCTTAACATTTTATGCCAAAGCATCTTTAAGATAGTTAAGTTTGTGTTTGATGAGCTAAGTTTCAGAGAGTGCACAAACCACATGCACTGATGCTCTACACATGAACCCTTCTACTTCATCCTTCAAGTGAATACATCCACACACTGTTGATTCACCCTTCCACTGTGCAAACACCCTCACAACCCCCCGCCACCCTCCCACACACACACACACCTTGACACTGCATCCCAAGAGGACCTGAATCCACACACTGCCATACAGCCTCAAACTAATCATACCCCCTCACACTGTGCATATATACACAAACTGCACATGCACCCTGCTACTGCACATTCATCTACCCACTGCATATACACCCACACACCACAACTAAACCCATGCATCAGAATACAAAACCTGCACAAAAGCACAAACTATTGGCGTGTACAAAGTTGCTTTAATATGGCAGCAGGATACATTTTCAGTATCTTTAGGGCTGTTTGAAATTCTCACTGTTGTCTCTCACTTGCAAAGAAGTCATTTCAAAATATGCTTCAGGATATTTTCACTGCTCTGTGGTGGGGCATGTTATCACCCACGACACACCACCCACAACAACAAAGTACTACTATGGAAAGCGTTCATTTAACTACTCCCAAGACACAACACAATAATGTTTGCAACTATAAAACTTGCATCGACTATACTTTTGAACTTCTAAAGAAAGTCATAGAGCTACGTGCAAACATAGGGCCTCATTACACGGATGGCGGTAAGGATTTACCGGTACCGGTAAAATACCGGTACCGGTAAATCCTTACCGCCTTACTACGAGGTCCCTTTGCGGGTTGGGGGATTTAACGCCTGCTTTTTGCAGGCGTTAAAAACCAACCCGCAAAGGGACCCAGGGAGCTAATTACGGTACTGCAATTTGCGGTACCGTAATTAGCACCTTCCCCATTCCCATTGAGCCCTATGGGGCAAAAATGGGAATGGGGAAGGGCAATGGTGGAAGGGGGACTTACCGCCCCGCCAACCTTGGAATGGGGCGGTAATTCCCCTTTGCGCCAAGGCGGTGCCGGTATTTTACCGGCATGAACCATGGCGCTAATAGCGCCATGGTTCTCCGCCATCCGTGTAATGAGGCCCATAGACAGTAGCATTCCTGGCCGTTTTCTGCCCTTTCCCTACATGACCCATCCGTTCTGAGTTTCATTTTTATGTTGTTGTCCGGTGAGCGCTTAGAGGCGCATGGGTGTAAAGCGCTGTATAAAAAGTGAATAGATAGACTGTGCCCACCAACATTACCTGCAACTCTACTTGTATTGGTTCGCCACCGGAGTGAGGCAAGCCGAGGAAATGTATGTTCACACCGAGAGCAGCAGAACGTCCACCCAGTGCAGCTGTTTCCTCAGTACATATTCCATTCTCTGCTGTGCACATGAGAAGCAGAGGGATTTTTCAGTGTCACAGCTCTCATTCATTAACTACATATTGTCAACTGGCAGCATTTCAAGGGGAAGCTGCAGTTCTTTCGTTAAGCACCACACGCTGCTTCTGAACACAAAGTGCATGTTTGATTCTTCTCTGCAGGGTGTTATGTCCTACCTAGCTTCCGTTCAGCAGGTGGGCTGCTGTGCAGTCCTCAGGAAGATGTCCAGCCGGGAGGGGGGTAGGGCATGACAGATGCAACCTAATGAGTGGTTCTTCTGCTACCAAATGCAGGAGTCGATCATTTATATTCTTGGCGTGTGACTCCCCCACCTGTGTGTGTAAAGTGCCCCATTTATTGGCACAGTGATACCTCCCCGTTTTACCACATGGTTGGTTCTGGTGATAGGTAGATTTCATTGCAGGAGAATTCTTCAAAGTCGACTGCATTGAATTGTTTTAACCGAATTTGCCTGCAAATATATTGCACGGGGTGGGAACACGTAATCAACTAGGTGGGGGGGGAGTGAAGGGGCTGCAGAGGGTTTCCCCCGCATATATTTTCAGCCAAATAGAATAAAAAAAGTGTGATGGATTTGAATTCAATGATTTCTCCTCGATGAAATCACATAGAACCTGGTTCTGTACGTGGGGGGGGCGCACAGGCTGCATCACATCCCTCCCCCTCTACAATAAAGTTATTCAAATGTCTCTTGAAAACATTAACCCAAAATAAAGTCTTTGGACCTGTCTGTTGGTCGAGCTTGACCTTTCATTGCATATCGCCTTTTGGTAGGGGGGTCTGGACTCGACATTGTGACAGGATTCTCTTCAGCTCAGGTTTGACTGTCTGAGACGAGCTGTGTGCCCCTCCATCCAGTTCCTCTTCAATTTACTTCTCTTCTGATTCTCCTCCTTCTTCACTTGCAAGTTCGCCCTCTTTACTTGAATGGCTCAATGTAGGAGGTTTGAAATGCGAGGAACTCCATGTTATGGTGGATAACCCACATTGTGCGGTTATCATGAACCCTTGTTGAGCTGTAATTAGATGATTAGGTTAAAAAGAGAGGCTAATTTTCCCCCTGCAGCCTTGAGTTCTTCATCAAGGCAGTGTCTAGGTAGACTCTCTCATCCTCCTCATGTTTTCACGCGGTAGCGCTCCTCACACCTTGCAGTGCATTGGTGATCATCAAGGTCAGCCATGCTCCATCCCGGAACCATGGGAATCGTTTTAAGGGGCCTCTTTATCAGGAGGCTGGCTGATGCAACCCATGTAGCTATGTAAGGTGCTGGGCAGTATTCTCTCATAAATTGGTAAATTGCCCTCTCTTGGTCTTCATGGCATTCTGCAGCTATGCCGAGAGTCTTATTGAGGGTGCACATGAAGCAATGGGTGTCCCTGTTTGCTTGGACTCAGCATGGGGTGATTCTGCAGTGCCTGATGTCTACAGAGTCTAGGAACCTTTCGGATTTGCTACCTTGGAAAGATGGGCTGTTGTCAGTTTTTGTGCATGCTGGTAACCCATGAGTGGTAAACATTTTCTCCAATTCCGGTATTACAACTCTCAGCGCCATGGAATTGAATGCTTTAACCCACGTATAGTGGGAGAATTTGTCCACCACCACTAGTGGATGGTGTCCATATTCTGTGCTGACATTTTCCCAGGGCTTCTCGCCTCTGGGTATGGATCTACACTGCTTTATCCAGCCCTGAAAACCACACCTTTTCCAGGAGGTGGAACTTCCTCTTGCACACCCCATGGTTAAAGGCATGAGCAAGATGCACCACTCGGTTGCTCAAAGACACTAGGATTACAAAGCATGACCCTCTCAGCAAGAGGCCTTCTTCTGAAACTGATAGTTACTCTTTGCATTGGAATAGTCTTACTAGGCGCTCTGGGCAGATTCAATGCACTGCTGAGGTGCCTCCAAGTACCACCTCTACTGTGCTTTAGTTTTATACCACCTAGGCATTTATCTTGGAAGGTGGCTTCTCTGGCTTTTTCCAGGGATTGGTCTTGCAGGACATTTCTTCCCACGGCCATGTGCACATGTTTCTCAAGGCCCGCCACTGCATGAGCTTCACAGGCAATGGCTTTATGGAGGCGCGGGAAAAGGCAGTTGGCTGCGTTCCCTGCACCCCTGCCACGTTCTATGGTGAAGTTGAATTCCTGTAGTTGGAGTGTCGATTTTTCATTTTTAGGTGAGGGAAACAGCAATGATCTATTAATAATGGTTATCAACGATTTGTGGTCAGTGAGGACCTTGAAGGGCTAACTGTAGAGAGCTAGATAGAAGTGGTGACAACCCCCCACAGTGGCAACTGTTTTTTTCGGAACCTGACAATAGTTTCTTTCTGGAGGCATCAGCGCTCAGCTCGCAAATGTGATGGGGTAATGTCAGCAGCAAGCGATTGCTGGGTCAGCACAGCACCAGGCAGGCAGCTGCCCAGAAAAGAGAAATAATTGTCTAAACAGATAAAGCAGCATGTTTTTTGAGACAGAATCCCGCATCTAAGCTGTATCCTGTGCATGCAGAGCAGAGATCGAATAACAGACATGAGTGGGAATACCATGCAGCCAAGTACCACAGACTACCAGTGCACCTGGCAAAAACGCACAGATGGAGCAGCGCTTAACAATAGGAGAAGCAAAGCTACTCCACTAGAAGGTGGTACAAATGCAGAGAGAAAACCTTGCCTAAAACAGATAATGAAAAGTGGGACAAGACAAGAATAATGAACGGCAAGCAGCAAGAAGTTGGATACCATGACATAATGCAGAGCCCTAATATTCTACAAAGTCTTCCAAAGAATAATGGCAGGCTGACTAATAAGCAAAAAACAAGATAGAAGGTTACAATTGATGTACTTTGAGGATATATATGATATGAGTCAAACTACACAAACTAGTCTTCCAGAGAAGGTGGATGATTAAGATTGTACGGCTCTTAGCAGCATAGAGCAGGGAATACCTGATTGAGAGGCAAAGGCTGGTATTTCAATGTTCTCCATAGGTATTTCAAGTTTGTAGAAAGCCCCTGAAGAAGTTTCACAGATTGGGTCTGCTTTAAGAGGAACGAAACATGTTCGGTAGTGTAAGGATGATTAGATCCCTAACAAGACCTGACGAATAGTTGCAATAATCCCATAATTAGAGGTGCATACAATTGGTAGCACTTAGCATGGGCACTATGGCACATGGCACTTTAACAAAGGTTGGTATTAGATGTGTTTTAAAATGTATTCATTTTTTATTGTTGTCTTGGTTAAATACTGTTATGTTTTAAGTACAGGGTGAGAACGATTTGACTGATTGAACATTAAATGCTTATAAAAATTGATAAAGTCACATGATTGGGCTGCAGTGTTTTGACTCAACTTATAAAAGCAGTCCAGGAGGGTTTGTTTACTACAAAAAAAGCGGCCCAGAGGATAGCTACTGCCAGAAAGCCTCCTGGAGAAGATCCCACATACATTAGTACCCGGCACGCGCGGCGCAAAGGGAATACTGTGTGGTGATTGGCTCATTTGCGAGCCATACCACACGGTATTCCCAGTTACGCCGTGCGTGCCGGCTACTCTGTTCCCGGCGAGGGGCGTGGCAGCCCCTCAGCCAATGAGGAGGCTCAAAACGGGGCAATCCCTGCTCCAAGCCTCCCCGCGGCTGAGCCCGCCGGGGACTCGGGTAAGTCTTTTTTTTTATTCCCTTCCCTCCCACCGCCCCCCCCCCCCAACTTACATTCTTGTTCCTGCGTCCCCAACAGGGGACGAGGGAAGCCTCCAGCTGTGTGGAGACTCGGAGCGGGGCCATCCCCGCTCTGCAACTCCAAACGGCTGGGGGCTCCCCTCGTCACCCACCGGGGACGCAGGTACGTTTTTTTTCCCGCTCTCCCACCCTCCCAACCCCACTTACCTTTTTTTTTAATCCTTTTTCGGGAGCAGACGCGCTGGGAACACTTGTGTTCCCAGTGCTTCCGCTCCCGATGGCCGCCATGGAAAGGGAAAACGGACTCCGTTTTCCCTTTCCATGGCGGCGGCCATTTTCTTGGTCGTTTTTTTTTTCTTTTTCTGTTCCAAAACGTTTCAGAACAGAAAAAAAAAAGCAATTAGTACCCCGGTCTAACGGGCTGGGGTACTAATGGCAATAAGACCCTCGGCGGCAGGCCAATACCGCCCACGGTAATGCTGGGGCTTTGTCAAGGCCCTCGCTACGCTCGGGTGGGTATTGGTCCGCCGCCTCGGGTCTTATTGCCACAGTATTACTCTCAGCAGCCTCGAGGGACAGGGAGTTATGTGTGCCTCTCTCATTGATAAATACAAGAGTTAACAGTTGCATATTTGGTGTGGAACTCCCCATCCACGAGCAAAGAGTTCCCCTTTTATTGTTGCTGTGATGCCTCCCTTTGCCACTACATGCTTGGTTGCATGCGTGGGGGTGTGCGGATGAGCTGCGCACATAGCACTTACGCAGCGCTGTGGTGGTGTCTCTCCAATGTGTTTTTGATATCCAAGGAGATATATCACATATCTGCAAAATGCCAGAACACACTTGATTATGCCCTAATCCTCAGCTAATTAAAACATTAGAAAAGGCCTGATTGACTCACTCATTCTCTTGCAAGATAAGCAGAGCCAACATTGCAACAAATTCACTCCTGGTCCTGCTGGAATACAGGGCCGAAGTGTAAATATCCTCCACCTATGATGCCACTACTTTTTAATGGCAAGAATGCATTAATTGATGCTGCTGTTGTATACCCTAATTATTACATCGATGAGACATTTTTTTAAGCCCAGGGAGCTACTCAAATTTAGGAAGCTCCCACCATGTTGAGTTCATGCAGTATGTGTTAAAAGATGTTGTCCTTGCCAGGAGCATATATGCACCCGCAATATCAAAGGGTGAATCAAATAAAATATTGCCTCTTCCTCTTAATCTGCCTACAATAACCTCCTAAACGTGTACCACTGCAAACATCGAAGTGTGTACTGATATCTACATTGGTGAAGTCAGACACTGAATTGGGAGTCTTAAGCTCTTCCAAATTGAAGAAGTTGGGAGCAAAAGGTAGCAAGTAAAGGGGCACTACAGCAAGACTGTCAGCGCCAAGTTTATTAGTTTAAACAATCATTAACATACAGCAGCAACAAGCGTACAGTGTCAGAGAACAGAAGACTGCCCTGCCCATATCAATGTACCCCTTATGAAAAAAGCCAATGATTGAACTGTTCTTCTGAGCTTTTAGAGTGTGTGTGTCTCCTGATGATTAGCATCTCCGTGTGAAACTAAATAGCCTCTTAATTAGGGTGAAGGATCGATCTAATGGACCAAAGGAAGGCATAATAGATACTAGGCATCCTGGTCTCAGAGGAAGAGGGACCCACAGTGCAATGGGTTAATGCACCTACTGCAGCTGTCTATGCATAACCTGCAGGCAACACACCCATGGTGATACAGGCTTTCTTACTATACTGCTACCTGTAGTCACCCCGAGAAGGAGTACTTTTTGATTCTCAGCGCAAGGAACTTTTCAGCATTGACCCCAATGCTTCCTTTCTTTCCTCAATGTATCTCAGGACAGCTGGGACAACATATGCTTGAGAGTTACCAAAGCCAGAGAGTACAAAGCAAAGGCATGACTGATACTGATGGTGGGCCTGAAGGCACGTGGGAGGGGCATTGGGTATTGGGCGATCACGCATGCCCCACTTGCAACCCGCTTTTTAAAACTGTCCTCCAGCTCCCCAAAATTTTGAGGCTGCCATCAATCACGACTATTCACCTCCTTGGCAATTTAAGCCTCAAGCTGTGACACAAAGCTAGTAGCTAGATGTTCTTTGAGGCCCCTGCCAGCATCGCAAGGTCTCAGAAATTGGAGACTAGCACACAAATGGGAGAGACATATATTTCTCTTATGCCATTATAATGGCAGGCAGCTGTTTATGAAGGTTCTATTTGATTTTAAGACATACAAAATAGTTTTTGTCTATTCAAATGTTTTTCACATCGTACAAAATCGGGCTATGAGCATCTCATCTATATCACACAGTGTGACTTGTAGTCCGTCTACTACTCTTTAATTCTAATGTCAAAATATGATTTTCGGGGAATGTCAGCCTTACTGCAAATGAAGAATCCAAACACTGCTGCACACCAAATTGTAAATGAGTAATTTAAGAGTTTCGACAAAGATAAGGAGGTGCAGAGGAGAGAAACACTACCCTGACACTAGGTAGTGGCAATAGAGAAGACAAAAAGTGTCCACGGGCTCTGACTCACTCGTGTCCAGATGATGCATAAAAAGGTTAGCACCCGCCTATGCCAACCTTTTTATGCATCATCTGGAATCACAATATATAACCACACATGCAGAATGGGGACCTAGACTAATATGTTGGATGAGATACATCAATGATGTTTTTTTAATTTGTAGAGGGGAGAAAGAACAACTGGAAAACGTTCTGATGTATATTAATTCAGTGAATGGCAGAATAAAATTCACAATGTAGACAGGCACACCTAGGATCCATTACTTGGATGTAGAACTTGAGTTGACCAATGGAGTAATCACCACACATCTATTCGCTAAACCAACTGATGTAAACAGCTCCTTAGATTACAGAAGCCACCAGCAGAAACATTTAAAAGACAATCTACCCTATAGTCAATTCCTTCGGGCCAAAACAATAACATCAGTGGACTCAATGTTGACAGTTGAGATGGAGAAAATGACATTGAAACACACAGATAGAGGTTATCCAGAGAATGTGATAACGGCAGAAAAAGAAGGATCTTCCCAAACATCAAGGGTTGAACTATTGAAGAAAAAAACATAGAAAAAGGAGATACCATTTCTATACACTTTAAAATACTCAAGCCAAAGTCATCAGATCACCCGCTTAATAAGAAAAAATTTGCCGATTATCCAAATGCATCCACAACTACAGAAACTGTTCCCAGAGCCGCCACTAATCGCATACAAAAGAGAAAGAAATTTCAGAGATCAGTTGGTGAAAGCAGAACATACCCAAGACCAACGACAAAGGACGTGACAAACCAAGAAATTTTGAACTTTTTCATGTTTTCCCTGTGGAAATTGCTACAACATTACAAAAGGAGACCACGTGAGCCATCCACGGACATGGGCTAAAATGAATGTCAGACATTATGCAACCTGTGACACCAAATCGGTAATACATGCATTACATTTCTCTTGTGTCATACATTATGTTGGACAGACCACACGTAAGATGAAAGAAATATGTAACTAGCACTAGAGCAATATCAGAACTCAGAACGAATGATCACCAGTAGCAAGATACTTCTCTGATAAACGACACACAATTGCACAGTTGAGATAACAAATCCTGGAAGTGGTACAGAGAGCATTGAGGGGTGGCAATCACTCACAGAGGTTAGATCAACGTGAATTGCATTGGATAGACAAATTGGACAGTACGAGTCCATATGGAATGAATGAGGACTTCCACTTGGGAGCATTTCTTTGAATGGGAGTATGAATACTAATTATGGAGTAGAAACATACCCAAAACAGTGATGGTGATCCTCTATAATGTTGCACTTACAGGATAACCTTACCCTGAATATTTGCGATTGAGCATAGGTCCTAACCTAAGTGGGCCAACATCCCACTAGGTGGCCTACCTAGACAAGGAACAAGGTATATAGAACACAAAAACACATGTGTGAACTAAAGGGAGAGTCCATTATGTATGAACATTCTCTTAGTAATATCCTTGACTTTTGAAAAAACATTTGGATCTTATATGTATTAAGAGGTAGATTGATAGGTGTGTAACATTACCATGAAATGCTGCATCTTATTATAATCATTGGTCCTGTGTTATAAACAAGATAAAACATTGCACAATTGAATATGGTGACATTAGAGCAACTGAATGTATGATGCAAGTATTACAAATGCTATGATATAGATTGTGAGCAGAGGTGCCCCAGACACAATATGAAATTATCTCACATTACCAGAACTCATATAACACATAAGATTCCCTCTGGCAGTAAAGATCATAGTTATCCAAAACACTTGTATTCCATCACTCCTTTACAAGGATTTAACATCATATGACAAGAGTTAACTTAACAGCACATCCATATTCAGATGCTCCAATTAATCAGATACTACCCATTAGAGATATTGGGCCTCATTACGAGTTTGGAGGCAGCCATGCCCTTAATAAGGGCATGGCTGCCTCCAAACTCAGGTCCGGGTCCGTGGTCCCTGAATGGGAAAATACTGTGCCATTCCAACCTTGGAGGACCTGTTATTTCCCCATTCAGGAAACACATCCCCATTCCCATTTGAGCCCCCAGAGGGCTCAATGGGAATGGGGAGGGAGCTAACAATGGACCCGTTAATAACAGGCCCATTGTTAGCTCTCTGGTCCCCTCTGTAGGGATATTTGGCATGTTACAGCACAGAGTACAGCGCTACTGCACAAGTAGCACATTTTTTTTGCATTACCACCACAAGGGTGCGGTGCATTGCTATATGGGTTACCAGATTAACAAGGAATGACAGGCTGTTCAGTCAAAAACGATTTTAATATATAAGATGCAAATCTATTTTTACAGTTAAAAGCACACGCGCTCATTTAAAAATGCACACTATTTTCACCTGAAATGCCTATGGTGCGAGAGACACATTTGAAAATTAACAGCTAACCTATTAACCATTAACCTGACTAATAAAACCTTATTTAACATAACCCACTAATAAAATGTGTTCTCCACTGCAGAATTAGGCATACTCTGAAAGCCATTTAAATGTGTGTGCAGATTTTTTTCTTCTCTTCTCTGCCTGATTCTCCGTGTTTTTGTGCACAGTAACTGCAGGAAGAAGGAAGTCAGATTTGCAACAATTGCAAATGTATAAGCGAAGCTATTGTTGAAGAGTAGGAGGATGAGAGATGATGGATTTCATTGGGACACGTCATACAGAGGGCTGAGAGGAAAGTTTTAGTGGGCAGTAACGGGGAAAATTCCAGGCAGACATTTTCTGCACTACTGGGGAGAAGAAGCTGGCTGTGGGGCTCCTGACTGAATTCAGATTCCTGTGTCCTGCTGCAGTCGAGATTGGGGAGAGCTGAAAGAAAAACCTTTCCACTGGCTGAGGCGTTCCTATCTGAAAAAGCTGAGAATTCCAGGCAATGACCCCGGTTTGAGAAGGAAAGGCGATCCTTTTACTGGGGTTAATCTTCAAGGGAGCTACATTCAGAAAGAGAACAGCTGAAGAAAACTCAGATAAGGTAATTACATAAGCGTGGGAGCCGTGTGTGTGCACGAAAATATGCAGTCAGTGTAGGATTCCTGTGCGTGTCTTAATCAAATACCAATGTTGCAATTTGAGTTCTGTTCTCCGCCACGCTCTTTGCAGTGTGTCATAGACAATGCTTTTACTGTACCATTTTTTTTTTTCTGTAAAGAATGAAATCGTGTTTAAATACAACTTTTATAATACAGAAAAATATTTGAAAACAGACGGGTGATGTTTATTGTTTACCATTACAATGCTGATGATGTGGGGAGATTTTTAAACAGTGCAATGGTCATTTTAAGACAGATGTGTGCATGTCAGAATCAGTATGAATAATTGTGAGTGACTGTAGCATAGCTTGTTGGAGGTACATGAGCCAACGGGAAGAGAGACTCTCTGAACCTCGCTCCCTACCGTATATAAGGTAGTGGAAATTACCACAAGACTACCACATATAGCTCTCTGTCGTAAATAAGTCAGTGAGTTCGCCCATGGTGGCACACCAACACTATCACTGGAAAATGTGGTATTCCTAGAATGCAGGTCTGAGGTCTCTCTAGTGATCACACGAAAAATCTAAGCAAAGATAAGGGATTCTGGACATTGGGGCCACAAATAAAACAAAGGAATTATGCTCACCAAAATACCACCAACCACGTATACCAAATATGCAGGTCTGGGTGCTGAAATAATGCATGTCCATTGTATTATTGTTGCACATGGCCAAATCTGAATACAAAGAGTGATTATTGCTAAGTTATTTTTCGGCGGTAATAAAATACCGTCAGGCCCCAAATCTCCACAAAATACCCTACATATTTATGGTGCGTTGCAGGCCGGGAAAGTGATCATAGAGTACCTACTGGGCGTGGCAAGTGTGTCTCACACTGCCATTTGCACATTAAAGGGAACCCATTTTATAATAGCAGTGTGCCACTAAAAACGAATTTCAGAATGTCACAAAGGGAAACCACATTCTCAGATCTAGTGCAATATTTAGAGGCAAAGTTATTTGCACATGGGAATTGGTCTTCGAATAGCACGTTAGAATGGAGTAACCGCATTCAGGGTGAGGTGCAGAAAGAAAAACTAGACAATATTTTTGCAGAAGGCAGCATAATTCAGGTCTGCCTTACAAGATTATTGAATGCAGCTGATAAAAGTGCAGAGAAAGACTGTTTAATACGGCTATGCGGCAAAATATGGTTTATTTTAAACAAGTCCCTGCGAATGCAAGAGAATGATACTCAGCTAATTAACAGGTTAAAGACTGAATTAGAGGGGGCAAGTAAAAATCAGGAAATGTTGAGAGCAGAATTGGATGTATGCCAAAAAGACATGCATTTAAAATGCAGAGACTTTGATACTCAGTTATCCAAAAGCAAGAAACAATTTGAAGATAGTGAGCAAGAATTGGCACACTTAAAAGCCTTAGTGGATCACATTAGGCAGGATAAAGATGAGGTTGTTTCAGAAATGCAGATTTTACAAAAAGAACATTGTGAAAAAGAAGGTGATCTCCAGAGTGCAGAACAAGAAATGATTAAAATGATTCAAGAAAGAGACAAAAGAAATAAAGAGTTCAATGAATGCCAAATGCAAATGTGCGACATGCAGGAGGCGATTAATAAAATGAGCGATGAAAATAATTATTTGCAGAATGAAGCAACCAGACTCCTTAAAAAGTGTAAGGACTTAGAACAGCAAATGTGCATTCCCAGGTCCCAAGAGAGGCGGCAGGGTACCACATTCAATGGAGTGGAGGTGAATTCTAGCTCTGCCCAAAGAGCTAGTGCCCCAGTGACTGGGCCGGTGACTGAACTTGGTTGCAGCGCCCTTGGGGGATTTGATACTCCCATTGGGGGCAGTCACCAATCTCATACACCTGAAAACAGGATTGACTCACAAAATAGTGCAATTCCATGCATTGCAACAAGTAGCCCCATAAAAATAATGAAATCCATTAAAGCCCTGATCAAACCATTTAAAAAGGGAGGTGAATGCTGCATTGAGGATCACTTAGAAGCGGTGCATGACATTTTTAAAGCACTCCAGATACCTAGGGAACAGTACAGACAATATTTTCATTTAACTTTAGATGCCCCAACGGCCAGCATCATAAGGGGATTAAATGAACAGCAGAATATGACATGGCTGGAGTTTGAAAAAGAAATTAGGCGTCATTTTTCTCCTTTTCAGTGATTGCAGGAGGCAAAGAAAGTCGCGTACACAATTACTGCTGGACCTAATACATCCCCTTGCCAATTTTTACAAGACTTAAAAAGAGCATTCTCTCGCTTTGATGTATCTTTTGACTCAAATTCCAATGAGTTTAAAACTGCATACTTCTATGGGCTACAGAAAGACATCATATCCCAATTGGTCCGTGAATTTGACCGTGACAAGTCCCTTGAATGGATTGTACATCAAAGCACAAAGCTATATGAGGTACTCTATTGTCAGGGTAGAGAAAGTGATAAAATGAAAGATACTAGGCCTAAATCTAAAGAACCCTCAGCCACAGTAATGGAAATCAGGTCAGCCAAAATGTCCCTTGAGTCTGCTCAAAGCCAAGGTAAAAATAATGTGACACCTGAACAAAGGGGTAATCAACAAAGATCGCCATTTCCTGTACCAATGTTCCAATCACATGACCCTAGTAATAGAGAGAGCTACATCAGCCCTAGATATTTAGGAGATAGACCCCGGGTAAGATACCGGTCTGATATGGCAGGTATGAACAATAACCAGAGGCAAAATCAAGATCAAAGAAATGATGGTCCCTACCAGTCATTGGGGACACAGAGCAGATTTGATCCCAGCACCATGATATATGGTAATCAGGATAGGCCCCGATATGTGGATCGATTTACTGATAATGGAAATCAACATAGGGGCCAGTACCCACAATCTGAGAGACAGGACATGAGGCAAAACGTGAACTACAGTCCACGCCAGTACAATGATTCCCCACCAGGGGACTATAATCAAAGGATGGGTGCAACCCGCTCCCCTCCACAAATGAATCAAGAGTTCAGAAACCATCCCAACCGACATCAATCACCTGAGAGGTATCAGAATAGATCCAATCAGGGGGAAAACAACCAATATCGACCTAGGCCACAGAAAGAGGATCCTAGAGAGATGGAAAGGTTCCAGTGCCTTGAGGCCCAAGTGAAAATGTTAGCTGAGCAAATAGGAAAGCTCTATACAGCGCAAAAACAACCTTCCAAAGAGGGGGCTGATGGCCATAGCAATGACCGGGGGGCTTCCGAAAAGTGACTAAGTACTCATGATAACTGCAGTGCCAAAATGACAGATTGCTCTGATATAATTTTGCATAACAACTCTGAGATGACTAATGGATTAAAAATGAAAGTACCAGTAAATGAAATTGTGATAGAAAGTGCAAATACTTCTAAAAAAGAGGTACGGTTTAACTTAGAGCTAAATAAAACAGTAAAGATTTGCACAAATGAAAAAGAAACATTAGGAATTCCAAAAGAACAAAGGGACAGATTTAAGAAAAATGACTCATGCCTGGGGAATACCAGTGAACAGGGAGTAAGTGGGGATGCCATAGCTCCTTCCCTGGGCAAGCAAAACAATGACCAAACACAGACAGAAAAAGGAAATACTCACAAGGAGGGTACAAGTCAATCACCTGAAGAATTCTTTGAGCCACATATTTTTGAAGAGGCTGAAAGGGCTGGTATTACACTAAATGATCACAAATGCACAGAATTAAAAAATGACAAATTGCTGAATGATGTTGTTACACATGTTCAGTTGGAAGGTTGTAATGTGGTCTCTGATGTTACCCAGATGGATGGGCGAACAGTGGCCACACTCCAAAAAACCTCTGAACATGGAGAAATGAATAAAGTCTCTCGCGCAGAAATGGGTGAAAAGGAGGGAAAAATGTCTTTCCATTTACCAATGTGCTTAGCCAAAAGTGAGAAAGATCTGAGAAAGGTGAGCCCTGAACTCAGTAAGAATTCACACTTCTTATGTGTATTAGAGGAAGTTGAGGACAGATATTATGCACCCATCACTGTAGAAGAAAAATGCCACACCTTCGCTATGATTGACACTGGCGCACAGGCCACAATTATGTCCAAGGAGCTGGTAAAGAGTATCAATGAAGGGAGGCCTCCACAGAGTCAGATCACAGTGAAGGCAAATCAAGGCCCAGTGCATAACTTTAATGGGGAGGAGGTGCCCATCATAGGTGTAACTGAGGTTGACATAAAAATAGGAAAGCACAGAATGAAACAAGAGGTATTGATCACATCTATTTGTGAAATTCCATTTCTGATGGGGACAGATTGCCTGAAAAGATTGTCTCCTCTCCTAGATGGGGTGAATGGAGTGCTGTGGTCCTTAACCAAAAAACCATTGAGGCCTAAGAAGCTAAAATCACAAAACAGCAATATAAAAGAATGTCACACCGTTGCCAAAACAAATGATGCTGTGGAGGTATATCTCCAGAATAGCTGCATACCTAGTGTCACTGTTATATTAATGTGTCAAGACAAAGATCAGAGCGACAATGAAAAACTACCTGTACAAATATACTTGGACCCAAGGAAAGATTGGCAGACTGCCATAGATGAGCACACATTACGTTTCTATTTAAAAGAGAAAACATGCAAACAGAATATTGCTCCTAAAACAGATTCAGAAAAACACATTACCACTCTGGCAGAAATACACATGGAAGATGAGCAACCATGGGTTCATGTTGGTATAAATGATTATCTTAAAACAATAAAAGCCACTTTAGCGCTTGGACATGAAAGGAGTTTCATTAATGAGAAATTGTTGCAAAAAATTATGGAGAGGGAAGAAATCCCGAAATTTAGGATTAAAAACCAATATGTTTCTGGGTTGGACAATCCAGACTTTGAAAACCGAATTGCAGGCAGATGCATGCTTAAAATTAGCATTGGGCAGAAAACAATTTACCATAATGTATGGATAGTGAATGGAGCACAAAATGAATTTTACATGGGCAATGACATCATGCACAGAATGTGTATGGTGTTAGATTTCCTTAATCAAAAAGTATGGTCACGCCTAGGTGGGCCGGCACCTGAATTTGAAGACAAAAGAAGGGCTTATCATTGTGCACAACTGGTTCCTTATGCCATCGAATTACAAATAAGGAAAGATACTATTATTCCTGCATTTACAAAACAGTTTGCAATAACACTGAAATGCAAAAATGGGCAGCAGATGAAAGGCTCTGATGCATTTGTATGCCTGAATGAATCCATAAAACAGCAAGGCCTGGATTATGAATACATTCCATTGGTAGATATTGGTGAGGGATCTGTAAAAATCATGGTAAATAATAAAGGTTATCAGGATATTCATTTAGAGGAAAACTCCCCATTAGGAATGGCCATACAAAAATCACATTATACGTCAGATTTAAATAACATGGTGATTGGGAATATTCCTGAAAAATATGTAGATGCCAAGGGCGAGTTGCCAGAACACCTGGACTCTCAGCCCAAAGGAATATTTAAAATTCATTCTGTGTATCCTTATGATTCAAATGAGACAGTGTGCTGCCATCAAGAGGATTGCATAATATTTAATTTAAATGAAAATGAAACAGGAAATCAGCCCATTGAAGTGGAAGCTGATATGCCAAAATATTTAAAAGTGGCAGCTCTACAAAAAGACACAGCCACACAGTTAGAGGAAAGCGCTGAGATTCCTTTACCAGAAGAGTTTCCAGAATTTTCCAGAATGGTAGAAGAGCAGATCTCCTTAGCGGATGCATGTGGCAGCGATGAGGATCGACGCAATCTGAGGGAAATATTTATGGAGTTTAAGGATGTATTTGCAAAAGATGCTTATGATTGTGGTTTAACCGATTTACATGTGGCCACACTACCAGAAGGTTGTAGCAGAAATCCAGTGTTTGTACGCCAGTATAGACTACCGCTGGCATGTTTAGAATCATTGGCAGAGATTATTAAAAATTTTGAATCACGGGGAATAATCAGGCCCATTCATAGCACATCCAATACGCCTATTTTAGGTGTGTTAAAGCCAAATGGTCAATGGCGGCTGTGTGCAGACTTAAGAGAGTCAAATAAAAGAGTACCAGTATCTAGATGGCCACTACCATTCATTGATCAGGGCCTAGCTCAGATACATGGTTCAAATGTATTTACCACGTTAGATCTCACATCTGGATATTGGTGTGTGCCATTGGCAGAGGAGATACAACACTTATTTTCCTTTACATTTGACAGGACTCAATATGCCTGGCTTAGAGCTCCGTTCGGGTACATCAATAGTGGGAGTGAATTTGGCATATTTTTGAGAAAGGCCATGCCGGATGCAGCGGAAAGAGGAACAATAGTTTATGTGGATGATGTCCTGATAAAAAATGAAAGCCTAAAAAGCCATTTTGATGAAATAAGACATATACTTGGCCAATTGCAGAAAGCAGGCGCCAAAGTATCTTTGCAAAAAGCACAATGGTGCAAGAAAAAAGTGAACTTTCTAGGGCATGAAGTGACTGAACATGGGCTAAATCCACAAAGGAAGAAAATAGAGGCCATACAAAGATTAAAAGATCCTAAAAATGTGAAAGGAGTAAAAAGTTTATTAGGGATGACAGGCTATAACAGAAAGTTCATTGAGAATTATGCAGAAATCACTCAACCATTGACTAAACTGCTTAAACTAAATACTCCCTGGAGATGGAAAAGAGAGCAGTCTGATGCAGTGGCTAGATTGAAGGAATGTCTTGTAAAGGCACCATGTTTAGCATACCCCATACAGGACAGGGATTTCTTTATAGAAATAGGTTTTTCTGAACATTGTATGTCAGCAGTATTATCACAAAAACACAATTTGAATCACAAAACCATTGCATATGCAAGTAAGGCATTTTCCCAAGTTGAAATGAAATTTAATGAATGTGAAAAGGCCCTATTAACCACTGTGTGGGTGCTACAACATTTCCGCCCCATTGTTCAGGGAGAAAAGGTGATTATTGAAACAAATCATCAACCTTTGCAATTTTTAGAGAGTAAAAGAATTAGATCAGGCAATCTAGCGCAATCCAGAATCACTTCATGGACGCTGGCATTACAAGGTTTTCCCGTAGAAGTGAGATATGGACAAAATAAAAAGAGCCCAATTGCTCAAGGGTTAGCTGACTTACATGATTGTGCAGCTGAACAAATACCAAATGAAATGGAAGTGGAAACTAGTTTGCAGGAATTTGAACAATCATCACACAAAGCTTTTGATGAAAAAACATGCAAGGATTTGCCAACTGTATATGTGGATGGTTGTGCTTTTCACATTGAAAATGACAGTAATAAACAATTAGTGGCAGGAATAGGAAATGTCTGGTTGAAATGTGAAGGCGTTCCCAGTATAGGGATGAGGATTGGAGATAGGAGCAGTCAGGTGGCGGAATTGGCAGCCATCTATAAAGCAATTGCTACTGCATTTGATAAAAAGTTCAGTGAAATTGTCCTGGTGACTGATTCTGACTATGCACGGAATAGCTTTGTGGAGTATTTGCCTGGTTGGAAAGCAAGAGGCATGGTTACATACAACAAAAAGCCACTTAAACATGGAAAAATGATACAAGCCATAGACAAATTGGTGTCAGAAAATAATTTAACAATATACTGGAGAAAAATTCGTGGGCATTTAAAAACACCAGGAGAGGATAAGGAGGGAAATGATAAGGCAGACCATCTGGCTAAGATTGGGGCTGTGATGGGAGAATTTCTACCTATTGATTATTTAATGGGTGAAATACAAATTGATGCAGTCACACGTTCTAAAGCACCAAAGGAGGTAGATCAACTGGTGGTGCAGTGGAGCCATGACACGCCAGACCAAGATTTGATTGAGGCACAAAAGAATGATCACATTTTGGGAATCTATTATAATCATTTGATAGATCCTGAACAAAATCCTTTAACAGAAAATGATTGTATGGGAAAAGAAGAGTTGAGGGTGTTATTAAAGAACAAAACACGAATCAGATTACAGGATGGACTCATGATTAGAGAGTCCATAACAGGACAAATACAGTGGGTAGTACCCCTTTCATTCAGAGGACTGATGCTACACCATGCACATGATGCCATAACTGCGGGCCATAGAGGTTCACAAAAAACATTAGAAATATTAAAAGATTATGCTTACTGGCCACATATGTCCCAAGATGTGGAATTATATACTAGAGGATGTCTAGTATGCGCCCAATTTAAACCTGCTTCACCAATGCATAGAGCACCATTGATGAAAAGAGGCCTAACTCTCCCATGGTCAGATTTGCAAATAGACTATGTAGGTCCTTTAAAAAGGTCGAGCAGGGGACACCGTTATATTTTGAGCGTGGTATGTTTGATGTCGAAGTGGATTGAGTGCATTCCTGCACCAGATTGTAGTGCGCAAACAGCAGCCACATTGCTGGTGAACCATGTGTTCTCAAGGTTTGGGTTGCCACAAAGAATTGAGTCAGACAGAGGAAGTCATTTCACAAGTGCTCTAATGAGTAAGGTATGGCAAATACTAGGTGTGAAAAGGAAACTACATATCGCATATCGGGCGGCGTCTTCAGGTACAGTTGAAAGAAGCAATAGGTCTGCTGTGGATATTTTAAAGAAATTTGTGGCAGAAGCAGGTTCCAGCTGGGATTTGCGTTTACCATTGGTTTTGATGGCAATCAGGTCGACTCCTGCCAAAGCAACAGGTGTTAGCCCCCATGAGGTCTTAACAGGTAGGAAAATGGTGTTACCACAACACCTACTATACAGAACACATGAGCAAACCCTTGTGAGTGCATCCACAGTTCATGAATATATTGATGAACTGAGGAGACATTTGCAACATGCATTCGCTTTTGTGCAGAGAAATCTGGAAAGAGCTGCTGACAGTGCAAAGTCATATTATGATAAAAAGACATCAGTAAAGGAATACAGTGTAGGGGATCAGGTGTACAAGTTTCATTTTGGAAAAAGTAAACAGAAAAATTCTAAATTTCTAGCAGCCTGGCAGGGGCCATTTCGAATTATAGATAAGGTCTCTCCTGTAGTGTATAAAATTTTGAAAAATGAAGGTGAAACAGCAATAGAGCAGTTTGTCCATGTAAATCAAATCAAACCATGCCATCCCAGACATGAGATCAGGCAGCTTGAGCATGTAGAGACAGATAAAGTCCCTTAAAAAAAAAAAGGAGAAAATAAGTGGATGTAGTCAGGAGGCAGTGACAAAGAAGTTAAAAAAAAAAAAAAGTTGATTGTTATGATGGCACATAAACACTGTAATATATGTAAAAATATATAATATAAATAAATAAATAAATAAATAAATAAATAAATAAATGCACATATAATGGAAGCTCATGGTTGGTGTGCAGAGAGAAAGTGTGTTAAATATTGAATATCTGTTTGTTTTCTTTTAACTTGTGTTTAATTTCAGAAAAAAAAAAAAAATGAAATATTTTTACCAAGCATGTTTTATTTTTGGCAAAAGGTGGAAATTAGTATTGTGCTATGTACTTAATTTGTTTATTTTCTATTTTGATTTAGAAAATTAACATTATTTGGTCGGAGGTTCTGGGACCAGAGGCCACGGGAGACGATGGAGTCCTGGAGCCCGCGAGGACGGATTCCGGGAAAGCCCCAAAGAGGGGTGAAGACCAAGGCTACAAAGCGATCAGCATTGAAGATGATACCGATGACATGTTTAATGATGATGATATTTGGAGGGATCTTCAAGAATTCAGAAGCACAGGTTGTCATTGAACCTGGACCAGCATCTGGTATCGCGGTGGAAGAGGCACCAGGATTCATCATGAGTGATAGAAGGATGATTTTCCAAAATATATACATACCGTTAAATCCTGAGATTTTGATTGAAAAACACTTGAACAATACCGGAATTAAGATTGAACAGACTAAAGAGTGGCTGGAAATAAGAAAAGAGGACGCTAAGCAGTCAATAAGAGATATATTAATGCAATTGGAAAAAACATTTGTGAATTCAGCAGACATTAAGAAGAAGAGAGGAAAGAGAGGTGCGGTGATGCTCGCGATATCAATGGTAATGTCTATAATTGGAGCAATAATAGGTACCACAATATCAACAGCCAGTTCTATTTCGGTAGGAACACTGAGTACTAAAGCACAACAACTGAGTATTGACCTAGAAATAATACAAAAGACATTAGATGGAATAGAGGGGGACTGGATGAACAAGTAAGATTCATAAATGAAACTGCAATCATTCTAAATGAACAAGCGGATGTGATGCAACGGGCGACTAAAATAATACTTAAGCATGACAGAACTTTAAATGAAATATTGAACATAATGAGTCCTGTTGATAGACTATTAACGAATTATATGAGAGAAGTTCAAACTGCAGTTTCACAATTGATTCAAGGACATATTCCCTTGCATTTTGTTTCGCAGGATATCATTCGTCAAATGATAGAAAGATTGACCAGGAGGGAAATTGACCTTATACAGGTAAAAATTGCATTCGAAATGGGGAATGCAATGCCGTTATATGTGGACTTGGAAAGACTAGAGATCGGATTTTTGCTATGCATCCCATTTGTAGCCCCTGAACTTATTTATCAAACGAAGTGGGTACACAACGTGGGATTTTGGCAAGAGGACAAATTCATTAAGATTAAGACTCCAGAAGTGGTGGCATTTCAGTCATGGGAACCTGAAGTTTATTTAATACCAAACCTGGAAACATGTGTAACATTTAAAGAACAAAATTATATGTGTCCAGGTAAACCGTTTGTTCCTGATGCCACAGATGCTATTTGTGGATTGAAATCTGACCCAAATATATCAGAGGGATGTGAAGTGATTATTAGTAATATGGGGAGTGAAGAAATGGCACAGGCTAAGATGGTCAGAGGTAAATGGTTGGTCAGCACCTGTTTAAAGAACATGACGGTAGTACATTTAAACCATGGAACATACGTGGTTAAACAGGTAAAATATAATGTTTTTTATTTACAGGTTCCAAAGGATGCAATTGTGTCAATTGGGGGATTAACATTGTTTCATGTAACAAATGATGTTTGGGAAAGCCAAGTGGAAAATATTGATTTTTTTCAAAGGGATACTTTTCCAATAGATCCAGATGTGGAATATTTATTGAATCACAAAGAAAGACATGTTATGAAAATGAATTTGCGAAAAAACAATATTACAATTAGTAATCTGGGCATAATAGAAGTGGAAAGATTTAATTGGGGAACCTGGGGGGAACGCTCAATAGTGGGTTTGGCTATCCTGGTGCTAATCATGGGTGGATGGTTGATTGTGCTATCAGTAAAAATGAAAATGTTACTGATTTTACTGACTACGTCAGGAAGAGAAAGATATCCCAATACACATGCATTTTAAAAGAAAAAAAAAGAACAAGTTGTTTTTAGGAATTGGCTTGGATTATAGCCAAGTTCTAAAAACAAAAGGAGGGTATATGTAAGGATATTTGGCATGTTACAGCACAGAGTACAGCGCTACTGCACAAGTAGCACATTTTTTTTGCATTACCACCACAAGGGTGCGGTGCATTGCTATATGGGTTACCAGATTAACAAGGAAAGACAGGCTGTTCAGTCAAAAACGATTTTAATATATAAGATGCAAATCTATTTTTACAGTTAAAAGCACACGTGCTCATTTAAAAATGCACACTATTTTCACCTGAAATGCCTATGGTGCGAGAGACACATTTGAAAATTAACAGCTAACCTATTAACCATTAACCTGACTAATAAAACCTTATTTAACATAACCCACTAATAAAATGTGTTCTCCACTGCAGAATTAGGCATACTCTGAAAGCCATTTAAATGTGTGTGCAGATTTTTTTCTTCTCTTCTCTGCCTGATTCTCCGTGTTTTTGTGCAAAGTAACTGCAGGAAGAAGGAAGTCAGATTTGCAACAATTGCAAATGTATAAGCGAAGCTATTGTTGAAGAGTAGGAGGATGAGAGATGATGGATTTCATTGGGACACGTCATACAGAGGGCTGAGAGGAAAGTTTTAGTGGGCAGTAACGGGGAAAATTCCAGGCAGACATTTTCTGCACTACTGGGGAGAAGAAGCTGGCTGTGGGGCTCCTGACTGAATGCAGATTCCTGTGTCCTGCTGCAGTCGAGATTGGGGAGAGCTGAAAGAAAAACCTTTCCACTGGCTGAGGCGTTCCTATCTGAAAAAGCTGAGAATTCCAGGCAATGACCCCGGTTTGAGAAGGAAAGGCGATCCTTTTACTGGGGTTAATCTTCAAGGGAGCTACATTCAGAAAGAGAACAGCTGAAGAAAACTCAGATAAGGTAATTACATAAGCGTGGGAGCCGTGTGTGTGCACGAAAATATGCAGTCAGTGTAGGATTCCTGTGCGTGTCTTAATCAAATACCAATGTTGCAATTTGAGTTCTGTTCTCCGCCACGCTCTTTGCAGTGTGTCATAGACAATGCTTTTACTGTACCATTTTTTTTTTCTGTAAAGAATGAAATCGTGTTTAAATACAACTTTTATAATACAAAAAAATATTTGAAAACAAACAGACGGGTGATGTTTATTGTTTACCATTACAATGCTGATGATGTGGGGAGATTTTTAAACAGTGCAATGGTCATTTTAAGACAGATGTGTGCATGTCAGAATCAGTATGAATAATTGTGAGTGACTGTAGCATAGCTTGTTGGAGGTACATGAGCCAACGGGAAGAGAGACTCTCTGAACATAGCTCCCTACCGTATATAAGGTAGTGGAAATTACCACAAGACTACCACATATAGCTCTCTGTCGTAAATAAGTCAGTGAGTTCGCCCATGGTGGCACACCAACACTATCACTGGAAAATGTGGTATTCCTAGAATGCAGGTCTGAGGTCTCTCTAGTGATCACACGAAAAATCTAAGCAAAGATAAGGGATTCTGGACATTGGGGCCACAAATAAAACAAGGGAATTATGCTCACCAAAATACCACCAACCACGTATACCAAATATGCAGGTCTGGGTGCTGAAATAATGCATGTCCATTGTATTATTGTTGCACATGGCCAAATCTGAATACAAAGAGTGATTATTGCTAAGTTATTTTTCGGCGGTAATAAAATACCGTCAGGCCCCAAATCTCCACAAAATACCCTACACCTCGCGGGACCCACAAAGGACGTCTGGTCTGACCAGACGTCCAGAGCGGGTCCTGCAAGGGAACCTTGTAATAGGGCAGAATGGGTTTAAAGGCTCCGGCACCTTTACCGGCGCCATTAAACCCATTCCGCCTGGGTCGTAATGAGGACCATTGACTTTTGATGATATTTCCGATTTAATCCACCTATAACAGAAATGCAAACAATGTGATGACGTCGATTGCTTACATCTGACGTCATTACGTACACATGCACCGATGTCACAGCAACGTAGCAGACTCCTTAGTGAATACTGCCGTTCATTTCACTCGCGGAGATCGGGAGAACTCTACATTGATGCCCGGGTCTGCAACAACGGAGGTAAGATTAGACAGCTAGATGACCCACACTGGAGTTATATTATATGTATCAAGTGGCTCACCATGGGCTGACATACATTTCCATTTTACATAGGTCGTGCATACCCAACTCTTCTGACTTGGCAGTCTGCCACGAACTACAATCTTTAGAGCGACTCTTGAAATTCACCTCCCAAGTTTCCATGAAAGAATAATGGGTAGGTAAGCACCTAATGGTCTTATAACAGGACAATTCTAGGCAGGTTTGCCCAAATGCATGACAGACTATGCACTTAATTATGCAATTTTACATTGTCCTAGGATCACCACATTTCCATGATTGACCATTCCAGAATTTTTATGAACCCTGTAACCATGGGAACACAAAAACATTGAATATCAGTTAAATGGGCAATATGTACATTCTAACTAACGTTGACAAATAGCATTAGCAACATAGAAGACATGTTACTTAGTCAATTTATGTTTTCCACACAGACACACTGTTCTGGCCGGGTGGACTTGGATATTATCAATCTCCACCACACCACACAGTTTGCAAGAATCTAATCACCATCAGATACAACCAAGCCGGTGATCACCTAATTGTGAGGAGGTACAGCATATTATATTAAACTAGCATACATATAGAGCCTCTGGGTGAAAACCGTGGGGACACAAGATTTTGTACTCGTTTAATTATCTCTGTAGGAGACCGTGGGATGTGAATTACTTATCTAGCAGCACAAACAGATCATCATCTTACATTCAATAGAGAGACATCCTTGGGGCACCGATGAGAGGTAGAGGTAACCTAAGGAGTGTGAAGGTATGCGAATACCGATGAACCTTTGATGTCCACATTATAAGGTTACTAAACACTATTATGCTGTTATTATGTTTGTAGGATATAGATTACCTTGAAGGATTTAAAAATAAGATCATTGCAGTGTACAAGTACTATAGAAATACATAAACTTGCTCCTGAAGAAGGGAACTTGATTCCCGAAACGTGTTGAGCTATTGCAGCAGTAGTGAACACTCACTAAATTAGGACAATATGAATGCAATATTGTAACCAAAAATATATATGGATTAATATGTATGAACTACAAGAAGATGTTTAATATTGCTGATTAATGAATGGCATGTATTAATAAATTGCACAGATTGATGTTGAAAACTGTGGCCATGAGACTATGGTTATTATTGCAAGTAAATTGAATTGAATTAACACCATCACTACTGTGGTTCTAGAAATCAATAATTGGTTATTAAATATTAGATTTACCTACCTCTGCCCCTGCTCAAAAGTAGGACAAAATATACTTGACTAAGTGAATTTGTGGTTAATAATGACCTTGTGAAACATAGCGGCCTATTGTTTGCCTTTGGGCAAAAACTTGAGTGTGCAGGGGACGCGAGTGATCCACAGCCTGTGGACACTTTCAGACTTACTGCAAATGTCGAATTGGGAGTTTCCTGGGAATGTGAAACTGGGAGCTTACTGGGAATGGCAAGATTGCTGGTTGTGTGAGATCCTGACTGAGTGAAATATGGTTACTGAGTGGATGACCGGATCATTGGCTGACTGACTTAGTGCCTGAGTAAATGACTCAGGGATTGGGTGAGTTAATGAATCAGTGAGGAAAGTGATATTGACTGAGTGATGGTGTCTTAGTGGCTGACTGTTTGGATTAAACCCACGTGGGGCCATGCTCCCCTACTCCCGGGTCGCTTATAGCAGCTTCTATGGGAACGCTGCTATTTTGGCGACACTGGGATGTGTTCATTTAGCCTTGAATGACTCACACACCATTCATGACCCATTCTAAGATGGCTCCAATGTTGTCCGAGAAGGGCTCATTCCAAAATGACCACCGGACATTTCAGGACCTAATAACATCCTAAGCTCACGTACAACGCAAATACAACCGAATCACATCCGTTCAGATAAAAGAAGAGGACAGAGACAATGTTGTGTCTCGCATCTGGTTACATCCGAGGGTGTGGACCAATTTGGGGGCCTTCAAATAGGTATTTAGACTTTTTTCTTTGTTTATATAAAGTCTGTACTACGCTTCTGCCAGTATACCTTCCATGCCTGGATATTACTCAGGAAGAAAGCCCTTGGGTCTGGCATCCTTCACTCCCTGAGAGTGACCCGTTTAACCAATTCTGGGCATCCTTCTCTCTGGAGAGAACAGAAAGAGAATGGGGACTGTCATCCAGGGTGGTCCGAGCTAGGAAAAGTCAGCTTAAAGTAAACTTGTAATAAGTGGGGGAAAAAGGGGAGAACCGTGTATTTGCCAACAATATCTATTAGGTTATCTTTACTAATCGATGTCCCTCTTATGTATCTTGATATACAGCTCCTGACCTGCCATTCCAGGATCCGATACAAAGAAGGTGCATTACGTAAGCCGCCTCTGCCTAGGAGAGAGCTTAGCTTCTGTGTTCCCTGGAGCAGGGTCTTCCCTTCCTTGGGTTTAGTAGGCAGTACTTCAGTGACTACCGGGAGATCGTCTGTAATACATCTACATCTAAAAGATCAGTGGCTGACTGACTGACTTATGGAGTGACTGAGTGAGGGAGTGTGTGAGTGACTAAGTGAGAGTGGCTGACGGAGGGAGCATGAATGAATGACTGAAAGTGACTCTGAGTGTGAATGACAGGCTGATTGAGCATGACTGAATCAGTGACTGTGATCGAGTGAATGACTGACTGTGTCTGCTCAAAATTATCTATGTATTTATTTATTTATTTGTTTTCACTTTTATAAAGCTCACTAAACCAGAGGTCATCAAGGCGCTGTTACATGCATGTTAGAGGCAAGGCTTAATAGATTGTGTGAACAGACATAAAGATGTGGGCGGAAGACATCCGATGCAAATTACACAAATAGCCAAGTTTTAAGGGCTCTCTGGAAAACCCAGACAGCTATCGGCAGAGAAAGAGCCTGGAGGCATTAAACAACATTGTTGTCTAAGTGGCAGAGGAGACAATGGAATTAACCTGTCATGTAAGGGATAGGGTGGCATCTAGGCAGACTCACAATGGGCATCATTACAAGTTTGCCATTCCGGAAATAAGGGTGCCAGTAAGCTCACTGGCACCCTTGTTTCTGGACCGGCAAACTACAGGTTTGCCTGCCGGAGCCACTGTGCCCGATAGGTCTGACCCTGCTGGGCTCAGTGGTCATGGAAGCACTGGAACCATAAACAACGGTGCTGGTGCTTATGTGTCCTCACTCCGAAAGTGTCCTCTGAGACTCTATGGGAATGGGGATTGACGAAATTACCAGCACTTCCTGGCCGTCGGACTTCGAATAGCCCAGTGTCACCGGGAAGTCAGGCGCCGGGAAGTTTTTACTGGTCCGGTGGGAACCCACCGGTATCACTGCAGGGTTACCACTGTCCCATAATGCGCCCCAATGTCTTCAAAGAAGGGGAGACAGGGAATTACATGCTATTGATGTTGAAAGAGGCATAACAGGGGTTGAGTTTGAGTTTTTTTTATCACTGCTGCAGGTCCTACACGGAGGATCTCTGTCTTTTTGTCATTCAAGCACAAATGGTGAGTAGACATCAGGCCTGGATGGTCCGGTAGACAGTGTTTGGGGTGCCTGCTTCTTCTTGGTAGTTGCCCGAGAGTGGGAGGAGGATTTGAGTGTCATCGGCATAAACGGTGTATGATATGCTGATAGAGTCTAGAAGGTCAAACAGATGTTTGGTGAAAATGTTTTAGAGGGTGGGGGGTACGCATGAACCTTGGGGCATCTCACAGAAGATGGGTGAAGGTGGGACACAGGTATTGTCAGAGAAGGCTCTGGCAGACCTTTCTTCCAAAAAGAAGGCAATCCAAGCAGGGGCCTCAGGAGAGAAGTTGGCTGACGAAGAAAGGTGATGACATGGGATCTTATGGTCAACAAGATCTAAGGCAGCAGAAAGGTCTAGTAGAAGGAGGAGTGTCAGCTTTCCATCATCCCTAATGTCATCAAGCTGATTCTTCAGATAGAGCAATGCCGAGTCCGTTCCACAGCCTGCCTGGAATCCAGATTGGTGCATTCCCAGATATGGTTGGTTTTGAGGTAGTGCTGGATTTGAAGGTATGCCGCTGTGTTAAAAATGTTCAAGAAGAAGGGGCCCGGGGTGATGAGTCTGTAATTGTTGGGGGTTGTTGGGTCTAGGGTCTCTTTGTTTTAAGAAGTGGGAGTATTCAGGCTTCTTTGCGGAACGTAGGGACCAAGCTGGTGGTGAAAGAGGCATTGATGAATTAGCGATGAAGGGGGCTAGGGCCTCAGAGCAGTCCACAATAATGGAGGCTGAGCAGATGTCACCTTTACAACTTGAAGGCTTCAAGCCCTTTACTAAAGTGATCACTTCAGCTACTGTGACGTTTTTGAAGTGAAACATAGGGATATTTCGCAAAGTAGTTGTATTTAGGGGGACGGGAGTTTCGGCTGTTTTAACGGTTTGAGAGTGTATTGTTTAAGGAGGATTTTATTATGAAGGTGTCAATTTTGTCCAGGAGGGCTTTCTGTATTCTGATGCACCATACCTCATCCTTGTAGATTAGAGGGGGTTGGAAGGTGCTTACAACTCTCCTAGAATAAAGAAGATCTCTGGGGTGCTGGATTTGGCATTCTCAATTCTGGCATTGTAGGTAGTGGATTAGGCACGTATGATTTTTGTATTTTGTATTTGTTTATTATTTGTATCGCGCACCTAACCCTGGGGTAGCTGGGTGCTTTAAACTTGCTGATACATACATGCAGTGTTATACAGATTTCAGACAACAGGACAATAATAGTGCATATGGATCCTTGGTTACAGATGGATCAAACATGGGGCAACAGTGGGGATATAGAGGCCGGAGGAGGACTCTGGTTACGCAGGGGTCAAGAGCTGGGTTTGCAGAGAGTGTCTAAGTGTGGTGAGCTGGGATATTTATTCTTATGATGAGGGATTCTTGCTTAGCCAGTTTTTTATGCCGGCTTTGAAGGTGAGAAAGGAGGGTTCTTGTCTGAGGGGGATGGCATGCTTGTAAAGTTTGGCACCCAAGCTGAATAGTAGTTTGTGCGTGTCAGAAGGTAATTATTTCAAATTGCAGATCCTGTGTGAACCATTAATTGATATGCATTGATGGCTTTGTTTTTGCAGTGATAGGGGGGCAATGGTATGCATTGGTAATGTCAAAATCTAATGGCAGTAATGGTTTCAGGTGTGAGACAGATACCTTAGCTGCAAGTAGATCACAAATCATGTTTTTGCATTGTGTTGATCTGTCTAAATGGTAAGGTGTCTTAAGCCATCAGTGCAACTCATCCACCTCTCGAGTTGAGTCTGTCACTCTGGATGATGGTGAAGCCCGGGGGGAGGGGAGTGGATAGGATGAGACCGGATGCTGCATGTAGCCAGGTCTCAGAAATGGCTAGGAAGTCTAGGTCATGTGTTTTGATTAGATCACAGATATGTAAGGCATGTGATGGGATTGACCTAGCATTGGCTAAGGCACCTTTTAGTGGGGGTTAATGGGTTTAGTCATGGTAGAGTTTCTCTAGGTGCATAGCGTGGAGGTTAGGAAGTGGCTTGAGTCATTGTTGAGGAGCCAGTGGTGGTATGGGTAGATTTTGGGATCTGGGCGTAGGTGATTGTGGATCCATGTTGAGGAAAAGGGCCCGTGGTAGTGTGGCCCTTAGAATGATTAGTATGGGGTACACAAACACGTCTTCCAGGCAAATGATTCTTCGGTGTACCAAGGGAGGGTGAGATTAATTAAGCCCAATTTCACTTCAGTTGAGCAACGATAGAAAGCTCATGGTTGAACATACTATTTCTTTTCTGGCAGTGGTGCTTTCAGTACCTATGTTCACAGTCCAGAGAATTTGAAAATGAGCCCCAAAAAGTGTTATTTTGTTTGGTGAAACCGGTAGCGCACAACGCAACCCTGAACCCTATGCCTTAAAACCAAACAGGATTGTGGGCTAACCACACAAAAAAAATGTACATGAGAGAGAAAACAAAAATAAACCAAGGAATGCTAAGATATTAGCAGACACAGAGCTGAGTCCTTACCAATGGGTGCAAGGGCTGATGTTTTCTCTCTCATTTCTCCAAGTCCCCTTTGTTTATTTCTCAGGAGCTTGTTTGTTGTCCTTCCTCACTTTCATTTGCTTGCCTGTCCTCCTCCCCACATCTAGTGCGTACAGATTTGGTAAGGACTCTGCTCTGTGTCTGCTAATATCTGTGCATTCCTTGTTTTTTTTTTGTCTCTCTCATTTCTCCAGGTCCCCTTTGTGTATTTCCAACAAGCCTGCTTGTCCTGCCTCACTTTCTTTTGTTTTCCCCTTCCTCCACCCATCTAGTCCCTCCATTGCCTCTACTCCCTACCCTCCCTCCAAGCCTTTCCATTGGTGTGTTTTTGGTGGTCTCGCGTGATGGGAACTGGTGAGAAGCAGTTGGTAAAGATTTAGCTCTGTGTCTGCTAATATCTGTGCATTTCTATGTTTATTTTTTCTCTCTCATTTCCCACAAGCATGCTTATCCGTCCTTGCTTTCTTTTGTTTTCCCCATCCTCCTCCACCCCTATAGTCCCTCCCCTGCCTCTTATTCCTGCCTTCCCTTCAAGCCTTTCCATTGGTGTGTTTTCGGCAGTCACACGTGACCGGAGCTCCCTCTTCGGTGACCTTCTCAGGGCAGCCTTGCCCAGGCAGCCGGTTAAGGCCAAAGGTAAAGGAGAGCCCCCTATTGGCACTTCCCATTCCTTGTCTGCGCCTGTTCACCAATGGGGCCACTGCCAGGACATTAGCAATTACAACAAGGTAATTTAAGGATGCCTCCTCTTCAAACCTAACTGAGCAGCGTGCACTATCCCCCTTCCCCATTGATTTATCCCGTATTACTCCCTCTGTAATCCCTCCACCCAAACATATTTTCCTGCGTTCCTTGACCTTCCTTCTAGTCAACTCCTCATAGCACCTTCCTTACATGGACAAATCTCTTTTACCATCCAATTCCTAGCCCTATACCATCCCCCTGCTCTACCACCAATCACAGTTCTTTAACCCTTACCTGACTCCCCAAGCATTCCCGTAACTATCCTACATCCTTGGCTATAATAAAGCATTGTTTCAAGCTGCATCTTGGGCACATCTCACCCATCAATCCGGTCTAGACTCACGGGCTGTTTCCAAACCAGCGACATTTAAATATACTGACTTTATTGCATTCCACATGTTGTATACTACATTCATTGCTACAGCTATGTTCCCCTAGCACACCACATGTTTTGAATCTCCGTGCATTTTTATCAATGCATAGGTTTTGAATCTAGGTGCATTTTTATTTCTGCATATGTCTTGAATATAGGTACATTCTTATCACTATGCAGGTTTTTAATCTAGAAGCATTTTTTCATTGCATAGGTTTTGAATCTAGGTACATTCTTATCACTACTCATGTTTTGAATTTAGGTGCATTTGTATCACTACATAGGTTTTGAATCCAGGTGCATTTTTATTACTGAAAATGTTTTTAATCTAGAAGCAATGTTATCACTGTATAGGTTTTGCATCCAGGTGCACTTTTAATAACCGTCCTTGTTTTGAATCTAGCAGAATAGACTATCACAGTCACTTGCTCCATATATGCATCCCATCCCCGTTAACTCTTACCAGCACCTACCAATATGCTCAACAACAGTCAAGGCAAGAGGTGCTTTATGGCATTCCAGAAACCAGACCACCACACCTCCCTAGCCTTCCCTCTTTCCTCTCGACTTCCTCCCCCAGAGCCTGGCCCTCCCCGGCCTCCCCGTCCTCCTTAGCATCGCTCCATGCCTCCTCAGCATGCCCACCCCTCTTACTTTCTTCCACAAAACTACCCATCTCCCTCCCTTCCCACTTCCGGACACCCTCCACCACCATCCTGCACCCTGCCTTCCCATCCTTAAGCGCAGCCCAAACTGCCCTAGCCAAGACTCCCCAGTCAGCAGGCCCTTCTACACTCACTCATACACCTCTGATTCCAGCACTTCACTCAAAACACAGAATCCACCTTCACTGTAGGCTAAACTCACACCTTGGCTCCCCCTACCTCTCACCAAGAGCTTCATCCACCCCTCTCCCTACACCATGAATATCTCACCTCCCACACCAAACCCATCACACCCTCTCTTCTCCTTCCCTGCCAATTCCCCACGCACTGCCCCACCTCTTTCACCTAGCTCCAACTCCTCCGCCTCCCATCCCTTCCCTTGGCTCCCTCCTGTCTCCCCTGCCTCCACTGCCTCCACCCCCCATCTCTTCCCAGAGCCAACCCTAGCACTCTCCTCTAGCCCTCTGCAGTCAATCCTTCCCCTACCAGACTCCCCCTCCCTCCAGCCTTTCCCATAAACCCTCCTTCATGAGCACTTTTCTCTCCCAAATTTGCTCTTTCCCAGCATCCACTCACACTCCCCCTCTAAGAATGACCCCCTCCTCACAATCCCAATTTCCCTCTCCTGATCCCACCTCCCTCTCCTTTCTCACTACCCCTTCCCCTGTCCTGCACCCTGAAGCCCCTCCTAGTAGCCCACCTCAAAAGCACACATCCTCCACTGCCACTAGTCCCCCTTCCTCTCACCCTTCAAGACCCTCAATCCCTTGATCGACTCACCCCCTCTCATGCATACTTATCAATGCCAGATCTGTTGCAAACAAAACACATTGTATTCGACTTCATCACCACTGAAAGCAATGACATCCTCTGCATCTCTGAAACCTGGTTCTATAACGACTCCCAACCATTCGTACACAAGTCTTTCCCGTTGGATACTCCCTGGTCATGTACAACAGAGGGGGAGGTGTTGCCATCCTACACAAACTTCACCTTACAGCTTCTTACTGCATTATAGACCCCCGGCTACAACATACATTTTGCAGATTAGCGACTCTTAAGCAACCATCCTCCTTTCACCTCTCGCTTACCCCTCTAGGAGACCTCAACATATGGTTTGATTCTCCTGCCTCATTGACTACCTGGAAGTCCTCAATATGATAACTCTTATCTGACCCCACCCATATTGCAGGGCACACCATTGACACAATAATCAGCTTGACCAATCTTATCTCCCCTCCTTCGCCTGTCCTCTAGTTTGAACTGACTACTCTGCCATCGTCTTCTCATGTGTGGCCCCTGCCCCCCTCTCCCTCACCATTCCTTTACCCTCTGGAACAAGATCACTGTATCGCCTGACCTGGCTGACTCTCTGCTTTCCTCCCTTCCCAACCTCCCTTTCTGAGAAGGAATCACATGTATCAGCCTCTTCGACCAGTGGCTCTCTGATCTGATGCCCTCACCCCCAACCCCCTACTAGATCCAGCTCCGATAGACCAGGCCCTTGTCCAAAGTTGTTCACTCCCTCCCTCAAATCTCACACAACCACCACCAGGTACGCTTATGAAGGACGAACCCTTACTCTCAGAACAAAGCTACCCTTGCCAGGCAGATCAGGGCATAAAGGGCTGACATTAGATAAGCCAAACAATCCCTCTATGGAATCTGAGTCTCCAGTGCCCCCAATCCTAACAAAGAGTTCCACAAGATCATGACCTCTCCTTTACCCCCTCCATCCCTCACTCCCAAGCTCTCTGCGATGCCTTGATGGATAACTTCTACAATATTGCTAGCCGAAGAAACCACACAATCAGCACCAGACTGGCAAAACTCGCCCCCGTCTCATCCCCAAGCACACTCCAACCACATGCCCCCTCTTCTATTACTTCTCCTCCATATTCCATCCAGATTTCCTGAAGCTACTCTCTAATATCCACCCTTTGGCATCCCCTGGAGACCGTTGCCTCCCTTCCTCTTCAAGAAAATTCTCTCCTCAACATGCGCAGGAAGCATTGCTAGATCAATAATTAACCATTCATTGTCATCAAGCATTTTCCCAGCAGCTTTAAAATGTGCTCACTGCAAATCACTACTCAAACAACCCTCTCTTGACCCAATCCTTCCTTTAAACTATTGCCTAATTTCAAACAATTGTGTAATTGCCAAACTCCTAGATTGCACTGCATATTCACAATGCTTCCTCTTCACACAAACTAATGGCCCCCTTGTTCCTGCCCAGGCTAGCTTCAGACCCCTCCACAGTACTGAATCTCCCCTCGCCTCTATCTGGGATGACATTATAGGAACAGGATATGCAGAAGGATATGCCACACTCATCCTCCTTGACCTCTCAGCAGCATTTGACACAATTGACCATTCCACCCTCATGGACAGACTTCACTCCCTTAGCATCTGAAAATCTGCCCTTTGATGGATTTCCTCATTCCATGCCAACCTCTCACAAATCATAACTGTCCAACCTTTCTCCTCTCCCCCCCTACCTGTCTCCTTTGGAGTCTGACAAGGGGACTCCCTTTCCAATCTACTCTTCACCTTTACCTAAGCCCCATCCCTGCCATCATCTGCTCTCAAAGGCTCACCTGTTACAACTACGCCGACGACACACAGATCATTTTCAAAATCCCCAAAGGCCCTCCCTGTCTTTCAGCTCAGAAAGCTTCAACATGTCCAAAACTCTACATCCAGGCTTCTACTTGCCCTCACCTAAAGAGAACACATCTCTACTGCCCTTAGGGTAGTCCACTGGTTGCCTATTAGCCAACAGGTCACTTTCAAAGCCATGTGCATCACCCAACGCGCCATCCACAATATAGCCATGAGTCCCTACAAAACCAACTCACACAGTACCAACCCAACATAAACCTCATATCCAGCTCTGCACTGCTGCTAGTGATCCTCGCTTCAATCTTACTAGACTAGAAGGTTCCTCCTTCTCTTTTCCAGCTGCCAATCTCTGGAACTTGCTTCCTCTCAACACCTGTCTCTTAGAGGAACACCTCTCGTCAGGAAGGCCCTTCAAACAAGGCTTCCCCCTGCAACTTAATGAACCCTTCACCGATCATGCCTACATGATAACACCAGGCCACAACCCTATGTCCAACCCGTGGTCACTAGAAGACACCCACTACTGTGACCTGTCCAGAGCAGCCTTGCACAGGCAACCAGCTGAGGGCCAAGGCCAGGGCGACCCCATGGGGCAACTCCAATTGCCTGTATTCCCCTGGTCGCACATGGACGCCTAACTGAACAACCTGCAGCAACACAGCAAAAATCAGGTAAGGTGATACGGTCAGGGAACACAGCCTTCACAGTTCTCTAATAAAACCCTGCCACTCCTACAGCATTACCAACTACTGTTCTATACATTGCCTTGACTTGCAATGTACTCTTTAATTTGACAGTGTATTGCCAATATATTGTACTTGGAAATATTACGTGGACTATCCCATGTGTTGCACTGGGAAGAGTTGTGTGGGTTGTCCCGTGCCTTGCTCTTGGAAGATGTATGTGTTTTGGGCCACGTGTTTCACTAAGAAGAATTGTCTGTGTTTGCCTACATATTGCGCTTGGAGGAACCATGCAGGTTAGCCCAGGTAGGGCCCTTGGAGGAATTGTGTAGGTTAGCCCATGAATTGCACTTGGAATAATTGTGAAGGTTAACCAATGTATTGCGTGTGGAGGAACAGTGTAGGCTACCTCTTGTATTGCACTTGGGAGAATTTGTGTAGGTTAGCCATCATATTGTGCTTGGAAGTATTGTGTAGATTAGCCCACATATTACGCCTGGAAAAGGTGTGTAGGTTAGTTCTGTATGGCACTTGGAAGAATGGTGTAGGTTAGAGCATATATTGCACTTAGAAGATCTGTGTAGTTTATCCTCTGTATTGCGCCTGGAATAATTGCCTAGGCTGGTCCTTGTATCTCACTTAGAAGAATTGTATATGTTAGCCCAAGTTTCACACTAGGACTAATTGTGTAGGCCAGCCCATCTATTGCACTTGGAAGAAGTGTGAAGAGAGCCAAAGTATTGCAATTAGAAGATTTAAGGGTAGCCTGTGTGCTGCATTTAGACGGAACATGATGCTAGCCTATACATCACACACAGAAATTTCATGAGGGTAGCATATACACTGCATGTATACATATAAGGAAGATAGCCAATGTGTTACTCCAGGGAAATATTCAAGAGTAGCCGATGTATTGCGCTTGTGGGAGTTGTGAAGGGTGGCCTATGCATGACAACTTAGCACTATTCTAAGGGTGGTCAAGGTATTGCTCCTAGAAACAATATAGTGTAGCCACTGCATTTAACATAAGTGACTTTAGAATTAGCCAGCTCAGCATTCGAGCCATAAAAAGAAGGTAGCTATTGCATTGAACCCAGTAGAATGTGGAATGTTGCCTTGCACCTTATCCAGTCGAAGGCTGGATCGAATCTAGGTGATTGTGGAACGTGGCCATTTCATGAAATGTAGAACTAGCAGAATCAGAATAAGCAATTTCTAAGTTCAATATATGTGTTCTAAAATGAAGCCACTATAATATATATGAATGCACGTAGATAGATGTCTCAGAATATAGCAAATGTTAAGACAGTGTACTTAAATCTATCGCACTCCATGCTTTTGGAACTTTTGCTGAAGGCACGACCACCATCTCGCACAGATCCGCTCTCATACATAACCCGAAAGACACTTTGCACAAAACGTCTGCATAAGTATGCAGCTACCTTTCACGACAAAAAATTCAAATTGTAACTAGACACATAATGACTGTCCTCTCGCATCCCCCCTCCAAACCACCTCTCTAATCCATCTCTCCCCACCCACCCACATGCCAATTAGACATGGGTGTCTGACAGGGACTTGGGCAGCCACTCTTATCCTCGTGTTGGCTATAATGCATGCACTCATATCATCACCTCTGCCATACCTTGGACTTCGGTCCCCCGAAGGGCGTTCAACCTACAGTGCATTGTGACCATACCTATGGTGAAAGACGCTATACAAATGACGAAATGAAATGAAATTAAATGTAAGCAATGGGGAGGAAATGACTGAAGGAAATGTTTAGATTTGGGAATTGTCTAGTAGCCAACAGAGCAGGAGAACATTATTTTATAACATGGACATTTACTGTATCTATATATTTCGTTTTTCTGTTAATTGCATTGCATCTTACCAAGTGCAGGGTGGCATAAGCTGACATTTGCAGTTCAGAAGGGATGAGGAGGTGTTTTCCTAATAGGCTTCAATGCTAAAGAATTTGAGAAGGTGGAGGGAATAAAGAGGACAAAGCACAGAAGATGCGACTATCCAACCAATCAGAGCCTGGCAAAGGTCAAAATTGCTCAGTTATGTTCGGTTATACCGGATGCCAGAAGTCGACAGAGAGGCAGAATGCATATCTCACAGTGGATAGGATGTAGTGGAAGCTTTCCTGTGCCATGTGATTGCCTGGGAAGTGCAGTGAGGAGCAGGGCATCCTTAGAAGAGAGAGATGTCATTAAGTCATCTACCTCCCTTCAATGTGGCGCTCAGCAATTTCTGCGGAGAGGATTCTTGACCCTATGTTTTGGCATAGCAACTACCGAATGGGAGAAAAGCCTCCATATTTCCAAGAAAAAGAGCAAAATTCATGAATGCTCAGTTTTCCCCACACGTATATGTGTGTTGGGGGTACAGGCTAAAGGAGGTTTGGGGGTGGCAGAACGAGGAGCGGTCTGGAAGGGGACCCAGTCATTAAGGCTGAGAAGTGGGTTAAAAGGGGGCCAAAAATAGCCCCAAACTCAAAAACTGGTTTAGTAAAAATCAAAGTCAATGGTTGATTATTTTGGAAAATATCTGAAAAGGTGATCAAGCACAGGAATCAGTGGTGGCATTCTGAGGAAGTGATCAGAGGGTTTAAAGTGGGGACTCGACATATGGCATAAGTGAGGAGGATCTAGAGTCGGTGTCAGGGCAGTGGGATAGGAAGTGGAGATCAGAGAGTGAGATGAGAAGAGGCATTCATTACATTATTCGGGCAGATATAAAAGCAGGTGATCATTGAGGGATTGGGTTACATGAATAGTGCATGAAATCAAAAGAACAGACTGATGGAATGAATTAGCAGCTGAATCTGTGCAGAGAGATATCACAGAAAGAGATTCCAAGGAAAGGATCTAAGAAAGCTATGAAAGATGGGGATCTGCAATGTGGGTCAGGGGAGAGGATCGGAGAGGGAGCAATGTGTCAATAAGGGGAGACGAGTTCTATGTCAGTTCAGCGGATGCAGTAATCAGCATAATGAAGTATGATTTGGCATGTAAAGATCATTTCTGTGCTGTATGTGTAAATTAATTAGACAATTCACTACACTTGCCAATTGCTGCATTTCATTCAAACACGATGTTGACAAAAAAAGCTGAATTTCTTCAAAAGAACCATTAATCTTACTAGATGAATGGCAACCCATGTATACAAATCATTGAATACCTAGACTATAGGTCCTTTCTAAAATGCCTCAGGACTGTCATTTGGCAAAGCTCAAACAAAGGCCTGTTTCATAATTTAGGACAGGACAGGAGGCTCGCTGTGTCCCCTTCTTCCTGTGCCAAGACACATGCATGTACCTGGGATTGCTTCAGGTCAGCCAATCAGGGGTTAATCCTACACATACCCATCCATGTTTCATCCCTTAGCCTCCAGCTAGCGCAGGCGCCCCCCCTCGGTTTTCATATTGCACTCTGCTGAGACCCTACAAATCACACTTGCTCCCCCTGCCAGTCTCCAATGACTGATCAGGTAAGGAAGGAGATCAGAAGAGTAAGGGATAAGGGAGAGGGATCTGGGAAGGGGATCAGTGGAAGGACAGGCGGAGGTGTACAAAGCTGGAGCGTGACTTACCTTCCAGTGCTTCCTCCGCTCTCTTTTAAAAGAGTTCTGGATAACCAGAAAAGATCCCCTTTTTATAGCGCGTCTTTTTCCTTATGTTGATTCAGATCTCTTTCATCCCTAATCTTATCGTCATACAAATTGCTTTAAAAAAAACCTGTGTTTGCTTTGGCGAAGCTACCTACAATGCCTGATTGTTCCAGTAATGCTGCAATTATTTGCTCTTGCTGAAGGAAATATTAGACAGCACAATCTATATTTGTCTTCCCCACAATTGTGCAACACCGCCGATGAGGACATCATGCTCTTATTCATGACCTGAAGGAACTTTGCTCGTGCATGTCATCTAAAAGGCCTTTACTTATGATTCCACTGTATAGTTTGACATCTAATAAAAACATCATAAAACGTAATAAAGTATGAAGAAGCATATGCAAAAATCATGCACATCCAATACCTCTCCACAATGTCTAAACATCTGTAGGCATAAAATGTGTCGCATATTCTGCCCAAATCAGACATTACATGTTCAAGTTATTGGATAGTGCAAACAACCTTACAACCCCTTCAAGTGCACAATAGTCCATCCATCACATCGTATTAACAACTGTATTTCACTTATGAAAAATATTGAATAGCAGGTCGAGTTAACCTTCTTTACGAGTTGCCATCCATGCACATGATATATTCATAGTGTGGCAGCTATAACATGTCTGTTTGGTGCTGCATTTGGAGTGCTTTATTGTAAAGCTGCGTTTGACTGCATATATCTTGTACACCTCCAATTTGCATTATTTGTTCTGGCTGGAAAGGCATATTGTATTTGGTTAGGTGCCTTCATTGTGTTCAGTGATATTCTTTATGTTTTGTTCCTTTGCCAATATTGCTATGTTTACATTTATAAATATGGCAATTTTTGCGCAACCTAATTCATGCTGCAGAAAGTTGATCCACGTCATGCGTGTGAGGGGCAGGTTATGTTGCGGACCATGTTAGCAACTCTATGTGTTAGAATTAAAGCAGGACAGAACTATACAGCTAGATTCCCGGGAGAGTAAAACACTGGGACGAAGGGGAGCATCGAGAAATGAAGTGGTGCCGCTCCTGAGAAAAAAGGAACATAAAAATAGAGGGAGCCCAGGAGTATGTCCTGTGAGAGGAAACCGCCAGAAACACTCGAAATGCAGGATCAATGTGGGGTACATCTAACTGGGCAGAAAAGGCACACCCTGAGCAATGCCAACCGTTCTGGCTTTTGTGTGGAGATGGGAAAGGCATGTGCCTGGAACTGTCGTAATGGTACTGTCTGGTCATTAATGGTAGTAGCAGAACATGGTAAGTACCTGGGCATATAGCAGCAGTGTCTGGCAAATGCCTATCTAATAACTATTCAAAAGCCGAAACAGTTTGCTTTGCCGATGCTTGTTTTTAACAGGACTTCAGGGAAAGGCACACAGACTGGTAATAATCTAAGTGACTGAAAGCCGACCTGGTTAAGATATTTTTGTTACACCAGTAGCGCATTTACAGCACCAATTAAAGCATTAACTCTCAGTAGACTGCTTTGAAGAAACACTGGAACCATCAGTGCAAAGTTTGATTTTAAGCATTGATAAAGCGAGCGCAAAGAGATCCCATGACATCGTGTTTTGCACAGACTGGGCCAGGAAGAGGGTGGGAATGGCCATATGGATAAGCTTGGCCATGGGCAGTCAATAGGTGGGTAAAATCCGAACAGCACCTACAAGCATTGTGTCCCTCCTCATATGCCATCTTCCCTTAACTGTACTTCAATTCAAAAGTTTTGTCTTATAGTTGGCACTAAAGTGACACCTTATAGCCAAAACTTAAAACATTTGAAAAAATGAGAAACATCTATGAGGTAGGCGATTTTTTCCCATTACTGGAGATATGGTTTCAGAAATATCTAAGTCTTCGCAGGATCTGGGTACCCCTCTAAGGAACCGGTACACACACCATTCAGAGTGAGAGAACATTCAGCCACTCCCTGGCCTAACTGGCTTTGCCTGAATCCATACAAAACAGAGCTTATGTTTTTTGCATCTCCTCAAGAGCTAAACTTAGTTCAGATTACAAATTAATGAATCTAGAGGGCACCAGCATTGCCATCTGTGACAAAGTTAAAACACTAGGGGTACGTTTTGAAGCCTCTCTTGACTCAAAATCACAGGTTGATGCAGTGATCAAAAACTCCCAATACGACCTTAGAGTTTCAATGCAAGTCAAGCCCCTTTAATCCCAGAAAAATGGAGACATTTTGGTTCGAGCAATTATCACCCCTCGGTTTGACTACTGCAATGCCCTCTTGTTAGGAACAAACAAACAAAGTATAGCTAAACTGCAGATACGCCAGAATGATGCAGTTAGGATGATATGTGACATTCCAAGAGAAGAGCACATATCTCAAGCAAGAAGAGACCTCCACTGGCTGCCAGTGTCTGGTAGAGTGACGTTTACGCCCTCCCCATAGCACACAAATGCATTTTTGGAAATGCCCCTCTCTATCTGAAGAAACGACTTACTCCTTACACCCCTTCTACGTCCCTTTGTTCCAGCTCTCAGGGTCATCTTGCAGTGCCAAGATTTAAAAAATCTAAGGGACTTGGACGTTCCTTCGCTGTTTGCATGACTTCTGATTGGAACGCACTTCAGAGAGTTTCCGACTGGAACCTTGCTTTTTTAAATTTAAGAAACAACTGATGAATTGGTTTTTCGAATAATCGGCTTACTTTCTTCTCCAGTAAACCGTCTTGCTTCTCTTGGTTGTTCTGTTTCCTTATGCCCTAATTGTTTATGTACTGTGCCCGAACGCCTGCGGGCTTTGCCGCAATATAAATAAAGAAAATAAAAATAAATAGTGGAATTCTTTGTAGAGTGCACGTTTGCCTCCAAAGAGATTGCTCATTCCTAGAAGGAAGCCACAGAGGAATTATCATGTTTGCACAGAAAGACTTAATACAATATTAGAACAAGGACACACCTATGTGAGAACATTCATAAAGGAATAGGTCCAAGTTGAAGAAAGAAAGTCTGACTCCAAAATGGTACTAAAACCACAACAGATTGGGCATGGAAGGGGCTGCATCCAGACTTCATGAGAGTCTGAACAGAAGAAAACCATATCAGGAGAAGGGACAGGTTTCAATCATGTGGGTGACGACAAACTTTGATGTAAGAATGTCCAACTGGTAGAATGGAGCTAAAGAGATTGCGATCCCTGGAAATGCCAAGGTCACCAAGTTTCCACTAATCTCCAGTTGGCATAGTTAGTACAATGCCACATGAATAGCATGGCCAGAGGTAAGATGAATTAGATAGGTGGAAGTCTGCAAAAAGACAGGTGGAGAAGTAAATCGTCAGGCAGCTACAGGAGAGCCATAGTTACCCACTTTTGTATGAGGCACAATGAAGCAGCATAGGGTAAGTGAGGCATCTTCCAGTAAATGCCATGCAAAATGCCATGCAAAATGCCAAAGATAAAATATTCAGAATGTCAGTCATTTCATCACCCTAACTTTCACTCCTATCCCAGGAAGTCTGACCTTATTTCTCCAGTCTGGAATCCTCCTCCCTGACTGACAGCTCCAGATGGTAGCTAGACCCTAACTGTCAGATCTCTCTACGTCAGACTCTATCACTGGGGGACACCAGGACTCACCACTGATCCCCTTTCTACCTTCTCTTGCCCACAAGTAGTCAGAGCAGTCCATACAAGCAAGCAGCATGACTTCCCCATTGGCAACGGAGGCACCAACCCTAAATGCTGCAATTTCAGCAAGTAGCTCCAGCTAGACCTCCAGCCATGCTATGCACCACAACAACCACTCTAGAGGAGCAGCTGCATGCCTCTGTAGGAAATCCCTTCCCCCCTGCCTCCTATATGTTGGAAGTCGGAGACTGCGCCATGTTTGACACCAGCAGATGTGCCAATTCCACAACGAGTGTTTGAGAAAAGGTATCCTCTGAGAAAACCCTATCAAATATATCCCAGAAGAGACAACAATCTGAGGGAGGAACTCCCTGAAGGAATATGAAAAATAGTGAAAGAGAAGCCAGTGACGTCACAAGAGATGAGCGTGACGCACTGAAAATACCACCTTAAGAGAATGTATGGATCTTGCGGAAACTGAAGAGGAAGTTAAGAATCGAGTAAACTTTAATATGCAGAAAAGAAGATTGCATGCATGCAAAGTGCCATAGAAATGCGACCGTTCAATGATTGTGAAGACGCTCAAATGCAAGTAGAGTAAGTGATCATAGAAGCTGGCTATAAGTAGTGAATAGACTGCAGGCAAAGCTACCATTGTGTAGAAGCTGGACATCAGTGTCATGAATTTTAGTAAACTGAAACTCATGAAGAAGAAAAGCTGAGAATTGTGGCACAGCACAAATAAGATGAAATCCTGGAAGAGCCTGGCCGGGCTCTCTGGCCTAGCATTAAAACAGGTGTAGCCGAGGTTGGTTATCTATTCTTGAAAGGAATAAACACCAGGAGTGGCAACGTTTATTCATTTAAGACATTTAAATACTGCAGAATAGACAAGAATCATGGGGCCTCATTATATGTTTGCCAGTCCGGTAACAACACTTCCAGTAAGCTTGCCGGTACCGTTGTTACCGGACTGGCAAACTACGAGTTCTACTCGCGGGTGCCTTTCCACCCACCAGGTCTGACCGGCACCCGCTAGTAGAGCATGTTGGATGCACCGGCACCATTCATGAATGGTGCCGGTGCATCCGGCTTCCCCATTCCCATTGAGCACTATGGGCCTCAAATGGGAATGGGGAAGAATATTTTCTGGTGCCCGCGAATGGGCAATTACCGGGTCAGGCAGGGCCGTAATGACCCCGTGGTTGCCTATTTGCGGGTGCTGGAAAATGTGCACATTTGGAGGCAGCCTGCCAGTTTTACTGACAAGGCTACCGCCACACTTGTAATGAGGCCCATTGTCTCTTGTCAAGTAAGCTAAGGGTGGAAATAGAGTTGAGCTTGGAGTCCTAGAACAATGATAGTGAAAGCCTGTACTCCCATATATTCCCACAGACAAGGATACTTTGCAAGGCCAAGTTCAAAGACAATCTGCATGGCAGAAGGCATGGGCGATGAGAGATGTTGGGCTAATTGGCTGGAGAGGTAAAGTCAAGTCCGCCTCCTGGCACCTGGGTATGAGCCTACATGCTGCTAAGTGAACAGGATGTTCCAGACATGACACGAACATCCCAACCAATTGTAGAAGGCTGCATAACAAAGGGCCTTATAGTTTGAGAGCCAATGATATACCGTGTACTTAACAGTGTTGAAGATGACAAGATTTAGAGGTAGGCATAAGTTGTCCACCTGACAGTAGATAGCCAATCACAATCCCAGCCCTTACAGAAAGTATACTTAGATGTTCCCTTGAATGTATCACAATCCCTCCTAGGTTTTTCTTATTTGCCATGTAGTATGACATCACTGCAGATGTATTTTTTTCATATAAGAGCGCCTGGGGACCAATTCCGTTGGTGACGGTGCGCTATATAAGTACCTTTAACATAACATAACATAACATAACATAACATAACATAACATAAACTTGTTTTTATGTGAAATTTGTCAAGAACTGAATAAACATCCATTGATGTCTGTTGTAACCTCCCTGTTTAAGATAAGTGTTAATAAAACAGCAACCGTTCCCATCTTACTGAGTTGGTTCGATTATTTGGACTCAGAGTTATTCTGTGAACCCCATCCATTGTATGCACGATACTAAGGAACATAAGTTCATGTGGTAGCAGTGCGGATGGTTGAAAAAGATCCAAAACTGTTTTTCCCCGGTTTTTCAGACGATTGAGTATCCTCCGCCATTAGCTGGAAGATCGCAGGGTTTCATGTGCAGAATGGTCGATAGAAATAAACTTGCAAGAGCCCCACTTTATCTTTATATAAAGAATACCTTTTACTCACTCGCAATCTCTCTTGGTCTCATTCCCCACACTTACAATTAAAATATCTAAAAAAACATACACTGATGGACACACCCCAGTAGGGAATGAGACCAAGAGAGATTACGAGTGAGTAAAAGGTATTCTTTGTATAAAGATAAAGTGGGGCATGCAGAGGACTCTGGTACTCCGAGAGCGCTCTGCCCATAATACAGAAACTTCACATTATAAGTCAAAAACACGTCATCTTTGACATATGCTAAACGGGTTACACAAATACATTTCATTTGTTAAACTGAACAAGACATTATACAATGTGTAGTAGTGTTGCTTCTGGATTGGCTGGGGTTGAACTTGTCACTTTCTGAGGCATGTGGGGCAGCTCGGCTCATCAGGGAGGGGTGGCGGGTCACGTCGTGTCCCCACACTTTTCATTCTAATTAAGCTAAACTTCACAGTAATCATGGGCATGCAAGATTTGATATGAAACACAAGACTCTTAATAACACATTGCCATCTATAAATTGTAGCAATAGATATGCATTCTTAACCCGGAGCAGAGTGGGGCAGAGGTGCGGTGTTCCAGGTGCCTTATCATGGCATGTATTCTTGGGGTCCTATTTATCAAGGTGCCTCGAGGATCAAACAAGGGTGTTGGGATTTGTTAGTACATGGCAAATATATGTTTGCTCAGGATTAGTTATATGGGGCAATCGAGGGTGGCCCATGGGCTGGGGTCTCACCCCTGCTACATCAAAGGAATGAGGGGTTTAAGGTTCATGCGGATAGTAACTCTTGATGATTGTGGTTGTTGGTACATGGGCAGGTTTGTGGAGACGAATGGTTTCCACAAGCCAGGCTCGGGCCCGGTCACACACAGGGCAATGATCTCAGATGAAGGAGAGAGATACAGTGTCAACTTGCAACAATTTGCGCCCAAGCTTCCATGAGAACAGGACAGCCACAGCACAGACAGTGCTGAGGAAAGGGTTGTCGGGCTGGCTGTGCGCATCGCTGGACAGGGGAGAGATGCAGGCTTGCCTCTGGGAGTTTTGTGTGCGGCCTAGTCAAAAGATGGAGTTGTGGTTGATACAAAATGGAGTCGCTGGGAACGTGCAAGATGCATTGGATAGGTGTCATTCAATGGCTTCCCCGCACCTGCCGTTGGGGTTCAGACAAGGGAACGTCTCCAACCATTATATGAACATAATAACCCTCACCCGGAATGTAGGGGGGCACAAACGACCCTTCCTCCCTTACAGGGTCTAGGGCCTATATAAAGCTGCCCAAGGATTGGGGAGGAACATGATCCTTGGTGCTTATTCATGTTCCAGCATTAGTGATTCATCAGAGCGACCTGAACATTGGAGAATGTCCAAAAGCAGATGCCCATTTGAGAAAGAGAAGATCACATGAGTTTCTCAATCGTACCAAGAGAGATAAATATTTCTCATTCAAATCAATAGAAGCATTTGATGCTATTCCTTATGAAGAACAGGTTGTTCAGCAAGACTTCTTCAATCTTCACGACTATTTTCATGCCTGGGATCAAAACGATGGCCAACGCCAAGTGGTTTCAGATCACAAGATGAGAGCTCCTGCAGACGATCAATACCACCATAAAGGGATTCAATGCTATTAAAGAAGAGTGACGGCCACATGACTAATGACCCTACAGAACAGATATGTACTTGACATGATCACAGCGATGGAAGAGGAGTTGGCGCCAAAATTGGGCCTTCATGTTGCACATTCAGACCTTCTCATGATGACGAGAATGGGACCTTAACAGAGGCCATAACTTTGTTAACAAACCTGCATAACAAGATGGAAGACGAGACTGAGGACAATACGGATGACAGTTGGTGGGCCTCCATATTCTCATGGATTCCGCAGTGGTTAGCAAATATATGTAAGATCCTTGGAGCAATATTGGTCATGGTGATGTTTGGATTCTGTGTGATCACGATAATAATTGCACAATGTAAGAAGATAGCAAAGAAGGCAGTACGAATGAAGATCATGATCAATGTCGAATCAGGGTTTGGACCCAAGGAATTGACAGATAAAGATGTAGGTGAACTCCATTAATGGCTACTAGGTGGCTTTTTGGGAAGGGTGACTTGGCTCAAATGGACCATCCTACTTTCACATTTCAGGTGAAAGGTTTACTTTAAAAACCTTTTTAAACCCACCATAGATTTCTTGGTGTTGTCTGTGTATATATATATTACACAGCCACGGTAGTGGCTGTGTAGTTATGGTTAAGTTGCTGTTTCCATTGGAAGAGCACTTTTTGGGTGGCTTATAACTCCGCTCCCCCTGGGCGAATCCACACCAAAAGAAGTATATGGCCCACTGTGAATTTTTTTGCAAAGTTTGCTGATGTTTGGTCAAGGGGGGGGAAGTTATAGGGGGGTCCCAAAATGTCTTGTGATGTCATCAATGACATTCGTGATGTCATCTTTGATGTCCTGGGTGTTAGACTTAGCAGTGCATGGTGGTGGCGCGAGTTATTTTTGCTTAGCTTACCATAACTGGTGGATTTCAGCGGATTTTCGGTTTTACTTCGAACCATAACGTGCCGGTAACAACGTTTTTTTTTGTGAATTTCAAGGTTTTTAGTAGTGCAACTTAACCATAACGTCCTTTTAACAAAGTTTTTTTACTAAAATATATATATATATATATATATATATATATATATATATATATATATATATATATATATATATGCATATATATATATGCATATATATATATACATATATATATATATATATATATACATATATATATATATATATATATATATTGGCTCAATTGCGTTAGTTTCTGAAGGGATGGTGCAGTAGAGGTCATGTACAGTACATTGAGCCCCACTAATTGGCTGTTTTCAGCTTCTGTCGAGACACAGGGCTAATAATGAATAGTTATACTTGTCTCTTCTTCTTGCAGACTTTCAATCCCCAAACCCTGCAACTTTAATTTTAATTGCTTCCACCTAACCAGCGATGGTTACTAGTAGGCGTTGAGGAATGTGTGACTTGGCTCAAATAGACTTTGCTACTTTTACATTTCAGGTGAAAAGGTTTTTTTTTTTAAGCGTTTTTAAACCCACCATAACTTTCTTCGTGTTGTGAAAACATGGCACATGCTCCAACCACAAGGCTGTCAGGGCTATACTGAACTGGTGATCCCTAATAAGTGTGAATCCAGGTATGCAGTTGTTCTGACAGCCTTGCAACATGTCTGTCTTGGGTTGATTAAGCTACTTATAAAATAGCACTGCCTTCTTGGACAAAGGCAATTTCCTAGAGAAAAAGATGTTCATTTGGGGTAATTTGCATACCCACAATTCCTTGCTGCTGTGGCTCAGAACTGTAGGTGAACTTCCTTAATGGCTACTAGGTGGCATTTTGGGATGGGTGACTTGGCTGAACTGGACCATCCTACTTTCACATTTCAGGTGAAAGAGTTTTTTAAAAAAACCTTTTTAACCCACCATTGCTTCCTTGGTTTTGTGTGTGTGTGTGTGTATATACATCTCACATAGCATTAGTTTCTCAAGGGATGGTGCAGTAGAAGCCAATTACAGTACATTGAACACCACTAATTGGATGTTTTCAGCTTCTGTCTAGACACAGGGCTAATATTTCATAGTTCTACTTGTGTCTTCTTCTTCCAGACTTGCAATCCCCAAAACCTGCAGCTTTTATTTAAATTGCTTCCACATTTTACACAAAAGTGACAGCTGCAGTATGTGCAAGAGCTTGGGCAGAAGTGATATCTGCAGGTTTCCATCGAAAGCAAATGCCCGGTATGAGAACCTTTAACATAAAATGACATCCTGTCTGCAAGCCCCTGGCATTGCCCTTCACAGCACACTGCTGTAGTCACACTGACGTACCCAGAAGTCAATGTGCTCTCACCCCTCCCACATCATGAACCTCGGCAGCATTGTTAAGGAGGCGGGCAGCCTCTCATCCCTCCTCAGTTTCCTTTGCTACTCGATCAACTGCAGTGACAGAGGCCCGAACAGCACCTAAATGCGCAACAGCGGGGGAGGAGGAAGCCCCACTGGATTCCCACAAATAATGATGTGAAATTGGCCACCCTTTGTACATGCCATGTAATTAAAAAGGACCATTTCTAGTGAAACAAGAGCGCAGTCTAATACCTGAATTACCATTTACCAATATGTTACACAATGTGCACTGTGTGTCTGAACCAGAGTTTACCCCTGCATCTCTGTAGTTATAGACCCTCTTGTTAATGTCTTTGATAAGCAGGGCTTTTACCTCCATAGAACGGAGGTAAATGTGCATTCAAGAAACCACAAATTACGGTGTTACCACATGAAGGCCGGTGAATGCTTTGGCAGCATTCAGATCACGCTTTCCACAGCAATATTCTCAAAAGAAAAATAATGAGCTGCAATTTATTTCAGGAAAATGTCTGGACTTGAGTACTTCATGAGTTTAATACTGAGAAATAATGTTGAAATGTTGTTTTAAGGATTCACAAAGTTGCCTTCCCCAAATAATGAAAGCAGTTTGAAATGCACAGAGTGAAATGTGGGGGCCTTCAAATGGTTTAGGTTAAAAGGAAACTGCACAGAGAGGGGTTTCTTTGAGGCTTGCAGACAGATAGGATATCACTTCTGAGCTGTAAATCATTTGTGCTGCCGGCCAGAGACCCACTCCTCTGCTGTCACCACAAGGATATCCACGAATACAATATAAGCTGCTGGATTTCCTGACCCTTACTTTGAATGTCGCACATGAACCTTCGTTGGTGCAAACACAATCTAAATTTTGGTTTAACACAATTGCGTCATTGCTTTTTTGCCCTCACAGTACTGAGGCGAATCACAGTGGCTGGTCATAAAAACTCACTGTTATGTTAAACATTTTTAGTTTTGGCTTTTAGGTGGCACTGAAAGCACGACATTTAAGCTGAAACTATTGTCATTAAAATATGAGCTTTAACACAGGAGCTTCAAATAGGGTCTTTGAATGAGGGTCTGTAATGCTTTGCAATGCAGATGACATATGAGGATGGATTTCTGTTGTTTGGCCATTTGTCCCACCCATTCAACGCCCATCTGTAAGTCAAATATATATGATTTTCCTCCCATTCTCACCCATCTCCACCCAAAACCACATCCCTTTTGGACTCTTTACCTGCATTTGTATTGTGCGCAAAATTTGTCAGCCATTTTTACTTTTAAAATTTACTACAGCTTTTAAGTCATGTTAGATATTTTAATGTATTTTGTATTAAAAATAAACAAGTTACTGTTATAAATACACTTTCTTGAAATTTCTCCGAAAATGTCCATGTACTTATTTGGGGCGGGTGTTCCAGTCTGCTGTCCTGATTGGATATGCAGTTTTGTGATGTCAGTAGGATGTGATTGGGTGTACAGTGTGTGCATTTTTGGGCAAAGCAGCCATTTCCTTTTCATATTGGAAGACAGAAGTAGGGCTGTTTGTGATGGCATGGGAATACCAGAGGCACATAAAAGCAAGCAAGAGTGTAAGAGAAACATCATAAATGTGCCACCCCCAGGGATGGGGCCAGCGTATGGCTGTGAAGCGTGTAGTGCCATGCTGCAGCCTGGAGGGGAGGAAATGGGCTTTGGAGATGACGGTGGCTGTCACTGCCGCACACAGGGGGGCTGCCTGATTTATTGCAGGTGCTTAGTGGCTCACCATCGGCAGCTGCCTTGCATGCCTGTGCGTTCTCACAACTGATCATGAAAAATGCAAAGATAGCTCGTTTTTGCACTGCTACTGACTACTTTCCGGAACATGAGATCCAGCCGAGCGTTGGAAGTCACTGGTTAATGCTTGGCTGCACTGGACATGTGAATCACAGATGTTTCCTACTGCTCGCATAAACTATTCCTACAATGAAGTATGCCGGAAACTCTGAGGCAATCGCTTTTTCACCTTTTCACCCATCAGATGGAAACATGAACACTATTCATTTACGTTCTAAAGCCATTTACGGTTTGTTTCTAGCGCCACACCATTCAAAGGTACAGAAAATGGGCCTCATTACGACCCAGGCGTTGGACCATGGTGCTAATAGCACCATGGTCCATGCTGGTAACTTACCGACTCCGCCATGGCGGAATGAGGAATTATCACCCCATTCCGAGGTTGGCGGGGCGGTAATTCCCCATGCCGCCATGGCCCTTCCCCATTCCCATTTTTGGCCCATAGGGCCCAATGGGAATGGGGAAGGCGCTAGCTCCTAGGTCCCTTTGCGGGTTGGTTTTTTAACGCCTGCTAAAAGCAGGGGTTAAAGTGCAACCCGCAAAGGGACCTCGTAATCAGGCGTTAAGGGTTTAACGGCGCAGACACCTTTTACGGCGCCGTTAACCCCTTAACACCTGGGTTGTAATAAGGACAAATGTCTTTCAGCATTTTGATGATGTAGAAAAAAAAAACATGTTGTTGGTGGCGGGTATCATGCAGCAGCAAAGGGGAAGAGCAAGTGCCGGCCAATGTTAGAAATGTAGATGTTTAGTACTGTGGCAACGTGTGCACCAGTGTTTCCTGCCATAGGCTCTTTGCTTTCCCTCTCGTATTTGCTATTTTTACTCTCCTCCTTGACATGTATCAGTCACTGTTAAACAAGATGTACAGACATGTTCCCATTATAATGGAAGGTGCAGAAAGAACATTGGTTTGCTTTTTTCAGATGGGTGATTTTAGAAATATGTATATTTCAATTTCATTATCTCCTGTTAAGCTTTTAATTAGTTTTGTGCACTGCGAGGTTCTCCTTAAATAGTTATGCATCTTACGCTTCGTCATGTTGATGTGTCTCTTTTAAGTAAAGGAGTTTTTTAGTGTTGAATTCTTCTTGACCAAACATGATCGTTAACATTTCCACTCTAAATGTCATCCTGTTTTCCTTTGCCACCTTGTGAGTCCTGGTTCACACATGCCTGGCCATCTAGGGGGTCATGACAACCTCTGTGAGCATCTAAGCCCCATTGAGGTCTTGGTGGATTTCCATAATGGCAATATCAGCCAAGGACGAACTGATATACAATTCTGGGTTGTGAGGCAAAGGCATCCCGATTCTAGAATATATGCTTCTCTGGAGTTTCTAGGAATATCCTTTTTTATAATCTGCCATCCAGCCTGAAGAAGCTGACGTTCCAGTGAGAAAGTAATGCACAGAGCTGTCCTTTTCACCACCCTCGAGAGTATAAGAGGTGGCACTTAGCTTTCATTAGCCTGGTTTTGCTTTTCATGTGGTAACTGGAAATATAACGTATTTGATCCGGTTGCTTGTCTCCCTGAAATGGGTGTAGGTACACAGTGTCGGTAGGATGGTGTGGGAGATGGTAGTGCTGGTGAACGAGAAGGGTGCAGGCACTCTGCAGTCAGCGCGCTGCCCCTCCACATTGTACTTAGCAGTGTGGCCACTCATTGCAGGCACTTCTGCAGGTCAGCTATACACTAAACAGCAGCGCACTCGAGCACACATGCATGTTTATGTGATATTCTCTGTGTGCTGTATGCTTTTGTTCCCTAATAAGAGATGGGATTACGAACTTGCTTTTTATTTATGCTTTGCAAGTTGTAATGGCTTTCGTTGGACACATGTTTTGAGTTCGCCAATGACCAACTGCCGTGGGATGCACTTTAATTTGCACCATAGAGTGGAATTGGTTTTATGTCCTCTGCAGCACAATGGACTCTGCACACAGAGGCCGAGGCATTGTCCTTCATAGGAAGGCTGTTATTATTGTTATCTTTTTATAGCCTGCTGTGAGATCGAGTTTATAGTAATCCGTTCACAGAGCTATTGGGGTTTCGGGGTGCCTGCCAACTTTGCGAGTCAGCATTTTAGAGATGGTCTGCCAATGACTGAACACTCAATAGTTTTCACGACCTAGACTCCTCCCCCAAGCCATTCCTTGCTACTTTTCACTGTCCTGTAAGGTTTCAGTGAATTACTTTCACTAAGGTTGGCTTAACAAGTTTGGTGTCATGCCTCCACATACCTCCCTGTCCTCCCGATATGGCTGGGGTACATGGCAGCTGTACCATTCATGGAGCTTACCTCGGTGGTGTTTGCAGGGTCATTCCGAGGCACCTCGGCTGCATGGCTAACCCGGCTCCACTGTCGCTGCTGCAGTGCTCCCTGGCCCCATGTTGGCACAGGGGAAGGCATGGTCCAAGTTAATCGGTGCAGAAGGGTGCTGCCATGTTCCTCCTGGCAACATCAACATCATCCACGCGGTGGGCGGTCCCATGCAGGTGCTTTACTGCATGCGCACGGTTGCACTGCATGCGCTCGATTGCCTGGTAACTGGAGGCTAACAGCCTCGTTCTCGCACACAAGTACATAAGCAGGACGTTTTTGTCACTCAGTGCGTCTCAACTTCCTTTTTGCCTCCCATGACTCCGTTCTCCCCTTTTTCTCTGTGCATCCACTCAGGGTGTTCCATTGCAGTTCCTGGTCTCTGCCTTGTTGCTCTTTTTCTTGTTCTTCTCCTCCTTGCCTTAGCCCCCTGCTGCTTCTTGTTGCCTAACCTGCCGGTACCTTGCCCCTTCCTCTTGCCCTAGTGACTTGCAGCGTGGTACCCCAGTTCAGTGCATGGTACTGTCTCTGCACAATGATAAATCCTAGGGTACCCCTATTGTGGTGTAGGGAGAACCATTCTACCCCTTCGCACCAAGGGATTGCTTGCTTGGTTAGTGAGTGTAGGGTGGTACTCCAGCCTCACATTGATACCGACCCAGTTTGGAGTTTGTCGTGGTGTTTCCTGCTCCCCAGAAAGCCAAATCGGGTACATGCCAGTGCTTAGTCTTGCTTGATATATTGAGATGCCTTTCTCCTGATCCTGACGATATGGAGGCCATACAAGAGCTAAGGGGTGAAATGAGAGCTCTACATCAAGAAGTAGCCTCTCTAAAGAGGAGAATCAGCTCTTAAAGGACACACTAGCCAAGAGCATGGTGGCACCATTGGCTGAAAGCACTTTGAGTCACACTGGGTCCGTAAGGTACGATGGTGATCCTCACACCCTCACAAAATTGTGCAATCATTGTTGAGTGCAATTTCTGTTTTCTCCTATACACTTTACTTGTGGTAGGGAAAGGAGTGGGTACATATTGAACAACCGCACTGGAAATGCCGTAGCGTTGGCCACTCCTTATGTTTCCACTCGAAGTCTGATCCTTGATTGCTTCTCGGATTTCAATAAAGCCTTCCTAGAGGACTTTCAGTCGCCTAATACAGCAGCTATTGCACAAAATCGTCTTTTGGATACAAAACAAGGAACCCAGAATGTGATCCTGTACATAAACCGATTTCGTCAGTGGGCCAATGAATTCGGATGGACCAAAGACACTCAAAAGACATTGTTTCGGCGAGGACTGCGGGAGGAATACAAGGATTAACTAGTCCATGCTACTGAACCAGTCACTATTCAAGCCCTGATTGATCAAGTCATCAAGATTGAACATAGACTTTCTGAAAGACACACTGAACTTCAGAGACAAGACACCAGTCAGCCGGTATTCCACCCCACACAAACTACAAGAAATCCATCCCATCAAGGGGATCAAGGGGTGAACCCATGCAATTAGGGTCGATTTGTTGTCTGCTACCTGAGGCCGAAAGGAGCAGACGTAGGACAAACAGTTTGTGCCTGTACTGTGTTGATGTGAACCATTGCTTAGGTTTTTGCCCTGTTGGACCTACTAAGCCAGGGGAAAACTAGAGGGCTTAGCTTGATGTCAGTCAGGAAGGAAACAACAAGCCCAAACGATCTATCACGCCTTCCCATGGAGTCAATCTATCGAATGACACCCCAAGCCTTGTTTGTACTCCAAGTATTTATTCAACGGGACATTAATTTGAAACCATTTGAAACGAGGGCCCTGGTTGACTCTGCAGCTTCGGGCAACTATATGGATTTACACTTTGGTGAATGAAATAGCGTTGTAATGCAACAAAAGATCCAAACAGCACTGGTGGAAGCGATCAATGGGAAACCATTGGCCTCTGGTCACATAAGTCAAGAATCCGAAACCCTTCAATTGAATATCAATCAACATCAAGAAGTATTGGCTTTTGACATCATCCAATCTACCTCATACCCTTTGGTACTAGGGTTACCATGGTTGGTTTATCATAACCCCTATATCAACTGGGTCATGCAAACAATAATATTCGGATCTGATCATAGTACCAGGAGATGCTGTTCGGTTTCCCGACCTCCGGCAATTCAATACGCTCTTGCCGAATCTGAGACGACACAACATCTGTTGTGCTGTCGGAAATGACCCTTGGAATATGCTTCCCTTTGCAAAATGTTCTCTCCTCCTGAGGCCATAACATTACCACCTACACGAAATCTGGTGTCTGTCTAATTCCTGATCTACCAATTCCGCATGGACGGATTTACCCCTTAACAATGCAGGAACGAGAGGAGCTATGCAAATATATACAGGAATGTCTTCATAAAGGCTACATTTGTGCTTCATTTTTGCCCGCATGAGCTCCACTGTTATTTGTCCCGAAGAAAGAAGGTACACAAAGACCTTGTGTTGATTATCCGATCCTCAACGAGATAAACATCAAGGATAGGTACCCATTGCCCCTTATCAGTGACATTTTGGAATCTCTGCGAGGTGCCCAGGTCTTTACCAAGATCCTTTTATATGGGGCCTACGATCTGGTGCGCATTAAACCTGGCGACGAGTGGAAGACGGCTTTTAAGTCTCCCTTCGGGCATTACGAATATCTAGTCATGCCCTTCGGCCTTTGTAATGCCCCAGCGGTCTTCCAAACCTTTATGGATTCAAACTTTGCATACCTACTTGGCCTTAACACTTGAATATATCTCAATGACATCCTGATATTTTCGGTCTCATTGAAAGACCATGTGGCCCACGTCTCTGATGTCCTTAGCAGATTATCGAAGAACCATCTTTATGCCAAAGAAGAGAAATGTGATTTTCATTCCAACTGGATTGAATTTCAGGGCTATGTTATTAGACCCCAAGGCATCCACATGGATCAAAGGAATATCAAGGCCATTGAAGACTGATCAAGTCCCCAGGATATAAAAATTGTTCAATGTTTCTTGCGTTTTGCCAATCACTACCACCAGTTAATTCCCGATTTTGCCCAACGCACCTCAGATATCATACGTCTTCTATGTAAGGGTCATGTATTTTTTAGGGATGTCCTTGCCAAACACACCTTTCATGATATAAAGAAGGAATTTGTGAAAGCTCCTATTCTGCTGTACCCCAACAACGAGGTTCCTTATATCGTCGAGGCGGATGCCTCTGCCAAGTCTGTCAGCTCTGTCCTACTGCCATGGGACCCTATAACAAACCACGAACATCCCATAGCCTATATTTCACCCCAGTTGATAGCCAGTGAACGGAATTATGCTATTATTGAAAATTAGCTGCTTGCCATTAAGGACAGTTACCTGGAATGGAGAAATCATCTAAAGGGAAGTAGGTATTCAGTTGAAGTCCAGGCTGATCACAGGAATCTACTGTACCTGCAATCCCTGTCATGTGTCAACAGTCGTCAGGCATGTTGAGCTTTATTCAGTTGGATTTTACCATAACATCGATTCCAGGAACGCAAAACGTCAAAGCTGTCACACTTTCATGAAACAAGGACATAGCTCAAACCCCCCCTATGGAACCTTCACAGATCCTACCCGCCAAACATTTTTTGATGGCCTTTCAAACCTCCTTGGATTTGGTGAAAGGGTTGCAAGCCTCATACCTGTATTTGTCTTCGTTACAGAGATCTGCACACTTCAGCACATATGACGGTTTGGGTTTCTTTTGCAGCAAATTGTATCTACCCACCGCTTCGTTAGGGGACATGGTTTTAAGTGGCTATCATGAAGCTAAATCCGCTGGACATTTTGGACAATATTCTACCTTGGAATTGGTCATTCGTCAATTCTTGTGGCCGGTGTGAGGACTCACATCAATACTTACGTCTCCACCTGTCCTGTTCGTGCCATACATAAAACACCTCACCATAAACCAGTGGGCCTTCTTCATTCCATCGAGATACCTCTGTAACCCTGGCACACCATCACCATGGACTTCATCACAGATCTGTTTTTTCACGTCTCACTGTTCAAACCCTATGTACCAATACCTTTCATCGCTCTAGCCCGTGCCCAGGTCCCATCCTGGTTGATGTGGAACCCGAATATGAGGGGGAGGCAGTTTGTGACTCTCAGTACTATAGAGGTTGTCTCCAGTACCTGATCCACAGGAAGGGCTATGCACCCTTTGATCACGCTTGGGAACCGGCATTTCAGATTTTTGCTCCACATCTGGTTTGCAATTTCTATCATTGCTTCCCCTGGAAGCTGGGTGACCTGGGGGCCCATAGCGGGGGGCAGGGTGTCATGCCTCCACGTACCTCCCAGGCCTCCTGATATGGCCAGGGTACGTGGCGGCTGTACTATTTATTCATGGTGCTTACCTCGGTGACGCATGCAAAGTCGTTCCATGGCACCTCAGCTGCATGGCTTCCCTGGCTCCAGTGTCGCTGCAGCAGTGCTCCTTGGCCTCATGCGGGCACATGGGAAGGCATGGTCCCAGTGGTTCGGTGCTGCAAGGCACTACTTTGTTCCTCCTAGCAACACCAATGTCAGCCACATGGTGGGGTTCCCATACAGGCGCTCAACTCCACCCGCAGTTTGCCTGATAACTGGAGGCTAACAGCCTTGTTCCTGCACATGAGTACATAAGCAGGAAGCTTTAGTTATTTGGTGCTTCTCAACTTCCTTGTTGCCTCACTTCACTCTGTTCTCTCTTTTCTTGTTCTTCTCCTCCTCGCCTGAGCCCCCGCCTGCTTCTTGTTTCCCAGCCTGTTGGTACCTTGTCTCTTCCTCTTGCGCTTTTGCCTTCCAGCTTGGCACCCCAGTTCAGTGCCTGCCCCTTACCTTCAAGGGATTTCCTGCTTGGTTGGAGAGTGTAGGGTGGTTTTCTAGCCTCACATTGACACAGACCTGGTTTGGAGTTCTTCATGGCATTTCGTGCTCCCCAGAAAGCTAAATTAGGCACACGCCAGTGCTCAGTCTGGCTTGATAGTTTGGTCGTGCTTTGTATTTATTTCACTGAGATTGGAGCATCCACTGTGAGGTACATTTATTAAGCAATGGTTGTAAAACATTATTACTTAAGCATTACCATCAAACTTTGCACTCAAAGTGCCTGTCAATGTTTTTGTAGTCTTCTGAGTTACAGTCTGATGCAAATGTCTTAACCAGATCTGTCTTCAGCCACTCTATTTATAAGTACCCTCTGTACCACCACTCTCTCTACATCCACCTGCCCACTGTACCACCACTCTCTCTACACCCACTTGCTCACCCTACCACCTATCTCTCTACAATAACCCACCCACCCTACCACCTATCGCTTTACACCCATCCGCCCACCCTACCACCTATCTCTCTACACCCACCCGCCCACCCTACCACCTCTCTCTACTAAACAACTCTCTCTCTACACCCACCGTAGACCCTGCCACCTCTCTTGCTACACCCACCCGCCCACCCTACCAGATCTCTCTCTACACCCACCTGCCCACCCAACCATCTATATCTCTACACCCACCCGTCCACGCTACTACCTCCCTTTCTACACCCACCCTACCACATCTCTCTCTCTACACCCACCGGCCCAGCCTACAACCTCTCTCTAAACCCACCCACCCTACCACCACTCTCTCTACCCCCACCCACCCAACCACCACTCTCTCTAACACCACCCACCCACCCTACCACCACTCTTTCTACACCCCTACCACCTCTTGCTCTACACCCACCCACCCTACCACTAGTCTCTACTCCCATTCACCCTACCACCACTCTCTTTATCCCCACACACCCTACCACCACTCTCTCTCTACCCCCACCCACCCTATCACTCTCTCAACACCCACATACCCTACCACCTCCCCCTACACCCACCCACCTTACCACCTCTCTCCCTACCCCCACACACCCTACCACCACTCTCTCTAACCCCACCGACCCAACCAGCACTTAATCTCTACCTTCACCCACCCACCCTACCACCACTCACTCTACCCCCACTTACCTTACCACAAGTCTCTACCTCCATCCTCCCTACCACCACTCTCTATCCTCACCCACCCTACCACCACTCTCTCTACCACCACCCATGCTATCACTCTCTCTACCCTACCCACCCTACCAGTCACTCTACCACCAGACCACCACTCTCTTTGCTCTCTGATGCTTCCTCTTACATGCTTGCATTATTTTGTACCATCTCACGCTCAACCATTCTCCTTATATTTCCTCTTGCTCATCACTGATGGCACCTTCTCTCAATCGTTTCCTCCCTTGGTCTATTCTCCTTCCTTCACATTCTCTTACACACCCGCACCCCTTATTGCATCCTCCTTTAAACTCTCCTCCTTGCACATTGGTGCCTATAAATGCAAAATGCAAAGAACAGCAGTAAACGCCCAAACGATTGGATTTGCAACTGCTTGTTTGAAAAGTCGTGTGGTGGTCCTTTCTCCCACACACACTTTTCCTCTGAAAAGGTTGTCTACTAATGGGCACACAAACATTCGGTATTACTGGGACCTTTCTCAATTCCTGTGAATTTAGCATGGTGACGCCAGTGGCCGAGACCACTCTCTGAAATGTTTTCCCGTCTCACTGCTGGCTCACATATCAGCATTCTGAAGTGAGGGCATATCCCCCATTCATAGCCTTGACTGTGGCTACCAGGTAGACAGAATCCGGGGGTTGGGGAAAGTTGCAGGCAATCAATTTTACCTCAACTAGCCAATGAGGGTCTTTGTGGTGTTACACACACAGTGTATCCCCTCCACTGGGTGTCCTTTTGACTCTAAACGCGTTTCCTTCTGCCCAGTGTTTACATTGCTTTGTAGTCTTTAATCATGCCCTTTCAGAATCCGGACTTCCTTATTCTGTGCACGATGTCTATCATCACTGTATAATGCTGTCATATAAATCAATTACAAAAGCAATCTTTGCTTTGGCACATATGCAACGAGTGACTGTATCAGCAATGTCCTGTTTGCAAATAAGGAAATACCTGACTTTATTGACATGAGCCGAGCAACACCAGAAGGTGGGCAATGAGTAACTAGGAATTCCTAAGTAGATCTCAATTGACTTTACACCATTTTCTGCCCCTGCAGTATTCTTGAGAAACACTTATTGGCATTTCACATTTTGCATTGCAGGCCTCCTACAGCCACAATGTTAGGACATTTTGGCTAGTGCATATAACCTGCAGCATCGAAAACACTGTCTTTCATAAACACTCTGACTGCATTTCTCCTTCCAGGTAGCAGGGTATTAACAGTTCATTTATATTTGTAAGCTGCATGTTAGTTACGGTTCGGGAGGATAGCTCAGGGGCACAGCGCTCGCCTTGGATGCAAGACCACACGGTGCAACACAGGTTCGCCCCGGGGCCTCGCTTAGAGGGTATTAAGCGCATAATAAATAAACAATGACAATAATCTTCCTCTAGGCTCACACAGCAATATCCCTCTCAAGCTGCACTCGCACATGACATCCCAGTCACACTGAGATCCCATGTACGCAGGGAAACATGGAGAAAGCCCCGATGCCACAATGGGTCCACCACAACAGTTCCATTCAAGATGGAGGCATTTCAGGGAATGTTACTGATGGTGAGACGTCTTAGTATCAATCCATGTTTAGGGTGCCTGTTTATATGTGCCTGTGACCTGATGCTTGTGTTCAGGATGCGTCTCTTAAACCTGTCATTTACCCCACATAAATGTACAGACCTCCAAGGTCAGTTGATTTCATGCTAAGTATTTACCATAATAGCCCCCACTACTCCCCTAGAAATCAATAAATCAGATTTCTTACAGATTGGTGATTGCTGACCATCCCAGATGACATGTTTGAAATATACATGCTTTTGAGAGGAAAGATCCTCTAATAGGAAATAGTGGCCTACTAGCAGACCACACATGGTGAAAGAGCACACAAGGGATTTTTACCCTTTTTTTTGTCTGCTTTTGTTTACAAATAGATGTGAACTTGGCCTCGGACTACAGATGAAGAGTTAAACCAGTAAAAGTGATAGAACACCACTGGGAAATCGATATGAGCATAATGCACACCTTGGGGATGATAGTGGGAATATACCTCCCCATTGAGTGTACTTTGTGTTTTCTTTCTCTCCCCTCCCCTTTTCTGAGGTTTAATATGAGTGGCGTATTTGGTAAATATCAAATCCATGATTCAGCTCGTTGAATTGCCCTGGTGACGGCGTCAGAATTCGGTAATAAGAGTATGAACACATGAGAAGCAAAATAACATTATGTTCCAGTAATCTTCATTAATCCCAGTCCTTCTCTTCATTGTCACAGAACATACTTTTGAATTGGCCCACCACAGACGCACAAACCATTTCAATATATGTATTACAAGGCCCGCGGTAGCAGCCGTGTATTTATGGTCAAGTTTCTCATCTCATGTAAAGAGCACTTTTTGGGCGGCTTATAACTTTGCCCCACCTGGACGAATCCTCACCAAACTGTGTATGGACCCCTCAAAATGATTTCCTGACGTTTGGTGTGGTTTCATCCACGGGGGGCGGGCAAAGTTATAAGGAGGGGCCCAACATTTTTGAAATCCTCATAGACACAATGGAAAAAAATGTTGCTTGCGCCTACAGGCCAGCCGCTGGATGGATTTTCACCAGACCTGTGCGAGGAGCGGCGGCTTGGTTCCAAAAGCATGCTTTTGCAAATTTGGTGTAAATCCATCCAGTAGTTAAAAAAAATACCAAAAATAGGTAAGAAAAAATCAGTGGTATCTGCATCCGGTCCGTGGACACACTTCCTGATTCTGGTGCGCTGACACCTGGGGCCAATCAGGGGGTGGCTTGTTGTCCACGGACACCAAAGACGCATGCTTATTGGATGCTCAAAAATGTGAGATGCATCATCATTTTTTAAACGGTTGCCATATTGGATTGTCGACAGCCGCTGTTGTCCGCAGGAAAGCGCAGTGACAAACATTTCTGGAAAACATATTTGGGGTTATTTTGTGGAGAAAAGAGGGCCTGGAAAGGATGGGGGAGTGGAAAAAAGTTGACAGGGAGCTGTTTTTATAGGTGAATAAAAGAGTTGCAGGTGCCGCCAAGTCTGTGGTCACTTTTTACTCTCCACGGATGGCGCAGTGAGAAAAAAGTCTGAGGATATTTAGTGGAGGAGTGGGATAAAGTTGACATGGAGCTGTTTTTATAGGTGAAAAAAGGTGTGGAGGTGCTGTAGAGTCTGCAGTCAATTTTAGTGTCCACAGACATCATTTGGATTGGGTGCAGGGATCTGGGTGAGTCTTGTTATTTGAAGGTGTATTGTACGTACTCGTTATATGGTTTAATTCTATTTTAGGGGGTAGTGGCCAGTAGCCACACACATTATACTATTATGTGTGTAGTAATTACAGGTACTGAAGGGGGACTATACAATATTTGTAATATGGTGGAAGGATATAGGATACTTGGGGGCATGGCCATAGGCCATGCACTCAAGAATCTGGTCACTGGACACACACACCATACTAATATATGTATAGTAATTATAGGTACTCTAGGGGGAGTATACAGTATTTGCAATAATGTTGGAATGACATCATTGAAGTGTATATGGTATGTATGATTGTAGTACAATTGAGGATAGTGCTTATGGAATCTGTATTTGTGTCTTTGTGAAGAAAAAAATAGGATAATACTGGGTATGGTTACTTAGTTGCATATGGTAATAAAGCTGGAATCTCTGGTTCTTTTTCTGTGAAATAAAACCAGTACAATGTGTTAAACAAGATAGTTTGAAACCTTTCATCGCATACAATTGTAAATATTGATTTACTTTTTTTACCCTCATAAATAGTACATTCTATGTACTATGTTGGTACAACATTAGTGTGTGCTACACTGTTGTTGTATTGCCATGAAATAATCACTGGGTCATTGGGAGAAAAACAATCCATAGTGGATTATAAAAAAACTACTGTCATTACACACTTTGCCATTTACATAGTTTTAAAGAATGTGCATTTTACAGAATAGTTGTGTGTGGTAGCATGGATATATTATGTGAGTGTAAGTGTGATAGTATGTTTGTTTGAAGTGTGTTTTAATTAAGGGGATTTTTAAAGTAGTTAGATACCTATTGGCATATTCTAACTGTCTTGTATTTTGAAAGTACTATTACAGTATTTTAGAGGTAGTTAGATACCCATTGGCATATTCTAACTGTTAATTGTACTATACTTTGGTGGATACATTTGGAGTGAAGGAATATTAAGTAGGTATTTGTTAGATTTGCTTTCAACCTATGTTTTGGAGTAACAGAAGTATTGTTACATTCAAACGTACCACTTCTTTTTTGACATATGCTGTATACTGGCCTGAAGTGGTTGTGGCACCAGTGTGGTAGATTATGCCCAGTGTTGTGTCAGGTTTTCTTTACAAGTCACAGAATGCAAAGAAAAAAAAAGACTTGATAAGCACCTACAGATTGTAATAGCTCATGTTGACAAATATGCATGTAATGCCAACATAGTAAACATCCATACACCAAGTGCGACTTAAAAATGTTCTGCAAATCCTTTCCATCTGCTTTTCCTTTCTTTTAAAAATAAAGTTACACACAGTGCTGCTATAAATGCCCATATATATTGTGTAACTTTCATCAAAATGCTGCTAAAAAGGAACATTTTTAAATGCACAGTATTGTAAGTAACTGCCACTTGATATGAACAGGTGCTGAAGGCTGCAATGCATGGCATTTGATAGAGTGGTTAAAAAATAGAATATACTTATTGAGAAGCGTATTACAGGGTAAGTAGCAGCAGCCCAGTATATATTAATGAAAGTATTGAAAAGAAATCACTTTTCAAAATATAAACATACCTGTGCTATATCTTGTTAGATGTAGATATTGTTGAATCTGCAAATAGAAATCTTGGAGAGCTTACAGTACTTTTTGATGCAGGTGGCTGTGAGTAGCAGGAGATATGCACTTTGAGAGTTCAAGAGCACATCTGAAGTGTTGAACTTAGATGACAGGGTTACATGTAGAGTTTTGGATGTGATTAGTGGTTGGATGTGTGACTGTTGGAAAGGCGCCAATAAGGGAGTGTTACAAACATAAAAGTAAAAAGGATAGAATGGCTGCCCTGTGCTACAGAGTCCACAGACAATGCACATGCAATCCGGGTCCTTTCAGAATGCCTGCCATGGAAATAGGACTGCAGAGACTGCAAACAGCCATAGATGTTTGCAGACATCACAGGATCAGCCAATAAGGTTTCCGGGTTGTGGTGTAGACGAAGACAGAGTGGCAAGAGTTATCTCTGTTGTGTGCTGTGAAGATAGGTATGGCTATGGCTTTGAGGAAGCAGAGTGTCTGGATGGTGGCCAATTCTTGGATCCTATGGTCGAAGGTGTATTGTCAGCAGTGTGGATTACCTGTGAATCTTGGATTTGAAGAATTTGACGTTTCCTGGTATGAATTTCGAGAAATGAAGTGGGCGGGCTTGCTTCAATTTTGTGAAAGTATGGTTATTTTGAAGCATCCAGACAGAATTGTAGTTCACTGTGGAGGCAACAGTTTGGGCTATGTCACCCGAATTTCGTCACAGTCTGCAATGAAGGACACATTTGCAAATATAATGGAACTGTTTCCATGTCGAAGATTATGTTTTCTCGGATAGCTCAAAGACTAATGTGGAAACATTCTAATTTATTTTGCCCACAAATCGAGAAAGCAATTTGCAATGTAAACAAAGCTGTATACGTGTTTTTGTAGGATGTTGGAATTACATCTTTTCACAATGCAAATATCAAATTTAATATTGTGAATATTTTTGGAGGAAATGGAGTGCCTCTGACTAATGTCGGAATTTAGATTTTTCTTTTGAATATCCAAAAAGCACTGGAACTATTTTTGTGAACTTTTGAAATATGTTTTTAATTATTTTTTAGTAGTTGTAGTAAACATAAATAAACTGAAAAATCATTTGAAACAGTTTTTGTGAAAGTTAGAACAAATAATTAAGTTCAGTAGAACATTTGGTAGTTCAGTATATAAAACCCTCAACATTGAATTTAAAAAAAGTTATTCTAAGAGCCACCATTTTTTAATGAAAAACAAGTTACTTGATTTTGACAGCACCAACCCGCGCCTGCAAGTTTCCAGGTGTCTGCTGACATTCATACTGTCCGCGGACTATGCAGGCTGCAAAAGGTGCTGTGATTTTTCATTTTAATTCTATTTTTTAACTGTGAAAGGTGGCTCCTAAAGGAACCTTTTTACTGCCTTTCATATTTTTGGAGGATTTTGTTTTTTTGTCAGATAGGTGAGGAGGTAAGATGGGAAGGGAGGGGAGGGCTACAAATCATATAAATGAAGAGGTAGGTGAACAGGGGTGATGTTGAGTGTGCCTTAAATCTAAGGAAGGGGCAGTGTTTCTCATGCTCCTTGCACAAATGAAGAAGTGAAAGATCAATTGGGGAAAATAAGTGGAGAGTTATATAATGCTAGTATGTCTAATTGACTGGTTTTCAACAGCTTCTCTTTTTCTAACCACATATAGTAATTAGTATAATTCAGAATCAAGCTAGTATCAGAGAATTTACAAGCCCAAGTTTGGTCACTATGCAAGTTGTCAAGAGGAAAGCATAAACGGGGATATCCTTTATCCAAAATGTGGCTTATCTTTGAGCATTGCATTAGCAGATGTCTTTCAGTTTCCACTTTTAGCTTGCACAACCTACAGATACGTTCATCCCAAGCAAGCTTCTTCCAACCTCCCGTTCTCGAAGAGTAGGGTAAACCTAGTGTAGTATAAAGCGCCTTGTTTTTCCATCTCCGATAGTTTGAAGACATCAGAATGATCACATTAATCAGGAAAGATTGAAAAACATATCTCTTATAGAGTGTTCTAGTTGAGAGTTTTCTAAAATTCTTGTCCTTATCCCATATCACTGCTTTTTCTTATATTTCTTTAATCGCAACCCCAATATTATCGAAAGTCTTTAGATCACAACCAATCAGATCCAGAAACTGAAGTACTTTTTCAACCAGTTTTTCTAGTAAAGTTTTAGGGTAAGGTTCATGTAGTAAGAGGTTAAAATTACTATACATTGTGTTAAGGTTGTTTCCTTCTCTGATTTCTATAAATAACACTGCAGTGTTGATTTTCTTGAGAGTTCTAAGAGCCGTAGTGCCCCATGTGCAGCATATTGCTTCTAAAGGTGTGCAATTCGTTAAGCCCAGTGATCTTCGTCATAGTTTCCCCTCTAGCGGGTACAGCCATGCAGTCTCTTTGTCTTTGTCTGTAAATATGTATGGCCTTATTGCGTTACATATTTGAGTGTTTTGGTGATGACATAGTTGCCTACTGTGTCCCTCTTCTCTTTTTCAAAGATGGGGATGCCAAGATAGAGATATGTATCTACTATTTCAAGCTGTTCTTTTTTGATCCTCCAATTAAGTGTTTGTTTTTTTTAATTTGTTTCATGGAAGATCATAATTTTTGTTTTCTTATGGTTTATTTCGAGAACATTGGCTGGGGAATAATTCTGCAAAGCTGTTAATGTTATCTGCAGTCCAATCAGAGTTTGATCTAAAATAAGAGTGTCATCAGCGTATGAGAGCCAAGAGACTGGTTGTGTCCAACTTGTGGGGGGAAATTATGGCATTTTCCTAAATTATCTTGGAGGTCTGCGACATAGAGGTTATAGAGGAGGGGAGCCAATGCAAACCGCAGGTTTAAGCCTGTGTTTATTAGGTATGGACTCACAAAGGAATCCTTCCTGGTTAGTTCGAAGTCTCATAGAAGAACTAGAATACATTTGTCTCACGGGATGCTACAAGGCTGGGATAAGGCCCCAGTTCTCCAATTTTTCCCATAGGCAGGCTCTATTAACCGTATGAAAGGTGGCCTTGTAGTATATAAAACAGACATATAAGGTCAACGCTTTGTTTGATTTTGTCTTATTAATCAAGTTGGACAGGGTCCAAAGGTTAGAAAGTGTGCTGAAGCCTTTTCTAAAACCTGCTTGCTGATTTTTGAGGATATTCTCATTTTATATCCACAGGTTTATGTGCTCCATAATGATTTGTGTGAAAAGTTTAGAACTTGCATTAACCATGGCTAGTAACCGGTAGTTGTAAGGGCCTAAACTGTCTCCTTCTTATATATAGGAATGACAATGGATTCTTTCCAGCTCTGTGGAACCTTTCCAGTAGTGAATATATTTCTATAGAGCATGAGGAGCACAGTCGCCCACACTTCAGGATCAGTATGATGTTCATGATTTCATCAGGACCGGGAGCTCTAGATGGCTTCAGCTTCAAAATCAAACCCTTGATGTCCTCGTGGGTACAGATAAAATCTCTACTCATAGAATCCGATACTCGAAGACGTCTATGGTCTGTGATTTCTTTTGGAGAATTATACAGGGTCTCTATGTGCCCAACCCAGGCAGTTGCTTCAATAGGGTTAAGTTATTTTTCACTATCAGTTATTTTCATACAGGAATTATAAAGAGAACAACATCTCACAAAATCAGAATCTAGTAGGGCTCTAAAAACATTTTGCCATTGAATTTTATGGATAGAGGCTTTATGGTTTCTCACCCAATTTTATTATTTAGTTTTTAGTTTATTGAGGAGTACTCTCTCCTGTGATTACTCCAATCCAGAGCATTTAATTTGTTTCTGCGCTTTAAGATAAGCAATCTTTTACGCTCTAATGGTTATATCAATAGGGTAGCTCGAGTGCACATTCCTATTGGAATATATCTTTTTCCCATAGTATAGTGTATATGAGTATGCGTCATTTATCGAAGTTTCAATACCTCTGTCATAATGCTTGAGCCTATCCTTCTTGGTCAGTTCAATGTTTAATTGCTGTTAAATATCCCTATGTTCATGTAATTCCAGCAGATTCTGTTGCCAGATCTGTTGACTGTTAAGTCTCCCCGAATTCTAAGCAGGGATTTTGGTGGCTATTGAAGGGTGAACATACAGATGTCATGATCACTAAGTTTATTTTCTATCCAATTACACTCACTAGTTTTTTCAAAAACGGCCCCAGGGAGCAAAAGGTATGCCGCTATAAACATGTCGATTAGTCCTGGTATAAGCAGGGATCCCTGATACCATATGGCTCGTGGTAGCTGGTAGAGGTCTTGTGCTGCCATTAAGTCCCCCCAAGGGGTGGCTGGGGGTGAGGTGAACTGGACTTTAGGGGAAATGGCATTTACCCCATATTCTTAGGAGATGATATCATCCGCGTCCGCAGGATCAGCTTTTTGGTAATTTTGGTCACCCATTACTATATAGCACCCATCTTTGTTCTGAGTGAGCCAATCATGGAGGGTCTTTTCAATGATCTCTATAGTATCGATAGGGCTCCCATAATTTGGGGGATAGTAGATGTTAATAATAAGGGTCTGAATAGGCTCGTATTGTGTTTCAATCTTTACCAATCGAGCCAGTATAAAGAGACAGCCATTAGTATTGTATTCTTTCAATGTTAAGTTGTTTCTAACTCCAATTAAAAGGCCACCAAAGGGTCTCCCAGTTAAATTTTGTCTTTTGAGTCTTTGGATGATATGATATCCATCAATAGCAATGACTCTCATAAGCCATGTCTATCAGTGAGTGGCATGAAACATAATGAATTCCAGTATCAAGGGGATCGGATATGAAGCCAGGCCCAATTAGCTTCCGTCATGGCTTTGGGAATTTCCACCAGTGAAAAATCGCTTGTGGAAATTGCTTTAAATTGAGGGACTCGATGTATGAGTTCCAGAGCATTGGAATGGTTATGAAGTGGGCTGTGGCATGTAGTGTATGTATCCACTATGTTTATCTTTCCAATTTTTTTGTTGTTGCTGGGAACTATCCGTTCCAGTAAATCTGACATATTAGGCATGGTTTTACAAGATTCTCAGAGTGGGTAGTTTGTGAGGCGGGTGGAATAGCAAGAGTGTTTAGTCCAGTTCCATCACTAGAACTAATAAAGTTATGTTAATTGTCAAGGATGGTTGGCTCCAGGTTTTTGTTGGTTTATTCAATGGTAGATTGTTTGCTTTGATTCCTAATCCACTTATCTACTAGGCGGGGATGTGGGGGGCTTTCCTTGTCTTTCCAAGATACTTTTGATGACTTAATTATTATTAGTTTGTATCCTTGATCAGTCTCAGTTCAAGTTATATTATCACTCGAGGATAGTGCTAAAGACTGGGATGCATTGTTGCAGTTTTGTAATTTTCCCTACTTATTTATGGCGTCTTGTTTCTTCTATTTCCTGCTAATGTTTTTTTTCTTAGAAGCTCTCTTTCTATGAGTGACCACAGCCTCTATAGGCTGTGACTGGATGCGGTCTTTATTAGGTTTATCACTGGTCAGTGTCCTACATGTTTCTATCAAAGGAGTATCCTTAATGCTTACTAAAGATGAAGATAACCTCGGGTCCATGTTCTCTCGTGGTGCAACATGGGGTGGAGACTATAGCACTATATTATTATCTGTTGTTCTTTTGCTATTTTGGAGCAGATAGTGTAGGGCTTTTAGGATACTTAGTTGTTCTGGTTCACTAGGTCCCTCCTCTTCTGAGCTATCCGAAGATGAGTATGAGTTGTTATGTTGAGGTCTAGTGCAATGGTATCATTCAGTTGCAATACAAGCTAGGTCAGGAGATTTGGATACATTGGTAGAAGTGCTAGGTAGGGAGTCTGTTTGTATTGTTCCCCCTGCGTTAGTTTCTGCAGTTAATTGAGTTTCAATAGGGGCGTTTGTGGTGTTTTGTTAGTTTAAGATAAAAAATGTGAATGGGAGCGAGGTCTGGCGTGTTCACTGAGGTGAGGTTTCACGTTTGGACCATTCAGTTGGGATGTTATCGTGTTTGCTTGGTTCCATATTGCCGTTCTTTTGGAGTTTTAAATAGGTAGTTATTTCACCCTGTTTTAGGAAGTGGCCAATGAGGATTCCCCAGATGTGCTCAGCAGTTCCACAACCACTACTTTACTTTTCTGCTTGGAACCGTTGTTTTTGTTAGTTTGTTTAGTGATTTTGCGCTGTCGTTTGTTTAATGAACCTGTCTTGCTCTCCCCACTGCGTAAATGCTATCTTTTAGAGCAAGCTGGCATACTAAAAAGACTAGCTCAATTTTATATTACCATAAATAATCTAATACTCAAAGAAAAGCAGTAAAACAGTAAAAAACAAATAGAATATTTCTAGCAAAACCATGGCAACCAGTAATAGAACAGAGATAAAATTGTTATTAAATCATCATCAGCCAATTGTCTTGAGTTCAGTGTATATACCAGTTATAGCAAGGGCTTGTTCCGAGCAGGGCATACAATAAAAAGTTATCTCAACATTTGGGGGGATAGCATAAAAGAAGCTGAAGAATGTGTCCCGCAGTCACTCCTCCTTTGGAGTGCCGGGTTAACATAGTAGAATTTTGGTGTGGTAGAGAAGACATTTATTTCAAAGGGATCACTTATGGGGGAGTTTAAAGGTAGTTACCCGCAGGCTATTCTTCCATATTGTGTCAAACAAAAGGAGATACATTGGTGGCAGCGAGGAGTAAATGAGGGGTCATTCTTGCAATTAGCCACAGATCAGCTCAAAATGATCACTTGTGGGGGGGCACAAAGAAGATCCTGCAGTCACTCCCCCAACAGCGTGCCGGCTGCTTTCTTCAAGATGCAATCTAAAAAATGCATTTGAATTAATGGGAAGAGAGCTCAAATGTCAGGCCCACAGTCGCTCTCATACCAGTGCTGCAAAGGAAATCTCTGGTACATTTTTCGTGCAGCCCCAACAGCAGAGCATACAGTCTGGTGAGAAAATGTAAAAGGTATCACACACAAGATGCGATTATTACCTCTGTGGTCACGTTAAGATGAGGAAAAGTCACAGAGATTCAGAGTTTTGGAAATCGGCTCAGTCAAACTTATGTAAGAGTTCCAAAGCAGTAGAACATTCTCCTTACAATATTCCGGAGGTCGCTGCGGTATTAGGGCAGTAGTTCAGCCATCAGCCACAAGACACACTGTGCCACACACCACGCAGCGCTCCATGCTGGTGTTTGGATAATGAAGGGTGACTGCTCCGTTTTTCCAATCTGAAGTGAAAGCAGACTTCCTAGGAGCAGCACAGCAGAAAGACGAGCACGTAACACAAGACACAGTGTGCCCCACACTGCGCCGCACTCTGCGCCAGTGTTTGAGTTATGTAGGGTTACTCCTCCTTTTTTCCAATGGGAAGTGAAAACAGACTTCCAAGCAGCAGCACAACAGAAAGACCAGCAAGTAATACAAGATACACTGTGCTGTGTGCCACGAAAGCATTTGGATGATGTAGGGTGACGCCCCCTTTTTCCAATGCAATGTCAAAAGCAGACTTCCAGGCAACAGCAAAGTAGAAAGACCAGCAAGTAACACAAGACACACTGTGCCACACACCACCTCTGTCATTCGCCTGATCTGCTTTGACATGTCTTTCCTTGTCTTCCCCTGGTGTTTCCAAATGACCATGTATCTTCCTTCAATGGATGATCATATCATTTTCTGAAACAAGCTTGTCTATGGCTTGAATCATTTTGCCTTGTTTAAGCGGTTTCCTGTTATATGTGAGCATTCCTCTAATTTTCCAGCCAGGCAAATACTCCACATTGTTTGTCCACTGCCCTAGACTCGAAACATGCTTTAAGGTTGTGATGGACTGCATTGATGGATGCAAATAACCCGATCATGATGAATGGATCCCTCCCGGATTATATCCCTCCACACAGTATGTGGAAAAGAGGAGAATTTGAGGCCATATTTGACTACTGTACATTGACTCTATAGCCTCTTTGCTCAAGCTGAATCAATGAAAATGATACATCAGCACAATAGTGATCACAAAATGCTCTCTCAAATGGACATGGCATATTACTGACAATCGTGTAGATATAACCCATTTTAAAGATTGTCTCACTGTCACCAATGGGTTGAATTGCTTTAAATGGACCTCTTTAACTCTATACAACCTAAACAACTGAAAGATTAAAGAATTTGAAGGCTTAATACCACATAATAGAAATACCCCAGTCACGATTCCAGAGGTACCATGTACATTTATCAACAGGCAGCTGTCTGGCTCTCAACACCCCGCAATGTGTGCAAGCAGACACTGGCCCTCATTACGACCCTGGCGGATTTTTTCCGCCATCGACGGACTTTCCGGCCATGGCGTAAAGTCCGTTTACGCCATGGCGGATGGTGGACTTACCGCCCCATTCCGAGGTCGGCGGGGCGGTAAGTCCCCATTGACCCATTTACCCTTCCCCATTCCCATTTCGGCCCCATAGGGTATAATGGGAGTGGGGAAGGAGTTAATTACGCCACCGTAAATTACGGTGGCGTAATTAACACCAAGGTCCCATAGCGCCATGGATTTTTACGCCCGCAAAAAGCGGGCGGAAAAATGACCATGGCGCTATGGGAACTCGTAGTTGGCGGTAAGGGGTCGGCGCAGCTAACGCTGGCGCAAACCCCTTACCGCCAGGGTCCTAATGAGGCCCACTGTGAGATGAGAGAGTGCTTGACATTTATACAAGTTTTCCACAATTACAGACACATCGTCCAGCCCCTCTCCGTGCAATACATTTACCTAGGGTTCATGGCCTATCCACATAACTAAGTCATGCTTAAACATCTTTGAATAGTTTGTTGTTTTCCTTTAAACATTTCACATGTTTTCCAAACATAAAACACAAAGGTAACATTCCTTATTTGCTCGCTTTGTCTATCATTTGTTCTTGAGTTCAAAGTCAGCTTAGTTTAAGAAGCGAAAACAAAGATTTCTGCAGAAAATCATGTTCAACTATTTGTTATTTTACTGTGCTGTTTGAACAGGGAAGGCACTGTTGGAACAGATGCTATCTAAATTACTGATTAGTACGGCTTTTGTTTAACTCTAAGGTTTCTCAGTGTAGGACAAGCAATCCAATTTAGCAGCATCAACATTCTTATCTACGTTGACATCATGGAAACAGCACAAAGTTCATTTTGCTCTGCTGGAGCCAAAAACACAATTCTAAACATGGGACAGAAAGCAAGAGGCGATCAAAATGGCGAATAACTCAAAATGGTGGCGTAGTCAGACTTTTTCAGATTCATTCAATGCAATTTATAGTGCAATGCGAATGTGCTTAGGCCAATGTTTACTATCAGGCGGTATTCATGCAAAATATACTTTTACAAACCCTCCTTTTGGCCCAAGCCAAGAGCATTACTCAAACATTACCAACATCCAAAAACCACGTATCATCATCAGAGCATCCTGAATCGTTATCTTCAAAAACTTTGATCGTCATTCATTCCTTTATGGCGATGTCCTGCATTACCAAGGCATTAGTAATTTTTCCCGCCCTATGTTTCCTAAGTTCTAGTTTACCAACTGCTTGTGCACAACTTCCCCCTATCATGAAACAGATGGCAGGAAAACACTGTATGCAACAACAGCAAAACAGTACAATGCCAAGGATCACCATTAGGGCTGCAAAGATTTTCCAGCCCCAAGATCGTAACAAGTCCCAGAACCATGTGCCAATATCCCAGTTTCCCTCTGGAACGTGTACTTCCATACTTAAGGTGCGCAATTTCTTAATTGCCTTAAATATGGTGGGGGGGAATCGGATGCAAAAACGCAACACGCAGATCCCACCATTTTGCACACTCCACCACGCTCAGCTAGAATGATGTCTTGCACCATCCTATTTTGAAGTGCCACTAATCTAATATCCTTTTGCTCTGATGTCATATTATACAGGATGCCAGTGGTTTCATTGATGGTTTTTTCTAAAACCCTTGCCAATTTTCTAATATCTTTAGAGTTTATTATCTGTCCCCAAAATGGTACAAAGGATTTAGCAACGTCACCCAGACTCTGTGAGGGAATGTCACCATCCTCATCCCACCTGGGAAGAGTTCCGGAAACTTCAGCAGTGGTGGCGACATATACACCTGGTAACAGTATTCCTAAATAACAAGTACCCTCTCAGTCTCTTGGCAACCATGGATACGCTTCATTACTGCAAACAAAGTAAACGGGATCTCCTACATACGGAGATCTATCATCACTGGTTAGTATGGCAGTATTCATACATCCTTCGAATGTACCCATTTGCTGGGACCCTCTCTTTGTATGCAAAATGGAACTGAGTGCCGACTATGGTTAACGTTATAGGAAGGAGGCACGGCATCCCTATTACCTATGGGAGCCACTTTAAAGGTAATCATAGATTGGAAAGGTCTGGAGAGATTACCAGAAGGCCTAATAGAAGCAATGTTTAGCTTGCTCGTATTTGCAAAAAGAGTACCTCCTAAACACGCTGAGATTAGCCCCATCAAAATTCCTAGTGACGCTATCGTTCCACCTGCCAAAAATAATGCCGTAAGTGAAGCATAACAAGCGGTAGTTAGAGGGAGGGGATGTATATACCGGCCCAATCCTTTTTCCCCATGTTGTGGCAGATGTGAACATATCCAACAATTGGTCTTATTTAGAATGGCATGTGTGGCATTCATAATCATCAAGAGGGTGTTGTTATGATAACTCCCTCTGTGTTAGAGGTCTCAAATACGAAGAGTGTGCAAATGCACATAAGGTAGATACAAAGTGGAGACACTTGCAGTTGGCAATAAAATATCAAGCGGATGTGCACACTCCAGATACCAAAATATGGTGTCAATGTAATTACAATACAAGCTGCTATTGTGATCAATATCCATTTGGTCCTAGGGGGGCAGACTCATTATCAGCAAAATTATCAGTATCCTTATTAGTACGAGTGGCCCCAAACACAGGCAAAGTTTCTCAGTGTCTGCTAAGAAGCCTCACTGTTAGGCTCTTTTAGTTCATCCATGTGTGGCACTTGACCATGTGGCCTACCTTGATTGAAGGAAACTTTGCCGGTCCCTGTCTCTTATTGTATGCACCAGAGGAATGACAAGGGACGGGCTAAACATTGGTTTCTTATGGGTTTCTTGTGGGTACAGAATCCTAGCTGCACTTTCCTATTCTATTTACATTCATGTAATGTCAGCAGGATCTAAATCTAAATTCTGTTCCGTGTCGCAGATTGGACCTTAAAAATCCAGGTACAGAATGATCAGGGAACAAAGCATCGTTTTTTTCCTGAAGAAGATGAAGAAGCAGAAACAAGATCGATCGACGGTGAAGAAGAAAATGAAGAAGAAGCAGCAATCTCCCCAGGCCCCACAGGCTCAGGAAGAAAATTCGTGGCACATTTGGTGTCGATCATAGCAGGCTCATTGTGAGCATCAGGATCATCAATTCCCTTCTCCTCCCCTTCATCATAGGGCAGAGGAAAATGAATCCTCTTCACATGTGTCGCGTGGATCCAGTGTTTCTTTCTGGTCACTTGTGCTGCAGTTTGCGTAGACAAAAGGATCTGATGGGGTCCCTTCCAACAAGGTGCAAGGCAGGTGCCCCTCTCGAAATTTTTCACCAAGACCCACCGACCAGGTCGGAGTCAGTGACCTGGACCCTCGTATTTTAAAGGGAGGGCTGCTCGTACCTGTTGGTAAATCAAATGCAATTTTTGAGTCAACTGGTCACAATAATCAGACAAAAGCGGATACTCAATATCTTTCAACTGTTTGGGCCTCAGTGCATTCCATACATTGGCTGGTCTCCCCATGACAATCTCATAGGGGGAGAGCACTGTCTTTGACTGTGCGGTCATCCGCATCGATAGTAAGGCTATTGGCAAAGCGTCTGACCATTTCAGATTGCTGTGTGAACATACTTGAGCGATTTTATTCTTTAAGATACCGTTATGGCGTTCCACAAGGCCGGCACTCTGAGCATGTCTGGCCGAGTGGAACCATTTATCGATCTGTAATCCAGCACATACTTGCAGTATGACAGCAGCGATAAAATGTCGGCCATTATCGGACCAAATTACTCTCGGCAAGCAAAACCTAAGGAAATATTCCCTAAGCATGGTTTTTGCCGTTGACATTGCTGTGGCGTCTTTTAGTGGGAAAGACATATTTATAGTTTTGGCAACGTTCCATCTCAATGAAAACAAAATGGATCGCCTCAAAAGGCATGAAGGGGGGACCAAAACTGCCCTTCGGTGTCGGTGTTCCCTTCCCAATGTTATGTTGCAAACATATCATGCAACTCTGGACCAAACGTTCAGGGTTTTGCTAGATATTAGTTTTTATACCAGATAGGATCTAATTGTCGACAAATCTTTTTTAGCACATATGTGGGTTGGGCCATGAGCCTTGGTGACCATAGCAGTGACGTAGGCATTGGGTAACATCCGTCTTTGCTTCTCATTATCCACCCAACAACCGTCATCGTCTAGACCCGCTGGACCCTCAGCCCACTGTTTAATTTCTTCTGAAGTAGCTTCTGCTTGAATTTCTTTTACACTGCTAACCCCTTCATCCATCATACAAGTATCAGTAACCCATCTTGCTGAATTGAGCATGTACATTTTTGAGTGCAAATCAATAGAAGTCTGTTTGGCTATTCTGTTAGCAAAAGCATTTCCTTTTCCTACATCATCCGTCATTTTCTGATGTGCGTCACACTATGTGCGGCGCACTTCATTATTGCTGGTTGTGTAGGAAGCGCAAGTGCTGATAGAAACCAACTATCAGAGTGACATGTCGAATTTTTGTTCCATGTGAGGTCAAGAATCCTCTCTCAGCCCATAGTCGGTCAAAATTATGCACTACCCCAAATCCGTATTGGCTATCTGTATATATTTTTACACTAAGCCCTTCAGAAATTTCACAAGCTTTGGTTAATGCCATAATCTCTGCAGCTTGCGCAGAGTTATGTGAAATTCGTTTACTCTTGACAACAGCCCTTAATGTGGTGATTGCATAAACAGCGGTAGATGTACCATCCAGTAGTTTAAAACGGGAGCCATCACAGAATAGCTCCTCTTGTGGATTCTTTAAAGGTGTTTCAATTAAATCAATTCTGCCCTTTGTTTCTTGTTCTGTAATAAAGAGGCAATCATGTGACATTTTGTCACTGAAATCCTTCTCTTGTGGAGAAGGCAATAGTTCAGCCAGATTCAATGAAAAACATCTCTTAATTTGAATATGCGGAGCAAATAGAATCAGCTCGTACCTTGTTAGTCGAGCTGATGTGAGATGGTGCGTCTGCGTTCTGTTTAATAGAACATCTACAGAGTGGGGTACTAGTTAAAGAGTGACCTAAAACCATACTCTCACTTGTTTCACGGATGCAGCAGCAGCAGCTACAGCTCTCAAACATCTCGGCAAAGGGTATGCAACAGGGTCTAACGTGGACAAAAAATAACTGCACAGCCTATTCTTGCCGCCATGTTTCTGTGTCAAAACAGCCAAAGCACATCCATCACGTTCATGCCCATTCAAAACAAAGCCTTTCTTCGTAATTTGGTGTGCCCAAAACTGGTGCTGAACACAACGCAGCCTTAAGCAAATCAAAAGCGTTCAATCCATGTTCCACGGTAACAGCAAAGAAATGTCCTTCTATGTCAGTGCCAACATAGGTTTTATCAACAACGAAACATTTTGGATCCACTGTCTACAATGAGGCCATGCCTATTAAAGCTCTGACCCCTTTCTGTGTATTTGGAACACACATATCAGAGATGCTTTGTATCTGTTCAGGTGTCAATCTTCTTCCCTCCTTTGAGAGGAGTTAGCCCAAATAGGCAACCTCCTGTTGACAATACTGAAACTTCTTCAATGAAACCTTATGCCCATGTTCTGCTAAATGAATTAGCAGCAACACAGTGCACTCTTTGCAGGCATCTTCAGAATCAGCAGCTAGAAGTAGATCATCAACATATTGCAACAAAGTGCAAATGGAAGGCAACTCAAGTGTATCAAGCGGCTCTTTCAACGCTCTAATATAGATACTTGGACTCTCAGTGTACCCTTGCGGCACACAAGTAAATGTGAACGAGCGTCCCCCTAAGGGGAACAACTATCTGTTATCAACATGCACAGGAATACTAAAGAAAGCGTTTTTCAAATCCACAACACTAAAATGTGTAGCCGTGGCTGGACTCATAGTCAGAATTGTGGTGACATTGGGTACAATCAGAAACTGTGGAGCAACGACCTTATTAATTGCGCACAAATCAATAATAAAACAAAAAAGGAATCACATTATCCCCTTTCTTATGGACTGGTAAAATCAGACTATTACACACACTCCCCGCAATTTCTTCAATTAAACCTTGCTGTACGAAATCAGAAATAATACTTTTCAAAGCCTGTTTACTTTCAACCAAAATCTTATACTGTTGAATACGCAGCAATTTAACACCTGGTTTCAACACAATTTTAACTGGCTCAACCTGTAAAATTCTAACATCAGTGTCATTAACTGCTCATAAACATGTCGGAACCTTATTAAAATCAGTTGGTAAAGGCATAGACAAAAATTGTGGAACGGAAGTTTGTTGGGGAAAAATCGTTAAGTACACTCCATCTGGAGAACAGTAAATCACAGCATTCAATTTCTTTAATAGATTCAAGCCCAACAAATTTTCGCCACAATTTGTCATCAATAGAAATGGACAAGAATCAGTAAAGGGTCCCAGTGAAATTGTACTTGCCGAGAGACCAGACTACCCACTGGCGTACCAGAGAACCCTACAGAAATGTTGTTCTGCCCTGACAGTTGAATATCTGGAACCCGTCAATGATCAATAGAATACTTCTGTGCACCTGTATCTATCAAAAGGAGGTGCTCCATATTCCCCACCTTCATTTCAACATAGGGCCCTTTCTGATCGACGGGAATAGGTATCGGCTCCAGACCCTGCTTTGGGCTGTCCTAACCGAATAGTATATCATCAGATGCAAAATCCTCTGAAAAATAGACATTCAAAGGATTAAGAAAAATATTCCCACTATTAACACTCTGTTGCTGATTATCTTTTGATGGTGTCTGTTGGTTCTGTGCAAACTAGTTTTTACCAAGACCTCCTATCCCAGGATGGCCTCTGGATCGTCTAACTATGGCACCATAAGTACTATTTGATCTCTGCTGTAGGATCGGGCATTGTGCCCGCCATTGACCCTCCTGTCTACAATATGCACCCTGGTTTATGTGTACGGGACCCAGTTGAGCGCCACTCTGTGGTGTAAATTGACCTCTGAACTGTGTATTCCCACCTCTGGCTCCTCTAGCTATCTGCTGCAATAACATTCTAGTCTTCAGGTTTCCTTTCTTCTTTTCCACCTTCTCCTTCTCTGTATTGTTTGTTTGTTTGTTTATTTATAATGTGCGCCAGACCCAAGGGTATTAGGGCGCAGAAGGCAAAAGAGGGTTGTACAGCTTGGGTTACATTGCTGTAGAGTGACATACATTATATACACATTAAGGCAGGATACACCAGGAAAAACAATTATACACAGTGTGTACAGACAGGGCAACAGGGCAAGTGGTGTTATCTGAATGAAGTAAAGTGTCAAATGTCATTTTCCTTAATCCAATGGATAAGGTTGGATCTAAAGTGAAGATAGGGTAGGTCTTCTCTTAGTGTAGGTGGGAGCGAGTTCCAGTATTGGGCAGCTTTGACCAGGAAACTGCTTCCACCAGTCTTTATGCGTTTAAATCTGGGCACTAGTAGGCTGTTGGTGTTGGCTGTTCTCGTAGGGCGGCTGGAAGATTGTCTTGAGATTCTAGCAATGAGGTATTGTGGGCCGGCATGATGTAGGCATTTATGTGTCAGGGATACTGTTTTGAGAAGAATTTTTCTTTTGTAGAGAGCCAGTTGTTGGATCTTCTGAATTCAGATATGTGGACTTTCTTGGGAATGCTTAGGGCTGCTCTCAAGGCATTATGTTGTAGGATCTGGATCTTGTTGGTAATGTATTTGTTACTCCCCACATATAAAGCATTGCAATAATCCAGTTTGGATAAGACAAGGGCTCTTGCTAAGGTAATGCAGTTGTTAGATGAAAGGAAGGGCTTGGCTGCTTTGATTAGCTTGCAGGTGTACGCCGTAGCTGAGGCCATGGAGTTGACTTGTTTTTTTAAAGTTTAGAGCAGAGTTTAGATAGAATCCAAGGGTTTTGACTTCCTTGGCTACTGTGATGTTATTGTTGTATTTTTTTTGAAGTTTGAGAGAGATGGCCTAGTTTGTGGAGGTTGGCAGGGGTGCCGAGAATGAGGAGTTCTGTTTTGTCATCATTCAGGCATAGACCATGAGAGGCCATCCATGCCTGGATGATGAGGTACACTCCATTCACAAAGGCCAAATCCTTGTTGTAATCTCCCGTCAACGGGATGAGGACCTGTGTATCATCTGCATAGTTAGTGTAGGTGATACCCAGGCCATCTAGATCATCAAAAAGGGGCTTTGTGAAAATGTTGTACAGAGTAGGCGAGACACAGGAGCCCTGGGGCACACCGCAGGTGATGGGTATGGGGTCAGCGGCTGCTAAGGGTGAGAAGACCTGCATTGTTCTATTGTCAAGGAAGGATTGAATCCATTCTATGGCTTCTTGTGAGAAATGGGCGGCGCAGTCCAAATGGTTGCAGAGAATCTTATGGTCAACCAAGTCGAATTCCTCTGAAAGATCAAGTAGCAGTAATACTGCTGTTTTACCATTTTCTCTCAAGGCGTCTATTTGTGCTTTGAGGTTGAGGAGTGCAGTTTCTGTTCCGTGTTGTGGTTAAAACCTGACTGACTTACTCCTAGGAGATGGTTACATTCCAGATATTGTTGGATTTGGAGGTATGCCACTTTATCTAAGATTTTGAGCTGGAACGGAACTGTGGTGATGGGGCGATAGTTTGTGGGTATAGAAGGGTCAAGTGTTTGTTTTTTGAGAAGTGTGAGGTGTTAGGCAGAAACCTGTGCAGTTCCCTTAGGGACCACTGCAAAAGATTTAAGACTACAGTTGTTGGCAGTAAACCCACTTGGTAGCAGTATGTACCACCCAGATTTACCTGGTAGCTGTGGCTGAGCAGTCAGACTTCCCTCAAGAAGAGTTAGGCAGTATGCAAAGTATACTCAATAGGCACTTAGATACAATACTACAAGCAAACACTGACCAGAGCTTTGGTATCAAAGTATTTAATTATTTATTTAAAAACACACAGTTGAAACACTCCAGCACTCTTATTGTAACATCTCCTACAACAGTTACTATTATGATATATACACCCCTTTTTCCCTATTAGAAAAGTCACAGTAAAACACCACTTATTTTCATACAGAGGTGAGCGCTTAACTAGATTGCACTCTAATAAGTTTGTGAAAAAGGGAGGGAAAAAGGCAGAATATGAAGAGGTACACCACTCTACGATTCAAGAACACCGTTAGCAAGGCAGAGAGCGAAAAGTCACTGGTGAGCCAAAGTCCAAAGGCTGGGCCCACTCTTAGAGAGAGCGGAGCACAAATGCGCCCAAGATCACACAGTTACACTAGGCTTAGAAAGTCTTGCAGAGGGTTCAGAAAAGAGTTTAGAGAGGCTTAGAAAAGTTTAGCCAGGGTGCCCCAGGCTAACCCAGGTTCAAAAGCCGGGGGCTAAATCTACCCCGTACAGTCGGTAGCAAGGGAAGCCAGGCGGGACACGGTACCATAAGTGGGAAGGATCCTCCAGTGGTGGCAGTTGTTCCTGGTAGTGGGTGCAAGTTGCGTCGTCGTCCAGGGGAAGAGAAGATCTCGACTTGGAGGAAAGATGAAGGTCGTTGCACTACCAGGGCAGAAACCAGCCGCAGAGTTTTCCGGTTAAAGGTGGTACCTTTGTCTCGCGGTCGTGGTAAAACGTGGTATCCCGGTTGCCGGGGTGCTTGGCACGGGCAAGGCGGCCACGAGATACGTCGGGAAAGCGAAAAGATGGTGAAACTGGTTATCCCCACCAGTTAAAGGAAGAAGACTCTCCGGCGGGAGATCTCCTCTGTCGTTGGGAAAAGTGGTGAGACGGTCCAGCAGGGCTCCACCGGTAGTGGTGTCGTGGCAGGTCGGCTCAGCTTCTCCCTCATCGGATTCTTAGGTCCTGTGGCGACTTCTGAAGTTCCAGTCCCCAAAGCCCTGCTTTTATGCAGCAAACCCCCATTCACTCAGCCTAGCTGTCACTCAAACATGCTAAGTGGTGAGCCGGCCGGCTCACCTCTTGGGCCAATCAGGATGGAGTGCGACTTGATTTGCCTAGGCAACTCAGTCCAGGGTGCCTAAATTCCCCTCCACCCCTCCTAAGTACACCAGACATAGTGGCACCACTGTGGAGGGCTTCTGTGGAGAAGCCCGCCAAAAAGTGGAACAAAGGGCTTGACTTGGGTTGGAGTCACAGAAGGGAACACAAACGCCATTTTAGAATCAAGTTTTGGCAAAAAATACCAACCGGAGAATTAATATTAATTAAATAAACCGGCGGTATGTTCGAGGCTACCGTAAATAATTAAATAAAGATAGTAGCTTAAAACAATGGGAAATCACATAGGAAGATATTCGCGGTTAAATATAAAAAGTAGTATCCACTGCCACCAGCCAAAACTCGATTAGGGGGGACGGAGACGTGCCCCCTCGACTAACAGACCCCGGGGCAATTGAATTGCCCCAGCCAGTACGTCCACAATATGATGGTTTGTACTGGTTCTGTTCAGAATTTAAGACTAGTAAAGTCAATGGTGACTTTACATGCCCTGGGAGACAGTAGTCAGTCCCAGGGTATGGAGTCTATACTGGGGGGTTACTATGACACCCCTGTGTCACTGCACTGAGGGTGCTGTGTAACACACATCACAAAAACACATGAAGCCCTATGGAGTAAAAGACCCCATAGCCCATTAAACACATCTAGATTCAAAGAAACACACTCAAATCATGCCCAAGAGTGAGGGTAAAAGAGCCTCACTCTTGGCAGGAGAAAAAAATAAAACCCCAAAAATCCAGCAAAGCTGCTGGGGGACTCACTAGGTTAGGAAATTCAGCCTAAACAGAGAATTCTCCCTAACAGGAGGACCCATGACTGTTTCAGGTTGTTGGGAATGGTTTGGCAATGAAGGGGGAGAGGTCACGTGCAGCATCATTTATGATTTGTGCTGGGTAGGGGTCGGCATGGCAATTGGACGGTTTGAGGGTAAAAATGACTTTTTCAACTTCAAGGATGGATACTTTCTTGAATTGGAAGTGGGGTGTAGGCACGGTAGGAGGAATGGGAGGCGGGTGGTCAGGGGCACGGGTGCAGAGATTTTATTAGAATTAGGGGCAAAGAGGAAGCTTTCTTTTTTATTGTTGATCTTAGCTTGGAGGGTCGATATCCTGCTAGAATACTGGTGCACCAGCTTTTGTCCTTAAGGCAAGTGTGTGGGGCTTGGATGGGCGTTTCTATCTCTTTGAGGATAGTGAACAATTCCTTAGTATTTGGCTTGAGTAATGCGCAGGTTGTATGACTCTTGTTTGGCAAGGATAATCTCTTTTTTGTAAAGGGAAGCTAGTTTGCTAAGGTTATTTTTGTTGGTGTCAGACGGCTTTAGTGTCCAGATTTGTTCGCTTTTGCGCTTCTCTTGTCTGATTGCTTTTAGGTGAGGAGAGAACCAAGTATTCACATGTTTTTTCGGTTTACTCTTTCTGATTTTCAATGGTGCTATGGTGTTTAAGGCAGATAGCATTACTTTGTTGTACTCTTCTACTAAGATGAATAGGTCTGTGAGGGCAGGAAGAGAGTTCAAGGTGGGAAGAATCAGGGAGTTAGTTTGTCAGCTGTAATGTTTTTTTTTGTTTCTAGTGGGAATGGCAGGAGCTATTCTATCAGTACGTAGGATGGCTGTAGCCTCTAGAGAGAAGGAGATCAGGTGGTGGTCGGACCAAGGCAGCGGTGTTAAGGAGGTAATGGATGTCTGGCAGTTGTGCTCTGCTATCCAATCGAGGGTTCTACCTTTAGTATGGGTCGCACCTGTTACCTTTTGTGTGAACCCTAATTCGTTGAGGGAGTCGTTAATCTGCGTAGCGCTATGATCTACTAGGTCCTTGAAGGCAAGGGTGAGGTCTCCTAAGAGAAGGCATAGTGAGGAGTTTTTAAGGTTGTCAGATAGGATATTAGTCAGGTCTTCTTTGAAAGAGCCTAGTGGGCCAGGGGTCTGTAGATGAGGTGAATGGATAAAGTATGGGTGTCAGAGATGGTCATCTTAGCCGTGAGGGATTCACATGAATCTGTATTTAGTGGGGGTGTGAGTCTCAGTGCTAGGCTAGTTTTAGCAATTATGGCAAGGCCTCCGCCTCGGGAAGTGGTGCAATCTATTCTTAGAAGGGTGTAGTGCTTGGGGATGGCTAACATGATCACTGGACCAGCTGCTGAGTGCAGCCAGGATTCAGTGACAGCGTGGAAATCCATTTTTTCAGTGAGGAGAAGGTCGGCTATTTCTGTGGCATGGGCCACCATAGAACGGGTGTTTATTAGAGATCCTTTTATACCAGTCTGTGTGGACTCCAAGGGTAGCGCCTGGGTGTTGTGGTGGTGCCTTGGGTGGGTGTTGTGGTCTCGAGTGATTCGACTATTGAGCTGGAGTGGGTGCTGAGTGTTGGTAACTTTGTGAAAGGGGGTTTTGGTGTGAGGCTGCTGTCCTCTTAAGTTTCTGGTAGTATTATTAGAGAGAGGATATGAGATTTTGGCTAGAGGTTCATGTATTTTGGGGAGTCTGGCACGGAGTTTGAGGTTTCTTTGGAGGAGACAACAAGGTCTTGTAATCAGGCCAGTTTGACAAAGGGGTTTGTTATGGAGAGTTGCATATGCATGTGTTGATGTAGGCAAGGTATGTGACATGGTAGGGTCTAATATCCTTAATAGGTATAGGATAGTCCTCAGTAGGACAGTGTAGGTCAGAGGCATATACATAGTTTGTGTGTGAAATGTCTGGCTAATGGTAAGTGTGGCATTAAAGTAGGTTGAGAGGTGTTGATGCGCGGGCGTAGGTGGCTAAGTAGGGTAGTATCATGAAGGCTGTAGCAGATGTGTGGATGGATATGAGCGATCTATCTAGGGCGGAGTGATAGCAATGATTCAATAGTGTCAAACATGTTTAGATGAAGTCATTTCACAATGGTCACAGGGCTAGGACCAGTGTAGGAACAAGAACTTGGTTCAAAGTATGCACAAATATCTAAAATCAAAATAAGTACAGATGCACAAGTATCTAATATCAAAGTAAGCTCAAATGCACAGATATCTAAGTTCAAAATAGGCGCAGATGCCTAGATGCAGTACTGTTACAGTGGTCACAGTGGTCGCAAGGCTAGGGTCAGCATAAGCACAGGAGCTAGGTTCAAAGTATGCGCAGCTATCTAGATTCGAAATGAGCACAGATGCACAAATATCTAAGATCAAAATAAGCACAAATATCTAAAATCAAAGTAAGCACAGGTGCACAAGTATCTAATATCAAAGTAAGCACAAATGCACAGATATCTAAGTTAAAAATAGGCGCAGATGCCGAGATGCAGTACTGTTACAGTGGTCACAGTGGTCGCAAGGCTAGGGTCAGCATAAGCACGGGAACTAGGTTCAAAGTATGCATGGCTATCTAGAATTAAAATGAGCAGAGATGGCTAGATGCAGAGCTGTTGCAGTGGTCACAGTGGACATAAGGCTAGGTTCAACATAGGCACATGTCTAGAATTAAAGTGCGCAAAGTTGTCTGCATTCAAGATAAGCACATAAACCCAGATGCAGTACAATGACATTGGTCACAGTGGTCTCAAGGTATGGTTGCAGCAGTGTCTGGGTTGAACAAGCATATGGTATACAGTGAGTGCTATGAACTGATTTTGTGCCAGGCAGATATGTGAAATTTGTTTTGAGAACGTTCAAGAAAGTCAAGTGCCAGTAGTGATAGATAGTCTAGTAGCGTAGTTGCCGAGGTTGGATAGGGTGAGATACACGTGCAGCGTTGGAACGAAGGAGGGCAGGTGGCATTTTATGTAAATTAGACTCTGTATGTCTGTGCTGCGAGTATGTGGGACAAGGCACAAGTCATTTCAAAGTCGTGCCGTGTTGGGCACGGACGAGGCCGCAGGCGGGAAGCGTTAGGGGCTTGCAGGGACCAAATGAAGCAGGTGGTCTGGGGGCCCCTGATTGATTGCATGGAACATGTAGGTGCCCATTGCCCATACGGCTCCAGACAGGCTCACGACAGGAGAGGTGCCTTTGTGCCTGCCAACGTGTGGGCCGGCTCGAGCCTGCCGGCTCTTGTTTGGTTGTAGAAAAAGGGACTAGCAGACAATGGGGATGGATGGTGGGGCTAGGTGTTCAGGTTCGGATCAGAAATATCAGATGATGTTGCGGGCCGCCATTTTAGAGTGGCTTTTACCTTGTGGAAGCAAATGGGTGATTTCACACAAGAATGAAAACTCTGGCTACTGGAGCTATCTGGCCAGAGCAGAGGCCATCCGAGGAATGGAAATTAAATATAATTAGCATCCAGTAAAATTAAACGCTTTTTACCGGTGACGGTCAGCATTCTCTGGAATACCCCAGGAATGGGCAGGCAGCTTGGTGTTGGTCCAGGTGCATGTCTGATACACTGCTGTGCGGGGCACTGCTCCTGCAGTGGTGGGGGGAGCTCCAGCTCCTCCTAGGCACAGGCAGTAATATTAACCCTATTTTCATAATACTGTGCCATGTGCAACATTTCAGATTATGATTTTGCTTGCCATGAACTCTCTGAAGTCATGATCTTTGATTGGATTTTAAGCAACAATCCGCACACAAACTTATCAACAAATAGCCTCTTTCCTGGCTCTGTACTTAAATCTTGACCACTAAAATCCGAAAATACTTGCTCAAATCCGTTCAAATACTCTGACGCACCTTCTGACTTCCCTTGCATGCAAGCTGTGAGTTTATCCCATATCATTCTTTTTTCAGGAACCAGAGTTTTTAATTTAGTCACTATTCTGTCCGGCAACATCAATTTCACCTATGGCAGTTTTTCACCGGCATTCCTTTCCCCATCTGCTCGTACTAAGGCATCCCATGTATTACCCATCCCTGCCTGATCATCTACAGTTCTAATCTGCTTCCATAAATCAGCATGAAGGATCACAGGAAAATCTTTGTAAAATCCTATTGGATTCTTCCTAATATCTGGAATTGATTGCCTAATGGTATTCACTTCCTGTCTAGAAAACGAGACATGGACAAACTGTGAGACCGCAGGAATGACATAGACAAACTGTGAATACCGCAGAAATGGGTAGGCAGCCTGGTGTTGGTCCAGATGCATGTCTGATGCACTGCTGTGCGGGGCACTGCTCCTGCAGTGGATCACGGGAAAATCTTTGTAAAATCCTATTGGATTCTTCCTAATATCTGAAATTGATTGCCTAATGGTATTCACTTCCTGTCTAGAAAACGAGACATGGACAAACTGTGAGACATAATGTGCTTCAATAGTGGTGGCAGGTGTTCCTGCTGTAGCATTAGCTGGAATCTCTACTTTCGGAACAAATGTCGGAGGAAACAAGGCTAAATTAAGTGACAAAGAAGTGAATGCAGTATCGGGCGAAAATGCTCTTTTATAAATAACCATCAAATCTGCGGGACAGCATTCCTTTCTCTTCATAAATTCATATTGTAAATATTCAACCATCACCTGCAATACTTTCCTCTGCACTGCCGGAGCATACTGACTAAACGTGTCATGCACTTCAATGGGAGAAATTGAAACATACAAAATCCATCTAAGAGCGTCTCTTGGTCAAAAGCGCATTTCTTTAATCATTGGTTTCAATGGAGGAAGAAATCGCTTCTGCACATATGAAGCCTGCCGTCGATTATCATCCATCTCATCTTTCTGTAACCGATCTAGTTCCCTTTTAAACTCAAATACCTTCTGTACATGCTCATATACTTTTGCCACAGTATCCCTTGAGCGGGCAAGGACATTCAAATCCCTCAACCCCTGTAGGACATTCATGTCCGTCAAATCATTCCATAGATCAACTAAGCACGTTCCCATCCGTTCTATCAAAATATTCTGTTCATACCGCCTTGATCAGAAATCGCAACTAAAACAGCCGATTCATTATCCTCTTCTATGTACTTTTTAGCCACATATACAATTCTCTCTTTCTGTCTTTATATACTGTGGCAGGAGTCACTATTCTTGGATCAGCTCCTGCCCCTTCAACCACTACAGGTGGAGCAGAACCACCTGGCAAAGTGGTTTCATTCAATTCTTGTTCAATAGGTAGCAGAGCAATACCGCTGCCGGTACAGACGGAATTATTGGGATGGCAACTGTTGTCATGGGTGCTGGTGCAGGAGGGGAAAAAACAACGGGAAGAAGAGGAACAACAATGGGAGGAGGAGGAACAACAACGGGGGAGGCACATAACGAGGTGATGCAGTTGAAACAGTTCTACTTTCATTCCATAATGTATTAATTCACTCGTTTGATGTATGAAAATCCTGAGAGGGATATATCTTTTGCACATCTAGTTGGAAAGCCCTATCCATACCTCTAATGGATTCTGACTGTATCTGCTGTTCATGCAATAATGATTTCTCAGCATTCGTCAGGTGTCTACGTGCATGCTTTTCTCTACTTTTGAGTTTCTGCATAGTTTCCTTCCTCCAATCTCTAACTGCATCAAATGATGCAGGCCTAGCCTTTTATCTCAACATTACAGATTCTAAATGCTCTAGGTGGGCAATTTCAAAACTACCATAAACTGGCCACTGAAGTTCAGAAACATATCTGGTCTGTCTGTGCCAAATAGCATCAAATACGATATCTCCCAGGCCATACTTACAATACATTAAATAAGCTGGGTGGCGCCAGTTGGCCTTGTTTAAAAGATTGTCATTCCCTGCAGAATAATACATTGAAACATTGAACCCTGAAAAAAATGACCATTTCCCAGGCATAGTTAAATCGCTATCTTACCTGGCTACGTTTGTTTCTGCAGAGACAACACTTCCAACAAATATCAGGATTTTTAGGAATCGGGGTACGACTCACCTGATTTCAAATCAATGAAAGGGTCCGATCGGACATCAAATCATCATGGCTGGCATTTTCAACAAACAGGGCTTGATACGGGGACCCTCTTCGTGATGCCCACTAAACGCTGCTCACCGTCCAGGGATCGGGCGTGCAGTACTGCAGAGGAATCGCGTCTCACTTTGCCGGGCGCCCCATCACTCTCCCATCACTCTCCGATCCTGGTCCGGTAGCCTCGTCTTAATCTAGCGATGTGGCATCGATCTTGAGGGTCCCTATTCGGGCACTGTCTGAAAGATTAAAGAAGTTTGAGGCTTAATAGCACATAATAGAAATACTCCAGTCACAAGTCCAAAGGTAATATGTACATTTATTAACAGGCAGCTGTCTGGCTCTCAACGCTCTCAACACCCTGCAATGTGTGCAAGCAGACACCGTGAGATGAGAGCGTGCTGGACATTTCAAAAACACAAGTAGTTTTCCACAATCCAAGACACATCGTCGAGCCCCTATTCGTGTAATACATTTACCTAGGGTACATGGCCTATCCACATAACTAAGTCATACTTTAAAATCTTTGAATAGTTGGTTGTTTTCCTTTAAACATTTCACATATTTTCCAAACATAAGACACAAAGGTAACATTCCTTATTTTGCTTGCTTATATTTGTCTATCATTTGTTCTTGAGTTTAAAGTCAGCTTAGTTTCAAGGAGCGAAAAAAAAGAGTTCTGCAGAAATGCATGTTCAACTATTTGTTATTTTACTTTGCTGTTTGAACAGAGATGGCACTGTTGGAACAGATGGTATCTAAATTACTGATTAGTACGGCTTTTGTTTAACTCCAAGGTTTCTCAGTGTAGGACAAACAATCCACTTTAGCAGCGTCAACATTCTTATCTACGTTGACATCATGGAAACAGTACAAAGTTCATTTTACTATGCTGGAGCCAAGAACACAATTCTAAACATGGGACAGAAAGCAAGAGGCGATCAAAATGGCGGATTACTCAAAATGGCGGTGTGGTCAGCCTGTTTCAGGTTCATTCAATGCAATTTATAGTGCGATGTGTATGTGTTTAGGCCAATGCTTACTATCAGGCGGTATTCATGCAAAATAAACTTTTACACAACGAGCTAATAAAAGCTTAGAACTTCGTGTAAAAAATACTCAGCATTTGGAGATTTGCAATACTGCACTCTCCTACATTTGTTCAAATCCAATCATTCAAGACCAGGAAAACATATTCATAGAAACACTCATACATTTGATGTTCAAGTGCAAGCTAGGACAGAGCTTTATCGACACAAGAAGAGATTATCCCTTTCACTTCCATCTATATTGCAGAGTGGTGCCCTCATGAATATGAAGAATCAATATAAAAATTGGCTGCAGAGCCGCACGGCCCTTATGTACCAACATGACGGAGAATCTATGCTAAAAGTGATTAATCAGAAAAACACAGCACAAACATGTGTCAAGCAAACAATACATCTCTAGATTCAACACAGATTAATGGGGCGGCCAAAGCACAGTGGATCACACACTTCACAGAACTCTATTCTCTTCCTCTGGTTCATCCTCTGCAGGATGCCTCTACATCATCACATCATAATTTTCATCTCCACTTCTCAGAAACTGACATTCTCTATTATATACAGAAACTCAGCCAGTCTAGAGCTCATGGCCTTGGTGGCCTGTCGAACATGATGTTCAATCAACATCCTGAAGCTTCGTCCAAAATCCTTTTTAATATCTTTAGTCATGTCAAACAAACGCAGCGCTTGCCAACCTATTGGACACACTGGGTTATCATCCCGATATATATAAAGGGTGATCGACAATTGCCTGCTAATTACAGGCCAATAGCACTCCTCGACGCCCCGGGAAAGATATTTGCTAGGATCATCCTTCGAGATTTCACTGATTGAACCCTGAAAACACGACATCAAGATCTGTTTCAAACAGGATTTATCAAAGGGCAGGGCACAAGTGTCAATCTTCTGACCCTTACAGCTTTAAAAACACACTGCATGCATACTAGACAGTCGTTATACCTGGTTGTTGTAGATTTTAAATCTGCATTTGACTCTGTGTCTAGGGAGCTTCTGATAAATAAACTGTAGTGCGCTGCATGCCCCCCCTCCATTGTCACTCTGATTTACCACTTTCATTCAGCGATGACCATTCAAATATGACTTATTCTTGCTGGACTTCTCTCGAAATGTATTTCCACACGTAGGGCCTCATTACAAGTTTGCCGTCCGGTAGTAAAGGCGCTGGTAAGCCACTGGTGCCATTACTACCGGACCGGCAAACTACAGGTTCTGCTTGCGGGTGCCTTTCCCCGACCAGGTCTGACCTGGCAGGCATTACCGCACCCACGAGCAGAGCATGTCGAACGCACCAGCACAATTCACGAATGGTGCCGGTGCATCCGACCTCCCCATTCCCAATGAGCCCTATGTGGCACAAATGGGAATGGGGAGTAATTATTACCGGCACCCGGCAATGGGGACGTACCGGGTCTGCCGGGGCTGGATTGTCCCGGTACATCCCCATTGCCAGGTGCCGGTAATAATTACTCCCCCTTCCCATTTGACTCCGGCACGGCTACTGCCAATGTCGTAATGAGGCCCATAGATGCCTTAAACAGGGCTGCATTTTGGCATCCACCCTCTTTAACTTTTTCATTCTTGACTTGCAGGAGAGGTTTACTGCTACCATTTCCGATGCCCCCAGACTTGACACACAACTGATCGCTTGGTTGCTGTATGTGGACAACCTTGTCCTTCTATCAAGAACTCCTAAAGGTCTCCAAAGATTACTTGATCAATTAAGCTCTTATACTGATGACAACCATCTGCAGATCAATTCATCTAAAACCAAGATAATGCCTTTTGTAAAGACAAATCGCACCAGTAGAACCATGATTTGGACGCAACAGACTAGAAGGCTAGAACTAATCCACCACAACACTTATTTAGGTGTTAATATTAATGATCGGCCTGATGATGCCTTATATTTTAGTAACATTGAAATCAAATGATCTAACACCATATTACAAGTGAAACCCATACTTTTCAAATATGGTAAATTCACATGCCAACCTGCTCTCACATATTATGCCCTGAAGGTCATTCCAATACTTCTATATGGATCTGAGTCAAAAGCGGAGGGAAAGTTCTGGCGGAAAGCGTCGGAATTACCAAATTGCGTTCCAATAGCAATGATCCCCTATGAATTGTGTTTCACATCCTTGAAAACTATTTATGCATGAAACGTTTGTGCTACACTCAGAAAATGCTTAATGGAAATGCATATGAAAGCATTACTTGGATTTTTAGCACCCTTAATGCTAAATTCAACCTGTAAATTTGCCATTTCTTGGCGATCGAGGGCTCTGACCATTTTAGCCAATGCAGATATCACTATAGATCTGTTAGTACATAATCCAGTGAGAGCAAACTTAAGCTATATCAATATGATTGGATAGAGACACAGTGCAAATGTTCTTCATATTATGATTTCAAAGCTAATCCATTTGCTGCCAAAAGATTGCAAACTGCTGCTGACTATCTCATCAAGAGTCCCTCCACTAAATTCAGGAACTCCTACATTAGTTTCAGACTCAACCTATGGCCTACAAATGAAATATTAGCCAGACATAGCCTTATTGATAAAGAAGATGAAACATGTAGGTTCTGTAAAATTGTTAGCTGTGTTGAGACCTTCAAGAATTTGGTCACTGAATGTTGTATGCTTAAAGACAAATGCTGTACCTCTCAAACCTTGTTTTAAAGATTACAGAGTGCTGGACTCCAACACATTGTGGAGATTTATATTCACTTCCCCCGAATAACTGTTAAGGTAACTACCATTAGATTCTTGGAAGCCCCGCATATAGACCACTAATGTTTTTAGAAGATAAAGAACCATAGCTGCATTCTTTAATAAGTAGCCTTACTATTATCAATTGACCAACTAATCAATTGATTTTTTATTTGTTATATTATTGATTGTTTATCAACTTATATCTTTTTGAGATATAGTATTATTGATTGTATATTCTCCTAAAGACAATTGATTATCTCTGTTGATATTTGTTTTGCTATTGACTGACATCATGGTGTAGTATGTTGTTCATCATCCATTTATGTATATTTATGTGTTTATTTCCTTGTTTTTTTATTTGTTTAATCTTGTTATTCTTAATTATTTTAACTCATTTTTAAAGTGGTTTGCTGATTGCGAATCAGATTGATGAGGAAAAAAATATGTTAAAGATTTTGAAATGGTTGTGTTAAGACTAAAGTTGAAAGGTTACATTTATTTTGACCATATCAATAAAAATAAAAAAAAATACTCCACAAAACTATTTTGTTTGTAATCAGAATCAGTGACTAAAACTATTTCTTTAAGTTTATTTTCTACTGCTATAGGTATTGCCATATAAAAGGCTGCCAATTCTGGAACTTGACTGCTTTTGGGTCCTAACCTCATGCTTACTCTTGGAATATCATTGCACTTAATCCACGAGTTTCCTATTCCTACCACTAGTTCTTTTTCAGAATCAATTTCCACGTGAAATGCACATTCATCTACATATACGGTTGAGAGATCCTTACATGTTTCTTAATGAAAGCCTTGCGTGGGGATTGCTCACATTTATTCAAATGTGTTTCTAATTCTGTGTCTTCAGGTGCACAAACAGCTGTACAGTCATGCCATTCTGCTAACCCTTGAGCAACTGGACTCTTTTTGTTCTTTCCATATCTTACTTCCACTGAGAATCGCTGCAACGCTAATGTCCATGAAGTAATTCTTGACTGGGACAAATTCCCTGATCTAATCCTTTCAGTTTGCAAGAATAATAGCGGCTGGTGATTTGTTTCAACAATCACCCACTCCCCTTGGATTATGGGACAGAAATGTTGGCATGCCTAGACAGTGGTAAAAAATACATTTTCACATTCACTTAATTTAGGTTCTACCTGTGACAGTGCCTTGCTAGCATATGCAATGGTTTTGTTATTTGCATCATGTTTTTAGTAGAGTACTGCTGACATACATTGATCTGTGAATCCTATTTCTACAAAGAAATCCTCTTTTTTAATTCAATATGCCAAGCATGGGGATTTTATCAAACAGTTGTTTTTTTTAAGCCTGGTCATTGACTCACGTTGCTCCTTCTTTCCAGGGTAAACCCTGCTTCTGCAATCTGGTCAAAGGTTGTGTAACATCTGCATAATTTTTAATACCTTTCCTATTGTAACTTTTCATGCCTAAAAAGCTTTTTTAAACTTTTCAAATTAGTGGGATCTTTTACTTTCTGAATTGCTTCCACACTTTTTCTTTTGTGGGTCTAATCCATGTTCTCTCACTTCATGACCTATATAAAGTACCCCTTTTCTATACCACTGTGCTTTCTATAATGATATTTTTGCCCCAGACTTTTGTAATTGACAAAACACATGTCTAATGTCAATGAAATGACCCTCTAAATCTTCATTTTGTATTTGCACATCATCCACATAAACTATGATTCCTCTCTCAGCTGCATCTGGGAGTGCCTTGATCAGGAATATATCAAATTCACTCTCACTATTGGCATACACAAAAGGGCTCCAGGACCATGCATATTGTAATTTGTCAAAGGAAAATGCAAATAAATGTTGTATATTTTCAGCTAGTGGTACACACCAGTACCCAAATGTAAAATACAAGGTGGTAAACACCTTCGATCCTTGAACCTGTGCAAGGCCCTGATCAATAAATGGAATTGGCCACCTTGAAACAGTTAACATCCTGTTCAATTCTCTCAAATCTGCACACAAGCGCCATGGGACATTGGGCTTTAGCACACCTACTATGGGAGTATTTGATGTACTTTGAATAGGCATAATAATTCCTCTAGATTCCACATTTTATATTATTTCAGCCAGTGACTCCAGACATGCCAGAGGTAAGCTATAGTGTCACACAAATACTGGCTCCCTACCATATCCTTCTGGCAGTGTAGCAACATGTTAATCAGTCAGCCCACAATCACAGGCATCTTTGGCAACAACCTCTTTGAACTCCATCAATATTTTCCTTAATTGATCTCTCTCTTCTTCATTTTTGCAAGCTTCTGCAGCTTGAATCTGCTCCTCTACCATTTGAGAAATGTCTGGGAACTCACCCAAAAGAGGAACCTCTGAGCATTCCTCTAGTTGTGTGGCAGTGTCTGTTTGGAGAGTCGCTACCCTCACATATTTTGGAATATTGACCTCTTCTCAATTTGCTGTGTTTTACCTTAGTGTTTTTCTCTTTCAGAATCAACCAATTCAAATAGGACACAATTATCTTGATAACATCATGTCACTTCATTTGGCTCATAGTGGTATACAGATTGAATTCTAAAAATGCCCATTTGTTTAGACTCCAATGACTCAGGTCATTCACCCTGTGAAGTCACATAGCTTTCATGGATATTCCCAATCACTGGGTTGCTGATATCAACAGTGTAGTAAGATTCCTTCACTACCATCCCTAACGCTGTATTTTCTTCCAAATAAATGTCCACCATTATTTAAATGTACCATCCCCAATTTCTACCAATGGCGTATAATCGCATTCTAATCTTTGCTGTCTCATGGATTCATTTAGGCACACAAACGCATCAGGACCTTTCATCTGTTGCCCTTTTCTGTACTTTAATGCTACTGTAAATTGTATGATGAATGCAGGAATAGTGACATCCTTTTTGACTCTAAGTTCAATTGCATATGACATCATTTGGGCACAATGGCAAGCTTGTCTTTTGTTTTCAAATTCAGGTGCAGCGCCACCCAGTTTAGACCAGGCCATTTGGTATAAGAAATCTAACACCATAAACGTTCTGTACATGATGTAATTTCCCAAATAGAATTTATTTTGAGCTCCATTTACAATCCAAACATTGTGATTAATGATTTGAGAGCTAATTGTAATCTTTAACATACATCTTCCCATAATTATTTGCCCCAATTCAGGGTCATCCAGCCTAATAATTTGTTGATTTGGAATTTCCTATCTGTCAAGCATTTGTTTAAACACCTTTTCATTAATGAAACGTATTTCCTGCTCTAGCGCCCAAAGTGGCTTCAATCATTTCCTGGATGCCCATTCACATGGATAGGGACCTATGCCTTTCCTTCTCCCAGGTGTATCGTTGTATTTGTTGCAATGTATTTTTCCTGATCTGATTCTGCAGACATCTGGTTTGCAGTTTTCCTCATCTAGATAAAAGCACAACACGTTTTCATTTATTTCTGTTTGCCAGTTTTTCTTAGGGTCCAAATAAATCTCCAAAGATTGTTTCTCTTTTTCTCCTCGCATTTCATACTGACACATGAGAATGACAGTGATGCTAGGCACACAGCCATTCTGAAGGTATACATCCAATGCACTTTCTGATTTAGCAATGGTGTGGTATTGTTTTGCGCTGTTGCTCTGAGCCACTATTTTCTTAGGTATCAGTGTTTATTTGGCTAAGGACCACAACACTCCATTTACCCCATCAATGAGGGGTGATACCCTCCTCAGGCAATGTATCCCTATCTTCATGCCAACCTCAGTGACACCGTTGACAGGTATTTCTTCCCCGTTCAAGTTGTGCACAGGGCCTTCATTCTTTCTTAACTTTACACAGTTTTATGGGGATCTTCCCTCATTTATGCTTTGCATTAGTTCCCTTGACATTATTCTTGCATTGGCATCTGTGTCAATCATTTCAAATGCATTACATGTATCTTCAGTAGTGATAGGAGCATAATATCTGTCCAGACATTCTTCCAGTATGCATAGAATGTGTGAATTGGTACTGATCTCAGGAATTACTTTTCTTAGGCCAGCCTGGCTTTTTGCTAGGCAAAGGGGCATAGGAAATTAGATTTTACCCCCCATTTTGCCTATTTCTTTTTGATTTTCTTTGTCTATTACTCTCGACTCAAAACTCATTTGAAGTGTAGCCACTCACTGCCTCTCTGACTTGGGACCGCTAGTGTTCACTTCTCATTCCTTCATTGTGCTTTTCCCATTGTTTGGGTCCTTTCCACTTACCTCCTTTCTGGAATCCATTGACTGTGTATTTTGAAAAATATCATGTGGGAGAAAGTCCGTTTTTGGTGTGTGACACTTACCTGTATTTTGCACGGTATCTGTCATTTCTGTCTCTTGCAATATCTGGGGCTCATAATACTCTTCAGGTGACTGACCTGCCTCTGTCTTTTGGGGAGATTATATTTCTGTGCGGGTATAAACAGTATTTTGGTTATCAAGTAAGGATAAACTATCTGTTGATTCTGACTTTTCATTTTGTGTTTCATTTTCATATTGCATATTCTTTTTAAATTGCCATCGATCCGGTTGCTCTTTTGGTGTTTCCTGTTCATTTCATTATTTCCTGTTCCTCATTTTCACAGACCTGAATAGTCTGGTTTAAATGTAACTTAAACCATACTCCCTTTTTGTGTGTGTATTTGTTCCCTGTCTCACTTTAATTAATTGGTTTTCTTGTTTTTAAATCAATAAATAACTCAGTGTTTTCATTCAAAGGTAATTCATGGGCATCTGTGTTCTCATCATGACAAGAAGGACTAACTAGTCACTTGTTGTCGCTGTGCACCAGGTCACTGCTATGACCTTCTGCATTGTCATTTGGTTGGTGTTTCTGAACTGCAAATAGTTTCCCTATTTACTCAGACAACAGTTTAACATGGGCCTCTAAGCATTGGAACCTGTCCATGTCTCAGAATCTATGTCTTTGTGATCTGTGCCATTAATGGTTGAATTCACCCTGATTAGGCCTATTCCGGTAGCTCTCAGGAGATTGATTTCTGTTTGTGTTTCCGCTGAATTCTTGTGATACAGGAGGTGAGAAACGTGCGGTGACCCTTTTTAGCTTGTATGTGTTTTTCACATTTTCAATACTGACTTAGACAAGATTCAGCCTAAAGTCTCACACCCCTGATTCATGCACTCTTGTTGTCAAGTGGGATCAGTTTTCATGTTTGTTGAACTTCAAAGCCCTCTCTACTTACCGATTTCTCCATTTCTATCATACCAAAATAGTTTCAAGCTACATATAAAAGAAGCAGGAGATGTTGGTCAGGAGTTAGGACTTTACTTAAAGGGTTCATCTAGAGAATAAGAGTATAGGAAGGGCTCAGTCAAACCCCAATCAGACATCAAACCAAAGGAAAGTCTGGAATTCTAATGGTTGTTGATAGTTTTGCAGGACTATTTACAGAGATGTGAGTTTTAGCTGATTGGGGGATCAGCTTCTAAAGTCCGATGTATGTTTATACAAACCAGAGGTGCTCACAGGATAGGCAACACATATAACTTCACTTCAGCAGGTCTCATTATTGTATGTTGAAATGCAGGCCCCACACAAAGAGAAACCTTGGGCAATTTGGATAGAAAAACTCACATTCTCATTGTGCTGTGCCTGCCCCACATCCGAACCTCGGATCAGTAGCATAACTCACACTATACACTATAAACAATATACAAGTACATCAGACGCTTTGTGTACCTTTTCTGCCTTGGGAAATATGGACGTCGAAACTAAAGTCTTTCTAATTAAGAACAGTCTTTCATAGTTGGGATTTAATTGCCATTTGCAACATTGTTTTTAAAATGCTTTTAAACGTGTAGAATTTATTGTTTTATACATGACCTCTGTGCGCTTGGCAGTTATGGTGTTGATTCATTTCTGGCCCTCTGAATTATGACAATAATATCCTTCTATCCGAATGTATGAATTTTGAGGACACTATCTTGGGATACCTTATTTTACCAGATAAACCATTTATACTACTGCTGTGCTGAATGACCAATCTCCCTTTTGAGTGGGGGAGGGCGGGCTTTCTTCATGCATCTTCTGGCTTTAACCTTCCTGACTATCACTCATTTTTAAAAAGTGTTTTATCAACCCTTGTGTGCTTTTGCCTTTTAATAAAGACTTGGTTTTAGGTTTTGTGTTAGCTGGTGGTCCCAGGACTTTCTTTGTGCTCTTTAATTAGGTTTCTTAAGCTCTTACTGCTACCCCCACGTGATGGAGCCATTTCAGGCAATCTAGTATATGCAATGTACAGCTTGAAACGCCCTGTTACCATTATGTACAAAGCAAACTTCATATGGGAAGAGACTGGCATTGCCTGCCAAATACACAGCTTCAGCCTAACAAGATGAAGTAGGCCCAGCGTCTGTGGAAAAAGAAACACAGTAACAAAGGGCAAATAATATATAGGATTTTAAGAAATAGCAAAGTTAGATAAAACTTCTAAAACTTCTAAAGAAAGTTATGGATCAGTCACATCATGTGGTAAAAACTACAGTTTGCATTGCATGTTGTCATGAAATATGGAACGCATGAATGCTTCCCAGTGAGACCAATCACGTTAGTTCCTTCAATGTCAATGTTTTTTCTTTCTGCAGGTTTTCGATAACCCTTCTGGCATGTGCCGGTGATTCTGTTTTGAACGCCTCCACATGGTCTGCAAAGATTAATTATATCCTATTCAGAGTTTATGAATTCACTAGGCCTCAAAATTAACATCCAGAATTCTGCAATTTTGGCCATTGGTCCCTGATGTAAATGATATAATTCTATCATCTGTAGAGAACATGGTGAAAGACTCCCACGAGGTTGTGCCTAAGACTGCCAAGCTCGTGTGACTAAGCAACCCTCCATGATACCTAGAGCGAGAGGGGGTATCCATCGCTTCTGTAAGAGATTTCCAGCCAAGCCTAAAAAGGCGATACTAAAAGCCTATGGGGCAAAACCCAACGCTATTGCCCGCTGTGGTGCACAGGTTTATGGATATTATAATTGTTGAGAATCTGGAAAAATAAGAGAGCAAGTTAAACTCAGCACCTTATTGCTGATATTTGTGTGCTTGAGGTAGTTCATGCCATTCCTTGGATTAACAATGTTGTTGCTGATTTAATCAAAATATCAGTATTAAATACCATATATGGTTTTAAAGACGTAGATAGAAAAAAGACTATTAATTAAGCAGGGGCTTTGGAAATCTGGTAAAGATTATAGCATGATTCCCTGCAAGTATCGTTGCTTTCAAGTAGAGCTCTTGTAGGTATCACAACCCCTAAATCTATTCACCCATATTTTTTTACATTCTGAGTTTTGTAAATTCTGTCAACTAATTACCAGATTAAGATGTAACTCTCTAGCTAGCATCTCGACAGTGAGGAACAGGAAACATTCAAGTATGGAAGAAACCTTTCAGCCATTTTGCTATAACACAGTGGAATCAAACATTTGTTGTTTTTCTGCCCAATTTACTCTGATAATGGGAAAAGGAACATTATTTTATCCCTAAAATAACATGGCTTCACTAGATGCCATCGAGCATTATTTGTCTTAATGTTAGCTGTATGTGTTCCCGCAACATGTACTATGGGCCTCATTACGACTATGGAGGTAGCCATGCCGCTTGTTGCAGCATGGCTACTCCCATACCAGGTACCGGGTTCCTTGAATGGGGAAATATCAGGCCATTCCGACCTTGGAGGCCCTGGTATTTCCCCATTAAAGGAACCCAGACCCGTTACATCCCCATTCCCATTTCAGCACCCATAGGGCTCAATGGGAATGGGGAGGATGCTAAGAACGGGCCCGTTAATTACAGGCCCGTTGTTAGCATCCTGGGCTACTCGCAGGACCAGCTAAGGATGCCTGGTTTTACGAGGCATCCTTAGCAGGTCCCCTGAGCAGACCTCGTAATGAGGCAGTAGGGGGTTAACAGCGCCGGCAGCTCTACCGGTGCTGTTAACCCCCTATCGCCCGGGTTTTAATGAGGCCCTATATCTACTTTTTTAAAGCAGCTTCTAATGGAAGGACCGACTTTTAAACTTAAGTTTTAAATCATGTGATTAATGAATTATTGTTTTGTATTTTAATGTTTTTTTCTGCTTATGTGTTAAGGTTTGTACTGTATATGGTGTTTATGTTGCTTAATGAGCTTTGATGCCCGACATAAACTAATGATTGAAGCTGAACTGAATAGGTAGGACATGGGGTAGCACAGTTTTTCATCAGCCCTCTGTTGGAATGGAAATGAGCCTAACCCACTCTGCTATGTGCTTCCAGATAAGGTGAAACCCACATGAGGCAATCCAACTTACAAAGGGCTAGCAGTCTACATCTCCGGGGCACCATATAGAGATCTCATAACACAGAGGGGAGACATCAGGTGTGGGGACTTCAGTTTCAATAAAGCCCTGAATGTATGGGTCAGCATCACTGTATCTTATCCTCCCCTCTCTCTGACACCATTTTCCTGTGCCACCTAGGTGCCTGCCATAATGAATGAATAGCATGTCTTAGTTTAGTTTAGCTAGGAAGCAGTGTATTTCATGATTGGCCTGACCATCACCATGAGGATGAGCCCAGCTGACCCACGTGGAGGCAGATCAACTGAGAAGAGCCAGCCAATTACTGCTTGGCTTCCCTATGTGTGAGTCTAGAAATTACCCTCCCATAACATAGGCGGTATATTTTGTTGGCCGAAAAGCAACTGCATCATATGTTCAGCATTTTTGGTACAGACTCATGAGCATAACCAGAGAGCGTCCATTTTGATGGAATAGAATTTGCCATTTTAGTCATTTTTGTTTTCTTGCTTTTCTGTTCAAACTGCTTTGCTGTAAGTGAATTCTATTTCGTTTCTGCTCATGCATAGAGCAAGACCACAAGTTACATGTTGAAACGCAGCCCAGACAACCCAGACAGCAATGCCCCGGTCTCCTCCCTCACAAGTCCTTGGAAGTAAGCAACAAGGCATTTAATCACTACGCAGGTGCCAGCTAGTCTCGCGGGTGCGGCAGAAACTGTAGAAATTAACAGTTAAAGGCTGAATTATACTCTCTTCTGCGGCCCCCCTTCATTGAGCCCCTGTAGATTGAGCTGACCTCTAGCCCACGAATAAAAACTTGAAGATCGTGAGGCCTGGAATGTGTCTCTCCCCTGCACGCAGCTTGCTTGTAAGAACAAGCGCATTATGTTCACTTAAACAAAGAATGGTGTCTGCACCTTGAAAATTGCAAACTGTTGCTGAATAAATGTCTGAAGGGTGTCATATTCGTCATAATTGTCAATCATTGAAACCATTGCAAAGAAAGATACATTATGGGCGGTTTTGAATGTGTCACTTCTTATAATAAGATGTTCATTTTGTTTATATGTAACTGATGTGGAACTGATGACTCTTGCGTCCCGCGAGGTCTGGGTGACACACGTTGCGGGACGTGAGACCCAGTCGGCCGACTGAGACTATTTGCTTCGCAATAAACCCTAGATTTTGGGAATTGAACCTCGTGTCTGGCGTATCAGTTTGTGTGTGGTGATTGTGCCTTGTTTCCATATGCGAGGGTCCCCTAGGGTCCCCATCAAAATGGCACCCGAACAGGGACCCTACCCCACTTGCTCCATCGTATACGTTGTAATTTAAGGAAAGCGAGAGAGAAAAAATGAAGCGAGGACGAGACAGTCGAGCCGGGATCAAGAGGTGTTCGGGGCGCCCCTGTGAAAGTGATGAGAGACTCCTTTGCAGATCTGTACACAACTGATCCCTGATCGACATGTCCAGCTAGAGAGCAAGAAGGCGAGGGTCCCGAAACGAGGCAGAGTGAGCCAAGATTCGCAGATACAATGATTCTTGGTTGCGTCAGTATACGGACGAATTGCATCTTGAAAGACGACTTGGTTGATCAGGTGAGTCGTGCCCCGATTCTAAATAACCCTGATATTGGTTGAGTGTTGTTCTTGCAAGACCAAACGCCCAGGGTAAGGTTAAAACATGCCTGGGACATTGTCTTCCTGTTTAGTGGCTTTTTTCCACTGCAGTAGACAATCTTTGGAAACTGGCCAGGCTGCGCCACCCGTAGGGTCGCCAGCATATGAGATGTATGTGAAGTATGGTATAGGGGCAATAATGTTTTGTGAAATTTGGCATAGGCAAACCAGACACGATGAAGTATTGCAATGGCCAAAACATGAGATGGCGCGCATAGATTATTTGGAATCAGTGCTATTGAAAAAGAAAGCACGTCCTGCGACATTTGACGTCATTAGAGACTGGAGAAAGGAAGATATGCTCCGCTTGAGAAGCAGAGAGAAAAATGCACGCAGGCATAAGCCTAGAATAGAGAGAGTGAAAGAACAGGACGAAAAAGAGTGGAATGAGAATATAAGAAAGACAGACAGATGTGTCCAGATGGGAGTAGACAAAATATATCCTGAACAAGAATTGCATTCATCAGATGAGTTCATTAATAAATATTTAAAAAAAAGAGACAAGAACGCCCAAAAAGCAAGACTGATAAAATTGCATTAGCACCCATTGCCCAACCTATCCCTATTGCCCAGCCTCCATTACAGCCGCAGATTGTACAGCCGCAGCAACCACTCCCCCTTCCAGTTGTCCCGTCTGCACTGGCCCCTCCCCTCCAAAACATCCCCCTTCCCCTTCCGCCTATTGAATTCACTGTAACAAGAGAAGACGGTATGGGAAGAGAGGGGACAGCACAAAGTGAGTGCACTAGAGTAACCCGTAGTGCGGTCAGCAAGAAGAGGAAAAAGGAGTTAAAAGAACAGGCAGAAATGTATATAGATGGAAACGAGGAGACATCGACGCTGGATTTGATGTATGATTTCAGGAAGACTAGTGAAAAACAGGTATTGTTGGAATGCATGGGAGAATATTTAATGGAAAGATGGAAGCAGTTGATTGGAATGGAATCGCCGCAGAAGTTGCAGGATTTGAATGCTTTTGCACGGTTGAGAGAAAGAGATGTAGAAATAAAGGAACATGTGGACAGGCTTTTTGAATTTAAAAATTAACTTGATGAAGCATATGCTGAAATGTTTTCCATGCCAGGGTATAGGAACAAAGATATAAGAAGGGAAAGGAAAGAGGCGGTACCACATGTGCAGCAGCGATTTCTACCGCCGTCAAGACAGGCTAGTGAGAAAATGAAAATATGGACACGAGAGGCACTAAAATGGATTACAGATGCTAGTATTCCCACGATGGAAGTGCATGAAATATTTGATCAATATACATTACCAATGAAGAGAAAAGCACTGCATTTGATGGTTGAATATTTGCAGGATAGAGATATAGAAAAAAAGCAACTTAGCCCCCCCGAATTAATGGCAGTGTATAAGAGAGCTATTGAATGCGATACAGGAGAAACAGCCTTATTCCTTGATTTAGCAATAGTGTTGCATATGAGGGAGGGAGGAAGAAAAGTAAGTGCGATATTTCCCATGAGGGAAGTTCCACCTACTTTTGTGCCGAAAGTAGAAATTCCTGCAGTGGGTAATCAACCAGCACAGGTAACAGAAGCGCAATATACAGCACAATATGTACATGTCCCTTTTTCCAGACAAGAGGTGAATAATATAAAACAGACGATCCCTGATTACCAAGACGAATATTACAAAAATTGAAGGAAATAGTTCCAGAAAAAAGGATTGCATGGGACAAACTAACTGCATGTGTTCAAGGCAAAGATGAGTTAGCAACAGACTATTTCAATAAATTTGAGGAAGTATTTACAGATTTTAGTGGGCAAGATGTAAGCACTGAGGCAGGGAAAAGACTATGTGTTGATAAATATGTGAGGGGATTAATACCTCCAATTAAAAACCTAATAATGACATCCGAAAGTGCATGGCAAGCCAAATCATTGAGTGAGGTATTACACATGGCCCAGTATTATGAGAATAGACTGAATACAGAGAAAGAGAAGGAGGTGAAAGGAAGAGTGAATCTAAAAACGAGAGTGTTACTCCAGCAGGTAGTGGGTTATAATAGAGGAAGAGGAAATGTTCAAGGGAGAGCAAGTAATTCCAACATGCATGGAGGTCCTCTGGGATTAAATCAGTGTGCATATTGCAAGGGAGAGGGCCATTGGCGAGCGCAATGTCCACACTTGCAAAATAGAAATGGATATGGTCAGAGAAGGCAGCACAGAGGTCACCCGGGAACAAATGGGCAGGATAGAAATAATAATATGCAGCAAAACCAGAATAATCAAGGAAATAGCAATCAGAATCAGAAGCAAGATCAGAGTCAGACTCCTTACTTCCAAAATCAAAGTGAGCGCAATAGGGGCAGGGGCGGAAATATTTTTGATACTCAACCAAATACATACTATTCTGGTGACTACACATCAGATGACGAATTGTTTCCCCGATAGGACAGCCCAAGATAGGGGTCAGAACCAGTGTCTATTCCCATAAATCAAAAAGGACCCTACGTAGAAATGAAAGTCGGGAATAGAGAGCACAGCTTTCTCGTAGACACAGGTGCACAAAAGTGCTCAATAGATCACCACTTGGTTCTGCAAATACCGCTGTCAGGGCAAAATAATGTTTCCGTAGGGTTTTCAGGTAACCCAGTAATCAATCCCATGTCCCAATCAGTACCAGTAACACTAGTGCCATTTACCGAATATTGTCCATTTTTATTGACAGAGAATTGCGGGGGAAATCTATTAGGATTAAACTTATTGAAGAAACTAAGTGCAATTATCCATTGCACTCCTGATGGAGTGTTTTTGACAATATCACCACAGAATATACCAGTGTCCGAGTTTCTGTCCAAACCTCTGCCAGGGGAGTTAAGTGAAGTGCCAGCTTGTGTGTGGGCAATGAATGACAATGATGTGGGATGTTTGAAGATAGAACCAGTGTAAATTGTTTTGAAAGAAGGAGTAACATTGCCACGTAGTCCTCAGTACAAGATTTCGACGGAGGGCGAGATAGCATTGAAAAGTATTGTCTCAGATTTGGAAAAAAAGGAAAGTAATTGAAGAGATTACAGGTACCACTTGTAACAGCCCCATTCTCCCAGTGTATAAGAAAGGAGGTAATGAGATACCACATTGTTTCATAATTGATTTACGCGGATTGAACAAAGTGGTTGATCCTCAATTCCCATTGGTCCCAAATGTCACCACAATTCTGACAATGATACCTGTCTCAGCAGCATATTTTAGCATGATTGACCTTAGGAATGCATTCTTCAGCATTCCAGTACACCAGGATAGGAGATATTTGTTTGCTTTAACGTTAGGAGGGTGGTCATTTACATTCACACGCATTCCATAAGGCTATACAGAGAGTCCAAGTATTTACAGCAGAGCATTAAAAGAACATTTAGATATGCTAGCACTACCGGCGGGTTGTGTATTATTGCAATACATAGACAATCTGTTGATTGCTGCTGATACAGAGGAGACTTGTAAAAAGAGTACCGTTTTGTTATTGTCACACTTAGCAGCACATGGCCATAAAGCAAGCTTGAAAAAGTCCCAATATTGTAGAAAGGAGGTGGCTTATTTGGGCTACCTACATTCGAGAGAGGGGAGAAGACTGACACCAGAAAGGATAGAGGGTATGTCTGGTATGCCTATTCCAAAAATGCAGAAAGGAGTCAGAGCCATAAAAGGCATGGCTTCCTATTGTGAAGCCGATGGTGGCATTGACTAAAAAGGATGTTGTAATGCCTTTGCAATGGAATGAAGAGTGCCAGAGAGCATTTGATCTGCTCAAAACTGTGTTGTGCTCCGCCCCAGTTTTGGGCACACCAAATTATTAAAAAAATGTCAGATTGTTTGTGGATGAGAATGAAGGCTGTGCGCTGGCTGTTTTAACGCAGGAACAAGGTGGAAGAAATAGACCATGTGGTTACTTTTCCTCCACTCTGGACCCTGTAGCATGCACTTTACCACGTTGTTTGCGAGCTGTTGCAGCGTCTGCTGCGTCAGTGAAACAAACTGAAGGAATGGTGTTGGGGCACACCTTAATTTTGATGGTGCCACATGCCATAGACGTTCTACTAAATAGAACGCAGATGCAACACCTCACGTCCGCTAGATTGACTAGATATGAAATTGTCCTATTTGCACCAAACATTCAAATTTTGAGGTGTAGCACTTTGAATCCTGCAGAATTAATGCCACTACCCAGGGGAGAAATAGGGGAGGATGAATCACCTCCCCATGATTGTTTAATGGTTACTGAAGAAGAAACGAAAGGAAGAGTTGATTTAACAGACATCCCACAGAAATCCAGATGGAGAACTGTTTTGTGACGGCTCTTGTTTTAAATTATCTGATGGTACATCAACTGCGGCCTATGCCATTACGACACAAAAAAGTATTGTAGAAAGCAAAAGAATCCCCTACAACTCCGCACAAGACGCAGAGATAATAGTATTAAGCAGAGCATGTGAAACTTCTGGAAAATTTAATGTAAACATGTACTGACAGTCAGTATGCCTTTGGGGTGGTACATAATTTTGGCCGACTCTGGGCTGAGAGGGGTTTCCTGAGATCACATGGAACTAGGATCCAACATGGCCCTTTGATAGTGCGATTGCTGTCTGCACTTACGTGTCCGAAGCAACTAGCAATAATAAAATGCGAGGCGCATAAAAAAGTAACATGTAAAGTGGGAGAAGGAAACGCATTTGCAGACAGGATTGCGAAACAAACTGCTACTGATTTGAGCACCAAAATGTTAACAGTACAGTCAGAGGAAGTGCCCTGCATGATAGAGAATGGGATCACGACAGTCAAAGAGATGCAGGCAGAAGCAACTGCTGATGAAATACAAGAGTGGGCTGAGGGCTCTGCAGAATTAGATCTGGAAGGTTGCTGGGTGGACAAAACGAGTAGAAATTGGATGCTGCCGAACTCCTATGTAACTGCAATGGTCACAATGGCCCACAGCCCCACGCACATTTGTGCAAGGAAGATGATTCAGCATTTGGCTACAGTGTGGCAGAACACGCACATAAGAAAAAATGCAGAAAGGCTGGTACAAAATTGTATAACGTGTTTACAACACAATGTTGAAAAAGGAACAGCCACTCCAACGGGTAGTTTTGCCCCCCCCTCTATGCCATTTGAGGTGATCCATTTTGATTTTATAGAGATGGAAAGGTGTCAGAACTTAAAATATGTACTGGTGGTAGTGTGTGCATTCAGTAAATGGGTGGAAGCATATCCACTGAAGGATTACACTGCCATGAGCACTGCTAAGGCAATGTTAAAATAGTACTTTTTGCGGTTTGGCTTGCCCCTGATTCATATGGTCAGACAACGGCCTGCACTTTGTTGGTGCAGTAATATTACAGATTTGCGCAGGTCTTCAGATTGATAAAAGATTCCATTGCGCTAGACATCCGTTGAGTGCCAGGCTTATTGAACGTCAGAACGGCATACTAAAGAACAAGATTAGTACAATTTGTGCAAGAAACAAGTTAAGGTGGATTGATGCATTGCCCCTAGCTTTGTTGTGCATGCGCACATCTGTGCAAGCCAGGACTGTGCTCTCCCCCTATGAAATAGTGATGGGGAGGCCTGCTAATGTTTGGTGTGCGCCGCAGCCAAGGCGGTTGAGCGAAGTAGAATATCCTGTGCTTAGTACATTTTGTAACCTTTTAATGCAGACATTTTGTTTGATTCATCAGCAGGTGCAGGAGGCTCGTCCCATCAGATATACTGGTCCAGGGCATTCTCTGCAACCAGGCAATTGGATCCTGGTGAAGAATTTCAAGAGGAAATCATCGCTTACACCCAGATGGCATGGGCCCTACCAAGTCCTTCTGGCAACACAGACAGCTGTCCGTGTGGACGGTAGGAAGGCGTGGATACCTGCCACACACACGAAAAGAATTCCATCGCCATTGAAAGAACTGCCTGATCCAGACGAGAAGGGAGAGACAGCTGCCTCTGAAACGAAGGAAATTGTTGCCAGTTCTCTGCCACAAAATCTGTCTGATCCTGAAACAAAGCCTGGAAAGATTGCTACAAAGGAGAAAGGGCTAAGAGTACCCCAACGTTGCACAGCAGAATCTGCATCACTGCTGGTTGACACAAAGCCTGCATCATCACTTTGGCGCCCACCACTTCTCGTTGCGCCACAGGCTGACTCTGAGCCTGAATCTGGAAGTGCACCCGCACTATTTATCGATCCCACAGTACCTGGAGCAATACGGTACAATCTACATTCTCGAGAAAAGAAGTGATCAGATCTTTGTTTTATTTTCTCTGTTGCCTCTATTTCCCATCACGGATGAAGTGGGAACCGGAGGCCTAGGGGAGAGAGGCATGGGAATTGTGCAAATCTGACAGCTCAGGAACGCGGCTCCCCAGTGCTATCTTTGAAAACAAAAATAAATCCATGTGTTGATCACCCCACACAGACAAGTGGGGCTCATATGGTACAAAGGCAATTGAAGACTGCTCCGGAGTTCTTTGAGCAATGTGCATAAGCATGATAATCTTGCCCAACGTATAGCAATCCAACTGGCTAAAACACTTTGTTGACACTTCAGAACTTACTGATATTCGGACGAATGCAGCGGTAAGAGGTATTCACGACGAACATTGTTGGAGAAGAAGAATCAAGAAAAATGCTTGCACCAGCTTCTGCCCCTCCTGCACCAATGCTGACAATGTAGTAAATATAGAGACTGTAAGATTGCCGAAAAAAAGTGCCAAAAAAATTGTTTGCTGTTCTTAACAATAGTCATGTGTGTTATGAGTATACTAGCCCCGATAATGACAGTACTGGTATTATGGTAACTAGAAGAAATACATCCATTGGAAGTGTTCTTGCCTATTAGAAATATTTCCGCCACTGAAAGCCCGGTCCATGTAATTTCCTATACTTTGCCCCCAATGGAAGAAAGACACAGAGGAAGGTTATGGAAACAACACATTACTTCTGATAATGAATATGACACACTAAATTCTGAGAAAAAACAATTGTTGGGTTTGCACCCATATACCGCAACATGGTGGTAAGGGAATAGGTTGGTATGTGCAGCCATTGCCATTGAGTTATGCATGTTACGTGTCCTTAAGTGCACTATATTATGGGAAATGGAATAAGAGTGAAACGGGTCAATTAGATAGAACAAACATGGACGAATTTGAGGAGGTAATAATGAAACCTGTAGGTTGCTCTATATTTCGCAAAGCAAGACCAATAACACCAGTAGTAATGCCACACAATAGGTTATATGTGCCATATAAATCATCTGTAATCACGTTTCACATGAACCTAAAAGGGAATAAAGATACAGTGCCCCCCTCCTATACAATAAATTACAGTCCTCGCTCTGTTCCATTTTGCTTGAAAAAGAAAGGCTCCTATTCAGTAGGGACATTCACTAGATGTATGAACATAGCATTCCAAGAGAGAGAGAGGAAGAACCAGTATATATAGGTGACCCTGTCTATTTCATATGTGGAAAAAAAGCTTATCCCTGGTTGCCTAGAAATTGGGGAGGTACTTGTTACTTAGGGATTCTGTTTCCAGGGGTGTTCCTTTCAAAAACGGCAGATATAGCCAAGCTATCTAGATCAAGACCACGACGAGATGAGGAAGGAGGATTAATCGCAGAAGACATAGCAAAATCATTTATACCATTTTGGGGTCAAGCAATAAACTCCTATAATATAAGACAACTGTCCAGAATATTAGAAAAACGATAAATGGAACAACGGATATATTATACAACATGACTTTGGACACAAAGCAATTAGATTGATGACACTTCAACATAGGATGGCTCTTGACATAGTTTTTGCTGATCGTGGGGGAGTTTGCAAAATCGTGGGGTCATCATGCTGTGTATTTGTAAGTGACTCCCCTATGATTTTTGAAGCAATAAAAAAGTTGCACGTTCTGAGCTCCGACCTCCATCCCCCAGAAGGTAGTTGGGAATTAGACATAAGCTCCTGGTTCTCGGAAGTATTACGCTCATGGGGATGGAAATTGGTTGCAATTCTAGTAGCAGTGCTCCGAATATTCATATACAAGTTGTTGCATACACTGTTTACCAACAATTTGCACTGAAATAAGTGATGAATGCATACACATGGTAACGCAGAAAAGAACCCCCAGATTGGATACTAAAATGAATCATGAAATGAAGACAGTAAAAGAATAATTGTCAATCAAAATTGATGACAATGATGACGATTATAGTAGTATGCAAAGTTCGGAGTCAGATACATGGTCAGAGGAAGACACGATGTATGGATGATGCGTTTGGCTTACGGCCAAGAGGAGGGCTTTGTGAGTCTAGAAATTTAACTCCCATAACATAGGCAGTATATTGTGTTGGCCGAAAACCAACCGCATCATATGTTCAGCATTTTTGGTACAGACTCATGAGCAAAAGCAGAGAGCATCCATTTTGATGGAATAGAATTCCCCATTTTAGTAATTTTTGCTTTCTTGCTTTTCTGTTCAAACTGGTTTGCTGTAAGTGAATTCTATTTCGTTTCTGCTCATGCATAGAGCAAGGCCACAAGTTACATGTTGAAATGCAGCCCAGACAACCCAGACAGCAATGCCCCGGTCTCCTCCCTCATAAGTCCTTGGAAGTAAGCAACAAGGCATTTAATCACTACGCAGGTGCCAGCTAGTCTCGCTGGTGCGGCAGAAACTGTAGAAATGAACAGTTAAAGGCTGAATTATACTCTCTTCTGCGGCCCCCCTTCATTGAGCCCCTGTAGATCGAGCTGACCTCTAGCCCACTAATAGAAATTTGAAGATAGTGAGGCCTGGAATGTGTCTCTCCCCTGCACGCAGCTTGCTTGTAAGAACAAGAGCATTATGTTCCCTTAAACAAAGAATGGTGTCTGCACCTTGCAAATTGCAAACTGTTGCTGAATAAATGTCTGAAGGGAGTCATATTTGTCATAATTGTCAATCATCGAAACCATTGCAAAGAAAGATACATTATGGGCGGTTTTGAATGTGTCACTACTGATGATAAGATGTTCATTTTGTATATATGTAACTGATGTAGAATGCTCGCTCTCTTGCGTCCCACGAGGTCTGGGTGACACATGTTGTGGGACGTGAGACCCAGTTGGCCGACTGAGACCATTTGCTTTGCAATAAACCCTAGATTTTGGAAATTGAACCTCGTGTCTGGCGTATCAGTTCGTGTGTGGTGATTGTGCCTTGTTTCCATACACAAGGGTGCCCCATGGGCCCCATCATATGGAGCAAGCCCATGTGTAGGGTGCCTCCAATCAGGAGCACCAAAATGTCTCATTGTGCTTGTAACCCCATGTTTGATGATGTAAGAACAGAGCACTCTCAGACCGCAGGGTCATTTGCTGGCATTTGAAGTTTGTACAAGTAAACCTTGTTATCCTTGCCAAAGCTATCTCTTGGACTTTTTCCCTAGTGGTTGTATTTGCTCTGGTGTGTGCAAATCAAGGTTTGTGCCTTCACCTCCCCATGGCAAGTGTTGTGTAAACCATGCAAACATTTTCTTCCTGAAGTATTCCTGTGTTGCATCTTATAGGCAATCCCCAAAAGCCATCCCTGCAAGGTTGTAGGGCAGGAGTCTGCAACCTTTGGCTCACCAGATTTTTTGAACTACAACATCCATAAACTGTAACCAGCCTGGAAAATGATGAGGGAGCATGGTAGTTGTAGTCCACTACATCTAGTTAGACAGAGGTTGCAAACCTGTGCTGTAGAGCAAGCATGCAGGTTACGTGACCTCACTTGTAAAGTGTTTCAAATGTCAAGAGCTGCCACTGAGTGTGGTAATTTAACAAACATGTTTTCTGTGTGTGATAAATCTTAATGTGGTTTGGGTTTAGAGGTGCTCATGGAAGGAGGCTCTCAAACCACCTCAGGCAACCCACTATTTCGGGCAGGGCTCTCCACCCTTTGGCTCAACCAGATGCTTTAGGCTACAACCCCAATCAGTCCTAATCATCATAGTGAATTTTGTGGGATCTCTAGAGCTGTAGTTCAAAATATCTGGTGGCCACAGCTTGCAGGCCCCTGTTAAAGGGGACAGAAAACTCACCACAGGTGGCTTGAAAACAGGTGTGGATGTTATCCATTAGACAATATATAAGAGGAAACCGGTTACCCCTCCCTTTCACACTAACACGATTCAGGATTGCACATAGTCCTAGTTGGTCAGCATTGACAACAGAGCATTTTTCATTATCAAAAATATATCTTTTTTTTTGGGAAAAGTCTTGAGCGGGTTCTAACATCCCAAAACACAAATAATACAAAACTCCTGTACAAATATAAAAACTATATTTTTGACAAATATTCAACAAACATCGATACTAAAATGATTGTGTGTCTAGGGTTTAGTACAAGGTGATATGTTTGTATCTTACTAAAAACCACCATCTTTTAAGAAACACACATTTCATAATAGCCAAATCCGCAAGTAACACACCCAGTACAAAGAAAGTTGAGAGATATTTCAATAAATCTATAAGGTACAGATTTAAACTGTTGTGGGAAGAACAGGAATGTTTTTATCCTTTCTGGAAAAAGACTAGTCAGCCCATGATGTTTAGTCAGGTTTAGGTTAACACGTTGTGTTTTGGCCCTTCCGGTGGGATATGCTTTTCTTAAGCATTCTCACATGGGTCGTAATAAGGAGAAGAAATTATTTGCTGGATGTGTTAATCAATCTGGTGATTTATTTTATTTATTTATTGGACATTTGTAAGCCTCCTATACAACAGAGTGTGTTTCAGGGCGCCACGAGACAAAAATGGACAGGGGCAAGGGAGAAAGATACAATAACGGTGCTACTAGGCCTTGTGACATTCGGATCGTGCAAGTGAAGAACAAGCGGTGCAAGGGTGGGGGGGGTTTGGAAGTGCCAGTCTGTGCAAATAAAGAAAGTGAAGTGCAAAGGTGGGAAGGGAAAAGGGAGAGGCGAGGTGCAAGTGCAAAGTGGAGGCCAACGAATGTAAGTAAGTGCATAGAAGGGACGTGTGGACTGGGAGGGGGGCCTGGAGCCTGTAGTAGTCAGAGGGAACCAGGCATCCAGTTACTGAGGCAGAAGAAGGTGTCAGAAGGGGAGGGGGGAAAGTGAAGGAGGAGGAGAAAAATAGAGTCTTGAGGAGCGTCTGGAACTTAAGGAGATCGGGCTCAACCATGGGAGGGGCAGGGAGACCATTCCAGAGGAAGGCCTCTGCGGAGTAGAGAGATCTGCCTCCCACTCTTTGCTTAGAGAAGTGTCTGATTTTCAGATAGTTGGAGCTAGCAGACTGAAGGGCTCTAGCATGGAGGTATTTATGGGGAGTGAGTTGGATGTAGCGGGGTCCCAGGCCCCAGAAAGACATGTGGATGATGCAGAGGGTCTTGAATTTGATCCTAGCAACAAACGTGAGCCAGTGGAGAGAAATTAGGGCTGGAGAGATGCAGTCCGTGGGCTTGAGGCCAAGGATAAGCCTCAAAGTCCAATTCTGGATTAGTTGAAGGGGATGAGGGGAGGATGAAGGAAGGTTGAGGAAGAGGCTGTTACAGCAGTCAAGCCTAGAGAGGGCCAGGCCTCTGGAGAAATTGGGTTTCTGGGGGAAGGTGAGGAAAAAATATCTTTGAGGAGGTGCAGCTGATAGTGGGCCTTCTTTGCAAGGTCTGTGATGTGAGGAGAGAATGAGAGAGAGGGGTTAAAGATGACACCTAGGTTTTTTACCTCACTAGAGGGTGAGGGGTAGGGACCCATAGAGGGTGGCCAGAGGGAGGGAGAGAAGGTGGGAGCTGGGATCCCAATTAAAGGGACCTCGGTCTTGCTGGCATTATGGCAGAGATCATTGGCAGCATACCATGAATGAATAGTAGTCAGACAGAAAGGGATGAGAGAGGAGGAAGAGGAGGGTAGCTTAAAGGAGAGCTGTGTGCCATCAGCATAACATTGGAAGTGAAGAGAGAAGGAAGAGATCAAGTGGGCCAAGGGGGCAAGGTAGATGATGAAGAGACACAGCGAGAGGATAGAGCCTTGAGGGATGCTGCAGGAGGGGAGAGAAAAGGGCCCAGTTGAACCTGGGAAGGTCGGTTGGAGAGGAAGGAGGTCAACCAGTCCAGTGCCAGGCCTGTGATGCCAATGGCGTCATGGAGCCGATTTGTCAGGGTGACATGATCGACTGTGTCAAAGGCAAAGGAAAGATTCAGAAGGATAAGAACGGAAGGAGAGTTGGAGCCAGGATTAGAGAGCAGATCATCACGGGTGTTCAGTAGAGCAGTTTCCATGCCTCTGGCTGTTCTTTAGCCAGAATGGTGGTCGTAGAGACAGCCAACAGATTTTGTGTGTTGGGTCAGTTGGGAGATGGCCAGCTTCTCGAGGAGTTTGCCCAGGAAGGGGCTAGTGGAGATAGGGTGATGTATTTGACAGGGCAGGAGGGGTCAGAAGAGGGCTTCTCAAGAAGGGAATACAGAAGGGAGTGATTGAGCAGTAGAGGGAAGGAGCCAGTGGCAAGGGAGGGTTACAGAAATCAGCAAGGGAAGGTGCAAGGGAGGCAATGTTGTCCTTGATAGTTCTGGAGGAGCAGGGGACCTGTTTGGAGGAGACTTTCATAGAGAGGACTAGTCTAGGGACCTCCTCCGGTACTATGGGCGAGATGGAGGAGAGAATTAGGGGAGGGGAGAGAAGTGTCAGGGGAGGCATGACAGCTTAAGAGGGAGGGGTTAGAGGAGAGTGAGGACAGAATGTCCTGAGTTTTGGAAAGGAAGTGGGAGGCCAGAAAGGTACAGACGGTCAGGTAGGGCAGGGGAGGTGTGGAGACTGCAGAAGGATTGGCGAGTTCCTTGCAGATTTTAAACAATTCGCCAGAGTTGTTAGAGGCCCCAGAGATGCAGACTTGGATGTGAGCCCGCTTCTTCGAGTGAATGGAGAGTCTGTATTGCCTTTGTGGCAGGTGTTGAGAAGGAAATTAACCTATCCCACTCCTCTAGGCGCTTTAGGTTGAGGCGACTCCCATGAAGACACCTATGATATGCCAGGGGCTAGGGGAGTGCTAAGAGATCCTGCACAGACATAATATTACGTGAACTGTAGATGTTTAGACATAGTGCGCGCAAATTAAAAGGCACCATTTTGTAGCCATGGCAGAAACATTGTGCCTGCATGGCATTGGGATAGACACAGACCACAAACCTGAAGAGGAAACCTGAATAGGCCCAAGCACTGATGAGAGAGAGACCTGTGCTGTCAGTTTCCACAGAAATCCACATTTGTTCAACAAATGTTGCCAATACGCTTTAGCCTGAGAAAGAATGTGTCCTGCAAGGCAATGAGACAGTACTAGGCGTCTCGCTGCACGTGTTATCACAACCCGAGCAGAGCAACCTCCAACCCCCACCTAGCCAACTACGAGTTATATCTCCTACAACTGTTCGAGTCCCAAGACCCCTGAATTCCAAGATACCAACTAACCCCAGGCCACCAACCATAAACCAGACAACCATAAAGTTCTAAAAGAATGGTCCCCTTATCGGAACTTTACAAATGCATGATTTGTAAAGCGAGGTGCGGGAGGGATAAATTATAGTTCAAAAGCGAGGCTGGAAGCCTTCGACGACGGACAACGCAGGAGGGATGAGTAAAATGTGTGCGGGTCACAGTGGCCTCGAGCCTCCCGCTCAACCAGCCCATGATCATGCCAGGTGCCCTGTGTAGCAATAGAGCAGCATTTTTATAAAAACACAGTTAATTGTGTTCTCGAACTTGGTTCCCTGGAGATGATGAGCCCAGCTGACCCACATGATAGAAAACGGATGGACGGGGCTGGGGCCAATAGCCTGGTATCCCCTATGGAGTCGGCTGACCAAGCATAGGGTCGCATCAACCAGCCACGCTAGTTTTTACTGTATACTGATGATGCTGCGCCTCTTTTTAAACACTTGCTTGCACCCTTTTTGCTAAGAATGTTCCTGGGCAGCAGAGTTCTTTGCTGGCACACCTATTGTTTAATTAAAACTTGTTATCCTTGCAAGAATCTCTTGGCCTTTTTTCCCTAGCAGTTTTCTTTTTCTGGTTTGAGCATTTAAGAGGGTGCCTTCACAGACGACAGGCCAGTTTGTCAGAGGATGCATCTCATGACCGCCACTTCCGCTCAGTCACTCTGCACGTGCGTTTCAGAGAGGCTAGGTTGGAGTCATACCAGGTATTGCACTTGGAGGCAGGCTTCATTCGGATCCTCATAACATGGACAGGGATATCCAGAGTGTTGGTGATAGAAAGGTGAAGATTAGCGAGGGCAGATTCAGTGTGGTTATCCAGTTCTTTGAGCAGGGAAGCTCCATCTTGTTACGGAGAATGCAGGGCAGACTTCTGATTCATTTTCTTGTGTATTTTATTCAGGGCGTGGCACTGTTCCACTTTGAGTGGGAATTAAAGTTGTGTGACACTCATTGGTTCCTCCATGACATTAATTTTTCCTTATTTATTATGTGCTTCTCGAAAGCTTGAGAGTTTTTCTTTATGGCTCTGCGTTCGTGATTTTCAGGCGCGTTCGTACAAAACGTGCTGCTCGCACTACAATTTCTCGATGTTTGTTGAATATGTGTCTAAATATTTCATAACTTGCTGAAGACTTTTACAAAAAAGAATACATATATATTTTATAATGAAAAACGCTCTGTTGTCAATGCCGATGGCTTTTTAAGCATCCAGCTAGGACTATGTCCAATCCTGAATCGTGTTAGTTTGAAAGGGAGGGGTAACCAGTTTCCTCTTATATATTGTGTGATTCATATCTTCCCACATTGAGATTGGTCCCTCGAGAAAAACAAATTGGAAAGCACCCTTATTTTACATATGTTATCCATTAGAGACAGAAACTGAATTATTATCAGATTAAAATGTAGATACTCACTGTAGGGCAATAAATAGCATGCTAGTATTTCGAAGTGACCTGCTTATGGCAAGTTGTTGACATTGTGATCTTGTGTGTTAGTTGGACCACTGCCATGGCATGCTACAGGTGGAGAACACAAGTCTTTCACAGTGGTAGACTGGCCTACATGGAATTCTGGCAATTTCATGGCCGAGCTGCTGCACCATGGGCCTCTTTAGTGGGGGTGACACTAGGTTTCCTCTCCACTTACCTGCCATCTCTGCCACCACATCCCTGAAACAAAGAATTCTTTATAAAGATTCCAGGCAGTTATTCCGCACTGTTAACATATTTTCAATTTCAGATTGTTATATTAAAATATTTCGATAGCTAAATGTGCTCTAAAATACACCATTTGGATCCATCTTTCCTTTGAAGAGGGCCACCCGCGTCCAGCCCTACTTCGAGCAAGAGGGTGTTTTCTCTACATTTATTTATTTATTTAGATTTGTAGAGTGCACTGCAGCTCGAGGGCATCAAGGCGCTATAAGTGAGCAAAAGAAGGCATGATTCAGGGTTACATGAATGCTGCCCAAAGTTTCCTTAATAGAGAGTACAGGTTATAGGTACTGACAATGGATACATGATGGTTACATAATTGATGCTGCACAGAATAGAACAATACAGAGAACATAGTAGTACATACAACTTTTAGACAAAGAGCCTAGTTTTGATGGTCTTGCGAAAGGCTGCATGAGAGTCAATGGTCCTGATATGTGGGGGAGGGTGTTCCAGTGAGTGGCAGCCAGTGTTTACTCAAGCAGTGTGGGGTCACTTTGAAAAACATTTCCAGGGACACTTTTGGTTCCTAGTCCATGCCTGGTCTGTCTGTGTCTCTGTCTTCACCTTGCACATTTCCATGTATTTTGCATCATCTAAAAGGTAGGAGGTAATCCTGCCACTAATTGTGTTTTCCTAGCAACATACCCATTAAATCCACAGAGGCGTCCCAGACTCTAGCATGCAGGCACCAAAGTATCCCCATAGACCATGTAGTGCAGGGATTAGTGTCTCCTGTGGGACAAGAAATCTACGACTTGAGCAGGTCGCTTGTGTATTTAAAACGTTCGCATTCCTCATTAAACCCCTTTGGAATACATGTCTTCACTTTACATGGCGATAATGATTCATTCTTGGATGAACACCGAGTATATATTTAGGATTGTCCCACCCGGTGTACATTGGCCATGTGTGATAAAGAGGGGGCAGCCAGGGCATGTATTGCCCTCCCCTACTGAGTAGAGTCAGGGCAGATCTCACTCGGTAGAAGGGGTATTTGAACTCTATGAATGTGTCCTGCAAAGGCTCTCATGCATTCTGGACGCTGATAAACATCGTCTGACTCTTGAAAGCTCTGCCTTCAGATTCTGTGAAATCTTACTTCTTGCTACATCCGTAACGTGAGTGTATTGCTGTATTGTAAAGCATTACTTTGGTCGTATTCGTACGCTGGACATTGTCAAGCATGGGTGAACACAGCGCAGACACTTCACACCATGAGCCAGAGGCTGACGTGTCTCTGGTAACTTCCGGTTTCACATTTAGTGCGGAAGTGGGGAAGCTCCAACAAGAAGCGGCACGAGGGGAAGATGTCTGTGTTCCCATCTTCAGCACAGGCCAGGCTCCAGGAATTTTCCTCTGGGTGGGCCAGGGTTCTGACCAGGGGGGCCAACATTTCATTGGGTGTGGGTCTAGGAGTACCCTAATCAAAGTGCTGGCGTGAATCCAGATTTCCCATTTGTACTGCTCTATAAAAAACAGTAGATAGCAAAAGAGAAGCAAGGCAAATAGTGTTGCAACTTCAATCTACCTATCTTCCCTTCCCATCTGCTCTCCCCTTTCTGTTATATCTGATCCTCCTTCACCTTTCACCGTCCAGACACCTTCCTACAGCTGCCTAACCACCGTTCCCATTTACCTACCCTTCCACCTATTCACAATAGCACCCAGCATACCTTTCCTGGCCTGGCTTGGGAGAATTGAGGGTGATGCCTCCTCATCTTCCTCTGAGAGGCTGAGCAGTGAGGCCCCCAGTCTTTATACCATCTCAAATGGTGTCTGCCCAACAAAACCTTCCTGAGCACTGTGGCTACTCCCAGCAGACCCCGGAGGAGATGCTTGTGCTCCCTCCATCTTGATGTTAAAGATATACCCCCATAAACCCCAGAATACTGAAGCAATGAATAGGAGATTTTATTTCCTACAAAATTATATTTTTTTCAAACTAATTTTTATTTTCAAGAACAGAACATACCATGCCCAATCAATACAGGTAGCCTTGTTGATCTTAACAATATTTAGAGCACAAAACATATCCTCCAATAGCATACACATGTATACAATCCTCCCTTCACCCACCCAGTCCACAACCCCCCCCCTCCTTTCCAACTGATCCCCTACAGTAGTCCCATTCTGAATGTTTCCCATCAATGGTTCATGTCCAAAATTATTACATTTTAAACACAAAATGTTAGATTTTGTTACATTTTTTCAAACATTTTAATTGAGTTGAGAGTGCAAGACAGTGCTAGGGCTGCATCAGGAGGCAGACGGTGCTGGTTGAGGGGTTTCCGGCATCCTGGTATCGCTCCTGGTGGGGCGTGGCATGAAGGAGAGGGCCTTGCTCCCCTGCCATGGCCCTGTCATTGTCTGGTACATACTGTTTATACACTGGTTATAATATGCAATTGTCCATGATGTCTCTTTGCTTGATGTGTTTACTTTGATTTGGTATTGAATGATACAAATGTGTTCTATAAATGTGGCCCAGATATTTTCAAAGTAAGATGTGTGTATGTTTGTGTGTGTGTGTCCTAATGCCTGTTCTGCCCATCCATTAAACCATGAGTGAGGCTTTTTGGAATAGCTTACATTGCGAACTGAATCACTTCTAGGGGCACCTCATTTTAACAAGCAAGGCATAGTGAAAAATAAAATGCTCAGGATCACACACTTTGGTTAAGTGGTAAAGCCATAATTTCAGACTAGCCTGAAATTTAGATACTACACATCTTCTGAGCTCAAGTTGGTACAAATATATGTTGAATTTTAGCTTTGAATACCTAAAATAATGCTCAATTATATAAGATGACTTTAAAAATGCACAAGTCACATGATAAAACAACCTGACAATGTATTCATCATTGTAGAAACATGTTGATGAAAAGATTAAGGGGGGCATTTTGTTTTGAATTATAAACTGCATAGAGCAGAATTCTCCTGTTTGCACTTTTTTTTGCAAAAGGGGCCATTCGTTCATTTTAATTGTTTCCACCAAGTACTGGAAAAGTAAAGAGTAAAACACAGGTGAAAATCTTTTGCCTGGTGTAAAAGTCGGGCAGATCCCATAGGAATCCATTGGTTTTCTGCCAACATAAAAATATATGCTGGTGGAATACCAATCGGATTTGGCAAGGGGACCTTGTTAAGTTTGATCTGCTCTCCAACTTCGCCTATCAAATCATACAAAATCCTACAGCTTATAAAAAGTGGAGCTAAATGCATTTAGTGCCACTTCTTCCACTCCGCTTGACCTGGAAAATAATCCCCTATGACTGTAGCTTTATTTTCCCCATCCTGAATGGAAGCCTATAAGCTCCAGCATAGCAATTAATGAGAACTTACAAAAAGTCTGATACAGGCACAAAGTGAAATGAAATGCATGACAAGGTTATTGTTTCACACAGCTTGTTCTGTATCCCCTTAATTACTAATCACCCAAACAGCTTCTTAAAACCCTTTATAATTTTATTTGTTTAATGTGCCACAGCAATGGTCCCTGCCTTTTTACCTTTTTTCATCTTTAATTTATTTCTAAAGCGCTAGGACAGTGGCCCCGGAGGCATAAGAGCGCTGACATTACATACAATAAAAGCAGAACTCAGAGAGGCCTCAGGAGAAACCTGAGGGAAACTAGTGGAGGCCAAGGATCAATGTACTTGAAAAGAAAGGTGTTCAGGACACGTTTGAACCTGTGAAGACTGGCACACAGCCTCAAATCAGGCAGAAGAGTATTCCACAAGTGAGGAATTGTGGCTGGGAAGCATCCATTTTGCACCTGTACCAGCTTGGCCTTTGGGGTGAAAAGCACCCCAGTGTTATTGGATCTTAGATTACGCCTGTTAGATAGGCACTTCAAATGTGCTGCCATATAAGAAGGGCTTAGTCCATACATGCAAGCATGTGCAATGCAAAGGGTATGAAACTTGATTCTCTTTCTAATGGGGAGCCAATGTAATGCTCTGCATGCTGTTGAAATATGATCTGTCTTGCGCATACCAATAACGACCCTCACTGCGTTGTTCTGCATAACTTGCAGACAATTGAATTCTCCTTTGCCTACCCCAAGTAGACTGCTGGCACAGAAGTCCGGGCGGCTCCCAATGATCGCCCTGGATAGGGTGGCACAACTGGAGGCCTCAAGGAATGGTCTGATTTGTGCCAAAAGTGTAATGTAGTATGTTGAGTTAGACACTAGGCCACTGATATGGGACCTCATTGAGAACTACTGGTCAACAGTGATCCCCAAGGTTTTTACTTTTTTCAAAGTGGGGAGCAGACTGTCTACAATTTGAAAGAATCAATAGGACTGATCAAGCTGGCGCCACTTGGGGCCGGTGCCCAGGATGATATTCTCAGTTTTTGAGTTATTCAGGGCTAGGCCATTATACAGCATCAGCTGGATTTTAGCTGTATGTGGCATTAATGACCTCAGTGTCTTTGGAGTGGTCATTTGATAAAGGGAAAAGGCACAGTATCATCAGCATATCATAGCACTTCCTGTTGTAAATAATCTGCCTCTGAGGCACGTTAAAAAGAAATAATCTCAATGGTAGGGCCTGTTCAGCCATGCTATTTGCCTTTAAGGGGAGAGGGTAGAACAGGGGGTGGGGGCATTGGCATTTTAACCTTGTCCAGATGTTAAATTCACCTCTGATGGCACTCTTTAGGAAAAAATTGAAATACTGTTTTTTAGGTATAAAAGATGTGCACCTTTATACTTTGCCCGCAACATTATAGAAAACGCTCTTCTTTTATGTTATTTTACGGGTGTTCATGTTTCATTTCTGGCACTGCATAAACACCTAGCACCCAAGATTTACATCATGCTTTCCAAACAAATCCCACAACAAGCATTACATATTCTGTTTGCATGCAAATTCTGTAAAGTTACTCAAACAGAATGCGGTTATCAAGTCAGTACCTATCAGTTTGAATCACAAAACGTTCTGGCAGAATAGACTAGGCTTCCAAACAAAGATACATTCTATTTAAGTTGCAGCCCCACTGGTAAGTATGCATGAGAAAATCTGAAACTGGTCAATACTTGCCAAGCTAGCCTTATCATTTTCAGGTAGGGCCTTGTTGGACCAGCACAGTGAGTTGCAGCTTGATTCCCTAGGCATAGCAAGCAAGACACCCACATCTGGGCATATACACATTCACTTAGGGAGACAAACAGAAGCCAACATGCATTGGCAAAGCCAACAGCTTGGGATTTTGATTAGGCATGGATAGGCATTTGCCAGGCACTGCCATAAGGGTACCACATGCGGGTACCAAATGGCCATAAATGGCAACAGCTGGAAAATGGTGCCAGTAACTGGGCATATGATTGCATTGCCTGGCAAATGTCGGCTAATACCTATGCACAAGCAAAAACTGATGGAATGTGGTTGCTTGTTTAAGATAGGACTTTAGTGCACTGTCACTGAGGCATTGACAAATATATTGAAAATCAACTGGCTGAAGACACGCATTAAGAGAACCAGGAGTTCATTTACAGAGGCAATTAAGTAATTAAACACTCAAAAGAATGCTTAGATATAACACTGGCAGGCCCTATACAGCAACACATTTGGTGTTAGTTTGTGATAGAGCTTGCTCAAAGAGTTCTAGAAAGGTTGGGTTTTGGTGATGAGGCATTAACATAGCCATGGCTAGTCATTAGGTGGGTAATTGACACCCCCATAGAGTGTGCGTTTCTCCTCACATTTTATTGCAATCCTATCTGTGTTTCACAGCATGTGTTCTGGTTGCACCTAAAAGGTAAAAAGTCTCTGAATCAATTAGAACCACTGTCATTGCTCTGGCCAGCCTTCCATACCATTGTTTGCATATCTGACTTGGCCCTGTCACTAATATCAGAAGCCTGTCGCAAACTGCTAGACCACAGGGCCTAAAAATGCATGTGGTTACTTGTGTTCCAGTGCAGATGGAACACAGCCTAGCAACTGATATTGAACTGCACATTTTGGTGGCAGCACCAAAAGTAATTTGCAAATGGCTTGTCCCCTTCTGTAATGGCACATACATACTACAGAATTATGAAATGGAATCTTGCGTAGAGAAACGGTAGTGCTAATGTTTAATTCAAAGCCTTGCATCTATCACTTTTTGATTTTACTACACTCTTCCCCTCCAGAATTAAATGTGTGTTACTACAGATCTTATCTTTTCACTTGTACTCAAGTAGTTAATGCAGCAGAATATATACTTTGAATGTAATTTGTAAGTGCCACCAGTCAGTTGACGCACCTTCTGCAGAAATCTGTGTTCAAGCAACTTTAACTGTCATTTATATTGTTTGATATAATTAACCATTTTATTAAGCATGATGTGAAAAACCACTATGTTCCCACAAAAAATAAACATACTTTAAATTACAGAAACCAAAATTGTGATTTTAGGTTTGAGAAAATAGTTGTAGGCAGCCTGATTGAATATGTGTGCTACCTCACTTAGAGTTGTGAATGGCCCCCCCATCTCCCGGGCCATTTGTACTTTCATAGCTGTGGGGCATAAATCATTGTCTAGGGCAAGAAAACAAATCCTGGCTGGGCCTCCTGCAGTTCAGCCTCTCAGAATGATGTCTCTGAGGTTGCTGATGAATGTTTAGAGTGACATCCACCCTCCACTACCTTGGTTACTAATGGTGTATTACACCACTGACATGACCTCCTTTGTAGGGGGGGCAGGGGCTGGCTCTGGGGGGGCCTGGCCCCCCTGTCACCCTGCTGGAGCCGGGCCTGCTTCAGCATTTATGTGTGGTTCATTGCCGTGAGCATGTTAGGCAGTTTTTGACTGGTCATTTCCTCTGTTTCTAGTCTGTTGCCATAGGCTGTTTTGAAGCTGCCCGTAGGCTTGGTATTACAGAATCTGCACCGTTGCAGAGCAAAGTTATGCTGCCAACTGCACAAGGGCTACTCTTTCAATTAATTATTATTGAACAGGGGCAACTTTGGCACCGTGTAAATGGCTTGAAAATTGTACTGAGGGCCATGTGAATCCATTACAGCAACGTTGTGCCCTGTGCAGTGCAAATAAGTACTGGCATTTGCAAAGGTTGAAAAATGATACCTGTGCAAACACGTATTGCTTCAATATAGGTTTGCAATGGTGCAATGTATGTCCTGGTGAAAATGCAGTGAACAATTGCACTGGACTGTTGAAAGGTTTTTATGCCCATAAAAGCATGCTGGTGTTCTAGAAATGTGCCCCATTTTGATGCTGCCCTGGCCCGCAGAACTATCCTCATACCCATGTCATATTCAGCATCAAGGCTCCTTTGCCTGAAATGATTAACACGCACTAAAGAGGGCTTCGTGCAGACCTCTCTGCACTTGCTCATCATGCAAGCTGCATCATTTCTCCCAGCCCTGGAGGGCAGCCATTGCATGACGGCCCTGGGCTCCCTGCAAGGAATTCCTGTAGCCAATAGCCACCCGCGGAACCATCCTGAAACCTGCTACCTGTGCTGCATCAGCTAAAACCCTGTTGAAAGTTTTTAATCCCATAAAAAAAAGCCTAACAAGGTCTTTGGAACAGGAGCGAGGAAACCAAACATTTCCTTTTATTATTTTATTATTTAAGTGCAGTTTAGTTTACAGAAAAAAACCTTTCGCACACAAATTGCTATTGATTTTACACTTCTGTAAAATAACTAAGAACAAACATATTCTAACATAAATCACGGCACAAAATGTAAAACATCTATTAAAAAAAAAAAATGTAGTAAGCTCAAGGGAAAAAGCGACCTGGCGACCATCATGCGTTGTTCCCAAAACTTTCCCAGTCATAATTGTATCGGGCGTTGCAGTGTTTTTGGAGTATGGCTTCAAGCGGAGGGGCCTTATACGTAGTCTTAAACTTGCTGCTGGGATGTGTATTTCCTTTGCACCCACCCCCCTCACGGCGACCATAGTGGAACCTTTGACCTTTATTGATTCATGTAATACTTCATGCTCCTTTTGTGGCATAGACTTGGGTGGTAGGAGTGCTCCCCCCATCTTCTTACCTAGATATACTTTCAGTTATTTTGTTATGGAGTTGATTTGCTCCCTACAATTTAAGCATGAACACATGTTGGGGCTTATAACAGGTATCGTATTTGTGTTTGGGTTTATTATCACGCAAATCTAAGTAGGAAGCAAGAGTACAGGCAGCGGTAAAAGCAAGTGGTATTTTAAATTCCTCCTTCTATAAAGGTGGCACCTAATTGCAGATTAGGATCACATGGAGTATTTAAGGACTCGGTACACAGAAGGTACCACATTGGGTAAACAGAGCATGTTATCCCAGGCAGTACTGCCTATGAGCCCCTGCTGTAAATATCCCATGAGGTCCCAACCGTAAAAATAGGAGGTTTTTTAAAATACCATTTCTTTTCACTGTTAGTACCATAACTGTAGTGGGACCTTCGATTGAATGGGAATTGGAACCTGCTCTGAGTGCACAATCGTCACTGAGAGGCACCCTTCACTGAGCACATAACCTTCACTAAGCACACAATCTTTACTGAGTGTACATTAATTTTATTTAAAAGAATTTTTTATATATAGTTTTACATAAAAAAACTTTTATAAACAATTATTGTGTAAATTTGAAAAAGAAAACATTTACAAGCCAAAAAAATATATAGGTTTACAAAAGAAAACCGCTACAAACAGAAATTATGTAATACATGAACCTTGTGAATTGTAAACATGATGATTAAAATTTCAGTCGACGAGAGTTAAAAAATATTGGGTTCCTTAACCTTTTCTTTAAACAAACTTTGCTACATTACAATCAACAAAACATAGATTATAGATTGAATTCATCACCCATTTCTTTGCTCAATCTTTTCGTTTACCAGCATCTTAATTTAAACTACCAAAAAATCGTACCTGAAAGATTGTTTATACGTCATTTTAGGAGAAAGATGTTCAGCTAGAGTTGTTTAGATTGTCATTTATGCTTCCCAATACAGTTTCGATTTTACTCAGCAAACGCACTAATGAAATAATAAGTGCCATACTCCCACCATACATACAGCTATCCCAAAAGGAAGATTTCGAAATATCTGTGTCCTTTGGGGCAAATATCCCCAGATAGTTTTTTCTATCGTGTTCAAAGAAGGTGCAGTCAACTACTAGATGTTTTAAGGTTTCAATAAACCCACTATCGCAAAGGCGACAAAGCTGATTAGTGGATACACCTGTACATTTACACCAATGATGAATTCTCTCAAGTGTGTGATATTGATTCAATTTGAACCTTAGATAGGCTCGACGAGTCTTACTTGATGGGCATAACTCCAGATAAGGAGATCTCAACACTCTTTTACGTGGCCATCTAGCATATTCCAAATACAATCTGTATGAATTATTACAATCCAAGGTTGCTGACCAGTCACGATCGTAGAGATTCCTTTTGACTTTAGGAAGCTGCATAACTAGATCTTGAATCGTGCAGTCGCAATCGTCTAAGATGAGATTCATTTCATTAGCAAATATGCTGATAGATTTTATTTTTGTCAAAGCAAATAGACCATTTAGATCCACATATAGGGAGTTATTATGAGGCGCCATAATATCTGCATATCGTGATAGTTTTCTCCAAGACCATCTGGCAGCTAGAGAGGATAAACCAAGTTCATGTCTGATAATAGAGTTAGGGATTGATTTAGATAACCCCAACACACTTTTCCATACATTTCCCTGTATTTGATTTAGTATGCCGCCCACATCAAGAAGACACATATCCAAACCATATAGAAGGATTGGTTCAACTTTCAACATATAGAAATTAATCAACGGTAACAGCGAAAACTCACAGATAGTTCTTATCAAAACCTTCATCATAGATATTAACGGACGTACCTTCGTCTTTAGGTATGATTGCCAAAATTTAAGAGAATACTGAACATTTAAGGGATACCCAAGATAGCGAATTCAGTTTTCACATACAATGATGTTACCATTTAGTTGCCAGTTATATGATTTGATTTTTCTAAAATTGCGAAAAACGACAATTTGTGATTTCAGACAGTTTGGTGTTAGGTTATGAGATGCAGCATAATTAGAGAATCTATCCAATTTTTGTTGTAATCCACTTGGAGTTCGGTCAAACAATAAAATATCGTCTGCAAAACATAACCATGATATTTTCAAATCCCCTAGTTTCACGGGATACATGCCACTTCCATTCCAAATCATATCCATATCACAGATGTATAAGTTAAATAATGTAGCGGCCATGTTACATCCTTGTTTAACTCCTGTCTTGGTCATAATAGGTACTGTAAGGACACCGTCTCTATTTATTCTTATTTGATACGTTGTGTGATTGTGCAACATTGCAATTAGTTGGACCATTCTTTTTGGGAAACCAAGTTGTATGAGTTTAGTCCATAATATTTCTCTTATTACTGAGTCGAAAGCACTACTCATGTCCAAGGCTGCCATATAGACAGCCCCGTAATCTGGAATTTTGGTTTGTGCATAAATGTGTGATATAATGAGAGCATTTAACAAGGTCCCCATATACTTTCGAAACCCCGTTTGGAACTTTGAGAATATACTCTTTGTTTCTATGAAATTTTGTAAACGCTGTAGTAAAAGTATGGAAAAAACCTTTTCTGATGCATCCATCAGTGCAATTGGCCTGAAGTTCTCAGGCAATTTGGGATTCCCCTTTTTGTACAAGGGAATAATTATGGCATTAAGCCATGATTTAGGGATAGAATTAGTCGAAAGAATATAAGCAAACTTTGTATAAAGAATGGCGCCCCAAAAATATGGATCGTCTTTTAAAATACAGGCAGGCAAACCATCCGGCCCAGCCGCCTTGGAATAGTTAAGATGATTAATTGCATCAACAATTTCATTCAGGGAAAAAAATAAATGTTCTTTACAATCGAAATCAAGAATTCCTGAATTATATGTTGAGAATTTCAATGGCAGACTATATTTACATTCAAAGTATTCAATCCAAGTGGACGAGGCAATTGGTGAGGCCATATCATGCAGCGCCACCCCCTTTTTATTATTTAATACTGCCCAGATGTCCCTGGTGTCATGTGTAATGAGATATTTCATCATTTGTTGATTCTCGACAAGCTTCATTTGGAATTTTATGGATTTTAGTTTGTGCCTGTAGTGGTTCCTAATCTTGTTTTTCGCAACATAATAGTCTATGTGTTTTTTGTGATTCTTCTTCAAGGCACGCAGACAGCGATTTTTTTCCCTCTTAGCCACTGCTATTCCAGAATGTAACCACTTTCAACGGATAAATTTAGGGCTGTCGCTTTTTGGGCAAGATGTTCAATATGATCTTTGATTATAATCGAATTCCATTCTTCTCTTCTGCGTGCATTAATGAATAGATCTGCGGTACTAGACACACGAATTACATCTCTCTGGACCAGAAACGATAGCTCTCTGCACATTTTCGGATGCCATCCTACAGAGGTCTGTGCTCTTTCAGGGGTCACCAATCCCAGAGCAACATCTTTATTCAAGGATGCCAAATCGCATTTTACACTTGTACTTATCGGGTAGTGATCGCTCTGGGTCTGTGTGTGGATTGAGACATTGATTACCAAGGGCATACAATTGGAGGAGACGAAGAAATAGTCAATATAGGAGGATTGAGACCCCCTCTTCCAAGTCCCCTTATGATCACCGCTCTCATATTCCAACAATTGAATGTTCCATTGTTTGAAATAGGAGACCCAACCCTTTCCCAGAGTCACTGAGGTATTTGAAAAGGTTTTACACCTATCAACTGGCTTAGAAATTGGGGGTACACAAACCGCATTAAAATCGCCCCCAATAACAATCATGTAATTCGAGTTTCTGATCGTTGCCTCCTCAAGTAGTTCATCCATATTATCGAATGCGGCCTCAATCGGGACATTTGTCGGATTGTAGTACAGGCATACAATTAAAAATGCACAGGTCGATACACCAATGAGGATGCACTCAATTGCCAACATTCCATGTTTAGCAAAAATAACCTTCGACTTGTGGTTTATGGCATTATTTATAAGTATAGCAATACCCCCATACGGCCGACCTGTTGCACCTCTTATAGCCGGTAAGCAGTAATTGGAAAATCCCTCCATATTCAATTCATTAACACACATAGTTTCCTGTAAAAGTTTTATCGTGGGAGATCCCCTAATTACAAAATTGGAGGCCCAATTTTCTAAATTCCTTTTCCCGCAACAATTCCAAGACAATATTTTAAGACACTGAGCATTTAATGCTGAAGTGTTTTTTGCCTATGGTTTGCTTTGCTTATTAGAGAATTCAAGAATAGATGTCATCAGAGGAGCAAGCCAAGGAATGTTAGAAGTGGCACCCACCAGTTCTGATATTTTAGAAATTAATTCAACAGTTTGTGCAGAACCGGCTGATAAGGTGGCGTGAGTGGCCCCCATTTCTGCCTCCGGTTTTAAGACCTCGTTTAGGAATTCCTCGGCCTCTTCAATAGTCCTAAACAGGTGTAGTGTCAACCCACGGGCGTTAAAGTCATCTCTATGATCCCACAATAGCCTGAGTATCATTGGTGAGTGTGGTGCACAGATCATTCTCAGATTATTATGGTTTGCCAGTCTCAGCCACTCAATGTCATCCATGTGGAGAGTTCTCAATTGAGGACTATCCTTAAATATGTTAAACAAAAAAGATCTGTTTATCCTTTGTTTGCCATTGATTGCCTGATCACTGGACCATCCCAGATAATACCTTGTATCTCTATTGAAGACGTATTTAGTTTCCTCTTTTTCATCACTACCTCGGGAAGGAGATTTGCTCTCAACAGATACTCTGACTTCTGTAGCTTCCCTTACCTCAGTAATGGAATCCCCCTCACAATCAATTGAAGCCACCAGATTTTCTAGAGGTGGAGTGTGACTTTCAAAGTCCTCAGAGGATTGAATGTTATCCATATTCCTAGAGGAGTTGTTTTTTATCTTTGCGTCACATGCCTTTTTTTGTTTAAGAACTGCGTCTGGGTTAATATCAGGATTTAGATCCTTTATCTGTCCTAACACCGTGGTTTTTTTTTCAATAAGAGGATAAAATGTCGATAGGCGTCCTTGAGACAGCTGTCCAGAGTCACCCTTCTCCATATTATCCGTCGGTTTCCTCATGAGGGCTCCCTTTTTTTTTGTTTGTGGGAGGGAGCCAACTGATGGAACCACACTTAAGACCACCTTTGATTCTTCATTCAGTTGTGTTAGGTCAATTTTTGATTCATTTGCAGATCCTGAAAGAGAGTTGGATGGTTGCGTCTCAACCTCATCATCAGCAATTTTCATTCTTTTCTTATTTTTATTGGAGTTTTTACTGTTATCCTGTTTCATTTTTTTTGTGACCACAGATATTTGATCATTAGTTAACTTTTTTTTCTGTTTATTTTCTCTTTTTATTGCCCTAACGTGAGCACGCTTCATTTTACGTGACATAAAGATCTGGTTTCCCTCAGGTTCGTTGTCTTCACGATCACTGCTTGCAGCACCTCCTTCTTCTCTTAATTTATCCAGATTCACAGCGATAATAAAGTCGCTTCTAATTTGTTCTGCTTCAGCTTCGTTAATTACATTCACTAAAGGTGACGGGCTATTGAGTGCAATCTCTTGTGGCAGAGGCATTGAGCTAGTTAAATCAACGAACTCCTCAGGTCTCCCCCCCCCAAACTTTAAATCCAGGTGCTGTCTTGTTAGTAGACGAGATAACTCTTCCAATTTACATGAGTTTTGCTTAACTTCGTCTAGTATAATAGATGACACAGGGCGTTCCATAGGAGAGTTTTCCTCCTTGGGGCCATCCACGACAGCTCTCGCATAGGTACGATGCTCTGATATCACAATGTGGGTAGATGCAGTAGTTTGGGTAGATTGATTTGTACACGTCTGAACATTAGCTGACAGAGCTTTCAATAAGCATGCGTCAACAAGTGCTTGTTTCTCTGAATGAGCAACAGATTGGGAAAGCAACATACCCTCAATTTTGGATACTTTGTTGGTTAAATCCAACACCAGTTCTTTTAGTGAATTAATATGCATGTGCGTTAGATCATGGCCTTTATCTAATAAATTTAAAAGGGAAGAGATCACAGGAAAATTGCTTAGATCATCTTCATTGTTCGGGCCTTGAGATTTGGATTGAATGTTTTTATCTGGAGTGGGACACGCCCCTACCTCGTAACACATTTCTTCATCAAATGTTTCGTTCACCATTTGTGACGGTGCTGGAAGAGACCCTTGGCCATTAGATATTTTGCAGAGTATAGGAGAACTACAAGAAGGTCTCTGCTTTCGTTCATGATGGTAGGGTTCAGTACTAGCACAGGAGTGCATAGAGTGGCCCTCCTGAATATTATGCAAGCAAATCCGTTCAACTACCGATGGTAAGAATACTACCGGAGAATTCGGAGTGAATGAAATTCTGCATCGTTTCTCCCATTCACCAATCAGTGCAGGAGCCAGGAAGGAGACATTAGAAATTATTTTCGGTGCCACACAGGTTTTATCATCTTGATTTGCAAATGCCGCATTCCCAAGTGACTCTATTTCTTTGTTTTTTTGAATTACTACAGCCGAAGCTTTTGCCTTTGTGGAAGTTTTAATAGAATCTTCATCGGCAGTTATTATATTAGGTGTGCAAAGAGGAAGATGTTTGTTTGTGTCATCATTAGGTTCTATTGCCATTGATTGCAAGCTATATGGAATGTTGTTATTGTCATTTAAACCAGCATCTGATGGCGGTAAGTGAGGAGCAATTATATTGGATTCTAGGTCAGAGTCATGTAATAATACCGGATTTGTGGCATTCATCCCTATATGAGAATTCCCTTCAGCTAGGCTCTTGCTGCTACGTAGACTGACCACCATTTTGCTATTTAATGCCTGGCAGATGCCTGCAGTGGTATTTATTGAATTAACCACCTCTAGTTAGCTACTGTGAGCTTATGAGTAGTAGACTTGAAAAAAATAATATGGTAATATAAATGTAATAGTATCAGGTTGAAATACAAGCACAAGGTTAGTTTTACAACAGAACGTACCGTAAATTCAAACGAGAGCAGAAGGTACAATCTGTAATAAAAGGTTCACTGAGTTTAGTACTCAAGAGAACCTCAAATCCAGTTCGAAGGTATTTCCTTCAAGAGTTTATTCCCTTCCAGGCTTTTTCCTGACACCCTGCCGACCCGCCGAACAGCCAAACAGCCCAGCACACTTAGACACACTTCGGTGCGCGTGCGGTGCGCGTGCCAGTGTGTTTTGAAGCAGGTGTGCTCCAATCGTACGGGGCGTGGGCGGGGCCTTCGGCGGGATCAGACAGAGGCTATAACAAAAAGAAGGGGAGGTCAGAAACAGAAAGTCAATGCGGAGACAGTCACTGTTGTGCACAAGGTGCACACCACAGTATCCTCTTTCAGCAGTAAGTTCGCTGTTGGCAACGAGTACCTGAAGTCAAGTCCGGTTCGCAAATGAAAGTAATTCCTTGAGCGTGGTGCGACGAAATGCAATCTTCTCCTTGCCGACTACTTGTCGGAGAGCAGCGAATACAGCCAAACAGCCCAGCACACTTAGACACACTTCGGTGCGCGCGCGGTGCGTGTGCCAGTGTGTTTTGAAGCGGGTGTGCTCCAATCGTACGGGGCGTGGGCGGGGCCTTCGGCGGGATCAGACAGAGGCTGAAGTCAAGTCCGGTTCGCAAATGAAAGTAATTCCTTGAGCGTGGTGCGACGAAATGCAATCTTCTCCTTGCCGACTACTTGTCGGAGAGCAGCGAATACAGCCAAACAGCCCAGCACACTTAGACACACTTCGGTGCGCGCGCGGTGCGCGTGCAAGTGTGTTTTGAAGCGGGTGTGCTCCAATCGTACGGGGCGTGGGCGGGGCCTTCGGCAGGATCAGACAGAGGCTGAAGTCAAGTCCGGTTCGCAAATGAAAGTAATTCCTTGAGCGTGGTGCGACGAAATGCAATCTTCTCCTTGCCGACTACTTGTCGGAGAGCAGCGAATACAGCCAAACAGCCCAGCACACTTAGACACACTTCGGTGCGCGCGCGGTGCGCGTGCCAGTGTGTTTTGAAGCGGGTGTGCTCCAATCGTACGGGGAGTGGGCGGGGCCTTCGGCGGGATCAGACAGAGGCCCTTTCACTGCCCCGCTCTGGTTTCAAATCCACGATCCACGGCCACCAAGTCCCAGTTGTTCTGAGTGCACAACCTACACTGCGATAGAGCGTTCAATGAGCACGCAACCTTCATTGAGCACACAATCTATCTTCACTGAGCACACAACCTTCATTGGGCACACAATCTTCACTGAGTACACAATCGTCACTGAGCGCACAACCTTCACTGAGACACTACCTTCACTGAGGGCACTAACCTTTACTCAACACGCCTTCTCCACTGAGCGCATTACCTTCACTGAACACACAATCTTTACAGAGTGCTCAGTGATCTCTGAGGGCACAACCTAACCTTCGCTGAGCCACAGCCTTCACTGAGCACACAACTTTCATTGAGCACGCAATCTTCACGGAGCACACAACCTGCACTGAGCCCACTAACCTTTACTGAGCACTCTAACCTTTACTGAGCGCACAATGTTCACTGAGCGCACATTTTACTCTGAGTTTTTATTTATTTATTTGTTTATTTGTATATGTTTTTTTACAAAAAAGAAAACCTTTACAAAATATTTACAAAGCAAAACCGATTACAAAGATAAAAAACTTTTTTTGCATTTTTAAAAAACAACTGCAACATTGTCCAAACTAGGAAACTAGTAAGAATCCAATCCAACCTTGAGGTTTATTCAAACAAACCAAGGCTCAAAAAGAGAATCGCAAACAAAGTTCTATAGAAACAGGGTTATAAGGACTGAAACTCACATCTGACTCCTCACAAACAGCTTTGCATTCATAATGCTTTCGAAACCCAAAATCATCTTAGGCTAAGTCACATTCAGTTTTCAAAAATCTCACAACTGCTAATTGCAAAGAGGTGTGTTTATTATAGAACATACGCTTCCACAGATGGTCTGAGTCTGTGGGCCTCATTACGACCCCGGCGCTAAACCATGGTGCTATTAGCACCATGGTCCATGCCGGGGTCCGCTATGGTGAATGGCGGAATTACCGCCCCATTCCAAGGTTGGCGGGGTGGTAATTCCCCATTCACCATGGGCCCTTCCCCATTCCCATTTTTGCCCCATAGGGCTCAATGGGAATGGGGAAGGCGCTAAGTATGGTGCCGCACCAAGGTCCCTTTTTGCGGCACCCTACGCCTGCTAAAAGCAGTAGTTAAGGTCGAGTCCCGTAAAGGGAACTCGTAATGAAGCGTTAAGGGTTTAACGGCGCCGACACCTTTTACGGCCCCGTTAAAACCTTAACGTCAGGGTCGTAATGAGGCCCTATGCATTTTGCATCAGAAAGAAAGCGACTAAAATAAAAAAACCGAGTTGTGAGCACAGCTGGCCAATCAATCAGTAAGTGTCTCAGCGTTTCTTTTACTTCATTCTCTTTACAAATTCTACAGAGGATTGAAGGATCCTTTTCTATTCCTCTTACAGCAAGAATTTCACCTGTTGCTAAAACGTCAAAATGGAATCTCATAAAAACATTTCTAAGATTCCTATTTGGAAAGCGAATGAGATATGGTTCCAGCAAACCCATGGGTTTGTAATATGAGATCATGTAGGAATATAATCCATGTCCCACCAATTTTTGAATTGTGTTGACCCAGTCTACATTTTGCAACAGTAGTTTATTTATTTTTTGAATTGTTTAGTAATGTACATAAGGTTTCTCCTACCGATCTTAACAATTGTTTGCATATTTCCATGATTTTTTTCAGGACGACTGATTTAGAAATATCTAACTTCATGTGACAGCCCAGGTCAGAGTACAAGGAGTCCTCACCTTCCTTTATCAAGTTACGGAAAATAGATAGGCATTTCCATTCAATAACACCTTGAAGCGATTGCAGGCCAAACTCATATCTCAGAGCAAGGAGCGGGACGCATTTTGGCAGACAATACGTCATTGCTCTTAAGATGTTAGCTTCCAATGTATTCATATTCAGTTTGCCAAAAATGAACGGGATTTCCAGGCCGTAAGAAATTTTCGGTAATATTTTTTGATTATAATATCTTACCATTGGCAAGGAAGAGTAAGCGCCAAATTTGCGATAAACAATTTTCATTTGAACTGAGCTTTGTTTGGCCTTCGTGAGGAAGTGGTTGCGAATTTGCAAAAGGCTTGGGCTGTCAGCTATCAAAAAAACTAGGTAAATCATGGAATGCTTAACTCCCAGTCTGATCTCATCCAAGAACTATTTTTCATTTGCTTGCTTGCACTTTCAACTAATGCGCATTATATGTGACTTTTGCGGATTAATAACTAGCCCATTTACGACCATATACTGCGCAAATGCTGACAATAACCGTTGAAGACCCAAGGGAGTTTTGTCGAACAGCAGGAAGTCGTCTGCATATGGGCACCAATTCATTTTTTTGCCTTCCAAAGTTGATTGAATGAAGGCTGCCTTAATTAGGCAAGGGCCTATATCTGATGTGTATCGATTATATAGGGCTGGCGCAAAAATGCAGCCCTGTCTGAGGCCATTTGATGTTATAATTGGGAAAGAAAGAAGTCCTTCATTATTTAGGCGTATCTGAATTTTGGAACCATCATGAGGTAAATAAGTATTGACAAAATTTCTTTCGGGAGACCCAAGGATTGCAATTTCCACCACAATGTCGTTCTTTCGACCAGGTTGAAGGCCAGAGATAAATCCATGCTCGCTAGGTATACTGGTGGCTCCCCTTGTTTCCACTCTATTTCTTGCAGAAGGGAAATTATGAGCCCCCCCGCCACTGTCCCCACTCCTCTCCTAAAGCGAAATTGCACGGTGGAGATTATTGCATTAGCCGTAGACCATTCCTCCACTTGTTGAAGAATCAGTCCTGCAAACATTTTCTACTCTGCGTCCAATAACGAGATTAGGCGATAGTTAAATGGAGATGATCTCTCGCCCTTCTTATGAATGGGGATTACTAGGGAACAATTCCAAGTTTGTGGAATATGCTTGGCGCGTCCTATATCTGTAAACAGTAATGATAGGGCTTTCGACCAGGTATTGGGGTTGTCCTTTAATAGCACATTAGCTAGTCCATTAGGACCCGCTGCTCTGGATGCACTGGACAGCATAATCCTATTTCTGATTTGGGCCACAGAAAAGCTGCAGTTCCATTGAGTAGATGAAAGAATGTCAGAAAAAAACAAATGGAGGGGGTCTGGAGGCATAGAGAGCAAGAAAATGCTCCGACCAGGATTTTTCAGAGATTGGATTCAGTATTGCAGTTGTATGCAGAGAATGCCCATTAATTTGGCACCAACAGTTTCGGGAGGAATTATCCTTAAGTGCACTCAACATTTCTTCATTGTCTGCTTGAAACATTGAGTATTTATGACCTTTTGTCCTGTTTTTATGTAGTTGTTTCATGTATCTAGAACCCTCTTTTTTAGCAGTTTCTACTAATGGTAGCATCCTAAGTTTCCTTAGAGCTCTCCGCAAAAGAGTTTTAGCTGAGCGCACAATACGATCATATTTATGAGTGTGCGGTTTCTTAATGTTTTTACACTTCAGTGGAGTTACGGAATTATTAATCAGAATCTTAACATAAGGGATAAAATTATCATGTGTGAATCTTCTATATCTTACTTCATAAATTGTAGAAATATGATCTTTCTGAAAAAGATTGTTGCATGCTTGTACGTTACCCGGATGCCATGACTCAAATCTTGAGATGTATATTGGAAGGGGTGAGCGCTTCTTGCTAAATTAATGTCTACTTCAAGCATTTTATGATCACTCAGGTTAGTATCAGTATTAGCAAATATTTTTACTACACTAAGAATGTATTCGGAAGTAAAGATGTAATCAATTGCTGACGACCTATTACCCAGAGACCAAATGATGTAAGGCACCTCGGACCTCAGAATGGAATGTAAAGATATGAGACCCCAAGAGGTAAGTAATAGCTTCCAAATTGAGGGATAACAATTTATATGCAAACTCTGTGATTTTTAGGTAAGGATCCCCCTCCAGATTAACCACATTCGTCCTTTCCCTGTGGACATCAGTCAAATGCTCTATTGCAAGCTTCATGTTAGTGTTAAAGTCACCCATAACCAAAATATGAAGAGCTTTACATTTCAATAAACAATTTTCCATTACTTTTTCCATTTTCAAAATTAACTCATAAAGATTGGCTCCTGGTGACCAATAAACATTCAGCATCATCAGATGAGAAATTCCCTCATTCCCTTCAACCTTCACCAAAGACGCCAAAAAATAGGGGGCAATTGATACAGTTTCGATCACATTTATGCCAATTCCCAGCTTTACCGCAATGAAGAGGCCCGCTGCCGGGCGGCCCCTAAATCCCTTTGTAGCTAATAGGTGACAACTTTGAAAACCATCGAGCTGTACAGGAGATAGTAACAAAGTTTCTTGGATGCATAATATGTTCTTGGATCTCAGCTTAAGACATAGTTGGGGAGAGGATAAAAGATGAGTATTACCTCTTGAGTTCCAGCATAAAATAGTTAAACTGTTATCTGGGTTAAAGTTGTTGTTTCCGAGATTGAAGCTTGGAAATGGAGTCTCTTAACGATAGAGCCAGCCATCTCCAACTAGTTTCCTGATCCCCTTTGATATCTAATTCATTTTTCTGCTGGTGATTGAAAATATCCTGTTGCAAACAAGGTTCAGGTTGGGTAAACCATCACGATCTGAAGCACCCTCTCCAAAAATCAATAAATCAATACCCATGCTGTTGAGCTGATCAATCTTGGCTAAAACCTTTTGAAAGACCAGTTTCAAATGAAATACGATTCTTACATGGTCGAAACACATCAGGTGGATAAAGTCAACCCGCTTAATGTCTGCACTAGAGAGATTTTTTAAGGGAGGATTATCATTTAATAGAGCGAGAGAGCGAGCTCTATTCATGGCTAGTTGATTTCCGCAATCGTATAGCGGGTATAATAAAACACTAGAGGATTCCAAATTGCAAGGCTTCCTCCATGTTATGTGACGTAATTCTGTCTGAAGATAATGTTTTGGAGTAGATTTGAATGATTCTCCTATTTTATCTCTACCATTTTGATGATCGAGAGCCGATGGAGCGGATGAAAAGAAACTATGAACTGGCTCCGATATGTTTTTAAGGGGCATGTATGGAATAGAGTGCAAGGGTAACTTAGTGCATTTTTTTGGTTCAAGGTGTTTACCAGGCGGATCAATCATGGGAGGGCGAGAAATCGAGACATTGTTAATATCTGTTTTCAACAAGTCTACAGCACTTCCCTCCTTTGTTAAGAATGCTTAAATACTGGAGCGTATTAGGAGCTTAATTGTGTTTCATTGATCGGGCAAAATTCAGGGCGAATCACCCCTTGCGGCGAATCACCCCTTGCGTGCTTACAACCTTGTCCGTCGTCAAATCCATTACCGCCTGAGGAGCAGCTTTGCAGGCAGGCCCTCTAGGTGGACAAGGCGACTTTTGAGGGGGTAATGCCGTGAAAGCGGGGTGGATTTTAGGTGTTTCAGGTTCCGCTGGATTGATTATATTCGGAGGAGCTCAGGTGAGCGGGAGATTTAATGGGTTAGGACTATTCGTGGTCTTAGGTTTTTAGAATAGTTCATAAATTTCCCTCTGCTCCCCAAGCAAGGAAAATTGATTTTTACCTTGAGGTAGAGGCAGTTTAGGGGTAGAGAGATTTTTCTCCTTTTGGGGCTGTACTGTTTTCTTTCAATGCTACTTTATGATGCATCTCCTCTGAAAGAGAATTGGTGGCAGTATCATACGTGCCAATGTTTGAATTAGGGTTTAACTTCTCCCCCCCTTCTCTGCCACTTCTGCACCTGTAGTATTTGATAAGTGCTTCTCCTCTCTAATAGTGTTACGCCAGGTATTTTTGGCAACTTTATTCCTTCAATCATGCATGGAGGACAGAAATTTGTTTTTCTTACCTTTTTTTTTAGTTATATTTTTTTTGTCCTTCTTTGTAGAATTACATTTTTGTGTCTGAGAGCCAGAACTTGTCGGTTCTGGAGGTACAACAATTTTTTGTACCACATCTGTTTGATTTGTTTCCGAAAGCTTAGCTCTAATCAATGACCTGGTAAGAATATCTCCCACCAGAATAGCTAACTTGTTTGGGAAGGCTTCTAATGAAATTGCCCCTGCTTTAGATGTTACCAAAATACGTTCCATTAGGATTCTCATTTCAAATCAGCAGGTAGAATGCTCTTTCAGCTCCTTCAAAATTTATAGGAGAGCCCCCGACTTGTCCACATGGTTAGATGATTGTTGGCCATAAATTGCAGTTGGGGGATCCTGAAAATGTTGGGACAAGGCCATTAGCGTAGAATCAGCTGAGAAGAAGTCTGGTGGGGTATCCCCATGAGCGTTAATATTTTGGCCAGGCTGGGTGGAAAATATACAAGAGCTAGATGCTTCTTCCAGGGTAATTTGGGGCCCCCCGTCGAAACCATAGAAGAATTTACGATTTCCTCTATATTCAATATTCGTGAATCGCTGGGTTCTGGGGGAGAGGGGGTAGAGGTAAGTTCATAGCCATTCGCATTGTGTTTTTTACTGGCATGAATACAAGGGGCGCAGATAGAATATCCTCATACATCCGCGCCCCCTGTATTGTAGAACTCCTCATGGCCGGTCCTGTCTGAGCGGGGTGGGAATAAGTATATTCAATGCTGGCTCTTCTACTCGACATACCGGAAAACAATTAACGTGTCTCAACCAATGCAGTTCAGGATCAATATATCCAATTAGTGAGAGGAGATAGAATTTTCATTAATTACCCGGCTACTCGGCCCAGCCCCCGCCTTGCCTGTTCGGGGGTGAGGAGAATAATCTCCCGCCCCACGCCACAGGTCTAACAGGCTTAACAGGCAGGCACTTCTGGTGGGCACTTCCGGCTTGGGTGTGCGCGCAAGGGCACGGGAACCGGACGTTTTGAAGCCGGCTTCTCCAGCAAAGGGGGCGGGGCCCTATCGGTAAGAAAGAAAATTATGTTACACAGTGGCTGTTACACAGGGCTAAGAAAAGCCAAAGTTCTTCCTATGGGTAAGGTCCAACAGACCCAGGCAGTCCAATGATTAGGCATAAACAGTTTGGTGACAACACCGGCAGAAGTCTGCCACTAGTAGAGAGCAGCCCAGGCGTAACAGGCAGGCACTTCTGGCACTTCTGGCTCAGGTGCGTGCGCAAAAGCTCGGGAACCGGAAGTTTTGAAGCCAGATTCGCCAGCAAAGGGGGTGGGGCCCCAGGCAGTCCAATGATTAGGCAGCAACAGTTTGGTGACAACACCCGCAGAAGTCCACCGCTAGTAGAGAGCAGTCCAGGCTAACAGGCAAGCACTTCTGGCGAGCACTTGCGGCTCAGAGTGCACAATCTTCACTGAGTTAATAATCTTCTCCGGGCACGCAACGTTTATGGAGCATGTTATTCCCCGTCACTCAATGTCCCACTCTTTTTATCACAGAGTCTTGCCATTCAGGTTCAGGAAACTCCTTCATCCGTATGTTTTTAAAAAAATATTAATGGAATTATTTCAATGATTTGTACTGTTGGGAGGGGCCACAAAGTCTGTGAAAAAAGAAGTAACATACTGGTAACACTGTCAATAAAAACAAATTCCCTGGGTTTCATAATGCACACCACACAACGAACTGCTTCAGAGCAAACAACATCCCTGCGTCCATGATGATGTAGAGTGGCAAATGCCCTCACAGCCTCTGTGGTGTCAGGCGGCTTATGCCCCAGATGTCCAGATGCAAACTAACTAAAAAGAGAAAAGGAGAACTTTAAACTCCAGAGATGGATCTACTGGCATGTGGGAAGCGCAGCTGAAGCGAGGGCTGTTTGGCTGCGCTTTTAGTTGGGGTTGAGGCAGGCCTCCTTCAGGGAGGATTGTGGCCGTCCATGGTGGGTGTTCGTGGAGGGAATTGGTAGATGACCTGCAGAAGTGCCAAAATGTAATGAGCAAAAGAGACAGCCTGGTCCTTGCTTGCCTACAGGGCTGGTACACCCTGATCTGGCCTTGGCTCTCCTTGTTTTTGTGATGTTCCTGTGTGTAGCATGTAACCCCGGGTGAAACCAGGGTCGTCATCATGTCCGGGAGCCAGGTTTCAGGGGGGACTTAGTGGCACCATCCCGATCAGAGAAATCTGCACACACGGGAAAGTGACAACGTTGAGGGACACAGTAGCATCGTAGACTACACCCGCTCAACCAGCCCAAGAAAAGCAAGATGACTCTAGCCCCGCCCCACCCCAAAAGCAAAGATCAAGCCAATATTTTAAAGTAGTGCATGTCTGGTTCTGTAGTAATACGCTCAACAACACACAAGGTAAACACAACATGAATGCGCCCACTTCCGAGGTTAAGTGGCAGTATATATAACGCATATCTGTAAGAGTTTGCTAGTTGCATAACATTTGTAACTACTTTTCTGGAAGAGTCAGCATTGTTGCCAAGTTTTTAGTGTACAAACGTGTGTCATTTCAGTGTTTGCAATGCGGACAGGCGTGCAATTTCCATGTCATACAGGTAACACTTTGAGTAACAGCCTAATACGCAGCATGTGTGTCTGTGTGCTCCATGCATGTCTGTGTGCTTTTGTACAGCTCATACATGACCTTCTTTTGTAACTAGTGAGTGCATAGAAAGGAATGCAAAGAGTAGCTAGACTCCCAGAATGTTGCTGCATTGTGTTTTCCTGTGAGCATGTCCTTGCCCGCTGCACACTTGCTGGAAAAACGACTGCTCTCGTGAGCTTCTGCTAAAAAAACATTCTTGGAACTGATCGGTAAAAAGGCACATTGTAGTTAACTACTAAGCCAACTTGTATGGTCATAGGCATGATGGCCCACCCTCCATACATGCTGCACCAGCTCATACATGTGTATCGAGTAGGGACATGTGTTTTGTATACGTTTCGTAAAACTGGATGTGATGAGAATGCTGGCCAGTTGGTTGTTCCAGCAGAGAGGGCAAGAACTGCATGGGCACGTGTTTCCAACGCCATCTTTATCCTCCGTTTTCAATTACAAGCCACACTGATTGGACGTGAGTAATGATCATACCACCATTCCCCAAATGGACGTCTCTCTTTATTGGGCAAGACCAGTTCTTCTCTGCAGGTATGTGGTTGCTGTATTGTAATGGGACAGGAGCAGAATTTACCATCGGGAGTCAGCAGGGCTTGCAGTCCTTCAATAGTAGGATCCAGAACTGGCCATTCGGTCTTCTATATATTATTACCATACTACAGTACTGTTATTAGTTGAAGGTTTTTGTAAAGAAGTCAAGACGTGAATGGGCTTGGCATATCTGAACAGGAGTGACATTGTCTGGTGTAAATACGGCACTTTTTTTACTCCATCTGTCATGTGTATGCTGACTGACCATGTCCAAGCCATATCAGCATCTCGTCAATATCTTGTATGGCGTGTCTGGGGTCAATTGGGGTGATGAGCAGCTGCACTACCATCTAGCGCCTGCATAAACCTCTACTCATACCCCACATTCCGTGTTCAGCTGTGTGCACTGCAGTCCTGAACAGAAGCACTGGCCTCTGGTCCCATATTAGGTATAATCCTGCAGAGTAAGTATGTGTGTGAATGGACATATGGATGGACGACTGAGTAGAACTGTAGATTGTTGAGAGGGAATATGGGAGGATGTGAGAGTATGGGTGGTTAAGTGTAAGCCCGGCCAAAAAAATGTGGCCGAACCCAGAGTCACTAGAACTTTCCCTATATTTGGGTGATTCAGAGTTTGGCCAAATTTGTAAGTTGTTTTTGGGTTAAGCTCATGACAATTTCCTGCTGATGAAAAGTTGTTATGGATAGTGAGTTAAAGAGTACAGATTCCTTTCCTGTGAGGGCATTTTCAAAACAAACAAACTAGTGGCGGTAACCGTAATTCCGTTTGGCGGTACTCTGCTATATTTATTGCCAGAATACTGCCAAATGTCTAATGAGGCAATTAGTACCAAATTCATAAAAAGTAATACAAATAAATGCACAGAGGATGCACTTTTTTATTATATTACATTGAGAAATAGGCAGGTTACCTTTTTTCACAAACGCTACCTGTGCAGTGCTAGGGGTATGTGCCTCATTGCAAATTATGTGCTGGCCAGCCCCCTTGCATACATTATTGTCAGTAGCCCGCTCCAGCCACTAATGTATAACAGGCTACTAGCACAACCACGGTGGGGCCTTACATAGTGAAATGAGTAAAAAAAAGAAGAGCGCATTTCTATCCCCATTTGAGGGATAGTAATGCAAGTTTGAAAGCAGCAGTTCATACCAAAAAAGAAATGTATGAGAAGTTTGGAAATTATACTACCATGCATACCGCTTCCCTTGCATCTGTTCCAAACAGATGCAGGGAAATATGTTTGTTTGTTTTCTTACTATTTTAATGCACATCTCAGTTGTGACTTTGGGATGTGCATTAAAATGTACAGAAACCCTACACTGGCACATCTTCACTGCCTCTGGCCTTCAAGATCATCCAACCCATGAAAAGAGTGGCAGTGGCTGCCTTTGCCTCCACCTACTCTGCTTCTTCTACTCCCTCGGCTGACTCCCATCTTGGCACAACCCTCTCTAACTTTCAATACTCCATTTCAAACACTCTTGAAATTATTGCCCCTGTCATGAGGGTTCTTCTGAAGCCTTCCAAAAAGTGCAACTCTGGGTATGACTCCGAGATGGCTGCCCTTAAATGAAAGTACAGAGCAACGGAACAGAAATGGGGATCTTCAGATGCATCATCTGACAAACTGGCCTGTCACCTTCTTCAAAGGCAATATAGTCTCTGCATCAGCTCCAAGGGAAGAGTCTATATTCAAGCCTGCATCTCAGCTGCATCTAACAACACGGCTGCACTCTTCAAAGTCTGCAAGGAACTGGCCTATCCTACTGCAGCCTCTTCCTCTACTGCACCCACCCAGGCCCTTTGCTCGGCCTTGGCTGCCCAATTCACTGCTAAAACACAAGATATCCTGTCCTCTCTCTTGCCCGCACCTTCGCCTGCACCCACATGTCTTGGCCCCCCCTCGGCACCCCGTCTTCTCTCCTCCCTTTCTCCTGTCACAACTGAGGAGGTCTCTAGACAAGTCCGCTCCATGAAAGTCTCTTCCAAACAGGTTGGCCCATGCCCTCCTAAAACCATCAAGGACAACATTGATTCTCTTGCTCCAGCCTTGGCCGACCTCTGCAATCTCTGTTTTGCCATTGGAGTATTCCCCACTTCTCTCAAGCAATCTCTTGTGCACCCTCTGCTCAAAAACCCTCTGCTTACCCTTATTTCCCAGCAAACTATCGACCGATCTCTATCACTCCTTTCCTGGGCAAACTCTTGGAGAAATTAGCCATCTCTCAGCTTACCCTCCACACTGAATCTGTTGGGTGCCTCCATGACCATCAGTCTGGCTTTTCAGTATCCAGAGGCTTGGAACCTGCTCTTCTGAACCCTTGTGAAGACCTGCTCTCAAATCTTGACTATAACTCTCCTTCTGTCTTCATTCTTCTCAATCTCTCTTCTACCTTCGACACGGTAAACCACAACATTCTGATCTCCCGTCTCTGTGATACCCTGGGCATCACAGATCTGGCTCTGGCATGGCTTGCCTCCTTTCTCTCTGACCGCCCTTCCCAGGTGGAATTTGGGTACTTTCTCTCCTCTATCACTGCGATCTAACCTATCCCATTGGATTTTTCAATGTCTACATGGCCCCTCAGGCCCACAGGATCTTTACCTTCACCTCTAACTTTCAGTGCTATGCGGATGACACGCACCTCTCTTTCAGGCTACCCTTGGCCTCTTCCTCCTTCTTGCTCATTCCTGACTATCTGTCCGCAATTCATTCGGTATGCTGCTAATGATCTCTGCCTCAAGGCCAGTAAGACAGAGATCATCCTCAAGTGGCAACCCTTGGCCCTGCGCCCAACCTGCTAGTGAGGCAAAACATTTGGGGGTCATTTTTGACTCCACTCTCTCCTTCTCTTCTCACATCTCAGACATCTCCAAAAAGTCCCACTACCAGATGCACCTCCTCAAAGGTTTTCTACCTTTTCTCACTTTCCCCCAAAGGCTCACTGTCTCCAAAGCCCTGGTTCTTTCTAGGCTGGACTACTGCAACAGCCTCTTTCGCAATCGTCCTGCTTCTACTCTCCGCCCTCTAGAACTCATCCAGAACAGAATTGCGAGACTATCCTTGGCCTCAAGCCCAGAGACTGCATCTCTCTGGCGCTGACATACCTCCACTGGGTCCCTGTGGCTGCTAGGATCACGTTCAAGACCCTCTGCATAGTCCACAAGGTTTTCTGGGGCCAGGGTACCATACTATCTAAAACGCTCACTTCCTAAATACTGTCCTTCTAAGGCCCTCATCTCATCCTCCTCCAACTCTTTGCAGGTTAGCCTCTTTTCCAAACAGAGATTTGGGGGTAGACTTTTATCCTCTGCAGGTGCCTTCTTCTGGAACTGCCCTCTGCCTCTCTCTGCCTTGACCCGGAGCTCCTTAAGTTCCAAGAACTCCTCAAGACTTTCCTCTTCTCTTCCTCTTTGTCTCTCCCTCTACCCTGCTAACCTCCTCCCCTTTCTCTCCCTCCTCACTCCTCTTTTCTCCTCCCTAACTCTGTTCAGTTTTTGCTGACTGGTCACTTGGTTCACCTCCAGAGCCTTGCAGGTCCCAGTATTTGCACTTGCCTCCAGTCCTCTGCACTATGCTCAGCACTACAGCACTTTCAGCATTTGTTCCATGAGAGGGGTAACCTCTCTGCACTTAGCCCAGGGCCATGTTGGACTGTGCGCACTGTCCCACCTTTGTCTCCCCTCGATAGTGTAGTTGAGCCTGAAACAATTCATGCACTTGCACTAGGAGAAATGCAGTCAGGCCTAGTACGCTAGTTACTTTTTGTTAGATCATTCAGAAACTTCAAGGCATAAGAATGACTACTGTTATCCCCTTGCTGCCTTCCCTCCTTGAAGCGCTTTGAAGCACATCTCTTGTGTGTAAGCGCTGTACAAATATGCAATTACAATATATGAGCAAATGCACAAAGGGGGTGATAAAAGAAACACATAACTCATCACTTTGCCAACCATTTTTGGGCGGCATTGGCTATTTACTGTAGTCATATGATTTGTGTTTTTTCTCAGATACAGAGCTTATAACATTGCAATACTAACCAAATAAAATGGTATTTAAGCACCAAACAGAGGAGTCAAAGTCTCCATCAATAATGCTTGACATGTGACTGACTCTGCCTCAGACCTACTGACCTTTTCTAATATTGATAAGCATCTGCAGACTCCTGTTCCAACATACTTGTACCCAGTGTTTCTCATGGAAGGAAACTTAGAAGGATTGAACATCAGGCACACCTAATGATGAGTGACTCTTCCCAAACCCAATAGGTCTATGTCTGTAATGAACTCCCTGCATTGAAATTGTATAGACCTCAATCATACTCAATGTACCAAATTCTGAAAGATGAAAAACATACCAAAGTATTCCTACAGCGCAGAGTGCTGTGAGAAATCTGACCGTATTCTCCAACCTACTCCCTTGGGATCTTCCATTCAGGTGGGCAGGGAAGGGCCGTCGCATTTGCATCCTGACCATGGGGGTGGATAAGCAAGTGCATGGTCGCGGGGATTGGGAAGGAGAATGCCTACAGGTGAGACATGGTATTCCCCCTTTCCCCATTATACATCAAAACACTCTCCATCAGCTTTTATGGGGTTATTTTCAATCTCATCCCATCTCCCCCTTTCCATTTCCAACAAGTCCTGGGACGAGGAAGAGGCGATCAAGAGTAATAAATAGGAACAACATTGGGATGCAGGAAGAGGCCTACTACATTTCACCACTAGGCTGTTCCACTAATAGCGTCAGGCAAGGTCAGCAACTTCACCTTACCTAAGCACACCTGACTCCACTTGATTCTCATTCAGGGTATAAAAGGTATGGTTCTGCCAAAGGAGATGAGTGAACTGGGTTTGCTGGATGGAACCTGGAAGCCAGAGAGCAAGAGACAGCAGCAGGAAGAGCCCAGATGATCCAGAGCAGAGCGGGACACCAAGACGCTGACCCAGTGTGTCAGAGGGGTTGCAGTGTGGCGAGGGAGCCTTGTCTTCAAGGAGCCGGAGTGGGACAGACTGCCACATGCTGGCTGTATCCAGGCCAGTGCTCGTTGCCCTGGGATTGTGTGCTGACTGAAGGGGTGTTGGAGGGGCAAGTGGTGAGACCATGACCTCGATCCACATATCCTGACGAAATGCTCACCAGCGCCATGCTACTTGGGTGAGTTTTGTGAGAGAAAGAGAGAGAGAGAAATCAGTAGCATGTGGGTGGCTGGAACAGTAGGAGAAGCAATGAAAGATGCAAGCGGCCGATAAGCAGAAAGCAGAAAGAAAGTGAAGAAAAGAAAGAGAAAGTGCACTAGCTGCGCAAACACAGAAAAAGACAGAACACGAGAATTTAAAGAGAACGGGGAGCAAAGAGAGGGTGCGTGCAACCCAAAAGTGGAGAAAAGGTTGCGAAAGACCCAAAAGCAGAAACCCAATGTGCAAGAGGCACGGTAAAGCAGAAAGAAAGTGCAAGGGTGCACAGCGAAGTAAGACGCGTGTGCAAGAGGCACAGCAAAGTGGAAAGCGGGCAAGAGGCACCGGCAGACAAAAGGTGGAAAAGAAACAAGGACAGAGTAAAAGAGGCACAGGAGGGAAAAGTTGCCAGAAAAAAGGTACAGAGAATAAGGAGAGGGGCCGGAAGGCATAGGGTCGCTCATGGGAGGAGCAAATGCCTGGCATTCTAGAAAGTCTCTGATACTGCCCCATGAATGAACTGTGCGTTAAAAAGGTACATCCTGACAAGGTGAACTTTTGTTTGAGACCGGGGTAACCTTAGTTTGGGTAAGAAACCCTGAGAGGCCCACAGAGACATTGTGAACTTTACAGGAGAGGTCTAGACCTAGGAAAGGGAAGCCCGGGAGGCCTAACAGGAACTGTGTCTTTTTGTTTGGAACTGGAAGGATGAAGCTTGGGGAAGGGAACCACAAGAGACCCAGGAGAGCCAGTGACATTGTCCACTTTATTCTCTTGCTGCAAGAGCCTTACCTGGAAGGTTCAGATGGCAACCCTTTTGAGCTGAACTGTTTTTCAAACTGTCAGAACTACACCTGATGGTAAGGCTACCTGAAACCAGCTTTGGTTTAAATTCTTTTTGAGTCACCATTATCCTTTAAGAAGACCCCATATCACATTTGGTTTAAGAGTGAGGGCAAGCATAGGTTTTGACACAGGCGATCTTTGGTTTTGAATTTACGGACATCGACGACCCTTAGAAGCATCAGTTGAGGGAACATCCCTCTTAGAGTTCGAGGCAGTTAGGCATTACACTGACCCAACAAAGTGTTGTAAAAAGGTTTTCAAACTGTTACATTTGAGTCTGTGTATCTCTTGATACCATGCCTTTCTCACACTGCCCATTTCAACTTTACACAGGACTCCATTTCCTCATGTAAACCCCTCTATCCATCTTCATTCCTAACATAGCGCTTTCCCCTAACTTTTCTCTCTCTTCCTACAGCCTTTGAAGTTCTGCCTGATTTGTTTCTGAACTTCTCTGAAGATGTATGGCTTTTAAAGGATATTCTGTCTGATTAGGGGAGATCCAGAAAGATTCTGGTTGGAAGAAAGGAACTGCAAGAATCTGTGAACCTACCTGAATCTCACACAGAGATTTGCCGGTGCCTGAAAATCATTTTTGAGAAAGCTTGTTCAGGCTTAGTAAAATGGCAATCTTTTTAATGTGACTTTTGGCAGCACTACACAGCCTAGGTCCTATAATTTTAAATAGACTTCATTTTTAAAGTACCAGTAACATTGTATAAAACATGAAAGGGCTTACAGAGAATTTTACACAATGGTTTGGGCTTCTCTATCAAGGAATTTTATTGGAAAATTACTGGAGCCTGGTGCATTTTAACAGTGACAGGCTCTCAGCATCACTTGATTAGCACTGTGCATGCACTTTTTGGGGTTTCTACAAGCCATTGTTCTTTTGGATATTTCAGTAGACTTCACAATTGTTGACTACCACACTCTCTACTGGGTCACTCCCTTTGCCAAGGCATTTCTAACAAGCGCTAGCTTGGCTAAAATCTTTTTGACAAGACACGCTTAGTGTGTTGCCTTCTACCTATGAAATTGGTATCTCTGCATCTACATGCAGAGTTCATTGGGGTTCCTCTCAGAGCTCATTACTATTTATCCTCTAAATGAGACCTCTAGTAGACCTCATTTGGGCATATAAACTGTTCTTTTACATGAATGCAGATGGTACCCTGGTTGGTCCCCATTTTGGCGATGACCTGGGATCCACAGTTGTGTGTTATGGAGGAGAATGGAGATTGAATGAATAACAATTGTTTGAAGTTTAACCTTAGAAATGTTGAGGTTATGTTATATGATTCTCCTAGTTTGGACTCATCTCGTTGTTAACCCATCAAGGATCTCATTCTCTGATCAGCCTGGATGAGGGGGATCTATGATCCAAGCCCGAACGAGGGAGACCAAGCTGTGAACATTCTAGAATAAAGGGATCGGAGCCTGGACTAGGGAGATCCATGGTCCGAGTCCAAACAAGGGAGACCAAATTGTGAACATTGTAGAAAAGTGGTCAGAGCCCAGCTGAGGGGGACCCGTGGTCCGAGCCCGAAGGAGGGAGACCAGTCTTGAACTTAAGAAAGTGAAAACCCTGACAAAGGAAAGGAACTTTTGTGTTTTGTTTGTTACATCAGGCCCTCTGCAATAAGAGACTGTCATTGCGAGAAAGACTTTGGCGGAAAGCCCTGATGCCTATGGGTTGAACTGTTACCTTGTGGCCAAGAAGCCAGAGTGTGTATGAAACCTGCATGTGCCGCCTTACCCTGTGCTGAAAATGTGGGGAAGGGAAGCTAACTGCTTAACTATCCTGACATACCATTTCTTGAAATCTTTTCTTTTGCAAACATTGTTATCTCACACCATTCTGTATTTAGAAGTAAGGATTGGCAATAGGTTTATTAGTATATGGCTTATTCATTTTGACAGACTCCACTAGGACTGCGTTATTATCATTTGATGACCATAGCTTGCTCCCATCTTTAGATTTAGGTTTAGATAGGTGTTCTACACCCCATTGAAGTTCAATAAATTCCCTTGAACTGTGATCACTTATGTCTGTCTTCACTGTTCGATACCATGCCTTCCTTAAAGTGAACGTGGAGTGATTGGGAGAGAAGGGAGTGTGGGTAGGGGGCAACAGTGGAACAGGAGTGAAGGTTTGGTAGGAACGCTTAAGACGAACTACATTCTCTATATTGTGTGACATTTTTGCATGTAAAGTTTTAAACATAGGTGTAGTTACACTGTTAGAGTATATGTGCAGTGCATTGCCGGTGTATAAGGATACAATTGAGAAATATCATAAGCAATGGGTGGCAGAGACACAAGGCAGAATGTTTGATACATGGCCAGAGCAGGGCACGAACAATAGGCGTAAATTAGCACACATGCATGCATTCTTGGCTGCCAAAGATAAAGGTAAAAAGCGTCAAAGGAGGAAATAGATTTTAGAATTGTGGCAAATTGTGGAGGACATAGAGGACAATGATGAGAGTAAATCCCAGTGTGACAGCGGCCCAACCCAGAGGGTAGAAAAAGGTGAAGCATCTGAGGAAAAACAGTCGCCTGCCCCCCTAGTAGGGTGTTACCCAAACCCTTCCTGCTACAGGATATACAAATCCAACGTATGTGCCCCGCCAACTACATCACCACCCCCATACCAAACAAATACTAGTACTGCTGTACCGATGGATATGAAACCACATGAGCTAGAAGAGACCTTAAAGGCAGCGCAAGTGGAACTGGTGCAGTTAAGGTCCCTATGGGAAAAAGGTAGAAAATCGGTGGGTGGTCTAGATGAATGGAGGGTCGGATACATTTTGTTTAGATTAGATAGTACTGCAATCAAGGATGTTCATATTGAGAAGGGGAAGGGTGATGGATGAGGATCATGGAGTGTAGACTATTGGGCAGTGAGATCAGATGGAATAGTAGCAGGGAGTTATGGGGGAAGATTAGGACACAATGGATGAATTAGAGGATGAAGAGGAAGTGCTGGTAATCACCCCACACGTAGAGAGCTTCTAGGGTCCGCAATTGAGGAGTATATTTGGCTTTACAGCAGTGGCAAAGAAAAAAGCAAGTGACGGCAAGAAGGGGAATGGGTACACAGTTGCCTTTATTACATAAAGGCCTGGGATAGTGCAATATGCACGTTGGGCCCAGATGGACAAAAACAACCTAATACAAGCACTCCGACTCCTCAGTATAGGTGCTGGAAAATGGATATATGCCTTTGAAAAACAAACAGTTGGTATCCCTTTGGCAGTGGCGGATATAAAAAGTTTGCTTGTAGCAATTGTGGGAGATCAAGCAGGAGATGTTTGGGTTAAGCGTGTATACCTAGGAGTTAGGATGGATGATGATGTCCATGATGGGGCACAATTTAATGACGTCAGAGCGCAGGAGTGGGATGCACTTCGGCGGGCTTACCCGGATACGCCAGACTTGCCGTCCATAATGCAATATACAAAGGGGGATGATGAAGACACCGCCCAATACATTTTGAAGGTACAGGAGATATGGAGGACAGAGACAGGGGAACAGTGGGACCAATCAGTTCCGCTTTTCTACGTTGTAATTAAAAGGTGATTCCCCATGGAAGTACAAAAAGCTCTCGATGATATTGTAGATATACATCACTGTTAATGGATCAAAGAAAGAGATAAGGAAATGGCACAAATATTGCAGGCTGAGGAAGCAAAACTAGTACAGAAAGAAATAGCAAAGATAGCAGTTGAAGGAGCAATCATGGCAGGTACTCAAGCAGACTAAGGCAGCAGTGTGAACGGGTGCAATAATAGCAGCATTCTGGCCAGGCAGAAGACAATGGAATGCCAAACTTTCATTATTTGTAGTTTGTCTTATTATTAAATAACAGAAAGGACTATTATAATTATCTATATACTTCTTTATGTTGCAATAATCTGGCAAAGCCACAAGTCCACATCTTTGGAAAAGCTCACGTTGTGTTGGGTGAGGGATCGAATGAGCACAGAGGATTAATATCCCACATCATTACAAGTACCTTCCTATTGTTATAGCAAGCTATCTATCGCTCCTTGAATCTTCTTTTCTCTGGAAAATACATATTGTTACCCTGCTAATTTTACCTGGAACAGCTAGTACGCTAAAACTTTGACTGCGGCAGAAGAGTTATTACCTGATGCTGAAGTCAAAGGAGGTTCAGTTGCAGCTAAATGATTGGCATAGCCTTCATCCAACATTCAATTGGGTAAGGGTGTCGAGGATAGACAGCTTCACCCTCTTTAAAATGTGTGGGTGAAGGAATAAACCCTGACAAAAGGACCACACCACACGTCCAGTCCCCTCGTAAACCACATTATTCCTACAGAGAAACCATAACGTATGCTCGTTTTTACCATGGCCATCCCCACATTTCAGAAGTAGTGATCACCTTAGTTAAAGTGATCCTCTGCATTCTCCTAATGAAGTGTTTCACTCAGGTCTGTGTGTCTCAATGAGTTCATTAAAGGTGTAAGATTCCCATCACAAGGCTAACTACCAACAGCCTGCCCACCATTCTTGGCTGCCACTGTGCATGTACATTGTGTGGTGCAATCCAAGAGTCTCTTTTACTTTGCATTGTCAATCAACAGCAATACCTGGAAAGTCCAATGCCACCTGGGGGCCAGTGTCCTCAACCTCTGGTATTCCTTAACGTATGCAAAATCTCCAGGCTGGATTGAGTGGCAAGGCTCTTTGGGTCTTTTGCACATTGCTTCTTGTACCTTTGATATAAGAAAAAGCACTTCTGGCGGGTATTGATGAAGGAAGGTGCAACATGTACCTCATAATACCTCATTTGGGGCCCATTCCTATTCTTCTATGAGATGTGCTGTGCATTTTGTATAATATGAAATGTAGTGGCTCTGGCCATTTTAAATTTGTATCAGAAATGTGCTTGGCCAAATTGTACTTCCACTTTGTTGCTCCACCACCTTTGTAGTTTGGGATGGTGGGGGGAACAACACGGTTTATGTTGTATTTGTAAAGACATGCTTAGTCTTTAATCAACATTTAGCAACGGTAATGGTATTTGCTTAATGGCATGGGCATGCCTCTTTTCCACCTTAATAGGTGTCACTATGAATGAGCTAGTAATTGGTGCATTTCTCGAGCTAAGACAAGTCTTTTTGGAGGTTTTTGAATGGTTCAAAATGCCATGAATGTGCACCTGATGTTGCTTGTGCAGCCTTCCCAGCATTGTTTTGCTGGCAAATTATGAACTTCCCACATTAGGCCTGTACAATAGCAGACAGATCTGGACCATGCCAGTCTTGTCTCAGTTTCACAGTCATACCCATCCTTTTCTACACGGGCTAGTCCATGATAAATACAAGACAAGTAGGATAACAGTAACTTTGGTGTGATGAAGCATCCTGTAGGGAAAAATAGTGTGCGCTAATTTCAACAGTGCCACTTAATTCAACAGTGACACTTGTAACAACAGAGATGGTGGGCAAGCAGTTTCAACTGATACTAACATTGCAGCAGATGTATGTACATCAGAAACTGAAAGAGGGTGATGCTGGGGTACTAACAGCTAATATAGGGATCTTTAAGGGGGCTAGATTTAAAGGAAACAGGCTCTGTGTTTACTGCCAACGTAGTAGGTGCATGAACAAACACACTGGCTGATCATGGCTAGTTTCAAAATAATATAAAATTGAGAAGCTTACACCAGTCCTTGCAAAATGAAAGGTCCTTGAAAAAAAAGTCAATTGTTTGCACAAAGCAAACGCCGGAAAAAGAGGATGGCATGTTGCATTTTCTTCTGAGAGCAGGAAGGAACAGTTGGCAGAGATATGGCCTGCCAAAAACTAGAGGGCTAAACTGGAAAATTACATTATATAGGGCAAGAATATTTGTTGTCATGTGGTAAAGCTGGGAGTGTCACAAAGGGCTGGAGGAAGTGACATCAGCAAATAGGTGGGTAAAATGTTCAGCTACTATAGTTGATATAGGAGATGGGCTGGGATTGAGACAAAGGCTTAAAAAGAAATCCAAGCTGGGATCTGGGCTTTTTACCAGTGACTAATTCCATGTTTGTTTTTTTTTTACGGTGGCTGGGGCTTTTTGCTATGTGCTTTTTGGCAGGGCTCCTTCATGCGTAATGGAGACCACTCTGGGCCTTGCAACAAAGTAACTTAAAATAAACTGGGCACAGATTTAACAAGGCCTGATTGCGAGCAAAGACCTGGGGCTGTGTTTTTTAAATTTTGGGAGGCTTTCTTCGGGTGAGAAAGCCTGATTGGTCGTTTGGTGAATGTGCTTTCCGAGCATAAGGCATTTTGCCAAGCCTCACTGGAGCCTTGAAAGCTGTGTCGTGCAGAGTGGTTATCTGTATGTCTGTCAGCATGACAGGACAGCATGAGATGGGATCCTGAGCCCGAAGGTGGGGCTGCTGTGACTGATGCTGAGACAAAACCTCAGAAAGGCCAGAGGAGCTGTGGTTGCAAAGGTCTCAAGTAAAGCTAAAGTGAGTCTCATTAGGGATAGTAGAAACTGAAATTTCTTGCAAGGGGTGATTTGGTCAGGGCAAATTGACCCAACGGCAACTTCCTCGATCTCCCTGGTACCCAGGGATCAAGGAAGTTGCCTACATCAAAATTGATTATAGGAATAATTCTGCTGTGCAAGAAAGCCCATGATCTCTAATCTCATACTAACCCAACCTTAGTTGAGGGCAGGGGGGTAAATGGGAATTGAGGCTAGATCTAGAATATATTTGCTTACAAGTACTAGATGGGGTTTGTGAGGCTGTGCGGATCCACAAACAGCAGGCATATTTGTTTTCCTTCCAGTGCAAAGTGTCTTCCTGTCTCTTGCATATGTTCAGTGCAATTGTAACACTAATGTTTCTATGCTGCATGTTTTCTCTAATTAATGAGTATAAATGTGTCAGAGGGCATAATTATGAAAGTATGTGGTGGATTTTATTGCGTCTGGTTTTTATTGTGCAGTCTGTCCAATACTAGATGGGATTTGTGAGGCTGTGCTGATCCACAAACAACAGGCATATTTGTTTTCCTTCCAGTGCAAAGTGTTTTCCTGTCTCTTGCATATGTCCAGTGCAAATGTAACACTAATGTTTCTATGCTGCATGTTTTCTCTGATGAATGAGTATAAATGTTCCAGAGGGCATAATTATGAAAGCATGTGGTGGATTTTATTGCGTCTGGTTTTTATTGTGCAGTTTGTCCAATACTAGATGGGATTTGTGAGGCTGTGCTGATCCACAAACAACAGGCATATTTGTTTTCCTTCCAGTGCAAAGTGTTTTCCTGTCTCTTGCATATGTTCAGTGCAAATGTAAAACTAATGTTTCTATGCTGCATGTTTTCTCTGATGAATGAGTATAAAGGTGCCAGAGGGCATAATTATGAAAGCATGTGGTGGATTTTATTGCATGTGGTTTTTTTGTGCAGTCTGTCCAATTCTTAGTGCTACAAGAACATGGTTTGCGCATAGTGCAGTTTTAAGTTTTCCTAATATCTAGCCTAGCCCATGGAATCTAAGTGGTAACAGAAAAGTGGCACAGAAAATATCAAACATGTTTGGTGGAGATGGCAGGGATTGTTTTGGCTACGTGGATTAGTTAGGTGTGACATAACTGTGTTTGGATGCTAATGGACATAGTTTGTGAGTCAGGTGTTGTGTGTTAAATAGTTTCAGAACACTTTGCATTGTGCAGGCAGACATGGCAGCAATTAAAATATTAGATTTGGATGATTACACTGAAACTAAATTCTTTGCTCCAGCTAGCTGGAATTCTGAATCGATAAGTGTCTGATGAGAATGGTTGTTATCAGAAATTGATAAGGAGTCCCCTCAGCAATTGTTTCCGGAAGGTACGGTTTTACATTCTTGTTTACTTAGACTTTTTAACTGCAATGACTGGAAGAGTCAGCAAGATTGCTTAGTCCGTTTTGGAACAAAGGCATGGTTCATTCTACACAAATTGATTGATCGGAAGAGTTGGCAGCCATGTGTGAAAAGGCATTTCAGTTAGAGAGGGCCATAGAGGGGTGGCAGCCCAGTGCACAATTGCAGTCCAAATGCGATGCTTTAAATGGGGAGGTTGAGCAGAAAGGGAGGCCTTTAGCAGAAGATATGGAGGAGATTGACTACTTAAAAAACATTTTTAGATGGCATCCGGGCAGACAGGAATCTTGTCAGAGGTGCAATTGCTATGCAAACATAATAACCGATCTGCTTTGGATATACAATCATTAGAAACAGAAGTGTTTAAGATGATGTCTGAAGATGATAGAAAAATGGAAATAATCAATGATTACAAAGTGCAGGTTACATAAATGAATGATTTAAAAAGTCAGACTAAGGAAAGATAGCTCTAAATTGTATAAAGAGATATACAATTTACATGCACAGCTCAGAGAAAGAAAATGGCAGAATTCAGATTTTAGAAATCCAGAACGTTGCTCAAGGCCCGATGAAGAGCAGGGCATGACTCTCACTGGTGCTATGCCAAGTCACGGTCTGGGAACTCTGGAAGTAGATGCACACTTACCAAACCACAGAACAGGTTATCATGCCATGTTCTTTCTAGAGAGGGGCGCTTGCCATTATTTTATTTTTTATTTTATTTTTATTGTTACAGTTCTAAAACAACTTTTCAATGCATTTTCAATACATTTTTTACATAAAATCATATGATCATATGAGGCGAGAAACATCTTAAGCCATTGATAAAACATTTATATGCAAATACATGACACAAAAGTAGAAATGCAAAAAAGCTCAATAAGATAAAAAAGCAAAATGGATTATTAATAGGCGTAATACAATTTAGTCACACACAATCAGTTCTTTCATAGGGCGTTAATAGTTGTGATCAATGTTCAAAATAAACATAGAAAAAAAACACAAAACAAAAAAGTTAGATATTTGAGTCATTACTACTCATTAAAGAAAGTCATAGCGAGCTAGTGCTGTTGATCCTCACCTATGTAAGACTATCAAAGACATGTTCACACAATAAATCGTTGGGTCACCTTAATAATATTTCTAATTCCAATTTAAGACAGTCTTTCAGGTTCTAATTTGAGTTGCAGTACATACTTTGCAATTGCAATCTGTAGACCCAATACTCTGGTATGATACAGTCTATTCCAAAGATCTTCTACAGTTATGATTGTTTGATTGTTTGATATTTAAGATGAGGTTTGAATAGAATTATACGTTTTTCCAACAACACAGGGCAAGCAGTAAAGACATGTTGAAGCATCTCAGGACATTGTTGGTTACAGCAAAATCTACAGAAATTTTCTTGCATTGAAATTTCTTGCCTCTGTGCTTGTAGATCCCAGGTTAGACTTAAGTTCAAACAAAATCTTTAAAAGATAGTTTGGAGTTTACGATCTGGGAATTTCAATAGGTATGTTTCTATTGCACCAGAGATCCATGGTGTGGATCCAAACTAAACACCATAAGATGTATTTTGCTTTGGTTTGGTTTGACGTTAGTAATATTTCTGTGATGTTTGCTGAAACAATTACAAATTTTACAAATTTTCCCAAGCTCGTGGATATGAGTGGAGAGATTCAAGCATGTACCTCGCAAGCTTCGCCGAGATTTTACCAGATTCTAAATTTAGAATTAATGTTCTATATAGGTCAAGAATTTTCCAAGTGGCCATGACATATAGAGAAGGTAGGCCCAGTTCATATCTTATACTGCACATGGGTTCGCTTTTAGGGAGGTTTAAGATTCGTTTCCAGAATCGACCTTCCATGAGCGTCCAAAATTTCTCGCTTTTCAAGAGTTTAGTTTCACTCCCGTATAGGATTATCGCTGTTAATCTCTGAATGTAGAAAGTGATTGCTGGCTTAAAGGAAAACTTCCCATATTTCTTTTGTATCAGCATTGCTTGCGAGGTATTAACAATTATCTTTCCATTCAAGTCATTCACATAATTATCATCTTTTGGGGCATTATTGATTTTTATTCCAAGATATCTATATTCATCAACAGTGTCTAGTGTGTTGTTATCTAAAGTCCAATTAAAGAATGATGATTTGGTTGATCGTATTATTTTGGGACGCAATATCTTAGTTTTGGAGGTGTTTATTTGAAGGCCATTTATTTCAGCATAATGCTCCAGACCGAGCAGTAGATTCTGAAGTCCAGTCGGGGTCTTAGACAGGAGAACTAAATCATCCACGTAGAGGAGCCAAGATATGTCGGCATGACCCAACCACAGAGGGTCCTTTAACAATGACTTAAAGATATTTCTTAAGTCATAGATAAAAAAGCTAAACAAGACGGCCGCCAGCACAAAGCCTTGTTTTAGTCAACGATATGTCAAGATTGGTGCAGATAATAAACCATGCATATTTAATCTTACACAGATGGAAGTGTCAGAATGAAGTTGGACTATCAGAGCTAGAAGGGTTAACGGACATCCTGCGGCAATTAGTTTGTATACCAGAAATTCTCGACTCACCGAATCAAAAGCGGACCTAAAGTCCACAAATGCAATATAAAGCCCTTGTTTGGAATTGAGCGCTTGTTCTTGGATAGCAGTCACTACAGTTAGATTAACTGAAGTGCCAATTCCCGGAAGAAAGCCTGTTTGATGAGGATGAGTAAGATTAATTTTAGTTGTTCACTGATTAAAATCGCGAAGTATTAATCTACTGAAGAGTTTGCCGGGCACATCCAAAAGGGCGATTGGATGATAGCTTTGAGGTTGTTGGCGGTCTCCTTTATTAAAGATCGGAACTATAATCGATTTATGCCAAGAGGACAGAATTTTTCCAGTTCTTATGGTTTCATTAAATATAATGTTCAAGCTCGATCCCCAAAGCTTACTGTTAGCCTTCAATAGTGTATTAGAAAGGCCATCAGGGCCCGGGGCCCGTGAGGTCTTGAGGTTTCAGATGTAAAACTCAATGTCATCATTATCGAACTCAAGATCAAGAGGGCAAACAAAGGGTCAGATATCACTTATCGGAGGAATCGCTTTGTTATGAATTGCATAAACCATTGTAAAGTGGGTTATCCAATTCTGCTCAGTTACTGGGTTGATCTGTAATGCAAGTTGAGAAGTGAGAGCAGATTGATTAAGTAATTGCCATATTGATCTTGAGTTTTTTGATGACAGGGCTTTCAACATATTCTCACTGTCATTTTGGTACATAAGCGCCTTCCTTCCTATAAGCCAGTTTTTGTAAACCAACTTCAAAAAGGGGCGCTTGCTACCTTTTTTATATTTTTGCAAGGAACATGGGGTTGGTCACCCTAAGTTACCTGGGGGAACCCAGATGTGGACCCCTTGCTCACTGTGCTCAAAAAAGGGCACAGCTCCACCTCACTGATGATGCCCAACAAGGCTGAAACACATGTATGGGGTTGCTGTTGGTACTCTTGTTCAAAGGAGGTTTGTCTGGCATTTCAGTGCTGGACTGCTCTTGTGGGCAGGACAAAGACTAATATGCAAATAGGTATTCCTCCTTTGTTCAAGCTCGATCCCCAAATCTTACTGTTAGCCTTCAATAGTGTATTAGAAAGGCCATCAGGGCCCGGGGCCCGTGAGGTCTTGAGGTTTCAGATGTAAAACTCAATGTCATCATTATCGAACTCAAGATCAAGAGGGCAAACAAAGGGTCAGATATCACTTATCGGAGGAATCGCTTTGTTATGAATTGCATAAACCATTGTAAAGTGGGTTATCCAATTCTGCTCAGTTACTGGGTTGATCTGTAATGCAAGTTGAGAAGTGAGAGCAGATTGATTAAGTAATTGCCATATTGATCTTGAGTTTTTTGATGACAGGGCTTTCAACATATTCTCACTGTCATTTTGGTACATAAGCGCCTTCCTTCCTATAAGCCAGTTTTTGTAAACCAACTTCAAAAAGGGGCGCTTGCTACCTTTTTTATATTTTTGCAAGGAACATGGGGTTGGTCACCCTAAGTTACCTGGGGGAACCCAGATGTGGACCCCTTGCTCACTGTGCTCAAAAAAGGGCACAGCTCCACCTCACTGATGATGCCCAACAAGGCTGAAACACATGTATGGGGTTGCTGTTGGTACTCTTGTTCAAAGGAGGTTTGTCTGGCATTTCAGTGCTGGACTGCTCTTGTGGGCAGGACAAAGACTAATATGCAAATTGGTATTCCCCCTTTGTGAAAAGTACAGTGAGCAAAAAGTGATGGCTGCGGACTCTCAAAGTAGAAAAAAAAACACAGAGCAGGTTATCATGCCATGTTCTTTCTAGAGAGGGGCACCTGCTACCTTTTTTTTATTTAAGCTTATCAAGGGCTGGCCAGGCTCCAATGTTTCTGCAGAGCAGAGAGAGTGATGGGTCAAGATGAAGCACATGTTAATCCACTTAAAATCATGAAAAATCTTAAAAGTCTAATTAATTCTTTTAGAAAAGGTTCAGGTGTGACTATCGAAGAGCATCTGGAAAATGTTCTCGAATTGTATCACACTTTGGACATTCCAAAAACACAGTATGCTGATTTTCCCATCTGACAATGGAACAGGGCTATGCTAGTTTTATACGTAGCCTTAATGAATAGGAGAATTTACCATCAGATGATTTCAAGAGAGAGAGGCCAGCAAGCACTTCTCTCCATGTATGGCTATTCAAGACGCGAAAAAAGCAGCATTTACTTTGCTTTATCAGCGCAGCCAGATGAATCCCTGAGACAGTTCTTGCAAAATTTAAAACAAGCATTTTCAATATTTGATGTGAGCTGTGACATACATTCAGTAGCGTTCAAGACCATGTTCTTTTATGGTTTACAGAAAGAGGTGGTAGCTCAGCTGGCCTGTGAATATACTAGAGATACGACTTTGCAATGGATTCTAGATCAAAAGACAAATATATTTGAAGTGATGTCACATGGTGAGAGTAAAAGCATGAAATTAAAGCAGAAGTCAAAAGAGACTGTCCTCTGTATCCCACCCCCCACTGTGTATCTGTTCTTTTGTTACCTCTAAAAAGCACTCCATTATGCATATGTATGTGGTACTGGTGCATACCGCTGTAAACCACTCCGTTACATATCTATACTGTTGTATACGCCTGTAAAGTGCTCTGTTGCTTCTCGAAGCTAAGTTCACGCTCAATAAATATAATAACAATAATAATAGTAATATTATTAATAGTAATAGTAATAATAATAATAATAATAATAATAATAATAATAATAATAATAATAATAATAAGTATTATTATTATTATTATTATTATTATAATAACTGTCAATGCAGTTTCAGAAATCAGATAAAAAAAAACATATCATTAGAGTCTGCTCAAACAAAGAAGGGGCCATTTCAAAGCCAGAAGGGTGTGGTTATGCAGGGAAAGGCAGCACCCCAAGCAACTGCATTTCAATCCACAAACCCAAATCAAAGAGATAGCTACATTAGTCCCAGGTAGTTTGGCAATTAGCCATGAATTTGATTTCAGTTTGATATAGTAGGGTCCGACTACACCCAAAAGCAATTAAATAATGGACCTTACTTGGCACTGGGAGCACAGAGGAGGTGTAAACCTGCTACAATGGTATATGGCAAGCAGGGACAAGATATGTAGATAGATTTATTGAAAATGGAAATAATCAATCAAATGAGAGATATGATGTGGCCTACAGCCCTCGCTCATAGGCTCAGGCCTTCACAGCAGCCCCACGATCCCCACCTCCTCTGTTCTGGGAGATCAGAGGAAACACTAACAGGAATCAGTCTCCTGAAAGAAACCAAAATGGCACTGACCAATCAGTATCAGCCCAGACCACACAAGGATGATTTTAGGGATCTGGATAGATTCCAGTGCATAGAAGCACAAGTGAAAATATTAGTTGGGCAGGGCAAAACCAGCAGCTGAGTGAGAATGCAGAACATCAGAGTGACTTTGCACATGACTTAAAAAAATGACTAATCAGCTAGACTTCCCAAACTGAGTTGAGTAGTGATTTAAAATTAAGAAAACAACCAAATGATGTTAACATAGGAAATAAAAACACACACAAGAAAGGAGTGTGGTTTAATCTAAAGTTAAACCAAACTATGCCAGTGAGCAAGTGGACCATTGTAGGGTTAATGGTGCACTGAATGCGTCAACAATAAATGAAACAAAAGTGAATGGAATGATAGGTGAAAACAGAAAAACGTGTGATAGGTTTTTATTACCTGGTGGCTCTAATGGTGCTCATATCTCCACAGAGATGAAAACTCTGCAAAAGACTGAGCTCCCAGAGGAGTTTCTCAAGCTGCAGATGTTACAATAGGCAAACTTGACAGGTATGGTACAAGAGCAAGGTGAGTTCCAAACACAAAATGCTGACATTCTGCCACATGATGCTAATGAAAACACAAAACAGTTGTGCACCAGAGTGGAGGTAAGTGAAGGAAATCAAAATGATGGGGAGACAGCAGAGAAGGGTTGGGGTGAGAGCTCAGGATGCTCCGCTATGCAAGGGAGCCAATCAGTAGTGAAACTCCAAATGAATACTGAGGACAGAAATATAAACAGAGAGAATGAAAAAGAGATGGGCAAAATCAGGGGTAAAATGTCATTTCACATGTCTCTTTGTTTAGCCAGAAGCTAAGCAGGCCTAAAGAAAATAAGTTCTGAGATTAGCAACAATTCAAATTTCCTTTGCATGCTTGAAGAATGTGAAGACAGATATTGTGCCCCTATTACTATTGAGGAGCAATGCAATGTATCTGCAATGGTGAATACAGGGACACAGGCACCTCTAATGTCAAGAACAATGTTGGATTGCATGACTGAAGGGAGACCTCCACAGGACATGTTGAAATTTAGATAGATTGAGGTTCTGTGCATAATTTCAGTAGGGAAGAAATACTGGTAGAATGTGCCACTGATGTTGACATTAAGGTATGGAAACATAGAGTAAAGCACACGTGGGTGTCACACCCATTGAGGAGACCCCATTTCTATTAGGAACAGAGTGTCTGGAGAGATGTTCACCCTTCATTGATGGAGTAAATGGGGTACTTTTGTATTTGGCCAAAAAGCCTCTGAAACCTCAAAAGGTGGTGAGCTGGGTTAGCAACCCCAAAGAATGTCACACCATTGATAGGTCAGAGAGAGCAATGGAAGAGTCTCTTCAAAATGGCTGTGTATCTAGTGCCCCTCTCAATCTCATTCTGTGCCAGGGTGAAATGCAAGGAGAAAAAGAAAAGCAATCATTAGAGATCCACTTGGATCCCAGGAAGAACTGGCAAACACAGATGAAAACACATTGTGGTTATATCTAAGTGATGAAGACTGTGAAAGTGTGATGTTTCAGAGTCAGATCAGGAGAAGTATATTTCAACCATTGTGGAAATACACACGAAGGACGGTCAGGCCTGGATACCTGTGCATGTGAATGGGCATCCAGAAATGATTGATGCAGTGTTGGCCCTGCAACAGGAAAGGACTTTCATTAATGAGTGTTTGACAGTGAAGAAATCCCAAGTTTTTAAATAAAAATCAATATATTTTCAGATTAGATGGTCCTGATTTGGGACAGAGAATTATGGGGAGTTGCATGTTGAAAATTACAATACGCTCCACACGCATTCATCACAGCATATGGATTGTGGGTGGAACCAAAGTGAAATTCTGTTTCGGAAATTACATTATGCACAGAATGAGTATGGTGTTAGCTTTCTTGAATCAAATAGTTTGGTCCAGACTGGGGGGGGCAGCACCTGAATTTGAGGATAGAAGACAAGGATACCAGTGTGTGAAAATAATGCCATATGCAGTTGAGCTTCAAGTTAAGAAGGTTGTTACCATTCCTGCATTCACAAGGCAATTGACATGTTGTTACAGAGTTAAACCCGCAAAAGAAAAAGGTAGAGGTGTTCCAAAGGTTAAAAGATCCCATGAATCTGAAGGGCTTAAAGAGCCTGTTAGGGATGACAGGTTACAATTGGAGGTTCATTGAAGAGTATGGAGAAATCACAAAACTATTGACTAAGTTATTGAAATGGGAATGTGCCCTGGAAATGGGGACAGGAATAATATGAAGCAGTAGCCAACTTGAAAGATTGTCTAATGAGGGCCCAATGCTTGGCTTATGAAGAATAAATAATTCTGGAAATAAGTTTCATAGATCGATGCATGTCAGCTGTCTTGTATCGAAAGCATGATTCAAACACCAAAATCTTTGCATATGCTAGCAAAGCATACTCACAGGTGGAAACAAAGTTTAATGAATGTGAAAAAGCACTTTTCACAACTGTGTGGGCATTACAATATTTCCACACCATTATTCAAGGAGAGCGGGTGATTGTTGAAACTAATCAGCAGCCCATACAATTCTTGCTGAGTAAAAGAATCAGATCAGGAAACTTGGCCCTGTGAAGTATTACATCATGAACATTGGCATTACAGGGATTCCCTGTGGAAGTAAGATATGGGCCTGATAAAAAAAAAAGTCCAGTAGCTTAGGGATTGGCATACTGTGCAGCTGTAGATGTTGCAGATGGTGCAGAATTAGAAACAAATTTGACTGAATTTGAACAATCACCACACAAGTCCTTTGATGAAGAGGGGTGGAGGAATATCCAAAACTGTTTAGGTGGATGGATGTGCATACCGCATGTGGGGTGATCCTGAAAAGGAACTGGTGGCAAGTATAGGGAATGTGTGGGTCAAATGTCAAGGTATCCTATGAGTGAGCATGAGAATATGTCTTAAAAGTCGTCAGGTGGCAGAATTGGCTGCAATGTATAAAGCAACTAGCAAAAGTACCTGTTCTCTGAACGGGTTCTGTAGATAGAGATGATAACACCCTCATCAATTGTTCAAAATGAATTATCCTGTAGTTGCTGTTATGCCTCACCCTGGAGTGATGCAGTTCATTCCGGTGCATTGCGTTGCAAATGTCTCGGAAACAGTGCTTGAAACATGCTTTCAAACATGGTTTTCAATGTCCCATAGAGACCTCAAGTTTTGTTCCTCGTGTCAGGACCGGTTGAGAGACAATTTTTTTTTGTTTTCCTTCCCAGTGATCATGGTTTACGGCTTTGTCAGCTTTGTCGGCAGGCACCATCTCTCAAAAATCCTCTGGGAAAGTAATTTCACCTGATGTGGCACACATTTTTGTTTCCCTTTCCACTGAACATGGTTTACAGCATTGTAAGTTTTGTTTAGAAACAACATTTTTTGTTTCCCCTCCTGGTGAACATGGTTTACCACTTCGTCGGCAGGCCACAAAGTCACAAACACATTTCTGAGGAAAGGGCTGGGGTGTCCAAATGTCATGTAGTCAGTAATGTCCGGAGGGTCCTAACAGATAAATATGCACAATTTGGAGCAGATTGGTGAAACGTGGTGGAATTGTATAAGGACCAATGCTTTGCCAAGACACAAACCTAGAAACACATTTTGACTTTTGCTGAAATCTGGAGAAAGGGGTGGGGTGTCCAAATGTCATGTAGCCAGTAATGTCTAGAGGATCCTAACAGGTAATTATGAAACATTTGGTGTAGCTTTGCGCCTCACCACCCACGCACACCCTCTGAGATTTATAGATAGATAGATAGATAGATAGATAGATAGATAGATAGATAGATAGATAGATAGATAGATAGATAGATAGATAGATAGATAGATAGATAGATAGATAGATAGATAATCTACAGCAGTAGAAAACAAACTGGAAGAAATAATTTTGGTTACCGACTCTGATTATGCCCGAAATTGGAAGCTGAGAGGAATGGTCACTTGAAATTAAAAAAACACTCAACCATGGAAAGCCGATTCAGGCCATTGACAATCTTTCAGGGAATGAGATGAAAATTCACTGAAGGAAGATGCGAGGGAACTCCAGGACACCAAGGGAGGAGAAGGAAAGAAATGACAAGGCTGATCAATTGACCAAAATCCGGGCAGTGATGGGGGAATTGTTTCCTATTGAACACTTGCTCAGTGAGATCACAGTGGATGCAGTAATATGCTCCAAATCTCAGGGAACAAATGATAAACAAGTGGTGTAGTGGAGCTTCCATATGCCAGATGAGGACTTGGTCAGAGCACAAAGAGAAGACCCAAACATAGTCAGGTCGTAAATCCCCTGTCAGATGCAGAGAAAAATCCTTTAACAGAAGAGGACTGCAAAGGGAAAAAGGAATTGCAGATTATGTAAAAGAATACAAAAAGATTTTAACTGCAAGGCTGACTGTTGGTCTGAGAATACATTTCAGGTCAGATCCAATTGGTGGTCCCAATGTCATTTTGGGGGTTAATGCTACATCATGCCCATAATGCAATAACAGCACGACACAGATGTTCACAGAAAACAATGGAAATATTGAAAGAATATGCTTATTGGCTGCATATGTCCCAAGATGTGGAGTGTGTGCACAGTTCTAGCCCGCCTCCACAACACCTAGTGCACATTAATGAAAAGAGGTCTGACGCTTCCCTGGTCGGATTTGCAAATAGATTTCATTGGCCCAGTCCAAAGGTCATCACAGGGAAAAAAATAGATGCTATGCTACAGTTACCTGTTTAATGTCAAAGTGGCTGGAATGCATACCAGCACCTGACTGTAGTGCACAGACACAAGCTACTTTGTTGGTGAATCACATATTTTCTAGGTTTGGTTTACCTCAGAGAATAGACTCAGACAATGGAAGTCATTTTACCAGTGCAGTGATGACCAAGATGTGGCAGATTCTGTGAGTAAAGAGGAAGATACATATTTGGTACAATCTTCTACTGGTGGTCTGGTACAATGCAACCTATCAATAATTGATATTCTTAAAAAATGTGTAGCTGAAGCAGGGTCTGGTTGGGTTTTACGACTCCCTTTGGTACTGATGGCCATTAGGGTGACACCATCACATTCTACAAACCTCGGTCCACATGAAATCATCACAGAGAGGAAAATGGTACTGCACCAACACCTGTTTTATAGGCCCAATGAGCAAGTCCTGGTCAATGTATACACAATTCATGAATATGTGGAAAGAGTGGAGAAAGCATTTGCAGCTTGCATTTGCATTTTGAAATCTGGAAAGAGCAGCTTAGGGTGGCAAATCATACTATGACCGGATGTTATCTGTTAGGGAGTATGAAAAAGGTGACCAGGTGTACAAGTTTAACTTTGCGAAAGGTCAACAGTAAAAATACCAAATTTATGGCATTGTTGCATGGTCCACTCACAATTGTGGATACGCTTTCACTTGTTGTGTACAGAATAATGCCAATGAAGGGGATCTGGCTGTGGAACAATTTGTCTGTGTGAATCAAATCAAGCCATTTCACCTGAAACATGAAATTAAGGGGATAGAGCAGTGTGGAGGAACCAGTAGGAAGTGTGAGGTTTAACAGTCCCATTAAAATCATTGTGAGTGAGTTTGTGGGGTGAATAGCAGTAAGGGGAGTAGCTCACACACAGGGTAAACAGGGTCCATCAGTGCGGGTAAGTAGGTCTGTTGGATGAAGGATGAAATAAAGATATGTACTAATAACAAAAGTTTAAAAAGGGATATGTATACAATTTTTGTTTATGCCAGGTAATTGGAAAATAAGGGAAATCCAAAATGAAAAGGTATCTTTGCTTAGTACTTAAGCAGATTGTTTCTCACTTCTGGTTTAGATGCCCTAACACATTTTCCTTCATCAGTGTTATGTGGGGGTTCATGGAGTCAGGTCGGAGTTCGAGGAGAAGGCTTCAGAACGGATCAAAGCAGAGTCCCCGGGACCAAAATGGGGGAAAAGTCTGAAAGAGACTTGCGAGCGAAGAAGAGAGTTCCAGATGACGAGATGAAGTCTGCGGTCTTGTTGTGATGTACTTTGTGATATGGACACAGGTCTATCAAGCAAACAAACAAACCATATTCAAGCCGGGGCCAGTATTAGGCCTTGTGTTGTAATGTCACCAACAAGTCCCAAAGATGCCAAATTTATTCTGAAGTGTTTCTCATTTTGCTTTGTTTTTTCCTTTTTCCTATTCTTTCACTATAATTCTTTCATAGTATCCTCTTTTCTATGTTTCATCGTGTTGCTGTTCTATGGAGTCTTGAAAGATCCAGCCAGCAGAGTGGTTATCTTTGTGCCTGGCAGCGCTACAGAACAGCGCAAGCTGGGATTCTGCACTAGCAGGTGGGGCTGATGTGACTGGTACTGAGACAGGCTGGGGTCACAAAGGTCTCAAGTAAAGCTAAAGTGAGTATCAATAGCTGAGGGCAGGGGGATAAATGGGAATTGAAGCTATATCTATAATACATTTGCTTACATAGTCAAAGAACTAGATGGGGGTGTGTGAGGCTGTGCTGATCCACAAGCAACATTATCTTAGCTCTCCTTCCAATCCAAAGTGTTTTCTGTCTCTTGCATATGTTAATTTCACATTTAACACTAATGTTTATATGATGCATGTTTTCTCCGATGAATGTGTATAAAGGTGCCTGAGGGGCATGATTATGGCAGTGGGCCTCATTACGACCCTGGAGGTAACCATGGCACTACTAGTGCCATGGTTGCCTCCAAAACCTTACGGATTCCGCCATGTTGAATGGAGCAATTACCGCCCCATTCCAAGGTTGGTGCGGGCGGTAATTCCCCATTCACCATGGCCCCTCCCCATTCCCATTTTAGCCCCCATAGGGCTCAATGGGAATGGGAAAGGCGCTAATAACAGTACCCCAAATTGTGCTACCGTTATTACCCCTAAAGTCCCTTTGCGGGTCCCGTCCTTAACGGCTGGCTTCACCAGCCGTTAAGGGAGGACCCGCAAAGGGACCTCGGAATAGGGTGGTGAGGGATTACCGGCACCTGTGCCCTTACCGGTACCAGTAATCCCTTACCGCCCGGGTCATATTGAGGCCCAGTGTGTGGTGGTGTTTATTGTGTCTGGTTTTTATTGTGCAGCCTATCCAATTCTTACTGTTATAAGACCATGGTGGGCATAGTTCAGTATTAGGTATTCCTAGTGTGTAGCCTAGACTGTGGGTGTAATCTAAGTGGTAACAGAAAATGGGCAAGGAAAATATCTTACAATATATGTTCATCTCGACAAAGGGTATCTGAGTGCAATGACAACAACACCATAAATGCATCTTTTTTGTGACTCTAGAGCTGCATCCTAAATATTTGAAAGTTCCTCTAGTGGTATGAATGGAGGATTTTGTGTCATCCTCTTCATTCTCAAACTATGATCATCCTGAGAGTCAGAAATGGCCAACTGTTTAGCAGATGCATCTGCTAATGCATACACTGGTTAGAACCCTGGTCACACAGGTGCTGGGTCAGTGGTTCTGATTTGTGGTAGTGTTATCATTCTCGATCCGATCGCAGAGACGGCTCATCAACTTCCAGAAGGCCAATCCAAACTGACAGGGTTGCAATCCAACAAGAGCTCATCTATTCAGAAGCGCATCGCCAACACTGATGTACTATATATCCACCATACACCTTGTAAAAGACCCAGGAGGGTCAAAAAACATGTTGGCTTAACTCTGCTATTAAACTCACCCCGTGATCAAACTGCCAACTTTTCTGAGTTATTGAGAACTGATAATACCATCATAAATCAGAACCACTAACCCAGCACCTATGTGACCAGGGTTCTAACCAGTGTATGCTCAATACAATTTTGAGACTAAAGTGCACCATCTCACCAGAACCCCACCACTGGCAGCAGGGTCCAAAGCACAAATGAAATGATCAGCACAATCATCTACATATTCTAGTGCCCTGCTTTCCCTGTCACCTGCTAATGCATTCCCACATGCAATCTCATCATTACCAGGCTGGTGTGTAGCACACTTCATAACTGCTAACTTTCTTGACAACATTATGGCATCTAAAGGGCTGAAATGTATGTATGTGTTTTTAAATCAGGCAACCTAAAGACATAAAGAAACCTCTCTGCTTCTACAACTTGCAAGAATCATGTATTAACGCTTGATTATTCTACTACGTTGTATGAACGTGTCCTTGCAACCAGTCCTGCTAGTTATGCCATATATACATTGGGTATTCTAGCGCTCTCTACTACTTCCTGGTGTGAAGAAACCACATAGCGTTCTGTAAGTAGACTTTTCTCCTCCCTGGTACAATATCCAACCACAATGTATACCAAGTCAGCGTTTTATAGTGGAATGCCAAATATGTCTTGTCTGGGCTGAAGATGTTTATCAGGAATGAAAACACAGTCATGTTGTTTACCATCATGTGGTCCACCATCAAGGGAAATGGGAAGCAATGAAGGATGTATTCACGACATGGAAATGTGTCAGTGCAATACTGGAAGAGCTCACAGCAGCATTTTTTATTTGGAAGTTGTTATTGTATTTATTTATTTATGTATTGATTTATATAGCGCTCTAAACCCGTAGGCAACAAGGTGCTGGTTACAAAGCTTACATTAATTAGTTACATAGATTCATTACAGAGATGTAAAGTCTGTTGTTGGATGGCAGCGACCAATCCTTTAGAGGGACAATATTGCTATGCTTTGACATTGTTGTACTGCTAGATCAGCCACTGCTAGAGACCTGAAATATGTGGGTAGACCTGCAACTGGGTCTAAAGCTGTACGATAATAGGCAATTGGTCTCTGATTCTCTCCATGTTTCTGTGTAAGGAAGGCTAAGGAGAATACATTTCTTCATGAGAATACTGTGTTCATTTCTTTTTATAATCAGCAATCTTAATGCTGAAACATGTGATAGCACCCATTGTATCACAGTGAATCCCTTTCCTGTTTATTATGTCCATTGTAGGGGCTTTCGGGTATTCAATTTAGTTAATTGTTGCAGAGGCTTAACAATTTCCGCATAACCTAATATCCACCTTCTGCAGTACCCTGCCATCCCAGGAAATGTCCCATCTGGGTTATTGACTGGGGTTTCGGCACCTTTAAAAATACTGTTGTGCCTTTGTTTGTTATGTTTCAGTGGCCTGCCACTATTTTGTGTCCTAAATAATATATCTGTTCCCTATGCTTGAAGGACTTATGTTTCTTGAGAGCTGAAGCAGTTAGTGTTATCTGTGTGTCTTTTTTGCATGCATCATATGGAGGGGAAGCTAGCAGGAGGTTATCTACATATTATACTACAATAGACTGTCCAGGAAACTTAACATCATCTAGGTCCTTTTCAAATTGTTGTGACAAAAGTGTGGGACATTCCATATAATTTCTGGGAGTCATGCCTAGTTTGTATATTGAATACCTTTATATGACAAGAGAAATACATAGCTACCACCTGCATTTATTGGAACAAAAATGAAAGCAGAACAGAGAACTAAAATTCCAAAGCATGTTGCTGTCACAGGAATGCAGGAGAGTGTGGTGGTCGGATTCCGAGGTACCAGGAATCATAGGAGTAGTTGTTGACATTCAAAGGTTAAGATCCTAAAGAAGAAACATAGGAATTGCCTGAGAGGCCAAAGGAGTGTTTTGGCCCAGAGAGATGCAGAACAAATGTTGGCTGCATTATCCTCTAAAAATAGTGCAGAGATTTGGTCCATTTTAAAAATGTATGACAGTGACCAACAGATTGTACTGCTGGTTAACCCCATCTCAAACAGTCCTGGGTGATTTATTTCTCCAAATTATTTGTTCTACCAGCTGAACCTTAGCATAAAAATTTAATTGGAGAGAGGTGTGAATAGAAATTTACTTTTGATCTGGATGACATTCTGATGTGTATTACTAAGTCTAGCAATTCACGGACCCTGGGCCCTGATGGGTTTTCAAATAGGATGTTTTAGTCTCACCCGGTGGCCTTAGCCCACATCTTGGAGACTTTTTTAAATCAAGTCTTGGATACTAAATGTATCCCAAGGTCCTGGAAGAAATCGACTGTCATAGCAATTTTTAAGGAAGGGGATTGGCAGGTTCTGTGGAATTACGGCCCGATAGCCCTTCTGGATGCCCCGGGAAAGGTATTTGCAAAACCTGTGTTGAGGCATCTGGGGGGTGGGTTAAGGAGTCCAAATGTTTTGATTCCTTCTAATCAAGCTTTGTAGCAGGGAGAGGTACTTGAGTGAACCTGATGGCTCTGAGTCTGGTAAAAATAAAGTTCTGTATATGGGTCAGCTGGTATATCTGGCGTTCATTGATTTTAAATTAGCCCTTGATTGTGTGGATCAATGAAGTTTGTGGGCAAAACTTCACAAATGGGGGTATCATCCTTATTTGGTAGCCATTGTACAAGAACTTTACTCACACACGTCTATGCAGGTTAGGTTACATCAGCAGGGCCTGCTCTCAAAAGCTATGCCCAGCGATAGGTTGAAGCCTAGGTGTATTTTAGCCCCTGCTTTGTTCAACCTCTTTATCACAGATTTGGGAGGTCATTTGACCAGGGCAACTTTGTTTCCTAAACCAGGCAAACTCCTAATTTCATGGTTATTATATGCGGACGATCTGGTCCTCTTGGACCAGACGCCGGTTGGTTTACAGAGGCAGTTAATGATGCTAGAACTGTTTGCAATAGATAATGGCTTCAGAATCAGCGTGAAGAGATCAAATGTGATGATTGTTACATCAAAAATAGTTCTGAAGAATTCTTGCCTCAAATGGTATTTGTGTAACTCCCTTTTAATAACGTTGAAAGAAAACAGATATTTTGGAGTATGCACCAATGTTATTGTGATAGAGGGCCTTATAGAGTAGAATTAAGGCAGAAGGCTAAACCAGCTGCCTCGCAGGGCCTGATTATACATAGAAGGTTTGGTAGATACTCATGTGACACCGTGGCCATATATTGTAGGCAAAAGGTGGTCCCAACCCTGGTGTATGGGGCTGAGACCAGGTTAGTTGGAGACCTGAACTGGAATGTTATAGAGGGTCTTTTCTAGAAGAGGGTTTTTTCTGGCCCCTTGGCATTCCAATTCAGGTAATGCATTATGAGTTGGGGCTGCTGTCCTTGTCCTTGTCAATCATGGTTAAGTAGAGGGCACTGACATTTCTGAGCAAGTGCTTGTTAGCACACATTCTATCCTCCCCTCTATCTGAAATGTGTTAGAGGCTCAAACTTCTCGATCTATCCAGAAATGAAAGGAAGATTGTGTTGAATTGCTATTAGGCGCAGATATCTCTCTAGAGACCCTGTTGTTCACCACAGATAAAGCAAAAAATTATGGTGGTATGATTGGTTATGACATTGGGACTGTTAAGATTTAGAGTTAGATGAAACTGTGAAAACACCTTGACTCTCCCAGTCTCCCTCCAACACCACACAACAAAAAGGAAACTTCCTACCTGGTCTTCAATTTGTGGAATGAGGCTAGGAATGAGGCTATCAGGAGTTCACCTGTTACACCTTTCCTCCGCCTCTAACTCGGCAAAGGAAGGATGTGGCAGGGAAACCCTTAGTGAAGGGAAAAAACCCTGTGTCGCTTGAGAGCGTTGAGTGGATTGGGATTCAAGCCTTCTGCTGCCGCTTCGCGATGGAAATGTTAGTCGTGCAGCTATTTCCGAAGTTTCTCCAATAGTTCGCCGATTGCTAAGCCGACTCTCGGAGGAGGGTTTGTAGAGAGGTTTGGAACCGGCGGGAACTTTGGAAGAGGAAGAAAACAAGGTCAGTGCTCTATTTTATGTAGAAAAGATATGTTGTATGAGTGTGTAAGAGTTTTGACTCAACCTACCCCGTCTGGGTATGCAGGTGGATGTGAAAGGTGATTCCCGGAATGACTGATGGGAGATGTAGTTTGGAGATTCCTATTCAATATACATGAAGGGAAAGTAAAGAAAGGTAAGTATAGCACGGGGCTTCTTGATTGAAGAAATATGAATCGAATGGAGAACCTACGGGCAGTGAGCGGTTCAGAAGGCGACTTCACCAGTAATGAGTCTTTGAATGTTATGAAGTGACAGCGCTTGATAATAGTCAGCCTGTGAAAGAGGAAAGATGAAAAGACAAGCAGGTTTCAATAAAGGGAGGAGGTGGAAGGTTGGAACCAATTTGTAAGTGAAATTCCAGTATTTCTCCTAAGCGAAAGACTTACGGAGCGTGACCACTAAGAACAGTAGCAACGCGCTGAGTCTTCCATTCCGGTGGTTTAAGTACCGTGATCGACTCACAAGGCGGAGTTTCCTCAATGGCTGGAATGGGTTCTAGACCGTCCACTCTATTACGCGACGCCATCTTGGGGGTGACGGTGTGAATGGATGGCATGAAGCGCCATCGGCGTAGAAAGGACCACCGTTGAGAACGGTTCGTAACAGTATGCCCCCTGCCAAAGGAGGCGGCACCCGGCCTACCCGGGTGCCGGCGATAGAAGGCCCGAATCAAACGCGGAGCATGCACCGCAGAGGCGGGCTCCCAGGATCTCTCAGCCGGTGAATAGCCCTTCCAATCGACCAGAAATTGCAGAGACCCCCTGTGAAAACGTGCATCACATATATCCGATACCTCATATTCTGGACCGGAACTCCGAAGTATCGGAGGGGGTGTACCGGCAGGGACAAGATGAAAACGATTACGAACATCTGGTTTCAGTTGGGAGACATGGAAAGTAGGGTGAATCCTGCTCCATGACTTGGGTAGCTCCAATTTGAATGCCGCTAGTCCCTTCCGCTCCAATACTTTAAAGGGTCCAAAGTATTTAGGGGACAGTTTAGAAGGGATGAGTCTTCGAGGCAAAAACTTTCCGGCCAACCATACACGATCCCCTATGGCCAGAGGAGGATCCTTGGATCTGTGTTTGTCCGTCTGTGCCTTGCTTCTATCCTGTGCAACCTTTAAGGCTTCCAATGCCCTTTGGTGTCCTTGACGAACAGAGTCCGAAAGCTTCCCCAAGCTCGGGAAGATTGAGGAAGAAGGGGAGACTGATGGAAATACGGAAGGGTGAAAGCCATAAGTACAGTAAAAAGGACTGACTTTAGTGGCCGAATGCACAGCATTATTATATGCAAATTCTGCAAGAGGTAATAGGTCTTTCCAATTGTCTTGTGCCGCCGAAATATAGCATCTGAGGTATCCCTCTAGCGTCTGATTCAGGCGTTCCGTTTGTCCGTTAGTTTGCGGGTGGAAGCCCGAGCTCAGAGCACGTGAGATTCCCAAAGTGTTACACAAATGTTTCCAGAACTTGGAGGTGAACTGGGGACCCCGATCAGAGATAATCGTTTTGGGAAGACCATGTAAAGAGAAGATGCGATCCAAAAAGACCTGGGCCATTCGTAGGGCAGAAGGTACAGATGGAAGGGGGATGAAATGTGCCATTTTAGTTAGTGAATCCACAGTGACCATAATGGTGGAACAATGATCCGATTCGGGAAGGTCCACAATAAAGTCTGTGGATATGATTTGCCAGGGTCTATTGGGTAGTGGCATTTGCACTAATTTCCCCACAGGAGGTCTGCGAGGAATTTTAGTCTGTAGACAAATCGCACAAGAAGCTATGTATTCCCGTACATCCTCCTTAACCGTGGCCCACCAAAAATGTCTGAGGATCAGTTCTATGGTATTGGAGATTCCTCTATGCCCAGCGATCCGTGAATCGTGGCATAGTCGTAGTACCTCCAATTGAAGGGTTTCATTTGGGATGAATAGTCTATCTCCTTTAAACAGGAGACCGTTATCAACAGACAACTCGTGCTGAGTGATAACGTCTGGATTGACCGTCAACATCCTCTGTGTCTGATCATGGATCTTCTGCATAAAAAGATGTATGACTGGAATGAACTTAGCCATGGGGAATAAGGGCTCTGGTTTAAAGCTTTTATGATCCTTGCCCTCCCGTCGAGATAGAGCATCTGCCTTCAAATTACTTCTCCCGGGAATGAAGGTGAAAGTAATTCGGAACGGTGAGAAGAAATGAGCCCATCGAGCTTGGCGGCTATTGCATGTTTGAGCATACTGTAAGGTTCGTAAATTTTGGTGATCTGTTCTTACTTCGATCGAGTGTTTCGCTCCCAAAAGCAGATGTCGCCACTCCTCAAAAGCTCTTTTTATAGCCAGGAGTTCCTTCTCCAAGACTGTATAGTTGAGTTCTGCTTGAGTGAGGGTTTTTGACAAATAGGCGACGGGTCTTTCCAGATTCTGTGCATCCGGTTGTAATAGTACTGCTCCTAGTGCCGAATGGGAAGCATCTGATTCCACTATAAATGGTCTGTTTTGATCTGGAACAGCTAGAATGGGTGCTCTAATGAATATAGATTTCAAAGCGTTAAAGGAGGTCTGGGTTTCGGGAGTCCAAACAAATGGGACCCCTTTCTTGAGCAGATGTGTCAGTGATTGAGAAAGAGAAGAGAAGTGTGGAATAAACCGTCTATAAAAGTTGGCGAATCCCAAAAACCTCTGTATATCCTTGATGGACTTGGGGGATGGCCAGTCTCTAATGGCGGAGATCTTTGTCGGGTCCATAGAGATTCCTTGCGGTGAAAGGACATACCCCAAGTAAGTGACAGAAGACTGATGGAATTCACACTTTTCTAATTTACAAAATAGATGGTTATCTTGTAGACGGGAAAGGACCCTTTTGACATGTTGAACGTGTGTAGCTTCATCGGGAGAAAAGACCAGGATATCGTCCAGATATACGATGACATAATGTAGTAATATATCTGCGAACAAGTGGTCCATGAACCTTTGAAACACCGCGGGAGCGTTGGTAAGACCAAAGGGCATGACTTGGTACTGATAGTGACCAAAAGGGGTGCGAAAGGCTGTCTTCCACTCATCCCCAGATTTTATGCGTATTAAGTGGTAGGCTCCCCTGAGGTCTAGTTTAGTGTAAATCTGTGCACCCCTGACCGCCTCCAATATGTCAGGGATTAAGGGCATAGGGTACCGGTCTGGGACTGTAATCTTGTTCAACCCCCGATAATCTATGCATGGGCGAAGTTCGGTAGAGCCTTTTTTTGGAATAAAAAACAAAGAAGCTGCTGCCGGGGAATTAGACTCGGTAATCAACCCATTCCGTACATGTGTGTGGAGGTACTCCTTCAATACTTCCTTTTCTTTGGCAGAGAGTATATACATTCTCCCAAAGGGGAGAGGACTGTCAGGGATTAAATCGATAGCGCAATCATCTCTGCGGTGCGGTGGAAGAGAGGAGTACTCTGTCTGTGTAAAGACTTCCTGATATTGTTTGTAAACAGGGGGAAGAATCTTCACCTGATGGACCCCTTGGTGGGACATGTATTGGTTTAAGGACGGGTTGTTTGATCCTAAACAGTGTTGAACACAGTGTTCTGAGCCTAGGAACAAAGTACCGGCAGTCCAATTTATGTAAGGATTGTGTTTCTTCAACCAAGGCAATCCGAGGATTAACGGGTAATGGGCTGTCTTGATAATGTCTAATACCAGAGATTCCTGGTGATTAGAAACGCCCAACTTTAACGGGCCAGTATGATTAGTAATGGGTCCAGAGGTTAAGGGGCTACCATCCACGCTTTCCACTGGGATGGCTATGGGTTTTGCTTCTCTCGGAATACCATGTCGTGCTGCCCATATGTCGTCAATAAAATTCCCTGCAGCTCCGCTGTCTATGAGAGCAGACACTCTTTGAAGCTGTATGTTGTTCCAGGATAGGGTCACTTCTAACACAATCATGGCGCTGTCGGGGACAGGATCGGGATCCGAGTGAATGGTCATTAGGGAACCAGTACTTGTCAAAGAGCCCTGAACCGTGGTTCCCCTCACGGCCGGGCGCTGGCGTTTCCCGACTTTCTTTTGGGAGTAAGAGGACACTCCTTTACAGTATGTGTACTAGCCCCACAATACATGCACAAATTTAACGATTTTCTTCTGTACCTTTCTTCTGGAGAAAGAGGACCTCTAGTGTAACCTAATTGCATCGGTTCTTCTGACACTGAAGTCTTGGGTAGAGGGACTGTTCCTTCAGAAAAGGCTTTTTGTGAACGAACCTTGCGTCGCTCTCGGTGTCTTTCCTGGAGGCGATAGTCTATTTGCATCGTTAAGGCAATAAATTCTGTTAAGTTGTGGGGACGGGGAATACGTGATACTTCGTCCTTTAGGTCTTCAGATAACCCTCGTCGAAATATGGTTACGAGAGCGTCGTCCGCCCAGGAAGTGTCGGCGGACATCTGCTTAAACCTAGTAATGTATGTCAAGAGGTCCTGACTTCCCTGTTTAAGGTCCAACAGACTCTCTTGTGAGGCTATTGTGATTTCTTGCCTGCTAAACATGCTTTTGACACTGTTGCAAAAGGCGGGATACGAGTCCAGAATCGGGTTATTATTGGTAACAAGGGGGGTCGCCCATGCTAGTGCTGCGCCCGTCATATGGGCGATCATATGGCCTACCTTGTCGCGATCCGTGGGAAAAAAGGCCGTCTTAAAGGCAAACTGAACTGTGCAAGCCTCTAGGTATTCCTTAACTGCATGTGGATTTCCATCGAATTTACCGAAAGGAAGAGGACCCGGAGGCACCTCTGAGCTATGGGCAGACCGACCCACCTGTTGTCGTAATATTTGGTTTTCCTGTCTAAGCTGTTGGACCTCCCCTGAAAGGGTTTGTACAGCCGACATCAACTGTTGGACCTGTTGCTCCATATTGCTCTGTGGTGAGGTAGAGTACTCTAAGAAAGCCAAAACGCTACCCAGTCACCCTTTTCGGGCGTTGCTATCTGTTAAGATTTAGAGTTAGATGAAACTGTGAAAACACCTTGACTCTCCCAGTCTCCCTCCAACACCACACAACAAAAAGGAAACTTCCTACCTGGTCTTCAATTTGTGGAATGAGGCTATCAGGAGTTCACCTGTTACACCTTTCCTCCGCCTCTAACTCGGCAAAGGAAGGATGTGGCAGGGAAACCCTTAGTGAAGGGAAAAAACCCTGTGTCGCTTGAGAGCGTTGAGTGGATTGGGATTCAAGCCTTCTGCTGCCGCTTCGCGATGGAAATGTTAGTCGTGCAGCTATTTCCGAAGTTTCTCCAATAGTTCGCCGATTGCTAAGCCGACTCTCGGAGGAGGGTTTGTAGAGAGGTTTGGAACCGGCGGGAACTTTGGAAGAGGAAGAAAACAAGGTCAGTGCTCTATTTTATGTAGAAAAGATATGTTGTATGAGTGTGTAAGAGTTTTGACTCAACCTACCCCGTCTGGGTATGCAGGTGGATGTGAAAGGTGATTCCCGGAATGACTGATGGGAGATGTAGTTTGGAGATTCCTATTCAATATACATGAAGGGAAAGTAAAGAAAGGTAAGTATAGCACGGGGCTTCTTGATTGAAGAAATATGAATCGAATGGAGAACCTACGGGCAGTGAGCGGTTCAGAAGGCGACTTCACCAGTAATGAGTCTTTGAATGTTATGAAGTGACAGCGCTTGATAATAGTCAGCCTGTGAAAGAGGAAAGATGAAAAGACAAGCAGGTTTCAATAAAGGGAGGAGGTGGAAGGTTGGAACCAATTTGGAAGTGAAATTCCAGTATTTCTCCTAAGCGAAAGACTTACGGAGCGTGACCACTAAGAACAGTAGCAACGCGCTGAGTCTTCCATTCCGGTGGTTTAAGTACCGTGATCGACTCACAAGGCGGAGTTTCCTCAATGGCTGGAATGGGTTCTAGACCGTCCACTCTATTACGCGACGCCATCTTGGGGGTGACGGTGTGAATGGATGGCATGAAGCGCCATCGGCGTAGAAAGGACCACCGTTGAGAACGGTTCGTAACAGGGACAGTGTAAAGGTTATAAGACTTCTTTAATGTGAATATGAAGTAAAGACAATTGATTGAATGCTGAATTCTTTAAAAAAGTTTCCATGTCATAAATTCAGCATCTGGTTTCTTAGGTGATGTTTTAATTTCTGGCCAACAAAGGAAGTCAAAGGAAGAAGAAGGCTGAATTGGTCTAACAATGAGAAAGAGAAAAGTTCCCACTTTTGTGTCAACCCTAATGAATTGGAAATGTTGAGACACTTATTGGTATCCTGTCCTAAATTAAGGAAGGAATTTATATCTGACTAAGCACTTTGAGACTTATAGATGTTTTATCAGAAGATGATGATTTTTAGTGGACAATATAGTTCATTAATTTTAACGACTATTAGATTTTTACTTGAAATTGATCTTGTAGCTTATGATGGCCGCAAGGCCAGTAAATAAGAAATTTGATAATTGATTGTATTTAATGGGTTGTTTTATGAAATTGAGCTTGTAATACATGTTTTCTTTTTCTTTTATTCCTTATCGATGTGATTTTAAAAATGTATTTTAAGGTTGAATTACTTGAGCCACATCAATAGAATAAAAATAAATGTAAAAAAAAGTAGTAGTACTGCAGCATTGTCTGCCTTAAGGTCTTGGACAAATCTCTCCCTGACTTTTTCACAAGCAATATCACGGTATTGCATGGGCTACTCTTTTGATATAGTTAATCTTTTTTCAAGAGTGACTCTATAGCAGGGGCTTTATCCTTTTCATCTCCAGAAGGAGCTGACACTGCAGAATTCTGGGTAATCATTTAGAATGGCCTACTTTAATTCAGACTGGTTCTGCATTCCAAATTATGCCCTTCTCATTGTCATGTGCTGACCATAGGGAATGTGGGAATTTGGCCAATCGGTTTTTAAGCACTAGGGATAAATGCAAGCCTTTGTAGTCTGAACTAGTGTGTGACTTGTCTTGCAACAAGGCCAATACTGCTTTGATGTTCTTGTCAGGAATGCCTACCAACACCTGATCTGTGGAACAATAAATATTGCAATTTTGTTTATGTCAGCGTTGAGATGCCTTTTCAAGGTGGATGTTGCCCTGTATATGTGTTTTTACCATACCACACCACATATACAGTATATTCATAATAAGCTCATAGGAGCTGATGGACTCAATAATAATGCATGGTTGTCAGTAATGGATCCTATGGGTTCTGCGACTGTGTGTGGCTCTGGGTTATACAATATACCTACTGCTTTGACTGTTGTGGAAGATAAAGACATGTCAAGGAAACAGTTGGAACAAATGGCTGACCCGCAAGCCCTGTATCTACTAGAGAGAAGATGGTTTGCCCTCCCATCTCACATTGAACATATGGCCACCTTGATGTAACCTCAGGCTCAACCAGGGCCTCATTACCATGGGTTTTCCTACATTACAAACACCTGGGAAGGATGCATATGATACACACACAACCTTCATTGTTGGCAAAACTATTTATTTTATATATGTATATGTGTTTTATTTCTCTGTGATGCTGCACTAACCTGGGCATAGGCTGTAACTTCTTCTATAGAAGGTCAAAACAAGTTGGCATCACTGGACAATGGACAGGTTATCCCACAGAATACAGAGAGCAATGGCATGGCCTGGGTCAGAATAAGAGAATGGAAACATCATTAAAATCTTTAGGGATAAGGTTGGAGGATACCTCACTGCAGTGTAAACACTATTTTCAGTTTGGCTACATAGTCTGCTGCTGGAGATTTCCATTTGTTCCCTTTAGAATGGTGGATCTTGCCCCAATCTGCCTTCATGGGGAAGACCTCGGTGACAGCTGCTAATAGCCTGTTTCTTGCTTTCTTTAGTTCTGTATCTTCCCCAGGGTCTGAATTTGGCAACTTGCCTTGCTGAATGATTCTTTGCCTGATATCCACAGGCATAATGACCCTCAAGAGCTGGTTCATATCACCCCAGAAGGAACTGTAACAATGTTGACAGTCTCCAAATCTTCTGAGAAGCAGTTAGGTTCCTCTCCGATGTTTGGAAGTTAGTTGACCAAATTCCTAATGTCTCCAAGAGACCATGGCACATGTACAGTAAGCAGGTTCTCTTCTACATTGACTTAAGGCACCGGAAGTTGTCTCAATGAGGCAGGAATGACAGATGATTCCTTTCTTTTACTAGTTCCTCCCCTTGTGAGTGAGGCTGGACATTAGGATGCAACAGAAATGGGTGAGAACCTGGGGCAGCCATCTACCCAGGTATTTGTGTTAGAGAATATGCAGGTGGTACCAGCCCGGGTCCGGACATTTGATAGATAGGGAAGTCTGAGTGCAGAAACTGAGGAGCAGTCAGTAAATGAGCTAACATAGACTATTGAACAACCAGCTCATCTAGCACATATGGCCTCAAAACATGTGCTGCCTCAGCAGTCAGTTTAGTGACAGTTGGTGGTCAGGTAATACCCAGTGTGTTCATAAAGAACTCTACTATGTCCTATTTCATTTCCTCATCCAGCCCATTATTTACCTTTTGAGGAATCCAGCTTGCTGGCTGCCAACCTACTTTCTTCCCCTGATGTCCCCCATTTCTTAATCATTTTCCCTGAGTTTTTCTCATACACATCTTCTAACGTACTTGTTTTAGAGGCATTTTGTCTGTCTGGTGCCTCTTCGTATCAGTCAGAATATGCTTGTCACTATTTTGGGCATACGTTTCCCTTTCTAGATTCTAATGCATGCTTCAAATTGGTCAGCCTGTCTACATTAGAGGTACCTTCTAAAGCAACCTTGTTATGGCAGATTCTCTCGTGTTAAGTCATTCCACTCTTGTAAATATTTTCATGGTCAACTATTATAGTCCGTAAGCATAAAATGAGCCGCTGTATCTTTGGGAGGTATTGGCAGCTATTTCAACTGCTCTGCAGTCTTTGGATTGTTTTGTATTTCAGTTTTTATTTTCTCTGCCTGACCTTAATTACCTGACCATTAGCATTCTAAACTCACACATCATCACACATACAACACACACAGAAAACTCCACTTTTCTGAAGAATAGATGAAAGCTAAAGGATCCGGGTTTTAAGCAAGTCTCTGATAAAGAAATTCTTTCCTTATAACAGAAGGTGAAACCAACAGGTTCTGATCTGATGTTCTACCTTGCTCACTTGCTAAGCACTAGTCAACGGCCTTTTCCAAATATATCCCTTATTTCATCAGTCTGTCCCTAGATCAGGGGGTGGTTCCCTAGGTCTAAAATCTGCTTTTATTACTCCACCCCTAAAGAAACCATCTCTGAATCCAGGTGTGTTGGGGAATTTACGCCCAGTAGTGGATTTACTCTGGATGGCTAAGATTCTAGAGAAAGGGGTGACAGAACAATTGAAGGAATTTGTGAAGAATAATCAGATACTAGACTTCCTACCATTGTGTTTCCTCTCCAGACATGGGACAGAAACTGCCCGGGTCTCTTTCTGATGTGTTGTATTATTCCGACTTAGGGCATCTTTCTTTGCGGGTCATTCTGCATTTGTCTGCCACCTTATTTAAGATAGACCACGCCATTCTGTTGTCACAACTTTGTAACTTATTTTTTTTGCTCCTATCTGGCATGGTTCAGGAGTTTTGTCTCTGGAAGTTATCAGCTGTAAAGATTGGTCCTTTTACCTCAACCTCCTCACTAGACACCTGTGGGGTGCCCCAATACTCCTCGCTCTCACCCATTGTGTTTAATATTAACAATCTATATCTCATGACCATCATCCCTACATTCAACATCCAATTTCATTCATATGAGGTGGATACACAACTTCTCTAAAAGGTCTGCTGTCCTCATGAGAGCGTCTCCCAACTTCAGTTATGTCTCACCAAGAACTTCGAACTAAATTCTATTAGGATGGATAATATGCTTACGGGCCGTACACATCAACTAAAGAACCCTTTCAGATGCCCTTCACTGCCCCATCTGTTCTGGTTGCCTTCAAACCTTCCAAGTAATATTACAAATCTTGTAGCAATCTGGGATCTGATAGTAAGGCTATCAGGCTTATTTTGAAACTCCCCATGGCTGCTTTCATTTCCGAATCATGATTTGTTCTGTTTTGGCTGCTTGTATGCCAATTTATTACTTTGACTTTTTTCTGTCTAGTTTTAAAGCACTTGCATGACTTGGCACAAATGTACCTGACACAGAAGATCCAACTATACCAGCTGGTGCAAACTCTTTGTTCAGCACATTCTAATCTGATGGTTATTCCCTTTTCTTTCGGCACTATCAGACAAGATAGGTGTTTCTCCGGAGTTGGACCCCGCCTGCGGAATTCCCTACCACCCCACCTATTTTTATTGAACTCCCTTTAAATATTTAGGAAGGTATTGAACACATTTCTGTACTCTTATTTCAACTTCTGTGTCTCAGGGCCCTTTTTGGTAGTGATTTTGCGCTTTGATTTATAATTCCAGCTGTGCGCAGATGCAGTTATACTGATCAGTACTATATGTTATGTGAATGATAGATTCCCCTAAAAAAAAAAAATCACACATTTTGTTAAGGAGCACCTGTTAGTGATGGACTCCCTGCACAGTTCTATCACAATTTGCTCCAAACTTATGAATCAGTATGTGTGCACTGGGAATTAAGGGTAATTACAACTAACAAAAAGGATAGCATGAATAACAGCATTAATTAATCAAATGAAAGATATTTACATTGACAGATCACACTGAACCTTCTAGTTAATTACCTTTATAATGATTCCCATGCGTGTGCCAAGAATAAGAAGCACAGGGCCAGAGTTGACTGACCCAAAAGACACGTAAATAAGTGCAGGAGACACACATGCCTCTGAGTGATTGTGAAGTCATCTACCATGGACAGGGAACACACTGAGATTTAAAAGCTCAGACTCAACTGTTGAACCCAAGGACAAGCCATCCTGTTGATTCTAAATGTGCATGTTGCAGTTTTCTAGTTTGGCCCAAACCTTTATCTATCTTGAATAGAACTTTTTTTAAACATATACCTTTATGTCAGCCTCATGTTGGTCCTAATTAGCTTCCTGACATATGGTGTCAGTAGTAGCATAACCACCGACCACCCCAGCATTAAAGGTCATGAGGACCTCAAGGAGGGCTAAGCTCCCTATCGATGCAGCCCTTAGGGCCAGCAGGCTTTTTCTTATAAAGCATAGATAATGTAGACAATACGGCAGTCAGCTGGGCCCTGATCCCCATAGGTCTGAAATGTCACTACCTGATGGGATTTATGGGTGTATTGCTATTCCAGCAAAGACTCATTTAGCAGCAAATTATGCAATTGATGTTGGGGCTGAAATAGTGAATGATTTTATTGAGGGGTAGTTAAAGCCTTACTCTTTAATAAAAGTACTGGCATGTTTGTATTGCAGGAAGGGCTCCCCATGCCCAATTGGTTTGTGAGCTTTTTATTTATCAAATAACCCATGAGAAAAGTTACAGAGCTGCACAACAGTCAATCAGAAGGGGTGAGAAGGGTTTGGCCCCTATCCAAATCGCGCTCTAGCCTGTAAGTGATTACAAACCGGCACACACCCAAGTCAAGCCCAGCATGTAGTGCACAATTCAAACCCTTATATATTTTTATCTATAAGTTCAATATTCGGAATGAGATACCACTCGTATCACACCCCTCTCCTGGAACCCCCCGGTCACACTGAACCAGGAATCAGGCTAGTTTGCAAAGGTAAATATTTATTTATGTATTAAAATTGACTCACAATATATTTTAATAGGTAAACAACAATCACCAATGGGGTGACAGAACACTGAATAATATCTTTAATACACTAGGAATCAAGGAATGAGCATAAAACAATTTCAGCACTGAAAATAATACTTTTGTGTTGGTTTGGTATATATGGCACTATGGTTAGGGGTTCCCCCTCCAACACCCCTCAACCCACCAATAGGCAATGTAAAGAGATGTGAGGAGAGAGCAGGTATTCAGGAATAGCACAAATCCAACAGAATATCAGTCCCGCCTTCCCCCTTCAAACACAAGAGAAAAACGGAATTGACTTTTCAGCTGTCAGAATTGGCTTTGAAATTGTCTTTGGAGTTGACTGAGCAAAAACACCAAATGTGATCAAAATTACTTTAATTGTTATAAATTCTTATGGGAGCCACTTTGAACAGCTGCGCACAATCACAAGCAACGGTTTATTCAAAAGGAAACAGTGGAAATCTCAAAGTCCAAGTCGGAAACACTTTAAAGCTATTTCACACGTGTGAAGCGTTTCAGAATTTTAATTTGCGGCAAACTTTTCCTTGCGCGATATTCGCTATAACGGGAGAATCGCACTGTTTTGCAATTTCGCTTCTATCATAAAAACTGAGGGAGTTATAGAGGTTTTAGTAAGAGTCGTTTTTGAAGAATAGGCGCAAGCATGGAAAATAGAAATGCACTTGAAAATGACAGATGGGTTTAATTACACTAGATGATGGCTATGAAAAAGCGAATGCCACAGATGGATCTTACAGTCATGTGATCAGCGTAACCCACCGGTTGTGGATACTCTACTTCTTCAGATGAGAAAAGAGTCAGCGCACAGATAGTTCTAGCAATACTATGGTTCTGAATTAAAGATGGGATGGGTTTGAGATAGGGATCATACAATGCAGATATATTATGGTCACTTTTTTTCCTATTAATACTTACAGAATAAGTTATTAAATTGGGCCGTCAGTTCTGGTCATGGATTGGATCTGGTCTAGAAAGAACAGCACATCAGGCACGGGATTGGATCAGCTATGCCGGTCACCGGATTTGCGCAGGATCTCTCCTTCTTATTTGTGGATATTTCAATCAGCTGGATAGCGAGTTCCTCAGGCAAGCCTAGTGGTGGCAAGCCAGAGAATGTCAGGATACTAGTTCAAAAAGCCATTCTACACCCCACAGCGCTTCACTGGGTGGTGAGAATAAGTTTGAGGATTTGGACCTTGCTGAAATCAATAGTTCTCTACTGCTTCAAGAGTTAATGCTGGATGTAGAATGCTGGATCTGAGTGCTTTGCCGGAATCAGGAAAGTGAGTGGATCAGTCAGTCCCTATGTGTTGTCAGCTGTCACTATTTATCCTTTAAAATGACATCACAAAATGGGTGTAAGGGCCAGCTTAAATAAGCTTCCCCCTGTGAGATGGGATTGGGTCAAAACTTCATCTCCGCCTTGCATTTGAATGATTGGTTCAAGGCCAGATGATGCCACATGTTATGGTTTGCTTTACAGTTCTTAGAGACCTCCCTTTAGCCACTGGTCTCAAAATCGGATTTATACTAAATACATATTTCTACATCGGTCACTTCTACAGAAATCATACACAAATATTTCATATTTTATCTAGCATCTGTTCCTCAAAATCCCACAGCTCTGGGATCTTTATTTTTTTTTTTTTTACATGGAGCTTGTTTCAACTTTCTACAGAATGTTGTCCTTTTCGCTGTGAACACAATTTCCAACCTTTATGCACATTTCCACAAATGTGTGTGTTTAACATAGGAATGTGTGTGTAACTTTTCACAATTCTAGGATTAAAACATTTCGCATAAAACCACATAAATTGCCATTTCTGTCCAGAACATGTTACATGGTTCTGCTGCCTCTTAAAACGTGCAGCCAAAAATTAGACTACAAATTTGTCCTTGATATATTTTTCACCACTTTGAATTACAAGTTATGAGTCTTTAAAAAATGTTCTTTGTTCATGTTTAACAGCGAATGGTGGATTGGCTCCACCCCTTTGTCTCTCCTGGGAGTCCAGGAGCACCCCCTCCTTGGGGAAGTTCCTCCCAGGAGCCATTTACGACCCTCTCACACCTCCGATTCCTGGGCTGAAGGGACTGCTATTGTTCATTCTCTTTCTGTAGACTAACGTCTGGGGTTAACCCATAATTAGCATCTCCCTGTGAGTTTCAGCTGAGAGGATATCCTTCCCCCTGGGAGAGACCTTTTTGTCCACTATCAAAGGGTTGCAGCTCAGCCAAGCTAATGTATTCTTAATTAACGATCCAGGAAAAACCAAACTTGTTGCATCAAACATAAATACATTACTTTCTTAGCTTTAACTCTGTGGGATACAAAGCAACTGAGATCTGTATTCTTTTTAGCCACAATCCTTTTTATGTGTGCTAATCCGGCAGACTTTTTAGTTTATATTACTTCGAAGTTTCATTAGTAACTCGTCTGACAGCTGTCATTCAAGGTACTGCACCCAGATTTTGACAGGTGCTGTCAGTTTACAGACAATCCAGTTTGTCTGATGAATGTTTTGCTCTTCACATTAGGACTTTGTCTGCTCGCAATGCTTCATTAGATCACATGAATTTTAGCACCTGATATGATTTTGAATGTTGAGAAGTGTTGTGTTAAAGGCATTTTGGAGTTTTTAGCAACAAAGCAAATGTCATTTATAGGCACATTTTGGAGTTTCATTTGCAAAGCGCTGCTTCTCCCTCTGCACTCTCTTTGCTGGTCATGGAGCCCACTGGCACATTTTCTGCAGGGTGTGCACTATTCCACCACACATGCACCATGGGTGGCTGGTTGTGCATCCATCTTTTTGTGTGCTTGAGAACACGGTTTTTGGCACACACAAGAGTGTTGCCGCCATTGTTGCAGTTCCTTGTACCATACTATCAGAGTGCTGCCGCATAGCATAGTGGCGTGGGTCAATACATCCCACAAGCCCTAAAGTAGAACCTGCAGACACTTTTCCTCTCCGACCAGAGTCCACCACAGCACAAGGAAATCAACTGTCCATCTGAGGTGCTTTGACCAAACTATTTAAGTGTATGAGGGCTGAGGTAAGAAGAGACCTTTTTTGGGTAAAAATATGCTTGATCTACCGAGCAAATGCAACTTTAAGGGGATGGCTAGACCTGTTAGGAGTGTTCATACCAGAGCCTTTCAGAAGAAGTTTGTTAGAGCTAGCATAAACACATTTAACAGCAGGCCATGACGAAATCACAAATACTCAAGTCTACATTCTTAGAAGGTTTCTTTTGCCCAGGATATACCAGCACCTCAAGAAACTTTGTGATCAATGTACAATTTGTTTAAAGTTATCCTCAGGGATATAAGGTGAGCCCCATTAAATTACTTACCTATTATTGATGTACCTTTTTGTAAGCTAGGCCTGGTTGTTATCTGACCATTAAGTCCTTTGAAAGCAGGGAACTGATATATTTCAGCAATTTTGGACTTTGCCACACATTTGCCATGCTGTGTGGCTATTCCCCAGAGAAATAACATGACAGACAGTTCCCTTCTTTTCGTGGTGTGCTCCCCAAAGTTGATCCTCACATATCAGTTATTAACATTAGTGTCTAAATTTATGACTGAACTCAAAACTCTGTTACACATTGAGGCACTTTGTACCTCCATATATAGGCCTCAGAGGGCTTAGATGAGAGATGTAATCAGCGCCTAAATAATCTCTTGCAAAAGTTAGTTGATGATGGCAGTACACACTTGGATGACCTACTTCCATAGGCTTCATTTGCCAAGACATCACAAGCCTCAACAGGATTCACCCCTTATGAACTGGTTCATGGGCTGTAATCCTGAGATGACCTCAGCATGCCAAAGAAAGGCTGCGAAAACCAAGAGGAGGTTGAGGAGAACACCACCCACTTTGTTCACACCACAGGGGATCAGATGGGTTTTGGAGAGACTTGGTACATCAGCACTTATAGAAGAGCCGAGACAAAAAGAAGTGATTAAATGACCTTCAAGTGCGCTTAAGAACATTCCAAGTGGGGGATTAAGTCCTATTGATCTTTAACACATCCAAGAAAAAGCTCCTGGTGGGTTCAGGTGGCATGAGCCGTATTGAGTGTCAGACATCCTGAAAGACTTCAATTATCACAGCAGAGGGAGCTCCAGGCCCTGGGAGCCCTTCCAGGTATATCGTTTAGCTGAAAATGTGGAGAGACCCAGATGTCCAACTGTGACGGCCAGCACAGGTGTCTATACAAAATTAGACCTAATGATCAATTTAGGGATGATGATTCCTGAGACTTTGAAGGTCATTCAGGTTGAAAGCCTAAGGAATTCTCTCATTCACTTCTGAGATGCGTTTGTTGACAAGGCTTGAAAAGTGACCAGATTAGTGTATCACATCAACACCCTTCTGGAGACATCCATCAGGAGTCAGCCTTATCACTTGCCAGAAGCCAAACGCCAGGTGTTGCAGTCTGAAGTACAAACAATGTTGGAGCCTGGAATAATCAAACCCTCTCAGAGTCACTCTTCAGTCATAGTGTTGGACCCCAAGCTGGCTGGGTCATGTAGGTTTTGCATAGTCTTCCATAAGGTTAACAATATTTCCAGATTCAATGCTTATGCCATGCCACACATTGAGGATATGATTCAAAGAAGCCCACATCACATGCATCTCTACTCTAGAGCCATTTATGGAGTTCCCAGACCTAATACCAAGAAGGAACTTTCTCTGGACTAGTCAGCTACTTAAGTGGTTTGTTCTCCATTTTCAACAATTAAAGGGCTGCTTGTGGGCAGGCTCGAAGCTTCCAAACCAAAATAAAGTGAAATGGACTTAAACAACTCAGAGCCAGACTTCAGCAGAAAGAAGAAATCACTATACCACCTTTCTTCATTATTCCAGACTTTTTTTTACAAACATTCATTTTACATAATGACTCTTGCCAGTTGTAGCATGGAGCTGTTCCTTTCCCCTGTAGCTGGAGTGTGTGAGTCGCCTCCTCCCTGCTCCACCACCCTCTGCACAACCTTGGGCACCGGAGATTCCATCTTCTTTATCTTAAAAATGTTCCTTATCAGTGGGAGTGCAATCAGCAGTGCTTTCTTCTCGCCTGCACCTTTTTTTGTGAGCTGGATTTTACTTTTTGTGTGGTGTGCTGCTACATTGTGCGCTGCACCTCTACTATCAGGCCTCAGAGCCGTACACATTGGCAAGTTGTTGGTTGCAACGGCCGCCCTCTTACTCGGCACTGAAGTGCCTCCAGGGGTTGCCATGGAGCAATGTAAATACGGCTTCTGATTGGCCCGTTACGCCTTCATCCCACCAATGAGACACCGGCAGGCATGAAGCCGGCCCCCAACCCTAAGGCCGATACCTCAAGGCCCTGTCTGCCCCCTGTCTGCTGCCTGGTCGGGCCTGGTGGGTCTGCCCTTACACCCCACATGATCGCATGGTGGCTGATGCAACCCTGCACTCTCTCGTATCCCACTGAGAACATTGACACTTTTCACTTCCTTGTGGTATAGTCACCAACACTAAACATCACTTTCTACATCTCTGACTTTCCCACCCTCATTCCGTCTCACCTGGACTTCCACTCTCATTACCTCTAGCTGTGCCCAATGGCTGTATTGTGTGTTCATCTGTCCAGCTGATTTTGAATGTAGCTGTGCCCAGTGGCTGCATTGTGATTTCATCTGTCCTGCTGATTTTAAATTAGCTGTGCCCAGTGGCTGCATTGTGTTTTCATCTGTCCTGCTGTTCCTGTCTTTTTCTGTCTCTTCTGCTTGCACCCCCCTGTGTTCTCCCCTAGTGTCCCAAAACCTTCCATTCTTCCTTCATTCCCCACCCACTCAGTCTCCTCTTCCCCCTCTTTCACATCACCAATGGTGCTCTCTGTTTCTCCTATCTTCTCCAACTGTTTCTCTATCGACTATCCTACCCTTCTCACTAGGTCTGGTAGGAAGAAGTCCAAAAAGGATATCCTTGTCTCCAACCCAGACCTTCCTATCGATGATACCTAAACTAGCACTTCCTCCAGACAGACCCTCACCTCATCCTCTTTGCCGTTCCTTCGCCAGACCTATGGACTCTTCATATGGTCTCTATGCTCTCTTCTTACGCTCCCTCTCCCATTAATGGTGGCACCTGGTGGGAGGCCCTCCTGGCTTCCTTCCACTCCTCTAACGTCATCATCAATGTTTACCTCAATGGCACTCTCTTGGTCCAAGGCACCCAGGCCAACCTCCTCCTCTTTCATAGATGCTTCCCGTGCCTTATCAATTTCCTTTCCTCTCCCGCTATCCCTTCTATCCCTTCTTCAGCTTCCTTGCCTCCACACTCTGCCACTATTCCGGCACCCTATTTCTCCTCCTCGGCTACATTGCCCTCTCCTCCTACCTCCTCTGCCCGCCCTCGGGCTCCTTCTACACCCCCACAGGGAGTACCTCAGATTTGTACCCCTCCCTGGAAGTCTTTCAAGGATGGCAACCTTCTCCACCTCGCCACTCTTAGCTCTCGCTCAGCCGTCAAACACTTCACTGACATCTGCCATCTCCTGGAAGAACTCGACCTTAATGTCCTTGGTTTTACGAGACATGGTTCACAGCCAGCTATCTCACAAGCTTTGACACTCTCCTTCCTGATGGCTACAAAATCCTCTTCATGCCCAGATCCAACCACTCCAGTGGGGGTGTAGCCTGGATATTCCCAGAGTGGACTACTGCCTCATTTATTCCTATTCAGGCCTACTCCTCCTTTGAATGCTTGGTCTGCAGGCTTTCTCTCTCTCCTGGCCATTCTCTCACACTGGCTACTATCTACCAGCTACCTGGTCAGATATCCCCCCTCCTCTCAGAGTAGGCATACTTCTCTTCCTCCCTCCTGGCCTCAACAACACAACTCCTCCTCCTTGGAGACTTCAACATCCACCTGCATACTACCTGTCCCGCAACGGGAGTCTTTCGTGACCTTTGCGACTCTCTCTCTCTCTATTCTTCCTTCTGGCCCGACTCACTCTGCAAGGCACACCCTCGATGTTCTGATCTCCTCAGATCCCCCCTCTCTAACCCTCTTACCACTCCTCTCTCCTGCAGTGACCACTTTCTCCTCGCCTCTCATCTCTCTCTCTCTCTCTACCCCTCAGGCCAAGCCTACACCCACACTGCCACCCATCTTCTCAGTCATTCGACACATGAAGCGTGTGTCAGTTGAGGTTTTTGCTGCCTCTTTCTCTCTGTCAGATATATGTTGGGGTTATATCTATCACTTTGTGGTACTTCTTTTATGGTGGTATTTAGTGGTAGCTTCTAGCAATAATATACTGCAGTAACTTGTTGGGATATTTGTTAAAGTGGTGAGACTGACTTCAGAATACTACCTAACTGTTTTTACCAAGGTGACTCACCAAACAGGATACTGAACTTAGTACACCTGGGTGAACTCTTTAGGCTTCCTCATGGAATCTTATGTACAATGCCACACATATGCCCTTTTTGCTGAGTTTCAAATACATTGATAATTTCACAACCAAATAATTGTACACACACACACACACGCCTAGCACTTCTAAAAAGTCAATTCACAGAAAAACAATGGGCCTCATTACGAGTCTGGCTGTAACGGAGGCGGTAAAACCGCCTGGTTCCCGCCGGACTCATATTACCATTCCGCCTCCGTGACTCTCGGAAATACCAGGGTATTACGACCCTGGTGTCCCGGGAATTCCGGAAGCGGAATTCGGTCCTATAGGACTCAATGGGAATGGGGAAGTGGAAACACCAGCACCATCTCGTGATGGTGCTGGTGTTTCCACGTCCGCCTGCAGGCGGGCGGTTTTAAACCCGCCAGGTCAGACCTGGCGGGAACATCACCTCCGGCCTGCAGGAGTCGGGATCGGGCGGTCCGGAATTAACAGTGGCGGCGGGTTACCGCCACTGTTATTTACGGACCGCCCGACCTGTAATGAGGCCCAATGTATCTTATGTTTTACCACGTGTGGTAACATGAATTACCGCCTGCGGTAAAATAGGCTTACCCCCTGTTGGACCTCAGTCTATGTGCTAAAAACAATTCAGACACATAATAAAAGTAGAAACCCAATTTCTTTTTTCTCTTTAGTGGCTTTATAAAATGTTCAAATTCAAAAAGTGTCCAAACAGTTACATTATGCTTTACCATTTTACAGTTGCTTATACCTGGACATGGATTAATTTCATTAGAGAGCTCGCACACATTAAATAGCTTTTCCAATAATAAGCTTCCCTTACACATTTTTTGCTGGCTGGCCAGAGCACAGTCTGACGAGGAAACCTTGAATGTTTCTCACACAATCTTTAGCAGTTAGGAACCTGTCATTTAACAAAGGCTCACTTCATAAATGAGAATCCCTGTAAAATATATATTGCAAATTACTTTAAAAAACAAACACGTTTCTTTCCCAAAACCTGTAAGTATTTCTCACACAATAACACGCTCCTCAATTACTGCATAGTTACCTACACTTGTCAGCAATATTTCTGTCTCAGCTTGGCATGGGAATCTCCCTCAGCCTTCTTGCCTGCCCTACTCAGGATCGCTTAGATCAATGACTCGCTCTACATCAAACGGCCCCCAGCTCTGGATTCCGCCTGCTTTCCAGCTCCCTGTCACCTCTGTCACAGCCTGAAGATATCTCTCCCAACACTCGAAGATGTCTGACCCAGTTACACCCACTCAAAGGCCTTTTAATAGCTCCCCCTGTAAGTCAAGAGAACACCTCCCCTTGCAGATCATTCCACATCACCCATTCTCCTCTGTGTTTTTCCTCATTGCATTAATTGCATTTCTGAAAAATAAATGTAACATTTTTCTTTCGCTTCCTGATTCAACAATGCTTCACCTCAGTAGAGCGGAACTTCACATTTGTTCAACTTACTGCACAAAATTCAGTCTGCATGTTTGAATTCCATTTTACAAAGCACCATGCATTTTCCAAAATCGTTTTCAGGTTATTTCCACACAGACTAATTTGCACTATCTATTACTAAGTGACATGTTACTGGGGGGGATTAGTATGTTAATATATTAGTATTAGTTTCAATGCAACTCAGTCAATTGAAATACCATCCAGAAATGATATGCAACTTTAAGCATTTGCTCTGTGCATTTTCCATTATGCGCCTTATGTATTGGCAACCATGTACCTTGCACATTTCGACATTTCTCTCTGAGACTCACACTACAGCTACATGTGTACTACTACACTACACTACTGAGCTACATGTGCATGCTAAAATGATAAGCCCCAACCATTCAGAGCCCCTGTAATACAGAGATCCTGCAATTCAGAGCCCCTTCAATTCAGAGCACCTACTCCTACATCTCCCACACCTCTGGCTGACTCACACCCTGACACAACCCTTTCCATGCTCCAATGTTATCTCTGATACTCTTGATGCACTTGCCCCTGTCATGAGAATCAGCATGAAGCCTAAAGTCAAGTGCAGCTCCTGGTACGACTCAGATCTCATCACCCTTAAATGCAAATGTAGGGTGGCTGAGAGGAAATGGTTGGCATCTTGTACATTCTCAGACAAACTGGCCTGCCGCCTGCTCCAAAGGCTATACCGACTCTCTGTCCTCACTAAGAAGAGAGCTCACATACAAGCCCCCATTTCTTTGGCATCTAACAACTTGGACGAACTCTTTAAAATCTGCAAGGAACTGGCCAATCCTGCTGCAGTCTCTACCTATCCTGTTCCTTCCCAGGCCCTCTGCACGGTCCTGGCTTCTCACTTCATCTCCAATATGCAGGACATCCTGTCCACCTTCTCATCTTCTCCTGCTTCTCCCTCCAGTCTCTCCTCTTCCACCGGCCCCCATGCGGCCACCCCTACCCTTCTCTGTCCTTCCTCTGTTCCCCCTGATGAGGTTTCTAGACAAGTCCCATTTATGAACACCTTGTCAAAACATGTTCTTCCCGGTTCTTCCAAAACCATCAAGGACCTCATTGACACCCTCGCTCCAGCCTTGGCTGACTTCTGCAACCACTCTTTCACCTCTGGAACCTTCCTCTCCCCCAGAAGCACTCTCTTGTGCAGCCTCTTCTCAAGAAACGCTCAGCCGACCCCTCCCTTTCTGCTAATTATCACCTGACCTCTATCACTCCTTTCCTGGGCAAACTCCTGGAAATGCTTGCCATCTCCCAGCTTAATCTTCACACTGAATCTGTTGGCTGTCTCCATGACCATCAGTCTGGCTTCAAAGCAGCCAGAAGCACGGAAAATACCTGCTCTCTAACCTTGATTCTAATCTCCCCTCTGTTCTCATCCTACTTGATCTCTCCTCTGACTTTGACACGGTCAACCATGCCTTCCTGCCCAACCGGTTCTGTGATAACATGGGTATCCCTGATCAGGAGAAATAAGTTCATTTATATCATTCAATCCAAGAATTATCTATGCTTTCTAATGTCCAAAAGGCGTACATGCATTTGCTTTCGTTAGGCATAGTTGCGTATTTCAACATCTCTTATTCATTAACATATGACCACCATGTGGAGTGATGGTTACTCTGGTTATTGTCAGGTAATGAAGCGTCCCCTGCAATTAATCTGAATAACAATGAGTTAGGTATGATTGAAATTATGCCAAAGTCTAATTACATCTCTTCATTAGTCAGAGTAGGTGCTAGGTTTCATCATATTACCTGAACCATGTGATTTGGTTCTCTCCGAAGGAAATAAGATTGCCCTTTCATATAGCAGTTGTCATAATATAATAGTTAAGTAATAAGACCTTCCAGAAGTATTCAGTAACCTGAAATACAGGTGAGTAATTGTCAGTGTCTGCTATTATCACTTACTATCAATCACGTAATGAGTGTTGAATCCAATGTCAATAGTTAAATAATACATATCCATACCAGCACCTTGCTGTTATCTAATATTACTTAGAATTCTCTAAGTGCTCACCTCTCAAGTATTTTTAGGCTAAATTTCCATCCACAATCATATGTTTTCCTCAAGCTGTCTTAGTGATCGTGATGTGTTCTTCCCACAATCTGCAAGACAGAACAGTTCTTTAGTGATAGGCTAAGCTAATTTACAACCTTTAGTACAAAATAAAGTCAGTATTACTTACAGGGGGTTTCCCCAAGCAAACCGAGCAAAGTGTTCTGTCCTGCCGCGCCCATACCAAACAGAGCACTCGTTGCCAGGTAACCCCCGCCTTTTATACGGCGTGCCCGTCGCAACAACGTTAGCATGTTCCCTTCAGGGATTTGTGGGAATTGTAGTGTGCTTAGTATATGAGGCTCCCTATGTGTGATCTCCAAATGTACTGACAATAAATGCTTTCTGACCCTAAACGCTTATTAGCAATGGACGCTAGTGTATTGACTGATCCATGCTTGTATAATCGGAGCTACTTTGTTTTAGAGGCTATGTGTGTAATAATTTTCACGTTCTTATTCGTGTTTATGAGAGGAGAGATCACTGTCTTGGACATCGTATCAGAATTATTGGAGAGTAGTGGTAATGCCCACTCAGGATAATAGTTGAACTTTGGATTTTGTATTGTATAATTAAGTTAGATTGTATTGTAGCCATTATTCCACATTGGTGTCCCAAAATAAGGACGACATATATCAACCTTAGCATTTTGGAACTTTCATTTGATTTTCAGCAAACAGTATGCAAATAATGATGCATCAACATTGTGTCCTAAACTTAGTGTATTCAGTTTTTACAAAAATGCATTCAATGTGTACTCTTCATTCATCCCCCAAGGTTCAAGGGACTCTAGTTTGTGAATCCAAAAGATTTCTCTGCGTGACAGAATCTGTTGCAGATTGCCACCCCATGGCGGTCTAGTAACCAATTTAAGAATTACAAATCTTAGCTGTGAAATTGTGTGATGTTTGTTTAGAAAATGTCTAGAAACTGGAGATTTTTCATTTTTTGTCTGTATGTTGGATTTGTGTTCAGAAATTTTGTCTTTTACCCTCCTCGTAGTTTGCCCTACATAATATTGTCCACATGGGCAAATCAATGCATAGATTGCCCATTTGCTTTCACATGTCGCATAATCATGGAGTTCAATTTTCTTTCCAGTATATGGATGTCTGATCTTTTTACCCTTTTGAACATTGTTGCAATGGCAACAATTCAAACATGGAAACGTTCCTTTCTTCGGTTTGGAGAGAAACAATTGTTTAGATTTGTTTACTCTTTCTGCTTTCACCAAAGCATCTCTCAGATTGCGGCCTCATTTGTTGGCCATCAATGGTTGGTTGGGAAATAATGTACACAATTGTGGATCCAATCTGGTAATTTTCAAATGTTTTGCCTTATGTCCTGGTTGTAGTAGATCTGATCGATTATTTTCTCTGCATTTAGTTTGCTCTGGGAAGCCTCTCTCCTGAAATCGTCTGATTTGATCTTCCTCTGCCTTTCTGTAGGATTCTTCTTCAGAAACAATCCATCTGATTCTTAACAATTGACTTAGTGGAAGGTTATTTTTGAGATGTTGTGGATGGTGACTCGTGTAGTATAAGCCGTTATTAACATCCGTTGGTTTCCTGAAGATAGTGGTATGCAGTTGATTGTTCTTTGGAATTATCTTCACATCTAGGAAGCACACCTCTGGTGTGCCTATTTCTAGGGTGAGTTTGATCTTTGTATTACAGCTATTTAGATAGTTTAAAACTAGCTCTATTTCTGTCGATGGTCCTTTCCAGATCCCAAAGATATCATCTATATATCTTCTCCACATGGCTAGTTTGGGTGACCATGTGGGATTGTCCAAGATATAGGTTCATTCAAAATAAAACATGAATGTATTAGGGTATGCTGGTGCCATCGCTGAGCCCATGGATGTGCCCGAAGTTTGTAGATAGTATTGTCTTTGAAATCTGAAGAAATTGTAGTATAGTATCATTTTGGCCAATTCGATCGCAAATACCTTGTTGGATGGAAAATAATCTTCCTTAAGTAATAACCATTCTAAGGCTTCCAAGCCTTCTTCATGTGCTATGGAAGTGTATAATGATTGTACATCCAAGGTGAATAGAGTCCAATGATTTTGTATCTCTTCCATGTTCTTCAATATATTCAGAAAGTGGGTTGTATCTCTAAGATATGTTGATGTCGTCTGAATGATGGGATGTAGTAATTTATCCAGATATCTTGAGAGTGGGTCAAACAAACTTTCTGTTGCTGCAACGATGGGTCTGAGTGGTGTATTGTTGAGATTTTTATGCACTTTGGGTAGACTGTAAAACACAGGTGTGATCGGGAATTTGTTGATCAAGAAGTCCTTGGTTTTATCAGTGATCGAGCCTTCCGTTTGAGCTTTGTTAATTATTCCTTCAATCATAATTTGAATCTCCTTGGTTGGGTCATCATCTAAATTTATGTAAGTGTCTTGATCTTGTAACAATGTTAGACAGCCTTCCTTGTATTTAGTTGAATCCATAATTAAAATAGCTCCACCTTTGTCAGCAGGATTAATTTCAATTGATCTATCCTCAGCTAATAGCTTCAATAATTTCTGTTGATGTTTCCGTAGGTTGTGACTTCTTGAATCCGTGAATTTCATAGATTTCAGGTCTTTGCAATATTTTTTTCAAACAGATTTAGGGCTGAGTTCTTGACACTCGGGTAGAAGTTACTTTTACCTTTCATTTCAAGCGTGTCAAAAGTTGTGGATCTTTCTTGCTTACTTTGTTTCTCTCTGACCATCCCTCCCAGGTCCAACTTGGGTTCTTCCTTGCCTCTATCTCTCTCTCTATCTGTGGTGTTCCGCAGGGGTCTAGCCTTTCTCCCTGGTTGTTCAACCAATACCTGGCACCTCTCGCCCACCGCATTGCTGCTCTCTGCTCCAACTTCCAGTGCTATGCGGATGACAACCAGCTCGCTTTCAGCTTCTCATCTACCACCTCTTCACCTCCTCTCATCCCAGATTGTCTGTCTGCAATCCAAGAGTGGTGCGCTGCCAAAGATCTCTGCCTGAATGACAGCAAAACTGAGATCCTCCTCATCGGCACACCTGCACCCCTCTTTCTCTTAACTCTCTGGCTAGCCTCCCTTGGCCTTCTTCCTGCTCCCACCTCTGAGACTAAGAACGTCTGGGTTACCTTCAACTCCACACTCTCCTTCTGTCCTCACTTTTCCGATATCTCTAAGACGTAAAACCACCAACTGCAACTCATCCAGAACAGGACTGCAAGACTTGTCCTTGTCCTCAAGCCCAGGGATTGTATCTCTCCAGCTCCCAGTGGCTGCAAGGATCAAGTTCAAGACCCTTTGCATTGTCCACAAGGCCTTCTGGGGTCTGGGACCAAAATATCTCCAGTTTCCTCTTCTGAGGTATCTTCCTACTCATGCTTTTTGCTCTTCCACCTCCAACTCCTTGAGGGTCAGTCGCTTTTCCAAGCAACGAGCTGGGGTCAGATCTCTCTCTTCGCCTGGAGCAGAACCATCTCTGGTTCTGGAAGCAGCTCAAGACTTTGCTCTTTGCTTCTGCCGTCTCTCTTCCTCTTCCCTGCTCATCTCCCGTTTGATACTGCACTGGTTACCTCGCTACCCTCTGAACCACGGGCCCAGGTCCCTGCCCTTCCAATTGCACACCTGCACCGCCTCCTGCAACCCTACACTTGGAGCTGCATCTGCAACCATACAGTCCCCCTACGTGCTCTATCTAACACTTGCTGTCTGCACTTAACCCTGCACTGCCACCTGCTAGCAGCACTTCTTGTTTTTCGATGTTTTTCGATGTGTTGTTTCCTATGTCCTGCACTTGCTCCTCCTCTCCTTCCCTCTGCACTTTTCCCCTTTCCTCTCCCCTGCACTTGTGTGATCTCAATGACACTAGGCCTAGTAAGATCGCTGTCTTGCCCCCCTTGTTCCCCTCCCCTGTCTTGTTGCACCTTGAAACACCTGTCTATAGGCAAGCTATAAATAAAATAGCATATCATGTCATATCATAACGATTTGAATGTCCCATTCTGTATATTAGCGGAAACTCCATCAGAAATAAACCATGCAGTTCTGGAATTAGAATGTCTGGCCATTAAGGTCCACAAGTATTGCTGTTGGAACTTTAAATTGCTTACCACCCATGTGTACCTTGAATGTCTTTCTATGAAGAAGAACATTAACACCCGGCTGTCGAGATGGTTTCTCACCTAACAACTGTAGTAATGTGGATGGTCAATTGAATGATATTTGCTTTAAATACTTAAAAGGATTAATCTAAATCAATCCCACCCCGCAATCCTTTACAAGAAAAAATATTTTGGCACCAACAACAAAGCTGTGGAGCCTAATTCTGTGATGGGCACACATTCCATCTTGCTGATGTGAACATCCTCCATCCCATTGGATTCAATGACAACTTCACAGCTAAAATTGGAACCTATGCACTGATGGTTAGTATTTTAATGAGACAGCCCCACAGAGCTGAGGAGACTTCAAAGGAGCTGCTGCATCACAGGGGCACATAGAGGAAAGTGCAGATGACAGTCTCTGGAGTTGGTCCAGGGGGTCCTAGTTTTTATTCTTTTTATAAAATGGACACTTCCTTCTGTATTGGACCATGAGGATTCAGGGGGCCATTTACCACCTTTTGTTTGTGCAATTTGGAGGCATGTAAATAGAAGGATAGTCCAACAAAGTGGGAATCTTCGATTTTACGTGTGTTTGCTTTTTTTCCGTCCCTCCTGAGCTGTTTTCCCTGTGGAATTAGTAAATAAATGGTGTACTTTTGCCACTTTTTATTAAGCCCCTAGAGACATGGCTGATTATGGGCACTGAGATCCTATGCCATGCCTATTCATGCTGGGTGAATTCTAATAAAGATGTATTAATTAGCGCATCCTGTTGGTCTGATTTCTGTAGTGGAAGTACTACATGCGCCTTTGCTTGCGTGTTCAACTCGGAAACGTATGTCAAGCATCTGCCCAGTTTTGCTTGTGGGAGGATGCCAAAGGAAGGGTTCCCATTTCCTGTCTAGATACAGTTTATATCGTTCTATGAAAGCCCATCTTTAAAATCAATATGTCGGCTGCCTGTGATGATATAAACCTGAACCTGTCTAGTGCTTATCCTTCTGCTAATTATTTCCCTGTTTGATTCTTTTTTTGTTTTCTCTGTAAATGGGTCGGATTTTCAATGTTATTGGATGTTGCCAAAATTGCTGAAACCATTGTTATAGAAGAGAGAGAGGAGGAATGGTGGTTCTGAACTGAGAATATCAGGTTAGCATAGCAATGGTCAATGCCACAGCATGAAACTGCCAAATCACTTAACTCTTTTCCAAACTCCTCCGCCATACTACCCAATGAGAAGTTCCCTAATAGTATTTGCTCCAATCAGCAGCTTGGTAAGAAGCAAGTCAGGTGACGACTTTCCATTTCCGAGCTGCTGTGATTTCATATTGGGCTATTCTGGGTGTGTTGCTGACAATTGGGCTATTTTGGGGCTACTTGTGATGGCAGATCTGTTTTTGGTCCTCCTGTCCTGCCTTTCTACAGCCAGCCACCCCACGCCCACCCTCTCTACCCCCACCTACCCCACTTGCATTGTCTCTAACCCCACCAACCCACCTCACCCCCATTACTTGTGCTGGGTGGGTTTCGTTTGGGCTGTTTTGGGCTACTTTTGACAAGTCCTCCCAATGCCGCGTTGTCCTTCATGTTTTTTGCCACCAACCAACTACCATCACCCATTTGCAGCACACCACTCTCCCTAACCCCACCCACTCGCCCACCCCTACCCACCCTTCTCCCACCATCTCAACCTTGCCCCTCCCTCTCTACCACCAACCATCCAATCCCCACCATCTCTACCCTCACCCACACAATCCCCACTCTCTAACCCCAGGCCACCCACCCTAACCCCACCCTCTCTACCACCACCACGCACTTTACCACCACCATACCCCCCACCCTCTCTACCCCCACCCACCTACCCTATCTCTACCCTCTCTATCCTACCCCACTCTTTATACCCCAATTCACCTTACCCCTGCTCTCTTCCCCCACCCTACACGACCCTCTCTACTCTCACTCACTCAATCCCTGCCCTCTCTACCCTCAACCACACAATGTATACCATCATCCACCCACCCTACCCCACTCTCTCTACACACACCTTACCCCCACTCTTTCTATCCCCAATACACCCACCCTACCCCCATTTTCTCTACCCCCAACCAACCCTTCCTAACCCCGCTCTATATACCCGTATCCTATCTACCCATACTCTCTCTATGGGCACACACTCACCCAAAACCTGCTGTCTCTGCCCCCACCCACTCTACTCCACTCTCTCTATACATACACCCTAATCCTGCTCTGTCTAGCCAATGAGAAGTTCGCTAATAATATTTGATCCAATCCGCAGCTTTGTAGGAAGCAAATCGGGTGACGGCTTTCCATTTCCCAGCTGCTGTGTTTTCCTATTCGGCTATTTTGGCGTGTTGCTGATTATTGGGCTATTTTGGGGCTACTTGTGATGGCAGACCTGTTTTTGATCCTCCTGTGCTGCCTTTCCACACCCATCCCACCCCATGCCCACGCTCTCTACCCCCACCTACCCCACTCCCATTGTCTCTACACACACCAACCCACCTCACCCCCATTACTTCTGCTGGTTGGGTTTTGTTTGTGCTGTTTTCAGCCACTTTTGACAAGTCCTACCAATGCTGCTTTGTTCTTCATGTTTTCCCCCCAACCAACTACCAACACCCATCTGCACCGCCCCACCCTCTCTACCCACCTACCCTACTGCTACTCTCTCAGCCTCCACCTACCCTATCTCCACCCTCTCTACCTCACCCACCTACCCTACACCCACTCTTTATATCCCAACTTACCTTACCCCTGCTTTCTTCCCCCCACACTACACCACCCTCTCTACTCCCACTCGCCCAATCCCTGCCCTCTCTATCCTCAACCATACAATGTCTTCCATGCCCCACCCACCCCACCCCCACCCTCTCTATACCCACCTTACCCCCTCTCTCTACTCAATAGACCCACCCTACCACCACTCTCTCTACCCCAAACCAACCCACCCTACCCCCGCTCTCTAAACCCATACCCACTGTACCCATACTCTCTCTATGGGAACACATCCACCCTAATCCTGCTCTGTCTACCCCCAACCCACTCTATCCCGACTCTCTCTACACCCACCCACCCAGCTACCCTACCCCCACTCTCTCTACCCCACCCACCCTACCATCACTCTTTCAAATTCGATGCACCATAACCCCACTGTCTCTAACACCCACCCACCCACCCCCACGTTCTCTACCCCATTCACCCACCTACACTACCCCACTCTCTCTACCCAACCCACCCTATCCCCACTCTCTCCAACCCTGTCCACCATTACCCCACTCTCTCTAAGCCCACCCACCGACCACCACTTTCTCTAGCCCATCCGCCCACCCACCCTGCCCCCACACTATCAACCCACTGATGCTATTCCCAAACTCTCTACCCCAACCTACCCACCCAATCACCACTCCCTCTACTACCAGCCAATGTACCTTCACTCTCTCTACCCCCACACACCCTACCTCCACTCTGTCTACCACCACTCACCCACCCTACCCATACTCTCTATACCCATAACCACCCACCCTGCCTCCATGCTCTCTACCCCATCCACACACCTTACCACCACTCTCTCTACCCCACCCACTCTATCCCACTCTCTCTACCCCCAGCCACCCCACCCCCCTCTCTCTATCCCCCCACTACCTCTACCCCCACTCTCTCTACCCCCACCCACCTCTCTCAACCCCCACATACCCTACCCCCACTCTCTCTACCCCAACCCACCAAACTGTCTGTAAAATTCACCCACACAATCTCCACTCTCTTTTCCCCACCCACCCTAACCCAACTCTCTCTCCCCCACCCATGCCACTACCACTCTCTCTACCCCCACCCATGATACCGCCACTTTCTCTACCACTTTCTCTACCCACACCTACCCACCCTACTACCACTCGGTCTACCCCCACTCACCCACCCTAACTCAACTCTCTATAACCCAACCCACTCTCTACCAAACTATCACTCTCTCTACCCATACCCACCCACCCTACTCCCACTCTCTCTACCACCAAACACTAACCACACTCTCTACATTCAATCTACACCCGACCCACTCACCCTACCCCACTCTTTCTACCCCATCCAACCTCCCCCACTCACCTCTCTCTCTACATCCACCAACTATCCACATGCCCACTCTCTCTACCCGAACTCACCAACTCTCTCTAAAAAGCAGTCACCCAACCCACCTCCACTCTCTACCCCCTCTCATCCTTCCTCTCACACTCCCACTTTATTTCTTAACCTCTCTCAACCATTTTTGCTCATATTTCCGCTTGCTGATTTATCATCAATGGCACCGTCTCTCAATCCTTTCCTCCCTTAGTCTTTTCTCCTTCGTTCTCATTCTCTTGCATACCTGCACCTCTTATCGCATCCACCTTTGAAACTTTGCACTCTCCTCCTTGCACCCTGGCATCTGTAAATGCAAAATGCAAAATGAAAAGAACAGCAGTAAAAGCCAAAATTATTGGCTTTGCCAATGCTTATTATTCTTGTGACTTAGATGGTCTTGTTTCCCCTCCCTCACTGGGTCACTTTCTTTTGCCACATTTCTTTTCCTGTGTTTCTTGTTAACATTTTCTTTGTTTCTAAGGCTAATTTTCACCCTCCAAGGGTCTCTTCTTCCTATTTCAATTCTCTGTTATATTCTCTGTTTAACCTTTCCATAGCTGAGTCTTGCTTGGTCACTTTCTCGCTCTTCCTGCGCACATTGACCTTTTCCTCTGAGTCGGTTTTTGTTCACCAGAGCACAGCATAAAACCAGTACTGGGTAAGTCAATATGGTAAGTTGATAGACCTCCCCATCTTATTATTTGAGAGGTACAGCCTTTAGGAACTGGTTTGGTCCAGCCGCTGGGCACTATGCCTACCCCAACCCACCCAACTCTCTCTAAAACATACCCACCCTACCCCCACCCTCTCTACCTCCCCCAACCAGAGGGTGGAATAAGTGGGATCCTACAGGCTTGCCACCCCTATAAGAAGTACTATCACATCCAGGTGTGTCGCAATTCCCTTCCTTAAACAACTTAGAAACATTCCAGGGAAACCCTCATAAAAAATGTGCATGCACACTTATATGAGAATAGTGTTTCTCTACTATCTTCGGGGCGTCCAGATCAGACTTCTTTAAAAGTTACCCACAGAAAAACCTTGCCTGGCACATAATAGTGATGTCCTATCAGAAAAGTACAGTGTAAAGCAGAGTGCAAAGTACCCAGAAAATGATAAAAGACGTTCCCAAAATCACCAATGAATGGAATGTAACAACTGCAATCCCAGTGGAGTGACCTGGGAGTGTGTTACTGTGTGGATACTGCTTTGCTCCCAGAGTCTTTCTTCCTTATTCACTATTGAGGAGGGCTGTTCAAAATAAATACTTGCTTTCCAAGCGGAGTGATGCAGAGTGAACAGGGAGTGTGTTACTTTGTTTCCATGGACTCAGTGGCTCGGCGGCATGCGTTTGGCATGTGTCTGATGGTGGTACTTGGTCTTTCCACTTTATGGTGTGAGATATAAATATCCATGACACAATATCAATTTTCAAATTTGAAATACATTTGAAAAACTTCAAAGCTTGAAAAACGAATTTTGGGAAAAGAGGGCATGGGTCAGACTACTGTTACACCCTCTGCATTCCCGCAGTCTCGCAGCCGCAGTCCGTAGTTGAGGCGAGTGATAGATCTGCCCACGCTCTTCCATAACAGTAGTCTTGGTGTCGGGAATACCAAGCATAGCTTTGAATCAAACGAGCTCTTGAACAATCTCAAAAGCAACCGGATGCCAGTTTGTCTTCTTAAATGGTGTTTGGAGCGCGGTACAAGGACTGCTGTGTAACAACTGTCAATAATTGCAAACTGGCATACGTAATTCCAAACTCCCAGTTCCTTAATCTACTGGTTGTTCAGTTTTGTTCAGTGTCGCTCATCTAGTCAATTTGTTTTGTGCATCTAGTATGTTGTATGTAAGAGGCGAGATATATGCACTATAAGGCCCATAATCTATTGGCGATTTAAGCCTGAGGGCTTTTAGATTACTGGATATTCAGACTGCCACTTTCTGCCTATTTTAAGTTCAAAACGTGTGATTTGTGGTAGCAAGATCATATTAGTAGAACAGCACTAATGCCCACAATCTACAATCTAAGAAGTGGGAGTCTAAAAATTGACCCCAGAGCTCCTGAAATGGACGACGCACCATGGCCTAAAAACAATGATGTTCAGAGACATCAGCCTTCTGTATTCATCTCCCCAGGGCAGGAAACACACTACATGTGCCCTTTGGCCAAGGAAGTTCAGACTTTAGCTTCTGTTGGTGGGCCTCTTTTATGGAGCGGACCATAGGAGAAAAGCACAGAAACAATCTTGAATATACTCTTTCAACATCAATGAAAAACAAAATATCAAACTCTTCATAAAGAGAAGATTGCATAGTCTGTGTGACGTAGAAACTCCAACTCTACTCACTTACCTGCTTACCAGAAACTTACCTGCTCACCCTGCCACCCTCCTGCACTGCTTCCGGGCCACCCCTTGCACTGTGGTCTGTATCTGTACCCATACAGCCCCCCCTTTTTCTTCCTGCACTTATCAGACCTACCCTGTCTGCTGCCTTAAACCTAGCACTTGCAAATTGCTGGCTGCATTACCACTGTTTGTTGCCTTTATTATTTTTTTATTGTTATTTATCTATTTCTCCTCTGCTTCACACTTTCCACTTCTGTCTCCTTCCATGTACTTTTCCCCTCCCCCTCTCCCATGCACTTGTGCGTTCTCAATGTCACTGGACCTAGTAAGATCGCTGTTTTGTTCTCCCCTGTTCTCCTCCCTTGCCTTGTCGCGCTCTGAAACACTTGTGATAGAAATAAAATATCAATCAACACTTACCACCACAAGTCGACTACTGACTTATTAGAGTCCCCTCGATTGGAGTCCCTGGTAGTGGGAGCCAATGGAGTTAATACAGTTGACAGAGCTTATACAGCAAGTAACACACATCAGGCTCATCCTTTGGTCAGGATTAGCCCTCCAATATACAGTGGTTCCTTTATCTCTAGTAGGAACATGAACAACAGAGAGCCAGTTCAAAATGGTTATATTAGTTCAGCCATGACTTGTGTGAAAGCTCCTTTGGAGCCAAACCTTTCAGCATTGAATTGTGTTTGAATTTGTTGGTCAACGTCTTTGAATTGCTTAGAAATGAAGTACACATTCATTCAGGAATTCTCCTGGAGCTGCTGTGATTAATGGATCTCAAAAATGCAATAAACACCTCCCTGATGGATGCTTTGAATGATCTGAAATTATCTCAAAAAGAACAATCAGCAACTTTATTCAAATTCAATGACAATTTTTCAAGTATGAATCTTCAACTTGATATGATGAGAGGTGAAATTACAGGCATGTCTACTAAGGAGTCTGAGTTGGAGAATTTTTCTTCATCAGTGATCCTGAATCCAGTGTGTGATCAAACAAAGATGACAAACAAGGGGAAGGAAAAAAAAAGTCTAAATTTGCACTGAATGTATTGGAAATGAACACACAAACATCAGATCAAAAACCTAAAAAACAAAGCAAAGGAAGAGCAACAAAATCCAGAAAGTTCATATTCTTTGGAACCTTGAATAAAATAGGTGATGATGCTCAAGTGACTACTTTACCATCAAAAACTAAAACCAAGTCCTTCAGTCAACAGGCAGAGTTGTGCACTAGTACAAGGGATGATCATGCATAGACGCTGACATTTTCATCACACAGAATGGAGACACACATAGAATCCAGGAAACCACAAAGATCTAGTGTGGCCATGCAAACAGAAAAACCAGCAAATCAGCGGAGTTGATGGGAACCTATTTTCTACAGAGGCATAGAGGCTTTGAATGACAACTTAAATAACAAAGTACACGAGGGGAATTCATCCCAACCAAGTCTACTCCATCTGCAGAATATATCCCGAAGGCCCCTCTGGGAAACAATGGGGAAACAAATAGAGTTCACTTTGAGCCAGAGAGAGTGGTAGACACTGGATTGAATCAAGTAGGCATTTTGACTACAGAACAAGTCGACACGTTGCACATGGAACAAGGAGATGAGAAAAAGACGCAGATTACCAAGCCTTTTGCAATACCTAAAATTTGGTTAAGACAGTCGAATATAGAAAACGTCCAGAAGCCGTTAAATCGTGGTTTTATATTATCAATTGTGAGGGAAATCCCTGACTTGTTTTTGTTTTCTTTTCACAATATTGAGTATGTATGCTTTCCTGACAAGGAGTGCACTTACATAGCAGAAGTGGCTTTAAAGACCAGGCTGGGTGCCAATGCTATGCTCAATGCTGCCACTGATTTTAGAAAATTGGGAATAGAGATCATGGCTACTGGCCAGATCACCACTCTAAAAAATCAAGTAATGGAACAGAGGTCTGCAGAAACAGTCAGCCTCCAATCATAAGGACGCTAGTGAATGTAAGACCATAATTGAGGATAGAGCCGAGAGGTAGGGTGGAAGTGAAAATGGTCCTCTAATAGATAATAAGGTGATGATCTGGTCCTTATTGCTAGATATTCTGACACAGATATGTCAGAAGCTGAACATGGGTGAGGAGTTGCTTTAGTGAAGGAAAATCTGTACTTTGTATGCTGGAACATGCAGGGTTCTACTACCTTTAGGGGTAAAGCTATGTCAATAATACAGGTGATATACCACGTATTGCAAATACAGAACCGTCATATAGTACAATCATTTATGTTAAGGTTAAAAAAACGATTCAATTTTCAGAATTGGGTGAAGGGGAGAGAGGAGAGAAGACGGATAGAGACAATTATTTGAAAAGTTAGTGTCTGGGGGTTTAAGATAAGCAAGATGCCAGCGTGAAAGTCTAATATTGTTGTTGGGCTCATGTCCTGTTCTTACCTAAAGCAATTGTTATGTCATTCACTCTGTGAATTCTTGGGCTGGGTAGGGATAGCATGTGTATAAGGTTAGATGGAGGTGAGGAGGGTGTGGTGATCACTTTTCCCGTCGTGTTCCCTATGCCTCCTTGTTCCTTTGACAGTGCCTTTGTATACTTGTGCCTGTGACTGTGGTGTGACATTGAGTAGAAGTCTGTGTTTCAGACGCGGTGATAGTGGGAATTGTGGTTTGAGGTGTCACTGGTTGGAGGCCCTCACCAGATTACTGTGGTCATACCATGGTCATACTGCCTGCAAGTAGTTCCTAGTAGATCAACGTGTTGGCGGAGATCCGAAGGGCTTGGGTGCCCCAAGCCTCTAATTCTGCACATTTTGGGCGTAAGGGTGTCCACGGATGCTGTTAGCACAAGTCTTGAGTCCAATTGTGGCTTGCAGATTGCACACCCAGGTGGGCAGTGAATTGAGAGAGTCCCAGTGGGGAGTGGGTGATTATGGGTTGGGCTGGAGTTAAGTAGTGCCAGTTGCGTATGAGACAGAAACGGTGCATGTCTCGAGAAATGGGAGCTCAGGTATAATATCTATGCCAGTTGCACGACCATAGAGTGCGGTGTATTGAGCAATATGCGTCCTGATGATAGTTAGACAAGTCAGTGATGAGTCGGGGGGCCAATGGGGGTGTGGAGTGAAGGTTTGTAGACCGAGTGCGGCTTACCTGGTGAGTTTGTTTGACATTGTGATGTGCAGTGACACTCCTGGTGGGGCGACTGGGGCTGGTGCGTCCTTGCGGTACATTTATTGGGCATGAACACTTCGGCCAGCTATACCTGCGTGCATGCGTGTGTTCGCAGGTAGTTTTGGAGTATAGGAGCGCATGCCTTGGTGCCTGGTCCAGTCAACAATGGAGGATTCAGTCCTCCTCAACGCATGCACACACTTGTAGCTGCATTTTGAGGCTGTGTGGAACACTGGAGTTCTGCATGTAATTGAGCCCGCTTCACAGGAGTCTATTGGAGTGCCTGTTGTGATGTCATGAACCAGGATATTTATATATTGTAATTACACACAGCAGTGGGCAGTGTAGTTACTATGTCCATGATGTCTAATATATTGTTGGTTATGTTGGCCCACGCCTTTGGGGCAATTTAAGGAGCCGCGAGGGGGGGTGGCAGCCCTGTAGTTGTTTAGGGAGTCTTGTAGGATGTGTTGGGGACATGGTTGGCCACATACATTGGTACATTTTATAAAAAATACATTGAAATCATGATCAGTGTTCAGACCTTTCATTATGCATCTGAATCTGCAGATCATCCAAGATTCCTGTTGCCTCAGCTTGAGTTCTCTGTTTCCACCCCTAGTTCCACATTTCACAGTTTGCAGCCCCACGGAGCGAATCTTCCTTTTGTCGGTTCTGTTGCTAATGGGTCACCAGGGGGAGCTTCTGGTCTTGTGAGTGTATTGTGTTCAGATGTTCCACGATCCTCATGCAGAGTTCCCTGATAGTACTCCCTATATATACTTTGTCACAGATGCAAATTATTGCATAAATCACATATTTAGCACGGCAATTGATGTGCTCCTTGATAACAAAATCCTTACAATCTTTGAATTTGGCGATTTGTGTTTTTATGCATAACCATACATGGAACATATTCCACATTTGGTGAATCCTTTTAGTTTGGCTGAGCCAATCTGTTGCAGAGATCTGTTTCTGAGCCATTTAAGATGGACTGAGAATATTGTGCATACTTGGTGCTCTGCTAAATAAAAGGCTATGGTAAGGTGTGAAGTCAGATTTGATATCTTGGTCCATGAGTAGTAGCAACCAATGTTTCTTCAAAATCTTTTGTATCTCATAACTATTAGAATTGTATCTTGTTACAAATCTAATATTTTATCATCACGTTGTTTCTTTTGCTTGGGTATAAGAAGAGTCTGACTTTCCAATGTTGCAGTTTTCTCTTTTGTAAGTTTCAAATTACTAGCAGTGTAGCCTCTGTCCTTGAATCTTTGCTCAAGTAGTTCACATTCCTGCTCGAATACCTTGTTTGTGTTGCAATTGCGCCTAGCTCTGATATATTCTCCTCTTGGGATGTTGGTGATGACTGATCTTCCATGGCAGCTAGTTGCATGTAGCACTGAGTTCACTTCCGTCGATTTGTGATATGTCTCCGTGAGCAATTTATCATTAATGACCGTGATTATTCGGTCTAGGTATTCCAGTTGTATTGCGCTTATGTGACTTGTTAGTTCAATACCAAAGTTACTGTTATTTAGATATTGTACATATGTCTCCAGTTGTTCTCACGTGCCTTTCCAGATGCATATTATATCGTCTATGTGGTGATACCATTCAACAATCTGCTGTGTTACGTCAATATTGCTCAGGCCATGCTTCTGCTCATAAGAGTGCATAAAGCAGTTTTCCAGTGGGGGGAATAACTGGCTTCCTTTTCTATGCCCCTGGTTTGTCCATAGTATTCATCATTGAACAGAAACACATTGCTGGGCAGTAAACATTTTAAAAATTCCTTGGTCATTTCTAGCTGGGCATGGTATGATGTCGATTTGCCAGAAAATAGGTAGTCCATGCTTTCCATTGCCAGTTGGTGATTGATTGATGTGTAAAGGGCTTGGCCATCTAAAATTGTAAGGCGGAAACCAGATTTCCACTCAATTTCTTCCAAAATGTACAAAGTATGCATGGAGTCTCTAAAATAGGATGGTGTTGTTGGCACTAATGGTTGTATTATATTGATGATGTAATGGGCTAGAGGTTCTGTTATACCGACAATTCCACTCATTATAGGTCTGCCCTCAGGAGCATGCTCCTTATGAAGTACAGGGTTGGTGTGATTGGATGGGTTACTGTGAGGTACTGGTATTCTTCATCCATTAGCATTCCTATGCTAGTATATCTTTGCAACATTGCTGAGTGCTCCTTGAACAGCACATGAGCACAATGAGAATATTAGCCTTTTATGCAGGCATCATGCTTATCTTAATCCCCAAGTTGGGTTTTATCAAATTATGAACTATCTGAATGTGATGGGAAAAGAAATGTATCTTAGATTTTACGTAAGTAGTTTATGATAGTATCTTTGTGTTTTTCTTTTTCTTTTTTTTGTTCTTTTATTTTTTTGTAAAAAGTCAAATTACGGCTGAGTGCAATAACATTTTTTAATAAAATTGCATTCCCAGTGGTTGGGTGAAAAGACAGAGAGAGCTTGAGGGTTGCATTCCTGTAACCAAGGAAGACTCCAAATGCCCACATTTGTTCTGGACGGATTCCAAGATGGTGGTGTCTCTAAGAGCTGCAAATATAAAGATGCGGAACAAACAGGTGATATGAATTACCTCACTATACAATGCAGAGAGGCTCATTCAAATGGATTTAAATATCTGTTAAGAGAAGCACAAACCACGAGCAAATGTAAAACCCTGAAACAAACCCAATGGCTGAGCCCTACTAAAATCCTAGAGTGACTATTAAACAGACACGGTTAACCTACACAAGGGGAATGAAAAATTGCATACAACGGTTTTTCATACATGAAATGCGCATGGGCTAACATAGAACCACAAACCCCTACCCTAACCTAATCATGGCAGCAAATATTACTTTTAAATCAGTGAGAGACAGTTTTGAGCACTTAACCACCACTGCCTAAGTGAAGCTAACAGCATTGTCCTTTCAACCCGCTGCGTTAGGCATTCCTCTTTGTAATAGTAAAAATTACTGAGGTGCTCCGGCTTATATTAAAATCCTGAGAAGATACACTGTGGCACAGACCCTGTGAGGCCAGTAGGATTGGGGGAGTAGTTGAGTACATCTCAGCAATAGCCTGACATGTGACTGAGTCTACCCAAGCCATACCAGTCTTTCAGATCAGTAGGTAAGTGCATACTGCGTTGTTACTGATCTTACTTAACCCTATCAACCTTTCAAAGGTAGGAAGTTGCTGCCTGACATGTGGCTTATTCTACCCATCCCCTATCAGTCTTTCAGAGGTATCTAAATGAAGCCAACATGTGAGTGACTCTACCCGAGTGGCATGAAGCATCCCTCCTTCTTTGAGGTACATCTCTCATTGTCACTCACACGGAATGGCACTCATTCCAAACATGTCACAAAATATTTTGCAGGGAAAAGGCAACATGTAAAATATTGATTGAACAGACAAAATCAATTACAAAAAAATAGCAATTCAAAATTGAATATATTTATAAAGGAAGTTATTTGGAGTCTTCATTGCCACTTCGATTGATAAAATAGAACAAATGTAAATGCGTGTGATCCAGACCTCACAAAACAGGGGACATCACAAGAAATATTACTGGTAAATCCAGGTTGTCATGAAACACAGAACTTCCTCTGTAGACTGCCTAGCCTAGTTTTGAGTTGCTAGTCAAGAGCTATAAACCATGAAATATAGACATGACACCACTTATTGAAACAGACATAAGTAAAATATTATATGTGAATGATTTTTCTAAATCATTGGTTCAATACACTTTGCTTTACTTTACCGACAAGCAAAATGTCATTGAAGTATTTGAATAAAATGTTGTATCTTGAAACTTAGTCAAAGCAATATCAAAACAACTGCAATAAGATATTTTTCAAAAAAAGAAAAGAAATGTATGCACATTTTGATAACGTTCTGGTTTAGGTAGTCCCTTATAATCAAATACACATTGATTTTCTATGGTGGTTCAGGTTTGGAATACTTAAAATTGGGTTTTAAATGCAATATTTTATATAATGTGTCAGCTAGTTCATAGAACTAGTTCAAATATATGAGAAAAAAACATCACACTTAAAATCCCAAACAATTATTTACACATTAAAAATAAAAAAGAAGGAAAAGAATTGAGAAAAAAGAATTGAGAAACAAAATACTGTATTCAAATCAGCACGGTCAGTATAATACAATACCTAATAAATAGGGCAGACATCCATTTTTTTGTTTTTGTTTTAGAATAAACCAGATCATACAAACTGCTAGTTCCTGAGACCACATACCCTTAAAAAACAAACCCCTCCCCACTTTACCAGCACTAGGAAATGAAATTCTAATTTGGGATATCATTTTGACAAGGCTACAGTGCACAATGTTTTTCATTTCCATGAATACATTGGAGAATTCTAATGCATTCAGAGGTCTCAGATTCTTTTGAGACCTTTACTTCTGTAAAGCAACCCAGTATTTCCATTATTTATCTCTTATCTACAGAAGGAAATAGCTCCCCATACACTTTTCAATTTCTAAGGGATTTGAGATAAATACAGGATAGGGACTTTGACTTGAGTTTCTCAATTGCTGAGAAGAAATGTGGAGAGAAATCAACTTCTACTGAACGACCCTCTAGCTACGGCATGGCCTTCGGTCTTGGATGGAGTGGCATATTGCTGGCCAACAGGTAATCCGATTTTCCTTCTAAGCCCAGGTAACAGGGTATCCAATGCCCTGTCCCAGCTGGCTCTCAAAGTGAATGATCCTTTCAAATGGGTATTCCAAAGCACTCTGTTTGTAGGTCGGCATGGATTTCCTCTGTCAAATGATTTGGTTGTCTGCTTGTAAGAATTAAATGATCTAAATATGCAGATTTCATAGGAATACATTATTAAATGCTACCTGCAAAGCATAATGTGCAGGCAGTATTTATTTTTTTACAAGACAGAGCATAAAAAGAAAAGACAGACAGGAACATAATGAAGAAGAAATGATCGTACTGGACCAATATCCAGGTATTTCCACAGCAGCAGAACAAATCACAAACCTGACCTGTGAGGAGATGTCAGACAAAGAGCTTGAATTGTCCAAGAAAACACTGAGCCACTGCTCAGGCGAAAGAAGATATCCCGAAGGCAACCCGAAAGAAAACCCACAATCCAGGGATCAACACAAAAACCTAAACAATGACGTCAGCACAAAGCTTGAAGAGAGAAACTTTGCATACCCTCTGTTGCGAACGCCAGTCTTCATAAACCCCATAAAGATGCAGGAAAAGTACTGGATAACACTGAAACAAACAAAACCATCAAAATACCCAGTGATATTAAACAGAATGAACACACTACGCTTACTAGGAACTTTCCAGGAGTTGAAGCACATAAGATCTAAGGACATCAACCTGGTCAGATTCATAGACGACGACACGCTCAACATAGCAGAAATCAAACTGAGGGCAAAGTGTACCATGCTAGAGATACTAGACATTGCAAATCAATTTCATCACATAGGCTTTAGCTGTACGACACAAACAGAACCAATGACGAATACAATAACCAACTCTAAAAAAGATCAACAGAGGAACCAGAGAATCTTTTATAGTGAATCAACGGAGAGAAGCATGTACATGGAATACACAGACTCTGATATATCCTATATAACATCAACAGCGAGATCTAAAGAAAACCAGAATATGATCCACAGATCGGGAACGGACAACTGCAAAGAGAGGACGCAAGATCAAACCCATTCACTCAAGAAAGATAACAATCAGCAGAGGCCAACCAGGATGAGGTAACATTGGTCTCATGGAACACTAGGGGTTTTGGACATCTTTTTGAGCAAACACACACAACGTTAACTGATGGCCACATCATATGTTTACAGGAAACGTGGATGACACAGCCACCAGCATGCGAAGGATACATGGTCATCCACAATCCAGCAGAAATCCACCAACAGGGAAGACCGTCAGCAGGGCAACTGATGCTCATAAAAATGGATTCACCATGGACACTGATAGAATATAAAAATATAAATCCCTGATACAGTATGTCATACTACAAAGAGAAGTTGCATATGGGCCCCAGAAGAAGAATGTATGCGACCACCCAACCCTATTCATTGTCAATCATTACTGGAAACCAGTGGACATCAATGAAACAACCTTTATCGATAAACTCATGACTGAACTCGACCGTATACTCACAAAATATCCCTCCATCGAAATAGTGATCTGTGGCGACTTGAACCTGCATCTAATGGACCAACAAGGGAAAGCCATAAATCTGACCCTTTTACCGACCAAAGAAAAATTGTGAATTAAAGAAATGGAGATGAGATCCTTGATGAATGCAGGAACATACTATAATCAAAAAGAACACAAAATGATCCCAACCTGGAAACAGCAGTCAGCAGAGTCTATCCTGGACTATATCTTCATCTCATCAGGAATCTATCAGGCACAAAAAAATATGGAAATACTGCATACCACTTACAGCGACCATAGCATACTTTAATTGACATGGTCGACGCACGGCATATGAAGACAGAAATAATATCTTCCACCATTATTACTTAACATGCAACAAACACGGCTCAGAATCAATCCAAATCAGACGGAAACAATGATAGAAACCTTCCTGTCGACAGAGAAACCTCTGAGCGAAAAGCTGAACTACGGATGGCTCCTGATCCCATATCACAGAACAATGAAGCCAAGTGTGACCGACTAACCCGTGCACAAACATCATTATGACCCCTAATCAGAGAAAAAAAAGAGAATTAAGGAAAAAATAAATGCAAACTCCTACAGAAAAACTCTAATATAAGCTCCAAGCAAACAATTCAAAAAGAAAAAAATACCTATCGAAACTGGTTAAAGACGCATCAAAGCGCATTACTACAGGCAGATGCAGAACAAATGCTTGACTGCCTTAAGAATCGGAACACTAGAGACCTATGGGCACTCCTGAACTCAGCATACTCGGCACAACATCATCTTATACAAAATGTGCTTGAAAAGCACTGGATAGAGTACTTCTCTCAACTCTACAGAAAGAGGGACACGGCAGTGACTAAGAAGACTCTAAATGCCACCAAATGGTCCATTGCCTGTACCAAAGAGGACATCATCCAAATAATCGGCAAACTAAATACATCACGGGCTCCTGTGCCTGATGGGCTGTCAAACGAAGTAATAAAGAAGGACCCAGACCAATGGGCAACGTTGATGATCAAATTCATAATCATAATAAATTAGCACAACACAATACCATCAACCTGGAGGTCCGCCACGCTCATACCAATATATAAACAAGGGCCAAAAGAAAATACAGCCAACTATAGGCCAATAGCCCTGCTAAATCCCTTCAGGAAAATCTTTACCACAATCCTGCTGCAACACCTAACAACATGGGCAACAGAGGAAAATCAGTTTGCTAAGAGGCAAACAGGCTTCATGCGGCAAGTAGGTACAGAAATAAACCTTTTGCTACTCAACCTAGTAAAGCAAGAAGCCATGATGGCAAAAACAACAGTCTGGATGGCGTTTGTAGACCTTCACCTAGCGTTCGACACCATAAATTGGCAGCTCTTATGGAACAAGCTTGAAAAATGGAACTGCCCAGATTACATCCTGCAGCCGATCAAACTGCTTTACTCTGAGACTGAAATAAGAGTAAGACTGACCAATGATGGAATACACAAAATCGAAATAGAAACCTCAAACGGTCTTAAACAAGGATGCCCCCTTGCAGCGACCTTATTTAACTTGTTTAACGCAGAGAAAGAGCAAGAAGTGAGTGATCCTGAATTTAATCCAACCAAAGTAAACTCCACACAATTGCCTATAATGATGTATGCCGACGATATAATACTGCTGGACAAAACTCCACGTGGCCTACAACTCAGCATGGATTATCGACATATATGGCCAATCACGAGCTCAAAATTAACATTGAAAAACTAAAATCATGGCCATTAGGAAGCCCAAAGCCAAGGAAAGGAGCCCAAACATAAGATCCGACGGCCAACAACTAAAGGTAGTAGAATCCTTTAGATATCTGGGAATTATGATCAACCAGAAAAAAGAGATGCTCCAAAAGAAAACCCTTGCGCTTGCAAGACAAGGAGCCAAATTACACAAAAAGTATGGGAAATTTTTGTTTGTGCCAATAACAATATTCTACAAAACCAAAGTTATCCCAACATTAGTTTATGGAGCAGAATCCATGTTAAAGCCGGATCCAAAGATCTGGGCCAAACTGGAGGCAATATTCTGGAGAAAAATATTAAAACTACCTCTGAGTTTTCCAATACCACAAATACGCTTCGGGCTGGCATTACAAACAATAAGCCCGATAGTGTCCTGGAAAAAACTATGTCTATATCGAAAGATAATGATAGAAGATAAAATCCCTGCAATAGAAATAATGTGAACAACTCCGAACACAACCTCTGTCACTATCCTAAGAAAATGGATGGAAGAGCAGAAGCAATACCTGGTTCACGAAGATATTTCAGTGGAGATGTTGCTACAGTGCCCACAAAACGTAAAGAAAAATCTTAGTTGGAATGAATGGTGCAAAACAATTGTGGAGAAAAATACCTATAAAGAAAACCTGAACTGCGCACTTGACACAAGGCCAATAACACAACTACCAGCCTACTTTATGATCTTTCCAGATCCAAGAATCAGATCGCTCTTCATGAGGTTGTGTCTGAATCTACTGCCCACCAGAGCAAGATTGGCGATAATCAAGTAACAGAACAATGGAGACACTCAATGCAGATTCTGTGATCAGAAAGGAACATTAGAAACCTTATACCACATAATCATGGTATGTCCAACACGACAGGCCCAAAGAACACTATGCAGAACCTACTTTACCACCAGCAAAGAAGCCCATTCTTCAGAAGAACGATGGGCACAAATACTGCTGGGACATGATAACAAACTGATATTTATCATAACATCATTCTGGGAAAAAATCATGAAACAAGCTCCAGCGAGAAGCAGCCCAGATGATCTGTAATCTGAGGACTATGAGAGAACCAGCAAATAAGACTTGAAATATATCAGAGTATCAACGAATGAAAGATATATAAAATGAAAAGTTTATATATAAACTATATCATTTTAAATAAAAAATAAAAATAAAAAAGGCGAAGGCAAATGTGACTGGGTTTACGTGTTCCATTTACACTCTGCTGTACAAATGTTTAAAAATTCATGCAGTGGCTCCAACCAATGTTAATGTGCCTGTTTATGCAAGTTCGACTTGTAGTAAATGACCACCCAAGTGAGCAATACTGGGCACATTTTATATTCCATGAATGGCAATTCTAAGGTGTAAAAGCAAGGCATTAGCCATTCACCACTTATCACTTACTATTACAGTCTGATGGTCATATGCTAATATGTGCAAATTGCATGCAGGGATCTACAATGTGTGTACCTATTTGCCTTTGGATCCTTTGCATGAAATTGGAAATATTTACAAGGAGGTGTCTAAAAGGAAAGATTAAAATCAGGCAAATTTTACTTTGTAAAACAATGAATCCCGCCTGCTTTGATGGTAAGTGCTAAATTGAGGTGGATTCCACAGGGATCCATTAAATGTATGCCGGCATGAAAAACTCCTGCAGGAATAAAACTAAGTGCACTGACAAGACAGATGAGTGATGCACAGCAGATCTCTTAACTTTTCTCTGTGCCCCTTCTATGCCATGTCAGTGATCGAAAATAGGCTGGAGCAAAATAAATTGAGGTATACACCATTATACCTTGCTTTTTATGGCTCCATTTGCCCCGCCACTCACACAAACCCCCTCTGGGGCATATTAGTGCCTTTTGGTGTCATAGAGAAAGCACAAGATGGAATTAGGAGGAAGCATAGCTCTGGGGCAACACATTTGTCTTGGAAGCAAGATAACACAGTAAACCACTGGTTTGAATCATGATCCTGCGCTTAGAAACTGCTAGTTGGTATTAACTGTGTTAAAAATGAACAATTATAATTAACGTTTAAAACCATACAATCCTTCTCAAACTTCAAAGAGAATTTCGTTTAACACCTGCATGAAATGTTCATGCATGCTTTAAATCAATGGATGCCTATGGAATCTGCCTGTTTTAGCACCTAATTAAAACTGGTGGATTCCTTACGAATCCATTGTAAATGTCATCTGCAAACCATAATTTGCAGGCAGCATTTACATTCTTTACAAAATGGAGAGTAAAAGTGAAGAGTAGAGACATTTGTAAAAGAGGGGTGGAAACCCCCTGGAAAAGCAAAGAGGGCAGCCCAGGGGAAATCCCACACCCAAAAAATGGGAGAGTACAAATAATTTGACAAACACCTGTTTTTATTTAACCAAACCCCTATAAAACAGGAACCGCACAAACCTTAAGAAAATCTCTGCGACTCTCGAATGGCTCCAGGCTTGATGGTAGTTTAAAAACAACAATGACAACATAACTGACGTTTCATCCTAGAAAACCAAAGAGATGGGGGATTGGTTAAGGGGATCAACTAGATGTAGGTTCCATGGGGGTTAGTACGTTCATTGGCTGCTCTCAATCTGGTGGCCCCACCTGAGACCACCGACTAAACTAATACAAGTGAAAGCATGCCATCATAATAAAATTTAATTGGCTGTTGCAACATTTACAAGACAGAATTAAAGGTGGGTAGGGATTGGTCAGTGGTGTCTTTCTCAACCTTAGTAATTAAGAAGGTTACCAGCACATGAGCAATAATAGGTGTTGGTGAGAACAGTACCAAGGTGCTACTTTTCCAAAAAGGGTTAACATTTCTGATTCTCTAGGCTACAAGCCAGGATGTTGAGCTTTTCACTTGAACCTATCTTGTATCTTTTGTCTCGAGAATTAGATGGGAATGAACGCCTCATTTAGTCCATCCCTGAATCTGATTAATAGGCAGACTATAGATCACGTGTGTGGAAACCGCATTTTGAATTATTCTGCTCAGCATTTATTAGGATTTTAGCCTTATTAATGTGGATGTCTTTACCCTCCCTAGCCTCTAGCAACCTGTTTGAGCTACTTTCTTCCCGGTATTGATCCTTAGTTAATGGGAATCTGATCTTGTAGCATTATTTATTTATTTTCTTAATTTAAGAGAAATGTGTCTCATGCCTGGGAACTGTTGTCATCTGTTCTCTGGGATGCTGACCCAACACTTCTCTGTGCACAATAACCTTGACACAGGCTGAACAATTACTATCTGGGCTGCTCAGGTTGCAATTTTCTGCTCACTCAGCAAACCAGGTCCCCTGAAGCTACGAGGCTTCTTGATGTCTCCCATTAACTCGAACGTGGCTGCACCGTCCATCTGGTTTATCATGGCCCCTCATCCTTACTGAGTTTCTGCGTTAAGCAAGCTTTATGTGTATTCTTTGCATCTTGCATTTCAGCATATATGAAACATGTGTTTTCTAACCTATTGGATGCAAGCATATTCTTCATATCTAATGAAATTTGCCCTATTGTTCATGTTTCTTCATGATGGATGTGTAACTGCTTTGTTTCTAATGCACCTACGTGTGTTAGTTTCAGACGTGACATTTATCTCTTCTTCGATTGATCCAGCATAAGGTTGACAGAGTTGCCTCAGCAAGTAACATCTATCGCATCTGCCATATGGGACCGGAGAAGAGGTGGTTGACATGCGTGATGTGCACCACCCATTTCTATAGCATTGAGACAGGGGAGGGGCCGACATAATGAATGACACATTAATTTTCCTCTCAACACAATGTTGCCTGGATTTACCCTTCCCTATTAATGACTGTTTTGTAATTGTTTAAAATTGCATGTGGAGAACCAACAACAGATAATTGCAGCATGCTTATGCTGCAGAGACATTCAAAATTAGAAAATTACCTCCACAGTGTCATATGCTTGAATTTCTACATTTTGAGTAAAGGATGTGCCATATGGCAGCACTCCCCATCTGGTTTACAGAACACCCTCATAATTATGGGTGTCTTGGGATAAAATAATGTTGTGATTGGGGGAACAATAGCAGCTTGTTTCAGGTGTGATATAAGTACATTGTTGTGTCTGCTCATATGTCTTAGTGTCCATATCTATTAGTATTTTAATCTCTACAGTCTTCTTGGTCGTCTTCTTACGTATCGCTATGGCTATTCTCAGGACACAGAATCCAAATAGCACTAACACTAATGCTGTATTAGTGCTTTGAACCCATTAGGCAACCAGGTGGGGATGCCTGAGAATAGATAAGAGAACTAATCATCTTCCTGCCCCACTGTGTTTACTTCTTCATCAATCTGTGCGTGCAAATCTGTCAACAGTGTTATAGTTTCTGTGAGGATCCAATTTTCTTCATCGTGGGCAGGTGAGAAAATACAGCAGGACGGGCCAATCTTTGTGCACACTCCAACTTCCATGGCTGTTATCAAATCGAGGACATATCTATTTTGAACAGTAACAATCCTTAATGCTCTGAACTCTTCCTTCATGGCATTAAAATCTTTCACTATCAAATTGATTGTTTGTAACAGTTCCCAATGGGTTATTTGTAGCCATATGGCATTTACCTTTGTTTATATCCCAGGAATGACATAGGCAAAAAACATTTCTGTTCTACTGAACGGTCTATGATCCTCCGGTATTTCGTGATGTGCTGCTTCCATTTTTATTGCCATGTAATTCCTGCTTCTTTTCACCCCCTTGAGGTTTATGGATGTTATCTTTCTCTGGTTCGTGTCCTTTTTGGGGAACCTACAGATTTGTATCTCCTTCTGGTGTACCACCAGGGCTGGTGTATTTAGCAAGACTAAGGAACATATTACTCCACAGTTTGGGGAAACTGCACATAAGCCTTTGAACAATAGGCCCAATAGTTGTCCATGAGTACTGTTGTGCCAACTTTCCTGCTAGGTACTTTTGATATTCGTTAACACACTACATTTGCTCCAGCCTTGACCAGGCCATCACTCTGGAAACATAAGGAGCCATTTTTGAGGGGTATTATGGGTATAGGGCCTACTTCATTTTTCACCTATGTTAGCAATTTGGAATACTGCTCCCAATCCCTAAGGCATCCATCATTTTCTGTCTGCACCACCTCCACTTGAACCGTCAAGAGTGCTTGCTCTTTGCAACCCATCAGCCCTTCAACCCATGCGTCTGTGATGAATACATGTCCATATATTAGTAATTGTGGCATTCGCCTATTTCCCTCTTTCCGTTAGGTGGGCATTGTAATTCTTTTTGATCTACTATTTTAGCTTCTCCTCTATTTGGGCCATCTAATATATACTGTATCATCTTTCTTCTGCTCCAATAGTCCTCTATCATTTACTTTGCCTTTATGTAGCTATCCTCTTAAGGGAATGTTTTCTTAGACATCCATTTCAAAGTAGCCCATTTCCCTTGGAATTGTACTCTAGTGGTGCATAGTGCCAAATGCATTAGGCACCATGCCCTTGTTGCTAGTATTTCAGTGGCTACGAATGTCCTGGATGCACTCATGGTATAGGGAATGAGATAGCACAGCTAGCAGCTCTCCCTTAATGTCTCTATCCCCACCTGGGTCATGTGCTTGTACTACCTATTATTGGTCATGTGGGCCGAATCAGCCATGTAGGCGTTTATGTGTTCACAATTAATATCCGCATTTCTCTTGGGTATTCGGTCTCTTAGTGTGTTTGACAGAAATAGAGAACAACTAGGTCATGACTTTGTTCAACAGGGGAATAGAGGTTACATTGGCATATGCTGGTTCTGCTACATGATAGGAAGCCGCCTTTTTATAGTCAGGAGGATAAAGAGGTAGAGACAGTAGAAAGCAGTAAATATTGCCACAATCATTTTTGCAGATGTGTCCCCATGTTGTAAAGGGTGCAGGAACATTACGTTGTCCGTGTACTAAGATCTTATATTTAGCAAAATTAAAAATGTTCATCATCTTTTTATGTTTATAATTTCATGTCAAGGTGACATTAGTGACTACCTACAAGAAAAATGGTATCACTATCACTAGAACAATCCTCTAAAAATGAATTGGTTTGTCTGATTGACCAGTAATGCAAGAAGAGGTACTCTTCTTTTCTTAAATGTGCTTTAACTGTTCACTACAAAACAGAGAATAGCACAGAGAAATAACTGGTGAGGTAACATTTAGTATGTTTCTTTCTGTATCCAAAATGCGCTTCCTTCTTACACTGTAGGTAAAAAGTTCTTGTGGGTGAAAGTTCATTTGAGCAGATTTGTTGCTTGTGTAAAAAAGCACAGCGTGTACATTAACCCTCTGTAGACTGTTGTCTGCTCCTTATGAGGGACTGTTTGGGGGTTTTGTTACTTCTTTTTCTTCAGCTTCAACTTCTGGGACTGGAGGCAGGGGGGTCTCGCCTTTGCAGGGTTTGACATCGCCGACGTGTATCCAGGCCTGCCTACCTAACACTTTAAAAACAGTGGGTGAAGAAGTCTTCAAAGTGTGGCTTGTGCCAGGATTGTGTAACTTTTTTTATGAGGACAGTGTCACCTGGGTAGAGGGTAGGGGGATGGAGTGGAGTCCTTGTATCAAACTGTTGGTTCACTTCATCATTCTTCTTCGACCTCCCCTACCATGCTCAAAGCTGTTGAGATATAAATGAAACACTAGCTGTCATCACTGCCAGGTATTCATGCATCCCATAACCCAAAACAACGATAGTACTATGGGCATCAGTTTGTGCTCTAGTGGGAGGAACAAGGGGTATATGCATATGGTGTTCCATCACCAGCTCATGAGGAGTCAGGTGATGGTCAGAGCCGGGCTGATGCATATAGGGCCACGGGCTGGCAATGTAACCATTATTTCTTCTGGGTCATTTTCAATTTGGCTTTTCCTTCTTTGAGTAGGCCGTTGAGGCGTTCACAAATTCTAATTGCTTGCGGGTGATAAGTGGCAAGGAATATATGCTTAATACCGAGTAGGATTGTGATGTGCGCAAACAATACATTTACAAAGTTTGGCCATTGTCTGACCAGAGTACTTCGTACACATAGCGGGAATACCTCTTCTACAAGGAATGTTGCAACACCGGTGGCAGCAGGGTGTGTGCATGGACCAATTTTGATCCATCGAGAGAAAGGGCATATAACCACCAACATAGATCTGGAGCCGTTACAATTTTGGATCATTTCTACATAATCATTGCGAAAATGTGGGAAAGGTCCAGTAGGACAGGGTATTGCTCCTGTCACTCGCAACATGTGCCCTGCAATACATTTTTGGCACACAACACAGTTAACAATGAAGGCAGCAACATGCACTGCCCAGTTGGGTGTAAAAAAATCTTCCACAGTCTGGGCTGCAAGACTCTTGTGTTGTGTGGGCAGGATAGTGAAGCTGCTATTATGCTACTCATAGTACTGCCTGTGGCATAACCGGTTTACTGGTGCTGTCCTGAGGTCACTCCACTTGCATTTGCAGGGGATACTGAGAACCCTCTCCTTTCCCATAGCTCCTGCTCCTCTAGTGGTGCACGTCCCTGTAGCTCAATTTTCTGTGTGATGGGCAAGGAATTAAAGCCTTCTTCCATTATCATGTTACACGCTTGTGTGTACTTATTAGATGGTGTGTCAATTTCAGATATTTCGATTTTGTAAAAATATGCTTCTTTTTGGGCTTCTGTGTTGGTGGCTTCATTGCAGTGGGAGACTACATCTCCCCCCTACTGTGGGTGCCACACCTAACAATGGCAATGGCTGATGGGAGCTGTAGTGCATCGATGAGACTGTCCAACCGGGGCGCGTTCTGCACTGAGGAAGCCCAGCCTTTTCCAAAATGACAGTCCTGCATATATTGTTGATGTCATCTAGGCTGAGTCGGAATACACTATTATATGACTACTTCGATTGCTGGGTTGTAAATAATCACCTTTATCCTGATGCTGTCTGTGTAGTCAATGTGCTTTTGGGTTTCTCAAGAATGGGCAACAGTGCCTGCTCCATGTATAGTGTTTCTTCACCCCCATCATGATATTAGCTGACTTCTCAATTGCCAAGGCTGCTGCAGCTAGTGATTGTTTGCAGGGATAAGGGCCTCTCATCACTGGATCTAGGGTCCACTGTAATATGCTAATGGCTTGTGCCCCAGAGGAGTCTTCTGTGTGAGCACTACTGTCATTACCCCCCCCATTCAAATGTGAGAACAAGTACAATTGTGCACTGTAATCAGGGATCCCTAGAATGGGTGCTGTGCATATTTCTCTTTCCAATTTGTGAAACGTGTTTGTCATTTCACCTGTCCAGGCTATTTTGCTGTCATCTTTCTGATCTGATCTTTCTCAAGGTTGCACATTTCTTGAGTCCATTTGGAGGACCCTGTTGTATATGGAACGGGACTCACAGTACTCCTAGGGTAACCTTGTATGCTTCCACTTTTATTTGTACAGGAAAACAAGGTCAAGTATGGTGACTCTTCATGAAGTGGGATTGAGAACAATGCATTCTTAAGATCAATCACTGTGAAATGTTTGACCTGGGGTGCGATATTACATAGTATCTTGGCTGGGTTTGAAACTAATGGACATTTTGCCTCAACAATATTATTTAGGTTGCGCAAATCATGAATACATCTCCACAACCCCCCATTGCTCTTTTCACTTGGTACACAGCCGTGTTGTATGGGAATTCTGATGGTACTTATATTCCCTGATGCACCAGTGCAGATTTTGTCTCTTAAATACCCTCATCTGCATCTTTGAACGCTGGATATTTTTTCATTCTTGGCAAGATTCCTCCTGACTTCAGTTTGATCTTAACTGCCCCTACTCCCTTGAATAAACCAACAGCATAGGGCCTACTGGTCCACAGGATGCTCAGCACCAGTGCCAAATGATCTTGACGAAATTATGGTTTCTTTTTTATCAGCACCATTCTCTGTGGGGCCTCCTTGTGCTCAATATTCACCCAATAATTAATGATTATGAAAAACAACACTTTATCATCTGAATAATCATCTCAAAACAACTCTTCATCTGTCAATTCAGTTAGTTTGTGTCTTCCATCTAGGGCCATCACTGCCCATCATGCTTTCCCTTTATTGTCAGTCCCATGAAGAATCCCTCTCTCTTCCCTTACCATAACTGCCTTCAATTCTAGTGGGAATACATGTCCTTGTTCCTCATTCATGGGAATTTCTGGTCTAAACAAGAACCCTGCAGGTAGCCGCAGTATTCTGCCCTGTATCCTCGGAAGCCATTCTAGTAAGCGATTCATCCCATATTGGAATACCTCTGGATCCATGGGTACACCCCCAATGTGCTGTCTGACCCAAAATGCTAATACAAATTCTTGTGCCTTCATGCATTGAATCCCTGGAGTGGAGCACACTATCCCCTTGTCAGTAAATTAGATGGTCATGTTGATTTTACTCATCATGTGCCTTCCCATTATGTTAACTGGTGACTGGCAAGAGCATAATAGTGGCATGGTGAGGTTGTGTTTTCCGATAGTAATGGGCAAATCATCAGTGAATGCAACCACATTTTAGACCCAGAAAAGCCTTGTGCATTCATGGCAATACCTGACCTTCGGTATCTCACCTCCCTAACATAAGACCTGGTCACCCCCGTATCTACAGGAAAGGAAAGTGTTTTGAGACCTATGGTCACGCTGACTTATGCTCCTCTTGCGGGTCAGGTGTAACGGATAGGACGTAACACATCAAGGCAGTCTGTGGGCTGTCCGTTTGTAGTTATAGGTTCATCCCTGGCCTGGTGAAAAGATTCCCTCCCACTACAGTCACGTTACTTATTCTAGGTAAAGGGGCCTGCACTCTGGTACCTGTGTGCCACGTTGCCACAGTATTCTGTTGTGTTGGTTCATGCGGCTGCATCTGTTTCTGCTATGCCAGTGTGGGTGCTTGCTGTGGTTGTTTTGGTGAATACTGTGCATGCATGGGTGCTTGTTGTACTGGTGGCATTTGCGACGCATATGTCTGGTGCTGGTTTTGATCTTGATCATAGTAGTTAGGTGGATCTGCAGTGTATGGTGGAGGATAGGTTGTCGCCCTTCTTGTCTCTTGCCAATTCCGTTGCATCCCTCCCCTGCTTCTACATGCTCAACCAATGTATCCCATTTTCCCACATACCCAACATTGCCGGGGTGGTCGCGTATGTCGGGGCTTCCCCCATTGAACCCTCCTCCTTGCAGTGCTTGGAACCCAACCCCTCTTCTTCTGGACCAGTAATTGTAATCTCCCCTTCCTGCGAATCTTCCTCCTGCCATTGACTGACCGTGCTGTGTGTCTTGCATAACTACTCCTTCTCCACTTGTCAACATGGGCCCTTCCATTGAAAACTTTCTGATTTTTTTGAACTAACTTTGCTTCTTCTAGCTTTCTTTCCTCTTGTTTCTTTCTAGCATTATCTTCTAATAACCGGTAAGGGTGAACTATTGTCAACTGAATCTCTGGAATGGCTTCTCTTTATTCCCAGTAGTTTTTCAAATGCTTCTGCACTGGCTTGGGTAATCCCTAGCGCAATATGTGATCGAGAACAAAAGCTATTGCCGTGTCCGACGGTTCACAAGTCTCAAAGTGCCAGTGCTCTTCAATCTCCTGAATGTATTCAACTGGGTCTTCGTCCTAACGCATTTTGCGAGCCATGACTGCACTCATGTCTCACTTATCGCAGTATTGTACTGTGAGTGCTCTGGTGCTCCATCATCTGCCCTGTTCTGTGCCATAACTCTGGGGTAGCCCACCTGTCTCCAAATGTTGTCAGCTCTCTCCCCAATAATGACAGTGAGCACACTTTTATGGCACCCACTGCTAAGGTCATTTCAACTGTCTGTCTTTCTATCTCATGAATCCATTTCCCGCCCCTGCTGTTAACGATGGCAATTTCCATCTCAAATTATGTTTGTCCATTTATGGCTATGGTATGTTTTGTGGCCGCCCTCCCCCTTTCCTAGCAATGGAAATGTCATTAGCTCTACATTTCTTGTCCTCATTCATGCACTTCGCTCGTGTGAATGCACCAGTCATGCTCACATACTTCCATCCTGGTAATGCCCTCATCCTGAGCATATGGGGTAACTCCTTCTAGACTGCGTGATCATCCCATAGACCGCTTATTATGTGCCCCACGGTTGGCCTTTTCCACTTCTGCATCTGACCACTCTATTTATCTGTCTGGACTCATGCCTGCAGAGGGGCCTCGAGCTTCTCTCTCCTCTTCCTCATGTTCGCCTTTTTTCCTTCTCCTCATCTGAACACATCGTCCCACAACTGTCATCACTTTCTCCATGTTCCACATCCTCAAAATTGAATTTCCTTGGAGGGCTTTGCCTCTATATCTCTTTCATTGCACTCTCCAATAAACTCAGCTCACCCATCGGTGGAGACCCAACTATGCTCTGCTTTACTTTACAAATAGTACCATTATCCCTCCTGCTACATTACAGGATACTTATCCTTCTCCGTATCCCGGCTCCCAGATCCTCGCCTGGAAGTGTATGATTTTTCATTATCTCCTCCATTTCTTTAAAGTATCTCTGCCAGCTCCTCTCTCACTCCTGGTCCTGTTCCTTACTCCTATCCTCTTTCTGATGTACCTACTCCTTAACGAGCCTTTGAACCTTCCTTCACCACTTTCTCTGCTTTGTTCCTTCTGTCCCTCGCTTTCTTCTTCTATTTCCCTCTTTCTCTTCTTCTCTGCTTCCTTGTGTCTTTCTTTTTCTTCCTTTTGTCTTCTCAGGTTTTCCCTATCTTTTCTCTCTTTCTCCTTCTCTGCTTCCTCTAATTCCCTTTTCATCTTTTCCTGTAATTTCTTTTCCCTTCCTTCTCTTTCTTTTGCATCCTCCATTATTTCTTCCTCTTCTAACTTCTTTTTCTGCCTGACCTCTCCTTTCTCTTTGTCCTGCTTCTCTTTGGCTTGCCTTTCTCTGGCTTTAGCGTCAATCATGTTTTGTCTGTCTAATTTAAGCAATATTTGTCCTCCCACCTATTCATTCATTCTAGTTAGAGTCCCTCCCGTGTCACACTGTGATTGATAGCTTTGCCTGCAGTTTGCAGCGCTCTTTGTATTCATTGCTCATGAACCCTGGCTTTTGGTTATTTAACTTGGTTCCATTTATTGCTTCTTTACTACAATATGCAGGGGCACAATTACAGGGTTAGTGTAGCCTGCTGCTGCTTTCAATTCTTTCAATGGGTAAAAACCCTGTCCCTCAGTTGGCAGGTCACTGCTCTGGGGACGAGGAACCATGGGTGCTTCGCCCTCTCCTTCATGCTGGTTAAGCAGCCACTCTCTCCGGGGTGGGTACTCCACCTCATCCCCAAACATATTCCATAGCTCCAAAATTGCTAACCTGTTGTGTAACTTCTTTCCCTTAAATGCAGCATGTAAATGTGTGGTCATGTGTTGCAGCACAGATTTCGAAAGACTGCCCTTCAGGAGCCATGGCTTTAATCATTTTGCCCACTGTTTCACAAGCCCATTCTGTGTTATACTTGCACATTTTGGTGTTAACCACGGAAGGGACTTGCACAGGTGCATACGTGGAGTGTCTCCCATGAAGGCGCGTCACACTCTTGACTGCCGATATTTAATGGACCTTAGAACAATTTTTATTCAATCTCTTCCCCTCTACTTTCACAATTTTCTAATTAATAATTGTTCGCCAATTCCACACACTTTTCAAACCTTTCCAAAGCCTCTCTGGCTTCAACAGCACCAGTTTGGGCATGCATCACAAATGCTGTCCAGCCCAGAGCTCTACCCTTTGAGCCCAAACCAAAGCTCCACATGCTCCTGTGACATAGATCAAGTTTAACAGAACCTCGTTCCCACAACTGTAAACCAACTTCTGCCCTTTGCTCCATGTGCCCACACAACTAACAAACAAGACCTCTTCTGCAAATTCTCCACAACCTCTTTATTACCTACCACTTGTGGAATGCCCTCCGTGAATCAATTCTCCACAATATCCTTATATCCTACCACTGGTGCCAGCATTTTCTACACATCGTGAACATATGGGTGCAACCTCAAGAATATACACCAGAACAAAACCCCACGGCCATCCTTCTGTCCTACTTCTGACAAAGGATCCTTCATCTCTTAAAACAGCCCCTCAGCGCGTGACACCTTTTACTATGCCCTCGACACAGAATGACTTATATACTCTTTTGTTTTTTTACTCCTTTTTTCTTTTCTTTTTTCAATACCCTTTTCTGAGTTTTAAGGTGTCACCTTCCACAACCCTAGCTAGCTAAAGGTAAACTTCCCATACATCAACTCTTTGTCACCTTGCCCCATAAACCTATGCAAACAAATCTCCACAATATGCAGAAAACTCCCTCCCACCTTTGTTTGTCAAATTGATGCTCCCATACTTGCAACCGTGGATTGGTTGCAGACTTTGGAATCACTCCTCCCACAATTATCAACGCTGCCTTCTGGCCTGTCTGGCATCCCACAAGGAGCGGGCATGATTTTCTTCAAAGTTGCTTCGGACTACCATCTCAATTCACAGGTGATTTATCCGGTCCTCATGGGTCACTCTGTAGCCCTTAGGCTTTCAGCTGGAAAAAACAATATAATTCCGAGGGCATTGGTCAACCATCCTCTGACATCACATGTTAAAGAGCAATGGAAACCCCATGGGTAAGCAAAGAGTACAGGCCAGGGGAAATCCCTCACCCAAAAAAAGAAATAGTCCAAAGAATTTGACTAACACCTGTTTTATTTAAACAAACCCTCATAAACCAGGGACAGCATGAACATTAAGAAAATCTCTGCAACTCTCGAATGGCTGGCTCCAGGCTTGATAGTAATTTAAAAACAAAAATGACATCATAACGGATGTTTCGTCCTAGAAAACCAAAGACGTTTGGGGATTGGTTAGGGGGATCAATAAGATATAGGTTCTACAGGGGATAGTACATCCATTGGCTGCACGCTATCTGGTGGCCCCACCTGAGACCACCTACTAACCTGATACAAGTAAAAGCATATAATCATAATATAATATAATGGCCATTGCAACATGTATAGGACAGCGTTAAATGTGGGAAGGGATTGATCAGTGGTGTCTTTCTAAGCCTTGGCAATTTGGAAGGTTACCAGCACATGAGCAACAATAGGGGTTGCTGAGAATGGCACCAAGGTGCTACTTTTCCCAAAAAAGGTTACCATTTCAGATTCTCTAGGCCACACGCCAGAATGTTTAGCTTTTAGCTTTAATCTATCTTGTATATTTTGTCTCGAGAATTAGATGGCAACACAGGCCTCATTCTGTCCATCCCTGAATCTGATGAATAGACTTTATTCCCTGATTGTGGATCACCTGTATGGAGACCACATTTTGAATTATTCTGCTCAGCATTTAATAGGATTAATGCAGGTGTCATAGCCGCTAGAGACTTGTCTGAGATACTTTCCTGCTAATATTAAACCTTAGTTAATGGGAATCTGACCTTACAGCATTATTTGTTTTTTTGCTTAATGTGAGAAAGATGTGTCTCACGCCTGGGAACTGTTATCATCTGTTTTCTGGGGTGTTGAACCAACCTTTCTCTGTGCATGATAACTTTGGCACGGGCTGTAAAATTATTATCTGGGCTCCTCTGGTCTGAATGTTCGGCTAACTCATCAAGCCAGGTTCCCCTGCAGCTGCGAGGCTTCTCGATGTCTCCCTTTAACTCGATCGTGGCTGCACCGTTCATTTTGTTTAACATGGCCACTCATTCTTGCTCCGTTTCTGCATTTAGGGAGCATGTGTTTTCTAACCTATTGGATGCAAGCATGCACTTCATATCTAAGTGCAATTCCACCTTTTAATCATGTAGCTTCACAGTGGATGTGTATCTGCTTCATTTCTAATGCACCTAAATGTGTCAGTTTCAGTAGTGACGTCATCTGCGCCTTTAGTTACTACATGTTCATGTCTGCCATACTTTGCAAGTTTATCTATGCATCAACTGATTCAGGATAAGGTTGGTAGGGTTGCCACAGAGGGTAACATCTCTCGCATCTGCCATATGGCAGCAGAGAAGAGGCGGTTGATATAAGTGATGTGCACCACGCATTTCTATAGCATTGGGACCGAGGATGGGCCGACATAAAGAATGGAACGTTTCTTTGCCTCTCAACACAAGGCTGCCCTTTACCCTTCCCTTGTAATCACTGTTTTGTAATTGTTTCAAATTCCATATGGAGGATCCAACAACACATAATTGCTACATGCTTATGCTGCAGGGACATTTACAATTACCTCCACAATGTCATATGCTTGAATTTCTACATTTTCAGGAAAGGATATGCCACAACATTCTGCAGACACTCAGACATCAGCAGCAGCTGGGATCTGAGTTCACTAGTAGTTAAAAAGTTCACCTGCACCGGCTTTTTCCTCGAGAATACCCAGCGGACTACTACTATCGAAGCATGGTTGAACTGGTAGACACAATCTGCCTAGGACTACTGAGACTTTCCATGATCGCTTGCATTCTTCAGTAATGCAAATATGAACCTAGGCAATAGGAATACCCTCAATTTGATTGGGGCAGGCCCCAATTCTAAATAGTGGATCCGCCTTTTACAATGCACGTCCACAACAATTGCACGCCTGCCTTATGTACTACTGAGAGGTCCTTTCTGTAACACAAAACCACAGATCCTGCACAGCAAATGGCACCATGTGCCATTAGAGTAGGCCCCAGAGTTTAGATATTTTAGAACCCCAAAGATTGTCAGTTGCCTTTTTCATATATTAAAAGCTCATGTATTGTTTGCTTTATGTCTTTTCTCAGATAAATGTTTAGAAATTCCAGCGAAGGAGGACATGAGATTGCTGTCATTACAGAGTTTGTCATCGTGGGATTTCCAGACCCTCCAGAAATGAAGCTGTTTTTTTTTGTGGTTTTCCTGCTGCTCTACCTCCTCACAATAATATCCAATTTCACCATTGTCGCATTGATTTGTGTGGACAAGCGTCTTCATACACCCATGTACTTCTTCCTGGGCAACTACTCCTTCATAGAAACGGTCTATGTGTCGACCACAGTGCCAAAGCTGTTGGACATGTTCTTGTCTGGTAATCATACTATTTCATTCAAGGCATGCATGACCCAGCTGTGCCTTTTCAGCACGTGTGGAGGCTGGGAAGCTCTGTTATTATTGGTTATGTCATATGATAGGTATTTGGCTATCTGTTGCCCTCTTCACTACCACACCATCATGACTCTCAAACGGTGTATCTACCTGGTCTTGGGTAGTTTCCTACTGATTTCTCTTTGTTTAGTATTTCCTCTATTTTTGATTACCACTTTACCTTTCTGTGGCTCCAACAGACTTGATCATTTTTTCTGCGAATCAGCCCCTATGTTCAAGCTCGCCTGTCGTGACACTTCCTTCATTAAAGCAACGTTTTCCATTGCCGCGTCTGTCATTACATTCGTCTCTTTCCTGTTCATCATGGTCTCCTATACTTCTGTCATGATTGCCATCAGCAGAATGCCATCTACCACAGGCAAGCAGAAGGCCTTCTCCACCTGCGCCACTCACATCACAGTGGTCTTCATGTTTTTTCTAACGGTCTGCGTGATGTATGTAAAACCCTCAGACAAACCCATTCAAAACAAAGTAGTGGCAGTGGTTTATGGCGTCTTAATCCCCTGCCTCAATCCCTTCATCTACAGCCTGAGGAACAAGGACATTAAGACAGCCCTGATGAGTGTGCTGAGCCGGACTAAGAGGTGGCCCACACTTGACGGCAATATAAAGGTGGTGTTCCATGATCAGAAAGAATGACAGTGAGAGGCGATTGCATTGTCAGAACACTGCATATTCACAAACCCATGTCCTCACTTGGGAGACCCAAATACCAAAGGTTGAAAGTGCTCTTCCTTTCAGCAGTAATATCTACAATGAAAGTACCCAATTTTAACTAAAGCAGACACCACTGCTTGTCCCAAAATAACAACCGTAGCTCTATTCCAAAGTGCTGTATTTATGACATGTTTCAACATTTTAAAGTTATGCAAATAATACCCAACATTTTTCTTTTTAGGGATCAATATTCTATATTCTAGAAAAGAAAATGCACAAAACTAGTTAAACCCTCATGTCCCTTTTGTGTTTTTTTTTTGTTTATGAAAATAACTGTTGGATGTGAGTGGTTTGAATTCCAGTGCAGGTTAAAAGCTCCAACATCCTCCCATCTGTTGATCCTTGAAACTGAATAACCATTCAACAACATGTATACAGTACATTCTGTTAGTTACTTACCTTTAATCTTCATTGCTTCAGTGCCCCATGTCTTATCATTGGGCTGACCCCGACCCAGAAACCTGAATAAAGGGCATCACCTTTAGTTGGGAGTCATACTGGGCACCAGGACTGAGAAAAGGAAGAGTCAGATTCAAAGAGATGAAGATCAATGGTAAGTAATCAAAGCATTACGCCTTCATCCCTCTTTTTCATCTCAGTCTTCACCCCAATCTTTATTGCTGAAGATATAACCAGTAGTTCATAATATATTGACACCAAAAAACCACACTGAGACAAAAATAATGCTGTACCAGTGTAAACTTTAATCTGTCACACTAATGAAGTAGCGATGAAGGGGTCATTGTAGAAAAGACTGGAAAGTTACTGGGGGTGGTGACTGAAAGGGGAGTGTTTACTGGCCAGAGGCATAGCTAGTAACAACACAAGTGGCATCTGGGAATGGGAGGGGAAACAGTAAGTAATCCATACAAAGATATAGGTAGGAGGCAGGCGAATGGAAGAGACTTTAAAAGTTGAGTGGAGGAGAAAATTAGGGGAAGGGCACATGAAAAGGGAGAACAAAGAGAGCAGGCGAGAGAGAAAAAAATAAAATGTAACTGGCTTGGCTGGAGTTTTCAGTGCATGTTGTTCAGATTTTTTGTGATGAGAGAGAGGCATTGGGGACAGGCCAGTGCTGCATCGATGGGGGCTAGGCACTGAGCTGTCCGTGTGCTAGGCTGCTATAACCCTGAAGTTGGAGCCGTGATTTGGCAGCGAGAGATGGTAACTGTGAAGGGGGTGATTGCCAGCGAGGTGAAGCAAGAAGCAGGCAGAGGCTTCAAACTCTAAGATCTTGGTGAGTATAGGTAAAAAGGGATAATTAACTAGGGTACCTCCCATATTCTAATTAGGGAGGTGTCAAACTGAACAAAAAAGTGCATTAACTCATTTTTTCTTGAGGTAACGAAGGACAACTGAGTAAGCCTTAGTGTAAATTGTAAATTGTTGAGAAAGGGAGGAGTTTTACTTTGTCACACAGGATTCTGGGGGAATGCATCTTTTTCTGCCAATTTCTCTAATGAATACTAGCTAGGTCCGCTCAATGGATTGAGAAATCACTGTTCTTGGTGGGAGTTGTGAATGAGTGCTAAGGAGGTTTGGAGTTTAAAAGCTGCCGATGTTTATAAGATGCCATTACAAACCTAATCGTGAAAGCTGTTTTATTGCATGTTTTTTTTCTCCTTTTGTGCTTAATGAGAAATGTTACTCTGCATGTGTGCCCAATTGTAATAAGTGTTTTTTAAGTGTTGGCTGCTTTCGATGAAACATAATATAACGAGAAAAAGTCTAATCCTAAAAGTGTGTTGTGGTTGTCATTGCTTCTGACCTGTATTTTGGTTTCTGAAAAAGGTGTGAGGCTGTTTTCCTGGTGCCTGTTACAGCACTGAGCCTTTCTGGTATCTAGCCAACAGGCCCATAATAATAGTGTAGTATCATAGAGGTGGCAATAAGCATTTCTAACAGAACACAGACAGAGAGTTGGGGTGGGGTCAGATTTTTACAAGCTCCAAGATTGACATTCCAGGGAGCAGGCAATCCAGGGGAAAACAGATTTGCAAAAAAACAAGGTCCTGGAGAGTGAGAATGAGAGAGGAGTGGTTGACAGTGTCAAGTGTAAGAGGGGTAAAAAGGGATGAGTATAGAACAGTGTTTGGAGTGGTGAGCATCAGAGGGAAAGTTGGAGACATGCATTCTCAAGGGAATGTTTACTATGGAAGCTCACTCAAGGACCTTTGAATTATGGGGAAGAAGGGAACTGGTCAATAGTTTGCTCAGACGTTTGGGTTAGCAGAGGATTTAGCTTTTCAAAAGGGATAAGCCAGTTATGAATTTGAAGGTGGCAGGAAATAGTCCAGTGGAGGGATAGGTAAAAGAGCTCATAGAAATAAGAACATGTGATTGAGACCTGGGCCCTTATTCATAGAGCGTTTTCCAATGAGGTTTTGCCATTATAAAACTCTTCTGTGAATTAGGCACTAAGTCTTTACGCAATTGAGGAGAACAAAGGTCGAAAGCATTGGTAAATATGTTGGCGCTTCAAAGAACGGTTGCTTATTCAATGATCGAGGTAGGGGAGAAGTAATTGAAAGTAGAAAAGGTAGAAGAGAGATAGTGGACAGAAGGAGCATTGGGGATGGAGAGAGAGGAAGGTTATGAGAGAAGCATGAATTTTAGAGTATCATTAGCAGAAAGAAAGTAGACAATGGATATTGACTTGGAAGGTGAGATCAAAGTTTGGAGGCTAGATGAATGTTTGTGGGAGTGATTGCAAAGGGAGAAGATTACTTTGTGAAGTAAGTGGAGGACAGTGCAGAGGTGAGGTCAGCAAGGACATTTTTGTAGGCAAGGAGTACGGTTGGTGTCAGTCATATTCACAGCAGTCTTAGATCACAGAAGAAGGTTGTTTTGAGGGTCTGAATTTTAGAGGTGATCCAGGGCTGAGGACAGGAATGGAAAGGTGTGAATATGCATGCAGGATAATGTTGATCAAATGGAGTCAAAAGCACATAGTGAAAGTCATAAAAACGATGGGCAAAGGAATGAGCATGAATAGTAGAGAGAGGTCCTCACATCATCGAGGTAAGGTGCAAGGGAGTACTGCCTGAATTTGCACTTGTTCATTGAAGAAGAGAAAGTAGGGCTAGAGGGTGGAAGGGCCGAGTTGGTAAAATGAACAATGGGGTAATCAGAGGGTGAGGGGGTCAAAAGAGAGCTCAGAGGATGGGAGCAAATTAGAGTGAAATACCAGGATAGGAGAATTAAAACCAGAGTGGGTAGGTTGGTCGTGAAGGGAGTATTATTATTATTTGGGTACTTATTGAGCAAAGACCTAGTTTCCAAAAGGAACAGAGTACTTTACATATCAAAGGGAGAAGTACATGGTGAAGGAAGCAGAGATATAAGGGAGCAGCAAGCTAACAAAGGGGAAGGGGAGAAGGGGGAATTAGGTAGCAAGGGATCTACAAACAACCACAAAGGAAACAATCAGGGACCAGATCACTCAGTCTTAGGTTTAGTGGGAAGTGCACAGTTTGTAGACCTAGGTGATAGGCAGGAGGGTCTGGAGATCCTTTCTGAAATGTAGAAGTGAGGAAGTAAGGAGGTTTCAGGGTCTTGGGGAATAGATAGAGAAAGGCTCTCTTCTGGTTATTTTCTTCCTGCACCAGCAGAGTTAACATCTGTACATGTCCTTAATTCTAGTGGTTTGTAGTCCTCCAGAGATGCTGAGTTTCTCAATCAGACTGCTTGCAGGCTTAAGGGTGACAGCTTTGTAGATGATGCAGCAGGATTTGTCAGATGATATGTGCTGGCAGCAGGAGCCAGTGCAGTTTGGTCAGGGTTGGTGTGATGTGGTCAAATGTGCAGCGTCCTAGAGTCCTTGATTAGTCACGCTGCAGCATGAAGGCACATCTCAAGGGTAAAGGGAAGACCTTTAAAAAGGGCATTGCCACCATCTTGGTGGGAGAGAATCAAGTCTGGGACAGCAGTTCTGAAGTTTTGTTCTGGGATGGAGCGCTTGATTTCCCACTGGAGAGAAAGTTGGTACCAACCCATTTGTGCCTTCTTTGGTTGTTTGAAAAAGAGTTGTCTGTCAAAGTAGAGGTTCCTAGCAGAGAGCCATGCTCGGATGTCAGGGTGTTCAGTGTTGTTGGTGAGCAGAAGGAATTCAGTCTTGGAGGGTGATGAGTTTCAGGTGCACTGAACATTCTGGACTGGATCAATGTGAGGCAGACATTGAGCCAGTGGATTTCTTCATACAGGATATCGTGAGATAGAGCTCCATGTCATTGGCGGATGTGGATGTTGTGTGGAGCCAGGATGGTTCTGAGTTTTTCTATGGAAAGATTTGAAGATAAGGGCAGAGTTGATGGATCCCTGTGGGACTCCAGAGTTGATGGGTAGAGTTGGCAATCTGGAGGAATCCATTCATACAAACTGGAGGCAGATATCAAGGGAGGATATGAACCAGCTGAGGATAATCTTGCTGATACTCATGCAGGGTTGTATATTGTCGGTGAGTGTCTTGTGGTCTATTGTGTTGAATGTTGCTGAGAATTGTGCTGAGAGATCAAGGAGAACATGGAGGCGAGGATGGCCATCATTGAGGAGGCTATGGCCAACGTCGTTCACCATGATGGTATCCATTTCTGTGATGCTTCTCAGTGAAATGCTACCGCAAGGATCTTTATAAGTAACCCCACACTGCCACCCTTTCTAACAGATTGCGTAGACTGGGAGACGTTTGCAGAGTCAGTGTGGAGAGCTGCTAGTGTAGCAGGGTCATGAGGAGAGTTCCAGGTTTCTGTGAGAGTAAGAAGTGAAATTGGAGGCTGATGAGAGTCGAAGTGGTCAGTGATGTCGAAAAATGTGTTGTAAAGACACTGTGCATTCTATAGGCCAAGTGAAAGAGGGTTGGGAGGTGGGGCAGAGGAGCAGGATTTGTGTGGTAGGTGTAGGGGGACAGATGAGGTTGGAAATTGTTGGAGAATAAGAATATCTTGTTTGATGGGTGAGAGCTATGAGAGATGAAGGAGAAGAGTGATTAGAAGGATGAATGCAATGTAGTTATTTCAAATTGCATGATGGAGGGTCAAAGAAATAGTCAAGTTAAGACAATGAAGAAAGTGTCAGTAGAAAAGAGAGAGGGAAAGTGGGTGAGTGGAAAAAGAACGGGTGGAGGCTTGGCTGAGAAGAAGCAGGTCTATGTTCTGAGTTGGTCCAGAATGGAGCTATAAGTAATCAAAAGACAGTTTACTGTCCTGGAATTGTAATGTTCCTTGGTCCTGTGAGGTAATATAAGCTTGTTGAATACGTAGTCAATGGGTGGAAGCATCTCTATGATTGGAAGCAGGAGTCAGGTAAAGGGTGAGCTCTGTGAAGTCCTGGCTTGAGCAGGGATTCAGGCCCTAGGCACTTTTTCAACCCTAACAGGCCCAAAGAAGGAGTTGCCCTTTGCTTCTTTTGGCCCTTCGCTGCAGATGCATGGGCTGGACACTCAGGGAGTCTGAATAAGGGAGTCCTTGCACCAAATGACGCTCTGGGAGACTACCACAGTGCCCCAGATGGCACCCTGATGCATAGGCAGAGTCCTGAGTGTTGCAGGCCCAGAAATCCTCGTTTTGCAGACAGGACCCTCATATGGTGAACATGGTCCTCTGGAAAAGCAGGTGGGGGCAATGAAAATAAATTAAACAACCATCTAGTCAGTCACATGACCAATTCTTCAGATGGCTTTTCAGAATTGCAGGCAGAGTCCTGGGTGGTGTAGACCCTGGGAGCATTCTTTTTCAGGCAGGATCCTCAGATGGTTCAGAGGGTCCTCTTGTTGCTTGCTTTCCACCTCTTCCACCCATGCAACAACTGGCACTGATTCTGTACATGTGCCTCTGTTGCTCTGTCTACCAGTCTCCTGATGACATTTGGAGGAGAGTAAAACAGGACTTCTTCTTATTAAGGAGAGTAATCAAGATAACAATCCTCTCTAACTCCACCAACAGTACTGAGCTTCTGTATAAAATGCCAAGCCCAGTTCTGGCACCTTCCTGTTGTAAAGCTATTTGCTGCTCTTGAGCTAGGTTTGTGCTATAACCAATACAATAAATAATCAAGTTCATCTTTCTTTATGCACAGAAGGTTGAAAGAAGTAAATTAATGAATGGGTGTGGCCAAGTGGTAAACACCCTCTCTGAACCCTATACAGGAAGATCCTGAGCACGGGAAGAGTACCAGAGTATAACGGCTGGAAGCCCAAACAGGAGGCAGATTTGTGTGAAGATAATATGATCCATTGGATATGCCACTGAAGCAGATAAAATCTTGATCCCAGAGATATAGGATATATGGAGTGAATGGGGGATGACTTTTGCTCCAGTCAACATGGTGTGAGCTGCTGTTTTCAATGATCATTAATTGAAACTATGTGTTGGTTACATAGGTTTACTTCACAAGGTTCTTCATCTGGACCAGAACTACAATCTTTGTCTAAAAGACTGCCATCATGGTCGCTAATCGTTCTGTACATTTTGGAGATCAGTGGAGGGATTCTGAGTGCCTAGAAAACTGTGCAGCACTAGAAGCGATGGTGGGACCATTTGAGATCTGCCACTTGGCATTCCAGATGGATGCAAGTTGTTACTGGCACCTTCCGTCAGCAATTTAGGGTACTAGAGCTATGATGATCCAAAAGGTTTCTGATTAAGCTTTGTTCATACGATCGCAAACTTGACTGAAGGCACATTTCTCTCTTTCTGGAATTAAAAGTGTGCAGGTACACTTTGTTTGGAAAAGAGGTCGAGAGCCATGCTTGTCATTATATAGTCCTTTGGTAAGAAAGTTACACACAACCCAGGTGCAGTTGGAAAATGGCCTAATTAAGTCCAGGTGTTATGCAGCACCAGGCAGCTCTTCTTGATGTTTAAATGCCACCCACAAATGGGCATGGTTCCTCAAACCATCTCTGTATTCAATAATGCCTGCTGGAATGAGGCCACATTGGCAAGAGTATCAGCTAAATCCATATTAACGAGGAATGATGTGCAATGAAGAAGCACCACCAATGTGGCTAGAATGTGGTACACATTTTAGTCCAATAGGTAGGGCTCTGAGCTGAAAGCAAGCCTTCTGGATATGAACCCTGAGGAACCGTTGATACGACAGACTGATGGAAATGTGAAAGTATGCATCATACATATCTTCCAATGTCAAGAAAGCCTCTATGAATGATGGATGTCGGGGTCTTGATAAAGCGTGTGACTCTCATCAGGTAAATAGTGGGGTTGGAGACCCCCAGGGGTTGTGCACCTAAAAAAGGATTAGCACCACTATTATGCCCCTCTAGTCTTGGGGCACAGGGATAAATACATTCTTCTGCAACAGAGTCTCTATCACATAAAGAAGATCCACCTTCCTCATGACATCTCTTAGAGAGGCGGCAATCATGATCAACCTGACTCTGGGGTAATTGAGGCAACCTCAAGTTGTGTAAGGGCTGCGCATGAAATCCAATACCCATGCTTCAGTAATAGCTGCTTTGCGTACCTCAATGAAGTGCTGGAGGCATTCCTCTGCCAGGAAGTCTAGTCTTGGTGAGCACACAGAATGACACAGTTATTAGGTCTGAATGACTAGAGTGATCTGAGGATGGCATCTACCCAGCACCCCATCATGAATCTTAGCTGAGCCCCATCCATGGGTGTAAAGGGTTACACAAGTGCAGATTGGTAGCTACCAGGATCCCTTCTGTGTGTTGCAGGCTTGCGGTTGATGAGAAGAGATACCTTGAATTCCTCAGCTACCAGCTTCAACTAGTTTAAGAGGATTTTGTCTAAATACCTTTTGCCCCAGAGAAGGGGGGTTTCAGAAGTGTATATATCTGAGAGGCCTCGCCCTTTATTGCCCTCAGCTAGAAACAACATCTGTCCAATATAACTGCTACCCCTTCAATAACGGTGGACCCCAGGATGCTGTAAAAAATATCTTATGCAAACATTCATTTTTTTTTTTTTAGTCTACGGGGTGTCAGGAAAGTCCTCCTTGAACCTCTGCAATGGGTACATTTTTGGTTAGTGTCTTTAGATGGTCAGATTCTCTGGATCCCGCTGGTACTTTACGATGATATGCTCCCCCCCTCCAGGAGAGGGCTCTCTGAGGCTCAAAGCAGCTCCATGCATCTTCCGCCACTGTAGCAAGTCCATGGGGCAGATGTGTCCGCTAGCCTCAGGTTTCGAAAAAGATGGGCAGTGACCTTGGTGACAATTTCACAGCACAGGCATTTTCCAGTGGCATTATCATCATCATCATCCTTTAATTTGGAACCATTCAATAAAATGCAACAAAAAATAAAACAAAACAACACATTTGTACTAAATAAACAACCAATAAATATCATCAGTGATAAAAAACGAGCCTATGAAAGCTCCATTGGATTGGAAAGACTGATTTGGATAAATGACGGAATACCAATTAGGGGTACAGCGCAGCATTTTGCAGTATCCGCAATCAGTAGAATAAGTTACATCAAATTACTTCTCAATTTCAGTGCTACCCTCATAAACATTAGAAGAGCCCACACCACCAAGGCCATCTGTAAATAGCACCGGGCAGGTCTGCATTGGGTAACTTTGCGTTCTTTGTATAATCCGGGAAGCGGGGCAGTGGTGGCTAAAATGCCAGTGATTTGTGTCTAAAGCACTACAGAAAGGGCAGCTCTCCTCACCAATTGGATTGTTATTCCAAACACCAGTAACTGATTTGAAGAGTAACAAAATGAAATCGGTCTCTAGTAATTAAACATCTTTCATGCTTAAGTGTAGCCCATAAAAGGCAATCCTGCATATTGTTTTCCTGTCAACAGAATCTTGTATGTTTTATTGGAATGCTTCATAAGTTCTCTGGACCGCTCGGGACACCAGAAAATCCAGCAGTTGGATTGTAACTAGTCCCTAAAATGCCCTGTTACACACCGATTCCTCCAGTGCACCTTTCTGTGCCTAAACCATGGGATATGTTTGTGTTTCTTAGTAGCCGCCAAGGGTTTTACAAGGTTCTTTAGTGATGAACTCCCTCAGCATCATATCCACTGGATAGGCTTTGTAAGTCCTAAAATAAAAAATTCCACCAATGACCTAGGATGTTCTCAAAGTCACTTTGCTACCAAGGCGGCGCTGTTTAGTCTAGAGGAGAAAGAAATACCCAGGTAATGAAAAGTTGACAGGTTAACATTTTTCTTGCCAGTTTGACAATACATAACTGCAGATTTAGACACTTGCAATAAGTACATTATGGTCAGTGTTTGCAAGAACCAGTATCAATCTGCCCCTTCAGCGAGGTGTGTTGGCTTCGCAGCTGGGTAAACTATTATGTAGTATGTTTATATCTAGGGAAAAGAGTACCAGTGATACAACTCCACTATTAACCAAGAACCATGGTGTGAATTCTTCTTATTTCCATGGTTTAGATTACTCAATAGCCTTCGCTGTACTTCAGGGCACTTTAAGTCACCCAGGCATTCAGATAGATTAGCCCTATTAAATTTATCGAAAGCAGTGCTCAGATCCTTGAAGGACAGAGAGTTTAATTTTTCACCTGGAAGGAATGTATACTATAAGATGTATATTTAAAGCCTCCTAGGCATTCTCTAAATCTCAAACTGGGTAAACTATCATGTAATGTGTTTATATCTAGGGAGAAGAGTACCAGTGATACAATTCCACTATTAAGCAAGAACCATGGTTTGCATGCTTCTTATGCATGCCCTTGTTTCCATGGTTTAGACTACTCAATAGCCTTCGCTGTACTTCAGGGCACTTTAAGTCACCCAGGCATTCAGATAGATTAGCCCTATTAAATTTATCGAAAGCAGTGCTCAGATCCTTGAAGGACAGAGAGTTTAATTTTTCACCTGGAAGGAATGTATACTGTAAGATGTATATTTAAAGCTTCCTAGGCATTATCTAAATCCCAAATTTATCTGAGATAACATGTTCTGTTTATCATCCCGGGCTTGTATTTTCAATAATAAAACTTTTCCAAAGATCATAAACTTGGAGTATAATAAGGGGAATTACTATAAGTACCGGGCAGGTCTCTACAGCCCTTTTCGTAGATCGGTGACATAGGAGCTGATCTCGAAGACTCTGGAACTGTCACCCCTGAAATCATTGTACTAAGGAAGTTTGTTACTAGTGGGAACCAAAGAGCTGTGGTGAGGTGAACACCTCAGTGGTTCTCTGCTATATATGCATCTGTGGTGCTCAGATTTCTTCTTGCAGCGATCTATGTCTCTCATGCAAAGAACAGGAGTATGTTGTTCAACACATGACAAACAATATCCGGGTACGGAAACTCTAACGGGCTCTGCAGTCTTCATACTACCCCACACTAGGCATGTTCATTAAATGTGCACCTACACCACCTTCTCTACATACGTCTTGCAATGGATCCTGAATTTCAATGATCACATCTAGTATGACTGCTTTCATGTCAGACGAGCAGCTGAATGCCCTCCTTCACTTGGTCCTTCAGCATATTCCTCCCTCTGTGTAGATTTGAAGTCCTCATTCCTGCAGTTCTCCACCACTGAAGCCCTTGCCTGCTGGGAGCGGTATGATAGAAGATGTAAATGACATAGCAGGCTGTAGAAAAGGAGTATGTGAGACTTATCACTGTGTCTGCAAGAGGTTGACTGCTGCAGTGCCTCACACTAAGATATCATGGGGCATACAGGGGTATGGACCACTGGAGTCACAGTTCATGACCCTCACAGGCATGTTTCTGAATTCAGAAAATAAAAATAAATGATCAAATCTACCTGTTGCTCTGCCTGCACTGAAGGCAGCAGCCAATAAACTCCCATTTTCTAAACTAGCTGCCCTCTACAAAAAAGAAATCTACCTGGCTAAATGAACCTCCTTTGACTCCTGCATATCCCACGCGAAATCAAATATGAATGAATTATTCTCCATCCTTAAAGAAGTAGAAACCCCTATAGTACCACCAGATACTTATAACAAAGATAAAAATTGGTGCTTAGAAATCCAAAACACCTTAGCCAACAAGATTGCTACCTTACAAAACAAAATCTCCCGTAAAAAAAGCCTCCTTAAACGATCCTCTCCCCTCCAAACTACCTGAGAAGTTCACTCTAAGAGAAACCACTCGTTTCAATTTCTTCAAAGTCACCACACTTGAAGTAGAAAAAATCATCCTGTCACTGAAACCTTCCAACTGTCAGGGAGATCTGTGCCCGGCACAGCTCATTAAAGATGCCGCCCGCGACCTCTCCCCTTTCATTACGAAACTAATGAATGCCTCCTTCTCCACTGGTTCTATCCCCACCAATTTAAAACAATCCTGGGTACTCTCACTACTAAAAAAAAAACACACTTGACCCAGCCACGCCTACAAATTACAGACCCATAACGACCGTACCATTCCTTCTAAAAATCCTAGACAAGGTCGCATATGTATAAATACAGAAGTACCTGGAAGAACATCACCTTTTTGGAGCCAGACAATCAGGCTTCCGTCCTCAACACGGGACTGAAATTGCTCTCATCGACCTGAAAGCACAGATCGATAAGCTCAGAGACAATGGCCAAGCCGTACTACTCCTCCTCCTTGACCTCTCTGCAGCCTTAGACTCGACCACTCTGTCCTATGCACACACCTCCACACATCAGCTCACTTCTCCGTCGAGGCCGTCACCTGGATTAGATAAACGGCAGAACCATGAGGGTCTTCTCACCCACAGCTGCAGCAGACCCCATACCCATCACTTGTGGTGTGCCACAGGGTTCTTGTGTCTCCCCCACATTTTAAAACATATTTACCAAGCCCCTTTTCAATGATTTGGATCATCTTGGTATCACCTACACTAACTATGCAGATGATACCCAGATCCTCCTTCCGCTTTCTGGAGATTATGAGAAGGATTTGGCCTTGGTGAATAGAGTGTACATCATCATCCAGGCATGGATGGCCACACATGGACTATGCCTGAATGATGATAACATTGAACTCATCATCCTAGGCGCTACCACCAGTTTAAAGAAACTAGGCCTTGCCTACTGCTCTTTCATGATTGATGGCAACAGCATTAAAGTAGGACAAGAGGTTAAAACGCTAGGCTTTTACCTGGATTCTAACTTCTCTTTCAACAGACAGGTGAACTCCCTGGCATCCTCCATGGCATACACATTTAAACTGATCCGCGCAGCCAAACCTTTTTGGTCTGAAATTAGCTGCCTCACCCTCGCTAGAGCCCTCGTCTGGACTATTGTAACGCTCTCTATCTGGGATCTTCTAAAGCCACCACTAGCAAACTACAAACTCTTCAGAACAATGCTCTTAGAGTGGCTCTGGGCATCTCCAGAAGAGAGCATATCATAGGACATAGCCAACAGAACAATTGGCTTTCCATCAAAGATAAAATTCTCCTAAAAACGGCGTCACTCGCTCATAAATCCCTTAATAACACTGCCCCAATTTATTTGATCGACAGATTTCATAGACAGTCCTCCCTGAGACCCACAAGAACAGCCTACAAAGACTGCCTTTCTGTCCCCAACTTCAAACGTTCTACAATAGGGGGCAACAGCTTCCCAGTGTAAGCAGCTAAACTGTGGAACTCTTTACCGCCAACTCTCAGAATGGACTTGCCCTATCAAAACTTCCGGTCCAAGGTAGTTTTATGGCTGAAAACATAGGCCTTCAAACACATCCAGGTGCCAAGTATGTCCTATGCTTGCCATTTGCACACACTGTAACCATATATAATCTTGCTATTTACTTTTATTGTGTTAATGTATATATTATGATTGTTGTAACTAAGCTTCGCAAATTCATGTAAATGCTGCGCCCTGATACCTGAGGGTATGCTTGTGCATTACAAATAATAAAAATAAAAACAAACAAACAAACAACAAGGTTGCTTGCCGCCAATTATGGGAAACAACAGGGCTGATTGCAGCGTTATTTGGGATTGCCCTACAAACTATTTATTTCCACTACTGCAAAATTCAGTTATAAATGGTGATTGACATGTTCTAACAATGTGGGCTAACACTTGCAATCAAATCTTATTTAGCATATATATCTTGAGAAAGATTCTGACTACTAACCTGCTGAGGGTATGAAAGGCCCTCTGGTACTCTGATTGGTGCCTAACCAGTGATTTGGGTTCTAGTTTCAGGCTATTTTGCAAACCTGGCTTTGGAGGAGAAAAAGAGAAATTGTATCCCTTCATAAATAGTAACATGTCCATCTAGATATATACGTTATAATTTTGTGAGAATTACATTATATTTGCATACAATTTATGACATTATTGGTTGCAGATTGAAATTAGGTTACATGTGCGTACCATTAGATTATGTATTTCTCTACAGAGAATCGGAACGAACCGGTGTCAGAAGCGGCTACTGCTTGATTAATTGATTCCCGAAATACAGGGCTTGACACGTTTGCTCGTGCAGTCTTGTGGGTTCTTTCCTCAAGCTCCTCCTAGCGCTCTTGCGGCCTGCCTGTTGTTTCTGCACTTCTGCCCTCCTGCTGCCAAGGAGTGATCTATGACTTTTCCTCGCCCTTAGTGGGTAGACCGAGGATCAAAGACAGAGGAGTGTGCGAGCGGCACTGGCTGGTGACTGGAGGCCACAAACTTTCTTGGAGAGCAGGAGCCAAAGTTGAAGTCACAGTTGAAGCATGAGTAGTGGTGAATGGTGGAGGCTCTCTAAGAGTGAGCACAGGTAACAGGGCGGTATTAAGGCAGTGAGTGCAGATTGCACACCGCCTGGCCCCTGCCCTGCCCCCGGTAGTCTCCCTCACAATTTGAAGTGCGGGAAGTGTTGTTTGTGTTCTTGGTGTTTGCAGTGCTTTTGCGCTGACTGTCAGGACAGCGCTAGTTACTTTGGTTTGCCATAGAAGGGGAAGCCAACTTGTTTACCAGGACTTAGCCCTGCAAAGGCCCGTTAAACTATCTCAACTCCCTGTGTGGTAAGTGTGAATGTTTACATTCACTCTTGTGGAGTTGGGTATTCCAGCTACACAGAGTGAAATCTGGAAATTAAGTTGAATAACAGCAGATATGCACACTTAGATCTGGTGCACGAAAAGGAGGAAAATGAGTGCGCAGCCCCAACTTAAGTGTGGAACTGGCTTCCAAACCTATAATCTCTGAATTTCTCCCAAATCCAGGATTTGGAAATATCGACAACAACCATTCACTCCTCAATATATGTTGAAGGATCCAGCAAGAATCGTTAGGAGGGGGGCCCAACCAAAAGGTGAATGATACAGATTTTGGGAACATTTTTGGAACAAACCTCCCTGCAAGTCGGGTCTTAGAAAGATTACTCTCTACATCCGACTCAACAGAATCATCTAGTGAGGATGAGAGTATACTACTGTCTAAGGCAATTAGCTATGCTAAGGTGGAAAACAGTGATGCCCATGATAAACAGTCAGTGGTTGACTGTTTGAGTGAATAAGCTCAATGCCCTCTTTATACTGTGCAAGAAGATGGCTGAGGAACAAAGGGATATTAAATTCATTCTTGCAAGGCTGTGTGGGATATATTGACCCACTCAACGGCATTGCCTTACATCACTGAGCTGCCTTTGTGCAAGAAACAGCAACCTGGCTGCGCTGGCTCCTGTTCGCACCAGGACCTCAAAACTGTGTTTTGGCAGCAACAGAAAAATAGCTGCACCATCCTGTCTCGCACACTTCAGGCAAAATGGAACAATGGGACACACTGAAAAAGTATGCCAGTGTGTTCTGAGTCATATATATGGAATCAAGTGAACCGGCAGTACCGCATTGCTGCAAAAGCCAAAAATTCCCCTTGAAGATGAAACATTTTCACCCTTTCAAAATGCTGCTTTGGTGCCAATTCCACCTGTCATTCTGAAACCACTGTGAGTAAAAAGGCCCAGTCAAACCAACTCTCAGAGAAATCAAAAGCAACTCCAGTTTCCCCTCGCACGGGAACACGCGTTTATTTCTTGACAATATGTATCCAGGCGCAGCAATTCAAAGAGACTTTTTACTCTCTTAGCCAAGTCAAGGATAAATGAATCTATACTTTAGATTAGAGTCCTGCTGCAAGGAAAATGACTACAGCTGCCAAGACAGTGGAAATCTGAGGAGCTACAAACCGAATTAAAGAAAGAAATGGTAGCAGTTTTTAACACATGTGGAAAAATGGGCTGTGCTGAATGAAAAGAAAAAAAAATGACCTGTTTAAAACTCAATTGTTAATGAAAGCCAGCTTACTTAGCAATGTAAAGGAATGATGTTAGTGGAGACAATACACACATAGGAAATCTTCTGTCATAGGTTGGTTTAATTAAAATACACAGGCTGGAGTTGCAAGCTCTCAGGAAAACCTGTTACTCCAGTTGCCAGCTATGAAACTCCTCCAATGAAGGGAGATGTATCATAAATCCAGGACATGTAGGTGCGAATTTCCAGCTTGAAAAACTTTGTATAGGAAAGGACAATCAAGGTTCACATGTTCATCATACATTCATCTGTGCTCCAGAGGTGGACAATAGCAGTCCTGGGACACTCACCTGTCAAGTGTGAAAGGGCAATACAACCTTCAATTAAGACTGGAAACCCCCTTGCCTCGATGGATGTGACAGCTGCTTGCAGTTGAAGGAACACAAAAAAACAGAATCAAGTAACAAAGGGAGTGCCTTTTGGTTACAGAGACCATGTTATAAAGACACTTTAAAGACTTTTATTTCTGTAGCAAGAATTAGCAGAAATGTAAAAGTTCGCAGTTTTTAAACTAATTCTGTGGGCTATCTTTTAAAACTTGGTAGAACTCATTGCCGCATAGGGAACAGAAGTTAGGAACTATGACCGATCCCAAGGAATGTATTAATGTGACAAACGTAAGATTTTGTACATACATCCCTGGGGACAATTTGCATTTGTGTATAAAATTGTGGAATTTTAGGCCAAATCTTTAATGTGTACAATCACCAAAATGTGTCAAGACAAAAAAGCAAGGTCGCACAGACGGGAGGTTTGGATGAATCTGTGCTGCACATCATATGTAACCTGTGGGTATAATTTGCCAAGAGATTGCAAGTGTATAAATGTATGTTTTTGGCAAAATCAGATTTTCAGTAAAGTAAATGTGGGAGTTTCTGAAAATTGTAAACCTCACCTTATAAACCTGACATCATTCCCTTAGAAATCCAACCAGCAGAGAGCAAGGCAGAGATTACTACCCTTGCCCAATCCGATTGTTAGGAGCGTGTGTAGCAAAGCCTAGCCCTGTTATAGACTGTGATGATGTCACCTGGCATTATAAATAAGAGCCCCTGACAACACCCAAGCACACACTGATTCCTGACTGATTCCTGATTTCCTACGCCGGCATTCTGTTCCTGTCTGTTCCTGTCTTCATCTTGCATTTATCCATCTAAATTCCAGATCCCAACCACAAGGCCAAGCATTGCTGATCCTGTTTCAGCTGGGCCTCAATTCTAAAAACAATCCCAATAACTATTGGAAACGCTGTGGTGTTTTGGGAAGCATCCTGAATTAACCTGGCTTGCCACTCACTGCATGCTGCTGCCATCCTGCTCTCCTGATGCCCTATCAGAATTGCCAGTCCAGAAGAACGGTCCTTTGGTATCCAGTCCCTGACCAGCTGACCCTGTCCCGCTGATTTTGTCCAGCTGCCCTGTGTTAGACCAGATCCATGTGGCGACCAGAACCGCTGACTGTCCAAAATCCAAACTAAAGTGGGCTGTGAGTATCAATAGGAACCATAGAACCATAGTATACCTTGTTGTGTCTTGTCCTTAGTTCCAATCTCTAAACTATCCTATTCTGACCCTGATAACTTATAATATTGTCACAATAATTCTTGCTACGCTGCTTAGAATCCTTGTGCTAGCGCCAACATTTTTAAGAATTTTGTCTTGTAAAATCCTGAGCTATTAATCTGGTGTCGAGGGATCGGACTGGGTCCGCCAGGGCGGGCGTGGAGGTGTTGAACTTGCGAGTCAACCCGGGGCTTACTGTGTCTCAATCTGGTAGCCTAGCCTGAATGCCCAAGTGTAGAGTAAAACTGCCCTTGTCAAAATTGATTTATCTTCCTTTTTCACGCCTTCATTTTCTCAAAAACGTACCTCACTAGATCTTGCATAACTCACTCAATTTAACAACTAGAGACCTCATTTCACTTCCATATCAATTTACCATATTTCACCCGTTTTTATTAAAAACCATTTTGGTAAATCCAGGCGGGAATTGCAAAAGTGTGTTAAATTTCCAAAGTGTCATTTTGATTAGAAACTGTTTTCAATCTTCCGTTCCATTTCGAATTCTATGTTTTTGCTCGATCCATTGCTTGCGATTGCTAGTATCTTTCCAGTTTTGCTCCAGTACAGAACTGTTTTTATTTCAAACGTTTAAGACACATTCATTCATTTATTCATCCATTGTCGTGTGTCATTTTAGCATTGCCAGGGTTTAAAATCCATTTTTCTCTCTTGTTTGTGGAGGGAAAGTCGGATTTTAATTCTGTTTTCCAGTTGTCACTTCTGATTACCTGCTGATTATGTTTATCCACTTAGAATTGATTATTTGTGGATTGAGGGAACCTTGCAGGGTAAAACTCTAACTCAAGTGCTATCTTACCTAAAATCAAAAAGTGCTCCTATTCCCTGGTGTTTTGTAGTTGTGTCAATAGAAGGTTTAACTAGGTTAAACATAGTGCCTTGCTTACATTCCTATTGTTCTTATCACCCATTGGTGATTGCTGCCCCATATTAAAAATTGTATGATTTCTTTTGAATTTATAAATAAATAAATAAATAAATAAATAAATAAATAAATAAATAAATAAATGAGTATTATATTTTTTCAACCAGCCTGGTTCATGGTCTATTGTGACCCGGGGTATTTGAAAAGGATGTCTGATATGAGTGGTGTATCATCTCAATATTGTATCTAATCTAACATAGACATTTCAATTGCGTGCTGCATACGGGGCCGAGACTAAGGTGTGTGTCACCTGATTGAAATCCTTAACAAATTTGGGGGCTCCTGCCGGGGACGCATTTGGTTGCCACCCGTGACAATCTAGCATAGCAGATTAACCTGCGTGGTGGGAGTACTGTGTTACACTATACAAGCACCTCCTAAAACAAATACTCCAAGACCAGGCATGTCTGTAAAAGTAAAATTAAATAAACCCTGAAATAATTAATAAAGAAAGAACATTGCCAAGATTGCTGTTCCAGTAGAAACCATTATGGCTAGGGAGCACCTTCTGCAGAAGCTTTTTGTCAGGGGTGAATGGCCAGAACGGGATGAAAATGTCTGGCTGCAGGAAATCACACAACAGGTCACCGCCATGAACCTGGATACATTGCAGGACAATTACCTATTACACTAAGCTCTGAGTGAGTTATACATGGCCCCAAAAATTAAAGAGGAACAAATAAAAATTGCCAGAATTGCGTCCTACCTATATCTCCAAATGGGAGTGATACGGGAAAAGCACAGTTAAGGCACAGAATAAAAGTGAATTATTAGATAAAATCCAGACTGATCTAGATTCAGCAGACTAAAACTACAGAAGAGCCAATAATTGGAGGCAGAATCTAGAGATTACATCATAAAATGAAATGAGTAGTGGTTCGCCAAAAGCAAAATAATGCAGACAAAGAGGCCCAACTAGAAGCAGCCAAAATAGAGTGTAAGGAGAACATTGACTCTCTACAAGAGAGTCAACAGAAGCTGACTCAACAGTTACACTATAACAGGGTCTGCTCAGGACAAATAACCATGTTGCAAAATCAGATAGATGAACTGAAAGAGGAAAATAATCTTGAGAGACCTCCACTCTAAAACAGAATTTGATCAGTAGCTGAAATACTGCCTTCCAAGGGACCAGTAGGTTAAATTTGACAAGGAATTAAAGGAAATAAGGACCAAAAAGAGCATCCGGAAACCTCTACCTAGTTAGGGCAGTGGGGGGTTACTCCACCAACCCCGGTGGCAGGGAAGAGTCAGAAGACTCTTCTGAGCACCACAGGAGTAGAGAAACTAGGCCCCAACATTCTGCAAGCCCTTCTCAAGCTTGCAGAATCCAGGAGTGCCTAGAGGATCAGAAGGGACCTCCAGTAGCAGCACCTCTGAGTCAGAGGGCGAGTGGACTCAGGTGACTAAAACGAAGAAGGCAAACAAACTTAAGAGAGCTATGAACAAAGATCCCATTATGCAGATTAAGGCCATTAGCAGTGTCATAACTCCATATCATAAAAATGCAAAGTATTCTGTTTGGGAACACTTAGAACTATATGAGCAAATGATGGAATACTTTTGATATGAAGGAGAGCCAGAATTGCATAGAGTATGTAAAATCGACCTTCTCCTCTGAATACTCCAGTTTCTTTGCGGGACTGGAGGACCAGAACCCCTCCAGATGGTCCAACTACAGGGCGGCCATCTTGAAACATTTTTCTCCCCACAGAAACCCCCAAGAGGCCCGCAAGACGGCCTACAATCTGCAGTGCGGGGAAGATCAGGCCCCCCAAGAATTTGTGCAGGAGCTTGAACGCACCTTTGCACAGACCACCAGGAGGGTGCGCACAGATAGTAGGGAGTTCATAACTATCTTCTTTCATGCCCTCCCAAAATATATAATGACCCAGCTGGTGAGGGACTTTCATGAGAAAAGATCGCTGGACGACCCACATTTATGAGGTCCAGAAACCTGCAGATATCAAAAATCCAAACAAAAACCCCAAACCAGCCAACACCTCTGCTGCTGCTAAGGTGGCGGAGGTGAAGGTTTCCCCCATTTTAGATCTGGAGATGGGGGGCCTAAAAATATACCTGTACCTAATCAACCCAATCAAAGACCCAGAAGGCCCTCGGGCCAATCCCAGACAGGTGGTAGTCAGGGAGGTAATCCCACAAATGGGACCCCTAACTCCCCTGATTACATCAGCCCCTGATACAAGTGTAACAGACCAATCCTGGGGTATGTATGGACTCCCCCGCCAAAGGGGGGGATCCAACCAGGTAAGTGCTCCCCTCAGGAAAACTCCCTCCTAACTTTCCTCAGGAGAGCAGTAATCCCCCAACTGCCGGGCTGAGTTTCTTTCCCTGGTACCCACAAACCCCAACCTGCAGGACAACCCTTGTTTCTTTCCCCACTTTCAGAAGCCGAGACAGCCTAATCCAGGAGAGGGGAGGCCAAGAGTGGAGGGTTACCAAAATTCTCAATACCCAGGGTACTATGGGAGAAGGGATACTTACCCTTCCCGTGACTCACCTAGGGTTGACCAGAGACCCCTGTACCAGCCAGAACGGGTGTCCCAACTAGAGCACCAGGTCCAGAACCTGTCCCAGGATCTGGGTTGCATGTTGAGGGCTCAACAGAACACTCCGATGAACATGGCGGCTCAGAACCCCACCAACCAAAGGTCTGGTACCCCAGAACAATGGCGGGGAGAGCACCCGGACAACTCACCATTTCCTGAGGAGGGGACACAGAGGAGGGAGCTGTAAAGCCCTAGAGGAAGCTTCCTTCCTCACCCGTGAAAAGCCCTTGGCTACCCAGGAACCAGAACCAAAATCTACTGCCCCCAAAAACCTGCCACCCAGAGGGTGGGTAGGAGAAATGAAGAGCCCAAAAAGACTCATTTTGTGGAGGAGGTTAGTGTCCTCCAATTTGAAGAAGAGGAATTCTGCGAAAAAAATCTTCTACAGGGACAGGGGAACTCCTCCCAAAGAAAAATGGGTCCCAAGATATCCAAATGAAGACTAGGTGAATGTGGGGAATAAGTCAGAATCACCCATCATTGAACCCCAGAATGAGCATCAAGGAAACCACACTGTGCAAACCAAGTTTGGGGACTGCCTCCAAGAAGGGGGTTGGGGGGGGGTGGCCCAGAATCAGAAAAAGGGGAGCCCAAAATTCCCCGCATATCCCAATGTCAAATTTTTCTTTCAGATCCCCAAACTCCAATACCGGATCATGATCAAACTACCCCTGTGTCGGAATCAAAAATAAGGAAATTGACCACCAAACTTGCCCATAATGCCTATCTCCTTTGCCCATTGGAAGAGAAGGAGGGTAGATTTTACACCCCAATCCAAGTGCAATGGCAATGTACATTTTTGGCACTGGTGGCCACTGGATCCTAAGCCACTCTTCTGTTAAAGAGGGCCTTTGATCAGCTAAATTCAGGAAGGGGGGAGAGATACAAGATCCCTCTCACCCCTCTTCACGGACAACTTCAGAACTTCAATGGGAATGAAATTCCTGTCGATGGGACTGCAGATTTGGAAATAAATATTGGCCGACACAAGGTGAAACATCCAGTCATAGTCGTGACTCCAGAGGGCACACACTGTCTACTGGGGAATAACATCCTGCATAGGTTGTCCCCGCTAATAGACTGAACAGACTGAACTGAACTGAACTGGACCCAGACTAAAAGACCGATAAAATTAAAACATAGTTTAAACCATGTTAGTTTAAATGGCACATGCCACATGGTTGAACAGAAACCTGATCATATTGAGTTCCATTTTCAGAACAACCAAATACCTGACGTGACAGTTATTGCTGTACGACAACAAACCGGTGATGGGAACTGCTCTCCATTTCTGAAAATCAACCTTCCTTCCAGTCTCAAGTGGCATTCCACACTTGAAGGAAATACTTGAAATTCTATACCAATTCACAATCTGAAAATCCCAATTCCATAGTCAAGAGTGATGAGAAATCAGCTCAAAGTTTAGCTGACATTCCCTACTCAGTTAAATGAGGGGAAAGAATCTGTTCTCGCCTGAGTGTGCGTGAACAATGGTAAGAGCTTCATCAGCGAAGTCATGTTCCGACATCTCCCAAAAGATCCAGCCATTCCCACATTTAAATTGATCAATAAGTGGGAAATGGGCCTGGAAACTCCCAACTCTATACATCTCCTGCCTAGCAGATGCATGCTCACAATTTCTAGCGGAAACAAAAGCATAGTGCATAATTGTTGGGTTGTGCGAGATGTCCCCTCTGCATTCTATTTAGGCAGTGACATTCTCAATTGTTTTGCCATTAATTTGGACCTGATCAATTACAAAGCCTGGTCCCGACTAGGGGGCAATCTCATGGACTTTGATGATTCAGAGAAAGCATTTCAGTCAGCCCAATTGCTGCTGTATGCAGTTGAAGTTCAAATTGGAGAGGAGGTCATCATCCCATGATGGATATGACTATTCACATTTGAATTAAAAATTAAAAGAGGACAGAAACTGCAAAATAATGACACCTATGTTCACCTCAATGCCCATCTCCAACAGCAAGGGTTGGGGTTAAACCCAACACCATTAGTCAATGTAGAACACAACACCATTCCAATGTTGATGGGTAACAGCGACCTTAGGAGTATCACTCTGGGCACAGGCACCATTATTGGAATGGCGGTTGATGACATTGTACAGCGTAAGAAAAACCCCACACATTTTGAGGAAGAATATGGTATTTGAGGATATTCGAGATAACAACACCCCCACCATACTAATAATGAGAAAAGTTGAGAAAGACCCTACCCTACCTTGAATTTGTATCTCCGGCAGTAGTAGCGCTTCTGGGCTCTTGCACTATTGAGCTACACGCGTTGCGATTCGAGCTCAAAGTTTGTATAAAGTTAGTGGATAATTATGACACAGTAATAAGCTGACAGGAAGACACGTCAAAACTGCTGTGAGCAACAAGAAATAGCTGCAGATCAACAGACAGTTGCTCTGTCACAAGGGACACTGCATCAGAAACTAGTATTTGCTAGCTTACAGAGTCATTCAAAATGGTTAGCTATTGAACTACTACCAACTCTAATATTTTAAATTGTTTATGTTGGAACACCAGAGGACATAGTACCTTTTTGAAGTATAGCACTGACTTTGCTCTCATTAAAAACATTGATATTTTCCTATTTCAAAAGACCTAGCTGACAACAACTCTTCAATTAGACAGCTTCCATATTATTTGCCAGACAGCCACCTAGTCGACAGGAGGTAGTCCTAAGGGTGGCATGGCAATAGGAGTGGGAAATCACATTGATTTGAACCTTACCCTCATGATGTGGATAACCAACGTATATCACCTGCACTTGTATTCCTCCCTGGTCCTTGAAACAACCAATTTTGATCCGATGCCAGTGCTGGGCTTTTCTTTAGATGGTTCCAATTTTAAGGCAATAGATTACGTGATAAGGGCCTGGGAGGAGCTGTGACCGAGGTATGTTGTTGAATGTGGGAGTTCTTAATGCTTCCCGACTTCAGGAATATGTTGATATGGGAAATATCAGCAAGGGTCCGATTAAGGAGGTGGTTGTGGCACGGGTGGTCACTCGTCCCGATGGATGAAATGGAGGAACCTTATACAAGCCAAAGATCTGATTTGTTTGAATGAGAAAGATATAGGGGCGGTAGAGATTTCTACCTACCTGATCTAACTATATTTCTACCTCCTGTATCGATTACGTATTGTGGAACCAACAGCTTGGGATCCACTGTGGGACAGTAGCTACCGGATTCAGCCCGCTGAGGGACCATGCAGCTCTTAAATGGGTTATTAAGCTACCTAAATCTTACACCCTCTCCCACATAGGCACTAACCCCAAGGTTAACATAGCCTTAAATCGCCTTACTTGTACAGATGGTAATGTTAGTAAACTTTCCTCTTTTTTTGCCATCAATGAGGATGCAGTAGGGAGATAGTTGGCAAAAACCATTGGAACTTTGAATTACTCATGAAGAAAGTGGCTGATCTCCTTGCACTCTATTAGCGGGCTGGACCGAGGGCTGTGTTCCACAGAGGGATTTATGATGTGCAAATCCAAGAAAAGACAAGAGATTATCAAAAAGTTAGAGCTACCATTAAGAACAACTGGGTATTAGAAGAAAAGGAAAAATATGATTTAATCTGTAATCTGTCTAGAAAATATAAAAACTCAGTTAAAATGCAAAAAGGAGCTCTGACGAGTGCAAATTGATCTCACCTGTTCTTACTTCTCAGATCTAATGATAGCAAAACGTTTGGTCCCTTTTAAGGGAATTATTAGTGGATAGTGCAAAAGTGGAGGAGGTTTCGGTCTCCACACAACAGTCGGTTGAATGTATTGAGAAGTTATATTTCAAACCTGATACAAATTAGATGTGCTAAATATTATAAAAGCCCTCAATAACTCTGGAGCACTTGGATCTGATGGGTTGGCTAATGTGGTGTTATGTGCCTACCTGGAGTTGTGGGCCCAGATCTCTACACTATGTTTGTGGATATTTGGAGGTCGGGTTGTATTCCTCTCAGTTGGAGAACTTCCATTCTAATAGCTATATTTAAAAAGAGTGGAAAGAATGATCCGGCTAATTACAGACTGTTAGCTATGTTGGACAGTAGTTCCAAAATATTTGCTCCCCGTTTGCTAAAGAAACTGAGCCAGTGGATGGAATTTAAACAAATACAGCATATATTACAAACTGGTTTTCGAAAATTACACTCAACCTCCTACAATATTAGTGTACTATTAAGTCGTATATCTACTGCAGTCGCCGAAGGCAGGCCACTCTATATTGGTTATATTTACTTCGCCAAGACATTCGATACAGTTAACCGGCGACTTCTCTGGGCTAAATTGATGAAGTGGAAAATAGATCCACAATTACTATTTTTCATCCATCTACTAAATACTGATATATCGGTCAGAGTCAGAGTTTAACCGTGAGGGGTTGTTAACTGACTGTATATCTAATAACAATCGACTAAAGCAGGGATGTTGTCTTGCCCCCAGGTTGTATAATTTATATACATCAGATATGGCACAGGCCTTGGAGAGGGTTAGAAATGTCCCACCAGTTATCGGTGGAGAAAGAATTCCCTGGCTCTGCTATGCAGATGACACCATCTTTTTAGATCAGACCCTCAAAGGCCTACAGCGCTCCATTACAGCACTTATGGAATATGCTTTGGGTAATGATCTGATAATTAACATTTACAAAACTAAGATTATGCAATTTTGAACAAGGTCCGATCCTAAAGCCAATTCAAGAAACCACATATGGAGACTTGATGCAATTACGATTGATGTGCCTACCTATAAAAGCCAGCCCTAGTAAAAAATGTTATTGTGATTTCATTTGCCCAAGGATTTTGAGCAAATGGCTGTTGCTAGACAAGATCATCTACACCAAGCGAGGGGTAAGTGTGGTAGAGATGATTAGGGAATATCGTACCTCGATCATCCGGGAATCTTATATGGGAGGGTATTTCTGAATAAGGAAATAAATTATTGTCTAGAAGTGATAGAAGGCAAACTTTGAGATCCATATTAGGAGTGCCTCATGGCGTGCCGGTTGAGACACTGAGAGTGGAGCTGGGGGTTCTCTTGCTCAGATTGCTATGGCTTATCGCCAGATGCAAACTATGGTGCACTATTAGGCTAGTTGGGGTTGATACCCTCCTCTCCCTGTTTGCTAAAAGTGCCCCCATCTGAGAAAAACAGCTTTATGGTAAGACTCTGGGGCACGGTTGAGGAGCACCTGGTGGCGATCGATATGCCTAGGGGTGACCTGCTGTATGATCCATAAGTCTTGAATCGCCTAAAAAGGAAAATTGCAATATGGGACATTGGCAACAGTGTGGGCCTAATTACGTGTCCGGTGGTAGCCGTGCCGGAAAAACCGGCCGCCGGTCCCATAATACCATTCCGCCTCTGTGAATGCCAGAATCACTGTGGCATTACAACCCCGGTGTCCCGGTAATTCTGGAGGCGGAATTCTGTAAATACACATTTCCTTGGAGTCCCATAGGACTCCATGGGGATGGGGACCATGGAAACACTGGTTCCATCTATGACAGAGGCGGTGTTTCCATGTCCGCCTACAAGCGGATGGTGTTACTTGGTTGCATTAAAAGCTGCAAACATGCATGGAAATCTGGAGAATCTAGATTTCTGTGAATGCTGTATACCTTGTAATGCAAAACATCAAAAATGCATGGATGGGGCTGTCATGCAGAAGTAATGTGCATACAAACAATACATTATATTTGCCACTGAACGGGAGGTTAACTTCGAGCAACGGCTACCGGGTGTCGCTGTGCTCTGTGTGACTTGGAACAAATGGCTAAATCTACTTTCACATTTCGAGATTATTTTCGAAAGAGTATATATGGTTGTTTGTAACAAATGTTAGGGTTAGTGTTGTTTTGTGAAAAATGAAATGAGCACCAAGCCCAGTGTGCATGATGCGCTTAGTGGTTCAAGCATACAACCTTTTAATCATAGACATATTTGTCAAATATAAAGATCTGTGGTCATTCTTACATTCCCAAAATTGTCTCTGATCTTGTGCAAAACAGCCAGGAATGCTCATTGGTGACCTTTGTCCCATTCCATTTTCATCTAGGAGCATTTCAAAAGAGCAAATAGGAGTGCACTATGCTGCACATGTTGGAATAATTACCTTATATCGGACACTACACTATATGGTTGTTCTATGTTTTGATAATACGCTTTGCTTAGTGAGAGATATGTAGATTTTTTAATTATATTTATACAATATATTGTGTAAGGTAACATTAGAAATGAACATTGTAGAATTTAAAAAAGAGCCAGTTTAAAATGGACTATGAAATCATTATCTTTTCATTCAATAGCATCTTTTTCTGGGAATACACATTCGTGTCCTACTTAAAATGCCCTTAGTGCTTGGAAAGGAATGCGTTCAGATTAAAACCCACTCTACCTGGCAGAGAAACTCACTACCATTGGAGTTCAGCACAGCACCAGAAGCCATGATCTAACCAGACTGGAAACAAACACCATCAGGAGTGGCAAAAAAAGGCAACAAGGGCACACGCCTTTTCCTGCCATGCAGCCTGTCTCTGGAACAAGTTACCAACACAAATGAGACTGGCTAACTCCATCCAAGGCTTCAGGGCGGACTTCAAGGCTCTACTTTTCAAAGAACATCTTGCCAATTGCTGATCTCTCCGCTCAACCCAACTTCTGCCCTCAGGATTTCCTCCCTCCCCTGGTCCCCCTATCCACCTGAGCTCCACCTCGAGTCTCATACCCTACCTGTAATTCCCCTGTGTGCTTACCCTATATCAGGTACTGCATTGATACCCAGCTAGGATTGCACATTATAAATCCTATAAATGCAAACACACAAACAAAACCAATGATCTGTTTCTTCCATGACCACAGAGGAAATGTTTAATTTGGTATCCTGGCCACTGATTGGTTGGTAGAGCTGTTAAACCTTTATATTTGACCCATATACATAAATACTTATATTTAACACAATGTATACAATAACAAATGCAGTTGAAGCCCATGCATGCAACTTTAGCCCTCCGGTCACGTATGACGTCTGTCGGAACCTCAAACTCCCCTGCACAACCTATCTAAGTCCTCTTCACCTACTCCATATAGATAATGCATGCTCAGTGAGAAGGCAGCTTTCATACAAGATACACACTGTGAAAATGTAACTCTTCAAATACCAATCCATGCCTTACATCAAGGATGACTCTAACACTTCTTCTTTCATTCAGCTTTTACCCATAAAAACACAGCACCCTACTTCAAGTTATCCGTGTGCTTCTCTGGCTGCTCCACTGTAAACAACTACAGGGGTAGCTCTAGCAAATCTTTAACTAACACGAGGGGTAGAAGTGTACCAAAAAAAGAAGTGGAACTGTGGCCCTGGCGGGGGACAGAGTAGGCATGAAGGGAGCAAGATGCGAAACGTGTTTCAAGGGTTGCAGGCATGCTGGTTGATGACCAAAACCAATGGCATTGAAAAGATATCAGTTTAGCTGTAACTAAACTTGCATGTGGACAAGTGGAGAAGTGTGCTTTCAGTTCAGAGTAAACAGTCTGGAATGGTATAAATGCTTGCAAAAAATAGTGGCACTTTTAACAGTAAAACATAATAGTAGTGGAATGCCGCTCCTGACCGTTCCCGCACACTAAGACCACTGACTAACACACAACGTTTGCTCAAACAGTGAGATAAACAGGAGCATAGAGCAAGGCAGAGAGAAAAAGAGACAAAAAGGAGAGCCATATAAAGAGCATTAGATGGGTGTAGGTATGACACAGAGGTTATGACTGGTCACCCTAATTAAGCTCATGAAGTGTAACTTGAATCCCATGTCTGTTTTCTGGCATTCTAAAAGGAAATAATATACATTAGTACCCGGCACACATGGCGCAATGGGAATACAGCGTGGTGATTGGCTCATTTGCGAGCCATACCACACGGTATTCCCTTTTACGCCATGCGTGCCGGCTACTCTGTTCCCGGCGAGGGGCGTGGCAGCCCCTCAACCATTGAGGAGGCTCGAAACGGGGCAATCCTGCTCTGAGCCTCCCCATGGCTGGAAGCTTCCCTCGTCCGCCGCCGAGGACTCAGGTAATACATTTTTTATTACCCTTTCCTCCTCCCTCCTCCCACCCCACCCCACTTACCTTCTATCTCGCAGTCTCCGGCGGGGGACGATGGAAACCTCCAGGCGTGTGGAGTCTCGGAGCAGGGCCATCTCTGATTGGATAACATCCTAGGTCCCTAGTCCAAAAGGCATAATGCTGCAGCAAAATCAGTGTACAGGGACGGGTCAAAATGGAGAAGCGGGTAGCGACTGGCAGAAATTAACTGGAGATCCTTCGGGTAATTGTGGGTGGTAATGGATGCACGCTGCATTGCTCCTCCTAATGCTAGATCTAGGGCAGAAATGTAGACAATGCTCTGCGCTCCTCACACTGTTTTGCGATGAGTGCAACAAGTTAGTAGTCCCCAAGAAAAGCCGAGTTGGGAGGGGGTTAACTCAAGTGTGGTGTTTCTCTCCTAATAAACAGATTGTACATCGAAGAAAATATGTTGTCAGGGTGTCAACAATCTTTTGTGAATAGGGATTGCCACCATCGGCCAACTAAGACTCTGTTCACCTTTGGGGCAATTAAAGGAAATTATTATTGAAAAGCTAGGCAGACATGGGTTTTGTGTGCACATTTAATGTAAGACATTTAGGCCAGGATTCCTTAGAAGTTCCGAAGTTCCTATCAGATCACACAGTGAAACTATTACTTATCTTGACCATTTGCACCTAAAGTGATATTGGAGCACTCAGGACAATTTATTTCACCATTGTCTTCTGTCCTGCCCATCAGCTGTCATTTATCCCACGGTAATGGTGATGGTAATGTTTATTTATAAAGCGCATATACACAAGGCAAGTGTTTCAAAGCGCACAAGGAAGGTAGGAACATGGGGAAATAGTTGTTCAGAGACCTTGAAAATCTGAGACGATAATAGTCTGCACAGGCAGAGTAAGTGCACACGGTCTCCACACAACAGTCGGTTGAATGTATTGAGAAGTTATATTTCAAACCTGATACAAATTAGATGTACTAAATATTATAAAAGCCCTCAATAACTCTGGAGCACTTGGATCTGATGGGTTGGCTAATGTGGTGTTATGTGCCTACCTGGAGTTGTGGGCCCAGATCTCTACACTATGTTTGTGGATATTTGGAGGTCGGGTTGTATTCCTCTCAGTTGGAGAACTTCCATTCTAATAGCTATATTTAAAAAGAGTGGAAAGAATGATCCGGCTAATTACAGACTGTTAGCTATGTTGGACAGTAGTTCCAAAATATTTGCTCCCCGTTTGCTAAAGAAACTGAGCCAGTGGATGGAATTTAAACAAATACAGCATATATTACAAACTGGTTTTCGAAAATTACACTCAACCTCCTACAATATTAGTGTACTATTAAGTCGTATATCTACTGCAGTCGCCGAAGGCAGGCCACTCTATATTTGTTATATTTACTTCGCCAAGACATTCGATACAGTTAACCAGGGACTTCTCTGGGCTAAATTGATGAAGTGGAAAATAGATCCACAATTACTATTTTTCATCCATCTACTAAATACTGATATATCGGTCAGAGTCAGAGTTTAACCGTGAGGGGTTGTTAACTGACTGCATATCTACTAACAATCGACTAAAGCAGGGATGTTGTCTTGCCCCCAGGTTGTATAATTTATATATATCAGATATGGCACAGGCCTTGGAGAGGGTTAGAAATGTCCCACCAGTTATCGGTGGAGAAATAATTCCCTGGCTCTGCTATGCAGATGACACCATCTTTTTAGATCAGACCCTCAAAGGCCTACAGCGCTCCATTACAGCACTTATGGAATAACGCTTTGGGTAATGATCTGATAATTAACATTTACAAAACTAAGATTATGCAATGTTGAAAAAGGTCCGATCCTAAAGCCAATTCAAGAAACCACATATGGAGACTTGATGCAATTACGATTGATGTGCCTACCTATAAAAGCCAGCCCTAGTAAAAATTGTTATTTTGATTTCATTTTCCCAAAGATTTTGAGCAAATGGCTGTTGCTAAACAAGATCATCTACACCAAGCGAGGGGTAAGTGTGGTAGAGATGATTAGGGAATATCGTACCTCGATCATCCGGGAATCGTATATGGGAGGGCATTTCTGAATGAGGAAATAAATTATTGTCTAGCAGTGATTGAAGGCAAACTTTGAGATCCATATTAGGAGTGCCTCATGGCGTGCCGGTTGAGACACTGAGAGTGGAGCTGGGGGTTCGCTTGCTCAGATCGCTATGGCTTATCGCCAGATGCAAACTATGGTGCACTATTAGGCTAGTTGGGGTTGATACCCTCCTCTCCCTGTTTGCTAAAAGTGCCCCCATCTGAGAAAAACAGCTTTATGGTAAGACTCTGGGGCACGGTTGAGGAGCACCTGGTGGCGATCGATATGCCTATGGATGACCTGCTGTATGATCCATAAGTCTTGACTCGCCTAAAAAGGAAAATTGCAATATGGGACATTAGCAAGAGTGTGGGCCTAATTACGTGTCCAGTGGTAGCCGGGCCGGAAAAACCGGCTGCCGGACCCATAATACCATTCCGCCTCCGTGAATGCCAGAACCACTGGGGCATTACAACCCCGGTGTCCCAGTAATTCTGGAGGCGGAATTCTGTAAATACCCATTTCCTTGGAGTCCCATAGGACTCCATGGGGATGGGGACCATGGAAACACTGGTTCCATCTATGACAGAGGCGGTGTTTCCATGTCCGCCTACAAGCGGATGGTGTTACTTGGTTGCATTAAAAGCTGCAAACATGCATGGAAATCTGGAGAACCCAGATTTCTGTGAATGCTGTATACCTTCTAATGCAAAACATCAAGAATGCATGGATGGGGCTGTCATGCAGAAGTAATGTGCATACAAACAATGCATTATACATCTGCCACTGAAAGGGAGGTTAACTTCGAGCAACGGCTACCGGGTGTCGCTGTGCTCTGTGTGACTTGGAACAAATGGTTAAATCTACTTTCACATTTCGAGATTATTTTTGAAAGAGTATATATGGTTGTTTGTTAAAAATTTTAGGGTTAGTGTTGTTTTGTGAAAAATGAAATGAGCACCAAGCCCAGTGTGCATGATGCGCTTAGTGGTTCAAGCATACAACCTTTTTATCATACACATATTTGTCAAATATAAAGATGTGTGGTCATTCTTACATTCCCAAAATCGTCTCTGATCTTGTGCAAAACAGCCAGGAATGCTCATTGGTGACCTTTGTCCCATTCCATTTTCATCTAGGAGTATTTGAGCAAATAGGAGTGCACTATGCTGCACATGTTGGAATAATTACCTTATATCGGACACTACACTATATGGTTGTTCTATGTTTTGATAATACGCTTTGCTTAGTGAGAGATATGTAGATTTTTTAATTATATTTATACAATATATTGTGTATGGTAACATTAGAAATGAACATTGTAGAATTTAAAAAAGAGCCAGTTTAAAATGGACTATGAAATCATTATCTTTTCATTCAATAGCACCTTTTTCTGGGAATACACATTCGTTTCCTACTTAAAATGCCCTTAATGCTTGGAAAGGAATGCGTTCAGATTAAAACCCACTCTACCTGGCAGAGAAACTCACTACCATTGGAGTTCAGCACAGCACCAGAAGCCATGATCTAACCAGACTGGAAACAAACACCATCAGGAGTGGCAAAAAAGGCAACAAGGGCACACGCCTTTTCCTGCCATGCAGCCTGTCTCTGGAACAAGTTACCAACACAAATGAGACTGGCTAACTCCATCCAAGGCTTCAGGGCGGACTTGAAGGCTCTACTTTTCAAAGAACATCTTGCCAATTGCTGATCTCTCCGCTCAACCCAACTTCTGCCCTCAGGATTTCCTCCCTCCCCTGGTCCCCCTATCCACCTGAGCTCCACCTCGAGTCTCATACCCTACCTGTAATTCTCCTGTGTGCTTACCATATATCAGGTACTGCATTGATACCCAGCTAGGATTGCACATTATAAATCCTATAAATGCAAACACACAAACAAAACCAATGATCTGTTTCTTCCATGACCACAGAGGAAATGTTTAATTTGGTATCCTGGCCACTGATTGGTTGGTAGAGCTGCTAAACCTTTACATTTGACCCATATACATAAATACTTATATTTAACACAATGTATACAATAGCAAATGCAGCTGAAGCCCATGCAGCTTTAGCCCTCCGGTTCCGTATGACGTCTGTCGGAACCTCAAACTCCCCTGCACAACCTATCTAAGTGCTCCTCACCTACTCCATATAGATAATGCATGCTCAGTGAGAAGGCAGCTTTTATACAAGATACACACTGTGAAAACGTAACTCTTCAAATACCAATCCATTCCTTACATCAAGGATGACTCTATCACTTCTTCTTTCATTCAGCTTTTACCCATAAAAACACAGCATCCTACTTCAAGTTATTCGTGTGTTTCTCTGGCTGTGCCACTGTAAACAACTAAAATGGTAGCTCTAGCAAATCTTTAACTAACACGAGTGGTAGAAGTGCACCAAAAAAAGAAGTGGAACTGTGGCCCTGGCGGGGGACAGAGTAGGGAGGAAGGGAGCAAGATGCGAAACGTGTTTCAAGGGTTGCAGGCATGCTGGTTGATAACCAAAACCAATTGCATTGAAAAGAGTATCAGTTTAGCTGTAACTAAACTTGCATGTGGACAAGTGGAGAAGTGTGCTTTAAGTTCAGAGTAAACAGTCTGGAATGGTAAAAATGGTTGCAAAAAGTAGTGGCACTGTTAACAGTAAAAAATAATAGTAGTGGAATGCCGCTTCTGACCGTTCCCGCACACTAGGATCACTGACTAACACACAACGTTTGTTCAAACAGAGAGATAAACAGGAGGATAGAGCAAGGCAGAGAGAAAAAGAGAGAAAAAGGAGAGCCATAAAAAGAGCATTAGATGGGTGTATGACACAGTGGGTATGACTGGTCACCCTAATTAAGCTCATGAAGTGTAACTTGAATCCCATGTCTGTTTTCTGGCATTCTAAAAGGAAATAATATACATTAGTACCCGGCACACGTGGCGCAATGGGAATACAGCGTGGTGATTGGCTCATTTAAGAGCCATAGCACACGGTATTCCCTTTTATGCCATGCGTGCCGGCTACTCTGTTCCCAGCGAGGGGTGTGGCAGCCCCTCAACCAATGAGGAGGCTCGAAACGGGGCAATCCCGCTCAGAGCCTCCCCATGGCTGGAGGCTTCCCTCGTCTCCCGCCGGGGACTCAGGTAATACATTTTGTTTTTCCCCTTTCCTCCTCCCTCCTCCCACCCCACCCCACTTACCTTCTATCTCGCAGTCCCCGGGGGGAGACGATGGAAACCTCCAGCCGTGTGGAGACTCGGAGAGTGGCCATCCCCGCTCCAAGCCTCCACACGGCTGGAGGCTTCCATCGCTCGCTCCCCATGGCCGCCATGGAAAGGGAAAACGGACTACGTTTTCCCTTTCCCGGTGGCCATTTTGTTTGTCGTTTTTTTTTTCGTGTTTCGGAATAGAAAAAAAAGCAATTAGTGCCCCAGTCTAACGGGTCGGGGTACTAATGGCAATAAGCCCCTCGACTGCGGGCCAATACTGCCCACGGTAATGCCCCCGGGGCTTCGTTAAGGCCCTTGCTACGCTCGGGCCTGTAACTACGGCCCCGGGGGCATTACCTGGGGCGGTATTGGCCCGCAGTCTCGTGGCTTATTGCCACAATACAGCTTTCCATATGCTTTGAATTTTGAAGCAGATTGGCACTTTTTGGATACAACCCTTGAATGTATGGAGTTTGTTACTGGTTCTAACATCCCTAATAGACTCACACAGACTACTCTTGTTTACTTTCTTTGCAAAATGGGCTAGTCCTTATTAATGAGGACACAGCACTCAAGACTGCTTAGTAGGGTGAAGAAACACGCATCGAGACGCATGAATAGACCTTTTGCCCGTTATGTGGAGATTACACTGTTGATAGACAACCCATCTTATTCAAGAAAAGGTCTTCTGAATACAAATGCTGATGACTGTGGCCCATTCCATGACGTGTATGTTAATATTTTATGAATGTTTTCAAAGATTTATTAATCTACAGCCCTGTACTGATTTATTTGCTTCTACTGCTCACCTTTTGTTCTTCTCGTTTATGTTTTTCTTTCTTTCTTTATATGTTTCAAATGATGATACTTTGTCACTGCTTTTTCCCATAAATATTCTGCCAATAGCGGACACCCACAGTCGCTAATATGCATATTTTCTATTCTGCCTGAACATAGAAAGGTATTGAAAAATGATTACTGTGCCTGCTTCAGATCATGGATTGTAAACAAGCCTTCTACCTTGAGGATGTCCTTTTGGGTAAAAAACGGACAAAGCAGTGTACAGTTATTACTGATGCTACTGGGAGCACTTCCTCTGCATCCATCATCCTTGCTACATTTTTCTTCACATTATCTTTGAGTGTGCCCTTCCAAGAGACACAATCCTTGTGTCTTGCTTCATTCAAAGTTATCAAAAGGATCATGAGGCAAACCGAATAGCAAAACACAATATTTTGGATAAGTGTGGTACTTTTTTTGATGAGGAACCCTGATTGGATTACATCCTAGGTCCCTAGTCCAAACGGCATAATGCTGCAGCAGAATCAATGTACAGGGACGGGTCAAGGTCAAAATGGAGAAGCGGGTAGCGACTGGCAGAAATTAACTGGAGATCCTTCGGGTAATTGTGCGTGGTAATGGATGCGCGCTGCATTGCTCCTCCTAATGCTAGATCTAGGGCAGAACTGTAGACAATGCTCTGCGCTCCTCACACTATTTTGCGATAAGTGCAACAAGTCAGTAGTCCCCAAGAAAAGCCGAGATGGGAGGGGGTTAACTCAAGTGAGGTGTTTCTCTCCTAATAAACAGATTGTACATCGAAGAAAATATGTTGTCAGGGTGTCAACAATCTTTTGTGAATAGGGATTGCCACCATCGGCCAACTAAGACTCTGTTCACCTTTGGGGCAATTAAAGGAAATTATTATTGAAAAGCTAGGCAGACATGGGTTTAGTGTGCAAATTTAATGTAAGACATTTAGGCCAGGATTGCTTAGAAGTTCCGAAGTTCCTATCAGATCACACAGTGAAACTAGGACTTATCGTGACCATTTGCAACTAAAGTGATATTTGAGCACTCAGGACAATTTATTTCACCATTGTCTTCTGTCCTGCCCATCAGCTGTCATTTATCCCACGGTAATGGTGATGGTAATGTTTATTTATAAAGCGCATATACACAAGGCAAGTGTTTCAAAGCGCTCAAGGAAGGTAGGAACATGGGGAAAAAACAATAGTTGTTCAGAGACCTTGAAAATCTGAGACGATAATAGTCTGCACAGGCAGAGTCAGTGCAAACAATACAATTAACAGTTGAGACACAGACAATAGCCCTGATAACGATTATGCAGTTTTACCAAGTGCAATTGAGGTGTGACGATAAGGAGAACAGACAGATGCTCTTCAGGCATGGTGCATTCGGATCATGCAAGTGCACAGACGGTGAAGGGTGGGGGAGGTCCAAGTGCACCCAGTCAGTGGAGACTGGGGTAAGTGCAGAGAGAGCCACTCTCTTGTGTTATCTATCAAGTGCAGTGAGGTGGGTGGGGTGCAGGGCCCTGAGGCAAGTGCGATAGAGGACTGGCGGGGTGCCTGGGACCTGTGAGACTATGAGTTACACCAAGCGACCAGTCAGCAAGCTGTAAGGAAGAGGAGGGAGAGAGGGAAAGAGCAGAGAGCTAGGTTAGCAGGGTAGAGGATGAGAGAAGGAAGAGGAGAAGAGGAAGGGCTTGGGGAGTTTGCAGAATTTAAGGAGATCAGGTTCAAGACAGAGGGTGGCAGGGAGGCTATTCCAGAGGGAGTCCCCTGCTGAGGATAAGTATCTCCCTCCAAATATCTGCTTGGAGAACCGGCTCACTTGCAGAAGGTTGGAGGTAGACGAGTGGGGGGCTTGAGAGGGACAGTATTTAGGTAGGCAACATTGCATATAGGTAGGTCCCATGCCCCAGAAAGCCTTGTGGACAATGCAGAGGGTCTTGAACTTGATCCTTGCAGCCACAGGGAGCGAGTGAAGGGATTTCAGCACCAGAGAGATGCAGTCCTTTGGCTTTAAGTTAAGGATAAGCCTTGCGATTCTGTTTTGAATGAGTTGCAGAGGGCTCACCGCAGAGGCAGGGAGGTTGAGGAAGAGGCAGTTGCAATCGTCCAGCCTGGGAGAAGCAGGTCTCTGGAGACAGTTTCCTTCTGGGGGAAAGTGAGAAAAAATAGGGTACCTCTGAGGAGGTGTAGCTGATGGACTTTTAAGAGATGTCGGAAATGTGAGAGGAGAAGGAGAGCGTGAAGTCGAAGATGACCCCAAAGTTTTTGGCCTTACAAGTGGGTGCGGGCCCAGGGCCAAGGGGATCCAGCCACAGTGAAAGTGGGGAGGGGGGAGCAGGGGTCCCAATGCGAATGATCTCAGTTGTGCTGGGGTTGAGGCAGCAGTATTTTGCAGAACACCATGACTGAGTAGAGGACAGGCAATCAGACATGAGCAAGGAGGACGAAGCGGCTGAGGATAGTCTGAAAGATAGTTGCATGTCATCCGCGTAGCGCTGGAAGTTAGAGGGGAAAGTGGCAATCCCACGTGCCAAGGCAGCCATACATATGTTGAAGAACCAGGGGGATAGGTTAGATCTCTATTGAACGCCACAGGATGAGAGAGCAATATTCGAGAGAAAGGCTCTGAGTTCCACCTGGCATGGGTGGTTGGAAAGAAAGGAGGTTAACCAAACCAGAACCTGACCTGTGATTGCTACGGTGTCACAGAGAGGTGCAATCAGGATGTTGTGGTTAACTGTGTTGAAGGCAGCGGAGAGGTCAAGAAGAATGAGGACAGAGGGAGTGTTAGAGTCAAGGTTTGAGAGCAGGTCTTCACAGGTGTTCAGAAGAGCATTTTCAGTGCTTCTGGATGCTCGAAAGCCAGGCTGATGGTTGTGGAAGCACCCAATGGATTCAGTGTGGAGGGTCATCTGAGAGATAGCCAACTTCTCCAGTTGTTTGCCCAAGAAAGTAGTGATAGTGATAGGGTGGTAGCTTGCCAGAATGGAGGAGTCGGCAGAGGATTTCTTGAGCAGAGGGTAAACAAGGGAGTGCCTATTATTAAGAGCCATTGGGAAAACTCTGGTGGAAAAGGAGAGATTGCAGAGATCATCCAGTGAGACGGGTGAGGGAGAAGAGAAGGGACGTGGAGGGGAGGCCAAGTGAGGCTCCACTGTTGGTGTATGCTGTGGTGTGGAAGGGAGGGAGGAATGGATGTCTTGGGTTTTTGTGATGAAGTGTGCAGCCAGGGCCGAGCACAGGTCCTGGGTGGGTATGACAGAAGAAGAGGCTGCTGCAGGATTGGCCAGTTCCTTACAGACTTTGAAAAGTTTGGCCATGTTATTTGATGCCACGGAGATGCAGGCTTGAATAAAGGCTCTTTTCTTTGAAGAGTCCATATTGCCTTTGAAGGAAGCGGCAGGTCAGATTGTCAGAGGGTTCGTCCGACGAATTCCATTTCTGCTCAGCTGCCCTGCACTTGCGTTTTAGGACAGTCAGATCGGAGTCGTACCAAGAGTTGCACTGTTTGGGAGGCTACAGATGGACCCTCATGAATGGGGCAAGATTATTGAAAGTGTAGCCCTTCTTCTAATAAGCTTTTTTTTCCTTTTTATTATTACATGTATTGTTACTCAGCATACGTTTTAGAATGGGTCCCCTTTTGTACAAGTGAAAATGTTGATAGGGGGTCACGTCCCCTTGCTTCTGGTCTTAGTACATCCCCCTTTTGATGTGCTTTGATGTAAACTTCATATGAATTTGATATAAAAAGGATATCATAAATGTCTGATATCGAATGTATTTCAAATGTATATTGGCTATCCGATTTGATGCTAAGTGAATATCCATTTTATATAAAAATCTATAAGTAGATGGGAGCGGCTGTGTGTGGTGCTCGCTGATATTGCTCGATCGAGCGCTGAGAGTGAAGTGAGATCTGAAGACAGGGACTGTGAATCTAGGGTTTCGCAGAGTGACACGATAAAACTGTAAAACTTTGAAACTATTAAGAAAAAAACTCTCTCCTGATTATGTGTGATAGAGTTGACTCTGATCTTGGGTTCAACATCTTGCTGTAGGTGGCTGTAGGTGATTTAATAAGCCAGTTGATATAGCCCGTCCATGGAAGTTATGGAAAAGTCATCACTGTGGATTTGTATTCACTTTGAGTACAAGAACAATTATCACTTTGAAATAAATGTAAAATAGATTCCTCTCATTGAAATGCTTAATGCCTCTTTGTTGCATTCCTTCCGATACCTTGATTTTTTTCATTTGTGCTTCCCTCATGTGTCGTGTAATGTCCTTTTTATTTTTGTATTTATTTTCTGTTAAGTTTGGTTCAATGATCATGTAATTCTTGTTAATGTCATCATTTTGAGTATTTCTAAAATTATTTTTTTAGATGTTATCAATTTTAATATTTCATGCGTGTTGTAATCTTGATGCACTACTTTGAATCTTTTGAACTGTTTGCACTGGTTTGTATTTATTCTGGATTTTCTTTGACATAATAGTTTTCATAATTGTGTCAATTGCTGGCTATAACATTTGTGTCTCTGCTTCATACAAAAGTCTAATAAAACGTATTTAACATAAAAAATATGAATGTATTGCAGGGCTAATAGTCAAACATTTGCTGATTACTTGTGAGTGCCCAACTACATGGCAATGTGTATATCACTCTAGTTTGACACTGCAAATGAAGGACTGTCTAATGAACTTAAAGACATGGGTACGATTGTATCTTCCCCTTCCATGGGGGGCTTGCCGGGGTTCTTTACCTTTGTGGGTGACCACCTACAACAGACCTTGCTCACTAGAGCTAAGTTCGATGTCTTGCCGCTAGCAGCACGCCCTGCAGATGCATAGGAGGGGGACGCCAACTGTGCATTTGCGGGGCGGCAGAGAATTTGGACCATTTTATTTTGTTATCCCCATTCATGAGGATTTGAAAAGGGCCTGGCTTTTTTAATTTTTTTTTTGTTAGCAGAGGCATACAGCAAACACAAACATCAGAGCAACATTTACGTTCAGTGTGCACATGGAGTAGTACAGTAACTGCAAGAGCAACATTATAACTCGTGTAGGACCAAAAAAGAGAATCGTGTTGCACCACCACATAAAGGCACTTCATTGTGGAACCAGGGAAGAGCCACTCTCAGATGTGCTCTCCTCTTGGCTGTTGAGGTTACTGTTGAATGCAGTCCATATGTTCTTGGGGCACGAGTGAGTAGGAAGCAGATCAAGGTACTCTTCCTTGCAATTTTGGGACCGTCTAAGCAAGTTTAACCACTTCTGGAATATAGGGGGAGAGGGATTCTTCCAACTTTGAAGTATGCATTTCTTGGCCACTATGCAACTTATATTTAGAAATGTGGCCGTACGCTTAGTATCCTCGGCTTTCCATACCCCAAACAGTACACCCAGCGGGTCCGGGTCAATAACAATGTCAGTGATTTCCGATAATGTCTCTTCCAGAATTCCCCCAGTTTATGGCATATCCAAAACTATGTAGATGATCCGCCCTCTCCGCCTTACCGCGAGGGCAGGAGTGTGAGCCGGTGTGAGCAAATTTAGAGATCCCGAGAGGGGTGTAATACAGCCTATTCAACAGTTTGTATTGCATGGCACGGTAGTGGAAATTGAGGGAGACTCTATTGGTGTGCAAGCATATTTTCCCCCATAAGTGGTCGGAAACCTCAAGCCCCAGTTCCTCTGCCCACTCATCACACACCCTGGAGGGCTGAGTCGGGGCGTTAGCCAGTAACAACTTGTATAATGAAGAGACAACGCCACAAGCGCCTCCCGAGTTAGCGATGTATGCAATCCCTGGGGATTCAGGGGGCTCGTCAGGGAAATCAGGCCATGTGGCTCGGAAGGTAGCGCGGAGCCTGTAGCATTGGAGAAATTCTAGTGCTGACCGGCGTGGCCCGGCCTCAATGTCTGTGGATTTATGAACTGCCTATCCGGATAGAAGTCTGTCAGTGCCTGGTTGCCCAGGGTGCTCCAGTGTTTCGCCAGGGTCGTATCATGTGTAGGCTCCAGCCCAGGGAACCCCCACATGGGAAGACACTTGTAATAGGGGTGCTGTTCTGCTGTTACTCTGAACAATCGGCCCCAGGCATGCACGGTGGTGCCGACTGGGTCAATAGGCGAGTCTGGTATGTACTGCCGGTGTAATATAAGTGTCATTACATTAAGACTGGTTGCTGCCAGGATCTCCAGCTTGACGTGCGGGTGGGAGGGGGAGCCAGGATACCAATGAGAGGCGTATTGAGTCTCTGCCACCAACCAGTACAGCGTCAGGTCTGGGGCGGAGAATCCCCCTCTTTCATAGGGGAGGGTCATGTCTGTCCATTTCTTGCGCACCGCGCCGGAGTGCCACAGGAACTGCACGCACAGTTTATGTAGTCTCGTAAAGTATTCCCCCCCAGGCCAGATGGATATGTTACAAAATGTGTACAAGAACTTGGGAAGAAGTACCATCTTGATGAGTGAAAGCTTCCCAGCGAATGACAATGGGAGAGAGCGCCAGCTCACCATTTTGGATTCGGCAAGCTGCGCTATGGCCAGGTAGTTGTCCGCTAGCAGAGTGTCTTTAGTGGGGGACTCCTGGACCACCAGGTACCTGATCCCACTGGGCAACCAGCGGAGTGGGTATTCAGTGGCAAGTTGTTGGGTGGAGCTAGTGAGTGGGAAGACCTCATATTTGGAGTAATTGATTGTGAATCCTGAGTGGGTGCCTATGCCAGTGATATCTCGTAGTATTGGATCTAGGTGGACGGAGGGATCCCTGATATATAATAATACATCATCTTCATAGAGCGATATAATCTCGGGGGTGTCTTTCAGTCATATTCCCCTGTGGAAGTGGTGTGTTCTAATGTGGTCTGCCATTGGCTCTATTGCCAGTGCAAAGAGGAATGGGGGAGAATGGGCAGCCCTGGCGGGTGCCTCTGGAGAGCGGGATCAGAGTGGACGTCAGGGAGTTGACTCGTACCCTGGCCACTGGAGAGGTGTATAGTAGTTTGATGTATCTGTTCATATTGGGGCGAATGCCCATCATCGCCAGCACCAACCACATGTATTTCCATGATACCATGTCAAACGCTTTTTGGGCGTCTAGTGTGACCGCAACCACATTTGAGCCCTGATCGATTCATGCCATAACGTTAAGCAGCCGTCTGATGTTGCGGGACGTGGATCTCCCAGGTAAAAAGCCTGCCTGATCCTCATGGACCATGTGTGTCATTACCGGAAGGAAACGGTTCGCTATTACTTTGGCAAAGATCTTGGTGTCTAGGTTCATGAGCGAGAGGGGCCTACCTGAACCGCGTTCATCGCTGGGTTTGCCGGGCTTCAGTAGCACTGTTATAATGGCTTTGCGCAAGGTGGGGGGGGGGCAGATACACGGAGTGATTCCTCCCATACCTCCAGTAGCTTGGGGGCCAGTATAGCTATGTGTTCCTGGTAGAATTCGGCCGGGAGCCCGTCGGGACCAGGTGCTTTACCCTTGGGGAGATCCGAGATGGCGGTGACTATTTCATCCAGTAGGATCGGGGCATCCAGTTGGTCCCTAGTTGCAGGGGAGATACATGTCGTGGGTATTTGGTCAAGAAGATCCCTCATGTGCTGTTCACTGTGTTCGGGGGGGGGGGTTGGGAATAGAGGTTCATGTAGAAATCGGTGAAGATGTCCAGTATCTGCTGGTCAGACCATTGCGTAGCGCCTCGTCCGTCTTTGACACAGGCAATCTGGGCCTGTCCCCACTCTCCCCTTGTTAAGGTTGCCATTGTTTTACCGGGTCTATCGTCCTCTCCGTACCACCGCACAGCTTGCGTGTGGCTAAAGTATTGGACTTCCCTGGTGGCGTGTGCATTGAATAACTGGAGTTCCTCGCTAATTAGGGCGAGTGTGGCAGGGTCGGCCGATGCCGAACATTCCTGCTCCAGTTCTCGCAGTCTGGACTTGGAGCGACTGAGGTCTGCCCTTATTGTCTTCAGTACACCCGCCTCCTTGGATATGGACATTCCTATGATATAGGCTTTGAAGGCGTCCCAGCGGACCCCGATGGTAGTGGTCTGAGGGGTGTTGTGCTCAAAATAGGACTCGATGTCTGCTAACATATCCGCCTTGAACACAATGTCTCGGAGTGCAGCCGATTTGAATCGCCATGTGTTAAATGTCGGGGCGGGTATTCCTAATTCCACCGATAGGGTGATTCGGGCATGATCAGAGAGGGTACGGGTCAGTATTTGTGCTCACCTAATCCTCCCCATTACTTTCCTTGGGGTCTGGCTTTTAAGTCTACTCACGGACAGTGGTTTTAGACAGCCCAAGCTCATTGCCTATCCGTGCCCAGCCCAAGCTCATTGCCTATCCGGGCCTAGATTTAAACTACAGAAATCTGGGGGTGTCAGCTTCCCAGTCCTTGCCACCAAACTGTGGAACTCCTTGCCCACACCACTTAGACTAGAACCGTCATTCCATGCCTTCAAGAGCAAAGCCAAATTGTGGCTAATTGCTCAAGAGTCTAACAGTACATTACTGTAATGCCAATAACACACAGTCCCATTGATCCCTCACTGATACTGTCTTCTGAGTCATTTTGTAAGATGTTATGGTAAAATGTACCCGTATGTACTTGACAATGTATATCCTGCTCTGTAACTGTATATTGATGTTCTTCATGTAACCTTCTTGTAGTTTTTATTGTAAATTGGACCTGTAAATACCTGACAATGTATATCCTGCTTTGTAACTGTATATTGATGCTATGCTTGTAACCTAAGATATGAGCCCAGATGCCCTTGGGCCAGGTGCGCTATACAAATAAAGAAACACAAATACAAATTACAGACTGGCTCAAACCTTTTACTGATGTGTTCTGAGGTGAGAGTAGCTTCTGCTCTTGGTTCTTGTCTAAATATGACATTGGCATGTAGACAACAGGTTACTAGTGTATGAGTAGGCTGGAAAGTAGGGGCATTTCCCTCAAGGGGGTGTTGCTTGTCTGACACCTATTGAAACTGTATATGCGTTAACTTGTTATTATCAAGACTGGCCGTACTTTTATGCGGTTGATGTTTTATGATGATGTTTGTTGAGAATGTCATGTTTTATGGAATTTTGTGGAGGGCTTATGTTGTTTACATCATGTATTCCAATCTTTGAAGGCAGTTCCTTTCAGAAGAAAAGAATGTGACAGACGTTAAGGACATGCAGTATTTGTGTATTGGTGTAGGTTTTGAGAAGTGTCAGTTTATCGCAGGTGATTTTCTGTTGTTAGAACCCGCAGGACTAACATTTCAGAGAGTTTATTCAGAAATAAAATAGTTTGAAAATGAAGGTGAAACATTAGAAGGGAGAAAGACATTTAAATAAAGAGAGGAAGAGAGTTCTATATAGAAGGGGCAAGAAAGGAAAAGTACTGACAACCCCATCAGAAGAGGCAATATCTAGGGTATGGCAAAATACCTGAATTGACAGGCCAAAGAGCACTAGTTAGGCCAACATTTGCCAACCTACACTATCATCGAATGTGTTTTTGCAATTTGTTTTGCCACTTTATTTGCATCAAAATGCATATCCTAGGTGGGGTTAAGTTATGTATAGGGCGGTGGATAGGGATAGTAAGGGTGCACTGCGGGGGTCGCCCCCCATTTTTGGCAGAAAGCAACAGTGCAAAAAACGGTTAAAAAGTTTTTGTGAAAGTGTAGGTCACAAAAAAAAAGTTTGACAATGGTTCACATAATCGTTTAGTCTTGGAGCTATGGAAATTCCAAGATACAAAGGGTTTCAAAGAGAGCCTCCTGTTTTAAAGGGAGCCAATGGAGTTTAGCAAGCAACAGGGAGATGTGGATGGAGTTGCAAAGCCTCAAAATACCAGGGGCAGCAGAGGTTTATGAAATCTGGAGATGATTGACAATGGGTAGGAAGTACAAGACAGTGAGAGTTGCTACAGACACACTTTGATTGAATGAAGAATCAGCATAGATGTTTGCAAGAGGCATGAGGATTGTGAAGGAGCTGAAGATAGTAAAGACATGGGGATGTAACCTGATTACGATGGAGAGTAACAGAGAGGACATTTTCAAAACAGAAACAAATGTTTTTGACAGAAGATATGTGAATGGAACAGGTTCATACAGGAAGTGCCCAAAGTGAGTAAGTCAGAAGTTGGGAGGCCATCGAAAATAATTGCCTCCGTTTTGTCTGAGTTTAAACCTAAATAGTTGTTAGACATCCACCCGGCAACAGCAGAGAGACAGCACTGAAACCTATATGTCTTCGTACACAAGTACCCATCGTGGAAATCAAGAGGAATGACACACATGAAACTGGCTTATTGTTGTTGAACAAAGGATCTCTATCAGTGGGCTTTGTAAGGAAAAGATTAGGCTAACTCTTGTAGGTTTTAGATAGACTATAAATAACAAGGATTGGTCGCACACAAACCATGCAAAGGATGGGTCAGCAGAAAATGGGTTTTCCCTTAAGGTGTTCAACGCCTTCATAATTTCAGGTTTAAATCATCGTCTCTCCTTGATAACACCATATCCTATTAAGAAAGGTACTAAAATAGATGCTCAAAGAAATGTTCCAACACGTAATCTTAATGGGTTTGTAGCCTCTTTGCTGCCCTAAAATAACAAGACAAATATTCCAAGATTTGGCCCAAAATTTAAGTTAGAAGAACCTAATAATAACGCTAATCAGTGAAACACAGAGAAGGCGTTGTTTCAGTTGCTCTATTTTTTAAGAGGGGCTGCACAGTGGCGTAAAGGTGCGCTGCCCATCCCCTTTGCATACATTAGTGAAATGACCCTGCGATGAATTGCGCTTGAACAGGCGAATGTGGAAGAACCTAATTTCTGTGCATTTTAAAGCGCATCCCTTTCGAGAGTTCGGGATGCGCTTTCAAATGCACTGAAATGCTGCCTTCTCTGTGCAAATGTGCCATGGGAGAAAAAAGGCATCTGAATGAGCAAATCTGAGATGCACTCAGTCAGATGCCATTTGTGAATTAGGATGACACATTTTTTGGCACATGCACACCCAAAAAACCTTCGAGAACCTACCACCTAGCCTTTAAAGTCCATCCACATTTCAACACAACAACATAGAAGCATTCCTCTGGGAAGGTTCATGCAATAGTTGCTCAAAGTCTGGTGTTTTCTTCAGGCCTCTTTGCTTGCATATTGCTCCCCTAGTCCTCTCTCAGGTCTCCAGCTTTGGTGCTTTCTTTGTACAGGCTTTTTCACAGCTTTGCCATTATCACTTGATTGAATGTCCCAGGACTTTTTTTAGGATCCCCAGTAGGTCTCCCCATACCTTAGTGTTAAAAGGATGCCCAGTAGGTCTTTACCATACCCGACTCATATCAGTAGTCACAGTTAGTCTCTCCCAGATTTTGGGTTTCTCAGCATTCACAGTAGGTCCCTCACGAACTTTGGGTTTCTTGGTGGGTTTCTTGGTGTAGCACATGGCCCACATTGGGGCACCAGGCTTTAGTAGTGTTTATGTGTGTAGTGTGTGTGTTTTAATGACTTACGTGGACTGAACCATCCTTCCCACCATGGGGCTGGATGGAAAGAAAGAAGAAATTAACAAAGAACAGAGCTCCCCTGCCGAGGAGTCGGCTGGGCACAACATTGATTGAATATTCTAAAATAAGCTGATGAAAAATAAAGGGGGACCATTGAAAGTCTGGCTTTTCTGGTCTCTTTTGATGTTAGCACTCCTTTCCTCCAAGCAGTAGTCCTTCTAATGTTCCTTAGTTCAGGAGTTTCCCCTTGTGTCAAGGGAGCCCAAGTAAACACATCTGCTTCAGCCCAGAATGCCGAATTTTCAGAATGTTCCCAGACTCTTTTATATTCCCTAGACTGGAGCATGAAGTATGCACACTTTGCCTCCCTCACTTACTCTCAGATAGAACTTAGATCCTTAGCCTCCATGATCTGCGAAGATTACAAGTTGGAACAATATACACTTGTGTTGGTTACATGTTAGTTGCTCTGGTCCCTGAGCTATGGGAATGGTTGGAAAGGCCTCCTCTTGTCTGTGAGGTCTTTTAAGCCAGCACTCCAAAAAATAGCCACTGAAATTGTTCTGCACCTCTGGGCAAAAATGATCCAGCAGAATCCCTCCTCACCCACCCTCTGGAAAGCACATTGGGTAGCAGACAGACAAACTCAGTATCTGGTGGCTCGCCACCCCCACATACTAAGTTCAGTCAACTCACCACACTGTCCAAACTGATAAATGAGCAGCTGGGTGCAATCAGAATTTTACTATAAGAAACAAACTAAATAACTGGCTAAAGATTCGAACAGCTAAACCTAAATATTGAAAGTAGAGGGGTGAAACTCACCCTGAGGTACCCCACAAGTCAGGGATTATGTAGATTTTAAAAGGTTAAAGAGAAATAATTGGGACTTATCAGTAAGACACAAAGTGAACTAAGATAACGTAGGTGGTCCACAGAGGCAGTGCCATGGCCTCTGTGATCAAGCCCACAGCCCAAGGCACCTAATGGGGCAATCAAGTGGACCAGGTGCCTACACGAGCTAGTAAATGATCGGCCGGGATTTTATGGGAAGGATCTCCTGGTCACCTCCACTCAGGGCAGGTGATAATCATATTAGGTCCTCTAAGGAAACTGTCCCTTTAATGGAGTCTGCTCCCACACATCAGAAGCGGATCCATTTCTAAATCAATAATGCCTTGGATCCCAATTTCAAAAGAGAAGTGATGCATTAATTTCTGGAGGAGTTAGTAAATAATGGGCCTCATTATGAGTTTGGTGGTAGCCATGCCTTTAATAAGGGTATGGCTACCCCCAAACTCGGATCCGGGTCCCGCAAAAGGGGACTTACCGGGTCATTCCGACCTTGGAGGGCCTGGTAATTCCCATTTGTGGGACCCGGAATCCGGTACGTCCCCATTTCCATTTGAGTCCTCATAGGGCTCAATAGAAATGGGGAGGATGGTAGCAGCGGTACTGTTAATAACGGTACCGCTGCTACCATCCTAGTCTGCTCGCGGTTAGCACTCTGCACGCCTAGTCTGACCAGGCATCCAGAGCAGCACCAGCAAGCTGACTCGGAATGTTGCAGCGAGGAAACAACGGCGCCGGTAGCACTGCCGGCACCGTTGTTGCCTTACTGCAACACTCCTAATGAGGCCCAATGTATTTTTGTGACCTGAGCTCGTGAAGCGAAGAACACAGTTAACACAGGAACTGAATTTCCTCAGTACTAACAGTGATCATCCACACAGAGGACAGGTGCATATTACATTTTTTGATGAAGCTCGCTCTGTAAACCCCCACAAAGATTAGATTTAAAACACATTTCTTTAAGGCACTTGCATAGTTATTTTGGAGAGACATCAGAGACACACTGGATTTTCCATTGACAAGGAAGCAGTGAGAATGCTGTACCAATAAGCACCTGGCAATGCAGGCAGGGAAACTGTGCCAAATAGAAAATGATGTTGTTTACCTTTCCTCCACCTAAAACACCCACCAAGCATCAGTAGCCACTCCTTATTCATTTTAAACTCAGAGAATTCCATGAAGAGCCCAGGGCTGCTCACAGTAGGGAAAGGGATACCAAGATGGCAGACCAAGACTGCAAAGGCATTGTCCAGCCGAAATGTGCCAAAACATGGACAGGTACAGCAATTGGTCAGAGGCATTCACAGCCCCTCACTTATTCACATCCACGTGTGTAGACCTTCATGGTTTTCTCCGACGATCAAACCCTTCCAAAACAATAATGAAATAAAAGAAAGAATCTGGCAATAAAGAGCATTTATCAACTCATTACCCAGCTGTACATTTACCTTACAGTTCTATAAGAATGTCATTTTGAAGGCTAAACGTACATTTACCAATCATAAATTATACAAACCTAGGAACCTTTTCAAGATGATGGACTTTTTGGTTCCAGTTGTATCAATAATCAGGCATTTACCTCTCAGAGTAAAGTCACTGAATTTAACTCTTTCTTTCTTGATAAGATCTCCACTATTCAACGTGAGATTTATTTCTACTAAACAGGGTCTTCCTGATCCACATAACTTAGATGCCTTCTCTATTGATGCTGCTCTTTTTTTGCATTCGTACCTACTTCAGCAGATAATGTTGTCCCAATACGCTCATCTTTAGCTCTAGCTTGTGGCATCTCTGGTGTTTTCCCCAGCTTTTGTTGCCTCCCTGAAGCCAGACACCATCACCCCTTTTATGTCTAAATCTACTAATCTTTCTGTTTCCAAATGTTTGATTCTTTAAGCTCTTAAGGGAACTTGCATCATCCCACTCTTACCCTAACCTTGACCCATTTATTCCTAAGAACGATCGTTTTATGGCAGTCTTCAAAATTGTGCAAAAGGCTGTGGCTGCTTAACTCCAATTTCATATTGAAAAACACCAACTTCTCAATCTTTTACAACCTGGCTTCCACCTTCTTCACAGCACCTTGCTAGCTCTTGTTTCAATATGGGATAACATTGTTTTAAATACTGACAAACGTCACTTAATCCTATTGGTTATATTGGAGTTCTCAGAGAATTTGATTGCATCGACCATGATATCCTAATTTTCGGCCTCTCTTAAATGCGCAGAATTTCTAATAACACCTTCATTTGGTTGTAGTCTTATTATCTAACAGAACTCAGCGGGTCACCATACGACCTTTGTCCTCCAACATATGCCCTGTTTTTGGTGGGACATAGTAGGGTTCCCCCACTTCCAATGTTTATTTTCAATATCTATGGTAGGTCTCTATACTTCTTTAAAACTGGGCCCCCGGTTCCACTATAATGCCCACGATACTTTGCTTCATGTAAAAAATCTGCACTGCTTTGACAAATGAATCTCCTCTTACAGTTGCTCTCCTTGGCATTAAAAATGTGATGACGAGTAAACCACATGATGGTAAACCCTCTCAAAACATAATACATTTACTGGGATTGCACGAAAAGATCGTATCAAAAATGCTGAATGCTCGTTTAGAGCACATTCAGCATAGTAGATAAGATCTAAAACCATAATATCGAACAGGAGTGCAGGGGTTGCTGGGGTTTCCCCAGTACCTCCAGTTCAGTATTATGGACTGCAGGGGTGTCCCCTGCATACATTATAGGCAGTGCGGGGGACAAACGGTAAAAATCCCAAAAGACCTAATTAGAAAACGCTGTCTAATGGGCTCCGTGATTTTGTAATTCGGTCTTTTGGGATACGATATTACAATGTACACCCTATTTTACGCGTTTTGAAACACCTTTTGATTAATTCAACCAGACACTCTCATCCTCCTTTAATTTAAAACAAGTATGGGACAAATTATTAGTCTGACTCCCGAATTAACTCAAATTCGTCAGTATTCAGAATGTGCTGAACTTCCCAAACTTTGAAGCAATTCAGGAAAACAAATCTTGGCAATCAGTTTCACCTGCCTATATTTAGGGAACATGCTGGAGTTATTTGGTAGTTGTTGGGAATCTTTCAGAGAGGGGGAGGGTGGTGTGGACTGGTGCCTGTTGCTGTTTGATAGCTGGAGCACTTAACTTTCTTTTCTAGTTAAAGCTTTTTGGGATTGTTCATTTAATACATTTTTTAGACAGATACAGAAAGAGGTAACATTTAAAAGAAAAGCCTGCTTTCAGAGTCTGTTGCTGCTTGAGTCATGGAGCATTTTACATTAATTTGTAGCTAGGGCTTTTGGACCTGGAAACAATACATCATTGCATTCTTTGCAATTAATATTGTGGGAGAGAACTAGGGAGGAGTGGTTTTAGGCAGTGCTCAACAGAATACCATTTTATGTTTTGTTTGGGCAAACACCATTGAAAATGAATCTGCATTTTGCAGAAAAGCATTGCTTTTAGATTTTCTTTTAGCGATTTCCCTTTCTCTGCCATGCCCCTCAACAATTTACTATGCCTATATGCACTGGGACTGCTTGATTTAATACACTGTCACACACAGTCAGTTATTATTATTATTATTATTATTGTGTTATTTATTGAGAATGGACCTAGCTTCGAGAAGCAACAGTGCACTTTTCAGAGGTAAGCAGCAATACAGATACACCACAGAGCGCTTTACAGAGGTATACAGCAGTACAGATGAATAACGGAGTGCTTTCAGGGATTGTGACGTTCCAGATACACAGCAGGGGGTAGGAAACAGAGGGGCACAGAAGGGGGGTGCAACTGTACAGGGTGGCTGGAGGATTGGGGTCGGTGTGCGTGTGGGTCTTGAGTTCTTTCTGAATTGTAAGAGCGCAGGGGCATGTCTGATGCTGATGGGGAGGAGGTTCCATAGTCCTGGGGAGTAGGCAGAGTAGGCTTGTTTCCTTGTCCTTTCCTTTTGCAGCAGCAGATTTTAAGTCGCCGTGTGTCCTGGCTTCTGGTGGTGCACTGTCCACCAGAGATGCTGAATTTCTGTGCGCCGTAGCTGGGTGACTTGAGGGCGACTGCCTTATAGATGATGTAGCAAGAGTGGAAGGTGATTTGTGCATGCAGTGGGAGCCAGTGAAAGTCGACGAGGCCCGGGGTGATGTAGTTGTATCTGCATAGACCCTTGACAAGGCTTGCAACCGCGTGGAGGACACTTCTCCGGGGCACAAGGGAGGATGACGGGAGGCCTTTCAGAAGAGCATTGCCCCCATCCAGGTGGGATAGGACCAGTGTTTGAACGGTGCATCTCAAGATGTTCAGAGGGTGGAAGGGCTTAACGTTCTACAGTAGGGAGAGCTGATAACAAACTGTCTGAGTTGTTTTAGCTATTTGTGTCTCGAAGGAGCGGTGTCTGTTGATCTGGGACACGAGAGACTTGGCACAGTTGAATTGAATTAATTTGCTACCACTTTCAGGCAATAGAAAAACATCTGAGAGTACTGTTCAAGTATCTGGAGGAGGTGATTACAGGGGGTGGGCACTAATGGTAGGTTGATTGACCATGTGACCCACGTCAAGACCTGCTTGAACTGTACGTCAGAGGAGGAATTTTCCCTAGGGCCTGCCTGTTTGAACAGGCACACTCAAGTACAAAACAAGTAGTTCAATTGTTTTGTGGGAAGGGAAAAGTATTTGGGGGTGCCACACAAATTGTGGGAGGTGGTGTCACTGATTACAGATAGTTTGCATACAGCACTACATCCTATTGAAAAAGGCTCTGCCAGTGTCTTTGGCGTTTGAGGCAAAAAGCAAGCCCAATTAAGATATCCTCAGAGCAAAAGGCAAATAAGGGAGTAGGCGAGGAAAGCACTGTGACAGCCCACGGTTGGCTGGATAAATTAGTCCCTTGTAAAACACACACATACACACTGAAATACATGAATTACATAAACTAAAATCTTCTGTGGAACCCTAGGTGTCTTCACCTTTATTTTTAACTTTTCTTCCCTTAAAGGACAAGCTTGTATCCATTTCTAGCTAGCAGGGAGCCTTGTGGGGCTACAAGGGTACACCCTGAATTTGAATGTCTCTTTTCTTTCGCATGGGTTAGGATACAGTTGTCAGGGGGAAATTCTGCCGGGGTCGGCCGGGCCGTCCGCAGACCTCCGGGCGGGGAGGCCCCAACTCCTCCCGTATATCCCAAAAGAGATAGAGTATGAGACACACGCAAGAAGCAAGGTGACTCTGCTGTTTATTAAACAAAAACGGCAGGGATGGGTCAAGGATCGTACGCGTCCGTCCTGACACACACACAATCGTGAGGCTCGCAGGCCCTTTTTACCTTAGTATGACGCGCTACTTGCGTCACATTGGAAAGTTAGCAAAAAACCTATCGCCACTCTTAATTGGTTGCTCGAGTGGTAGGGTTAGTATAGCATACGTATAGAGAACAATGTTAGTGGTCAAGGGTTAGTCAGGTGATATATCTGGGTTGTCCCTACAATTAGATACATGAGAATTGTTACATGAAGACCCGTGATGATTGGTTAATGTTAATGGCGTCAGTGATAAGAGCCCCATGTTCTGATTGGTGCGCTCGCGAGCCTCCCAGTCTGGGACCATCGCTGTTCCCAGCTCTCGGTGCACCTGTCATTTGCAACAATGTTTCACTATGAGTACGTGCAGACAATGTGAGGACTTATTCATAAGCTGGAAGGCCGACTACTCCCACTGTCGCAGATGTCCATTGAGCCTTTTAATTGTATCTGCCTGTGTCTTGTAACGAGGGATCCAGACGCCTTTTCTGGCCTTGGCATCCTGTCAGGTTCGGCTTGGTCACGTGAGGTGGGACCGTGTTTGAGGCAGAATTCTGCACAATTAATATTGTTTTTCCACTGTGTGCCTGGTTTAATATGCAGGTGTGACTTTGACGTTGGTGTGCGGCGTGCGAGGTTGCAACATCGTGCCCTTGATTGTCCGCTTTCGGAATGTGGGTTTGCAACATTGCGACCTTGGCTGTCTGCTTTCGCCGGGCTCATTCTGCAGGATCAGCAACCTGACTCTTGTTCTTTTAACGTCCATGGAAGCTCTTGCTTGCGGCCTACTCAGGCCTGGTGTATAGGTGGAACCGTTTGGTGCACAGGCGCTTTAGGTTATAGTATCATATTGTCTTATCCCCAGTATCGTGTCTTCGTTATATTTCTCATTATGGCACCTGGTTTTAGGAGAAGCGTAAGCAAGCTCTTTAGATGGGTTCATGATGCGTCTTGCGTTTCTGCATTTTGAGAGCCTATGTGGAAAATAATAAAGATGCACGTCCGTGAGTATGTCTGTCGCCTACGTCATAGCACTGAGTATATTCTTCGTGTAGATTGGTGCGGGAGTGTCCGGTGTGTATATTTGCCCAGGTGTGCTGACCGTTGGCTAGGTCGTCATGGCATCTCTAACGACGTGTAGGTTTTCGTCTAGTTGATCCGTGCCGCAGGTGTCGGCATGGACAGGGCGGGCTGCTGGGCAGGCAGATGGACACATCCGTATGTTCCAGTACCAGGGTATTTGGTCGTCTGGTAGATGGGCAAACTCTTCTCGTGGCGGGTGCCTGGGCCGTGATCCTTTAGGCCAGGCGCGAGAGGGGAAGGACGGGGGCCTGGTCTTCCATTCTCCCACTTCAGTTCCAACTTGTCGGGGGGGAAATTCTGCCGGGGTCGGCCGGGCCGTCCGCAGACCTCCGGGCAGGGAGGCCCCAACTCCTCCCGTATATCCCAAAAGAGATAGAGTATGAGACACACGCAAGAAGCAAGGTGACTCTGCTGTTTATTAAACAAAAATGGCAGGGATGGGTCAAGGATTGTACGCGTCCGTCCTGACACACACACAATCGTGGGGCTCGCAGGCCCTTTTTACCTTAGTATGACGCGCTACTTGCGTCACATTGGAAAGTTAGCAAAAAACCTATCGCCACTCTTAATTGGTTGCTCGAGTGGTAGGGTTAGTATAGCATACGTATAGAGAACAATGTTAGTGGTCAAGGGTTAGTCAGGTGATATATCTGGGTTGTCCCTACAATTAGATACATGAGAATTGTTACATGAAGACCCCTGATGATTGGATAATGTTAATGGCGTCAGTGATAAGAGCCCCATGTTCTGATTGGTGCGCTCGCGAGCCTCCCAGCCCGGGACCATCGCTGTTCCCAGCTCTCGGTGCACCTGTCATTTGCAACAATGTTTCACTATGAGTACGTGCAGACAATGTGAGGACTTATTCATAAGCTGGAAGGCCGACTACTCCCACTGTCGCAGATGTCCATTGAGCCTTTTAATTGTATCTGCCTGTGTCTTGTAACGAGGGATCCAGACGCCTTTTCTGGCCTTGGCATCCTGTCAGGTTCGGCTTGGTCACGTGAGGTGGGACCGTGTTTGAGGCAGAATTCTGCACAATTAATATTGTTTTTCCACTGTGTGCCTGGTTTAATTTGCAGGTGTGACTTTGACGTTGGTGTGCGGCGTGCGAGGTTGCAACATCGTGCCCTTGATTGTCCGCTTTCGGAATGTGGGTTTGCAACATTGCGATCTTGGCTGTCTGCTTTCGCCGGGCTCATTCTGCAGGATCAGCAACCTGACTCTTGTTCTTTTAACGTCCATGGAAGCTCTTGCTTGCGGCCTACTCAGGCCTGGTGTATAGGTGGAACCGTTTGGTGCACAGGCGCTTTAGGTTATAGTATCATATTGTCTTATCCCCAGTATCGTGTCTTCGTTATATTTCTCATTATGGCACCTGGTTTTAGGAGAAGCGTAAGCAAGCTCTTTAGATGGGTTCATGATGCGTCTTGCGTTTCTGCATTTTGAGAGCCTATGTGGAAAATAATAAAGATGCACGTCCGTGAGTATGTCTGTCGCCTACGTCATAGCACTGAGTATATTCTTCGTGTAGATTGGTGCGGGAGTGTCCGGTGTGTATATTTGCACAGGTGTGCTGACCGTTGGCTAGGTCGTCATGGCATCTCTAACGACGTGTAGGTTTTCGTCTAGTTGATCCGTGCCGCAGGTGTCGGCATGGACAGGGCGGGCTGGTGGGCAGGCAGATGGACACATCCGTATGTTCCTGTACCAGGGTATTTGGTCGTCTGGTAGATGGGCAAACTCTTCTTGTGGCGGGTGCCTGGGCCGTGATCCTTTAGGCCGGGCACGAGAGGGGAAGGACGGGGGCCTGGTCTTCCATTCTCCCACTTCACAGTCATTTTTCTATGCCCCTCCCTTCTTGCAGTGGGTGGGGTGCACCCTTATTTTTTCCGGTCTTGGCTGTCCCACAAGGCACAACCTGATTTGTTCTGTTTTTCCTGTCTCTCAGATTTGAGAGCAGAGCCTGAATTTGTACATCTCTCCTTAGGCATAAGACAAACTCTATTTTTGTTTCCCATGTCTTACCTGCAATACAGGGGAAACATAAATACGGTGTGTCTTAACCCTAAGGAGGACACACACCCCTATCTCAAATGGGTGGGTTAACAGCCTGAATTTGCCATTCTCTACTGTCTTGCAAGTTTGAGGGCACAGCCTGAATTTGTTAAATTTCTTCCATCTATGGGGGCTTGGACCCACACTATTCACAACTCTCCTGTCTTTTAGGTATGAGGGAACACTCCATGTTGTATGTCTCTCTTGTCTCGCAGGCGTGAGGTCATAGCCTGAATGTTTGCATCGCCCCTCTCTCAGGGGTCTGAGTGCACAGACACAATGTTTATATCTCTCCTGTCTAACAAGTGTGAATACACAATCTCAATGTTTGCCTATCTCCTGACTTTCAGGTGTAAGGACACTTTCACAGATGGCCGCAATAATACACCAACTCCTAAAGACAGTTTAAAGGAGTGTATTGATATAATTGAGAAGGGTCACACTAAGGCCTGTCCCTCTCTCTCGGCATTGTTTTCCTTGGGCAATTCATTTCCCAACCCGGACATCCCCTGCTTGTATTTGTATTTACTTGACAAACAGGGATGTCAATTTAGAATAACATATAACAGTTGGCAGAGGCATTTCCATGAAGGGTTCCTCTACAATAGCACAAAGATGAGAACAAGTGGTGAGCCAGTTTACGAGGGTAATACAAGCGGGGATTATAAAAGGGACAAAGCAAATATTTGAAAACTGGTGACCTACAAAGGTAACATAAACATAATGGGGAAAGTGCTTCAAAGTAAAGAGGAGTACTATATAAATACACAAAATTACAGTATTTTGCATCACCGGGGGAAGTGGTGGGGTCAGTTAGAGAGGATGGGGATAGGACAGCGGAGCTCCCTCTTTAACTTCAAAGTTTAAGCCGAACTTTGAAGAGATCTACAGTTGGACTATCTTTGATTGTGATGAACAGTGGGTTCCAGTGGAGCGGGGGCAGTATGGAGAAGGAGCACAAGCCTGAGATGGCACCAAAAGGGTTTTGAACAGTGAGGTTGAGTGCAGAGGAGGATTGGAAGGATGGTGAGGTATCTGAGATACAACCAGACAGGTACTAACAAAAAGGACCATTGAATGCTTTGAAGACTAGAAGAAGGAACTTGCAAAGAGAGAGGGTCTGCATGGAACGTCAAGTTCGGGGGTTAGAAGTGGGGGAGGATCTGGGTAGGTTGTAGTGAGTGTGGGTAGCAGAGTTGAGGACTTTCTTGAGGGAGAAAAAGAGAAGAGAGGAAGGTCAAGCAGTGGGCCTGAGTAGTAAGTAGTCAAGGTTAGTAGGAAAAGGACAACTTTATCTGAATGTTGAGGATAATATGAGTAGCAGAGGCAGTGGTGATGAATTTTTGCAGTGTAGGTCGCTATCAAAAAGAACCCCAAGATTGTCAGCCTTTGGTAAGGGAGCAAGAAGGTCAGGCAGGAAAGAAATATGAGAGGGGATGGTACGGATTGCATTGGAGCTCGGGAGATCGATGACTTTCATTTTTGAAGAGTTCAGAATAAGGCAGCAGTAAGCCACCCACTGATAAATTGCAGCAAGACAGTTCATAATACGTTCTGAGATGGCTGGTGTGAACGAGGGAAATGAGAAAATATTTGAGTGCTATCAGCAAAAAGGTGATATTGAAAACCAAAGGATGAGATATGTTTTTCAAGGGCAGATATACAGAGGATGACTAGCAGAGGATCAAGGACTGATCCTTGGGGAATGGTGAAGGGGAGAGAGATAGGGTCAGAAGTTTGCGAGTTCCAAGATATTTACTAGGATTGACCTTTAAGGTAAGTGGTGGTATACGCAAGATCAGATTTGTAAGACTCAAGGTCCTGGAGCGTGAGGAAGAGAGAAGAGTGGTTGAAATTGTTCAGAGATGCACAAAGGTCAAAAGAATGAACATAGACGAGTGTTTGGAGTGGTGAGCATTAGAGAGAAAGTTGGAGACATGCATGAGTGCAGTCTTGGTGGAGTGTTGACTAGGGAAGCCAGATGTAGGTGGATCTCCTAGGCCATTATGCTCAATATAATTAGTGATCAGGTCGAAGAGCACCCACACAAGGACCTTCAAATAATGGGAAAGGAGAGAAATTGAATGATAGTTTGTTGGGAAATTTGGGTCAGCAGAATGTTTCTTCAATAGAGGTAAGATAGTAGCAGATTTGAAGGAGGCAGGGAAGAGTTCAGAGAAGACAGAGAAGGTTGTGGGTGTTTGAACGGTGCATCTCAAGATGTTCAGAGGGTGGAAGGGCTTAACGTTCTACAGTAGGGAGAGCTGATAACAAACTGTCTGAGTTGTTTTAGCTATTTGTGTCTCGAAGGAGCGGTATCTGTTGATCTGGGACATGAGAGACTTGGCACAGTTGAATTGAATTAATTTGCTACCACTTTCAGGCAATAGAAAAACATCTGAGAGTACTGTTCAAGTTTCTGGAGGAGGTGATTACAGGGGGTGGGCACTAATGGTAGGTTGATTGACCATGTGACCCACGTCAAGACCTGCTTGAGCTGTACGTCAGAGGAGGAATTTTCCCTAGGGCCTGCCTGTTTGAACTGGGACACTCAAGTACAAAACAAGTAGTTCAATTGTTTAGTGGGAAGGGAAAAGTATTTGGGGGTGCCACACAAATTGTGGGAGGTGGTGTCACTGATTACAGATAGTTTGCATACAGCACTACATCCTATTGAAAAAGGCTCTGCCAGTGTCTTTGGCGTTTGAGGCAAAAAGCAAGCCCAATTAAGATATCCTCAGAGCAAAAGGCAAATAAGGGAGTAGGCGAGGAAAGCACTGTGACAGCCCACGGTTGGCTGGATGAATTAGTCCCTTGTAAAACACACACATACACACTGAAATACATGAATTACATACACTAAAATCTTCTGTGGAACCCTAGGTGTCTTTACCTTTATTTTTAACTTTTCTTCCCTTAAGGGACAAGCTTGTATCCACTTCTAGCTAGCAGGGAGCCTTGTGGGGCTACAAGGGTACACCCTGAATTTGAATGTCTCTTTTCTTTTGCATGGGTTAGGATACAGTCATTTTTCTATGCCCCTCCCTTCTTGCAGTGGGTGGGGTGCACCCTTATTTTTTCCGGTCTTGGCTGTCCCACAAGGCACAACCTGATTTGTTCTGTTTTTCCTGTCTCTCAGATTTGAGAGCAGAGCCTGAATTTGTACATCTCTCCTTAGGCATAAGACAAACTCTATTTTTGTTTCCCATGTCTTACCTGCAATACAGGGGAAACATAAATACGGTGTGTCTTAACCCTAAGGAGGACACACACCCCTATCTCAAATGGGTGGGTTAACAGCCTGAATTTGCCATTCTCTACTGTCTTGCAAGTTTGAGGGCACAGGCTGAATTTGTTAAATTTCTTCCATCTATGGGGGCTTGGACCCACACTATTCACAACTCTCCTGTCTTTTAGGTATGAGGGAACACTCCATGTTGTATGTCTCTCTTGTCTCGCAGGGGTGAGGTCATAGCGTGAATGTTTGCATCGCCCCTCTCTCAGGGGTCTGAGTGCACGGACACAATGTTTATATCTCTCCTGTCTAACAGGTGTGAATACACAATCTCAATGTTTGCCTATCTCCTGACTTTCAGGTGTAAGGACACTGTCACAGATGGCCGCAATAATACACCAACTCCTAAAGACAGTTTAAAGGAGTGTATTGATATAATTGAGAAGGGTCACACTAAGGGCTGTCCCTCTCTCTCGGCATTGTTTTCCTTGGGCAATTCATTTCCTAGCCCGGACATCCCCTGCTTGTATTTGTATTTACTTGACAAACAGGGATGTCAATTTAGAATAACATATAACAGTTGGCAGAGGCATTTCCATGAAGGGTTCCTCTACAATAGCAGAAAGATGAGAACAAGTGGTGAGCCAGTTTACGAGGGTAATACAAGCGGGGATTATAAAAGGGACAAAGCAAATATTTGAAAACTGGTGACCTACAAAGGTAACATAAACATAATGGGGAAAGTGCTTCAAAGTAAAGAGGAGTACTATATAAATACACAAAATTACAGTATTTTGCATCACCGGGGAAAGTGGTGGGGTCAGTTATAGAGGATGGGGATAGGACAGCGGAGCTCCCTCTTTAACTTCAAAGTTTAAGCCGAACTTTGAAGAGATCTACAGTTGGACTATCTTTGATTGTGATGAACAGTGGGTTCCAGTGGAGCGGGGGCAGTATGGAGAAGGAGCACAAGCCTGAGATGGCATCAAAAGGGTTTTGAACAGTGAGGTTGAGTGCAGAGGAGGATTGGAAGGATGGTGAGGTATCTGAGATACAACCAGACAGGTACTAACAAAAAGGACCATTGATAGCTTTGAAGACTAGGAGAAGGAACTTGCAAAGAGAGAGGGTCTGCATGGAACGTCAAGTTCGGGGGTTAGAAGTGGGGGAGGATCTGGGTAGGTTGTAGTGAGTGTGGGTAGCAGAGTTGAGGACTTTCTTGAGGGAGAAAAAGAGAAGAGAGGAAGGCCAAGCAGTGGGCCTGAGTAGTAAGTAGTCAAGGTTAGTAGGAAAAGGACAACTTTATCTGAATGTTGAGGATAATATGAGTAGCAGAGGCAGTGGTGATGAATTTTTGCAGTGTAGGTCGCTATCAAAAAGAACCCCAAGATTGTCAGCCTTTGGTAAGGGAGCAAGAAGGTCAGGCAGGAAAGAAATATGAGAGGGGATGGTACGGATTGCATTGGAGCTCGGGAGATCAATGACTTTCATTTTTGAAGAGTTCAGAATAAGGCAGCAGGAAGCCACCCATTGATAAATTGCAGCAAGACAGTTCATAATACGTTCTGAGATGGCTGGTGTGAACGAGGGAAATGAGAAAATATTTGAGTGCTATCAGCAAAAAGGTGATATTGAAAACCAAAGGATGAGATATGTTTTTCAAGGGCAGATATACAGAGGATGACTAGCAGAGGATCAAGGACTGATCCTTGGGGAATGGTGAAAGGGAGAGAGATAGGGTCAGAAGTTTGTGAGTTCCAAGATATTTACTAGGATTGACCTTCCAGGTAAGTGGTGGTATACGCAAGATCAGATTTGTAAGACTCAAGGTCCTGGAGCGTGAGGAAGAGAGAAGAGTGGTTGAAATTATTCAGAGATGCACAAAGGTCAAAAGAATGAACATAGACGAGTGTTTGGAGTGGTGAGCATTAGAGAGAAAGTTGGAGACATGCATGAGTGCAGTCTTGGTGGAGTGTTGACTAGGGAAGCCAGATGTAGGTGGATCTCCTAGGCCATTATGCTCAATGTAATTAGTGATCAGGTCGAAGAGCACCCACAGAAGGACCTTCAAATAATGGGAAAGGAGAGAAATTGAATGATAGTTTGTTGGGAAATTTGGGTCAGCAGAATGTTTCTTCAATAGAGGTAAGATAGTAGCAGATTTGAAGGAGGCAGTGAAGAGTTCAGAGAAGACAGAGAAGGTTGTGGGTGTGTTCCAACCAGTCACTGTGCGAGCACGACTCGCTCACTGCATGGACACATATGCACTTCCCATGATGGCATTGCCATTCCTCTGTGCCCTCATGGGAGGCCCCTGTTGCAGTCTCATGGTCATCACTGTTATAGCCTTGTGGTGGGTTGAATTTGTGTTACAAATTCCAGTGTCATTTCCACAGCTGAATCAGAAGGGCCAAGAAACCCAGTGAATGAGGAGCAAGGATCTTTCCCTTTCTAGCAGTCTTCGACACAAGCTCAATATTCACACCAAAGATTCCGACTCTGCTGCTGAAACCCCATCAGGCACCATTAAGTAATTTCAGGCCAAGGCGGAGGGTGGCCAATTGGGGGATGCCTTCCTGCCCTCCCTGTCCTTTTGGAGCAATACCTGGGCCTTCCTCGCTCACTAGACTTTGTGCCTCCTCTTGCCCCCTGCATTACTGGTTCTCCTTACACATGCCAAACTGACTCGCCTCTTGACCATGTGGTACTAGCTGTGCCACCAACTCAGGCTCCACTGCTGCCTCTGTGTTACCACCTTTCTCACTATCAACCTCAGTAGCATCCTCATCACCCCCTATCAGAAATGTCTTTATGGGCGGACAAAAAGAGTATGTGCCGGGGACCCCTCCTTGGGGAACCCGTATGACAGACGCAAATAGTCTTTTTGCTTAAATTATAAATAACTCATGTAAGCATATTTTAAAGGGCACTGTTGAGGCTATGAACCTGCTGCCTAGTGGTTGTTGGAAAGTACATTTAATTCAGATCAATGAATCGTGTACTGTTACATGTGTTATTTGTTGTGGGTAACGTCTGTATATTTACAACAGTGCAAACCCTGTACCGTTTTCAGGTTTTTGTGGACAGTACATTGATAACTTGCAAAACCGAAGTTGAAATGCACGTTGATCTATTTGAGTGCCCTATAGTTCAGAAGATAGCTCAATGTGTTAAGCACTTATTACAGAGATCGTAGTTCATATGCAAGATCACATTACCAAATTTTGGCAAGACCAACTCTTCCTCTCCTATGTCTCAGGTTGTTAAATCTGAAAGTGCATATACTTTGGGGATAGTAACACCCACTATGCTACAAAACAAAGTAGCTGCACTAGCAGGCCTCATTTCAAGTTTGCTGGTGCAGGTCAAAAGTGGAGATAATCCTGTAACCACCATTTTTCCCGCACCACCAAACTACAAGTTTGATGGAATTACCACTGGTAGAAATATTGAGTGCTAATTCTGTCAATTTATGGAGGTAAAATTGAAGAGCTACCTCCAGATTAATGGGGATTTACACCATCGAACTACCACTTGTAATCCTTTGGTAGACCCACAGACCAAGTGGTGGTAACAGTATTCCATCTGGTGGTATTCCAGTGGATTTACCTTGTCACGAGGCACCTAACTATAAAAATGAACATAGCATCATATTGTGCAATTCTAGAGCTCTGTTCTCCATGAAGAGGTTTGCAAAAAGTGAGGGCTAACCCCTAATGAGAACCATAAAGTTTTATTCGAAAGTGGTGAATAGGTAGCTAAACTCAAGACAAAGGGGTGAGACTTATATTCTGGCTTTATCACCCGATGATACAGGGATCATGGACAAATCATCTTAACTCACTGTATAATACTGAATGGTCTACTGTAAAACTGTTGCCCTCTGACATTCTGGTGAAATTGTTCGGGACATTACTTGGTCTTAGGCCATTTGATCGGACAGGGTACTAGACAGAAAAGTGCCAACCCAATATCACAGGCTGTGGCAGACTTATTTTAGGTGTCTTTATTTGTCATAAAAAAACACTTTTATTTGTACAACTTCAAAGTTCTTCTGCACATCATGAAGGACAATCCTGAAGGCTTTGTGCTGGATGTGTCCAATGCATCAAATCGCAATGCAATGGAAAACCCCGGATGAGATGTTTTTAGGACCCTATGAACTAGTATTCTGGTACTTGTACGCTTCCTTTGATAATGGGGACAATTCAGATAAAGTTATTCACCTTTAGCATAACATATTCTTCTATAATGTGTTTTCTTTACTGTTGGGTTTTCCTGTGATTTCTGTAATTTCCAAATCAGGGCTACTTAATATTGTGTTATTTAAGTCAATGAAAGTCAAACATTCACACATATTTGCATTTTACTTTGAGACAGAACTGGGAAATAGTTTGAGTAAGTGCCTAAATTGCACATTTAGCTAAAATCCAAGCTTCACCTATTGATTAAAGTATCTGATCCTGGACAACTCAATTAACCTGTCACATTTGCCAGTCACAAAACGTGTGACCTAGTTCTAAGGGTGCTCTTCAAAAAACTAGCTCATAGTTTATCTGGCAGTACATAGTGTTTCTTCATATATAAAAATAGTAACCATTGATCTATTTCACACAACTAAGTCATTTGGTTTTGGCTCAGTAACAGCAATACCACTTGAAAACCATGTCCCTCTTCTAATCTTCATCTACATCCCAATATGTGCAATATATGGTAGCTTCTAATCTGTTTCTCCTATGTATGCTATGGTGTACCTTCCTCATTGCCTCCGTTCTTCCGCCTGTATCCCTGCTTGGGCATTTGTCTATTCGGCGAGGCTAATAATCTGAGTTTTCTGTCTATGCTGGTTTATGCATTCCTTCTTCAGCTGCCTATCTTTTTCAGCTGCCTATCTGTGCACCAACATAAAACCATGGTTGGTATATTTTCCCTATGGCTGTTATTCTTATAAAAAGTGCCCAGTCTCTAAGCTAGACCACAAGTAAATCTGGCCGTGCACTGACAATGATGCCCTTGTAATGCAGTTGTTTATTATTCTGATTCCAATAAGGATGATGAGGGCAGGGGGACTTTAAAGGAGTACCCTTGCTTATTGCGTGACCATACAGTTTGCATCCCTTAATTTCTTCAGTTCGAGGGTGACCCCGAAACTGTTTTTTGTGCCGCAGGACCCACATTTCTTAAGATGGCTCTTCCCCACAATCAATCCAACAACTACCACTGCAGCAAATTATCTCCTGGGAATGCTAATCAACTCTGCCACGCGTTGTCAGATTCCAAGCAGGAAAATGAGAGATCCAGGTCCACGGAATCAGATTGCTTCACTCCTCCAGCACCACAACAGATTTTACCCATGCATCCCAGCCATTTTCCCAACACAAAATAGGCTCTCGTGAATAAACAGAAAATGGCTTCCCAAATGAGCTGGCTCCAAAAGTAAGAACAAATAAGGGTTTCTCTAATTTAAATCGAAATACAAGGGAACTAGATTCCCTAACAAACAAACAAAATGGCTTCACTCCTGGAATGCTAGGCCTCCAACAGAAGTAAGGTTTTCAAATCACAACTAGCACACACAAATCCACAAAGAAAAAGTAAACCATATGTAAGCCCTTGGAAATGACTGGATCAGCCCTGCTTCCACCTTCTTGCGGCCAAACGCAACCCACAACAGAAACATGAAATTGCTAGTCCTTTATTTAGGCTCCCAAATTCGTATTCCTCTCAGGACCTTGCCTGAATTCATCCAAGAATACCTGAATCTGACATCGCCATGAAGTTCTGGGCCAAATCCTCCCACAATGGCCGAATCCGTGCACAGGCATCTCATTCACACCCGAACTTGTGAGAGAAATCTGCACATTACAACTCTTCAAACTGAGCCTGCAGGCATTCGTGGAGGCTGTAGAAGGAAATGGTGGGGTGGGAGGACGGGGGGAGGGTTTAGGGAGATTAACCCAGGTATAATATGGAGCACTAACATGGTCTTTGCAGATTCAGGGAAGAACTTGGGGGTTACGGGGAAGCGGATGTGAGTTTTAACAGAAACATCTCTGAGGTTGTCAGGTCTTCTTGCTTTAGTCGGCTTATGTGGTGGTCCGCACTTTTCATTCTCAACTAGATGTAGCTACTGTAACAGCATCCCCAATCAAGTCCAAATTGCAATCTCCTAACACACTATATTTTGGCACTCCAGATTATCAATGGAACCCTTGAAAAACATTCAAAGTCCGCCCCATTTCCAACAGTCCCAAATTGAAATTTGCATCTAATGGATGCCAAGGCTCCCTGTTAGACAAAGAATTAATATTAAGACTTTCGGCCTCGATACGAGTTGGTGGTGCAGTAAAAAAAGTGGTGGTAATTTCCGTATTACTGATGAAATGCTGCCAAACACATAATGAGGCCATTTGTGCTATACATGCCTTCATGAGTGTACCCCTGCCTACTTGGCTAATACGATGTCTCGCCATTCACCTTCAAGGGATCTTGGCCCATGAAGCCCTCTTGCTCTCATTTCCCAACTCCAGATTCATCATGAGGTTATAGACATAACATAGTTTTGGGTCCATGCCTATGGAGCTCCCACTCCTACGATATGTGATGATCTCCAGCTTGCAGGCTTTCCACAAAGCTTTGAAGACCTTTCTTCTCTGCAGTGATGGAGTGTTCTTACACTGACAGTGGGTTTAATGTTCACTCTGTGAGCAGATACAGTCAATTATATTTGGTTCCTTGGAATTTGTCTGCTACAAATACAATCAATCAATCAATAAATCAATCAACCCAAGAACATGAGGATGAAATTTAAATGTCCCAATGGTCAATGTTCCAAGGACCCAAACTAAAAAGCACGTTAAGAGAGGGAGACCGGTATAGAGAAGACAGGGACCAAGATGTTGATTTAAGATCAAAATCCAAGGATCAATTTAAAAACATTCAAAGATTAGTCCACAGTCAAAATCGAAGAACAACTGGGTAAAAGAAAGTTGTTTCAGAATGGTACAGGAATTACACTAATTAGAACTCAGTTGTGAAAAGATGAGCTGTGCTGGTTAAAATAATGTAACTTCTTCAACACAAAATGGCCACCACACACTCACATGGAGAGAGCAGGAAAAAAAGTCCTCCATTAGATGGCTGACATGCATGGCATTTATGGTGTGCCTTACTGGGAAATTAAGGCCAGGCAGTGCATCAGTTCCACCGCTTCACACAAAATTTAGGAGAAACACATAATTGGGATATGTTGCGGCCAGGTGAAAAGGTGTGGCGTCACCCGCTGAACATGTGTAAGTGCCTTAAAGATCCAGATTCATGGGGCACTTGCTCTGGCTCGGAGACCACTGTGTAATGTGTCAACGCCAATGCACACAAGGTGGTGCTATAATTAAGATGGCCAAATCACATGGCAAATTTCATAGAGCCTGTTAGGAAATTATGTCTGGGCAATGCATTATCTACACCACTGCCCAAGCAATTTGGGAGGCAGTCACCAACAGGGGATATTACAATCCAGAGAAAAATCAGTGCTTGTGTCACCCCACCAAACACAGATAAGTGCTTGACCTGGTTGCAGAACCAGATTCACAGGCTGCTTGGTCCGGCAAATTCAGCACCGCTGCATCGCTTAATGTCGCACCTCTGCTGAACAAGCCGCTTTGGAGATGGTCTCCAGATGACAGAGACCCCAATTTGAAGGGGCCAAGTCAACGGTAGGAAGAGGGACAAGCACAGGGCATGGTGTGGAGAAGTGTAAGGAACAGAGTAAGAGTTGATGGCTGGTGAAGAAGGTGGTCAGGACCCTCGGAAAGGAGGCTCTCATTGCCCAACAGTGGAAACGCAAGAAATCAACCCTATGTGGCTGTGTCTCAACATTAAAGAGGAAGTGGACTACTATGTACGTTTCATGGCTGAGAGCCACCGCTGGATAAAGGAATGAAAAGGTACATCAGAGGTGTGTTGTATCCCATCCACAACAAGTGACAAGCGGGCAGAAGTCCAGGTAGAACATCCCTCACACTGAGGGCGACAAGGAATCACCCCAAACCATGTGAACGTTTTTAGGAAATCCTACCACTGTTGGAACTTCCAACTGAGTTAGGAACCATCCATTCCTTGGCACTCAAAAGTTAAAGGTTTGTATGCAGTACCCTCAGGGAACACTATACATAACTATGACTACAGGTATAAGCAACCCAACCTTTGGTATAAGTGTGTACTGCACAGTTTTAGTAGCGTGTTGAGCAGCCAGGCTTATCTCAAGAGGGGTAAATGTGAGCTGTAGTGGAGTTACACAAAGATTCACAGTTACAGGTATTCAAATAAACTCTTACACTCAAGGTTTCTTGCACAAACTATTATTAATTTATTTATCAGTCATTTATAAAGCCTTCTTTAGAAGGGAGCAATATACTAGCAACACACAAAGACACTTCAATACTGTAGACTGCAAGTTTCTGAACCAGTTAAGACCCTTTTGGGATGGTCCACAGACACAACCTACACCCACAGGTGACTTCAATAACTAGGGTGCCGGGGACATTAATACCTTACTGTTGGCATTCAGAATACTTTTAGAAATTGGTAAAAGGCAAGGGTTATTAGAACACAAGAGATTACAAATATTCTTAAGCAAGCAAATACTTTCAGATCCCCCAAGAAGTGTCATACAAGTCAATAGGCTAAGCCAAAGTCAATGGGCAAAAGTCTTGTATAAGATGAAGCACTTCTGGTAAGTAAATGGAAAAGTCTTTGCACAAGTTCTTAGGAGTCTTTGATGAAAAGAAGAATCAAATGTAGGGCCACAAGCTGATTAGGTTTGTGAGTTGTAGAAGTTTCAAAGCAACTCTACAGTAAGAGGTAAGTTCTCTTTAGCTTGTTTTACAGTACCTTGGAAATGAAAAAAATGCAGCTGATGAGTTCTGTTCCTGTGCAGCTCTGCATATCTCACTGTTCCTGGGCCTCAGTCATGGGGACAAGAGGGAGGACATCAGGAGACTCCTGCAATGTACTGGGACAGTCAAAACTTGCAACCGGCAATCTTCACTTTCAGTGGCTGTTCAGTGTTTCAGCTTCTCGCGTCTACCGCAAATAGCAACACTGCGGTTCATGGCTGTTGAGGTGAACCTTCCTAGCTTCTGGGGTCCTGCACTCTGTTGAGGGGGCTCAGGCTCGGCCAGTCCTGTTTCCTAGGGGTCCAAAGGATCTTCCAAAAGCTCTAGGCCAGCTTAAAAGCAACGCACACAATCTGGTGTTCCTCTCCATGGCTATTCGGTTTCCAGCAGCACACTGTGGAAATTCAACCAGCTCTGAGCTGGAAGTGCAGGTGGCTGATTTTGTAGTTGATTGGTCCCACCAACTCATAGGGAGAAGTCGTCCTTGCAGGGACTTCTCTGTCGATGCAAACTTGGCGATTTGGCACTGCAGCAGGGCTTCACCAGGCAAACCAACGGTCCAGGAGTTGCAGCAGGCATCCTCTTCAAGCTCTTCTTCAGTTCCTTCGTCCAGTGGTCGACTCTGCCTTCCAAGTCAAAAGACTCGCCTTTTATTCAGTTCTCTCCCATTGATTCCAGCCTAGCTGTCACTCACCCAGCACAGTGGCTGTCCTTGCCGGACAGTCAGCCAGTCAATCATCACAGAGTGCATTCAGGTCTCCCAGGAGACTAAGCACAGGGAGTTTCGGGCATCTCCCTCACTTCCTGCCTAGCCCAGACACTCTGGAGCCAGAGGCGGGTTTCACTCCTGAAGCCCGCCAAAGGCAAAATGATCAAAGAGACCAAACCTGGTTTGGCACGCAGAAAAAATCTCTAGAAGGACCTTTCCACAACGAACTGGCGAAAAAAAGATCATGGGGGTCATTTTGTCAAAGATGGCTCTGTGCCATTTTGAAAAAGATGGCTCCCACGGTTACTTTACCGGAGCCACGAATGCAGCCTACAGTAAAGATATACCATGGTACTTCAAACGAAACCACTGCCACCAGCCATTCAGTGAGGAAAGGGTAACATAAAAATGTTACATGAGAAGCTAGACAAAGGGGATACTAATTAACACCTCCAGCACTCTATTGTAAGATAGTGTGTGCTGGGTCTAGAAAGTTACAATGGTAAGTAAAGTCAATTTCACTTTACTGCTCTGGGAAACAGTAGTTTATCCCAGTGAAGGTATTTAAACCTTTGGGAAATCTGGAAGACTTCCCTGTGTCACTGCACTGAAGGTGCTTTGTGACACCATGTAAAATGTGATGACTATGGAGTTTGTCAGATCCATAACCAAAAGAAACACAGAGGTAACATTAGCATAAAATACATGAGAGAGTGGGAAAAAGGGTCTCACTCTCTCCAGGTTAAAACAATCAAGTCCTCAAAATCCTGCAAAGTTGCTGGAGGTCTCTAAGGTGAAGGGAATTAGCGCATTTCTGAGAATTCTTCCTAACAGCCCTAGTGAGTCATTTACTCCTGCCAGCCAGAATGCCATCATATACAGTAAGATGGTGAGTTAGTAGGATTAAGCACACTTGCTAAAGAGATGTCAGTTCATGACACAAGGTTCATGCAAAACATGGGGATTTGGTATGCATGGCTGCTTTTCTACTTCTATATTCACTTCCATATGTGTCCACACGATAGGGAAAACAATGTGGTTAATTGCATTTTAAAAAGCAACTTTCTTCCAATCCTTTGGGGTGTCTGAAATCCCTGAGTGCAGGCATTAATGAAACTGCCTTATCAGGAATCCCAAGAGATTATGCCTTGTGAGACAAGTAAACTATGCTTTAAATTTAAGTAATCCAAATCCTTGTCTTCACATTATATTCCTGTATTTTAGGTGATCCCATGGGAATGAGGAAAACATATTTAAGGTGAAAAGAATGAACCCAGAGTAAATGGTACAATGGCAAAAGCCAGCCAATACAAACAGGTATTTTGCTTTAATGAATGCATTATTTTTAAGTTCAATGATTCTAGACATTCACTTTCTGGTCAGTGAGGAGGACTCCGGGTCATGCAGATGTGTTCAGTGCCCCAGAGTGAGAATACATCTTATATTAGAAGCCACATTTTCTTCATCAATACCGTAAGTATCATGATCTCAGCTTTAACATTGGTAAAATAGGTCATAGACTACTCCAGCTTGGAAACACATGGATACATTAGCCTTTGGTAGCTGCTGGATTTACTTGAGGTCCAGGGGTGTTGCTAGGTCTGGAAAAGATCTGGGGCTACAGAAATGTTGGGACTATCAGGACTTGGGGCTAGCTAGCCATTTGGTTGTAACCCCTGAGCTTCTATCCGCGGCTACAACCAAAAGACCTGGGGCTATAGCCCCCTCAGCCCCCCAACAATGCCTCTGCTTGGAGTGTTCATCATCAAGCTGAGCTGTGGCTGAGCGTGGGGGGCGACTCCCCTGCTCTGTGCTCTGATTTTCCTCTCTGCAGTTAATCTGCGATTGATGTACGACTACATGTCTGTTGGGGTTCATGATTAGTTCAATTCCTGCTGAATGTTGTGACATATATCGTTTTTGGTAAGCATCCTTCTAGTTTTTGGTTTTGAGAGCTGTGAACCATACGCCCGGCATTCTATTATATTGCCCCGGGTGTCCGGCTTTGATCCTCATTAACCTGGTCACGTGAATTCCACCGGATCTGCATGAAATTACCGAATGGAAAAGTCTGAGTCCCAAAAGTCCGTTTTTTTGTTGTTTTTTTTCTTCCTATTTGTTTGCATATATATATATGTGGGGGAGACCCCACACAGCCCCCCCACCTTAACACTATACATTTTTTATTAACTTTAACCCCCACATATATATTTGTACGAACAAATAGGGGTTGGACTTTTGGGCTTTGGACTTTTGGCCATTGGTCATTTTGTCCTTTTCCCAATTCCATCTGGTAAGCACATAGAGCACTCTCCATGTCTCTTCTCTTTTACATCATGGAAGCTGCCTCATCTCAAACACACACAGTTTCCTCCCATTGCAAGGTCTGTACAAGCAGCTGGAGTACTCAGAGTGCCAAAATGGAACGCATTCTATACCTAGTGCCTGCTTTAAGCAGACATCCCCTGTTAGCTTTCTCAAGACAATACCATACACAGAAAATACCTTTGCATAACTCTCCCAAGTGTGCTCACTCACTGTCTCACGAGTCTGAGGCACAAGCACCCGTTTTTGGGGCCCCTTCGAACCAAAGAAATTAAGCAAACCAGAATCTATGGCCACTGTAGAGTCTCACCACTAAAATTCACCCCGTGGGCCCCTATTGCAATTTAAGTCCACGCTAACATGTGCATGCTAAAATGATGAACCTAACTGTTGAAATGTAGAGTCTCGCCGCTAAAATTCAGAGCTCCTACTCCTTCACCAAGCAACATGCAAGGGTACTGGCTTATAGTCCCCTTGACCTCTTCATCCTTATCGGCATCAGAATAATAAACAACTGGCATTTCAAGGACCTCGTTAGCCGATTACAACCAGGGCACTCGTGTTCTAGCATAGATACTGGGCACTTTATGACAATGGCAACCCCAGGCAATATGCCAGCCATAGTATAAATGCAGGGCACAGATCAGTAGCTGTATGAAAAAGTAACACATTCCCAGTATCGACACAGAACTCAAGGAATATAAAAGTGCTCAAGCATGGATAGAGGAGACAGATTGAAAGGGTGAGGAAGGTGCACCTACCATAGCATATAAAGCAGAAACAGATTAGAAGCTAACAGGAAGGAGCACTGAGAGTAGAAGAGGGTCATGGGTTTCGAATGGTATTGCTGCTAGTGAGCAAAGGGACACATGACTATGAGGTGTTCATATAGCTATGGTCACTATTTCTATATAAGAAGCAACACTATAGCCAGTTAAACAAGAGGGAGGTTTTTTGAAGAGTACCCTTGGAACTAAATCACTCATAGGGACTGTCAATGTTGAAATATTTAGGAACTGGCACATGTAACAGGTTAATTGAGTTGCTCAGGATCACATACTTTAATTAATAGGTGAAGCTGGGATTTGAGCCACATGTGCAATTTCTACAGTTGACCCAACTGTTTCCCAGTTCTCAACTGAAGTTATGTTAGTTGATATTTGTGTAGCGCCTGCTGCCATTGTAATGGCTAGGAAGCACTGCAGTGGATGAACGCCCTTCATAAGACCGCAGTCTGTTCAAATATGGTAATAAAAGGAGCAATAAATTGCATGCAAATACAAATTGGAATTCAGTGATAAGCAGAGATGGCTAGGTTAAAACATTAGAAATCAGGTCGAACATATTTCTCTGGTGCAGGGAAGACTGCTATGTCAGTGACTATGTCGGTCTCAGCTGTATTCTATGGGTTGCACCACAAAAGGAGGAATGGCCATTATACATAGTCTAGCAATCCCTATGGCAAGTGTCTAAAGTCGAGGGCTCTGCTATAATTCACATGCAGAACACATGCACAATGGCTAGCATGCAGTCACATGCAAATTACACACACAATTGTCAGAAAAGATACAGATACCATCAGCACATGTCCTCTTGTCTATACCATCTCGTTACTGCAGTTACAAGTGTATTATGTTGGATTCAAACGTGGTGGTGGTCATACATATTCATTTATAAGTATAGCGCTAGGAGTGCTGAATTCAAAGGCAGCAGAAACCGTAGTGTAGCTACGTTCCACGTGGCGCAGGACCACATCAGTGCAGTTCTTGTGTCGCTAAGCTCTAAAGCAGTATAGCTTGAAAAAGTGCAGTTCTAGTGTGGTTAAGTTCCAAAGAAGTATAGCTTTAGCGTGGCTAAATTCAAGAGCAGCAGACAAACCATTTCAGCACAGTTCTTTTGTGTCCAAATTCTGAAACAGTATAGATTGAACCAGTTACGTTTCAGTGTGGGTGAATTGAAAAGCAGCATAGAACCACATGAGTCCAATTGCTGTGTGGCTGAATTTAAAGGCAGCAGAAGACAAACCCAGTACAGCTCTTCTGTGGCTAAGTTCGATGGCAGCATAGATTGTACCAGTGCAGCTTTTAGAGTGGGCAAATTCCAAAGCAGAGCAGAACCCAATCAGTCCAGCTTCTGTGTGGCTAAATTTAAAAGTAGCAGAAAACGGAATCAGTACAATTCTTGTGTGGCTACATTTAGAAATAGTAGAAAACCGAATCAGTACAATTCTTGTGTGGCTAAAGTTAAAAGCAGCAGAAAACCAAATCAGTACAGCGCCTGTGTGGCCAAGTTAAAAAAACGTGCATAAACCAAAGCAGCGGAGCCATAGCGTGCTTAGATGTAAAAGCAGCACAAAATCAAATCAGTACAGTTCTTGTGACTGTAGCAAACTGTACATATCTGTAAATGTTTGGCTTTCATTAACTTAAATAATAACTGTTTTGTACATCTGACTTTTAAAGTACACTTAACATGAAAACCCAATAGTAAAAACAACTTTATTTACAAATGTTATACTATAGGTGCATGATGTTATCTTGATTTTCTCTGTTATCAAGGGAAACACACCAGTACCAGAATTCTGGTTGATGCAGGCCTAAAACTAATCTGAACTGGGCTTTTCCATTGCATTGTGATTTACAGTTTTGGACGCACACAGCCTTCAGGAATGTTCTTCATGATGTGTAGAAGAATATATGAATTTGTACAAAAAAAGCAAACCGTTTTTTGTGACAAATAAGCACACCTGAAAATCAGCTTGCCACAGCTTGTGATATTGTGCAGGCTCTTATCTGACCAGTGCCACTTCCAATCAAATGACCTAAGAGCAGGAAATGTTCTAAACTATTTCACCAGAATGTGAGGGCAAACATGTTCACCGAAGACTGCACAGTACTATTCAGTGTGATAAGATGATTTGTCCAGGGTCACTGTATCGTCTGATGGTTAAGCTGGAATATATTCCTCACCACTTTAATTTCACAGTCTTGAACTTGCCTACCTATTCACCACTCCCGACTACCTCCTTAATGAGAAACACAGCTCTAGAAGTGCACAATATGATGATGCTATGTTCATTTTTTATAGTTAGTGTGATATAGTGCAGGTACGTTGTTTTATAACACAGTTGGCATTGCTATCCACAAAGTATTGGCACTTTCAAGTTATTAACCTGAGACATAGAAAGGAAAACTTGCTTTGGCAGAATTTGGTACAGTGATCTTGCATATGAATTAGGATCTCTGTAAAATGAGCTGAGCTCGTTGTTCTATCTTCTGAACCATACAACACTCAAATTGATCAATATTCATTTCAACTTTGTTTTTTACAAGTTATCAATATATTATCCACAAAAAAGTGAAAAGTATACAGCTCTAATATAGTAAACTCGCACACTGTACCCACTATAGTAAACACATGAAACATTACAAGAATAATTGATCTGAATGAAATGTACTTGTCAACAAGTACTTGTCAACCCCTTTCTAAAGAAGTCCTCTACCGATCCTTCCATGCCACTGGAAGCTTCCCCACCCCCTTAAGCACTCCTTTGTGTATCGCCTCCTAAAGAAGCCCTCTGCCGATCCTTCCACTTCGGCTATCGCCCAATCTCCATCACTCCTTTCCTGGGCAAACTGTTGGAAAAGCTGGTGATCTCCCAGCTTAATCTTCACACTGAATCTGTTAGTTGTCTCCATGACCACCATGAGCAGCCAGAAGCACGGAAACTGCTCTCCTGAACATCTGTGAAGACCTGCTCTCTAACCTTGAATCTAACCTTCCTTCTGTTCTCATTATCCTCAATCTTTCTTCTGCTTTTGATACAGTCAACCATGCCATCCTTCTTAATCGCCTCTGTGTTAACCTTGGTATCACTGATCAGACCTTGGCCTGGCTGACCTCCTTTCCCATTGATCAACCCTTTCAGGTCCAACTGGGGTTGGCACTTAAACATTTTATGAGTACTTGCATACAGTTAGAATACAAATTGTTTTTGTAAATGAGACAGATACCCCCCATGTGCACCTCGCTAATGGTATGCATGCATACATGTGCACAGCATGGCCGTGCCACCTCTACTTTAACCACCTAACTATGGAGAATGCAGATGTTTATGTACCCAGCAAAACCTTCCAGTTGTTGAGAACATGCATGGTTACATCAAAGCTGCATACTCTTTTGCTATTAGTATTATTATTATTATATTTATTTGTATTATGTATTATTATTATTATTGTTATTATCATTATTATTAAGCAAGCATCACAGAGCATGTCAACTTATCTGATGAAAGATTATGAAGGTGACCAGTCCAACAGGAAATAGTTTAAATGACAGATTCAGAGGTCAAGGTTACAGAGTTATATATGGCCACTGTAATCAAGTGCACTGCCAACATGATGAGTTTTCTTACTTGGGAGGAATGTGTGAGCCAGCAAGGACATGTGTTCCTACTGTGGCATAGCATTGTATACTAGGGTTACGGGTAGAGCCATCAAGATGAGTGTTCCTCTGTGGGGTGGGTGGCATGTATGCAACCAGTATGCAAGGACATTTCTTCTTACTGTGGTATGGAATCTTATTCTGGCATTAAGGGCAAACCATCATGATGATTACACTTACATATGGAGGGGCGGCCATTTGCGCAGACAGCAAGGACATGCATGCTTTCCTACTGTGCCATGGCACTTTATACTGGTGGTAAGGGTAAAGCCAACATCATGAGTATTTCTCTGTGCCTGGGGGAGCATGTGTGCAGCCAGCAAGCAGGCACATATTCTCCTACTGTGGCATGACACCTCATACTGACATTAAGGGTAAAGCAAACATGATGAGTATTCTTTCATGTGGGGGGTGTTGGCATTTGTGCAGCCAAAAAGGGCATGTGTTCTTATTGTGGAAAATCATGTTATACTGGTTTAATGGCAACGCCAACATAATGGGTGTTATGATATGGCTGTACTGACCTAAATTGGCGCAGCAGGATTAGACAGGTTTTTCTGGCGGCATGGCATTTTTTACTGCCATAAAGTGTATAGACAACATGATGACGCTTCCTACAGGAGGTGGGGGAAGCATTTGTGCAGCCAACAAAGACATATGTTCTTCCCGTTCCTTGGCTTTTTTCATGGTGCTATAGCCAAAGCCAACATGATGAGTGCTCATACCTGTCCATCTTAGCCTAGAACCAGTCTGAACAGGTTTTCTTATTAATGCATGTCATGTTTAACTACCATTAAGGGGAAAGCCAACATGACGAGTGGAGTGAGCAATTGTTTTGGCCAGAATGGATATATTTCACTGCTGGCCTCTTCTACTGATATTAAGGGCAAAGCCAACATATATTTTTGAAACATATTTTTATGTATTTTATTTATAGAAGGCATAGGGAAGAAAAATATTTTTGGGTCAAAAGTGCATACAAAATGTAACATTTATAACAGAGCGAAGGACATGGATCTTTAACAATGGGTTGAAAGAATGTGACTTGATGAAAGAAAGGTGGAAAGGTAAACTAGGGATGAGGACATAATAACATATGAACAGGATGGTTGAGGAAGTGCTAAATTAAAGGATAGAGGGGTGACAGAAAAATGCTGTAGGGTTGTCCATGCAGGTAGGGAGAGAGGGAAGCAGGGTGATGGAGTAACTTAGAGTGCTAGGTAACAGGTTCTTCAGAATGGAGGAGGGCTTTTTAGATTTAGATAGTGGTAGAATTGGAGTAGTACATAGAGGGATGGGAAGACCCTTCCAGGGCAGGTGAGCGAGGAGAGGGAGAGAGCAGATATGAGAGAGAGCACAGGGGGCTCTAGTGGTGGCAAGAAGGTGTGGGGACTATTACCATATTGAGCAAGGTAGAGAGTAGGGAGTGAGATTAGCTTATATGTAGGATGGGGCAAGTCAATGGATAGTTTTAAAGATGATGAGAAGAAGTTTGTACTTAGCTCTATGCTTCATAGATAGCCAGCCAATCTGCGATGGTAAAGCAAGAAAGATTTAAAACTGTGCACACAGCGACGATGAGGAATGTGTCCAGAGGTGAAAGAGCATAGATGGGAAGGCCATAGAGGAGACTAACAGAGTAGTCAATTCTAGAAAGGATTAAGGAGGAGATTAACTGTTTATCATTGTTGAAAGGAAGAAGATGATGGATTTGTTTGATATTGAGGAGGTTGAGTTTGGCATCAGTGGCAGATTTGGAGATGAACAGCGAGAAGTTGTGAGATGGGTCAAAGATGACACCAAGGTGTTGAATGAAAACAGAGAATTGAAGGTACTGAGGGGTGAAGAGAATAAGAGGGGGAGGTAAAGAGATAGCCTGTTTGGCTGAGAAGTAGAGAACTTCATTCTTAATGGAGTTGAGCATGAGCAAGTGAGACACCATCCAATATTTGATGGCAGAGAGACAGTCTGCATTTTTTTTTACAACAGTTCTTTGGATAAGGAGATAAAGGAGAAGAAGATCTGAGTGTTGTCAGTGAACAGTTGATATGAGAAGCCCTAAGAGGGATCTTGGTGCCAAGAATTGAAGTTTAGAGAGTGAAGAGAAGTGGACCAAGGACAGACCCTTTGGGAACTGCAAGAGTGAGGGTGGTAAGTGGAGAGGTAAGGGTAGACCAAGAGACCAAAAAGTGTTTAAGAGCCAGGAATGACAGAAAACAAGCAAGGACATTATCTCTAATGCCAAGGAGAGATAATGTAGAGAGATGGTTGGAATGTTCAACAGTATCAAAGGCATCAGTGAGGTTGAAAGGAATACAAATAGATGAACGGATTGCATGCCATCCAGAAGAGTGGAAGTTGCTGACATTGAGAAGATTTGTCTAGGTAAAATTCAATGGTCAGAAACCAGATAGAAGAGGGTCCAGGAGTTTGTGAGTAACAAGGAACTTAGTGACTTGATTGAATACTACTCACTCGAGGACTCTTGCTACATGCTTATGCTGCAGGGACATTGAAAATTCCCTCTTTCTAAATGAGTACACGTCTTGGTATGACAAATGTCTTCGTCATAGAGTGATCCAGTGTCTTGCTGCTAGCATTCAGCATGATATACATAAAGCTCAGGTTAGTAAAAACCGATTGATAAATATCTTATGTCTCTTAAGGTGGAGGCTTTCTGTGGTTGATATGTTATAAGCGATTTAGGGCGATATTTAAGGTAAAGAGGAGCTTGGCCATTGTCAGGGTTCTGTTTGATTCCTCTTTATCATGTCTTAAACCAGGTACACACATGAGGAAACAAGCCCTCTCCTCCAGTAGATTCACCAGTATACCTATGAATTCAGGACTCAAACTAAGCCCTCAGAACACCTGTTTGTCCAGAACTATGCGTTCCTTCAGAGAACGCTATGGGTTGCCCTGGAAACGCTGGCTCCCATTGCATGGACGTATGCATTCAAGATGACGGCAGCGCATTGTGTGTGCATTCAGCTGATTCGTAATTTAAGCCTTTCCCACGCTGCACGGCGCTGCTTCTGAATTTGTATTCTCAAAGCATTGTATCTTGTTACCTTGTTGTCCTGGTTTTCGATCCCCCAGCTCGTTCTTTTGACTTTCCTTGCCTCGTCTCCTGATATTGCTTGACTGGTTACCTGTTGTCGACTCTGGACGCTTACTGGACTGCACCCGCTCGAGTCCTCTACACCTGACCTGCCTGATGCTGACTCGGAATGCTTACTGGACTGCACCTGCTTGAGTCCTCTACACCTAGCCTGCCTTTTGCCGACTCGGAACGCTTACTGACTGCACCCGCCTAAGCCCTTCACAACTTGCCTACCTGTTGCCAAACCGGAGAATTTACTGGACTGCACTCACTTAAACCCTTCACGACCTACCTACCTGCTGCAAAACCGGAATGTCTACGGAATTGCCCTCGCCTCAACCAGCTTCACCTCGTTTGTCTATTTCCAACTCCGAACGCTTGTCGGACTGCTTACCTCTGCTGGATCATCCCGAATCCGGAAACCCTCAATTGTTCGTCACGTCATCACTTCTTCTCCTATCTGAAGACTCTAAAGAATTTAAGGGACATTAGCGCATCGGCGCAAGGATCAAAGACTTGTTTAGGCGTCCTCTTGCTGGCGGGAATAGGGAACAAGACTTTGTGTTCCCGGGATTACACCTCATTTACAGCAATCCCTTCTTCAGAAATACTCCAGAACACTCAATACCCTTCTATTGGTAAGCAAACTACTGTCTGATTCTTCCTCTTCCCAACCTTGTTACCCTCAGTAATAGCTACCTCTCTTGTTCCAGGATACTCACCATTCTAGCTTGAAAATTCGAAGTCCAGTCCATCATTCTTACTTGTGAGTAACAGCTAATAATCTTGCCTAGTTATCACATTGTCTTAAACTGTATATTAATCCTTGGCTATTTTCTTTTGCAGCCAGCTGTGTGGGTACCAGGGCGTACCAAATATTTTCGGGCAATACTCACCTCAATCTGTCCTTTTGTACTCTTGAGGGGCATATTGTCAGAAAGACTCAATTGCTTCACGACGTGTCAAGCCAACACTTCTGAATTTAGCCCTTGGGCCCTAACATATTCGAAGCCTCATAAAATGGAAGAAGCCGCTGAACATTTGGCGGCTTTGTCCAAAGTGGTGGCTGACCTCAAGGCCAACATGACAGCAGCACATGATGCTACTCAACGTTGTATCAATGAGTTACATGCTGGCTTGCAGTCAGGGGCTGGAAAATCAAGTTCTGGTTCGGATACTGCTGCTGGAAGGGCTCAATCTAGAACTGAGTCAAGCCCTGTCTACATGGCAGGACAGTTTCCTTTGGCCCCTCCAGAAAGGTTCTTAGGGGGATCCTAAGACCTTTCGAACCTTCATTAATCAGGGCCGATTACATTTCTTGTGTAGACCCACCTCCTTTCCTGATGCTACTACAAAGGCTGCCTTTGTTTTGTCTAACCTCGGTGGCACTGCTGCAGTATGGGCCAATCCCCTACTGGAACAAAGCAGCCCACTACTTTATGACAGTGAAGCACTGATTACGGCCATGACACGTGTCTTTGACACAAGATATAAGTCACAGGCTACAGATCTGGAATTGCTTTCCTTGCAACAAAAAAATACTTCCCTTTTGAATTATTTGGCTAAGTTCAATCAGCTAGTCGCAGAAACCGATTGGCCAGAAGAAAAGAAAGCGGCCTTAGCAACGGTACCGGTTGTGCCTAGTGGCTTCCCAGAACTGGTTGACCTTGTGTTGCTAATTGACGCTCGTATGGCGGAACGAAAGGGCGAGCAAAGAACAACCCTAGCTGTTCCTCCTGTGTTAACACCTGTGTCGACATCACAGCCAATGCAGATTTGTGTCATTAGAGGCCCACTTACCCCCACAGAAAGAGAGCTTTGAAGGGCCATTCATTTATGCTTCTACTGTGGGTCGTCAGAACACTTTTTGAAACCTTGTCCCAAGAAACCCAAGAAGGCGGGAAACGCCAAAGCTCGACAATAGACGGGATCCCCTTGACGAGTCAGGTTGTCATGGACCCCAGAGCCTCATTTCCATTCTCGGTTTTGGCTACCTTGTCCTATCCATCTGATAAACCCTGGTCTGTTGAAATCATTCTTGATTCAGGTGCAACAGGGAACTATGTGGATGCTCAATATTAAGAGCATTACACTCTTGATCATTCCATTCCATTGCTTTCAAAGAAAACACCAGAATTAGTTACTGCAGTGGACGGTACTTCTCTGATCTCCGGTCTGGTGACGGAACAAACCATTGACCTTCTGTTATCATTTCGTACCACGCATTCTGAGGTCATCCATTTTGATGCCATTTCAGCTCCACAATTCTAGCTTATACTGGGACTTCCTTGGTTAACAAAACACAACCCCGTCATTGATTGGGTGTCACGGTCTGTGGAATTTACCTCAGCTCAATGTCATGAGTCTTGTCATGTATCTGAGACTGAACCAGGAAACCCAGTTCCATGATCCTGGATGCAGCCTTTACTATTGGGGCTAGCACTACAGTGCTCCTTCCTAAATAATATGATTCTTTTAGGGATCTTTTTGATAAAAAGGCGGCCGAAAAACGACCTCCGCATCGTCCCTACGATTGCCCGATTGAACTACTGGCAGAGGCCTGTATTACTTCTGGCAGTATATATTCACTTACGCAAAAAGAGGACGTAGTTCTCAAAGAGTATTTGGATCAAGCACTAAGTACGGGATTCATTCATCCCTCCAGGTCTCCAGCAGCATCACCTCTTTTTTTGTTCCCAAAAAAGAGAGAGACCTACGTCCCTTCTTCAGAAATCCTCCAGAACACTCAACACCCTTCTATTGGTAAGCAAACTACTGTCTGATTCTTCCTCTTCCCTACCTTGTTACCCTCAGTAATAGCTACCTCGCTTGTTCCAGGATACTAACCATTCTAGCTTTGAAATACTCAGTCCAATCCATCATTCTTACTTGTGAGTAACAGCTAATAATCTTGCCTAGTCATCTCATTGTCTTAAGCTGTATATTAATCCTTGGCTATCCTCTTTTGCAGCCAGCTGTGTGGGTACTGGGGTGTACCAAATATTTTCGGCCAATATTCAACTCAATCTGTCCTTTTGTACTCTTGAGGGGTATATTGTCAGAAAGACTCAATTGCTTCACGACGTGTCAAGCCACCACTTCTGAATTTAGTCCTTGAGACCTAACAGCCATGAAGGCTGTATGCATCTTAAAAGTAATCCTTGACTTAATAGGCAATAATGCATCTTCCTAAGAACAGAAGATATACGAACGATGCTGGGGGTATTAGCGACAAAGCGTGCTGTCACATTTTGTTGTGCCTGTAGCGGTGGATGGTATGATTGGATGAGTGGCATATAGAGCATTACACTAATCTATTCTATAGCAGTTGAAAGCTTTAGAAAGTGGAGCATAGAGTGCTTCTAACAGTTAAGGCCTAACATGCCTTAGAAGCATCAGGTGATATTCAGTAGAACTGACCACTGGATTGTTCTGGGTGATCAAGGATAGTGTAAAATCTAGCAAAATGGCCATCATTTTGGCCTTGGAGTGTGTCCAGATAACAAGATTGTAGGGTGTCAATATATTTTTGAAAGAAGGAAGAGGTGGACACTATCATATATAAATGAGTAGAAGAAAGGAAAAAAGAAAACACATCTAAGCAAGTTTATTATTTGGTTCATCAATCATATATGGTTTAGAATTATTTGAGTTAAGAAATAATTTTAATCTATCACTTTGGAACACTTTGCCTTAAAAACCTGTGGATGATGAAAGTTTCATTCGGGTCACGTTTGTATGCGTAGCCCGGTGCCATCTTTTAAATCTCATTATGCTAGTAAGCCTCTGTTGATCTTCATGTGTAAGTCTTTCTAAGCACTGTTTCTGTAGACAAAACCTCATATTATTATCAATGTGTGTTACGGTTCACTAAGAACCTTTCCCTTACGTTCCATTTCATAACAGATTACAATTATACAATTTACCTATTTTATCCAAATACTTCATTACTAAAACAGGAATAAAACCAGAAATACATCAACTTTAAAAACATAATTAAAAGACCACTATTAAAAAGAAAGGAAGAAACATTATTTCATTTTCAATTTCAATCCTTACAAAATCTCTCCTTACAATTTCATTCCTTACCATTCTTTCAACTGCGACAATCTAATTATTATTCATAAGCTCAAATTGCACAGCAGCCAACCTCCATTTGTTCAGTTTTCCTATGAAGATACGTTGCCACATAAGACCCACATCCAGTATGTTACAGTTCTTAATCAAATGTGCAGAATACAGTTCACGCTGTGATGTTAAGTGCGGGCACTACAACAGCACATGGTAGATGGTTTCCACCACAGCTCTGCCCTGACCAAACCTGTAGGTTCTCAACCTTTGTTTCAACCCGATTCTTGAACACATTACTTTGTTTGTCAGAAATTGGTTGAGTCACAATACTCAAACATTGAACCCTCAAAAAGTGGCAAGCAAAAAGTTACAGGAATGAAAAACAATTACAGAGACAATTTGGTCGAAAGAAATACCAAAAATGATTTAAATATATACATAGAGGTGGGTAAGGGGTTAAAACGGGTGGGGGGGGAATTGTGGAGGGTTTATTAATATAAGGAAATGGGGTGCTTAATGGGGTGCTTGGGCAAGAACCCCCCCAAAAAAATTCAGTATGTTATAACTAAATTGCTTCGCTGTAAATCTTTTTCATTATTTTTATTTTCCTTAAAATCACATAGATCCAGGCAATACACCATCCAGCAGTAAGTCAGAGAAGAAATGGTAGCCACGCACAGCTTCAATTGTACAAATCCAGTCACTTTCCCACAACTTGCGTTTCGCTTTAACCGGTGAGTTTAGTAATAACCCCATTCTCACATCATGTGAGTTTCTATACCCAATGCATTGATCATACTGTCTATTCATTGGTGTGCATAATCTACTTTGCATAACATGTTTTAATAGCCACCAAATAGTACCCATTTCTGCGTTCGTAATGTTTCTCGGGAGATTTAAGTTTTTCCACACTACCATTCCACTGAAATAACCTTTTTACAGTGGAATTCCCTAACTAGGACAAAGGGAAAGTAACCATATTTCGTATTCACCTGTGCTGCCTGAGCCGCCAGCACCTGCAACTGTTGCTTTTTTTTGCCTAAACAATTCTTCCACATTGTGTTTCCTCAACAAGTAGAACCCCAGATACACACGTTTCAACTTGTTCAACAGGATTATTGTTCAGCACCCATCTAAACATTGTCTGAGACGGCTTTTTTAGGCGGTCTAAAAAATACCTTTGTTTTTGCAACATTTATCTCTAGGCTATTCCTCTCTGTATATGTCACCAAGTCTGCTCCTGTATCCGAAATGAAGAGTTTAAAAAGGAGTGGCACCATTACAGGACGATATCATAGGATGATATCACCATGCCCTCCGCACTGCCCTCAGAGAACGTAGGAGCTCCTACTATGCCACCTATTCCTAAATCCCCATGTAACACAGCACAGAGAAATCTCAGACTCTGTGCACGATTATCTAAAATATTCGAACCCCTCAATAAGTACAACATTAACTTAGACCATCTTCGACCTAAAATACATCCCCCAATGGAAACACTTCCCAGCTCCAAGCCTTGCTCTAAAACTCTAAAAGAAACAAGACTACTGCTAACCTACATACCACCTCTAACTCACGCCAAATGCCACACTCACAACCTGACCTCAAAGGCGCATTAATAAATGCTAGATCCTTAGTCGCCCATGCTACAGACATAGCAGAGACCATCTTGGAAAATGACCTGGACTTCATCCCCATCACGGAATCCTGGCTCCATGATGCAGCAGACCCAGCACTAACGCTAGCAGTCCCAGACAATTATACCATCCTTAGAGCTGACAGACTAGATTCACGTGGTGGTGGAATAGGAATTATCGCCAAAACTAATCTCTCTATGAGAATTACCTCAAGACCCAACGTTAAATCCTGTGACTCACTATCCATTAAACTACCTACCGCCAACTCCCAAATGCTAAACATCCATCTCCTTTATAGACCACCAGGCCCGATCAGCACCTTTAATGAAGACATTACTACTATTATCTCTGAGAAGTTAAAAAACTCTTCACAAACACTACTACTAGGAGATTTTAAGCGAGGTTATGATGATATCAATGATCACAAGGCTACTTCCATAGCTAACATCCTGACAGAATTAGGTTTCACACAGAAAGTGAATACTTCCAAAGGGAGAACTCTCGATTGGATTGCCAGTCACAATTGCAACCTTTCCATCACATCCATCTCCCCCCCCAATATGGACGGACCACCACCTAATCTCCTTTACTCTTAATACTAAAAGTCCTAATGCACCAATACCTCATCCCACCCTACCTACTTTAACTAGAAACAAGAAAAATATCACAGCTGACAATATCTTACCCTATATCCTACCTAATCTTAACTCCCTACCAGACCATACAGACCCAAGTCTACTAGTGGATGAATATAATAATGCTATGACTACCGCTCTTGACAGCATTGCTCCACTTAAACTTAGGAATAGCAAACCTGAAAAGCATCTCAACTCCTGGTTTACACCTCACCTAAAAATCCTAAGGTTACAGAAAAGAAAATGTGAAACGTCCTGGAACCTACATCCCACTATAGAAAATAAAACCAATCTAATAAGTATTTCAACCCAATACAAAAAGGATATTATCATGGCCAAACAAGACACGTATAACAACAGAATTACACAAGCTAACTCTAGTATGAAGGAGCTCTTCTCTATTCTAAAAGAATTGGAAACCCCGTACAGGATGACTCATTTAAAGATAAAACTCGGTGAACTGACATCCAGTTTGCACTAATAAAGTTGCCAATCTCCAAAACAAAATAGCCCTAAAGAAAGCTTTATTATCAGCTCAAACTCAAACTACCACCAATAAAACATTGAAATCTAAAGCTAAAGAATATACTCAATTCAACTTCTCTAAGGTCTCAGTTATTGAGGTAGAGAAAACGATTCTTGCGCTTAAACCATCCAATTGCAAAGGCGACCAATGCCCAGCACAACTGATCAAGGACGCTGCTAGGGACCTAGCCCCTTTCATCACCAAACTCATCTACGCCTCCTTCACTACTGGCACCATCCCACATAATCTAAAGGAATCCTGGGTACTCCCTCTTCTGAAAACACAAACACTGGACCCTAACATACCCACCAACTACAGGCCCATCACCACGGTACCATTTCTCCTAAAAATCTTAGATAAGGTAGCATATACCCAAATTCAAAACTTCCTTGAGGTGAATCTACTCTTAGGCGCTCGCCAATCTGGTTTCTGACCACAACATGGCACAGAGACAGCCCTTATCGACTTGAAGGCCCAAATAGATTCATTAAGTGATGAGGGAAAATTAGCACTTCTCCTCCTACTAGACCTCTCAGCTGCCTTTGACTTGGTGGACCATAAAGTCCTGTGCAGTCACTTGGGACTCAGAAGCCCACTTCTCTAAGGAGGCTATAGTCTGGATACAGTCTTTCCTCAGTGACAGGACTATGAGGTTCTTCTCCCCATCAGCCACAGCAGATCCGATACCTATTACTTGTGGAGTGTGCCTGGGATCATGCGTCTCGCCAACACTCTATAATATCTTCACCAAGCCACTCTTTGATGATCTTAACAATCTGGGTATCACTTATACCAACTACACAGACGATACCCAGATTCTCCTATCACTCACTGGGGACTATGAGGAAGATCTGGCGATGGTGAACAGAGTCTATAGCATCGTTCAGGCATGGATGGCCAACCGCGGCCTGTGTCTAGATGATGACAAAACAGAGCTCATCATCCTGGGGACCACATCTTGCATCACCAAACTTAACCCCAATTACTCGTCGTTCATTATTGATGGGAATACTATCAAGGTTGCCAGAGAAGTAAAAACCCTAGGTATTTACCTCGACTCAACCTTATCTCTTACCAAACAGTTAAATTCACTGGCTTCCTCTCGGTTTACACATGTAAATTAATACGGGCCAGAAAACAATTCCTGTCAGCCGACAGTTGTTTAATCCTATTTAGTGCACTCATCCAATCAAAACTTGATTATTGGAATGCTCTCTACATATGGACAAACAAACAAACCATCAACAGAATACAAGTGCTCCAAAATAATGCTCTAAGAGCTGCCTTAAGCATTCCTAGAAGAGTATGACTATCTGAAATAAGAAGGAAATATAAATGGCTCTCTACCCAAGAAAACATCTATCTCAAATCGGTTTCCCTCATCCACAAATGCTTAAACAATAAAGCCCCTCGTTACCTAACAGAACAATTTATTAGTAAAAACTCCATCAGACCGTCAAGAATAGCAAGCCCTAACTGTCTCTAAGTGCCAAGATTTGAACTGTCCACCATTGGCGGGTCCAGTTTCCCAGTTAGAGCTGCACAACTGTGGAACTCCCTACCACAGACACTCAGATCTGACCAAATGTTTATCAAATTCAGAAAGAACACAATTAAATGGCTTATAGAGAAAGATATGTAACCTACACTCTCTTACTGCACTAACTCAGCCCTTACTTGCGTGTATTGTATTTTGTTATAGATATGCTAATATTTAAATGTGTGTTAGTAATGATATGTTGTATACACAAGCATTCCCCTACTGCTGTTATATACTGTTTTGACCCTCATCTTGTAACACAGAGGAAACTGCTCTTACCTTTGCTCTGTAACATCTGTTACTAAGCTCTACGTACTCTTTTCACTTGCCCCCTGATTCCTCTGGGTCGGGCGCGCACAATAAATAAAAAATAAAATTTTAAAAAAAACATTATGCAACCCTGTTTTAGCTCCGTGTCAATTTTTACTACTGAAGAAAAGCGCCCTTGCCTGTCCAGTCTTACACATAAGGATATACTAGAGTACAGGCCAACAAGAATAGCCAGTAAGGCTGGTGGACAGCCCCAAGCATCTAGCTTAGCCCTTAGCTGCTTTCTGCCAAAGGCCATGGAAGTGGTTTCAATCATTCAAAGGCCTCCTCTTTTAGAAGACCAAAAATTAACCCATTGACTTTAGTTCCCACACCTTTACAGAAGCCAGTTTAGTAGACATCTAGTCTCTTGCTTTTCCTAGCCCAGCTCCCTTTGCACTATGCCTGCAAATATCTTTGAGGGAATGTCCAACAAAGATATGGGCCTGTAATTGCCTGGCACTGTAGGTAATCCCTTCTTATAGATTGGGACTACTATTGAGGTTAACCAAGAAAGTGAGAAGTGTCTTTCTCTGACAACTTTGTTGAAGATTTAATCAAGAAACTGCACCCAAATAAGAGGTTTCTCTTTTAGTACAATGTTGACGAGTCTGTCTGGACCAGGAGCTCGTGAAAATCTACTGGTCTTGATAAAATACTCCAAATCATCCATGTCCACTCCAAGGACCAGCTGACATCGCCAATCACTTCTAATCCAGAAGGCACCTCACTCTCTAATGTAGGAATTGACTTATAATGATCTAACCAACACTCTTCCATAATCGGATTAATCTGGAAACTAGCCTGTAGACTTTCGTTTGATTTCAGAATATTCCAGAATTCCTTTGTGTTTTTCCGAGCCAGTATTAAGAGAATGTTTTGAGCGTCTGCCAAGAGTAAATGGTGCTTATGATGGGCTAACCAGTTTTTATATGACTTCTTGGCACAATGACTTAAGAACCATTATTCAGGCTTAAGGGATCTTAAGACCCTTCACGCCTCTCATTTCTTTTGCACTATTTCCTTATTATAAACATGACCATGTATAACTTTTGACTTAAAACCCCTGGGTAGTTTCTCATAAATGTCATCCAATTTTAATTGATAATGACATGGTATGTTTTACCTCTTGTTGCTACCTCTTGGTAGGTAGACAGGAATATTATGTTAAATGAGCACGTATTACGCTCATTCCATGCAATCCTGTTCTCACCAGAATTTACCTCCAAATGAACACAGTGGGACCCATTATAAGTTTGCCGGTCCAGGAAACAACAGTACCGGTAAGCTTGCCGGTACTGTTGTTTCTGTACCGGCAAACTATGAGTTCTGAGAGCGGGTTCCTTTCAGCTCACCAGATCTGACCTGGTGGCAGGAGCGGCACTCGCGCGCAGACCTCGATTTATTATTTTATTTATTTATTTATTATTTATATTGCGCCGGTAGCTCGCGAGCCTCGGGGCGCAGAAACAAGGACACGAGAACGGACGGAACAAATAGTGATTAGACAGAGCGGACGGGACAGTCACATAGAATTAAGCTAACTGAGGTATATGCCGTGATGGCCGTTTATTTGAAGATATGGGTTTTTACCTGTTTGCGAAAACGCGAGTAGTTGGTTTCCAGTCTAAGGTGGGCTGGTAGGTTGTTCCAAAGGTTGGCTGCAAGGGTTGGAAGGGCTCTACCTAAGCCACTTTTGAGTTTGTGTGGTAACGTGGCAATTTTACCAAGTTGGGATGATCTCAGTGTTCTATTAGGAACGTATTGTTTGATCCTAGTTTTTAAGTAGGTTGGTGCCTTTCCGTAGATGCATCTGTGAACGATGGTTAAGGTTTTGAAATGCACCCTATCTTCGATTTTCAGCCAATGAAGCTCCCTTCTGGAGTTGCTGATATGCTCTGTTTTAGTTTTGAGCTTGACAATTCTTACTTCGTTGTTCTGTACAATTTGGTAGCTTTGTAGGCATTGCTTGGAGGCACCCAGGACTAGAGCGTTACCATAGTCAAGGCGCGACAAGATGGTGGCTCTTGCTATGGTCGCACAATTTTCCTCGGATATGATGGTCTGATGGCTTTTATTAGACGGAGGTGGTAAGCACAGTTTTTTTTAATGACTGTACTTGGGCGTCCGCACCCAACGATGCTTCTAGCAGCATACCTAGGGTTTTAACCTTGCTTAGGACCGGAATGGGGGTATCTTTAATGTGTAAGGATGGGTAGGATGAGGGTAGCTTAGCACGAGCAGAGGATGAGCCGAAAATCATGAGTTCGGTTTTTTTTCCATTTAGGCACATCCAATTGGAGTCCATCCATTGCTCCACGTGGTTGTATATCGTGGTAAGTTGCTCGCTATCTTTCTGATAATTGCCACTTAGTTCGAATACAAGCTGCGTGTCGTCAGCATAGTTAGTGAAATAGGTGTTTATGTGGTCAAGAACAAGGCATAGGTACTTTAAGTAGAGATTAAACAGTAGGGGTGACATACTGGCCCCTTGGGGAACTCCACAGAGGATTTCTTTTTCGAGGGAGAACTTGTCCCCCCAGTGCACTCTGGATATTCTGTTTTTTAGAAAGGACATTATCCATCTGATGGCTTCATCAGAGCAGTTGGTGGTCTTTTTTAGCGCATTCTGGAGTAGGTTATGGTCGAGGAGATCAAATGTGTCACTGAGGTCGAGTAGAACGAGGAGGCCTGTCTTACCCTTGTCAATAATACCGAGCATTTTGGTCTGCAGATCTAACATGGCCGTCTCGGTACTATGTGCGGGGCGAAAACCAGACTGCTGTGGGTGGAGGGAATTAGATTCCTCTACGTGTTCCTGGAGCTGCATGGTGGCGATCTTATCCATGTTTTTGAGGATGAAATTGCAGTTTGTTATGGGTCTGAGATTATTCGCATCGCGTTGGTCGAGATTGTTTTTTTTTTACCAGGGGGGTTACTGTGACTTTTTTGATGGCATTAGGGACTTCCTGGTCTCTAAAGGAGGCATTAATGATCTTTGTCAGGATGGGGGCGAAAATGTCTATGTTGTCCAATATTATCTTAGGTGGAATGATATTCTCTGCACAGGTCGTGGGTTTCATGGTCGCCAGTACTTTGATCATTTCGCTGTTGTTGATCTCTGTGAACTTGAAAGTTCCAATACCTGCTGTTGCAGTCTCAGCTGGCAGAGTAACTGTCGTTTTTTTGTTGGTCAGGGAATTTATGATGGCGTCCCTGGCTTTTGAAATTTTGTTGAAGAAGGTGATCTGGGTGGCATCGCATTCTTCTTGAGAGGGTAGGAAAGGAGGGGTGATGGCTTTGGGTTTTTGTATGGATTTAAGGATATTGAATAGTTTGCTGGTGGAATTGGTGGCTGTAGAAATCTGTTCGTTATAGAAGTTTTTTTTGGCCTCGGTTATCATATGTTCATATTTTATTTCGCTTTCCTTCCAGCGGGCTTTATTGGCTGATGAAGGATTTTTTAGACAGACATTTTCTCTGTTTCGTTTGTCCTTTTTTTGTTCTGCAAGTTCTTTGGAGAACCATTGTGGGTTTTTTTGGGTGGGTCTAGTTGATTTAGTTTGGAGGGGGGCAATTTGGTCCGTGAATTTCTCGAGGTGACTAAGTAGATTTGCTAACGTTGTTTCGCAGGAGTCATTCTCGGTTTGGTTTTTATCCACCTCAGCTAGGCATTGTATGAGGTGGTTCCTATCAATGTTTTTGTAGTTACGGTGTGTCGAGAGGGTCGGGCAGTTAGGGGTTTTGGGTTTGGGAAGAGGCAGGGTGATGTGGGAGGATATGCTATGATGGTCTGACCAAATGCAGGGTTCAGTCTTAAACTCTCCGGTTTCGAGATTGTTAGAGACGACCCAGTCAAGAAGATGGCCGTTGTCCATTGTGGGCTCTTGGTTGTTGATCTCAAAGTCAATGTTGTTTAGGGATCTTTGAAGTTTACTAGCTTCTTTGTCTTTTGTATCGCCATACCAGCGGTTAAAGTCGCCCATGACTAGTGTGGCTGTGTTGGGTCCTTTAAGCATATTGAGTTGATGTGTTATTTCGTCGTTGAATTCTGGGGTGGACGTCGGGGGCCTGTATAGGACAATCAAGTTTAAACTACTGTTAGCCGTAGGGGTGTGTTTGAGGTGCAGTATTTCACAGCCTGTACATGCTATGCTGCTGGGAAACATATGTATAGAGTCTCTTGCGATGACTGCTACACCACCCCCCTGGCCTTCTTCTCTGTTTGAGTAGAAGATGGAGTAGCCTTCCGGGACTGCAATGTCGCAGGTGGGGCCGATAGGGTCCTTGAGCCAGGTTTCAGTTATGCAGAAGATGTCTATTTGTTCATTGACAATCCTGTCATGAACACATTGTGCATGTTTATTGAGGGAGCGCGTGTTAAGCAAGCATATTTTTAGGTCTAGCTTATTTGAGGGGTGAAACTCGGGACTGTTCCGGGGGGGGAACGGTCAATTTTTCTTTCTTGGGGAGCCTTTTGATGGCTACTTTTTCCTTTGAGTCCAGACTGACTCGGTTAAGGGCAGTTTCTACCGCTTTTTGGACCAGGTTAATGCGTGCAAGCTTACTGAGATCTAGCGCAAGCTTGTTGAAGGGGAGCAACCCCATGATTACCTGTGATGATGTTACAGCGGTCTATGGGGAGACGGGCAGCACTTTCCGCCCTGAACGCCGCGGACGGCGAGACCAGCGCAGACCGGCTTGCCCCTGAAAGCGCCGGCGCTGAAAGTGCCTGACTTATCCCAAAATAGGCGGCAAGTGCTCTTGGGAGCTGTAGTTCCCAGAGCCTGTTGTTCAAAAATAAATGCAGCAGGAAAGACAAAATACGAGTGCTTGCTCGTTGCAGAAATGTCAAAAAATACTTTTAAACACACAAAGGTAAATCTAAGTTACAAAGTATTTCCAAAGCTGTACGTAATGTTAGTAACGTTACCCCAGTTGATTCAGAGTAAATGGCAGCAGGTTTAGAAAAATTGACAGTGCTTCTCTCCCTCCCACAAAATACAATTAGCTTTCTCCTGGGCCACGAGTGGCTTAGGGATAGATAAAGGAGGCCGGCGGGACCGGCGCAGACTGGCTTGCCCCTGAAAGCGCCGGCGCTGAAAGCGCCTGACGGATCCAAAAATAGGCGGCAAGTGCTCTTGGGAGCTATAGTTCCCAGAGCCTGTAGTTCAAAAATAAATGCAGCAGGAAAGACAAAATACGAGTGCTTGCTCGTTGCAGAAATGTCAAAAAATACTTTTAAACACACAAAGGTAAATCTAAGTTACAAAGTATTTCCAAAGCTGTACGTAATGTTAGTAACGTTACCCCAGGTGATTCAGAGTAAATGGCAGCAGGTTTAGCAAAATGGACAGTGCTTCTCTCCCTCCCACAAAATACAATTAGCTTTCTCCCTCGATGGATGTACCGGCACCATTCATGAATGGTGCTGGTGAAACCGGCCTCCTCATTCCCATTTGGTCCAATGAGACTCAAATGGGAATGGGGTCTGATATTTTCCGGCCCTCAGGAATTTGTAATTACCGGATCCGCCGGGGCTGTAATGCCCCCGGTAATTGCCCATTCCCGAGAGCCGGAAAATTCATGACTCCGGTGGCAGCCGTGCCAGTATTTACCGGAATGGCTACCGCCAGAGTCATAATGAGGCCCAGTATCTCTCCTGCACCAAGTTCCTTACTTTCATACGCCAAGTCAATGTTAAGGGGAAATGAATGCTAACTGTTGTTTTTCAATTATCATCTCTTGAGCTTCCATAAATAGTTCTCTTAGAAACAAAACAGTAATCTAGAATACTTTTTTGCAACCCCTTGGACCACTTATGATGAGGAGAATGTATTTAGTTTTGTTGAATTTTCTTTCGCACAGAGCAACTAGGGTAAATAGACAAAAATCAAGCTCCACTTTGTTTCTTGTAGTCCCATCGTAAATGTGACAAGGAAGAGTAACCATGCATTGGTTTAATGGTATTAATCCAATCCCAGATTCTCAAACGTGTCTTAGTGTCTTGTAGTCTTAATTGTAACTCCTCACAATTCAAACCTATATCCTGCAGGATACCCTCACACTCTTTCCCATAAGAGAAGGGGGCATTAACAATGTCCCTTCTACAGAATCTTTCACGGTCGACAAAATATCACCATAGAGTTTGGTGTCTTCTGCATTTAATATTTTACAGTATAGATTGATGAAGCTCGACAAACACCTTGATCTTAAAGATTGGACACCCAATTCATACCTGATGACAGCCATTGGGAGTGAATTTGAAACTTTAAACAGGTTCCTCCAAATTAGAACCTCAAGAGCGGGCAGCATGCTCAAAACTGAGAAATCATAAATTTCTGTACCATAAAGTAACTTAGACATAATTTTACTTTGGTAAGCTTTTAGAGCTGGGAGTATTGTAAACTTCCTGTAGTTCCCATGCACCTTTACGATTTGATTTATTAAACTGGTGGTTCTGTGAATATAATATGTCCTTGAATCGGCCTTAGTGGGGTCAGTTGTTATATAAAAGCTCAAGTACACGATGAATCCACCATCTCCAATTCTTTCCCTCCATCCACCAAGACAATGCAACACACTTCCTTTTTCTTGTAAATCAAATTACTTTTGTCTTGGTTGGGTTAATAATGAGGTTATTTTCCTTGTTTTATGAAGTGAATGCATCAATCAATACCTGCAAAAACAAGAAAATCATTGGTGTAAGCAATCCAAATTAAACGTTGATTGTTCAACCTAGGTGATGCAAATGTGTGTTTCTCCAATGTCTCTCCCAAACTGATGTATATAAATTAAAAGTAACGGGGAATAGAATACACCCCAGTCTAACTCCAGAGAAGTTTGAGATTGGTATTGTTGCTTCCCCCTGTATATTTAGTCTTAGCCTAATATTTGATCTATCATCCAGCACAACAAAAAGTCTTAAAAGCCCAGCAGGAATATTCCAACTAGCCAGCTTCCGTCATTTACATTCTTCTGTTAACCATATCGAAGGCTGCAGTCAGGTATATGCTTCCCACGTAAGTGGCATCAACTTTCTCTGTGAGGGTTAAGTTTTGGAAATATCTCAGCAGAAGACTGCTAAGATTTTTACAGCCGCTTTGCCATTTTTGAATATGACCAACTCGGGTCAACCAGGCCGTCAGGTGTTTTAATAGCAAGGTCGCAAAAACCTTGCTATAGGCATCTAGAACTGAGATAGGCCTATAGTTACACAGATTCGTCCTATCCCCTCTCTTAAAAATGTGGATCAAATGGGCAGTTGACGAAAATATAAAGTTAATATGGTTGACCATATAGCTGGATCATCTTTAAATAACAAGTTTGCGAGCCTAGTTGGCCCTAGTGCTCTATATTTGCTGCTAGCTTTTATAGTATCAAACACCACATCAAAATCAATTGAGTGGTGCCAATTATCATCCATGTTATCTGACTGGATAGGAGTGGGGGACACTAAAGAGTTCTGCCCGCATTTCTCTTCATAGTAAGCAATCCATTGATGATCCCCAATTGGATTTAATTGTAAATCAGCCTGATTTCTCCCCAGGTTAGTAATGAGATGCCAAAAAGATGTAGTATTCGATTTACATAAAGATACCAACATCAGTTCAGTGTTGTTTTGTAAAAGGCTGTTTCTTATGCAATCAAACTCCAATTACGATAACATTGTTTAGCCTTTTTAATCTCCTTCACGTAGGACAAAAGATTCATATGCTGTTCACATTTTATTTCCTTGAGGTATTTCCTGAGATCTCGTTTTTGTTCCCAAACCATGAGATCAAACTGATGTAGATGATTGACAGGGCCAGATTTAAATTTAGACCGGGCCTTAATTGAAATCTCACCTAAAAAAGTGTCAAAATGAGTGGTATTAAATGTTACCATCTTCCAATCCAAGGAGATAGATCCCAATATCCCTTCTGCCCTCGTATTAATGAGAGAAGCTTGGTGATGGTTCCATGTTATTCTGTTTGTCCCTAGGTTGGCTGTGATTACAGGCAGAGTCTGACCAGGATCCTTCTTTAAGTGAATTTTGAAGTCCATTGCTATCATATTTTGATCTCTCCATTCACTCAGAATCACTTTGAAGAATAAACACATATGAAAAAGAACCTCGTCAACAAATATAGTCTAAAATTGACTGTCTCTGGCCCCTTTCCAAGGTAACTTGACTCAGTAAATCAACCCGCGTTGCCCTATTTAACCATAGAAGGGCAAGGGATTCCAGTCTTTGCAGTCATCTCTTACCATATTTTATTTTTACTGAGGAAGAGGTCCACTGTGCCAAAACACAGCTACTTAGCTTAAAGAAATGAAAAGAGTTCTAATCTCCACCCAAAATTATCAAACCATCAGTCCAAATGGAAGACCAATTGGATATGAGTTCAACCACATCCTTCAATAGGTACTCCAATGTACACTCTAGGTTATGCCAGTAAAGATTCAACAAAAGGATCTTCTTTTTTGTTCCACTAATCATTATGGTTATTTGAAAAGCAAGTAAAGTTCTGTTCTCTATAATTTAATGGTCAATCATGACCCCAGAACCTTATTTTATCAAAGTTACAAGCCCCCCCCCCCCGCAGGTCTCCCCTTGGCACCCCTTTCTGTGGCAGATAACATTGTCACATACCCATCCACAACCGGTGCTTCCACCAACCATATCTCTTGTAGAAATATTATAACATTTTGCTGTGAAATTTCCCTAGAATAGGGTTAGTGAAAAGATGGTTATGACCTAAACAGTTTCAAGAAAAAATGGTTAAATCACGTGATTCTTTACCAGTTTCCAGGTTGTGGATATACATCAGCCCTACATCAAGCCCAAACCCAATCATTCCACTCATTCATTCTAGAATCTCATGCTGCGATCTTGAATAAAGTGATAAACCCTGTTCTCCCCACTAGTAGGAGCTTTCAATTCCATTCCATCCACCTCTATTTGCTCCACCCATCTACCCATTGTTTTCGGCCCCATCTGGCGATCAACTTAAGAGAACACAAAACTCAAATGATGCATCGGTATTGTTTCACTCAGTATCAGGCCAGAAACTATTTTAGACAAAATCGCCACCATAACTACGTTAGTTCTATTCTTTAAAGGAAATTCAACTCTTTCTTTGTGTTTTGTTGGTATTGCCCTCAAACAGGATAACTTTGTGAGCAGCCTCAAAATTCCAGTGCGATTCAACACCATACATCTTTTGTCCTAAGATATACATTCTACTTTGAACCTTACACTCCTCTTGTTGTTATTTGCACTTTTACTCTTTTATTCTTTACATATTGCCATTCATAACCGGGTGCTAGTTCATTAGTTGCCCTGTAGTCTTGCTCTCTACAGTCTGGACCTTTAGCGCTTCCTTCCATACCATACTGGGAGATACCATTTCTTTTTAAACCCCCATCCGGTATGTCTAAAAAGGACAGAGGAGGACGTTATATGGAGGTCTCTATTAAATCCTATTGTGAGCCAGGAAGATACGTATACTTGGATCTGTCATACCCAGTCATCTCCTGCAAATTATAATATCCCTCTTTACCCTTATGCACACCCTGCAAACCTTCACACAGAGGTCTTATTGTGTTTTGGAAACATATACATCTTTCACAACAATACATAGTACAAAAATACAGATATATAATCTTTCACAGACTTAAAAGAACAAAGTTGAAAATCTAGTTAATTATATATTTCAATGATATTAAGTCACAGTCCATTTTCTTGCTCATCCCTCAATAAAATAGATAAATTCAGCAACCTGTTTATATTTAAAATCCTAATATTACATATTGTCTAATCCCTGTAAAAATTGGTTGAAAGCTCCGTTGGGAGTATCTCATAAACTAATTGTGCCACAGCTAGTAATAGTGAGACTAAGTTGCTAGATATCAAACTATGCCAAAAATAATTTGTTGAGATAAGCATTGGGGAATGGGCAGATTTTCTAAATGGTTGTAAGCGAATATCACTGAACCCACTACAGTTTATTAGGAGATGATCTAGAGTCTCAATATTACCCCACATTTTACAAAACCTGCAGAAAGAACCGCCACGTGACCAACCCTTCCTCAGATCTTTTAATTGCAAAGTAGGACACATATTGAATCTAATTTGCAAATAGGTTAGTCTAAACCTATTGCTAGGAAACTTTGTCATGTATTTTGGCAAAGTGCCTACATTTTCTGTGTGGTCTTGTGCACATTATATGATGTTGTTGTGTCATGAGTGCCTATCCAGTCTTTTCCCATTATAATATTTTAGTTTTTTTCATGTTTCCAAGAAAAAAGTTTTGTTCTACACCCAACTTTCCCAAAATTTCAGAACATCTAGTACCAAAGTGATGCCGCTGAGAGAGACGTACAGTGGTATCAGAGACTGGGAGAGCCACAAAGTTTATGGGAGCGAGATAAACCAAAGCGGGCAGATACCCTACCAAAACAAGCCTATGAAATGGCCAGAGGGCTATGGAGGGCCCTGAGAAACCAAGAGACGTTAATATCTGAGGCTGGAAAAGCCACAAGGGTTGTGAAAGCCAAGAAACCAAACAGGCAGATGCCCACGAGGTCCTGCTAAAGTAAGCCTGTCAGAGGGCCAAAGGACTTTGAGGATCCCAGGAAACATGAAACAGAACAAGCAGAACTGCAGAACTGGAGACACAGAGAGAAAGAGAGAGAGAGAGAAAGCGAGAGAGAGAGAGATAGAGAGAGATAGAGAGAGATAGAGAGAGAGAGAGAGGGAGAGAGAGAGAGAGAGAGAGAGAGAACCTGGAAGGTTGCAGTTCTTAAGCACAAAATAAGAACATTATCAAGCACCAAGTCAGAAATGGTGGAAGTGTCTTAAAAAAAGTTTCTTCCTGTAAAACGGGAATTAAGATTGACATACAGAATCTGCAGAAAAATTGAGGACTATTGTCAGAGAAATTGACAAACTCCAAAGATCAAAATATCCTGGGAAAGGGATCCAAGTAAATGGGGCAGTCAAAGCCCAGGGACAGGGGTTATTGCTCCGGCCTCCTTTCTGTTATATTTTTCCTGAGTGGTAGGGCCAGTTAGCTAACAGAATTTGGAATAAGGACTATTTATTTTGGACTTTAATGAGCACCCTTACTTTTAGTTTATCCTAGGCGGGGAAATTCCCTCATGGCAGTAGGGCCATATAGGCATGTTTTTCTTATTTAAATAAACATCCTTGAACAAATCACTGCTTAGTCTGACTCCTTCTTCTGGTTCGCCACAGTACACTTTAAGTTAGGTACATAAAATCTGACACATTGATTCATGCAATGTGTTTCTGATCTAGGGGATATAGCTGAGCCCATACAATTCTATTATCATCACTTATCCCCAAAAGAGTCAACACCATCTTGTGTGTATATAGCACCTTGAACAAAGTGTTTGATGGTGATTTGTCTGTGTAAAAGACATTTTTTATGTATTTACCTACTTACGTAGGTGCATACATTTACTCAGTTTGAGTTTCCCTAAGCAAGCGATTCACAGAGGAAAATTGCCAAACCAAGGAGATTAGGGTCAGGTTCCAGTGCAATACTTTTCTGCAGTTCATTATCCATTGCACCGCCTTTCCACCCTGGATCACTGCCAATTTTGTGTTCACAGCCACACTGGACTAACCCTGCTTCCACCCTGTACCTCCCACATCACCCGGCCCTGCTCGTGCCTTTCTGTTGTTCATTTTAGGTGCTCCTGATGCTGCCGTTGGGGAACGCACAGGAATACACCCGTTCAGAGTGTCCTTTCACAGGAATGTGCTAATGACCCTCTTTTTTGTGGGGAGATATAGTGTTTATTCACAGAGGACACCCCCATGAACTCTGTCTCCCTTTTCTTTTCCTTATTTTCCAAAAAAGCAATCTGAGGAATTCCAGCTGCAATAAAGAGAGCACAATATATCCACCATATGTCAAATGTTGCCCACACCTTTCAAATAGTCACGCTACTGTTCAATGTTTGCGACATGCCATGCTGCTTAGTGGTCTACCCACAGCACTTACCATTCAATTGGCAGCTTTTTCCCACGTGGGGCCTGGGAATTGGCTCTTGGTAACTATTACAAGCATCAGGACCGCTGCAGTACAGAAAGCAAGGGGAAAATGCCTATTTTATTTTATTTCATTTTATTGTTTAAAGCGCATATTTAGCTCTAGCACAGACGTGCACTGTACAAGGTTTCGGTAGCCAGCATTTGGGATGCCATCCTTTAACAGTAGCGCAGTACTATGAGTTGTGTTCTGAGGGTCAAAAGTCACATTTTGCATGCCCGTTATTAGCTCCAAGGTCCCTTAATGGGCTCCAAGGTCCCTCCTGCTGTGACCCGCTAAGGGACCTCGGAATAGGGCGGTAAGGGTTTACCGGCACCGGCATCCTTACCGGTGCCCATAAACCCTTACCGCACAACTTGGAATGACCCCCCATGACTGAACTGCAGTAACAGTCCCAGCTTTGCTTGCAATATTTAGTGTTGGACCCTCTAGTGATAGACATCTCACCACTGAGCTTCATTTGGCGAACCCTTTAAAACAGGTTAGGAGGTATTTGTTCATCCAGTCTCTGTGGTGAAATGAAATCATTTTTTCATTGACATAATAACCAACCCACTTTTGTGCCATGGTCCTGATCAGCATGCTCAAATCCTGCATGGAAGACTATAGGAAATGTCCCAAAGACATAAAAAACAGGATCTGGGGCAGTAGCCAAACAGTAAAACTAGGACAAAATACTATTGCAGCTCACTGCAACATACCATAGTCTGACCACTTCTGAACATGGGGACAAAAGGTGAACGGCATGGAGTTGAAGGATGTTTTTGTGATTTTAGAGTTATGACCAACCTTAGGCCTGCCTGCATCAGCAACAAGTTGGTCCAAAATAATAGTATCACTTGCAGCCAACCCTTGATTTAATGGTCTTCAGAGTATGTACCAGTGAAATCAAATTCTGCCCAAACATGACTTCTTTCAGATGAGATGTGTCTTGTTTAAGATTAGGGCTCTTGAAGCATCCAAGTCTCTCAATGGGAGGTCATACACAGATTTCTTACTTTTCATCTATTATTGTGTTGAAGGAACAGACCACGTGGGTAATTTGGTAATTTGTGACATTGACATCCTCACCAAAGACACAGGAGTGCTGGTCTAGAGCTAGTTAAGAGTTCCAAATATGGAAAAGCTGAGGTGCACAAAATGGCCATCAGAAATAAAATAATTGAAGGATATAAAGATTAATGTAAAGAACCATTTATGTCACGTTCTACAAATAAACATAATTAAATACTAGCATTTTATCTCACTCTTCAACAATCAGAAACAACAGAAGAACTAAAGGATGGAGGGATATGGTAGTGATGGAAACAGGAAGGGTTTAAGGAGTGAAGACAAATGTGGCATGAGAGAGAAATGAGCAACTAGAGAGCATCTGGATGATTTTTTGGCTTGATAGGATTGTGCCTGTCCAAATGTGACCTTGAAGAATGCTCTTTCTTGTATGTCGATTATGTTTTATGGTACACATCTATAAAGGTCTGGTGAGGATCCCTTTGGTAGGAGTGTGTCCAGTTCTTAAAGGAAGCAAACAAAAACGTATGACTGACAGTATGGCATCATTAATTCCAATGACAGATTACAGAACATATATATACTCCTATTTTACAAACATTTTTTCACCCTTGATTTTATTAGCCACACACTGCACCAGCAGAAAACTGAGCTTTTCTTAGAATGTGTTTTGATTTTTATGAGCTCAATAAGAGAGACTAAAGAGTGACCCCTACTCCAAGAGAAGTCCTCAACCCGCATTATATTCTGGCTACGCATAAAATAAAATGTACTCCCAACTAACAAAGTCCTAGGTGGTTGGTCATCGGCTTCACCTAGCGATCGCCTATGCCAGTGTTTTAGACTCAATGCCGGAACTTTGAAACACCTAATTATGGAATGTCCGGCACTAACTGTTCAGGACGTGATACAGGCTACAATTTCAAACGTAATAGAACTCGCAACCGGAAATAATGACAATGCCCGTGGTTCACTAATGAACTGACATCTGATAATTTACTGTGCAACCTACCGATTCAGTGTCCATTACCAGTGACTTAGACGCCTAAAATTTGTTTAATCCGACTGGAATCTTGATACACAATTCATCACCAAATAATGGGAAACCCCCAATCAAATTGTTAACTGCACAGAATTAACTGGCCTTTCATCAATCCAATTTAATTGGACCAGTTCTAATTAACAGAACTGACAAGCAGTGGCATACCAAACAGTGATATATTGAAAGATTGTTAATGTTGTGAATTAATTAGGAAAATGTTTGTGTGCCCTGAGGAAGACCGCACTGGTCGGAACACGTGTTGGCACCTTTTTTGATGGTTTACATTGCATTTGGTATTGTTTTGTTTAGTTTTTGTCAAAATTGTTCTTAGCATTTGTATAATCAGCTTATTTTTTGTTTGGACTAATGATAAGCTTTGTTGCATCACCAAATGATAATGGTTTTTTGTAATTGGCTAGAATAAAACTCCTATTTTGAGATACTGACTGCACACAGATTCTTATTGTACAGTGCGTATTTGTGGGACTACTAACCTGACTCTTTCACAAGTTGAGGCTGGGGTATCCTCTCAGTCCCTCGCCACCAGCAGCTGTCCGTCTCTTCCTTAGCAAAACTGAGACCAAGTGACCATTTAACACAATCATATAGTGTTTGAGACTCAGCACACTCCCAATCCAGTTACCCCACCGAACACATATTTAATCCAAATAACAGTTTGCTAATTAGGGGAATGAATTTACTTAAGCTGCTTTTGTATTTATATGAAATTCCTTTGATTTAAGATGTTTTTCATTAGGGAATCCATGATGTATAATGTCTTTGCATACTGTAAATTTCTTTTTAATGTGCTGAACGATTTTATGTGAATATGTGTGTAAAGTTTTCATTTTGTAAACTAAATCACAAAATAAATATATACATGATATCCATCCGCAAAAACATTCTGTGCTTTGAAAGAAAAAGGAAAAATCCAATATCTCTTTTTTTTCTTGGAGAAGCACAGCGTGGGATTGACCACACTTGAAGATTAAGTCCTGTGTGAACTTTTGTTGTGTTACTGAAAGACTTAGAAACGTTCAATCACTATTTCCCTCTATTAAAGGCTGAATGTTGTGTTGTTTTCTTTCTTTTCTCAGATAAATGTTTATAAATTCCAGTCAAGAAGGTCATGCTATTGCTGTTCTCACAGAGTTTGTTATCGTGGGATTTCCAGGACCTCCAAACGTGCAGCTCTTATTATTTGCAATCTTCCTGCTCATCTATGTCCTCACGATAACATCCAATTTCACCATTGTTGGATTGGTGTGGATCGACAAGCGTCTTCACACACCCATGTACTTCTTCTTGGGCAACTACTCCTTCCTAGAGATTGTCTATGTGTCGACAACAGTTCCAAAGCTGTTGGACATCTTTTTGACTGGCAACCATAGCATTTCATTTTCAGCCTGTATCACCCAGTTATATTTCTTCACGACCCTGGGCACTACTGAGGTTTTATTCTTAATGGTTATGTCATATGATAGGTATTTGGCCATCTCTTACCCTTTTCACTATGCCACCACCATGACACTGAAATTCTGCGTCTTCCTGGTGTTGGGTTGTTGGCTAGTGACTGCAGTGTCCCTGTCGTTTCCCCTCTTTCTGGTTGCCACTTTACCTTTTTGCGGCCCAAATGAAGTGGACCATTTTCTATGCGAGTCGGCCCCGCTCTTCAAGCTCTCTTGCTCCAACACTACATCCATCAAAACTATTTATACTATCCTTGCATGCTTCATAGTAAGTAGTGCTTTCACATTGATAATGGTATCCTACATTTCTGTCCTGATAACCATCATCAGGATGCCATCCACCAGTGGCAAGCAGAAGGCCTTCTCCACCTGCACCTCCCACCTCACGGTGGTCATCATTTTTTTCTTGACGGTAGGTGTGATATATGTCAGACCCTCAGAGGAGGACGTCCTTCGGAACAAAGTGGCAGCCGTGTTTTACGGTGTTGTAACTCCTTGCCTCAACCCTTTCATCTACAGTCTGAGGAACAAGGACATGAAGAAGGCACTGGTGAGTGTGCTGATCAAGACTAAATGGCTGGCCAATTCGCAATAGCGTTGTGATGGCAGCATTACATGAAGAGAAAGAAAGAAGATGACTGCCAGCTGTATTTTCAGAACACCACTGCCTCACAAACCCATGTCCTCCCATGAGCAGATAGATGCATTCTCCAGTTTCAGATGTAGGGTCTAGAAAGGGCAATCTAAACCTAATCTATACAACACAGTTGTGTGAAAAAATAAGCTCAACCAGGTTATCCCTTGGTGCTACAGGAAATCAACTGTTAAACTTTGCCCACTAACCGTTAAGTAACATCATTAACAATTTAATTTTGACATCGCTTTCCAGGACCAAAATATCACTTTGATAAAGAGAATCTGCACCAGACTCCTGCAACTCACCATATGTGGCGGTGCTGAATGTCTTATGAAAAGAAAAAACACAAATGTCTCACAGCAGTCTCACAAAAGCCAAAAGACTACGCCTTGAACCAATTCCAATTTTGATTATTTTTTTTTGTGACTTGTATTGCACCAAACTTGCTGAATAACTCACTTGAGGCCACTCACTTGAGGCATTGCTGCATAGCATGTGTTGCCTGCGGCCCTGAAATGTTCTAGAGAAATATGAGATAGATAGTTATATCAGGCCGTATTGGTTGAAGAATCAAAATGGCTGACACTTACATCTAGGACTCTTGGAAATTTGTAGAGGGAATGTTATAGTGTTTCTGAAGTGAGCATTTCCTGCCACATTCATCTTGTTTACTGGTTATGTTATATTATATTGTGTTGTTTTGCTGTACTGAGCCTGATGCTATCTATGATCCTTCAGTTGTAAACTCACTATAAAAGTAAAGTGGTAGTGATGAGGCTGGAACATTGAGCATGATTACAGAAGATTCAATTAAAGAAAATGCTTCAAGCTATGAACACCTTGGTGCCGTTCCAATTCTCACACTAGGTTTCTTACAGCAAAGGTTTATTTTACGCCTTGATTTATCACTGTGGGACGTTTACCTTCCCTTTCCAGGCACAGAAGACTCACTCAGTGGAATTAACATTCCTCTGTGCTTTCCTGCTCCGTCTTCAAAGTGAGGTTCATTTGTGACTGCAGGAGAATTGCATGCGGGCACGAAACAAATGGAGTCAAATCCCCCTACATGTAGAATGTAGTTAGAGGAGGCGGATTCCATAGGAACTCATTGCAAATGGCATCTGCAAATCATAATGTTCAGGACTTTGCAATGTTTACAAAATGCAGCGTAAAACCAAAGAGAGACTTTTTACTCTTTCCTTTTGCACTGTGTATTGCAAAAGTAGAAAATTGCCTACATGTTAAAAGCATATAAAACCTAATATTCGAGGTCCCCCACATGCAATTTGCATTTGTTTTTTGTAGAAATGACCTTCTAAGTCACACTTTGTTCCACAAATCTAATAGAAAGGTTCACTGTTTTAGCAATATTATGTAGCATCTGCCATGGCCTACGGATCAACAGACAATTCGATCGAGACATAATTTAGCACAAAAATGTTTGTAACACAAATGGCTTGTAAGCAGGTCCATTTTGACTTGGACCTCTCCCTAGTCTCCTGGCTTTTCCACTCCTGTCCCCATTACACAACTCCTGTTCTCTCTCCTAATGCATCCTCAATGCCCCCACAACACTCAGGCAGGCCATATGAAACTCACCAAGTGCCCTACAATCGTCTTCTCCTTCTTTCTCATTGTCTCTCTTATGCTCGTTCCTCCACTTAAATTGGTTTGGCTCAGTAGTTGGTGAACCAATCTCCTCTCCTTCTGCTCTTCTTTGGTCACCTTTTCTTCACTCCGACAACTCTTTGCTATCCTCCTCTTCTTATGAGGTTACTTTTCTTTGTCCCGCTCTATATTCCCCTGTCTTAATTGGTCTCTGTTCCTACTTCGGCTTTGCTTCAGCTTCTCCTCTCCCACCTTCCTCCTCAGATTTTCATTCTCTTTCAACCTCTTCCACTCTTTCCTTTCCTTTTACTCTCTCCTCTTCTTGTTTCATTAAACATGTTCTAACTTGACAATGACTGAGTGCTGAGCTGCTCCATGGACAGGTCTTCTCCCTGGGACCCTGTGCGCTTTCTCACTGACAAACATAGGAAAACATGTTGAAAGGGTCCAATACTTCCTATGGCAACTTCTCCACATATGTTCCACAGGATATATGATGCTGGATTCTGTGATTCCACTTATCTTGATGTTACTCCTTAGAGATCTACTTTCCAGGCCATCATTCCTCTCTGTTACAGCATTCTAGGTGCACTTCATCTCGGCATTTTCCAATGCACTTATAGCCACTCCGTCCTCCACATTTGACACCCGTTCCTCCACAGCGTCCAGTCTAGACACATGTTTATCCAGGCAAGACTTAAGATGGTCAACTTCACATGTGAGGGCGTCTATCTTGGTGCATGACCGCCCACTACACACCTCACTCGGGAACTGCACACCGCTTCAACCAAGCGTCCCTCCGCTTCGAGTAGCTGCCCATCAGCTCAGGCAGATTGGAGCCTCATTACAAATCCATTCGGGAGGGACAGCCTCCCCAGCACTGATGCACTCCTCAGCTCCACACGGCCAGCCGCTTCGCCTCCCCCTGTTGGGAAAATGGGGCACGCCAGCGTCGCCCAAACTGCTCCTCTTGTTCCTCATCTGAGCGGGCTCACAGTCTGGCAGTGCTCCCAAGTGCTGTTGAAGGCAGGATGCTGTGAGTGACAGACAGGAACTCAGAGCTCTGTGGTTCCATTGTTAGTTTCAACAGTACCGCAGTTCGAGGAGGGGCGCAGTTTGCCTGCGGGAAAAGGCTCATTAATGAGCCTATGCACTTCAAAGTGCTACCAAGTGCGGTTGAAGGCAGTTCAGGCAGAAGAGCGGAACCAGCCTCTCCAAGAATTCGAGGTATTGCTTTCCTTTTCCACTGTTGTTAGGTGAAAGACTAGCGCCTATTTCAACTTAATTCTTCATTATTAAATGTACTTCTTGAGAAATTGACACTCTGGCCCCCTCGTACCGTGTCACAGAGAGCCACAGGCCCCTCCCTCTTGGCCTTGTCTTAACCGGCATTCCAACAGTCCCAAATAAATGACTGTGCGCAGACACCTACTAACGATACCAATATCAAAAAGAAGATCACGGGACTTCTTTAAAACTAGGAGTGCTAGTGTGGCTGATTTACCCTCTGCAAACCTTTTGTGTCCCCAATCTCAGTCAAATCCGCAGCAAGTAAATCAGCTAAGTAATAAAGCAGACTCTCAGAGGAACACAGACTTCATCAATAGCCAGGATCCCATCAATCCCTCAGCACACGCAAGGTAGCACACTCTCTGGGTTCTCTTTCTGATACTCCTGCAGATCTATGTTGTTTCCCTGCAATTAATCAAAACCTGTTTGCCCGGTTCCGATGTCAGCGCCTCTGGGAATCAATTTTCCCATTGTGGCGCCCCGTTCTCCACAGTTCCCCAGGGGAGTTCCTTGCGTCGTTTTTCCTAGACTGGTGGCAAATCACCGCACGCTAGGGGTACCCACTCTATGAGGGTATTTAGAGTCTGTTGATAGGGACAATATCGTAGTTGTTAGGTTACACACATGTTCTTATTCCCTCTTTTTGTGTGTGATATTGAGAAAATTAAAGCCATCCGTATTTATCAACAAAAATATAAAAATCAGGTCAAAATGCTACATAAGAATCAACTCCAAGTTGAAGGCAAAAAAATGTTGAAATGTATAATCAAAAAATCGGATTGTAATTCTTGGAAAATGGCTAACTCCATGCGTAGGTCGCAATTAGTTTAACAGGAAAACCCAATTTTAGAATCACCTTGGGTCACACATTATACTGTTTTATGTGCTGCACCCCCTAGCGTATTGCCACTAGTGGCCCCACTGATGAAGGATGGTCCATGAATTTTGATGCAGCTAATATTGTGTTTATTATAAAGAAGAGCAGCACTTCTCGCGCTCTGGGCCAATGTAGCCTGGGCAACATGCCCTTTAAGCTTAGTCCTACTATGTGGGAGAGCATTTTAAACTTTTTTGGAGCAATATGAAGAGAAAAACATACCCCGTCCACATGGAAGACTTCTCATATAGTGCGTATCTTTAAGAAAGGCAATAAAAATCGATCCTATGCATTACTGGCCCGTTGCTTTATTAGACAAGGAGTCTAAAGTGATGGCATCTTTATTTTTAATAGAACTGAATCACCGGGCCAATTCTAGGGGAATCCTGCAAAACAATCAAACAGGGTTTATAATATGGGAGTCGGTACCAACCTTTCCAGACTAATCCTGGATACTTTACAAAGATTGACATGGCAGAAAGGGATTCCTAGTGTCTTTGTGGCGAGTAAGAATTTATCACTAGCTTTTGACGAAATAAACAGGAATCTATTATGGTGCAAATTAAAATCATGGGGTATTCCTAACAACATTTTAAATATATACTTTTATTTGCATTTGGCCACACTCTTAAGAATTAGACTGAATCTTCAAGGACATGTCACAAATGACATTATTACACTTAGAGGTCTGTGCCAGGGGTGCATCCTGGCCCCTCCTGTTTTTGATTTATATTTGTCTGATATGGGAACCACACTATCTAAGGATGCTTTTCTTTCACCAAACAAAAATGTATGGCACTACATTATTGTGGTTGTCCTATGCAGATAATATTTATTTGATTGTACCCAAATAGGTCAGCAGAGACTATTAACGTCCTTTGAAATATATACCCTCTCTAATGCCCTCGTTATAAATGATTGGAAAATGAAGGTCCTTCATTTGACTTCTGGAAGAAAACTGATTACACAGAATTGGTTGTTGTCGGGCCAAAAATTGGAAATGGTACATGACCTAAAATATCTAGGCTTTTTGATCTTTGCAAAACATAAAAAATCATTAATGAGTCATCTGAGAAATAAGGCATCACACTTATTGTTGCAAATGAGACACTTCCATAATAGATCTGGAAAACTGTATATGCTTCTGGCCTTTAAACTTTAAGAGGGAAAAGGTATTCCAGCATTAATTTACGATCTTGAAATTGACCGTTTGTTGTTTGAGCTGGATTGAATTCTTTTAGAAGGTTTTATTTGGAAAGGTGTTTTATCTCTACAAAAATAGACACCCATCTCTGTGACTCGCTATGAATTGGGTATTACCTCAATGAACATGAGACTTGTATGCATACACCTTCTCCTCTGTAGTAAGGTCATTCAACCTCCTCCCAATTCCTTGTATGTGGAGTGTAACCATAATAATCTGGGAGTTAGTCATTTGATTGTGACCAAGTGCCAAGAATTATTGGACACAGGATGGTTTGCTCTTGACAAAGTTATGGAAAACCTGACTCTTCAGAAAAGGAGGCTTTGGTAACTGGATTGGTGTGAGAACTGCCAAGACATAAACACAGGCAGGCACTTTTAAGATATTTCAAACACACACGCAAAGTTATGTCAGCAGGCTCCATATTTTTGTATTCACCTAGATTTATATACTCAATCATGAGATTTAGATTGCAAATTCTTTACAATAGAGAGAATATGTGCCTTTGGGATCATTTATGTATTATGAGACTGCAACAAAAAAAAACAGAAAACCTAAAGAAGTTCTTTTTGTACTGCGCAGGTCTTGCACATATAAGGAATGTGTGTTTTGGTAAATGTATAAATGAGCTCCCTTGTGCACTATGGCATTCTCTGTGGGAAAGGATCTATAGTGGCTACTCTATAGCTCTGCTGAGCTCCTTATTGGAATTTTTGTGCAGGATTAATGTGATATGCTTTTATGGAATGATTTAAATCATTAATGCATGGTGCACTTTGAAATGTGGTTTTAGGATTTGAAATGTGAGGAGATTTGTAACTGATATAATTGTATGCTGCTGTGTCTGTATTAATGTGTCTTTTTATTGTTTTTTTTATTGAATGTCTATTTTTATGACATTGTGTGAGGATTTAATAAATAAATAGATACAAATAATTAGGGATTCACGTGTTTCCATCACAGCAATTATAGCATCCAGGCCGTTTTTCTTTTTATCGGGGGCATCCACAACCCCAACTTTAACCCGACCCCTCCACCTTACCATAAACCCTACACAAACACACTACACATGTATTTTTTGTAAACGAAACCCCAAAAACGGCCGCTGTGAAAGCAACACGTGAAAACAGCCGTGGCAAAAATTGCTGAGATGAAAAACACAGTGGGCCTCATTACGACCCCGGCGCTAAACCATGGTGCTATTAGCACCATGGTCCATGCCGGGGTCCGCCATGGTGAATGGCGGAATTACCGCCCCATTCCAAGGTTGGCGGGGCGGTAATTCCCCATTCACCATGGGCCCTTCCCCATTCCCATTTTTGCACCCGTAGGGCTCAATGGGAATGGGGAAGGCGCTAAGTACGGTGCCGCAAATTGCGGCACCGTACTTAGCACCAAGGTCCCTTTGCGGCACCCTACTTTAACGCCTGCTAAAAGCAGGCGTTAAGGTCGGGTCCCGCAAAGGGAACTCGTAATGAGGCGTTAAGGGTTTAACAGCGCCGACACCTTTTACTGCGCCGTTAAACCCTTAACGCCAGGGTCGTAATGAGGCCCAGTAACCAGTAAATACATGCATTGGTGCCGCGTGCTACAAGGTGTGGGAGAATGCATCAGGTTCCCCAGAGTGGCTGTGGAGCACGTCCATCTTGGCCTTAGCTCTCGAGTGGAGTTTGTTTGATCCTAGGATTAAGTTCAAAGTTCATTTTGACATAATTAGAGGATGTTACAAATACATCTTAGAAATATGGATTGCCTTATTAAATAAATTGAGAGTAATGCTGGATGGACATGGGCCACTAAGTGCCCTTGTATACGTGGGAAGGAACAAATAAGTGTTGACATTCAGTACATAACAACACGGAGAGACACTGATTTATTTATGTTTTTCCCAGAGTCTATAAAAACAACAACATACTTTGGGTTTTAAATGAGTTTTCACATAAAACATATGAGATATGCTAACTATTACTTTACGTTTTACTACAGTGTAAGCGAGCAGAACATATATAATTGAATAACGTAAGAGAAATATGATGTTACCTTTAAAACAGAAAACTTACTGTGAAAAGAAGGTAATCAGCCTTTAAAGCTTTCAGCATTTTGTTGTAAAAACAATACAACAGCTAGTTCATGCATTTTTGTTTTCAGTGGAGTCTGGCTTCTTGTAGGATGACAAATTAATGTTTATAGTGATTAATTGGACAAGGAATACGTTAATAAACAAACTTGATTGACATAATAGACAGATATTTCGGGGTGATCTTTTGATGTATTGCTTATCCATTGTGAATAGACCAATAATTTATTTGAGGCTAAAAGTGGTTGTACTTGTTTTTTAGTAAAAAAAAAAAAAAATAATACATACATTCCAAAATTTGATACCTTGAATTGCACTAACTTAAAGCTTTATACTGCTCGAGAGTTCTTTTGCTTAAAGACCGAAAGCGCAGAAGCCGGCTTTATAGGCTGGGAGGCACTGGCACATCCAGATCTTGGAAGGTAAGAACACATGAGGAGCAGCAGACTAGACAGCAGATTAAGACATAATATAGTTACACGTGTACACATTTACACACAGATCCAGCGTGCTGGAATACAGGGACACGCCGTGAAGCGCGATTAACAGTTTTTGGCCACACAGCCATTAAAAGCAGGTAATGAGGTTTCAATTTCCGAGCATGGTTGTGCACTGGATGGCATGTGCAGGTAAATATGGGCTCAGTGTATCCTCGCACATGTATACTGTGTGAATGGTACTTCACTATGCCTGTTGTAATGTCTTCTCCCATGTTGATTCAGTAATCTGTGATGTGGCAGTGATTGCTATCCCGGGGCACACACCCTGCACCCTTTAACGTCCATGCTCTCCTTGCCCTCCATCGGCCACTGGCCCTCCTGTCACTATTTAGGATACACGGTTCCTGGTGAAGGTTATGTGGGATTCACACCATGCCGGTGCAGTCAGCAGGTAGGCATGAGCATTGTCTTGCATGTTGAGCATGCATCATTGTGGATCATGTTTGCTGCATGTGTAACTTTACTTATATGTGCTTTGCATGCTACCATGCCAGGATTTTTTATTTAAGTGGTACTCATGCCACTGTTTTACCTCCCTCAATCAACTCATCTATGCCTGCACCTATTGTGGTGTAGTGCATGTCCTTGGCCATCTCCTATCCAGGCAGTGTACTCCTTGAGGTGTGTTTAACTTGGACTTCACTCTCACTATCACTCGCTCTCCCTCTCTCTGTTGTGCTATGTTGAACTCATGTCCTGTCACACTTCTGCACCCTGTAGTGCTTCTGCACTGGGTGTTCTCTGCATATTTTGCCGATTCTTTCATGTGTTTGCATGGATGTGCATGTTCTTTCTGTTGTTACTATGCACGTCATTGCATCTAGGGGATGCGTCTCCCAATAGGGTACATTGTATGCAAGGCAGGTGGGTGCCATGTGCAGGTAAGTGGAGGCCATTTGCAGTCGCTTCTTTGGTGTTTGGCTGGGAATCTTGCGCTGCGTGGGATCACTTCTCTTATATGGCACCAGGACTACTTCAGGGGAGCATGTTTCACAGGTTGTGCTTCTGGTGATAGGTCAGGGCATAGTGTTGATTCTATGGATTGCTGGGGCCTCTGGTTCCACATTCAAAATTGTGGGAGTTCCAACTGTGTGGGTCTCTCTTGGGAGGTTGGGAGGGGGTGGCAGGGCTGGCTGTTTAAGGCCCGTGCCAGGTTTTGATGGTTGTGCTGGTGTGTGTCTCATTGCACTTTGACCATGTGTACTGAATGACACTTCACATCCCTTGCAATGTGTGTGGGGTAATGTTTCAATGGCACATTTGGCCTCTCTTGCTTAGGGTTAACCAATTATGGTGTGCATCCCCAGTTACGAGCCACACCATGGAAGCATTGATGAACATTTTTGAGATGCTATGTTGTGAACCAGCACATTGCATTTTGCAGTGTTAGTGTTTTCACTTGCATGTCCCATGCATGCTGCACCATGGTGTTTGCAGCTTCAAGGTGACCGCAGCTGGGTGCATGGTACTGCTGCATTCCATTGACTGCACAATTGTACCGATTGTATGCTGCCAAAATGAAGTCTGCATAGATCTAGCACTTTTACTTTGCATCCTACGTTTCACATGCATTTATCCTTGCTTGCAGTGTCACATTGCTTTGTCTTTTCAGCTTATGTCTTCCATGGCAGTTGCCACAGTGGCCAGCCTTCCAGTCTGACATCGGCCTCTGTGAATTGCTGCGTCAAGCATGATCCTCCCAGGAGTGCAAGAGCTGAGTATTTGTGTACTTGCATTCTTGTGCTTTTCATAATGGGTTCCCATGACTGTGTTCAGTGCACTGTCCCAATACTACGCAGGTGATGGCATGACTTGTCATGTAATTGGTAGTCTTCCAGGGGTGTCCCTGCTTTTTTGGGGCTCAATTATCTGCATATGTGATGTCTTCTCATTTTCATGCAGCATGTTGACTGATGGATGTGTTGTGTATGTGCCATCGTCTTGTGAATGGGGAAATGTGACAAACACATTTGCTGCATGTCGTTGAAGGTGACAGGAATGTAGGGGTTGTTGTAGTTTGTCAGTGTGTATGTTTTGTGTTTTTGATATGCATGCAGTGTTCAGGTGTTGCTGTATGTGTGCTGGGCCACATGTTGATGGTTGTCTTGTGTGTTATTCTTTGCATGTGTTGTATCTCACTGAGGGGGCAGATGAGTCTTGTGTTTTTGGGTGCATGGATGTGTTAGATGCACTCTGTTTCATTTTGTTCATTGTCTGCAGATCTTTCTGTCAGGGAATGATGGCTATTTCATGGGATGAAATTCAACTGTCGACTGCATGCCAAGGGGACAGGTAAGATGTGCATTTATCTTGATTTTTATGGAATGCCTAGTTTAGTTGCTGAATGTCTGGACGTGGCAATTCTGGTGGGTCGCCCACTTTGTCACAATTGTCTATTACCTCTTATTAATTGTTGATTTTGGGATGGGGTTTATTGTGGTCATGTTGCCAGGTTGAGTACATGTGGGTCGCTACTGTACTGCTTTTCTATGCCCCACAATAGGGACATGTTTGTGTGCATTATGCACATTCAAGGACATGTGTTAAACTATTTGCCATTGTGATTTTTGTATTTTGTGTCCATGTTAATTTTTGATGGCTCAGACATGATCTTTCAGGATTTATCTCTGCTTACACATTTAACAGGTATGTTAGTTAGATCCGCCAGAGCACCAGGGGACCACTACGGTGGTGATAGTGTGCAGTATAAATATACTTTAACATTACAGATGGGATGTTTTTGGTGCCAAAGAAGTGATTTCATTAAATGGTTGGCATGGTGGTAGTGGTGTCCTCCCTCTTCAATGTATTTCTTTTGGAAATGCAAAATGAAATATCTTTTAGTTCTAAGGTATGCACGCCAATTTGCACTTCCAAAGGCACTTTCTGAGAGTGGTTTTGTTGGCACAGTGGATTGGCCCATAGTCATCATTGAATGGCACCTGGGATTTGGCAAGATCGTGTGCACTCCACAGGGGAAGGATTTTAGGTGAAAAAGATTGCACAAACTGGGTACGTGCAGCCTCTCCACATGCCCTTAGCCCACCCATACGCAAGTGGTGTGCCTGTGGGTGTGGATGGTGTGCCACCACCATGTCCAATGGAATGCCATGCCATATTGAAACATTGTGCAGGACCCTTGCTGTTACAATGATCCCGCAGACTACTGGTGGTGCATATAGTACCACACCACCAGAGTGGTGAAGGGAGCGGAAATGTGACATGAGCACTCCGAATGTGCACTTCACTATGCCCGGATTTGCAATATGGGCAGTGTTGTAACTTACCTCGGCAGGTGTGTTGGGGTTGCGTATGGGCGTCATCATGTCTGTGCTCAGAGGGAAGGCACTGTACCCTGTAGAGGTGAGAATGGTTGCCATTTTTTGACAGTGTCCATTGGTCTGTGTGCAACATGTATGCATGTGAATGGCGATTCATACTCACCAATGAGCCATGGGTAGACATGCTTCCCAGCTACCAGGATAGTTGGCATACACTTCAGTAATGATGAATCACACACAACCATGAACATTGATGGAGTGGTAATGTTTCTGGTTGCGGTAGATGTGCTCTGCTGCTCGAGGTGGACGTAGAGCAACAAGGGTGCACTCAATGGCACCTAGCAATTTAGTGAAGTTTACTACCCCATAAAAATCTGGGACCACTGCAAGCCTTTCTGACAGTGTTCTGGGCATATAGATATTCTGTTGGACAGAAGGACTTACAGTTATGATTGCCAACACCTGGTGTAAGCAGCGAGACTGTGTGACCTGGGAGATGCCACATACTGTAGCTTTGGTCCGCTGGAATGAGCCGGTGGGAAAAAAAAGCAGAGCATTGAGCTCCTTTTGCAAGGGGCTGAGTGCTTCGAGCACATGGTGGGTGAAGTGAGGTCATCTTCCCACTCCATGACCAGGTCTTGTATGATATGGGGGGACCTATACCCGCGATAGACCAGGTCATCAGGCATCCCAAAAAGAGTGGTTCTGTGTGCATGTTGACGTTTATGCCTGCTATCACATGGCGTAGGTGTTTCTGGATTTGCACATGCTTTTCCACGCGCCGGTGCTCCCTGTTCAATTCCATGAATATGTTTGTTTTGCACGTGTATGGGCGATGTTATTGTTCGACGGTGGTACATCCCTCGTAATGGCCACATTTTTGCTTGTTCTTCCTCATTCCTCACGTTCCACCCCCTTTTTAGGTGGCTGCGCAGGCCTGGCTGGCCCTTCTCTCTGAGTCTCGCGCAAGGCGTTCATTGGGTCGTATTGACGTGGTGGACCGGCGCGCATTCCTCGCAAGTCCCGGGTAAGCCCCGGGCATTCTGTTCCATGAATCAACGAACAGGGACTTCCACTCAATTTTCAGCACATATTATTCCATGAATGAGGCCCAAAATATGCTCTTCGGAATTATTTTCTACTAATACCTCAACTAAATCTCACTTTAGTATTTTTCATCTCCCTCATCGAAAGCCTTCTACTGTTTTCACCCTCTGCCTCAACTAAATCGTATCAGTTTTCTTCCTTTTTCTCAACTAAATCCTATTAATTTACTAATTTTCTCTAAACTCAATTGCATCATTTCTGCCAGTCCCTCAAGTATAGCCTACATTCTCAACTACTGTTTAACCTTGTGCCTTTTGTCCTGCCTACAAAAGGTTGGTGCCAAACTCAAACCATGTACATTTATTTGTACTATTTAGGCTGAACCACATGAAGCACTGTGCCTGAATCTCCCACAAAGTTTGTGAAAGTGTGTTTTGGAGAAAAAAAAAAGACAAAAGTGAGTCGTTTGGTTCATAGCCAAATATGAATCCTCTGGTTTACCAGTGACCTGTATGACCATAGACTCACTTTCATATTACCGCTATTCTTTTTTTTTTTTACTTATTTATTATGCTTGACAATACAACAGAGATAAGCGAGCATGTTATGTTCAAACCAAGATTATACAATCGATGTACATAGTCTGGATAGACGGCTGCACAGAGCCATGGAGGTACAGTTGGAAGCATAGTAACGAGTAATACAGGTAATTTGACAGATTCCAAAACATAGGTTAATCTGGGTTGGGGGCTGGGGATGGCAGATTGCTGGCGTCATCATAACTGTTGCAGTGTAAAGAAAACATGTAAAAGCGAAAGGGAGCCCAAATATTTCTGGGTTTAGACCCCATCGGCTGTGGGTTAGCCCAGCACTCCTAGACGTCGGAGGTCCAGGTGACAGTGTAATAATCCTCTTTTAAGAAAACATTATGTCAGAAAACATCTTGCATGTTAGACCACCATCTTAGAAGGCAAACTCCACTAACCTGTTTCAGACGCTGAAGCTTAGATGAAATTGAAAAGCCCCCTGAAGAACTCGTCTCGCTCCTGATGCTTAGTAAGCCAGGAGAAAACGAGACCTCCAGAGAAACCCTCTTGGGAAGAAAACCCTGTCAGCTTTGGGATGATTCGGATCTTTCTATCTGTCGAGCTGTCTGTTGTCCAGAGGGATTCAAATGGGCTGATTCTTCATCAGAAGCCTGGATCACTATTGTGTCATAATACTTCCTACTGTAGATAGCTGAATTCTGTCTAATGCAGAAGTAAAGAAAAGAAAGGAGGAATAATACCAATTGATATTCAAGCAAAGTAGCCAGAAGTCTTAGAAATGACAAGAAGTGGTATATTACTGTGGGGCACTACCTTGTGCCGTAGATCTGTCAGAGAAACAGGCAATGCTTGCGAAAGCTCGCTGGAGTAAGAAAATGGTGTGGGAGGTTGCCGTAGTAACTCCAAACACTGCGTGAAAGTCGGGAACGGAAAAGAAGTAAGATTTAGATGGAAAGCGCTTTCACAACTGAGTCTATATAACAAATGGTATGATCCCTACCGAGATCTTAATGGATTCTCTCTTTCCTGAAATGAAATGTGCAACTCGATCGTAGCTTCTGTGACTCGATATTTCTAGCAGAGAAACCAACAAGGGTTAAAGGAATTGGAAAGGCACACACAACATGCAGAGAGGATAGAATTCCCTAGACACAAACTTATAGATCGATGAGAAGCAAGATTAGCAACGCATCCGCGGTCTGGTTTAGACGCTTGATATGTCTTCCTTAGCAACCGGGGGGAGCCATACAGACTGCATTGTCCTGCTGGTCTAGAATGCTGCTACAGTAACCATCCGCCATCTTGGAAGGAATCACACTGGAAATACGGATCTGTCTCCAACGATGCCAAATAGACCACTGTCTTGTGTGAGACATGACATTATGCCCCATCGAAAGGGCAGAAGTACCGGGTTTCCCCAGATGGAAGCGATGAAACCGCCGAACCAGGAGAGGTGCATTAATCAAGAAGCGGATTCCCATGAACTGTAATAGTTCTCCGGATTGTGTTGAGGATCCCTGATTCCTTGGCAAGAGCAATACCCCCGATATAGGTTTTAAACGTCTCCCAGAGAGTGGCCTGTGATTCCACAGATCCAGTGTTTAGTAAAAAAAAAGTTGTCAATGCTAACTCCCAGTTCAGACTCAAAAACAGTACCATGTGGTTTCAATATCCATGTGCGAGTCCCCCCGACCTCCTCATCCCATTTCAGGGAGATGGTCACTGGTGAGTGATCCGAGAATGATCTGTGATGATAACCTCCAACTTAAACAGCTTTACAACAACTTCACAATGTTGGTTATTTGGCAACATTAACCTTTTAAAAAGCCTTTCAGTGTAATCAAGATTCACATTGGTGCTCTTTAACAATTCTCTGCAAATTATGCTCCTCTCCTTTTGAATAACCTTTTCCAGAAGAGCAGCGTTTTTAACACTCTCATTTCCCACTGCATAAGTAACAAATACTGATAAGGAAAGAGTCTTATTCTGCTTCTTTCTTGGCTTTGATAATGTGTGTTTATATTAGATGATGTTAAGTGTTTCACAAAGGAGGAATGACAAATTGCACAACCCTTGAGCCTTCCATTATTCCCCTTTTGCGTTTGGCAATATCTGGTGGACTGGAATTGCTTTGTTTTTCTCTTGGCTTGGGAAACAGTTGTATGTATTGGCTTTTAACAATGTTGCTCCATCAGTTTGTTGAATTCTCCATAAACTCACATGCTTAGCTTTACAGTCATTTGGCTTTAACAAATACGAGTTCCACCGCTTTCGGATTGTTCAGTATTCAACATTTCTGCTAACACTTTTTTCACTCATATGCTAGTGAAAACGCCTGCTGTGAATATACGAGCAGTTTCGGAGTGTTTCGCTGTCACTTTTCACTTGTGAACTCGCCAGGTAAGCTGCAGGCTTCCGATATTCTCGGCATTCGCAGGTCCTCTGATGATGTGTCCCCACATGACCCGGCGAATAGCTTCTCCTGGTCCGCCTTCACCCACGTCACTCATTTCTGGGGCTTCCTTTGATCCTGAGGCTCTCGGGTGTATGCCAGCCACCTGAGACAGCCTCTCAAGAGGGAATGCTTCCCTCACCTTCAGTTCCAGCCATGCAGCCTCAGCACAACAGGTAATTAAAGGGCAAGCGTCTCTCCTGCATGCTTCCCGCTGCATGACCTCTGCAATTGGGACAACTGGAGGCATAGGCCCTTTCCAAACCAGCCACTTTCTTTAGCTTCACAGTGGTTCCAGCGTCTTCTCCCTCCTCCAGTATCAACCTCGGCTAAATACACAGTCTGATCACTCTGCTCTTCTCCTTCTGATGCCTGTATCTGAGAGGGGCGGGGGGATTTAAAGCCTCACATTCTCAGTCATCCTTCTTAATTAAAAAGAGGAATAGCATTTCTGGTAGTGTAAACCGTTATTATCCACAGACTTCCTTTCACTGTCTCTTTGGGATTTAGCGGAGATGTTAATTTTATGAGTCTCCCGGTTTTAGAAGGGTTTATATTTTATTCAATGCCCAACGTTTTTGGTTTGGTTTTACCCATATTAAGATGTTCAACTGGTGAAACAGACAGATTGTTATAAAAACAAGCCATTACACACTTTGTGTTTGTGAAATATCTTCCCTAGTGGAAGACAAACACTGCGTCTCACCCCACGGATTCCTCTCATCTCAATGGGCCTTTTCTCCTCCCAGATGATCCTCCCACAGAACACCACCCCCAAGGGGAAATGCACCAAAATGTCAACCTCGTAACTGTGACTACGCAGTTATGATGACTTTGGTGCATTTCCTTTTACCGACTCCCATTACTGTGCCCAAGCAGAGCAGGTATTGGGGGGGGGTGTACCCCGCTCTCCTTGTACGCAGTAATGGGAGTCGGAGGATGCGGGAGATGCGAGGGACAAGAAAGTAAAAAAAAGTGGCATCAGCTCTGACCCATGTAAGTGGGAGGAACCAACGCCGCAGGGATAATGGGGAGTCAGCGGCGTACACAGAAGTGTGCATCTGTAAAGGTAAGTGTGGTGGGTAGGGGAATGCAGACTGGGGGATGCAGATAAAGTGATCTAGTTATAGCGGCGCATTGGTCACATAGATTCCCCCCAAGGTCAGGATCAGGAAGTGTCTGCCTTTTCCTGGTCACCTGAGAGAAGACTTTAGGCAGGGATTTAATGAGGAGTCCATAGGAGTCATCACAGGAGTGACACAGAGTTTGTAGGTATTATTTGGTTATGTGCCCACCCATTGCCTAGCCATGGCCAAGCTAATCCCTATGGCCATTCCCACCCATTCCTGCCTTGGCCCGCCAAAAATACCTCCTCCTGGGAACTCTTTGAGCTTGGTTTAATGAAGTCTTAGCATCAAGCTTTGCATTCAAAGTACCTGCTAGTGTTTGTTAAAAGTAGTCTTTTAAGAGTTGGGCCTCATTACGACCCAGGCGCTAATGGGTTAACGGCACCGTACTTTGCGCCTTCCCCATTCCCATTGAGCCCTATGGGGCAAAAATGGGAATGGGGAAGGGCCATGGAGGAAGGGGGAATTACCGCCCCGCCAACCTTGGAATGGGGTGGTAATTCCCCCTTTCTCCATGGTGGAGTCGGTAACTTACCAGCATCGACCATGGTGCTAATAGCACCATGGTCTTCCGCCAGGGTCGTAATGAGGCCCAATGACTTAATGGGCCTCATTACGAGGTATGCCGGTAAGGCAAAAATGATGCCAGTATGGTAATACCGGCATCGTTTACCGTCCCGTCGCATTCCGACCCGCAAACCCGGTATTAGCGGCACACTAAACAACGGTGCCGGTAATAGCGGCAAAGGCGCGTACACGCGTACCTTCAGAGAGCAAATACCGGCATACCGATAATAGGGGGTAATTCCAACCCACGCATACATGCAAATACTGGCATTGCGAAGCCGGTAATCACGGGCTGCACAATGCCGGCCATACAGGCATCGCGGACCACCCGCAAACAGCAAGCAGGATACAAGGCAGCTGCCACAGGTGCACACAATCCCCACAGGTGGAGTCAATGGCGGCTGTGCCAGTATAAACTGAGCACACCCACACACCACAACCCCCCCCACAGATGGAGGCAATGTTGAGTGGCCCAGAACAAAAAGAGCACACCTACACACCAACCCCCTTCCTACACCAAAATGCTACCACTAGCAGTTGCAATCATGGCGCTGGAGGACATGCCTATACTGCTACAACTACAGCAACAACAGCAACAACAACAACTACAGCAGTAACAACAGGCAGCACAGATGAGACGCAGGAGGAGAAGGAGGGTGAGACAGGCCTAGCAATTACCACCAGCGCAGCCAACAATCCCTCGCACCAGACCCAGCCCATTCAACCTTACCCCTGAGCAGATCCACACCCTGTACCGGTTGGACCGTGACACCATCACCACCATAGTGGACATGATACAGAACGACATTGCCAGCCACATAGAAATACGCACTGCCATCCCCCCAATACTTAAGGTGGTGTCTGTGCTACACTTCCTGGCTACAAGCACCTACCAACACACAGTGGGCCAGCTGCATGGCATTTCACAACCACCATTCTCACGCATGCTGGACCACGTGCCTGGGTGCTCGGTGAGTTGCACAACAGGCCCATGGCCAGGCTGTAGGGTACTGATGTGTGCGGATGCAAGGGGGGGAGCTACTGTACCTGGGTGGGAAAGGGGGGTATAGTTCACCAGGGTGGGAAAAGGGGGGGAATAGTGCACCTGGGTGGCAGTAGCCAGTGATTGGAAAATGCATGCAGATCTAAACACACCTCACCTGAACTAGCCAAATGGAACATGACACATTACCTGGCCACATATCCCAAATAATGCATATGGATGACTACAAGTAAGTGGCACAACCAGGGCACCATGGTGATGGCAAGCAATGCATGACTGAATAGGATGGCAACTGTGGCAATGCGGCTAGTATGACCATGCATAGTAAAGAATACACATCATGAATTGGAGGCTAAACATTGTTGCACTACCACTGCACATCTGCCAGAGCATGCATGATTACACCCTGCATCATCTATTGAACCCCATCCAGTGTACTGCACCTCTTTACAGTATACATTGCATATAGGTGACTATTTTGTACACGTACTGGGACATGTGCATGCCCACACCAAATAGCTGCTGCCATGACTGTGCTCCCTGAAGGTGGCAGTTCAGAGTGACACACACCTTTTTGTATCTGCTTGCAGGTGATGGAGGATATCCCTTGAGGCCATGGCTACTTACCCCTGTGCGTAACCTGCAGAACAGCCATGAAGAGGAGTACAATCGTGTGCACACTCATACCCGTGTTGTGAATGAGCAGATCTTTGGCCTGTTGAAGGCGCGGTTCCGCTGCCTAAGCAGCTCTGGTGGGGCACTCCTATATAGGCCTGAGAAGGTGGCAAAGATCACCATGGCCTGTGTCATGCTGCACAACATGTGCGTCCAAAGAAATGTACCACTGCCACCTGACATTGACATGCATGGGCCGGGTGAGGATGAAGGGGATGGAGACGGAGGCGAAGGAGCCCCCTGCCAGTACGTGATGCATGGGATGGCCATGCTGTACGCCAAGCACTAATTGACGAATACTTTTGAAACGCAGGGACCATGAAAGTAATGTGCCTGTGACCCACTGGCTGCATGTGGACATGCACACTTGTTTTGTCAGAAGTGCCCCACTGTACACCATCACACATTAAAGGTACATGCACAAAAAAAAGTATGTCCAGTCAATGATTTTCTTGCACACAACGGGTGTATTTTCCAGACACGTGATAATGTGAACATAATCCCCTCACAACCCCAGTGAACTCCCTCACCCACCCTACAAACCCCATAAATACCCAAGTAAACTCCCTCACCCACCCTACAAACCCCAAAAATACCCAAGTAAACTCCCTCACCCACCCTACAAACCCCAAAAATACCCACGTAAACTCCCTCACCTATCCTACAAACCCCCCAAATGTCTCCATATGTACAACAAACACTGGTCCCTTGACCAACGTACATTTTTCAAATGTCATTGTCTGCCCACTCTATTTCTTTGGTTTTTTGGGATCCGGGGGTGCCATGGTCAAGCGCCGTGCACTCCTCTGCGTCATCGCATGGGGCTCGATTGGGCCGAGGTAGAAGGGGTTGTGGCAGTGGAGGTGTCGATGGTCAGTCCCACGCCTGCCCCAAGGTGTGGGCGCTGCATATGAGGCAGGTTTGCAAGCAGGGCCTGCGTAAGTGCCCCCAGACACTCCCTCATGGCACTTGTGGATGCCTCAACAGCAGCAGTGTTGGCTGCGATGGCTGTGGCAATGGCCCTCATGGAGTCATTTCCATCTGATATTTGTTGCCGCATCAGTTCAAACATCGACTCCTGTTGTGCCTCAACCCTTGACAGGCGAGTCTCGAAGGAGTCGTTGGCTGCAGGAGTGCTGGTGACCAGAGTGGTGGTAGGCAGGGTGGTGGTAGGCAGGGTGGTGGTAGGCAATGTGGTGGATGGCACTTGTGTGGTGCCCACCTCCAGGGCACATTCCTCCTCAAAGAGGCATATGTCTGACTCAACAAGGTCCGAGCCATGGAGGCAGGGATCGTACATGCTCTCTGCCTCTGTAGGGGTAGGGATGTTGGTAATGGGGCTTGGGTTGGGTGTGCCGGACATGATGTCACCCTCATTCTCCACCTCTGCATCCACAACATCTGCGGTGGTTGGCGGAGCATGAATAGAAATGCCTCCCACTGTTGTGGGTGGCTGCTGCTGGACAGTGGGTGCAGGTGTTTCCTGCAGGATTACCGCCCGGTGTGGCACACTGCCTGTTGCTCTGGGCAGTTTCTTTGGCTTTGTGGTGGCGGTGGCCCTGGTCCCTTGCCGTGCAGTGGATGAACTTGCACCCCTGTCCTGCATGCCATCTTCCTCATCGGTGCCTGGGGGATAGAAGAGATGCAGGTCATCAGTGATGGTGTCACATTTATTTATTTATTTATTTATTTATTTATTTATTTATTTATTTATATTGCGCCGGTAGCTCGCAAGCTTCGGGGCGCAGAGACAGGAACACGGGAGACAAGTGACAGATAACCTACATGAAGCACAAGACAGATATAGAAGATATAGAACTGGGCCAGAAGTAGTTATATGTTTTACTTAAAGATGTAAGTTTTCAATTGTTTACGGAAGCGTTGGTAGTTGGCTTCCATCCTTATCTGGCCCGGAAGGTTGTTCCAGAGGCCTGCTACGGTGACAGGGAAGGATTTGCCCGCTCCGTTTTTGAGTCTGAAAGGGGCTGTCGTAATCAGTCCTTGTTCGGCTGATCTTAGCTCTCTGGAGGGCTTATATGGGATGATTTTACTTCTCATGTAAGCTGGAGCTTTGCCATATATACATCTGTGTGTGAGCGTGAGCGACTTAAATTGGACTGTTTCTTCAATTTTTAACCAATGTAGTTCTTTCCTGGCTTCGCTAATGTGCTGGTTCCTAGGTATTTGTTTGATGATTCTCACTGCATTATTTTGCAGGACTTGGTAGCTGTGGTAACAGTTTTTGTTAGAACCCAGTATTAACGCGTTGCTGTAATCGAGGCGAGATAGAATTGTGGCTCTTGCGATCGTGGTGCTGTTTTCCTCCGATAGGTAGGGTCTGATGGCTTTCAATAAGCGGAGGTGGTAGGAACATGTTTTTTTCACATAGAGGGTTTGAGCCTCGGATCCCAGGGATGCTTCTAACATCATCCCCAAGGTTTTAACCTTGTTAAGGACTTTTATTGGAGTGTTTTTGATGGTGAAGGTGTTATATGCGGGGTGGAGCTTGGATCTGACCAAATTGGAACCAAAGACCATGAGCTCGGTTTTATTGCTTTATACACTGTGTCGAGTTTTTTGTTGTCCTTATGATGGTCTCCACTTAGTTCTATTACCAACTGAGTGTCATCAGCATAGTTGGTAAAGAACGTGTTGATGTTATCAAGGACTATACATAGAAATCTGAGGTATATGTTGAACAGGAGTGGGGACATGCTAGCACCCTGGGGGACTCCGCATGTAATTTCTTTTTCTATTGAAAATAGATTTCCCCAATGTACTCTAGATGTTCTATTTTGTAAGAAGGACATGATCCAGCGTGTTGCTTCGTCTGAGCAGTTTGCTGTTTCTTTTAGAGCTGACTTAAGTAAGTTGTGGTCTAGTAAGTCAAAAGCCGCGGTCAGATCTAAAAGTATTAACAGTCCAGCTTTTCCCTGATCAATAATGTTAAGCATCTTAGTCTGTAGATCCAGCAGGGCTGTTTCTGTGCTTTGTGCTGGTCGAAATCCTGACTGTTGATGATGGAGGGGATCAGAGCTTTCTACATGTTCCTGAAGTTGTGTGGTGGCAATTTTGTCCATGATTTTGAGTATGAAATTGCAGTTGGTTATGGGCCTTAAGTTGTTTGGGTCCCTTTGGTCTAGGTTAGGTTTTTTTACAAGGGGCGTGACTGTTACCCTTTTTATGCTTTTTGGTACATTTTGATCACGGAAGGATGTGTTTATTACTTTGGTTAGAGCTGGTGCAAAAATAGCAGGATGGTCTAGGATCAGGTTGGCCGGGAGTATGTTTTCCGCACACGTGGTGGGTTTCATGGATGCTAGGGTTTTTATCATGTCATTGGTAGTGATGGGATGGAACTTGAATTGGGTCATCTGGTGTACATGTTCCTCTGGTGTGTCTTTAGTGGGAGACTTGGAGGCTGCTTGGGATTTGGCTATGATGTCCCTGGCCTTATTAATTTTATTAAAGAATGCAATCTGTGTTGCGTCGCATTCTTCTTGGGTGGGCGAAAAGGCAGGGGTTAAGCATTTTGGCTTATCTATGGATTTTAATATATTGAAAAGTTTGCTGGTGGAGTTGGCTGCTACTGAAATCTGTTTATCGTAGTAGTTTTTCTTAGCCTCAATTATCATTCCTTTGTAAATTTTCTCGCTGGTTTTCCAGAGAGATTTATTTTCCACCGTGGGTTTTTTTCTCCATTCATTTTCCCTATTCCTTTTAAGCTTCTTCTGTTCGAGAAGTTCCTCTGTGAACCACTCTTGTTTTATTTTTTTAGGTCTAGAGGTTTTGGTTTGGAGTGGAGCTTCACGGTCCACTAGTGCCTGTAAATGGCCGAGTAGGTTAAATAGGGAGGTTTCGCATGTGTCCTCATTTTTTCCCTCTATTTCATGAGCATCTAGGCATTGCTTCAGGTGCTCTTCGTTGATGTTTTTATAGTTCCGCAGTGTTTTTTTGATAGGAAGATTGGGACGTTTGGGCCTTTGTGCAGGGGGATAGATATGAAAGGTCACACTGTAGTGGTCCGACCATATACATGGGTCAGTTTTGTAATCTTGGGATGTGAGGTTGTTGGTGACAACCCAGTCAAGTAGGTTGCCGTTGTCCATGGTGGGATCGGTATTCATCACTTGGTAGTCTATGTTGTTCAGGAGTTTCTCCAATTTAATGGCCTCTCTGTCTTTCGGGTCTCCCCGCCACCGATTGAAATCTCCTAAAAAGTAGAGTGGCGGTATTGGGTCCTTATATTAAGCTGGTTTGTGATTTCTTCGTTGAAGTTGGGCATAGTGACAGGTGGTCTGTACACTACAATTATGTTAAGGCTGCTATTATTGGTTTGAAGATGTTTAAGGTGGAGGATCTCTGAACCGTTACATTGTATTTTGATCGGGAACAGTTGGATGGTGTCCCTGGCAATTACGGCCACGCCACCCCCTTGTCCTGATTCCCTGTTGGTATAATATATAGTGTAGCCCTCTGGGACTGCTAGGTCACAGGTAGGACCAACGGGCTCTTTTAGCCAGGTCTCGGTAATACACATGATATCTATTTTTTCCGCGGATATTGTGTCATGGACGCTGATGGCATGTTTGTTGAGGGAACGAGTGTTGAGGAGACAGATCTTTAGATCTGGATGAGGTTGGAGTGGCAATTTCTTGAGGGTAGTGTTTGATGGTGTTATTTTCTCACATCTCTTAATAGCAAGGGTTTCTGTAGAGGAGAGTCTAACATCGGGATTAGTTCGTTCAAGGATTGCGTCACAAGATGCTTTAGCTAGCTTTGTGTTTTGGTAATTACGATTGATGTTTGGCACTATGTCAAAAGGTAGAAGCCCCATGGTTTTTGATTAGCAGTGGTTACTGGGCAGCGTACTGTGCACCGGACGCCGTGGACGGCGAAGACTGGCGCAAGACCGGCTTGACCCTGAAGCGCCGGCGCTGAAGCGCCTGACGTTTCCCTATGAAGGGCGCTGGTGCCACATGGCAGCGATAATCCATTGCGCTGTGATATGTTCATACATTCATGCATCAAATTATTTTAGGGGTGTGGCAGTTGGTGTTCTGAGGGGGCATGTGGGCAATCAATGCATGGCTGGTGGCATGGCATTGGTATGGTGGATGTGTGGTGAGTTCCATGGGCACGGTTGGGTCATGTTGCACTTGTGTTGGGATTGGGATTGGCACTCAGCATGCGTGTATAGCAGGGTGTGGCACACATTCTTGACTGGATATGTTGATGTGGGCCTGGGACATGCATTGCCTTGGCTAGTCTCACTTCCACATCACTTGTGCCACATCATGGTTTAGCCTACATGGATGTGATGGGTCACTCACCTTCTTCTGTGGATGATGCGGCGCCCACCTCAGGGTCTCCAATTCCCTCTATGGATTCAGGATCTATAAAGGTACTGGCTGTCTCCTCCGATGCCGTCAACTTCACTGGGGAGTGTGGGCCTCCGCCTGTTGCCATTGCGGCCCTCCTGTTCTCCGACAGGATCTTCCTCACCCTGAGGCGGAGGTCATACCACCGCTTCCGACAGTCACGCACACTCCATGGGGTGGTTCCCACTGCCGACACCCTCTGTGTGACCTCCTGCCACATCTTCTTCTTTTTGGTCTGGGCCACATGCTTCATGTCGGTGCTCCTGATGGTGTCCGCATGCTGGGCCATGGTGTCAGCGAGCATACTTAGCTCAGCGTCTGAAAAACACTGTTTGCGCTTCCTGGGGGTCGCCTTCCTGGTAGCCTTGGACATCCTGCTTCTATTCTGCCACAGCACAACACAAAAGAACTGGGGGTTGGGGAGGATGGCAATGGATTGTGTTTTTAAAGATGGCCGCCGGCCCATTTCCTGTTCCTGCGCGATGATGTAATTTCCGGGTCTGTTTTTTGCGAACACGGTATTACCATGCCAGTTTTACCATGCCGGTATTTAGTGGTTGGTATGAGGCAGTACCACTATGGGCGGGTCCCGCGATGCCGGTATAGGGGGGTTGGAGGGCCTTTAGCGGCATGCCGGTATTACCATTACCGGCATGGGGGCTTGCGCGTGCTCGTGCACTCGTAATCACCCGCTATTAGCGGGTTCATACGAGCACGGACCCGCTCTTACCGGCATGCCGGTAATGGACCCGTTTTTACCGGCCAACTCGTAATGAGGCCCAATGTGAGTTGTAAACATGCTGTTGGTGTAATATAAATGTCTTATCAGGCCTGCTTTCAGCCACTCTATTTATAAGCACTCTACGTGCCCTTCGCTGAAGTCCTGTTAAAAACAAGTATTGGCAAAGCCACTAAAGTACTGTTTAAAACAAGCATTGGCAAAGCCAACATTTGTGGCTTGTGCATAAGCTTTAAGCGTTGGCCAGGGACTATAATTTCAACTGGATGCTACCTGCACTTCTTCAGGACTCTTTTGCAACCTCTGCAACTCTCTCTCTCAATGCTTCCCTCTGGGCTCACTCACTCTGCAGAGCACACCCTGGATGTTCTGATATCCTTAGACCGCCCCCTCTCCAACGCTCTCACCACTCCTCTCTCCTGGAGTGATCACTTTCTACTTTCCTCCCACCTCTCTCTCTCTACCACTCAGGCCAAGCCAACTCCAGCACTGCCACCTACCTTCTCGGTCATCCGACCTATGAATCGTGTGTCAGCTGAGGCTTTCACTGCTACTTTCTCTCCTTTGGCTTGATCTCACTCTGACACAGCCCCATCTAACCTTCATCTCTCAATTGCAAAACCCTTAATGTACTTGCCCCTGTCATGAGGATCCACATGAAGTCAAGATCCAAGTGCAACTCTTGGTACGACTCCGAACTTGTCACCCTCAAACGCAAAGTGCAGGGTGGCTGAGAGGAAGTGGAGGGCATCAGGTGCACCCTCTGACAAAGGGCCTGCCGCCTGATCCAAAGGCAATACAGACTCTTTGTCCTCGCCAAGAAGAGAACCCACATCCAAGCCTGCGTCTCTGTGGCATCTAACAACTCAGCCAAACTCTTCAAAATCTGCAAGGAGCTGGCCAATCCTGATGCAGTCTCTACCTCTCTGGTTCCCTCTCAGGCCCTCTGTACGGCCTTGGCTTTTCATTTCATCACTAAAACTCAGGACATCCTATCCACCCTCTCTTCCTCTTCCTCCTCCACCTCCTCCTCCACTCCTGGCCCACCTGTGGCCATCTCTCATCCTCCCTTCTCTTCCTTTCCCTTGTTCAACCCTAACAATGTTTCTAGACAAGTCCAATCTATAAAGGTCTCATCAAAACATGTTCTCCCCTGTTAACCCAAAACCATCAAGGACCACATTGACACCCTTGCTACAGCCTTGGCCGATTTCTATAATCACTCCTTTGCCTCTGTAACCTTCCCCTCCCCCATTAAGCACTCCCTTGTGCACCCCCTCTTAAAGAAGCCCTCTGCTGATCCTTCCTCCCTGGCTAACTATTGCCCCATCCCCATCACTCCTTTCCTGGGCAAACTCTTGGAAAAGCTGGCCATCTCACAGCTTAATCTGCACACTGAATCTGTTGATTGTCTCCACGACCACCAGTCTGGCTTCAGAGCTGCCAGAAGCACGGAAACTGCTTTCCTTAACACCCGTGAAGACGTGCTCTCTAACCTTGATTCTAACCTTCCTTCTGTCCTCATTCTCCTTGATCTTTCTTCTGCTATTGCTATGGTCAACCATGCCATCCTGCTCAATCGCCTCTGTGATAAACTGGGTATCACTGATTAGGCCCTGTTTTGACTGACCTCCTTTCTCGCTGACTGACCCTCTCAGGTCCAACTGGGGTGTTTCCTCTCTTCTATTTGTGTTTCTACTTGTGGTGTTCCTGTCATGATCCCTGCCCCCAACCCCCTGAGACACCATACTGGAGCTAGGCCTCGATCACCCACATGGCCCTTAAGGACCGCTCCGTCTTATCTGAGACCCACTTGGAGTCAGACCTGGTGCCTGTGGCGCCAGGCTCATACATAAATCTGAGGACAACTTGGTATTGGACTCTGTAATGTACTGTGGGCAATATGGATGCCCCCACTTAACTCAGTTGTATGAACTGAGTTATGCGGTCTATGGACTGGACCTGGACTCGAGCCGCTGGGGTTAACTTCTGCTCCAGAGCACGCCATCGACCTGCAAAGGGAAAAGACAAAACAGGTTAGCATGTAATGGACAAGAAGGCCTGCATATCGCGCTTACTCACCACACCTTATTCTCTCAGCCGGCAGCCACGCTGGGACATTGCCTGTAGGGGACAGAGAAAGAGACATTAATCAGTACAAGAAAAAGTGAACAGCGCAGCGCATCGCGATTTCACTCACCGCTTAGTGGTCGGCTCCCTTAAGCAGCAGTACACCATCTCCGGCCTCGCCAACACCTAAGAGAGAAGAGGAACGTTATAAAGGGGGCAAGAGCTAAGAAAAGGACAATTCAATAAGAATCAACAAACCTACCTTGTCAGACCCAATTGCACCCGCACCAGTGAAGCAACTAGGTTGCATAGCGCCCATATCAACCAATGCACCCCTGCACCAAAGGGCAGGATGGAGAGCACACAACACCAGAAAACAAGGTGAAGAGAGGACATAGGGGAAGGTTTGGTCCCCGAGGGAAGAGGGGAGTAAGCATCCAGAGACAACAGAGTTTAAATCCGCAAATCCTATGTTTCAGGCCCAGTCTCCAGCCGAACAGATTCCGGGGAAGGGTTTGAGGTTGTGAGAGGTCCAGACAGGCTGAGTGGCGTCCCTGTGGATACCAGGTGAGCGTTACAGTTCCCCAGGTGTTTAACCTTTCTCCCAGGCTGTTCAACCAATACCTTGCACCTCTTGCGCATTGCATCGCTGCTTTCTGCTCCAACTTTCAGTGATATGCAGATGACAACCAGCTCTTTTTCAGACTCCCCGCGGCCACCTCTTCTCCTTCTCTCATTCTGGATTCTCTGGCTATATTTTAGGAGTGGTGTCCACCAATGATCTCTGCCTCAATGCCAGTAAGACTGAGATCCTCCTCATCGGTACACAAGCTCCCTCCTTTCCTCTCTCTCTCTGGCCAGCCACCCTGGGCCCTCTTCCTGCTCCTTACCAGTGAGGCTAACATCCTTGGGGTCATCTTACAGTCCACCCTCTCCTTCTCTCCTCACATCTCCGACGTGTCTAAGAAGTGAAACTATTTGCTGCACATCTTCAGAGGTATTCGTCCTTTCCTCACTTTCCCCCAGAAGGTCACTGTCTCCAGAGCTCTGGCCCTCTCTAGACTGGACTACTGCAACAGTCTCTTTCCAAATCTTCCTTGCTCTACTCTCTGACCTCTGCAACTTATCCAGAACAGGACTGCAAGACTTTTCCTTTGCCTCAAGCCCAGGGATTGTATCACTCCAGCTATGAAATCTCTTCACTGGCTCCCAGTGTCGGCAGGAATCAAGTTCAAAACCCTCTGCATTGTCCACAGGCTTTCTGGGGCCTGGGACCGTGCTATCTCCAGCTCTCTCTTCCTAAACATCTCCCTTCTCGAGCTCTCGGCTCATTCACCTCCAACCCTCTGAGGGTCAGTCGCTTTTCCAAGCAGAGATTTGGGGACATATGCTCTGGAAAAGCCTCCCTGCCTCTCTCAAACTTGAGCAGAACGACCTCTGGTTCTGGAAGCAACTCAAGACCTTCCTCTATGCTTCCACTTTCTCTCTTCTTCTCCCCTGCTGATGTCCCGGCTGCTCCACAAACTGTTTACCTGGCTACCCTCTGGGCCCAGGCTCCTGCATGTCCAGTTGCACTCCACACTGCTTTCCGACTCCCCCAGCGCTGTATATGTAACCCTACAGTCCCCTCTCTCTGCACTTATAAGCCACCCGTTGGCTGCTCCTTTGAGTTACCTGCACTTCGCCACCCGATGACAGCACTTTTTTGTGTTACCTGTGCTTCTACCCCAGATCCCCTCGGCAGTTCTCCCCTACCACTTCCCCACATTTGCGCGATCTGAATCACACAAGGTCTAGTAAGATCATTGTTTTGTCCTCCTTCTGTTTCCCCCTCCTTGTCTTGTCACACCTAGAAACACTTGTGTACAGGCGCGTTATAAATGCCATAGCATATCATATTAGATGCGCAGGTACTCTCACCATTTTGCACCTGCTATCAACAATAGGTAGTTTATACCCCTCCAGATGTTCCTGCCAGTTGCCTTCCCCTTGCCTACACAAACGTACAAACTGTTGGCATTGCCAATACTTGTTATATGCTGGAATTGATGATTATATTAATGTATATGTTGAGTTTTATTGATACCTGGAATCTTTTATGCCTTGTACTACTAAAATGAAGTGGAGTACAATCCCAAAATATCATTAATATTCACAGAATTGCTCATGAATTTGTCCGAAGTTAGACTTTATGTTTACTGTGCTGATATTCACACTTCAACTTATAGGTTTAGACTTTAAAGAACATTAGAGCCACACTAGCAGTAACTTTACCTGTGAATAATAGGCTATCATTTACTTTTGCAGGGTTTTTAATAAGGACAGCATGCCACCAAAAGGCAGCTTCCGTGCCCACCAAACTGAATAACGCCCAGCACAGTAAAATAAGCAGAAACATAACACAAGTGACAGTGGATGCAGAAGCAAATGTGTTATCTACAAATGCTGTAGAAAACAGGTGTGTGTTGTTGCTTTTGACATTGTCATGGTGCTAGTAAGAAATTCTGGTGAGCTGTAACAAAGATGAGCCCCCATCTCTGCTGGTCATCTAAATCTGCAGTCAGGCCCCAGTTCGGCTGTGACCATCAGGTTGTACAGATATTAAGGCATGTCATTTAGCAATTGGGAAGAAAAACCTTAGTTTAGGTTCCATTTTTAGTATTGGCTCATAGATATAGTGATAGCCACCTGAATGAGAAAAGCAAATTGGTATAGAAATTACAAGTGTGTTTGACACTTATTTCTGGCATCTTTTAGAGCTATACACATACACCGATACCATGAACAAGTAGCACCTTATCTGCAGTGACATCATTTCACCAAAGTGCCAGGGGTAGTGAAAGTGCCGTCACATGACCCTTGAACTCGGGTAGTGAAAGTGCCGTCACATGACCCTTGAACTCTGATGACATCACAGGAACTGATGTCATTTGACCCCGCCCCAAGTGACATCAACGGAGCTAATGGCACACAACCTTCAGATGCGACTACCATCCTTGTTTCCAGGTGCTCTCATTTCAGCCAGAGATAAGAACCAAGGCACAGATGGAGGCGTGATTTGTCCACATCACACATTTGGGGAATGTCATTTTCCAGATTCGATGTGGGGCCTATATGTAAAACGTACACAATGCAGTAGGTGTAACAGGGTAACCAAAATCTCTAATGCAGGCTACAGCTAGTGTATGAAAAATCGATAGATCAATGGACACAAGTACTCGTTATCTGTGACATTGATGTGTTAAACAAACCAAAAAGCACTAACCTGGAGAGGCGTGCACTGTCTGTTTACCCAGGAGCAAAATGCTGCATGAGCAAGGCCTGAAAATTAAATCATTGACCAGGATTTACTATCAACAAAATTCTGTGGTTATAAATGTACCAAGAATCAGCTACCACTACGATAGATGAAACCTATTTTACGGATGTAGGCTGAGGCCATCTGTCTCTGTGTTCATTTATCTTTAAGTTATGTAACAAGCAACTACATGTTGTCCCCCACAACCCTGAGCCAAACATAACACCTTAATATCGTAGTTTTTTATACATGACTCTTCTTCAATCTTTTTTAACGTAGTGAGGTGTGGGAAGGGGGATGCACTTCCCTTAAGAGTGGGGTCAATGGATCTATGATTTTCAGAGGTCAATGTGCGAGGTGCGTTATTCAATGACACCCCAGGACAGGCTCATGAATTAAGCTTCCACAAATCCCTTGTGTGTTTGAGTGGGAAGTGGTCAGTCACTCCATGACTCTCTCACTTCTAAGATTCTGTGTCCAGCGCTTATTTTCTTAAACAGTTTTGCACCAGAGCAGGCTCCTGGATGATTTTGCGGCCCCTCTCAACCATTCACTTCACACTTCAATGTGTTCAAGGTGAGCAGAGCCCAATCAGTGGCATAGCACAAAATGTGGGGGCCCCCCTACAAGCCATGCTCAGGGAACCCCCCAAGCTCCTTAACAAAGTGCAGGGCACACCACACGCCGGGCCTGCCCAGACCACAAGGTATGCGCAATGTCCATGATGATTATGCCGCTGCAAGCGTGGCACTACTCCAAGTGAAATAAATAAATAGGTTTTTAATCAAAGCTTTAATGTTTCACCTAGTGTAGAAAGAAGGGGGTGGTGCCTGGTCGCCAAATATACCAGCCACCAGTAGTGGCTGGTGATTTCTTTTATTGGAGGGTGTAAATATTAGCCACAAGTATGCGATTGCAACCCAGCATACTGAAGGGACCCGAAATAAAGAAACAGGTTTGGGGAGCGTCGGAGGGATACTTCCACCTCCCATGAGAAAATATTTTGAATAATGGGTTAAAATGGTGCATTAAACAGCACACTCTCTGTGAATATGTGGGTAAAAGGCCAGACAGTTTGCAATCGTTTGAGTAGGGTTAAGGGTAACAATAGATGCAAGTCACCAAAAGTGCACAAGTGCATTTGTCAATGCATTGTCATGTTGGTCCATTTTACTATATGCCAGTATAAAAAACATTTTCATGCTGGCTGTGCCTATACATTTCCATGGTAGCTCCAGCAACATATGGTAGTTTTCCCATATAAGAACATACTCCTTTTCGCTTTGAGATGTTTTCTGTGGTATCATTACTGCAACTAGGCACAAAGCTAGCTCTGCCAATATATGCCTGCACTCCTCTTTAAGAACATACTCCCTTTGGTTCAGCCATTAAAAGTGACATGTTACAATAAGAAAATGTGTCCAAACTGGTTCCAATTTAAGCCTAGACCCATAAGAAATGTCATGCCAAAGTAAGCAATGGCTAGACTGGCTGTACCAAAATGCCAGTCTAGCCAGGTAATGACATCCTTTATCGACTTTGCATGTTTTACTGGTATTTACGGGCAAAGCCAAGTTCAAATGTGTGTTAAAAATGCTCTAGTGAACACCACTCTCCCAGGGCCTTACACACACACACACACAAACACACACATGCAGGTATCCCCTTTCACCCACCCATACATCTCCTCTCACATTCATTCACACTGCACTCACAACACAGGCATGCACCCACCCACATAGAACATTCACACAAACAATTACAGTCATGCCCATTCACCCACCAGTAACAAACCCAAATGCCTTCTCTCACATTCACTAACAAAGGCAAAAACCCACCCACCCAGAACGTTTACAAACACACTCACATTCCTACTCACTCACCGCTATACACTCACCCATAAACTTCTCACGTCCACCTGCACTGCATTCTCTATACAGACACATACCCATCCAGAACAATGAAACACACTATCACATTCCTACTCATTCACCCACCAGTCACTCATTCATACACCTTCTTTTACATCCGCTCTCACTGCATTATCTACACAGGCACACACGCACACACCCACAACATTCAAACACACACTATCACATTTCTTCTCATTCGTCCACCACTTACTCACCCATAGCACATATATACATCTGACACACACTTCACACATGCAAAATACACATCACATTTATTTTAAAAAGCCTTGCCTGTTTTTCCAGTTTCGGCCCGTCCCTCCAGCCCACCCTCAGCTCCTCCATGCTGCTCACTAACAGGAACCAGGAAGCTCACAGATCTTCCAGCTTTCTGTATTTTAGCCGCACGAAAGCCAGAGAAGGGGTTGGAGCTGAACATGGAATGAGAAACGTGCCACATGTAACGGTCAGCTTCAACCCCTACTGAGCATTTCCTTATTGCGCTGCAAGCCCAGGACCAGCCTTCACCTTAACGGGTGAGGACTGGGCCGGGCCCCTTCCCCAGACCTGGTATGGCGGGGTACCCCACTACGCCAGTGCCCAGGAGCTTCCATTTAAAAAAAAAGAAAAATACACTTTTGTATTTTAAATACAGGGGTAGCAAGGGAGACCACAGGGGTTACAGCTGTGACCCCTGCAACACCCCAAATGACGTCTCTGCTTATCTGTATTCTCTAAACTCTTGTCACATTTAGTCAATTTAGAACAGCAATTGTGACCTGAAGAAACAGCTTTATGAAAGGCTATGGTTTAATTCACGGTTGTCCCACTCGAGGCCTCGATGGCCGGTTGGATTTTCAGTAAACCCTCATTAATATTCATGAGATACTTTTTCATATAATGATTCTAAATGTATGCAAATCTTTTCTCATGAATAATGATGAGAGATATACTGAAAACCCTTCTGGATTCCGACCCTTAATTGCATCCATTTAGCTTATCCTCATGTTGCTTCTTGTCACTGTAAGGTGATTTAAAACGTTGATTTCTCCCTGCAAAAACATCTGCCTGAAAAGTCATCAGTTAAATGCAGATATTAAATCGCGTATGGTGTAATAAAACTTTGTAATCAAGTATGTCTTCACCCACCTGATTTCTAAACTATACGGACCCCAGCACAAAGGTCTGAATTAAAGTACTTAGCATGTTTCATTTATTTTCTGTTTGCCTATCAAGCGCAAAGAGGGGTAGGCAACATGTTGCTATCTTTATTAAAGAAAAGGTAATAACCGGAAGTAAAATGTTAGTGATTCTATTAGGATCAGTTGTACTTGCCAAATGCCTACGTAGGATGAAGGAGGCCCAGTACCATGCTCTATGGGATTGTGTTCACTAATGACTGATACCACCATTGTTTCATTTTCTGTGACATAACAGAGGGGAAACAGCCACTTGCATATTTTCTGGTCTATATATGTATCTGCGTCTGCTTGGTCTCTCTAGGCAAAGAGAGCATGTGTTCTGTCTGGATTACCCTTACAAATGTAGGGCTAAACCCGAAGCATTTAAACATTTGGCAAGTGTTCGTGTCATCTTAATGAACTTTGGGGCCGGTGGCACAGACACAATTTTGAGTCCTCTCCCCCCAAACTATATACATTAAGAGACCCCAAATCTCTAGTCATGTAATAAGCAAGGGCACTCCCTTTAAATCACCTTACGATTTTAATCCTTATTGGAATCAGGTTGGTAAAGAAGTGGCATTTCAAGGGAAACATTGGCTGTTCACAAACTGGGTTTTTGTGTTCTAGCATAGATACTGGGCAGCTACGTGAAAGGTATCAGCCATCGTATAAATGAAGGACACCTATCAGTAGCTGTATGAAAAAGGAACACATAACCCAGCATAGACAGAGAACTCCACATAACATAACATGAATATGAAAGTGCCAATAGATAAAGGAGACAAATCGGAAGCAAGGAGAAAGGTACACATACCATAGCATAGATAGCCAATGCAGATTACAAGCTACCAGAAAGGTGCACAAATCAGTTCCAACACTGAGATTAGAAGAAGGCCATGGTTTTCAAGTGGTGTTGCTGTTAGCAAAGAAACACATGATGTTGTGGTGTGCAATACATATATTGTCAATATGCCCTATATATAAAGCAACTGTATTGCAAATTAAACTATGAGTAAGGTTTTTTGAAGAACTAATTCACTCTTGGGGGCTGACAATTTTGAAATATTTAGGGATTGGCAAATGTTGCCCAGGATAACACAATGGGCCTCATTAGGAGCTTGACTGTCCGGATACAACGGTACGGTAAGCATGCCGGTACTGTCGGTACCGTTGTATCCGGACTGACAAACTCCGAGTTGTGCTCGCGGGTGCCTTTCATTCCGCCAGGTCTGACCTAGCGGAATGAAAGGCACCCGCGAGCACAGCATGTCAGATGCACCGGCACCGTTATAAACGGTGCCGGTGCATCCGACCTCCCCATTCCCATTGAGCCCTATGGAGCTCAAATAGGAATGGGGAAGAATTTTTTCCGGCGCTCAGAAATGGGCAAATACTGGGTCCGGCATGGCCGTAATGACCCAATAATTGCCCATTTCTGGACACCGGAAAAAAATGAATACTGGCGGCAGCCGTGCCTGCATTACAGGCACGGCTACCGCCAGCCTCTTAATGAAGCCCAATGTATTTAAAAGGTGATGATGGGCTTTAAGCCAATGTACAGTTAACACACTTGACAAAACTGTTTTCCATTTTTTGTCATAGAATAAGGTGCACATATTTATGTATGTTTGACTTTCATGAACTCAAACTTGGAAAACACACATCACGTAACCCAACACTTACAGAAAAATAACTTTATAGAAGAATGTCATGCTAAAGGTGAATGATTTTACCTTAATATTCTACATCACCAAAGGCATTATATAAGTACTGTAATACTAATTATTGCAAGCACAATACAATCTCATCTGAGATTTTCCGTTGCATTGTATTTTAAAACAGTAAATACACCCAACTTCAGATTTGTAGATTGTTATTCTTGATATGCAAACGAACATTTGTAATTGTACATAAAAGCAAACCGTTTTTTGTGACAAACAGGCAAACGTGAAAATAAGCTTGGCACAGGCCTGTGAAATTAGCTTGTCTCTTTTCTGTCTAGGAGCCTTACAATCAAATGTCCTACATAAAAGGAAAGAGCAGGTCATGACCTAAACATTTCCACCAGGCTTTGAGAGGGCAGCCATTTTCACAGAATACAAGGTAATCATTTGGTTTGTCAAGGATCACTTTATCAACTGGTGGTAAAGTTGTAATATGAGCCTCAACGCTTTGGTTCTTCGGTCTTAAATTTAGTCATTGAATCACCTCTCCCAACTAGCACGTTATGCTCTTCATTGGTGGTTGCGCCCCAATTTTACAACCCTCTTCAGAAGAACACTGAGTTCTAGAAATGTACCATATTGATTCTATGTTCATGTTTATAGATGGTGCGATTTAGTGTGCATCCATTTATTTGTAACACATGAGATGTTACTTTCCCCAAAGTATATGCATGTGCATGTTTATCATATTCAAATATAGGAAAGCAGAGTTGGCCTTGTGAGATCTTGGTACTTTGATCTGCAATAAGATATAAGATATCTGCAATGAGTGCTTAACACACTGCGCTATCTTCTGAACCATAGTGGCACTCATATTTAGCAATATGCATTTCAACTTTGGTTTTCCAAGTGATCAATATATGTTCTACAAAAAATGAAAATGCTACAGGAGTTGTACTTTAGTAACAGACAAACTGTTTTCACTACAGAGACCACAGGACGGATTACATGATTATTCTGAATGGAATATACCTGTCAAAAACAGCTAAGCAGCAGGCTTATTATTGCCTCACCAGCATATACAAAATATGCTGGCATGTGTTATTAATGTTTTTTTAAAATAAATGGGCAAATACACCTTTGCATCAGACAGTCATGTGACCCCCCACACCTCCAAAGTGGGCCCCTTTTGCCCTCACATAAAAATGTCTCTGAAAAGTTTGATTGCCCATCTACTGATAATGAACAAGGCCAAATAACCTTGTGGGCATTGACCAGGCTATTCAACCATGTTTACAGTACAATAAACTCAAAGGTGTTACCTAAAGGCATCACACAAGATGTCCACACCCTCAACATTATTTTATGGATAGGGGAATGTGAAAAGGGATAGTGAAGTGGAAATAAGATATTTTAAAAAACATGGTATTCATTAGGATAAATCTCAAATTTGTTCCTGACTTCCCATGAAAAACTGTTTTTGTGTGTCTTTTTTTGAACATATTTGCAAACTCTTTTCATATGAAGGTGTTAAAACATATTCGCATAAATATCGTCTCATTATGAATATTGTCCTAAGCCATTTCGCATTTGTATTAAAACCTGCAGTTAATTAGAATTGACTTCAAACGCCATTTTGGAAAATATCCTCCATCTTGATTCTAACTTCTGCTCTCTGTTCAGTAATGATTAACCATGTTTTCAGCTACCAGAGCAGAAACAACCTTTGAGCCTATGTCAACACTAGGGCTGGCAGAGCAGACTATTTGTCCTGTGCAAACAGACCTTGTAGTCAGAATGAACTCTCATTCAAAGTGTTATCTATGTCTACAGAACTCATCCTCCCTCAAACAGTGATATACAATGCATGTAAACTAATGCTGTGTGTTTTTGAAGGAATCCTTTGTACATTTCTTGAAACAGGATTTACTCTAAAATGCTAAAGATCCACACAGCTGACTAAAACAAAGTTTGTCAGTATGTTTAAGGAACCCTGGAGCCAAAGTGAACTTCAATTCAAAGTGGTGTCTGCATCAATAGCCTCAGCCATATTCAAACATAAGAACTGAATGGTAGACAAAGTAGAACTATGTTCCTTAGCCATAAGCTATTGAATTTGTTTCTTGAAACTAGGATCAACCTAAGGTGGAGAACCAACAACACCATTGAATCTTCAAGGATAGGACAACATGTCAAAAGTACAAAAACCAATATTGTATATGTGTTATGTGAACTGGGCACAGACCCAAATTTGTAACCTATTAGTTTGGAGATGGGCTGGGCTATGAGCAGGACTGTGTATAAATACTGCATGTTTTGTGATGACCAGTACTCACTCCCCTCACAGTGTTTTCTGGTACACACTGCAAGGTGTTGGGAGCCAGATAGCTATCTGCTTTGATATTTGAATCTGTACAGAATACATTTATATTCATGACTTCGTGACTTGCGGATCCAATTTTTGGTGGTACTAAGCCTCGATATTCTTTGTTGAACTTACAAGATGGCGCCCGAAGGCACCCTCAAGATTGATGTCACCTCGCTGATTAAGGATGCGGCTACCGGACTGGGATCGGAGCGTGAGACAAGGCGCCCCTTTTTGTATGAGACGCGACACCTCGGCAGTACTGCATGATCTGATCCCTGAACGGTGAGCAAGCGGTTCGAGAGGACATCTTGACCAGGGTCCCCATATCGAGGCAGGTATTTTTGCCGGAATCGTCAGCCACGTTGATCCTTTGTAATCCAATCGGACCTCCTTTGTCCTTTGCAATCAGTGAGTCGTGCCCCGATTCCTAAGTATCCTGATATTTGGTTGCAGTTTTGCACTCGCAAGTTCAAACAACGCCAGGTAACACCAGTGATCTGACATGCCTGGGAAATTGTCTGCCTGTTCCAGGGCGTTATTCCACAGAGACAGACAATCTTTGATATTTGGCCGACCGGCACCACAGGAGGGGTCGCCGGCATGTCTATGTACTGTAAGAACGGCATTTGGTAGTATAGTATTCTACGATATTTGGCACAGACAAACTAGACATGCTTCCGAATTTCAGTGGCCAGTAAATGGTAGTTTTGAGATTGCCCGAATAGAGTATTTAGAAACGATATTGTTAAAGGAAAAAAAAAAGCTAGACCTACATCATTTGATGTGATTCAGAATTGGAAAAGAGAAGCTATGTAGCAACTTAAGAGTAAATAGAAGCATACACGTCATCATATGTCAAAATTCAGAAAAGGCATTATTGTATGATCAACAGAAACAGTCAGAGTCTGTTAGAAACATGGATAGGGCTTTTCAACTTGGTGTACAGAAAATATACCTGTCTAAAGATTTTCATGTCTTAGATGAACTAATTGATAAACTCTTAAATTAACATAGGACTGGTGCCACTGCACCACCTCCTTATGTACCTATTCCTGTTGTCTTACCTCTTCCCGCTGTCGCACCTCCTCCGGTAGCAATTCCTGTTCTTCCTGTTGCTCCTCCGCTGCCAGTTATTGCTCCTCTTCCTATTGTTGTTCCTCTGCCTGTACCTCCACCTTTTCTGATTTTTACTATTCCAGTAATTCTGTCTTCATTATCAGCGGTAGTGTCTCCACTACCTGTTGTACAGGATCTGTCTGCTCTCTCTTTTCCAAGCGGTTCTGCTCCACTTGTAGCTGATGAAGGGGCGAGTGCTGAATCAAATGTAGTGACTCAAAGTACAGTTTTCTAAAGATAAGAAGAGAGAATTGTATGCATGGGCCAAGCAATGTATAGGGAAAGGTGAAAAAAATCTACTGTCTTAGCTACACTCCTTAATTTCGAAAGTGTTCCCGAACAGAATGTCTTTACTGAGGGGATGGGAATACATTTGGCTGTAATGTGGAATAAATTGACGGACATAGATGTCCCACAAGGGTTGAGGGATTTGAATATTTTAGCCTATTCAAGGGATTCTGCGGAGAAAGTAAAAGAGCATGTCGAGAGGGTTTTTGAGTTAAGAAGGGAGTTCGAACGGTTACAGAATGATGGAATAGATGGTGATAGTTTGGATGCTTTTTATGTGCAGAAACGGTTCCTTCCTCCTTGTAAGTCAATGAATGAAGGAACGCGAATTTGCACAAGGGATGCGCTTAGATGGATTTTGCATGTGTTGATATCTCCCATAGAAGTATATGCTACATTTAGTCAGTATACTCCAGAAATGCAGAGGAAAGTGTTACAGGTAATGGTAGAATACCTGAAGGATGAGTGTATAAAAAGAGATTTGTTGTCCCGCAGAATTGATGATTGTTTATAAGAGAGCCTTTTTTCACCCAATACTATTCCACCCACCCTTTTTAGCGCTCGATCTGGCTTTGTTGCTCAACAAATGTTCGGAGTTGCATACTTCTTAGTTGCCTATGAGGGAGGCTCCTCTGACATGTGTTCTTAAAGTTGAGATTCAGATGGTTAGAGGGACTAGAGGTGGGAGTACACAGTTTAGAGGCCAGTTTGCTCCACAAACTAATGTGCGGTTGGGTCCTGTACACGTGAACCAATGTGCTTATTGTAGACAAAAGGGTTGTTGGCAAGCACAATGCCCGATCCTTCAGCAGAGATCGAATAACACATTTGGTGTCATGGGTAGACGATCCAGAGGCCGCCCTGCGGTAGTGAGTCCTGGTAGAAGCCAGTTTGCTCCAAATCCACAGTCTTTCTCGCAAGATAGCCAGCAACCTAGTATAGATAGTAGAAATATTTTTGATAATCCTTCAACTGCCTATCTTTCTGAGGATCTTGTCTTTGATGAAATATTGTGTCGTTAGGACAGCCCGAAGCTGGATCTGGAACCGGTACCTATTCCCGTCGATCAGAAAGAACGTAGAAATGATGGTGGGGAATAGTAAGCATCTATTTTTGATAGATACAGAAGAACAGAAGTGTTCCATTGATCATTCACGGGTTCCAGATATTCCATTGTCAGGGCAGAATAAACGTTTCTGTAGGAATTTCTGGCAAGCCAGTGGTCAGTCCAGTTTCTCAGCCGGTACCAATTTCACTGGGGCCATTCACGGATCACTTTCCATTTCTTCTAATGACGAATTGGGGTGAGAATTTGTTGGGGTTGAATCTGTTGAAGGAATTAAATGCGGTAATTCATTGTTCTTTGGATGGAGTACGTTTGTCGATTTCACCCCAGCAATCTTCTGCCTCACAGTTTTTGACTAGACCTTTAGCCTCTGAATTTAGTAAAGTTCCAGCATGTTTATGGGCGGTTGATGACAATGATGTTGGCATTTTGCAAATTGAACCTGTTAAAATTGTTTTGAAACTGGGAGTTAAGTTGCCACATACTCCACAATATAAGATTTCAGTTGATGGTGAGCAAGCTCTGAAGAGCATAGTTTCTGATTTTGTCCATCGTGGAGTAATCAAGGAAATTGCAGGAAGTTTGTGCAATAGCCCGATTTTACCGGTGTATAAGAAAGGGGATAATGCGATTCCCTTCCATTTTATCATTGATTTGCAAGCTATCAATAAGATTGTTGCTCCACAATTTCCAATTGTGCCTGATGTAACCACAATATTAACAATGATCCCAGCTTCTGCTACTCATTTCAGTGTGGTGGATCTTAAGAATGCCTTCTTTAGTATTCCCGTACATGTGGATAGTAGATATTTGTTTGTGTTCAGTAGGGCTTTGAAAGAGCAGCTCGATACACTTGAGTTGCCTCCTACTTGTACATTATTGCAGTATGTTGATGACCTTCTTTTAGCTGCAGACTCAGAAGTTGCTTGCAAGGAGGGCACTGTGTTGCTGCTTATTCATCTAGCAGAGAATGGGCATAAAGCTTTGTTGAAAAAGTTTCAATATTGTCGACAGGAGGTCGCCTATTTAGGCTATCTCCTGTCAAAGGAGGGAAGAAGATTGACACCTGAACGAATAAAAAAAGCATGTCTAGCAAGTCTGTCCCAAATATACAGAAAGAGGTTAGAGCCTTGATAGGAATGGCTTCTTACTGTAGACAGTGGATCCCAAACTTTTCACTAGTGATAAAACCAATGTTGGCATTGACAAAGAAGGGCATTTCTTTGCCACTACCGTGGAACTTGGAACACCAGAAAGCTTTTGATCTGCTCAAGACTGCGCTGTGTTCAGCACCAGTTTTGGGCACACCAAAGTATGATAAGGCCTTTGTGTTGTATGTGCGTGAATGTGATGAATGTGCTTTGGCTGTGTTAACACAGGAGCATGAAGGGGGGGACAATAGACTGTGCGGTTGTTTTTTCCTCCACACTTGATCCTGTTGCATGCGCGTTTGCTGTGATGTCTGAGAGCTGTCGCTGCTGCTGCTGCGTTCGCGAAGCAGAGTGAGGGAATGGTTCTAGGCCATACTTTAACTGGCATGACACCTCACTCTGTAGATATTCTATTAAGTAGAATGCAAAATGCAACACCTTACTTCCGCACGATCAACTAAATATGAACTGATCCTATTTGCACCGCATATTCAAATTGAAAGGTGTTGCGTAATGAATTTGGCTGAATTGATTCCTCTTCCGCAAGATATTGCTTGCAGTGACGAAATGTCACATGACTGCCTTTATACCACAGGGTAAGAAATGAAAGGCAGGATTGATTTAAATGATACACCTTTGAATGATCCACAAGGGGAGCTGTTTTTTGATGGCTCCTGCTTTAAACTTCCGGATGGTACATCCACCGCTGCTTATGCCATCACTACACTAAGCACGATTGTGGAAACCAGGAGTATTTCGCATAACTCAGCGCAGGCCACAGAGATTATTGCACTGATTTAGGCTTGTGAACTTTCAGAAAAGCTTAGAGTGAATATATTTATAGATAATCGGTATACCTTTGGGGTGGTTCATAACTTGGGTAGACTATGGGCAGAGAGAGGTTTCTTGACCTCACACGGAACTAAAATCCAACATGGTACCTTGATAGTTCGGCTACTCTCAGCACTTGCGCTTCCTACTCAACTAGCAATCATGAAGTGCACCGCACATCAGAAAGTCACAGATGATATGGGGAAAGGAAACGCTTTTTCTGACAGAATAGCCAAACAAACTGCTACTGATTTACATTCTAAGATGTATGTACTGGAACCTACAAAAGGGGTCACTAACACTTGTGTGATAGATGAAAGGATTGGTTGCATAAAAGAAATTCAGGCTGACGCTACCCCAGACGAAATCAAACAGTGGGCTGAGGGTCCAGTAAATTTAGATGATGAGGGTTGTTGGGTAGACACTGAACAATATAAGTGGATGCTGCACAATGCTTAAGTTACCGCTATGGTGACAATGGCTCATGGTCCAACTCATATATGTGCCAAAAAAGATTTGTAAATTGTTAGAACCTGTCTGGGTTAATTTAAATATTTCAAAGACTGCTGAGCGTTTTGTCCAAAATTGTATGGTATGCCTACAGCATAATATTGGTAAAGGAACACCGACACCAAGGGGTAGTTTAAGCCTCCCTTCTATGCCTATTTTTGGATACCAGAGCCCAAGTTACTAAAAGATATAGAGCATTTGCTCCTTTCTGAATACTGTGACCAGTTAACTCAAAACTTGTATTTGATTTATCAACAGGTGCGAGAAGCCCTCCCAGTAAAATACGAGGGGCCAGGTCATCGACTTCGACCCGGCGACCGGGTGCTAACTAAAGCATTTGAAAGAGCATCCTGTCTCGCACCGCGCTAGAGAGGACCATTCCAGGTCCTGTTGGCCACACAGACCTCTGTAAGAGTATCCAGAAAGAGACACTGGATCTAAGCGACTCATGTCAAGAAGATACCTTTTCCTCTGCCACTTGATGAAGGAGAAGAGAAGGAGACTGTTTGTTCTGTTCCGTATGACAAACCTGTTTTGAACAAAACCAAGGGTGTTTTGGAGATTCTTCCTGAGCCTGTGGGGCCTGGGGAGACTGCTGCTTGGTCTCTGAATTCTTCTTCGGATCTTTCTGCACCCTTGAACAATCTTGCCTCTGTTTCACCACTCACATCAGGAAGCAACGACACTTTGTTCGCAGATCACGCCGTACCCGGAGTCTTGAGGTACGATCTGAGTCCACGGCATTAGACTTACAGCACAGCACGGCTGTGACCACAAGAAACAACAGTTGAGCTAGTCCCTTACCACTGTCGCTGAAACATAAGTAAGTGGCCAGGACCGGCAAAGTTACCTTCTATCAAGAAAAACCACGTGGTCAGGAGATCACCAACGAATGAAACTTAAGGAGTCTGTTGCAGAAACTTTTTCAAAACTAACTTTGAGGAACAATTCCCATCGCTAACTCTACTAACTAACTAACTAACCGATTAGTTGTGTGGCTAACAAAGACATTGACCATAAAAAGTCATGGTCCTTGAGGACTTACTGTTTTCTTGTGATAATGTTAACTGGTCTAACAGTTGTGATTGCGCTTGGGTTTTGGTACATTGAAGGGGTGCGTCCACTTGTGACTTTGTTACCTACTGAAAGTTTTCCCACTATGTCTGCACCTTTCATGCATCTGCACACTATACCTCCTAGGGATTCCCAACACAGACAGATTTACCACAATAACACTCTTTTACTTATCATGAATGTGACTCATGCAATTCTCAATAGAACAAATTGCTGGATATGTTCGCATTTGCCACAGCACAGGGAAAAAGGGTTGGGCTGGTATAGTCATCCTCTTCCTTTGACTACTGCATGCTATGCCGCTCTAAGGGCACTATTCTTTGGTCGCTGGAATGATAGCATCTCTGGGAACTTTGATGGGACTAACTTGTATGAATTTGAAAGACCAGTCCTGACGCCTCTGGGATGTTCCCTTTTCGCAAATAGGAGCAAACTCAATGTTGCTTCTATTAGGCCTTCGGATAACCTTTCTAGACCTTTCTAATCATTAATTTCTTTCAAGATGGCTCCCGTAGGCAACCGGGATGCAATGCCTCCTTCTTACACTATCAATCATAGCCCCAACTCTGTTTCCTTCTGTATACAAAGGGATGGTTCTCAGCCAATGGGTACTTTTGAGGGTTGCTCCAGCATTGCAAATCTAACTAGTGAGAACAGACCTTTGTATGTAGATGATCCCGTTTATTTTGTCTGTGGCAAAGAAGCTTATCCTTGGTTACCTAGAGATTGGCAGGGTACTTGTTATTTGGGAATCTTTCTCCAGGGGTATTTGTAGCTAGCACCTCTGAGGTCTCTAGAGCTCGTCCAAGGCGGGACGAGAGTGGTGATATTCCTTCACAGGTCATGGGTGATGTAACGAAATCCTTTGTGCCATTTTGGGGACAGATCACGAACTCTGAGGATATTAGGAGACTGGCAAGAGTATTGGAGAAAACCATCAACCGGACCACTGATATACTATACAATATGACGTTAGAACAAAAATCAATTCGATTAATGGCTCTACAGAACGGGATGGTGTTAGATGTCATCCTGGCTGAGCGTGGTGGAGTATGTAAATTGGTGGGATCTGCTTGTTGCGTTTTCGTACCTGACTCCTCCCCTACCATATTCAAGGCAATTCAAAATCTACATACCTTGAGTACTGAAGTACATGTCCCAGAGGGAAATTGGAATCTTAGTGCTTGGTTCTGGGACTTATTACGATCATGGGGTTGGAAGATCTTTGCAGTCGTAATGGTGATTCTTGGTATTCTCCTGTTCTGTTGTTGTTGTGTACAATGCCTCCCTGCCATAAGTTCCATGATAGGAGGATGTTGTACACAAGCAGTGGCTACACTAGGACCTAGGATACAAATGCCTGAAAAAGCAACCAATGCCTTAGTAATGCAGGAAATAACTATTAAAGAGTTAATGGCAATTGATGTTTTTGAATCCAACAACTCAGTGTTCTGATTATGACACATGGTCATTGGATGGTCAGAATGTTTGAATTATGCTCTTGGTTTAGGCCAAAAGGAAGGTTTGTTAAACCATATTCGCATAAATATTGTCTGATTATGAATATTGTCCTAAGCCATTTCGCATTTGTATTAACACCTGCAGTTAATTAGAATTGACTTCAAACGCCATTTTGGAAAATATCCTCCATCTTGATTCTAACTTCTGCTCTCTGTTCAGTAATGATTAACCATGTTTTCAGCTGCCAGAGCAGAAATGACCTTTGAGCCTATGTCAACACTAGGGCTGGCAGAGCAGACTATCTGTCCTGTGCAAACAGACGTTGTAGTCAGAATGAACTTGCATTCAAAGTGTTATCTTTGTCTACAAAACTCATCCTCCCTCAAACAGTGATATACAATGCATGTAAACTAATGCTGTGTGTTTTTGAAGGAATCCTTTGTACATTTCTTGAAACAGGATTTACTCTAAAAAGCTAAAGATCCACACAGCTGACTACAACAAAGTTTGTCAGTATGTTTAAGGAACCCTGGAACCAAAGTGAACTTCAATTTAAAGTGGTGTCTGCATCAATAGCCTCAGCCATATTCAAACATAAGAACTGAATGGTAGACAAAGTAGAACTATGTACCTTAGTCATAAGCTATTGAATTTGTTTCTTGAAACTAGAATCAACCTAAGCTGGAGAACCAACAACACCATTGAATCTTCAAGGATGGGACAACATGTCAAAAGTACACAAAACAATATTGTATATTTGTTATATGAACTGGGCACAAACCCAAATGTGTTACCTATTAGTTTGGAGAAGGGCTGGGCTATGACCAGGACTGTGTATAAATACTGCATGTTTTGTGATGACCAGTACTCACTCACCTCACAGTGTTTTCTGGTACATACTGCGAGGTGTTGGGAGCCAGATAGCTATCTGCTTTGATATTTGAATCTGTACAGAATAAATTTATATTCATGACTTCGTGACTGGCGGATCCAATTTTTGGTGGTACTAAGCATAGATATTCTTTGTTGAACTTACAAAGGTTGACCTCAATTTTGTGAACTCGATTTTGTAAACACGAGTTTGTGAACTCCCTTCAATTCCTGAGACAGGAAGTGATGTAAGAGAGGACTAATGGTAAACCATTCTGCATGTTTTACCCAACTGACTGTAGACGTTGCTTCAGTTGCTGTCTGTAGCACCTATGCTTGCAAATACCCAGAACTTTTAATCTAAGTGGGGCTCCGGCCACCATCCAAGCTACTACCAGGAACTTCTCCTGGATTCTGAATGTTGTTCTGTGCAGTCTAGACTGTACTTGCCAGCAGTCAAGATACCTTCTGAGGCAAGAGAACACAAACAACGTCCCTTCTTAGAGAAATGGCTGTGATGTCTGTTTATCTGTCCCCGATGCTGCCCAACACCCAACATGAAGTGGTCATCTGTACCATCTCTATCCCTTCTGCAAGTGTTTTGCGGACCTAGCAGGAGCCCTTTCAGAAGGATGATGTGGAAGAGTGTGTATCTTCCGGAGATTGCAAACATTTGGCAGCACTCTTGCCTTACCTTACTCTAACAGTGTTTTTTCTAGCGCTTCCCTTAAGGTGGTTCCAGGCAGCCTAAGTGGCACTCTTTGCCACTGGCTGGACCCCAAACTTAATCAATCCACCTGAAAAGGAGCAATTCTCCAAATGTAATTTGTTCACCAAAAAGGCTTTCTCATTGAAATGCATATGCACTTTAATTTCTGAGGGGTCATGATAGCATTGATGGACAGGTTGTGCCCTAAACTGCTGTTAGTCAAGTTAGATCCTTAATTTCTAGGTGGAGACCATATTTTAACATTAAAACTTAGGTCTGCTTTCTGTTTTAGGCAATTTGGTAAATCAGGATCAGAGGACAGACAAGGTGACATTTTAGGGTAAAGTAGTTCTTTATTCGATCACCAAAAACCTAAGCAGCCCTTATGTTTCTCGCCCCTGCTCTTAAAGAAAACAAAGGAATCTCAAAGAGTGCTTGTCAGGATGTCCTTCAAAATAATATAAGTCCACATCCAGAAATCTACTCTAGCCTGATTCCTATTCCTACCATTAGAAACTAAAAAGACACTAACTTAAACAAAGGCACAATTGGTCTTTTGCCCCATAAATTGAACGGTGGCTGGTTTCTGACCCTACTGCGTTGTCTCTATCTCAGAAAGGGGTTTCTTCACTCCTAGTTCTAGTGAAGGCACCACACATGTTGCTTCCACCTTCCCCTTGTGGGGTTTCTATCAGTCTTTTGTCGGTCTCTTGAGACTGTTGCTTAGGCCATAGATCATGTTGCAGGTGCACAAACCTTCACACTACAATGTTAGTTTAGGAAATAAATGCAAAACTGAAAAGCTGAACAATGGTGTGTTTGGCAGATGCTGGATTCAGAGCACAGAGAGACAGCAGAATGTGCTCTGGAAAGAACAATTGCATTTTTTAGGCTGGTTTAAGTCAGGAAGCAGAAAGAACGCTTTGTTTCACATTCATCCAGATTCTGTGGCATGTTGGACAAAAGTGCTGTGCAAAGAGCATTGTGGAAAGGAAAAGCAAAGGCAGGAAAGTTACCAGGGTTGGTGTCTAAAAGAGGGGTTGGGGGGGTGATTGACCAGAGACATTATTAATGACATCGCAATGACATCTGAGAATAGGAGGAGAAACCATAAAGAATCCATATGGAAATATAGCTAGATGGGAGGCGAACAAAAGAGGGCTTAAAAAGTGAAGAAAGGAGAAAGAAATGGGCTGGTCATGCAAAAAGCAAGAACCAAGAAAGAAGGATGAAGGAGAAAAAGAAAAATTAAGGAAGTCTGATGGGTGTTGCTGGCTGGCTGCCTGAGGTGTGACGGTGCTGGCTGCTGGGAGACTAGAGCTGCATAGGCGGTAGCCAGGTGCTGGGCTGAGGGCTGTGCTGTGACCCTGGAGGCAGCAGATAATGGCAGTGAGAGATAGCAGCCATGGAAAGAAAACATTTGCCAGTGCCGGCAGAAGCTTCAGACACTAAGATCCTGGTGAGTATAGGTAATAAAAAAGATAATTAATTAGGGTACCTTCCATAGTCTGATTAGTGAAGTGTCAAACTGGACACAAAAGGGCAAGAGCAATTATTTTCTTGAGGTACCGAAGGTTGCCCATGAGTAAATTGCAACTAGTTTAGAAAGGGTTTTTTTTTACTTTGTCATGCAGGAGTAATCAAATTTGCCAGTTTTATTTCCAAGAATGAGTATAACGAATGCATTTCTTCTGTCAGGTTTGCTAATGAGTACTAGCTAGGTTTGCTCAAAAGAAGGAGAAATCACTGTTCTTGGGTTGGGGTTGTCAATGCAGTTTAAAAGCATGTCAATAAAATGTGAATATAAATGTAATGATGAATCATGAAAGCTTCATTTCTGAAAACCTGTGTTTAAATGTTTTTTCTTTTGTAAATGTTATGCAACATGTGTGAGAAGAACATGTGTGATAAGTAGTTCTTACGTGTTGGCTGGTTTTGATAAAACATAAGATACAAATATTTTAAAACAAGTGTTGTGGTTATCATTGCCTCTAAGTTATTTTGGTTTCTGAAAAAGGTGGGAGAGTGTTTGTTTACTACTGGGCATGATTCCAAGCTTGTAGATGTGCTGCCTGGCCTGGTATATTGTTATATATTGTTGATATTTAGCCAAGTTTCCCGGAATAAAAGTGAAGTAACAAAGTGGTGTTGATAAACAGTTCTTATTAAAAAAAAAAAGCATACTGCACTAGGATGTGCCATTAGAAGAGGAAGTGGTAACAAGAATGTGGAGATATTGGGCCTCATCACGACTTCGCCGGTAACCCTTAAATCCGGCGGTAGCGCTATTACCACTGGATTTAAGGGTCCACCGAATCAGGGCTTTGGCGAATTTCGCCCCAGCTCTGAGCTGGGGGGATATCCGCTGAAAATTTGCGCTATTACCGGCGGCGGGAAATCCGCCGCCGGTATTAGCGCGAAGATTCCCCATTGAGCCCAATGGGGAATGGGGCATTCCCGAATTGGCTCAGTGGGGAATGGGGACTTACATTACCGCCAAACTCGTGATCCGGCACTATTAGCGCCGGGGAGTTCGGCGGTAGGGCTAATACCGCCCGCGCTAATAGCGTTACCGTTACCGCCCAAGTCGTGATGAGGCCCATTGTGTACTTGATTATCTTGAAAACGATTGAAACCGAGATGGAATGTTGCAGCAGTTGTTTTACACTTGTAACATGCATACAATAAAGGTACAACTGGAATTGCAGAAATGCAGGTGTGGTCATATTCCTAACATCAGTATTGAACATCCTATCACTAGAATAGACTACCAAGTCCTGAGAAGGGTTACAACCCCTTTCACACCAACCTGCTGCAAAGTGAATCTAGAACAGTGTACAATGGAGATGTCCATATAGCTACCAATCTTACATCTCCAGCTTCAGTGGTTAAAGGAGATGACCAGTTGGTATATGCACTTTGCAATTTTTAACCATTATTCTAATTCAAAATCCATCGTACTCCATAGTCATGAGGGAACTGCAAAACTGTCATGTAATGTTTCATATGTTCAGTATTTCAGTTAGGCAATGTATCAATAATATGTCCCAAAATCAGCAATAGTAATCTAGTTTTGAATGATCAATTCCATGCCATAATTATGTTTAAAACATTCCCAAAAATGGCTCAATCATTTATTAAAGTGAAACGCTTATTTTTAGAAGTTGTCTAAGTGCCTGGGCAAAGTCTTTGTTTCTTAAGGTGTAGATGAATGGATTTGCCATTGGGGTCACCATGGTATACACGACAGACACACATTTGCTTAGATTAAATGAATAGCGTGCTGTTGGAATAACATAGCTGAAAATACCAGAACCATAGAAGAGTGAAACCACAACTAGGTGAGAGGCACATGTGGAGAAAGCCTTTAATTTTCCTCCAGTAGAAGGGATCTTAATTATGGCTGATGCAATGCACCCATAGGAAATTATAGTGACCAAGCATGTACCGATGAGTACGCCAGAAGCAAAGACAGAATTTATGCTTTGGGTGAAGTTTGTGTCTGCGCACGATAGTCTTAAAACAGGAGCCAAGTCACAGAAGAAATGGTCAATGACATTTGGACCACAAAAAAATGAAATTGATGTGAGCACAGTTGGCACAATCGGAGTCAGAAATCCTGTTATCCAAGATCCACTGGCCAAGAAGATGCACACATTCCTGCTGATGACCTCCGAATATCGTAGTGGGTTACATACAGCTACGTACCGGTCATATGCCATTGCAGCTAAAAAGAAGGTTTCTACACAGGCAAAGGAGAGGAACAGGTATAATTGAACCATGCAGCCTGGGAAAGACACAGCCTTTATCCCTGTGAAGACCATTGCTAACAATGGTGGGAAAATTGATGAAGTGTATAAGATCTCCATAAAGGAGAAGTGGCCGAGGAGAAAGTACATAGGAGTTTGAAGCTGGTGACTGGCTCTTGTTGTCACCACAATGACAGTGTTGCTTGAAATGGTCAGCAGGTACATCACAAGGAACACGATGGCAAGACAACTTTGCAGTTTCTGATCTCTTGAGAACCCCACAATGATGAATTCACTAACAGAAGTCAGATTCCTCCTTTCCATGCCTTGATATCTGAAAAAATAAATATAAACTACACAGCTGAGATTAAAACTGTTCATAAAACATTATCTAAACATCTGTAAGAGCATTCTTAAATAAATATTAATGTTGCAATGTTGATGTTTTTGAGGTAAATTCAGTTAGCAGACATCCCATGGGCCTCAACCAGTCACAGTTGCTTGAGTATCCTCTGACATTGAAATGCTGGTCCAAAGTGAACTTTTCAATGCAATCGCTTGAATTGAAAAAGTATTTTGGATGGTCACAGAAGGGAACTAGTCAATACTGAACTGACATGATGTTCAAAACGTGAGTCTAATACTCCAGATGCATCTAACAATCAATGCGTGATGGTAAGGAGTCTGTTTGACAGGTTGTTTAAATAATTTCAACATTTTCCATTCCATCAATGCTCCCTTTGAGACCAGTATATCTTCACATTTTTGCAGTTAGATGGAGTTGCATTAAAGGTGATTGTTAGGTCTAGGAGAAGGTGGCCAAAACGTTAACAGAAATGTAGATATGATAAGATTGACTTGGACAGTCAGTGCTACTGTTTATAAGCTCTAGATGGGGTAGAAGTTAGGTACATTGATCACATTTTATAAGATGTGTTATTGTTTCCTTTTGTTGGATCACAGTCTTTTCATCAACTTAACCAAGTGAAGGTCTTTTGAAAGTTGGGCAGTTATTGTTGAGAATAATGGGGTAGGGCATTGTTTTTGTAAATGGTGGTAATGAAGGATGTTTTCATGTTGTTCCCTGTAGAAAATTAGCTTTTAGAGAAGGCATGAATGAGGGAGGTTATAGATGTTTGCTTAGACATAGGCAGCATGCCATGAGGTCACAGAAGTTGGATTTCATGATGTTGAGCATAATAATGGTTTGGTCAACAAGGAATGGGAACAAGGAGGGAAAAGGGAGTGGAAAGGAAAGGGCATATATAAAGAGGCATTGCCGGTGCAGTAGTCGGGTGGAACAACCTGATAAAATTGAGGATTTTGGTCCTGATATTGGTAAATGTGTTAGCAACTGCACTTGTCTGCTATGTTGATGAGGGCATATGGGTGTTTAGTAAAACATATGTTCTAATATTTCCTTTCCAGTGTGCTGTTCGGTAAATGTGAAGGACACACTTATGTAAAGCCTGGCCACTGGGAACATGTATGGGGCCCTTATTGAAGGAGGCATGCTGTAAAGGTACAGGCATACAATCATCAAGGATATACTGATGATGTTTTCGTTTAGGCTTTCTGCATGTTTGAGGAACATCAGCAGGTCAATGCACATTGTCCTGATAACTGCAATAAGTGACCCAAAGAGCATGCCCATAAGCCTGATTTCACCTGAATGGATGCCACAACAGCCTCCTAGGATGCAGTTCATAGGTATGCTAGTTTGTAAATATTATACTAGCTAAGAAAATTTAGTTTGGGCTTGTAAACACTGTCAACTGTGTTAGCAGATTCAGCTGTTGTTCCTAACTGCAAACATCTGTCCATGTTCATAGGTGAAATAAAGACAACAATCGATTAACTGCTTTTTCATTCTAATAACTAGCTATTTTATAAAGACATGTATACGATATCAATTAAGACCTAAAATTATTTATATGCAATAGTCACAGTTATTTATTTTAGATTATATTGAGATAAAGTGCACAACATGTACTCAATTCTTTCAGAAGTAGCAAACATCCATTCAACAAAGAAATGTCTACGATCCACCAATATCTACCGTTCTCCAACACGTGTTTCAAGTTTTGTGAAGCAGGTGAATTGCATATCAACTACAGTGACAGCTGCAAATTCCTAAATTGATTGAGGTACACCATCACAGGTCTTCGTCAAGGTTTGGTTAGACATTCAAAAATCTTCCAACCTAGTTATCTCTTTTAGCTTACTAATATTCCCAAGAGATATAAATGTTTTGCTAAAATGAAATCGAACATGCAATGGTGAGTTATCATCATTACATCAATTCATTTGTTTCATATGAGACAAATGCATGGAATGTACCCCTTCTCCCAAAGGGGGAGCCACCCCTTAGGGACCAGTGAGGTGAGCCCGCTAGGCGATATCCTCCCTAGGGGGCAGGGATAGCAGCATTCCACTGGGAGTGACCCCCTTTGGAGACAAGGAATTCCCAAGTTGGATATTATCACACCTCCCTCACATTAACCCCTCCCACCCCATTTTTGTTGGTTATCTGGGATGAACAGGGCAAGCAAATAGAGGACCTATTAAAAGTGGATGACCTGATTTCTGACTTGGATTTGTCTCCTCCTCGTTACACAAAGCGAGGCCAATGGAATCCTTGCTTCCATTCCATGGAGGTGCTCGAATACAGTGCAATGTCAAGCCAGAGGGAGAGAATCAATTGGAGACCAGGAGGAGGCTGCTAACCACACAGTCAACGTGGCAGGTGGAGCTTCACAACATCCCACGGAGTGCGGCTGCTCAGGGGAAACCAAATGTCCTGGAAAGCAGGGAACCACAGGAGAACCAAAGAGAACCAAGAGAAACAAGACACGCTGATGACATCCTGCACCAGCGCCAAAATCCAGCAAATGAAGAGGTACTGTGGAAAAGAGACTGCCTAAGCCAAAGCACGAGGAAGAATGCTCATTTGCAGTGGCAATAATGACCATCTCCAGCTCAGATCAGGGCTGCTGGCTCACAGGTAGGCAACAGTACCCAAGGAACAGTTGGAGCACTGTTAGGCAGCACTGAAGCCCAAACGAGGCTACCGATCTGAATACCCCAGGCGAGGTAGAAGCAGCGACTGACCAAACAGGGCTGAGCAGGCCCAAAGCTTGCACAGGGCTACCGCGTCGAATACCCAGGAAGGGGGTGAAAGCAATGACTCACCAAACAGGGTTCAGGAGCCCCAAAGCCTAGACAAATACCCCTGAAAGTGGAGAAAAGAGTAACCGAGCACATAAGGCTGAGCAAACCAGAAGCCCAAATAGGGCTAACGATTTGACTGCCACATCAGGGGATAAGAGAAGCAACCAATGAAAGATGAATTTAGGCTGAGCAAGCCAGAATACCACACAGGGCTAACAACCCGACTTCCCCAGGAGGGATAAGAGAAATAACCAATACAATCAGACTGGGTAAGCCCTGAGGACCATGTGGGGCTAAAGATCTGACTACTCCAGGAGGGGATAAGAGAAGCAACCAAACCAATCCAGCTGAGCAACCCCAAGGCCCACACAAGGCTAGTGAGTTGAACAACCCAGGAGGGGTAAAGAGTAAACTTTGTTTTTTTATTGGACACATCAGTCAGAAGGAGATGCCATCCCAGGAGAATGGGCAGACTAGAAACTGTACTGACAACCTGATGAGGACACTGTTTGAACCAGAGGAGAAACTGAGAGACATTTCCTTTATTTGGAACTGTTCTGCAAAGTAAAGGATCAGAAATAAACTGTAAGAACACTTTGGATGGGTGGGGTCAGAAAACCAGCCACCACTTAAGTTCACCAAGTGTCAGTTTGGGACGACATATTGAAGGCGGCCGATGGGGGCAATATTAGCATGCCATTTATTTTGAACCTATCGGCAGCCTTTGCTACAGTGTACTTTGAGATTCTTCTAGGCTCTCTACAGTGGCTCATGTGTCCAATGGGGAGCAGTTGCAAGTGGATCTAGGTCACCTGGTCTAAGAACCACCCACCTTCTTAGCCCAGCCTCTTCCTTTCTGCTCTTAACTCTTAGATCAAGGGCGTCTCTCACCCGGGCATCCAAAGCGAAGGGCAGACAAAGAAAAGGGCAATTCCTGTTCGGACCAGGAGGACCCAGGGCCTGACCCCCTGCATGCCCCAACATGTGTTTCCTCCCTCTGTCCCCACAGGCCATCCCCACCCCCTCCGGTACCCCTTTGATGTTCCCTTGTGCCTCCCCCTTCTCGCACACAGGTGTTGCCTGTTTTGCTTGATTCTTCTACTCTGCTCCCCCTCCGCCACCCTCCAGCCTACTTCTGCAGGGGTCTGTCATGATACATTCTGGTTTCACCATCGCCGTCTTGTGGCCAATGCTGAGTTTGTCGTTTATAGACTTCATTGATTCACGGTGTGTCACCCTTTCTCAACTCTCATGCTGGACTTCCTTTGCATCTTGTACTCATGGTGGCCCTGAATCATGCTGTTCCCATCTTCATCTTGTATCCTGGCTTGCAACATTATGTGTTACTACTGACTTCTGCAATTGTATTTGCTCTCCCCTCTTGCTTCTCCACTCTTTTTGACTGCTTACTCTCTGTTCTCTCCTCCTCTCCCTTTCTCCCTTTTCCTATCTCCTCCCCTCCTCGCCATACTTTCTTCTATGCACTTACCCTATCAGAATTGCCCTGGACCTAGTATGATAGAAACCTCATCTGTCTCCTCCCCCTCCCCTTATCTGTCTCCCTCACCCCTACAGCACTATCTGAAATGTCGTCAGCCCTTGTACGATAGTCGCATGTTTTGTTCGTCCCCTCCCTTTCTGCACCCTCTCCCTCAACTTTTGTTTTTCTCCGGCTCTACCAGAAATGTTGTCAGGCCCAGTATGGTAGTTGCCTGTCTGTTTCCATTTCCCTCCCACTATCCCCCTCCCTTCCTTAGCTATGTCTTAGCTCTTGCACTATCTGAAATGTCATCAAGCACAGTACGATAGTTATTTTCACATTCTTACTGTTCATGGCCTGTAAGAATGTCATTGTATTTTCCCTTGTTCCCTCCCTTGCACAGAAGCGCTTGGAAACACCTTGTGTATAGGCGCAATGTAAATAAACTATCATATCAAGGGGAGTAACCCTGTCCTAAGGGGGTGTCTCATTTTTTCATTCATTTTATAGAAGTAGGCTACTGGTATGTTGTGTAACATTGGAAACAGGACTGAACTCATCTGTCTGACATCCTGACAAGCACCAGTTTTATTTGTTTTCTAGCATAGGGAACGCATCATAGGAGTAGGGTTTAGAGGAGTATTCATGTAATTCTTTAATGAAGGATTCAAAAGTAAAGGGGTGTACATGCTTTTAATCCCTGGTCCTTCAGGCAAAATATATAGGTTTACAAAAAACAAGGGTTGGACAAATGAATGGAGATGACACAGATTATTCAAAACATATTATTATAAATTGTAATCAATAAACACATATTACATTATTATATGCAATGCTTAAAACCATAAATAACAATTCATCATCATTTACTTCATATATTCAACTTTCATCCAAAATCCCAAATACACTCATTCATTCAATCACTTCCTAAAACAACAGATTTCACTCATTGTACGTAATGTATTGTTCTCTTAATACATATGTTTCCAAAACATAATTATCATGAATATTATTTGGCCCAGTTTTAGCTTTCAGGTGTCCTATTTTTATGGTCAATAATTTAACCACAGTATCTTGTATAGTCGTCGACAAGTGTTTCGGTCCACATTTAACAGTGTTTGCTGTCTTTCATTCTCGAGACCTTTTTCAGGACTTAAGGTACAAACGATTGGGTCTGCCATTATGTTTGTAATGGTGTGAATCAGTTTTCAGTCCCCATGTGTCAATTCACGGGATGGCGAGTAGATGTATGGAACCAATCCTTCACAGTGTCTATGGCTTAATAAAGACCATTTCTTTTGTATTTACAGCCAGAGCAAACACATTTTCAAAGTTCTCTTTGTCTTGATGTACGTCAGAATTCCCCTGGCTCCAGGTACCCCAAAAGGCTTAAAAGGACTCTGTAAATCCCATCATCGGGTTCTGCCAATCTATTGCTCAGAATCCACCATCATTTACAAAGGTGCAGGAATCTCAAAATCTTCAAACTGCCTCGCAAAACGTAGCGAGTCCCGCCGTAGCCCAAAATGTATTTCTTTAATGAAGGACTGTTACAATGGATTTCTGAACTCTGTCCTGGAGGCGCAGAGGTTCAGAAGGCCAACCTAGTTTCTTGGAACAGGGTAACCTCTGGACAAGCCAGGCCAATCAGGGTAGCGATCGCGGCGGTCAAGACTAGGTCTCAAGAAGGGTGAGGGTGACTGAAAGCCCACAATGAGCACACAAAGCAAGGACACTTACAAATTACTCCAAACAGGTGTTATATTAAAAATATAGACACATTTATTCCAAGGCCTTTGCAATAATGACCGTAGCGAGAAATCACAATAAAACTCAAGTAAACCAACACATACCAAACCAATACAATATATATACAAATACAAACGAGTCTAACGCATTAGACGCACGAAATGTGTAGACCACCTAAAGGGGGGAGGAAAACAGGCAGTGCAAATAATAATCAGACCCAGTCCGCCTTCAGAGGCACCTAACTAAAAGGAAGTCCGAGCCCTACGAACAGTGGAGCCTTGTGCTCAAAAGTACCTGCACACGCTGGTGCCATCAGGCAAAAAAGGGAGTCTCTTCGAGGGAATCAGGCAGTTCAGTTCGGTGGACAAATGAAGATGAACAGAGCTCCGCGACTCAAGCGCAGCCTCCACTGTGGGCAGAAGCAGAGCGCGAGTACGGAAAGGCGTGCTGTTGACACAGCGGGGAAAAGCTATGGGCTCCTGCAGGAGGGTGACCAGTTCCTAGCTATGCTACTCACCGGTCCCCGATGCAAGCAGACCCAGGCTTCTCCACGTCAGTTTCAGTGCTGGCAGGTTCAGATAGGAGCAGGGGACTCTCGGCATTGTGTAGATTCCACGGCAGCAGAAGTTGAGTTAAAGATGTCCCAAACGAAGTGAACCGGCACAGATTGTTACCTCAGCAGGGCAACGATGCGGCCGTGTGTGTTTCAGCCCAGTGCACGCTCTCACTTCAGACCTGGGAACGCCAAGTGTACGAAGCGGATGAGAGTGTCGCGGACTCGGAATACAACACAACCTGACGGCGGTAACAGAGCAAGACTCCTGTGCAGGATGGTCAGTCCACCGGATGGCCCAGGGACGCTTCCGAAGGCTTACTTGCAGGAGATGATGAAAATGCGGAGAATAGTTGTTCCCACTATTCCAATGGGTCGATGTACCAGTACAGGCCTTCTTGTTCGATCAGAGGTAGAAAGAGTTTCACAGAGCGACAGCAGTGCAGAGGAGCAGTCCTTCAGCGGGTCACCAGCGATTCCTCGGTTCAGCCTCGTGGTTGCAGGATACTTGGCTCCTGTATTCCTTTGTTCGTGAGAACTCAGGAGATCGACATGGTAGTGGTGTTTCCAGCCTCCTCTTATCCACGGTTCCCTTGGCACCAAAACGGAGAGGACCCAATGGGAGATCTGCTCACAAAACACTCACACTATACGTGGACCTATCACGGACCACAGTGGTCCCAGGCATTCATACCACACTAGACTCTCTGGCACCCAGGATGTGTATTGGGACCCGACATCCCAGCCCACATCCTGGAGGCACACACAAGGCCTGTAGAAGCCCGCGAAATCATCTGTGTTTCACGGGAAAGTACATGCCCAAATAAGGAAGGCCCCTGGTCGGCTCGAACTGGGGAAGGTGAAGGGGTCAAGACGGTCAGCGGACAGGACAAAGAGCCTCGTGGTCTGGCCATTTTGGGAGCCAGGCCACCATTTTGGGCTAAGCGCGAGAAACGCGAGAAACGTGCTTAAAACGCCAAAAGGAGCTCAAAAACACAAGAAACGATCGCTGCCACCAATCCCGTCCGTGATTTGCTTGCACCGTTCATTTACAATCCAAAGAGAGTATCTAGGGCCTGTAGAAGACTAGAGACCCAAGAGAGCAGTAATTTAGCTTACAGGGCCCTCTTGTGTCATGTTGCACGAAAGCTGCAACATGATAAAGAAACTATGGAAAACAACGTTTTCCCGGTACTGACTGTCTTAAGGGCATGTCAGTTTCCCCGTAAGAATGGAGCGAAAGCCCAGAGGAGTGCGGCTGAGGGCTGCACTTCTCTGGCAAAGTCTAGATCCTGGTAAAAACAACAGCAAAAAGTTTAGGGGTTGCCACATGGAAGGAAAATTACCCATAATTAAGAAATCTTTCCTAACAAGGACACTGTTCAAAAATGTCCTTATGTCCATCTCCTATGTGTGACTTACCACGCATGCCAGTGGTTACAACACTTCATGCGGCGAAATCAATATGAAGCATATAGAAACAGGGCAAACAATGATTTCAATTTGTTTGGTATGTGGGTAGAAATGATAATCCTTTATTCACTAGGCTTTCTTCTGCTTTTGATATCCTGGCAGTAGCCTTCAATGTTTTTAGCCTCTCTTTGAGAATATTTTTATAAGCAGAGGAAAACCTATGGTCTAACAGATATTCTGTGTACCCACATATCAAAACACTTTTCTTCATTTGAGGATGGATATTGCAAAAATGTCAAGAAAAATGTGATTTGAATATTTCTTCAAGACTCTTCATTATGATGAAATGGAAGAGGCAAATACTGTATTCAGACCACCCTCAACATTCTACACGACGAATGGCACAAAGGGCTTGATACACAAAACGTTTTTCAAGCGTTTCATTGCTGGACTGCCCATGTGGGCGGGACAAAGACTGACATGTAAATGGATATTTCTCATCTGTGACAGGTATAGTGAGCAAAAAGCAGATGGCTGCGGCCTCTCAAAGTGGGTAATAACCACTGAACAGATTATCATGCCGTGTGCTTTCTAGAGAGGGGCGCCTGCTACCTTTTTTGTGTTTTTCAAGGGGATTGAGCCATTGAAAAAGGCTTTTGTAAATTAGGTCCATTGTCTCCAGAGGTTTTAACATTCACAAAAGAAGAGACATTGCACTACAGGAACAAGTTCTACATCGAAATGTAGTTATTAAGTCTGCAGGTAAAGGAGGTGGTATAGTAACTATGAATGCAAATACATACAATCAGGAAATTGAAAGAAAATTAAAGAACCATGCTTTTTAACTTCCTCTCAATCAAGATCATGTACATGTTCTTCAAAATCAGATTAGAAATGTAGTTGTGAAAGCTCTAGAAGAAGAATGGATAAATAAAAAAGATAATTTGACAAAAGATGAACCCATTATACCAGCTATTTGTAGACTGCCGGAAAAAGATGAGGTCATTTCTAATGCACCTAGCCAACCAATTGTATAGGGTATCAGTTTAATATGTGAACCCCTTTCTACTTTTGTGAACTTCTTTTGAAACCAGTTAAGAAAAGTATTTCTTTGTGCATCACATCACGGCTGTTGCTGTTGCCACTCATAGTCCCCCCTTTTCCCCTCACTCCTCCCTCCTTCACCAACTTCTGATTGGTCAGCGGCCCGTTCCGGGTTGCAGCCTCCCGCCCTACAGTGCTGTTGCACCGTGCTGCTCCATTCCTGCTCGTGATTGCGAGGTGGTGAGTGCTTGGGTACTTGGGGCTCCAGGTTTTCAACTCCTGCTGGCCTGATAATCTGCGCCCCCAGCCGCATCACGGCTGTTGCTGTTGCCGCTCCTGGTCTCCCCTTGTCCCCTCCATCCTCCCCCCGCCCCGAACTCCTGATTGGTCACTTGGCCCTTCTTACCTGATCCTGGTAGGGCAGCCTTTGACCCATTGCAGCCCCTGAGGAAAAAAAGGGTGCCTTGGCTAAGGGCAGTTCCAGTGTTTAACAGCTCCAGTGGGTGTCTGCCGGTGTCTGCCGGGGATGCTAGAAGCCTGTAGCCATCAACCTGCCACAAAAAATCAGGAAAGTTGAATCAGCGTATTTTGAATTGTTGCTTTTTTAAAAACAAGGCCTTTTCTTCCTCTCTAGGAACGTTTAATCAGGGTGTTTTGCATTGTTGCTGTGTTTAAAAATCTAGGCCTTTTCTCCCATCTCTAGGAAAGTTGAATCAGGGTGTTCGCATTCTGGTAACTGTGTTGCTGTTAACTGTGACTCTTTAGGCTCTCTTCTGGTCCCCACCCCGTGGAGGAAATACCTTTGTACTACTGAGTGTCCCTGTATGCTCCTTCCGCATGGTCCCTACTGTGCGACCCCCGCCTGCTGTGCATCCCATTAGACTCTCTCCCACCTCTAGATCCTCCATGCAAGGGGTGCCATTATAATGTTGTGAGTCTCTTGTCTTCTCCTCATGCATCTTCCCTTTGTTGACCCTGCCCTCCCACTGCACATCCCGCAATGTAGGGCACTGGGCTATGGTTCTTTCTCTCTTCTCTAGTGCCCTTCTCCTCCCACCTTCCTCCTTCCGCACCCTCTATGGTGCTATTTGTTTCTCCCATTTACTCTAACTGCTACTTTATCTCCTATTCTATCCCTGTCACTAAGGGCCTCATCACGAGTTGGGGGGTATCCCGGCTGGGATACCGCACAACTTTATTTGCATTAGTGCCCCCCTGTCTAGCAGTATTACCGCTGGATCACGGGTTGGGTGCTAACCGTTACTCCCCATTCCCCATTGGGTCCATTACCGCGCTGTAATGTCACTGGTGGGAAGTGCGCTGAAAATTGGCATTTTTCCGGTGTGTTTACCCCCAGCTCTGAGCTGGGGGTAAACGCGCCAGACTCGAGATTGGGTGGAGTGGTAAATGCGGCAGAAACACTGTTACCGCCTCATTTAAGGGCTACTGCCCAACTCGTGATGAGGCCCTAACTCTGGACGGAAGAAGTTCAAGAGGGACATCCTGGTTGTCAACCCTGGCCTCCCTATCGCTGATACCTACATCAGTGCTTCCTCCAGACACACTCTCACCAACATCCTCTTTGTCATTCCCTCACCAGACCTATGGACTCCTCATATGGTCTCAGCTCTCTCTCCTATCTCCTACTCTCCCATTCATGGTGGCACTTGGTGGGAGGTCCTCATGGCCTTCTTCTACTCCTCCAAGATGATCATTAATGTCTACTTTAATGGCACGGTCTTGGTCAGCCAAATCTCCTCCTTTTTGATAGGCGCACCCTGGGTCTTATCAACTTCCTTCCTTCTCTCGTTATTCCTACCTGCACCTCCTTTTCCCCTCTGCCATCTCCTTCCCCCACCTCCTCTCTGGCACCTTCCTCCTCCTCTCTTGCTGCCCTGACACCACCTGCTATCAACTGTGCCCACTCTCTGGCACCTCTACCACTTCCGCCAGGTGTACCTCAAGCCTGTACTCCTCCCCAGAAGTCTTTCAAATGTGGCAACCTGCTCCACGTTGCCACTCTCAACTCTTGCTCCACTGACAAACACTCCTCTGATATCTGCCACCTTCTTGAATAGCTTGACCTGGATTTCCTCGCTCTCACTGGACATGGTTCATGGCCACCTCTGTCACAAGTTTTGACACTCTCCTTCCTGATGGCTTCAAGATCCTCTCTGTGCACAGAACCAACCGACCCGGAGGGGGAGTAGCTCTCATCTTTCCAGAGTGGGTCTCTGCCTCTGACATTCCTATGCAGGCCTACTCCTCCTTTGAATGCCTGGTCTGCAGGCTCTTTAGCTCTCCTGGTCTCTCTCTGACTGTGGCAACCATTTATTGGCCACCAGGCCAGCTGCCCTCTTCCTCTCAGAGTGGGCTGACCTCGCTTCTTCTCTCCTTGCCTATACCACTCAAATTCTCCTCCTCAGAGACCTCACCATCCATCTGTTTTCTTCTTATCCCACCAAAGGGTTCATTTGCAATCTCTGCAACCCCCTCTCTCTCTCCATTCTACTCTCTGGTTCGACACACACTGCCGGACATACCTTGGATGTTCTCATCTCCTCATACATCCCTCTCTCTAACCCGCTCACTACTCCTCTCTCTTGGACTGACCACTTTCTTCTTACCTCTCACCTGACACTCTCTGTCCCTGTGGCAAAGCCCACCCCAGAACTGCCATCTACCTTCTCGATCATTCAGTCCATGAAACGTGTGTCAGTTGATGCCTTCGCCTCCACCTTCTCTGCTCCTTCTACTCCTGTGGCTGACTCACAACCTGACACAGTCCTCTCCAACCTGCATCTTGCCATTTGCAACACTCTGGACATCATATCCCCTGTCATGACAATCCGTCTGAAACCTACTGCAATTCTTGGTATGACTCCAAGCTCGCCGTCCTGAAACGCAAGTGCAGGGTGGCTGAGAGAAAGTGAAGGGCTACAGGGGCATCCTCTGACAAACTGGCCTGTCGCCTGCTCACAAGGCATTATAGATGCTCTATCCTGTCAAAGAAGAGAGTCCACATCCAAGCCTGTGTTTCTGCGGCCTCTAACAACATGGCCGAACGCTTTAAAATCTGCAAGGAGCTGGCCAATCCTTCTGCAGTGTCTACCTCTCCTGTTCCCTCCCAGGCCCTCCGTACAGCCCTGGATTCTCAATTCACTACTAAAACGCAGGACACCCTGTCCTCGCTTTCCTCTTCCTCTCCCTCCGCCATTCTCGGACCCCCTCTGGCTGCCTCTCCCTTTCCTCCTCTTTTCTCCTCTTTCTCTCTGATAACACCTGACAATGTTTCTAGACATGTCTGATCTATGAAAGTGTCATCCAAACAGGTGCTCCCCTTATCCTCCAGTACTATCAAGGATCACATTGACACCCTCGCTCCAGACTGGCCCGATTTCTGCAATCATTCTTTTGCCACTGGTGCTTTCCCTTCTATCCTCAAGCACTCCCTTGTGCACCCGCTCCATTAAAAGCCTTTGGCCAACCTACGTGTCCGGTTAACTATCGCCCAATCCCTAGCACTCCTTTCCTGGGCAAACTTCTGGAAAAGCTGGGCATCTCTCAGCTTTCTCTCCACACTAAAACTGTTGGCAGTCCCAGTGACCACCAGTCTGGCTTCAGAGCAGCCAGAGGCATGGAAACTGCTCTCCTGAACACCCGTGAAGATCTGCTCTCCAATCTCGATACCAGCACCCCATCTATCCTCATCCTCCTCGACCTTTCCTCTGCTTTCGACATGGTCAGTAACACCATCCTGATCAACTAACTCTGTGAGAACCTGGACATCATAGATCAGGCCCTGGAGTGGCTAACCTCTTTCCTCCTGGACCGGCCCTCCCTGGTCCAACTTGGGTCCTTTCTCTCCACCACCTCTCCCTCCACATGTGGTCTTCCCCAGGGCTCAAACCTCTCACCCTGGCTCTTCAATCTCTATGTGGCCCCGCTGGCCCACCTTATCTCCACCTTCTGCCTTAACTTTCAGTTTTATGCGGATGGCATGCAGCTCTCTTTCCGGCTCCCTTACTTAGTATCGCTGATCTCACAGTTGCCTTTTACTTCGAAGTTCATTCACAGGTCTGCCTTTCTTCGCGTCACATCCACACGGGTGCAGCCTTCACTTGTGATATAATGTTGCTGCTTTATTCGCTATAACACACACTGGTCTCTCATGTCGCTCGCCAACTCACTTGGTGTGTGCACTTCTTTCTTGTTTTGCTATTTCCAATTCAGGAGTTAAGGTTAATACCACAGGCTTGGCTTTGCCTCCCCAACTCTGCTGTTCACCTTGGAGGGTCGCTGACGTCCTTGAAACACAATGCAATCTTCACTTGTGAGATCTGGCCTTCTCCACGTGTCTTTCAGGGTCTGTCGGAGGCAACGACCTCCACTAGGGAACTTTTGGGGTTTTGGGACCGCAGCTCTCGTCCCTTGGTCTGCTGCTCTGCTGCTCTGCTCCAGTATGTGTACCTTTGTCCTGGAAGTTCTGCTCGTACTCGTGTTTCACCTTCCTTAGAGTGTGTCTTTAGGTGTTGTCTTTTATTCGTGTGAGGAGAGCTAACTGGTATCAGGTGTATACACTTAGTGTAAAGTGCCTGACTTAGCCTGACCAGATTAATGGGACCTGTCCAGTGCGATGTGAGAGAGTTAGTCTGGTTACTCTCAGTCACCCTCTTCCTCGGCCCAGTGTTTGTGTAAAAAGGGAAGGTGGGTTGGGACTTCAGAAAATTCTATAAAATAGGATGGGGTAGATGAACAAAAAATGGGGGAATACCGCGTCTCACCATCGGCTGTCTGCCACAAACTCACCAAAGACCCCTCACCCAGGTGATCCTCCCACATTGGTCCACCCCCAGGAACTGGATCCAAAAGCGATGGCTGTGTCCTGACCACCTGGATGACTAATCCCTTAGGACGAGCAGATGAGACACCCTTTGCTTTCTTACAGAAAGTAACATGGGCTGACAGGGAGGAGGGAACAACAAATTAATGTTTTGGCTGTGACATCTGCAGCGTACACAGCATGCAAGTAGAAGCATAGGGACTCTTTAGAGCACACTCACACGCACCGTTGCAATGGAAGGGGAGACCACCTTAGAGCACATGTACAAGGCCTTTCCCTTGTACTGGGAAAATATTGAGAAATACCATACGCAGTGGGTGGCAGAAACACGAGGGGGGATGCCCCAGTGATGGACAGAGCAGGGTGCCCGTAATAAGGGAATTCTGGAACATATGACTACATTTCTAGCAACGAAGTACAAGGGCAAACAGCTACAGAACAGAAAGGAGATATTAGAATTATGGAAGATGATTGAGGACGTGGAAGACTCCAATGAGGGAGGGGCACCAGACTTCTCATGAAGGGGACAAACAAGCAGAAGAGGGTGGGACACAGACACAATACAAGGGCATATACCCATTGGGAATGCTCCTAGCTGCGGGGTACACTAACCAACCTATGTGTCCACCCTGGCTATGGCCTCACAACCCCGTCATATATACCCACTCCAGTAACCTCACTGCCTCTAAAAAGTGCAGGGCAGAGAGAATTAGAAGGAGCACTAGAATCGGCCCTGGCAGAGCTAGCGTGACTGGGAGCAGCACAGACCAAATCGAAAGGGAGCGGGCTAGATGAGTGGAGGGCAGGGGACATTTTGTTTAGGTTGGACAGTACGGCAATAAAGGATGTACATATTTAGAAGAAGGAGGGCGGGCAGGCAGGCAGCTTAGGGTATGGAACTATAAGGTCAGACAGAAGTTTGGGCAGGGGTCCGGGAGAAGATGGGTGGAGTACCGTGGATGCGTTTGAGGATGACGGTGAGGAGGAAGTGCAACAGGCAGCGGAAATAACACATTGAGTGGAAAGTTTGTGGGACGAGAGGGTAAGGAGGTTTGGCCGGATGGCAGTAATGATGAAAAAGGAAAGTGCAGGAAGAAAGGAAGGGGGGAAAGTAGGCTTACAGATGCCCCTGATCCACAAGGGCATGGGTAGTGCACAGTATGTGCCTTGGGCGTAGATGGACAAGAACAATTTGATTAAAACGCTCCCGCCTTTTGCAGCAGTGGCAAGGAAATAGATATCCGCATTTGAAAAACAGACTGTGGGTGAACCCCTTGCCATTGGGGATATGAAAGGTTTGTTGGCAGCTATAGTGGGAGATCAGGCTAGGGAAGTGTGGATTAAAGCAGGGAACCTGTGAGTAAATTTAGATGACGATGTGCATGATGGCGCAATGTTCAACAACATCAGAGCGCAGGTGTGGGATGCTCTTCAGTGAATATACCCTGATACCCCGGACTTACAGTCCATAATGCAGTACACTGTGGGCGATGACGAAGACGCCATCCAATACATTATTAAGGTTCAGGGCATGTGGAGGGCAGATACGGTGGGTCCAGTGGGACTGATCAATTCCTCTTTTTTATTTTGTCATCAAAACGGGCTTATCAAAAGAAGTGCAGAAAGCACTAGATAAAATTGTGGGCATTGAAAGGAAATGGTGGGCGGAAATACAGAATATAATAATACACCACTGCAAATGAATAAAGGAACATGAAAAGGAAATGGCACTGCAGCTGCAGGCAAATGAGGCAAAATTGGTACAGAGAAAGTTGGTTAAAATAGCTGTAGAGTGGACGTGCCCACACCTGCACAAATGGAGATGACAGGGAGCATGCAAGCACCCACAGATGTCTAAATAGCAGCATTTTGGCCAGAAGGAAGACAAGGGCAGTGGGGAGGTGGACCACACCCCCGCCCAGGAGTCTCAGCAAGGAAGTCAGCAGTGAGGGAGGGATGGATTTAGAGGAGGTAGAGGGGGATTCTGAGGCATGGGACCATGAGGGGCAGGTATGGGTCCCTCACAATGTTGGAATTGCTGACATTTTTCGAGAGAGTGTAGAAGCAGACTAGGCCTTGGATATAATGCATACAATAACTATCACCCAGCGCCTCAGAAAGCACAACAAACGCACAACAAATGCCAACACCAAGGATGATATTCATACGCTATTAAATACACCAAGCATACACATAGCTCCCACCCCAGGCCCCCGGGGTGCAAGCACAGTGCAGTAATAGAAGGTTTAGTGACCCCTGATAGCCCTTACAGCCCCACCCCAGTTTGTTGAGGAAGATTTAGAGCAGGTGCCTGAGAGACTGTGGCCCACTAGCCCCCATGACGTAGGGCTTCTACAGTGAGTGACCCCAGTACACATAACACTGAAACCAGGAGCAATACTACCCAAAGTGAAACAATATTAACTCTCCAGGGAGCCAGAGGAGGGAATTAAGGACACCATCAGTGCAATACTCAACCAAGTCATAATTATACCATCTACCTATGTAACATGGCTATACATCCTGTAAAAAAGGCCACGGGGCAATTGGAGAATGACATAGGGTCTGCAGCCCCCAAATGATGTGGTGCGGCAAGAGTTTCCTGTGGTTCCTAACCCTGCCACAATCTTGTGTAGCATCCCCAAAGAAGCAACCCATTTCACTGTGGTGGACCTCAAAAATGCATTTTTCTCAATACCATTGCACTCAGATTTACGGTATCAGAAAATAATATCCCCAACAAAAATATCGCTGTATATATGGCCGTTTGGTTCGCCATAGGTGATATTTTTGTTGGGGATATTATGTGGGAGCAGGGGTTGCAGGGGTGTCCCGTGCAGATAAAAAAAATGATGCTGGGGTTGCGGGGGTGTCCCCCGCAGGGTCCATGTGTGAATTTCACTGCAAAAATATGGCAATATTTTTGCATCGCGATATTTTTGCGACGGAATTATCACATGGAACCAGACTTACAGTACCTTACTGCGTTTACACATGTTAGGAGGAGATTCAAACACACAAGATTGCCACAGGGGTACTGTAAAAGCCCAATTATTTTCTACAGAATACTCCACACAGACTTCGGCAACATCCAAGTGTCCAGCACACTCATCCGGTATGTCGACGACCTGCTGGTGTTCAGAGACACTGAGCAACACTGCCGACAAGACTCAGTAGCACTTTTGCAACTCCTGGCTGGCAAGGGGTACAACGTTGACAAGGAACCAAGAAACAAGCTGGGGGTCGATCTCTGTCTTTGGCTGAGGCCTCCCTCTGGAACAGCCTTGCTGCCACTCTAAAAGTTGAGGAGAACCATCTCCGGTTCCGGAAGCACCTCAAGACATTCCTCTTTTCTTCTGCCTTCGCTCCACCTCTCCCCTGCTGATCTGTTCTCTCTTGGCACCGTGCACCTGGCCACCCTCTGTCCTCCGGGCCCAGGTACCTGCTCACCCTGCCACCCTCCCGCACTGCCTCCGGGCCACCCCTTGCACTGGGGTCTGTATCTGTACCCATACAGCCCCCCCTTTTCTTCCTGCACTTATCAGACCTACCCTGTCTGCTGCCTTAAACCTAGCACTTGCAAACTGCTGGCTGCACTACCACTGTTTGTTGCCTTTATTATTTATTTATTGTTATTTATCTGTTTCTCCTCTGCTTCGCACTTTCCACTTCACCCCCTTCCATGTACTTTTCCCCGCCCCTCTCCCATGCACTTGCGCATTCTCAATGTCACTGGGCCTAGTAAGATCGCTGTTTTGTTCCCCCCTGTTCCCCTCCCTTGCCTTGTCGCGCTCTGAAACACTTGTGTTCGAACGCGATAGAAATAAAATATCAATATCAATATCAATAAGGCAAAACTATAATACCGTTTACAAGAAGTGTTATATCTAGGACACTTACTATCAGCAAATGGTAAAAAAATAATACCAGACCGCACTGCTTCTGTGTGCACCACCCCATATCCCATGAGAGTGAAGGAAATGTAGATGTTCCTAGGATTGTGCAATTATTGCGGGGCATGGATCCTTGATTACGCAGCATACACAAGGCCACTTTTACAGGGCCTCAAAGAAGCAGAAAAGACTGACAACAAAATAGTGTTGAATTAAGACATGTTACAGAATGTCCATGAACTCAAAAAGGTGATTTCAATTGCCCCTGTGTTAGCAACCCCATATTATACACAGGAATTTGACCTCTTCTCACACACTAACGGCCAGCTCACAACTGTTGACACAGAAATGCACGATGGGCCACAAGCCATTGGCCTATTACAGTGGCATGCTAGACTCAGTGATATAAGGGCAGTTCTCTTGTGAACAGGCACTTGCGGCAGCAGCATTTGTAATTGAGAAAAGTTCCACCATTGTGATGGGTTGCTCTGTTACACTCTACGTGGAACATGCTATTTTTGCCATTTTGGAAAGATCAAAATCTACTCTAACTACCCAAAGAGCTTCTGCATATGAGATCATCCTCCCCAGCACAAATGTCCATATTGAATAGTGTAAAACATTGAATCGCTTAACATTCATAACAGAAATGTGGACTGATGAGGATTTGGCCAGACACAACTGTGTAACGTACGAGGGGGAGGAGGATGACATTCCCAAGGCACAAGACAGACCACTCAAGGGGGGGGTCCTCTTCGTTGATGGATCAGCAACAATTGATCTCGACACAGGTCTGAAACATACGGGTGCAACGATGGTGCATCTAGTGGACTAGGAATACAAGACATTAATAGTAAATAGACTACTGATGCATTATTCAGCACAGGCAGAATAACTCATTGCACTTATTGAAGCATTGCAATCATCACAGGGGCATCACGTGACCATGAATTCTGATTCGGCATATGTCACTTTGACAGTGCATGCCAGTCTTTCACAGTGGAAAAGGAGGTGCTTTAGGAGGGCAGATGGGTCCCCAGTACAACATGCCACTTTATTAGACAAACTCATTTTCCCACTCTCAGAGCCTTCTGTAGTGGTGGTCATCAAATATGCTGCCCACACTAACAACACTGACAAAGTGTCACTCAAACGCGGCCATGGACACCGGGGCCAAAATCGCAGCATATCTCCCAGTACCAACTGTAGCGGAATGTGTTGTCAAAACACACGTACTGACCAGCCACCTGTCTCATACAGTGCCCTGCACATAAAACAAGTTGAATTACAAGGAAGGGCCTGAGAAGAGTAAAAACTGTTGTGAGTCAAAAGAGGGTTCAGACAGTCCCCTACTGATTTATTGTAGAGAGAGGAATGCACAGGAAAAGCAGTGATGCCACATGAACTACTAATAATAACGATTGATTAGCTCCATCACCCCTCCCACAGCTCCAAACACCACATTGCTGCTGATATACAAGAGAATTGGTTAATTCCAAACATCCAGTAAACACTTGAAAAGTATGGTTATCAGGTGCACCACGTGTCAAAGTTTCAGTTTGGGCATGACATTACAAACACTTAGAGGCACTCTGCCTCATCCCACTGGGCCGTTCCGCGAGTTGCATATTGACTATGTGAACATGGTTGAGAGATGCAACGGATCCCGGTACTTGATATTTGTTCTCAGCCCCTTCTTGCGAAGGGTAGAGGCAGGTCCTTGTGCACATCTGGATGCCAAATGTGTTGCAAAATGTCTGGTCCACGAACTGTTCCCCTGGTGCGGCGTGTGTGATGCATTAAAATCAGATAATGGCACACACTTTTTCAATTAGTTGTTTATGGAGATTACTGCGCTACTTCACATTAAACACTGGCTGTGTATGATTTACCGCCCCAGTCCAACAGAGTCAAGGAGAGAATCAACAGTCTTCTCAAAAGTAAGCTGTGTAAGCTTTGCACCACGTTGAAGAAAAACTGGGTGCATTGGTTACCGTTGGCACTGTTTAGTTTGTGCACACAGCCAAGCAAAGACCACCAATTATCACTCCATGAGGTGGTAACTGGTCAACGCATACACACACCCCTGTCTCCAATTAGGAGGCCTTTCAACGCCCATAAGGCAGCAGCTGTTTTAGGTGACAAATTCAAAGACTATTTAAAAACCTTAACGGGAGCACTCACATGTATTTCCCAACATATTTCAGCACCCCGATAACAAGACGTGCCAGGCGCCACTGCTGTCTCCATGACTGACTCCCCACCCACTCATTCTCTGCTGCCATCAGAACTTGTCTACGTGCGGTCCTTTTTCTGCAGGTGGAACAGCCCCAGGTGTAATCGGCCGTTTGAGGTAGTATTCTCTACCCCTTTTGCGGTTAAGGTGAAAGGGCTCGGCTATTGGATTCCCCTCTCTGACATTCGGAAAGCACCTTCATACATTGTCCAAGCACCTTAAAAGACTGGTAGTGTACATATACCTTGTTTCCCTGTCCATTATCAGCGTACAAAGCCACCCATATATGTGCACACACACAGTCGCTAAGAATGTTACATTTGCACAAGAGGCGCTTTCTTGCGACCTCTCAAATTCTCTCTCTCTCTCTCTCTCTCTCTCTCTCTCTCTCTCTCTCTCTCTCTCTCTCTCTCTCTCTCTTCGTGTGCATTAAGTTTGCCTTTCAGACAATAAAAGAAGATGGAACCAGCGCACTCAAACATTATATGCTAGAAAATATCTCCTTGCAGTGTTAGAAAGTATTCTACCTGTAGTATTATGCCCAGGTTTTCGTATTCTTACATGTGTGCAATGCATTTTATAGCAGGTATATTCGCTATTTCTATTTAGGAGTTTCTTTAATATTAGAAGGAGATATAAGGGGTAATACAATTCCACTGTAAATAATAGGCCAAATGCACACTCAAATGTGGCTGAATACATATGTTTTAGAAGGCTCAACCTCACGCATCAACACGCCCCAATTCTGTTCATGATAAAAATTCACCCCCTCACACTGGATTGTTAGAATATATTACTAGGTCTCTACTGTTTCCAAAATGTCCTAATGCTTTACAGAACACAAACCTTACTGATGTAAATAATATTAGTAGTGTTATTAATGGATACATAGGCACACCCAAACGTACAAAGAGACAAGCACAAAGAGTGAAATACGACACCTGCCACGGCTTGGTCTTGACACTATAGAAGATATGTATCAGCAAGAATTGTCCAATAGTTTGTATTTGGACATGAGCTCAGTGGGGAGGAACAAAGTGAATGGCAGTTGTTATGTGTGTTTGGTGATACAGCATGCGTCAGGGGCACCCAAGGTCATAGTGCCACAAGATGTACCAATTCTAGAGGCCCAATGCCTAGTAGGCTCAGAAGCACTTTCCAGGCACAAAATGTGAGACTCAAACTTATTGATCCAGATCGCCTGCAATGCAATACAAATCCGAAAAGCAGCCAATGCCTAAAAAGACCCACAGTGGTAATACAAGTACTAAAATATGCAAACAACAAATGGCAAGAAACAACATTTAGCTGTCTAGCAGAGGGTCTAATGGGATACAAAGAAGGTGTTCTGGCCCAAGTGGAAGCACCATGTGCACCGTTCTGGATTGAACACATCACAACTAACATGGATTGAAGCAATGGAGAAACCAGTGAAAGTGCACAGAGAAGAAACATATGAACTTTGCTTTTATAGTGCCAGAACGATATTTGTAGGGGCCCACAAATATTGCAATAAGACTTTGCTCATTCCTGATCTCAAGAAAGTCACAGCAGCACCGATGGATTACTATTGGGTGTGCGGCCAATAAGCGTACTTGTACCTCCCACCATCATGGAGGGGATATTGTTCACTAGCAATGCTGCACTCAGCCCTGCTTGTAATCCCAGAATTACATTTACAAAGGGGGCCAACAGTGACTTTTGCCCCAACCACCCTTCCAACATCTGAAGTAGAAACAAGAAACCTGCTGCCAGCAGCAGAGTTCCACACTCTCCCTGGGAATGAGAAAAGTGAAACCCTATGAAGGAAGAAAAGCGCTAACTACCTATCCAAAGACTCATCAAACCTGCTCAATGAAATACCAGACGAATACAGACGTTTCAGCAAGGCAAAGACTTTCTTCACCTCCATGTTACTGCCCGGTGTGCAAGCTGCGGCCAACACTAAATGGCTGCAGATAGTCTGCTGGGAATGGATACATCTGGCTAAAGACACCGAGCAAGGGTTCAACGTCATAAAAGTGGAACTCAGTGCCCTAAAGCTGATGATAATGCAGAATTACTACATCCTGGATATGCTCACTGTGATGGAAGGAGTCATGTGCAAAAAGATTGGGAAAAACATTTGTGCCTCCCAAAGATGCTGAGAAGGGCTCTCTCACACGTAATAAAAGCTGTGCACAAACTGGGAGTGTGCATGAAAAAGAAAGCTGGAATACAAAGATAAGATTGACCTCTATCGGGGCAAGGAGAGATTGTGAAAATGCTGGTGCCCATCATAGTCTTCATATTGGTCATCTTTTGCACATGCCAAATGGGACTCTGATGTTGTGCCAAAGCAGTGCCCAATAGCGCAATGATGATGGGGAAGTCGGTTATTGTCTCACTCACCATCCCTGTCGTTTTACCTTTCACTTTGTCACAGAAGGATTTTACTACAGGGCACTCCCAGACCAGGTCATATAAGGATCCCACCCCTGTCTTGCACTTCAAACACAGGTTGTCAGCTGCCCTGCCCATCCGGTGCAGGTGGTCCCTGCTATAGTAAACTCTGTGCAGCACCTCATATTGTATACAACGTACTGTGATGCTTGCTCCCTTGGTGACCCCAAGTTCCCCACCAAGCCTTCCTCTTCCAGTGGTCCCAGGTTCCCTACCCACGAGTCCCTGAGCTTCATCAGAGACTTGGATGTGAAACTATTTAGCATCTGATACAATCCAGTGATTTCCTTCTCCTTGTACCCCCCTTCCCTGATGTTAGCCTCTATAGGTGACCTATCTGGTAAGTTCGATGTGTCCCGTCCTTCCTGGAACATTGCGTTCTGAAAGCGAGTATATGTGTATCGGTCCACCTCTGTCAATTTGTAGCATTCCTGCAATTGTTGGCAAGGTGTGAGTTGGTTTTGTACAAAACATTTTTCTAAACGTGTAATACCTCTCTCCTGCCACTTCCGCTGGTTATCCAATTTCTAGACTTCCGGCAAGTCTACATTGCCTCATATAGATGCCTCCTCTGTTACCACACCTCCACACCACATTGCCTTCAAAGCAGCTCTCCTGGAATCCAGTACTCTGTCTCCTGACCTGGAGAGCTTGTGATCTGCCCTGCTGCCATAGATCAACTTCAGGGGAGGAACATTGCCCATCTTGCCCAGTTCCTGTTCTATGTGCGGACCTCCTTCCCCACCAAATAACCGCTCCTTAATCACCACTAACTGGGAGAACCAATAATAGTGTTGTACGTTCGGTACCCCCAAGCTCTTGTCCCACACCGATCTAGACATCATTGACAATGCTATCCTCGGGGCTTTGTCTCCCATATGATCCCCATCTGCAAACCCTCAATGGTCCAAAAAAATCCAGGGGGAAGTCTAACTGGAGCATTATGTAGAACGACGTACAGGAGCCTTGGTAACAACATCATCTTGAACACATTTGCTCTCCTGACCAAGGATAGCGGCATCCTGCCCAGTGTTTCGCATCGCTTCTCTGCCGGTCCAGCACAGGGTCCAAATTGTTCTTGAAAAACAGTGCGCTTCCCTACTCCTATCTTAATACCCAAATATTTAAAGGAAGACCTTTCTACCACGAGGGGCGATCTCTCTGGGATCGCTGCATCTCCTTCCTTAACCGGCATTAGTATCAATGTCTCCCAATTAATACTAAGCCCACTGACCTCACAAAGTCTCAGAAGACCTCCATGACACGAGGCCCTGCACTTTTGGGATCCGTCAGGTAGATAAGTAGGTCATCTGCATATATTCAGATGCAGTCTCTGCCCACCCCCAGCTTCTTATAACCCTGTACCTGGGGGTCTGATTGAACTGGTGCCACTAAGGGCTCCGTGGCCAACAAGAAAATAAATGACAAGAGTGGGCAGCTCTGTCTTGTTCCCCACTGAAGCGGGAAGCTGCCAGAGGTCCAACCCTTCAACTTACCTTTGCCTCCAGGTCTTTATATAACAATTGAAGCCACCCAACAAGCCTAGGCCCAAACCCAAATGTTTCCTTTACAACCCATGGGTACTCCCACCCACAGTGAGTCAAATGCTTTATCAGCATCTATTGCCATGACTGCATGTAGGTCCCGTAGGGAAGGGATCGTGTCCAACACGTTATGCAGGCATTGAATGTTCATTCTTGTCGCCCTGCTCGGCACAAACATGTACTGATTCGAATGTCTTAATCCACCCATTAGCGGCAGTGTTTTATTGGCGAGAACTTGTGCAAGGATCTGCGCATCCCTGTTAATCAAGGATATTGGGTGTTATGCGCCACATTGATCCACGAGTCTCCCCTTTTTATGTATCCCACTACCATGGCTCGGCTGAGATCGGCCGATAGTGTACCCTCTTCCAGACCCTCCATGAACATTTCCCTCATTTCCTAAGCTAGCCCCTGCCCCACGAGCCTCCAGAACTCCACAGGGAATCGGTTTGGCCCCCACGATTTGCCTGTCTGTAGCTGCGACATGGCTGCTTGAATCTCTTTCAGGCTAATGTCAATCCCTAGCCGCTCCTGCTGCTCCTGACTGAGCCAAGAGAGAGTCGACTCTCCTACATATTTTAAGATCTTAGTCCTATCCCCGGTTGAGGCCTCCCTACATAGCTCCTGGTAGTAGTTAGGAAATGCCTCTGCTATCTCGTCATTTTCTCTAGCTATGCCCCCTCCAGGCAACTGGATTCCCCTCACCTACCTCGCCTCTTCATCACCCCTGTCAAGCCATGCCAATAATTGGCCACACTTATCCCCCATTTCAAACACTCTCGCCTGCTTGTGCCAGTTTTCTAACCGAGAATCCTCAGGCGCCACCGTACCATATTGACCGATCACTTTAGACAGTTCTCTCCCACCCTCTGCTGTGTGCTGTCTAATGTGCAAGACCTCTGCCTGTTCCATCTCCCACTCGAGTTGGTCAAGTCTTTCACTCCTCCCCCTGAGATGATGTCGGACCAGGTGCATTGCCTTTCCCTGTATTACCACCCTGTATGACTCCCATAGGGTGGATCTCTTATTTACTGGCCCCCTATTGTTCGAGAAATATGCCTGTGATTCCTCCTTCATGGCATCTGCTTTCTTAGCATCCTTAAATAGAATGTGTTGGGCAGCCTCCCACTTCTCTGCACCTTCCCCCATCCTTGTACCTGGACCAGCAGTCCAAGAATAAAGATGAGGGGAGTGGTCTGATATCCCTCTGGGGAGGAACTTAGCTGACATCGCCCTACCCGCCAACGTACCAGGCAGGAACATGTAGTCTATCCCGATAAAGCTGTATGTTCATTAGAATAAAAAAGGAGAAGCCCTGTTCCTCCGGGTGTAGGTCCCACCATAAATCTCTTAGCTCTGCAGCCTACATACATGTTTTAAGCTTGGTGTGGGACTGGGCTTGCCTGGCCCTGTCTGGTGCCCTGTCCATCTCCGGCATCATGGTGTCAGTGAAAACCCCCCACCAGTTTAATGTCCGACCTGTAGTTTGCTAACCAATTCTGGACTTGCTGCAGCGTATCCCCTGCAATGGTGGGAGCGCATACGCACAGATGAGGCATACCGTTTCCCTCCATAGTAGCCCATACAAAATAATTCAAATCCGTCCTTGATTTCTTTCCACATGTCGAACCACTAAAGGAAATGACTTCTTCACTAGGATGGCCACCCCCCTGCAGCCTCTTGTGAATCCTGCATTCTCCACTATCAATTACCGACCCGTCCCCAAGAACCTGCATGCGGTCCCAATCATGTGGGTCTCTTGTATCATCATGATATCCACTTGTTGGAGCGCTAGGTATTTTACTTCTAAGCAAGGTATTATCTTGTCCAGCAACCAGTTAACATTCCATGTCAAACAAGTAAATGACGCTGGCCTCATGCTATTCTCTTCTGCCATTCAAAGTCATGCAATCCCCCAGCAATGTTGGACATGGGAAAACCCCCTCCTTTTCTCCCGGGACTGTATTAGTACAATAGCAATGACCTGTATGAAACCATTAACACCCTCCCTGCCCCCTGCCCCCACCCTACGCTTCCCCTCAACTTGAAGCATCTGTCGCCCCAAAACAAGGAATCAAACTATGGTCATCCAAGCCCACCAGCTTGCAATCCGGGGGTGTGCTGCACACAGCGTCTCCCCAGCTCCACTCTGGCTGTATGTCACTCGTATGCTATGCTTGTTTTCCATCTCTCCAGGTCACCAGGTCCCTCAGAACCCGGAGACTCGCGTGATGACAGTTCACTTTTCACCTGATATGGGCCCTCAGCTGGGCCCGCTTTCCTCTGGGGCCTTTGTTTTATTCCATTTGATTAGGCCCTCCCCATCAGCCCAGACACAGACACTCTGTCGGGCTCTGAAAAATACAGACCACCTCTGACCGCGCCACCCGGAGAGAAGCCGGGAAGAGCATGGCATGTTTGATTTTGACTGCTCTCAGTCTCTTCTTGACCTCCTAAAATGAATGTCTCACGTTCTGGTCTGCCCTTGAGAAGTCTGCATAATTTGGCACCCTGGCACCTTCGACGATTATTAGGCCCTTCCTCCTCGATGCCTGCAATTTCGCATCCCTATCCTGGTAGTTCAACATTTTTGCTAATATGGGCCTGTGGTGAACCCCAGGGATTGCCCTGCTGGAGACTCTGTGTGCCGTTCTACCTAGAAAGATTCTGAGAGGCCCAACGGGCCTATCCACTCTGCCAGCCATTTCTCCAAGCACAGTTCCACAGATGGCCTGTGTACTTTTTTGGGGAGACCCAGGACCCTGATGTTATTTCGATAGGCCCTCCTGTCCACATCCTCTGCCCTGTCCTCCAGCCCTTTTGTACTCTGCTTGAGCTTCTTCATGGGTTGTCGTGCGTCTTCCACGTCTGAGATTCTTTGTTCTGCCTCCGCCACTCTGACTGATATTTTCTGTATATCCTGCCTCAGAAAGCTCACCTCTGCTCCCACTGCATCTACCTTCCTTTCAAGCAAGGTTTTGGATTCTGTAATGGCGAGCAGAAGCTCCCGCATGGAGGGCACTGCCCCACTAGTCTCACTGCTCACTGCCCCAGCAACTGCCTCCTTTTGGGGGATTGTGAAAGCTTTGCACTCCCACATGACTTCCAGCAGTCAATCTGTTCCCTTGGTGGCCTTCGTTGCTCCAGTCTGCCTCCGCCAGCATGGTCTGCACTGTTCTGGTGGGCCAGGAGCTGTCTGCATCCATGAGCCTGTCCTGGGCCCGAATGTGGGTCTCTCCTTCTTTGCCCTCCGGGCCGCGTCTCTCTCTGGACCCCTCAGAACCCAGGAAAGGCCAACACACTACCTTGGCACCCCCCAGCCACTCTCAGGGGACCCTCGATGTCCTGGATGTTGCTCACAGGTGGTGGGACACCGGAGCCGCAGTCCCCCAAACTCTGAGTCAGCCCAGGGCACCCCGTGTGGCCTGACTGCTGCACACAGACTATATGCCTGCACCTCTCTCAGCTTCTGCATCAGATCTCCCACCGGGCTTGCAATTGAGGGGAATGAAACTCTGGGCACCCCTCACCTTGTATCTGTGGTCCCAGCTGCGGCATCCCCTGCTTCGTTCTCACAGGTATTCCGGTGCCCAGCCGTATCGATTTTCATCTTCCCTTTCAGCGTGCTTCAGCCCGCCATCTTTGTTGTGGTGGTGCGGCTTCTTGCCGCCCTTCGTCATGGCAGCTTCTGCCGGGTCTCGGGACAATATGCATCGTCCCCGCACTCAGGACGAGACCCACTCTCGGTGGCACCCAAAAGCAGCAATATTTGATGCGAGGAGGTCGCAGAGCCTCCTTTCTGCTGGCACCAGAGCGGAGCTACAACAGCACAAGTCTAGCCTGCCATCTTGCACAACAGCGCCTCCCCTGCTCCCCCAGCTCTGATCACTTTTACTGAATTCTTGTTATTTGGAAAGCTCCAAGGCATCAAGGTTAAAAGGGAAAGAGATACTGTTAATCGCCAGCCAGCAGTTCACAGGAGCACAGCAGAAGATTGAGTATGCAACAGTTGTGAAGGCCAGGTTGGGAGATGTGTGAAGGTTTGACACAGTAGCATTGCCAAGGATGTAAAATCAGACTGTGAGCATAGTGCACCATAGAGGAGGTGGGAGCAGGTGGAATTGTAGAAAGATGCTGTGGTGGCAGGGATAAAGCAAAGAGTTTGGTCTGAAGGTGCAGACGCCAAGTTTTATTTTCTATTAGGTTGTTCTTTCCAAGGGAACGTTGGCAGGCAGCATGTCAAAGATTGCAACAGGAGTTGTAGATGGGTGGTACAGGGTTTTGGTCACAAGGGAGCTTGCCATCAGAAAAGTAAAGTAACAACTTTTTTCAGCCTCACTGGTCACACTTGAAATATGATTGATCCTGCTTGGTGGGATCCTGGGGTTGCTTGAATTGTGCCCAGTTAGTTAAAAACAGAGTCAGAAGGACGTTCCTCAACTTTTAACTTGTAGGGCACCAGCCAATCATTTCATTGTATTATGTGCTGCCTTAGGTAATGTTGGGTAGGGTGGGTGGGTTCTTTCTGGCACCAAAAAGGAAACTGCCCTATGAAATTATTCAATATATAAGGCTGTTTAGGGTTGGACTGTGGGGAGCAAATGAGAATGTTAGCATTAAAATGTTTTGTTTCTTTTTTGTGATATGCAAACATTTTTTTAATAAATTGTTTATTTATTACCGCCCGGCCGCGGTGACAAGGACGGCGCAAATTGGCTACTGTTTTTTGCTAAGAGATACTCTAACCCTCTGACTCTCATCTGGTGCCTGGTGCCTGGCGTGAACATCGTAGATGCCATTGTGTGTTGCACCTTTAACAGCGTGAAGGAGAACAACCACACCTCCTTGGAGCGGCGTACTTAACATGGACCTCCCCACCCTTGTGGCGAGAAGCCCGGCCGCAGTGACAAGGGCTGCGCAACTTGGCTGCTGTTTTTTGCTGTTTAGTGCGGAGCTGCGAGACGCAGCTGTGGAGTCGGAGCTCACCCGGCAGTGCGGCGAGGAGCGGAATACAGTGAGACTTTCAGTTACGAAACTCTGTCTGCATCTGTGTAGTGGGAGAGTTCGTTGAGTGTTTTCGGATACAGAGGCTGATTTAAATAACATTAGCCTTCTCTCCGTGTTCAGCCCTACCGTAGTACATGCTCTTGAGACTGGTAACACAGACTAACTGCTGCTAGTGGGGAGGGCACTTCGTACCAGCTGCTGATGTTTACAAGGGGGAGTGATTTGCCTGGAGGTCGGTATTTGAGAAATCGACATTCTTAAAAATAGTAACAATTCTGCAGGAAGCAGATTGGAAACAGATGTGAGGTGCTCACGGCGTGCTCTGAGTTTCACTTTTGAGTACCTGAGCAATTATATTGAACACTAAAGGCAATTCGACAGATTACCTGGTTGTCAGCCTGTCTTCAGCCGCCCATTCCCGCCTGTACTCTCTGTTACAGGGCAGAGTTTTTTATTGATTCAAATAACCTGAAGATCTGAGCGAGGCCAGGAGACTGCGGGCAGTTTTGCCTTTGATCCCGGCCATTGCAGAAAATTCAACAGGTCTCTAGATCTCTTAAATAACGTTACAGAACAACATTAATACACCTGTGAATACATCTGACAAATAAGCTACTTATGGGATTTTTGGGGCGGAATTTATTGTGTAAAATCTGAAGATTTGCAGCTCCTGTTCCCAGAATGCTATCCGCCAAGAAGGGCTCTCACTCGTAGTATAATCTGCGTAGACAAAAGGGTCAACTGAAAATTCAGCAAGCCACTTTAGAGGAGAGTGCGGCTGTAAATTCGAAACCAAACAGGAAAGTAAAAAAGCCACTATCACCTAACCAAGGAGTTAGGCTTTTTCCCATTAAATCCTCAGCTGGAAACTAAATCTACTGCACTGGAGGAAGTTGTAGTGCCTGGGAGTAATGGAGCCAATTCCCAGGATTTGACCAACTTTGATGATATTGACAATAACTCCTTGCTTGAACTTTGCTTGAACATCCAGAGGGGAATGACCCCGGCTATATCTATACCATCTGGAAATAACGTGGACTGTCATGAAGAGCCCCAGGTCAATGACCTCCTTAAACCTCCCAGCCTTCCTTTACACACTTCCAGATTCCCGGCATCCCCTAATTTAGCCATTAATATGACAGAAAGCATCCATGAAAGCAAAGCTGAGGTAACGGGAGGTTTATCTCCAGGTTCATCTGATATAGCAGAGATACAGTCATCCATGGCGGCGCTCTGCAATTTTCCCTAAAAATCCTTCTTAAAATGTGCAGGCGCATACTGGTCAATACCAATATTATTGCCTCTGCTAATACTCCAATGGACAAAGTTAGAGAAGAAGCCGATTGTAATTTATCGGAAGCGATTCATATCGCGGAAGTCCAAGGAAGCAGCGCTGCATGGCAAAAAGGGCTTTAATGAGTAAAAGGCCTAGTGTTGTTGCCTCCCCACTGGCTGAGACTGGCCTGCCGGAAAAACGCTCTAAGAAAGCTAAGAAAAGAGCTGCCAGGTCCAGAAAACGGAATGCCAATGGAGAGAGACGCTTAACTAGATGTCTCATATCTGAAAGAGGAAATGAGTCACATCTAGAGGAGACTCCTGAAACTCCTATACCTGATCCCCAAAACAAGGAGGACAGCAATTCTCCTACTCCCAACTTGACTTGGAGACCAGCACCAATACTGAAAGACCCAGCTGTCATACCTTTAACAGCTGGGGAAAATACGGGTGAAACCTCTGGCAACTGTATTTGCCTAATAAAGAACTTATATCAAGATAAAGATCGCAAGTGGCTGTCGCGTTCGGAATTTGTGGTTAGACTCCACTCAGTACCTCAATTGAGAGTGTTAAAATCGGACGATTTCCAGTTTGTGGAGCCATTGAAGGAGTTAAATCCAAACGTATCACCTATACATTGTACATTTTTAGCTAAGGCCCAAATGCTTAGAACTTACAAAGACAACATGAAGGCAGTTGATGAGGAAATTGACGCCGATTTGAATGAAGAAGATCCAAACTGGCCCAGAACTGATATAGAAGCACCTATGAAAATAGGACTTAGTGCGTATACTTCCGAAAGGCAAAAATTTAGAGATAGTTGATATCCAGAACATTTTGAAACGGTTGGCAGACTCACTTCCCGAAGTTATATTAAAGCAATGAGAGTTTACCATTTTTTCATGGAATTGTAGAGGCTTCTCCCACTTGTTATCTCCCACAGGCTACCTCCCATTTATAACTAATCATACGTGTATTTGCTTACAAAAAACTTGGTCAACTACACACATGATGTTAGACGGCTATACAATTTTTCAATCGTATGCTAAGAAGGGAGAGCAAGTCAGACCTTACAGTGGTTTATTCATAGGGGTGGCCCACACGCTACATTCAATACGTGCATCTACTAGGTATGACGATAAACTCATTGCCGTAGAAGTGGAATATTATCCCAAGGGGAACCCTGAAAGTTGCTTACTTGTTAGCCTGTATAATCCTACAGGAGCTGAATTGAGGGAACAAATAGAAGAAGCCTTGCATGATCTATTGCCAACTTGGTCAACAGTACTTTATAGTAGAGCTGTGGTGGTAGTGGGAGACTTCAATTGTCATATGATAGGTGTGGGGGGGAACTCCATTAACCCCAAATTGAAACCTAAATGTATTATGCGCCACACTAAAAATGATGATGAGGGATTAGGTTGGTTGCAGTTCTTTCATTATTGGGAACTATAGATGATTAATGGTAGAACTATTAATGACTGCCCAGATAACTATGCCTGGAAGAGTGGCCAGCGCCATAGTACATTGGACTATATATTTGTCAGACCGAGAATGGCATTGCAGGTTAATGACATGAGAGTTATGCCCAATGTGTGGAATGATCACGATGCCTTACTCTGAACTCTTAATATTTCTAAAAAGCACTTTGACCGCAAACCCATGGGGAACCTGCATGCAAACCGGGCCGTGACGAGAATTTGTTGGTCAGACAGGAACATAAGACAAACGGCTGGAGCACTATCGGAAGATAGATTTTCTAACTTCTCTCAGTTTTACGCTATGTCTGAAAATTCAATTGAGAATTAGATCTGCTCATTCTCAGGTGCACACGCAACAATTGTTGGGGGTATGATGATCAGAGAAGCAAATAAGAATCTGCCCTGTGATACACAAATCAGGGACGCCAAAAGAAAACTAAGGGCTGAGCTCCGACTTGTTAAGAAAACAAATGTATCTATTGAGTCTTACTACGCCAACACTAAGACTATTACAAATAGAAACAGAGCAGCCATCAAACTTAGGAGAAGCTCTGAGAGAAACCTACGATGGCAGAAATTGGTACAAACTATATGCTCAAAAAATGCTAGGAGTATATGGTCCCTTTTAGGGAAAGCCAGGGGCCCAGGAATGGTCAATTAATTAACCCAATCGGTCCCTTGAAATGCGTGGGCTTCCTTGAGCGCCGTAATGCACCTGAGAATGAGGAGCATCCACTCCCATTAAGTATTGGTCCACCTCTTCCTTCCATTGATGTGTCGTATGAAGCAGTACTTGGAAAGATCAAGCAGCTCAAATCTTCTCGTGCCCCTGGCCCAAATGGGTTGGCTAATGTAGTAGTCAGGAGCCAACCCGAATTTTGGCCAGATTATTAACAATCTTGTTTGAGAAAGTTCTGCCATATTAATCTCTGTGTTTAAAAAGGGTAATAAACTAGACCCCAATAACTACAGGTTATTATCTATGCTTGACTCTACCGGCAAACTCTTTGCCTCCCTCTTACTCACTGAGTTACAATCATGAGCTGATAAATAATGTATTCTCTGTAAATTCCGAAGCGGTTTTAGACACGGATACTCCACCACACATAACCTGATTATCATGGATATGTTGCGGACTTGAGATAGGAAGCCCGGGAATCCACCACTATACGCACTATATGTAGATTTCAAAGCCGCATTCGATTCAATACCAAGGGGGAAATTATGGTTTAAATTAAAGGCTATGGGCTGCCCTGAGGGACTCCTTTATTACCTTAGATTATTACATCAAAATACGTCTGTATCACTCAAACTGGATCAGGAGGGTCATATGACAGATAAGGTAATTCAGAATAGAGGGGTCAAACAGGGTTGTGTTACCGCCCCCTGATCTACAATCTATATGTATATGATATTCCAGAGGTGATTGCATCAGCCCAAAATGGTCCCCCTAGACTTGCCCAGGCGTCCTGCTCAGTTTTAGCTTATGCGGTCGACCTGGTTATTTTTGACCATACATTTAGTGGCATACGTAGATCAGCCTTAGCCCTATGGGAGTACGCAGATAATAGTGGTCTCACAATTAATCTGGGAAAGACCCAAATTATGAGATTTACTAGCAAGAAAACCGCTCGCCTAAGACTTACTATAGGCAAGGCTGAAATTCTGTACGCTCCCCATTACAAATGCCTTGGTATTGAATTTGACCCTAAAGGCGATTACATTACTTGCAAACAAGTGCGTAACACTAGAGCTGCACAGGTTACCACAGTGATTTACAACTTCACTAATAAACAAGGAGGTTTTACTTGGTGGGGCACTTGTCAACTGTATATACAAGTCTTTACTCCAATGATAACCTATGGTCTAGAAGCCTTATTACATATAGATTTGAAATGGCTGCAGATCATTGAGGGTACATTTTGGCAGAAGGTTTTAGGACTACCGGTCTGCGTTCCGATGGCCCTTATAAAACTGGAGTAAGGATTAATTTCTCTTAAAGCCATCGTACTGAAAAAGAGAGCAGACCTCTATCTGAAGGTGTGCTTTAGTACAAAGAATGCCCTGTTAACAGCCGTTCACCAGGAAACATCCAAATCCCACTCGTCCTGTCTATTGAAAGATACAATGGATAAATTCTTCGCTGAGATATGCTGGTCACCCAGAAGGGGGAAGGATCTAGTGAAAATGCAGAATTCCCTAGTCAAGCGAGTAGAACTCTGGGATTGGCTGGAGAATTATGCCCACCTGGGTGAGCTAAAAAAATATCAGTTTGTGACATATAGGCTATATACATTCAAGAAGCCACAGTTCTACCTTAATCTTTGTCCCTCCAAGAGACTCTGCGCTTTTTATTGCTAATGAGAGTAGCACAACTTCCCACCTTGACCGTGACGGGCATCATTAGGAAGATTCCCAAGGAAGATCGGTTTTGTCGACGTTGTAATAACCATGAAATGCCTGAGTTGGCTCAACATCTTCTGACTGAATGCCCCACAATGTCCAAAAAGAATGAGCGCTATATTGGCACTTATGTTCACAATTTGGAAACAATTGGAGAGATGTCTTTCTGGTTTTATTGTACCAAAACTACGAGTATCCGATAGTTTACTGAACTTTATAATGTCTGGCTGAAGATTGAAACCACATTGGGTATTTCAATATGAGGAATTGGGTACTTTGATTGAAAGCCAGTCCCCACTGCAGTTCCTTCGAGTATATATTGGGTAACAAGCCCCGTCAGGTTGAGAAGTCAGGGGAGGATCCTTATAGTGCTGATATAGGATCACATGGGACTTAGATTTCCTTTCCCTTTCCTTGTACAGAACCATAGTAGTAGTTAAGGAACCTTGAAGTTTTAAAGACACAGTTTATGTTAAGTCGTTCCTAGTGCAAGAAAGAAATGGAGCGATTTGCTAATGAAATATAATATTTTAAAAAGTATAATTTGATATTATTTGATTTTGATTTTTTTGATTTTGAATATTTATTACGCGCACCAAGCAGAATAAACTGCATTCAGGCGCAGATGTTAACTATGGTTTGTACCTTCATCAACATGTAGCGACTGTGATATAGATCACCCAGGTTCACCTAAATAGAAAGTTTTTTAGTGCTTTTCTGAAGCTTTTCAATGATGGACAAGAGCGGATAGTCCATGGTAGTTGGTTCCATACCTTTGGGCCGAAGACCGAGAACCTCCTATCTCCCTTTGAGATCCGTTTAGTCCGGGGTATAGTCAACAACATTTTATCTCCTGATCAGAGATCTCTTATTGGTTGGAGATGATGGATTCTGGCACTCAAATATTTTGGTGCATGATCATAGAAGCACTTATGCATAAGGCAGGCTATCTTAAATTTCACCCGATCCTCCACCATCAACCAGTGGAGAGATCTACGCAAAGCTGACACATGATCTCTTTTTCTTAAGTGGGCAATTAACCTAACTGCCGCATTCTGGGCCCTTTGCAGTCCCATCATCTGTTTGGCTGGAATCCCTGCCATTAAACTGTTACAGTAATCGAGATGAGAGTTGGTTAACGCCCCTACGACCACAGGGTGGTCTTCTGCTGCCACAAAGAGGAGCACATTCCTAAGCATACGTAGGGAGTGATATACGGCCTTCACTTTGTCCCCTACCTGGGCTTCACTCCCTAGGTTTTCCTGCCATGTGCATCCAAGGTTCTTTATTTTCCTTGAAAATTGAATCTCTTCCCCTAGAATCCGTGGATTATACTTTGTTTTACCGCCATCAACTTGCTCCCTGCTCCGAATAAAATTATCTTGGTTTTAGCTACATTCAGCTGTAGCTGATTGCACGCCATCCATATTCTAATTTCCTGCATACACTGGTTGATCTTTTCAAAAGCCTCCTCTATATTCTCTGTTTCCACATAGATGTGGGGTCATCGGCGTAAGAGTGAAATCTTAATCCATAGATGTATAGATTAAAGATCAAAGGTGACAATGCCGATCCCTGTGGAACTCCACATTTTAGCCATAGTAGTTCCGAAAGAAAATCTCCCAGTGTTACCTGTTGTGTCCTGTCCTTCAAAAAGGAACTAAACCAATCTACCACTACTTTTGAGGCTCTCCCAACTGTCTCAATACGTTGGAGAATGATCTTATGGTTGATCGTATCAAAAGCCGCAGAGAGGTCCAACATCAGCAATATCGTGGATCCTCCCCTATCTGCAGCTTCTAACAGATCATCCTGGACCGCATCCAATTACTTGTGTGTAGAAACAATTTATATATTACTTGGGTGTAGAAACAATTAATTGTTGTATATTATGTTTTTCCTTTATATTGGTTTCTTATTGATATGTAAGAAATTATATTCTGTATTATTTACAACTGGATTTTATGTAAATATGTGTAAAGTTTATTTTTTAAACTGAATCACATTAACAATAAATAGATAATAAATTTGTTGTCCCTGTGTGGGCGTATTGATGGCTTTTCCTGTGCAGTCTGTCTCTCCCGGCCCTATTTGTTAATAAAGCTGTCTTTTAATCTGGTGCACTTCATTTTTGCTCCTATGGATTATTATTTTTTGATTCACTTTTTGATTACTGAGGAGATTACACCGTTACAGACCCTAAGGTGCATGTAGCTGAGACCAAAAAATCAAATAACTAGGAATCTCAAAATCTCCCAACCCGCAATGGCAGGAACAATCTTGTTATTCCGACCCCAGCCATGCTCCTTTCTTAACTCTGAGCATCAGCTGCTCCACGGGAGCTCAGCTAGACAATAGTGTTCAAAATCCAAGATGGGTATTGTGCCACCACAGCAGATGCCCTATACTCTAAATGGTTTACACACGTTTGCCTTCCTGCCAAGTTTCCCAGCTCCATGCGTGACACCTTGAGCCAGTCCTGCTTTTTCCTTCCAATTGCATACTGGAACTTGTAGTTTCGGTTTTCCTATTGGGTGGCCTACACGTCCCAGCATACAATGCATTAGAAAAACACATGATTTGCTCAAAGATTCTGCATGAAACTGTGAAACTTGGCAGCTATGCGTTTGAAGCTTGACAACCAGCCTGTCACTCACTGTTCTGTGGGACACCATGATTGGCACATTGAATCAAAGAAGATGTGAAGTGTTGATACAGAGCAAAGATCTGGTGTAGTGTATGCCAGTGGAGACAGAAATACTAGGGAAAGGCAGTGAGTCGGCAGTAGCCTTTCCATGCAAGGAACTATGTATGTTTTGACTCTAGAACAATCTCAGTCAACTGTTAAGACATGACTGTCAGCAAAAAACAATAAAGGTCAGGTCCGCCTGAAAACATTCTTCCTTCGTACATATTTTCAAGTATTGTGAATTGTGCAGTAACTCTAGTGAGAATTTACGTTGCACACATCACACTTTGAAATATTCTTAGCCATTTCCTCTGGATACATCACTGGTGCTCGTTTTACAGACCTCGGAAGAGGAAAGGGATGCAAACGGAACTGTCTCAATCCTCATTATTTGATGTACGCATATTGTGTCAGCCCGAGACTATAAACTAGTAGCTTTTTCGCACTGGCTTTTTTGAGATGTCTCTAAATTGGTGAGGCTTATGAGACAGTTCACAGAGATCTCAAGGTGCGTAATGTCAAGGGTGAAACAATGAACTACTCCTGTGCTTTAGGCTCATAGCATTTTTTATTCTGGTCCTTGGATTGCTGCATTCGTAATTTCTACTGGAATGCACACAAAAATAAATTTCTCTAAACATTCTTCCACCTTCATTCAATGATTTCAGAGCTGTGTTTAATCATATTTTTAAGAAACAAGAGTGTGAATGAAGTAGTGATTTTAGGCAAGACAAGTGGGCAGTGGAGTGTCTTCCTTACTAGCTACGTTCATTGATAGCTCTTACTCTGCATGTCGAATACTATTGGGTTGTAGAGGAGAAAAATGTGCTTCTGTGAGTTACGTGGTTTCATCCCATAGGCCTAAGAGCACAAACATGTACATCTCAAAGGGTAGTTGTGCAAAATGTGTATTCTCCGATGCTGGCACTGGCTGACTGATTTTCATCCTCACACCGCCAATACCAAACAGATGTGTACAAGTGTCATGTGCGATTTGCAATGCTATCATGTTGCAGGCACTCTGTGATGCATTGAAGCTTACTCTTTGTTCCAGGTGCCTTCTAATGGAGTGGGATGTGCGCGACGAAGGAGATCACTGGCTAGGCTAGGTCTCACTCCCTTCTTTGACCACACAATTACGAGTATGCCGGTCTGGTAACAACAGTGCTGCTAAGCCTACAGGCACAGTTACCGGACCGGCACACTCCGAGTCTGCGAGCAGCTGCAGTCCCGCTCACCAGGTCTGACCTGGCGGGCGGGGCGGCACCTGCTCGCAGACTTTCACGGTAGCACCTGCCCTGTTATTAACAGGGCCAGTGCTACCATCATCCCCATTCCCATTGAGTCCTAGAGGACACAAATGGGAATGGAGATTAAAATTTTTCTGCCGCCTGACTTCCAGGAACACCAGGGTCGTAATACCATGGTGTTTCCGTGAAGCCAGGCACCGGAAAAAATCATGAGTCTGGTGGCAGCCTGCCGGTTTTACCGACACTGCTACCGCCAGACTCGTAAGGAGGCCCCTAAATTCCCAAAACAAAACTTTTTTCCATAGTTCATCTATCCAATCCTGGCATGCAGGATACCCCTGGGCAGTTCCTCAGCAGACTGAACTAAACTAAGCAAAGAAAGAAAATCCTTTTTCTACTGCTGCAAAAAGCATAGACTATAACAAAATTATACCGCCAAGCTGTAACAAAAGCATTAACGAGCCTGTTTATAAAAGGCTCTCAGAGACGAACCCAAGAGCTACTGTATTATAGCTATGTTAGATGTACCAACAAAAATATTTGCAAGAGTCCTATTGTGAGGAATTGGATTTTGCTCTGCAGGAGTGCAAGGATGAGAAGGGGTACATTGGCCAACTCAGCCCTCACACTTCTACGAACCAAAACACAACACAATCATAACGGTAAAACAGGGACAGTCAAGAGATGTACCTCCTTATCCTGTTGTGTAACGTGGGCCAAGGAAGGCTTTGCTCTTAAGAAGGGTGTGAAGGTGAATCAGTAGTGACCCAAACAACACTGTAACACAGTCCAAAATAGAGGGAATGTCCAATCAATGGTCTATAAAATATAAATATACTTGAATTAAAGCCACCATCTGCAATAGAATAAATAGAAAATGCTGTACATAAGCCCACCCCGAAAGAAGGACAGAGAAGATGCGAAAGATCGAGCAAAGTGGCACTCTGAGCATAGATCCAGGGGTAGTAAGTTACTAGCCACAAAAGTGATATGTCATTGAACACAGGTGCGATCATGACCAAATCAGTCTCTAGGGCCCAAGTGGACCGGGTGGCAGTTCAGGGTGAACAGTACCTGCATTGAGTTCTTGGTGGGTAAACAGAGTCAGACCCGGGGTCGAACGATGATGGTAGAGGATCAAGCTCAGTGTGGGCATGTTGGATCATGTAGGCCTGAGCGGAAAGTGGGTGTCGAGTAGGGGTGAATCCAGTAGCTCTGTGTGGTCAAAGGAGGGCTTTCAACGATGCAGGTCATGGCAGGCCCAGGATCACTTTGCAGTTGGGCCAGGCTGAAGCAGGCCTTAGCCGCTGGGAGAGGCTGATGAGTGACACTCCAACAGTTCGATTTGGTGGGTGGTGACCTTGGGGGCGTTGATGTGCAGGTTGATGAGGCGGCCGTTTAATGGCTAGCTGGCTGATCCATGCTTGTAAGCCCTGGTCAGAGTAGGTGTGTGACTCACCATTGATTTGGATTGGGTCCGGCGTTGAGCAGTCGATTCGTGCCCAGCAGGTGACAGGCTAAACTAGAGCATAATGCAACATTGAGCTTGCACCTTCCCTCTCGTCTAAGGTGCAGTGAACACAGAGTGATTGGTCGGTGTGGTAGAACAGGTAGCTTCGGCTGGTTCGGCTCACAGGCTGTGCTGAGACTGACTCGGGCGGTCGCAAGGACAGGATGGTTCTGTTGAGGGCCGGCTCTCCCAGCTCTAGGAGATTCCGGTGCAGAGTGGCAGGTTCCAGTCCACAACAAAGGTCACTCACGTTGTGCCCTGGAAGAGGGTAGGAGACAGATCTTCCTTCTGTCTTAGACTGCTCCCTGTTCACCTCAAGCTGAGGGCTTTGGAAAGTGCTACTTTCCCAAAGGAAGTCATTCTAGTCTCTTGAAGATCCTAAGTAGATTCTGAGAAGGGGTGGTAGACCCCTTCTTTTAAAAGTCAAAGTCCCCAGGCGATTGGATTAAAGTTAGCCTGCCTTAGTGGTCTAATCCCTGTTCCTGGAAGGAGTGGACTTTGCCCTTCTGATGTCACACCCAGAGTGCTTTGCTCCAGAGGAGGTGGGAAGACAGGAAGGAGAAAGTGAGACAGTGAGAAACAAGCTTATGGAAGTCTCCTTCCAGTGACCAGAGCACTCCTGTTTACTCTACTCCTGCCCCCTTTCATTCCACTAAGAACGGCCCTAGAGATGCAGCACCCTGATGTTAGGCTACTCCTTTTGAATGGGAGTGCTCCTTTGATGCCTGGGCCTAGGACAGATGCCTGATGTGCAGCTGTCTCTGGAGGAGGGTATTACCGGCCCTCAAAAAGGATTTATAAAAGAGGCTTAGCCCTCTGGGTTTCAATTTGACAGCATCAACCATTCTGATCAGAATACACATTACCTTCTACAGCAAAGCTAAACTCAGAGGAGCTGACGCTTGTGTGATATCTATTGGGATGTGGTGGGCAAGATTAAAAGTAGTGCCATGCACCATGCTTAAACTCAGGCATAGCTTTATTTTAGAATGTACCCTGGCTACTTATGATCATCTTAGTTTTGATACAGGGGTATATCTTAAATGTTGTCCCCCCCCCCACACGGCATAGACTTGACTGTCGCAGTGGCTGTCAAGTGGTGTCTCGTGACTGTGTGACCTGTTCTAGGCCACGAGTGTGCAGGCGTTGCAGGTCAGGCTACTGATGCAGCAGGTCTCAAACACTATGCTTTTGGCATAAGTGGACAGAAAGGGAAATATGGTTAGCAGATTTCCATTTGGAAATTGAATTATCTGCATCATTTTATGTCTTAATAAATCTAAAAATTCCTCACACCAATTGATTGAATTGAACACTTGGGTAAATCAACAGCAAATTATTTCTTTAAACTAAACAGGTTGTAAGAAAGCTACATCTACCATTAATAAAATATCTGCTTTGGTATCCATAATCGAGTGGGCTTGGAGTCACTATGCTCAGCCTGTTCTTATTGCCTATGTGGACTTCAGTGCCACATTCGACACAGTGAATTAAGGTAAATAATGGAAACAATTGCAGAAATGGAGTATTCCTGGTGGACTTCTGCAAATGATAGTACATTTGTACAGAAACACATCAGTAATTGTTAGATTAGACCAACTTTGCACTTGACGGAACCTCTACCCAGGTACGCTGGGCTGGACGGAAACAGGGATGTATTATAGCCCCAGTCCAGTTCAACCGCTATATGGCAGATCTTACCAACACTTTATTTGACGAGAATGTGTATCCCACTAAGTTAGGGACTGTACAATTACAATGGATGGGATAGGCTGATGTTCTCCTCATACTGGACCTTACCCCTATGGGACTGCAACTCCAACTGGATAAATTAACGGAATTCGTGGGACAACATGAGCTAAAAATTTGCATACACATAAAAAAAAAACAAGAGTATGACATTCTGGCCGAGGAAGAGATGTCAAAAAAAGGAGTATACATGGAGTTTGAAAGGAGAGTTGATTGAAAAGGTCCCCTATTATAGTTTTTTCTGGGTGTAATAAATCGAAGTACATTAGCAACTTTGAGCCATCAGACGATTTGCGATGGAACATTGTGGCTTTTCGCTGGCCTAGATTCCTCTTTATAAAATTAACATTTTATTTGTAATACTGTATGGGCTTCAGATCAGGGGTGCTGGGCGTGAGACTGATCTCAAAGAGCTGGAAAGTTATAGCCTTGATATGATATGATACGATACGTAATTTATAATGCGCCTGTACGCAAGTGTTTCTGGGGTGACAAGACAAGGAAGGGGAGACAAAGGGAGGGCAAAACAAACTATATTACTAGGCCTTGTGTCATTCAGATTGTGCAAGTGCAAGGGGGAAGGTAGAGGAGAAGTGGCAGGGCCAGGGGGGCTGAGGGGGGAAAGTGCAATAGGGCAGTGTTGACTATAGCACAGAATCTTCCTGTTGAATTTATTCTGGGTGAATTTGGCATTTACGCAATTAACACTCTAAGAACATTGGACTGCCTCTGGTTCTATTTGAAGGTCATTAATTCCAGTAGCAATACTCTCTTGAATCTTCTATATGAAGATTTGATCATAAATCTGAATCATCAACAAATATCACGGGCAATCACATTGTGCAGGAGGGATCTAGTCACCAACTTAACCTTGATGCAATAGGAATTCCAGGGAAGAGTTTCCTAGCGCGTACCTCCGATTAGAATATATCAGAGTTACATTTAATTTGGTAGAGACTTTGGAGATACTTGGATCCAGGGTTCATTTATTTAGAGAGCTTAAGGCACTGCCGATTCTGTGGCGCTCCCGTTGTGGAAAGTGCTAAAGATCATTTATGCGCTTGCACAGCAGTAATAGACCATCACAAATAACATCTTATTAGTGCGCGCATGGGTGATCTAGTCTGTGAGAATACAATATGGGCAACCTATGTGGAAGGAAATAACATGTCCCTGGTATGTCACTTGACTTAATTCTGTTTTGAGATTAAGGAGAAATTAAAAGTGTAAACCGGGTTAGGAATTTTGGATAAATATTGTGATTAGGAGTTGAATTAGATGTGTAGTCTGTCTTTTGGTGGCATTTATATGTCATTTCAAACTACTGTGTGACTTTATTGACATATATTTTACTGTATAAAAAGTCAATACTTTGACTGTATTATACTAACAAAAAGTAGAAGAAAAAAGAGATTTCCAAAAAGGCAACTGCCCTCAAAGCCTATTAGGGCTGAAGATAGGCCTTCTACATGTAAGTAGGTCTGGCCAGTGTGCAATGCGCATTGGGGCTTTGTGGAGCAGCCCCACCCATTATGCAAAGGTCTTTACACATTGGGGTGGGGTCATTTGCACCATTAAATGGAGGCGTAAACACAAGGTGTATTGCTTGTATGTCTCTGTTTAATGATCTGCTGTACCAAGCTGTAGGAATGCAGCAATGAAGAGTTTGCTTCATTGCTTTTCTTTCCTCCTCCATTTTGGAAGGTCACAGGTTTAATGCTTGCATGAGACTTTCATTCAGGCGTGAAGCCAATGGACTTACAATGGAATTAGCTGTGCATTTACACCTGCTAAATAGCAGGCTGATTCAATTATATCCATTATAAAACTCTGCCTGCAAAGCATAATGTGCAGGCAGGGTTTTATGTTTCACAAAGCGGATAGAAACGCAAAGAGTAGAGGTTATGTTGCCTTGTTTTACTCTTCACGTTTACACTCAGCTTTGTGGGTGTTGTACTTTGCATGCAGGGGACCCAACAGCATGTAAATGCTAATGTTGAAGGTGCCCTGTAGTCAATTTAAATTGTTTAGAAAATTACACCCATTGTGTTCTTACAATGTTAACACTACCATTATTCGCCAGAGCCAACATTAGTAAGTTCTTACAGTGGCGATACTGTCATATATTGGAAAAGATAGCATGGGCATGTTTTCTTATAGAGGTGATGTTGCAGTTATTAGGAAAATCCAAAATGAGTATGTTCTCACATTGTCAATACTGCCATTATTGGACCCATTCAACATGAGTGTGTTCTTACAGTTACAAAACTGGAACTGGCAATTGTATGGCTTTCTTACAAATTGTTCACAACAAGTGTGCGGTGAAATGCATCATATTAACCTATTACTGTATTCATTTCTCAAAGGGAGAAACCACCAAACCCATCTCTGTTGGTCCAGTCTACATTGCTGTTGCTTGTCGACTTGGCTGATTATTGAGAAATATGTATGCCATATCAGTGAACAAATTCACCTCCAGCAATTGCATGCAATATCTTCACCACACATGTTTGAATGTGAAGATAGACACGCTTGACTATCTCCAACCTCACCAACCCCACAGCAGATTAATCTGCATTAACACTGGGAGCCTTTCCAAAGCCAACACACGTCAAGAGGACTGGAAACATTATTCATAGAGAAGGCATTTAGTATATCACACTTAACCCCAGCTCAGGTGGCCTATGAACTAGACTAGCAACACTGGCATTGCACGTTCCCCTGCTTCCTAAATAGCAATAGCAAAGAAGCTGCTGGCCACCACCATTCACCATTCTTGAAAATCAATGTTCCTCCCAGTTTTAACCGGCAATTCACACTGGAAGGGAACACCATAAAATGTTACACCAGTCCAAAATCCAAAGAAACATTGAGTCCTGTGAAACAAGGAAGAACCTCCTCAAAGTATGACCGCCCTGCCAGCTCGGGTGGCCTGTGAATTAGACTGGCAACACTGACATTGCACATACCCCCGCAGCCCCAACAGTGTGGGGGGCTTCCTAAATAGCAACAGTAAAGAAGCTGCTGGCCACCACCAGCATTTTGAGTGTGCTGATTGGGAAACAAAAGCAGCTACAAAGTTGCGTGCTGCTCAAACCTTACACACAAAATTAGAGCATGCCCATGCTTGTATATATGACTCCTAATTTGCAGACATTTTCCTAACGGGGTGAGTATTGAAACAAATGCAATTAGCCCCAAGCCCAGTTTGTATTATGTGCTCAAAATTGTTACATGCTTGCATCACTATCCCAGACATGTTAAATATAAAACACTACAGCCATGTTCATGTTCCCAAAATGCTCGTAGTTATTATGCAAAGCAACCAGGAACTATTGTGCTAGGTGTCTACATACACTTTTCCGACAGGTTATTTATTTACAGAAAAAGGGCAATTGCATCAGTGATTGAATTGTTTAAATGCTGAGTGAGAGAATATTTTTATTCATAAACCTTGATTTATTTACAAACTGAGCCAGAGAAATGTATTTACAATATGCAGACTGGATGCAAACAAGACCACCAGACACCATGGTGAGTGACCCACAATACGTGTTTGCAGTGTCTCATGATTACTGTATGGGTGATGTGTGTGGGGGAGGGGGAAGGGTGGTGTGGGTTTGCTAAATACGTGCATGTATTCAGCGCCAGGGGGCTAAATCATGAAAGTTATAAATGGTGACAATGCTGATTTGTGTTAAGGGCATAGCTTTATGCAGTGACCACAGTGGCATACCCCTCCCCTGCTCCCCTCAGCGATCCCAGTACCTCTGCTACCCCTGTACCCTTCTTGTAACCCCAGGGTGAACCTCCGATGCTTCCCAGGTAGGTTTGTGCTTTATAAATCCATACATACATAGCTTTGGCTTAAAACCACACACCTTTTCTCCAGTGGAGCGCAGCACACCCCTGCAGCAGCATGACCATCATACGCATTGCACATCCGCGGCGCCCCAGGCTGGACCGGGGAGTCTGTGGCACAGCATTGGCTTCTTTGAGGAGTTTGGGTGGGAGGAGCCTGCAGCAGGGCTCGCAGGGGGGCCTCTTATATTGTGTTATGCCTCTGAGTAGCTATAGGTAAATCTGTACTTTTTTGCAGCATGGTGGTGCCTCTGAAAGGTCTTTGTGGTTCACACTGAGTCTGTTGCACGTCAGGAAGGCTAGAGATTATACGCTGGCATGTGAAAAGGGCCACAATAAGAATCTGAGGGCTGAAATCATCCAGACCAAAGGACACCTCACCTGCATTCCTCATGCTGTGCACACAGCAAGCCAATAAAGATTCCTTAGGCCACACAAATGTGGAGAACGTCAGAGGGAAATAATGAAAGCCACCCAAGTAAACCAGGGTCATATTAATACTATTCTTGTCAACCGGTTGAAATATGTCCGAATGGCAGTATTATAGTGGCAGGTGATTTCAACTCTCCCTCCCTTTCACCAAAGCTGCTACCATCACTGGATTACTCTACCTATGATCAGCGTTGGGCTACTAACTCTTTGCTAACAGGGGGGTCTTGAATTGCGCTCATCATTTTCACACATTCGACCTGTTTTGTGTGAACTGTAAACTCAGTAATGCAAAAAAGCATAGTTCTACATGGACACATGGGAAAGGCTTTTCTTTCCTGGACATTATCTTTGTGTTTCGGAATACCTGGGAACTTTGTACCACCTTCACTTCTCTTAACGACCACGCCTACTTCTCTTGGTCTCATAAACATCTTTCGCGCAATATTCCCTACGTTAACCCTCCTATCACCAGAAACGCTCAAGGAATCGATTCATCTGGTCCAGCAAGAATGTTTTAAATATTAGGAACTTTGTGTGCACAAATGGAACGTCCCTCCTACAATGGCTGGGGCAGAAAAATAGTTGCATTTGGAACCTCGGGTTGTAGTAGGGACCACAAACAAACATAACATTTTCAAAATAGCAATTCAACAAGCTAAGGAGGCTTATCGAAAGAATTGCTCTCTCTTTAGTCATAATCTCTCTCACACACCTAATCAGAAAAAGAAACTCCCCAGGCAGTCGCATACTCAATATAAGAATTGGCTCACTCAGAAGCCACACATTGTCCACCGCCAACCCAAATTGGAAATTTCCTTTTGGTTTAATTCGAAGCAATGACAACAAGAAGTTCCGGTCTATGGCCAGAACCTTTATCAATGGGCAGTCTCTGCAGGAATTAAGCCCAATCGGCAAATCTGTATGGTACCTGGCGAGCTCTGGAGTTTTACTGTGATCCCCTAATTTCTGTGAGTAAATCTGCTTCTTATGTACGCTTGGCCACTTTCCAGTCTGGTTTAGAGAGAAATGACATTTTTCTTATTATCAGAAGGGTCAAAAGGTCTTGCGCCCCGGTCCCGATTCCTTGGCCTTTATTGTGCTGAAGGAAAATCCCCAATTTTGGACTTGTGTGCTTGAGAACCTGTTTTTTTTACAATATTCTATACAGTGGCACCATACCCAAGAGCTGGCAGAAATCAATCCTAGTGCCCGTTTTTAAAAAGGGTAGCCGCACTTACCCACATGACTATAGAAATCTGGCAATGCTTGACATCAGCCAGAAAATATTCCCGGCTATTCTCTTAAAAAACGTTCTCGATGGGCCTTTGATAAAGGATTGCTCTCCTCCTTTCAAACGGGATTTCGCAAAGGGCACAACACCTTACATAACTGATGCACCCTTCATTTTGTCATGGCGACAGGCAAGAGCAAAGTTAAGAGCAAACTCTATCTTTCCTTCATTGACTTGCCAAAAGCTTTCGATAGAGTGTCTTGCCCACTTCTTTGTGCGAAATTAACAGCTTGGGAAAAAGATCAATCCTTACTGTTCTTTATTTCTGATACAGTGGTTGTGGTGCGCACCAACGCGGGATGGGGCAATTTTGCAGGAAATCCCGGTTAACATCAGTTTAAAGAAGAGGTGCGTGTTAGCCCCCTTGCTTTATAATCTGTGCGTGCAGATGTGGGTCTTGCCATTACTGTGGCATGAAACGTCGCCCCTCATATTGGTGGCTCCCCAGTTTCCTGGTTCGGATACGCTGATGATACGGTTCTCCTGAACTTAACCCCTATTGGATTGCAGCACTCATTAGATGCTCTCTCCTCTTATGACCCCAAGAACCACCTTAAGGTTGAGGTCGCAAAAAAAATGAGAATTCTGGTTTTTGGTGGCAAATCAAAAGAGAAAAAGTATCGATGGCCGTTAAACAGAGGCTTTTTGGATAGGGTGGATCAATACATATATCTAGGCACCGTTTCAAAGGGTTTGGAGTTTAGTGTCGGGACAGCCGGTCCCCTGCGCACGTTTAATTAGTGGTTGAAGTCTTGCCTGCAGCCTGGCGCATGGTTTGTCTGGGAACCAAACTCCAGGGTTCCCGAGTGGTTTGGTACTTGGTGGGGTGACAAAGCCTTGTTTGGTGTGGGCGCTGGCAGTTATGGTGGTCCAGTATTTGGTACTCTTGCTAATTGTTGAAAGTTAATGACAGTTCAGTCTTGAGTTGTTGTGCATGGTGTTTTTTATTTTTCTGATACAACATGACAATTGTGCCATCTTGTGCCAGGAAAGGTGAAACAAAAAGCTGACGCACGTTTCGACCGTAGTCTTTATCAAGGCTGTGATGGGTGAAAGGTGTGGGGTGATAAATGTGAGAGAATTAGGACAACGCAGTGGTAATGTTCGGATTGGCAACATGGTGGTAGCAACATAAACAATTTACTCGACCATGTTTTGTCATAGATTTGCATCCAAAGACTGATCATATGAGCACAGCTGGGTGATCATAACCTTAGTTGTCAGTAGTACTATGATTTCAATCTGTAAGTGCATTATATATACACATTATCAGTTTGTTTTACTTACAGTTCCTATAATTCCTTTGAAAGATGAATTTGCAAATGCTCTGAGCAGAAACGCTAGGCAGCCCAAATCTCACTGGACTAAAAAAAACGTGTTCATTGGTTTAGAATATGTTTGCCTTTAATTAGGCTAAACATTATATAATCACACATTACATGCAGAAACCCTTTACATGACCACACATATATCCGAGTTAGGGGCCAGGCGTGTCCAAATGAAGGTGTGTGATTCTGGTCGGGCAGCTTCACTTCCTCATGCACCAGTTCCCTCATGTAACTCGCTGGAGCACCCACACAAGCCCACACCGTGTGGATGATGTTGCATAGCTACACAGACATGTGCAGATAGATGGAAACGTTGAAAGCAAATGATTTAATTCTGGCATGAATTCATTCATATATCCCTTCTCACTCTGTTACTCTCTCTCATTCTCTTTCCACAGTCACTTGTTGAGCTGCACTTCTCTTGCATAACGTTCACTTCCTGTACCGTCCCTACTCTCTCTCTTTTAGACTGGCGAATTTCATAGATGCATAGTGTTGCGCTGACTGGGGCTGCCTTCTGTGATTGTAAACACGGCGTTCAGTCTAACGTTGCTTAGCCTCACTGGACAGGTCACCAGACCACTAAAATATCCAGTGGAATAGGACCCATGCCCGAGGCAAGCACCGCCGTGATACAATAAGCCCCCCTACTTACATGTGAACAAATGAAGTGGGTTGCAGCCGAAGAGATAGGAAACGCTCAGTTCTTCGTAAGGGACCCGATTTTCCAAAACAGTGTAAACATGAATACGGAAAAAAACGCCCTGCTTTACAAATAACGGCATTCCAGGCCACGGAGTCTATGCCCCGACTTGCCCTCCATCCCCTTCCCGCCTTTCTCGTAATCACTAATGCTGGATATTTATGGAGTCACTGTGTTTTCTGCTTCTAACGTCCATGACCCTTGGGGTCTAGACATATTGCTGAAAATAGCCATGCCAAGTGTCTCCTCTGGAGACTGAACTTTCAGTGTGAGGAATGGAATGGCCTTGTTTTTTTAATTTTATTTACAATGTGTATAGTTCATACGAACTTTCACATCTCAAAAAGAAATACAGATAAGATAAAACCAATATTATTTAATTATAAACTACAATACATTCATTCTAATAGCACATTTCCTTACAATCATACAAATAGAAAATTAAATTTCATCTATGAGCAATCAATTTAATTTTAAAATCTAAAATGTAATTAATCAAGACGGCAACCGTCAATTGCAAAGGGCAATCTTAAATTCCACTTTTCGAATCCCGGTAGGGTCAACCTCAGCCTTTCATCCATCCGAGATCAATAAATGAGCACCACACACTGTGGGTAATAAGCAGCGCTCAGATGGTAGTGCTATGCAAGTGCATAAATAAATAAATAATTGTCAAGATCCTCCTTAAAAGGGGAAGAAATCTGCGCAGTGCAGGGGATGGGCCTGTTTGTAGATACATCTGTGGTTCTTTACATTTGTGAGATAGATTCTCCATTACTGACTGGTAATTCTTCAGAATAGCCAGCTGGGTGTAGTTGGCAGTCCAATCCCATTGCTCTAATTTGATAACACATTTATTTTGCCAATGCTTGAGAATCGTCATCCCAGTTAGGGCTCCACTCTATGGCTTTGAAAGTCTTTTTCACCAGCTCTTTGAATTTGCTGTTCGCATTAATGCTGATTTCCTCTCCCAGAAGTTGTAATAATGGACGTCTGGGGGCAGATCTTGATTTTAAATATAGCAGGCATCCTCTTTTCAGGGCCTGAATTACTAACGATGTTAAGCCCATTGCCAGTCTTATCATTTCCATAGGCAGGCTTGTTCCTAACCTTAAGATTCTTTTCCAGAATGTACCTTCTATGGCTTTCAGCCAAGATAGACCGACTATACATAAAGCATCGAGACCATACAACATAGTCGCACAGAAACTCTGTTTCTACAACGTCAGTATCCCATGCAAGCTGCAACCAGACACTTCTCTCATACATCTGGAGATCATTGACCTCAGTGCTATAGCTTTTCTCTTCTTCTCTGCGATAATTGCTAGATAATCGCATTTAGTTGTTAACTCCAGGCCTAAGTAATTAAAACATTTAACATGCTCAATGTAGTTTCCCAACACCAACATGTTTGGGATTGAAATGTGCCTGTAGGGAAAATTCCATCATCTTAGTTTTCTCATAATCTATCTTTAGCCCATTTACATTTGCATATCTTTGCAATTCAGTCAGCGATCTCTTAAGGCCTGTAAATGTGCGATCACACTGTACGAGGTCATCCGCATATGATATGCGCACCGCTTTCTCACCAGCTATACTCAGGGGGTAGTTATCAACACACGAAAAGCAGGGGCGCCATCACACATCCCTGTTTCACTCCTCTGCAAGTAACAATTGGTTGTGTGACGGCGCCCCTAGTGTCCAACCTGACCCGCACAGTGGTCCTCTCATAAAGGCCACGTACAGCACGTAGGAGATCTTCCGGGAAGCCAAATGCTCCCATTTTTTACCACAGTCTATTTCTATCTACTGTGTCAAAGGCTGTCCAGAAGTCAATGGTTGCCACATGCAGATAAGAGTATCCTTTAGTCTTTGTTTCCCTAGTAAGGGTGTATATGATCCAATGGCAGTGGGCTGTGCCAGGTCCTGCCCTGAATCCCAGTTGATATTTATCCAGCAGATTAGTGGAGTGGGCCCATTTCTCCAGGCCGTCTAATATGAGGGATGCACACATTTTTCCCGGTGCATCAAGCATCTCGAGAAGTATGAAGTTTTCAGGTGGGGATCTTTTCCCTTTTTTATAAATAGGGACCAAGATAGATCTCCGCCAGGAAAAGGGTATATTGCCCTGTTTACACACCTTACAGTAGAGAAAAAATAGCAATTTATCCCAAAATGCAGGTGATCTTTTCAATCTTTTCTCGAGCCCCGGGCCCTAATGATAGGCCATTAGGGCCCGGGGCTCGAGAGTCTTTAAGCTTGTGGATTTTCCGTTCAATGTCTTCCCGGTCAAAGACAATTTTAAATCTTTCCCTAAAAAAGACATCTGCTTCTGTGAGTCTGTTCGGAGGATTAAATGTATCACTGATGTGTTTCACTCATTCTTGTTCCCCAATGCTGCAAGTACCTTGTTTTGCTTTGTAATGGCATTTTAAAAAACACTGGACACTATCCACCGTGTTGGTCAATTATTCAGATGAACGAACATGATCCAAAAAAAAATATTTATAAAAATGTTGACTGTATTTAACTGATAATTGACTGCACCAGTGTTCACTAAGTTTCACAGTATGGGGGTCTTGTGCTGAGCTCGTGCATCACAGGACAATCATTAACAAAGCCAATAGTTCATGCTTTTATATAGATATTCCACAGACATTTCTAAGGCATTCACCATTTGCTAGCTTTTTCGGTGTTATGTCCAAGAACTGCCATTTGTTCTGGTTTTGTATCACCTACGTCAGGTATCTCTATTCATCTAGTTATTGGCACCACGTGCCAATGTACTCACACCACCGCTTTGTATTGCCATTCAGTGGCGAGCTACTTACATCACTGGCCAGATATTGTGAAGCTAGGATAGAAAAGAACAAAGCCTTACCCAGCTACAGCACAACATTCACGGTATACTGTTAGGGCACGCCCGGCCCATTCCTCAGGAAGCACAAACTGCTTAGTATTTTATGCAGTGTGAGTATCTTTTGGACATGACCTACTTTTCATGCAGAAGGGAACACACAGCATGGAATGTTTCGAGGGCTGTACATGGCTAATCTGATCAGCCCTATATTGTGTACAGTGATGCATGGGAATGCTTGAGCCAACACTACTTCAGTACCGGAAGGTCCGGTTGATAGCATTCCATTCTTGTTAGCTTGTCTGTACCATTGCAGTATGGAACTGGCCACAAGACAGTCCGCATGATCCTGCCTTAAATGCAGAAGGCCAGGCTGCACTGTTAGTATTTTCCAGTGCTTTAACTAAACAATTTGCATCCAACATGTTTTAGTTATAATCTGGTGACGTGAACAGAAGTTTGCCAGTGGTATGTGCTTGAATGTGGCTTATGTGCCTAAACAATGGGCCTCATTATGAGGTTTGCGGTAACCCGCTGGAGCGACCGGTGGATTGGCGCTGACCTCGTAACACCGTTTCCGGCACCTAGCTTCCCGGTGCCACCGGATCATTACAAGTTCCGACGGCCTGGGAGGTCAGGCAGCGGATAATGTAAGTCCCCATTCCCATGGAGTCCTATAGTCCCATAGGACTTCATGGGAATGGAGACTCGGAAACACTGGCACCATTGGTGACGGTGCCAGTGCTTCCATGGCAACACTGCCTGCCGGGGCTTCTACGCACGGCAGGGTCAGACCTGTAGGGCACAGCAGCCCTGGCAGGCAGACTCGTAGTGTGGCGGTCCGGAAACAAATGTGCAGGTAAACTTACCAGCACCCTTGTTTCCGGACTGCCACACTTGTAATGAGGCCCAATGTCTTTTTGGTATCTAGTGCTTTCAGCGAAAACAATTACAGAGAGGGAATTTATAATGAAACAAAAACAGCAAAAAAACACTGATTTTTGTTAAAACATAGGTGGGGGTGGGAAAAGCAATAAAACAGGTGGGGAGGGGTTTGGGGGTACCCCACAAATAGAAAAAAAGTCGGTATTGCTTCTCTGTTTTTGTTTCATTAAAAATTCACTCTCTGAAATTGTTTTCGTTAAAATCACATTGAACCGTCTTTTCCCTTTTCATGAACTCTAGCATAGAAGGCACATCAAAGGTATTTATTATTATATAAAGTTAAATAGAATAGAATATCAAAGTGAATGCTTATACAGGTGTAAAAATTAACACCTGCTCATCTTCGAAGGTTTGTATGCCCTTCCTGCGCAGAGAAAGGCACTTTGACTTTTCATATGTGTTCCCTTCCGGAGTCCAGGCATGCACTGCTTCTGTGCTGTTCACAGACCTATAATGCACTTCATATGGAAGTAGCTCCAATATCTGGAAGCAGAGATTTTAAAATATGTGGAGGGTTAAAGCAGAACTCATTGCAACTTTTCTGCTTGCCAACATCCTGTGATCTTGGGTAAGACAACTTATCTCTGTTTGCCTTTATTTACATATCTCCTGGAATCAGAAGGGGCAGTACTTAGTACTTTATATGAATTGAGCAGTTACATTTCGAAATATATTGAACATTTTTCATTGGAGGCGGGAGCACACATTTACAACAGGGAAAGGGCAGACTTGGATCAGGAGTATGCAGATGCCTATGGCATGATTTACAAAAGCGTTTCACACTGACACTATCGTAAATCAGACCCTTGGAATTAGTTAGAATGCCATTAATCGATGTATATATATTTGTGAAAGTGCGTTTTTATGTCCGGGGTTGGTTCCAGCCCCATAATTGTTGGTGGGCTGAAATCTTCGCCCAAGGTTGGCATACCAGTCTGGGGTGTACTGGTGATAGTGAAATTTGACCAGCCCCACACATTTGCCCTGCACTGGGTGGGGTCTGGCCCTGTGCTATCAGTATAGGCGATTTTGGAAGATGGAGCTGGAATGCATCTCCAGAAGGGGGAATGCAATGTGTCAACTTGAAGCTGGTTCCCACCTCTCTGTATGAAAGACAGTGAATGGCCTGTCTGGGTACAGCAGTTACCGCAGGTGTCCCTGCAGAATAGACCTCTTTAGGAGGGACAAAGGATGTGATTTGGGAGAGACAGGAAGTCTGCTCCCAGCACATACTTCAAGGGAAGCCTGCACTTCAGTCAAGAGTCATGGAGGGCTCAGTTAACCAGAGAGACACTTTGATCTACAACAGACAGAAAGATGGGTGGGACTTTGTTATATGTTGTCACCCCTTGTCTGTCCCGTTGCACAGCACCCTTGTCCTGACCTCATGCATAAAAGAAGATTGTTGGTCGGGACCCAGGATTGGTTCATTAAGGTAGGCGTAGCCTGCACCAATCACTGGGGCCCATTTGACTTTAAAAGAGGGCTGAACCCCTCACTTAACAGATCATCTGAAGACTTTGAAAGGATTAACAAGAAGGATTCATTAGGACCCGAGCTGAAGGTACAGTCTACCTTACATCTTCCACCAGTGAAGGAAGGCCAGGAGTTCTAAGAGATAAGCAAGATCCCTCCTCTAAACATCTCCCAGGGAACAGAGGGAGATACCGGACTCAGAGGCCTGTCCAGCAGCTCCAGAACTGGTACCCAGCCAGCACTCTGCGTGCCCTGCTAGGTTCTGCCAGCAAGCTTCCTAGGTGAGAAGTGCCAGAGAGTCTTTGGACAAAGGACAAGGCTGTTGCCTGCAATCACTCTCCTGAGCTTTGGGCCGTCTGCCTTCAAAGGACACAAGCCCTGCAAAGAAGCTAGGAGGAGTGCCACACAAGCATCATCCAGCATCCATCTTTTAAGGACATTTTCGAGACAGTCGAGTCCTTGAACCGCATCTGGCTGCATCGTTGACTGTTGTCACGCCACAGTCACTAGAGAAATCCGAACTGCCTCCTCCAGCATTCCAGATCCGCCAACCAGCACAGAGATTCTTGGCCTGAGCCGCTGTGCCAGACAGCCTGCAGGCGTCCGTCCAGCATAGCTTGCCGAACTGCCTGGCGCCTGGAACACACAGCTGTCTCCCACCACTAACTCTGTCTCAAGGGCTGTAAAGTACCCTGGAACCGTGTTAATGCTGTCGAGCACCAAGAACTTCTTCAGCACCAGGTACATTGTGGTGTTTCTCCCCTGGTCCTTCTCCGAAGGTCCCTAGAGGCAGTTACGACCCTTTGCCCTCTTGGTGCTGGAACCAAATAATCTTGTACAGTAAGACTGATTACTTTTCCAGCTACCCTCGTGTCAGTATCCAGTGTGCACCCCTTTCCTTCATGAAACTGTCTGTCCTCTGTGTTCCTTTACAAGGTGGAACGTAATTGTAGTGTGCTTGAACTGTCTGTTGTAGTAATAATAAAGTACATGTTTTTATACAACCTTCACTGGACAGTCCCTTATATCATTGTGTAATAATTGTATTTTCACTGTGTTGCAACTAACCAACGATCCACGACCTTGAGGACATAAGCCTGCCGTTCCGTCCATGTTACCAAAATTGGACAAGGAGGTCTTATAATTTTCTTGTATTCCAATCTGTTTGGATCCTTTCTGGTGTGCTAGAGGTGTGGGGTTGACTGATGGTTTAGAAACCGATATTCATCCCAGGACCACTGGTGCCCCAGAAGATTCATCAGATTGGTTTCAAGCGGTCGGATCAGTTGGAGCCTTGCCCACAGCTTAGTCACCCAACGATAAAAGTGCTGTTGCAGACAAGGTTAAGTCACTGCTGGGTAATAGTCATGGAGCTTGACATGGAGACAATAAAAGGCATGACCAAGGATGTCTTGCGTGTCTTATGTCAATAGAGTCAATAGATGGGGCTTCCCCACAGCACTAAGGTTAATAAACCTGAGTTACTGACCAGCCTCCAAACTTCGGTAGAAGCGAGGGCTGTTGGGGAAGATCACAGAGGACGGGCTAGGCCCTGTGTACCTGAACAGACAAGACCTTCCGTAGGGGGAAAATTATGAGGACGAACGCATCAGCAGTGTCTCTCACCAATTATCCCACTGGGGGGCAGGTGTGGTTTCTCTACACTCGAGAGTGTCTGTGAGGACAGTGGCTTGTGTAGAATTACACATGTACCAGTCCTCAGCACAGTCTCTAAGTGGCGCAGTAATTGTTCTGGCTGTAAATGAGGTAGCGGCTAGAAAGCTCCTGCAGAGGAGAGGATACTAGCGCTAGAGGAACAGAAACAGCAGGACAAGGTCACCATAGAGATGCACAAGTTGGCGCTTGAAGAGCAGAAAGAGGCCAAGAAGGTCAGCATCCAGAGAGAACAGCAGTAGTGGCTCAAACCAGAGTGCCTGGGATAAACCCCGCCTGCACATCCCCAAAGATTTAGTACAGGCTTATGAAGTGTGGAAGGATATTTTTGACTGGTTTGAAGTGCTCAAGCTGGCATTCCAGGTGCCAGAGGTGGATGAGGTACTGTGGGGTGCAGGCCTGATGAGTTGCTTACCGACACCAGTGACTGATGCAATTCTTCAGTTAACTCCTAATTTCATTTTCTTATTCTAAAGATGGAATAATTCCCGTATCACACACTTTGTTTAGCGTAGAATCTGGATGACGCGTTCTCCAAGTTTACACAGAATATATGGCCTGAGGAGGTGAGAACATGTACACATTTTCTATGTTATAAATATCCGAACAAAGTTATTGATTGCTCAGTCACAGCACAATTTATTCAGTCCTCCCTTTATTACTTTATAGTTTCTTGGGCACATTTGATGAATACACTTGGACCATGTCAACCGGGGGCACATAAGAGCAGAACACTTCCAGAGTTTTCTTACCCATAAGGTAATTTATCAAGATTAAGGTTCCTTTGAATCTTGATTGACATGACTAGCAGAAATTGTTATATAGATACCATTATTTTTGTTATACTTCAGATATTCAGATATATGAACCCCTGATGAAGAGCAAACTAGCTTGAAACACGTTGGGTTTTAAACTAAAGGAGAATTTGTGAAGGACAAAGGATCTTTTTAGAAAAATAGTTTTCTTTAATATAAATGTATTGATGTGTTTATATTAACTTGCATCATTTAATGACTACTTAAGTGTCCATAGACTCAGCTAAAATTGCCCAACATACTTAACTACTTGGCTGAATTACCGCCATTAAAGGATAGTTCCGGGACTTTTTTTTTATTGTCCCTACGGGTCGGCCATGTGTTTGTAAGCATAAATCGGTAGATCGTAGGAAACTTTCCTATGGACCTTACCCGACTTTTCGCCCATTATCGCACTCGAAATCAGCCTCCATTTTGTGATAATCCTATCATTCCGCCGCATCGACCTGGCTCACCTGCCTTTGCGGCACTAAATCAAATCCCCCGCCCCTGAAACAGACTTTATCAAAACATTCATATTCCCCGCCTCTATCCGTGACGTGACTGAGCTGCGTAGGCAAACGCGCCCAGGCGTCTTCTACGCGACTCCACACAGACCCCGGAAATCAACACAGATCAGCTCACAATACAGCGCACCACAATTCGGAATATGAAACTGTACTTTGAAATCAAACCGCAAGATTGTAAATGTGGTAAAGTACATTTATTTGACATCAAATGTTTAGAGAATATTCAGCGATTTGCATTTTTATTTGCTCATGTTCCAAAAAGTTCGTATTGAGGAACGCAATGGTCCTTTGCTGTACACAGGGTCTTAGAGCATCTCACAATACAGCGCCACAATTCGGAATGTGAAACCGTGGTTTAAAAGCAAACGGCAAGATTGTACATTTGGCAAAGTACGTTTATTGGACATCAAATGTTTAGAGAATATTCAGCGATTTGCATTTTTCTTTGCTCTCGATCCAAATTAGTTCGTCTTGAGGGAAGCGATGTTCGTGTGCAGTACACAGGGTGTTGGTTTACGATAAAAATAAGCTCTTCGGTCGCACTGATAATCGCATGGCTGTTCCAACAACGAGGCACTAGGCCACCACAACGGTAGGTATGTTGCATCTAACCGTTAGTACCGCGTAAGGGCATACTTGTACTTGGCGATCGTCCCATAAAATGGTCAGGGTGGTAACGTTGTTCGCGCGGAGAAGCAACTGGCGGCTGTAGAAGCCGTCCGCCGGTGTCTGGTACTCGTGACACAGACAGTAGTGAATGATGTACCTAAAAACATAAAAAATGAAATTAGTCTCACCATCAGATCCTTATTAAAATCATAGCGAGGACAGCGCTACTGGGTGTACACAAGTGTTTAAAGGTGTGGCGAGGCAGGGAGGGGGGGGGAGTGGAGTACAAGGTAAGTAGCATAAAATAATAAATAAATAGGGCCAGCTGGTGGCAAGTGCAAGGTAAGTGCAGAACAAGTGCTGGGAAGGGGGGGCTGTAGGATACTGAGACAGTCCCCCAGTGCAGGGGTTGACAGGGAGGCAGTGCAGGTGGAGAGTGGAAGGGCCCAGGACCGAGGTCGCAGACAGTGGACCAGTTGTAGCAGGGGAGAGGGAGAGAGAAAGCAGAAGCAAAGAGGAAGGTTTTGAGGTGCTTCAGTAAAAGCAGATGTTTCTCCTCAAGATAGTGCGCGGTAGAAAACAATATGCCACATAGAACGAACAAGTACAACTGAACCCGTCTTTAAAGCCACTGTATAGTAATGAAATTGCGGTATAAACTCATCAAAAGTTACTTACATTATATTTGCATTTTCCATTGTGTCTCTGTGTAGGGCAGATCCGAAACACCACTCCTTCTTTGCCGACGTTACTTCTTCTAATGAACGTGGCTCATCGTTTCGTTTCTGAAATTTTATTCATTATCTTTTCTTAGTCTTTCAGGATGGTCCCGGCCTGTCAAGGTCAAATCACAATAGAACCTTATACTGGGTCGTGGGCCGTTCCGCCACCCGAGCAAAACATCAAAGCAGCTGACCTTCACTTTGAGCGAGCACACATTTCTAGTTAGCTGCAGTTAGTGTAAGGGCATCTTGTCTGCGTGCCTTTTTTTTTATTGTCCCTATGGGTCGGCCATGTGTTTGTAATACGGAAACATTCTATAATTTTTGTAAAAATGATTTATATTACTGTTTGGTTTAATTGCAATGGGCCTGCAACATGAGGAGACTCGAGAGAACAGACAATCAAATTACAATCATTTAAACCGTGATGTGTATTTCTCAATGAGCTCTGCTTTAGGTGGACATGGAACAGAGGCAATGTTGGGTGGCAATGCAGTTGTCCCCTGCATAGGTTCGTTCACCACTCCATGTATGTGCCTATCGAGGACATCTACGATAAGTCTCTCAATAAACTCATATTGCATATCCTCAAACACTGGTTTGATCACCCATTGTTTACTTCTTTTAGTGAAGGCCTTATTGTAGCGAAGCGTCCCTAAAGTTCCGGTCGTCCTACTTTGTTGACGGCCAACATTATGGTTATGTGCCAAGACCGCTAGAAGAGTCCGATTTATCATGCCTTCCATGCCAAAATGCAATCTTTTGGGCCTGTACTTTAGGCACATATTGTGGAACACCTCCAAATCTCCTGTGTGGCAGAATTCCGTGAGTCCCCTCAAATCTCTTGTTATAGTTTTATCAAATACAATCTTTTCAATGGCCTTGTGAGTGGGTGATGAAGGAATCAACCACTTCTTCTTCCGTGCCTCCTCTGTGGACAAATGGCCATGTTCACATTTGTGGAAATGCTCATTTGTCGACCATCGATGTACGTTGCTACAGTGCAACATTACTGACCGCCATTTTTCCAGTAGAATTTCCAACGACCCTTCACATGTTTTTGAGCTCCACCAAAGATGGTTGCTGATTGACTTGGACCACTGTGAAATACCTTGCATATCTTTTTTTTTTCCTGCAGCCGACAATTTTTTATTGATTGTTTTTGCAAGATGCCATACGTCAAATTGGTGATTTATATTTTTGTACTCTTCTCTCATTGTCTTGGCAATTGAAACGTGTCTGTCCGTGGCTATCAGGTCGATCACCATTCCCCGCGATTGTAGTTCTTGCAATGATGCTACAAAGCCAACTTTCTCCATGGCCACTGAGGATGTACTTTGTGACACCTGCACGACCACCGAACTCACAATTTTCTTACTTTCCATGTCCTGAAAGTGGTAGGTGCAGTACTTGGCTGAAAATCCTGGGCTGTCGCACTGTCCATCACCGGCTAGCCTGAAGCGTTTGCCCGCGAATGTACTTTCCATTGACATTTTTTCCATTCTCCAAGCTTCGCTGATGGCTGGAAATAGATAATCGGTTTGGTATTTGTAGAACTGACTTTTCGCAATGAAATGGATTCCCACAAACTGAAAGAAATACTGTAACTTTTTAAAACTTGAACCACTAAAAAGTGCGGCCGCTGCACAAAGTAGATTGCCTGCTGGCAGTTGCCCCAGCATGGGTTGTGCAGACCATGCGAACGGATGATATTGTGTACAGGTGGCATGTATTTTAAGGTTAGTGCCTCGAATTGCACGAGTCACATTAATCAATGGCTCCCCACATACTTCCCCACCAACCCAATGCCCACATTTCATCATCATAATAATATCCATCAAACAGCTATCGAATACAATGAATTTGGCCTCTTTCCTTATACTGTCACTCTGCATCCCAGCTGGTTCGGCCTGTAACGTTGAGGACATGTCACTCGCATGAAAGGTACAATCTCTGATATCGTCTTCCGCTATGCTGAGTGATATTGATGGTGTTTCATTGTCGTCCACTTCATTCTCTTCCATTGCAACATCTGTTCCTTGTCCGGAGATGGGAGAAAAAAACAATGTCTTCAACTTTCGCGCGCTCTTATTTTTTGCGATTGTGGATTCTGTGAATTGATCTCCGACTGCATCCAAACTACCAGGAGGACATTCACTATCAATGGCTGGTGGTGGTATAGCTCCGTTGTCAATCACTTCATATTCTTCCCATTGGCACGATGCATCTCCAGTCTCAAGTCCCTGCCAAAAGGTTTGACAAGCAACATCTCTCGTTCGCTTCACTGTCTGTGTAGATCTAGTTCTTACACCCACTCGCAACTAGAGGACAGATTAGAAAAGGGATGTTCAGTTTAAACACAACTTACAGTATTGAACTATTGACAGTGAAAGACAACATAATATAGTGAACAGGACACTAACCTTCTTTTGCTTTCTTTTCTTTGAAACTTTCTTGCCTCGAACTTCAACATCTGGACGCTGTTGCTCCGACTCGTGTGTGCATGTCTCCACTTCCTCTCGCGCTGCAACGACTATATTTTCATGATAAGCACATCCATCACTCACTGAGGCTCCATCGACTCCCTGAAACATAGAACTTTCATTAGTATGTATAATAATATTGAAAACACAAAATGTACTTGGGGACCAATACCCATACGTACATCTCAATAGCAAAACACGAATGAACGCATTGTGTAGAACATTCAAACGACAATAGTTCACGCATTGTTGATCTAGTTAGATTGAACTGTCAAGATCCATACCTCGGGCTCCGCATAGACTTCCATTGATGATATTATTGAAGATGACGCTGCAGCAACTCCCTGAAACACAGTAATTGCATTAGTATGGTTTTCTATTTTGTTTAAAAGAACATAAACTTTCTGCAGGCGTCAACGGCTCATCTAAATAGACCTGCACAAATGATCAGTTGTCTAAAATAAATAATGGATATCTAAATATGATTCGATTTGCTCCATCGTTGGAAGTGTCACCACCCAGAGATCTGCATCAACTACTAGGGGTGATGTTCTTGTTGAAGAAGCTCCGTCAGCTCCCTGAAACATAGTACTTGCGTTAATAACGAAGGAAGTATAGCGGATGTAATCACGTCATTTGATCTCGCATGATTGATCTGTCAGTATCCATACCTCGAAATGCATAAGAACATCAAGGGACGCTGTAACTGCGGTGCACACTTCTGCAAGCTGTTGCGCCGACCCGTAACTGCATGCTCCCCCTTCTTCTTGGACTAATGCTCCATCGACTCCCTGAAACATAGGACTTTCATTAGTAATGAACACAATATTGAAAAAAGAAGACACATAGGAGGGCGACGACAGAAGGACATACCAATGGCTAAAAACGAAAGAAACATTGTGTGTAACAATCACGCTACAAGAATGCAAGATCTGATGATCTCCATCGATGGAACTGTCCGGAAACGTACCTCGAGCATCTGAGTGACATCTACGGTTGTCGTCAATGCGTTGGACTCCTCAGCATCTCCCTGAAAGACAGTACTTGCACTATTTTGGATAACAATAATTATAACTGAAAACAAAGACTAGAGGACGAGTACTGTGGTGTACCATTAGGTAAAATAATTACACGATCAATTATAACTATTGATTTACATGCCTAAAACAAGTCAGTGTCAGAATAGCTAAGTAAGATTACCCGATAGGCGCTTGAAGTGGCTGATGACTGCAATAACGACACGGATGGAGAATCTTCCGCCTTCATATTGAGTGGATACATAAATGGGGAAATTATTGTTAGCTAATGCTACACACTACCGCAAGGCCGAGAGACAAATACGTAAACTTGACTCACCAGTGGAGGGATGTGGACGAATAGAGTGGGAATAGCGGTTGAGAGCAATTTTCGCCTCGCTCGCGGTGTTTTCTTCTTTATTAGCAATGATGTGGAGTACATGTCTGGGCTAAAGTGCCTGCTGCAGATGCGGTATCGATCACCCCTCTTGTCCGCAAAGACTTCTAGGACTCTACTTTCTAGCTCAGAGGCTGGATATCTGCAATATCGGACCCATTCTCTTATCTGATCTATTGTCTTAGGGAAAACATGCATTATAGTACCTTCAGATTTGTTATGGGTCTTCGAAGGGCAACCGCCAATGGAACAGGCAGGCATTATGGAAAGTTCTGAAAAGTAAAGATCAACAATTCTCTATGAATACCAATGTGTTAAAACATTAAATGACACATAAAAGGTTCAATGCAAGGTCCGTTTTGGTTCTTGGAACTATACACGTTATTCACATGCGGATAAGTATTTCAATAACTTTCAAAAAATAGAAAAAGTAATTTGACTAAACTCAGAACATGTGACTAGTTCCTTGCATGTACTGTCGTGAACGAAAAGAAAACATGGATGCAATTTGATGACTACTAGCAAATAGATGTAAATTAAAAAATTGGACGCAAAATGATTATGGTACATGGACTTACCTTGACGAACAAACAGTTAGATGCAGGGATCAGAGTAGTTTCTTGTCGTAGAACAGGGAGCAGTTCACAGGTTGCAAACTGACGAGTTTGCTCAAAGTGGTCACGGAAGTTCACAGAGACGAAGAGCAGATAACCAGCACCTTCACGGGTTGACTAGCAAAGCGCAAAGAAGTTCTCATTAGAAATATGAAGTGGGTTATAAAGAATTCGAAACAGGGGTGTGTTTGTGAATGAATGACGTGTATATGTCGTGGCATTATGCGGATTGCAGGGGGGCGTCCAGCGTGAGGGGGGATGCTTGGCAGGAGACACGGGGTCTGGAGGTAGACATGGGAACAACAACCCATGCTCTATAGACCACTTTGAAGTGTACATGGTCTTTGGCACCTCTTGGCCTTTATCGCTCCCTGACAGCTCCACTTGCCAGCAGCGCAAGTACCCTGGTGCGAACTGCCTTTGATAGGGCGGGGGGGGGGTGGATCGGGGCGGTGGTCGTGCAGACAAGACACAGGAAGACTCGTGAATGGAGACACACTTATGTGGATTGCAGGGGGGCGTCCAGCGTGAGGGGGGATGCTTGGCAGGAGACACGGGGTCTGGAGGTAGACATGGGAACAACGACCCATGCTCTATAGACCACTTTGAAGTGTACATGGTCTTTGGCACCTCTTGGCCTTTATCGCTCCCTGACAGCTCCACTTGCCAGCAGCGCAAGTACCCTGGTGCGAACTGCCTTTGATAGGGCGGGGGGGGGGGTGGATCGGGGCGGTGGTCGTGCAGACAAGACCCGTTTGCCGCAGGGCCTCACCAAGGAGAGGCCATCTAACTGAATGTAAGAGGATGGCTGCAGGATCTACTACATGGAAGGCAGGGGGGTGAGTTTATAAATACCTCACCCTCCCAGGAGAATATACACTAGATTCATTTAAAAAATCAAAACAACCATTGTTAAAATATATGTTGGGCTTTATTTTAGATTTTAGTTAAACATAAATAATAAACATTACACATTGTAAAGTTGAGGTTGCAGCACATCGAGGGAAAATCCGCGGTATTGTCCACTGTCACTGGGGAAATGTTGTCTAATGGCAAGTACCGCACAGGCAGGTATTACTCTCCGAACGCGGTGTCCGAGCCTCCCGTGAAGCCACCAAGTGAAGCAACGATAGGCCACCAGCCTGTACCACCTGTGAAAAAAAAAGATGCAAACTGTATTAAACTGACCAAACTTTCTTATCAATGTCGATTCAGGTAACACATGTCATTTTTCTTAGAAAAAAATTATATCTAGAAAATGCACTATATGGAACAAATTTACATGCGTTCGAATGATATGTAAATGTAATTTTATATGTGGGAGACGACCATGAAATAGTGGTGGCATCACTGACATCACAAACAGAGTATACTTACTCGTTACTCGGATTACGCGGACGAACAGTGCCACGAAGTTCGTGCATAAGCACCATCATCATCCTCAACACTGTCCGTGAGAGGCAGGCTTCCCTGAACTCTGGCAGCTCGGTGATGCATTGCGGACTTTGCTCGCCTTCCTGCAGACTTTGCTCGCTTTCCGAAATGTAGGCCAAGCACCCGGAATTTTCACGGCAGCAGCAGTTCTCCTCCTCAGTTGGCATTAGCTCGCACCGATTGCACGTGCACCAGGTGGAGACGCCGTCCATGCGACATGGTCCAGGCTCTTCATCCGTTGACTGGTCCTCCCAACTGCCGTCCGAATCCCCATCGTTTTCGCGTGCTTGCCTTTCCAGTAGTTCCTCCTCGGTGTACTCGGGCTCGTACATATACGGCATTATTGTGGCCATTGTGCGGTAAAGATAGTAAAATAATTTACAGAGATGGTACAGGTGTTCACACGGGCTACAAGCGGCGAAGGTAGCTGACCAGAGCACTGAAACGAGTCACAGAATACTCAAAGTAACACAGAGAGAGGAATGGAATCGAAAATCTGCTGCTGTATGTTGTGAAACGGTCTGTTTATACTTATTGGGGAAAGAGGCGTCCTGCCATTTCCATGGCAACACGTCAATAGCTGAGGCGCAGCAATTGTTGACACGAGACGTGCTTGAAATGGGCAGTACGCGTCTGCTGATGTCAGGCTCAGGGGCGGGGGATTTGATTTAGTGCCGCAAAGGCAGGTGAGCCAGGTCGATGGGGCGAAATGATAGGATTATCACAAAATGGAGGCTGATTTCGAGTGCGATAATGGGCGAAAAGTCGGGTAAGGTCCATAGGAAAGTTTCCTACGATCTACCGATTTATGCTTACAAACACATGGCCGACCCGTAGGGACAATAAAAAAAAAGTCCCGGAACTATCCTTTAACAGTGTGCAGGGGATGGGTGTTTTCCCATCGTGGGAACTTTTCTTTTGCATTGCATCTATTGCACCTGGCCCACCTACTCTGCATAACATTGATTCCACTGCCAGAGGGCCACCCATGGCTGCTGGCTGCCAATGCAGCCTTGTCCTGTCCAAGCTGTCAGACTTAAAGAGGCTGCTTCTTGCTCTCCTCAAAGCCCACGGAATAGGGGTGCATGGGAGGTCCAATACTAGATGGGAGGAGGTCCCGGGGGCTCTTAAACCACTGGAGGAGGTACATAATCAGAACTTGGATGTCCCTACAAATACGACTAGTATCTGCTTGGCCGGACAGAGTTCCATCCGAGCTACTAGAAATAGTGCTGCCACTACATCGTTATAGCCGACAAGGGGCTCCAGGCTATAAACCACACAGGCTCCAGTGTCCTAATTCAAAGACAATCGAACTATGCAGCGCAACCGATCCCCCAGAACACTGCCCGGTGGATCGGCGGTGCACTTAGAGGCAACTCCACGATTGTACTTAGTCTCAACTCCACGGTTGACAAGTCAGCTGCTAGGGCTGTCTCTGAACCAAGACACCCAGCCCTTAATGATGTTTCCCCCAGGCACTGTAGACCACAGTTAGGGCAGGGTTTGAAAACTAGAAGGGCGAGAGGGGGTTTCATGGGGGACTGTATTCCTGCACATGGTTCCCAAACTGGCCCCCATTCACCAAGAAACCAGGGAAGCATTAATAAATAATTGCACCCACTGGTTCTGCAAAGTCCTTGACTGCCTACCAGTTATCCGTGAGGACATTTTCAACTGCACCAGACTGCATTATCAGGGGGAGAGCACCTTTGATTCTGTTCCAATTAAATTTAGGGACCAGAGAGTGGTAAATGGTATTTTGGGCATTGACATGAGATGTTGCCCAGTGCAAAACAGCATGATTGAAATTCGCCCTCACCACCTGCACAACAATGTGTTTCTCCTTGAAATCACGCCACAGTATCCTGTGCTCACTGGCAAAAATATAGTGATGCTGGGGAGTGTGAAGGCATCATGAAGCAAGGCACAGACAACAGATTCAAAGTTCAACTTAAAATGGTTTATTACATCAAATGTCCAGATAATAGGATGCCTAACTTGTCCTATGCTAAGGTGGAATTTCCCTACCTGAGCACAAATAAGAAAAGTCTGAGTCACAAAGTTCAACTTAAAAGACTGTATGGGCCTCATTACAACTGTGCCGGTCCAGTAACAATGGTGCCGGTAAGCCTACTGGCACCGTTGTTACCGGACCGGCATAGTATGACTATGCAGGTGGGTCATACCTGGTGGGTGGAACGGCACCCACCCGCAGAGTTTCACGGAAGCACCGGCACCGTTGTTAACGGTGCCGGTGCTTCCGTGGTCCCCATTCCCATTGAGTCCTCTGGGACTCAAATGGGAATGGGGATTAACAATTTACTGGCGCCTGACTTTCCGGAACGCCGGGGTCGTAATCCCCCGGTGTTTCAGGCAAGCCAGGCACTGGTAAATATTGCAAGTCTGGTGGCAACCCGACAGTAGCACCAGCAGGATTACCGCTGGACTTGTAATGAGGCCCTTTGTGTCCAAAACCAATCCTTGCCCTCACAACTAAAGCTAACCAATGTGTAGGGAGGTCAATAATCAAAGAAATGGTGATCAACACAAAGTTCTCAGATTTTTGCAGCTCTCAGCTTCCTGTTCAACTCCCCTTCACCACGTTCAAGAAAGTTCCACAAATCCTTGGGGTTCCCTTCCCCAAGTTCAAGGCAACACAGTTCCACACAGTCCTTGGGGTTCCCTTCCCTAAAGTCAGAGGCGTTGCTAGGAGGGGGGATAAGGGGGCTATAGCCCCTGGTCTTTTGGTTGTAGCCCCGGATAGAATCTCAGGAGCTACAACCAAATAGCTAGCTAGCCCCCAGTCCTGACAGTTCCGACATTAGCATAGCCCCAGATCTTTTACAGACCTGGCAACACCCCTGCCTAAGGTCAAGGTAACATTGTTCAAAAGGAAAAGGTTCTTGAGGCTCCGTCCTCAAGACAGTATGCCAGTTTATCAAGTCTGAGAGTTCCCTTCCACAAGATTTCAATGTAGCAACTCAGTATTTCAATATTCAACACAACTCCAGGTTAATTTGCCACTCCTTGTGGATTACATTAGCAGTTTACTCACAATGCTTCTTCTTGGTTTGTTTCACAATGTCTTTCACTTTTACAATTGAGGGCTCCCTGGTTTAGGCACAGATGTCAGACCACACGGTCCACCTGTCACAGGTCACGCAACTAGGGGCCTAGGCTTTTCAGCCCACACAGGTTCTTGTGTATCTGTCATGTGTACTGATTCACACTCACTTGGTTTCTTCTTGTTGGCCTCTTGGCTTGATGTGCAGGGTTACAGTTGCTTGGCTTCTCCTGATTAGCCCCTTGGCTTTGCCAGTTTGTGTTACACCCCTGCAGGGGAATATGTGACTATGGACCCACCTATTCAGCACATCAAACCTTTATGAAATGACCACGTGCAGAAGCCCCTCCAAAAATAGACACAAAGAAATACATATAAAAAAGCCCATTTAGAGACAGGCACTTACCCATTTGCCCAGCAGAAAATGACAGCGACATATTAATTTAGCTGAAACAAATCTTTTTTAGGAAAATACCCATGTGCTTTTAACTTAAACCTGCCATAGGTTGCAGCTGCTTAAGACATGTAGAAGAGGGTTTCAGAATGATAGAAGGCAGGGGTGCCACCAGTTCACATTAGCTCAGCACATTACATGAAAGCTCCGAATGTAATCAGCCTTTCTCAGAGAGAAAGGCTCCCCCCACTTCTGAGCATGAAATAGCAGGCAGGCTTTTATGGAACCAGACACACACATGTTATATACATTATATATTGCATATAGCAATTATCATGTGATCTTTAGCTTGATTAGCATCATACCATTTTAGTTAGAAAAGTCTAAAGGAATTATTTCACTTTAGCTAAATGCAACACACAAACAGGCCAGCATTGAGTCAGTTTCTATCAAAGCACAGGATTTCTTTCTCAGAGCAAGATATCAGAAAAAATTAATTACCAAGTTTGTAACAATTCAAGAAGCTGGAAACCCGACAAAAGATAAACTAATTCAACCATTTCCCACAGGAGTTTAGCTTCCAGCAGTGAGCAATAAATGCAACTTTAAAACGATAAGTCCCCCTGGGCACAAGGACGGGACAGGGTGCACTGATTAGCTGAGATGACGCAAGTTTAACAAAACACACACACACACACACACACACACACACACAGCCAAGTCTTAAAGTAAGTAGAATGAATTGTATTCTGAAGGTGAGAACTTTGAAAACTGTGTTCTAGCAGAAAAATAACTACCAAATATGCTCATAGGGATCACATGAGCACAGAACCAAACTGCCATCTATGGACTAAATAAGCATGTGCAAGGGCTCTTTTTCTAACAAATTGTTATGCAAAAAGCAAGCAGCATGGCTTTTTGGAGTTAGAGGGAAACACAGACTCTTCCATATGAATGCCATATTAAAAAAGACAATCTGTGATGTAAAACCATACAAAGTTAACATTATTTTCCATAGCATTAACTAGGCACCGAAGGACAATGCAGTAATTCCCATTTAAGACGCACTGTTTGAATGCATTAGAAAAATGAAGTCACTGGACTAGCACCAGTTGTACATGTATATATGAATGAGCCAAATTCCCTGGCAGCTAAACCCTACATACAAGCCAGGGGCAGGGCAAAGAGGATTCATGAGAATAGCCATACGGCATGCAAGTAACATTCCAACCAAGCTGAATTACAAAATGTAACATAGATTTTAAATTTTGGCACCAATATGTAGAGGAATACGATCGGAACAAAAAAGTTATATTTTATGTGTCACATGGATTTCTCACATGCAGATTATTGGTTCTAACAATGGTATGCATATCACTCCACTCTTACGCCTACTGTGGCAACCAATGGAAATTGTAATCTAATTAGCTACATATGTCTAATGTTTTTCACCAATCTCAACTTGTGTGAAGCAAAATGACCTTATTAGAAATGAGCTAGCATGTACATCTGATGTTGTACCACATGTTTAGAATAGGCCAATGGAAATGTAAAATGAATATAACCATTTATATCATTTTTTAAACCAGCCAATCACGCAGCTGCGTTGTTTAAAAATGTTGCTTTTGCTTTCTGTGAAATTTAATATAAGCCTGTACTCACACAATTACAAATTGAACGTCTGTGGATAATTCCCTGCTTAAGTAGATTTTGCAATAAATCATTTATTTTTTATTTTTCTTGTATACTGTGCATTGCATTTTTTGGCTCCTGGAAGTACCTTTATTGGCAGGAGAAGTGACCTAGCCCACACCACTTATAACAGTCTATGATCTTTCCACACTGTATGCATTTATAAAGTTCACTTTGTGGTGCTATTATTTATTCCCCATTTTTCTATCATGCTCTTTCACACTTGCACTCTTATTTCATAGCTTTGCTTTCAAATAGGCACTTTCACCTTTTTCTTTCATCATCTCGTGGCTTTGGCCAAAAAGATTTTATTCAGTTTGACATTCAATATTGCAACGCATTCAGTTCACTATTCAATATTGTACTCAGTCTTTCGACTTTTGTAAGAGACGATCAACAATACTCCAGCAGTCTTTCTTTACAAAGGTATCAACAGTCTTTTGGCTTTGACAATGCGTGTTCTCTAATTTTCCCTCTTGTTCACTTGGAACCGTTTAATTGGTACGGGATACAGAGAAGCACTTTTACTGTTCATGGAATTCTCACACACAACTTGCCTCTCATTCACTGTGAAAATTAAACAATTGTACAATGGACTGTTACTTTATTTCTGCTTGTGTATCTTCTGTTCACGTACAGGGCTTTTCAATGATGATTAGTTCAACACTGCTTTTACTCTACTTCCCTCTGCTGCTATTGCATTAGAGATAAGTGTTTGCGTGTACAGTAATCTGGTCTTTCTAGGATTACTGAAACTCACCGGCTTTAATTTAGTGTTCCACTGACACAGCGAATCTGGAATGCGATTTCCACTGTTTCCGGCTTCACAGCAAGTATTCCGTTTGTCCCTCATGCACTACGCAGTTTTACTTTAGTTCAGGGTTAACAATTATTGTTCTGAGTCTCTAGGCGAATGGTCCAGCATGGTACCACTTTCCGGTGCACACCTGCTGCAGACTGGTGCACAAGCTTCCTTGCCAAACACAGAACAGGACCCAAACTGCATGGAGTCCTCAGCCACGGCATGTTCTGTTCCCAGTGGTTCACCTGGTTTGCCACAGCCCTTGCTTCTACGACGCCTCCTTGGCTGCCAATTGCTCACACCTGCCTCCTTCCTTGGTCTGTAGCCCCACCTTTTATACTCCCTATGAGTATTAATGGTCCACAGGTGTGGGCCAGTAAGTCCAATTGCCGACCTTTAGGCAACCTATTTGTGGGACATGCCTGCCTTCCCCAATGGTGCTCTTGCACAGTCTTCTTCTTTGTCTCAGTACCAGAGTGGTGGAAATGCCTGTTGGTGTTCACTAATCCTAGTCACCTCTTAATTGTCTCAGTACTATAGTGGCTCACATGAGGGGAAATGAGGGGAGATGTATTACAATATCCCATAAAAACTGTGGGAGGGTTAGGTTGGTTTTCAGAGGGAAAAGGGGATACCGTGTCTCGCCTCTAGGCTCCCCACTCCTAATCTCCAAGGACCCTCTGCCGAGGTGATCCTCCCTTGCTTCTCCACATCCAGGGCCAGGATCCAAAAGTGATGGCCTTTCCCTGCCACCTGAGAGGTGCATCCAGGGGGAGTAGGAGTGAGGATACCCTCAGGTTTCTCACAGGAGAAGGACCCCGTATAATCCCAAATGAGTTGGGGAAGCTGGACGCATGGCTGTTCCGTAGAGATCTCAACTTGGACAGGTGCTTCTTTATTAATTGTTGGGAAACAGGTCAATCGTGTTTGCACCTTTATTCCAAGGAAGGATGTATAGCTAATTGTTTTGGATTTATAATTATTTGAATGTGTTAGGATGAAGTTTTATGGCCTTATGGCCGAAGTAAGGTTATTGACTGACTGATACCTGCTCCAGTTACTTCTGCACATAAATATAACTTAAGGCATCCTAGAGTGTGTTCAAGGAAAGTAATTAAAGCCTCATCTACCAATTTGAACAATATTATTCTTAGGGTATTAATTGAGTGCAGCCCTATGTTCAGGAAGCAACAGAGTGCTTTACAATCATAAGGGGAAGAACAAGGTTAGCAAGTATAGAAACGAGGGCGTGGTGATCTAACAACAGGGGACGGAGATGTGAGACAAGCATGGTATCAAGAGAGACACAGACTCAAAGATGTTTGTTTCAAAACCTTTATTTACTAAGGTTTTTGTGTTGGTGTAATGCCTAACTTGCCCTAACACTAAAGGGTTGGTACCCTTAACTGATGTTTCTAAGGGCCGTCAAAGTCTGAAAGTCAAAAGTAAAAATCTGTCTGTGTCTAAACCTATGCTTGCCCTCACTCTTTGACAAAATGTGTTAGGGAGTCTCTTAAAAGAAAAATATAATGGCCAAAAAAAAACAGGAAACCAAGACTGGTTTCAGGTGGTCTTCCCACCAGCTGTGGTCTGGTCAGCTTTACAAAAATGAGTTCAATCAAAAAGGGCAGTTCTCGCAGCAGTCTTACCCTTTCAATGTTTAAGTTCCTTGGGATTCCCTTCCCCAGGCTTTGGCTTTTCCAAGTTCAAAACACAACCAAAAGAAATGTACACAGTTCCCCTCCAAGCTTCCCGGCGTTCCCTTCCCCAAGCATTTACTCCTTTAACATCAAATACCATTAAGTATTCAACTTTGTCTGGCCACTCTGTGTTCCTTTCCTGAAAGCTTAAGCCCATCTTTCTCAAGCTTTAAATGTCTTACGTTTCTTGGGATTTCCTTTCCCAAGCTTTAACTTCTTTAGTATCACAAAATAATAAGTATTCCACTTTGTTGGGCCTCTCAGGGTTTCCTTCCCCGAGTTTAGGCCCCTTTTAGATTTAAACACACGTTCTTGTCAGGATGTGCCTTTCCTTTTTTTATACAGTTCTTTCACACACATTTCACTTGTGGGGTACAATCAGACTTTCAAAATCGCCAGGTTCTTTGCTCCTCCTAGACGTGACCACTCTGATCTGTAGCCCCTCTCTTTATTCATTGCTCTTCCTTTTCAACCTTTTACCTTTAGGTGCTTCCTGCACCTGTTCTTGTTCTCCTTTGTTTTCTTTGCTTTTTTCTCGTGCACACTTACACTTTCCTTACCTTCTCGTGCACACTTGCACCTTTCTTGCTTTCTCGTGCATACTTGCACTTTCTTAATGTCTTTACTTTCTGTCTGCACCGCTAGCACCTTTTCCTTGCACTTTCCTTGCTTTCTCGTGTACACTTGCACCTTCTTAATGTCTTTACTTCCGTTTGCACAGCTAGTGCCTTTTCCTTCTGTTTCTTTCCTCATCTATATTCTTGCGCTTTCTGTCTTTTCCATATTTCCTTTCAATTTAATGCTCATTGCCGCTTTGCAATCTTTCTCTTGCTTTTTCACCTTTTTCGCTTCATGTCGCTTTACAAGCGTTCTCTCGCTTTTCCACTCTGGGCCGCTTTATCAACTGTGTCTTTCTCCCGCTCCGTTCCAATCGATCACACAGTCCCGAGTTTCTCACTGACATGAAACTTACAGGCAGAGTCACGTTGACGAGCGGTCTCTCTGGATACACAGGGTTGAGGGCAGGGTCTCACCACTTGCCCATCTCAAACATCCTTGGGTCAGGCACAAGTCCCAAGGGAACGAGCATTTTTCTGACCGGCAACAGCAGGATGCAGGGCTCCTCACACTGGCTCCTTGGAGGCACTGCTCCCTAGCTATGCTGCAGCCCCTTCTCACCACTGGGTCAGCGTCTTGGCATGTCGTTCTCCTCCAGGCTTCTGGTACTGCTGATCTCTGCTCTTCGACCTCGATGGTCCTGACAACATCCACAGCTCGATTGCTCCTCTATGAAAAACCACACCTTTTATAGTTGAACAAACAGTTAAGTGAAATCAGGTGTGAGTGGTCATTATTGAATGCCTGACCCTGCCTATAAGTGGGACAACTTGAGTATAATAGGTTTCCCTTACTTTCCCTGTGTTGTTTCTATGGTTAATCTTCATTGGTCTTAATCGCATCTTCCTCGTCTTAGTATTTGTTGGAAATTCGGAGGGGGAGATGGGGTGTGATTGAAGATACGCCATGAAGGGGGTGGGAGAGGGATGAGAAGTGTAATGGGATTGGAGATTATATTGAGTCCCTGTTGCCTTTTTAGGGAGTTGACATTGAGTACAGGAAAATCTTATAATCTTGTCTCTACTTGAGGGAATGGTTGCCCCTTCCCTATTTCTGCGGATTGATCATAAAATCTGGGGTCTTGATGGGATACTCTGTAACTTGGACAGGTGGAGGATGAATGGATCTCAACACAATAACTTTGTCTTTGTTTTGTTTGGGTTTTCTTCCTTCCCCCTCTTGGGCAACTGACTCTGTTCTTTTTCCCTCTTGGGTCATAACTAATAGGATGGGAATCAAAGACTATGGGGTCATTACGAGGTTGGAGGTAACCATGCCGCAATTTGCGGCATGATTACCTCCTTACCGGGTACCGGGTTCCTCAAATGAGGACTTACCGGGCCATTCCAACCTTGGAGGACCCGGTAATTCCTCATTCGAGGAACCCGGACCCGGTACATCCCCATTTCCATTTGAGCCCCCATAGGGCCCAATGGGAATGGGGAGGGATCTAACAACGGGCCCGTTAATAACGGGTCCGTTGTTCGCTCCCTGGTCTGCTAGCAGGACTCGTAATAGGGCTGTAAGGGGTTAACGGCGCCGGCACCATTACTGGCGCCGTTAACCCCTTACCGCCCAGCTTGTAATGACCCCCAATGACACCTGGATAAGAGTTGTGGGAGTCAACATATCTCATGAGGGGGTCCAGAACTTCCTCCTCCTCCTCTACTGTCCCATCAGAATACCGCCTCTCACCTGGGGTATTCCTACTAAGACAACCCCAGACTCTCCTACCCAGCTGATCCTCCCTCGCTGGTCCACCCCCATGGATGGGACCCAAGAGCGATGGCCCTCACCTGGCAACCTAAATAGAGAACTCTTGGGGTCGGGATGGAAGAACACCCCTAGGTTTCTCACAGAGGGCAATCGTCAGTAGTGGAGTTACCAGGGGAGGAAACAGTGGGGATCAGATCACCCAGTCTCAGGTGAGGTGGAGAGTCTATGGTGTATGGACATAGGTGTTAGGGAGGACCCATTCGTCGAAGACAAGTGTCTTGAGCTCCTTCCTGAACTGTAGAAGCAAGGGGTCTGGTCAAATGTTGATGGGAAGGTGGTCGCATAGTCTTGGGGTATAGAGAGAGAAGGCTTGTCTTATGTTTTTCCTCCCTGCACCGGCAGAGTTCAAGTCTTCACATGTCTTTACTTCTGGTGGATCATAGTCCTCCAGAGATGCTGAGTTTCTCAGTAAGGTGGCCTAAGGACTTCAGGATGTCAGCCTTGTATATGATGCAGCAGGATTTCAAAATGATATGTTGATGTAACCTCTACCAAAACAGAGGGAGGGTTCCTTCCCCATTAAATAATTGGATACTCATCTCTTGACCTTTTTAGATTGCATGGGCAGTAAACTGACAGGGGGCATTGCACAATCCCACAATCAGGCCATGCCTTCTCAGCATTGGTAATTCGTTGGAGACTTTGATATCTTCTACACCACCAACTGACACTGTTAATAGTGGTAATCTGAAGGCTGAGTCTCACCTCGCACTTCCTATATCCATTGCTTTGGCTTCGGCTCCTCCATCAATTGCACATGTTTGAATCCCACTGATTTTGATATATGTCATACTAGTGGCAAATTATTTGAAAAATGCCTTTTGTGTGCATCTCAGCTCCTTATGCTTAATTCCACTATAGCAAGAGATCAATCTGTTGTCAGCTCTTTACAGATGCCACAGAATGTTGATCCAAATATATCATCGGCCTGCAACGGCAATACTTCATGCGCTCAATTACAGGTATTGCATTATCTGTTGATGCCAATGGTTAAATTAAGTGGATCTATTCATTTTAGGACTTAAGCATATACCTCACTTGTAAATGCCGTTATTGAACGTCTTGCCCCTAGCAGACTGCTAACTAATGTTGCCTTTAATCTCTCTACTTCTAGAATAGAAGAAAAGGACAAGCATGATCCTACATTGAATTCTACTTTGGTAGGTACTCAAAAGGAAACTATTCGAGAGTGTTGCTGCTGATGACCTAGTTTTAATTGTTTATGACATTGGTGTCATGGCTCCCCTTAATATGTGTGCCTATAATGTAATTGAAGAACAGCCACGTATGTGTCATGGCTGAAACATATGGGAATTTGTAGGAAAAAACATTAAGAAAAGATCAAGAGGCTCCCAAAAAAGCACATACAGAAGAGGTTGAAGAGTTCTTCAAATGAGCAACTGACTGCTTCTAATTCAGCATCACTAACACTTATTACAAATAACAATGGTAATTTCGATATTGATAATTGCCAGGAAATTGCAGGGTTCTTTAATAAGAAACAGAAAGAATTGACTAAAGTGGGGATCAAATCCAGCCAAATTGGCACAGCAGAGTGTTATCTTTGTACTTTTCAGATGCAGAAACGTGCCGGTATACAGTATGCTAATTCCACACCTGCAAAGTTGTAATGAAGCAAACTGTCTTTACCAACTTTGATACTGACAATATTATGGTTTCTGCTGGCATTGCTGTGGCAGGGGGAAACAGATGAGTTTAAATTCCGACAAAATGGGTCAAGCATTAAGAGACAAAGGGCCTCATTACGACCCAGGCGGTAAGTTACCGCCTGGGCCGTGACTTTACCACCATGGCGTAAACTATGTTTACGCCATGGTGGTTGGCGGACTTACTGCCCCATTCCGAGGTTGGCGGGGCGGTAAGTCCCCAATCCCCATTTACCCTTCCCCATTCCCATTTTTGCCCCATAGGGCATAATGGGAGTGGGGAAGGCGTTAATTACGCCACCGTAAATTACGGTGGCGTAATTAACTCCATGGTCCCTTAGCGCCATGGATTTTAACACCTGCTAAAAGCAGGTGTTAAGTCCGCCATGGCGCTAAGGGACCTCGTACTCAGGCGGTAAGGGTCGGCGCTGTTAACGCCGCCGTAAAACCCTTACCGCCTGAGTTGTAATGAGGCCCAAAGGGCCTCATTACGAGATTCCCGCTAAAAATGGAGTGTGCGAGCACGCGCGAACCCCCATGCCGGTAATGGCTACACCACCATGCCGCTAAAGGCCCTCCAACCCCCCGATAGCGCCATCACGGGACCCGCCGATACCGCCTCCGCCAAGGAACAACCCCTTATTAACGACCCGGTAATAACAACATGCAAATACCGGGCTCGTAATAGCGGACCCGGAAGTAACATCATCGCGTCGGAACGGGAAATGCGCCGGCAGCCATCTTTAAAAACACAATCCATTGCAATACTCCCAATCCACCAGTGCTACAGAGGAGAGAGCAGGGCCATTGTATACATCATGTCCAAGGCTACCCGTAAAACCACGCCCCACTTGCACAAGAAGCGCTTCTCCGATGAGGAGTTAAATATGCTGGCAGATACCCTTGCTGCCCATGCCGATGAGGTTTTCACAAATCACCTCAAAAGGGAGGTACAGCTGAGGAAGAAGGAAATCTGGGAGGAGGTAGCACGCAAGGTGTCAGCGTTTGGCACCACCCCCCGCACAGTCAAAGACTGCAAAAAAAGATGGGACGACCTCCGTCTCAGGGTCCGGAACATCCTGTCCAGCAAGCGTAGGGAGGCCATGGCCACAGGCGGGGGTGCCCACTCACCGGTGAAATTCATGCACTGGGGGGAAACTTGCAGCCCAACCATCCAGATGGAGTCGATAGAGGGCTTCAGGGAAATGGAGACGGGTGCCGCGACATCTGGTGATGGAGGTGAGTGCCCTGCAAACCCCAGTAGGCCAAACCATGACGTAGCACAACTGATGTGAAAGTGAGCCAAGCCAAGGCAATGCATGGCCCATCATGCACACATTTACAGATCCATGTCCAGATGGAGGCCCAAACCCTGCCACACTGAACTGCATGCTGTGTGCCAATCCCATTACCAACAGACACCCAACACACAGGGACCATTTGCATGTCATACATCACACAAAGCCCAATACAATGGCTTACCACCTGGTACGCATCAGTGCCGAATGGAGACGCCACGGCTAATGCCAATATTCCCCCCCTTGAAACTACCCTGTATGACACACCTATAAGATTACAATGCATGACAAATGAAATACTGTACAGCACTATCTCATGCATCTTGCATGTAACACCATCACTGATGCCCTGCATCTCTTCTTCCCCCACAGGCACTGATGGAGAATGTGGGAGTCAGGACGATGCCACAAGGCCATCCACGCCCAGGGCCAGACCGCCGGGCACTGGCCAATCCACCTCTGGGGCAGCACCGCGGGCCACAGTCCAACCCAGGGCAAGTGCACAGGCCATGCAGGCACATGGGGACACCACAGCAGCGGACGAGACTGCGACCGCAGAGCTGCCAACAACAGCTGAAGGGGAGGCTGATGGCACCCAGTCAGCTGCCACAAGTTCAGTGGGTGAGGCAGCTGCCACAGCCCCACTCAGTGACATGGATGTAGGAGCCGAGGAGTACGTGGACCTAGATGGAACAATCCATTTGGAATGTCCACACACCCCAAGCCCCCCATCAACCCAGCAACATGCCACTCAGGGCACGCTCTCCAGCCCCATGCTAGATTCTGCAGTTCTCCTGCACAGTTCAGACCTCACTACCACCCCAGAGGCCAGCCCTGCAATGGCACACCCAGCCGCAGCACCCTCAACCTCTGCAGCACCCACTGACATGGAGGCACGGTTGTCAAGGGTGGAGGCCAGGCAGGACGCCATGATCGACCTTATGCGCCAATATGTGCCTGACGGCAAGGAGACACAGCGAGAGATCCGTCAGGCCAATGCCTGGACCATTGCCGCCATTAATACCAGTGCAGTCATGATCAGTGACAGTTTGGGGGCCATCACGCAGGTCCTAACCAGCATGCTACAACACATACAGCGCCAACAACCTGCACCGGCGGTGCCAATCCCAACTGCATCCACCCCATCCTCCACACCTGCATCCTCTGCACCCTCCAGCCCTGTGCGGATGACAAGGCGGAGTGCAAGGCAGACCGAAATGCTGTCCCCGGACACAAAAAAAGTCCGCAAATAGTGTGGGATGACAATGAGCAAGGGGGGAGGTGGTGTTGGTGGTGTATAGGGGATTAAATGGGTGTTTATTGGGGGTATGGGGTGTTTATTGGGGGCTATGGGGTGTTTATTGGGGGGTATGGGATGTTTGGGTGTTTTGGGGGGAGGGGGGTGGCCGTGTGAGTGGTGGAGGGAGGAAGTCATTTTCATTAATACACCCATTGTGTGCAAAATCATTTAATGCCTGGACATTGTTCATTTCGTGTGTGTCCATTCCATTCATGACAGCGCACAGTACCCAACTCGCCACACACCCTGTGTCCATGTCCACACGGTCCCAGTGATCAGTGTAGCACTGACACATAACCATCAACGTCCCTGTGGTTCAGAGGTTATCGTCAATCAGTGATTGGTGTACAGCCCGGCCATCTTGTGCATCACGTACTGGCAGGGGTGCTGCCTCTCCTCCATCATCATCCTCATCATCCTCACCTGGTGCATGCATGTCAATGTCAGGTGGCAGTGGTACATTTCTCCGGATGCACATGTTGTGCAGCATGAGACAGACCATGGTGATCTTTGCCACCTTCTCAGGGCCATAAAGGAGTGCTCCACTAGACCTGCTTAGGCAGCGGAACTGTGCCTTCAACAGGCCAAAGGTCTGCTCAATCACAACACGGGTACGGGTATGAACCCGATTGTACTCCTCTTCGTGCCTGTTATGCGGGTTCCGCACAGGGGTAAGTAGCCACGGCTTCAAGGGATAGCCTCCATCACCTGCATGGGAGCACAAAGAGCTATGTGTGAGTCCATCTGAGCTGACACATTTAGGATTCACGGCCATGGCCGCAGCTATTTGGTTTTGACATGCACATGTCCCTGTACATATGCACACAGATTAATTTGATGCATTGTGTACTGCAATATGGTCTGCTAGTGTGGATTGCGTTGTATAGATGATGCAGAGTGTTCACTTGCATGCTGATGCGGATGTACTGTGGATGCAGGACGATGTCTTGCCACCCACAATTGCAGTGTATGCTACTCTGTACCTAATCACACTAGCGACATTGGCACAGTTGTAATCATGTTTAGTCATGCATCGCTTGACATACCCATGGTGGCCTGCTTGTGCGTCTTTCATGTTGTCATTGATGTACGGCATTGGTCTTATATATGGCATTGATATGTCATGTTCGGGTTGGAATGTTCAGGTCAGAAGTGTTTAGCTCTGAGTGCATTGTCCACTCACCGCCCATTCCCACCCAGGTGGAGTATGCACCTCCCCCCATTCCCACCCAGGTTGAGTATGCATCCCCCCACCCATTCCCACCCAGGTGGAGTATGCATCCCCCCCATTCCCACCCAGGTGGAGTATGCATCCCCCAACCTCACGACCCGATGCACTGCCATGGCCCAGTCAGGCAACTCACCAAGCAGCCAGGCACGTCGTCCAGCATGTCGCTCCATGTGGCGGGGTAGCATGGAGTTACGCAGCACCATGGCATCATGTGTAGATCCGGGATATCGGGCGCAACAATGTGTGATGATCTTGCTGGAGTCACATACCATCTGCACATTGATGGAGTGGTATTGCTTGCGATTGCGGTACACCACCTCATTGATATGAGGGGCCACCAATTCTACATGGGTGCAGTCGATGGCACCGACGCAATTGGGCATGCCTGCCATTGCATGGAAGCCTACTTTGGTGTTGGCGAGCTCCTGGCCAGTCCGTTGTAGGGAAATGTGGATGCTTGCATGCTTCAGTAGGGCATCAAGCACTTGGGTCAGCATGCGGGACAAGAGTGGTTGTGATATGCCATGCAGCTGGCCCACTGTGTGCTGGTAGGTGCCTGTGGCCAGGAAGTGGAGCACAGAGACCACCTTTAGTAGAGGGGGGATGGCAGTGCGGATTTCTATCAGGCTAACAATGTCGTTGTGTATCATGTCCACTATAGTGGTGATGGTGTCCCGGTCCAACCGGTACAGGGTGTGGATCTGCTCTGGGGTTAGATTGAATGGACTGGGTCTGATGCGAGGGATTGGTGGCTGCCTACGTGGTACCACTGCCTGTACTGGTGGAACTTGCTGGGCCTGTCTCACCCTCCTTCTCCTCCTGCGTCTCCTCTGTGCTGCCTGTTGTTGTAGCTGTAGTTGTTGTTGCTGTTGTTGCTGCTGTTGTAGCATTACAGGCTTGTCCTCCAGCCCCATGATTGCGAGAGCTAGTGGGATCATTTTGGTGTAGGAAGGGGTGTGGTGTGTGGGTGTACTCCTTTTGTACTGGGACAGGCTCCATTGACTCCACCTGTGGTGATTGGGTGCCTCTATTGGCGCCATCGTGCAGGCGCTAATTACCGCCATCGGGATGCCGGTAAGTGCATGCCTGCGTAACTTGTGATTGCCTCCTGTTAGCGGCATCCCGGTATTGGTGCTGTGAAGGAGGGCGTGTATGCGCGCATGCCGGTAATAAGGGGCACGGTATGGGCAGTGCCGGTATTGGCGGGTTGTCGGATCATAATGGGCCGGACCCGTTAACGATGCCGGTAATGCCATTCCGCCTTCCTTTTTTCATTACCTCCATACTCGTAACCCAAAGCCTATTCTGTCATAGTTATGAATACTACCTGAATCGCTTTGCATTGTTGAAGTGGTTCAGTTATATTCCCCTGCCCCATGCCATCATCTCTAATGATATTGATATCGTAGAACAGTTAGAGCACACAGTTTTATCCACTCCTATTGTTCATTTCGCATCTGCTTCTATTCTGAATTATGTAATGTCATTCGATCTTGAGTTAGGGAGACTTGGATACAATTGTATGATAGTTAACCTACCTTTAGATAGACATGTGCCTCTTTTGAGAATGAGTGAGTCCTCATCGCAACAGACTAATCGATCATTGTTTTCTTTTAGATGCAGCGAGGGAAACTAGCTAATGGGATGGCCTTGTCAAGCAGAACATTTTATTTTGGTGGCACTACAGGAAACTTGGCTAATGGAACATCTTGTACTGCATGGCAGATGTTCTATACAGACTGCTGTCACACAGAGGAATTAGGGAAGACCTAAAGTGGGGTGCGAATGAGTGCAAAACACATTTTTCATGTATCCAAATTAGAAATTGCTTCCGACTATGTAATAGCAGGTGTTCTTAAGTGGAAACAACACTCTGTGCTTCAGCTCACCATGCTCCTCATTCATATTTATGAGCCTCCCTGTAACAGGATACACAGAGCTTTAATAAAGGTCATTGAAGAACTTTTAGGTACATATCATGCTATTTTACCCATGATTGTCATGGGAGACTTTAATGCGGAGATACCTCCAGACCCATGTTCCTACTAATTTAGGTGTCTGCAGGTTATATCTTACTGACCCGATCTTAAAAACAAGAAAGTACTGATCCTAATGGACACTGCTGGGCTCAGTAGTTAAATATCTATGGACTCGATTTGCTGAATTGGACGTTGCCCTGGTGACCTTTCAGGCCAATCTACCAGGATTACTAAAAACAGTGCATCAACTATTGATTATATATGTGTTCATCACTATTTGTTTCCGAGGGTAGTTGATATGAACATTGTGAATAGAGACAAAAGTGATCATTTTCCACTTCTCTAACCTTGGATTTAGGGCAACCTCATAATAGCGATGACCAAATTGGTAATGTTGCTATTTATTTGGGCTCCATCAGAATTAGCTGGAGCCTGCCCAATTTAGACAAGGCAAATGCTATAGTTCAGTAATGAACCTATTGGTGTACATAAGGATTGGGATCTTGGATGAGAGATTGCCTATATAATGAATTATGAACTAGCTATTGGCAATATAACTACTGTCAATAATTGCAATTGGAGAAAGGAAAGATACATTCTTGATGAATAGTAACATTAATCATCAACATTAATTTTATAGAGATATATTTGTTGATACGAGTCTGCTCTGAAGAGATCTCTGTTTTCTTAATCAAAGCAACTTAACAGTATATGCTCTTGTAGCGGTTGTTAGAGAAGGAAAAGCTGCATTGCAAAAATGGCTTAGAGACCACCTTTGGAAAATAAACATTGAACACCGGCAAGCTTTAGTTATGTGCTCCAAGGATCCCTGATCCTTCTGGAAAATTATCAATGACTTTACACCATCCTACTCCCTGCAAGGAGGGGTATCCCAAGAAGGTTGGGAATTGTTTATTAGCAATAATATTGGATTAAGAACCGCAGCTGATATGGGATGTAAAAGCATTAAGCAATCATGGGCGCCAGCCGCAATGGCCTTTGCAGTACAGTATTAAAGATGAACACTAGGTGGTGGCCCAATGTTCTTCATCGATTATTTCAAGCCATTAGTTCCACTGGCTCTCTGCCCAAGAGTTGGAGTGACAGTATAAGTGTTCCTGTGTATAAGAGGGCAACGCAGTGAACCGGCGAACTATAGAAATTTGGCGATGTTACACGCGTCAGCAAAGATCTTTACAGGCATTTTGCTTTTGCAGCTCAATTCATGGATTAGAGAAAACCATATCATTCCATAAATCCAAGCAAGTTTCCGGAAAGGGACTTGCACTTTGTATAACATCCTGGTGCTTGTTACCATAGTACAATCGGCCTGGTGGATTCGTAAACAACCTATTTATGTGGCTTTTGTTAACTTCAGTTCAGCCTTTGACACAGTGAAGAGAGAACATCTATGGTGTAAGCTACAGGGTTGGCACATTCCCCAAGGTCTGTTAATTAAGCAATATGACCCGAGGGGCGGGGGGCATTACCGACTCAGGTAATGCCCCGGGGCCCATGGTTATTCACGAGGGCCTTAACGAAGGCCCTGGGGCATTACCTGAGTCGGTAATGCCCCCGCTGCGAGGGTCATATTGCTTTTAGTACCCCGGCCTGCAAGATCTGCGTGACCGGGGCACTAAAAGCATTTTTTTCTATCCCCAAACGTTTCAGGACAGACAAAAAAAAAAAACAAGAAAATGCCCACCGGGAAAGTGAAAACTGAGCCTTTTTTCCCTTTCCATGGCGACCATCAGGAGTGGACGCACTGGGAACACTTCTGTTCTCAGCGCGTCCGCTCCCGAAAAAAAAAGACAAGAAGGTAAGTGGGGTTGGGGTTGGGAGGGCGGAAGGGAGGGAGGGAGGGCAGAAGGGAGGGAAAAAAAAAAGAAAAAAATACGTACCTGTTTCCCCGCCGGGGGATGATGGAAGCCTCCAGCCATGTGGAGGCTCGGAGCGGGGATGGTCCCGCTCCGGAGTCTCCACATGGCTGGAGGCTGCCATCGTCACCCACCGGTGACAAAGCCGGCCAAAGGTAAGTGGAGAGGGGAGGGTGTAGGAGAAACAAAAATAAAAAAATAAAAAAACGTACCCGAGTCCCCGGCGGGGAGCGAAGGCAGATTCTCAGCTGCGGAGGTTCGGAGTGGGGCTGGCCCCGCTTCGAGCCTTCTCATTGGCTGAGGGGCTGCCACACACCCCGCGGGGAACAATGGCTGTGGAATCCCGGCCGAGGGATTCCCGGCTGGTTAATGCCTCGGCGAGGGCCAATCAGAATGGTTCTCTCATTCTGATTGTGCCCTCGCCGGGTACTAAAGATGATTATTGCCATAAATACTAACACCAGGGTTATAGTTAGACTTACATTAACAGGAATGGTTACCAATTTAATACCCACTTATGTTGGCCTTAAACAGGGCTGCATGCTGGCTCCAACATTGCTTAGTGTGTATCTCATCGATCTATCTGCAGCCCTGACATCTGGCAAGGTCTATCTTCCCTGCTTAAGGACTAATCAAGTTCAATTTTTAGTATATGTGGATGATGGATTGCATGCTTAAAGGGCATCAGGAACAACTTGATCTCCTTAACTCCTACTGCAACACTAATGGACTAAAAATCAGTACACTTAAAACTATGATCATGACATCCTACCTGGGCAGTGGACATATAGGTAACAAATTCACTTGGAAATTGGATGACAAACCTGTTGAATGAGTCTCTCAATTTAAATATCTGGGTGTGATATTGATCATACACCGAATTGGTCTGCACATTTGGTAAATATTGAAGCGCTGGTCAACCAGCAGATGGGCACAGTGCGAGCGTTTGCAATTAAACATACTGGTTACTCTATTAATGCAATCAGTCAGGTAAATAAAGCCAAAATCATCTCCACTATGACATATGGGCTGAAGTCTGGGGTAATAAACTACACAAGCCGCTTGACAAGCTGGACAGTATACTGCCTGAAAACTTCAAGTAGATTTCCCTCTAACCATTCAATTGAATATTTATACTCAGAACTTGGTATGCGTAGAGTGAGTACTAGTCTTATCTCCCAAAGCATTAACTTATATTGTGTGCAAGCTCACCTAGTGACACCTTGCTATAATAAAATAAACATGGTTATTAGTCAAGATTGACATTCCTCAGAGGCACTGTCATTGATTGTCTATTTACAGAAGCCAGTGAGTGATGTTTGCACTTTGAAATGAGTTGCAACATCCTTAATTATTTGAATTTTAAATCCCAAAAAGAGATGCTTGATTATAGCAGCACCCAAATGTTGGTAGATCTGGCCTGCATGGCGAGAAGTGGTGATTTAAATATCTACTTAAACGTACTGTCATTCCTCGCTATCGGCATTGTTTCCCAAAAAATATATACTACAGGATTACATGAGAATTAAGCTTAATTTAGTAGAACCTTTGCAGTTTTAGGGTCCAGGAAAAAGTAAACAGCAATAGGAATATGCCGAACCATTGGTACTGGCACTATGGACAGGACAAAGCATGTACTCATGGAGTGTGCAAGCTTTGACCATATTCGAGGAAAGCATATGTTAGCTTATGGCGATATTGAGGTGCTATCCGGCACTAAAGAGAACATATGGGAGCTCAGTTTCATGGGCAATGATCTACCATCTCACCAAATGTTGGGATGCCCTTAAAGTTGTATTGGATGAAATCTGTACTGATTCATTCATTTCTTTTCTTCCTATTTTGTTGCTGAGGTGAATGTTTTCTTCAGATTTTATGTATACAAAGTCTTATTGACTGTATAATACTAATAAATAAAAAAGAAAACAATTGGGAAAAGAACCAAATAGTGAAAAGAGGAAGGAAACCCCTCTAGGAGAGCAAAGGCGTGTATATGTGCGCATGAGTGAATATGTGTGTGGTGTATCCAGAGGGCATGAAGAAGTGTAGCAAAAACAATGCATCCAAAAACAATGAGTTTACATATTGGCAAGTAAGTGAAAGTTAACAATCTTCCCTACCAAAGTAAATAATCTTTCCAAAAAAAGCAACAATCCATGCTCTAGAATGCCCTGACCCTGTTACCGGTTATCTTAAGCCCACCATTCCTTTCCAATTTGACTCCCTAACACTCCTTCACTTTCAGGGTTCCCTTCTAGCCCTGTACATTAAGAACACATACCACTCAACCTTTTCTGTTTGCAAGGCGGGTGAAAACAGAAGATTTCCGTTTTGGCTGGTGAGAGCCCATTGAATAGTATTGGCAGGTTATGGGCTTGGCAGGTGAATGAACGGATTCCATGGCGGGTGACACCCGCCAAAAGAGTGTGAGCTATGGAAACATGTACTAAAGTGAGCTCAGTATGGGGTAGTGTGCTGGGTGCTGCATCACTGTAAGCATGACAACCTTGTCTGACAAGGAAGTTGATTGGCAACCGCAGAGACATCAATGTCATTGAGGGCACAGTAACATCTCTTGGGACACAAAGACACACCAAAGTAAAGGTGCTGGCTTGATAGCAACCAGCGCCAGAGAATCATTCACAAACGAGTTTCCCATTAAAGGGATATTACTAAATTTGATGCCAAGGGAGAAGGTTAAAACCTAGTGTTGAATATGCCACTCTCTCGGAAGAGCAGTCAGATACAGAGCACCTTTTCACAAGGGCCCAGTTATTGTCAGGCTTGAAAAGCTGGGGGACGGTGTTGAACGAGGGCAGGACAGCCTTAGCTGAATAACACTTTTGAACAAAGGGGGTGGATAAGGGATTCATCGGCAAGTGTTCTGTATTGTAGTGTGTATTTATCTCTGTTGTGCGCTGTGTGTAGTACATATGAATATTTATCATTAATTCAATATGTATTGGAGAACAGGAGGAGAATAATGCAGTAAACAAAACAAACGACTAGTAACAAAACACACTAACCACCTTTTATTTCAGGTGCTTGTTTCCTGCACCCCAAACTCTGTGCCGATAGAGGTAGACCAAGATGAGGATTGTTGATATGAGAGTGCACAATTTTAAATGTTAATATTGAAATGATAGAGCCCCTCTTGAAGGACCTGCTGTATCCGAAGCTAAGCTTTCTTAGAAGGATGCTGCTACTATTTAATTTATATTTGCGTACCAGTAATTCTGGTAATGTAACATCTGTCTTGGGGGAATTGGACGACCTGATTTGCCGTTATGACACCATGGACAGCAAGAGGTTCTCTAACCCAATAATTGTTCTAGGCAAATAAACACAAATAGAACCCTTTTTGAGTATCAACAGTCTGCTTAATGAAGAAGATAACCATTGGGATATACTGACATTGCACTGCACCCCCCCCCTAAATTTAGTTATCACCAAGCAAAGGAAATAGCTGCTTCCTTTTTTATACTGGGAATGCGTAGCTGCAATGAACGTCTCCAACAGAATGCTCAGCAGAACCAACTTTGAGAGGAAGGTCACAATCAAGCCATATTGACTATATAATTATGGAAGTGTCAATTTGAAAAGCTAGGAAATCTCTCAAAGTAATAACTCGAGTAGAGAGTGATCACAATTTAGTATGTTTGAGATTAATTGGGGAACTCTTCATTGACTTTGACACTATCATGGAAGCCTACAACTCTGATATTGCTCTCACAAGTAATAGAAAGAGGGCAGATTGTTTTAATGAGAGCAACACTCCCCTGATTTTTGGGTTAGTCAACCTATACTCAAATCATTCCTAACATTGGAGAGTTTTGACCCTAAGATGATGGAAGCTTTTTATTCTTCCCTAGTAGCAGAGCTTAACCTTATAGTTACCAAACCCTCAACCGTAATCAAGAAACAATCTCAGCCTTGTTGCTCCTGGTACGACTCTGAATGCCGATCAAACTAAGAGGGGCCTTTTAAGGTAGATAAAAACCAATAGACTGTTTGAATGGATGCCTACTATGATGAATCCAATGGGTTGCCAGTCATTTGGTCGAAATCAATTGGTCGACTGGACAACTGGTCGAATCAATTTGGTCGAAAACCAAATGGTCGAATTTTTTTTTTTTTTTTTTACCCCTTTTTTTTTTTTTTGGGGGGGTCCCCCCCAACCCCCTTTTTTTTCTTTCTTTTTTTTTTTTTTAACACGAAAACCCACAAAACACATATATAAATAAAAAAAAAAAAATTCGACCATTTGGTTTTCGACCAAATGACGTCGACCAAATTGCAGTCGACCAGTTTGTAGTCGACCAAATGACTGGACACCATCCAATGGAGTCAGAACCTCCTCCCATGTGGCCAGGGTAAGGCATCCGCTACCTGATCCTGACTCTGGGGGCGGTTAAGTGAGGGAGGATAACATGGTAGAAGGCAACTACCGGGGAGATGGCATGACTTCATTGGACGAGACATGGTATTCCCCCTTTTCCCATGCGGGAGATCCTCAAAACCTCAAGACCATTCACTCAAACAAATCACACATAACACCTTTTGTTTCTAATGTGCCTTTATTTAAAACCTCAGAGAAAACCACCTAAGAGTTAAAAATCTAATGACATTCATGGACTCCAACTCCCATAACTACTCAGGTAATGAGACAAGGAGGATGGAGTTTGTGCAAACTGTCAGGAGCTCGAAGTACGACATGCAGGCTAGTTGTTTTTTAAAGCCTTCAGTGCGTGGGACATTTAAAGGTGGCAACCGCACTAGTGAAGCAAGCAGTGCAGTAGAGGACGTGAAACCCTGTGCCAAGGCTCACGGTCGTGGTGCACAATGACCGGGCTGCTGGAGCAGAGAAGGCCATTGGGACGCAAGGTGGGAAGCTGTGATCGAGCAGGGAGGGTTGTGGAGCAGCTGGGAGCCATGCAGAAGCTCCAGGAGGTGCGACTGCTCGAAGAGGCAGCGTTTTCCTGTCTGGGCTGGAAAAGGAAACCAGGGTGTGACTGTGGAGCTGCACAGGATGCTGCAAGAACGTCCGCACACCCCAAACAGAAAAGCGGGTGAGGGAATTAGTCTGCAGCAGTGCGAGCAAGATCAGAGACCCAGGAAGGAACCTATGAGTCTTCCCAAAGCAGTTGGGGACCCCGTGGCAATCTGACAAGTGTGCCAACAAGTTTTTAATTGTTATCAGATTGCTGATACAGAAAGAAGTTTGTTTGAATGCAGTCAAAGCAAAGTACAAGCTTTACGCTCAATGCGAAGAATGTTGGAATACAGACAAGACAAAGTACAAAGGCGAACCGCAATCAAGTTCAGAAGTATGAGATGCCAGTCTGGGGGAGAAGTATGTCACCATAGATAGATATACCAAGCACCAAACAGTGTATGCTATTGTGGTATAACCAAAGAACTAGTGAAGACTCAAAGGAAATGTTATTTAAAGGGACACTTTTTGCTTTTTGACATCTTATCTGGAATCCAGGGGAGGGGACCAACCTCTGGATCCAAGGATCTTACCTTGGAGATCATTTTTCATTGGAATAATTCTTATAGTTTTGATTTTGAACACTTTTTACCAACAGAAAGTCAGAGACATTTCCTTGCACCCTTTGTGATTTGTTTATAGTGTGAGAGTCAGGTTAGGACGTTTTGGACACAAGGATAGTTTTAGTTATCAACTTCCTAACACAGACAGATCCTTAGGTTTTAGTTCATAGGCAAGGAAACCCCTCTTTAGCATAAGGCGACAGAGGTATTTTTCCCACCATTTTCTTTCAATAAATCTCTACTTGTTAAAACATGACCTCCTTGTGTCCTGCTCTCATGTCTGACTCCTCACACTACACTGAGAAAAATGCAGAAGGACTTGGTCAACAACACCAAAAAAAGCAGCAGAAGAACCAAAACACCTATAGGCCATGAGGTAAGCCAGAAGGCGGAAGCTGGCCCCCACTTAAGGCCCCCCAGCACAAGGCCACCCCTGTCTGTGCCCTCGTTCCCTGCTCCCTCCTCACTAGGTCTGGAGCCCAACTACAGTGAAGCGCAAGGAGCAGCTACACCTCTGACCTACACAACGCGAGACTGCTGCAGGAGCAGCTAGACCTCCCCTCGTGTTTGCTGCTTCAAAGAACTAGCCAAGTTCCATATTTCTCCCATCTTGAGAAAGGCTGTTTTCAACCTGTGACCGTGGTTACATTGTGCCTGGCTGCCCTGAACCCACGTGGAGCCGTAGCTCCATGGTCCCTTGCCAGAGGCATTACGATCCTTAAGATGGCCGCCGCACCAAGCCCCGATATTTGTTTACTGTTGGTTGCCTAGCAACCCTAACACTCGGACCGCCTACAGGCAGTGAGGTAAGCCGGAAGGCGGAAGCCGGCCCCCACGCCTAAGGCCCCAAGCACAAGGCCACCTCTGTCTGTGCCTGTCCGTGCCTCAGGCCGAGGCACTAAACTTCTGCTGCCCGCTCCACTTGCTTGCTAAAAAACATTACCTTAGATGACTTGGCTCAGCGCGACTATACTGACTCTGTTTGCCATCTGACGTTGCAGTCTACAAGCCGACAGAACGGTACCTACTTATACCGTGGCGGTAGGATTAAATCTAGACAATTTCTGCATTAAGGATACCTGTGAGCTAGTATCACATATTTTTATGCTCAGTCCCTTGCCGCTTATGTAGCCAAAAATTCTGATCGAAGTGCCTTGCTCATGCTGTTACAAACTATGTTTGGTGTACCTCTTCCACTGTGCCTTTTTCCACATTGCAGGCTCTCAATCTACGTTGAATAACGTGCATGCCCTGTGGTCTACCGCTCACTATTTGTCAATTATGATGCTATGTCTCTTTTTGCACATGTAGCCATCTTAACTAGCCGTTTCTCACTGCACCCATTAGGGTATTGACTTAATTCCAGGGTTTCTCTGCCTATTTGTCTACCGTTTTTTGCTGTTTGTCTTTGAGCTACGATTTAGCTTGCCACACATTCTGTTTGAATGCCCTGCTGCCTTTTCTGGCTGATCCACACCTGATCAGTGCAGCACTGCTTAAGTCATCACCCCTACCTGTGTGTGCCTGGTCTGCTGTAACCCAGGCCTACCTCCTTAGACCATTCCAGGGGGACTGCTAATGTAGTTATTCTACCACGCCTTAGAGGCTAAGTAGCAAAGACTCTACTAAGATCCTAGCATTTTGCTTTCTCTCTGCTGACTCTTCTGGCTACACTACAGAAAGTAATCCTAGCTATGGCTACTCTCCTTCCCCTCTTCAACACAATAACACCTACTAGGTTCTTGCCCCCACTCATGCCTAACACACTATTGACTTATTATAGCTCTGTAACGGCTAACTCTGACTTTTTTGATGCAAGCACAATGGATCCCTCTATACGCCTCTCCACCTACGCCTATTCTACTTTGCCCACTTAGTGCCAAGAATGCTAGACTAAGATCCCTCCTCAGGCACCTAAAAAGTCTTAGCTTGCATAACTCGTCACCCACTAAGCGTCAACCTCTTCACACCACCGGCTCCAGTGTGGGCGCAGCCCCTAACCTCTCCAACAAACACACTGCGGCTGTAACTAGTACTGTAGTTACTGCAAAACCCACGTCTAGCGCACCCACTATCAAAGGAGCACTCATAAACTCTATATCTCTCATTGCTCATGCGCTAGACATTTCTGACCTCATATCCACCAACCATCTTGACTTTCTGGCAAAAACCAAAACTTGGTTACACTCAGCCTCAGGGCCCACCCTGTGCCTAGCAATCCCGAGAGACTACACCATTATTAGAGCAGATAGAGAATCTGGCAGAGGCGGCAGAGTGGCTTTCATTGTCAAAATCCAACTGGGCCACAGAGAACTCACAAAAGAATGTTTCCTCTCTGGCGAACTTCTTTCAGTTAAAATCCCCTTGTCAGCCTCTCTGACACTTTTGGTACATCATATATACCATCCCCCTGGAAAAATATCATCCTTCGAGGAAGACATTACATTCCTCCTCTCGCGTAACACTAAATTGAGCTCCCAAATTGTATTGCTGGGAGACTTCAATTTAGGTCTTGACACCAATGCTATTACAGTACAGAATACCATCTCTCAACTTGGATTCGAACACTGTGTCAGCGGCCCAACCCACATCAAAGGTAGAACCCTGGATTGGCTAGCAGAACTGCTCTACCACTATGCTTGCCAATTCTCCTTGCCCGTGGTCAGACCACCACTGCATTTACTACACTATACAGGACAGCCTGTGCCCTATTCCAAAGGCCTTCCTAGCTTCACAAGTCTCAACTAGAAACAACTGCAACATTACTGCAGATAATCTCTGAACTCTACTACAGTCAATCACCGATCCATCTAGAAGCTCTGAAAAGGACCCTTCACTACTCGTGGAGTTCTAAAACCATACCTTACTTAAGGCGTTAAACAAAATTGCCCCGTTAAGAATAAGAAAAACTAAACCTAGCACACTTAAACAAGTGTTTTTCTGCTGACCTAAAAGCATTGCGCATAACAAAAAGAACCACAGAAAATAACTGGAACAAAACACCCACTGCCATCAACAAAGAAAATTTTACATCTGAGGCTGCCAACTACAAAGCAGCCATATTGAACACCAAAAGAGAGACTTACAATGCAAGAATACAAAATGCCCAATCGAGCTCAAAAGAGCTCTTCACTATCCTCAGGGAATTGGAGACTTCAGTTCCACCGACAGATCCGTGCACTAAATCCCTTCTAGACAAAATTGCTCTGATGCAAACCATAATAGAGGCAAAAAAGGGCAGTTTGACGTTGAGTACTAACTTCAACAAATCTCATGACTCACAGCCCATCCCGTGTTATCCATTCCAATTCACACCAGTCACCAACGCAAGAGGTAGAAGACATCATAGCCAGCTTAACACCCTCAAGATGTCAAGGGGACATTTGCCCAGACACGGCTATAAAGGAAGGAGCAAAGGACCTTGCACCATTCATCACTTCCTTGATTAATGCCTCATTTGAATCTGGCCTAGTCCACAATAATCTTAAGGAGGCCTGGGTCATGGCCCTTCTTTAAAAACCTAATTTAGATCTGAATGTCCTACCAACTATAGACCCATAACTACAGTACCGTTCCTCCTGAAAATCATTGACAGAGCGGCATATCTCCAGATACAAAAGCACTTAGAAGACAACAACCTCTTATGCTTGCGTCAGTCTGGGTTCAGACCAGGACATGGTACAGAAACCGCTCTCTTCGATTTAAGAATCCAATTGGATGAGTAATGGGATAAATTAAACATTGCCGTCCTACTTCTGCTTGACCTCTGAGCATCCTTTAATTTGGTTGCCCACCAGATCCTTACCAAGTATCTGACTACAGCAGACACTTTCTCCACCAATTCCGCTACTTGGATTCAGTCCTTTCTAGCCACCCGGACCATGAGAGTCGTCTCTACTACATCCTCTGCTGACCCAGTTCCAATCTCCTGTGGAGTCCCTCAGGGCTCTTGCGTCTCGCCTACCTTATACAATATTTTTACAAAGCTCCTGTTCGACCACCTCGATGGCTTGGGTGTCACCTACACTAACTATGTGGATGACACCCAACTCCTTATTACCTTGACGGGTTGCTACGACAAAGATTCAAAAATATTAAACAATATCTATCTTCAGATCCAGGCTTGATGGCCATTTATTGCCTTTGCCTAAACAAAGACACAGCTTCTTATCATAGGCTCTCATTCATGACTAAACAAGTTAGATGAACTCTACAAATCTTTGAACATCGATGGGAACGTCATCAAGGTATCTAGTGAGGACAAAACATTAGGCATCTACTTAGACTCCACCCTCTCTCTTTCAAAGCAAATTAACGCAACCGTCTCAACAACCTCATACACTACTAAGTTGATTAATGCTTGCAAACCTTAACTTTCTACAAAAAGCTGCATTACGCTTGCCAGAGCTTTGATCTTATCCAAGCTCGACGATTGCAACACTCTATTTCTAGGCACCAATGAATGGAATCTAAACAAACTTAAAGTGCTTCAGAACAACACGCTCAGAGCAGCTTTAAATATCTCTCGTTCGAACCACGTCTCAGCAATCAGGCGCGATACACACTGGCTACCAGTGCAAGACAGAATTTCTCTGCGAACACTAGTAATCACTCCTAAATGCCTGTCCAATACGGATCCTAATTACCTGGCTGATAAATTCACCAGGAGCCATTCCACAAGACCTACCAGATCTAACTATCTACACCGCCTTAACACTCCAAAATACACATTTCAAAAGTCAGGCGGATCCAGCTTCCCTGTACTGGCGGCCAAGCTGTGGAAAGCCTTGCCTAACCTTCTTAGAGCAGAACCTTCCTTCTGGTCCTTCAGAAACAGTGTAAAAGCTCGGCTCTTCGCTAAGCAAAACTGACTTACACCCACTGTCATTCTGTACTAATTTACTCAGTGCCTTATCCTGTAACCTTCTCCAGACCTGTTATGTACCACAATTCAACTGCCACATCATTTTGTAACTGTATTCGTATGTAAATTAAGCCTACTGCTATTTGCCTTGGGCCTCATTACAAGGTGGGCGGTAAGGGATTACCGGCACCGGTAAGGGCACCGGTGCCGGTAATTCCTTACCGTCCTACTAAACGTTCGCTTTGCGGGTCCCGCTAAGGCCGCCTGGTTTTACCAGGCGGCCTTAGGGGGAGCCGCAAAGGGATTTAGGAGCTAATAACGGTACCGTAATTAACGGTACTGTTATTAGCCCATTCCCATTCCCATTGAGCCCTTTGGGGGCTCAAATGGGAATGGGGAAGGGCCCTGGTGAATGGGGAATTACCGGTCCCGCCAACCTTGGAATGGACCTGTAATTGCTCCATTCACCAGGGCGGAGTTGGTAGGGTTTTGGAGGCAGCCATGGAGCTAATAGCTCCATGGTTACCTCCAACCTCGTAATGAGGCATTATTCTCCAAAAAACGTTTTTTTGTGGTTAAACATATTCCTTAACGGCTGGAAAGTAACTAGGACATATTGGTCCAAATCTAACAAGCCCTTGGTGTGCTTCTCCTCTATCTAGCCCACCACACAACATGGCGTTGCCAATGCTTATTTTCAGATGACTTTTCAGTTATCATTCGCTCATTTGGGATTTCATTGTGGTGCTCACTCCACTTGAGGAAAATGACGTTCCTAACCTAAAACATTTGTAGATTGTTTTATTTTTGACAGAGTATCAGTATCTCCTGGGAAATGAGTCATTTCGACCAGAGGACACGCCCAGCACTAATCCACATCCAGCATGCAAGTCCTGTCTGAGAATCAGAGGACTTGTGTGCAGAGAGCTACTGCTGCAGAATACAATGGGGACTATAACTTTCTAATCTATAATCACAACATTTAGCGAATTGGCATGTGGTTTAATAAATCATTTCCGCAGTAATATGACAAATGGCATGTGTTCCTTCATATGCCGGTCATGATGTTACTGCAGCAATCTTACATAGTCTATCTACCTGAAGTGCTGACCCAAAAGGGCCAGTATGATGACTTATAGCATCATTAGGAGTTGGGCAGTATAGTCGGTGCCAATTCCATGGTACGGAATTACCGTTACAGCCATTCTGTCTGGCGGAGTTGGAGCCATATTAGAAGTCCAGAGGAGTTTGTTGGATAGGTTTCATGGTAAAAGTAATTCCATTATGCAGAATTTCCGCCAAAAAAGCCTTTACCATACAGCACTTCCTCCAAGTTTTGGCAGAATTAGCTTTACTGTCAAACAAATACCGTAATAGCGTCCACAAATGTGCAGAATTACTGATTGGAAATAGAGGCATTCCTCATTATAGGTTTGCCGGTATCCTGGTGGAAAAGTCGCCATGATACCGGCAAACATACTTACAATTTCCGCCACCTGATATCAAGGTTTAACCTGGATATTGCAGCTGGCGGAAAGGGTGGTAAATCCCCATTCCATGGAGTCTCATAGGACTCCATGGGGGGATTTGTCGGTATTTTCAGCACTAACCATACCGGTTAAGAAAATACGGGCTGTTTTATGCCGGTGGGCACCTGAGTTACCTCAGGCTCTTGGCTGGAGGTATGTCTGGTTACCCCCACTGGCATACTTGTACTCTGCCGGTACGGCAAAGTGCTGGTATATGTAAATACCAGCACTTTATTACCGCACCGGCAGGGTTATAATGAGGCCCATTGTAGGAAAGGCAAGCTGAGTTAGAGCCATATTTAAATGCACACTTCAATCAAAATCACTTATTTACCATACCCGCCTAAGGTAGAAGGAGGCAAATATCATGGCCCTCAATCCAACCCAGGTGGTAAGTTCCCTACTTTACCACCATGGTGTAAACTCTGTTTACACCATGGTGGATGGCGGATTTACCGCCCCATTCCAAGGTGAGTGGGGCGGTAAATCCCCATTCCCCATTTACCCTTCCCCATTCCCATTTTTGCCCCATAGGGCATAATGGGAGTGGGGAAGGCGCTAATTACGGCACCGTAAATTACGGTGCCGTAATTAGCACCAAGGACGCTTAGCGCCTTGGTACTTAACGCCTGCTAAAAGACGGCACCGTTAAACCCTTAACGCCTGGGTTGGAATGAGGGCCCATGTCATGAAAAAAAGGAATGTCAAAAAGACCTTAACGGAGACTGCTGTAACCAAAGCTCACTGAGGCAGAGCACCAGTTATTAGCGTATGAGGTGGTAGGTATGTAGATGACATTTCGGGCTGCTAAATTCGCAAAATCACCAATCGAACAAAGGTCAACGTCTGTTCTGAAATACGGGAAAAGGTGGTGGCAGTGGGCACAGTGCACTTGGACATTCAGTACATAAAAAGAGATGGAACTATCTGAAGGCCAGGGTGTGATCTTATGCCGTGCAACATAAAAGGGGGACTCGTGCCACTGGAGGAGGCTTGGTGGCGCCATTTACCTTTCAGGCATGGGAGGAAAAGGCCTGCAGCATCCTCACCATGGCTTGAACTGTAGGAATTAGGCCAGCACAGGTTGGAGCAGGAAGGGAGGCTTAGCCTGTTGTGTACTTGCATTCCCCTAACCAAAGGGCAGTGACAAAGATTAATTGATTCCACACACACATAGACAGTCAACAGTGACACGTGGTTGCAAGTCCTTGGTGAGACAGCACCACCAATAGTGTGGGACAGTTCATGAGGACCCACGTTAGCAGACAGGCAGACAGATAAAGTGAAGCCAAGGGGAGCAGCGATGTCCCTAATTTGCGAAAATGACATTTCAGTGTGCTCCTAAGGAACCAAGTGTGGCTTTAGTACCATCCTCTCTTCTGGACTGTGCTGGACCTCTGAATATTGGCCTTCTTCTTTGGGCCCTTGTCCTGAACCCTCCACCTCAGTTAAGAGCCTAGGTTTAAAAATCATGGCCTCTGGCTCTAGATAAGCCCAAATCTCCTCAGTCTGTTAGACAGGCTTTGCCAAACCTAGAGTTCTGAGAAAGGTCCTTCCATTTCTCCCAAATGATTCTAGGTCAAAAGTTGTGACTGCCTCCATCCTGGGATCGATTGACTACTGCAATGGAATCTATCTTGGTAAACCTAAGGCACTGCTCCATCACCTTCTTCAAAATACAGCAGCCAGGCTTGCCCTAAATACTCTGAGAAGGTCGCATTCCATTGATCTTCTTCGTTGCCTTCACTGGCTTCCTTTCAGTCGTTGAGTGCATTTAAAGATTCTATGTATCGTCCATCGCACTATTAATCATGCTGGGGCAGAATTTCTTCAATCCAGACATTCACTCTATCAACCGAGTGAATGAAGATAACTCTTTGTTCAGCTAATCAGTCCATGTTGGTTGTTCTCCACTTTCAGCGAGCACCGGCATGAGGCAGATATTTTACCGTACGCGCTTCATCATTGTGGAATGCCCTTCCCCCGCAGATAGTGGGTATACCTGTGTTTGCTTCTTTCCAAAAGCAGGTCAAAACTCTGCTATTCTAATGCCTGTTGCAACTGAATCCTCTCTGTTCAGCGCTTTGATGCCGCCAGGTCTTTGCTGAGCTTTATAAATATATATACAATACACTACACTCCTGAGCATTCCTTCACCCCTAAACTAACCACTACAGATCCAAGCATCCGCAATGCATGACAGACTATTAAGCCCCCACATGGCATGCAGCTAGCATCCCTATGCAGTAAATGTCACCATGAACTGACCACATGTCCATAACTGCCACAACCTCAATTGAGCAAGGGCCATTGTACATATTAAAACGTGCATCATGCCATTCAACAATATAAGTGCCATCATAGTTTACTAGGTCTACACCACATGCACAGACTTCAGTCGCCAGAAGAGCACGCATAACTGAAGTAGATTTGTCCAGGCACATGCATAGTTAAAAGTGTACGAATCAGAAGCTGAAATATCCTTTTGACTACTTAATAAGAATGCCTGGCCTCAGCATTTCCAATGAAAACAGGAGTCCATTGAAGCCCAAAAAGGCAGTCTGAGGTTGCTTAATCACATGAGTAGAGTCCCCACACAATGAGAAACAGGCTGAAACCTACACATCTTTTACATATAATGTAGAGGAATGGCCTTCTCAACAGTGCAAATGATGGCATGCCACATCTCTCCCTACAGGCACGTAACACAGTCATGGAAAGGATGAGAGTGGCAGCTCAGCTGGCAATTCAGCTGCACCAACCAGCACCAAAGCCAGCGCATCATCCACCATCACCACGCCTGCACTTCAGTTGGACAAACCAATGTGAGCGGTAAAGGGGAAATAAGCCATGCCTGTGGGAACAACCCAGCCCAGCGTTCAAGGAGCCAAAAGTACCTGTCTCCACTGAGACATCTACCTACACCATGGCACCTACATTTCCATCTGCTTCAGTGCCCACAACATCAACAGTATCTGAGGGGCCAGCTATTCATAGTTCCACAGAGACTTTAAGTACCACCACCACTCCTGCATGCTCATCTGATGCACTGTTCTCAACCCCCTCTGCATCTGAAGACTTGCAAGGGACTGCCACAGCAATGGACACCACCGCTATGGCTCCCAACCTGCCAACTCTAGTACACAAAATGCTCGCACACATTCTGGCCAGTGTTGGAGTAGACCAAGATGTATCCTCTCCCCATCCTTCCCTCTCCATACAAGTCCTTCACCCTTAACCAGTGCTCGACAGCTGCTGTGGCAACAGGTGTCTGACTGACAGTTCTCCCAATGATGATGACACAGTAGATAAAGGGGCAGGAGTTGCAGGGACGATTGGTAACCAAGGTTGTGATTCCCAAGTCACCACACAGACATTGGACGCCATATAGGATAGGCTCTCTCAAATAGAACAGACACAGGAATGTGATGAAATGACTTGTGCTTTGCAGGAGTACAAGGGTGAGTAGTGGCAAAATTGCCTATTCAAACCCCACACCTCTACAAACCAAAAAGAAAGTGATCCCAATCCTAAAGGAAAAGCAGGCATGGCTAAGGTATATGCCTCCTTCACCATTTGTATAATGCGGGCAGAGGAAATGCTATGCTGTCTTCATGACCATCAGTCTGGCTTCAGAACTGCCAGAAGCACGGAAACTGCTCTCCTGAACACTCGTGAAGATCTTCTCTCAATCCTTGATTCCAACACCCCCTGTGTCCTCATCTTACTTGATCTCTCTTCTGCCTTTGACACGGTCAAACATGCCATCCTGCTCAAAGATCTCTGTGGTAACCTGGGTATCACCGGTCAGGCCCTGGTGTGGCTGACTCCTTTCCTGTCTGATCGACCCTCCCAGGTCCAACTTGGGTCCTTCCTCTCCCCTATCTCTATCTCTACTTGTGGTGTCCCCCAGGGATCTAACCTCTCTCCCTGGCTTTTCAACCAATACCTGGCACTTCTTGCCCACCGCATTGCAGCTCTCTGCCCCAACTTTCAGTGCTATGCGGATGACAGCTCATTTTCAGGCTACCTTCGGCCACCTCTTCTCTGTGTCTCATCTCTGACTGTCTGTCTGCTATCCAGGAGTGGTGTTACGCCAATGATCTTTGCTTTAATGCCAGTAAGACTGAGATTCTCCTCATCGGCACTCCCGTTCCCTCCTTTCCTGTCACCCTCTGGCCGGCCTCTCTTAGCCCTCCTCCTGCTCCCACCTGCGAGGCTAAAAACCTTGGGGTCATCTTTGACTCCACACTCTCCTTCTCTCCTCACATCTCTGACGTCTCTAAGAAGTCACACTACCAGCTGCACCTCCTCAGAGGTATTCTTCCTTTCTTCTCCTTCCCCCAGAAGCTCTCTGTCTCCAGAGCTCTGGTTCTCTCTAGTCTTGCAAAAGCCTCTTTCTAAATCTGCCTGCATATACTCTCTGCCCTTTGCAACTAATCCAGAACAGGACTGCGAGACTTGTCCTTGGCCTCAAGCCCAGGGATCGTATCTCTCCAGGAATGAAATCTCTGCACTGGCTCCAAATGGCTGCGAGGATTAAGTTCAAAACCCCCTGCATTGTCCACAAGGCCTTCTGGGGCCTGGGGCCTCAATACCTTCAACTCTTTCTTCCTAAATATCTTCCTTCTCGAGCTCTTTGCTCATCCGCCTCCAACTCCATCAGGGTGAGTCGCTTCTCCATTCAACGAGTTGGTGGTAGATCTCTTTCTTCAGCGGCTGAGGCCTTCCTCTGGAACAGCCTCCCTGCCTCCCTGAAACTTGAGAAGAACCACCTCCGGTTCCAAAAGCACCTCAAAACCTTCCTCTCTGCTTCTGCTTTCTATCCTCCTCTCCTCTGCTGAATTCCTGGCTGAAACTGTACTGTTTACCTGGCCACCCTCTGATCTCGGGCCCAGGTCCCCTCCCCACCAGTTACACACCTGCACTGCCTCCATGGCAACCCCTGCACTTAGGGACTGTTTTTCTGTACCCCTACAATTCCCCTCCAGCACTTGACACCCAATGTCTGCACTTACCCTTACACTTGCCACCAGCTGGCCTAGTTCTCCTATTGTGTATTTATTCTATTTCCCCCTGTACTGCACTGTCCCCACCCCCTTCCCACTCTGCACTTTTCCTCTTCCCCCTCCCCTGCACTTGCGCGATCTGAATTGCCAGTAGAAACCCAAACAGCAATAGTGCAAACGTTCCATAATAAAAGAATGTCCAATAAAAGTTCTATAAAAAAGATATACTTAAATTACACTAATCAATAGTACATTTAACTATAATAAACACTATTAAAAAGCCAACCCAGTAAAAGAAGACAGAGAAATGCAGAATATAATGATGCAGCACTCTGGATACTTTGAAAGGAGGAAAAGAGGCAAACAATGAAACAATGAGTTCTAAACGGATTTGTCTTGCAGGAAAAAGGTGCAAAAGGAACGTAACCAGTCTCTAGTGTCCCAACAAGTGGACCTGGGGGACTGGGATCTTTCAGCAGTACCTTATTCAGCTATTGGTGGTTCAACAGTGTTAAAAAAGGATTTCTTATCATTTTGCAAGTTGCTCAAACCAGGTTCGGATGCAGCGAGATGTGAAGATCCAAGCGGTGAGTGGGTATCGAGTCGGTTCGCAGAAGTAGCTCAAAACCTTTTGAAGGCAGTGTTCGAGCAATGGAGTTCTGAGGGCTCACCAAGGTCAGTTCAAAGGCTGGGCCAGTTTGAGACATTTAGTAACTGCTGGTTAGGATCAATGAGTGACGCTCCATCGGTTCGAGTTGAGGTCTGGTGATGCCTTGAAGCTGTGATGGTCTGATGTGATGTGCTATTCGATGAGCTGGCGGTTTGAGGTCAAGCCAGGTCAAGACATTGGTAACCAGTGGTTCAGATCGATTCATGATGCATTGCTTCCATTGTCTGAGTCACGGACCAGTGATGAACTTGTAGTTTGAGCCGAAGTGGTGATGGGCTTGGGTTTGTACAATGAGACGTCGAGCTGGTTCGAAGTTCGAGCGTGTGCGGAAGCCAGCACTGTCAGGTCCTGTGGGTTTGAATGGGGAAAACCCAGCTAGAATATTGCTCCATTATTTTTATGCAATGAAAAACAGGCATCCTGTCTGTTCTGGCTCTCAGGATGCTTTGAGTCCCAATCCAAAGGATCAGGGACAAGATGAGTCCTTGTTCTCGTTCTCCAAACACAGGGGAGTCCGATAAACACCTGCAAGAGTCATTCACCTCCAATGAGGACCTGCATATAGGTGCATCTTGCAGAGAGGCACGTCTTGCTCCAGCAGCAAATCACCCCCAGTGCTCTCTGGGAGTGGGTAGGGAGCAGAGCATGCCTCTGTCTTGGAACACTCAATCTTCACCTCACTGGTTGAGGGATTTAAAGTGGAATGCCCCCCAAATAGTGCCAATTGAATTCTTCTAAATGGTCCAAAATGAATCCATGAAGGGGTAGAAGACCACCTCTTTTTTAGACAAAAGGCCCCACAGGACTGGAAGAAAGAAATCCTGCTTTGAGGGGTCAAATCCCAGTCCTTGTGACAAGTGGTCCTTTCCTGTTTGCATCATACCCAAAGTGGTTTGTGCTAAAAGAAATGTAGGAAACAGGAAGGAAGGAGAGATACAGAGAAAAGCATGATGGCGCTGAGCTCCCTCTCATTACACCAACCCCGCCCCCTTCTCAGACCCAAAGCACCACAGGCCCTTTGATATGCAAAAACCCAGTGTAAGGGCAGTCCTTTTGTTTAGAATGTCTCTTTTGATTCCTGTTTCCCAGGACAGCGCCTGCTTGAGGGCTGTCCTGCTGGAGAGAGGTGTTATCTGACCTCACAAAGGATAACGAGAGGCAGCTCCCACTGGCTATTGTCCTGCTGGTTACAGCAGTGGAGAGACTGCCAGTCTAGGGAGAATGCATAAAGCCTTTCCATACCCAGCCTGGATTCATAGTGTTGACATATGCATGGTACAGATCAGAAGGGGATTTAATAATTATATGAACTACCAGCCACCAAACCCCAACACAGGTATGGCTTATGTTTATAGATTAAACTGCAACCAGGAAGATATTTCATCATAATTTGGTAGTTTTGGGACACAAGTGCAGATTTTAAATGCAGCCTCTTCACTGGGTGGCTTTGTTGTCACAGCAGCTGTCCTACATGGTCTGTGACCTCTGCACCTGCTCTGTACCACTGAAGAGCAGTTGTTACAGATCACGATACTGATGCAGCAGTGTACAGGTGTGCATTTTGCTTTTGGCATGAAGCTTGATAAAAGGGGTGGCTGTTAAGTAGAGCTCTCTTTCTGAGATGGAATGACCCACATCAGTTTGTGTGTTCAGACTGTACCGACCACACAGTCACAGTTCACCACCTTCATCCCACCTCGGCTACCAGAATGGTCGCCTGGAACCACCCAAAACACATTGTTATGTCCTCAAACACTTCTTCCTGCAACTGGAGAACCTACCCACCCATAAAATCCTATATTCAGCCCAAAGAACCCCCTCATCTCAGTGAAATCCAGTCACTACACAACAGCTAATACGGAAGTCTCCAAGCGGAGAAAAGGCCAGCTTAAATCTGCCAGGCACTGAATGGACTCTATGTGGCCTCCATACTCAAGGACATCCAGAAATAACTGTAAAGAATCGCTGGCTCCTTCACAGGCAAAATCATCAGGATTTGATGACTTCAACCCACCATATATGACCGTGCTATGCCACCACACCTTGTGTTCTGAGGGTTGAAATTCAAGACCATATCGTTGCATGATTTCGCAAAATTCTGCATAGCCCTCAATGTAAACTTCTAGGAGAGTGACAACTTACCAACCTCCATCGTGAAGAACATCACAGGAAATGCTTAAACTCCGTTCACATTTGCCTCAAGGCAACAGCTTGTAGGAGAGGATCTAGGCAGTGAGTAGACCCCACCTGAGCATTCAACTCTTTTTGGGCTATTTATACATAAAAGGGCCCTTCACTGATTTCCCTGGCCTCCGCACCCCAGCTCCACCTCCCCCTCAACAACCTGCACTCGCTGCAGCCTATTGGTGTTCCAGCAGGTCACATGACCCAGAAAACCATGTTTGAAGATCTCTCCTAGGGCAGCTTTGCCAGGGCAGCCAGGGAAGAGGAATTTCCCCTCTGTGTTTGTCTGTTCACTTGACTTCCTAGCCCTGCCAGATGCCTTGGTCTCCATCAACAGCTACTTTCAAGTGAGGGACGCCAACATTGAATCTCGCCATTGTTATATTTTTCCACATTTGCATTCTGCCTCTCATATTGTTCCAAATACAGGGCTGCTAATTAATGATGAATGATTTGTAATGTATATAGCGCTTACACCTAAGGGCTGTACATAGAACATATTTGCATGCATTATTCATCCTTTGGTACTCATTTATCGAACTCGGAAGGATGAGAGGCTCAGTTGGCCTTGCCGGGATTCAAACCTGCGACCTGCAGATCACACACAGATCGCAATAGTGAGCGCTCAACCTGCGGAGCTATCTTACTGGCCTTTGAATCTCGCCACTGTTATATTTTGCCATACTTGCATTCTGCTTACCAGGGTACTTACCAGTATAGGTTTCCGACCCTGAATCTCACAACTGCACTATTTTGCCACTCTAGCATCGTGTCTCCCTGAATGTACACAGTTGTGAGTTTACCACTTTGAATGTTGCTGTGATATCCCCCCCACTCTGGCATTTTGCCTCTTGGAGTTTTCATACCTAGGTTTCCTACATTGAATCTTGCTCTTTGATATTGTGCCACTTTTCCACTCTGCCCCTTGGAGTTTAACCTCTTGGAGTCACTGCAGTGTCTGCGATCCTGCGGCACACGTCCAGAACCAGGTCAAGCTGCCTTGGTCTCAATTCTTCCCTAAGATCCCAAATAAGTCACTCACACCTTCCACTAAGTTAGCATCTCCACTCTCAGAGCCCCCCACTATGGCTAACAGCTCAAAAAATTGGAGATTTCAATTGGTGACCCAGAAAGGCCTCTATTCACCTGGTCAGACACCACCCTTACTCATCCTGACCACCCACCCAACCAAGCATTCATGAGAATCAACATTGAACCCCCCCCATCCCTTTCTGCCAAGACAACCCACCTCTCAGCACCTCTTCGATCATTTACCATCCCACACAGAGGTTTTCAATCCAGCTCCTCCCTCCCATCAGGACTCCCCCACTTTGACGACTCCACTTCCACCCCTTCTAGCATCACCTTCCCACCAGCACAGCAACCTCCCCATTCAGATCCCCACTTTGTATCTCTAAGCACCTTGCATGCAATCCTTGCCTCTAGCCACCGCTCAGCCGACCCTCCAACTCTTACTCACACAACACCAGCTCCCTTAAAAATACCCAAAGAATAGACCCGTCGCCTGCACCATTCCTATCTAGCAAAAACCCCCCTACCTTCTGCACGAACATAATAACTCTCACACCTCCCTCCATCTCTGTACCCGGTGAAATCACTCCTTAACCTGCTAAATAGCCGCCAAGGCCCATGTGCCAAGCACTCCACCTCACGGACCTCTAGGAAACGGTCACCTGACTCCCCTCACCTAACTGGAAACATATCCCACCGCAGAGACCTTCTGACCTTTTCCCCTCCTCTAACAATACAGAATCCACCTCCACTAACCTACTTCACCCCAGCACCTGGCACACTAATTCACACCCTCCTCCGCATACTGTGAATTTAAAACAAAAAGAAACAAGTACATGTGTAGCACCCAAAGAGGGGAATTAACTGTACCATTTTTGATTTCAAGTGTTGGAAACAACCATTTCTTTTAACTTTGATCTTTCCAACAATAAATACAACGACACAGGCAAAATTGCTTGGTAACATTTGTTTAATTCAAATATCACATCGGAAACACAGTTCTGAGCGCGGAAAGTAGAGGATAATCAAACCTTTTGCCTACAATTAAATGGTGGTTTAGGGAAGCCACCAGTTCCTCCACTACCGCAGCACAGCCGCCTACATATTATTCTCTTTTTTTAGAATCAAAATAATAATACGATAAAACTGAGTGAAAACGCACTCTGCACTAGCTTCCCTACTTTTCAAATGTCCTCCTCTGCATACACTCATATCCCTTGTAGCCACATAACCAGCCAATATCCAGTACTCTTATTCCTTGTCAGCCCTCACCACACATCCATCAATAATGTGTAGGGCCTCTGTTTCCTCACCCTGCACTGGAAACTAACTGCCTCCCTCTGTGGACACCCCCCTATACACACACATCTCAGACCCTGCACCTGCACCCACCTACCCCATCTGCCACACAACAAGCTGACCAGCCACCTCTTCACCCCAACACCCCCCTTTCGCAGCATCCATCACTGCATCGACCATCACCCCTGCCCGCCTCCACATCAGACCAAACCCCTCCCTCAGGGTCATTCATTCTCCTTTCCTAGCCCACACCCAGAATCCAACTACTCAAACTTCAAGTAAATGACTAACCAGTCACCTGAATTGCATTCTCATCAATGCCAGATCAGTCGCAAGACATCATCACAATATAAAGGACTTAATCTCATCAGAATGCCCTGACATCCTCTTCATCCCTGAAACCTAGTTCTCACAAGTCGCCCGGCCAATTGTACATAAAGCCTCCATGCTGGGTAACAAACGTATTGTCCAAAACAGGGCCAGCAGGGCAGGTGGCATTGCCGTTCTTCACAAAGCCTGACTACTCACCTTGCAAACTGATGACTAAGCCGCAACACAGACTGGCAATCCCTCTTGATAAAATTCCCACTCTCCCGCTCATATACTCACAGCTTCTTGCTCATGTATCGACCCTGGGATACAATAGAAGCTTTGCGGACTCCTTAAGTGACTCCATAGCAGCCATCATGATCTCCCTCCCCATCTCAATGTATTAAGGGATTTAAAAATCTGGTTTGACATGCCACATAATCCAATGACTGGACAACCTGGAAACTTTGCAGCTAACCTTCTATGCTGGTCACACCCTAGACAAAATCTTCAGTTCACCTGACCTCCTCATCACACTACCACCACACCCGCTTGTCTGCTCAGACCACTCTGCCATCCTCGTCACCCTTTCCTCAGTGGACCCACTCATCCGGAGGCTTCCGGGCCACTAACCAAATGCTGTCTCTGGATGGAAATCAAAGTGACTCCTGACCTGGCAGGGACCCTCCTCACCTCCCAGACCCCCTAACCCCTCTTCCCAGACCACATCACCATCTCTAATTTCAGTCAGTGGCTTTTGGAAGCAGTCAAAGGCAAGGGCATTGAATTCAGAGATGAGCTTGAATAGTTCCTCGATTGGTGCAAGGCTTTGGAGATTCTGTTCCAATAGTAGGATTTATTTTACTTGCATACTTTTGCACAATATAGTTTGAGCTGGGAGGCATAGGCCATTCTGATGGATGGCAATGGGTTTGCAGACCATATATGCTCCGTGATGTGGACCACCACAAACCAGCCAGCCCCAATCCCTCTGTGACTCTCTCTCAGACCACTTGCACAACATAGCCCGAGAGACACAATTCCATCCTCTGTAAAATGTCAACGCTCTCCCCTCTCCTCCCCACCTCGTCCATGACATCAGAACCACCTTCCACTCACCCACACTTCTCTACCTTCAACCCACCCCCGCCACGCCTCCAGAGTTCCTTAAGCTACTATCGCTCAGTCGGATCTAAGGCTCCCCTGGGGACCTCTGACCGCCCTCGCTGCTAAAAGAAATCTTGAAAGATATTTGGGCTTGCAACCCTTCAAGATCCTTCATCAGCTCATCACTCACTCAGAATGTAAGATCTCATACATCAAGCTCCTGCTAAAAAACATCTCCCTCAACACTCTTGTCCCAAACAACTACAGACGCACCACAAACAACCACTATATAGCTAAATGAGCTGATAAAGCTGGATGCTCACAACTATGTTTCTTCCAGGATTCAAACAAGACCCTCTGCTCCACACAACATGGCTTCAGACCTTTACATGGAATTGAATTCTGCCTAGTCTCCATCGGGGATGATCTTAAAAGGCTAACTGCTACTCCTACTTGACCTCTCAGCAGCTTTCAACACCACTGACGATTCCAACATCACCAAGAGACTACATACCCTCAGCATTAAGGGTAGAGCTCTGAATTGGATATCCTCCTTCCTCTCAAACATATCACAAATAGTACACATGCCTCCCTTCTCCTCGGCTCCTCTCGCAGGTGCCAACGGAATACAACAAGGTACTTCTCTTTCCCTGCTCCTCTTTAACCTCTACCTGAGTCCACTACACGCACTAATTCGAACCCACGGTCTATCATGCTACAATTAAGCAGCCGACACCCACATCATTTTCAAAATCCCAAGCAGCCCTGTGTCTACTTCCCATAATCTCACAACCTGCCCCTCAGAGATCAAACGATGGATGACAACCAATCACCTCCTACTCAATCCAGGCCAAACTGAGGTCATGGTATGTGGGAATACCACCCTCTTCCCTCAACCTACCCCCTGGTCACTCTCCCTAGTCCCCCCACCCACCAGCTCCAACACAGTAAAAAATCTCAGGTGCATTATGAATGAGGATTTGACCCTCTCACATGACATCAACTCTGTGGTAAAATGCTGTTACCTACACATATGCATCCTTTGCCGCCTTTTTCCTTTCCTGACCTTCCCACATGGAGTCACCACAATCGTTGCTTTCACCTTTTCCCGTCTTGACTATACAAACGCCCTATACCTAGGGGCCCCCGCATCGCAGCTAAGAAACCTCAAGGGAGTACAAAACACTGCTGCAATTCTCCTCCTAGCCTTAGGCCCCAGAGAACACATCATCCCCTCGCTCCATGTCCTTCACGAACAGGCAGTGATCCTCCTTTAAGGCAATGTGCATCACCAATTGAGCCTTTTACAACAAAAGACCGGAATACCTGCAGCATAAATTAACACACTACAGGCCTAACAGAAACCTTAGATCACTTAGTTCTACTTGTCATTCCAGTAGCAAATTCAAACCATATGGGGGGTTCCTCCTTCTCAGTACAAGCACCCACCATCTGGAACTCTCTCCCAATAACCATCTGCTGCATAGAAGACCACTTCGCCTTCAGGAAGGCACTCAAAACCTGGCTCTTCCCCTTTCACACTTAGTCCGGATCTCACGCACTACTCGACCTCTAACTCCTGTACGGCCTCTCTCGTGGGAAATCGGACGCACATGAGGAGTTAGTTAGGTGGAACATAGCACTCCTCCTCATGCCTCTATGATATGTGCCGCATGACTCAAACTAATATGCTTCAGATCTACCTCAGCAGACACTTGTCCGCTACACCCCATAGAATACAGCTGAGTCCCATGAAAAATGTGGTTCCTCTGTTCACATTGCCGCACATCCATTGCCTTTGAGATGTGTGCTTTTTGACTAATACTTTGCTCTAAACAAACATCACCGTCGACGCCCACATGCTATGATGCATAGAATACATCTGAGTCCCATGAAAAATTCAGTCCAGTTGTTCACATAGCTTTTGGCAGTTTAACACAGCACCCGTTCTCTCGTCTTTGTAATATGGGATGCAGTTGGAGACCTAGCCATTCTCTACCTACCTCGATTTGGCAATGAAAGTACACACACATTGTACTACTCCTTTCATCACATTTCAACTGAGACTAAGGTCTTCCAATGGGCCTTCATCCACCACAGCACTTCAAAGTCATACCAATGGGAATAGGCACTGTACAAATATCACCAAAAATAATATAACATTAATACAATTCAAAATATCTAGAGCTTTTACACCATTGCCAGATGACAATTTCTCACAGGAAAGCATGCAGAGATAGGAACTACTTGCACATTCACAAGCTATGTGAGATTTTGTTCAAGGAGTCTCACACAACATGGCATGTGTCTTTGACTGCAAGTGCAGGTGGATGTTGCAGGGCATCGCTGTCATCACAGTGGTGTGTTGGGGGATGCAGGAGGTAACTGAGGGCATGTAGGCAAAGCAGGAGATTTTGCTCAATTTCATAACCCAAACATACAGAAACTACATGGTGTTGGAGACATTGAAACCTCTGTCCCGCTAAACCGATCGTGGGGCCCATGGCAAGCAGCCCATGGTGGAGATTGCACAACAACACTTCCAGAGCACACCACCTACCATGATGCAAAGAGCCAGCACTCACAGAAGTAGGGACTCATGGACCCATATACTTCTGGTTGGGATATGAATGTGGTGGGCTGACATGGGAGTTGGAAGGGTGGTGGTGGGTGGGAATAGGTATTGGACAAAGGTGTGGTGAGAAGGCATTATAGGGAAGGTAGGGTGATGGGGGCATGGGTGTTCGGGAGCAGCGTGGTGTGGGGTATTTTCAGCCCAGGACAAAAGGAAACTGTATTTGCCTACGTTGGGCCTAAAACGCTGAGCAATGAAAATCCATAGAGATGACTGCTAAACTGAAAAGGCAGCATTTCATTTGCATCTGCCACATATCAGAATGCTGTTTTCAAAGAAAGTGGAATACACTTATTAAGTGAGCTTGTCACAGAGAATAAAGAATAAATAGTGGTATTTGCAAACAGAGAAAATGCTATCATTGAAATGTGTGAATTTGCAGCCTAAAGTACTGAACACATCGAGTCAAAATGTCCCTTGCCAGAGTAATGTGAACATATCATGATAAAAAAATTGACATTGATGGCAAGACGAAATGATATTAAAAATGTACACAAGGCCTCATCTGTAATGTAATTGTGAAATTCAAGCAACAGGTTCGGTTTCCTGAGAAATGGCTCCAGTTTCTATTCAGAACACTAAGGCAGTAACCAAGAAGGAATTTTATGGGGGCTTCCTCTCTAATATAAGCAACAAAATGACCCATTAGCACTGGGAGGATAAAGGCTCATTGGTTAATTGCGGTAAAAGGGAAGAAAAAGGCAGCAGATGTCAGGATATTATGATCAGTGTGGGAATGAAACCTAAATGTGCAAAGTGAAGAACAAATATGAATATAATTAAGAGATGGCTATATGAATGGATGCAGCAATGGATTTTGTTCATTTTCACAGGTACTATCAGTCACTTAGTAATGGCTCAAGTATCATTAAAAAAGCTGATGAACAGGCCTACCTGATGATGTAACTCTCATAAAACATCGACCTTGGGAATAGGAGTTATGACATACATTGTGCTTATAGATCCCCAGTGTATGTCAAAAAGCAGACATTCAGGGAGGTGATTGCTTAATAAATTAGATATCTAGTTAGAAAATGTCATATTGATAACTGTTATAATTTATTAATTAACCACGAAAAACCCTCACTCAAACCCACAACATCATGCCAACATGGGGCATAGTTCAATAAATGCAGCATGATGAGAAGAACCCAAATATATGTTACATGGCCTGCGGTAGTGGACATGAAGTTATGGTTAACTTGCTAAACCCATAGGAAGAGCACTTTTCGGGTGGCTTATAACTTTGCTCCCCCTGGGCGAATCCTCACCAAACTTTGCAAAAAAAAGTATATGGCCCACTCTGAATTCTTTTATGCAAAGTTTGGTGAGGTTTGGTCAAGGGGGGGCAAAGTTATCCAGGGGTCTGAAAATTTCTTTTTTCCCATAGAGATATTGCAGACTTTGAATATCTATGTCCGCTCTGCGTACTCACTTCCCTGTTCGGTCCGCGGACTGGCCTCTGGTTGCCTTTCTGTCCGCGGACTGCCCTCGGATTGGCCAGAAGATTTGCAGACTTTTGCATGGTCCGCGGACATCGGGACACGGCTGCTGATTGGGTGGTGAGAAAACGTGAAATGCGTCGGTTTTCCTGAAACGACCGCCAACTTGGGTTTGCTGACTTTTTTGGGGACTGTGGACAGCGCAGTGAATTTTTTTTTTAAAAAAGCAGCATTGCACTTGTCAAACTCAACAAACAATCTCTGGGGATGTGGGGGATGAGGATTGGATTGGATATGGCTATAAGATGCCACAAACGGGTCGTTTCACCCCCTGAAAGTCCGCGAACACTCCAGATGTCCTGGGGCGGTCCTGTGGTGTTTGCGGACACTTCAGATGTCCTAGGTCACCTGTACCTATTTCTGCATTACAGGGTTGGGGAAAAGCAGTTTTTGGATGGCTTATAACTTTTACGCCACTCAATGAAACTGCATGTAATTTTGCAATTTTATTCTAGAACTAATCATGAATGGTTTTGCAATGTTTTGTGGGATTCTGTCAAGAGGGGGCAAAATTAGAGGGGGGTCCCAAAATATTGTAAAGGCATATAAATGTGGTGTTATTTGACGAATCTGCACAACATTTGGCAAAACGATTTTGGATCTAGATATAAATGGTTTTCTAAAGTTTGGTGGGATTTTCTCAAGAGGGGCGAAATTAGAGGGGGTGTCTCAACATTTTTAGATGGCTTATAACTTTGTTGCTATTTGACGAATGTGGATAACAGTTTTGAGAAAGATTATAGACCCAACCTTCAATGTTTGTGTAAAGACTGAATGGATTTTGTCAAGTGGGGGCTAAATTATAGGACTATTGTATGTACATACATTTTGACATTTTAAAAAAAATAAAACATGGGCGGATTTCGAGCAAACTCGTGAGGAGCACTGGCAAGGACATTAAAGCATGGTTTTGCAAAAGTGCCCGTGTTTTATTTTTTTACAAGTGTCATAATGTAGGTACAAAAAATAGTCATACACCTTTTGGTGACTGAGGTATAGCCTGTGGCCGTGGGCAGTGTCCAGATTGTCTCGGTCATGGCATAAGGTCATGACCCGGACAATCTGGCTACTGGCCATGACCGCTAGGGACGCAAAATGGTGTTAAAGTGGCTATGTCTACCTGGGACTGGCTATGTGGTAAGGTTATTCGAAGGTAGGATAGGTTTGAAAGTGAAAAAAAGTGCTTGTGGTAACATGTTCATAGGGTTTTGCAGGCTGCCATGGCAAGGGAAGAGGGGCATTGTGTACGGAGCCACGCCTTCTCTTTCCATGTTGGCTGTCTTGGAAAAGGATTTTCCTTCCTACAGCGGGACGCTGCAGGCGTCCCGCTGTAGGAAGAATAATCCTTCCTTCTTACAGCGGAACGCCACAGACGTCCCGCTATAGGAACACAAATCTATGTTTTAGCAACCTGGGTTTCCGCTTTGGGAACCAGGGGTGCTAATGGCCTTTATCCCCCATTTCAGGGGCTGCAATGGACAATAATGGTCTGTAGCGCTCCTTATTTATTCATTTATTTATTTATTTATAACGCACGATGCCCGCAGACATCAGGCTGTGTGGTTACAGTATTTGTTGAGGAAGATGAGGTGGAGGAAGACAGCTTACTACTTGCTGAGAAAGGAACAACCTTTCTGAGAGCATTGCGGTCATTGGATTTGGTTGGCGGTGCATGGAGGTGGTCCCGTAGGAGTACTGTCCAGGTAGTCTGCAACTGAGTACAACATTGCACTCAGTGCATTTCACTTTGGTAGCTTTAGCCTTTGGTACACTCCCAACAGTAGCAAAGAACTGGCACACCCATGATTCGATCTTGGTGCTAGAAGTATGCACATCCTCTACCTCATCTTCTTGGTCCTCTTCATTGTCTTTGAAAGCACTGCACTTTTTTGTTGTGAAGGTCCTCCAGCTGATGGTGGTGGTGGCTCTTGGGGAGGAAGGATGGCAATAACTGATGCCATTTTTAAGATAAATAGCATTTTTGATAACATTCTTCCAAGTATGCACTGTGTACTAGATTGGTAATGGATAATGAGTATGAAAAGGTGTAGGAGGTGTGCAAGGGAAATTTTTAAGTTGAAAGTTCCTAGATCAGTAGAAAATGCAGTTCCGAACTGTCCGCGAAGCACAGATCTTATTGTGAAGTGCGGACGGGTTCTTGGACACTTCATCATGCTGCGTGCCAGCGTATGATCATGTGGCACTGTCCAGAAGGTCCGCAATGAAGTCAGATGTTCGTAGACATCTACGGATGCAAAGCTAGTTGAAATAGTTGCAAAATGTTTATAGAAGTGTAAAAAATGATTCTAGAAGGTGGGAAATGGCAGAGTTGTAAGGTGACACTTTGTAAATTGGACACAAATATTGTTATATTTGGTAAGTATGATATCCGTAAATTGTAGGAAAATAGCTTGCACTGGTAAAAACCCATGAAATGCACTTAAAAAACGTTGTTAAAGGGACATTATGGTTAAGTTGGACTAATAAAAACCTATGAAATTCAATGAAAAAACTTTGTTAAAGGGACGTTGTGGTTAAGTTGCACTAATAAAAACCTATGAAATTCAATGAAAAAACTTTGTTAAGGGGACGTTATGGTTAGGTTGCACTAATAAAAACCTATGAAATTTCCTGAAAAAAACTTTGTTAAAGAGACGTTATGGTTAAGTTGGACTAACCATAACCATATCCACCTTCTCAGGCGACATCATGTCCAACATAGCCGATAAAGCCAAAACCAAATGACAAATCATCTTACTTGGCGACTTCAATCTTGGATTCCAAGACCCTAATGACCCTGCAGCGCTAGATCTGGCTAACACATTAACTGACCAGGGTTTCACCGACCACATCACGGAACCCACTCACTCCAAAGGGAGAACTCTTGATTGGCTAGCTGAATCTAACTGTTGCATCAACCTCAAGGACAACACTCCTTGTGCATGGTCAGATCATCACACAATCCTCTTCGAGATTAAAACCACTGACCATTGCCCCAAACAAGAACATGCCCCTACCACCCAGACCAGAAACAAAAGAGACATTACCAAGGCTAAATTACTCCCCCTCATCCTCCCGCTATTAAACAACATTGCATCTTCATGCACAGATCCCACAGTATTAGTTGACACCTACAACCAGACTATGCTTAAAGCACTGAACGCCATTGCCCCTACCAAATCGAGGAGACCTAAACCCAGAGTCCACCTCAACTTGTGGTTCACCCCTCACCTAAGAGAACTCCACAAAGCCAAATGCTCTGCCGAATCTCATTGGAAAAGTCACCCCTCTGATGCCAACAAAGACTACTTAACCATTGCCTCCCTTAACTACAAAGAAGCCATCTTCCAGGCAAAGAAAGACACCTACAACGGCTGCATCATGGAAGCCAAATCCAACACCAAAGAGCTATTCAAGATCCTCAAGGAACTTGAATCTCCCGCAACCCCCCGCCCCAGATACATGTAACAAAAACAGCTTGTGGTGTACAAACATACAAGCTGCCCTACTGGGTAAGATTACCACGCTCCAAGCCAAAATTAATGCCAAACAATCGTGCCTCCGGACTAACAACCAACCCCCCCCCCTCCCACTCGCATCACCTCCCCAGGCTCTACTCACAAGCCCTTCAGCTTTACAGCCCTCAGTGTACCTGAGGTTGAAAACATTATCAATAAGCTTAATCCAACCAACTGCCAAGGCGACCTATGTCCCGCCTCAGCTATTAAGGATGCGGCACACAAACTAGCCCCTTTTATCACCACCTTCATCAACACATCCTTCAAAACAGGCATTGCCTTTAACAATCTAAAAGATGCATGGGTCATCCCCTTACTCAAAAAACCCACTCTCGACCTGAGCACACCTACCAACTATAGGCCCATTACTACGGTTCCCTTCTTGCTTAAAATCCTTGATCGGGCAGCATACCTCCAGATTCAGGAATACCTCAAATCCAATAAACTCCTTGGTCTCAGGCAATCAGGCTTCAGACCCAGGCACGGGACAGAAACAGCCCTCATTGATCTGAAAACACAAATTGAGGACCTTAAAGACAAAGGGAAACTCACGCTACTGCTACTACTAGACCTATCCGCAGCCTTCGACCGGTTCCATGTAATAATGTCGCCACAAAAATATCGCCATACAAAAATATCGCCGAAAATTGTCGTTTTTTGTGGCGGCATTATTGCATGGAATTTTTTTTTTAACATTTTTTTTTTGCCCTTATCGCCACATATATGGTCACCCAAATAATATCGCCACAACATTTTTCCGGCGATATTATTTACGGCGACCATATATGTGGCGATATTAATACCTGATACCCTTCGACCTTGTCAACCACCGCATCCTCTGTCAACACCTTTCATCAGCTGCCAATTTTTCAGATACTGCCACCTCCTGGATCAGATCATTCCTTGACAATAGATCCATGCGAGTCTACTCCCCCTCTGCAGCCGCTGAACCATCACCTGTCCCTTGCGGCGTGCCCCAGGGCTCTTGCGTATCCCCCACACTATACAACATGTTCACCAAACCTCTCTTTGATATTCTTGACTATCTGGGCTTCACCTACACAAATTATGCCGATGACACCCAGATACTCATCCCTATGACTGGAGACTATTTGGCTGACACCAAATCACTGAATGACGTCTACCTGGTCATACAAGCCTGGATGGCTCAACATGAGCTATGCCTTAATGATGATAAGACTGAGCTCCTCATCCTTGGCTCACACCACCACCTCAGTAAACTTGATCCTGCTTTCAAGTCTTTCATCATTGACAGCAACACCATCAAAGTATCTAATAACACCAAAACCCTTAGTATCTACCTTGATTCCACTCTGTCTCTCTCCAGACAAACCAACTCAGTTACACTTGCCTCTGCCTACACGTGAAAACTGATTACCGCTTGTCGCTCCTTTCTCTCCACGGCTAACTGCATTATCTTAGCCAGAACCCTTTTCATGTCCAAGATCGACTACTGCAGAGCGCTCTATTTGGGCACCAGTCAAAGAAACCTAAACAAGTTGCAGGTCACCAAGAACAACGCCATCAGAGCAGCCCTCAACACTCCTAGAAACAACCACATCTCAGACACCAGACGCAACATGGGCTGGCTTTCAGTAGCCCAAAGAATCTCTCTAAAAACCCTAACACTCACCCATAAGTGTCTCTCTAACCAGGCTCCCACATACCTCTCCAATCTATTTGCACCTCGCACCTCCATTTGACCGCAGAGACCTGCCCAAACCAACTGTCTCACCCTCCACAGGTTCAAGATACAGAAAGCTGGCGGCTGCAGCTTCCCGGAACGAGCAACCGAATTATGGAACACACTGCCCTCCACACTCCGGTCCGAACCCTCCCCGCATGCCTTCAAATGAATACTAAACTGTGGCTCTAGGATAGTGACAATTAGCATCGGTCCTGACTCATCTCTGTACTCACCTGCTAATGTAAACCTCGTTGTATATACCTACATTTGTAAATATTGTAAATAGAGACTACATATCTCTTGTATTTAGATGTACTATTAGACGCGTTATTATATGTCTTTTGTAACCTTTCATAAGATATGCGCCCAGATGCCCGAGGGCCAGGCGTGCTTTACAAATAAAGAAAATTCAAAATTCAAATAATAAAAACCTATGAAATTCAATGAAAAAACTTTGTTAAAGGGACGTTATGGTTAAGTTGCACTAATAAAAACCAATGAAATTCAGTAAATAAATGTTGTATGGTTACAAGTAAAATCGAAAACCCCCTGAAATTCGCCAGTTATGGTAAGCTAAGCAACCATAACTCACACCACCACCGTGCACTGCTAAGACTAATACCCAGGACATCAAATATGACATCACAAATATCATTGATGACATCACTGATGACATCACACGTGCATTTACCTTTCATACAAGGGGTTGTGAATGTAATGTTGGCAAAAAAGTATCAGGGATTATCGGGAGATGTGTAATAAACTACATACTTCATTACGCAATGTAGTGTTCTAAAGAACATTCCATTGCAGTGTTCTTTCTAGTACAGGAACCTACTCATACAGAAATGTAGGTATTGGCTGCAGCATACACCACAGAGGTGCTATATTTGTAATTTTCCAAAGTTATATAAAGAAACGGTCAATGCTTCTGTATCAGACTTTTCCGTACTGTGAAACATGTACTAAGTAGCTAATAATGCATCACTTACTACATATTTCTACTAATACACACAAAACCTAAATAGACTACAATGCATACAAATATGGGGCTTGTATATGGAGAGTAAAGTAAGCAAACAAGAGGCAGTATCATTAGCATCTGTGTATAATCTACATGATTGTATTCACGCACAAAAATGATTGCTGTGTATCAGGCCTGCTTTTTCCCCTATATATGTACATCATAAGATGCGATTAAATTCTAAAGAAAGTAGTGTAAGAACGTGTGAGAATAGCAATATCTATAAATGTAATACCTTTTGAAAGTTAAGTTTCTGACTGTCAGTAAATAAAACCACCTGGCCTAGCTATGGCAGTGAACAAAAAAGAAGGGGCTAGAAATGTGATGTCATCAGCGATGTCATCAATGATATTTTTGATGTCTTCTTTGATGTCCTGGGTGTTAGTCTTAGCAGTGCACGGGGGTGGCGCGAGTTATGGTTGCTTAGCTTACCAAAACTGGTGCATTTCAGGGTTTTTTCAATTTTACTTGTCATCATAATGTCCCTTTAACAACGTTTTTTTACTGAATTTCATAGGTTTTTATTATTACAACTTGACCATAACGTCCCTTTAACAAAGTTTTTTCATTGACTATATATATATTACACGGCCACAGTAGTGGCTGTGTAGTTATGGTTCAGTTGCCGTTTCCATAGGAAGAGCACTTTTTGGGCGGCTTATAACTCCGCTCCCCCAGGACGAATCCTCACCAAACTTTGCATTTTTTTGCAAAGTTTTGTGATGTTTGGTCTAGGGGGGGAAAAGTTATAGGGGGGGATCCCAAAACATCTTTTTTTCCCATAGACTGAATGGGGGGAAAACATTGCGCCCGCCTACAGGCCAAACCGCTCGACGGATTTTCACCAAATTTGTGGCAGGGGCTTGGTCCCGAAAGCGTGCTTTTGTAAATTTGGTGACAATCCGTCCAGTAGTTTCCTTTAAAACGAACAAAAAGTATGTCTCAAAAAATTAGTGATATCTATGTCCGCTCCGCGGTCACACTTCCCTGTTCGCTCCGTGGACAAGATACCGAAGGGGCTGGCGTCATGACCGCAGACACGCAAGGTCTCCGCCGATTGGCTGCAGTGAGCCGTGATGTGCGTCAGATTGTTTGGATGCACCTGACATCTTGGATCCGCCGACAGCGCGGCGGCGACCAGAGGCGAAATGCTGTTTCGGAAACTTTTTTGGTGTGTCAGAGTGCTTGGGGAGGTTCAGAGAGTAAGAGATGGGTGAAATACTGTATTTGTTTAGGCGGCAGGTGTTAATGATGTATTCCCTATGCACGCCTTGTCCGGGATGTTTGTAAGTACTGAAAATGAGGGGTCTCATAAGGATAGTACTTCTGTCTCTGCTGTGCGCAGGCAACTTGAAACTGTTCTAAGGACACACGTGGTGTTAGCGAACATTAAAATTGAGTACATGCCATAGTAAATTTTTTGTTTCTATGGGTGTGCTATTGATTTATACGCTGCCATGGGTGTGATATGCTGCGGTGGTTGTGGCCAGGGCCTACAGTCTTGGGTGCATGGTCAAAGGCTATGCACCCAAGAACAAAGTTATAAGCACTGGAGTTATAAGCCACTATGGTTTTTACATACTGCACACCCATACATACAAATATCTATGGCCTTACACCCAAGTCTCTAGACTCTGGCCACAACCACTGCAGCATATCACAGCTATAGATACTCCTGTAGTATCAAACATCAATCAGGTGGTTGTGGGGAGGGCCTAGAGTCTTGGGTGCATGGCCGAAGGTGGTTGTGGGTAGGACCTACAGTCTTGGTTGCTTGGGTGTAGGTCGTAGGTTATACGCCCAAGACCACATTTATACGTAGTGAAGTTACAAGCCACAATGGGTGCAATATGCTGTGGTGGTTCTGGCCAGGACCTAGAGTCCTGGGTGCATGGCCGCAGACCATGCACCCAAGACTGAAGTTATAAGCACTGAGGTTATAAGTCAGCATGGGTGTGATGTGGTGCGGTGGTTGTGGGTCGGATCTACAGTCTCGGTTGCTTGGGTGTAGCTCGTAGGTTATACATCTAAGACTCTAGGCCCTGCCCACAGACACTGCACCATATTACTGCCATAGATCAGACGTATGGATTTGAATATGTATGACATGTGTGAAATTATACTTACTGTTTACTTTGTTGAGATTCGATATATTTCTTACATGGCTTTAGTACTTGGCGGAAATAACCTTTTTTAAATTTCTGTGATAAAAGAAAAGAGCATGTTAGTGTTTGTATTTCATAAAGACTTATTACATTGTACTATAGACATGTTAGCTTTTTTTTACCCTCATATTTAGTTTACAAACCAGTGTACTGTGAATTTTGCTCAGTTTCTGTGTTTGTTTTTCAAATCCTTGGGTCTGGGGGAAAAGAAATCCTTGTCGGATTAAAAAAACCCTTTCTTTGCTATGCTACAAACTATTTCTTTGTTTCCTTTGAGTGTTTACTTGTTGTTTCTGATTAATGTTATGTATGTTGGCTTGTTGCAGATTTTTTAAACAGTTAGATACCTGTTGGCGTATTCTAACTGTGTATTTTTTGTTACGGATCTGTGGTATTCATTTATCTGTGTGGTTGTTATACACTCTTGGGCAGTTAGATACCTGTTGGCGTATTCTAACTGTTTATAGTCTTTTACTTGAATTTTTGTTAATGTTGAAGTACACATTAGTTATTAAATTTTGGCTTTAAGAAGATTAAATACGCATTTGTAAGATTAGCTGGCAATCTCTGCTTTAGACTAATGGTACTACCATTTCATTCGAACCATCCACATTTCTTTTTAATATATGCGTTGTAGTGACCTGCATTGGTTGTGGCTCCTGCGTGGTAGATTATACCAATTGTTGTAAAGGTTTTCTTACCAAGTGACACTTGACCGTGTGTGAATCCAGTCAGCTTGCAGTTGTTTTTGGTACCATCTGCATTGTAACGTAGAAGCATAAGTATTATGTAGTTACTATGTGTTTGTATCAGTAAGGTGGAGCGATTATCTGAATTGCAGATAGTCCATAATCTGCCATGGTTTGCATTCTGTAGAAGTTGCTGAAATGGGATGGATTCACAATTAGGTATGGATACATACACAAATCGCTCATTTGGGATTTGTTCCTGTGTCACATTGCTGCAGAGAGTGCATGTATGTTTCCACATGTATGAAATCTGGAAGATTTCATTTATAGGTATGTTTTGTTTTCCAGTACTTGCAGTATGTACATTAGAAATTCTTGTGGATCTTCTTGTGAGTTTATAGTGAATTTCACCATTCCAGCACAGTAGTCCAATTCTTGTCTTATTCCCTGAACACTATACGTGTTGTCAGGATTGTCTGTTGCGTTTCTATGAAGGACTAACATTTGCAAACACAATTGGTCTGTACTGTGTAAGTAAATATTGTTAACAATTGGTGGCAATTGAAATAGAATATTCATTGCTACATTTGCGTAGCAATTTACACCAGTTTCATTTGAAAATTTGAATGGACCAGATAGTTCTGTCTCTGACTGATTTTTTGGGGAGTTTCTGTTCCTTCTTTGAAGAAGTACCTGATTTACTTTCCCCTAATAGTTTCTTCTTTGCTTTTGGTAATTGATGAAGTTTTAGCTTCTTTTGTTTTCCTTGAAGGATTTGCCGTCAGATTCTGTTGCATTTCTGTTTCAATTAGTTTTATTTTACTACGTTTTCCTTTTTGTGGAACAGGATATGATTTCAGATGTGGGGTGTACAGTGAACGCAGTCTATTGTATTCTAAAATGCAAGGAATATCAGCGTTCACTTTACTTGCATCAAAGTTGATTAGAAATAGACCGTCAAGTGTACGTAAGCGTGATAGTGCTACGTAGCTCATGCCTTCTTTAAAGACTGTGTTTCCTATACCTATCAATGCTTTGTCTAGGGTAAGACCTTGGGATTTATGAATGGTGACTGCATATGCAAGAGTTAGAGAAAATTGTTTTCTACGTACATACATGTCTTTAAAGAGAAGGAATCGATCTGTTGAGCGCCCTATCCTTTTCACTTCTGAAAGTTTGCAAATATTGACAAACTGAATGTTGTTGTCACGTGGGTAGGTTTGAAAGCCAACAACTGTACCCAGTGCCCCATTAACTAGCCCTTGCTCCACGTCAAGGTTACATTTAAGCATTACTCTACAATTTAAGGATAATTTTAATATTTTTTCCAACCCAGCTGTGTTGGAGATTGAATTTTCTAAGGTATTTAGTCTTGTTGTGGCTTGCTGACACATGGGTAGTGTCATACCAGGTACGTCCAGTTTGTCTGTGGAGCAAATTTCCAATATTGGTTGCATTTCTTTTTTTTATGTTATTTCATTGAATTTGAAACAGCTTGCAAGAGTTGGCATTAAGGCCATACAATTGATGTTTTTGTGCGCTAGTTGTTCCATAACATCAGTAGCACATGTGTTATCACCATGAAGTGCATGAATGTGCTGGTTTTTCATATTGAATGTTGGCGTAAGTGAGATCTGCAGATTGACGCATGTTTTCTGTTAATTCTCTGTATTGGAAATGTTGCCAAAGGTTGACATTTCCTATGCTGCCAACAGGTTTACGGCAGAGTTTGTGTCCTAAGGTTTTAAAAATAGGTTCACCTTTCACTGGTGTCAATTGTAGAAGATCTCCGAAAACGATAATGTGTTTCCCTGCAAAGAGTTCTTCGTAGTTTGTTTTAAGTACTTCTTGCAATCTGAGGTGAATCAAAGCCAACATTAGGCTGGAGACCATGCTCACTTCATCTATTAGTAGCATTTTCATTTGTTTTAATATTCTGCGTAGTTCCATTGCAGCTTCTGCAGAAAGTTTGTAATAGTCTAATTTGTTTTGGTGTTCTACTGGAAGGAGTAGTAATCAGTGTAAAGTGACACCGCCTATGATGTAGGCAGCTAAACCTGTGGGGGCAGTTACAACAGCTGACAGTTTGTTGTTTGTCAATTGTTGAAGGAACTTGCTGATGATTTTGATTAAGAATGTTTTTCCTGACCCAGCTTCACCACTGACGTACAGCAGTATAGGTTTGTAATTTTGGCAGGTACATTCTTAATTTTCGTGTTGTACACCATGTGCAATTTCTTTTGTTGCTTCTTCAAAAATGGTGCGCTGGTCTTTGTTAAGTTTTGATTGTAGTACAGTTAAGTCTTGTATATCTTCTTCATAGTGACACATGGTGTTTTCCACTTCTGTCATAGCTAATTCTGCCTCATTTGCTATTAGTGGCTGTCCTAGAGGTTCTTGACTTCCTGTTACAGAAGGTTGACTACTGTCGGAAGTGTCCTTATCTAGTTGGGCCTGAAGTTCTTCTTCATGTTGCTGTTCATTGTGCAACATTGTTTTGTACTGCGTAAAGTTCACATCGGTGGTAGTGCTTTCATTTGCTTTGAAAGCATCTTCATAGCAGTCATACTTATCTACTATCTCTTCCTCTTTTCTCCATGGTTTAAAAAGTTGTAGCAGGGACATGTAATATAGTTCTTTCTGTTGAGGAGTTCTTAATGACAATTTGACAAGATTAATTAAGCTTCGTTTGGTAAGTTTCACTTAGCTGCCTTCACAATCTGTCACTCTATATCTCCCTTTGCTTTCATCGGGTTTCTTATTATTTTTGTATGCAAAGTTTTGAGCTATGTGGTATAGACACATAGTTTCCAAAGTGGTACTCCTGTTCGGATAGTATGTGTTCAGTAAATTGTTTTTTTAAAATGTCTTGGCTGTTGGGATCATTTTTGGCAATTGTTTCTATGTCCTCATATGATTTCAGAACTCTTTTTCTAGATTTAGCAGGACCAAGACTTAGCCATACTATGTTTTCTGATTTTCCATACAAAGCAGTACCGGTTAAACAATCTGCAGCTTCATAGGCGCCACATTCTCTATGAGAGAGCGTTTTTATGCCTAGGCTGTACAATTTCTGAGATAGTGTTTTGTCTCATGATAGGTCAATTCAGAGGTCTTGAAGCTCTGTTGTTTTCTTCTTTTGTTAAGTAGGCTGTAACATATCGTGCAACTGCAATGGAATTGTCTGCAATGTACTGCACATCTATGTTTGCATTCCATAAGAGGGCAATGATTGCATTGTAATCATTGATAGATTTTGATTCTTCTGGTCTTTTTATGTAATACATGATTTACCTTTAACACTATGTCGAACTGATGACATGAAGTTGTTCACTTCACCTGTTTCTGTAACTGGTCTAGGGAAACCAAAGCGGCATTTGGTGTAGTATTTGCCTTTGCTTTTGTATTTGCAGCGACAATATTTGCCACATTTGTGTCTTTGAAATTGTAAAATCTGTCTATGAAGGGATTTCACAAGTGACATATTTTTGGATGAACTGTAAAACAGTGGCATCACTGTCCGGACCAAATTTAGATGCACCTTTGATCCATAAAAGAATGTGAATATGTGGTGCTCCTCTGGCTTGGTATTCTTTTCTCCAAAAAAAGTGTTGCGCTTCTCCGAGGGGAGGAACAGTTTTATTACAAATAAAGTGTAGCATAGCAATGAAACGATGATGGAAATATCTTGACACATTAACAGGATCTAGAGAGCAAAGTTCTCCAGGTGTTAGTATGTCTATGTTGGTTTTGTTGTTGTTTGATATGCGTAGGAAATCATGTAAATCTTCCCATGCATACTCTGCACAACTTAATGTCACAAACTAAGTTGGTAATCCAAGGTTTCTCATCATACAACGTACATCTCTGTGCCGTCGGAACCAGTATTCTTTTGTACCACGCATGTTTGCAAACAGATTTGTTATACTCGATTGTAAAACCTCATCTTTTTCTTGCACTTTTTGTATTAATTGCGTAGCTGACATATTTTGAAAGTGGGTTCCAGATTTCAATATGTGTGCAACTCTGTAACATAGGGTTGCTAGTTCACTTTCAAAGAGTAGGTGGAATATGTATTCCACATTTTGTCTAAATCTGGGATCTTGAGAATACATTCGTAATGAGCGGTATTCTGATGCCGTAATCTGAGTGGGTCTATCATCGTATCTTCCGCCTTTGCCAGTAGGAAATAGCAGTGGAAAAGCACGTGCTTCTCTACTTTTTTCCCATATGCTCATTGGTGACCCTTTGATTTGTCGCATTTGGTAAGTTTCTAGTGTATCATCTATGCTCTCATTAGAGTGCAATGGATGAATTGTGTAATGGTCCAAAACAGTGGATACTGCAGCAGGATCCAGAAGTTCAAATTGACCAGTTTCTGGTGACTCTTGAATTATTTCTGTTGTTTCCCTTAAACTTTCTTCAATATTTATTTGCTTGTAGTATTCGTTATGGTCATTCACATATTGCAAGGCTTGTCTAACTTTATGTAAATCCACCAGTTGTTGCCAAATTCTTTTGTCTTTTGTTGGTACACAATTTACTAAGACAATTAAAGAATGCTCTATTTGACGTTGCACTCCTAGAGTGTGCACATTTTCTGTCAGATCTAATGGCAAATAAAATACTTTGCCACGAATGCCTTTCACCAATTGAGAGGGAGGGAATTTTGCTGTTTTTGGTTGAAGGCGTATTATTGCTTGAAATGGGTGAACTGTTTGAATTATGATGCTCTCATACAAATTGAGTTGTTGCAGGGGTTTTGGTAGTGGGAATAATTCCAAATTATTTGTGATAGCACGTGAAGGAGTTTGGTTGTTGTCCAGTTTTGTAGTGCAGTAACTGCAACATATTAGGAGTTCACTTATTTGGTATTTGTTTTCTCCTAAAAGGTAGAGAGGTAATTCAAACCATTTGGAATCTTCATTGTCTTCTATTTTGTATGTTACGTCTATAGTTTTTTGTGTTCCTTTTGTAAAACGTTCTGTGGCAACACACACACACATGGTTTGGTACTTCAGCCAATGTACTTTAATTTATAATTTTAATAAAAGGTTGCTATGTGCATAATTGTTGCTAGTCTGCTCTAAAACTATTGCATTTTGTAAGTGGCTTTCACTTCCAAAATATTTTCTCTGGATACGGTTGATTTCTTCTTGTAGGCATTTGGGTGTACCATGCAGAAGAGTGTTATTTAAATTGGCTAATTCTAAAGCTGGACTTTTAGCATAGTACAGTTTATACACTAGATTTCTTACATTTGAATGATCTATTGATATCCTTTTGATATCATGGAAGGTGCTTTTGCAAATAGGTCTGGAAATGCAGGCTAATGAATGTCCTTGTAGTCCTGTGTATTTGCGAACTGGACAGATATCCATATTTTGCAGCACTTTCATTTTGATTTTGTCTTTACCTTTCACATACTGATTGAGGAACTGACGTAAAGATTTGAAAGATTTGTTAGGAATGTCACACATTAACGTGCATGGCCATTTGTATACTTGACGGTCTGGTTCAGTCGAATGGAGAGGTAATTTTGAGTTTTCAGGGGATACTTTTGTAAGCAGTGTTTCTTGGTCTATGATGGTATTATTGATTTTTTCATACCCACGTCCACCTCTATGGATGGCAATTGTGTTTGTTTGATTTTGTTTGTATGCTTCTTCATTAAAATATGATTCTGTGGTTGTTGTGTGACTCCATTCAACTCCACAAATATTTAAGAAGTTATTTTTGTTGACATTCAGTTTATTGAGACGTTTATTTTGTAGTTTAGCACTTAGTTTTGTTAGTGGTTTCATCCTATTTAACACTAAAATAAATAACTTCCTTTTGAGAAGGATTGCACTGTCTACGAGAGCTTGTAGGATACATTTTCAACGGTAGGTTTTAAGGGCTGAGGATGATTTCGCCCCTCTTCTTATTAGATTCTGAAGGACTCTGTGGCAAAACATTTTTGCTTAAATACTTTTTTTACTATGGGTTCTTGCTACTATATCAGGATTCATAGGAGTATTGTTAGCAGTACTGGTAGCCGATTTTTTGTAAAGCGTTTTTTGTTTCGTGCCACATTTTGACAGAGGAGCCAAAGTTTCGGTAGTTGAAGCTTCCTTTGTTTCGCTAAATGACTGTATTAGCTGTTTTGTTTCAACGTTCTGTACAAACTCTGCTAGAGATGGATGCTTACTTTGGATACTTTTATTTTCATTTGCTCTATTTCTGCGTTCCTTTCTACGAACTTGCTGTTTGGTAGGCATTCTTTGGGGTCTGTTGAAAAAAAAGAAGGCATGGTTTGGTCTGTTTTACAATGTATGTGTGCTGTGTGCATGCGTGCATGAGTTTGATGGGGAAGCTGTTTGTGGTGGTGTGTGAATGTGCATTGGGCAGTTGCAATGAGTTGGGAAGGCTATTTTTCATGTTTGTATATTAATACACTGTGCTTCAGATGAGATTAGAAAGTGAGCTAGTGGTGAGGAGAAGCATTAATAGTAAACGTAATGGTATAAAATTAAAACAGCTATTTGTTTTGTAGTACTAACATTCTAAGGCTTCTGTATGTTATTTGTGTTCCAAAAACACAGGGATTTGTGTGCCATTCTGCCTGCTATTCTTTGTTTAATAAATGGGGATTTGTGGGTAGAATGGTTCAGAAATCAATGTTTTTTTTGGTGCGCAAATTACATAAATAACCCACACAGTCTCTGTGAGGAACAGTAAGAATATAAAGGTAGTACTGTACTTACTTTTTTTTGCGCAATGACCAGGTTTCTTCGGATATGTTATTTGCAGTGTCGATGCTGTTGATTTTCAGGAGAGTAGTCTTCACTGCAATTGTAAAATGAAGAAGTTAGTAACTTTGTGTGTTTAAAGCAGTGATGTCAATGTACTCGTTCATTTTGCATCTTTCGTCAGAGTATTCTCCTTTGATATCTCAACACAGTGCATGTGTGCATTTCATTGAGGAGGGTAAAGGAGGGTAAGGAAGGGACACCAACCACAGGGATAAGAAAGGGCAGGTGGAGAGAGAAAGATGTAGGGTGGGCTTTACTTAGGTAAGGAGCAGTTCTTCTGGTGCTCCGTGACTGTAGTGTCAAAAGCACTTTGAAGACTCTCCCCCCTGCAGAGTACTGCGTCACAGTGCATACACAATATTGTGACCCTTGCTAGGTAAGGGTCAACAGCATCGCAAATGGCCTGTGAGGCAGCTGGAGGGATGCGCTCTCCTACAGGAGTGTGTCTTGTGGTGAGAGGATAGGACACAGAGGATGCTGCGGAGGAACTCAACCTACTACGTTCTTCACATGGTACCGCCATGCGAATGTCCGCACTGCGGAACGAAGTTAGGTATCGCTTCATGGTTGTCGTACCAAAGCTGTACGCACCAGGTCTCCCGCGACTCAGCACCAACTTGCACTGGTTACACCTGACCTGGTTCGCACGTGCTTTTGGTACATTTCCAAAAACGGTAAACAACTGCCACACCCACGACTCCCGGCGAGTGCTTGTAGTGCAGAGTTCCCCCACCTCATTCTCTTTTTCCTCTTCTTCCTCGCTCTCTACATCCTCACGCATATTTCCCTCTGCAGGCCCTTGGGAGGTGGTGGCGGTGGAGGGTTTGGAGGTGGTGCTGAGGCTAATGAAGCAACAGCAGCCATGGATGCCATTAGGGTTGGTTGGCTAATCTTCGCTACAGCTGTGAAGGGAGCATTACTTAATCTGCTATAGCCAGAAGTACAATGAAGATGAGCTTGGGGGTGTGGCCTTTCATAGGGGTGGATGGGTGCAACTCGTGACCATATCGATCACTCAAAAGCGTTGCAAAAATTCTAAACAATAGGTTGAAAGGTAGGGCCATTGTATGGGACATGTGAAATGGTGATTGTATACTGTAAAATAATTTCTCATGTCTGTATAAGTTCTTTTGAAATGTTGCGGAAGCAGACAAACTGCGCAAATTAGGCCACACGCTCAGCATGGGTGCGGTCACATGATGACATCGTGAACGCATCCGCGAAGGAAATGGGTGCCCGCTGGACACCAAATGCAGAGTAACCGACGTGCACATGCGCGCGGGTGCTCTACGGACAGTGTTCGGGTCCTGAAACTAATTAAAAGTGCGACACAAGTGAGACGGGCAGTTACGGACAGGCGCGATGTTCACAGTAATTATAGGTGTGGTGCGCATGTGCGTAGATGTTCTGCTGACTGTACGGCCAGGTACAGTGTCCTTAGGACACCTCCATTTTGTTTGACTACGGACATGCCGGCCACCGCGCCTGTTCTATGGACAGTTCCATCTTGGCTGCAGACGGTACGGACAGGTATAGTGTCCTTAGGACACTCCAATTTTGTTCATTTGCAGACATCCCAGACACCTGGTGTGTCTGGGATGTCTGCAATGTTTTATCTTGGTTGTGACCAGTACAGAGAGGTATAATGTCCTTAGGACGCCCCCATTCTGTTCATTTACGGACAACTTGGACAGCTGGTGCGTTCTAAGATCAGTTCCATCTTGGTTGTGAATGGTACGGGTAGGTGTATTGCCCTTAGAACATCCATATTATATTGATTACGGCCAGCCCGAACAGGCGCGCAGTCCGCAGACATTTGAACTCTTTTAAAAAAAATGTTTTTGATCCAAACCATTATACTAGAACTAACATAAAAAAATGTTTAATACACACACATACATCAATCAAGAAGAATACAGGGGGAAGCAGATACTGAAACGAATATAGGGGAATTAGGGTTTAAAACGGACTGGTTGTGAGGGGATGAAGGCATGGATGTTTCGTCAAAATGTTTGTTCTTCTTGGGGGTTTGGGGATGGTTCACTAGGAAATGGAGAAGGGGGACAGGTACAGGTTGGACAGTGATATCTTATTTTTCCTCTCACGTATTCCTCCACAAATTGCCTTAACCCGTTAAAATTCTCATTTAGTATGTCCTTTTTCTCTTCTATCCGTTTCAGGCTGTCTTGCCCTGTGTCCTTTGGTGGACTTTCTTCTTTTTTTACCTGGTCTGTTAAAAATATATATATATATGTTAAATGCCCATAAAATACTGACTATTAATTTGCTTATGGAGAGAAGTGTGTACCATTATTATCGCTATCTTCCGACATTTCCCCATGCGGAAAATTCTCCTCCAGCCACTCCAAAGTACTGCACATTTCTGTGTCAAAACAACAGAAATACATTATTTTTTCTGCACCTCATACAAAAAGTACACACACATGTAATAAAAATGAAGTTCACTTACTATTTTCTTGTAATTTGTCTTAGTTGTGCTATGTGCGTCTACTGTCACTCCTGGCTGCACAGTTTCTGTGAGGTAATTACGTTGGAGACATATCTTTTTTTTGTTATGGTATAATCCATTTCATTCTACATGGTAATTAAATGCATGGGTAATGTTTGAGACGTGTATGTTCAATTGGTTACTTATTAGTACGTATAATGTGTTTATGTGTTGTTTTTTAAACTTGTGCATTTTTCATATGGCACAATAGTACAATTTCAGATACCCCCTGACTGTTTGGGTACTGTTGATCTCGTCCGTGCCCCACGCAGACAGATGCTCAGTCCGTGCCTTTCAAATATCATTAGCGAGGGGGTTCCGTATGTTCTATGTTACATGTATATAAAGTAAGGGAATTATAGTACATATCTCCCAAATTCACATGATGAAAGTGTATATTCAGTAAAAAAAAACATTGTTAACGGAATGTTATGATTAAGTTGCCCTACTAAAAAACTATGAAATTCAGTAAAAAAAACGTTGTTAAAGGGACGTTATGGTTAAGTTGCCCTACTAAAAACCCATAAAATTCAAAAAGAAAAACTTTGTTAAGGGGACGTTATGGTTAAGTTGCGCTACTAAAAACCTGTGAAATTCACCAAAAAAAACTTTAGAATGTGATGTCATCTGTCATGTCCTGGGTGTTAGTGTTAGCAGTGCACAGTGGTGCGGGCAGTTATGGTTGCTTAGCCTACCATAACTGGCGAATTTCAGGGGTTTTTCGGTTTTACTTCGAACCATAATGTCACGTTTATAAAGTTTTTTTTGTGTGAATTATCACAGGTTTTTAGTAGCGCATATATATATATATATATATATATATATATATATATATATGTGTGTGCGTATTGTGGATCCATTGTTTCAAAAGGGTGAACAATTTTCTCTAAGGCACATCCATGTTGTGCGCAAAGGAAATGCTTCTGTGCTCTACTGCACATCTGTCATGTGAATTACTTGAATATTATATGAGAATTGACATTGTCAACTGCATGACTTTTTAATCAATTTCTCCTCAAATGTGCACTGTACAATTCATCCTATCGACCTATTATTTTTGTTTTAAACATTCTTGTTGGGGGCGGTAGGGGGGACCTCACCAACCTTCCTGAGTGGTTTCAGCCACACTTAATTCACTTTGCTACATTCATTTTAGGGAAAACATTTCAGTCACTTTAAAAATCCATAAGCCACCTCGTTTTATTACTATCGTATTATTTCTCCATAAGCATGACAGTGCAGGCTACAACTTAGATGCTTTTGAATCCAGAATGCAAAATGTCTGATCGGGTTTGACACCCCTGTTCTATCAACAACAAAAAATTGTAAGATTGTTTAAGGTTTTGATTATAAGCTTTGCTCAGTAAGGCAAGCCTAACTTGCTTATTATGGTATATGCTGGAGTTGATCCGTAGAAATGAAAACTTTAAAAGGAACATTTTACAATGTTATCAAATTAAATCATTTTCTTTTTATGTAGTATCATTTGAAGAGAATTCACACCATTATATCTTTCAAAATGTCCTTCCTTCTTGGAAAGGGATGAGGTCAGGTTAAAAATGATCTCTGACCTGAGTGAGTACCGAAGCAATGTTTAACATGCAGCGTAGCAGGCAACCACCACCACCTGCATCAAAGTTGCTTTAGGTTCTAATACAACAGATGTGTCCATAAAAATGATCATCAAAACATCTTCCGGTAAAGGGACTAAGAAGATGGCCAGTTCAGGAATGTGCTTTAAAATGTTTATGTTTGCTTTTAGCACATAAGCATAGTAGCAGTAAACCATTGAATGCAATATTTGTTTTGTAGAAATGCACTTTAGTTGAATTGATCATATGTTCCATAGCAAATGTGGTTCCTGCCTTAATTTGATTTAGACATTTTTTACAAAATATGCCTCAAACTACACAATAAGTTCATTTACTTATTGCACTAACATGGAAGTATTAATTGCATACCATTATTAACAGATATATTCCAAGAAATAGATCAATCATTCCCTTCTGATGGAACCCTTATGGGTTAGAAGTTGCCTCAGGGCCTGAGTAACATCTTTGTTTCTTAAGGTGTAGATGAATGGATTTGCCATTGGGGTCACCATGGTGTACACGACAGACACAAATTTGCTGAGGTTGAATGAATATTGCGCGGTTGGAATAACATAGCTGAAGATGCCAGTCCCATAAAAGATAGAAACCACCAGTAGGTGAGAAGCACACGTGGAGAATGCCTTTCGCTTGCCGCTAGTGGAAGGGATTTTAAATATTGCTGACGCAATGCACCCATAGGAAACAATAGTGACCAAGAATGTACCGAGGAGCACAGCTGCAGCAAAACCAGAATTTATTCTTTGGGTGAAGTTTGTATCTGAGCAGGAGAGTCTTAGCACAGGGGACAAGTCACAGAAGAAATGGTCAATGACATTTGGACCACAAAAAAACGAAAGTGATGTAAGCACAGTTGGCACAATCGGGGTCAGAAACCCTGCTATCCAAGATCCACTCGCTAAGAGGATGCACACATTCCGGCTGATGACCTCAGAATATCGTAGTGGGTCACATACAGCCACGTACCGGTCGTACGCCATTGCAGCTAAAAGAAAGTTTTCTACACAGGCCATGGAGAGGAACAGGTATAACTGCATCATACAGCCTGTGAAGGAGACAGCCCTGCTCCCTGTGAACATCATTGCCAACAATGGTGGGGAAATTGATGATGTGTAAAAGATCTCCAAGAGTGAGAAGTGTCCAAGGAGGAAGTACATCGGGGTGTGGAGCTGACGACTGCCCCTGGTAATCACCACGATGACAGCATTGCTTGAGATGGTCAACAGGTACATAACAAGAAACAGGAAGGAGAGCAGGCCTTGGAATTTCCGATTCCCGGGGAACCCCACGATGATGAACTGGCTAACAGAAGTCAAATTTTTCCAATCCATTTTTTCATGACTTGATACCTGAAGAAGGAAACGTAAGCAATATAGTACACCAAAACAGGGCATAGAGACAGTTGGATGAAAATAAAGTAATAACACTTTTAACATAACTTAATGGGGCCATCCGGCCAAATGTGCTGTGCATCAATCTAACACGCGTAGAGAGCAGATTTGATGCTGCCATTCGATGTTCTGCTGGAACCTCACTTATATTAGTTGGAAAATCATCACTTGCTCTAAATATGTTTCTATGCACATTTGGAACACTTTTATATGTAGCCTTCATAGATTTTACAAAAGATGTGCGCATGCACCTTTTCTGTGAATGTCCTACCTTGAGTGTTGTACGCCATTGCAGGTACTTGAGTTCCAGCAGTGTCCTTACTGTGTTGGACATGCAGGTGTGTCTTCTCCTGCTCAGGAGAAATGTGACAATGGATTCTAACTGCATAACGCCTGGTATACATGCACTACGATTCAAGATTTTATTGCAATCAGAAACGTGTGCCTTCGATAGAAAGTGGAAAACATGGACTAGAAAAGGGAACAATTACCATAAAAGGCAGCACTGTAATTGGTATATGCAATTTACAAAGAATTATGCACATCAAGGCGTGCATATTTTCGAAATTAGCCTAGACCTCTGTTCTCTGGAGGGTGCAATTGGTAAGGAGGACTGTAGTTATGAATTAGACTGGTAAAGGCCAATCTAATGATATTCGAATGTCAAGATTTTGCAAGAAGTTAATGTGGCTTCTCCAGTCATCCACAAGAACTGGTATGGGCAGGGGCGGCGGGAGCCGCTGGCTTGGGAGGGCCTTAGCCCTCCCAATCTGCAGAGGTTCAGAAGGCAGGACTCTGCCCTGACGATCAAATCTGATGGAAAAGGGCACAAAATGCTGTTAAATTTCCCACCTGGGAGCGCTGAGTATGTACATTTAAATAACCATTCACGCGGCAGGAGCAGCAAATGTGCAGAGGAAGAGGATGCAATCCTGCCTTGATGAACAATGAGGAAGCCAAAGGCTTAACTGCTGGGCTCAGCGTTTAGATGGCCCACACCCTCAAATGATTAGCTACTGTGGTTAGCTACCCTCAAATGATACAAGTGCGTCCAAGCAAACAGTAAAACCAAAAGAGGTGGTGGACTGGCAATCATCCACAAGGAACACCTGGAAATTAAACTGGAAGACCCATTAAACATCAATAAATGCAAATCTCTAATTCTCCTATCAGCAACCCCTAGAACAAACCTGAAATTCATACTGATATACAGACCGCCAGCTTAGGATTCAACTTTCATAGACGCCTTCAGGGAAGCAGTCACCATCCTAGCCATCAAGCACAATCACCTGATCATCCTCGGAAACTTCAACATCTGTTTCGATGAAGAAACCACAGCCACACAAAAATCTCTAGCGAGCCAACTAGCAACAATTAATCTACATCAACTAGTCAAAGGAGCAACTCACACGGCAGGACATATACTAGATGCAATCTTTGCCAACAAAAAACTTATTACCACGGCGCCACCAATTCAAATCCTCAGGAGCGACCACCTCATCATTCCCTTCATTATCACACTGGCCACTCCAATAACCAAGCAACAGGGCAAGCCGCTGATCATCATGAAAAGGAATTGCAGAAACATCAAAAACTCCAACCTAACTGAACTTCTGGAACTCAGCAAACCACAAGCAACAACTATGGACAAGGCTGACCTGTACAAAAAAACATATCTACTCGACAACTGGATCACAACAACAATCAACGAAATCACCAAAGAAAAACCTTTTACCCCTTCACGCAACAGAGCAGTGGCAAAATGGTTCACCACATTACTCAGCACCATGAAAAGGAAAAACCAAAAACTGGAACTAGAACGGAGGATCAAAAACAACTATGGAACAAAATACAAACTTCAACAAAATATACGCTCATACAAAAAGGAAATACAAAAAGCAAAAATGAAATACTATGACAACCGAATCTTCAAAACACCAAAAACCTGAAAAGAACTCTTTAAAATCATAAATGAAATTAAAAAAAATCCACCTGACTGCAACAACACGCCAATACCATCAAAGAAACTATGCAATGATCTAGCAGACCACTTCAAAAACAAAATCATTACCATCCAACAGACCATACAAAGCAGACGGTTCGAGCAGAATATGGAACTCACCCACCCCTACGAGGGACGCTCAAACAAACTCTGAAACTTCCCCCTAATATCAGTGGAGACATTCGTCAAACTGGTAAATCAAAGCAACAAAACAGGTGCCCCCGTGGATCCTTGCCCCAGACATATACAAATCAATCCTCTCACAAGGAACACCCATGGAATACCACAGGAACGTCTTCAACCTCTCAATCTCAACAGGAAAAGTGCCACAATTGTTCAAATCAGCATACATAATTCTGCTTCTCAAAGATACAACAGGAAACATAGAGGACCTCTCCAATTACAGACCCATCTCCAACATCCCGTACCCAGCTAAACTGCTCGAAACATACATTTACAGAACAACAAAAGAATTCATAGAAGAGCACCGCCTGCTAGACCAGGCACAAGTAGGCTTTAGACCAATGAGAGCACATCCCGTACCCAGTTAAACTGCTCGAAACATACATTTACAGAACAACGAAAGAATTCATAGAAGAGCACCGCCTGCTAGACCAGGCACAAGTAGGCTTTAGACTAATGAGAGCAATGGAATCAGCACTTCTCTCAATATGGGATGACCTAAAGGAAAATGCAGATTCAGACAACCATGACATCCTCATAACGAGATTGGAAGAAATTGGAATCAGTGACCGCGCCTTACTATGGATCAAATCCTTCCTAACAAACAGAATTGAGACCATATGGATCAATCCTTTCAAATCCAACCCAAGAAAATCCTCATGCGGAGTACCACAAGGACCATCCTTCTCCCTGTTATTATTCAACATCTACCTATCTCAACTCATCAAGATCATCAAAAGACACAGCCTCACCTGTTACAGCTACGCCGACGATACACAAATAGTTTACAAAATACAAGATATTCAAGAAGACAACACGTTACAGAACTGCCTCGGTGAAATATACAACTGGATGAACTCGAACCACCTCAAACAGACGACCACTACATCCCCTGTCCAGTGGTACTCGGTACAACCCCAGCTCCATCGTCGATTGTAAAAAACCTGGGACTTCAGATGGACAACAAACTTACTCTAGAGCCACAAGTAAACGCTCTAATCAAGAAATGCTTCTTTCTCCTGCGAGCGGTAAAAAGGATCCTACTGTTCCTTTCATTCACCAACAAAACACTCACCGTCATCCCTCTTGTCATGTCCAGAGTAGATTGCGCCAATAGCCTATATCTGGACATGCCTGAATGACTTCTAAAGAAACTACAACGCATACAAAATGCAGCAGCCACACTGCTCCTCAAACTACCCGAAGAGAGCACATCACGCCAGTGCTGAAAACACTACACTGGCTACCAATAAAACAGCAAATCAAGTTCAAATCAATGTGCATTACGCACAGAGCAATCCACGACCAAGGCACAGAATTCCTAAGAGACAAATTAAGCCTACACCGACCTACAAGGACGCTCAGATCGAGCAGCGACATCCGTTTGGAACCTAAAACCCTACAACAAAAGAGGTTCTTTTTTCTCACACCTCGCCCCAAAAACCTGGAACGAGCTACCAACGAACATAAGTAACACAAGAAATCATCTCCTATTCAGGAAACACCTCAAATCCCGGCTCTTCAGCCCATAATTAGAAGAACGCCTATGGGGGCATATACACAGTTGAAACAACGCTGAGAGAAGAAACCAATCCTCCCAATCCCCTAAAATACCGCCCATAAACAGAAGTTAAGGAAGAACAATCTAAGGCGTTTCAACTTACCAACTGACAGATAGATGTCATCGAACAACACCAAAGAAAGATCATAGATAGGTTGGTATGGAAGAGCAAGGATTATATATCAATAACACCTTGGCCTAGAAACTATACACAGGCAACAATGGTCCAACGACGAAAATAGATAGCAAGGGAATGGGTGATTGCTAATAACAACACCATTACCAGGGTGGGGGACAAGACATGCCCCTACCTATTACACTAAGTTCAAAACAACACAGCTGGGAATGTGCCACGCCATCACTCGTAACAATTAGACGGACAGGAAAGAAAAAATAAAAATATGCCTACCTATAGGACAATGCGATACGTAGAACAAGAATTATAAAGACTAAGAGATTTATAACCCACTAACCCTATGCTCAAATATCTGCATACCTAACTCACACAAAAATCCACACAACCATCTTCTCACTCAGCAAACCGCACACACTTTACCACATCACATCAACAAACAAACTACACATAAACCACACCAACAGCACATGAGGTCTCGCATCGGTCCAATATCCACACCAAAGCTCAGTGCACAGTGAAAACCGAACTGAAGCTGTCAACACACACCACTTTCTCACTTTCCTATTCCCTCTTCACCCGACTTACCCATTTCCGCCTTCTTGTTTGCAGATCCGCCTGAGCGCCTGGGGACCAATTCCGTTGGTGACGGTGCACAGTACAAATAACTTTAACATTACCATTAGCATTAACTGTGTGTGAAACGAAAGATGCACTTAATGGGCCAAAGGAAGGTGTAATAGCTATTCAGCCTCGTGAGCTCAGAGGAAATGAGCCAGGGAGGGTTGACAGCCCAATGGCATAATGGCCAACCCTGGGTATGGAAGGCCACATGTCAGAGCACACAGGCTCAGAAACGGTGACAATGCAGGTGTTAATATGGATTGTGCATTGTACACTCACAGAGAAACAGTATGCACGTGAATAAAGGGGCAAAGCAGAGCTTGTAGGAGGAGCATTCAAGCATGGGAGGAACAATGGGAAAGGCCATAAGAAGGGAAAGGCCACCGTCTCAGAAGAGGGCAGTTCATCCTGAGATAGGGCAGGGCAGACACATGGCCTGATTCTGCGCTCCACATAAACATAAGAAAAGTGTCATTCCGTGAATAAAGGAGACTCTTTTCTTATTTGCTCCATATTCTATCTCTATATAAATATAGGCACTGAACATGGAGCAAATAAGTAATGTGTCTCCTTCATTCACAGAATTACACTTTTCTTATTTTATATGGAGTGCAGAATCGGGCCCTGAGAGGGTTTACAGACTCGGAAGGAAGGATGATTTCCTTGCTCGGTGAGTGTGGGGGCTGCACCTGAGCTCACAGAAATGGTGCAGCTCACAGACTGACAAAGGGCCTCATTACGACCCAGGCGGTAAGTTACCGCCTGGGTCGTACCCTTACCACCATGGTGTAAACTATGTTTACACCATGGTGGATGGCGGATTTACCGTCCCATTCCAAGGTGAGTGGGGCGGTAAATCCCCATTTCCCATTTTACCCTTCCCCATTCCCATTTTTGCCCCATAGGGCATAATGGGAGTGATGAAGGCGCTAATTACGCCACCGTAAATTACGGTGGCGTAATTAGCACCATAGTCCCTTAGCGGCATGGATTTTAACGCCTGCAAAAAGCAGGCGTTTATATCACCATGGCGCTAACGGACCTTGTAATCAGGCGTTAAGGGTTGGCGCTGTTTACGGCGGCGTTAACCCCTTAACGCCTGATTCGTAATGAGGCCCAAAGAGTGGTTTGAGATCACAGATGGAAAATCAATTTTAAATGAACAAGGAGTAGTCCTTAGGTTCTCTTTCAAGCTGTTGTGACCATGCGGATAGATAGGTTCATAAGCAATGGAGTGCGAACAAGGAGATGGTTTAGAAACATAATTTTCAGTATAAAAAAATCAGGTAAGTATTTTCTTAGTGTGTGATGAACCCACAATCTGCAGATTTTCCGCCCCTCTCCGCCTACTGGGGAGCATGCGTCAGATGGATCAAAGTTTGTGGTTTTGTAGAATGTTTTGCAGTTTAGAGATTGTGAAATGAAACTGAAGTCCAAAGGCAGTGGGCAAGCCCTGACCTGGCAGTTGGCTTGTTGGCTCTGAGGACCCATGAGTGTTCATTGCCAGAGCCCGGAGCATGCTGTTGTCCCCCCATTCCTGCTCTCTGGAGTTGTGTCAGAACAGATATGGAGCCCAAGTGTGGTGTTGCAGGGAGAGTGTAAAGGCTGTGTCTGTTGTGAAAGTTTTTTTTTTTTTTTTACCAGTAGAGTATGTAGGGAATATGGAACCCTGAATTTCAGCAAACCCCGCATTTCAGCAAATTCCAAATTTTAGCAAGGTGCGACTCTGGTGTGAGACTCTGGTGTGAGACTCTGATGTGAATCGGGTGTGAGTCTGCATTATGAATGTATGGAAAACATAGAATGTAAAAGGGGGGTTTGAATTTGTCATTTCATAAAAGCTGATGTTATCATTTGGACACCACACCATGGTTCAGTATGGACTGAATTGCAATGAAATATAAAACCAACAATTTACTTACTCACTAACACCCATACATTACTAATCTATCCCCACACTAAAGTTAAAGGCAACTCTGTCCATAGCTCTTTGGTGTAAAACAATGGTACAGACAATGGTACAAGCCAGCTCAGTTTATGAAATTATACCAGCACAGACTGTGCAAAGTGCTCGGAAAAATGCAAGAAATAAACATGAAGAAATAAAATCGTTTTTACAGTGAAGATCTGACAAGATGTGAGCTGAGGAATGTGAAGTTAATTTTGCTCAAAGCAAGCTTATTGTTTAAAACGGTCAGAGCAGCAATCCAGTGCAGAGAAATGCAACTGTTTGATATCTGTTTGCTGCCTGAATCTCTGTGCAGAGGTGATTGTCTAAACACATGCTCTCTGGAACTTTATAGAGGGTTGGCCAACTGGGGGGTTGTGTTTGGCACGTGACATCAGAGTCTGGGGCAGGCAATTTCGTACACTTTCTGTAGGCAAGCAAACATTTTATGGGCGGATCAGGGAGATGCCTTAAAAAAGGGAAGTGCAATGAAAAGCAGGGGGCTGTCTCTCAAAGTGGGCTGTGTTTGCTGACGGTGAGCAGGCTGGCTGTCTTTCGGAAGAGTGTGTGCTGAGTTGCACTGCCAAGAAGGGGAGATAAGCAGATAAGAAAGGTTTCCGTTCAAGCACTTTCCAGGCAGCCAATGGCCGGAGAAATTCTCAACAGCTGAGCTGAGGGGGTGTCCTGGTCCTGCTGTGTGAAGGCACACTGAAATAAGCATAATTTAAGTGAGAACCCAGTATAATTGAGGTGTGTGGTCTGTTTGTTTGGCAAGTGCATTTTACAGTTGCAGGCAGAAGAATTCTCTACATTTACAAATGTAAACAGCAATTTCTCATGTGTTTTATTCACCATCCAAGTAGCAAACTTCAAATATAACAGAAGGTTTATAAGCGGCCAAGACTTGTGATAAGCTTCATGGTCAGAAATAGTAGTGTTCTTGCCATCTATCTCCAAAATGGTAATTGAAGTCCATTGTGAGAAAAAGCTCTTTATCGTGTGGAAGCATTTTCAATGAAATGTGCTCTAGTCATGTTTTGGCTTGAAGAATAAAATTTGTTATCAGTGCAAACAAGAAGCAAGAGATTGGGATGTGCGTTCATTTTTGGAATTGCAGGAAATGTCATATTAAGAAACTCATTGCAATGCATTGCTGATGTGGTTGTACTCATGAACCCTAATTACCTATATAACATATAAATGGCATTGGATCAGCCTGGTCTATTCACTGTGTGTCCTGGCTACTCATGGTATTATATAGACAGATATAAAGCTAAGGAGGTATTTGTTTTTACTGCGTGTGGTATAATACAAGATTCACCAAAACACTGTGAACAGGGGCAAATCGTAAAGAGCTGATTCCACATATTACAGTTTCCAGGTGACCTAGTAAGTCTATGTTGTGTTTCTACACCAAACTACCACTAAAATACCACAAGTAAATGCCATTATTGAAATACCACTAAAGTAGAAAAATTGGATCCCAGTGTGCACCAGGTTTTTAGCTTGCAGCTCATGATCACAATATAAGAATAACATCAGGTATTCCTGTGTCTGTAGGGTCCACAAAATACCCCACAAAATACCCCAACAGGGGTTGTAATGGGAAGAACCGGAGGCCAGCATATTCCTCTCTTAACTTACTTCAGTACCAACATTCTCTTCTTCAGCCTTTGACAGGTGCTCCAAATTCAAAGCGTTCCCCCGCTAACCATGTTGCTTTTGATATATTGCAACGTGATGAATCCGACAGAGGGCATTGCTTGGCACACCATTATGTGGCATGTGAAGAGATGTGCCAGCACCATGCAGCTGAGCTATAAATAAGAACAGTGCCCATGGATCAATAGTGGGTGAGTAGTGCATCTCTCTTTGTCAAATCTGGACACTGGAGACCCTAGAATAATAAATACACGACTAAAGGAACTGTTGGATAGTCTAGATGTCTGGTGAAATGATGAAACAAGAAAAACAAGTGAACAAGCACAAACATTGAAGAGGTTCAACTGTGCCAGCAACCCCCATCCCACCAAAACGTGGATTTCCAGCCAGCTCTTCTTTTGTTTTGCCTTGGGCGAGGGGCATCATATACATAACTCAGCTGCAATGCTTTCTGATAAGCATACTGCAGAAGGCAGTAAGGATCCTCTCAAATCTGCTAGACGGCTCCAAACATTGCCTCCATTGTTATGGGCATCAGGTAGACATACAAACATTGCGCAAAACATATTAGGAACCTTTTCTAGTCTTGGTTTCTGAAGGTTTGGTTATTGGCTGCTTCGAGTAATGTGCCAGCACCATGGTAGGCACATATGTGAGAGATTGTGGTGCAGGACACCATGTTAGCGAGTGATTTCATCCTTGTGAGAAGCAGGACTTTGAAAAGATTATGTGTGATGGGAGCAGTTAGAACAAGCAAAGCACGATGGGTAGGCATGGCTTTTGAGAGAAGAGATGGCTCTTTGCCCATGCTCTTACTGGGTGGAGGCCAGCACTTCTCTGGATAGAGGAAACACCACGTTTTAGAGAGGAAAGGGTAACTCTGAATGATCAATGCCATACGTCATTTAATTTGAGCCTTTGTAGAGATTCACCCTAAAATGAATGCTAGTGCCAATAGTGTCAATTGAACCTGGGTACTGTCAAAAGTAAGGGAACCGTATCCTTAGTAACAGAAGCCTTTCAGGGAACACCATTAACAACGATTGATCATGGCTTCCCACTCTCTACTTTAGAACTTCTGTTCCACTACAATTTCTTCAGATTCGACCAGCTTTTTACAAAAAGAGCCATTTTACTTGGTGATGCTTTTGCACTGGGGATCACTAATAATATGTTAATGCATGAGTTTGAATAACAACTTTCCTTCACAAGCCCTGAACGGAAACATCACATGATTTTTTGGACCTGCTACGTCAATTACTTTTTTTTATTTGGAACTGTTCCCCAGATTTGTTGCTGCATTTTTTGACATAGCTGAATTCAGTTCATTCTACTATAAAATTTAGCATGAACTCACCTGTTCATGCAATCTATTTTCTAGACATGGCCATTACGATTGGTAACCACCAATAGAAATGCACTCCTGTCACAGATGGTCGTAACACATTCACAAATACAAAGGATGGTGTAAGGGTTTTTATCAAGAAACATTTTATATTTTTGTCATGAGGTGTTTTGGTTGTCAAGTAATATCACTAAAGGGTTCCTACTAGCTAGCCGCTCAGTGTCCCAGGTGCTCCTTACTCCCTAGCCCAGGCTTCACTAATATTCAAAATCAGATTACACACTAGAAATCAGTAACCTCTACTATTTACCATATTCTCTCTTTCATGGGAGGGACTAAATGCTGAGGCCTTACCGATCTTATTCCTTATTGGGCTTCCTAAAGGTTACCTTACTCTAATAAAAATAAAGCCTCTATTTTCTCACATACTCACACGTTCATTCTCACCTCTCCTGTTCACTCCTCTCGCCGATCTTATGTCTCCATGTTTCCCTACTCCCCTGTCCTCTTCTTCCTCATCCTGTGGTCGTCCTCCCTTCCTATATAAACACCTTCTTCTCTCTCTCCCTGCTCCAACCCGTCTTCCTATGATCTACCATCTTCTCCTCTCACCTCCTACTCCCTCTCTCTCACTCTCTCCTGCTACCTTCTCTCTCCTGCTACCTTCTCTCTCCTCAGTCCCTCTGGTTCTCGAATGCTCTTCACTCTCCTATCTCTATACCTTCCCCCATTGCACTTTCTCCAATGTTCATCTTCCTTCTCCACTCTATTTCCCCACCAATCCCTCTCTTGCTATCTCTCACTCTGTCTCTCTCATTCTCTTTACTGTCTTGCACTACCCCTTTGGTACCTCTTGCACTGCCCCTTCCACCACCATCATTAACTCTCTCAGGCACTCTCACAATCACAGCTGCATTTTTTCCATTAATATTTTTGCATTTAAAAAGCACACTTGTCCCGGAGGCATCTAGGCGCTGGTTCCAAGACAAAGGTCTGGTTAGAGCCAGTATGGCTGATGGCAGGTAGACGCAGTCCACTACACAAAGAAGCAAGTCGTTTTCTGAATGTCCCGTATGCGGGTTCAGAGCAAAGCATGGGTGGCAGGGCATTCCAAAGCTTGGAAGCAGTGACTGGGAAGCTAGCTCCACCTGCTCTGGATCTTTTGTATGTGGGAAATGTGAGGCAGTGGCAGTAGGCTGAGCATGTAGGCTGAGCATGTAGGCCTTGTTGGTTTGGCTTTTTCAAGCCTTTGTGAGAGATATGCTGGGGCTGCATAAGTTAGGCATCTGTGGGTGATACAAAGGGTTTTGAATTTGATGAATTCACGAATCAGGAGCCAATGCACCTTTCCTCTGGCATCTGAAATGTGCTAATATTTGAGAAGATCAAGGGCAGCACAGATGGCCTTGTTTTGGATGAATTGGAGTTGCAGTAATCCAGTTTAGATCCTATGATGGCTTGTGCGATAGTGATACAGTTATTGATGGAAAGTAAGGGTCTGCTGGCGTTTTTGCATTTTGTGGTGTGGGTAGCAGAGGATGCAATGGCAAAGACTTATCTTGTCATGTTTAGGGTGACATCCAGATAAATACCCCGTTTTTTCACTACCAGTGAGACTGGGATAGTGATACAATTTATCACAAAGGAATGGAATGCTGGGTCTAGTTTGTTGAGTATGGCTTGGTGCCCGATAAGTAGAACTTCAATTTTTTGGTCATTAAGGCACAGCAGATGGTAGGCCATCTAGGTTTGGATGGTCTGGTAGGTGGCAGTAAGTGTGGTGGTATCCTCGGAATAGTTTCCAGTGAGGAGGAGGAGGAGGATCTGTGTGTCATCTGCGTAGTTTGTGTATGTGATTCCGAAGGCATCGAGGTGGCCAAAGAGGGGTTTTGTGTCGCTATTGTAGAGAGTGAGGGAGATCCAGCAACAGTGAAGGAAGCCACATGAGACTGGTGATGGGGGCTGCAGATTCCTCAGCAAAGATTTGCATGGCTCTGTCAGCAAGGAAGGAGGCAATCCATTTGTTTGCTTTAGGGGAGAAGGTTGCGGGGGTAGTCAGATGGTGGCATATGGCTTTGTGGTTGACGAGGTCGAATGCAGCAGATAGGCCTAGTAGAAGGAAAGAGAGCCAACTTGTCCGTATCTCTCATGTCAGCTAGTTCATATTTTAGATTGAGCAGGGCTGATTCAGTTCCATGTCCTTGGCAGAAGCCAGACTTCCAGATGCCAAGAATGTGATGGTGCTCTAGGTAGTTTTGGATCTGGAGGTAGGCTGCTTGATTGACAGTTTTCAGGATGAAGCGGACAGTGGCGATGGGTCAGTAGTTGGTGGGTATGGTGGGGTTGAGTGAAGGCTTTTTGTGTAGGGCTAAGATCCACGTGATGGCAGTGATGAAGGGGCTGAGGGCCTCATCACAGTCCTTGATTAGTTAGGCAGGGTAGACATCACCTTTACAGCATAATGGTTTGAGGCCTTTGATGAGGTTGTCAACTTCCACTTGAGCTAGTGGGTGGAATTTGAATGGGAGAAGGAAGGTGGTGTGTTGGTTTGTTTGAGGTGAGGGTTGGGCTGGGGATTGTTGCAGATGGTGTCGTGTTTTTGGTAGATTTTCTCCTGTAGTGAGGTCATTTTGCCCTTGAGGGCATTTTGTATTTTACTGCACCTTGCGTCAGCTTTGTTGAAATCGGAGGGTGGTGTTGTTGGGGGCTCCAGTTCACTCAAGATGACAAAGAGCTCACATGTGTCTGATTTGGCATTGGCAATTCTAGTGTTGTATGTGGTGGCTTTGACGTCATGTATGGCCTGCTTGTATTCCTTAACAATGGTGGCAAAATGTAACTTATTAAAATCAGATCTAACGTTCTGCCATTCAGCCTCAGTGTCTCATTTCCTCGAGCTTGCAGGTCTGGAGTACACCATGGGGGTCATTACGACCGAGGCGTTAACCATGGTGCTATTAGCGCCATGGTTGACGCCGTAATCTGCCATGGTGAATGGCGGAATTACCGCCCCGATAACAAGGTTGGCGGGGCGGTAATTCCCCATTCACCATTGGCCCTTCCCCATTCCCATTTTTGCCCCATAGGGCTCAATGGGAATGGGGAAGGCGGTAATTACGGTACCGCAAATTGCGGTATCCGTAATTGCCTCCAAGGTCCCTTTGCGGGCCTGTTCCTTAACGGCTAGTAACACCAGTCGTTAAGGTAGGGACCGCAAAGGGACCTCGTAATTAGGCGGTAAGTGGTTAACGGCGCCGCCACCTTTTACGGCGCTGTTAACCCCTTACCACCTGGGTCATAATGAGGCCCCATGAGTTTTTGTTTGAGGATGGTTTGGCCTTTCACTGTGCAAAGTGTGTGTTAACAGCTTTGGTGATAAGGCTGTTGTAATAATAATATTTATTGTGATTTAGTTTACATTGAAACTTTACACGTTAATTTAAATTTTACATTAAAAAAATCATACGAAGAATAAAAATTATCATAAAAGAAAAGCACATTTCGTTTAAATGAAAAAAATAAAAAGGAAAGAAATACATTAAATTCCCTAAACAAATAAACCATAATATCATCATCATTAAGATTTAAAACTTCAATAGTCTCAATTAGTGATAGATCAACAACCGTACAATGCCTCAGAATGACAGCTACTCCTCAGGGCAGACTTCCAGCACTTAGTTAACAGAACAATAATGGTTTAATATTATAGCAAATCCTGTTTGAATGCATACCCATGGCAAATAGTGAAATCACTTAGACTTCGGCAGTGACTATTCCATGGCTCATCTTTGTATCTTCCTATATAGTTATATTGAGGCTAGTTTCCACCTTCAGCCAAATGTTATACAATGCAATCAATAGTCTCATACTATTGGAATTAATACAATTATACCAAAATAGTTCCTCTTTGATGTTTCCGTGACTGTGCACAAAATTGCCCAAACAGAGGTTTATGGCACTTAGCATTTCATGGCATTCTTTCAAGAAATGTCTGGCGTCTCTGGCTGGTTCACTATATTACACAGTCGACAATGCCATAGTTCTGGAGCGATCATGTCTCTTCTCCCGGTGATCATTAACATAGGTAGTTGTTCGAGCCTTAAAAGTAAAATAAAGCGTCTAAGTCTCGCATCAGGGCACAAATGAAGGTAACTCTGAGGTTTTTTGAAGTTGTACAGTCTATACTGAACAAACTGATAGCTTTTCAGGTCCTGGAGATGGTCGTAGTTCTCTAACCAATCCCAGAGATCTTTACGTTTACCCAGGGCCCTCAGTGCTTCTTCTGTAACACTACCCACGCGGATTTCCCACCCAATGGCCGTCAGAAATTTGGACATCTGCTCCTTCAAGGGGCACGGGGGATTAACCTTAGACATCTCTTGATGGACAGCTTTTAGTAGCCCATTATTGGTCATACCACTCATCTTCAGGTAGAGTAGAGCTTGCTTTTTTAACACTAGAACTTTCAACGAGGTCAACCCCAATTCTAGTCTTATTATTGCCATGGGGATTCCTGGTGGTAGGCCCAAGATAGAGCGCCAAAAATGTCCCTTCTATCACCTGTAACCATTTCAGGTCAGTACTAAGGAGAGCTTCCAAACCAAAAGTAATCATTGGGGATAAAACTTGTATATAAAGTTGATGTGTACCCCAAATAGTAAAACCTCCCTGGTTTACTGTAGATCTATGGAACGCGGCGGTCAATTGTACCACTCTAGTAATGCGTGACTGTTTGCATATTCCATAGTCACCAACGGTCTCAAATTCAATCCCTAAATGGATGTAATGAGGAGTATAGGCGATGTTATCGAGGCCTACTCTAAGCTGCACACGAGTGGTGTTCCTTTTGGTGAATCTCATGACCTTAGTTTTTTTCAGGTTAATTTTAAGGCCATTTCTCTCGGCATATTCCCAAAGGGCAGAGGTTGACCTACGAAGCCCACTGATGGTGTGATCAAGTATTACTAAATCGTCCGCATAGGCAAGAACAGGGCAGATGGAATCTCCTATTTTCGGTGGACAATTTGTCGCAGCCCTTATAGCCACAGGGATTTCATGTACATATAGATTGTATATTAAAGGAGCGGTGACACAGCCTTGTTTGACCCCCCTGTTTTGGTACACACTTCTGGTGGTATGACCTTCCTGGTCCAATTTTACTTTTACAGAGGTATTCTGATGGAGCAATCTGAGATAGTAAATCAGACCATCAGGGCAGCCCACTGATTTTAATTTCTGCCAAACACACTCTCGGGGAATAGAGTCGAATGCCGCCGAGAAGTCTATATAGAGGGCATATAATGGAGGCTGCCCCCCTGATCTTGCTCGTGACCTTAGGAGGTCCATAACCATGATATTATGCGCCGTGGAATAGCCCTGCCTAAGGCCACTCTGGAATTTGCAAAGTATATCAGATTGATCTACCCAAAGCTGTAGCTCTTTCAATAGAAGTGAGGCGAATATCTTCCCTGTGGCGTCCAACATTGAGAGAAGTCTATAATTACTGGGATCCGCACGGTTGCCCTTTTTATAGACCGGTATCAGAACCGCCGTTTGCCAAGATCGAGGTATTTTCCCCTCATTTAAGATCTTTTTAAACAGGATAACTAGTAGTGATGCCCAAAATTCAGGATGAGACTTCATCACAATGTTTGCCAGTACGTTAGGGCCTGGGACATGTGAGGATTATAATTCTGTGATTGTATTCTTCACCATTTCGTATGATGCAATAATAGGAGGAATTAACGGCATATTGTCCAGTGGGCAGGATTCCTGCATAACTACCTTGGCATCGCGATTTTCAAGGAATGCTATCCATGTTTCGGCCTTGATAGGGTTAACTAATGGGCCTTTCACAGTGCCCCGAGCTTCACCCAGCAGAGACCAGATATTATGGGTTTTATCTGTACAGATTGTATTTATTAGCCTTTGCCAGGACAGAATTTTATCGGATTTCCTTTTGGCCTTAATAATAGCTCTGTATCTATTTTTAATACACCTTACCTTGATATAATATTGATCTGGGGCACATGCTTGTCTCTTGGCAAGCCGAAGTTCAGCTCTACACTCTCTCTTCGCGTCTCTGATCATTTTATCAAAAGGAGGCTTTTTTTTCCCCCAGCTAGTCATAGCCCCTATACGACAGACAGCATGTTTCCCAACAAAGGAATAGATCCAATTTTCGATGGAATTAATCGTCATCTCCCTAAAATTCGGTAAAAGATGCAAGTTATCACTGGCCAAAGCCGCCACGGCATTGGGCCACATGTTTATCAGCAAGCTGATACGTATGCCTGCTTTATTTATCTTAATGTTACCCATGTTAGTGGCAGGGGTATCATTTGCCACTAACTGGCTGTTGATAAGGCTGTTGTAGTGGTCATGGAGCATGGTGAGGTTAGTTGAGCAGGTTAGGGGAGGCATACAATATTCAAGTAGAGAGAGAAAGCATTCCTTAGTGAGCGTTTGAGAGCCAGTCCAGTGTGTGACCAAGGATGTGAGTATGGGCTGATGTACGTTGAGTGAAGCCAGAAGCATATACAACATTGGCCAGGGAGATGACATCCTTGTATCTAGTGTCATTAAAACCTAAGATAAGATCACCAAGGAGAAGGAGTCTAGTCTCAGGTTTCAGGTTGGAAATAAGGAGTTGCAGGATATCCCCTTTGAAGGAGAGGGTTAGTCCTGGAGGTCAATTAATGAGGTGCATCGTGATAGTAGTTGTGGGTGATAGCGAGAGTTTGGTGGACAGGATGGCACAACTGGGTGGGGGCTTGTATTGAAGGTTCTGATGAGGAGGGGTTCTCTGTAGCTCAGGGCTACCCCACTGCCTCTGCAATCAGATCTATCACTGTGGAGAATGGTGTAACCTGGGGAATGGTGATCGTTAGGGCAGGACCTGCTGAGGCTTGAAGCCAGGTTTCTCTTATGGCCAGGATTGATATGTCATTAGTAGTGATTAGGTCTTGTATGTCTGGGGAATGTGCTGCAATGGATCTGGCATTAATTAAGGAGCATTTAGGAGGGGGTGATGGTGTGTTGGGTGAGCTGCTAGTGGTGTGGTTTGTGTGTGCTGAGAGGTTGTTTGAGGTATGTTTTGGAGGAGAGAGAGGTGGGGCTAGTAGGATTGAGTAGTGTTGCAGCCAGAAGTGTTAGGTGTGAGAGTGCGTGAGTGTAAGAGAGTGTTTCTTGTATTTGTGAGGTGGGAATGGCACTAGGTGGAAAGGAAGTTAGTGTGCCAGTTGTGAGATTGGTGATTCTAGCAAGGCCTAGGCATGTTGTCTGGGATATTTGTGGTTTGCTAGAGCAGGATGCATAGTTGATGCCGCAGAGTGTGGTTTGAGTGGGCCTTAGGGAATTGCGAGGCATGGATGAGTATGGATCTGGGTGGGGAGTCCTAGCGGGGTAGATGGGGTCATGAGAGGGCATGAGTCTGGGGAAGAAATGAGTGGCCGGACAGGCTTAGACAGGAGACAAAGGTCTTATGAGCGGGCCTTTGGTGAAGTTGATAAGTGTTTTGGGTGTCCCAGTGGGGGCAAGGTGTAATGGCGCAGAGGAGGAGGGAGATGTGCTGGTGAGGTTAGTGAAAAGTGGGGACAAAAAGCATGTAGTCGGTGGAGTGTGGGGATGAGGCACAGGTGGGGTTGCGAATAGAAGGCATGCTTTGGCTAGCTAAGCCGATAACATGCTTACCTTTGGCTGAGTGCGGCCACAGGTAATCGTATTACATATGACTAGCTCTCACACACAATATGTCACCTGCACACCTATCCAACTGCTCCACAGACATCCCAGTACTCCACTTCATTGCCCACACTTCTGGTCTCTCTGTCCACCCCCATGCCTCCTGAGCTTACTCGAGGACCCAAAATATTTGGTGACTCTCGCAGATTTGTTATACCTGTTTCTTCTGTGACAGGGTCAGGCACCGACCCTGCTAAAAGGGTATGGTGACCCTACTCAGCCTTGGATTGGAGGCTTACCACGTTTTTCACCAGAGCCAGTCCTGACCACAGAGGTGGGCGTGGAGGTTGGGAGACCCCCAGCTCTTGTTCCTTCTACATGTGCCTTAATGACTGAAATGAGTACTATTGTTTCTTGACCAATACCTATACTGCACAATGCTGGCCAGTCTCTTTCTGTCTGTCACTTAGGACTACATTTCCAGAAGTCCTGGTGATGGAATAAAGAGTGAGCAGCCCAAACCAGCGAGAGACAGCGAGAAATGTAGATGCTGCAGAGCTTGCCTCCCATCAAAGTAGCAATTGCAGCACTCTGTGACAAAGGCATTCAGTTTACCTTTAACAAGGCCACAGGACGGTGTGCACATCAAAGAACAATTCCAGCCCTCTACATCACACATACATTCAGTTTACTTTCAACAGGGCTGCTGAGCATTTCACACAACAAAGTGGCAATCACAGTGCTGTGCATAACACAGACTGGGACATTCAGTTCACATTCAACGGTGCCAAAACGCAGTCCCCATATTCACCCAGCAACCAAAATGCTCTGCACAATAGGAACTGTGACATTGCTTATTTGAGAGCTGGCCACCATTCCTTAATGCTGTTAGACCTCCATAGAGGTGTTAGATCTGCATAAATGCATGTTCCATCTGTGCCCACACCCCTGACATTCATGACCTCATACTAGCCAACACCCTTGATGTGCTGGCCGTAACAGTAACCTGGCTGCATGAGACAGCGGGACCCCGCCTATCAACTGCTCTACCCGTCGGTTACTCCATCCTATAAGCCAACAGACAAGGCAGCCAAGGGGGAGGAGTAGCCATTATCTCCAAATCAGCGCTCCCCATCAGATCTTCCCCCCTCCAGACACTTCTGGGCTATGAACTCCTACTGGCCAAGATCGAATCCTCCCCCCAAACCACCATCAACATCCTACAGCTCTACTGCCAACCCTCCCATATTGGCACACCTGATGCCGACATCCCCCTACTGATTTCTCCCCTCGTTAAGCCGAAAACCAAACTCATACTCCTGGCAGACTTCCACCTAGGCTTCAGAGACCCGGCTGATCAGAGGGCCACTGCCCTCACTATAGCCCTAGAAGAGATGAACTTCTCCCAAGTGGTCCTCTCTTCCACCAATGAAAAAGGAAGGATCCTTGCCTGGACCACCCCCCTATCACTACTAGACACACCTGTAAACTCACTGTTGAGCAACTTGCCCCTACCATCCTGGCCTCCCTCGAGACAGCAACAGACAGCTCCAACCCGAAGACATTCTCTCACTATACAATACCACGCTGCTCAATGCTCTAGACAAAAATGTCCCCCTTAAAACCTCTGCCTGCAAAAAAAGAAATCTTCAGAACTGGCACACAGACAGATTAGTCTCCCTATACAAACAAAAACATGCCCTTGAGCATTGCGGAGAAAAAAACACCAAGGAAGCCTTCCATCGCTCAGCGAGTACCTACAAAACAGCCATCTTTGCCACCAAAGCCAATATCTACAATGTTACAATCACTGAAGTAAGCTCCAGCACCAGAGAGCTCTTCAAGATTCTTAAAGAGCTCAAAACCCCTGCACCCCTACTGATAGCTTCCCCAAAAACAAAGCCCGGTGCTCACTCATCCAGTCAGCCCTAGCTACAAAAACCCATAACCTCAGAGACAAAATCATACACAAAAAGTCCTACCTCCCCCCGCACTGCTCGCCCTCTTGAAAACCACCATACCTACCACCCCCACCTCACCACTGTTTCAGTCCTCTGCCATCTCTCCAGCAGAGGTCCTCACCACCATCCCACACCTGAAAGCCTCTAACTGCTCTGGGGACATATGCCCAGCACACATTGTTAAGATGTGTGTTGAACCTCTAGCCGGACACCATTGGCAACTTCATTAACACCTCTTTCAAATTTAACTAAATTCCCAGCTCCATCAAAGCCTGGGTCAAGCCACTCCTGAAGAAACCCTCCCTTGAAACCACTCTTCCCACCAATTATCATCCTATCACAATGGTACCGTTCCTCGTCAGAATTCTGGACTGCACTGTCTACTCGCAACTCCAAATCCAATCTATTTGCCACCCACCAATCGGACTTCTAGATCCAGCTTGACCACATCAGGGACAACGGGGAGCTTGCCATCCTCTTACTAGATCTCTCAGCTACATTTGATCTCATGGATCACTCAATTTTGTGCCACCACCTCACTGCCACCTTCAACATCTCCCCTGAAGCAGCCAATTGGATCAAGTCCTTCCTCTCTGGACTGACCTGTAGGGTCTTCGTAGGCTCGGAAGCAGTCGATCCCATCCCTCTCTCTTATGTTGTCCCTCAAGGATCTTGCCTCTCCCCTAGGCTGTACAATAGGTATACCAAACCCCTCTTCGTTCATCTGGACAACCTCAAAATCCTGTATACTAACTTTGCTGAAAATACACAGGTCCTTCTCAAAATCACTGGTAACTATGAACGAGACTCAACAAATATCATCTGCATTTAAAGCATCATCCAGGCATGGATGGCAACACACCATCTCTGCCTGAATGATGACAAGACAGAGCTCCTTATAGTGGGCTCTCCACTCTGCCCCCTGGGATAAGAAAGGCAGCGTTGGCCTGAGGAACCAGCTGAGAGAGGGAGCCAAATGAGGGGTAAGGAGAGGATAAAATGGGGCACAGGAAGGTATGATTTGTTTGAGTGAGGTCAGGGGAGGAAAAGGAGGGCCATGAGACCAAGCAAAGGAAACACAGTGGAGATGAGCATGGAGAAGGATTGTATGAGTTTTGAAGGTGAGAATTTGGTCAGTGGGAGAAAGTGGAACTTTGGTGTGAGTGTGAGTGTGCGTGTAAGGAGTAAGAGTGAGACTAGTAAAGTATGGGACTAATAAGAGTGAATTAGAAGGTTACCAGGAAAGTGGAAGGATGGAAACTGTAGGAGAGGGTGTGGGTGTAGTATAGTTGTAGTGTGGAGAGTGAAGAGTAGTAGTGGTCTGGAGAGAGTAGTAGTGGTCTGGAGAGGGCAGAAGAGCAGTATTGTGGAGAGGGGAGTGTAAGAGTAGAGGGCGGTGGAGAGAAGATGTAATAAGTAGAATAACAAATGGACAGGGGGTAGTTCAAAAGAGGGAAAGCCAGAGGTAAATTTGAGGAAGAAAGGAAGGAGTGTAGAAGGAAGGAAGGCGAAGGATTAAAAATTAGGAAAAGAGTACAAGTACTGGAAAGGAAAGGACCACGTGGGACCTGACTGTCTGGAAAGCACTTATTCCTGGTCTAATTGTAATGTGGGCCTTATGTGAGGATTAGCCCCGTAGGTCATCACAAACAGCCAAGTAGAATTGCAAACAGTAGGACAGAGGCTCAACAGAGACTTTGCATGCCGGCTGCCTTTCAATAATTAAGAAGCTTTACTTACCTTGACTTGTGGCCGTCCTTCTTCCACAAGTGGTGATGAGCGACGGGATGGTACACGCCGGCGGAAGAGCTGAGTAGTGGCCAGGCATGTAGATCTTCACGCCAGCATGTTGAAACTCTGCCTCCTCAAGATGTTTATTAAAAATAAATGAAGATGAACAAAAATAATTAACCCCATGAAGCCTGTGGAATAGAGAAGTTAGAATACTCCTAGCAATTTCAATAGCTGAACGCAGATCTGGATTTGCTCCCATCCATAATCTTTCTCGTATTCTCTTGTTAAATACATTCATCACTCCCCATTAAGTAGTGTGGCTCTTCTGTGACCGGCGGCAGAGATTCAGACTGGGAATACAAATTGTTATTTTAGGATCTATGTGATTACATAGAATACATAAGAGGGAATGCTTTTCTGAAAAAACAATAACAGTGAAAAAATATCGAAATTTGTTTTTTTGTTTATTTGGAAGGATGGGGGGAAGAGGTACCCCCTACAAACTACCTGTTTCTCTATGTGCTTAAACAAAACCCAACCCAATTCCCACCCGTTTTACCCCCCTTGCCCCACCCCATATCTATTTTTAGAAAATGTCAATGTCTCTATTTTTGCATTCTCTGTAATTGTATTCTCTATTATCACTGGATAGCGTTATTTTCATTCAGCATGCTGATGGGCTCGCATAATATGGCAGGGCATGCTGGTATCGTAAGTCCTGTAATAAAAAGAGAACTTGGGCCACAATGGAGGTTGCATGGATGGAATTGGGTAATTAAAAGAGGCACCTGCCAGGGCACACTCAATAAGTTCAGGTATTTGGCCCTCCCAACTCCCTCAACCCACCTATGGGTAGGACTTGCTCTTACGTATGCCGTGGTAGGCCTTCTACTCCAGGCTGTTACACTCCGTATTAGAACATAACTGATCCCAACACTTTACTACTGACTTCTGCTTTTCACCCTCCATCTTTTAAGCAATCGTTACTTTTCAGTCAACTACTACACTTACACTGCATTACTGCTTGAGACACAGCTTTTGTTATAGCTTGCGACAAAATGACAAAAATTTTCAGACAGCAAGGCCATTCACATTGTACTCTTGCTCTTTCAATAACCAGACTACCTTCAATGAGCTTCGTTACGAGTTTGCCGGTGCGTAAACAAAGGTGCCAGTAAGCTCACCGACACCCTTGTTTCCGGACCGGCAAACTACGAGTCTGACTGCCGTGGCCGCTGTGCCCGACAGATCTGACCCTGCTATGGTAGGCAGAGTCTTCACGGGAGCACTGGCACCATTGCTATTGGTGCCGGTGCTCCTGTGCTCCCACTCCCATAGAGTCCCATGGGACTCTATGGGAATGGGTATTAACAGATATACCGGGGCGTAAATAATTCTGAGTCCGGCAGCAACCCAATGGTAGCACCGGCAGGGTTACCGCCAGACTCAGAATGATGCCCAATGTCTCGTGCAGCTGCTACATTCCCTAACTTCCAAAACATCAAAAAAGATGATCATTTTGTATGTTTGCACATGCACAGCCCACAAAGCAATGCATTAAATAAAATTGATCTTCTAAAATTGGCATGTTCTCCAATCTGATTAATGGTTAGTTTCCCTAATGCCTGAATTGCTCTTTTTTGCTCACAAGCTCCAACACAGTTATCAGTTATACTACTCATCTCTTATTAGTACATGCAGATAGTAATGAACTCCTCTTAGCCAATCCGAATGTTCAGATTGCAGTCAATAATACTGTTATTAAGTGCATTCTGTCTTCAAAGGCAGACAGGGAAAAGAAAAAGTAATTTCCAGTCAATATTCAATATACGAAAGAGAAAGCTAAAACATAGGAACATGATTTTGTTTTTGTATAGAGAATCCGGTTACTTTTACTAAAGCATGCTCATGGAAAATCCTCTCCAGTTTAACCAGGTTTAAAATGGAAATAGTTATCTTGTGAAGACAACCTTGTTATTTAAATACTACAAAATAAAACCACTTTTCAATTACTGAGTTTACCAATTTACGTTCACATTATTACAGTAATGTTTTCACTTCACCATCAAAACCACAAAAAATGATTTGCTACTATCACTATATGCTAATACCCTTTAAGACCCCTGGAGGGGTCATTATCACTTGGGACAATGTCCCTTCCCCAACCTATGGCCCCCAGCTTAACCTCCTACAATAGTGGGTGGCAGGTTATTGTCCTGCAATAATGACCTCTCCCTCAGTCTACAAGGCTGTTTCACATGGATCACTCATTTTGGCCACCTCTGAAATAGGTACATTTCTGTTCTATATGCAATAACGTCATCAAAGGTTCCTTTTTTTTGCATATCAGCTATCGGGAAAACCATGAAATGAAAGCAGTTCATGAAGGTTGACAATCACTTTCTAATGTTTGCCATAGTCTGCCCCGACAGGATTTACTTTATTGAGTGCCTGGAGGCTCCCCTTTGGTGGTAGTGGTACGCTGTATAAATCAACTTAACATAACATCACATATCATAACATAATGGGGAAAATACAAGATGTGAAAATCCCGACCTGCGCATCTAAAAGAATACATCTTCCGTGGCAAAATATTTTGAGTCTCACACACACACAAACTAACACAACTAGGCTAAAGAATGCTGGAACATCTTACTCGACACTTACTCATAAAGACTGGATCGAGACCAACTTTGAAAAAACGGGAAATGCATTGGGTATTTTTTTCATTTCCATTGACATGTATTTTTTTAAAAAAATATCTAATATCACACAACAGTCTACTTTTCTGCCTTTTGAGGAGCAGCAGTTTAAGAACGTTTCAGTCCACTCCAACGGGTAAACATTATCCTCTTTGAATTAATTTCATTAAGCAACAAGGGATTTAACTATGCATTCTGAGAGCACTTTATTTGTTGATTTCCTTGCAGTGTTCCTGATGAAGGGATTGTTTGCCCGATAGGTAGTAACATGGGGACATGTAGAGACTTGATTTTCACAGCAGTAATATTCTCATGGTGCTATCCCTTCATCTAAAACAAACAGAAAAGTTATTGCAGTTGCTCTGAACATCTGTGAGTGAAACAACACAATTAAAACACTTTTCACAGCACTGAACCCAGTCGGCGCTGTCAGCCAAGCTCCTGAGAGGTGTCATTACCTTGACCCTATTTAAAAATGTGTCTCAATTGCTCTCGAGCACCTCCGTAGTAACTTGGTTGAGGAACTTTTTCTTGAAATACTGGCAGAAAATTCCACATATAGACGGTTTTACACAGTGTGGGGCAGTGAATAAGCCGCCTGGGAAAAATAAAACCTACTATTGCTAAGTTTGCTGGTGAACAGTGAGCTTTCAATAGAAGGGAAAACAGAAACTGCATCCAGTTGGTGAACATTTCACAGACATGTCAAATGGCACGAGAACAGAAGCTCTGGAGGAAGCAAGGACCAGATGGCGGACAAGTCAATGTTCGACATCACTAGTCATGGGAATCAAAATTATCCCTACAAGAAACAAATGGGTTCCCATTGGCAAAGGATGGGGATAGCAGCATATTCATTTAGAAATGCTGCAGAAGGGGACAGATGGTCTTTTTAAAAAAGTGGTGAAAAATATAGTTCATATTCATATAAGATTCCTAGAAAGTTTGATTTGAGGCTAACCCCCAAATTTTGAGTGAAGTGGGTAGTTTTGAATGACATCTACTGTCTGGGGAGTTTGCTACCTGGCCTGAGAACTTGGTCGTGAAGTCATTCTAGGAAATCCATTTATCAGGCATCCTGTGACTTTGCATAATGGAGATTCTCTACCAATGAAATGTTGATCCACAGTAGCCTTTCCATTGACGTTCCTACCACCCTTCTGAACGTGCTGGAGACACACAACAGAGCTATGGCCAAAACTGAGCTACGAATGAAGGTAAAGTGAGGGTAGGACATTTCAAATGAAGGTCATGTGACAAAAATGTTTTGTTGACAATAGGCCTTTTTGCCATTTTTCTTTTTTACAAAAATGACTGCTATGCTCTACAGAAAGAGCTGGATATCTCTACCTGCTGGATGTCTCAGAGAACTTGAGCTCGCAGAATTATGCTGAGAGTTTCAGGTTTTGAGCTCAGTCGCAGAGAATTGTATTTAGTCTTGGATTACCCTCTAAGTGAGTGGTAATATTTGCGAGTACTGCATGCCAAGAGCTAACATTTGCATTCTTTCCTAGTGAAATTAACTGCTCTATGCCGATGCTGGCTCCCTTATAACTATAAGATGTTTGAAATGTTGCAGTGATATAGGATGCGTGATTGAGTAAATGTGCTAGAGAGATTACCAATGATGAGAGCTTCTATGTTTCCAGAGTTCCAAATGGTGAGAATGCCAAAGACTATAAGTGATACCCTTGATTATTTGATGTCACAGATGGCCTTAAGAACACATCAACTCCCAGATGAGGTTCAAAGGTTTTTATTTACTTCCAATAGCTGATTGGCCATACCTCTCTCTCTCTCTCTCTCTCTCTCTCTCTCTCTCTCTACCCAACTGATGGGCTGTCCCACACTAAACCACACTTGCTTAAACCCAGGTTGATGCTAGTGATTGGTAACCCCTACAGTCTAAAAGCTACTTAGCTTTAAGTGGTTGCCTAAAGTCAAATGCCTTATCTATCTATCCTCCCACTGGGAACAATCAAGGATTCTTTCCAAGAACCTTCCCTAAGGAATGATTTAAGGGTTATGCCTTCCAGACACACAGATATTGACCCTCTTTTGTCCTTCTGCAGTCTGATATTCCTCACCCTATCTCTTCCTCTACCGCTCTCCATCCTCTTTTCCGATGGTTCTTCCTCCTCCATCCCACTGATGTTCCTTTCTCTGTGGTCTACCTCCACCCTTCGATCTTACTTTCTACTAGAGTAGTACTTTCCCGTCTCCATACTACACCTACTTCCACCTCTAACCACTACTTACCCCACCTCTGCACAACTATTACTCCCACCTCCTCTCAACTACAACTACTCTTACCTCCACACCACTGTCACCCCATCCTCCTCTCAACTACTCCCCTCAGTCACCCACCATTCATTCCATCTAGGACGTTTTCATTCAGTCAGTCAGTTCATTTATTGTGGTAGTAGATATTCCATAAACAATGCAATTCATAAAACAAATTATACATTTGGTTAAAGATGAATTAGAATGAAAAGACAGCTTCACTTAAGACATTAGAGTGGAAATGCAATACAAAACAAAAGAAAAGGGCTGAATTCCCACATGTGGCAATCAAAGATTATTATAATGCAGGATGATCAGTTTTTATTTTAAAAGCCTATCTAAGATTGTAGCTTTCATGCTCTGGCGGCAGGACGAACATGGGATTTAACTGCCCGCCATCCCGAATTGTGTAGGCCTGAGCGAAGCGAGGGTCGCAGCTTGCGCTGTGCGCCGTTAAATCCCATGTCCACCCGGTCGCTGGGGCATGAAAGCACTCTGGGATTTACCGGGGTGCGAATAGTTTTAATTGTTTTCCTTCCGACAGGAGATGAGCTCAGCCCAAGCCCCTCTCCCATCAGACAATAAAAAAATGACAACAAAAAACGCCACTGCCATAAAAATAGAAAAGGGACTCCCTTTTCTACGCTAATGATGGAGGCCTTTTTGTTTTTACATTTATTTCTTATTTTCACCACGGGCAGTGGATGCACAATCGTGCCTGGGAAATCTGCCTTTACGTAGTGTGAAATAACAATTATGCCCAGGCAACAAGAGGATAGTTAGCTGTTAGTAAATAGCATAAAGCTGGATACCACTGTAAACAAAACAGGCTTTCTAAAAACCAGTAAAAGTGCACTTTTCTCTAACATGGTGTTAGGTTGGGCAGGGGAAAATAAAATGCAACAGGTCTTCAGTTGCTTCAGAACACAGTGGGAAGGTAGTTTCATCGTGTTGTCCCAGCTACGGCCGTTTGATATTTTACTGGTATGCAGTTAAAGCATGCTCTTTTAATAAAAATGTATCATAGGTCTTGTCGCTCCACATAAGTTCATCCTGAACGGTGTCTGGGGTGCAAATGGTGCAAATAACAATATGTCTGTGATTAAAGGGAGTTAAAAGCTCGGCAGATTCTCTTCTATCTCTGACAAAAGAAATGTAACATGTTCTAAGTTCTCTTTGCATTGTCTCGTTCAAAATACAGAATGGATTCAACATTGATTGTGCGTTGATATTTAATACGAATTTTTGAATATATTGGAAACCAAGGATCCTAAAACCATAATTCTTGGTTTCAATCTCTTTCATAATGACTGGGTTAGGGTTGCCCTAGGGTTCGACCAATTTCACAGTCATTGTAAGACTGGTTCCAGTAATAGGTCATCCCACAGATAACTCATACCCAAGTCAGTATGCACAGCAAAGTTCCAGATGGATCTGGGAAGACACAATAACTTCTTTAGATAATAATTTTCAATAACTTGGAGCGTGCAAGCATTTGAGAAACCCCATAAAGACGCACCATAATAATTTTCGTGGCACGCACCTATAAAATAATGTTTAATGGTCGACACTTGCACATAGCTGTGAAATGAGATATTCCCCCAATGACTGTTTCATTCTCGGGACTAGCTTCGTGATATGGGAGCCACCCATTGAAACTGAGGAAACACTGGCCTCATTACGAGGTTGGAGGTAGCCTTGCCGGTTTTACCGACAAGGCTACCTCCAAACTTGCATCCGGGTCCAACACCCACGAATGGGCAATTACTGGGCTATTCCGGCCCAGCCAGACCCGGTAATTGACCTTTCGTGGGTGCCGGGCCCAGTACATCCCCATTCCAATTTGAGCCCCATAGGGGTCAATGGGAATGGGGAGGGTGGTAGCACCGGTACCGTTAATATCGGTACCGGTGCTACCATCATGTTCTGCTCGCGGGTGCCGGTACGGCCACCAGGTCAGACCTGGTGGCTGCAAGGGCACCCGCGAGCAGAACTCTTAGTATGGCGGTACGGTAGCAACAGTGCTGGTAGAGATACTGGCGCTGTTGTTGCCTTACTGCCATACTTGTAATGAGGCCCACTAAATCCTAGATAGTCAAATTCCGAAACGCTTGGGATAGGACAATTATTACTAAACATTCTATGCATTTTATGTTTTTTTCCCCTAGCCTACAAACCATACCAGCAGATTTTGTTGTATTCACCCTGAGATCTAGTTGATGCATGGAGCAAGTGTATTGCCCGATTTTAGCACTCTAGGTGTACGTGCTATGAGGACCATATCATCTACATAGGACAAGACAGATAGAATCCTATTGCCAGGCTTGGGTACATCACATTCTAGCTGTACAAGAGAGTCAGACCATTTATATACAATGAAAAGAGAAGTGGGGCTAGCCCGCATACCTGATGTACTCCTGATTCTATTGGGAAGTACGACGTACAGTGCCCCTGATCACAGCTTGTCACACATGCCTGGTTGTTTTGATATGCCTAGTAACTCAGTTGGACAGTCCAAGGATTTGAGCATGTGTCAGAGTGTAGCCCTATTGACTTTGTCAAAGGCCATGCTCAGGTTCATAAATGGCAAGTAAATGGGTTCCTTCTTATCATGAAGGAAATGAGCCACCGCCAAGTACAGATTCAGGGCTTGATCTCCCGTCCCCAGGCTCGATCAGAATCGTAGTTAGATATCGACCATGATGTTTTTGAACATACTCAATGTTCTAATCCTTTTAATAGGAGCCTCCCTAATATCTCAGGAAGTCTACCTGTATTTAGAATGGTATTATATGTAATAGTGAGTACTGAAGCCCAGACCTCTAACAGGTCTTGAAATAAGTCTGCAGGAATTAATTCCATCTGGGCCTGGGGAACACAGCGTAGCCAGGATTTTCTAAAAGTGGGGCCTGAAGCTAATGTAGTTAGGTCAACCGCAGTGACATTAACATTAGTAAATTCCCACATAGTATTGTTGGGTGGGTATTTACAGATATTGGGTGGGTTTTTCCCGCTCATGCCCTACCCTGTCTGCACCTCTGCTGGGGAACGATTATGGGCCTGGAAATGAATTGCCTCTGATATCTCTTTTAGTGAAATCGCCAACGTAGACTGAGCTTTTGTGTCCTTCATTGTTTCCTCAGTGCCTTGATATAGCTTTGAGAAATGGTCTACCCAGATCTTTTCTTGAACATTTGTTTTGGTTTCCCTTTAAGTTGCGTTCATACAGTGGTCCGTTTGACCAGATCCCAGAACTCTTACAACCTCTAGTTTTGGGGAACTCACCTTTTTCAGTGCCAAGAGTAAATTGGCTTTTGAGGTTCTGCAATCGTCAATGAACACGCCCCGTAGGAGCTTTTAGAAGAGGATACAATTTGACTCTTTCATCACTCCCTACTTCCATGCTACCACTCTCCCATAACTTGAGTGTGCACTCATTACACAGTGCCCCTTTCTCACACTAGTCAATACCTCATCTTTTCTAGAAATCGACTCTACACTCCTTTATACCATCCATCCTCCTTCTGGTTTCTTGGTCTGCCACCTCCTCCTCTGACCTCACCTGGACAAATCACCCTTCCTGTTTCCTGTTGTCCCTTATATCCAGCCGCTCCTCTCTCCATTGGTTCTCTCCTTCTGGTTCCAGAGGCCAATCATTCCTGCCTTCCCCGCCCTCCTGGTGTTACTGACAAAAGGACATATAAGGGGTCTATGTCCCACCCATTTCTCTCGTGCAGGTATGCCACGGAACAGTAATAGAGTTCCAGTTTGTGTTAGTGCCAAAAGCAGCAATGTAATAATTCCTGTTAAGAAACAGATCCACTACTCCATTACAAGTAAGCTGCGGTTGTAACTGCAATTCTGTTTCATAAGGCGGATCGTCTGGAGGACTTGCATGGGCGTTTCCCAGCCGAGAGGTTGTGCAATCGAATCCATGATTACGTCTCGTGGCGCGCAATAGTGGGCTATCGAGGCACTACGTGCAGGCCATCCCTCAGAACACCCACTTTTTCGCATGTTCCTTCCCATTTTTGGTGCTCTGCCCCTTCCCAGCACTCCACGCAAGCCACGCTCATGCTCTACGTGGTGTCTCGTGCAAGGCAATCGATGGCTCGCACAGATGTGCTGAGCGAGTGCGAACTCAACGCAAGTCCAGTTAAAGTACTGCGCATTCGATTCCATGAATCGACAAAGGAAGATTGGCAGGCAGTTGCGCGCATAAGTACCCTATTTTCTGAGCAGATAATTCCATGGTTCGGGACCATTATTGAGGTTGTACACAGCATAATGCCAAACAGACTCGATGTAGGTCTGGCAATTGTGCATGTTTTAGGATCTCTAGGTGAACCTGCTATACTGTCAAGGAACAAATATAATTTCGTGAAGCATGCAGGGATGTTATTTTCTTTCTGACTTCTTACATATGTGATGGAATCATCGGTTGGCAAATGTCATCTTCTATTGGTACCAGCAATCAGTGACCCAAAGAATGTAAACAAATGTCTAAAGTCACTTTTGGGACAACAAAAAAGCCCATTCTATACAGACGTTAGGATTGCTAACTTGTACTTATTCGCCAACTGATTTTACTGTTCGAATTCTGTGCCAGACTTTAAAACACAGTTGATTAAGAAAGAGGATTTGAGAAGTGAACCCTGCACTTTTTCTTCATGACAGACATACACCATGCACATCCGTGGTGCAATTACTAATGCATTTTCCACCAATTGTGAATCAGACTATCAACCAGAAACTTCTATTATTTATGCATTTTACATTAACCCCATGTTCTCCCCTCCACATCATGTTTGAAATATCGTAGTAGCTCGGATATAGCATTATTTGAAAACTTTGAATATATTATTTAGTTATTTGTATTCATATGGACTTTTGTGATTTTCCTCTCCGCACACAAGTATGTACAGCACTTCCCTCTGCGTTGGTCATTTCATACCGTTTTATGCTTATGTTAATGTGTGCATTCGAGTTGAGAAGCCAGTTTGCAAATTACGTATGTGCCTCTTTGCCGGAGGCACCCCAACAAAGAACCGGGCCCCTACATGCCATGGGAATGAATTATGACCAGCACTGTAATCTCGTGAAATCTCGTGTGTCCGTGTTTGCTTCAGCTTCGGGATGGCGGCACCCCACTGCTACCTCAAAAGGGTGTTCTATTTCATGGGAATTGTCTTTTTTTGTTTCGCACTCTGCTTATTTGCATTGGAATGGATTTTTAATGTGCAGTTAAATCATGGTATTGTTATGCTACGTGTCATACGACCCAGGCGGTAAGTTACCGCCTGGGCCGTGACTTTACCACCATGGCGTAAACTACGTTTACGCCATGGTGGTTGGCGGACTTACCGCCCCATTCCGAGGTCGGCGGGGCGGTAAGTCCCCAATCCCCATTTACCCTTCCCCATTCCCATTTTTGCCCCATAGGGCATAATGGGAGTGGGGAAGGCGTTAATTACGCCACCGTAAATTACGGTGGCGTAATTAACTCCATGGTCCCTTAGCGCCATGGATTTTAACACCTGCTAAAAGCAGGTGTTAAAAGCGCCATGGCGCTAAGGGACCTCGTAGTTGGCGGTAAGGGGTCGGCGCAGCTAACGCTGGCTTTAACCCCTTACGGCCAGGGTCGTAATGAGGCCCAATGTCCACATTTTATAATGCTCTGTATTTGTATTCTGTGTCTGTTTGATGGATGTGTTCATCCGAATGAACATTTGAACATTATTTTAATTTGTGTTATTTTTCCTTTCTTCATTTGCAAACTAGGTATTTTCAATGTAAGCTATTATTCCCTCTTTATTTTCAGGTCAGCTCAATAATTGCTGTGAACCAAGTCAGCATTTACTGAGTTAGAGGATGATGGGAACTTTATGAGACATGGGGCCACATTACGAGTATGGAAGTAGCCATGCCCTTAAAAATGGCATGGCTGCCTCCATACCGGGTTCCAGGACCGGGTTCCTTCAATGAGGAATTACCGGGGCATTCCAACCTTGGAGGACCCGGTAATTCCTCATTGAAGCAACCCATTCCCATTCCCATTTCAGCCCCCATAGGGCTCAATGGGAATGGGGAGGGAGCTAATAACGGGCCCGTTAATAACGGGCCCGTTATTTGCTCCCTGGTCCCCTCGGAACCCGCAAAGGATGTCTGGTCTGACCAGGCGTCCTTACCGGGTACTGCAAGGGAACCTCGTAATAGGGCATCCCGTAATGAACGGTGCCGGTCCCGTACCGGCACCCTTCATTACGGTAGCGCCAGGGTCGTAATGAGGCCCATGATGTTAAACAGTCTCGCAGATTAAACCACACGTGCCTGCCCTGCCTGCTAGTTCTTTCCCCTGCAGTATTTATGGAGCCTGAGCTTGGCAAAGAATGGCTGCTGGTGTTGAGAACTGAGTAAAGAACAACTAAGCATTGTGTTTTGCATGAAATACAGACACCTTCCAGGAATGTTGATGTCTGGTGGACTCTTCTTTTTTAGTTTAAAATGTTTGTATTAATAATAACCATGCAAGGCATAACAGGATTGTAATGGAGGTCATCGACTAAATAGAGCATATAAGTTAAGAAAATGAAAAATCTCAAACTATCAGTTGAAATACATAAAGGTCTTGCATGGATATGATAATAATGGGTATGGAAATCCAGATTTTGGATATGCGGGGGGGGGGGCAGACACACACATCAAGGAAAATACAGGACAGAACAGAAAATGTACAAGAGGGAGGGTGGGAATAAAAAAGGAAAAGTGGCATAAGGATAATGCGCACACATTTGTGTTATTGGGTGTCAGTTAAGCAGAAGTAACACAGGTTAAACATTCTATAAGAGGTTTCCATTTCAGTTCATGCTTTAGTAGTAGTAAAGGAGTATATGCATTGCATTTTTGTAATCTATGAATGTTACAAATTTAATTCCACCATATCTTGTGATGAAGTCAGATGTCTGGTAGACTCTTCTGAAGACATGTACAACTCTCTGTGATGCAATTGCAGATGGCTTCATAGATGTCCTAGAAAACAGAGTCACACCATCTTTTTTGGGTGAATAGCAAAGACAAAGACAGCTTTTTTTGTCTTGCAAGACAAAGGCCAGACAGTGGGTCTCATTACACATATGATATGATATTATATGATAAGACAGTTATAACGTACCTGTACACAAGTGTTTCTATGGCAGTGCAGTAAAAACCGTGGTAAATTGGCATTAATTCCGATCATTTCACTGTGCCACTGCATTACTGCAATGGAATACTCTACGTTTGGATGATATACCTGCAGCATTTCGGTGGAAGCAAATCGTCCAATTTAGCTCCAAACTCTGCAGCTTTACCAAGCCGTAATACTGCTTGCAGTATATCTGCTGAACATCCCTGTGAAGTTCTATGGACTCCAAAAATTGGATTTTACGCTGGCTTACCACCACTTGTGAATGCCAGAGGGCACAGAGGACACAGTGGGGGTCATTGAATTTGGCAGTAATTCTACAGATTTACCTCCAGATAACCGCTAAACTGGCGATGAGACCCAATATATCTCCATGTACCTGAACAGACCACAACAGCCTAACCCGCCCATCAGTCCTCGACCTTATAAGTCACATTTCTATGATGAAAGTGAAACCTACAAGAACCTTCCAGAACTAACACTGCTCGGTCTACATAATGGGCAAGGTCTACGACCCCACCAAGTCATTCAAACCTTTACTCAGTAGTATTCCGTCAATGCAGTCTACATTGGTTTGCAAACGTTCTTAGCACAAATGTGTGCACGCTGTCAGTTCTGAATCTAGGTTCGCACATTACGTAAGACATAACAGTGGCATAAGCAAGCAGTACTGAAAGCAAACAGTTAGTCCGTAAAGATACCATTGAAATGAGTACTCTACAAGGTAGAATATGTTAGCTAGATCAAAAACAGTAAGAACGCAATGACAATCAATCAATTCACCTTATCTCCTTGGCCCATTATCAAGTTTAAAAGAAATAGTCTGTTTCTGCATAGATGATGCCGATGATGTTGTGTGATATTCACTGATCATGCCATTGTTGATGCCAACAGTGATGTCATGGATGACAGTATTGGTGATGTCATATGTGATGCCATTTGTGTTTCACTAATCATACAATATAGAAAGGGATGTGTCAGTTGTATGAGTTCTTTAGCAATACGCGCTCTGGCAAGGTTTTAAGGTTTTGTATCAACGAGCCTAACAAAGACATTGGGCCTCATTACACGGTAGGTGGTAGGGATTTACCGTTACCGGTAAGGGATTACCGGTATCGGTAAATCCCCTCCCCAATTACAACCCGGACATACCGCTATTAGCGGCACCGCTAAGTACGGTGGCACTATGAGCGGCAAGTCCGTGAGCGCGCGCCCCCTCAGTCCGGAAATAGCGGCATAGCGCTAATATCACGCCATCACGAGCCATGCGGACATGGCAATACCGGCATGTAGTAGACCCAAAAACCCCTTACCGGCAAGGCGCTAATACCGGCATCGCGAACCACACGTTAAAAGAGCACAGCAGTGTTCTTACCTGCCACAGGTTGACAAAATCAGCACAGGTGGAGGCAATGGAGACTGGCAGCAGAAAAGAGCACACCACACCCCTTCCCACACCCATTCCCACACCAAGATGGATGCAATACTAGCAGCATTACATGGGCTAGAGGACATGATTGCAGTGCAGCAGCTACAACAACAGGCAGCACAGAGGAGACGCAGGAGGAGGAGGAGGAGGAGGAGGGCAAGACAGGCGCAGCAAGCACCACCAGTGCTCCTAGTGATACCACAGAGGCAGCCACCAATTCCCAGGATCAGAGCCAGTCCAGTCAACCTAACCCCTGAGCAGATACACACCCTGTACCGTCTGGACCGGGATACCATCACCACCATTGTAGACATGATATACAACGACATTGTGAGTCTCATTGACATCCGTACTGCCATCCCCCCTCTACTGAAGGTGGTAACTGTGCTCCACTTCTTGGCCACAGGCACCTACCAGCATACGGTAGGTCAGATGCATGGCATATCACAACCAGTATTCTCACGCACACTGAACCAGGTGCTCGATGCCCTCCTGAAGCACACAAGTCAACACATATACATGCCACAGACTGCCCAGGAGATCTCCAACACCAAAGTTGGCTTCCATTCACTGGCAGGCATCCCAAGTTGCATCGGGGCCATCGACTGTACCCATGTAGAACTGGTGGTGCCACATGCCAATGAGGTAGTGTACCGTAACAGAAAGCAATACCACTCCATCAACGTCCAAATGGTATGTGACTCCAATAAGATCATCACACATTGCTGTGCCCGATATCCCGGTTCAACCCATGATGCAATAGTCCTGCGGAACTCGACAATACCACGATACATGGAGCGACATGCTGGACAACGTTTGTGGCTACTTGGTGAGTAGCAGGCCAACCACATGGCAGTGTGATGTGATTGTGAGTGGGGGGGTAGATGCATACTCCAACTGGGCGTGATGGGGGGGGATGCATACTCCAACTGGGTGTGATTGGGGGGGGAAATGCATACTCCAACTGGGCGTGATTGGGGGGGAGGAGATGCATACTCCAACTGGGCGTGATTGGGGGGGGGGAGATGCATACTCCAACTGGGCGTGAACTAGCGTCAGGAGAAGAATGGACATACATATTTGCATCACTGTACAGTGAGGCAGCCCACAATGGACCAGACACAAAACCACATGCTAGAAGTGAGTGCCACGACAAACATATCTATCCATTACGCCAAACAGGCCATTCCAAACAACATGCACACCGCACAACACACCATTCCCCCATTACACAAATCAGCAACATGCATATAAAAATCACATCTGAAATGTACGCTGAACAACATCAGAAATTATCTGCGCACATGAGTGCATACAAATGGATCTCCTGTAGCCATTGTAGTGAGCCACACCCGTACCCCACCACTGAATATCCATTGAACAGCATGGGGACATCAACTAAGGAATGGCAGTGTACTAGCAGTGTGGCACTAACGTTGCCAGGGCCAGGAAACACAAATTACTTAAACTCAGGCGGGACATGGCAATCCCTGACGTATGCATGCATGGTGCATGTCCACTTGCAAGGACCACCTCACCTTCCCACATTGCAGTTACCCTGATTGCCATGCGTGCTTGGATCAGTGGATGTCGTTGAAAATGCTATGTTTGTTTGTATGATATGTGCAGGCTCCACTTTATGTAGACACTTACACATACCCATTGTTGCACCCATGCAGGTGATGCAGGTTATCCCCTGAAGAGGTGGCTCCTTACCCCTGTGCGGAACCCACAGAACAGGCACGAAGAGGACTACAATCATGCACACACCCGTACCCGCGTGGTGATCGAGCAGACATTCGGCCTATTGAAGGAACGCTTCCGGTGCCTCAGCAGGTCGGGCGGGGCACTCCTGTACGGGCATGAGAAGGTGGCCAAGATCACCATGGCATGTGTCATGCTGCACAATATGTGTATCAGACGGAATGTGCCAATGCCCCCTGACATTGAACTGCAACCACCATCTGAGGATGATGACGGGGATGAGGATGGAGGAGAGGGGGCTGCAGGTCATGCAGGTGGTGATGCCCATGAGGGACGTGCTGTGCGGCAGCACCTGATAGACCATTGTTTCTGATGCACATGGATTAGGAGGGTGCAATTGATGTGGAGCTCAGGGCATGGGGTGTATGGAGGATATTAACACAGTGCACCCTTCAACAATAAAGCACACATACACAATAATCAATGTCCAGTCATGTGATTATCCATGCCATTACGTGTGTATTGAGCATTATGTCATTCAAACGTGCATGTACCCTCCACCCCAAACACCCTCACCCCCCTGCCCCCACAACTCCACCAAACACCCTCACCCCCCTACCCCCACAACTCCACCAAACACCCTCACCCCCCTGCCCCCACAACTCCACCAAACACCCTCACCCCCCTGCCCCCACAACTCCACCAAACACCCTCACCCCCCTCCCCCCACAACTCCACCAAACATGGTGTGCACATCAGTGCTGCATTAGTCTCCAAGTGTCAACAGTGACAGGCTGGCCCTACTTCCCTTCTCCACCACCACCATTGGGGGGTTGTGAGTCTGACCGCCGCAAGGACCGGCTGGACCTGCGCAGGATGGTTGTTTGGTGAGAGCTAGTAGACGAGGGGGTGGCTGGTTGATCTGCTCCCTGTGTGTGACGCATGCTCTCCATCGCCTCAGCAATGCGCGTTAGGACCTGCCTCACAGCGGCCATCTCGTCACATAGGCGCGTCGTGTTGCTGTCCAAGGCAGCTTTCATGTCCCTTGATAACCCCCGGATCTCCTCCCTGGTCGAGGCAGCCTCGCTCACTTGCCGGGCAACCAGGGCATTGAGCTCCTCCTGGCGCTGTCGTATCAGGCTCATACTGTCGTCTGCGGCCCTGCCCCTGTTACTCCTCGGCGCAGCTTGCTGCATGTGGCTGACATCAGGTGAGCTTGCTACGGGACTGAATGACCCATCCATTGAATCTCCGGCATGCACCTCATGGATGCTGCCATTGGATGTGTTGCATGGGCTGTGGTGTGGGGGCAGCTGGGTGCTGGGTGTACGCTGCCCTTCTGGTGTCAGACATGGGTCGTCCACATCAATAATGGGTGCCGTGGCTGCTGCTTCCCCGACGGAGCTATTGGCTGCGGACGGCGTGCCTTCTGGCACTGGCTCCTGAGTGGTGGGGGTGGGTGGTGTGGGTGCTACCACAGTGTCGGATGGCATTTCGACCCTTGGTGTGGTCGGTGCGTGTGTGGCTTGTGAACCCTGGGCCACTCCAGATTTCCCAGTGTCCCTCGATGTACTGGGCCTGCTGCCTGCATCCTTTCCCTTGGCCTGCTTTTTGGGTGGTGGGGCCTGCGTTGCAGAGTCCAGCTCCTCACTGTCAGAATGTGACCCTGTGGGGGAGCAAGACAGGGATAGCATCAGCGATGGGTCAACGTGCATCATGCATATGTTGTTGTTGCTGCAGTCCTTTGGATTTGGACATCTAGTTTGGACATGCAGGTTGTTGGCCAGATGGGTGGGTCATCCGGACATGAGTCAGGGTGACACGTGTGTGAGGTGCTGCATGCATGTGGTTGTGTGGGAATATGCACGGCATATATGCAGTGTTGTGTACATGTGTGTGTGATGACCCCATCCATTAGCTTATTCCCATTTCACATTTGGGGGAGGAACTCATGCTTTGCATTGCAGTGTTTTGCGTGGACACTCACCTCTGTCTGACGTTGTTGCCACACCGCACTCCATTCGGCCCACTCCCTCGATGGATTCGATGCCAATGGTGCTGGCACATGTCTCCTCCCACTCCTGCATCTTCATCGGGGATCCTCCTCCGCCTCCTGTGCCCATGGCCAGATTCCTGTTGGCCGATAATATGCTGCGTACACGGAGGCGCAGATCATCCCACCGCTTGCGCACGTCCTTTACGGTGCGGGGGGTGGAGCCCACCGCACTGACTTTCTGCGCCACCTCAGCCCAGATCTCCTTTTTTCTCAGGAGTGCAGGGCGCCGCATGTCGCTAGCAAACACTATGTCTGCATTTGCAGCCAGCGTGTCTGCCAGCATTTTCAATTCGTCGTTTGAAAGGCGTTCTTTGCGCTGGCGCGCATCAGCTTTCTTTAGGGCCTTGGGCATTGTTTGTTATTGTGGGAAGTGGTATTGCCAGTTGTGGTGTTGCTGCAGGTCCTGAGTGCAGGGGATGGCAATGGATTGTGTTTTTAAAGATGGCCGCCGGGCTCTTTCCCGTTCCTGTGCGATGACGCTATTTCCGGTTCCGGTGTTTTACGGTGACCGCTAATAGCAGTGACCGATAATAGCGGTGACCGCTAATAGCATGCAGCATGAGGGCAGAGGTGCTATCAGCACTTTGGTCGGAGCCGGAAAGGTGCTTTTGCGCCAGGGCGGTAGGGTCATTTACCGGCATGGCCCTATGTGCGTGTCCGCTTACTCGTAATGGAACACTATTAGCGGTCTCCTGCGAGGGCGGACACGCTAATAGCGCCATGCCGGTAATTCGCATTTTTTACCGCCTACCGTGTAATGAGGCCCATTCTCTCCACTATTTCAGTGGGCGGGGTGTGTGTGTGTGTGTGTGTGTGTGTCGTGTACAAAATGGGGACACTAGATCCAACATAGTGTCCAATAGGTAAAACCGAGCGCAAATGCTCTGAACTACCCCGAGTCGGGAGGAAAATATATGAATCTGGGATTGACTTTACTGTGAATAAGCATCCATTTTTTTTCCCAATGAACCCGGTTATTAGGGGTGTAATTATGTCATTGCTAGGTGAGTGACTCTGTTTGCCTTGAAGAGGTATAGTTGAAGAAAGACAGTGGGTTGGAGAGATGGGCAAAATAAATTATTAGTGACCAAATACATTGGTGTATGCCTTGGAATCCAGTGTGTGTAACTTCGACCTTTTACGAGAACCCTTGCTGACAGTAGAAAAGCTGCAGCCCTAGCCATCGATGTCAGTCACCACTGTTTTTGGCCTTTGTGGTTTGGGGTTGATGAGGAAGAGACAGCATGAAGTTTCAGTGCAATACTGTGGAATTCATTTTTTAAAGCTATAAGGCTTATTTTTAAAATTATAATTATAATAATTATTATTTTATAACTCGCTTAATACCGGAGACCAGTTTCTAAGCGCGAGACAGGGATGCGTTGTCTTGCTTCCAAGACAAACGCATTGCCCCTGAGCTATCCTCCCGGCCCGATCACTGATTAACCTTCTGTATATTGTTTTCATTGCACTCCAAATATATTGAAAAGCCCCTTTGGAGTTGATAGTGGCATCCAAAGAAAAAAACCACTAATTGAATGTAAAAGAAATTAAGCTCTAATTTGAAAGAATTCTGTCCATCCATGTAACACAAGTCCTTCCAATTAGCTCTGAAATCCCATTGTATGTGGGCAGAAAGTAAAGGTTTTAATAAAATGATTAGTAGTTTGCATTCGGACAAGGTGTCAAACATCATAATGTATCCTCATTGTTCCATGTGTCCATATTTCTGTAGACTGCGAGGATGATGAAAATGATTCTTTGTGTGCCATGCCTAACGTAGATGGCTCAGTACCTATTCGAATTTCCATTACTAATAGCAGAACCAACGCCTGCTCCTTCTCATCAGAAAACATGTTACCAAAAGCCTGAAATGACCCATTGGCACTGTCGTACTAACATGTAGAATAGAGACTTCAAATGTTGACCATAATGAACCATAATGAACCGGCAAAACCCATATATTATTTCTACTGCAGCTTAATTCAGCATGGGGCGCCTCCATCAGGGTGCATAAGGGGACTGGGGGTCATTGGTACTGAAAGTCCTTCAGTTGAAGGCATTGTCCAAGTAACAACAGCTGTGAACCTGATGGGTCCAATCTACTGCAAAAAGTGGTTCTGGTGACATCATCCAGACCATAGGCAGGCTTCAGGAGTTGGGCGGAGCGGTAAAAATGCCGCATTAAGGCGAATACCGCTGCTTTACCGCTCTGTCCAATCCCGAGTGTGGGCGGAAACTGGGAGGTTTACCACCAGCGTTTTGCTGGAGGTAAATACCTCCACTTTCCACCCATTTTCAGCGCTATCAGTGCAGCGCTATTTGCACCGGCGCTAACAGCGCAGAGAAAGCCCCATTGGGTCCAATGGACCCAATGGGAATGGGGAATTACAATCATACCGCAACTCAGGATCCAGCGCTAATAAGGCCGGACCGAGTTGCGGTAATGCTATTTGCGTTGGGCAGTATCCCGGCACTTTTACCGCCGGGATACCACCCAACTTGTGATGAGGCCTATGTGTACAATCTTGCAATCAGTGTATATTGTTACTGTTTAAAAACACAGGTACATTAGATCAATGTGTTCTGGGGCTTAAATATTAAGAAGACCTAATAGTGGCTGATGTCAGAAAAGGGTTAAACTGCCAATTGAATTGTATCATTTTGTAATGTGATGCTTGTGGAAAACAGCTCTTGTGGAATTAGGAAAGAATGGTCTAAGCAGGCACCTATTGCTGCCTATGTTTCTCACTAACTGGCTTCAATGGCTCAGCCACATGCTTTTGCATCTAAATGGATAATGTCTTTAGCCAAATTGACTGCCTTTCTGGTTACTGGAAGATGAGCCGGGAGGTGGGAACTCTGGCCAAGGGAGGAAACCACTTTGCTTAAGATTCACATCAAGGGCCCTGAAGGGTGCTCATGCACAAGAATTGCCATTCACTGCTCGGGTACTTTCCCCACTGCCAAGGATCGCGGGTAACTTCCCAACTACATATGCCACTACCAAAGATTGCCATCCAATGCCCAGATGCCTGCCCCTATGCTAAGGATTACCAACATCAACAAATATACTTGCACTTTTGCAGGTTTTACCATTAACTGACAAGCTGCTTGACCCATTTCCAGGGATATCCTTGAAATGCCCAGCTAGCTGCCTCACTGCCAAGGATGTAAAACAACTGTACAGGTACTTGTGCAAGTGTCAAGAATTGCCATTAAGCATGCAGGTCCCTGGCCAACTGCCAAGGGCTGGCATCAACTGCCCAGCTGCCACCTTGTTGATTCCTCCAGTATGGGATAATGCTCATTATAGGCCATACCTCTTCATACGTTGCAGTAATACTTTTCAGGCATGTCTCAGAGAAATCGGTTCTTGTCTTCACCTGGTGGTTTTTGCTAATAGTTCAGAGATGGTAACCCCTGTAGCGAAGGAACAGTGTACAGCAGCAATACCTTGGGTTTCACCAAAATCTATCACAGCCCACTTTCATAAGTACATAACGTGTGTTGTACTTTGCTGGTTTACTAGTGACTGGCTGGGGGTCATGGGTAAGGGCAGAAGCATTACCCCCCCTCATCAATGTACTCACAAGTTGAGGTTCTCTGAAATTATTACAAACCCCTTTCAACCAGATAGTGCTTACCATCAGTCTCTACCGCCCCACCCCCACATCATACGTTTCTCAATCGTCATGCCCAATGCTGCTCGGAGACTCTCAGGAGTCATGATATTCCAATTCATCTGATCATAGCCCTTTTAGTGGCAATTCACCAAGGAGCCAGTCCCTCTTACCAGGGCTTTCACACTCAGAGTGAGTTTCAGGTGATAAGTTTTATTAGAGGAAAGGAAGGACATGATAAGTGGGGATGAATCATCGATTTCAGTGAGAGTGGAGGAAGAAGGGCTTGAAAAAAAGGACCCTGAAGACAAAGATATGCACAGTGATGTATGTAGGGGCCCTTGAGAGTGCTGGCAAACATTGGACCTCATTACGAGGTTGGAGGTAGCCTTGCCGGTAAAACCGGCAAGGCTACTTCCAAACTCGCATCTGGGTCCGGCACCCGCGAATGGGCAATTACCAGGCTATTCCGGCCAAGCCAGACCCGGTAATTGCCCTTTCGCGGGTGCCGGGCCGGTACATCCCCATTCCCAATTGAGCCCAAGAGGGCTCAGTGGCAATGGGGAGGGTGGTAGCACCGGTGCCGTCAATAACGGTACCGGTGCTACCATCATGTTCTGCTCGTGGGTGCCGGTACGGCCATCGGGTCAGACCTGGTGGCTGCAAGGGCACCCGCAATTAGAACTCGTAGTATGGCGGTACGGTAGCAACAGTGCCGGTAGCGATACCGGCACTGTTGTTGCCCTACCACCATACTTGTAATGAGGCCCATTGTTTTTTTATCGCTGCAAAAGGCAGCAGAGAAGGGGAATTCCCTCAGAAGGTCTGGTATATCCTCCTCACAAGAGGAACCAATCATGAAATAATTTCAAGGGAGCGGAAGGATGTTAACAAGTCTATTGCCCCACAGTTCTTAGCAAAATGATATTCCATTGAGGCTTGATTGATTGATTGATTGATTGATAAGGTATTTATGATGTGCCTATACACAATTGTTTCAAGGCGCAACCGGGCAAGGGAGGGGAACAAGGGAGAGACAAGACAAACGATCTTACTGACCTAGTATCATTTAGATTGTGCAGGTGCACAGACAGGAAGTGCATGGGAAGGGAAGGGGAGAAGTACACCCAGAGCAGCAAGGCCCTGAGTTAAGTGCAAGGAGGACAGGACCTACCATGTAATCACACCCAGGTAGTGCATTGATTGCCAGGAGGCAGTGCAGGTAGGCCAGGAGGCAAGTGCAAGAGACTGGATGGGGGGTTCTGGTGTCCTGTATGGACCAGCGGAGCACCATGCAGCCAGTCAGCATAACTATGCAGGAGGAGGGGAAGGTTAGCAGAGGAGAGGAAGAGAGAAAGGAGTTGGGCAAAGGTTAGCAGAGGAGAGGCAGAGAGAAGGAAGAGGAGAAAAGGAAGGTCTTGAGGAGCTTCCAGAACGGAGATCCAGCTCAAGGCAGAGAGCGGCAGGGAGGCCATGCCAGAGGGAGGCACCTGCAGAGTAAAAAAGATCTTCCACCTATTCTCTGTTTGGAGAAGTGACTCACACGCAGAGAATTGGAAGTAGATGAGCGGAGGGATCTGGTAGGGAGGTACTTAGGAAGAGAGCATTGGATATAGTACGGGCCTCTGCCCCAGAAAACTTTGTGGACGATGCAGAGGGTCTTGAACTTGATCCTTGCCGCCACCGGGAGACAGTGGAGGAATTTCAGAGCCGAAGAGATGCAGTCCCAAGGTTGTTTGTTTGTTTGTTTTATTATTTATAATGCGCAACATACCCTAAGTTAACAGGGCGCAGCAGTCACATGAATATGCGAAGCTTAGTTACAGAGGAGTCAATAATTACATAGTTACATACAGGTATTATGTACATGGGTATATGCAGAAAGAACATACATCTAGGCGGAAGCTGGAATAGTAAGAAACCAGATGATACATACAGCATATTTACAGCAGCAATATATACAGGTATAGGCAGTGGTAGGGTAGTGTCAATGTAGAACAAAGGCAGAATGGCAAGGTGGAGAAGTCTTGCAGTCCTGTTTTGGATGAGTTGAAGAGGGCGAAGGGTAGAGTTGGGTAGATTGAGAAAGAGGATGTTGCAGTAGTCCAGCCTAGAGTGAACCAGGGCTCTGGAGACAGTGAGCTTCTGGGGGTAGGTGAGAAAAGGTAGAATACCTCTGAGGCAGTACAGTTGGAAATGTGAATTTTTGCCAATGCCTGTGATTTATGGAGGGAAGGAGAGAGTGGAGTCAAAGATGACCCCAAGGTTTTTTGCCTCACAAGATGGTGAGGGCACATGGCCAAGGGAGGACAGCCTGAGTGAAAGGGAAAAACGGGAGCAGCGGTCCCAATGAGAAGGATCTCTGTCTTGCTGGCATTAAGGCAGAGATCATTAGATGCGCACCATGCCTGAACAGCGGAGAGACAGTCAGGGATGAGCAAGAAGGAGGAGGAGGCCGAGGGTAGCCTGAAAGAGAGTTGTGTGTCATCTGCATAGTACTGAAAGTTAAAGGAAAAGGTAGAGATATGGAGGACCAACAGGGCCAGATAGATATTGGAAAACCAGGGGGAGAGGATAGAGCTGTAGGGAACACCACATGTGGAGAGTGTGGTGGAGGAGAGGAAGGACACAAGTTCAACCTGGGAAGGTCGGTCCAAATGTAAAGAGGATAGACACGCCAGAGCCTGATCCATGATACCCTCGAAGACAGGAGATCAGAATGTTGTGGTTCACCGTTTCAAAAGCAGAGGAGAGGACAAGTAGAATGAGGACAGAGGGAGAGTTAGTGTCAAGGTTACAGAGCAAATCTTCACGGGTGCTCAGAGGAGCAGTTTCCATGCCTCTGGATGCTCTGAAGCCAGACTGATGGTCATGGAGACAACCAACAACTTCGGTGTGGAAGGTTAGCTGGGAGATAGCCGATTTCTCCAGGGGTTTGCCCAGGAAAGGAGTGATAGAGATTGAGCAATAGTTTGCCGGAATGGAGGGGTCGGCAGACTTTTTATTTGTAGGGGGTGCACAAGGGAGGGCTTGAGAGGAGAGGGAAAGATTCCAGTGGTAAAAGAGTTGTTGGAGAGATCGGCCAAGGCTGGTGCGAGAGAGTCAATTTGTCCTTAATGGTTCTGGAGGGGCAGGGCGGCATCTGTTTGGAAGAGTCTTTCATAGACCGGACTTGTCTGGAAACCTCATCAGGTGTGACAGGAGAGAGGGTGGAGATAAGGGGAGGAAAGGGGGTGGCCAAAGAGGGCCTGAGAGAGGTAGAGGGTGGGAGGGAAGCAGGTGAGAGTGAGGATAGGATATCCTGAGTTTTAGTTGTGAAATAAGAGGCCACAGCCGAGCAAAGGGCTTGGGTGGGTGTAGTGGAGGAAGATACTGCAATACGATTGGCCAGCTCCTTGCAGATTTTGAATAGTTTGGCAGTGTTGTTAGAGGCCATGGAGATGCAGGCTTGGATATAAACCCATTTTTAGAGTTTATGGAGAGTCTAAATTGCCTTTGGAGTCCGACGCTAGCCAGTATGCCAGAGGGTGTAACTGAACCTTCCCATTTCCATTCAGCTGTCCTGCACTTGCCTTTCAGAGCAGCCAGATCAGAGTCATACCAGGAATCGCACGTTTTGGCAGGCTTCATGCAGATCCTTGTGGCAGTGGCAAGGGTGTCAAGAGTGTTAGAGATAGAAAGGTGGAAGTTGGAAAGGGCTGTGTCAGGATGGGAGTTAGCCACAGGAGTAGGTGGAGGAGAGTAAGTGGAGGCAAAGGCTACCACTGCCACTCGCTTCATGGGTCGAATGACCGTGAAGGAAGATGGCACTGTTGGGTGGGTCCTTGCCAAGAGGACAGTGAGAAGAGAGAAGTAGTGAGCGGATTGGAGAGGGGGATGCTGAAGAGAGGAGAGCATTCAAGGTGTGTCCGGCAGAGTGTGTCAGACCTGAAGGTAGAATGGAAAGAGAGAGAGAGTGAAGAGATTGCGGAAACTTCTGAGGAGTGGATGTCAAGATCCCCAAGGATTAGAAGCTGGAAGGTAGAAGAAAGGAGATAAGGAATTAGGACAGCACATTCAGAGAGGGAGAGGGTGGCCTGGCCTGGCCAGCTTCTGATGGAGAGCTCTATGACACCATGTACATTGATTCTGTGGCACCTAATCAGCCTCTCCAAACCTACCAATGGAAAAAGAGGATGTGACCTACCCAATGTTAACCGACTAAAAGGTGGATGAGGCACTAAAGCAAGTCTATAAAGGTGTCAATGTACCCCTAGTGCCAGATATAGAGGATATTTATTTGAGCCATACACCTGAGCTGAGCCATATCAGGCCCTTGGATGAACTTTTGTTTCCTCTTTGCTTGCCTCGCCAGCTGAGCCTTGGCCTTAGGCCCACCTCTAAATTATCAAATTACTTTAGCGCAGGTAATGACATACCATCCATATAAAACATTCCCTGGAGGATAGATGGCCCACCTACTATCAACATAAAGATTTTGAAATGTTTACCTTTTATGTGGCTCATTTTCATGAATGATGTATGTATGGGGAATATATAGACTCTGCAATGTAAGCATTCTCTGTAAGATGTTAACAGGCTCATGTCGCTTGTTTGGAGAGTGGCCATATAGTAGAAAATGTGTCCCTTCGTAAAAGGGGCATTAGGGGAGGAACGCTGTTTTTTTAGGAATGCTGTATCCAATATGCACAACATATAAGGGGGAACTGCATCTCAAACTGGGTAGATATATAAGTCACAAAATCGGCCACATCCATATTCTCTCCACATGTGTCACATTGTGAGATGTATAACTTTCCCCAATTTGAAATGCAGCTCCCCCCCGCCCTCCCACTAGCTAACCTTTTGTCTCCCTTGGAAACAGCATTCCTAAGAATCAAATATCCTCCCCCAATTCCTCTGTGTGCTGTTAAAGACTCAACTCAAGCAATCCCACTAAGTCAGTGCCTGGTCTGGGATGCCCAAGGAAAGCCCTTATTTATATATTTTTATGTCCACTTCATGTACTCTGGATGACAACCCTTATATACCACCCCTCTCTAAGAATCCCCCTGACCCCACTGAGCCAAGAAGTAAATTTGTTTTGCAAATTTAAAAGGTTTATTTGAGAATTAAACAATATGTATAGATATCGCACTTTTATAATAAATTAATAATTTATATCACACTTATGAATATGAGCAGTAATCAGCAATAGGTAATCCTACAGTAGCACAGTTCTTGGTTACTTATGAATAAGAACAGAGGACTAAGGTAGCAGAGAATGCTTTATATGGTTCAAGGAAATGCAAGGTGGGACAGAATGCAACACAGAAATAATTTGATATGATTTCAACAAGAGATAATGTGATCCCTTTTCCTTTTGACAATTCACTCCCCCCCTTTATGCAATATAAGGAAATGGAAGGAGAGCACACAGTCTTCAAGAATACCAGCCAAAATGCAATACAAAGTTCCAATTCCCCCCCAGCAAGCTTAGAGAAACAGGGATGATTTTAAACGCAGGCAAAGTACTTTAAATGTTGGATGCAAAGAAGGGAAAATATGCTAAAAATGATTTTAATTCCCTATAAGAGATTCAGGGTGGTTGATAGCTACTTTCAATTAGTTCAGGATCACGTTAGCCCTGCTCTATGAATGATAATCAGGTTGCAAACGAATTTCAGCAAAGGAAAGCAAGACGCTGCTATTTTGACACGTGAAGAAATTTGAGCCAAATCGCAAATCGCGGCACTTTTTCCGAGTGAGTCAAGCGAAATTATGGAAAAACTATAAGGAGTAGTTAGGTTCGTTGGAAAGCTTAGAATCTTAGCTTTAAAATGACAGTTAAAACTCGCTCCTAGCACCAACGGTTCCGGAGATACGGACGATTTTGTGAAGGTAGATTCTCAAAATGAAATTTTAAAGTTCAGAATGACAGATGACAGTTTTGCAGCTTTGAATCAAAAGAAGGGACACGATTTCTATGATGCAGTTCTCAATAGGTTAAAATAGTTTGAATTAGATTATTTTAAACTAAGAGATTGGGTTTTGCGCAGTCCTGGCTGAGTACTCACACTATAATTTTGAAAGGAATGGGCCTCTGTCCCCGATCTGGTCAGGTTTGGCTGGACTCTGGTACTGGTTCCACGCACAGCGATCTGGGTCAGCTCTCAGCACTGCACAGCGATCTGGTCTGGGTCTGGTCTCTCTGGATAATTCTGCCTTCTGGGTCTGCTACCGGTTCTGGCAAAAGTTCTTGTCTCTGGAGATTGATGGATTTGAAGTCTGGAGTCTCTGGATGTGAAGTCGTCTGTCAGCGTGCTCCGCAAGGAAATGGAAATTGAAAGTCCCTACCTGGCTTCCAGTGGCTCTTTTTATGTGTTTTGAAAATGGGTGGGCCGGCTAATTCTGCATGCCCAACCCTCTCAAGATTTGATAGGTCAAAGGATGCTTTTACCTTAGAAATCATTTTTCATAACTACACATATTTCCCAGATACACAGTTGTTTGACATTACATGTACATATTACAGATTACTTATGGTCCATGCTTGTTCAACTCTGATCTTCCTAAGAGCTTGCATTCAAAAATGACAACTTATTTTCATTTTTAGTTGATTTACCAATATCGGACGTTTACCAAAAATGGCACACATGTACACCGCCTTTCTACCCATATTCCATTAAATTTTCATTTTTCTAGCATGAACCCGGTGTCTGCAATCTCCATAATTCATGGGGTTTTGCCTCAGAACATCGTACGGAATTGAGTTTAGACTCAAATTGTAGGTACAATTCCATTTTAAGGATCTCCAAATTGTACAGTCCTGTCATCTGGTTACAATTAGTTATCAGTGTTTTTATAAAACATATATTTGCCTCTTGGACTGTTAATTGAATCAGCCTGTCTTCTGTGAAACGCAGGTGTTCATGAATTTTGATTAACCAAAAGGCCAGAAGTTTCCAGCTGGCTCAGGATGCTTTGGCAACTCCTGAAGTACAGTTCTACTGTCAGAGTTTAGACCGCTAGCACCGGCTTGTGTCCAGAGCTGGTACTGCACACATTTTTTTAGGAGTTGTCTTGAATTTGACAGGAGGATTTTGCTTAACAGCTCTAATCCTTGCTGCCATTGTTTTGATGGGCATCCTTACAGTAGAGTGGTGATGTGGAACCCCCCACAAGAAGGTTGAATCTTTAGAGTGGTCTTGTGCCCATAATTTTAGCAACTTGTTGACATCAATTAAAAACGGATTTTGAACAAATTGAAATGGACATTTTGAGCTTGCACTTCAGAGAAACAGCAGTGATTTCAAGGCGCTTTTGATCTAACAGGCACTGCTATTTTTCCTTTGACACCACCTTTCACCCCTGGCGCTTCCGGTCCATCACGCTTGCACTGGTGGGTGGCAGGTTAGGCGACCATTTTGGTGTGCGCAAAACTGCACGGTTCTCCTTTGTCTGGGATAGAATGATGGGTGGCGACAGCTCATCCCCACATCTACCCAGTCTATTGATTTCGTTTTTTTCTGGGATAGAATGATGGACGGCGACAGCTCATTCCCACATCTACCCAGTCTATTGATTTAGTTTTGTTCTGGGATTGAATGATGGGCGGCGACAGCTCATCCCCACATCTACCCAGTCTATTGATTTAGTTTTGTTCTGGGATAGAATGATGGGCGGTGACAGCTCATCCCCACATCTACCCAGTCTATTGATTTAGTTTTGTTCTGGGATAGAATGATGGGCGGCGACAGCTCATCCCCACATCTACCCAGTCTATTGATTTAGTTTTGTTCTGGGATAGAATGATGGGCGGCAACAGCTCATCCCCACATCTACCCAGTCTATTGATTTTGTTTTGTTCTGGGATAGAATGATGGGCGGCGACAACTCATCCCCACATCTACCCAGTCTATTGATTTAGTTTTGTTCTGGGATAGAATGATGGGCGGCGACAGCTCATCCCCATATCTACCCAGTCTATTGATTCAGTTTTTGTTGTCGCCTAATAATTCAACATGGGTCAAAACCCTTGACAAGCCCCCCCGCCCGACTGCGCTTTGATTTCGAGTCGAGGGGGAATCAGGTGCAACGGATGTTTTGATCTACGCGCTGGTATGTCCGCTTCATCTTCTTCCAATTCCGTAGATGGCACAGTTCAGCATCTTTTCCTCCCTCCAGTTGGATCGATAGTTTCTCCTCGCTGGTCCTGATGGGAATATTGGGTGGTACCCCGGTCCCCTCGGATCTTTGCTCCCGGTCTCCAGGTCGTCTTCCGTGGTCAGTCTCAGAGTTTCATCTCTCCTAGGATGATAAAGCAAAGTGGCAATACACATTCCTAGACATTTCTCCCCCACTATTGATATATTGGGCCGCATATACATTTTATAGTCAAAAACATGAACATATACATTTTTTTAAATCAGGGGGCTAGAACATATTCAAGAATCATAGAATTTTATAGGCTATATGTGGAATATTTTAGGGTGCAACTGAATTACTCTGGAGCGGCCCCCTCTGGGATTCCAGAGGATTCCTCTAGTTGCTGCAGAGTGTGCCTGGGATGGCAACACTTTAGCTGTTTTATATGTACCCACTTGTCTTCCCCTTCCGCCAGACTACCTTTGGGGATGCGGATCTTATACGCTACTGGGGAGACCTTGTCTATTATTTCAAACGGTCCCTTCCATGTAGGCAAACATTTTCGCTGTTTGGCCTGGTTTCTTTGGAAATTGTATAGATAAACCCGGTCTCCCACATTATATTCCTTCCTGATGGTCTGCAGGTCGTAGTGGGTCTTCATGCTATCAGCTGATCTTTCTAGATTCCGCTGAGCATAGGCAAAAGCATGTTGGAGGTGTTTCCTTAAATTCTCTACATACTCATGAGTTGTGGAGGCATTTATCAATGTCTGCTCTTGGGTCCTGTAGAGCAAATGCTGGGGAAGCACCATCTTGCGTCCAGTCATCAGCTCAAAAGGTGACATTTTAGTTGCAGATGAAGGGGTAGATCTGATGGCCATTAGGACAGCGTTATTCAAACTGTGGGTCGCGGCCCTCTGGTGGGTCGCAGCCTCATGCCCAGGGGTCCGCGCATCCACAGCTTGAAAGTAAACATTAGCATCCATTACCAAAGGATCAGGCTGTTGCTTCATCAAAGAGCAACAGCCCGATCCACGGCCCCTGCCACACATGCTTAGTGCGACAGGGGCCGGGCTTTGTCAGGTCTCAGGCTCGCATTAGAAGCCTATTTAGGAAGAAAAAAAAAAAACACACACACTTTGTTTGCCGTGATGACAAGTCATCGCGGCAAAAGAAGGTGTGCGCTTTTTCTTTTGTCTTCATGAATAGGCTCCTAATGGAGCCTGAGGCCCCACAAAGGCCCGACCCCTGTCACACTGAGGTCAGGGGCCTGGCTTTTGTGAGGCCCTGCAGGCTCCATTAGGAGCCTATTCATGAAACAAGGTAAAGCGCACACCTTGTTTTGCAGGGATGACCAGCCCCTCCCATATGAATGCAGAGCAGGAAACCACTAATGATGGCACATTAGTGACAAACTGCCCTACTTTCAGATGGGAGGGGTGGTAGGGAGAGTGAGCCAATCCATGACAGCCAGCTTCTCTAAACTTGCATTTGGCAAGGGCCTCAAGCTGTGCTGCTAGCTCAATCTGGCTGACTGACAGCCAATGAGGATGGAAGGCGCCACGTCTTCCAACAATAAATAGTACTCACCTGCAGCTTCAGTGATCCTGCTTCAGATTGCGTCCATCAACTCCGGAGTTACATGCTGTCACGAGGTTCCTGCTTTTCTATTCTTTTTACTTTCAAAAAGGTAAGTGGCATTTACATACATGACCAATAAATAAAGTGACCAGAAACACAAGGAAAATCGAGGCGTGGGGGCCTCTGTTCTAGTTGATAGAACAGAGGTCCCCACGGTCCTTATTTCTCCTGCAGCAGCAGTGTCCAGGGACAGCGCCAGGGCATTATATCCCTTTCGAATTGGCGGCGCCAGGGCATTTCAAACTTTTCACATGAGAGGGGCCTTCACTGAGTCTTGGGGGCAGGAGGAGCAACTGCCCCCATGTTTCCAGTCAGAATTCATTTAGCTCAGTGATATATTCAGTGCTCTGTTTTTTTTGTGTGCTGGTGCTTAAAATGTGCGCTTTGCATTACAAGCTGTATACCGCTGACTGGTTCCACTCTAAGCAGGGGAGAAAAGAGGTCTGTGGGGACTCCGTACAAGTGAATAGAAAAAAGACCCCATGGTCCTCATGTCTCTTGCAGCACCAGTGGCCAGGGAAGGCGCCAGGGCATTTCATCCGTTTCAAATTACAGGCGCCAGGGCATTTCATCCGTTTCAAATTACAGTCGCCAGGGCATTTCAAACTTTTCACATGAGAGGGGCCTTCACTAAGACTTCGGGGAGGGGGAGCAACTGCCCCCATGTTGCCAGTCAGAATTCATTTAGCTCAGTGATGTATTCAGTCCTGTTTTTTTGTGATGCTGCTTAATATGTGCGCTTTGCATTACAAGCTGTATGCCGCAGACTGGTTCCACTCTAAGCGGGTGAGAAATGAGGTCTCTGTACAAGTGAATAGTGAATTGTGAAGGGGTGGGTGAAGCGGCTATGGTTGTCTCAAGGCTTATTGGAGGCAAAGGTACAATTTCTTTCTTGGAGGACCACCACATAATGCCCCAATGGATTGTGGCCAACACAAGCAGTTAGCAATGTCCCTTGCCTTTCTTTGGATTCTACAAACTAACCAGATCTTCAAGTCGGGACCCATAGTACATGTAGAACACCACAAAACATGTGGTGCACTATTGGAGGACCATGTTTTTTTCAGCCCCTCATTTTTGCTCAAAAGCCTTCTAGTGCATGTGTGATTTTGTCACAGCTACATGTTTTGCATTTTTGTTTTTGAATTATCGTTTTCAAATCCTACTGTACCTCATTCGGTACGTAAATGAGGTTATCAACAAAGCATATGAAAAGGCATTAATATGGGAGTTTACATTTTTTCATAGGTGAGGAACCCATTTTGAAATGGAGCACTTCTTTTTGCCCAAAAACGGTAGTGTGAAAAGGAAGGCAGACGCAGGCATTGACACAGGAAAAAAACCTGCAAAAGCCAGAAAGTTTGATGGCACATATTTAGACCTTGGATTTACTTCCGTTGTGATCAGAGGTGAAACGAGGCCTCAGTGTGTGGTGTGTGGAGCAATTTTAGCCAATGAGAGCATGGAGGTGGTGCATCTTCCATTTGATGCCCTGGAGGAGCTGATTGAGGTTCAGTCGGACACTATTCTGCAATCTGAATTTAGGAACATTGCAGTGGGTGACTTTTGGCTGAAGGTAATCCTGGAGTATCCTACATTGGCAAGGTCTGCTATGCAGTCTCTCTTACCCTTTGGATCTTCCTACTTGTGCGAAATAGGCTTTTCAGCATTGGCTGTACTGAAAACTAAATACCGCACAAGGCTGGAAGTGGAGGACAACCTCAGAGTGGCGGTCTCAAAAATAAAGCCACACATTGACTCACTTTCTGCAGAGAGACAGGCCCACCCTTCCCATTAGTGCTTGCTCTGTAAAATCAAATTGCCTTCTGCTGAATATACTAATAGGAATGTATTTTGAGAAAATAAAATCCCTACTGGAGAATTTTGTGTTTACTTGCACGGTTTCTATGTTTGGATTGGATGTGATTGTCCTAGTGTCTTGGAATGTCTCCCCAACAGCATATCCCTTCATAATTATGGCACCACGCATTCTGCAGCCCTCTCTATAAAAAAAAAAAATAACACCAACACAGAGGGGCGGGGCAGGGGGGTCCCGAACAATTTATTTTCTGCTCAGGGGGGCCATGGCATAAAAAGTTTGAAGACCACTGCATTAGGACCAGATGTAATCGGATATCCCAACTTGGCCCAGAATCTGCCACAAACTTTTTTGATATGCTCACAATGGTCCGGTTGTAGCGTTCTACTGCCCCAGAAGAAGCTGGCTGGTAAGCAATATGTAGCTTCCTTTTGACCCCCAGTATCTCCCATATCTTTGTCATTACTTCACTGGTGAAGTGGCTACCCCTGTCTGACTCAATCCTTTGAGGTGGACCAAAACAGGAAAAGATGGGGTTAATCATCAGGGCAGCTGCTGTTTCTGCATTGCAGTTTGGGGCCAGGAGACATTCCACCCACTTGGTAAACAAGCATGTAACCGTACTTGTTTCCTCTACCCGAGCGAATCACAGGGCCTACAAAGTCGATTTCCAAATCTGACCATGGCAGTGTCATCCCTCTCTTTTGGAGAGGCGCCCGGTGTGTGAGGGATGTTGACTGAAATTGTGCACACACAAGACACCCCTTCAAGTATTGGTCGAGGTCCTGCCCCATGTGTGGCCAGTATGCAACCTCTCTTAAGATTTCCAGTGTTGTGTGAAACCCCCTATGACCGGCAGTGGCCGCATCATGGACGTGACTTAACATCAGGCTTCGGAATGAGGTAGGGACCCCCCACTGATCATGGCCAGCTTGGGATTTCCTTACCAACAAACCGTCTTGGATTCGGAACATCTTTGGACATTTCATCAACACTCTAAGGTCCTCCTTCCCAATGTAATCGGTATCCGTCAGGGGAAAGTTCTCAGGGTCCTCAATGTGTTGGTAAAACTTACCAATTATTGGATCCCCCTTTTGAGTCGTAATTAAATCAACATCAGGGGTCTCCTTACTCCATTGTGCAGTTGAAATATCATTGTGAGCATTTGTCTGGGACATAGTGATAGCAGTGACCTGGATTTCCCCCAACAGGGACTTTATTTCTGTTAGATCCCCTTGGATGGCCCCGGTTGCGGCCAGCTGATCAGCTAAGTGATTTCCAGTTTTGTCTGGTCCCTTTACTTTGAATGGCCCTTGATCTTCTTCCAGTAGATGGTCATCCCATTCGATGTGACCAGATCATCAATATTTTGGATCAACTTCCCATGTTTCAAGGGTTTGTTGTTAGCACATAGCATGCCTCTGGTTTTCCAATTAACCAGGTGCTCCACGAACCCGTTCCGTACATAATCTGAATCTGTGATTATGACCAGTTAGTGGAGTTGATGTTGGACAGCAGTGAGGATGGCTTGATGCATAGCCATCAACTCTGCTACCTGACTACTTCGGCAACCAATTTTGTACCAGCGGAGGGTTCTGGGGACTCATTCACCCATGCATTCCCTACGCTGGCCACCAGTTCTTTTTCCCCGTTGTTGTCAACATGGTAAGAGCATCCATCCACATAGACAGTGGGCATTCCCTCACACTTGTCTTCTTCAAAGACTTTGTGTGCGGAATTAAGGTATGCCTCCATGTTGTCCTTGAGTTTTAGACTTTCATCCTCGAGACAGTTTTCTCTGGCACAATCATGCAAGTCGGCCAGACCTTGCGCGAGGGGACTCTTCTTGTTTTGGCCATATCTGACCTCCACAGGAAAGCCTTGCATTGACAGAATCCAGGAAGTAATTCGGGAAATACTCACATTTCCGGGCCGGATTCTGTCACTTTGGAGGTATTGCAGAGGCTGGTGTGGAGTCTCCACTATGATGTGTTCCCACTGGATGAACGGGCAGTAATTCTTCAATGCCCACACCGTTGCCAGGAGTGCCTTTTCACAATTGTTGAATTTTTCCTCCACAGAGGATAAAGTTTTGCTCGCATAGGAGATTACTTTATTGACCTTGTCATGCTTTTGGTATAATACTGCTGTCAAGCACGTATTAGAGAACCCTGTCTCCAGGAAGAACTCCTTGTTTCTGACAGGGTAAGCTAGGCAAGGCGCTTGTGAGAGGCTTCTTTTGAGTTGTCTTACTGCCTCGGATTGTTCTGGACCCCATTCCCACTTGACCCCCCACTACAAAAGATGAATCAGGGGTCTGGTGATCTCTGCGTAGCCCTCAATGAACTTTCAGCTGTTATTAGTCAGTCCAAGGAGACTCCTTAGTTCCTGCAGAGTTGTGGGATTTTTCAGTTTCTGAAGTGCTTCCACTTTCTTTTCTTGGGGACAGAGACCCTGAGGAGTAATCTCATGCCCCAAGAAATTAACACGGGTTCTACGCCACTGTGCTTTCTGAAAAGAAAGTTTTGCTCCGGCGGCCCTCAACTGTGTCAGAACATAACGGATCTACGCTATGTGTTCTTCCACAGATTAACTTTTGATGAGGACATCATCTACATAAGCCAGGTTATCCCTCGCACCCAGGTCGGGCATGGCCTTATGTAGGAAAATGTTGAATTAATTGCCGGAGTTGAGGTATCCGAAGGGAGTCCGGGTCCATGTGTACTGCTGGCCCCCAAAGGTAAAAGCCAGTTTGTATTGGTCCTCCCTACTGACAGGCACGGTCCAGTATCCATTGGTCAGGTCTATTGCAGTGAATACCTGTGACCCCTGAATCTGTGCCAGCCCTTGGTCAATGTAGGGCAGAGGCCATCGGGAAGTATGGACCCGTTTGTTGAGCTCCCTAAGGTCGGCACAGAGTCTCCACTGGCTGTTTGGCTTCAATATTCCCAGCACTGGATTATTGAAGGTGCTGTGTACTGGACGGGTTATTCCCCGGGACTCAAAGTTCTTAATTATTTCAGTAAGGGACTCCATGGATGCGAGAGGCAAACGATATTGCTTCACAAACACTGGAGTCATTCCAGGGACCGTGGGAATTGTTGTTGTGTGGATGTCGTTGCGACCACAGTCATATGAGTCTACCGCAAAGAGATCTTGGAAATCCAAGAAAACTTGTTTCAACTTTTGCATCTGTTCCAGAGTCACGCAGGCATCAGCTAGGTTGACTCTCTCTTCCACCATCTGCCTGAAGCCTGGAAAGACTTCTGGTTTTGCTATCTCAGCGGCCTCCTCCAGCTGGGTGGAGAAGTCCCTGGTCAGAGTGCTGATTTGGACTGGAGGCTTCAGGTGGGAAAGGCAGCCCTCATGGACCTGGAAAATCACCTCATCCCTTCTGAAGTCGCAAGTCACGTCTTCCTTACCATAAGGGCAAGAAGTGTACACCAGGAAGTTCCCCCCATGCCGGGTAAAGATCCTGCCTGGTGTTGTATTGTCATCACTGTCACTGTCAAAACAGTCCTTGGGGATTGGTCCTAACAGTTAATTTCCTAAATCAATGGGGAAATGTCGGTCATCAACCGCCATTCCAATAATGGTGCCTGCGGCTAGAGTAATACTCTTTAAGTCGCTGTTATCCACCTCTATTGGAATGGTGTCATGTTCTATGTTGACTAATGGTGTTGGGTTTACCCCTAACCCTTGCTGTTGAAGGAAAGCATTTAGATGAATATAAGCATCAGGGTTTTTCAATTTTTGTCCTCTTTTAACTTTCACTTCCAGGGAGAATTGTCGGGTCATTTCTGGGATGGTGAATTCCTCCTTAATCTGAATTTCAACTGCATAAGGTAGCAATTGATCTGACCTAAATGCTTTTTCTGGATCATCAAAGCCCATGGGATTATCCGCTAATTGGATATTTCAAGCTTTGAAGTTTATTAGGTCTAAACTAATGGCAAAGCGATTGAGAATGTCACTGCCTAAGTAAAAGGCGGCAGTGACGTCTCGCACGACCCAACAATTATGGACTGTGCTTTTGTTGCCAATGGAGATTTTGAGCATACACCTGCTTGCCAGGAGATGTTTGGAATTAGGTGCTTCCAGGTCCATTTCCCATGTGTCTACCAGTTGGAATGCGGGAACGGCTGGATCTTTTGGGAGTTGACGGAACATGGCTTCGCTGATGAAGCTATTACCATTGTTCACACACACTCGAGCGAGAACAGAGTCCTTCCCATCATTTAATTGAACAGGGATGAACAACTGCTCTCCAATTTACTGAATATCAGCCAGGCTCTGAGCTGATTTCACATCTTTCTGGACTATAGGAGTGGGAGTGTCTGAGTGTGTATTAGTAAAGAATTTCAGAGTATTTCCTTCCAGTGTGGAATACCACCTTAAACTGGAAGGAAGGTTTATTTTCAGAAATAGAGAGGACCCCCCATCACCAGTCTGTTGTCCTACTGCTATTACTGTCACGTCTGGAATTTGGTTGTTCTGGAAGTGAAATTCTACTTGGTCAGATTTTTGTTCAACCATGTGGCAGGTGCCGTTTAGACTAACATGGTTGACATTCTGTTTTAATTTTATTGGTCGGCTAGTCTGGGTCCAGAGGACCTTGTTTACGCAATCTATTAGGGGTGACAACCTTCTCAGGAGGTCATTCCCTAGTAAACAAGGGGTGCCCTCTGGAGTCACTACTATGACCGGGTGTTTCACCTTGTGTCGCCCAATTTTAATGTCCAATTCTGCAGTCCCCTCGACGGGAATTTCCTTCCCGTCAAAGTTCTGCAGTTGTCCAGGAAGAGAGGTGAGAGGAATACGGTAATTCTCCCCCCTTCCTGCATTTAGTGCATCAAAGGCCCTTCTGGACAGAAGGGTAGCTTGGGATCCAGTGTCCACCAGTGCCACAATTGTACCCTGCCCCTGTACTTGTACCGGGGCATAATATCTTGCCTGCTTCTCCTCAAGGTGGCACAGATAATGCACATTTTTGGACAACTGGTGGGCTAACTTTCTGGTTTTGGACATTGAGAGAGAAGAGATCTGGGCAGAATTCTGTGAAGAGTCTCGGGAATCTGAAAGAAAAGGTTGGCAACTTGAAATGGTTTCGAGCTCCCCTGGTTCCGGTTCTGGGCCACCCCCCCCCCTTTTTGGAGGCAGTCATCAGGATCGGTTTGACCCATGGGATTTTGGTATTGTTGGTTCTGGGATAGAATGATGGGCGGCGACAGCTCAATCCCCACATCTACCCAGTCTATTGATTCGGTTTTAGGTTCCCCTGGTTCCGGTTCTTGGCCGCCCCCCGCTCTTTGGAGGCAGTCACCCAGATGGGTTTGAACCAGGGAAGTTTGGTTTTGTTGGTTCTGGGATAGAATGATGGGCAGCGACAGCTCAATCCCCACATCTACCCAGTCTATTGATTCGGTTTTAGGTTCCCCTGGTTCCGGTTCTGGGCCGCCCCCCGCTCTTTGGAGGCAGTCACCCAGATGGGTTTGAACCAGGGAAGTTTGGTTTTGTTGGTTCTGGGATAGAATGATGGGCGGCGACAGCTCAATCCCCACATCTACCCAGTCTATTGATTCGGTTTTAGGTTCCCCTGGTTCCGGTTCTGGGCCGCCCCCCGCTCTTTGTAGGCAGTCACCCGGATGGGTTTGAACCAGGGAAGTTTGGTTTTGTTGGTTCTGGGATAAGATGATGGGCGGCGACAGCTCAATCCCCACATCTACCCAGTCTGGATTGGAATCTCTTGGGACCCATTTTTCCTTGGGAGGAGTTCCCCCATCTCTGAAGGAGAAGATCCTTTTCCCAGGATCTTCTGAGGATCCCTCTCCCTCAAATTGGAAGACCTGTACCTCCTCCACAAACTGGGTCTGTTTGGGTCCTTTGTTTCTCCTACCTCCTCTCTGCTCCTTGGGTGGCAGACTTTCAGGGGTAGGAGATTTTGTTTCCGGTTCCTGGGTTTCCAGGGGCTGTTTACAAGTGGGGAAGGAAGCTTCCCCCAAGGCTTTACACCCCCCTTCCCCTTGTGCCTCCTCCCTGGGAACCGGTGGGTTATCGGGGTGCTGCCCCCATCATTGTTCTGGAGCACTAGGTCCAGAGTTTGGGGCATTCTGTGCCGGCATGCACATCTGAGGTTTCTGTTGAGCCCTCAGTATGTGACCCAGATCCCGTGCCATATTTTGGACCTGGCGCTCAAGTTGGGAAACCCGCTCAGGCTGATATGGGGTTCTGTTTTCTCCCCTGGGCTGATCCCGGGAAGGGTAGCTATCCCTTCTCTGGTAGTGCCCCGGGTTGGGAAGATTTGGGTACCCCTCCACCCTTGGCCTCCCCTCTCCCGATTAGGTTGTCTGGGCTCAGGGAAGTGGGGAAAGAAGAATGGATGATTTTGGGGCTGGAAATTGGGTGGATACCTGGGAAAAATGTTCTGCCCAGTGTTTGGGGAATATCTGCCCTCCTGTGGGAAGTTAGGAGGGAAGTTCCCTGGGTCAGGTGCTTGGCTGGATCCCCCCCATTGGGCTGGAGGAGTCCACACATAACCCAGGATTGGTCTGTTTCCCTTATAGCGGGGACTTACATAGTCAGGGGAGCGGGGGACCCCATTTGTGGGACTACCTCCTTCACTCCCTGTCTGTGACTGGCCCGAGGGCCTTCTGGGCTGTGAATTATTTGGTGCAGACAGGTTTTTAGATTCCCCCATCTCCAAATCTAAAACGGGGGCAACCTTTACCTCTGCCACCTTGGCAGCACCAGGGGTGCTGTTGGTTTTGTGGTTTTTGGGCTGATTCTTATTTTCCACCGGTTTCTGCACCTCGTAGATGCGGGTGGCTTGCTCAATGACCCAGTCTAAAGATCTGTTCTCGTGAAAATCTCTCACGAGCTGGGTCATTATGTATTTGGGGAGTGCATGGAAAAATGTGTTGATGAATTCTGTACTGTCCGTGCGCACCCTTCTGGTGGTCTGCGCAAAGGCACGCTTCAATTCTTGCACAAATTCTTGTGGGGCCTGATCCTCCCCACATTGCAAATTGTAGGCTTCCTTGCGAGCCTCTTGGGGATTCCGGTGAAAAGAAAAATGTTTCAAGATGGCCGCCCTATATGTGGACCATCTTGAATGGTTTTGGTCCTCCAGCCCCGCAAAGAAACTGGGGAGAATGTCCATTTGACGTACTGGATGCAGCTACTGCTGTCCTTCAAATGGAAAGTCTCCATCATTTGCTCATAGAGCTCCAAGTGTTCCCAAACAGAATACTTGGCGTTCTTGTGATAAGGGGTGATGACACTCCTTATTGCCTTGATCTGCTTTAAGGGGTCCTTAAGCAAGGCCCTTTTTGCCTTATTGGCCTTTTTGGTTCGGGTAACCCTGGTCCACTCATCCTCTGACTCAGAGGCACTGCTCCCAGAGGTGCCCGTCTGATCTTCCAGGTTTTCCCGGATTCTGCGAGCCTGGGAATGGCTGGCAGAATGTGGGGACCTGGTCTCCTGTGTCCTGTGATGCTCAGAGGAGTCTTCAGATCCCTCCTTGCTACCAGGATTTGCTGGGTACCCCCCCCCACTGACCTAACTGGGCAGAGGTTTTCAGGATGCCCTTAGTGGGCCTACTCTCCTGGGGTTCCCCACTAAATTGCACTGTGCTTGGGTGCCCATACCCGGATGCCCGCCCATCCATTCCTGGGAGGTACTGGCCTATGAACCCCATACTTTTGGCCGGATAGTAATCTGCCCTCCCTGTGGCCCTGTGCTCAGGTGCGCCAGGGGACATGGGGGTTGCAGAGTCCAAGGACTGGAAGAGATGAAGGCCTCTGGTACTAGGGCTCCTGAGGTTATGCTCAGGTGTTTCCCTTTCCCAGCGAACTTCATCTCTATCCGTCCCTGCTCCCTGTTGCAATGCAAGAGCCTGCGCTTTCAGTTCCTCAGTTAAGGCCTTACTAGACTCTATCAGTCTCTCCGGCATGGCTACCTGTTGCTGGAGCCTATCATTGTGTTGACAGAGAGCCTCATTCTCTCTCTGTGCTTCCCGGTTGGTCCTGGAGTACTGGGCCAGTCTTTGCTGCAGGAGGGTTACCTCCTGAGTCCCATCCCTACTGGCCTGCTCCTTTCTTGCCAGAGTATCTTCCACCTTCCTGGTGTGCTCTAACAAGTTCTGATGCTCTTTTTGGAGGTCACCCAGCCCCTGGAGGGCCAGGTGATTTTCTTCCATTTTCCAATTTAAGTGGCCGACTTCCTGGCCTAAGGTATCCCTTTCCTGAGTAAGAGCCTGCATCTGTGCTGCCAGGTCTTCCCTCTGACGTTGAAGGGCACCAGCTTTCTGGCGCTCTTCATCAAACTCTCCCTGGGTATCCAGGTCTTTCAAAATCATTTTATTGCTTTCCTCTTTCTCCTTATCTAATTGGATTTGCAGGGTGGCTACCTGTTCTGTGCATGCCCTGTTGAAATCGATCTGTTGCTGCAGTAAGGAGTCCAAACTGTCTTGGTGCTCCTTCTGCAAAGCCAGATTTCTGGTATCCTGGTCAGCCTTTTCCTGTTGCAGGATATCCATATCCTCCTTTATTTTAATGATGTACTGTCTACTATCATTTTCTGACTCCTGGCTCCTGTGCAGCCTCTGCTCATAAGAGTCCAGGTCAGATTGGGCCTTCTCTAATGCCATCAGTTGCCTATTTGCCAGATCTTGGCCTTCAGCACATTTGTCCTGTATGGCTCCCATATGTAAATATAAATATGCCGCTACCCTGGCAATCTTGTAAGGAACCCTGATCTCTCCACGGATCTGACTCAGTTGTAGTGACCTGTTGTATGATCGCCTGCAACCATACATTTTGGTCCTGTTCAGACCATTCACCTCTCACAAACAGTTTATGTAAGAGGTGCTCCCTAGCTATCTTCATATCTACCCAGGTCGTCATTCTGGAACTTGATTTCCTTCCTGACTTACAGAAGTTTGTATTTTATTTTGCAAAACAGACCGTTTCCTTAGAGCGTTCCTTTCAGGAGTGCTTTACAGCGTAACACAGCGTGGTGATCTAACCGGATATGTATCCTGTCAGCTGGCACACTGTATTAATCTGCATAAGTGATAGATCTAATCCAGAATCCCCGGCTAATAGCCCCCACTTTGTTAAAGACTCCACTCAAGCAATCCCACTAAGTCAGTGCCTGGTCTGGGATGCCCAAGGGAAGCCCTTATTTATATATTTTTATGTCCAGTTTGTGTACTCTGGATGACAACCCTTATATAACACCCCTCTCTTAGAATCCCCCTGACCCCACTGAGCCAAGAAGTAAGTTTTTTTTGCAAATTTAAAAGGTTTATTTGAGAATTAAACAATATGTATAGATATCGCACTTTTATAATAAATTAATAATTGATATCACACTTATGAATATGAGCAGCAATCAGCAATAGGTAATCCTACAGTAGCACAGTTCTTGGTTACTTATGAATAAGAACAGAGGACTAAGGTAGCAGAGAATGCTTTATATGGTTCAAGGAAATGCAAGGTAGGACAGAATGCAACACAGAAATAATTGGATATGATTTCAACAAGAGATAATGTGATCACTTTTCCTTTTGACAATTCACTCCCCCCCTTTATGCAATATAAGGAAATGGAAGGAGAGCACACAGTCTTCAAGAATACCAACAAAAATGCAATACAAAGTTCCGATTCCCCCCCCCAGCAAGCTTAGAGAAACAGGGATGATTTTAAACGCAGGCAAAATACTTTAAATGTGGTATGCAAAGAAGGGAAAATATGCTAAAAATTATTTTAATTCCCTATAAGAGATTCACGGTGGTTGATAGCTACTTTACATTAGTTCTGGATCACTTTAGCACTGCTCTATGAATGATTATCAGGTTGCAAACGAATTTCAGCAAAGGAAAGCAAGACGCTGCTATTTTGACACGTGAAGAAATTTGAGCCAAATCGCAAATCGTGGCACTTTTTCCGAGTGCATCAAGCGCAATTACGGAAAAACTATAATGAGTAGTCAGTTTTAGGTTTGTTGGAAAGCTTAGAATCTTAGCTTTAAAATGACAGTTAAAACTCGCTCCTAGCACCAACGGTTCCGGAGATACGGACGATTGTGTGAAGGTAGATTCTCGAAATGAAATTTTAAAGTTCAGAATGACAGATGACAGTTTTGAAGCTTTGAATCAAAAGAAGGGACACGATTTCTATGATGCAGTTCTCAATAGGTTAAAATAGTTTGAATTAGATTATTTTAAACTAAGAGATTGGGTTTTGCACAGTCCTGGCTGAGTACTCACACTATAATTTTGAAAGGTATGGGCCTCCGTCCCCGATCTGGTCAGGTTTGGCTGGACTCCGGTACTGGTTCCGCGCACAGCGATCTGGGTCAGCTCTCAGCACTGCACAGCGATCTGGTCTGGGTCTGGTCTCTCTGGATAATTCTGCCTTCTGGGTCTGCTACCGGTTCTGGCAAAAGTTCTTGTCTCTGGAGATTGATGGATTTGAAGTCTGGAGTCTCTGGATGTGAAGTCGTCTGTCAGTGTGCTCTGCAAGGAAATGGAAATTGAAAGTCCCTACCTGGCTTCCAGTGGCTCTTTTTATGTGTTTTCAAAATGGGTGGGTCGGCTAATTCTGCATGCCCAACCCTCTCAAGATTTGATAGGTCAAAGGATTCTTTGGTCCCTGATTTGAGAAAGGATAGTGTGTCAGAGTGATGTCAGCCATTTACGATCTATTGAAGAAACGCCCCTTTGCTTTTACCTTAGAAATCATTTTTCATAACTACACATATTTCCCAGATACACAGTTGTTTGACATTACATGTACATATTACAGATTACTTATGGTCCATGCTTGTTCAACTCTGATCTTCTTAAGAGCTTGCATTCAAAAATGACAACTTATTTTCATTTTTAGTTGATTTACCAATATCGGACGTTTACCAAAAATGGCACACATGTACACCGCCTTTCTACCCATATTCCATTAAATTTTCGTTTTTCTAGCGTGAACCCCGTGTCTGCAATCTCCATAATTCATGGGGTTTTGCCTCAGAACATCGTACGGAATTGATATTAGACTCAAATTGTAGGTACAATTCCATTTTAAGGATCTCCAAATTGTACATTCTGGTCATCTGGTTACAATTAGTTATCAGTGTTTTTATAAAACATATATTTGCCTTCAGTTCAATTCACTTCAGTGTTTTGGTCCGCCCCCAGAAACTTGGGAGTCAGGGATCACATATCTCTTCTGCCAGGCAGAGCTCTGTTTACAGTCCACACCCAAATTAACATACCCCATTCAATTGCAAGAGTCTATTGTGTCGGCTGAGGTCAGCAGGCCAGGGGGCCACTCTGCATTTGGTTAGCATGTCCATGTGATCTCCTGGCTTCTTGTGTGGAGTTCTGAGGTGATAAGGTTTCCCAGCCTCTTGCACTGTTAATTGAATCAGCCTGTCTTCTGTGTACCGCAGGTGTTCATGAATTTTGATTAACCAAAAGGCTTTGAAGTTTCCAGCTGGCTCAGGATCCTTTGGCAACTCCTGAAGTACAGTTCTACTGTCAGAGTTTAGACCACTAGCGCCGGCTTGTGTCCAAAGCTGGTAGTGCACCCATTTTTTTTAGGAGTTGTCTTGAATTTGACAGGAGGATTTTGCTTGACAGCTCTAATCCTTGCTGCCATTGTTTTGATGGGCATCCTTACAGTAGAGTGGTGATGTGGAACCCCCCACAAGAAGGTTGAATCTTTAGAGTGGTCTTGTGCCCATGATTTTAGCAACTTGTTGACATCAATTAAAAACGGATTTTGAACAAACTGAAATGGACATTTTGAGCTTGCACTTCAGAGAAACAGCAGTGATTTCAAGGCTCTTTTGATCTAACAGGCACTGCTATTTTTCCTTTGGCACCACCTTTCACCCATGACGCTTCCCGTCCATCACGCTTGCACTGGTGGGTGGCAGGTTAGGCGACCATTTTGGTCTGCACAAAACTGCCCGGTTCTCCTGGTTCTGGGATAGAATGACGGGCGGCGACAGCTCAATCCCCACATCTACCCAATCTATTGATTTAGTTTTGTTCTGGGATAGAATGATGGGCGGCGACAGCTCATCCCCACATCTACCCAGTCTATTGATTTAGTTTTGTTCTGGGATAGAATGATGGGTGGCGACAGCTCATCCCTACATCTACCCAGTCTATTGATTTAGTTTTGTTCTGGGATAGAATGATGGGCGGCGACAGCTCATCCCCACATCTACCCAGTCTATTGATTTAGTTTTGTTCTGGGATAGAATGATGGGCGGCGACAGCTCATCCCCACATCTACCCAGTCTATTGATTTAGTTTTGTTCTGGGATAGAATGATGGGCGGCGACAGCTCATCCCCATATCTACCCAGTCTATTGATTCAGTTTTTGTTGTCGCCTAATAATTCAACATGGGTCAAAACCCTTGACAGTGCCGCAGACCCACACAGAGCACAAGCACTGCAGTAAGATATATGCTTCACTTCTTTGTCTCAAACATTAAAGATACACTTTTAAAATATGTGTTCATTATTGTCTCCCCCATTTTTTCTGCGGCACTGGTTATAGCTGTGTTGGAGTGTTACAACTCACAGTCCACTGAAAAAAGCTATCTGAAACATTTTTTGTAAACTTAGCATTCCAAACACATGCACTTTAAATCTTTGTTTACAAACATTACTGCAAGGATATTGAACATGTGCCTATCCTCTGTGGTTGTATTTTGGCTTTACTCTTACATATCAGGACACCACCATGTCATATAATGTTGATCCTTCCTAGTAAATTATTATGGAGATATGAGATTCAATAAATGGCACAGCGGACATTTCTATCCATCCAAATGTACCCACCTCCTTTTTAGGTTTTACCTCCTTCAGCTGCGTTCAACGTCAATAGTAAGCTGTTTTTATGCTGCCAATGATGGGGTCATCATTTTCTTGATGTTTACAGAATGAGTGACATAAATGATCACCTTCTCCTCTTCTTTCGAAGGCTCTTCCCTGGATCTATTTGAGGTCACAGCACAAAAGATTCCAGGGATTATTGGCACATGGGGATTATTTGGAAAAAAGGGGGATGTGGAGGGGTCAAGAGCAATTGGACAGAGTAAAGAAGGGGACTACAGAAGCCAGAATCTATATATATAAAAAACGTTGTGTTTGTTTGTGGGTTTGTTAGTGGTGCTGATCTTGGGGCCCTAACTCTTCATGAACGGCGAGGTCTGACGTCATGCATTTTGCATGGAATATTCTTTATTTAATTGCCGAATTAATGCAACTATTTCTAGCTCGATAGGTCATCTCATTCATGAGAAAATTAACTTTCTTTGGTTTTTCGGCATTACATTTTGTGGTGTTCCACGTGCCATCTTCAGGTCATTTGTAGAAAGTGCTCATCAAAGCACTGTCTGTGCTGAACTGGTCTTGCGTTTTTTTGTTTTCTAATTTTTTTTTAAGTGATTGAGTGTGTCTTACTTTTCATTGATTTATTTTGCAATAAACTCAATACATGTTAATTTCACTAATTAATTGAACACCAAATTTTCATTTACCTGCAGATTAAATTCTCACATGAATATCATATTTCTATGCTTAATCTCATTATTTGCAGTGTGTGTTTAGCAGCGACAAAGGCCTCGACTGCTAACAACACTGCAAGCAATCAGAGTAAGCATACAAATATGTTATTCATGTGGGAATTAAAATCAGAGATGAATGAAAATGTGGTGTTCAATTAATCAGTGAAATTAATATGTATCATGTTTTACCTTTGTGGCAAACAAAAAATGCATTCATCGTTTTCGGTGGAATATGAAAACAAATCTGAGAATGGACATCCTGGGCAAAGTGGGTTACTTAGGCTAGTATGTATGTAAAAAAATGTCTTACAACTATTCATTAATGTGAATTGGGAATTGGGAATGTTAGCATGTCCCACACTTAGAATTATAAACATTAGCCTGAGTTGCATCTAGATAGGATAGTGAAGGTTAGCAAGTGCCACATTAAATGCAATTGTGAATGTTAACATGTGCCACACTTAGATGGAATTACGAAGATTAGCAAGTGCCACACTTAAATGGACTGTGAATGTTAGCATGCGCCACGCTAAAACAGAATTGTGAACATTAGCCTGCAACGCACCTAGATAGGATTGTGAAGGTTAGCAATTGCCACAAGTAGATGGAATTATGAAGGTTAGCAAGTGCCATACTTAGACAGAACTGTGAATGTTAGCATGTTCAATGTCATATGACCCACTAACCAAAAAAAAAAAAGCTCAAACTTCTTGAATAAATATCTCACTCAAAAAACTCACACAACCATCTCTCGCACAACAAACCGCACACACTTCACCACACCAACACATAAGTCGCACCAGGACTGACACCGATCCTATACTAACACCAAAGCTCAGCACCGGTGTATACCGAGTTGAAGCTGCCAACAGAACACCACTCCTCTCACTATCCTGCTCCCTCCTCACCTTAATTACCCATCCCACCTTCTCGTTTACAGATCCGCCAGAGCGCCTGGGGACCAATTTCGTTGGTGACGGTGCGCGGCACAAATACCTTTAACATAACATAACATTACTGCATAATACTCACCTCAGTGCCATTAATAGAATCCCAACTCTCCATCATAATTTTTGAGGAATAATCAATTTTAGTGATAGCCAAAGTGAATCCATATTCAAATGGAACATCAATATAAATGTGTAAACTAGGAGACTGGAAATTTAAGGGGTAATGAAGCTAATCTAAAAACATGTTTTGAGGATAAGAATAAGCATACAGGATCATGGCTGCTCCTCACAAACAGGAGATTCATAATCTTTATATTCATATGCAAAGATTTATGGTTAATTATTCAGATAAAGAGTGCCTGTAAGTGAAGGAGAGTGAATACATTATGTGGAATCTGGAAAGACTCTTAAGAAAACTGATGTGGTGTGTGTTATTTGTGTTTGTTCCATATTTCAGCTTATCAGGAGACATTAAAATAGCATCAATGCCAGCATTTATATAGGTATTTGGAAAATACTACAGAGGCACAGGTCCAGGCATGGTCTGGCGGAAATGGAACTCTATGATAAGTTAAGACCGGAAATTATTCAGGTTGCCGTATCATCATAGTCACCACTAGTAGAAGTTGCTGCTAATAGGGAAGAAACCACCAAATGTTTTCGTAGACTTACTCAAGACCAACTCTCATTCCATTCCAATTAAAGCAGAACAATGACCCCCTCCTTGGAACACATTGTCATGGGTTGTTTCTGCTCAGACATGACCCCAAGATATGCCTGTTACTCAGAGTTCTTACATTTTCAAACATAAAATATATACTGCCTGAGAGTGGACTATGTATGATTGTGGAATTCGTTATCTCCTGCCTTTTACTGGGATGCTTAAGCACTCATGAGATGGGAAATTTTGGCAGAATAAGGAACAGATCCCCTCTGGATCACAGAACCTTTAGTAACTGTAAAGAAGTTTAGAGATCTCCCGTATGAAAACAGAATATCCATCTATGAACTTTTCTGAGTTCAGGTAAAGCAATCTCACTCTGAACTCACGCTGAAGAGGCTACATTGACAGCAGGTGCAGTTTCTGTGCAGATCCCAACCCTCTTGCCAGAAGCCGAAGTTCCCTCACTTTCCTGCTGTGGCCTTCACATTGACCTGGAGCAACAATAAGGACACTGGTCAGCAAGTACCTCTTTTTGTTCTGCAGGACACTGCTTGTGTCCTCAGGCTTTTATCCAGTGCTAATGCAGAACTAGAGAAGACACTTGTCAGACCCCCTCCATATCACTTTGCTGGGACAGGCTTCCTTCTCCCACCTCCTATATGCCATAACATCAACATGTTATCTGCATTCCCTGTAGCACTCAGAATCCTCTGATAAGCAGCTAGTGCATGAAGGCGAACAGCATTCCTGATTCAAGAGCTTCATGGAGTAAACGAGCATCATCTGCACGAAACAACAAAAATACAACAATTCACTCTTCCAACCTAATGCTACAGTCTACACCAGCACATCGAAGCACCTTTGTTGGACCCTGAGGTTCAACCAGGACCTCGTCCTTGAACAATCGAAACCTGACCCTTGTATCTGCCTCTCCCAACTATCTTCTTGACTTAAAAAGGAGGGAACTCATAGCCAAGGAAGAGTATGATCTAACTTTAAAAAAAAAACATCTGAGAGATTGCTCTGAAAATTCCTAAGAGTTGACAGAGGTCCCACATCTTTGAGACAAACTTTAATTATTTATATGTTCTTTAGAAACATAAACACTGAAGACAGCAGGCCTAAAAGGCATAAATCACTCCAACTGGGAGGCAAATTGATGCAATAGGGTGAGTACAGCACAAATTGAATAATGAGCGACCCTGTAATATACACATGGATTTAATTCAACAAGACAACACACACTGTGAAAATATACTAACCAGATGATGGTGGAGCATGCAATGATACTTCCCTTTCACATTCAGGCGTAAATCTCACTTGGAAGTGTTGGTGTCTGGCTGCACTCATAGATAAAGAATGCAAAGTCACTGTGGTAAACTAGTGCAATGATGGGAGTTTCATGTGACACTGACATGGAGGTGTCATGCAATACTATTTCATTATACCTTGTTAGTAGTCTCAACCATTTGTTTTTACTAATCAATATTTGTATATATCTTTTCATTTATTTATTTTTTTAGTTTCACTTAATGTCTTTCTAAACCCTTCCAACCCTCACCTTTCCTCCTGTACATATATATAAATAATGTGTGCTTATTTGATGGTGATATAAAACATGTGATTATTGACCATTGTTAAATAACCACTCGCCCGTGTTAATCCTTGATAAGGACCAGATTGCTCGAAATACGTATCGGCTGGGGCATTTCTTGAGTTTTACTAAGTACATTGTTAAGTTATGAACAGAGCAGGAGATTGACAATCGTGTTTTTTAAATATTTTGTACTAAATACTTGTGACATACTTTGAAAGGATTATCACAAACTTTGTGTTCAAACTGTACATTAAAAATACATTCTTAAACTTAATGGACAAGCAAAGTTTTTCTGCTATACAACATTCTTTACCTGCTTAGAACCTAGCACTGCCTCTACACATGTGTAGGGACTACTAGGAAACCTGTCTTCTAATTCTCCTCCCTTTTTCAATGCTGCAGAACTTGATAGCAGCCAGCACTGTTTGCACATGTGTTGGGGCTACTAGGAACATTGTCTTCTAACTTCCCTTCCTGCTTCAATGTTGCAGAGCCTGATTAGAATCCAGCACTATCTTTACACATGTGTTGGGATGACTAGAAGCCTTCTATTCTCATTTCCCTCCCTGCTTCAATGCTGCAGAGCCTGACTAGCAGCCAACACTAACTTTATATGTGTGTTGGGACTACAAGGAAACTTGGGCCTCTTTATGAGTAGGGCGGTATGGCATTGGTAAATCTGCCAGAATACTACCCGACTGAATAACCGTTACCGACACTTCGTCCAGCGGAAGTACCGCTGGATTACAATTGACAGTAGCAGTGTAAATCCCCATTTTTTTGTTTGTCCGTAGGACTCTATAGGGCTTTTTTGCTGTAATTCCCGCAGTGGTAATTCCGCGGTGGTAATTCCACACATTTTGGCAATTTTTCAGCAGGGAGTTGGAGAATTTACCACCAGCATCATACTGGAGGTAAATCCTCCACTCCAGGGCCATTCTCGCAATATGACAGAGTGGGAATATTGGTGGTAATTGCATTACTACCAATTTTTCCTGCTCTGCCATACTTGTAATGAGGCCTTGTCTTCTAATTCTCCTTCCTGCTTCAATACTGGAGACCCTGATTAGCACAAAGCACTGTTTTTACTCAGGTGTTCGGACTACTAGCAATCTTGTCTTCTAATTCTCCTTCCGGCTTCAATGCTGAAGACCCTGATTGCCAGCCAGCACTATCTTTAAACATGTTTTGGGACTACTTGGAACCTTGTTGTGTAATTACCTGTCCTGTTTCAATGCTACAGAACCGGTTTACCATGCAGCAGTATCCTTACACATGTGCTGGGACTACTGCAAGCCTTATCTTCTAATTTCCCTTCCTGTTTCAAAAATGCAGACCACGCTTAGAGCCCAGCACTATCTTTGCATATATGTCAGGACTGCTAGGAACCTTGTCTCTTAATGTCCCTTCCTGATTCAATGCTGCAGACCCTGATTAGCAGCCAGCACTATATTTACACACATGTTGGGACAATTAAGAACCTTGTCTTCTAATACCCCTTCCTGCTTCAATGCTACAGACCCTGATTGCCACTCACCACTATATTTGTACATGTGTAGGGACTGCTAGGAATTTTGTCTTGTAATTTACCTCATCTTTAAACGTGTTATGGGACTACTAGGAACCTTGTCTTCTAAAGCTCCTTCCTGCTTCAGTGCTGCAGACCCTGATTAGCAGCCAGCTCCATCTTTTGGCTTGCAATGTTCTAGCTCCTTGGTGTCTGTTTCAGGGCCTTTTGGCAGGACTTGTCTGATTTTGAACCTAATACTCCAGCAGGGAGAACGTTTAATAAATGGGCCATCCATGTTTGGTGACCTCAAAGCCTCCCCCTCAATTCCTAGCACATGCACCTTTGTTAGAGAACTACACGTTTGCAGTTTGTGTAACATTAAGCCGTTGCATTGCCATGTTAAGAAACTTGAGAATGACACATACATCTAGTCTTTATTATGTATATTAGTATAACATTTACATATCGGTGACCTAGCTTGGAAAAAGCAGGGTGCCTTACAGCAGGATTAGAGGAACATTAACAGGCAACACTGTTGGGGGAAGACAGAATTGTGTGTGTACATTACAACAAACATGGTAGACTGTGAGTTGCAGATAGTGGCTGGTGAGTTGTCTCAGAGTCTAAGTAACGTCCCCATGTGTAATGCTTTACCTTCAGGTTTCATGGGGTTACATTTTCCTTTGGAATGCCACATGGGTCAGTGCTAAGCACAGTAAACAAAAATGTTTTCAGAAAGGGTTTGGCAGATACTTACCACCAGGGCTGGAAATGGAGATTATTACCTGTGGGATCCCACCAGCAGAGGGGAGAGGGTGGTGGTCGGGGACAGGCGGTGTGGTATGGGTTGGGGGGTGTGGCAGTTCTCAGCCTCACCATAAATAAGCATTTCCATTTGAGGAGATTAATACATTGTGCAGACGATTGTATTCTCCCCCACGCCACCTCCCCCCTCCTCCCACCTAAAGAAACATTCCCTTTGCAGGAGATTAATTAATACATTATTAACGAGTGGAAAATAACCCATGGAGGGGCGTTTCCTATAATGTTGTAAGCAAATGATAAAAGTTGCACAATCTGTAAACGTACACAGCTGTGCTTAAACATTGTCTCCAGAGTACAATCCTGAGGCATATTCACAACTTCTGGAACCGGATGTTCCAGTAAGTCTCTCGACTCTGATCATGACGATTACCACTTCGGCAACTAAATTGAATAAATTATATTAAAGAGCGCACATATGTTTTATGAGATGGGGGGGGGGCATTTTGCTGATCGGCACTGGAAAGTTAGTCCCAGGAGCGTGATTTAGAGAAGTACAAGGCTTAAAAAGCTCATGTGAGTGGCACGCTTTTATGCAATGGCAACCAGTGCACGCAGCATTTACAAGCCGCTTTACAGTGCAGCTGAAGAGATATCAGAGACGCCGCAATTTCCCAGCAGGCCAATTGAATGGCGCGAGGGGTGGGTGGGGGGCTTCGGGGGCAGGGGGCACGCTGTAGCGCTGGTCACATGTAACGTGTAAAACATATGTGCATGGCTCTGCCCTCTCCAAGCGCCTTTGAGAGGACTTACCTAAATGGAAAGGAAGAGACTTCCAAAACGGTAGAGAGGCTTTTGGGTAATAGCAATGTTCGGTTTTACACTCTGAGGCCTTGTGCTCTAAACAATGTGTGCTTTTTGCTAGGCAATGTCCTGTAACTTCCTCAATAGAAATCGGACGGTAAACTGCAAATGAACGTGTAGAAAATCTAATATGGCAAAATCTTCCAGGAACCAAAGCAGGATTCTTTATTGGTTAAACATAGGCATGATGCTGGCTTTAAATGACCTTAAACATGTAACAATTACGGTAACATTCCGAGGACATTGAAAAGGCCGTACATATCACTAAAGTGACAACAAAGGTTTAAATATTGGGCCCAGCCCACCCGGGTTGTGCTACTAACTTTTTAACTGAATGCGTGTGTTCCCGCCCAAGGAGCTTCATCTCGCGGTACTTCGCTCCCCTTATCTGACAGGTGTGGGAGCAGCTTAGATAAGCACATTCTTCGGCTTGGTGATATTTCAGCTCAAAGATATTTACATACTGAAGAAAACAAAGACAGTAACATCAGCATTACTAGATGAACTCGTGAACTGATTGTCTCTCTCGGTAGTCGCTTCTGTACATGCACGTCGGCCTTGAATTCATGGGCGTTTTCCGTTTTCACTTTCCAAACGGGCAGATTTCGCACCTGTATTTGCTTATGCCCTGGCAGGTGCCTGTGTGTTGGTATTTTGAACACAAAGGGCAGCAGTGCAGCTGAGCACATTTCCGCTAATCCTGCTGGGTGGGCTGTAACACCCCCTGCAGGGGCGAGGGGGAATTTGCGTTATGCGTCATACTAGAGTGCCTACGTTAAAATGAAACCCTGTTGTACTTACATGTTAGAGAAAATAAATAGTTTCCAGGCGAAAGGTCAGAATCGCACCAGTCCCTGCTTCGTCAGGGTGCTAATGTAGATTACCCCTGCTATCTGCGCAGGGAGTATTAATTCTATTAAAGACTAGGAGGCGAGCATTATGCTTCATCTTCTTTTATTACTACTCCTCAGCAGTTCAACAACATATATATAAAACCATGGAAAATACCCAACAAACTTTTCCATTTTTTTTTTTTTTTTTTTTTTAACTACAACCCCCATGAGTCTCTGTAGTCCGTGCTCATTCCACCAGTCCTGATCTCCTTCCTGTACTTAGGCTCCTCCTCTGCTTTTACTCGCTCTGATATTCACTCCTGTCCATTAACTGATCCTCGTCAACGGTGCGAAGAATCTTCAGAACTCTAACTCAACTGCCGGTGCGCTCTCGGCCTCCTGATGGTCTTCTCTTCTTCAGTTATTCTTCTGCTCTTCCCCTATGAAGACACAATCATAAATCTTAGGGTGGTGCGCATGTACTGTACTCTCACATATAAATTTCTCAACATTTTATACAGTACATCCAATCGGGCGGGAATTTAATGCTCGCCTCCTAGTCTTTAATAGAATTAATACTCCCTGCGCAGATAGCAGGGGTAATCTACATTCTATGACAAGACAGGAGGCGAGCATTATGCTTGTTTAAAGCTTCCCCAAGACTGTACTAGCCAAACCCTCTGCTGGCTTAAAGTAAAATTCCTTAAATGTACGATCGCTCGCCCAATCTGCTGCTCTCATTATTTCACTCAAAGGCACTCCTGCTCTCGCGGCTGATGAAGCCATCGCCCCTCTTACTGAATGAGCTCCATATGTGTCCACATTCACTCCTGCTGCGCACATAATCTCTTTGACCCATCTGGCTATGGTGGCGGATGCCACAGCGTGATAAGGCTTCCTACGCGCTATTAACAACTGAGTAGTGCTAGCTGCTCTGTTCTCTGCTGTCCTGCTCTCGTATTCTTTAATGCATCGAGCTACGCACCATTTCGAGTTGTCCGGAAAATAAGGGTAATGGACTGCGAAGGTGCCTGTCTTAGTCCTCCTCACTATGGAGAACGTAACTCCCTCCGGTCCGAAGATTCGTCTATTAATCTCTAGCGCCTTGACGTCTGACACTCGTTTACATGAGATCAGACACAATAGCATAGCTAATTTACCCGATAGTTGTTTGAGAGAAAGGTATCTATCTGCTGGCCAGTCTGATAGTAATCGTAGCACTGTCGCCACGTCCCATGTAGTACTATACTTAGGCCCTGGAGGCGCTCTAAATCTCGCTCCTCTGATGAGTCTCACTACCGCTGGATGTTCCCCTGCCGGTACTCCCTCAATTGACATATGTCCCGCTGATATAGCCGACCTGTACACTCCTATCGTACGGAAAGCTTTCCCATTCTGCAATAGATGCGCTAGGAAATTTAGGATCTCCACTACAGGTGCTGAAACGGGATGAACACTTCTGTTCTTGCACCAACTCGTCCATTTTGCCCAAGCTGCGTCGTAGCTCCTCCTAGTGGAAGGAGCCCAGGATTCAGCGATAAGCTGCGCAGCCTGCTCCGAAATTCCTGGCAGAGCCCAGCGTCTCCTGATATCCTGCACGCGACTAATGGGAGTGTCCCTCTCACTCTCAGAGGATGACACGACCCAGCTGGGTCCGTGAGCAGTCGCTCTCCTTCGGGAAGGACTCTGGGAACGTCTGCTGCTAGCTCCATTAACGTTGGGAACCACACTTGAGACTTCCACAAGGGTGCTACTAATACTAGTTCTGCCTTCTCCCTCCGACACTTCGCTAGAACTCTGCTCAGCATCGCGAAGGGGGGAAAAGCGTAATGCGGACCTCCTGTCCACTCTTGCAGAAACGCATCCGTCCCTAGAGCTCCCGGATCCAGCCTCCAGCTGTAATATAAGCTCGTCTGAGCGTTGAGCCGGGAGGCGAAAAGGTCCGTATGCAATGGACCCCACTTCCTGTCTAGTCTCTGAAACACTACTGGATCCAGTCTCCAATCGCTGGAATCTGTCAGGTAACGGGAGTTCCAATCCGCTACTACATTCAGTGAACCCGGCAGGTACTCTGCAGTCACTGACGTTTCTGACTGAAGGCAAAAGTGCCATAAGTCCTTCGCTAACTCCGCCAGCATCTTGGACCTCGTGCCACCTAAGTGGTTTATGTACCTCACTGCCGAGATGTTGTCCATCTTCAGCAGCACACAAGACTTCACTCTCTCTCTCGTGAAGGCCTTGATCGCGAACGATCCCGCTAGGAGTTCCAGACAGTTTATGTGAAGCAGGAGCTCCTCTTCGCTCCACTTGCCTCCGGTCTGTAAACTCCCGCATCTGGCTCCCCAGCCCTGCCGGCTGGCGTCTGACTCTATGATCAGATCTGGCTTGTCTCCGAATATGGCACGTCCATTCCAGGCGTCCATATTCTTTAACCACCACTCCAGCTCTGTAATGGAGTCTTGATCTAGAGGTACTTGTTGGTGATATTTCAGACCCTGTTGAAGATGTTTTATCTTCAGCCTCTGCAGTGCTCGGTAGTGTAGAGGCCCAGGGAATATGGCCTGAATGGATGCTGCTAATAGTCCGACTATCCTCGCCAATGTCCTGAGGGATATAAGCCTTCTCTCTAGGCATACTCTGATCTCTCTCTTTATATCTCTCATCTTCCGCGCTGGTAGTTCCAGGGTCGCTTTCTTTGTGTCTAGCACAAACCCTAGGAAGTCTAATCTCTGTTCTGGAATGATATCCGATTTCTCTATGTTCACTAGGAACCCTAGCGATATCAGAAGGTCTTGTACCCATCTCGTTTGGTATAGCAGCACCTCTCGATTTTCCGCTAGCAGCAAAAGGTCGTCTAGATAGATGATCAACCTGACGCCTTTCTCTCTGATTGCTGCTGCTACGGGTTTCATTAGCTTTGTAAATGCCCAAGGAGCCGACGCCAACCCGAACGGCATCGTCTTGAATTGCCAGAACTGTCTGTGCCAGCGGAAAGCTAGGTAAGGTCTGTACTCCTCGAGTACCGGAACCGTGAGATAGGCATCCTTCAGATCTAAACGCGTCAGCCAGTCTCCTTCCCTTAGGGAGTCTCTGAGCTGATGTATGCCCTCCATCTTGAAGTGGCGGTATACGATCCATCCGTTCAGCTCCTTGAGATTTATAACTGGACGCACCTTCTCTTTCCTGTGCACTAGGAACATATTGCTTACGAATTTGGGCTCCCTCGCGCATCTCTCTATCGCCTGTTTGTGCTCTAGCTGCGCGATCTCGCTGTCTAGCCATGCTTGCTCCGCTTGCGCTAGTCTCTGGCCCCGTGGCCTGTGCTGCTGAATTGGGGTTTCTATAAAATCTAGCTGCAGTCCTCTGACGGTCTGCAATATCCAGGAATCGCTTGAAATCATGCGCCAATTTTCTAAAAACATGCGCGTCCTCCCACCAACTGGAGGATACTGAATCGCTCTCACCTGGCGTAAATCCTTGGCCTCGGCCTGATCCCCTGGATCTGCGACCTCTCGGGAATCTTCCTCTGGACGGGAAGAATGTATCCTGGCCCTTGTTCTCCCAGTATTGTGCTCTGGGATTATGGGGTCTTCTTCCTCCGTGACTGCGACCGGCTGCGCGACCCCGACCGCGGCCGGTCCCTCCAAAAACTCTACTCGGAAAGATTTTGCGGATCGATGCTTGGGCTTTCTCCAGGGATGCGTATGTTCCGACGAATCGGCCCATCTCCTTCCCAAAAGTCTCTCCGAATAGAAGGCCTTGCGCCCCTTCTCCCGCTTCATACGATGATAGATCGCTGAGCTTCGAATCAATCTTGAGTAGAAGCCCCTTTCTCCTCTCTGAGGCTATGGCGCAATTCGCATTCCCGAGCAGACAGACCGCTCTCTGCGCCCATCCGGCGAGAGCCTCCGGGTCCACTGCTTCACCAGTGTCCTTGGACCTCTCTGCGAGGTCCATTATCTTTGCCAGTGGTCCTGACAGGTCTAGGATCTTCTCCTGACAACTTTTCCAGGACCTATCGATACCTTTGCGGGGGTCCTTATTTGTCTTTGACACGAAGGTCAGCATTTTCGGGTCGAGCTCGGGGGCCTCTGCTACTTTGCCCGGGAGATCCGGTCGCGGACACTCTGCGCGCAGCCGTTGTCTCACTTCCTTGTCTAATGGCTTGCGCAGCCTAGCCGCCATGTACTGAGCTACTCGGGGGGATGGCTGCCACTCGGTGGACCTTGGATTCCTGATGCTGTCCGGGTCGAACATATCATCTTGGCCCCCAGTCAAGTGTTTCTCTTTCCGAGCTCTCTTGCCCCCACTGGGCTGGACCCAGTCTACCTCGCTCTCCTCGTCTCCTTGTGAGGTCTGATCCTCCCCTTGCTCCTCCTCCGAGCCTGGGTCATCTCCAGTATTGTCCTCCCCTGGAGAGGGGGTCATGAGGTCTGGCACTGCCTGTCGTCGTAGATAAGCTTCCTTCAGCTTTGCGAACGCATCAGGCACCTCTGGGGCCTCATCTTCTGCCCCGTCCCAAGAGCCCCGGGGGTCGACAGAGGCTTTCCTCTTAAGGGCTAACTTACTCCCCTTGTGTCCCTGTATCACGGGATCTGTGGGCGTGCGCTTGCGGTCTGTGGTGCTGTCCTCAGGCTGCGAAAGCATAGCTTCCAGCGTCTCTAGCCTTTCTTGAAGGGGCCTAACGCCCTCCGCCACTGCATCAATGAGGGAGCTCCCTAGCACTTTCTTGAAGCTGGCAGCGAGGTCATGTGATTGTTCCTCCTCGCTCCACTCAAATTCTGACATTTTTTTTTTTTTTTTTTTATTTTTTAAACAGTGCTGTGTGCCAAATTACCTGGATCAGGTGTCTTAGCACGCCCACTGCTCCCTCCTGATGGTCTAGAGATAGTAGGGTCCCCTACTTGTATTCTCTTATGTTTTTATTCTATTTTATTCCAGTGGCTGCACCTTGCTTGTCCACAGCTCAGTGGCTCTTGAGAGGTATTCTCTCTCCTCAGTAGCGCCGGTTATCTGCTAGGAGCAGTAGCGTTATTTTTTTTTTTTTTTTTTTTTATACCCGTAAGCTGCCGTGTGATGTCTTTCTTAGGCACGGAGCTCCCGAGCGATCCGATCGCTACGGCCTGGCGCTTCCCTTGTATCAGGGGAAACTTGTCCGAACTAGCGGCGTTTAAAACTGAGCCGAAGTTCGAAGCCGACGCAGAATGTACTGCGCGGCACGTCTTTGATAGGCTCCTCCCACCCGCGGGTGGGGGCTGCTCTGAGAGCGTCGCTCTTCGCGCTCCTCACGCGGTAGCTCCGCCCACCCGCGGGTGGGGCTACCTCTGTGAGAGCCGTCTGGCGGCTTCGTATGATTCGCGAGCGCCGGCTTCCCCTACCCGAGGGCGGGGGCCGGCTCGCGAGTGTCCCGCGGCCTCAGCCGCGTAGTTCGCGAGGCCTGGCTGAGCCCCTGCGGTGCCGGGTATGCGACACGGGACCGTCCGCCTCGCGAACCGGCTTGTCTAAGGTGAATCCCTGAATCGGCTGCCCGCGTACGCGAGCTCCCTTCGAAGCAAACTCGCCTAAGCGTGCTATCAACAAACTACTATTTTATACCAAAACATTTTTTTTTTTTTTTTTTTTTTTTTCATAAACTACTATCTCCTACACACTGTCTCAACTTATTTGTATAATCACCCACTCTCACACAGACATTTTACCCCAGTCGTACAGAGAGTGGAGAAAAGGTACTTATCTGCTTGAAGAGCAGTAAAAGAAGAGGAGCCTAAGTACAGGAAGGAGATCAGGACTGGTGGAATGAGCACGGACTACAGAGACTCATGGGGGTTGTAGTTAAAAAAAAAAAAAAAAAAAAAATGGAAAAGTTTGTTGGGTATTTTCCATGGTTTTATATATATGTTGTTGAACTGCTGAGGAGTAGTAATAAAAGAAGATGAAGCATAATGCTCGCCTCCTGTCTTGTCATAGAATGGCTGATAGAAAGAGATACAAGCTGCAGAAACAGTGCAATATACGGCGAGAGGGGTAAAAGCAGGCATTGCTTTTCAAATATGAGATTTTCCCCTCTGTCTCTGACTCACATGTCTGTGGTTTTCCTCTCCCCTTTCTCCTTCTCATTAGCGCAGAGTATTTATGGTGTTACAGTCTTTCCGGTTTCTGCTTAACATGGCCCTTGGGATTCAGGGATATTGTTGAGAATAGTTGCCCTCAGGTGTTATCTCTGGAGACTGAAATCCATTGGACAGCTCAGCATGTAAAACATTCTCAACGCTTTCCACGGCACAGGACAATCATTGATATCAAAGAAGCATTATGAATCAAAACCTTGACAACCATGTCACACGTGACACACACGTCCACACACTTCCCAGAAATGGCGTGAAATCACTGCATCGGCCATTTTGGTGCAATAGCTTAATAGGCTTGAGAAATGCACCAATTCCTTTTGCAGAAAAGATGGTCCAGGAATTCCTTTCCCTTTACGTGGTCGCATTACTTCAGGTGTCAAGGTTCTCTGCAAATGTTCTCATAATTATGCAAGCATGAAATGCAGTCCAGAAAAAGAAGCGAAAGAACAATATCACCATTTTATCCTGTATAATAAGGAAGCGTTTGTACTATAATACCAAAGATATAAAGCACACCCAAAAATAAAAACACACAGGATTAAATTAAAACAAATACTTTGGACAATGAGGATCTAAAGCGGTAAAACTCACTATTGCTTTCGCAGTGAGTCCAACTGTCTGAAAAAATCCCAGCACACTGAGGTAAACTACAAAGCAGAGTAAAGCGAGACAGTTCTGAGAAATATTGTAGTCCTATTTATGTACAAGGCCCAAAGAGGATTTAATACCGAGGTATAAACAAAAAGGGCCTGATTCACAGAAGCATTTTATAATGATGCAATCCCATCGGAAAACGCTCATGAGTCAGGTCCAAAATGCGAGTGAAATTTTCGATGGACTAGTCTGTTAATCACAATATTTCATCTCTGCGGTATTATAATTTGATCTGTGATATTGGAAACAAAGCAAAAGAAATATAAAGATTCACAGAAGTCACCTTAAGAAAACATCTAGCTGCTTGCTAGTACCATGGCTTGCCAGTTTCAATGTTTACCACACTATTATACCTAAATACAACTCTCCTCAGCTGTAAAATCCGGTCGCCACCTCTAACAGTTTCAGGTATGTGGCCTCTATTGCAGAAGCGTAGTGTCACTGTCATGTGTTTTGAAGCCACATGTTTAAAAGCCCTGTAATGTAGGATCTGCAAGTTCAGTGGCCCAAGAGTGCATCCTGTGTACATCATCATTTGATGTGGGCAAATCAATGCATAAACACCTGAAAGTTTGCTGTACAACTGATTCCTTTGTCAATGTAATAATACACGTATGGCTGTTATACTAGGAAACAGGTCCTTGTACCACTAATGTACAGATATTTCATTTAAAATGTGTTTTGATTGATGCGCTACTAGCCGATTAGTATCCATAACGGCTTCCTGCAACAGGTGACGTGAGTGGAGTTTTCATTAGTTATGGTCCTTTGGAGAATATGAGGTATATGAAATAGCTTTGTCTTTTCACAACAGGCCAACGTTTATTAATGATCAATCTGATTTTCTGTGCATCAGTGTTGCTAACAGTAATTAACCTGATTGGTTCTTGTCAGCAGAAGGAATAGCCATGGACACTAGGAAGGAGAATATCATCTTCAGGAGGGAAGCTCTTACCTCTGTTAAACATGTACAACAGTTTTTGGGTCTTACTAACTTCTACCATAAGTTCATTAAACATTTTTCTCGTCGGGTACAGCCATTAATGGAACTGCTCCGTAAAGGTCTGTGTTTCTTCTGGAGAACAGAACAGGATAAGGCCTTTGAGGGTCTAAAGCTTGTGTTTACAAAGGCCCCGATCTTGTGCCAACCCGACACTACCCAAACTTTTATAGTGGAAGCAGACGCCTCAGAGGGAAGCAATCGGAGCAGTGCTACTTCAGCTACAGTCCGATGGATTTGAGCACCCAATGACATACCTTTCTCTCACTTTCAACGCCAGTGACATCCACTATTCAGTGCTGGAGAAAGAACTGCTAGGCCTTATACAGGCATGTACCGAGTGGAGATATCTCTTAATGGGTGCTGCTCACCAAGGGAAGTTCTGCACAAACCATCCCAATCTCCAAGCCTTGGAGAACTTGGAATAAAGGATCAGTAGGCAAGCAAGATGGGCCTATTTCTTTTCTCAATTCTATCCCCGGATAACATTTATACCAGGCAAGACTAACACCATCATCAATGCCCTGTCCCGTAAGGAGCCTGGTCCTTGTAAACCTCCTATAATACTCGAGAAACTCTTGCCTGCTAAGTCTTTTGTTTTTCTCATTGATTCTTTTTTACACCAGAATTTGATAGTCTTTCTTGCCTGCCCAAGAACTGTGATCTCTGATATGGCCCTCCAGGATCACCAAGGGTACCTTTTCAAGGATCAGTGCTAGTACCTTTCTTATCTTAGGCTTCAAAGACGTGTTCTTCATATGTATCATGATCATCCAACCACCGGTCACAGAGGACAAGTGGGTACTAAGAAAGCCATTGAGCATTATTTCTGGTGGCCTGGAAGGCAACATTATGTTGTAGCACATGTGAAGTCCTGCGAGTTGTGTGCTCAGAACAAAAATATACCTCAAAGTCCCATAGGCAAGCTACTTCCTTTACAATTTCCAACAAGGCCGTGGGAGAATATTCCCACCTTCTTCATTGTGGAATTTCCACTATCTGCTGGGATGACGACAGTCATGGTGAATGTAGATCGCTTCTCCAAAATGACACATTTTACAGCCCAACCCAAAGTGCCGAATGCAACTGGTGTAGCGAGGGTATTCTTTCAGGAGATATTCTGATTACATGGCTTGCCTTCTTCCATAGTGTCACACAGGGGAACTCAATTTGTGTCTAGGTTTTGGGGCCATCTGTGTTCTATTCTGATGTCCGGCTACCATCCCCAATCCAATGGACAGACCGAGAGAACTAATCAAGTATTAGAACAGTACCTGTGTTGTTTTACCACCACTTTGGATTGTACTGGGTGAACAATATTACCTTTTGTTAGGCAAGAATGGATGCAGTAACCCTGTGGGAGACTACACCAGCCTTGTCCTCTTGGTAATAGGTAACTCACCTATTGGTATAGGTCTGTACTACACAAGTTGGTAGAGTGACTGAGCCGCCAGATTTATCTCAAGAGGGGTATATGAGCTGTAGAGATGCAACACTGAAATTCACAATTACAAGTATCCAAATAACACTTACACTCAAAGTTTTCGGTCAGTTTTAAATAAGCCTTTTTTTTAAAAGGGCAATATGCAACAATAAAAATACACTTCATAACACTTTTTCAGAGTTCAGATAAGCAAGTAGATGCCCTTTTGGGATGCCTCACACACACTTCCTACACCCTCAAGTGACTTCAATTACTAAGACAATGCTTGGCATTAATATATCACTTTTTGTACTTAATGCAATTCTAAGGTTGTGGAAAAGGAATAGGTTAGGGAAGGAAAAGGTTAACAGATTCTTAGAGCATGTGAATACTTTTCAATCTCCCAATGAAGTCTAGATTAGATTTTTCTGAGCAATACAAGTTAACCTTATGTACCACCTATGAGGGACAGTTAGAACAAAAGTCAATGGGTCAGAAGAGTATGCAGGGAGCCAAGACAGCCAAAGTCAATTTTAACAATGTCTAGGGAGCTGAGACACTTCTTTGGATAGCACAAAATTATTGCACAATGTTTTCAGATAGTTTGTAGTAAAATAATCACTGTTGGGCCACAAGCTGTAAGGCTTGTGAAGGGCAGAGCTGAAATCAACTCTGCAAAAAGCAGCTACTGCAAGTCTCCAGTGAGAACAAGCAAGCTACAGACACAAGAGGTAAGTACCCCTTAGTACCCCTTAGTCAAGACAGTACCTTAGGTTTGAAGAGGAGTATAGAGGCGGCTTCTGTTCTGGTTGCAGTCTTGCAGATACTGGGTTCCTTGGGCCTCAGTCGTGGGGACAAGAGGGAGGACGTCTTGAAGACTCCTGCACTGCATTTCAAAGGTCGTCGGCAGCTATGGGCTCTTTCCAATTCAGCAGCACTTTGCGGTTTCAGCTACCGTAAATAGCACCACTGTGGATGTTGGACACTTGATGGACTTCTCTTGCTTCTGGGGTCCAGCACTCTGCTGAGGTGGCTCAGAGAGTGCGAAGCAGTGGGTCATCCTGCTTCGGGAGGGTCCTCAGGATCTTCCTGGAGCTCTGGTCTGGCTTAAAGACAATGCACTCGATTCTGGTTTTCCTGACCCCTGGCACTCGGTTCAAGAAGCAGCAAAGATGTACAGCCTGCAGGAGAGGTTTTCCAGCAAAGTTTGTCTTGGGGTTAGTTGGTCCCACCAACCCAAAGGAAGAAGTTGTCCGTTCCAGGCTTCTCTAGTTGATACGAAATTGGAGCTTCAGCATTGCAAGCAGGGCTTCACCGGGCAGTCCAATGGTCCTGGAGGGTGCAGCAAACTTCTCTTCCAGTTTCCTTCATCTGATGTTTCATCCAGTTGTCAACTCTCTCTTCTGTTCAAGAGACCTCGCCTTTTTATGCAGGTTTCTTTCATTCATACACAGCCTAGCTGCCACTCACACAGCATAGTCAGCCAATCAGCACTGGGTGCATTCTGGTAACCAAGTAGACTAAGGACAGGGAGTTTCGGGCACCTCCCTCACTTCCTGCCCTGCCAGACACACTGGAGCAAGAGGCAGGTTTCAGCAATGAAGCCCACGAAAGGCAAAACAAACAAAAGGGTTAAACCTGGTTTGGCGTTCAGAGTAAGACCGAAGAAAGATCTCACTTACAAGAAATGGCAAAAAAAGAAGCCCAGGGTCATTTTAACAAAATGGTCTCCCATGGGTGCTATACTGTAGCTGAGGATTCAGCCTGCGGTAAAAACGCACAATGGTAGGAAAACGAAAACCACTGCCACCAGCCATTAAATGCAGTGAGGGTAACATAAACCTTTTTTTACCTGAGTAAGGAAAATGGGCTACTAAGTAACCCCCCCAGTACTTCCACATAAGATGGGGTGTACTGGACCTACATAGGAAAATCAGGTAAGTAAAGTCAATTTCACTTTACTACTCTTGGGAACAGTAGTTCACCCAAGAGAAGGTATTTAAACCTTATGAGAAATCCAAAGGACTTCTCTGTGCCACTGCACTGCAGATGCTGGGTGTCACAATACAAAAGGTAGATGCCTACGGAGTTTGTCAGAATCCAAAATTAAAAGTCCTAAAGTCCAGCAAAAGAGCTGGGGGTCTCTAAGATAGACGGGAATTAGCACAGAAATGAGAATTCTTCCTAATACCTTTAGCAGAGTTTGCTTATAACAACGCTATCATGCTTCTATATAGTCTTCTCCATTCCAGGTGGTCTATGGGACACATCCAAGGTGTCTCCCAGTGACTCCGATTCCAGAGACCCAAGTACCAATTATGGATCAGTGGATTGTCAGAACTACAGGCACACCAACGCTCTGTGAGGAAGCATCTTGTTACAGCCCAAGAAGCCATTAAATAGTTTGCAGACCAATGCAGGCAAGAGGCTCCATCTTATGTTTTTGGAGATATGGTCTGGTTGGCCTCTAAATACCTGTCTAGACATCTCATCCCTTCCAAGCTTGTACCATGTTATTTTGGTCCCTTTTGGTTTTAGATTGCATCAATGCAGTTGCTAACCTGCTTGTTACCACCTACATGGAAGAAGATCCATCCAGTCTTCCATGTCTCTCTTCTTCGCCCTTATGTGGAACAACCAATTGATCACTTGCAAAAGGCTAAACCTCCTCCAGTTGAGGTAAACGGTGAGCAGGAATATGAGGTCGAGGCGATCTGTGATTCACGTTATCCCCATGTTGTATTGCAGTATCTTGTCCACTGGAAGGGTTACAACATTTGTGATCTGACCTAGCAACCTGCACATCGTCTTCATGCTCTATTGCTGGTACAGTGTTTCCATTGTCTTTGACCTTCAAACCCGTATACAACCCTCTTGGAGGAGGGCATGCTGTCATGAGTGCCCACGTGGCATGCTTTTATCAAATGTTGTGGTCCCACTACATTGTCTTTTGGAAGCACAGGTAACACTCTAGATGTTACACGCTCTTCACTCCAAGATATGCTTACATCAAAAGTACCACGAAAGTACTGTTTGCTGTGGAAACCTTTGGAACTTGAAAACTGTGGATTGCATGCTGAGAAGCCCCAGCGAGTCAGCCTCATTGTACGAGCGGAGTGACTGTCTTGGGAGGACTCCATTCTCAGCAACACCATTTGGTTGCTGTTGCTTTAAAGAAAAGCTGCCTGGATTGGATTGCTCCGCCCCCGAGCCTCGGGTTGTGTAGTACATATACCCCCACACCTGCGCACTCGCGCGCGCACCGTGGAAGTACCACGAAAGTACTGTTTGCTGCGGAAACCTTTGGAACCTGAATACTGTGGATTGCATGCTAAGAAGCCCCAGCGAGTCAGCCTCATTGTACGAGCGGCGTGACTGTCTTGGGAGGACTCCATTCTCAGCAACACCATTTGGTTGCTGTTGCTTTAAAGAAAAGTAAGAAGACTTTGTCTGAGACTTTGTTTGGGACTCAGTGTCTGGTCCAGTTTGCTTCTGGATTTGATTGCTCTGCCCCCGAGCCTCGGGTTGTGTAGTACATATACCCCCGGACCTGCGCACTCGCGCGCGCACCACGGAGGTACCAAGAACGTACTGTTTGCTGTTCGCGGTGCACGGCGTGGGGCCGGTGGGGGCGCAGGCTCCTCTGATTTAACTATTGTGGTTAGTGTTCATTTCAACATTTTATGGTAAGTTTGTTACTTTTTTGAATTTAGTTTAAAAAAACAAAAAAAAAGTTAATTTTAAATTTGTCTAGATATTCTGTTTTCAGTGTCACTTAGTAACATCTAAAAGATGCGGCATATATATACTTTAAGAACTAATATGCCCCCACTTTTGAATGTATGGAGAACAGTACAAACAACAGAAAATGCAGAGGAAATTACGAGCAACACAAACAATGTAGTTAGCAACATAACGCCATCTTGCTCGACTACTAAAGCAATCCCTGGCCGCAAGAAGCGTGGAAGAAATAATGATTCTGCTCGTAACCTAACTAACTAACTTGTTAGCCTAACCTAACTTGTGATTGGCTGTTGGCTTTGTTTTCAAGCCAATCGGGGGTCGGGCAGGCTGTATCCGGCCCCCCTCTCCATGGCCCAGTGATTTTCCCTGCTTTCTGCCTTCTACATCCTATGGAGCTCGAGGTCTTTCTGAAGCTCCCACCCTTCCTAAGTTTACTGATCTGTTGGGCCCACGGACGTTTTCTGCACCAGGTAGGTGCATTGCCATTGTCCCTGCAGCACCAGAAACGAAAAAAAAACTTTTAAAAAGAAAAACAAAAAATCAGAAAAAGGCGTTTTCTTTCACTTGGCAAACCATTTTAATTTCATAAATTACACTGTGCAAATTGGCAGTGTGTTCTAACCTTCTGCTGCTTTAAATTGCACTGACTCATTTCAATGAAATTGATGTTTCCTGCTGCCTCACAGTGTGTTTGAGGTTTTCCATCATGGCTGCCTCGCCTCCTTGTTTGCATGAGGCTGGCTGTGTATCTAAAGTGCTTCCCTCCACCGTCTGCAGTTATTGGCTGTTCGCTTTGTTTTCAAGCCAATCGGGGGACCGGCAGGCTTAAGCCGGCCCCTGTTTCAAAGGTCTACTTTCTAAGGTCCCTGTCAGCTTCTCTGTCTGCTTCACAGGCTGCATCATGAGATTCTGCAACAGACAAACCCTCATTGTCACTGAGGCTGCTTCCCTGGACTATTGGACTGCCATGACTCTCTTACCATATTCTGTTTGGGTTAGTTCCCTCCTTGATTTTACCTGTACTCCCTTCTCAGAGGGTACTCAACTCTTCCTGTCATGCTCTCATGTGAAGCTTATCTATACTCACCTCTACCATCTGACTACCATTCTAAATTCCTTAACTACTGGTCTCCCATTTGCCTTTTAAGTCAAACTTGGGTGTATTTTTGCATTTACTTGAAAGTCAAAGTTGGGTGTATTTTTGCATTTACTTGAAAGTTCAACTTCAGTGTATTTCTGCATTTACTTGAAAGTCAAACTTGGGTGTATTTATGCATTTACTTGAAAGTTCAACTTCAGTGTATTTCTGCATTTAACGTTTGGGCATTGATTGTAACCTGCTAGCCCAGTGACTGTTCAATACTGCTTTACTTGCTTACTCCTCCCTCTGCCTCTTCTCATTTCCACTCATGGCGCTTTCTGTTTCTCCCATCTATTCCAACTGCATCTCTATCAACTACCCTTCCCTCGTCACTAAGTCTGGAAATAAGAAATTTAAAAAGGATATCTTGGCCTCCAAACCTGGACTCCCCATCGCTGATACCTATACCAGCGCCTCTTCCAGACAGACCCTCATCGACATCCTCTTTGTTGTTCCTTCGCCGTATCTATGGACCCCCATATGATCTCTGTACTTTGTCCTGTCTCCTCCTCTCCCATTAAAGGTGGCACTAGCTGGGATGTCCTCATGGCTTCGTTCAACTCCACCAGAGTCATCCTTAATGTCTACCTAAATGGCACTGTCATGGTCCAAGGTCCTCAGGCCAATCTCCTCCTCTTCGATAGGCGTTTCCCTCGCCTCATCAACTTCCTCTCATCTCTAGCTGTCCCCTCCTCTCACTCCCTGGCTACCTTACCCACTTTTTCCTCCTCCTCTGGCACTCTTCAGGCACCTCCACAACTCCACAGGGTGTACCTCTGATTTGTACCCCTCCTGGAAGGTCTTTAAGGCTGGCAACCTTCTTCATCTTGCCACTCTCAACTCTCGCTCTGCTGTCAAACACGCCTCTGACATTTGCCACCTCCTTGAAGAACTGGACCTTGATGTCCTCGGTCTTACGAAGACATGGTTCACGGCTAGCTCTGTCACAAGCTTTGACACTCTACTCCCTGAGGGCTACAAGATCCTCTCCTCACCCAGATCCACTCGACCTGGAGGGGGCGTAGCCCTGATCTTTCCTGAATGGATTCCTGCCACTATCATTCCCATTCAGATTTACTCCTCTTTTGAATGCCTTGTCTGCAGGCTCTCACTCTCTCCTAGCCACTCTCTTACTGTTGCTACTCTCTACCGGCCCCCCGGGCAAATCACCTCTTTTCTCTCTGAGTGGGCCGACCTCTCCTCCTCCCTCCTGGCCTCAACCACTCAACTGTCCCTCATCGCTGCTCTTTCACAACCTCTGCGATACCCTCTCCCTCTCTATCCTCCCCTCTGGCCTGACGCACTCTGCAGGACACACACTTGATGTCTTGATCTCCCCTGGCCTCCCCCTCTCTATTCCTCTGACCACTCCTCTCTCCTGGAGTGACCACTGCCTCCTCTCCTCCCATCTCTCACTCTCTTCTCCCGATGCCAACAACACCCCAACACTTCCACTTACCTTCTCAGACATCCGACCTATGAAACGTGTGTCAGCTGAGGCTTTCGCTGCCACCTTCTCTCCCCCTCCTCCTCCCCTGGCTGACTCACACCCCGACACAACCCTGTCCCTTCTCTACTCTTCCATCTCTGATACTCTTGATGCTCTTGCCCCTGTCATGAGGATCCGCTTGAAGTCCAAGCCAAGTGCAATTCCTGGTATGATTCCGACCTAGCTACACTTAAACGTAAGTGTAGGGCGGCTGAGAGGAAATGGAGGTCTTCTTGCTCATCCTCTGACAAACTGGCCTGTCGCCTGCTCCAAAGGCAATACCGACTCTCTGTCCGCACTAAGAAGAGAGCCCACATTCAAGCCCGTGTCTCTGAGGCATCCAACAACTAGGCCGAACTCTTTAAAATCTGCAAGGAGCTTGCCAACCCTGCAGCAGTCTCCTCCCCTCCTCTTGCCTCCCAGGCTCTCTGCAATGCCCTTGCCTCGCACTTTATCTCTAAAACCCAGGACATCCTGTCCACCCTCGCCTCCCCTCCCCCTCCTATTCCCTCTCAGTCTGTGCTTGAAGACCCCCCTTTAAGCACCCCCCACCATCCTTCTCTTCCTTTCCTATTTTCTCCCCTGACGAGGTCGCTAGACAAGTCCGATCTATGAAAGCCTCGTCAAAACAGGTTCATCCCTGTTTCTCCAAAACCATCAAAGACCACATTGACACCCTTGTTCCTGCCGTTGCTGATTTTTGCAACCACTCGTTTGCCTCAGGATACCTCCCCTCTCGAGCTCTTCGCTCCTCTACCTCTAACTCCCTCAGGGTCAGTCGTTTTTCAAAGAAATGAGCTGAGGGTAGATCTCTATCTTCGGCTGGGGCCTCCCTCTGGAACAGCCTCCCTGCCACTCTAAAACTTGAGGAGAACCATCTCCAGTTCAATAAGCACCTCAAAACCTTCCTCTTTGCTTCTACCTTCGCTCCCCTTCTCCACTGCTGATCTGCTCTCTTGGCACTGTGCACCTGGCCACCCTCTGTCCCCTGGGCCCAGGTACCTGATCACCCTGCCACCTTTCTGCACTGCCTCCTGGCCACCCCTTGCACTGGGGACTGTATCTGTACCTATACAGCCCCCCCCCATTGTTCTTCTTTTCTGCACTTATTCAGACTTACCCAGTCTGCTGCCTTAAACACAGCACTTGCCACTTGCTGGCTGCACTACCACAGTTTGCCTCAATTTTCTATTTATTTTATTTATCTGCACTCCTCGGCTTCTGCACATTCCACTCTCCCCCTTCCATGCACTTTTTCCCTTTTCCTTTTCCCATGCACTTGCGCGTTCTCAATGTCACTGGGCCTTGTAAGATCGTTTTTATGTTGTGCTGTGTTCTCCCTTGTTCCTCTCCCTTGCCTAGTCGCGCTCTGAAACACTTGTGTACGAGCGCGATACAAATAAAATATCATATCATATCATATCATAACCTCACAGATATCAGAACTTTCTATTCGCCCTCTGCACCATCGATGTACCTAACAATCCTGCTGTCCTAGAGACAGATAATGAAACATTAGGTGGAAATCCAGCTTTAGCTTGCCCATTAGATCAAGCAAAACCTACTGCTTTGCATGAAGAGGAAGATGTCATAGAAATTACTGCATGTAGCATATCTTTGTCTGACAGTACAGTACTCAGAGATGAATCAGTGGCTTATGCAAGCGTTGTTGTAGGCGATCAATCAGTGTTTCTACCTGCTCCACACTTAGTTGATCCTTTGACTATTGACATGGTCGATTCACACAGTGATCTGTCAAATCGTGCCATGTTAGAAAAATTATCTTTCTCGCCAAATATTTCCGAAATCACCCATCGGAATCAAGCAGTGACTTCATCATCCTTTTTAGTCCCTACTCCACGCAAACAAAATGACATACAAACTCAGCAGGAGAATGATGGTTTGTCTAAGGTTGTGGTCATGACTTTTGAAGCCATGAAAACCACCATGAACACACTGGTTAAACGTTTTGACACATTAAATGACAAAATGAAAGTGCAAACGGACCAACTTAATACTGTTATTGCTTGGCAAGCTAAATTTGATACAATTCAACTACCGAGTGTGATACTAGCTGCCCAAAGTAATCAATCAGACAAGGTGAGATTGGCTGACATGGCCACCTCTCCAGTCAAAGGATTAGGTGATTGCACGAGTGCAAGCCCAAAGACTTGGACACCAGTGTTGCCATGCTTCCCCAACATTATAGTTGAGCAGCCTGTTAATAATCAGACTGCTCCGGTCTTGTTGGATAAGCCAGGAAGTGATACCCCAATGAAAACTGCCAATAACGATATTGTTTATACCATCTTTTCCAAAACAGATCATGCTGAAAAGCAACAAAGCTTGAAAAAACTACCTTGCAAATTGACAAAGAAATAGAAAAATATCAAAGTTACAAATCAAACGATGACAGCTGCCTCAAAGCAGTTCATAAAGCTCCTTAAAGTGCCTAGCTCTAATTCTCAAATCGCATCTACTGCTGTCTCAAAAAAATATACACACTTAGCACAGGCTCGTAAATCAAAACTAAGTACCACAATTTCATCAAACACAAGTGTGACACCTCACAAGCCATTGGATGACCTCATACAAGCAGTCAATTCTCACGCAAAAGCTATTAATTCTAAACCTTCTACTACGGTCACAAAATCTTGCGTTCCCAATCTGAATGAGAAAGCGCAGGGTGACGACAGTCAACATGCTGCCTTACGGCGCAAGGAGATAAGAAAAGAAGTTGATGCCTATATGGCGCAATTTTCTGTTCAAAGAGATTTGAAAGTACCAGAATTCAATAACAAGTTTCCCGTGCCCTCAAACCTGTGTGAGTGTCAAGAGGATACGGAAAAGGTACAACATTTTCAACAGACAAATCTCCAAATGCTGCTAACTAATTCCAATAAGTCAGCAAGTTTAGGAAAGCTCACCTCTGGTGTAGAGTATTCATCGCATTCTAGTGAATCTCTTAATAAACAAGGAAGTGTTGCTAGTAATCAATCGAAACTGACCAATCAAAATGATAGTTAGGGTGCTGAAATAACCCAGATGCTGAAAGCATTACTTCCAGCCAAATCTACTCTAGAAAACAGTAAGCAACCCTCAATACTGTCAAACAAAAATGTGATGCCCGTAAAGGAAATACCTCAAACAAAACTTAAACAACAAAATTTAGGTTCACTGATTCTTGGTTGTTGTCCAGACCCATACCCACAATATGCCCTAAATCGGCAAAGTATCATGGACCTATTCTCTGATATTGAAATACTGGATGACATTATCAGTTCAGACATTGAACAGGTTGAGTTCATCGCCAGTAATCAACTAAGTACAGTTAGATTATGGTTTCGATCAAGAGTCATCAGAAATCTCGTTTGGCAAGCTAAAGAGGTTTTGTTTCATATGTTTTTTTTTTGTAATCTGCGAATCACAAGATGTAGGCTTGCCCAACTCCTTGTCAAAAGAGGTCTCCAAAAAAACTGTGTCATGGTGTCTAAATGATGATAATCAAGAGAATGAAAATGGTAATAAACAGAAATGTCAGTGTCAATGTAAAGAAGCCAGAAGTTAACTAGAGCACATGGATAAACATTACGTAATTTCAGTAGTCTCCTGGAATACTTGTGGCTTTCATCATCTTATTGAAAACAAGAATGATGAGCTCTCCAAACACAGTATAGTTATGTTACAGGAGACCTGGATTACTGATACTATTCTTTGGGACAATCATAAGATTCATCTTACACCAGCCTTAAAAGGCCTGAGAGTCCGTCCGATGAGTGGCCTCATAACCACCACCAAAATTACTGACAACATTTCAATTATTTACAAATACTCCCCAAACTCCTATTCTGAACTGACCATTGTTTCAATTAACACCATCCTATGTGCTCTGGTAAACTTGTACTGGAATCCAGCGGGAATTGATGATATGGGATTTGTTACTGGTATGTCAACTTTGCTAGATTCTATTACATCCACACCAAAAATAGAACACACTATAATAGCTGGAGATTTAAACCTCCATTGCATAACCAAAATCAGGGCTGCTGAACAAAAAAGAAGAATTCTGTGGAATCATATAATGGACACACGTGGCTTCTCAATGCTGAACGGAACTAGTCCCTTTGACTGTCCGCCACAGCCCACCTGGTCTCAAAGAGGACTTAGCGGTACCATTGACTATATATATGTATACAATAGACTATCTTCGCTTCCATTACAATTTAGAATTAAAAAAAGGATGAATAGCGACCATAGTATGTTATGCCTACAATGGTCCATTCTTAAATGACGTCCATTGCAAACAAAATCAAAATGGGTGGGACCCTTAACTGCTAATAACAGTGTAAATAGGGTATGTTGGACAAATCAGTCTATTACTCATTTTTGTCTATAATTGAAATCAGCCTTTCACAATACAAATGCGGACCAAGCCCCCAATGTTTCAATTTATCATGAAATCATGCAAACCTTGAGCCAGCCGGTCTTGGGGAAAAAACCTCACCAACATAGAAATCATGTGTTTGATCCTATGATAAAGGAAAGAAAAACACTATTTCGTAGGGAAAAACATGAGGCCGAATCCCTGCCGTTATGTGTTTGCTATCAAACTCTCAAGCGCATCAAGACACCTCAAGAGCACCAGGGCCTGATGGATTGTCAAACTACATTTTCAAACAACATCCTGAACTATGGAAAAATATATTATACTCAATTTATGAACAAATTAATATTTGTCAAACTATTCCAATTTCATGGAAACATTCTATAATAGTTCCACTCCACAAAAAGGGCAATCGTGAAAAACCCGAGAGCTACAGGCCGATAGCGCTCCTTAATGCGCCGGGTAAAATCTACACAAGAATAGTGTTGAAAGAACTAAACCTTTGGATGAATATGTGCAATATGCATGACCCATTTCAAGCAGGGTTCGTGAGAGGCCTTGGCACAACGCCAAACATGACAATACTTAACATCCTAAAAGCCAAATATCACGATCGGAATCAGAACCTGTACATGGCCTTTGTCGATTTTCAATGCGCTTTCGACTCAGTTGATCGGCAATTCTTATTTAATAAACTGAGCAAATATGGCTGTCCTCAATCACTTAAAACTATAATAGAGAAATTACACTCGAATACAACCATCCAAATTAGACTCACTATGGAAGGGCTCTTATCATCCTGTGTCAATTCTGAAAGAGGAGTCAAGCAGGGCTGCATTCTGGCCTAAACACTCTTTAATCTATTCATATTGGATTTAGGGAATTAATTTGATGGCACAGAGAGCGATGCCCCAAAGCTGGGAACACAAAAAATAAGGTGGATTCTTTACGCCGATGATTTGGTGCTTGTCTCACAGACCCCGAGGGGCCTGCAGAAGATGCTTAACTGTCGAGAGAAATACAGTGTAGCAAACAACCTAATTATCAACATTGAAAAAACACAGGTAGTCATCTGCAAGAAGAATAAAGACAGGAAACATACAAAGAACTGTTGTTGGTATTTAGGTAAGAAAAATCTCAGTGTTGTTGATAATTATAAATATCTCGGCCTCCCTTTCTCAGGCTGCACTGGACACTACATAACATCAATGAATCTAGATGCTAAAATTCGAACTTTGGCCTCTCAAGCTTCCATTTTATTGCATAAACATGGAAAGTGCAAGATTAATCGTGTAACCTTGTTCTACAAACAAAAGGTAATACCCATAGTGACATATGGTGCAGAATCCCAGCAACCTAAATCAAGAAAATATTGGGATCGATGCGAAGGAAAATTTTGGAAATCTGTCCTTAAACTTCCAAATTGTACTCCGATCACCCTGCGCGATTAGGACTGGGGGTTACATCAATTTACTGTCAAGTCATTTGGAAAATGTGTTGTTTCTTTAGGAAATGTATAGTTGGTGCCTCAGAAAAAAATGTGTTAAATACCATAGCTCCCTCTCTATTAACATCTACTGATAAATTCCCAAATATGTGGTATAAATGTGTTTTAGAGGCAGTGGTAAGCTGCCCAAAGCTGAACTGTTTACGGCTAAAAAAAATTAAACATTTATTACAGCTTTACTGTTTTTGTTCAGATCAGGAAATTTGGGGATATTTGGGGATCGTTCGTCAATATATATCGCCCTGGTTAAATTCTTAGCTGCTATCTTTACAGAATGAAATTGCTGGTAATTTTGAGATTATGATTTTTTTTTTGTCTTTTATATCTGAAATGTATTTTTTTTAATAATAATTGAATGTCATTCTCGTTTTGTACTGAAAATTTGAAAGTTTGTACTTCAGCCAAACAAATTAAAAAAAAATAATTAAAAAAAAGATATGCTTATGGAGTAACGTTCTGTTTTGGATTGACTCCGAGGCCGGTAGCGGATCAGCACGTCACAACTGTTCTGTAAGTTACCTTGGCACTAGTGTTTTCCCTTTGCTCCTGTTTCTTCTGAACCTTCATTTTGTCTCCTATTCCTCCTTCTTGCCCTTTCTGTGACTCTTCCTTTTCTGGATCCCTTGAGAATCTCTCATCCTTGCTGCATGCTGGTGAAAATATTTGTTCTCATTGTACACATGGAATCTTTCTTTGGTAATACTCAGCAGCACTGCAGAGGGTTATTCCTTGGAGGGTTTCCCCTCTGTGTTTTCGCCAACTAACAAAAACTAACTAGGGTGCTTCTCAGTTGTCAGTGAGTCAAAAAGGAAGATCTGTCCTCTGTCCAAACTAATCTTGCACCTTGAAACACTTGTCTATAGGTGCGTTATAAATGCCATATCATATCATATCATATCATATCATATCAATCTAACCTGTCCCTGTCAATATCAAAACAACAAATGCACAGGAGAAGTACTCCCTTCTCCTGTGGGCTGCTTCTTAGCAAGTTCACTTTGGTAAAGTATTTAATAGGTATTTCTTTGTAACTACTTTTATCAAGTCATATAGTTCAGATTCTGGACTCTTTAATTCCACAACTGTGTCTTTTACACATTGGTTCTATCCCTCTGTTGTATTCTTCTCTCTTGTGATCTTATTTGTTTTTATCCCCCCTTTTATTTGGGGTAATTCTCTTCTTCCCTTGTTAGTAAAAACTTGAGGCTTTAGCTGCACTCAATGTCCAACCCTTTTCTTGACTAGGACAAATAGAACTGATCCAATTATAACACTCACCCTTCTTAAGTATTTCCAACACTTGGGCCCTCATTACGACCCTGGCGGAAATCAACCGACCGGACCGCCATAGCGTAAATAGCGTTTCCGCCATTGCACGATGGAGCAAAGTGCGGCTCATTCCGACCCATCGGGCACGAGCACCACGCCATGGCGGAAGTGCAAAGTCCGCGATGGCGGAAATGACCCCAAAACGGCCCACACCGCCGCCGTACGGCGCCCTAGGTGCAATACCGCCACCCATCTCAGCGGACACCGCAGTGAGCGCCAACCGGAAAGTACGGTGACCGTAAATATACGGAAACGGAAGTAAAAGCATGGTCCCGGAACGGGAAACATCACGCCGTACACCTATAAAACCACAAATCCCACACAACCATTAAAAATACTACCCTGAGACACATCCCAACCCATCATCCACCCTAGTGAAACCAAGAAAAATGGGAAAAGTAGCGAAGAAAGCGTGCGACCGCAAGCGGCAGGTCCACTTCTCCCGTGAGGAACTCACCGTGCTCACAGAGACCCTCCAGGAGAATGCTGCCGCCGTCTTCTCCACGCAAATGACCAGGACGGCACTTGCGAACAAGAAGGCCATATGGGCCCTGGTGGCACAGCGGGTAAGTGCGGTGGGGACCGCACCCCGCAACCCACAGCAATGCAGAAAGCGATGGGACGACCTGCGGATACGCGTCCGTAGCATACTTTCTGCCAACCGCAACATTGCCACAGCCACCAGGGGAGGATCGGAATCACCCATCAAGTTGACCCCCTGGGAAGAAATCTGTGCCTCCACCATTGGAATGGAGAGCATAGAGGGAGTCGGAGGGATGGAGAAAGGAGTGCAGACATCCGAAGAATCAGGTAGGTGTCCCAAATAAAACAATGCCAAAACCACAATGTCCAATCATGTGAAGTACCACGTGCCCACATAGTGCAACAGTAACACATGTCCAGGAGAACGTCCACATACATAGGCCTGATAGCACACTTTAAAACTCACATCAAATACATAAATAATTAAAAATCCTAAAAACACCCTCTACACGTGCAGCAGGCACACCCTAACTGCAGGCTGCCAAACAACTGCACCCTCACTCCACACACAAATGAAACCACCTCCAAGGCCCCGACCCAAATCACCCTCAGGTACCACCCCAATGCATGTGATACATTGCCATTCCAATTCCCACAGACCCATTAATAACGCTCGCCCTCCTTTACTCCACCACAGGGTCCGATCCAAACGACGAGCTCCAGGACACCCCTACCAGCACACCTGCAAAGAGGGCCAAGACCAACGGCCAAAGACCCTCCACCTCAGCTGCACGCATCAAGACACGGAAGCAGCACAAATCAAGTGGCAGCACAGAGGAGGGAACTCCAACAGGCACCCCAGCAGCCAGCATGCCCACAACACCACCACCACAGGTCCCCCCAATGGATGCCACAGTAGGCACTGCTTCTGGTGGCAGCAGCACCATAGGTGACACTGCATTAATGGCAGCATGCTCCGACACAGAAAACGGGGATGTCGAAGTCAGATCCATCCATGACCTGTCCCAATCCCCCTGTCTGTTCCATCCCGTACACCATGAGGATACCACGCAGGGGCACCCACAAGACGACGACTGGCCATCCCCCACAAGCCCTGTGGCAAGGCAACATGAGGTGAACAGCCACTCTGTGACACCACCGCAAATGGCCATGGCCCAGCAGAGGCAACAGTCCCTCGACCAGTTAATCGTGCAACAGCAGCAACTGGCCACGCTCCTCAAGGACCATGCCGATGAATGTGGGGGCACTAAGGCAGACATAGAAACATCAACTGAGACACTTAGGGCAGAAATGGAGAGAAGTACAGAGACACTAAGGGCACAAATGGAGAGTAGCGCCGAGAGCCTGAGAGTACAAATGGAGAGAAGCACCGAGAGCCTGATGGGGGAACTGCATGCGACGTCCAAAGACGTATGTGCCGAACTTGCCGCAGTGCGCCGTGTGCTCACTGAGCTCTCACAAACCCTTAGGGACATGCATGGACGTGAGCAGGCAGAGACATCATCCGTTGCAAGTTCCGTCCAGGGCAGCCCCCAACGTAGATCTGGGAGGAACCTGCGCTCCACAGGCAGGGGTGCCCCTGATACCCGCAGAGGGGGCTTGCAATAGCGACAGCCCACTGACAATGAGCATCTTTGGACACTGGTGTTCGGGGGGGAGGTAGGAGGGTGGAGGGGGTGTGTTGGGCTCACTTGGGTGGCGGGTCGATAGGGTGTTTAACATGATATCACATATGCCATAAACAATGCACGATCATCCAATGAGATGTGTGGACATTGATCTTTGTGTACGAGGCCATTATAGGCGTACAGTCCATATTGTGCATGTTCCAGACACACACAGTGCCACGAGTCCCGTGTCCATGTATCAGCCACCAGGCGTGAGTGCTAGAAGCATGCATCTATGAGATGCTGACGAATGTCACGGCCCTCCTGTGCCTCGCAGACTCCTTGAGGTGCTGCCACATCCCCACCCTCATCATGACCATCTTCAGGTGCTTGCAGTTCTGCGTCAGGGGGCATGGGCACATTTCTACGTACGCACATGTTGTGTAGCATGACACATGCCATCACCATCTTTGCAACCTTCACATGGTGGTACAGGAGTGCCCCGCCAGACCTGCTGAGGCAGCGGAAACGAGTCTTCAGTAGGCCGAATGCCTGTTCTATGACTACACTGGTACGTGAGTGGGCATGGTTGTAGTCCTCCTCATGCTGGTCCCGTGGGTTCCGGACTGGTGTGAGGAGCCATCTCTTCAGTGGATACCCGGCATCACCTGTATGTGGACAATAAAGGAATTTTGAGGAATGCCATTGCTACGTACGCACCCCCCCCCTTCCTGCCAGGTCATTGCCGCATCACATACCCCACATCATCATGCATGAAATGAGACTCACCGAGTAGCCAGGATCTGTTCCCTGCGTGTCGCTCCATGTAGCGTGGTATTGTAGAGTTCCTCAAGACCATAGAATCATGGGTTGATCCAGGGAATCGGGCACAACAATGTGTAATGATCCTGTTGGAGTCACACACCATTTGTACATTCAGAGAATGAAATTGTTTTCGGTTGCGGTACTGGGCCTCCATGGCATGTGGGACGACCAATTCCACATGGGTGCAGTCGATGGCACCAATGCAACCCGGTATGCCGGCAAGTGCATGGAATCCCACTTTTGTGTTGGTAATTTCCTGCTCCGAGCGTGGTAGAGAGATGTAGTCGTCTGCGTGCTGCAGGAGGGCATCGAGCACTTGCAATAGTGTCCGTGAGAACAGTGGCTGTGATATGCCATGCAACTGTCCGACTGTGTGCTGGTAGGTGCCTGTGGCCAGGAAGTGGAGTACAGACACCACCTTCAGTAGGGGTGGGATGGCGGTTGGGCTATCTATCATGCTGACAAGGTCAGCCTGTGTCATGTCCACAATGGCGGTTATGGTGTCCCGGTCCAAACGGTAGAGGGTGTGGATCTGCTCATCAGTGAGGTTGAACGGATGTGCTCGGAGGCGTGGGATTGCGGGCTGCCTGCGTGGTGGTAGTGGCTGTGCTGGCGGCCCTTGCTGGCCCTGCCTTGCCCTCCTCCTCCTCCTGCGTCTCCTCCGTGCGGCCGGTTGTAGTTGGTGTTCGTCTTCTTCTTGAAGTTGGAGTACTTGCAGTGCTATCAGGTCCCCCAGGGCCAACATAGCTAGTCCTGCCGGTAGCATTTCGGAGTGGGTGTGGTTGTGGGAGGAGACTGGGTGTGCAATTTATGTGTTTTCAGACTGTATGGCCTCCACCTGTGGTGATTCATTCCACCTGTGCAAGCTGCTCTCCCCTTTGGGCGAGCACGTCCCGCACACAACGCTGCAATTCGACGAATGGCATCTTGCTATTACAATCATGTATTTGTACCCGATGGCAGTGTAACATTGGTTGATATGTTCATTCGGCTATGGTCCCATTGTTTCACATACTATCTTTGCAGTCGCGAACAGACTTGTGAAGGGTCAGTGGAACGTAGTACTCGAGTAACGGTGGACCCTCATGCAACACTGTACCGAGGTTCACCGACGGCCGGGGCGTCCCATTTGTGAGTGAAGGCAGTTGCCATTTTCACACACAGCCGCACTAGATGGATTAATTTGTGATTTCAAGCGGCCACAGATGCCTTTTCGACGTGATGTTGCAAATGAGGAATTCGAAGGGCGGCGCTTTCGGTTTTCAGCTAGCGGCGAGGAGATGCCCACAGGTCTGACTGCAAATATAACGTTCTATTGTTCAATGTCCTTGGGACAGGGGCCATGGCGAGGATGCAATGATTGATATGAATAGTTTGGGATGCGCAATAGCGAAGTGGGCGATGAGGCCGGACGTTCCCAAATACATGTTACTTCACAACACTGGAATTACGGGCTGGGGCACAGTGGATTTTGCAGGCTGCATAACGCACAGACTCAATGGAAATTTCACATGTTATGTGAGTATGGAAACAGGCGTTTTCATTACGGGATGAGGGAATGATGTATGGATGCATGGACAGATGATTTGATACAGAGTTTGCCATGTACAGGGCTTCTTGGTATCTATCAGCCTCCCCTGCGCTATGTGATGCAGGGCTGCCATAGTGGGACCATCGTCTATCTGGCCTTGTTGAGCCCTCCCTTTCTCAACGCGCCTTCAGACACTTGTGTCTATGCACGTTACCAATCCCATCTGATGGATTCTGTCTTAACAGACGCATGCACAGGTACACTCGTTTGTGATGGTGTTTTCACCTCGATATAGATAGTTATGATTCGCAAGTGGTTTTTGGGTGGTGATGATCCTTTGGAGTGGGCTAGCATGCATATGGCTGTGGATTTGGTGTGATCATTGAAGTGAGTAATTCAAATGTAGTTCTGATGGCCATACTATTCTTTTTCATTTCATTTGGTTGACAGGTATCTCCTCCCCTTTTGCCACTGCCATCTGTATGCCACTCCTGCAGATGGATTTTACTCCCGACACCTGCTGCTTCGTGTTAATCAGTGGAGCAGCATTACGATTTTATGGGACGATCGCCAATGGGCCACATGCCCTTACGCAGTACTAGTGGCTAGGAGCAACATTTCGGCCTTTCAGCTGGACTAGTGCCTCCCTATTGGGACGGCCCTGCGGTTCTAGGCGCTTCCATGTTGCCTTTTCGTACGAGAATGTAGCCCCTGTGTACCATGAAGGAACAGGGCGTCACACAAGAAGTAGCTGGTCATTTGTTGCGGATGCAGCCCACAATGGTGAAATGTGTTTTGGAGTTCATGGCCTAATGGCTGTATGGGCTTGGTGAATTTGTTGTGCATTAAATTTCTATTCTGATATGAACCGTGTAGCGTTCTTCTTTGCAAGTGATGTGGCATATTCCTATTTGGGGAGCGATGTATTGTGAGGAGATCTGCATTGGGTTCCAGCTTCGGAGTATAGTTGCGTGGTACTGTGCTGGGCGCGTTTGACTACGAAGCCCAGTGAGGTCAGGGATAAGGGCTGCCAATATGGCTGTTTTGATGATGTCATGCTCAGGGGCGGGGGATTAGCTTTTGTGTAACAGATGCCGGTCAGCCAGTTGGATTGGTGGAATGATGTGATTATCGGAATATTGCTGGTCACAGGTGCCTGTGTTTGCGTGCGTTTCTTGGTGGGAGACTGAGGTCATGTCCATTTGTATGGCTTCTGTATTCGTGCCATCTGTGCCCTGCAGCTCCCATTGGCCCCTCTTGAGATTCATTTGTTCGTTGGCAGGCATGGATGACTAGTACATTTCACTGGTTGTATTGTGTGACATCATTGCACCTACGGGGAGTTGTACAATGTGGCCAGGGAGCGGTGTACAGGCACTCAGTGGGGCCGTTTACGGTTGGTTCGCGATGCCGTACTTCTCACCATGGCGGAATGGTACTTTCCGCCGTGCTTGATGGCGTTAGGTGCATGTCCGCTAGGGTCAGAATTCGCGTACCGTTGCGCCATGGTGGTAATTACGGTTTGGCATGGCGCGCGCGCGCGTACTTGGTGCAGTTAGCGTTGGCGTTCACTACGGTGTCGCTAATGGCATCGTACTTTGCGGTGACGGGTCATAATCGCACCGAGCGCTATTCGATGGCGGTATTGCATTTCCGCCATCGTTTTTCGATTTCCGCCAGGGTCGTAATGAGGCCCTTGGTCTTTACTGGAGCAAGTATGAGTGCTTCCAGTAATGATTTTCGCTCTTCTTTGGTATTTTCAACCATTGGTCATTACTGCACTGAGTATGATGGTTCAAGTTATGATTCTCAATCTTTTCCATTATTTGGTCTTTACTGGGATGAGTATAAGCATTCCAGCAATGATTCTCACACTTCTTCAACACTTGGTCCTTACTGGGACGAGTATGGGCATCCAGTAAAGATTCTCACTCTTCTCCACCACTTGGTTCTTACTGGGTTGAGTATGAGTGTTCCAGGAATGAGTCCCACTCTTATTATATACTTCCCATATTTGAATGAATGTTCTATATGTTATTTTCGGTTCCCCACCCGGGTCTCCTGCTCTCCCCATTACCTTTTTGTCTCAGGGATCATATCACTGGGCTTGCAGTATTCACGTGCCCTTCGGTTATTGTCAGGTTGACTTCTCGGCTCTTTGTTTCTTTTTAGTTTGGCACGCTCTGTGGTGTCTTCAGGTAAGTGGTCTCGGCATTGTTTAGGGACTCCCACATCCACCAGGTGTCAGTCACACCACCAATCCCGCGGGCCTTCAGGTAAGTGGTCTTGGCATTGTTTCGGGACTCCCGCATCCCCCGGGCTTTGGTCACACCACCAATCTACACTCAGTCACTTCTTGGTCACTGTTAGTCCTTCTGCTTCTTGTACTTCAGGTTTTCCTAAGGGTAAAATGCTCAGAGTCACACGCCAGCTTCTTCTCAGCACCTTAAGCCATACGTCTCCCTCTCCTTCAGCTCTGCCCTCACAGCTGATTCAGATCTCCCAGACTTCTTTCATTCACATGTCTCCTCTTCTCAGATTCATGATGCTGCCATGGGACTTCCCCCTGTGGAGCATCAAAGTCCTTCTCCACCATCCTGCTTGTACTCTTTATTGTTCCAGTGTTTTTCTTCATCTCAGTACAACCTACGTATATCTTTTCAGGTTGACTCAAGGGTTCTACATGACTATAACACATATCAGCTTGTTCTTCATGTTTTCTTCTGATAGATGTTATTACTGATGGGCTATAGGTGGGTTGGTTAGGCAGTTCCTCATAGAAACAGGAGTGATTGTTCCCAAGTGGGAGTCTCTCCCAGTGAGGTCCTGCTTACCTCTACCCAAATCAAGGGTATTGCGTAGCAGGCTCACCTCCCTAGCTTCACAGGAAAAAGCTCCCCCCTGGGGAGAAGTGACTAAACCCTGTGATTCGTCACAGCAGGCAACAGGGAACCTCTCCCTATTACCTCCCCATCCCATCTTTCCCTCCCCACCTACCTGCAGGACCGGAGCTTTGTGCTCTGGTTTCGGCACTCCTTTCATCTGTGGTCACCAAGGAAATGGAAAAGGGACAAATGTGATGGCAGTTTATTAATTTTTTTTATGAGTTTGGGCTCATGCAATACTCATGCAGGCCATCTCCCATAAAAATAATTAAACAATTTGCACTCCGGATGAACCTTGGGGTGAGAATGGCTTTCACTCCCTTGTGGGGGGTGGGAGGTGGGGGTGGAAATGGCTGGCAATGGTACGCTGCCCTTGCTGAGGCCCCAGGCCATTACCGGCCATGTCTGCCCCCCAACATGGGGTTGATAGCCATAGTAATGTCCAGAGCTGGATGTGGGACTAAAGATTGAATGGTATAAAAGAGACAGGAAGGAAAGGAGCCCAACAAACATGAAAGGCTAGGCTATAAATATAGGATTCACTGATCAATGCATGTCAGCAGTGTTATATCAAAATAATAATGTGAATAACAAAACTATTGCATATGCCAGCAAAGCCTTGTCACAAGTAGAAACTAAAGTCAGTGAATGTGAAAAGGCACTCCTAACCATTGTCTGGGCGTTACAGCATTTCCTTCCTATCCTTCAAGGGGAAAAAGTAATTATTGAAACAAATAACCAGCCTCTGCAATTTCTGCAAAGTAAGAGAATCAGATCAGAGCATTTGGCCCTGTCCAGAATGACTTCCTGGACGTTAGCACTTCAGGGATTTCCTGTGGAAGTAAGATATAGATAAAATAAGAAGAGCCCGGTTGCCCAGGGGCTAGCAGACGTGCATGATTGTGCAGCTGAATGTGCACCTAAGGACACAGAACTAGAATCAAGTTTGACTGAATTTGATCAATCCCCACACAGGGCATTCAATGAAGAAATATGTAGGGAATTACCAATTGTGTATGTAGATGGTTGTGAATACATGTAGAAAATAACACAGAAAAGGAGCTTGTGGAAGGTATAGGAAATATCTGGTTTAAATGTGACAAAATTCCAAGAGTAAGCATGAAGATTGGTCCTAGAAGTAATCAGGTGGCAGAGTTGGCCGCCATTTACAAAGCAGTTTCTACAGCCGTAGAAAACAAAGTCAAAGAGATAGTTCTAGTAACTGATTATGATTATGCACGAAATAGCTTTGTGGAATATTTACCTGGCTGGAAGTTAAAGGGCATGCTCACCTATAACAGAAAAACACTTAAACGTGGCAAGATGATTCAAGCCATAGACAAACTTGTGTCAGAAAATGATTTGGTAATACATTGGAGAAAAATACCTGGCCATTTGAAGGCAGATCAGTTAGCCAAGACTGGAGCTGTGATGGGAGAGTTGTTTCATATTGAGCACCTGCTTGGTGAAATACAGGTAGATGCGAAAACACGCTCCAAAACTACAAAAGTGGTTGAACAGCCTGTGGTGCAATGGTGTTTTGACACTGCAGATCAGAACATGATTAAAGCGCAAAAGGAAGACCTGATGTTAAGCCTATTTTATAATCATTTGTTAGATGCAGAGCAAAATCCTCTGACTGAAGATGATTGTAAAGGGAAAGACGAATTGAGGGTGTTGCTAAAAAAACAAATGATGATTAGGTTACAGGACGGACTGATGATTAGAGAATATGTGACAGGTCAGATACAATGGGTAGCGCCCTTGTCATTTCAGGGATTGATGATACATCATGCCCATGATGCTATAACTGCAGGACACTGGGTTCACAGAAAACTTTGGACATTTTGAAAGATTTTGCTTATTGGCCACACATGTCCCAAGATGTTGAACTATACACCAGAGGGAGTCTAGTATTTGCACAGTTTTAACCTGCGTCACCTACTCATAGAGCACCATTAATTAAAAGGGGTTTGACCTTCCCATGGTCTGATTTGCAAATCGACTATGTCGGCCCTGTAAAAAGATTAGCAAGAGGAGACAGGTATGTGCTGACAGTAATTTGTTTAATGTCCAAATCGGTGGAGTGCATTCTAGCACCAGATTGCAGTGCGCAAACGGCGGCCACATTGCTTGTAAATCATATTTTTTCAAGATTTGGTTTACCTCAAAGGATAGAGTCAGACCGGCGAAGTAATTTCACTAGTGCATTGATGACAAAGATATGGCAGATGTTAGGCAGAAACCTGTGCAGTTCCCTTGGGGAACACTGCAAAAGATTTAAGACTACAGGTATAGCAGTAAACCCACTTGGTAGCAGTCCGCACCACCCAGATTTACCTGGTAGCTGTGGCTGAGCAGTCAGACTTCCCTCAAGAAGAGTTAGGCAGTATGCAAAGTATACACAATATGTACTCAGGCACAATAGCACAAGCAAACACTGACCAGAGCTTGGTTTCAAAAGTATATAGTTATTTATTTTTAAGAACACACAAATTGAAAACACTCTAGCAAAATATAATAAAACTCTCCAAACACAGTTATATGGAAAGCAGTCCCAATCCTTATTCCTATCTAGACAACTCTAGGTTAACACCACATAATTAAAACAGAGGTGAGCGCTTAACGTTAGATGACACTCTAGTAGGTTAAAGAAGGGAGGGAAAAAGAGCAGAATTAGGATAAACACACCACTCTAAGGTCAAGAACACTTTTGGTAAGCTCAAAGAAGCACAAAGTCATAGGTGAGCAAAAGTCACTAAGCAGGGCCCACTCTTAGAGCAGACAGAGCGAAAACGTGCCCAAGATCACACAGTTGGTAGGGATTCAGAGTCTTGCAAAAGAGTTCGGAAAAGAGTTAGAGAGGCTCAGAAAGTTTAGCCAAAGTGTCCCAGGCAATCCCAGGATCGAAAGCCGAGGGCTAAAACTACCTCGTACAGTCGGTGGCAAGGGAAGCCAGGCGGAACACGGTACCTTAACGGAAAGGATCCTCCAGCGGGGGCAGTTGTTCCAGGCAGTGGCAGCAAGGCTCGACGTCGGTCAGGGGAGAAGAAGATCTCGCTGAAGAGCAGAAGAAGAAGGTCGTTGCACTGCCCGGGAAGAAACCAGCCGCGGAGTCCTCCGGTTAAAGGGTTGTACCGACTTTCGCGGTTGGGGTAAAAGTGGTGGAGTTCCGGTTGCCGGGGTGCTTGGCACTGGCAAGGCGGCCACGGGATACCTCGAAGCACGGAAAGAAGGTGAAAACTGGTTGTCCCCACCAGTCAAGGGAAGGAGCCACTCCGTTAAGAGTTCTCCTCGGTCGTCGGGAAAAGTGGTGAGATGGTTCAGCAGGGCTCCACCGGCGGTGTCGTCGTAGCAGATCAGCTCAGCTCGTCCCTCGTTGGATTCTTAGGTCCTGTGGCGACTTCTGAAGTTCCAGTCCCCAAAGCCCTGCTTTTATGCAGCAATCCCCCATTCACCCAGCCTAGCTGTCACTCAACCATGCTAAGTGGTGAGCCGGCCGGCTCACCACTTGGGCCAATCAGGACGGAGTGCGACTTGAGTTACCTAGGTAACTCAGTCCAGGGTGCCTAAATCCCCCTCCACCCCTCCTAAGTACCCCAGACAGAGTGGCACCACTTTGGAGGGCTTCTGTGGAGAAGCCCGCCAAAAGTGGGACAAAGGGCTCCACTTTGGGTCAGAGTTACAGAGGCGAACGCCAACGCCATTTTAGTATCAAGTTTTGGCAAAAAATCCCAACCGGAGTTATAATAATAAATATATAAACCGGCGGTATGTTTAAGGCTACCGTAAATAAATAATTAAATGTATTAGCCTAAAACAATGGGAAATCCCATAGGAAAATATTCGCGGTCGAATATAAAAAGTAGTTTCCACTGCCACCAGCCAAAACTCGATCAGGGGGGACGGAGACGTGCCCCCTCGACTAACAGACCCTGGGGCAATCGAATTGCCCCAGCCAGTACGTCCACAATATGATGGTTTGTACTGGTTCTGTTCAGGATTTAAGACTAGTAAAGTCTTTGGTGACTTTACATGCCCTGGGAGACAGTAGTCAGTCCCAGGGTATGGAGTCTATGTTGGGGAGTCCCTAGGACACCCCTGGGTTACGGCACAGAGGGTGCTGTGTAACCCACATCCAAAAAATACATGAGGCCCTATGGAGTAAAAGACCCCATAGCCCATTCAACACAAGGTTTAACCAAGAAAACACACTTCAACATGCCCAAGAGTGAGGGTAAAAGAGTCTCACTCCTGGCAGGAGAAAAAAATAAACCCCAGAAATCCAGCAAAGCTGCTGGGGGACTCACTAGGTAGGGAAATTCAGCCTAAACAGAGAATTCTCCCTAACACTCGCCCCCCCCAGACTAAGGGACAAGAGGATTTAATCCACTCCTGGATGAACCTCATACCTCTAGTCGATGATATACATCCTAGAGAGTCCATCAGCATTTTGATGGTGACACCCTGACCTGTGCTAAATGGTGAAATCAAACCCTTGCAGGCAGATTGACCATCTCAATAGTTTTGGATTTTCCCCTTTCATTTGTATTAACCATCTCAAGGGTTGGTGGTCAGTCTGAATAACAAAAGTAGAACCATACAAGTATGGCCTAAACTTCTTCAGTGCCCACACAATAGCAAAGTATTCTCTTTCGATAGTTGCCCACCTTGTCTCAGGATCCTTCAGTTTCCTACTGATGAAGCAAATGGGGTGCTCCCTACCCTTCTCATCCAGTTGGCTTAGAACTGCACCTATACCTACATTGGAAGCATCAGTTTGTACAATGAAAGTTTGGTGGTAGTCAGGAGCTCTTAACACTGGAGCTTGGCAAAGAGCTCTCTTCAGTTTTTCAAAGGCCTGATTGCACTCCTCATTCCATTTTACCTTTTTAGGGAATTTGGGAGAGGAGATTACATTCAGTGGAGAAGCTATGGTCCCATAGTTCTCAATGAAATTCCTGTAATACCCAGTGAGGCCTAGGAAAGCTCTCACTTGGGTTTGAGTAGTTGGTGTTGTCCAATTTTGCACAGCTTCAATCTTGCTGAGCAAAGGCCTGATTTCTCCACCTCCTACCTCATGTCCAAGGTAGACCACCTTACTTTGACCAATCTGGCACTTACTGGCTTTGATTGTCAAATGGGCCTGTTCAAGGGCCTGCAACACATGCCCTAGGTGGTTCACATGCTCCTCCCAGGAGTGGCTGAAGACTGCAATGTCATCCAGGTATGCCATGCAGAAATCTTCCATCCCAGCTAGAACTTGGTTCACCATCCTTTGGAATGTGACAGGTGCATTTTTTAGTCCAAAAGGCATGACCTTAAACTGGTACAAGCCAACTGGGGTTGAAAATGCAGTTTTCTCCTTGGCATGGTCTGTCAGGGCTATTTGCCAATAGCCTGACGTCAGGTCAAATGTGCTGAGGTACTTGGCTGCACCAAGTTTATCCACCAACTCATCTGTCCTGGGCAAAGGGTGGGCATCAGTCTTGGTGACTGCATTTAGAGCTCTATAGTCCACACAGAATCTCAAGTCTTTGGATCCTGCCTTTGGTACTAACACAACTGGGCTAGACCATGGACTAGTAGAGGGCTCTATTACCCCGAGATCAAGCATCTTCTTGACCTCTCCTTTGATGTGGGTTCTGATATGTTCTGACATTCTGTATCCTCTGCTTTTGACTGGCAGACAGTCACCAGTGAGTATCTCATGCTGGCCCCAAGGGGTCAAGCCTGGTGACAGTGAGAACAGGGAGGCAAACTGATTTAACATAGATTTGCACTCCTCTTGTTGCTCAGGTGTCAGGTCTGAAGAGAGATTGACTCCTTCAAATTTTTCATCTAATGGCACACCTCTGAGGAGATCAGGGAGAGATTCACTCTCTTCTTCCTCTGCAGCTGAAGCTAGAAGCAAGGCTCCTACATCAGGTCTGGAGATGTATGCTTTTAGTCGGTTGGTGTGGAAGACTCTAGGAGCTTCCCTGGGTCTGCCCAGATCCACCAGATAGTTGACCTCTCCAAGTTTTCCCACAATCTTGAAGGGTCCCATCCATTTGTCTTGCAAGGCCCTCTGCCTTGTTGGGAGCATAACTAGAACTAGCTGGTCTTGAGTAAACTCAACCATGTTAGCCTTCTGGTCGTGCCAATGTTTGACCAGAGCTTGACCAGCTTTCAAGTTGTCACTTGCTTCTGCCATCATGTGTGACATTCTCCTCCGGAGACCTATCACATAGTCAGTCACTCTGACTGGCTTGAGGGGAGGAGCACCTTCCAATCCCTCCTTAATCAGGGCCAATGGACCTCTGACTGGATGGCCATAGAGAAGCTCAAAGGGAGAATAACCTACTCCCTCCTGAGGGACTTCTCTATAAGCAAAGAGAAGGCATGGCAGTAGAAGGTCCCACTTTTTCTTAAGGGGTTCTTCTAAAGCACCTATCATGCTCTTCATGGTTCTGTTAAACCTTTCAACCAACCCGTTTGTCTGAGGGTGGTATGCGGTTGAGAACCTGTAGGTAACTCCACAGGTTTTCCACATGGCTTTCATGTAGTGGGACATAAAGTTTGACCCCCTGTCAGAGATTACCTCCTTAGGAAACCCAACCCTGGTAAAAATACCAAGGAGGGCCTTAGCCACAGCCGGAGCTGTAACAGTCCTCATAGGAATTGCCTCAGGGTACCTAGTAGCATGGTCTACTACAACAAGGATAAACCTGTTGCCTGAGGAGGTTGGGGGATCAAGGGGACCAACAATGTCAATCCCTACCCTCTCAAATGGGACTTCCACAACTGGGAGAGGCACTAAAGGTGCCACATTCTTGGAACCAACCTTACCAGAAGTCTGGCAGGTGTGGCAGCTCTTACAATATCTGTCTACTTCAGCCCCCATCTTTGGCCAATAAAAGTAGAGAGAGAGCCTTTCCTTGGTCTTCTTGAAACTCAAGTGACCAGCCAAAGGTATCTCATGGGCTAGTTGTAAGAACTGTTGTCTGTTCTCTTGTGGGACTACAAGGCGTTTGTATGCTCCAGGTTCAGACTCAGTTGGTTCACTGTAGAAGAGGCCATCTTCCCAGTGTAACCTATACTTCCCAGGCTCTTGCCCATCAGCCTGAGAAGCTGCCTGGTGGCGGAGACCTTCCAGAGTTGGACATTCTCTTTGCCCCTTACGAAAAGCTGCCCTGCTAGGCCCACCTTCTGCCAGTAAAGACTGCAGCTCAGGATGGTCCTCAGGGTCCAAATCTCCAATAAGGTTTGGGCCTCCTTCTAGCTCTTCCTCAGAGTCTAGCTCAACCACACAGGGTTGTACCTCCCTCTCAGCCTCAGCTGGAGGTGGAGTTACAGGTGTAACTTTGGACAACCTAGGGGAAGTCCTTGTTGGAAGCACTGGAGTGCTTTCTGCTGGCTTTTTCCTAGGAGTCTTGGGTTGCCCCTTTGCTCCTGATCTGGTAGTTACTGCAGTAAGTTGCTCCAGTGGGAGAGGAGTGATTTCTGTCATCATCTCCTGAGATAACCCTCGCAGGGTTTTCTCTCTTGCAGGTTTTGTGAGCTCCTGTAACCTTTTGCTAGGTGGTCTGGGGGTATGTGACACAACTCCAAGAGTCTTGAGGTCATTACCCAACAGAACCCTACCTGGCACTTTACATTGTACACTGACAGGTATTTTTACAGCCATATCATTACATTGGATGAGAACTGGTAACTGGGGACACATCTGCACAGGCCCACCAGCTAACTTGGTGAGGCATTTGGGTGCCTTAGCAACATCCTCTGCCTTGAAAAATGATTCATCCACCACAGTTATGCTGGCTCCAGTGTCCCTAATGGCAGGAGTCTCCTGACCATTCACCTGGACACTGTCCTTATAATACTCTTTAGTATTATCTGGGATGGAGTTATAGACATCTAAATTCTGTTGTTCCCACAACCCCAGAGAGACTAAAGAAACACTAGCTGAGACTCCAGTGGGTTCATCAGCTAGTAATAGAAAGTTTCCACTTGCCATATGTACTTCCTCTTCTGGAGCGAAGGCTAAGGAGGCAAGCTGGACCCCTGAAGGTTTACCCTTACATCTGGGATCTCCTTTCACATGGTCAGTAGCCTTACAAACAACGCATGAGCCAAAGGCTCGCTGGAATGGAGGCTTGTTCTGACCTCCTTCTGGTCTGGGACCAGAAGGTACACTAGCCTGATTCGGTTTCCCTGGTGGCTTACCCTTATAGTTTTGTTTGGGGCCCTCTTTGGAATTTGTAGTATTAGAATTCTCTTTGGAGTCCTTTTTAGGCTGTTTCTCCCCATCCCTCTTCTGAGTTACCCCAGAGTCCTTGTGAGTGGCCCTGTTGGCAACCCACAAGTCAGCAGCCTTAGCTAGCTTCCGGGAATCTAATTCCTTGGAATCAGCCAAGTGTTGTCTGAGCTCAGGAGAGCAGGCATCATAAATAGTCTCCAACATAAACAAATTCTTCATACCTTCATAAGTGTTCACCTTGTAACCCTTAATCCATCCCTCTAAGTTTTTCAACCCTTCACTCACCCAGGTAGCCCAAGGGGTACCATCATGCTTTTTGAGGCTCCTAAACCTCTTAAGATACTGGGAAGGGGTCTTCCCAAATCTAGCTATCAAAGCTAGTTTCACACATTCATAGTCCTTCTTATCCTCCTCCCCCATCTCCATTACCACATCAGTTGCAACAGGGGGAAGCCTAGAGAACAACCAGGTGAGTAAGTCATTTCCTGTGATGTTCTGGAGCCCATGATTATATTCAAACAGAGACAACCAATCCAACACATCCAACTTAGGCTCATACATACCAACCAATTCTTTAGGCATCCGGGGTCTTTTAGGACTGGAACTTCTAGATGAGCCAGAGAGAGAAGCATTTTCAACAGATAATTTCTTCATTTCTAAGTCATACTTCAGCTCCATTTCCCTTAGCCTTAGTTCTTTGTCAGTTTGAGCATTAAGTTTCTTATACTCCAATTCTAGTTTCATTTTCTCCAGTTCAAAGTACTGAGGACTAAATGTGGGACCTGGTAAAGGTCCAGTAGGTACAGCAGGTAGAGCAGGCAGAGGCCTAGAGGGGACAGTCACAACAGCCTCACCCTCCTCTTCTGACTCTTCCTCAGAATCATCAACATTTTGCTCCATGTTAATTTCAATACTGTCATCTACAGTTGCTGGAGTGGTAGGTTCCTCTGAACCATCACCCAGACTTTGGTTAGCTAACAATCTTTCAATCAGCTCCATTTTCTTGCCCTTAGTCGGGAGATCCTTATGTTTACAGAGCACTCTTAAACAATCAGCAGTTTTGGCTGCAAGGGACTCTTGACTATAGCTTTCTATAACTGACATGTTAGAGGATTACTTTTACAGTGCTAAGCTTTGTGGTTAGTTGCACTAAGGTATCTAGAGCACAATAAAATGTATACTCAATACAAATCCCACCGCTGTACACCAGTGTTAGGCAGAAACCTGTGCAGTTCCCTTGGGGAACACTGCAAAAGATTTAAGACTACAGGTATAGCAGTAAACCCACTTGGTAGCAGTCCGCACCACCCAGATTTACCTGGTAGCTGTGGTTGAGCAGTCAGACTTCCCTCAAGAAGAGTTAGGCAGTATGCAAAGTATACACAATATGTACTCAGGCACAATAGCACAAGCAAACACTGACCAGAGCTTGGTTTCAAAAGTATATAGTTATTTATTTTTAAGAACACACAAATTGAAAACACTCTAGCAAAATATAATAAAACACTCCAAACACAGTTATATGGAAAGCAGTCCCAATCCTTATTCCTATCTAGACAACTCTAGGTTAACACCACATAATTAAAACAGAGGTGAGCGCTTAACGTTAGATGACACTCTAGTAGGTTAAAGAAGGGAGGGAAAAAGAGCAGAATTAGGATAAACACACCACTCTAAGGTCAAGAACACTTTTGGTAAGCTCAAAGAAGCACAAAGTCATAGGTGAGCAAAAGTCACTAAGCAGGGCCCACTCTTAGAGCAGACAGAGCGAAAACGTGCCCAAGATCACACAGTTGGTAGGGATTCAGAGTCTTGCAAAAGAGTTCGGAAAAGAGTTAGAGAGGCTCAGAAAGTTTAGCCAAAGTGTCCCAGGCAATCCCAGGATCGAAAGCCGAGGGCTAAAACTACCTCGTACAGTCGGTGGCAAGGGAAGCCAGGCGGAACACGGTACCTTAACGGAAAGGATCCTCCAGCGGGGGCAGTTGTTCCAGGCAGTGGCAGCAAGGCTCGACGTCGGTCAGGGGAGAAGAAGATCTCGCTGAAGAGCAGAAGAAGAAGGTCGTTGCACTGCCCGGGAAGAAACCAGCCGCGGAGTCCTCCGGTTAAAGGGTTGTACCGACTTTCGCGGTTGGGGTAAAAGTGGTGGGGTTCCGGTTGCCGGGGTGCTTGGCACTGGCAAGGCGGCCACGGGATACCTCGAAGCACGGAAAGAAGGTGAAAACTGGTTGTCCCCACCAGTCAAGGGAAGGAGCCACTCCGTTAAGAGTTCTCCTCGGTCGTCGGGAAAAGTGGTGAGATGGTTCAGCAGGGCTCCACCGGCGGTGTCGTCGTAGCAGATCAGCTCAGCTCGTCCCTCGTTGGATTCTTAGGTCCTGTGGCGACTTCTGAAGTTCCAGTCCCCAAAGCCCTGCTTTTATGCAGCAAACCCCCATTCACCCAGCCTAGCTGTCACTCAACCATGCTAAGTGGTGAGCCGGCCGGCTCACCACTTGGGCCAATCAGGACGGAGTGCGACTTGAGTTACCTAGGTAACTCAGTCCAGGGTGCCTAAATCCCCCTCCACCCCTCCTAAGTACCCCAGACAGAGTGGCACCACTTTGGAGGGCTTCTGTGGAGAAGCCCGCCAAAAGTGGATCAAAGGGCTCCACTTTGGGTCAGAGTTACAGAGGCGAACGCCAACGGCATTTTAGTATCAAGTTTTGGCAAAAAATCCCAACCGGAGTTATAATAATAAATATATAAACCGGCGGTATGTTTAAGGCTACCGTAAATAAATAATTAAATGTGTTAGCCTAAAACAATGGGAAATCCCATAGGAAAATATTCGCGGTCGAATATAAAAAGTAGTTTCCACTGCCACCAGCCAAAACTCGATCAGGGGGGACGGAGACGTGCCCCCTCGACTAACAGACCCTGGGGCAATCGAATTGCCCCAGCCTGTACGTCCACAATATGATGGTTTGTACTGGTTCTGTTCAGGATTTAAGACTAGTAAAGTCTTTGGTGACTTTACATGCCCTGGGAGACAGTAGTCAGTCCCAGGGTATGGAGTCTATGTTGGGGAGTCCCTAGGACACCCCTGGGTTACGGCACAGAGGGTGCTGTGTAACCCACATCCAAAAAATACATGAGGCCCTATGGAGTACAAGACCCCATAGCCCATTCAACACAAGGTTTAACCAAGAAAACACACTTCAACATGCCCAAGAGTGAGGGTAAAAGAGTCTCACTCCTGGCAGGAGAAAAAAATAAACCCCAGAAATCCAGCAAAGCTGCTGGGGGACTCACTAGGTAGGGAAATTCAGCCTAAACAGAGAATTCTCCCTAACAGCAGATTTTGGGTGTGAAGAGAAAAGTACACCTTTCTTACCTGCCTACCGGTAACAGGTCAATAGTGGATATGTAAAAAAAGGTTTGCAGCTGAAGCAGGTTCTAGTTGGATTTACGGCTGTCATCGGTATTATTGGCCATCAGGTCGGCTCACGCTAAATCAACTTTGACTTTGTGGTCAGGTATGTACCTGGTGTGAGGAACAATGTTGCGGAAGAGATAGATCAGGAAGAAGATGTGTTTGCAGTGATCAGTGAAGTTATTTCCAAAGGGAAATGGTTGGAGAAGTTTGGAGAAGATCAAGTACTTGGTAAAGTTGTTGAGTTTACGACAAAAGGGTGGACGGCTAAAGGAGCATTCAAAGAAAAGTTTGCACCATACTGGGAACTTAGAGAAGAGTATTCAGTAGAGAGCAGAGTGTTAATCAGAGGTGAAAAAGTTGGTGCCACCCGAAAGGTTGAGAGGGAATTTAATAGAGAAGGCTCATCAAGGTCATCCTGGTTCTACTGGGACTAAACACAATGTGGGAGCTAAGTATTGGTGGCCAGGCATGGATTTAATGTTAGAGAGGTTTGTGAGGGACTGTTGGTTGTGTCAGAAATCTGTCAAAACCTGTACAATTCAAAGTGGTGAGCCGTTTGTGGAACCCAATCCAGAGGAAACATGGGAACAGTTGGAAATTGACATTGTTGGCCTTGTAATAGATTTGGCAGAGAGAGGAGATTTCTGATTGTGATGGTGGATCATTGCTCTGGATGGATTGAAGCCAAATGGGTATGAGGCATCAGTGCATGTGATGTGATTGAGTTTTTGGAAAGTGTTTTGAGGAGACAAGGTTATCCCAAGAGGATGGTGAGTGATAATGGTGTGCAACTCCATTACAGAGAAGCATTTCCTTTTGAACACGAACGTTTTTACTCTGTGCCTTGGAATCTGCGCTGGGAGTTTTCTTAAACTCGCGCACGGCAAACACTCGCTCCCAGGAGGGGGCGGAGCACAGTGCAACTCACGTGACTGCTCACGTGACTTTCCCTGCCCACAAAATCGAGCCAGTCTACCCTTGTGGCGTTAAGCCCGAGGGAGTAAAGCACATCGGCTGTTGTGCGGCTGTTTGGCGCTGGGGCGCACCAACTAAAATCGGGGGAGACTGCGGAGTTCTCATCTCTTTGATCCCCATCCTGAACGTAAATTAATTTCATTTCAGTCATAATCCCCAGCGGGGAAGGAAACGAATCACAAAAAAAAATCCAGCGGCAGAAGGGCTGTGCTCGAAAGTAACAAGAAAATCACAAAGAGAGGCAGTGAACGATGGCCTCGACTACAACAGTAATAGAAGACAGTAGTAACATCTCTATAGGTGGGGCCACAGCCCGCCCACTCACAAGAGCAACCTCAAGACTTCCACTGCAACAGCGAGAGAGGCCGGGGAACATCTACGACATACACAAGGAAAGAGGTAAGACAGCTGCGTTTCCCAGAATATCGATCATTGACTTGTCTAAAAACTCAGAAAACACAGAGTTGGGAGGGAGGGAACAGAGGAGGGAAGCAGTCAAACGAGATATGAATATCAATCCATTCATATCGACAACATCAGCAATCGCATACATAAATACAACCACAAAAGTCTATGACGAAGGAAATGCTCTTTGTGAGAAAGCCCATAGAGAAAGTATGACAACTGAGTGTGTAGACAAAGTCCAGATCTTATCCACAGTCGAAAAGCCATTTGTACAGCAGTGTACACACGTAAAGGAATTTCACTGTGAAGATATAGAATCAACATCACCATTGCCAGTTGAACTCCTAAACGTGACTGACGCCGAACTAACAGATCTTGGAATGTTGTTGGAAGCTCAGCAAAATAGAACTGATTTAAGAACGGAAGAAGTGGAAACAAGAGATAATCTGCCCGCGGAAGAAAGGAACGAGGGTAGTCTAATAACGACAATCAGAGAACACGACGGAGTATATCCACCAGAAACTCTGTTTGACCAAAATCTAAAAAACAAAGTACTATCGATAATTGAAGACGAAGATATTACCAGCGAAAGCAACACCGAAAAAGTCTTACAACCACTTAACAATGACATGGACGAATCAGTCTATTCAGACGCGTCCGAAATACTATCAATAAGTGACAAAGGAGAGAATCACAAGACAGACAACAGCAGATTACCACTCGACGACTTGAATGTCTCCAAAGAACAAATAACTAACATAAAGGCTCAATTGGAAGCAGGACCAAACGAGAATGACTATAAAAAATTGGAATCATTAATCAAGCAAAGAGTGCAGAAAATTGGAACTAGTCAGAAAGAGGGGAATGACCCACACAGACAGACAATTCAGCTCATTCAATCAGCAAAGAAAAAATTGCATTCCCCTTAATCGGGAAAAGACCTGCTGCTAAAAATGGTGGTCAGGAAAACTCAATTGCCGAAGAGATTGGAGAATACGAATGGAGAGAACAGTTTATTAAAACAATGGAAGGAACCACAATGAAGAGAATAACAACAGGTAGTAGATCAAAACCCAGCCAGGAAAGCAGTCCCACTATAGGGAGAGGTGAACTTATAGACCTGGGAGCACAAACAAAAACTTCGACCAGCACGTACGGACTTCGACCTGAGAAGACCCCGTGTCGGGCACTAAGAACTCAGCAGTTTCTTAATTTCGAAGACGCTGACTTATCGACATATTCACCAATTGACAAAAGATGCTTGCACTCAACATTCGAAAAGAGGCGCCGGTTCCTTGATGCTCAAATACAACAAGGGGACAAGTCCAGCGAAAACATCACAACGAGATGCACCGCAACACAGACAGATGAATGCTCACCACAAAGAAAGACGCAATACATCATTCACGCGCATAGTACTAAAAAAAACGCAACAGGAAACACAAAAGAGAGCATAAACATCAACGAAGAAGTAGTTGCAGGTCCAACTTCATTCCCACAACTAGGAACACAATTGCAGAATAATGTAATGGCTGCCTTAACAATCTCGTTAGCCCCATACATGAAACTGTACGAATCCATCAGTGAAAACGTAAAGGACAACAACGCTCTCGTAGCTTTAATGCTCACCAAGCTAACCGCCCAAGAAATAACAGCTTTAAAATTGGAAGCAAGGTTAAATCAAGAAGCAGAAACCTCAGCGGAATGGCAAAGGAGACTGTTTGACCTTGCAAGTGGAGATAGACATGAAAAAGACATCTTGACAAACGCCTTGTTAGACTCACTAAAATGGATGCGGAAAGCCACTGAGTCTGCAGAGAGGAACCAAAAACTCCAGAGGCGGGATGCAACCACCAAACAAATGGTCACAACGGAAAATAGACCCGATACAAATAGTTTTGGGAGCTATGATAGAGAAAATCGAGAAGACTGCACAGCACTAACACATAATGGAAAGTTGAATAAAGGTACGTTAGCAAAAACCAGAGTGCAAGACCCAGACGATTTAGGAACTCGATCAAATTGCACCAGCGAAAACACGAACTGTAAGGAAAAAACCTCTGAAGGTCTGGTTGAAGCCCCGAGGAAGAACAACAAGACTAAACGAGCCGACGAGCTCTTAGCCGAAACAAGAGACAACGAGCTTACAAAGAAAACCTTGAACAATGAGGAGCACTATCCCGTGTTTGGTTGTAATCAAAACAAAAACACGGTCGAAGCTACAAAAACATCAAAAAAAATTCTTAAGGTAACTAAAACAGTAGAGACCAAAGAAAAGAGAATTTCGAAAACTGCAAAAAAAGGAGAGGGATCTACAAAAAGCATACAGTCAATATTTAGGAATGTTAAAAAAACAAGTGAAAATGAGGATGCGACCTTAAGTAAAGAACTAGAACGAACAAATCGACCGCCTCTCAAACAAAGTGAAAGGCATGTAGTGCGGATCAATGAGGACGAAGAAAGCGTCCTAGAGTCGCAAGATAATTCAAGAGATCTGATTGAGGATGCCTCTTTTTACATCGAAGAGGTGGAAGCATACAATAGGCAAAATATAATGGAAGTGGTTGAGTCTCCTTGTCAAGTGCAAAACGAAGTAAGTCCACTACAAGGTGAAGAAAAAACAAAGGATGACGAAAGCTCGTATTTGGAATCGGAGGAAGATGAATACCATGAATGTTCAGGTTTTCTAACTTTAGATGAAAAAAGAAATAGAACTAACAGGGAAAAACTCCCGACAGAAAAAGCAAAGATCAAGAGCGACCCCTCAGGAGAAGCGCATAATCTATGGAACCCAAAGCACCCAAGGAAAAAACAGTCAATTGTGCAGAATCACAACTACATGAAAAAACAACAAAACGAAAGAGTCCAGTCTCCTGAAAAGGTGCTGGTCGAAAATCTGCTTGAAGAAAACGAAGGAAAAAACCTAAATCGGAAAAACGTGATAGCCCTGCTTCACTGTGTGGATAAATTGAGAAAGATAAGAAATGAAGACATAGCGGTGGTTGAATACATTGACAAAGAACGTGTGGATAAAGTGGTTCTACATCTGAAATCAAGAACTCTTAAAGATTTAATTTTAAAAGACGGAAAAGAGTTGTTGAAACGAGGCTACGAGATTCGTGAAGTTTTAAACATTCCAAAAACTGATGACAACAAGAAAAAAGAGCAATCACCTCGTGAACAGAAAAGAGCATCAACAACGTCTGTACCACTAAAGAGAGGGGTTAGAAAGCAAAAAGAAAACTTCAAAATAACAGTGACAAACACGAAGGGAGAACTGGAGGAAATAGTGAAAGATGACTTAAGAAAAACAGAAAAAACAAATAGGGACAGAAAAGACAGTCTGAAAAGGAAAGTAGAGCTCCAAGAAGACTGGCTATGGTTAGCAAGTTCCCTGTCTGAAGATGGAAAACACCGATAGCAAAGAAAGTCGGAAGTAAAAAACAAGGAATCACTGTTCTCGTGGAACACGAGGGAATTTAAGCACTTGATGACGAAGGAGAACCCACTTTGGAACAACGCCACAATAATATGTTTACAGGAGACCTGGTTACGTGAAATGCCGGTATGCAGAAATTTCGAGATCGCCATGAACCCCGCAAAAAAAAGAACGAGACGGGAGACCTTATGCCGGCCTAATCACATTAATAAGTAAGGGAAGTGGCTGGCGGATCATGGAGAAAGGAAATGCAACCCACCTCATACAATGGACTCTGTTAGAAACCGATAGTGACTCTAAGGATGTGGAAATGTCGTCCTTATTAGTGATAAACGTCTATTGGAACCCAGTAGGAATCACAACCACCCAGTTCCTTCAAGCTATAACAGACATAATAGTCAAAAGAAGGGAACAGAATTCAACGTGTCAAATAATCGTATGTGGTGATCTAAACATAAAATGTTTGACAAAAAATGGGCTCCCGCGACTAGAAGAACTACAGACGGGGAGCTCAAACGCGGCCAGATGGGCACAGATGGCAAAAGGTTTTAACCTGCAGATGTTAAACGGTCAAACACGCGGCGACATTCCAGGTAAATACACGTGGTCGAATGGTCAAGCAGCGACAACAATAGATTACATTTGGGTCTCTTTACCACTGATGTTGGAAATAGAAAACTTTGAAATACTATGTCAAAACGACAGCGACCACAACATCCTTAAAACATCATGGAGGAGTGAGAAAAAATTAAAATCTTACGGGAATAGTACTAATCTAGCCTTAAATCCATCGGTAAATCGAATAAGGCTGACAATGAAAAATATTCAATCATTGAAAGAGGTCTTCGTCGAACCAGATAATAACTCGACGGGACACCTCAATTATGAAATATTGCTAGAAGCCTATAAAACAACGAGCTCAGGACTCAAAACTGACACATTAACACACAAGCACAAATACAGCAGAGAACTTGTTGAAAGGAGGAAACAACTAAGAAAGGAAATAAGAGCTTGTAAAAAAAGAAAAAATGACTCAAACACAGATAAACAAAGGAACATCAAAGTATGCCAAAATCAATACAAAAACTGGCTCACAGACTTCAAAACAAGACGACTCCAAGAGCAAGGAGAGGCAATGCTAAAGACCCTACAAAAGGCCAACACCAGAGAAACATGGGACCTAATAAACAATTGTACCCTGAACCATCAAAGCAGATTAATATGTGGAGTATCTGAGAATGATTGGATAAAACACTACACAGAAGTCTTCTCAGCCAGAGCGGACGACATAGACCTACCCGAAGAGATAACAACACTTCCTTGGATAAAAATGATGGACGAGGAGGAAATTGAAATCGCTATTCGGAAATTAAAAGACTCTTCCGCTGCAGGACCTGATGGGTTGACGAATATCCATCTGAAGAAAGATCCAAAATCATGGGCAGTGATAATAAACATCTTATTTAAGAGAATTGTACAACAAAGAAAGATCCCAGAAACATGGACAAAAAGCATAACAGTGCCAATATACAAAAAGGGTCAACGTGATTTGCCTATAAATTATCGACCTATCTCGCTACTAGCAACAACAGGAAAGCTTTTTGCAGCAGACTTACAGAAAAATCTGTCAAAATGGGCAGAGACGAACAACATCATTGACCCGCGACAAACAGGGTTCACAAAGCGTACAGGAACTGATCTAAACCTATTTCTCATATCAATGGTAAAAACCAATGCAATTGAGTTCAAAAAAGAACTACACTTGGCATTTATTGATCTAAGCCAAGCATTCGATACCGTAAACAGAAGAAAGCTATGGGAAAAGTTAAAATCCTGGTCTTGTCCTGCAGAATTGCTGAACCCAATAAAGGCTTTACATCAAAACACGACCACTCAAATCAGAGTAAACGATCGAGGGGACTTGACGGCCAACATCAGAATCAACAAGGGTGTGAAGCAAGGCTGTCCGCTTGCAGCAACATTGTTCAAACTGTTTATAGCCGACATTCCAGAAATAACATCATGCACAAGACATTTCAGTCCGAAAATAAACAACCAGGAAGTGGCGATATTATGCTATGCAGACGACATAGTATTACTAGATGAAACAAGAATGGGGCTACAACGACTCATAAACAACTTACAAACCTATATGCAAAAAAACAACCTGAAGATCAATGTGGGAAAATCAAAGATCCTGACAATCAACGGCAAGAACAACGCCATAATGAAAAAATTTAAATGGCATATAGCAGGAGAACCTCTTGAACGAATACTGACGATAAAATATTTAGGAGTTGGTCTTGACGCCTCAACAGTGGAAAAGAGTTGGGTAGAAACTCTGCTCGTAAAAGTCAGAAATCTAAGTGCACAAGGAAGGGTCCTAGATGGCAAATATGGAAAATTTTCGTTGGCTCCGGTAAGATTGTTCTACGTTCAAAAAGTCCTGCCCTCCTTAACATACGGAAGTGAAGCCGGCTTGAATCTATCATATAAAGTATGGTCGAAATTCGAAAGCGGATTTTGGAAACCAGTACTGAAGCTTCCAAGGTGCACGCCGATAGTAGCAATAAGAGCAGAACTTGGGCTCGAGTCACTTGAAGCCATAATGAAATGGAAATCATTATGCCTGTTGAGAAAAATCTGTGAAACCAGTCCGGCTGAGTGCTACAAAATACTGGCATCCAATGGAGTAGACAAAAGTTCAACTTATCTTAACCTTTGGAAAAGAGAATGGTTGCAGGTACTACTAGAAATGGATTCATCTAAAGAAGAACTGATTACAAACCCCAACAAAGTAAAAGAAAAGCTCATGAGACAAGACTGGATTGCAACAAGAGAGGCCAAAATGAAGTTAAGGAACATAAAAACCATGGCAGTCGAACATAGAAAAAGAAATGTGCTTCCAGAGTATCTAGCAAAATTTCCCTCATACACACATAGAGCAACATTACTAAAAATCCGGTTGGGAGTCTACCCAACAAACGAATATAAAAACAGAACTGGAGGAAGAGGGATCAATGAAGGGCGCTGCAGGTTCTGTCAAAAAGAGCGTCAACTGGAGACACCGATGCATCTCATGCTGAACTGCACAGCCGTTTCAAAGGACAGAAAACGTTTGCTATCAAGGTATATGCTAAAAATAACCCAAAGCAACGATGAGGAACGATGGGACTATTTTATTCAAGGACATAATCCCAGATTCTCATGTGCGGGTATAAACTTTTTGGATAAAATACTCAAAGAAAAAGACGACGAACTAGCGGATGAAAACATACAAACATCCGGATACACCAAGTAAACATGCAAACATATACCTTAGGAGGCGATGGACGTAAAGTCAGTCTTGACGAAACGAAAGGAAAAGAGATGAAATCGAAATGATATGAAAAGTGTGATAAAAGTTTAAATTCAAACTAAAATACTACACTATAAATAAAAAATTAAAAAAAAAAATAATAATAATGGTGTGCAATTTAGGAGTGTAGAAATGGTGACTTTGCTTGCAGTGTTGGTATTGAGTGGACGTTTTCAGCACTTTATTACCTGCTGACGAATGGAAGAGTGGAAAGGTGTAACATAGAGATGGGTGAGGCTGTAGAACAAGCAGTCAAACACAATTGGGTTGTGAGAACAACAAAAGAAGAAAAATGGTGATGTGTAAGAACTTCTGTGGGTAACAATTTGGAGAATTCACAGTTTGTGATAATGAAGGGCAGGGCACCAAATAGCATGCTCAATCCAGCATGGTTCAATGTAGGGAAATGTTTGAGGAATAAACACAGAGAAGAGGAAAGTGAAACATAGTGAGTGCATGTAAGAGGAAATTCAAGCATGGGGATGTTTTAAGAATAAAGAAAGGCATGTCGCCTGGTAAAGGAGGGTCAACGTTTTCAGAATCCGTGAGAATAAAAGAGGTGTTTGACAAGAGTGTCAGATTTGAAAATTGAACTTTTTGGGACGTGGATAGATTGAGTAGGTGGCATTGGAGTGGTGAGCGCATAGTTGATGGTAGTGGTGGCTGTTGGAAGCATGATTTATGGATGGATGAAGAAGTGGATGAAGTTAATGTGGAGCTGATGAGTTTAAGGGAATGTAGTGAGGACAGGTACAAGATGAGAACATGGGGTTAGGTGAGAATGTTGTGAATAGTTCCGTTGCAAGGAGTAGAACTCACAGACCATTGTTTTGGTTCAAGGACTATGGGCCTTAATATGAGTTTGGCTGTAGACATGCCGTCATTACTCGTGTCCAGGTCCGGGTCCCGAAAAAAGCGAATAAACGGGCCATTCCGACTTTTGAGTGCCCGGTAATTCCTATTTTCGTGACCCGGACCCGGTACGTCCCCATTCCCATTTGCGCCCCAATAGTGCTCAATGGGAATGGGGAGTATGCTCACAATGGACCCGTTAATGACAGGTCCGTTGTTAGCATCCTGGTCTGCTCGTGGGTGCCGGTATGCACGTCTGGCCAGACCAGATGTGCAAACCGCCACCTGTGAGCAATCTCGTAATGTGGCGGCCCGGTATGAACGGTCCTGGTACCTTACCGGTACCGTTCATACCGCGGACACCAGGGTCGTAATGAGGCCCTATGTCTTGAATTAGGGGAGAGGGGACTTGCTATGTTGCTTGTTGTGTTTATTACTAGGTCAATTCGTTTATGCTACATGTTTGTATGGCTTTGAATATGCCCTGTTCATGTTTGTATTCTTCTGTTGCATTTTATTTGTTTAATTATTATTATTTTTTTAATTTGGGGGAGAGAGATGTGTTGTAATGTATACCATTCTTGCAGTGTCCATGAGCATGGAACGTGGAATGGAGAACGGGGACGGACTGACAGTTGTTTTTGGAGGATTGAGAGAGTTGCATTGTTGCAGTGTAATGAAACGCTAGTACAATAAAAGTATACAAAAGGCACTCAATGTTTCTAAGCGTCCGTACTTACATCAGTAACTAAAGCAGTAAATTGCATACAAGTTGTTTGAATGGTTATTCAGTTTTAATGATAGGCCCATGGGAGGGCTTGAGGAGCTTTGGAAGACTTCAAGGTTAACCCACGTGAATTAAAATCTCTTGTTTCCAACACTGAGCTATTTCCAGAAACGATTTTACAAATGGCACATATGGATTGAAATAAGTTTATGTGTGTTTTTATTTCTTAGACTATACATATGTTGGTCCCTAAAAATCAAAAATAAAACAAGCAACATTTACATTTTTTGTAAATTCTTTCCTTGACTTAAATATTGAACTGTTTAATGAAGGGAATATCATTATTGTTCTTATTTTGGGTAACAACAGAGGTCACCCCTTAGATGAAACTGCATGCCTCCATTTTAGATGTTAGCCCTGAAAGGAAGTGCTCCTTTAACTCTTGGTATTGGGGTCTCCCAAATGAGGACTTAGGCTTGTGAAGCCACAATGATCTAAAAGTGCGATCAGCAGTCACTGTCATTCTTTGTGACCATGGAACACCACCTTCACCATTCTGTCCTGCATGCGCCACCTCTTAGTCCGGCCCAGCACACTCATCAAAGCCTTCTTAATGTCCTTGTTCCTCAGGCTGTAGATGAAGGGGTTGACGCACGGAATCATGATGCCATAAGCCACTGCCACTACTTTATTTTGAAGGGAATTGTTTTCGGAGGGTTTGATATACATCACACAGACCGTTATGAAAAACATGAAGACCACTGTCAGGTGGGAGACGCATGTGGAGAAGGCCTTCTGCTTGCCTGCAGTAGATGGCATTCTGATAATGGCAATTATGACAGATGTATAGGAGATCATGATGAACAGGAAAGAGATGAGTACAATGAAAGACGCCACGATGGAAAAAATAGTTTTAATGAAGGAAGTGTCACAACAAGCCAGCTTGAACATAGGGGCTGATTCGCAGAAAAAATGATCAACTTTGTTATGGTCACAAAAAGGTAAAGAGGTAACCAGAAACATGGGATATGTTAAACAAAGGGCAACCAGTAGGAAACTGCCCGATACCAGGCAAAGGCACAATTTCAGAGTCATGATGTTGTGGTAGTGAAGAGGGCAACAGATAGCCAAATACCTGTCATATGACATGACCATTAATAATACCGGTTCAGAGGCTCCACACGTGCTGAAAAGGATCAACTGGGTCATGCAGGCTGTGAATGAAACAGTGTGGTCACCAGACAAGAACATGTTTAACAGCTTCGGCACTGTTGTCGTCACATACACTGTTTCTAGAATGGAGTAGTTGCTCAGGAAGAAGTACATGGGCGTGTGGAGATGCTTGTCCAACCACACCAATCCAACAATTGTTAAATTGGCTGTTATTGTGAGGAGGTAGATGAGCAAGAACATTGCAAAATATAAGAGCTGCATTTCTGGAGGGTCTGGAAACCCCACGATAAAAAACTCTGTGATGACAGCAATCTCATGTCCTCCTTGACTGGAATTCATAAATATTTACCTGAGGAAAAACAGAAAGTATGTCATGAACGAGAAACACAATTGAAATTCTTTCGTGTTCTAGAAACTCAATTCTGGAACCTACTATGCTAATGGAATATGGTGTTGTTTGCCCTGCATTGGCTTTGCTTCTCTATTACAGAAAGGGCCTCCAAGAACCCCTTTGTAATGCTAAATGCATACATGCTATTGTTGTGATTGCACATTAAAGGGATGCAACGGTGCAGTGGTGGACTGAACTCAGGGAACTCTGCATATTTCGGGTGTCTGGTAATGATGTCCCCATACATAATGTCCCCATAGATAATGTTGTCATTGGTGACATTATATATGGTGACATTATGTATGAGGACGGGTTGCAGGGATGTCCCCTGCTCCCCTTGTAAAAAATGTTTCTGTCAGGAGACATTTTTGCGGGGACATTATTACATGGAACCATATTTCACAGTGGGCCTCTGCACCATGGGGCACTTTTGTGTGGGTACCTTTTGCTGCAGGACACTTTCATGTGGTTTTCTTCTCCTCTTACCCTCTTCTACAAATCCACATAGCACAGTTCCTTCCATCCCCCCTCATCATCCACATCCATCTGACATAAAGAATTTGATAGAAGGCATCATGTATGTTATTCCCCTCTCTTAACACATGTTATGTCAGCTTTTTGTTGTTAGGTTGTATTATTTTTTAATCTTTCTATAGGGACTGATGTGCTTTCAAATTGAAAATGTACATGGATTGTTTTAAAGATTTATTGAAGGGAGAACCCCCAAACTCTGCTTGAGTCGGTCTTCATCACTACATTTGCTCACAAAGTGGGACATGGGGCCACTTTGAAGAACATTTCCAGGGCTTCTTTTGGTTTCCGGTCCATCCCTAATTGCCTGGCTAGAATAGGGGCATGCCCCATTCAAATTAAGCTTTTAGTATTGACAGTATGTAATTTTAATTACTGATGAATGCAATAATTCCTTCAGGTCCTGGAGGGACAAGCTGACTGAGATTCACCGTGGAGGTGACACTTATACGATGCTGCCTTTTGCAAGTGAGCTGAGATAGTCAGAGAACACACATTAGGTTGTGTGCACCATTGCAACCATACTTCTGTACGAGTAGTCATCAGCACATTCTCAAAGACAAAGCCTTCACTGGCAAACCTTTTCAGACCCCCGCTGCAACCAGTGTCTGAAAGCCTGGGAATGTCAGGGAGAAGAGCAATGAACAGAGGGTAGGGTTGGAATGAATGTAAGTGCTGTTTTCCCGAAGAGGTAAAACTGCTACAGTGTCTGAAAGTGCATATCAGGTAGGTGCTATTGTGGTAAGAGAGAAGAAGGAGGGAGAAGAGGAGTGCCGGATAAAGTATTAACCAAGATTCCATCAGAAGGGAGTAGGAGGAGGCATCTGAGGTGTTTAAGCACTTATATAGTTGAAAAGTGGGGTGTGCAGGGAAAGGAGGGAGTGGAGGCATGCTGGTGAAGTGTTAGATGTATGGTGGTGCAAGCAGGTGGTGTCTTAGGTTAATGATTGAAGGTTGGCAGATTGAAGGTTGGCAGTGTATCAGTCTTTGGATTGTTGTCTGAAGGTACTGAATTTGCGTTCCTGTGAGATGTAGTCTGGCAGTTTGTTCCATGGTGTGGGGGAAAAGCAAGATACTGATTAACCTGCATGTTCTTTGGTTTTGATGGGGTTAGTTCTATTTTAGTTTAGATTAGTAACCAGTTAAGTGTTTAAAGAGCTGACTTGTGCACTTATCTGTTTGCTCTCTCTGGGACTATGGTCACCAGAGCCAACCTTCTGGCCCCCCTGAAAGCATCTAAGCCTTGTCACCCCTGTTGGCCCTGGTTATCTGCTGAGATTGCCAGCCTTTGACCTATTTGTAGGCAGGCAGAGCGGAAGTGGCATCTACCTTATTTCCCCCTGGCTCGTCTTGTGTTACATGAAGCCACTGCATCTTATCAAAATGACATTAAGAAAGCAAACTGCTCCTCCTTCTCCTCCAGTGTTGAAACAGCGGTAACTGCCCTATGGAACCTTTAAGTTTGAGTCCCTTTCATCCATTCCCTCTACCAACCTGGTTATTCCCTCACAAATGTTGTGTGATTCGCTTTCTGCTTTCTATCATGATAAGATCACAGCCATCACCTCTCTTGGCCCAGCCTAGTTCCACATTGGACACTCTTGTCCCTAAGCACCTTTCTCACTCCTGGTCTGAATTCCCTGTTTTTAAGGACTCAGATATTATTTTGGCTACTCTGGGCCTCAGATATGTAACCCCTGTGGACACGATTCTGCTGGTTATACTTAAAGCAATAATCTCCTTTATTGATCCTTTGGTGTCATCAGCTGTTAACCTGTCCTTTGCTAACAGCCATGTTCCCCGGGCATTCAAACATTCCCTCATTATTCCTCTCCCAAAAGAATCTAATTTGAATCCCTCATTTTCTTCCGGTTTTTGCTTATTTCTCTTTCCTTTCCCATGAAGCTTCTGGAAGCTCTGGTCACTCCTCTTCTCCGCTCTTTTTTTGAGGACTGTGGCTTCCTTTAATCCCTTTTAGTCAGGGTTTCAGACTAGCTGGGTTAATGAATCTGTACTAGTATCTGTGGTTGCTGACTTGCTTCAGATTGTGGATCAGCGTGGTGTCAAAGCCCTGATCCTACTTAACCTCTCTGCTGTGTTCAACACTATCGATCATGCCGTTCCTAATTCAGAGGTTGTTAGGTATCTCCGGCAAGGTACTTGACTGGTTTCTTTGCTTTCTTTCCGATCGTTCTCAGTCACTTTCTCTTTCCCTGTTCACTTCACTCCCTATGCCTCTCCTCAGGGTTCTGCACACTCTTTCCACTTCTCTTAAATGTCTACATTTAGCCTCTAGTCAAACGTATTCACTCTTTTGGATTTTGGTGTTATTCTTAGGCAGATGACACCCAGACTCTGGTTCAGCTTTAGCTGTCTCTTCCTGCTACTTTCGAACGTTGTTGCTCTTGTCTATCTGCTGTCCAATCCTGGATGGTAAATAACTGGCTTTGCCACAATGGTGATAAAAGTGAGGTTCTTATATCATTCGTGCCTCCCCTAGTTCCTCGCCATGGTCATCGGCTTTCTGGCCTTCTGAACTTGACCCTCTTCCACTGCCATCTGCCTTAGTTAAGGACCTAGGTGTGAAGTTTTCAGCTTCCTGGTTCTGAATGTGAAATCAGGATGTATTTTATGGCCACGAGTACATTTGCCTCAAGCAGGGAACCTCATCTCAGAACTGCCATTTTTCCTACACTTCTGCTGCCCCCCTGCTCAGGGGATAAGGTCTATGGCTTGTACTTGCATTTTGGCCCTTTTGTCTTTTTCTAAGTACTTTCTTTTCTTTCTTTCTCAAAGATAGATGAGAGCCAATACTCTGAATCTAAACTTTGGTCTATCCACCTTAGTATTAGACCAAGGACACAACTGAATTGTATCGAACATATCCTTACTGGTCACCTTCATCAAGTGTTTTGCAATCTGTTTTCACTATCCCAAAACTTCACATCCTTCCCAAACAAGAGAGATTTTCTACCCTAATCTCCAGAATCTCCAGGTCTATTTTGCCAGGCCTAGCTGGTTAATGACGTGTGTGTGATCTACCCAGTAAAATCGCATGAGTATAAATGTAGCATTCCTGAACACTTCTGTCATGATTAGAACAATTTCCACTGTTTTTCCCTTATCTCCTTTATCAGGTATTTTGCCTTCTTCTCTTGGCTTTGGATGATGTGGGTCATTTTCAATATTACTTAACAATTGGTCGATATCAGTATATCTTCTATTGTAAAGTTGTATATGCCTAGCATTATCTGGTTGCCTCTGGGGCCTGAGGTAAGCCTACCCAGCATTTACTAGCACTTCAGAATAGCCCTGCATATTCTATCGACTGGTATTCCCTGAACTAGAATGGCTTCTGGGCCTTTTGGGTCTAAATATGTGGCTGTGGATAAATGTGGTGTTCTGTTTTTGCTAGTGACAAAAACACCAACTGCAGAATTAATATTTTGTCTGCAAAAATCCTTCACTCATACCTCGCCCTTTATGCCTCTATTCCTCCACCAACTCTTCCCTTTCCTGATATGAGATGAAATGTTGTGGCATTTATAACACACCTGTGCACAGGTTTTTCTAGGGACGACAAGGCAAGGAGGTGGAAACAAAGGGAGGACAAAAGAACAATCTTACGAGGCCTTTTTTCATTCAGATCGCACAAGTGCGGACGAGAGGGAAGGGGAGAAGTGCCGGGGGAGGAGAAGTGCAGGGAACTCACAAGTGCAGCCAGCGGGTGGCTCAAAAGTGCAGAAAGAAGGTACTGTAGCATTGCAGATACAGACCCTTAGATGCTGGGGAGGCCAGAGGCAGTGCAAGGGCAACTGGATATGCAGGAGCCTGGGTCCGAGTTCACAGGGTGACCAGATGACCAGTACACGGAGCAGTTAGGTGCATCAGCAGGGGAGAGGAAGAGAGAAAGCAGAAGCGAAAAGGAAGGTCTTGGGTCGCTTCTGGAACCAGAGGTGGTTCTGCTCAAGTTTGAGAGAGGCAGGAAGGCTGTTCCAGAGTGAGGCCCTAGCCAAGGAGATAGATTTGCTCCCAGGTTTCTGCTTGGAGAAGTGTCTGACCCTCAGAGAGTTGGAGGAGGAAGAGCTGAGCGCTCGAGAAGGAAGATGATTTGGAAGTGAAAGTTGGAGGTAGAGCGCAGGGATGTCATTTCACCAAAATGCCAGGGGTCGCGGAAGTGATGTCATTTGACCCCGCCCCCTGAGTGACATCACAGGAAGTGATGTCATTTGACCCCCCTGCTCCTCCGAGTGACATTGCCGGAAGTGGCATCCTAAGGCAATATCCCTCAGTACACTAAGAAAAATATGGTCACAATATCAATATAATATGACACAGATTTAATACAAGAATAAGTAAGTTTGTGACAAAGAATCTGCATATCTAGCTTTGTTTATTACACAACTTCTTGTATTACAAGTCTTAAATCACTGAAAGTACAGTGGAGTTAACTAGATTTTTAAGTTTGGCATTATCTTGTATTCTGGCACATAATAGTTTACCATTCAGGAGGTGAAAATTAAAGCCCCAATTATATTCTTTTGCCTTAACATATTGCTATAAGGATGTACATGTCATGTGGCTTTATTATGCAATTTGTGTTTTTTGTAGTTCAACTCCATAAGACATGACTGTTGAAATCCAACAATTTGAGCCAACGTGTGTGATCCTGGTCACCCCTGACCCACTACACAATCAATCGTACCCCGCGCCCCACACCCCATCTGTCCCCCCATCCCACTTCCCTCCTTTTTAATTGCAGCCAGAGTGCCAGTCAGCACAGTGCAATTTTGCCTAGAATATATCCACAGCCAGTGCAAACTTCTCTCCCATGAATAACATATGCGTAACCTATAGCCCGTAGGCTTACTAAAAACATGAAGAATGTATGCACTGCATGGTCCGCCCTACTGCAAGTGTCCCCTCAGAAGGAGAGTATATGCGCGGCTGGGGCAAGGCCAGTGCAAGCTACCAAACACCCACAATAAAATGCACAGCACAGGTAAATTCCCTCGGATAGGCAACACCGCTCCCACAGGGGGGGAGGGGGCACACTACTGCCTAGATTGCCGTGACGCACGGATGAACGAAGGAATACTCTTACACAAGTTAAATGTAGACTAGGGCTGTATGCGGTTCGGCTCAGTTTGCTTGCCTTTTATAATTGAAACATGCAAATAAATCATGCCCCCACATACAAATGAAAAGGAGTGGCACCTGCTACTTGCTGCACCACAAAAAGCAATTTAACTATCGAGTGAGTGTGACCATCATCATGTAACACAAATTCAAATACAGCAACTTCAAACAGGCACTAACTTGTAGAACTCATGCTCATTTAATGTAACCCACCCATCGTAAAAAATGTAGAATTGAGAAATTCTGCGATTGGTGTATATTAGGGAACAATCACTTTCCAAAGTGCTGCCCTGCCCTCGCGACCTGTGCACATAAAGACATGTAGTACTCTCTGCCCTGCTCACGCAGTCTACTTCGCTCAGCAGGCACATTTTACCTTGTTCGCATAGCACCATTTTATCTGTTGTTTTTCTATTTACTTGTCTCTTTTTCTCATTTACTAAACACATTGGCTCACGTTTTTACACAAAACTCATTTTTGCCCGTTATACATGCAAAAGTATCAGTTCTGGGGACACTAGTCAAGTCCTGCTTTTAACTTTACATTCTGGGATGCTTAGTCCTGGGTTTATAATGGGGCAATCCAAGACTACAACTCCCAGAATGCAAAGCTAAAAACCGTATTGCAGAAGTGTCTCCCACATGGAATAGATGTTGGCATCCATGCACTCTTGTGAAGTAGATAAAATGAGTACCCAGTTATCCAGTCAACTTCCAAACCTTACCTGTGATCGCAGATCAGACAATGATCTCTGCTGCAGGTGCTTAACCCACTGAGCTGTTGAAGCAAGGATTCTTTTATTTTTTAATGCTGGCAGTGAGTGGCAAGAAACACTATTACTCTCATCACCTGGCAGCCTCTGGTCCACCTGGTGCTTGTAATTCAACCTCCTTTACAAGCCCTAACATTGAAATACTTTTCCTGAGGAAGAATAGCTCCAGGCAGGGGAGGGCCACTCAGGCCTGTGGCTTTTTGACCTGTTTGCTCAAAGTCAGCCAGATGGGCACTGGGCAGGCAGCAGTTAAAAGGCTATGGGCAACCATAACCCTGGACAGATGAATATCTAACTTGCTATATACTCGAGGAGTTTAATGAGCCGTGCACAGACCTCTCAGGAGTTTTGATTGTTGCAGGGTCACGGAAGGGCAGGGATGTTTACTTAACAGTGGCGCCACGCCAGGCCGACACTTGTAGATAAACACCATGCGCGGGAGAATAGGCATTTTCATTCTTCCTTTCAATTATGAAGAAAGGGCAGCCTGCCTTCGTGTTTTTCATTAAATCTTATAATGTCAATTGCTGTTGTTTTCGATGATTTTAACACTGCTCTGGTGGAAAGTTTAAGAATTTCTAATGGGCTTAACACGAGCATTAGTACCTTACTTGATAGGCTTATATTAAAAAAGAACTTTACACTTTCCTTTAACTATCAAGAGGGCCTTACTTGTATTGCCATTCTCTTTTCAAAAATAGGCACTCAGCACACACAATATTACGTTCCATTGTTTTGTCAGAAACTGCAAAGCTATCTCGCCAGCAGACTATGGGTGGCAGGAGCAGAATGCTGGCTGAGATAAACAGCTGCAAAAATGCTCTCCATCCTGGGGCGGAAGCAGCCAATTATTGCCTGCACCCTGCTAATGGAATTTGACAACAAGGGTCTGGGTCTGCCAGCGCCACTTCCAGCCAGTAGTGAAGCTCCCCATCCTCTTCGCTGATTCGCGGGAGGAGTTGGACCTTCCTAAAAAAAAAAAAAAAAATGTACTTTAAAAAAGGAAATACAGAGGTCGCAAGCTAGACCACAGAGGTCGCGGCCACGGACCCTGAGGTCGCACTTGCGACCTCTGGCGACCCCCAAATGACGTCCCTGGTAGAGCGGTCCCAACCCCAGAAAGCCTTGCAGGTGATGCACAAGGTCTTGAAGTTGATCCTTGCAGCCACAGGGAGCCAGGGAAGAGATTTCAGAGCTGGAGAGATACAATCCCTGGCCTTGCAACCACAGGGAGCCAGTGGAGAGCTTTCCGAGCTGGAGCTGGAGACTGATCTGTAAGGCGGGAAGGCGGTTAATTGTGATTACTGAAGTCAGTTATTTGGATGCTGAGAGAAATCATGCAACATTATTACCTTGTACAAAATAAGATGCAGCCATTGTATGGATGTGCAGCATCTTACATCTGCATCTTTTCTACCTCTTCAGTCCCAGTGTAAAGGACATGTGAACCTCATGCTACAGGTATAACGAGGCAAACAATTAAACAACCACAACTTTGCATATCTCATGGCATATACACTTGGCCAATTGCCCACTAGTCCTTTCACTTGTATGCTGTCTTCACTCATCCAGCTGTCTCAAATCAATTACATTGGCCACCACATTGGGAACTACACCTGTCTCCAGATAATGAGTCTATGTTGTTCTGCCCAGTACAATCCTTTGCACTACACACTGTAAATTGGCTCTAAAAACGTAGTGCCTCAAAGTGCAGGACAACGATACATCCTCCTGATGCAGAACATTCAGCACAATAAGCCCTACCATAGCTATTCAATTACAGGTGTTTTCATAGACTGCTGTTAAAAGTCAGCAGTGTGCGCACTTTTGGTCAAAATCATACATATACAGGTTTATGTATATGTGTATGCGGGGGTAAGGGAGTAGGGGGTAGATAGTGGGCTAAAGAAGGTATGGGGGAAACCATTAAAGAAAAATAAACTGGTCAAATGAATGTCTATCAAAAATTGACAAACAGCTGACTTTTAAACAGCAGGCTATGAAAACACATAGAACTGGCTATTCATTTTCCCCAGAGTAGGTGTTCTGTCCAGTTCTTTGATTAGTAGGGTTAGATATGTACCAGAATGAACTGAAACAGATATAATTACAGAGGTGACATTATCATTTTGCTTATGTTCAGTCTCGATTATTGATAGGGGACGATTTGTTGCTATAAACATTATGGGAGTCGTATTCTATGCCAGGAGTGCACATGTGGAAGTCATAAAAACAATGCAGAAGCCGTTTGCACCACCTGTTCACCATTCAGAGCATTGATAAGTTATGTTATGTTATGATATGTTATGTTAGTGGGAGTTGTACCGTGCACCACTGCCATTTTAATGGTCTCCAGACGCTCAATGGCTACACATTTGGAGATGTAGTGTGGGCATGAACGGAAATAATGTTTATGCCACACATTCCTCCTTCACATTCAAATCCCACATAAGGAGGCATTTTTAATCTGGCGGAGTGGAATAGCAAGGTCTAAAAACAAGGCATTTTATGTATTTATTTATTGTGCATTTGTAAGGCACTTATACATCAAGTAGATGTAAAAAGAGGGGGTGACGCACGCACCCCAATTCCTGGCCAATAAACTACCTCAAGAAAGAAATAATATATAACTGGGTTAAATCCCAAAAGTGTCCATTTCACTGGGTTAGATCCCAATTGTTGCCAAAATGTTCACAGGGTTGGATCCCTTCTGCTGCATTTGTGCTGCTGTTCTCCTCCTCCTAGCGCTTTCGTGTCCTAGCACTCTTCAGAGAGGCTGTATTGCCCTGCTTTTCAGGTGAATCCCATTAAATTGCTAATGCAGTCTCGTAGGATTATGGGAGCTGTAGTGAAAAAATGTTGTTCAGTTTAGGTGACCAAAGAAAGACTCCCCTCCAGGAGCCCACATCTTACCCTTAGCAGGGGGAGCGGGGAAAACCATAACTATGGTTCTCCACTGTAGGGCAAAATATCTCCGGTGCTGCAGCCTCTGGAGTCCGGATCTCCACAAATTACATGTAAAAAAAGGGGGTGAGGCGCGCACTCCAATTCCTGGCCAATATACTACCTGAAGAAAGAAATAATATATAACTGGGTTAAATCCCAAAAGTGTCCAATTCACTGGGTTAGATCCCAATTGTTGCCAAAATGTTCACAGGGTTGGATCCCTTCTGCTGCATTTGTGCTGCTGTTCTCCTCCTAGCGCTTTCGTGTCCCAACACTCTTCAGGGAGGCTGTATTGCCCTGCTTTTCAGGTGAATCCAATTAAATTGCTAATGCAGTCTCGAAGGATTATGGGAGCTGTAGTGAAAAAATGTTGTTCAGTTCAGGTGACCAAAGAAAGACTCCCCTCCAGGAGCAGACATCTTACCCTTAGCAGGGGGAGGGGGGAAAACCATAACCATGGTTCTCCACTGTAGGGCAAAATATCCCCGGTGCTGCAGCCTCTGGAGTCCGGATGCTGGTCTTCTGAATTGAAAAAAACTCTCTCACTACAACTACCAGAAGCCTTTGAGACTAATCAGTAACACCTGCAAATGAAACACAGCCTTCCTGAAGATTATTAGAGATATGAAAGCGCTAGAAGGAGAACAACTACAGATAACAGAACTGCAGCTGAAGGGATTTAATCCTGGTAACACTGAGCAACTTGTTTTGGGATTTAACCCAGATATATTACATTTTTGGCAACAGATTAATTGATCAGGACTTGGAGTGCGCGCCTCGCCTTCCTTTTTCTTTACCTACTGTCATGGGAGTTCCGGGTTCCAGAGGCAGCGGCACCGGGGTGACTGTGCCCAACTTTGGAGAATCACATTGATGGTTCTCTCCCCTCCCGCAAATTTGGGCAGGACTTGTGCTATTGGAGGGGTGTCGGTTGCTGGTCTTCTGAATTGAAAAAAACTCTCTCACTACAACTACCAGAAGCCTTTGAGACTAATCATTAACACCTGCAAATTAAACACAGCCTTCCTGAAGATTATTTGAGATATGAATGCGCTAGAAGGAGAACAACTACAGATAACAGAACTGCAGCTGAAGGGAATTAACCCTGGTAACACTGAGCAACTTGTTTTGGGATTTAACCCAGATATATTTAATTTTTGGCAACAGATTAATTGACCAGGACCTGGAGTGCGCGCCTCGCCTTCCTTTTTCTTTACCTACTGTCATGGGAGTTCCAGGCTCCAGAGGCAGCGGTACCGGGGTGACTGTGCCCCACTTTGGAGAATCACATTGATGGTTCTCTCCCGTCCCCCAAATTTGGGCAGGACTTGTGCTATTGGAGGGGTGTCGGTTGTTGGTCTTCTGAATTGGAAAAACTCTCTCACTACAACTACCAGAAGCCTTTGAGACTAATCAGTAACACCTGCAAATGAAACAAAGCCTTCCTGAAGATTATTTGAGATATGAAAGCGCTAGAAGGAGAACAACTACAGATAACAGAACTGCAACTGAAGGGATTTAACCCGGGTAACACTGAGCAACTTGTTTTGGGATTTAACCCAGATATATTTAATTTTTGGCAGCAGATTAATTGACCAGGACTTGGAGTGCGCGCCTCGCCTTCCTTTTTCTTTACCTACTGTCATGGGAGTTCCGGGCTTCAGAGGCAGCGGCACCGGGGTGACTGTGCCCCACTTTGGAGAATCACATTGATGATTCTCTCCCCTCCCCCAAATTTGGGCAGGACTTGTGCTATTGGAGGGGTGTCGGTTGCTGGTCTTCTGAATTGGAAAAACTCTCTCACTACAACTACCAGAAGCCTTTGAGACTAATCAGTAACACCTGCAAATGAAACACAGCCTTCCTGAAGATTATTTGAGATATGAAAGTGCTAGAAGGAGAACAACTACAGATAACAGAACTGCAACTGAAGGGATTTAAACTGGTAACACTGAGCAACTTGTTTTGGGATTTAACCCAGATATATTTAATTTTTGGCAACATATTAATTGACCATGACTTGGAATGCGCGCCTCGCCTTCCTTTTTCTTTACCTACTGTCATGGGAGTTCCGGGCTCCAGAGGCAGCGGCACCGGGGTGACTGTGCCCTACTTTGGAGAATCACATTGATGGTTCTCTCCCCTCCCCCAAATGTGGGCAGGACTTGTGCTATTGGAGCGGTGTCGTTTGCTGGTCTTCTGAATTGATAAAACTCTCTCACTACAACTACCAGAAGCCTTTGAGACTAATCAGTAACACCTGCAAATGAAACATAGCCTTCCTGAAGATTATTTGAGATATGAAAGCCCTAGAAGGAGAACAACTACAGATAACAGAACTGCAGCTGAAGGGATTTAACCCTGGTAACACTGAACAAGTTGTTTTGGGATTTAACCCAGATATATTTAATTTTTGGCAACAGATTAATTCACCAGGACTTGGAGTGTGCGCTTCGCCTTCCTTTTTCTTTACCTACTGTCATGGGAGTTCCGGGCTCCAGAGGCAGCGGCACCAGGGTGACTGTGCTCCACTTTGAAGAATCACATTGATGGTTCTCTCCCCTCCCCCAAATTTGGGCAGGACTTGTGCTATTGGAGGGGTGTCGGTTGCTGGTCTTCTGAATTGAAAAAACTCTCTCACTACAACTACCAGAAGACTTTGAGACTAATCAGTAACACCTGCAAATGAAACACAGCCTTCCTAAAGATTATTTGAGATATGAAAGCGCTAGAAGGAGAACAACTACAGATAACAGAACTGCAGCTGAAGGGATTTAACCCTGGTAACACTGAGCAACTTGTTTTGGGATTTAAACCAGATATATTTAATTTTTGGCAACAGATTAATTGACCAGGACTTGGAATGCGCGCCTCGCCTTCCTTTTTCTTTACCTACTGTCATGGGAGTTCCAGGCTCCAGAGGAGGCGGCACCTGGGTGACTGTGCCCCACTTTGGAGAATCACATTGATGGTTCTCTCCCCTCCCCCAAATTTGGGCAGGACTTGTGCTATTGGAGGGGTGTCGGTTGCTGGTCTTCCGAATTGATAAAACCCTCTCACTACAACTACCAGACGCCTTTGAGACTAATCAGTAACACCTGCAAATGAAACACAGCCTTCCTGAAGATTATTTGAGATATGAAAGCGCTAGAAGGAGAACAACTACAGATAACAGAACTGCAGCTGAAGGGATTTAACCCTGGTAACACTGAACAAGTTGTTTTGGGATTTAACCCAGATATATTTAATTTTTGGCAACAGATTAATTCACCAGGACTTGGAGTGTGTGCTTCGCCTTCCTTTTTCTTTACCTACTGTCATGGTCGTTCCGGGCTCCAGAGGCAGCGGCACCGGGGTGACTGTGCCCCACTTTGGAGAATCACATTGATGGTTCTCTCCCCTCCCCCAAATTTGGGCAGGACTTGTGCTATTGGAGGGGTGTCGGTTGCTGGTCTTCTGAATTGAAAAAACTCTCTCACGACAACTACCAGAAGACTTTGAGACTAATCAGTAACACCTGCAAATGAAACACAGCCTTCCTGAAGATTATTTGAGATATGAAAGCGCTAGAAGGAGAACAACCACAGATAACAGAACTGCAGCTGAAGGGATTTAACCCTGGTAACACTGAACAAGTTGTTTTGGGATTTAACCCAGATATATTTAATTTTTGGCAACAGATTAATTCACCAGGACTTGGAGTATGCGCTTCGCCTTCCTTTTTCTTTACCTACTGTCATGGTCGTTCCGGGCTCCAGAGGCAGCGGCACCGGGGTGACTGTGCCCCACTTTGGAGAATCACATTGATGGTTCTCTCCCCTCCCCCAAATTTGGGCAGGACTTGTGCTATTGGAGTGGTGTCGGTTGCTGGTCTTCTGAATTGCAAAAAACCCTCTCACTACAACTTACAACTACCAGAACCCTTTGAGAGTAATCAGTAACACCTGCAAATGAAACACAGCCTTGCTGAAGATTATTTGAGATATGAACGCGCTAGAAGGAGAACAACTAAAGATAACAGAACTGCAGCTGAAGGGATTTAACCCTGGTAACACTGAGCAATTTGTTTTGGGCTTTAACTCAGATATATTACATTTTTGGCAACAGATTAATTGACCAGGACTTGGAGTGTGCGCCTCGCCTTCCTTTTTCTTTACCTACTGTCATGGGAGTTCCGGGCTCCAGAGGCAGTGGCACCGGGGTGACTGTGCCCCACTTTGGAGAATCACATTGATGGTTCTCTCCCCTCCCCCAAATTTGGGCAGGACTTGTGCTATTGGAGGGGTGTCAGTTGCTGGTCTTCTGAATTGAAAAAACTCTCTCACTACAACTACCAGAAGCCATTGAGACTAATCAGTAACACCTGCAAATGAAACACAGCCTTCCTGAAGATTATTTGAGATATGATAACGCTAGAAGGAGAACAACTACAGATAACAGAACTGCAGCTGAAGGGATTTAACCCTGGTAACACCGAGCAACTTGTTTTGGGATTTAACCCAGATATATTTAATTTTTAGCAACAGATTAATTGACCAGGACTTGGAGTATGCGCTTCGCCTTCCTTTTTCTTTACCTACTGTCATGGTCGTTCCGGGCTCCAGAGGCAGCGGCACCGGGGTGACTGTGCCCCACTTTGGAGAATCACATTGATGGTTCTCTCCCCTCCCACAAATTTGGGCAGGACTTGTGCTATTGGAGGGGTGTCGGTTGCTGGTCTTGGAGTGCGCGCCTCGCCTTCCTTTTTCTTTATACATCAAGTACATTGTGTTTCACAGCGTGCACAGGCCAACAGGGAGGGAACATGGGAGTGAAAGGCAGATATAACAATGACAGAGAGAAGCGGTCCTACTAGGCCTCGTGAGCATTCGGAGCGTGCAAGTGCAGAAAGAAGAGGGTGAGGGTGGGTAAGCACTAGGAGTAACAGGGAGGTAAGTAATAGGGAGTAAGTTGCAAGCTTTTAAGTGACTGGCATAGAACTTTTGGTAAGTTGTTGACTGCCAAAAAATAAGTGCAGGCCTGTGATAGCACAAGCCAGTGGGCGCCTAAGGCAAGTGCTGGGAGGGGCGGAGGCTGAAAAAGATTGGGTGTGTGAGGCCAGGACCCAGGTGGACACATAAGGGCCCTGGTCACAAATCACAGTGACTGTGGGATTTAGCAAACGAGGGGGCAGGGTGGGTGAAAATGAAATTTGTGAGGAGGTCCCGAAATTTGAGGAGATCCGGCTCAAGATGCAGAAGAAAGGGGAGGCTGTTCTATAAGAGGGAGCTAGCCGAGGAAAGAGATAATCCACCAGCTCGCTGTTTAGCAAAGCACTTGACATGCAGAGAGTTGGTGCTGGAGGAACGCACAGATCTGGAGTGAGTGCATTTAGTGAGAGCCAGTTGCAGATAACATGGTCCCCGCCCTCAGACAGCCTTATGGATGATGCAGAAAGTTTTTAATCTAATCCTTGCAGCAACCGGGAGGCAGTGGATAGTTTTCAGGGCTGGAGAGATGTGTTCCCTGGGCTTGAGGCCAATGATAAGTCTTGCAGCCCTATTCTGGATTAGCAGGAAGGGACATAGAGAGGAAGAGTGTAGATCTATCAGATGTACTCCACTGTTTTTCGTCTCTCCTGCTGGCCAGTCCTAAAATCGGAGAGACCAGGCTGTCACTTTTAGTCTATGCGGATGATACCATTGTTCTGGATTATACGCAAAGTGGCCTACAAAGGCTAATGGCGGCGCTGGGAGACTATGCTTCAGCTAATGGTCTAAAAATCAACCCAGATAAATCCAGAGTGATGATTTTTAAGCGTCCTCTGACTAGAACAAAGGCATTCTCTTGGGAAATTGATGGCTGTGCAGTGCCTGTGGTAGGGGAACACGTATATCTTGGTTCTAAGATCACTCCTTGTCCAACCAAATTGGACTTGAATAATGCCTTGTATTTGGAAGCAACAAAGTTGGGATCTCACATGATTAAGATTTACTCAAAATACTGTAAATGTTCCCTTACTCCGTTGATAAAATATTATGTGAGGAAGGTCATACTGACTTTTCTGTTTGGATTGGAATGTAATATTCAGGGTTTTGAAATTGACTGGACACGTGTTGAAGCAAGGATATGGAAAAGAGTATTCAATCTTCCCAATTCTATTCCTATGGCCTTTATTCACTATGAGATGGGCCTGCTTTCTCTTTTACTATCAATGGAATTGAAATGGATCTCGCTATTTAGACTGCTAAAGGGAGACAACATATTTTTGAAAAAACTTGAATTAAAATGTTCCCATATCCTTGCTTCAGCGGATTCAGATATAGACACCTTGAATTCCAATCCCTTAAGATCTAAGGAATTTATCAAGAGAAGAGACTGGATTAGGACAATCGATAGGCTGCGATCATCAAAGCTCTCTACAAACTTTTCAGCCTATGATAAACCCAGAGCTCTTCTACCGACTTACCTCCAAAAATGTCCCGATCCTAATGCCAGGTTGATTTTCTTGTGATTTAAACTAAATATTTTGCCGACCCTGGAAATCCTTCATATTCGGGATAAGACTGGCTTTCCGTCTGACATATGTCAGGACTGTGATATAAACTCTAAACATACAACTAAACATCTTTTGCTATCCTGCTCAAGGATAAGGGAACTCAAAGTGAGGAGACTGCAGGGGTTCTTTGATAGGGAGAGATGGCTAGACACTGATGATATGTGGGAGAGAACTATTTCAGGAAATGACGTCTTTTTGACAATGGAAGTGGTCAAATTTCTTAATGATCTAAAATTGTTTTACCATGTGCTGATATAAATTGGTGAGGTGAACAATCACTTGGCCTGAAGGAGAAGGTTATATCTGTGTTTTGTTCTCTACATTCCTTTTTTTCTTTTGTTTTTTTGTTTGTGTGTTACAATCAGAATTATATATTTGACTTTGCCTGTAAAGTTTTAAGCAATTATCTTATTTGTTTTAAATTGATGTAATTTAGGTATATTTGCACTTAATGATTTTGTACTCTGTGTAAAAAGTCGAAATTTGTTTTGGTTAATAAGGAAGAGGACATTGCACTAATCAAAGATAGAGAGCACCAGAGCTCAAGAGACATTGGGCCTCATTACGACCCTGGCGGAGTGGGTTTACGCCAGCGTTATTCGCGGCGGACCCGTCCGCCCTACTACGAGTTCCCGTAGCGCCATGGAGCGTTTTCCGCCTGGTTTTTCCGGGCGGAGAAATCCATGGCGCTACGGGACCTTGTTGTTAATTACGCCACCGTATTTTACGGTGGCGTAATTAACGCCTTCCCCACTCCCATTATACCCTATGGGGCAAAAATGGGAATGGGGAAGGGTAAAATGGGGGATGGGGATTTACCGCCCCGCCAAGGTCAGAATGGGGCGGAAAATCCGCCAACCCCCATGGCGCTATCGGCAGCTTTCCGCCGTGCTCCATGGTGCATTTTGCACCGCGATTTCCGCCAGGGTCGTAATGAGGCCCATTGAGCTTCTGTGGAAAAGTGAGGAAAGGAAGGATTCCTTTGAGGAGGTAGAGTTGAAAGTGGGCCTTCTTGGCAAGGTCCTGGATGTGAGGGTGGAAGGAAAGAGAGGAGTCGAAGATGGCGCCAAAGTTTTTGGCTTAAGATGAATGAGAAGAGGGTAGAATGGGGGGCCGAGAAGAGGGATAAAGCCGTTGACACCTTGCAAAACCGCTCCAATAGATTTTACAAGAGTGTTGATGGCAGAGTGGGAGGCTGGTGCGGAAATACGTTTCTGCCTCATACTTCCTACTCCACCTGCAAACCCTCTGCAGGATAATTTCATTCTGGAGTAAAATGAATGGATTTGTGTTAAATGTGCCGGCAATTAGCACATGATAAAAGCAGGAAGATTCCATAGGAATAAATTGAATTCACCAAATAAATCACACTGGAAGTCTAATTTGCAGACGGCATTTACTTTCTTTTTACAGAATTGTGAGTTAAATGCAAGAGTAAAGGTTGAGTTTTGTAAAGGTAGAACATTGCATACAGGGGACACAAACATACGTAAGCGCTAACTTTTGTCTGCTGCATGCAATTGCCATTTTTATTAGAAAAGGAGTTGCATAGTTTTCTCTTGCATGACATGTTCATGCAGGCGTACAGTGAATGGCGTCCAATGGAATCTGCCTGTTTCGCACATTTGCTAAAATCAAGCAGATTCCGCATGAATACATTATAAATCACAATGTGCATGCTTCATTTATATTTTTATAAAATAGAGCATAAAAGCAATGAGTAAAGACAATTTTACACTTTGCTTTTGTACTCTGTTTTTCAATAGTTGAAAATTGAATGCAGGGAACCCAACATCCTATAATTGGTAACATTAGTGGTTCCCTGCATGCAATTTGTATTTATTATAACATCCCCACCTACCTTGCTTCCTGCTTCCTGCAGTCTTTCTACAGTGCCTACCAGGGGTTAAAACCCCCAGCATCCACGCGGAGCGGCACGCGGAGTTGGCTCGCTGAAGTGCGAGCAGTCAACAGCAGTCCCCACCTACCTTGCATCCTGCTTGCCTGCAGTCTTTCTACAGTGCCTACCAGGGGTTAAATCCCCCAGCATCCACGCAGAGCAGCATGCGGAGTTGGCTCACTGAGATGCGAGCAGTCAACAGCAGTCCCCACCTACCTTGCTTCCTGCTTGCCTGCAGTCTTTCTACAGTGCCTACCAGGGGTTAAAACCCCCAGCATCCACGCGGAGTGGCACGCAGAGTTGGCTTGCCGAGGTGCGAGCAGTCAACAGCAGTCTACAGAGGCTAGGAGGTGAGGTGAAATGAACTTGCAAGCTGATTTGAAAGCTCAACTGCTGCTCCCTAGAGATAGAGACTCTAATACTGAAAACATAGACAATATGGACAATCAGGTCCCCCAACCCCTGCCCCAGCAAAAAAGTCCTTCAGGCAGGGTGCTGAGGAGTAAATATGTTTGATTAGAAAATCGGAAAGAACATCGTAAAGGCTCTGGTGCGGGAAAGAATGGTGGAACCAACTCCAGTTCTATCACTGCATTGCAGAGAAAGGTCCCGTCACCAGTGACATTACTGTTTCCAATTTCCAGTGAAATGGTCACCCGTCTCTCTGAGGGTGTGGGCGCCGACTATGAGGATGCCGAAAGTGGAGTGAGGATTCGAGAGTTGGAGGAAAGCAGCAGGGACGATTCTCCCGATACACTAGTTTCATTTCCCCATTCCTAAACACCTCCTTCCCCGCTCCTTTTTCCACCCCCCTTTTCATCCGTGTCAGATCCAGCCTTACCTGCAGGGGTGGGGGTCCTGCCTGGACAGAGGGCATTGCCTTTATGGTCCTCTGCGCCATCGGCGGACACGCTCTCCGTGGCTCGGCTTCCACTGGTGCTGCCTGTGTCCCGCAGGCCGCCACTGTGGCGAGTGGGGTGGAGCCTAGCGGAGTCGAAGGACCACGCGAGGCCGACTTCAGCTTGCAGGCCGGGGCGAGTCCAACTGGTGGAGAGCCAGGAGAAACGTTGGCTGACGCCGCCCCAAAGTGTGTGGTGGATGGTATGCCTCTGGCTGCTGTTGCTGAGGTTGGATGGCCTACGGCAGTGGACCGAGAGGCCCCCGATCGGCAGGCCCTGCAACTTAGTATACAAGTGGAAATCCACTCTAGTCATTCCTCCAAAATGACCGACACATGTGATGAGGACTCACAAGCGCCCCCGCTGCCCTTGTGTGCCACACCCAATTTTTCAAAAAAAAGAATATTCTTCAAAATACCTCTTGTTACCAGGAGGAGGTTGAGCCTATGGATTATGGCATAGATCGTGAATCAACAGACAGCCCACCAAATGCTCCTGCCAATGATTCCATCATAAAAAAAGAGACATAGCAATGGCATTATTAAAAAAAAGAGCATTGACAAAAAGATCCTTAAGGAGCAGGGGGAACTATTATATCAAGGACCCCAGCAGCATAAAAAAGGAGTTCGAGCACCAATCCAAAAAGGAGAAATAGGAAAGTCGACCTTCCAGAATACCCTGATGTCTCATGCTTTGAAAGACTTTTTTACAAAACAAACAAAGAGGAAACTCGAAGCCGAGGTAGAGCTTTCGGACGCAGAAATGCTAGACGCAGTCCTAGAAGCTCCTTCGGCCTCCAAACAAAGGGAAAATATAGAGGTTCCTTCGCAAAACATCCCAGCAGAGGCCTCTGATTCGCAATGCAATGTACCAGGCTTAGAAAGTTCTGGCAATATTGATGGGAGTAACAACGTCGTCAACCTACTCCCCAGGGGCGTAGTTACGGCCTCAATTAATTTGCTTGACGATGATGTTCCGCCGTATCGACCAGAAAAGTCAGGACTAGGAAATGAATTATTAATGCCGTCAGTTAACACCACAGTAATTAACGGTTTGGACGAAAGAAGCACAATCCATCCTAGACTAGCTAAACCAGTGTTGGCCCAGGTGGGGCAAAAAATAAACACTACTGATCTCCCGTTTAGGAGAACGTTAATTCACAATGATCATTCAAACAATATTTCAGCTCCGGTCAGAAACAGAAGGCCCAGTGACACGTTTTGGAATCCTCCCAAGGACACTCCAGCAAAAAAAACGGACCTCGTAACAATCATGTCAGCAATTACAGTGGGACTTGCACCCTTCGTTAAGCTATATGAGTCAATAAATGACTCAATGAAAGATTCATTAGCACTCTTAGCCACGACGAACACTAAAGTAACCTTTTTGGAGGGCTTCATCATAGCCTTAAATCAACAAAATATCGAGAAAGAAAAACAATGGGAATTACAAATCGCACGACTTTAAACCCTAATTGAAGCCAAAACCAACACAAGTTGTTCACGAAAAATCCAACGGAGTCCTCAAATAGATCAAGCGCTGTTTCTGGATGTAAACGAGACAAAAAGTGATGGTGCAAACGAAAGCCCCACCAAGCACACTTGTCGGCCTGATCTAAAATCACGAAACAGAAAAAAAAACAACGAGCCGCCAAAAGTCGCGACGATTTTCAAAATTGCAAAATCGACTCCTTCAGTATCAACCAAAGGACCGACATCATCCATAATGCCTATATGGTCCTGAGGTCCAGTTTCCCATAATACATCGACGGAACAAGCGATTATTGACTTAGACAATTCTCGCTTAACCGAGGATGAGTCATTGGAAAATTCGTCACTTCTAGATCTAACAGTCCATTTAGATCAAGAGGGGGACAACGACCTCCGGGACAGTACTCAACAAAACTTAGAGCCAAACACAAATACAGCAGATAAAGCCATTGTTCAAGAAGAAAACCATGATGACGATCACATCGGGAACACATAGAGCTAAAGATACTGTTCGGGAAGAAGTTAGAGAAGTTCTATCGTTTCAGGTTAAGAAAACACATTCTAATTTGAAACAAATATCAGAACAAAACATAAGCACCTTTTAAATGTTGAAAAACAACAAGCTAGTAAATACGGCCCGCCCTCGGACCGGATTAACAATGACCACGAGATCCAGCCCAACTCGAATCTTCAAGATGGAACAACTCATGGTGGGAAAAAACTTCTTAGTATTAATCAGAAAAACGGTCTTAACAATCTTAACTAAAATTCCCAACTTGAAATCTCTAGACACGGCAGATTTTGTGCTGATCGAACCGTATCATAGAGACAAAAAGGCGAAAGCATACCTCCACGTCACAAAGGCGGCAAGTATTGATCTAAAACAAGACGTGAACTCGGCCTTGAATGAAATGGGCTTCTCCCTTGTAGAAATTGCCGCACCAATACTATTTGATACCAACACGCATCTCTCAAATTGGCGGAAAAGCGTCCTGACCATCGACTGAAAGGTGAAGCTCAGATCATAAATAAAAGAAGTGAGACGTACAAGGAGGAAGGTGAGGTCGGTCAAGGAAGATTCCAATCGAGACATTATGCAGTAAACAAAAATGCAAACTACAGGAAAACACAATTCATAGAAAACACAAGAAAAAACCACAGATCGGAAAAAAATCATAGGCACGACTCATCGACGACCAGAGCTCTGAGTGGTCTCACAACAAAAAATGTGAACCTTCAGGGCCATGGAGATGGTTGAAAAAGGTGCTAAATCCAAATCCTCAAAATTAACAACGAAAAGGCTCAGTGACGCCGACCACCGACCAACTACTCCAACTTCTCCCAGTCGACCAATCAAAGGAAACCACTATGTGCTCGTGGAATACGAGGGGCCACGAACATCTGACTAAGTCAGATGCATTTGATTGGGCCCCATTTGACATCATTTGCCTTCAGGAGACCTGGCTGCTGGGAAAACCAACGATAGACGGATACAAAACATACATCTCTTCAACGGTTAAGGGTATGTTTGGCAGACCATCATCAGGCCTCCTAACTGCTGTTAAAATTAGTTCAGGTATTTCCATCAAAAAGAAAGTGGCAGAAACCTATGGCATTTTGGCGTTACAAACAGGGTGGCATCACCCAGAAAAGGCATCAAGGGGCAAAATTAAATCCAACCTAGCCATTATAAACTTCTATTGGAATCCGCAAAGAACAAACAACACCGATTTCTGCTACGCCTTTGCGGACATCCTAGACAAATTTACAACTGAATTGGCTACGGACTACATCATTATTTCCGGAGATTTGAATGCCAGGTGTGAGCAACAATCTTCTAGTACCCATCTTGCACCTCCCTTTGAACGAGGTGCGCTCTGGACAGACTTCATGGACACCAGAAACTTTCATAACGTCGCAACAGCTCGAGGCCACCTCCCAATGATTCCTACCTGGGAACGAGCAAATACAACAGAGACACTGGACCATATTTTTATATTTTTATTTCACATTCCCTTTTACCCTCTGTAGATTTCTTTGAAGTTTTCAGAACCAAAGCCAGTGACCATAACTTGCTGACAATGACTTTTAAATCAGTGAGCATCTCGAAAGAATTCTATCCAGTGGATGTGGAGCTATCACGTACGTCTTCACAAATCCGACTTACAGCAGCAAACATCAAGGAGATTACACAATAATTTGATAAGGAAAATAGAAATATGACGAGCATACAAATCAGACCAAATTATCTCCCATTCTTCGTGATGCACAGGAAAAAACAAGGAAACCAAACTCAATTGAATGGAATTAAGGCCCATGAATATGATACTCAACTGGTCATAAAAAGAAGAGAACCCTGCAAACTGAGGCGGTTGGCCAGAGCCTCTGATACAATTGAGCAAAAAGAAATCGCCATAGATGCTACCAAATCATATAGATCATGGTTGAAACATCATGAAAGAGTCATGGATCAGAACGACGCAGAAGAAATGTTGAAAACCTTAGCATCAAAAAATTTGAGAGACTTCTGGGCTCTAATTGCAAACAAAAACAGTGAGACAAATAACCAACTGTCTAATAGAATATCGGAATCGACTTGGCAACCTTCCTCACATCTCAATTTGCACCGTTGCCTCAAAATGCAAGGAACTAGACACGTCCCATGGTGTCAACATGGGCGGACCTTGCAGTCCAAGATGAGATTTTGGCCACAATACTGAAACTAAAAACATCAAGGGCACCGGGACCGGATGGCCTAACTAATATGGACCTAAAACAACATCCACAGGAATGGTCCGTTTTAATAACAAAAATGTTCAAGCAATGCCAGGCCGCAAAACAAATTCCCAAAACATGGACTGAAGCAGTAATAGTTCCTATTTTCAAAAAAGCTAACAGAGACAATCCAGCTAACTACCGTCCCATAGCCCTCCTTGACATCATGGGCAAGATTTTTGCAACTCTTCTTCTAAGCAGATTCCACAGATGGGCAAGATCCTCTCCATGTTTAGATCAATTACAAACGGGCTTCGTCAAGACAGCAAGTACAAGCATTAACATCTTGATTCTTAACATCATAAAAGAAATGTAAAGAACAGTGCACCGAAAGTATACATAGCATTTATAGACTTGACGCAAGCTTTTGATAAAATCAGTCGGCAAAAGCTGTGGTCAAAACTACTAAACTGGAACTGCCCGGGGGAAATCCTAGAACCGATGTTTGCACTTCACACGGACACGAAGCTTAGAGTCCGTTTAAATAAACAAGGAATGATGTCGGACCAATTTCCATCAGAGCGCGGTGTGAAGCAGGGATGTCCGCTTGCACCGGCCCTCTTTATTGCCTTTTTAGGCGATTTCAATATACTCAACCAGCGGTAAGAGCATACCCACCTAAAGTGGGTAACACTTTAATATCCAGACTGCTCTACGTGGATGAACTGATCCTAATGGATCAGACCCAAATAGGGCTTCAGTGCCAATTAAGCAACCTGGCTAAGTACATAAGCGAAAACGACTTAGAAATAAACACTACCAAATCTAAAATCTTGATCATGGGGAAAAATCAATCAACATCAACTAACATCGGATGCTGGTTTTTGAACAACACGAAGGTTGAAACCGTTGCTAGTATGAAATATTTGTGAATAATGATTGATTCTACACGCTCCGAAAAAGCTACTCATCTGGCCCTGTGGGCTAAAATCAAAACATTGACAACTCAAACCACATTAGTAGATCGGAAATATGGGAAATGTTCTCTACTACCGGCAATACAATTTTACAAGCAAAAGGTGGTTCCATCTGTAACCTATGCCATGGACGCGGCACTGAACATCCAATATACTATATGACCAAAACTGGAAGGTTTTCTGTGGAAAGCAGTATTGGGCCTTCCCAAATCAACATCAATTTCAGTCATTAGGCGTGAATTGGGACTATTATCATTGAAAGCATCAGTTGAACAATGTCAAATGAGACTCCTTCAAAAAAATCATTTCACCAGATACTCTTCCGATATACAAACCGATTAAAATGGAACTAAAACAAGACGCTGAAAGGCCTTGAACAAGTGGGAACAAAATCTTCAAAAAAAGTTAGCTGACTTGGCTTGCACGTCTGAGGATCTCATGCAAAATCTTGATAGGATAAAGCTAAAAATAGCCCAAGAAGTTTGGATCCAAACATGTAAGGCAACTGTGGCAAATAAGTTACTCGCCCACTTACCTCCTACGACAAACAGGTTGAGTTTACCTCTGAACTACTGCATAAAATTCCCTGATAAAAGACTGCAGAAAACATTTATGAAAATGAGATTCAATCAAATGCCAACTCAAGAAATCGGAGCTATTCGGACCTAATCTCTATCAAAAGTATGTAGACTATGTCCAGGGACCGAAGTGGTGGAAACCGTAAGACATTTACTTCTAAACTGTACTAAAACAGCACACCTCAGAGAAGGTTTTCTGCTACCCCTGATGCACGATGTGGCACTTCGAGAGGAGGACACATGGTGGTGTCGCCTGGTTTCAGGTGAGAAGACTAAATGGTCTACGGCGGCAGTTAAGATGCTGGAGGCTGCACTTAAACTGACGACAGAGACTGATACTCCATCCAGCTTTACTTAACTAAGTTTTACTCTCTCTGTTTTTAGAGAAAAATGTCTTACTCGCTTCCTATGATGTAGCAGTTTCTCATCTCTCTTGCGTGTTTTACTCAATGTTTTTGCCCCTATGTTTCTCTTCCTATACAGTTTACTTTTCTTCTTTCTTTTGGTCATGTGAAAGGACTTCTTGTAAAAATAAAATTTTGTTTTGATTATAGACAAGTAAATAAATAAAAATAAAAAATAAAAAAATAACATGGGTTACCATTTGTAGTTTCAAAAAGCCTAAGTGGCTATGCCAATATTGTATTTCACTGGCTATGTTTTAATGCAGCTTAATTCAAAGTTGTTCACAGCAATCAATACCAGT